>NC_059103.1:143557275-146029775 GCF_020740685.1 Jaculus jaculus
TTGTTTTTCTCCCCTTCTTTTTGTCACCTGATCAATGATTGTAAGTCCCATTTTCTTTCCTGGTGGGCATATGTATTTTTCACAAGACACTTTCTACATACACTTTTGAAAACAAGTCTAATGATTTTTTTGAGTAAATCATTATAGAGTGTCTGCAAAAAGTACCCTATACTAAGTGACACATTAGAAAACAATAACAATAAATCTTTAAATGTTTTGATTTCTAGCTTTGAAAATAACAACTTTTGATTCTTCATTAATCACTTGTACTATATTTTTCTGTTCTGAAAGGTTACATAGGGACTTTATACAATTAATAGCAAACTTTTCAAAACTGTTATTAAGCTGGGTGTGGTGGTATAATCCCAGCATTTGGAAGACAGAGGTAGGAGGATCACTGTGAATTTGAGGCCAGCCTGAGACAACATAGTGAATTCCAGGTCAGCCTGGGTAGAGCGAGACCCTACCTCAAAAATAAAAGAAATTTAAAAATTATTATTAAGTAGTTAAATCTTCTAGCCTATAAAATTTTCTCAAGAAAAGAAATATCAAAATACAACATCCACATGAAAGTAATCTGTGGTTATACACAAAAATGTCAAGGTTGACTCAACTATGTTATACAATTTAAAATTATAAATGTATTATAATTGTTTTGTTTTAGTTCTCATGGTACTTATATCTGTTAATTCTGAAGGATTTTTTTTTCATTTCAGTCTTCATTCTCTGAACAGTCTAGAAATTTTGGGTTATTTTCTACTCAAAAATGAAGAAATTGTGCTGGAGAGATGGCTTCATGGTTAAGTACTTGCCTGTGAAGCTGAAGGACCCTGGTTCGAGGCTCGATTTCCCAGGACGCACGTTAGCCAGATGCACAAGGGGGTGCATGTCTGGAGTTCATTTGCAGTGGCTGGAGGCCCTGGCATGAACATTCTCTCTCTCTCTCTCTCTCTCTCTCTCTCTGCCTCTTTCTCTGTCACTTTCAAATAAATAATTAAAAATAAACAAAAATATTTTAAAAATGAAGAAATTGTTATAAATATGACAGAAAGCTCATTTACATGTATAAAAAGTTAAGTAACATTGGAAAATATGCAGACACATCTTCAAAAATATTGCAAAATAATTGTTTAAATAGTTTTAAGTTGTTAATACAGAACTCATAGTTGAAGTTGCTAGCTTTGATGAAATTCATTTTTATTATTAATCTTCTATCAAAACAACTTTGACAGTTAAATGAATATATAGTCAGAAATACTGTTATTCTCAGTGTTAACAATCAGAGATGTTCTCAACCCTTGATGTTGTCATTCTGTCATTACATACTAAATTCTGTCATTACATAAGTACCAAGAAATATGTATGTTAGTTAACCATTTGTTAGTGAATTACTCTGTAATCTAACTGAAACCACAGGAAGTATAGATTAAATCTCAAGACACAATTCTCCAAAGAAAATCTTCTGAATTTGAAACCTGCTTCAAAACTAAACTATGCTAAGCTCATACTGTGGAGTCTTTGGTGTAATCAGAGTGACTTTCATTGAAGCTGACCATATAGGGCCTGACATGGCCTGACATCCCAGATTCTCAAACATACCATGTCATTCTGCCTCAAATTCATTGATCTTACAATAAAATAAGATTTATATTTTTCACCATGTGTGTGAGATAACAGCATTTGCAATGAAATTCTATGCTTCTTGTCATTAAAACATCTGCCTTTCACCCCAAACATAAGAAAATATATGCTTCAGAAAAATGAAATAAGTGTATTTTAATTAAACTCACAGTTGTATTCTAAAAGATTGTTTACTCTACTATAGGCTTTAACCTTTGTCAATAATTTTAGATACAAATGGTGGTAGAAATCTCATAACTACAACATTTGATAAGTTGGTATGAAAATTATAATACTTCATGGAATTTTTATGATCTAGAATGGGTGTTTGAACTTTTCAACTAACTAAAGAAAACTTCTTATTCAAAAATATTTTTAGCAATATTGTTGGCTTTTCATTACAAAATTCCTACTGAAATTTTAACAACTTTTCATATAGAAAACTATTTTATAAGAATATGTTTGAAATTATTATGGTACAATTTGTGGGACTAGTATATGGTAAGGATATATATGAGAGTTTATACATATTAATATACATTTTTAAGTTAGAAGCTTTTAAGAGATAAGGAATAGAGAAAAAATATATTGATGCCTTTAAATAACAACTTATTAAACACTGGACTTCGGGCTGGAGAGATGGCTTAGCGGTTAAGTGCTTGCCTGTGAAGCCTAAGGACCCCAGTTCGAGGTTCGGTTCCCCAGGTCCCACGTTAGCCAGATGCACAAGGGGGCGCACGCGTCTGGAGTTCGTTTGCAGAGGCTGGAAGCCCTGGCGTGCCCATTCTCTCTCTCTCCCTCTATCTGTCTTTCTCTCTGTGTCTGTCGCTCTCAAATAAATAAATTAAAAAAAAATTTAAAAACTGGATTTCGTGGTAATAACACTAAAGTAAACAGATAGACATGTATTGTGTGACTGGATGGAACGTGAAGGGCACAAAACCAAAGGAACTTCGAGTGTGAATACCCGAGTTAGTAAACATAAAAACATAGCTACCATGGTTCTTTGAGAATGAGCCCATAAATTGTCTTTTTCAGCAGCCAAGTGTGGCAATACCTCATGCCCAGAAATTTTGGCCAGACTTGTAAGTTTATGAAGGCTTAAAACAACTTATCAGTGTTTAGTATGTTTATAAGCACATTTTGAAGTATTTGCTCAGCAATCTATATAAAAATGAAACTGTGAACAGATGGACAAGAACACTGGTTAACTCGACGCACTTTTTTCCAGGTTCCTTGGCATCGAGGATTGTCAATGGCTTGCCAGTGGAGAGTCTGATTTCTGAAATGATAATTTTAGAAATGTTAATTAATGCAAAGCAAACCAAAGAAATTCTTACAGAATAAGAAATTAACGTGTTTTGAAAAATAGTGATCACAGTTTTTTTCAAATTCTTCAAATCAATCCTTTAAAATTAATTAATTAATTCAGAAAAGACAGTGAGGCAGATAGAGAAGAAGACAGTAAGCATACCAGGATCTCTAACCCCTGCAAATGACTCCAGATGAATGCACTGCCTTGTGCACCTACCTGGGGAATCAAACCTGGGTCCTTTGGCTTTACCAGCAAGTGCCTCAATCAGTAAGCAATCTCTTAAGCCCAAATCAAACTTCTTAAATCAAAGTAACTACCAATTAATCCCTCCTTAAGGACATCCTCTTGTTGAGATAATCCTTTGGGGTTACTGTGTCAATTTCTCTTTATTGATCCCAATACAAGGATCTAAACCAAATGGCCTTCTTTCATTCATTTCCAACTTTTGATTGTATAATGAGAAAAAAAATAGGAGAGGTAGAAAGAAAGCAAAGCCATATCATTAAAATTATTATTTGTTAAGTCACTTGTATTTTAGCTAGGGTTGAAGTGCTTTCTTTATTAAGTACAAATTGAATTATAAACACATTTAAGGCCAAAACATAGATGAGGTATTCAGAAAAATATTGAGACTGAATATTAAGTTTTATTTGATATGAATTCCTTACCCACTTTATTGTTCATGTGGTGAACTCAATACAACCTATTGGGCACAAGTGACTAATAAACATACATTCAAATTATTAAATATTAAAACATGCTATGGGCACAATGATTAACTGGAAAGGCTGATATTTTACTTTTTAATCTATTTCTACAAGCTCCATCTGACATGCCAAAAATCACAATTTAGGTGTGACTAAGTTGGTGCTTGTCCAACAGCTATTTCAGTGCCCCCTCTCTTAGGAGTTAGGTTATCAGATTTAACTGACAAGTAAGTACAGAACTAGGATAGGTTTGCCAGGTGGAAAAATGTCTTTGGAGTTAATTCTTTTGACAAACCTGCTCTATAATGAGGTGGTTCTAAAACATCACTGGGGGATTGAATCACCTGGCAGGGTCAGCAAGCTATGACCGCTTCTGGGCCTACCCCATCTTTTTGTATGCATTTGTGAGTAAAGGATGAATTTAGTATTTTTAAGAGTTAAAAGAAGCTGAGAATGGTATCTCAAGAGTGCCATGAGTTCCAAGCCAGCTTGACCTACATAGTAAGTTCCAGACCAGCCTTGGCTAAACTGAGACTTGTCTTAAATAATATTAATACAGCAAGGAGTTAAAAGAAAAATCAAAAGAATAATAATATTTTTGACAGACGAAAATTCTATGAAATTTTAATTTTAGTACCTATAAATAAAGTTTTGTTAGAACAAAGCCAAGATATCTTCGGCTCTCATGTCCCAGTGTCAGAGTTGAATTGTTATGACAGAATATGTGGGATGAAAAGCAGGAAACACCTACCCTCTGGAATTTTTTTAATGTTATTTAATTATTTGGGGGAGAGAAAGAAGCAGAGAGAGAGAGAGAGAGAGAGAGAGAGAGGAGGCGCTTCAGACCTCTAGCCACTGCAAACAAATTCCAGACACATGCAGCACCTTGTGCATCTGGGTTATGTGAGTACGGGGGAATTGAACCTGGGTCCTTAGGCTTCATAGGCAAGAATTTTAACCACTAAGCAATCCCTCCAGTCCTTAGCCTCTGGAATTTTATAGGAAAAAATTTCTAGCTCCTAACTAAAAAGAAGATTAAAATGTCACCCCCAAAGAGTCTAGATTCACTATGTCCAAAGTGGGGCCAATAATATTCATATTTTAAATTTCTATCCCAGAAGATTCAGATTCAAGTGGTCTTAAGAAGACCACTTTGTAGCAACTAGGCATTTTGTGGCTGTTTGAAAGCTTCACCTGAACCCCAGTATCCTAATTAGCCCAAGAATTTCTGGTCCAGAAAGCCTCTGATTGAATACTGGGGACTGAATCCCTGAGCTTGGTTTGCTGAAGGAAGGTTTTTTTCTCACTGTCCACATCGTGCTGATGTTACACGCAAGGACACAGAGGACAGATGGTTGGAATAAGACAATAGGAAAGCCACATGATCAGTTGCCCTCCCTTACCCACTGGAGTCCAAGCCATCTCCAAAACAACGCAGGCTCACAGAATTCATAGCAGGAGGTTGACAGTCCACACACACTGTGTATCCCTCTCGGAGATAGTGCATCCACCGGGTCAGGGGCCGGTTGTCCAGAGCACAATGAGGAGTCAGGGACTCTGTCTTGAACTCCATACAGTATCTAGGGAAAAAGAAGTAAAAATTTCACTTGGTGAAAATAAGTAGTAGCCTGAAAATGCTGTAGAGAGTCTTAGGAAGCCACACCAAACCCATGCAATAAATATTAATGCTCTTGTCATTGTTATTTTTTAAAGTCACTGTTATTTTTCATATAGGGTTTCACTGTGTAGCCCAGGCTGGCCTTGTAGCAATCTTCCTTCATCATTTTCCTGAGTGCTAGGATTCTGGGACTACAGGTGTAGCCACTATGACCAACTAATATTGTCATATTCTCTCTCTTTATCTCTATATCTCTCTGTCTCTCTTCTGACAGGGTCTCATGTAGCATAGGCTGACCTCAAGTTCACTACATAGCTGAGACTTATCTTGAACTCCTGATCCTCTTGACTTCCTCCTAAGTGTTGTGATTACAGGTAGGTACCATCATACCAGTTTGTTATTATTATTACTATTACTATGATGATGATATGATGTGTGTGGATGTGTACAATGCATGATTATGTGGTATGGTACACATTCCTGTAGGACATTAGGATCACAGACACATGTGTCATTTTTTTTATCTAAATTTTTGTGGGTGCTGGGGAATTGGGCTCAGGCAGGCAGGCTTGCAAGTAACTGCTTTCAACTGCTGAGCCATCTCCCCAGTGCCTACAATGCCAATTTCATATTCTCACTTTTAGGAATAAAAAAATTGTGATCTGCAACAACCCACAGATGGGAATGGGGATCTGCATATATGGCCATCTGTTCTCACTAGGCTGATAGCAGAAGGGACCTCAAGTGACCACGACAGCACCTTCCAGCCTATGCCATGAAGTGTCAATAAGAAATCCTCTGAGTGAAAGTGTGTGCCACTTTCAAAAGCAGAGATGATATAGGACCCCATGGTTTCATAAAGACTCTCAGAGGAGCATCTTTAGTGTGATTAAACAAATCATACTATCTCCTGTTTAAATAGATTGTTCCTTCTTGAAGATCAAACTTTTGAGTGGGATAATCATAGTCCCACATACTGAGGAGAGAATAAGTACTTCCCCATCTCTGTGGTGAAGTCATGTTTCACTCAAAGGTAACCAACATGTAACGGGAGAGTTGAGCCAAAACCAATACATCCTTTGAGGATATACTGGGAAAACATAATATTTTTAAAACAATACCAAGTTACCCAGCATCCTGCATGTGTGTAGACCACTGGGGAGATGAAGCTTGTCTTGTTCTTTCCTTGTTGAATGCAGAAGTAGTTATAAAGGCAGGAACTGGAAAAAGGAAAATCATATTGAATTCATGCAGCCAAAGTATTCAGAACAAATTTCCCAAACAGGGTCCTATACCTGTCTAAGGTCTCCAGTTCTAAATCCTAAGACCTTGGCACACTACTAAGACACATTGCAAGGCTGTCACAAGGTCCATGGGATCAAACTGAGTAAATATTTGTGAGCATACAGATATTTACAGAGGGGATTGCAGACATCAGATTAGCTGTCTGTAGTCATACAACTATGTGAAAGGAAGATGAGAGGATAAAAAGAAAATCAGCAGGAAACTGAAGAAAACTGAGAAGGGAGTGGTAAGGTAATAAAGATTGCAAAATGAGAAAGAGAAAGAATCTTATTTTCTAAAAATGAAAGAAAAGGAGGGCTGGGGAGATTGCTCAATAGTTAAAGGCGCTTGCTTGCAAATCCTGAAGGCCTAGGTTGGATTCCCCAGGACCCATCTAAAGCCAGATTCACAAAGTGGCACAAGCACCTAAAGTTCCTTTGCAGCTCCTGGGGGCCCTGCCATTCCCATTCTCTTGGTCTGTCTGTCTTCTCTCTATCCCTCTCTGTTTGCAAATATATAAATAAAAATATATTGAAAAGAAAAACAAAAACATTTTTTAAAAAATGAAAGGAAAGGGATAGGGTATCTCTCAGTTGGTAGAGTGCTTGTCTTGCTTACAAAAAAATCCTGAGAATAATCCCAGTACTGCATTAACCTGGACTGATGGCACATAGTTGTTATATTATGTTGTTTAGGGACCAGCTACTTAAACTACAGGTCATGATCCTATATGGAGTCACATAAATGAATAAATCAAATATGAAATGAATGTGAGGTGTTTCTGGCTGCACTTACCCATTTTGCATCACATAATTTCACTGTAGCCTTGATTCTGAACACACACCATGCACATTCGCACTGTGCACATCACATAACTCATTGTCCCAGCCCAGATTTGAGACTGGTGTATTTTATGACGTGTGGTGTTTTTTTAAATCAATAAGTGTTATTATTTATTTATTTATTTAAGAGAGACAGGCAGATAGATAGAGAGAGAATGGGCATGCCAGGGCCACCAGCCACTGGAAATGAACTCCAGATGTGTGTGCCTCCTTGTGCATCTGGCTAACGTGGGTCCTGGGGAATCAAGCCCTGAACCAGTGTCCTTAGGCTTCACAGGCAAGCACTTAACCACTAAGCCATCTCTCCAGCCCCTACCTGTGGTGTTTTTACAGTATATACAAAGTTTTCTGCTTTCATAGACACATAATGGATTAATTAAAAAAAATACCATTTAGTATTTTTCTATCATCATTCCTCAGCACATGTGCTGGTTTGAATGAGAAGTCCCCCAGTGACTCCCACATTTTTAATGATTGATTGCTAGGTGGTGGCAATTTAGGAGGTGGAGTTTACTGGAAGAAGTGTGCTTCTAGGGGCTGACTTAGGGGTTATAATAACCACCTTCCCCTTGCCAGAGCTCAGCTCACTCTTGCTGCTTCCTGCCAGTAGCTGTGGCAAGGGTTAGATGCCCCTGCCTCTGCTTTACCATCGTTTCTGGTGAAACTTTCCCTCTAGTCAGACCAGCTGCCCTTGGGCATGTGTTTTATCCCAGCAATGCCAAAGTAACTACAACAGAAAATTAGCACTAGCCAAGTAGGAATGTTGCTGTTAGAAACCTGAGCATATGCCTTTTGTACTTTTATAACTGATTTAAGAGAAGAGCGTGGAAGGCTTTTAAACTTTACGCTGAGAGACACCTCTCAGTGCTACAGAGAGCATGATGGACCATTCTTGAGAGACTTGAAAGACTTAAATGCAGAAAGAATTGTGTGGGACTTGGAGGCTTGGCTAATGAGGGGAGGAAGAATTTTGTCAGAACTGGGCTAAGCAGTTTGTGCAAAGAGGCTGGCTGTGCTCTGCCCATGTCTTGAGAACTTGTATGAAGCTGAATTTAAAAATAATGGACTGGCATGTTTACCAGACAAAGCAACTAAAGGATATGAAAGAGTTACAGTTGTCACAGAAAGAAATGAAAACTTCGGGCCATAAATTGTAGTCCAGTTCTGCTGTAATTTACTGAGAGATTACCAACATTGAGATGGACTGGCTTTTCTGCATTGGAACTCTGGGTAAGATGCTGACTCTTTTGAAGGGAGGGTACCTGAAGAAAGAATGCTGAAGAAGTTTTCCTCCTCTTCATAGTTGGCTTTATTCTCCTCTGTATTGACAATCCTTTTAGTCCACCTGGTACTGGTTTTGGAAGTATAAAATATGCAGGAAATAGAGGATCATTGGATTTGCAGTGTGGTCATTTGAAGGTGGCCAGAGGACAACATGAGGCAGGCCTCGAGGCCCTGGAAGGCCATGGCATGGAGTCACGAGGATGAAATATGGGAAGCAATGGGGACCCCAGGATTTTGAAAATGTCAGGACTATGGACTGCTTGCTAAGAATAGCTGCTGTCTTACAATGGATTTTACTTTGAGCCACCAGTAACCCAGCTGGTGGGACCAAATGTGGAACCCAGAGATTTCATTATGGGTTCTAGATGCTGGGCTTAAAGCTGTAGGATTTGATGTTTACCCTGTTGGTTTTTGATCTTACACTGATTTAATCTTTCTTTGCTAAGCCTTGTTTTGGCAGTGGGAATGTTTGCCCTGTGTCATTAGGTGCTGAAAGTATTTCTCTTGCCTTTAATTTTATAGGCCTCATAGTTAAGAGACTGTCTCAAGTTTCAGATTAGTACTGGTATTGTTAAAAGATTACAAAGATTTTAAAAAAGATGGACTGAGGGCTGAAGAGATGGCTTAGCAGTTAAGGAACTTGCCTATAAAGCCAAAAGACCCAGGTTTGATTCCCCAATACCCATGTAAGCCAGATGTACATGGTGGTGAATATGTCTGGGTGAATATGTCTAGAGGCCCTCCAAGCCCATTCTCTCTCTCTCTCTCTCTCTCTCTCTCTCTCTCTCTCTCTCTCTCTCTCTCTTTCCCACTCATTTACTTTTTTTCTTTATGTATCTCTCTCTTTCAAGTAAATTTTAAAAATTGGGTTGAATGCATTTCACATCATGAGGTAGATATGAGTCTGTGGCGGCCACTGGAGGAATGTGATTTGAATCAGTTGTTCACTGTATTGTGTTTTGAATGCTTGGGCCCAGGTGGTGGTAATTTGGGCAGTGGGGTAGAACCCTGCTAGAGGGGATGTGTTTCTAGGAGTCGTCTTAGTAGTGTTAGATCCATCTTTTCCCTTGCCAGAGCTCAGCACTCGCTCTCTCTCTCAATCTTAATCAATCTCTCTCTTTCTCTCTCTGTCTGTCTGTCTCTCTCTCTCCTGCTGCTTTCTGCCAGCTGCTGTGGCTAGAAGTTATGTCCAGATTTGGCTCTACTGTAATTGCCCTGTCATACTAAAACTTCTCCTTGATACTATACACCAAAATAATCTCTTTCCTCCTATCAGATAATTTTGTTTAGATATTTTGTTCTAGCAATGAGAAGTTTACTTCAATAGCATATAAATTTCAAATTAAGTATATCTCTGGATTATATTTTTTAAATTGCTGTTTGAGGGCTGGGGAGATCATTCATTTGTGAAATACACTTGCTTGCAATGCCTACTTGCCCAGGTTCAATTCTCCAGTACCAAATGTAAGTCCAGATGCAAGAAGTGATACATGCATTTGGAGTTCATTAGAAGTGGCAAGATGCCTGGGAGTACACATATCCAGGCATGCATGCAAATAAATGAGTAAATGATTTTTGAATGTTGTTTGAATTGCTGAGTTGAGTATCATAAAAAAATCATTCATTGAATTTTGACTTTGGATTAGAACAAAATTGCCATCAATTTCTGAAATTACCCTAATCGTACTTGTGCCATTTTGTACTGTGTTTATACAAAGCAGTGTTCTCAGCACTGGCTATTATAAAATCAAAATATCAAGCAATTTGAAAAAGTTGAAGATGCTCTATATCCTACAGTATCAAATATTTAAGTTTTCATTCTTTATATAAAAGTAAGCACATCTCATTAGTATGCCAATTTTTTTTCATGCTTAAAGATAATATAAAAACTTAAATAAATTTTTTTATGACTTACTATCAAGAAAAGTTCATTTTGTATGCATTTTATACACCTATTTATCTGGAGTCAAGTCAATTTTCAGAGTTTGTGAGTGTAAAAAGTTTAAGATGTCCTGGTTTACAGATTAATGAAGAAGGAAAACGTCAGCCCCTCACTCCCAGCCTCAAATATGTTCAATCATTGGCTGGCTGAATCTGTAGATGTGGGATCTGTGGATGTGGAAGGTTGATGAGCTTATAGATGTCTCAACAGCCCTTCCTACCCATAGCTTCAGAATTTGGACTATCCTGAGAAGGGAAGATACAAGTTGATATTAGATTTTGAGATGCCAAAATTATCATTAACATGAGTAAAACTGCATGAATGTACTAGTTGCTAAAATAAATAAATAAATAAATAAATAAATGCTGATTTTACATGGTACCTTACTGCCACAAGATGGCAGGCCTTTAATTCTTTTCTACATTTTTAGGTATCCTTAGTGAATTGTGTTTATCTTTTTTTTTTTTAGAAGTGTCTCACTCTGGAGCCTAGAATGACCTCAAATTCATGACAATTCTGCCTCAACCTCCTGAACACTGTGATTACAGGGGTAAGCCACCACAGACAGTGAAGGAAGAAAAGATAAGGGTAGCCTAGCCCTTGATTCCAAGGGTTGATTCTTGTTGGGTGGTCTGGTGCCTAGTCTTCCCAGTATGAAATGGATCTGCACCTGGAGGACAGGCTAGAATCCCAGTTTTGGAGGCGGTTCCTTGCTGCAGTGACATGACTCATAGTTTTCCACAGAGATATGTAAAACCTTCTAAAGGTGACTGCTGCTTTTCATGGAAAAAGAGCAAGTGAGTGCACGTATCCAGATCCCTCTCTGTTTCTATCAGACTCAATGATTAGAAACAAAACACGCATTTGAATTTCATATAAGTGGTAGTTAGAATGTATGCCCCCCATTGATTCAAGTGTTTTATTAAAGCTTGTAGCTTGGGTCTCCAGCCACCTTGCTGGAACAGGTATCACTGTGGAGCTGATCCTGGGGTCCAGCCCAAAGGTGTGTTTGAGGAAGGTCTGAATTCCAGCTCAAAGGTATGGAGAGCATGAATCTGGAGTTCATTTGCAGTTACTAGAGGTCCTAGCATGCCCATTTTCTCTCCCTCTCTCTCTCTCTCTCTCTCTCTCTCTCTCTCTCTTTTGTTTCTCTCTGCTTGAAAATAAAGAAATTAAAATCAAATACTTTAAAAAAAATGTGTTCAAGGCTCATGTTTAGCAATGGCAGAGCCAGGCAATGCCTCTCACAGCATGCTCCTGAGAACCACAAGTGACAGAGAGTTCCATGTTCAATGAAGCATGTTCCCCATTAAGTACTTAAAATCTGCCTTAGCTTCTTTTTCTGTCACAAATCACTATGTATAATGTGAAGTCAGATTACAGAAAGAAAGAGGGGGCAGTTTTAGCCCATCACTTGGCGTTCCATCCGGCCCTGTGAGAGGTGTGGTACAGGGGCAACAGTGGGCACGGTGGACTGCAGGTGTCCCCTCAGCGTGAAGGCCCCTTGTATCACCAAAGCCTGCTCACTTACAGAGGAATTTCACACCATACGTTCACACTTCACAAAACTGCTGTACAAAGGTGCTAAACCAATTTTATTTCTCATGAAACTAGAGCCCATAGCGATTCATTATGGAAAAATAGCTGGCAGCTGAGTGAGAAAGCTTCTCAACACAGAAAATACTTTCTGGTTTTTAAGACTTACTGTCCTAAGGCTGAGGATGAGCTTAGTTGGTAAAGGGCTTGTGCAGTGTGCAAGAAGCTCTGGATTTGATCCTCAGTTTCACACAAACCAGGGGTGGTGGTAAACACCTGTAATCCCAGAACTCAGAAGGTGTGGGCCAATCAGCAATTTAAGGTCATCCTTGGTTACACAAAATTTGAGGCCAGGCTAGCAGTATACATGAACCAGTCTCCTCCCTCCCTCCCTCTCTCTCTCTTTCTCTCTCTCTCTCTCTCTCATTCTCACACATATACAAAATCTATGTATATGTTCAGTTTCAGTGTTCACAGTTGTGCCTATGGTGCTTGTTTCTTTGAGACAAGGTCTTGGTATGACCCCGAACTCCTGATCTTTCTGCCCCAGCCTCACTATAGCTGGCATCTAGAAAGCAAGTCAGTTATTCAGGACCTTGCCGGCTCCACTCTGCCTGCTGCAGCCCCAGGATGTGGATCACTGGCATTTCCAGTACAAGGACCTCCTCACCTCCCCCCTACAAAACTTCAGCAAATAGACCAGAAGCCAGATTGCCTGGGGTGCTTTGAACCACAACCACTCCTTAATATTGCCCCAAATGTTTACTTTCATGTCTTAAGAATTGTAAATAATTTAGAAATTATTTTTGCCGTCAGTCCCACTCTGCTCATGCGTGGAGGCACGCAGCCGGTGCCCCAGGACAAAGGCTCTGCATAAATGTTGGCTCCCCTTCCCTTCCCCTTTCTGGCAGCAGCATTCAAATGTGATATGTGTTTTGTTCGCAGGCTATTTGCCAACTTTCCTGGCACTCCATGAGCCCACCATTGTTCATTTAACAACTTCCACTCTGAAAAAGCATGGCAGTGCACATAGTTCCTTTGAACATGAAAGAAATTTGCTTTGAGAATTTCATAAGCCCTGTGACACAATAGCATGCCACAAAGGCAGGCTTAGGCTCTCTGGTCTGTAGATACTGGGCAGAAGAGAATGAGATGGAAACCTGACAAATCACGCCTTCCTGGGAGCACATCATTTATCTTAATGCACATTGATCTTCTTGGAGGAAAAATGGCTCTGTCTCTTTATTTTTCAAAACAGGGTCTCACTCTAGCCCAGGCTGACCAGGAACGGACTCTATAGTCCCAGGCTGGCCTCCAACTCATGCTCGTCCTCCTACCTCTGCCTCTCAACTGTTGAGATTAAAGGGATGCACCACCATGCCCAGCGTAAAGAATGCAAATAAACATCAGTAATGTGTGATGAATTGAAAAAAAATAGCCTTTTACTTATTTTGTGGTGTGTATGTATGTGTGTGTGAGAGATGTATATACACATATGTAGATACATGTGTCCCATACCCAATGCATGCTGAGGCCACAGAAAGATGTTGGGTCTATTGCTTTTCCAGCCTGCCTTATTTCCCTAGGACTGAATCTCTCTCATTGAACCTGGAACTCCCTGTTTTTTCAGTTTTACTTGCTCACCAGGTTCCCCAGTGATCCTCCTATCTTTGACAACTTCAGCCCTGGGGTTACAGACATGCACATCCATGCCTGGCTTTTTTCTTGGGTTCTGGAGATCAGCTCATCTTCTCATGCTTGCACAGCAAGCCCTCTTACCTAATGAGCCATCTTCCCAGCCCTAAATCAGCTTTTTACATTTGTTTGTAGAATAAAATATGATAACTATTAATGAAGCAAGATAACATCCTCAACAAGAGAGTTTCAGAAATCTTATTTTGTTTACTGCTTTGTGGGGCTATCATACTTCTGCTTAGTCATGAGTCTCTAACAACTTCAATGATGACAATATGGGGGTGGGAAATTTCCATAGGAGTTGTGGCCATGAGATCCAGGTTTAAGTCCTGAAAGCCTTTCACAATGTTGTCACCTCCCAAAACTCCAGGGCCTTCACACATCAAGCAAGGTTAATGATCTTGTCCCATTCCTGGTGGTAAACAGAAAAATGGCACCTCAAAGCTGCCCACATCCTAATCCCCAGAACCTGCAAGTACATAATGCTACCTGGCAATGAGGAATTAAGGGATGAAGTAAAAGCTACTACTGAGTTGAATTTCAGTCAGGAAGACTCTCCTGGGTCTCCCAGATGGGTCCTAGATAATCACAAGGGACTTTAAAGAGGTCTGGTCACAGGCAAGATGTGCCTACTGTGCAACAGTGGCCTGACTACTATGGGGGTAACAAACTACTCTCTGGCTGGGTTGAAGACCACTTCATGGGAGAGAATGCAATCCTGGTTCACACTTGCTCCCGAAAAACACAGTCAAAAGCCCATGGTTGGGAAGACCATAAGCCCTGAGGAGGAAGCTGCTACCGCTGTTTGGCTAACTGGATATGTTGTGCTCATCAAATGGCCCCTAAAGATTTATGTTTACTTCTACAGACCAGTGCTGCTCTCGTCAGAGAGCATTAGTCAGAGCAGCTTCTTTTGCAGTTGGCTGTGACAGCTGGGGAGACTCAAAACTCATCAAAGTGCTCAGTGACTGTGCAGTGCTCAGCACTAAATAACACATTTATATAGCTTTCTGCAAGGTGCAGGGAAGCTGGGGGGTGGCGGTCAGAAAGCACGAGAGAGTTAGAGGACGGGGGGAGTGCTCTGGATGTGCTGTCACATTCATGACCTCACAGTGACTGCTGTTACTTTCACAACACCTGCACAATATTGGGCCACCAACATTTTGTCATGAGTGGTGGAGGAGGAAATAAAAAAAAAATCATCAAAGTAGAAGAAAAAGTATTTGGAAAGAAGAGGGGTGTTTAAAGAAGGAATTTGCAGAGGAGAGGCACAAAAGAAGATTAACAAAGGTGACTATGACCAAAATATATTATTTTATTCATTTCATTTATATGAGAAAGAAAGAGTCAGAGAGAAAGAGACAGAGAGAGAGAGAGAGCACGCCAGGATATTTAGCCAATATAAATGAAGTCTAGACACACGGGCCACCTTGTGCATCTGGCTTACTTGGGTCCTGAGGAATTGAACGTGGGTCCTTTGGCTTCAGAGGCAAAAGCCTTAACTGCTAATCCATTTCTCTATCTCGCAGATTAATTAATTTATTTATTCATTTATTTTCAAGCAGATAGAGAGAGGAGACAGACAGAGCGAGAGAATGGGCATGGCAGGAATGCTAGCCACTACAAATGAACTCCAGATGCTTGCGCCCCCTTGTGCATCTGGCTTACTTGGGTATGGGGAATCACACCTTGGTACTTTGGCTTTGCAGGCAAGTACCTTAATTAACCATAAAACCATCTCTCCAGCCCACCAAAATATATTATATGCATACATGATACTTGTGAATAAAAAGTTTTAAACTTTTTATTGTAAGAGTATTGTAAGAACTTTTTTTCAAAGAGGGACATCAGGGGAGAAGAAGGGAGATGCGACTTCAAAAGAATGCCATGGGCAGATGAAGCACTGCGGGGAGTGGAGATGGAGGAAAGGTCCATGAAAAAAGAAATGTGCTCAGCCTCCAGAAGCTGGAAGATACTACAGATCCGAGTCACGCTTTTAGTCTCCAGAAAGAAATGCAGAATGGCTAACACCTTGATGGCAGTGCAGTGAGACCTGCATAAGACTTCTGACTTACAGAACTGCAATAAAGAATTTGTGTTGTCACTACATTTCTAAGACATGCACACCTCCAGTGTTTTTCTAAGAGCAGATCTCTTAATTTTAGCACCTTTTGGCCATTTTAGTAGGCTGAGAATTTTCCATTCCATATCCTAGTTTCATTAAACTTTTTTTCCCCTATGTCTATATCTTTTTTGTTTTCCTGCACCTATTTTACTATGAGCAACAAGAATGAGGCTACCCTTCAACACTGTGCTTGGAAGTCACCTTAGCTAAATATCCAGGCTCACGTCATTACTTAACAAGTTCTGCTTTCCACAAAAAGGAAATCCTCTCCTACACTTCCTGTTTCTGTCTGTCAAGGATTCCGTCACCCACAAAAAAGCAAGGAAGTTTTCACCTGCAGAGGTGTCTAATCATGAGACTCATAATAATTATGCATGCCCAAACAAAATTCTAAATTTACTTAAAATTACTTACATCTTTGTGATTATTTTTGTGACTTCACTCTTGCAGTTCTCAAGTGTGAACTCCATAGATGATGATGTGTACCAGAGAAGTCCAAATGTTGGACATCGCTGCAGCCTTTAGAAAGGAATATACCCTTGCTGATCCATTGGCTTTGGTCTGTGTACAGCCATATTGAAATTCTATCCCATAGAACTGTCAGATAATACTTGTGCTTCTTTAAGTTTCGGGTAATTTGTGACAGAAGCCATAAAAACAAATACACTCCCTTTTAGGGTTTTTATGAAGACTGACTTGATGTCTACTAAATCTCTAGGTAATTCAGGTGTGAGGGATGAGTGTGCCATGAACAAAGGCTCCAAATCCATACTTAGGAAGTCTAGCAGGCTGGAGGGAAGCAGTAAGAGGCACACAGGTGATTATGCAGCAGAACAAAGTTTTCCTCCGTGGGTTTCCTCCATGCACCCACACCCACCTAAGTGTCTTTCTACTGTAGTGATAACCAGCCTGAGCTATTCAGGTTTGGATCTTCAAAACCCACCACAGTGATGCCACATAGTATGGGCTCAGTGAGTGTCAAATATTCATGGAACCAAGTGGCACAAGAGCTGGGATGAAATGGGACAGAGGCCCTGAAGAATTCACCAAATTGGATGTTAACATTACCATTTCCACTTCCCTTTGGTTTTCCCTTTAGTTATCTAGAAATTTCCAAAGTATATTTCATGAGCTCCAGTAATCTTAGTGAGACACCCTGAGGAAGAAAAGGCTTGTTTAAGCAAATAAAGAATATTTATCTCCCTCTTGTTGAGTGAACAAGCATCTATCATTGTTAGTTCTGAAAACTTCTGTGGTAGAGAAAACTAATTCTCTGCTTTGCAATGTCATCACAAAAGAGAATGCGCTTTGGAAAATTTGGCAGCAGTGACATAGGCAGGCGTGTGTGTCCATGCCTGGGCAACAGTGACACAGGCAGGTGTGTGTGTCCACGTCTGGGCAGCAGTGACGGGACAGGCGTGTGTGTCCATGTCTGGGCAGCAGTGACACAGGCAGGCATGTGTGTCCATGCCTGGGGAGCAGTGACAGAGGCAGACGTGTGTCCATGTCTGGGCAGCAGTGACAGAGGCAGGCATGTGTGTCCATGCCCGGGCAGCAGTGACACAAGCTCCAGTGAACATCTGAAACCCCAGCAGGACTCACTACACTAAGAGTTCTGGGCCCATGCCAGAGATTCTGAACCCATGAGTCTGGGTAGGTAGAGCCCCAGGAACACAAATAACAAATTCCCTGGTGGTACCAATACTGTTGATCCAGAACCTCATGTTAGAAAACACTAGAATGGAATACTCCAGGGCTCCCATCCTCTCCTTTCAGCCTAGGACAGGAGTTATCATTATGAAGCATCCTACTGGGAAGACAACCCTTGGGGACAAAGGTTAGGGCTAACAATGTGGAGACTTCTTTTCTTTTTGCAAACCAGAGGATTGTTATTTTTTGTAATTTATAAGAAAGACTAAATACAGATATTGCCATTCAATTTTAAACTAAGATCCTTAGCACTTTCCAGGAAGAGGAAGAAAAAAATTGGCAGCATCAAATCCTCTTAATGGGATACAGTAGCACAAGCAGTGATGGGAGGTAATTGGAAGACATTTGGAAGAAGGTCATTTGGAACCACAGAGCAGAGGAGTGGACATCTTCATGCACAGAGAAAGAATGCCCCCAGCTTTCTGGGCCTGAGCCTGGTTGCCCAGGGCTACACTGCCCCTTGGGCGAATGACAATCATGCTTCCTGGCACTCTCAGCTGTGTTCTCTGTCCTCTTCCTGACCTCCCTGCCACTCGGTCCTTTTGTAGAATCCCAGGGCTAAGGAGGGAAGTCCAACAGCCTGAGACAGCACTCAAGAACATAGTGTGCCTAAGAAACACGATGAATGAGTAGAGCGGATGATTTTCTGACATGTTGACTCGAATCTTGAGAGACCACAACCAACAACAACAAATAGCCAATGTTGTGCAGTGGCCTTGCTGAGGCTCTCCTGCTGTTTCTGTAGAGGACCTGTGCTCACCGTGACTGTGTCCTGATGCTGTCTGTTCCTTTGAGTAACCACTTTGGAGACACTAAATTGTTTCTCCATGAGTTTAAGGTGACTGCTGAATCAACAAGAAGCCTCCAGACCAGCCCACCACTATGATCCTTTCCTTTCATAGATCTGATTACAATAGTCCCTGCAGAAAACATGTCAGTGGCTTCCCAGGGCTCTTCAGAAAAAGACCAGAATAAAAAATAGGCCCCCCACATAACAGCCTTCCTCGGGCTTCTCAAATGGAACCCATGTTTCCCTAGCTACATTTATTACATAAATGAGCAAAAGATGGTCCATAGCTTGGCTATTTCCCTACCACAGACTGAAATTCCTTAACTCAAAAGCTGTTGGCACCAAACCCAAATTTTCACATATCCAGTTGTTTTAAAAATAGCCAAACAAGCAGATTTTTAGCCATTTAGGGCTTGCCTGCTTACATACCATGGCACTATACCCAGAATCCACTGGTCATTGATCAGACAGAACCTTATGTTTCTACAGTTCCAAGATGCCATTGTTCTACAGGGTTCTCTCATCCAGAAACTCCCCACTGTTATTGAGCAATATCACCAAGACACTAAGTCCTCTCCCCTGACCCTCTACTTTGCTACTTCCTATAACCCCCACTCCTCTGTATGCCACTCCTACCCTTCCTGGACCAAGCACACCATGCTGTGATGCCACCCTGTCCAAGCACGCACTGTCCAATAGAGCCTGCCTCTCTTGGTTCCATGGCTGCCCCTGATCAGCCCCCAAACCTTCAACCTCCTAGCCCCCCACACCCCCCACAGATGACTATCTAGACAGCTCTACATTTCTCTACTCCATCTTCCAGGAAACCCTCCCGCACTCTGAGACCAAGAGGAATGGCCATATTATACCTGCACTTCACTTGTTTGCAATTAGCTGGACCAATTATTAAGGATGCCAATTTATGGAATTAATTAATCCTGGGATCATCTGATGTTTCTGTCCCACCCACTCAACTTCAATGTATGTTGACACAGCAGGCCTCATGCAAATTGTCCTGCCCACCAAACCTCCAGCATCCAGCCCATGCCTGGTATCAATAAATACCTATTAGAATGTGGAATAAAGGGAGAAATGAAATTGTTGGATAAACTTGAGATAACATAAAACTATCCACATTCCCGTGAAGAACATATGGTCTTTGCATTCCTGAAAGGTTTCTGTTTTGCTCTATTGGATTCAATCCAGATCAACACTCTGGCATTGGACTCTTTCTCGGTGAGACACACGCAGTCCCTAGCACATCAGTGAGCTAGCTCCTGGACCTTCCACTAACTAACTATTGCACAGCAGAGATTCCCTTTCTTTTTTGGAACTGAGAGTCTGGTTATGTTGTCTAGGCTGGCCTTGACCTTCCGGACTTTAGTGATCTTTCTGTCTGTGAAGTAGCTATGAGTATGTGTGCTTGCCATTACATCCAGACAGGGCAATCTTTTCAACTGAAGCACAAATCTGACCACGTCAGCTCTCAGTCCAGTTAGCTTCAGAGGAGAGGGGAGTGTTTTAAAAGATCATTTTATCAGTGTTAATAAATGTTATCTCTTTTCTATCATTTTTCATGTTAGTGTATAAATTAAAATTTGTTTGATCTGAAATCACAGTAGCAATGAAATGGCTACCCAACTGAACACTCATTATCCTGTGTGAAATATCACCATCCTACCTAAAGCATTCCTTCAGCAGCGTAATTAACTTACTAAAACTCACAAGTGTGTGTGAGAATGCTGGGTGGGGCTCAGCGGCTGAGTGCTTGCTTAGTGAGTGAGCTCAGTCCCCAGCACCAGAAGCAAAGAGCCCAATGTATGTGCTTTATTTTATCACTGAGCCCATGCACACTAAGAAATGGGCCATTGGGAGAAAAAACACAACTGAGGGAAGCAAGGGAAAGGAAGGCATGTATGCAACTGGCCACGAATCCCTTCACTAAGATTTCCTGAACTCACTGCCCACTTTTGGTAGACTGGCTCATCCCACTCTTGGCACAGCATGGAACTGTCCCTGCACAACACGTGATCTTTTAGGAGGTGAAGAGGTCATCAAAGAGAACAAAGGCCCGCGGCCTTGAGCAGCTCAGTACCGAAGGAGTGCGCGCAGTCCCGGCCCTGCGCGCGGGCGTACTCCAGGCAGCCGGCTCTCTCCTCCAGCGGTGGGCAGGGCGCGCCTCCATTCCGCGGCTCCTGCTGCACCGAGCGCCTGCGCACGCGCATGGCGGGCCGGCACGGGCTCCCGCAGCCGCTCCACGGGCTCCATTCTCCCACGAAGCAAGGGCGAGCTGCAAAACAACAGGACAGGATGCTCACCTGTGCAAACCCAGCCAGCCAGCCGGGATGTTCCCCCCAACACAAACAGTAGAGCATAGCCAGTGCAAACTTTGCCTTGACCTGGCCAGGTATCAGGGGGAGCACAGAGCCCCAGCAGGCCCCAGTTCACATGGGCTCCACCCACCCTGATGGTTACATGACTATTAGGTACCTCTGAGGTGGGCGGATATCCTAGGATCCACCCAGGACACACACCCAAGTAAATTCTTTCCTTTTGTTTCTTTCTTAATAACTTTTGCCTGCCCCTGCTTAGAATATTATTTCTTTTCCATTTCAGATTTTTTTTCAGTTGTACATATTTATGGGTGTCGGTGTGATATTTCAGTACATATATACACAGTGTAATGATCAGATGAGGATTATTGGTATGTCCATTACTTTAAACATTTGACATTTTCTTACACTGAGAACTTCTAGCTATTTTGTTAGGTAAGGTTAATTTTAACCAGCCATAGTCACTCAACTGTGCTGTAAGGGGTTATTTCTTCTAACTGTATTCCATACCTGGTAGCCATCTGTTGCAGTCAAGTTTGCATTGCTGGCAGAAATCACCCAACCAAGACCAGCTTGTGAGAATAAAAGGGGTTATTTTGGCTTACAGACTCAAAGGGAAGCTCCATGATGACAGGGAAAATGACATGAGCAGAGGGTGGACATCACTTCCTGGTCAACATCAAGTGGACAATAGGAACCAGAGAGTGTGTCAAATACTAGCAAGGGGAAAGTGGCTATAATATTCATAAGCCTGCCCCCAACAATGCACTGCATTGAGGAGGCATTAATTCCCAAATCTCCATCAGCTGGGAACCTAGCATTCAGAACGCCTAAGTTTATGGTGGACACCTGAATCAAACCACCACACCACCCTTTCTTCATTCCCCTCTTCCTACCTTTCCAAAACACTTATATAAACATTCACTGTAGGAAACAGAGGAAAAGATATATAAAACCAAAAATGTTTGCTGCTGGGTGATAATGGTCACCAATAGTGTGAGCAAGCAGGAAATACTGCAAGCTACAAAATCAACTAGCTGGGCAAGATGTACACACCTGTGTAATAGGGGCACACAGGCTATAGGGAAATCAACTGCTCTCAGGTTGAATATGAGGCCCATGCAGTAGGAGGGAATTCATATCTGGCATGGAGAATCAAGTCAGAATCTTGCAGATAGGAAGGTCTTAGACTCTAGAGAGAGGCTTCCACTATTCTTTGGCTAAGAAGAGAGGGTATGTCAATCAAAAAGTCATTGAACAGGGCTGGAGGGATGGATTAATGGTTAAAGCATTTGCCTGCAAAGCCAAAGGACCCAGGTTCGATTCCCAGAACGCACATAAGCAAGATGCACAAGGAACACAACACGTGTCTGGAGTTTGTTTGCAGTGGCTGGAGGCCCTGGTGCATCCATTCATATTCTCTCTCTCTCTCCCTCCCTCCCTCCCTCTTTCTTTGTCAAGTAAATAAATAAATATAAAATATTTCTTTTTAAGTCATTGAACATTGAGGGCTGGAGAGATGGCTTAGCTGTTAAGGTGCTTGCCTGCAAAGCCTAAGAATGTATGTACGAAACTCCAGGTCCCATGCAGTCAGATTCAAAGTGATGCAAATGTACAATGTTGCAC
Organism: Jaculus jaculus; assembly: GCF_020740685.1. Classification (NCBI taxonomy): domain Eukaryota; kingdom Metazoa; phylum Chordata; class Mammalia; order Rodentia; family Dipodidae; genus Jaculus; species Jaculus jaculus. Next base: position 143,579,703 of record NC_059103.1, read on the forward strand.
ATGTGCACAAGGGGGAGCATGCATCTGGAGTGCATTCACAGTGGCTGAAAAGGCCCTGTCTCGCCCATTCTCCCTCTCTCGCTCTCTCTCCCTCTTTCTCTCTCTCAAAAATTAAATCATAAAAAAATTCATTTCAGGGCTGGAGAGATGGCTTAGCGGTTAAGCGCTTGCCTGTGAAGCCTAAGGACCCTGGTTCGAGGCTCGGTTCCCCAGGTCCCACGTTAGCCAGATGCACAAGGGGGCACACGCGTCTGGAGTTCATTTGCAGAGGCTGGAAGCCCTGGCACGCCCATTCTCTCTCTCTCCCTCTATCTGTCTTTCTCTCTGTGTCTGTTGCTCTCAAATAAATAAATAAAAAAATTTTTAAAAATTCATTTCAAAAAAATTCATTGAACATTGAAAGCAGTATGTTTATCAACTTTTCTTTAAAGTATTCAAGGTAGGGTCTTTCTCTAGCCCATGCTAATTTAGTATATAGTCTCAGGGTGGCCTCAAATTTCCTCCTACCTCTGCTTCCCAAGTGATGGGATTAAAGGCATGCACTACCAGGCCCATCTGTTTACCACCTTTGATCCATGCCAGTCTTACTTTTCATTAAAGAATCTGATGTTTTTTTGTTTTTTTTTTTAACAGATGGCAGCAAATACCAGGGAGAACCAAGATCCATCAATATGTCAAGAAAACATAGCTGACTGCCTATCATGAGATTAGTCATCTCTACAGGGACCAGGAAACACTACAAAGGGAGTGGCAATTTAAGCATGATTGCTGCTCTGACTGCTAGCCTGACAACCAGCTCCAGGGAGATGGTGATAGACACTAAGGACACTCAAAACTCATCAAAGCAGAAATTCAGATGCAGAGAGCTCAATACTAAACGAGACCTGTAACATGCCAGCCAAAGCTCAGGGAACACTGTGGGAAAGGAAGCAGAAAGATTGTAAGAACTACAGGATGGGAAAGTGTATAAGGAAACACTGTCCCTCCTCAACTGAGACTGACCATTGCATTCATGGCCCCGCAGTAAATACCAGCAACCCACTGAGGAGGACCTTCAGAGGAATGGGGATGGGATACAGTGGAAATAAGAATATAATCCAGTGGGAATTTGACCAATATGCAATATATTTACATTGTATAGTTCATAAAAATAAAATGAATATTTGTAAAAAAGAAAGAAGGGGGCTGGAGTGGTGGCTTGGTGGATAAGGCATTTGCCTGCAAAACCAAAGGACCCAGGTTCAATTCCCCAGGACCCACATTAGCCAGATACACAAGAGACCACACTCATCTGGAGTTCATCTTCAGTGGCTGGAGGCCCTGGTGTGCCCTTTTTCTCCTCCTCCCCCACTTTCTCTGTCATATAAATAAATAAATAAATCCCCCCCCCAAAAAAAAAAACAGGAAAGAAAGAAGGTTAGCGAGATGGCTGAGCAGTTAATAACAGTTGTTTGCAAAGCCCAATGGTCTGGCTTTGATTCCGAGTACTTGTGTAAAGCCAGATGCACAAAGTGGCATCTGGAGTTCATTTGCAGTGCCTATTCTGATTCCCTCTATCTCTCTCTCTCTCACACACACACACACATACACACACACACACACAAATAAATAATAAATAAAAATTTTTAAAAAGGAAGAAAGGAAAGAAAAGATCTGACCACAGTGGTACACTTATAGTCCAGTTACTCAATGGCTGAAGAGAGAGGATCACTAGATCCAGTAGTTCAAGACCAGCCTAGGCATAATTTAGTGAGAATCATTCTAAATGAGTAAGTAACCAACTAAAAGAAATTGTTTATGAAAATGCTGGAATAAATAATATCTAAATCTTCTGTACCAACTAAAATAAATAAATACTGCATAAAGGTAACCAGAGTTCTAAGGCCCAGGACAACAACATCTGCTTGGCATCATTGTAATATAAAATAGAAAGAAATTCACATGTAATTATATTCTGTAAAAAAAAGGTTTTTGGAAAATAAATCTCAGCTATTTATTCCTCTTCCACAGTGAAAAATGTCCCCTTGATTTGCTTGTGAACTTTTGATTATTTGACCTGGAAGCCATCATAGATCACAGAGATTTTTGCCCACAGAGGTGAGAGGAAGTACAGGACCTTCTGACAGATTTATTACCATATGTCATATATTTTAGCTCATGACACACATTTCCTTTTGAACTATTCCATTAGTATTCCTGTCCCTTTTCCCACCAATGCTTATCTAATTCATATCTAAAGACATCATGTTAGAATATTCTTTATTAAAATCTTTTTTTATCAGTTTTCACATCGACTTCTCCAGCTATTAATAAAGTCTGCCACTGTGGTACCTAATGAGCTACAGCGTGAGGACCCCAGTTTCCAAGCTTGTCATTGTTTCCCACTGGCTTAACTGTTAGGATTTGGTGACATCATCCTGTCCCTTTTAAGGGAAAGAAGGCTGGAATTGATGGATGCAGGAAATTCAGTGACTTTTCTTCTTTGCTTAAACTAAATCTAATATTCAGGTTGGGTTTCCTAGAAGCAGCCAATGGGATGGAGCTGTGCATGGAGTTATTGACTTGGGAGGTATTTCAGGAAACACCACCATGGAGTGGTGAGCAGAGGCACAAAGTAGATGTCTAGGTTCCTACTGGCTCTTGACTTCCTACAGAGTGATGCAATAGGTTCATCCAAATAGTGAGGAATGACCAAGTCTTTCTTACTGGCTGATTCTGTATCACTTCCTCAAGAGCTTTCTAATTATCACATATTCCTTACCTCCACTTACAGGAGACTAGCCAAGAACAGAAAAGTCACATATTTATGCATGATTGAAATACATTTTCATATGCTCTACCAGGGATAGCCAGCCATATCCAAGTATAATTATAAAATGAATCACTAAGAGTGTGTGTGTGTGTGTGTGTGTGTGTGTGTGTGTGTGTGTGAAGGGAGGCTTACCTTGTAAATCCTCATGCCATTTGAAATAAAATCCAAACACCCTGCCATGCCCTATGAGGTCCTGGGAGACCTGACTTGGACCTGACCCTCCAGGCCTATCTAGTGCTCCACACACTTGCTCTCACCCATGCCCCTCACCTCAGCGTCAAGCTCCAACCACACTGACCTCTTCTGAACACAGCAAGCATGATTTGACCTTGGGATCTCTATGCATGTTTTCATTCTTCTGGGAATATTCTCCACAGAAGCTCGCAGAGCCAAACACCCTGAGTCAGTCACAGCAACCATGGTCCTGAAGTGTCCCCTGGAAAGAAAGTGGCCTCTTATGCCTTAAAATTGGGGAGATCCAGACTCTGCTGGCAGCCAAGAGTCCTAATCCTCTCTAATCCATTTATATCTGTCAGTATCACATCTGGAAAGTAATCCTTCGATATTGTGGTGTGAAGTATTTCCTTTCATTCGATCCCAGTTTTCCTCACTGGAGAGCTTCAGAGCATACTGAAAAAGTATGTGTGTTTTCTTTCTGTGTCCTTCACCATCTTACTGTTTCTTATGCCCTTTCCCTATCTTTCTCTGTAGGGGACATCTCCTGTCTTGGGTTACCACTGGATTTCTCCAGGTCTACAGCTCTGTGAGTTGTGCAAACAGGATTGAACAAGGTATCCTCAAACTTTAGGGGTGTGTGTGTGTGTGTGTGTGTGTGTGTGTTTGTGGCCGAGGCTCTCCTAAAACTCAAACTCATGTCACTCTTCCTCCTGCAGCCTTCTGAGTGCTGGTACTACAGGTGTAACCCCCTACACTGGCTCCAAAAGGCAAATTATTTTTCTGCCAGGCAGTGTAGTCATTTGCAGTGGCAAGGGACTTTGGCATGCACCTCCCTCCATACACACATAGACACGCAAATAAGTTTAAACTTTAAAAAAGACATTAAGATTATTTAAAGGGAGAAACATTCAAAAGCAAATAAATATTTGAGAGGCAGTCTGTTAGGAGTTCCTCTCCCAGACAGCTGTCAGCTATCCCCATCTGCTCTGGCCAGGGGAGGTGGGCCTATGGCCACCCTGCTATGTCTGCTGAGTTGCACTTGTCTGGGGTTAAGGCGGCTGCGCTTCTTGGCACTGATCGTCCTCTTGGCTCTTGCTCCCATCTGTATCAGCACGAGTAGGCTCAGTCTTACCAAGTGGCTAGCTCCCAATAGTCTTGTTTCCTTTGTTCCTTCACAAGAAACATCAGACCAGAGAATGCACCAGCAAGAAGCCATTTCAGCCTCATATCTGCATCTTCTGTCTAAGCCCTCAAGGTCCTCTGTTGTAGACCCCTTGGGAAAGTACATTTAGGACTCCTGCTCATGGTTCTTTTAAGTTCTACAGAACACTGTTCCCTTCTTTAGCCTCAGCACCTTCATCCACCATAACAGCCAGTCTCCCAGTATACACTTGCCAGGATTTGCTGTGAGTTCTTCACAAGATGGTAATCTCACTTTATTTCTTCTCAATTTACTAACTCCAAAACAACTGATTTTACTATCTCTACCTCTTCCTATGTTGAAAGAAGGGGTTTCTTTGTGACCAAATAAAGACTTGGGGGGGGGGGTTGCAACTCCATGTTGCACTGTGGGGCCTCTTTACAAACCAGTTCCTATCAATTTCCTCCTCCCTCTGAAGTGGCTTAATCTTTCCAGATCTGGCTGCATCCACACTCTGTCCGGATCACTGTGTTTATTCTTAGGGCCTGACGTATCCAGCCTGTCCTCCATGGGCAACTGAACAGAGATGTTGGTCTTCCCTCCTAGAACCCCCTCCCTAACTCCTCTCCTTCAGACCTGTGCTCATTACGTCGACAAGGGCCCCATGCTTTCCTCTGCAAAGACTTCCTCGGATCTTCTACACGTTTTCTTCTAGATCATCTCCTACATCACCTATTTTGCTAGTAGTTCCCTCTTTTTCCCCTGTTTAACTTTCCAGGATTTCAGTTACCCACAGCCAACCACTGTCTGAAAACATTAATTGGAAAATTCCAGAAATAAGTCATAAGTATTCATTTGCATGCCATTCCAAGTAGTGAGACACAATTTCACAGTATCCTGCTGTTTCACCTGGGACACAAACCACCATCTTTTTTGTTGTTGTTGTTGCTGTTGTTTTTTTGGTTTTTCAAGGAAGGGTCTCAGTCTGGCCCAGGCTGACATGGAATTCACTGTGGAGTCTCGGGGTGGCCTCGAACTCACGGAGATCCTCCTACCTCTGCCTCCCAAGGGCTGGGATTAAAGGTGTGCGCCACCACGCCCGGCCTACACAAACCATCTTTGCCCAGTGTGTCAGTGCTGTGCACACTGTCTGCCCCTAAGCCATGTAGCAGCCCTCTCAGTTATTAGATCCACAGTGTTGAAACTATAGCACTAGTGTTCAGTATCTTCCATCTCTGTGTTTTCTACAAACCCAGACACATTATCTAAGCACCAGCAATTTTGTAATTACCTTATAATGCAGGCAAGCTCTTCCTGAGAGAGGCATTGCTTGTTACCCACTTAACCCAAGCACACAGAAGTTTAGGATGCTATAGACAGTGGCTGGACACTGTGTTTCCTGAATATAACTTTTTCTGCTTATTTCAGAGATAAAACATTCTGACCCTGGAGTAGGACAGGCAAAGAAACTTATCAAAAATAATATACTGGGCTGGAGAGATGGCTTAGTGGTTAAGGTGTTTGCCTGCAAAGCCAAAGGGCCATGTTTGATTCTCTAGGACCTATGTAAGCCAGAAGCACAAGGGGCACATGCATCTGGAGTTCGTTTACAATGGCTAGAGGTCCTGGCCTGCCCATTCTCTCTCTGTCTGCCTCCCTTCCCTCTCTCTCTCTTTCCTCTGTGCTTGCAAATAAATAAACTGTAATAATATTCAAAAAAGAATATTCCTATTCACAGGAAAATCTTTAGCTCTCAGTGCATAAATCTTCTTGTTTTCCAACTGCATTCTTCCAGTACTTGACCTGGGTGAAGGGGCTGTCCCAGCTGACAGCCTCTTTAAGGACTGGCCTGACCTAGGGTGGCAGCCTCTTCACTTGGCAAAGAGTGGAAGTGCTTGTCCCTACTAGGCATCTGGATCCTGGGAGATGGAACAGCTTTGTGGGATCTTTTACCAAAAAGACTCTGAGGACCCCATATTTTGGGAGGCCCGTGAGCTTTAACCCTAATGGATGCATGGATTTGGGAGTGATGTGATTAGCAAGGAAAATAACTGTTTACTTTCAGAGATGGAGTCTCCTCAGCAATACATTCCCTTTTCTGCCTTTAACTTTTAATTCAATTGAATCAGCAATTACTCGATTATTTAGAGGGGCCAGGGACTGTGAGAAATCTAAGATTTGAAAAAGACTTAGAGACTAAGACCGTGAGAAATAAAAAATAAACCCTGGACATGCTACACAAACTGGATTCCAAGAGCATGGTGGGACTCAGGAAGGGGCTGTGCTGCACGCTGGGGTCTAGGGTCAATCATGACTTCAGACCTCAGCGAACTTCTTTCCGGAGGAAGGGACCTTCCCAGAGCAAGTTTGGTACAAAGTGGGCCAGTCACACCTTTCTGTTCTCATCACCCCTCTCCAGCCCCAAACACTGCAGAGGTTGACAGAATGAATGTGACAGAGGCTGCTGGCCAAGGGCACATCTCTGGAACCTGTCAGTGCCATCCCGCAAGTTCCCACGTGGCCCAGTACAGCTAGACAACCGGAGTCACGGAACTCATCAGCAGAGGCGGCCCCACACCTTTCCAGAAGCACAGCAGAGGGCTCTGGCTTCTTCAGTCCTGCCCTAGTGGAGACAGGTGCTTCAGACAGTACAGGGAACCAGGAGACCCTGGCCTGGAGGGGCTGGCGGGGTCCAGAGGAGAACCTGGCTCCTGGGTCGCATTCCTGTACCCTGCCCTGTGCCTGCTGGCCAAGGGGCAAACGACTGGGGACCCGCCCTGGCTCCAGCCACCCACCTGGGCAAGCCCTGTCGTAGTCGAAGCAGCAGTCCCCGGTGAGGCGGCAGGCTTGGTCGCAGAAGCAGGTCCCGTAGACTCTGTCCAGCCTCCAGCCTTGGGCAAAGCAGGCTGGGTCCCTGCCTGGGCAGCAGCGCCCGGCCTCCGAGCAGCCAGCTAGCGCCCCGGGCCACAGCCGCGCCAGCGCGCACAGCGCCAAGCACAGGACCCTCATGGCCGGAGCTCTCGCGCCTCCTGCGCCGCCAGCGACCCTCGGGGCCCGGGCTCTGCCCGTCTGGGAGCCGCGGCTCCCGCCCTCTGCCCGCCGCGCCGCCCCTCGCGGTCCTGGCAGCTCGCCGGCCGGCTCGGGGCGGGGGGGCGCGGCTCTGCCCAGGTGGGGCGCCCCGGCCGCGCCCCGGAGCCGCCGCTCCCCGCCCAGCCGGGGCTGCCCCGACCCCGCGCGGGGCGGGAAGGAAAAGCAGGTGCTCGGGCCAGCCCAGCCCCGCCCAGCCCCGAGCGGCAGGGCGGCCACTCTCGGGGCTCCGAACTCTCTTCCCCAGGTCCGGGGGGCGGCGGCGCGCGGGGCGCGTCTCCCGGAGCTCTCAGCCCGCTCTCACAGCGCGGCGCCCCCCGCCCGGAGCGGCCCACGGCGCCCTCGCTCCGAACACCAGGAAGCAGCACTTCTTTTCTCTGCTGCATCTTGCAGTGGGAGTTTGCTACTTCGGGGAATATAGCGCTGTTTTTCACTGAAGGGGCAGTTCGTGAATCGAAATGAAATATATGAACTGCCTTGCTTTCTGTGAAAGCTGTTTTCCGGAATGAACCCCTCTTCCCAGGACCCAATGTACAGCCAGATGCCCCAAGTGGTCCATGCCACTGGAGTTCCTTTGCAGCTGCAGGAGGCATGGGCGTGCCCATTCTTCTCACACCCTGCCTCTCAAATAAATAAACAAATAAATAAGTGAATACCTTCTAAAAATTAAAAATCAAAGCCGGGCACAGTGGCGCACACCTTTAATGCTAACACCTGGGAGTCAGAGGTAAAAGGATCCTGTGAGTTTGAGGACGCTCTGAGACTAGGGAGTGAGTTCCAGGCCAGTCTGGGCTAGAGTCAGAACCTACTTCAAAATAAATTAAAATCAAAGATTAATTTTCTTCCTTATTCAAGCACTTCTCACAAAGGAATTTCTTTTCCCTATTGAAGAGAAGTAACAACAGTAAAAAAAAAAATAAAAAATGAAAAACATGACGGCAAAAGTCATAAAACAATGTAGCAACCAAACAAAAAATAAACATGCTGTGAGATGGAAAAAATTACTACATCGTAGGAATTATGTGCGATAAAAATCTAATCACAGATGAAATTTGACCAATGTAGAATGTATCCTTACTTGATTGTCCAAGGAAAACATGCTTTCAAGTCAAAAAAGATTACCATTCTTTGTGAACTTATGCAAATAAGCTCTCAGCACTGGAAAACTTTCCCCGACTCCTCTTAAGCAAGTCTCTCTCCCTTTTTCAGTTTAAAGAAATAAGTTCTCTTGTATTTTCAGTCCTTGCCATAAGAACTAATTAGACTTGCCCAGCAAATGATACTCTCCTCCTTTTTCTCCTGGGGTAGGTTTATAAACAGTTTCCTCCTAACTCATTTATATAATTTACCCTCTGCTTTCTCAGCATTGTCTCCTCTATGGAATGCCTCCAGGCAGATATTTCTTCTGTAATGTCATAGGAATATGGAATAGTTCCAGAAAGATGTAAAGGAAAGCTTTTCACTGACAAGTTCACTTTCCAGAGCAAAACATGAAATGAAGTTATAACTGGAAGAAGGAGATGAGCTCTATTTTAAGAGAGGTTAAAAAAAATAAGGTCAAATGCTTGTTTAAACACATTTTCACTCCATTTTTTCTTATACACAGATAGAACCCAAACCAGAAATTAAAAACAAAAATAACGAAACTTGCATAGCATGTGCTAGGCACAACACTGCCCCCACAAAACACTTGAGGTCTGTGCTAGGAAGGCTTGGGTTTGGGGCTTAAACATAACTTGGACCCAGTTCTGATACTATGATCTCTGTCAATCGCCTCCATGTCTCATCTTACACATGGGCAATGAATCTGATTTCCATGAGATACCCATATGAAACAGGGTGAAAAGTATACAAAGAGCACAAAGTGAGTGTTAAATATCTATAGTGTCCTAATGCCCACCCCACTTCGGAATTTAAATCTAAAGCCACATAAAAGATAAATGCAGTTGTATTAGTGTGCAATGTCAGAAAAAACACAGAGATTTATTTAAAAATAGGAAGAAAGGTAGTGTGGCTTTTGGAAAAAGTAAATAAATAAAACAGGAAGAAAACCACAAGGAAATGATCATTACTTAAAGCAAACATAACAGAGAGCTTTCCTCTGCAAAGTAATATTGAAAGAAACTCACAGCCTCAAGTTCAAGCTCCTGCTGTCTTGAAACCATCAAGATAAGCCTTCCCCAGCAGGCCCTAGCAAACACAGCAGTGTGTGCAGAAGGCCAAAGTCAGGGACACTGACATTTGAAGGCAGGGTGTCCACAGCCTTACTGGAAACTGGATGCAGTCAGATGTAACAATGACTTGCTTTGTATTATCCCATGCTGTGTGGATGTTTGGAGGACAGAAATCACCCCGGCAATCATGTGCATGAATCTAGGAAGTAATCAAATGTACCTTAAAAGCATCCTATCTTCGGAGGTGTTGTCTTTGGAAAGTATCCAAGACTGGTAAAAATGTAGAAGGGAACAGAGACCTACAGTGATTGGATGACACCTCCACCTGCCTGGTCTCATTTGATCATGCAAAACCACGAGGAAAATATTACCACTTCCATCTTGCAAATGACAGACATACTAGACAAATAGCTAAATAGTGACAAAATAGGTCTGGAACTGATATTACTGTTTCCAGTGCATGACAGGGTTTTCCCACTTACTTAAAGCTCGTGGAAAGAGTAGTGAAGGAAGATGTCAATGGAAAGTAAAATAGGTGACATTAAGAAGCACTATCATAAGTATGGCACATGGTGTGTGTGAAATTCAAAGCACCAATAATATTTGAAAATATTTGAATACACTTAAAATGAAAGCTTTACATTTTTGTTCATGTGTTTTTGCATGTGTAGTATGTGGTGTGTGTGTGTGTGTGTGTGTGTGTGTGTGTGTGTGTGTGGTGTATGCATCTGTGCGTGCAGATGTGCATGCGTCATATTCCTTGAGCTGGAATCTTACTCTGAACCCAGCGTTGCTGCTTCTGTGAGCTCTGGCGGTTTTCTGGAAGGCTCTATGCTCACCACTCTGCCACCCACACCCCAGGGATCCTCTGCTATCTGTTCCCACAAGCCTGGAGTTTACAGGCGTGTTTGGCCACTGTTCACATGGGTGCTGGAGAATCAAACTCAGACAATTCATACCCTCTTGGGCCCTGATGCAAGTGCTCTTACCTGCTAAGCCTTCTCCCCAATCCCAAGTTTTACATTGTAACCCATGAAAGATGGATAAGGAGTGTTACTACAACCAGCCAGAATGCTGTGAAGGCTGTAAGGGAATCTCTTGAGGCTGGCAAACAGAACAATTGACACAGTTCTCCAGCATTTGTCAGAGGCAGAATACTGCATGAGTTTCTGCAGGCAGACATCTTTGACTTCATGATGAACTATTAATTTATGGTCTACCAAGAGCAAAAGACAAAACTCTCACCACCACTTACCAGCTAAACTATGATCTATGAGGCAAACTCACAGTTTGTAGGACGAAAGAACTTCCATTTCAGGGATATCGATCCTGTAGTCAAGCATATATGTAGAAACAGCACCTTCATTACATTACATTTTATAACACAATTTCCTGGGTGTCTAGGAGGTAGAGCCTGGTAGCTTGTGCATTTTGTGGACGGGGAGGTTCATAAGAAGCCAGTGGCCTGCATGGTATCCTCTCATCAGAGCTGAGCACATGCCTACCACTGTTCTGTTTCTGGGGTGAGATGGCACTCCATGCTGGGAGTTGAAGGTGGGTAAAAATGGCCTTGTTTCAGGAGACAAAGATCTAAAGGACGAACTACACATGCAAATACTCCCTATAGCATTTTTTGGCAATAATTAATATTTAAAGTAAAGGGGGGGACTATGAAACAGGGGGAAAAGACTTGATAATAAAGATCATGATTAGGCTCAGTGAGGTGGCACACACCTGTAATCCCAGCACTCAGAAAAATGAGGGAGTAGGATATGAGTTTGAGGCCAGGCTAGGCTACATCCTGTCTCACAAACCAGAACAAGGGCTGGAGACATGGCTCAGCAGTTAAAGACTCTTGCTTCAAAGGCTGATAACCCTTATTTGAGTCCCCAGTAACCCTGTAAAGCCAGATGCACAAGGTGGTGCATGCATCTGGAATCCATTTGCAGTGGCTGGAGGCCCTGGCACACTCATTCTCTCTCTCCCTATTTTTCTGTCAAATAAATAAATATAAAATATTTTAAATAAATGTAGTGTGGCTATGGCAGTGGTAAAGTTAGCTTAATGGTGCCTATTATGTCTATTGCTGGGCTGAGGAGATAGTTCAGTGGTTAATGGCACTTACTTGTGAAGCTTGCCTGCCAGGAGTTCAATTCCCCAATACTTAGGTAGTGGTGCATGCAGCTGGAGTTCCTTTGCAGTGGCAAGAGGCTCTGGCATGCCTATTTCCTCTCTCTCTCTCTCTCTCTCTCTCTCTCTCTCTCTCTCTCTCTCACACACACACACACACACACACACACACACACACATGCAAACAAAGAAATAAATTTTTTAAGTCTAACATTCCTTTTTATTTCCCCTAAAAGCCCTTGAAATTTCATTTTTGGAGGAACACCCTTTCCTTTTCTTATTAGAAACATTCAAGGAGTGTCTATGGAACACTCTGTGATTAGTTCAATGAGAACCCTAGAGATCAGTATGCTTGTTCAATAATCATTTGGTTTTTGTCTTTGAAGCTTTTTTTTTTTTAAGTAAGCCCAGGCCTTCTTGGAATTCACTATGTAGTCTCAGAGAAGCCTTGAACTCACAGTGATCCTCCTACCTCAGCCTCCCAAGTGCCGGGACTAAAGGTATGTGCCACCATGCCCAGTTTATGTTTGCCTTTTCCAGAGGAGAATGAGTACCCACGTGAATCCAGCCTCAGATTTTATTAACAAAGAATGGGGGACAGAGCCAGGGACTAACAAGCTTTAAATGACAGAAATTTCATTTGCTCCTCCACACTCCCCTGACTCAACAAAGCCTTGTAACTAGTGCCAATTCCAATTGCAATTTGTGTGGCTGAAGAAAAAATTACTAAAATGTAAGAAAAAGAAAAACCTTTCTCAGTGGGGATGATTGAGAAGGTGAAAAGATCTCAGGTTTTCAGAAGCAAAGTAGATTTGAACTGTGGCCCTGCAACTTACTAGCTAGGTAACATGAAATAAATGATTGTAAATTCTTCAGTCTTCAGCTTCCTGGTTTGCAAATCAAGACAAGGAAAGTAACAAATCTTATTATATATTCATGTCTAGTATAGTTCCTGAACCTAAGAATAAGTTACCAATTAATAGTAATCATTGTACTTGTACTCTGGACAAAAATGTGCTTTCATTTTTAGTAATAGTTGTTTCTTTTCCCCCATAAACTATTGCGTTAGACTACACAATACAATTGAAAGGACTGTATTGGGAATCCAAGGACCTAGCTTTGATCTTGCCAGTAAGAGATCTCAGGCAGTTCAAATAGGTTCTCTTGGTCTCAATTGTGCCCCTATAACTTGATGTGAACCAAGAAAACCCACAAGACCCTTTTTTTCTTAAAAAATACCATTTTCAATTTAGTAGTAGTATAAGCCATGAAACAGAAGTAACACAGATGAGATAGTGAATTTATGAAATCCAAGTCTCTTCATGTTGAAGTCAGAGAGCTAATATAGAGATAGACACTTATGTTCTCAGATTAATTTCAAGTTCATCCTAGATGCCTTGATGTATATTGTATTAGTTTTGCATCAACATAACAAAATAGCTGAGATCACTTATGAAGATAAAAGGTTTACTTTATCTCATGGTTCTGGAAGTTCTAATCCAAGATCATTTACTTTGGGCAGCTGATAAGGAGGGCATAAGTGGTAGAACAAATCTCTCATTTCATGGGACAGCAAGCAGAGTGAGACAGGAAGAAGAGACTTGGTGCCCACCATCCCCTCCATATATATTCCTCCAATGACCTAAGAACCTACCATTAGTCTCTACTTTTCAAACATTCCCTCCTCTTAATAATGTGGACCAAACTTTTAGGGGACTCCTATCCCATTATAGCAAATATGTATAAATTATGGTAATTACTATAGCAATGAGTTGGCAAAAGTAAAAAAAAAAAAAATTAGTTGGGCACTGGTTTTCTTCCCATATGTCACTATCTATCTGATTTTGGGAAAATCATTTTACTTTTTTTTTTTTTTTTTGAGACATGGTCTAATTCTGTAGGCCAGGCTGGCCTGGAACTTACTATATGCCCAAGATGGCCTGGAACCCATGGCAGTCCTTTTGCCCCAGCCTTCCAAAGCGCTGGGATTACAGATATGAGGAACCTTTTTACCCTCTTTCTTTTTCTATCCTTCTTTCTTTCTTTCTTTACTTTGTTTTGGGCAAGATCTTACTAACTAGAGCCCAGGCTGACTTGCAAGTCACTCTGTAGCCCAGGCTGGCCTCCAGTTCATAGTGATCCTCCTAACTCAGCCTCCAGAGTGCTGACATTACAGGTGTGAGCCACTCTGGCCAGATATGTGTGTGTGTGTGTGTGTGTGTGTGTGTGTGTGTGTGTGATGTGTGGTACATGAGTGTGCAGATGAGAATGCCTCTTGTGCACTTGTGTGGAGATCAAAGGAGGGTGTTGGGTGCCCTCATCCATCTTATCACTCTGAGGCTATTTCTCACTGAACCTTGGGCTTGCACCATTTTTCAGTTAGACTGGCTGACTAGGAAGCAGCAATTACCCTCCGGTCTCTGCTCCCTCAGCACCCAGGTTACAAGCATGTGCCTCAATACATGGCTTTTTCATGTGGGTGCTGGGGATTCACCTCTGGTTCTCATGCTTGTGTGGCAAGTGCTTTTGTAAACTGAGTCATATCCCAAACCTTTTGTTTTGCTCTGCTTTTCAAGGTAGGGTCTCACTCTAGCCCAGGCTGACCTGAGATTCACTATGTAGTCTCAGGGTGGCCTAGAACCCACAGTGATCCTCCTACCTCAGCCTCTGTGTACTGGGATTAAAGGCATGAGTTACCGTGCTGAGCCATTTTTTGAGATACCGTTCCATACAAGAATATGGTGTGTGCATGTTGTGTATGCATTTGTGTGCGCAGATGAACTTGCACTGTGCACACCCAGGTGGAGATGAGAAGATGCTGGCCGCTAGCTCCCTCTATAGCTGCACATGATCTTGAATTCCTGTTCCTCCTGCCTCCACCTCCAAAGTGCTAAGGTTCTAGGTATGCACAATGACTCCTGACTTGGATCAAGTATTGAACTTGTCAGTACTCATAATCTCAGCTTCATTTGCTTTGAGGAGCTTTGTAAGCAAATCAAATACTCATTTTATAAATATAAGATTAAGAATAGGCAAATTACACACATTTGTGCCTGAACTGCAAGCTAAGATCAGTTTTATGAGGCAAATAAAAATCAAAAGAAGAACATTATTTTTGAAAATTCAACAAAATCCAAACTTCAGTTTCCATAAGGTTTATATTTTTTAAATAAAAGATAAAATATTTATTTGGCTTTAAAAATTATTCTAGCCGGGCGTAGTGGCGCAAGCCTTTAATCCTAGCACTCGGGAGGTAGAGGTAGGAGGATCGCCATGAGTTTGAGGCCACCCTGAGACTCCATAGTGAATTCCAGGTCAGCCTGGGCTAGAGTGAGACCCTACCTTGAAAAAGAAAAAAAAAAAAATTTCTAAGATTTAAAATCCTAACGTTTTCCTGAACTGCAGCTTTTGTCATAAGGAAAGGTCACATTACAGAACACCATGCCCCAATTTTCCACAAAGGCTTTTTACTAACAGAAAGAAATTATACTCACTTATATGCAATAATCACATCAGGTTTTTTCTAAAGTACCCAGACGCATACAATTCTATAATGTGAGAAGCAAAATGGGGGGAAAAAAAGCACATTATCTCAAACACTCAAGGTCATTTCTTACCTAGTTTCGAGTTCCTAGTTCTGTGATAGGTGAAGAACTTTACTAGGTAATAGGTGAATTAAAGTACAAGAAAATATGCTCTAAATTTTCACTTTCTGGTTCTTATTATTTAACATGTTAAAATATATGGTTCATTCAAACCTAATGATGTGGTTATGAGACTCAAGTGTGTTTTATAAAGGTTTATCTTCCTAAATCTTCACAATTCTCAAATAAAGTTTATTTTTTAAATTTTTATTTGCATATATGCATTGTAAATGGTGATAGATCTCCTAAGGACATTCTCTCTCTCCTTCTCTCTTTATCTCTCTCTCTCCTCTCCCTCTCCCTCTCCCCCCTCTTTCTCTCTCTCTCTCTCTTTTAAGGAAGGAAGGGTTTATTTCAGTGTGCAGTTCAAGGTTCCAGAGTGCATCGTGCATGCTGGGAAAGGCATGGCTGTAGGAGCTTGGGGCAGCTGGTCATATTCAGCCCACATCAAAGAAGCAGACAGCAATGACTACCTGTGTTCAGTAAGCTTTCTCCAGTTTCTGCAGTCCAGAACATAAGGCCAAAGAATGGTGTACCCCACTGCTTAGGTGGGTAGTCCAGGCTCAATAACCTAATCATGATAATCCCTCATAGTGAATTCTGGCTCCTCTCAAGTTTCAAGTTTACAATCAGAATACACCATCACACTTTTGACCAGACACATCCAACTAGCAGAGGCCAGTGTTAAGTATGGAGCCCTGGAGCCCTGGGACACATCGCTCTCTTTCCTGTAGTTGCCACCTGATTATACCTTGGTGCATAATAATTCATGCTTAATATTTAACTGCACTTTAAACTCTATAGCAAAAAGGATGGGCCAGGAGAAAATTGTTAAACCTATAGTAATGGCATAGCCAAATGCATGGACCAAAGCAAATAATGGAGTTAATGTGAAAATATAAATTAAAACCCTTATTTAATAAGATACTCCTCCAGTGCTATGCACTTCATTGACAGCAAAGACAAGCACAAAAGAAAGAAATCATAACAGTATCTGTATCAAAAAAATCTGCCACATAGAAAAAAAAATAAAGTTTCTAAGATGTGAGAAAAAGTTTGCATATTGCCCTTTTAAAAACATGAACATATATAAAATTTGTTGCAGGCAAATTATGTCTCAGTTTCATTGTGGTCCTTATTCTATTCATTCCTCCTACTTAAGGTAGTGCAATTTATGTCCGAGAGATGATTGAGCTTCCAGCAGTTTCTGGATTTCTGCTTTGGCACATGTTGAGTAACCTCAGCCTAGGTCTCCATCACCCTGACCCAGGTTGCCAGACTCCTCATGGAAGCAGCGCTCTTGCTCGTCTCACCAATTCCCCTGTGGTTTCACCTGGGCCCTAGCTGGTGTGCAAAGGGTGGTTTATCTCTTGCCAGTCAATCAGCTATAATTTCTTGTCTTGTTGACAGATTTAGGTTTTCCTTGGTTCTTGCTGCCTTCTGAAAAAGGAAAACAAATTCACCAATGGAGAGTAAGATCAGCACAGCTTAAAAGGAATAAGCATTATTAATTTACAAAGAATCTGATGGAGGTAGCCTCCTTTTTAGGCCAAAACCTAGTGGGAGCTTCTCATTGGAGTCCATAATCTTGGTCTCTACAGGATTCTGACTCAGTTCCCAGTCTTAGCTATGGGTTCCTTTCCACTGAGTGGGTCTTTTAGCTAATCAGAGAGCTACTGATTACCTATCTAGGCTGCGTGCCACCACTGCACAGGTATGTACGTCTTGTCAGGCTAGTTGCTTTCATATAGCTCTGTCCCCTACTTTCTCTCAACGTTA
Organism: Jaculus jaculus; assembly: GCF_020740685.1. Lineage (NCBI taxonomy): Eukaryota > Metazoa > Chordata > Mammalia > Rodentia > Dipodidae > Jaculus > Jaculus jaculus. Next base: position 143,596,647 of record NC_059103.1, read on the forward strand.
TTGGCCTCAGCCTCCAAGTTCTGAGACTATAGCTATGAGCTAGCACACCTGGTTTCAGAAACCTTTAAATTTCATGCAATCCTCCCTCCCCCACCTTAAAAAAAAAGGCTCTTGCTATGTAACTCTGGCAGATGTGGGCCTCACTATGTAGCTTCATGTGTTGATTCTCCTGCCTCTGCGTCCTTACTGCTGGGATGTCAGGTGTGCGCCACTATGCATGACATAAAATCCCATGTGTCAATTGTTATTACTTTTTCCTGATTTATTGGAGTCCTTTTCAAAATCCCTTGCCTCTGTCCTGAAATGTTTTGACCTAGCAGTTTCAGATTTTTCAGGTCTTACATTAAGATCTTTGATCTATCTTGAATTAATTTTGTGTAAAGTTAGAGGATTTCTCATTCTTGGATAGGGCCATGTTCATCTTCTATGTAATGGTTCCAAATTTAGTATATATACCGTAGAAGTGAGCATTCTGGATAAATTTTAACTGCTTATATTTTTAAGCTCTATAAGATTGAACCAAGGGCCTTGTAATACTCTTTACCTCTGAACTACATCCCTAGCTCTTGTTTATTTGAGACAAAATATCACTATGTAGTTTATTTTTTTAATGTAGTTTAGTATGGCCTTGAACTTGCCATCCTCCTGCCTCTACCTCCTGAGTACTGGGAATATGGGCAGGTACCAGTATATCCAGTTTATTTGTTCATTTTTCAATTGTGCTATCTTCATTTTTTGCTTGTTCTGTCCCCTTTTCTTCCCATAAATTCCAGAAAATAATTTGAAAATGATTAGTCTTATGGTTTGTTTGGAAATAAATTTATCCCAACAATCCTGAGGTCTGTAGATGCCCACAGTGTAAATATGATAAGACAGAGGAGCTCCTCGAGCCACTGGAGCATTGTAGTAGTGGCATGTGGTCACCCCTGGCCTTTATCAGGTTCAGCACCTCAGGCAGGGCAACACTGAGCCATTGCTTGGTGTTTGCTTTGAACAAGAGTGGCATGGACTTTAGACCAATCAGAGCATCCCAGTTTTGGTCCTATTGTGCATAAATAGTATATCTGTGCCCACATATCTCCAGAAAGGCTTTTTAAAGAATAGATAAGCATACAGAACTCTTGATAGCAGACCATCCAAGTAGAACTCCCAATTAAGAATCAACCCACTGGCCTGGAGAGATGATTTAGTGATAAAAGGTGCTTGTTTGCAGAATCTGATGGCCCAGGTTTGATTCCCCAGTACCCATGTAAAGCCAAAAGCACAGATGTACATGCATCTGGAGATTTTTTGTGCAGTGGTGATAGACCCTGACCTACCCATTCTCATTCTCTCTCTGCTTGCAAATCAATAAAAAACAAAAATCTACAGAAATTCTGTTAAAAAAAAAAAAAAAAGAATCAATCCAAGGCTAACTGAGGCCAGGATGGAATTCTTGTCATTATTGCACAGAGGGTGACAAGAAGAAAGGATGCTGCTCACAGAGTTTACTCAAGTTATTCACACTCAGAATGCCCAGTGTCAAGGTCAGTTGTCTTCCGAGCTAAACAAAGGATAGTAAAGTTGAAACGTCTCCAGTGGCTATTGGGTGATTTACTATTCTTGTAACTTTTTATCATTAACAGAACAGCCTAGTCCACACATCAGAATGGCTTCAGTGCCAAAGAGGGATAACGTGTCCCAGACTAGAAAACAAGTTGTTTCAGCTGCCTCGTCAGCACTCCAAGCACAGGGCAAGCACAATAGCCAAGTTCCAAGGGGCTTGTCCATCCACATGGGAAGTGGTAGGAGGGAAGAGGCTCACAGCAGTGCCCGACACCCTGAGAAAGACTGGTGAGGCTACAGCTGAGTGAGGACTGCTGGCCCTCTCACTGGGTGTTCTGCAATAGAAAACTCCTGGTAGCAACAAGCACCACCGCCTGCAGACCCTCATGAGCATCCAACACACTCTTCTGCCCGGCGTGATGGTGCATGCCTTTAATCCTAACATGTGGGAGGCAGAGGTTAGAGGGTTGCTGTGAGTTTGAGGCTGTCCTGAGACTACATAGTGAATTCCAGGTCAGCCTGGGCTACAGTGAGACCCTACCTTGAAAATGCAAAGTAAACAAACAACAACAGAAAAAAAACAAAACAAAACATTCTCCTGTGTTTATCTGTTTTCTGTTACTAGAAGTGAAATACAAGCTGGGTAATTCTGATCAGCTTCTGGTCATGGCCTTCTTGCTACCTCATAATGTGATGTAGAGCGTCACCCAGTGAGACAGAGCTAGCAAGCTAAAGAAAGCTTGTCCTTGTAACAGAGCCATCCCCACAATAACCCAGAAGTTCATTAACACATGAAGAGTGCTCATAACCTCATCTGGCAAAGACAGAACATGTTAACATCATTGCTCTGAAAGTGAAGTTTCCAACACGTGAACTGCTGGAGAACACATGCCAGTAGCACATGTGCCAGAATTGTCCATGGCTGCTCTGTGCCTCAGGGCGCAGCCGAGTTATTACAGTAGACGGAAACTGTAAGACCCTCAAGCCTAAGCCATCATAACCTCGGCCTGGAGAAAAAGTCTATGAACTCCTACTCAGTGCATTCAGTTCTGAAACTGTGTGAATAAATGTACACTCAACACTTTGTAAATGGCATTGCATTCATCCCATTGCAAGGGGTTTGTGGGAAATGGAATTCTGAAATTAAAAATGGTACAGCCAAATACTTGTGCTAACAAACCCAGTTTATGAGGGCAAAGCCCTGCACAGTGCCAAGGCAACTCCTGGGCTGCAGGAAAGCATTTAGAATCATAAGCAAAGTTTAAAAATTAAGAGGGGAAAATCATCTGGGTGATATTAAGGAAGTCATGTGATTTTTCTCCTTTTACAGTAAAATAGCCTCTGATGCACAGCAAGGATCTTTATAGCAAAAAAAACTATTCTTTCTTCCTACACACAAACTCTCACTGTGTCAGCGAAGGGCACAGAGCCCTACAAGGAGGTCCATCATACAGAATGAAATGTGCCCCTTCCAGGGAGAGGAATGTTCCTACGCCTTAGTTCTAACAAGAAGTGGGAAGCGAGTGCACTCCCTGACTGGCAGGCAGCCCTGTGTGGGTGTGGAGGCAGTCCATAGCTGCATATTATGACTTTGACCTTGAACCTAGACATTTGCTTGAGAGAAAACATGCTCTTTGCACACTAAGCCTCTAAATAACTCTCATTTACTAGGAATAATGGAGTTGCCATTTTAAAGGTCTATTTGGTACCAGGAGCTGTATTAATACACAATATATCCTATCTTGCTGGAGCTTAAATGCAATATATTGCTATTCATTCTTCACAGCTGAAGAAATCATAATTTATGCTGTTAAGTAACTTGCCTAAATTAAGATACTTAAACCAATTCTGCATGACTTCAAAAGTTCATATTTTTTTCAGAAAAGTAATTATGTAATTAACAGTTGGTTTTTCTATCAAAGTCTTACAGAGGGGGCTAAGTGAATAGTTCAGCATTTAAAGGCACATGCTTGCAAAGTTGGCCAGCCCAGGTTCAATTTCCAAGTACCTACATAAAGTCAGATGCACAAAGTGATGCATGCGTCTGAACTTAATTTTCAGTGGCAAGAAGTCCTGGATCTCCCATACCCACTGTCTTTCTCTATCTCTCTGTCTCTCACTATCTCTTTGTTTGCAAATAAATATTTTTAAACTTTTCATAGAGGAGTGGAAGGATATTTTAGTTTAAAATATCAGTCAGTAAAGTGTTTGCTTTGTAAGGATAAGAACCCCAGTTTAATCCCCAGTACCCACATAAAAAACGCAGCATATGGCAGTGTCATCCCAGTGCTGGGGAGGCATGCACAGGAGGATCCCTGGGGCTCCGCCAGCCAGTCTTGCCTAAGTGGAGCTGCAGGCCAATGAAGGAGCCTGTCCCAAAGGAAGTAGATGGTGTTCCTGAGAATGACACCCCTCATGCTGTCCTCTGGCCTTCACATGCATGGGCACACATGTGCAAAAACACACAAATACACACTGCTCCCCACAAACACATGTGCACACACGCACAAAATATAAAAACGTGAAATTACATAGATATCTTATGCTAAATAAGGCATAGACTATTGAAAGCCCAAGGATAGGAATGTGCTATGATTGTCTATGAAGTGTTTCTTTCTTCCTGCTTTTTTTTATTAAGTAAAATCGTTGTATGGATGCATCAGGTGTTGATGCCATCATTTCCTTCATCCCTGCCCCATTCCACTGATGGCCCTACTCAGCATAAGTTAAAGGGGCCAGGCATTATTAATTTAGAGAGATTTTATGGCTGTTGCCTCTCTTTTGGCCAAAGACTAGTGGGAACTTCTCATTGGAATGCATAATCTTGGCCTCCATAGGATTTGGACTTAGTTCCCAGTTCCTTTCCACTGAATGGATATCTTAGCCACTAAGAAAGCTATTGGTCTCCCACCTAGGCTGGATGCCACTATTACACAGGTGTGTATGTCATGTCAGGCTAGTTCTTCTGTACAGCAGTATGCCCTGCTTGCTGACAAAAATGTTGGCCATTTTTCCCTAGAAGCTCATGAAGTGCTTTCCAGCACTATACGGGCTAACCATCTGGGAACTGGTTTCATTGCACATTTCAGCAAGATCTCTCAATGTTCTGTATCAGCAGCATGTGGTGTCTTCAGCAATAGTGGCTTATCTTTTACCTCAGGGTGGGTACTCAAGTGCTTTGACAGAAGCCTGTCATGTTTGGGGGATCTTGTAGGTCTCAATCTGCAATAGCGTTTTGCCATCTATTCCTGGTGAGAAACCAAGGGCCTTGGAAATTGCCTGTAATGTTTTGGGGGCATCAGGGACCTCCCTGGCCAACAACTCACTAGAAGGTATCCCATCCCTGGCACTGAATTTTTTTTAATTTTTAAGATTTTTTTAAAATTTTTTTATAATTAACAGCTTCCGTGATTGTAAACAATATCCCATGGTAATTCCCTCCCTCCCCCCACTTTTCCCTTTGAGACTCTACTCTCCATCATATCCCCTCCTCCTCTCAATCAGTCTCTATTTTATTTTGATGTCCTCCTATTATGATGGTCTTATGTAGGTAGTGTCAGGCGCTGTGAGGTCATGGATGTACAGCTTAATGTGGGTGGTGAACAATTCTGGCACTGGGAGTTACAAGCCAGATCCAAATATTTTAGGGTTAGGCTTCATCCCACCCTCTCTGGAGCCCTTCTTACCATATGGTCCCTGGCCCATACTCCTTTTGAGGTTTATACCCTTTAGTCTGCTATCCAGAAGGAAGGTTTCTATGGTACCAATTCATTTTGGATTAGTTTTGGTTGTATCTCCTCCCACCCTCACTTTCCCCCAAACCAAACCCTTCCATCCCTATTATCTGGCCCCCTGTCGCCCCTGCAACTCAAGCTGTTCCAGGTGAGGAACCACATATGAGGTAGAATATGCAACTTTGTCTTTCTGTGCTTGTGACAGTATGAACAGTTTCTTAAATTCTCAAATACTTAGTTAATGGTAGGAAATGTAGAACTGGACATTAGAAGAACTAGGTTCTAAATTTGTTTTCTTTATACACTGCCTGTATGAGTTGTGCATTTAGCAAACTCTGTAAGACTTGCTTCTCTGCCATTGCAAAATAGGAACAGCAGGATCTACCTGGAAATTAGCACAGGGATCTTGTGAGGATCATGTAAAATAGTAAATGTGAAAGAACTTTATAAACATCTTTGGTCTTGGCTACTTTTAGATGCTTTTGTATGTCAAAATTTACTTATATTAAGATGATTAAAATTTAAAATAAGTAGGAAGATACCTCCAAGGTTGATTGATAATTGATTGATTGATTGATACAGTCTGGCCTAAAATTCACAATCCTTGTGTCTCAGCTTCCCAAGTGCTGGGGTTACATAAATGTGACACTATACTTAACCTCAAATATTTAATTATTTATTTATTTGAGAAAGAGAAAGGGAGAGGGGAGAGTGAGAATGGGCACAGCAGTGCCTCTAGCCACTGCAAATAAACTCCAGATGCATGTGCCATCTTGTGCATCTGGCTTACGTGGGTACTGCGGAATTGAACCTGGGTCCTTAGGCTTCACAGGGAAGTGCCTTAACTACTAAGAAATCTTTCCATCCCTCAAAGATTTTTAAATGCAAGCTTTGGACATACTATTAGCTCAGAAATGTAATTTTTAAACATATTTGTCTCCTTTAAGAGATAAAATTGTTATAATAAAGACAAACGTTCTAGTTTTTGAAGCAGGATCTTGCTCTGTAGCCCAGAACTCACCATGCCTCCTAAGTGCTGGGATTACAGGCATGTGTCACATTGCCAGGCCAGAAAAACTATTATGTAACTTTATATAAGATTATATGTAAACACAACAACACCACAAGTCAAAAACCCATTAGGATTTTGTGTTTTAGTCAGAGGTGGTTAAAGTTAAAAAAAAAAAAAAAAAAAAAAAAGGTTTAAAAGTTTAAATCCATGTCCACAAACCATACTGCACCTTCTAGATTAGAACAAGCAAAAATATTTCCCATGGGAGTCCCAGTCTTTGCAGTATCCCAAGAATTGCAGGGGCGCTGGTTGGCAGCAATCTGCAAGCTCAGCACCATTACATCCAGGCTACATCACCTGTAAACTCAAGACAAATTGGAAAGACTCACTTCAACTAACCTTTCCACCTACCACAGGGAACCGCACCAATCAACAGCGCCATCTGCTGGTTTGTGCAGGAATGAAGTCACTGTCATCTCCCTTTGCTTCCTGCTCAAGCAGAGCCTTCCTCAAGTCAATGAACTTTGCTTCCTGCTCAGAGCCTTCCTCAAGTCAATGAATCCACGCCAAAAACTCATTCTACCACAAGTGCACACAATGCTCTCTCATTCTTGTATTCATTTTCTAGAACAAAGGTAAACTACAACAAACATGGTGGTTCAAACAGAAATGTATTGTCTCCGTTCTGCAGCCTGGAAGCCTGAGATCAAGATGTGGGTGGGTTGGTTCCTTCTGAGGCTCTGAGGGAAGAATCTGTTCTGTGTTTTTCTGTTTCCTTCCTTCTTTTGTAGATGGCCATTATCACGTTCATGTGGCCTTCTTCCTGCGTGCATGGCTCTGAGTCCAAATTTCACCCTTTCATGAGGATAACCATTATATAGGATTATCACTTTTTCCCAAATTTTAACTACTCACATCACCATGACTTTATTTCCAAATAACGTTATATGTTGAGATATTAGGGTTAGAACTTCAACATAGAAATTTGGGGGAAGCACAATACTATCCATGCCAACTGCCTTTCTTCTTTCTTCTCACAAACTGATGATATTTCTGGAGAGGATCCTTATTGTCACTGGCCCTCTATGCTTCCTCTACCTACTTTTGTCAGCCATGAATGACCTCGTGGATGGTAGCAGCTTATAAGAATTGCAATTTCTAGGGAGAAGAAGGCCGTGTGCTTTGAAATTAAATTGTACCAGGGTGTAGAGGTAGGCAACCCTTAAGATTACCCAGATGCTGTCATTTCCTTTAGACATTCCTAACCCATCCTTTTCCATTTAAGCCAGTTTGTTTTCTTTTCCTCAGAATAAATATTTCCTGTGCAACATTTTCCCATTACAACCATGAATATTCAAATGCTATTGGATTCTGGTGTATTTTCATTGCCAGTATTTTATTTTTTGAGGCAGGGTCTCATGTATCTCAGGCTGGCCTGAAACTTGCCATGTAGCCAAGGATAACCTTGAGCTTCTAATCTGTTGGCCTTTACCTCCTGCTGAGAAAAAAATGTATATTCTTCAGCATTTGGACGGGATGTTCTGTAGGTATCTGTTAGATCCATTTGTTCCATGACACCATTTAATCCAGACGTCTCTCTATTTGTTTTTTGCCAGGATAACCTGTCAATTGATGAGAGTAGGGTGTTGAATGCCCACCCAACCCCTCCCTGTTGCGCTGTGAATCTGGTGCTCTGATCAACTGTGCTGGATGCCCTGCCACCAGGAGCTGAATATGTTCTCTGGAGGGTCATGGTTCTGTCATTGGGGGAATGGCAGAGTGCAGGAAGCCTGGAGTTGTACAGGAACTGCTCAGCTGGTCCTGCCTGTGTCCCACTGTCTCCCCTTCAGATTTCTTGACTTTGCAAGGAGGCTGATGAAGTTGAAAAATCCCCTTGTTTCCTCTCTGCTCCTGCAACTGGGCACGGGAGAGTCTGGGTCTATAAGCTCCTTGGTGGGATTACCCCCTTTCTGATAGACCTTAGTCTCTCCTGCTTTTCCTCTGTGGCTGATAAAATCCTATACACCTCCACTCTTCAGATGAAGAGTGTATTTTGCTGTGGTTTTGCTCAAATCTCTCCCTGGGCTGGATTGGTGTGACTCCTATGCAGCCATCTTACCCAGAAGTCCTGCAGCATTTTTAAACGTTATAATAAACTGGAGTAAAATCCCTATGAATTGATGGCTCCCATTTCTCTCCTGTCCCTGATTCCCCACAGTCATCAATACAATCAATCCTCTAAGTCATTATTGAATACCAATCATGTGCTTGGTATTTGGGTAGATTGTGGAAGTACAAATACACAAGACTCATGATGTCTGCTATAAAGTTGTATAATCTAGAGGGGTAGACAGATAGTTAATACTGTAAGAGTGGTATTTATAACATGATTCAACACAGATGAGTTATTAGGCTTCAGGAATCAGAAGTCAGCACATCTATCCCTCTAATAAAGGTAGTCTTCTTGGTGCGCATGCAATTTCCTAGGGTGTTGAGTGAGTGAGAAGAAAGAAAGGCCAGCCTGCAAAAGAGACAGACTTCCTACTGCACTGGGGATGAGCTAGGAGGAAGGTGAGGCATGCAAGCAGAATGTCAGATGAAAGGACCTTTGAGCAGTCTTCCACATAGCCACTGGTTTTAGTCTGGTACTATGGATGCATGTGGATTTGTTAAAACCCTGGCCTGTTACAGTGAGGGATGTCATCTTTGATCTCAGGGACATGCACATTGTTCAGTGGGAATGAATGAAGTGTTTTCAGGCTTGTTCTAAAAATCCCACAGCACGAGCCTCTTCATCACCTCACAGAGCCATTCTAGTCATCAAACCAATGAATTGTTGACACATGATTTCATCCACCCTCCACACAAGGCATGACAGAAACTTTTACTTTTCTTTTGGTTGTTAGTTTCACATTATTTTTACTTGAACCAATTCCCAAAGTTGGATTGGGACTGAATTATTTCAGTACTTGTCATATCTTCACAAAGCTAAAACCCAGATAGCCTCAAAAGTCGATTTTGGAAATATACTTTTGAAAGAGTGGTCTAAGAACCACAGTTGTCCTTAAACCTTTAACTGTGTTATCAGAAGCAGGAGTATACCAGTGAGGTTTTTTTTTTCCTGCAATGTCACATTGTGTCAATAAATTATACACTGAATCTGCTATAACTGCTGCTTTCCCACTTTTACTTTTTATCAGTTAAATGGAGGTGAATTCATTTGTTGTGAGTTGAATGTGTCCCAAAGTCACAATGTGTTAAATTCTTGGTCCCTAGGGAGGTACTATTGAGAGGCAATGTGATCTCTAGAAAGTGGGGATTTTCGGGAGATCCTTGCATCATAAGGGGCATATCCTTGAAGGAGACTGTGGGACCCAACCTCGACCTCTTCCTTTTCTTCCTTTATTTCCTGGTCATAAAATGAGCAATTTGTTCCACCACATGCTCATGACCATTGCCACCCAGCATCCCACCTACTCAAAGTCTAAAAGCAACTAGACACTGGAGAGGGTAGGATCAAGACTAACCTAAATCTTCTACATCTTCCCTCCCTCCCTCTCTCCCCCTCTCTTCTTTCTAACTCTTGTATATTAGTTATCTTTTTCCTCATTTTCTTAGTGGGCACTGACCTGTAACCCCCACTACCAGCATGGGGCTATCATCCACAGTGAGCTTTTGATCAGAGAAACCTACAAGGTTTCCTAAAACAATGACAGACTTCTGTCAGAGTACTTGATGACCCACCAAAGGTCATTGGTAAGACCCTATTGCTGAAGACTCCATATGCAGCTGACACGTAAAATGGAACGGCATGGCTGGAAGCCAGGAGAGAATCAGTCCCCAGTCAACGTGTCTAGTGCCAGAAGGTGCTACATGGGTGACTGGGGGAAATGACCAATATCTGTCCAAGCAACTCATGGTCTAACCTACTTAGCAACAAATAACCTGGTGTGATGCCCACACAAGTGCAATAGTGGCACACAGCCATGGTAGGGAACCAACTGCTCTTGATTTGGCTAACTGATCCCCTCAGTGGTACGAGACCCATAGCTGGAGCTGGGAAACAAGTCAGAACCATATCCAAACATAAACCCATTCTCCAATATCAAGCTACTATCAATCATGGGGTACAAGAGGGCCTACACCCATTAAACTCTCTATCAAACAAGTAAGTGTTATCTCAATTTTCCGGGTGCTAACTTACTCTCCGTTGGAGAATCTGCTTCTCTTTTTCAGATAGATGCAGATCCTAAGGAGAGAGCTGCCCCAACATACCTCAAAAGGGGCCCGACCGAAACTAAAGAAAATTGGCAAAACAAGCAAGGGTGCTGTTTTCCTGATGAACTGGATACCAGCACAAAGGGGAAGGAGACCAACACAGAGAAAAATCAACTCCTACCAAATCAGAGAGCCAGAGCCTCAGAGGCCCCCAACAACTCAGCACTGAAGCAGACCAAAAATGAACCCAACATGGCTCAGGGAAATTTTGTGGAAGAGGGGGCAGAAAGAATGTCAGAGTCACATGTTGGGTCATGATATGCAGAGACATTTATCATACCAATAACTGTGGACTAACTCCACAATGCACGACCCATTTACATCAACAAGGAGGGTCCATTGGGAGGGGATAGATCATGTATGAGCCTAAACAATGGTACCAAACTGCCTGTATTTGCTGAAAAGAAAACTAATAAATTAAATTTAAAAATAAATAAATAATTAATTAAAAATGAACAAAAAGTAAGCAAGCAAGAAAAGGAAAGAAAAAAATTGAGGAAGGATGGAGGGAAACAGAAAACATTTAGAAAAGTCTTATCATTGTTTGGCCTCACAGTGAGCCTTAGTGCAAGTTTTACTGACCTGTTGGTTCTGTGCAGAGCTGATCTCAAAACCGTGTGTGTGTGTGTGTGTGTGTGTGTGTGTGTGTACGCATGCACATGTGTTATATACCACCAAGAAGGGAGAAACAGAGTGAAGCCATCTGCACATGGAGAGCCTCCTCGGGGAAGAATTTTCTCAATAGTAAAAACACTTTGTTCCTGGTTCAAGTTTAAATTATAGCCACAGCACTACTGAAAGCTCCATGAAAATATGGTTCAGGTCAACTTCAAAGTGGGGCTGAGGTGTGGCTGTGGGCTGTGGGGGAGCTGCCACACCTCCATGCTGGCAGGGAGGGCCTCACCCAGCTTGGCTGCAAACAAGCTCAACTCACTTTGTTTGTCCTCCAGGAAATTTGACTGATGGGATCAAGATGGGGAGACTTCAAACACATCGCATCTTCTGTTGTCTTTGTCCCTCTTCTCTCCCTTGCTTTTTCCCTGTATGTGTTTAGTCTTTACAGATATGTGCTCCCCACACACACCACCACCATACCCAATGTCTAGAATGGAAAGATGCTAAGACCAGGAACTGCATGATGCATGTACACAGAATGTGATTCTGATTTGCAAACTCATTTCTAGGTGACTAGCAGGTAGATGGTCTCCCTTGGGTTGTGATCCCAAGCTGGGAATTCACCTAGAGTTAACTTCCCACTAGAGTAATCATTAAATGCTTTAGGTTCATTAAGAATCATTTAAATTTCAATTGTTAGGTTATTTCAAGGATCCCAAAGGACCTTGATATTTTTATTTAGAAAAAAAATGTGCTTATTTTAATTTTTATTTTAATGCCTGGCGTAGAGATAATTCTAAAGGTCACCCTAAGCGGGCAAGATTTCAGAAGAAGTATTTCCTTCTTCTACTAGTAACAGTATGAGAAACTGTATTTTGTTTTCAGTGCATACAAGCGTTCTTACATAATCTTATTGACCCAAGGCCCCATGCATGTTCAGCAAGCAGTCTACCTCTGAGCTAGTTTCACACACCCCAGTTTTAAAAATTTTGTCCCCTCTCTCCATCTCATTCCACAGAGGGTCCTCCTCAGTGGGGTTGCTGTGGTTCCCTGTGAGGCCCTCATTTTACATTGTCTGGAGTGAACCTTTCTATAACTCTGTGGAGGAAAACAGGGCACGTATTGTATTAACTCCGGTTTGCGAAGATGGGGACCTTTGACCTTTGGAAAACGGCAGCCAGCTGGAAAATAATTGAAATGCAGCTGTTTGGCCTGTGTTTGGGGTTCTTTCCTACATAGCTCCTCTCCCAAAGAGAATGAAACTCCTTCCTGGACGTCGCCTTGCTGCCCTCAGTCAGCACCATGATTAGTTCTGGGGAGAAGCTGGACGCACCAAAACACAATTTCAATAAAAGTTTATATTTTATACCTGATAATTATTTCACAAAAATTTGAAAACATATGCATTGTTTTGAACAAATGACTTCTAATAATAGTTGAGAACTAGTTTCAGAATAAAATTGTTAATAATCTTAGAAAACTAAGAAATCAAAGCATTTCCATGAATATGTCTACTGCAGAAAATTATGAAGGAGTGGTTAGTAAAAGCTTTCCAGCACAAGACAACTGGATGAAAATTCTATGGGAGAAGTGAAATGGAGAGAGACAAGTCTAAGGAGGAAAAGGATGATGGCAGCCTGCCCACCACTAGGGAAGAACTTTTCCATGAGCTGCACATCTAAAATAGCTGTGCTATTTGTAGTTGACTAGATAGAGTTCAGAACTGTAATAGTGTTATTTTTTTAATTTTTATTTATTTGAGAGTGGGTGTACCAAGGCCTACTTCTACTTCAAGCAAACTCCAGAGGCATGTCTGGTTCTACATAGGTACTGGAGAATTAAACCCAGAATGTTAGGCTTTGCAAGCAATGCCCTAACTCCTGAGCCATCTCTCCACCCCAATAGTGTTTTTTGTAATATGCCAATATTAACAATATGATGAAAATTGTATTTTTTCAAATCACATTAATGATTAAAAAAATAGGTATAAAAGTTTTAAGTGTGAAGGATATAAAGTTTTTCAAAATTCTTGTTTTTTAATTTTCTTTTTTAGAGTAGGGTCTTCCTCTAGCTGAGGCTGACCTAGAATTCATTATGTAGTCTCAGGGTGACCTCAAACTCGCAACAGTCCCCCTATCTTTGTCTCCCAAGTGCTAGCTTAAAGGTGTGTTCATCACATCTGACTTCAAAATTCTTCTAAAGTAAATATTTTGAAGGTCCTTATGCTAGAAAGCCCATGGCCTCATCTGAGAGTGGAAACAACAGTGAAAGGTGTTTTTTTTCTTAATAAACTATATAACAGGACGGAGAGAAACTTTCCATGCATTAATAAGGCCAATCATTAAACTAGATCTGAGCTTAACTTTAGATCAGACTGGACCCCCTTATTTCAAAAGCCTCAAGTAATCCAGAAGTCTTGGCATAATCAACTTTACAGTATATATGTATTTTTAAACTTTTAAAAGTTTTTATTGACAACATTCCATGTGTGTAATGCTGTATTTTGACCATAATTTCCTCCCATTACCTTCTTTTGCCGCCTTTCCTCCTTCCGATGAACCCCTGTGTAGTCCTCACCTTCTTGATGCGGGGATAAAACCCTCAACCAGAAGCAGCTGATAGAAGAACAGTTGACGTCCAGCTCACAGTTTCACGGGGGAGATTCATCATGGTGGAGAAAGCATGGCAGGAACAGACAGCTGGGTGCCACATCTCCACATCATCAGAGAGGAAGTAGAGTGAGCCGATTAAGGCAAGTGGGGCTAGACCAGCACACTCCAAGGCCTACCCACCTTGACACACTTCCTCCAATAAGGCTCTGCTTTATATGTATAGTTAGGGACCTTTACCTTTAGTTAGTTCAAGTGAACAGTGTGAACAAGCACAGGAGAAACCGCAGTTGGTTGCTAATTAGGGAAGCCCTTAGGCAGTCTGCACACACCAAGGTAGGGGTAAGACAGTAAGTGCTTTCCTTATCCATAGAACCTTCAAGAATGCATCCCAGGGATACTAGGGTATTGTGTGTGTATGGGGGGGGTATCAAAATAGCTCTGTTGATGTTATCAAGAATAGTTTTTAAAAAATAGGGTCTGGCCGGGCGTGGTGGCGCATGCCTTTAATCCCAGCACTCGGGAGGCAGAGGTAGAAGGATCGCCGTGAGTTCAAGGCCACCCTGAGACTACAGAGTTAATTCCAGGTCAGCCTGGACCAGAGTGAGACCCTACCTCAAAAAAAAAAAAAAAATAGCGTCTGGAGAGGTGGCTCATTCTCAGGTACTTGCCTGCAAAGCCTAGCAACCCTGGTTTAATTCTGCAGTGCCCACATCAAGCCAGATGCAAAGTGGCGCATTGCATTTGGCCTTGGTTTGCAGTGACTGGATGCCCTGGTGCACCCACTCTCTCTGTCTATCTCTCTTCTATTACTGTTTGCAAATAAATAGATAAAATATTTTTTTTAAAGTCATGTATCTAAGGGTAGTATGTTTATTGTGGGCATAACGTTTAGTCCATTTTATGGTTGCACTAAAAACATTTGTTCTCATAAATAATTATATGAGAATGGGAAGTTATAAAAGTGAAGTCCCTCATAGTACCGTGAACTTCTTTACGACATTCGGTAATCAAAGTTATTACTGTTCTGGAGGATGGAACAGCATTTAATAAAGTTTATGTTTACAAATAAAAGTTAATACGAGCAGTTCGGGCTGCGTGAGGAGCGGCCGCGGCGGCCAGGCAGTGTTCCTTCGGGAAGGTTCTTGTGTACCTCAGCACGCGCTGCCCCTTGCCCAAGAGGAAGGTGAGCTCTTGCCAAGGGGAGGGGAAGCACCAGCCCAGGCGCAGGGCGCAGGGCGCAGGGCTGTAGTGGAAGCGAAACCAAAAAAAAAAAAGTGCAAGCAAAAGGGAAGAGGGGAGCCAAGCGCAAGCAGGCCAACTAAGCCAGAGAGCAAAGACGTGCCTGCAGAGAGCAGCTAGGCAAGAGGAGGAGGGTCCAGCCTCTGAGGAAAATGAGAGAGGAGCAAGTCTGACAGTCACCCCCGCTGTCCGTCAGCGCCCCTGTCTCCCTTCTTGTGCAATCCAGGGGAACATTTCTATCCACTATTTTGTAAATGCAAGTTTTTTTAGTAGCTCTAGAAAAATTTGCTCAAAGGAGGGAATCCTACCTCATCCCATTTTTAAGTGTAAATGATTTTTTTTTTAAGAGGTGAAACAATTAGTAAATTGTTTATTGGTTATTCCTTGGTACAACCAGAAAATAGTGGGACATTGAATTATGGAAGGCTTTGATTGTCTTGGGTGTCAGCTTAACATTTCATAGGTGGGGAGTTATTTTATATCCTACAATGCAAATCATGCTAAATGGCAATTTGGAGTCACATTTGTCCATTTAATATGTCTTGAGTATTTTCAATCACTCCTAGTCTGTGTTTTTAGTAGAACCGTTTCCTAAGAAAAAAAAAAAAAAACACTCCTTGGTCACTGCCCTGTCAGCACCGTGTGCCCCAGTGACATCTCTACCTGGGGTAATCCAGTGTTCCCAATAATTTGGATAATATACTGTGAAAGATTAAACATTTATGCTTGCAGTGTATATGATACTAAAATTGTGAAGCAGTGGGAGTAAAGATTGTGAGCATTTGCAGATGCTTGTACATGAGAGCCTCTTAAGGAAAAATGCCTCTAAGATTGAAGCTGGGTGTCCCTGGAATAACTTCTAAAGAAACAATACATGGTCTTTAGATTTTTGGTACATGTGTTAAGACTTGTGTTCAATTGAAATGTTTGTGTACTCTTTCTCAGCACCAACAAAATTATGAAAATATTTAAAAAATAAGTTATTACTATAGTTTCTATTATTTTTAGAGACAGAGTGTCTCTGTATCCCAGGCTGGCCTTGACCTTTCAGTCCTCTTGACTCTGCTTCCTGAGTGCTGTGATCACAAGTGTGTGTCACCACACCAGGTCTGAAGGTCACTGCTTAGGTTACCCTTCAGAATCCATATCGCAGCTTGTCTACATCTTTCTTTTCCTGTTCACTGTTGCTTCTACTCCCATCTGCTGTCTGAGAAGTCTCCTTTCGTCCTTGCTTGAATCCCCACCTGCTTTCTGAGGGCTGATCCTATCCCGTCCTTCTTTCTAGCCAAGCATCTCAAACTTCAGCTCAATCCCAGCATAATACCAAGCTAAACAAAATTTGATGAGTTGGGCTAGAGGTCAGTGGTAGCAGCATATGCATGCCCCTGGATACCACTCCCAGCTCCACACAAGGAGGAGGAGAAGGAAGACAAGAAAAGGGAGAGGAGGCAGAGGAGAAGGAAGAAGGAAGAGGAGAGACTTGTTCAGCTCAATTTCAAATAGTTCAAAATTAAATAATGCACAAGGTCATCTCTAGGACCTCAGCAAGGCTCCTCTTCTAGAAGATTATACCAAAGGGGGGCATGGGAACAGAAATAAAATGGAGTAAAGGGCCACATGAACAGTAATTAGAATGGTATTAGTCATTTAGGACTTGCAGTGTGAGAGAAACATATATTAATTTGTTATTATTGCTGAACAATGCAGTATGACATCTCCTTTTTGTAAAACAGAAATAGAAAATTATTAAAGGATAGATGGGGGCTTCATAATAGCAAGGACAATCTGTAGTTAATTTTTTATATGGATGAGGAAACTATGGAGGTAGGGGTAATATAGCTTGCATAAAGATAGCCTGTGTAGCTGAAAAAAATCTTGAATTCAAACCTTCTATGCTCTGATTTCCAAGTCCACGATTTCAACCATGATGTGAAGCAAACACATGAAAAGCAACTGCCCATATTACTACTACTTGTGGTTAGATGTGGTGCTGTAAGAGCTGCTGTGTTCTTATCACTCTTTTGTGCTGCCCCGGGATCTTTCATTTTTGCCTTCCTAGTAGTTTTTAGTTATACCAACATTTCAGTCTTCTAGAAGTGCTCACAAACATTGCACCATGCCTCCAAGAACTGAAAAGCTCTGTGTACTTCATCCTGTGGGAAGGGCACTCAAGACCTGGACCCGTTTCTATGTCACATTCCATCCCTGGACCATTTATTTTTTTGCACTGAAGCCCACACAGAATAATTAATATCAAATAATAAGACAAATTTTTCAGTAATTAGCAGCTGGAAAAAAGCCAGCCAACTACCATCACAGTCAGACACTGTGCAATGAGATTTAATAAACTGGAAGAAAATGAAGAAGATAACGCTTAGTCACCACTGGAGTATTTGGGCTATCGTGGAGTAATAAAAGATGGACAACAAGCAAACTCATGAAAGTAGGAGACAGGACTTTGAAAGCAATATAGAGTAACAAGGTAGACATAGGCAGCTAAACTGAAGTGTATGAACTGATGATGGGACACAGTGCATTTTCCACTGGTCCTGGGGCAGTGGAAGTCTTTATATGGTTAAAACCACAGATCTAATGGAATTTTCTGAAGTTCTATGCTGGCAGGGTGCAGGGACATTTGGAGTCACTAGGCAATTTTTCTGAATTCAGTTTTATTTCATAGGGCTGGCTGTGCCCAGGGGCATAGTAGGTATGGCATGTTTGGGGGGAAATGAGTTGAAAGTTCCACCCTCACAAATGCCATTTTCTTTATGTACTTCCCCAATGTGATGTCCCAACTTCCTTCACCAATTCCTTTCTGGTGGGAGGAAGCATTAAAAGTGTCTTATAATGTGTTAAATTACCCCTGCATTCCTGGGATGAAGCCTACTTGATCAAGATGGATAATGCTTTTAATGTGTTGTTGAATTCAGTTTGCAAGGATTTTGTTCAGGATCTTTGCATCTAAGTTCATTAGGGATATGGGCCTATAATTTTCTTTCATTGTTGCATTTCTGCCTGATTTTGATTCACTGGTGTCCAATTATGTGGAATAGTTGGAGAAAAATTGGTTTCAGTTCTTCTACAAAGGTTTGATAGAATTCAGCTAAGAAGCCATCCAGTCCTGGACTTTTCTTTTGGGGGAGATTTTTGATTACCTTTTCAATACCTATGGATGTGATAGGTTTGTTTAGGAGATTAATTTGCTCTGAGTTTAGTTTTGGTAGGTGGTATGAGTCTAGGAATTCATTTATTGCTTCCAGATTAGTTAATTTTGTGGAGTAGAAGTTTTGGAAGTATGCCCTGATGATTCTTCCAATTTCACAATGTCTGTAGTGCTCTCTCCTTATTCATTTCTGATCTGTTAATTTGAGACATCTGGGGTTTTTTACTTGATCACTTTGGTCATGGATTTGCCAATTTTGTTTACTTTTTCAAAGATCCAGTTCTATGTTTCATTGATTTTTTTTAAAATTGTTTCCTAGTTTCCAAATCATTAATTTCTGCTCTAATCTTGATTATTTCTTTATGTCTGCAGCTCTTTGGGTTGTACACTTCTTGTTTTCCCAGCTCCTTTAGGTGGACCATCAAGTTAATCTTTATAATGAGGGCATTTAAGGCTATGAATTGTCCCCTTACGACTGCCTTCATTGAGCCCCATAAATTTTGGTAAGTTGTGTTTTCATTATCATTCAAATCTAGGAATTTTGCAGTTTCTTTTTTTATTTCATCCATGACCCATTCATTATTTAAAAGTGTGGCATGCCTTATGGCCTAATATATGGTCAATTTTGGAGAATGTTCCCTGGCCTGCTGAGAAGAATGTATATTCTGTAAAGTTGGGGTGGAAGTTCTGTAGATATTCATTAGGCCAAGTTGATCTATGATATTTTTGAGCTCTGTTTATTTTCTGCTTGGATGTCTGTCTATTGATGATACTGGAGTTTTGAAGTCTCCAACTATGATGGAGTTGGTGTTTATTTCTGTTTCATTGTCAAGTAGATTTTGTTTTATAAACTGTGGTACCCCTATGTTTGGGGCATATATATTTGTGATTTTTATGTGCTCATGTTGGATCATTCCCTTGATGAGTAATAAGTGGCCTTCTTTGTCCTTTTTGGTTACTTTGGTTTGAAGTCAATTTTATTGGATATTAACATAGCAACACCCACAACTTGGAGACTCCTGAAAGGGATGAATATAGAGCTACCAGCAGACCCTGTTATTCCCTTACTGGGCATTTACCCTAAAAGCACCTCAGTTCAGAAATATTTATTCAACCATGTTTATAGCTGCTTAATTCATAATAGCTAAAAACTGGGATCAACCCAGGTACCCATCGTTGGATTAATGGGTAACCAAGATGTGATATATTTGCACATTGAAATTCTACTCAGCAGTAAGAAAAAAATGACGCACTGAAATTGTAGAAAAAATGGTCTAACTTGGAACAGATCTTTTTTTTTTTAATTTTATTTTAATTTTTTTATTTATTTATTTGAGAGTGACAGACACAGAGAGAAAAACAGATAGAGGGAGAGAGAGAATGGGCGTGCCAGGGCTTCCAGCCTCTGCAAACAAACTCCAGACGCGTACGCCCCCTTGTGCATCTGGCTAACGTGGGACCTGGGGAACCGAGCCCCGAACCGGGGTCCTTAGCCTTCACAGGCAAGCGCTTAACTGCTAAGCCATCTCTCCAGCCCCAGAACAGATCTTTTTAAGTGAACTCTCACAATCACAGAAAGAAAATTGTCACATGATCTCATTCATCTGCAGTTCCTAACCTGGATCAGCCTAAGTTGCTGACATAACTGAATAGCATCTTGAGGCTTGGACAATAGGGAGGGTAGGGCATGGGTGAAGGGAAAAGGTAAGCAGGGACACAAAATTTGAACTCAAATGGAACTGGTGCTATAGAATATTATATCCTGAAAATCAGACTAAAAGGTGGAACCCTCAAACAGACCTTAGAGGGAGCACCTGAATTGAAGGGCCCTGGAGAGAGTGAGATGAAACCTTATCTCAAATTTCTCCTGTTTCTCTTTCTTCTCTGGCTTTTTCTTTTTCTTTTTCCCTTGGCACTTGCCTATAATTCCCTGTGCCAGGATGTGGTCTACATCCACAGTGAGCTGTTGATCAGAGAGACCTACTAGATCTCCCAAAACAAACAAGAAAGACTTCTGTCATAGCACTTGATTACCATCCAGAGGTTAGTGGTAAGACCCTACTGCTGAAGATATCTAACACTGTTGGCACAGACCATGGAGAGACCTGGTTGAAATCCAGAGGAAAGCCACTACCCAGATAATTAGCCCATGTAGTGCTGGAAGGCACTACATGAGCTACCAGGGGAAAGTGGCCAACATCTGTCTAAGCAACTCAAACTCTAAGTGACTCAGAAGCAAATAACCTGATACAATGCTCACACAAGTGCAATAGTGGTACACAGCCGTGGTGGGTAACCAACTGCTCTTGAATTGGCTAACAGATCCACTCAATGGAAAGGAAACCATATCTGGAACTGGTAAAAAAAAAAAAGTCCAGATAATGATTCCACTTTCCATTGTCAAGCTCCCACTAATCTTAGAATATAAAAGTGTCTAAACCCTTTTAACTCTCTCTAAATTAATAATGGTTATCCTCTGTAACTGGCACTGACTTCACTCTCCATTGGAGAATCTGCTTCTTTTTTCAGATGAGAACTGGATTTGAGGAGAGAAATGACCCACCCCAGTGCACTCCAGCCTGGCCCCAGCTGAAACCACAGAGGAACTGGGGAAATGATCAAGAATGCTGCTCTCTTAGTTAAGCTAATATCACACAAGGGGATGGAGAAAGATACTGAGGACACTCAACACCTACCAAACCAGAGATTCAGATGCTGCTAAGTGTCCATCACTGAAGTAGACTTAAAATGTTCCCAGCATGGCTCAGGGAATTTTGTGGAATAGGGGGCAGAAAGATTGTTAGAGTCTAAATCTGGTACATTTTGCACAGAGACATTGCCTCTCCCCCATAACTGCTGCCCCCATGATGCATGACCCACAATCCCCATGGGGTTGACCTGCATCCCCAATGAGGAAGGCCTTTTCAGAAAAAGGGCAGGGAGGAAGGAAAGGATGGTACCAACATGTGATGTTTACATACAAAATATGTCCATATCTAATAATAATAATAAAGAAAGACAAAAATATTAATCTAAAACTGAGTGAGCACTGTTAGATATATGGTCAGCCTCTATATGTGTGAATTGTATATCCATGAGTTAAACCAAATAAGCATTGAATAAATTAGGAAAAATAAAAATTGCAAATAACATGACAAAAAAAAAGAAGTGTCTTATAATGTGTTCCTTGGGAGCATGTTAGAGGATCCCAACAACACTCTTCACCTCTTCCCCTGTCTGCTGGGGTTCCTTATTTTTCCAGGTGAACTGCTTCCTGGCCTATGCATTACAAGAGCATGCCCCCCATCACCTATTTAGCCATCCATCATTTCTAGGACAGCTCCATCAGCAAGAGGCACCACATTCCATGCTATTCTACCATGCTACAGAGATTGCAACTGGCTTGGAAGAGCAGTTTAAAGCCCAGAGTTTGCAACCAGTTTTAAGATTTTTGTTGGATTTTTTGTTGTTGTTGTTTTATTTTTTATTTTTTGTTTTTTGAGATAGATTCTCACTCTCTAGCTCAGGCTGACCTGGAATTCACTATGTAGTCTCAGAGTGGCCTCAAACTAACTGTAATCCTCCTACCTCTGCCTCCCAAGTGCTGGGATTAAAGGCATATGCCACCACTCATGGCTGAGATTTTTGCTTTTTAAATAAAGCATTTTCTTAATTGTTCTTAGGTTTATCAAAATAATGTGTCACATGGTAATGCATGCGTCAATAAAAGGCCACCTAGCCAACAGTGGTCCTACTAAACTACCACCTGTTACGTTATAAGCATCAATAACTTGTGCCAGTACACTCTGATATTCACTGAACAGAATTCTATGACAACATAGTTCTTACACCATCTTACATCAGCACAATTGCACCTAAGAAAATACCTAGAATATACCCACTACTTCAGCAAAGTATTAAATGCCCTGAAAAAAAAATCATCTTCACTGGCAACTGAGTGATTCATTTCATCTTATTTTAAATTGAGGTGGAATTCACATCACATAAAATTGGTAATTTTAATATAAATGATTCAGCCAACTGGCATCAAAGATGGACTTGTTGCAATTTGGTGTCTAACTGCACAGATAGTGAAGAAAATGTGTACTTGATAGTCAGGAGAGTCCTCAGGGCTGTGAAGAAGTCATGAAAGCTGAGCATTGGTAGTACTTAGTACATTCATACCATTGTGCAACCATCAGCCCCATATGGAGCCAAAGCATTTTCATCACTCCAGAAGGAAAGTGTATACTCCTGAAGAGGTTAGTCCTGATTCTTCACTTCCTACTGCCCTTGCCTCTGTGGATTGAGAGATTCAGGCCATTTCATGAACAGACTCATTCTTTATGAAACTCTTGATAGCTGGATTTTTTTCATTTAGCCTAATTTTTTCAACATTAATGTTCAATGAAGTATATTTCAGTAGTTTAGCCCTTACTTGCTAAGTGATACCCCATTGCACGGCTATACCACCTTTTAAACTTTTAAAGGGGCTGCTAAGTGGCTTGCCACAGCAACTTCCATTTTTCACTCTGACTATCAATGTACAAAACTTCCAACTGCTCCATAACCTCACGATGCTTATTTTCCCTTTGAAAAATTACTATAGCTATCCTAGGTAGTGGGAAGTGGTAGGTTACTGTGGTCCTGATTTTCATTTCCCTAATGATTCTACATCTTGAACATCTTTTAATATACTTGTTGGCCATTTGTATACCTTCTTTAAAGAAATGTCCTTCTAAGTCCTTTGCTTATGTTTTATTTGTATTGTTTGCCATTTGTCTTCAAAAATGATGTATTGTTGCCTCATGAAACCATGCACAGTTGGGGACAAAGAGCATCAGCTTCCTGACTTGCTCTTGTTAGATCTCTCAAATCTCTCACAGATTCCATTGCAAAAGAAACATCAGGTACTTTCTTTGCATCAGTTCTCTAACAATAGTTCTGATGTAGATGGGACTTGTATTGAGTCTACTACATTCTCTATGTCCTTACAGTCTTAGGTGTCTCTACATTTATTAATTTATGTAATCCGAGTGACAATACAGTGAACTATATTTCATAAGGGGAGATACTTGCTCTAAAACACAAGCTGTAGAATGAGAGAGAAATTTTATCTTAGGAAAGGTAAAATAGTATTGGATGGAAGTGGTCTGCATCTTAACTCTACCCAGGTCACGATCTTTAAAGGGGGGGAGGATTCAGGTCATTATATGCTCAGAGTTGTGTGAAAGAGAACAAGATGACAAGTTCCTCTATGCAGAACTGACATGTGCTCAAGACAGTCAGTGAGCTGAGTGTATTACAAGAGTGTCTATCAATATAGAAAAACAGTGACAACAATGTCCACCCTCAGGGGAAAATGGACACGTTTCAGTGAAAACGTGTGAGAATTTTCACTAATGAATAGGCTCAATGACATCAGAGAGATGAGGAGGAGAACGGCTGAGACAGGGTCTCAATAAAGAGAACTCACAAGCTGTGCCCCCCCCCTTCCTGCTGAGGTCTCTGAAATGCATCTCCAGATGCAAACTTAATGAAAACCAGGCCAACAAAATGCTCACTAGGGAATTTTCTAAGAGATGAAAGCTCAGTCATCTAGTCTCTGTTTTAACACAGAGGAGAAAGCCATTCAGGATAGAGAAAGATATTTTCTTTTCTTTTTGTAACTGCTCTCATAAGCACAGGATGTGCCCAGACTTCTCCCTGGAAGGATGTGAAGTGGACTTTGATAATGTTATTGGCTCAACACTAAGTGTAATAATACACCAAAAATATGAATATATTTTGACATAACTAGGCCCTGGAGTTGAGATACACCATATTTCCCCAAATCCTTCATTTTCTATCTCCTTCTATTCCTTTAGTGCTTACTTTTTTAAAATTTTTATTTATTTATTTGAGAGCAACAGAGAGAGAGAGAGAGAGAGAGAGAGAGAGAGAGGGAGAGAATGGGCTTGCCAGGGCCTCCAGCCACTGCAAATGAACTCCAGACGCATGTACCCCCTTGTGCCTCTGGCTAACGTGGGTTCTGGGGAGTCGAGCCTCGAACCGGGGTCCTTAGGCTTCACAGGCAAATGCTTGACTGCTAAGCCATCTCTCCAGCCCTCGTGCTTACTTTTAAGCCTTTTCCCCTCACTGGAAATTACTTGTAACTTGATAGCCAGAATTTAGTCATAGAGAAATGAGGGAGCTAAATGCTAAACCAAAGAAAAAGGGGGGAGAAGTTTAGAAAACGAAACTGGTGCAGAGAGCAAAACTGGAAACACATGGAGAGAGAGCAGACGACACTACATTCTGACTCCATCTCATATTCAATACATTATAAATAATCACCTTCTGCATAGATGTTATTTTCTAACTACCAGTAGACATAGAATACACAATGCATGGCCAAGATAAATATGAGAAACAGCTTTGAAATTCACCTATGCAAGGCAAACTTCTCACATGCATGTCTTGGCTGTTCTTGCTTATCTATTTTTCCAGAACTTTAGGATTACATTGTAAATTAAACAACAACAAAGTGTACTTCTATTGTAATGCTGCACACATCCATGTATTAGTCTAGTCTTCCCTCTAGGAGTTCAGTAAGAAGGGTGGTTTGTTTGTTTTGGTCTTTTTTTGAGGCAGGGTCTCACTCTTAGTCCAGGCTGACCTGAAACTTGCTCTGTTAGCAGGCTGGCCTTGAACTCATGGCAGTCTTCTACCTCAGTCTTCCAAGTGCTGGGATTAAAGGTGTGAGCCACCATGCCTATGAGTATCTCTGTATGCTGTCTTTGTTTTTATAAATGAGACTTTTCAAGCCGGGAGTGGTGGCACACGCCTTTAATGCCAGCACTCGGGAGGCAGAGGTAAGAGGATCACAGTGAGTTCAAGGCCACCCTGAGACTACATAGTGAATTCCAGGTCAGCCTGGCCTAGAGTGAGACCCTACCTCAGAAAACCAAATATATAGAGAGAGATATAGATATAGATATAGATATAGATATAGATATAGATATAGATATAGATATAGATTTAGATTTAGATATAGATATAGATATAGATATAGATATAGATATAGATATAGATATAGATATAGATATAGATATAGATATAGATATGACTTTTACATTGTAGGTGTTTGGGGAGTAATACTTTATTTTAGTCCTAAAATTTAAAAAAACAATAGCATTGACAAAAGAAAGAAAGACGGGAAAAGTGAAAGAAAATGAAGGAAAGAATGAAAGAAGGGAAGAAAGAGAGAAAGAAAAAAGAGGGAGGGAGGAAGGAAAGAAATGAGAAGAGGGAGGGAAGAAAGGTAATGAAAGAAAAGAGATGTTTAGAAAAGAAAAGAAAGAGAAAAAGAGCTTTGCATAATGGTGCATGCCTTTAATCCCAGCACTCAGGAGGCAGAGATAGGAAGATTGCTGCGCGTTCAGGGCAACCCTGAGACAACATAGTGAATTCCAGGTGAGCTTGAGCTAGAGCAAGACCCTACCATGAAAAACAGAAACAAAAGGAGGAAAGAAAGGAGCAGCAGAAAGCAATGAAGTTTTTTCTTAATTTTAATGAATTGCTTGCTACTCCATTAGGCAAGTGATCAAATTATGTTCATCTCAGTATCTGTCCACGGAGGGCAAACAGATGTGGCCATGGAAAAGATTCAGGAGCAAAGAGATTTCTAGGCAGAGTTAGGAAAGATGTCCCTGTGGAGTCAGGTTTGGAACAGGTTCTGTGAAAAAGAGACAGGGTTTGGGCGTGCTGGGCAGGAAGCATGTGGGAGCTTTCCGCTGGGGTTGGCGCTGGGAACAGACCCTCTGAAGAACAAGGGCGAGCTCAAGAGTGCGTCTTCCCAGACGGAGTACGAGAGGGGAGCCCTCCAGGGTGAAGCGAATGAGGGTGTCATAGTGTCACAGAGTACAAGTGCAGAGGAGAGACCTGCCTGGTGAGGAATATCACAGGCTGGGTACTATAATTTATTCATCTCCCAAGTTCATTCATAAGCCAACTCTGCAAGTGAGGCATGCTCAGTTTGAGTTCCCAGAGAATGGAAGAGTGACTGGTCACATACCTCCCTGGGGTCACATGGCCAGTCCCCCTCCACAGAGCCAAGCTCTGCAGATTTGAACAATGACTAGTGACATTATGTACACTGTGAAGCCTGGTCCAGAAGCATTTTGCTGTGGAAGACAAAGAGGCAAGAAATGCTCAGCTTCTGTTTACCTGATGCCATTCTGTCCGACTGCACTTCTCTGAGAGCCTGAGTGGGGCTGAAACTGAGTGAACCTCAGGGATGGACTGAGGCATGAAGAGAGACCCAGAAATACATGTTATTTCACGTTTTATGAGGTTAAAAAAAAACAAAGCAATGTCAAATCAGCCTTATTTGTCCCTTTCCTCTGAACTATGCTACAAAGTTCTTCCATCATATGTTGTCCGGTGGGGGGTGAGGGGAGCTGGGGAGCCTACTTTGTTCTCATATACAACAAAAGGTTCTCTCTTCCTGACCACTCCTGCCTTTTCCCCATGGGCTCAGGGCTCCCTGCACACAAGCCCTATGCCCTCGGGAACCACTTCACCCATTGGAGCTGCTCTGACTTATCTCTTCATCACTGCGGTTACGTGAAGCTATCCTGTATCCTGGAAGCCAAGGACAGTCTTCCTTTCTTTGAAATCTGCCTATGGGCACGTAGTTGACAATCAACGGGTTTGCTGAGTGACTATTAAGGGAAATTAGACCTCTAGCATAGGGGTGGATGGTTTAGCAGGCCTAGTAGCTACCTTCACTCAGCACTCCTGTTCCTCAAGGATGTGCCCTGGTCCATCAAGGCCTCAACACTACAGAAACACGGGGTTTGGGTGACTTCAAGCATGGCATTTGGCCACTGCCTACAGGACAGAGGAAGGAAAACGGTATTTATTAGAAGACAACTTGCTGGAGATACACAGTTTTCCTTGAGTTTACTGCTTGTGGTTTGCTTTGATTTGGGCTTTATGCTATACTACTGGGGCTTGAATTCAGACTCTCATAGGGTCAAGATAAATGATCTACCACTGTTCTACACCATGGCCACCCTAGTGTTTGTTTTCTTAAAACCCCAAGTAGCCTAAATAATAAACATCTGAAGCTTATTTTAAAATTAATTTTAGGGGCTGAAGAGATGGCTTAGCAGTTAAGGCATTTGCCTACAAATCCAAAGGATCCCGGTTCGATTCTCCACGACCCACATAAGCCTGATGCACAAGGGGGTAGCCACGTCTTCAGTTCATTTGCAGGGGCTGGAGGCCCTGGTGCATGCATTCTCTTTCTCTCTCACACACAAATAAATAAATAAAATATATTTTAAAAAATAATTTTAAAAACTTGTGCTGGAAAGATGGATCAGTGGTTAAGACCATGAGGGCCAAAGACCACCAAGTTTGATTTCCCAGTATCCAATTTTTAGCTAGGCATGACATGCACATCTGTAATCACAGCTTGCTGGTGGGGGCAGAGAGACTGGAGAAACACTGGGGCTGGCTGATGGTCAGTAGTTCCAGGTTGAGGAGACCTTATCTCAAGAAATACATGGATGAGAAATAAGAGAAGGAAACCTGAAGTTCTCCTCTGGCCTCTGTTCCCACATTGGGTGTACATCTTCACACACATACACATGCATGCATACACCATATATCACACATAACACACACACACACACACACACACACACACACACACACACAATTTAATTCAAATCCAATAAAAAGAGAGGAAGATTTAATCCCAGCACTTGGGAGGCAGAGGTAGGAGGATTGCCATGAGTTTGAGGCCACCCTGAGACTACATAGTGAATTCCAGGTCAGCCTGGGATAGAGCAAAAACCCTACCTTGGAAAACCAAAAGAGAGAGAGAGAGAGGAAGGAAGAAGAGAAGAAGGGAGGTGTAATTCTAATTGCTCTATTATTTTGTAGTTTCCAAAAGGATGTGTGATTAGAAAGTTGATCTTGGAGCTGTAAAACAGGCAAGATCTTATCCTGAGTTAGAGTACCTTGCTCTTTCTTTCTGTCTCACCTTTTCTTTCTTTCTTCCTTTCTTTCTGTCTTCTTCCTTTCTGTCTGTCTGTCTTTCTTTCTTGTATTGATTTTTATTGCACAAATAAAAGAACATTATTTTTGTAGTACTTGGAAATGATTCTGGGATGCTAATGATTGTAAGAGATTCTTGAATTCATTACTTTCACTTTGAACAAACGCAAATCTTTCTTCAAAGTATGTCTTGAACCTGGCATGGTGGTGCATGCCTTCAATCCCAGCACTCGGGAGGCAGAGGTAGGGGGATTGCTGTGTGTTTGTGGCCAGCCTGGAAACACAGAGTGACTTTCAGGTCAGCCTTGCCTAGAGTGAGACTGTACCTTGAAAATTGGAAAAAATAAATAAATAAATAAATAGAAAGCTACCTTTAAAGAAAATGTGGCATCTTCAACCAATAATATTGTAGAGGAAAGAAAATTTCAACATTTATTTCATAGTCATTTCAGCATGTCACGGGCCAAGTTTTAAATATCTACAGCCCACTGGATATGTGAGCTATTTAGCATGAGCATGAAGATAAGACTAGGTAAAAGAAAGCAGTCCATTAATAGGGGACCGTCTCCATGTCTGACAGGCAAAGATGTGCCCTTGGTAAGGGACTCCTTCTCTGGGTCCAGGGCTCTCATCCGAGATGTGAGCAGGTGGAACCACAGGTGTTCAGCCCCTCCTGGCTGCTATCAACCCACTCTGCTCACTCTATTCTATTAACAACCTCGTAAGTCACATATACTTCCAATAATGCTGACCCCTCTGCCCAGCAGTTTGATGAGCTTTGTTCTAGACAGGAGTTCTGTCTAGGGATATTAGCTCACTTGACAATGGTGCACTTGATAATGGACTCCCAGGGGGAGTCAGGGTGAGAGAATGGCCAGTTCTGCTGTGATTTATCATTTGCAGATTGATACCAGAGCCCTGATAGGAAAGCTTTCTCAGGTCCTTGCCAGACTCCTTATCCCTGTGGGGACTGTCAACTGTCCAGGACTAGCCCCACATTCCTACTTGGAGTCATAGGCTTCTGTTCCTGCCCTGGTTACAGCTCTGGCCTGCCTCTTAATGCACATCACACTTCTTCATCAGGGCCATGTGGGCTGTATTCTTTGGAAATTTTTTTTGAAGTTGAAGGCTTTTTATTTTATTTTATTATTTGCAAGCAGAAAGAGAAAAATGTGAAACAAACCTGTTTTAGGGGTATGATAAGGAAGGCCCTCTGGTTTCACAAGGAAAGCGATTTCGAAGCTGCCAATCCACTTTTTTTTTTCTAGTTTTGCCTTCATTGGCCCTTTCTATTCATAAAGCCCTCTGCTGAGCTCATGGAAATACTTATTTTATTTTTTTTAGGGTAAGGTGTTGCCAGAGTTTAGGATACAAATAACAAGGCAATTAAGGGCTGGTGAGATAGCTTAGTGGTTAGGGCACTTGCCTGGGAAACCTAACAACCCAGGTTCGATTGCCCAGGTCCCACATAAGTCAGATGCACATGGTGATACATGTGACTGGAATTTGTTTGCAGTGGCTAGAGGTCCTGGCATGCCCATTCTCACACACACTCTCTCCTTCTCTTTGTTTCTAATAAGTTAATAAAATAAAGTCTTTTTTAAAGAAGTCAATTAAGATCTTTAAATTTGCTGTAATTTTGTCTTCTGGCAATATGAAAAAGAAGTCTGAAAAGTTTCATTAAGTATGGCATCAAAATAAACTCTTATTCAACAATGAAATTAATGTTAGAACAATCTCCAAGTCATACCTTTAATGTGTGTGATGCCTCCTTTGTATTGGGTGCCTGATAAATTATAGCTTTCAGATAGATCCAAGTTAATAGAGTGGTGGGAATGACTCCTTCCTCTCCCAAGACCTCCCACCCATTCTTTTCTCCTCACCCAAAACATCTGGCAGTCCTTTGTAGTTCTGGATGATTTGATTTGGAATTCATTAGTAATAATTGATGTGCTTTCTGGAATTCCTTTAAACAGTTAGTCGTGTAGTGGGTAGCTGAATTGAAAGGATTGTTCAAAGGGAGTTTGCCAACGTGGTTGAACTAAGATGGGCAATTGCCAACCTCTGGCCCAAGGCTTCAGGAAGTTCCCACAGCCCTGCCTCTGGCCCAGTTTGGGTGAAGGAGCTTTTCTGACACTGAAAGTAATATTTCATAGAAGTGTTTGGCTTAAGAGTTTTCTTTGGCAAAATAAGGAGAGCAGTCAACTGAATACATGTATTTTCATGACCAAAGGTGAGGCAGCCACACAGTACAGAGATGGATTGGCATCTGAGAAATTTAAATCCAGGTAAGGAGGGTCCATGCAGGCAATGCTAGGCAGAGGGTAAAGGACTGATCTAAGGCCATGTCAGAAAAGGGGCTCTTTGTGCGTCTTTGGGACATAAACCTCTATGTGACTCTGATGAAAGCTACTGACATATGTGTGTAAGGTCGGGAATGAGTTTGTGGGCTTTGTGTGCAATTTCACTTGGCACACAATTTCAAGTTGCTCACTGCCCCTGAAGCACATCCAAGAAACCAGGCTAAGAAGACCTAGCACTTTGGGAAGAGAAAGCAGGAGGAGTCAGGAGTTCAAGGCCAGCTTTGACTAAATAACAACTTTGAAGCAAGCTTGAGCTGCATGATACCTTGTCTCAAAATCAAAAACAAAGTAACAAAGAATAAAACATGAGTCCTATAAAATGGTTTGGATGTACAACTTTTGGTAGAGCACTTGCCTAGTATGTGCAAAGTCTTGAGTTTTGTCCTTAGCACTTACTTCAAAGCCTCTTGCTTCAAACTCCCATGTTCTGGGATTATAACATGTATGACCATGTGTGATGAAACCCATTTTGTAAGTCCCATTTAAAAAGTATTCAGGGGCTGGAGAGATGCCTTAATACTTAAAGGCACTTGTTTGCAAAGCCTGACAGCCCCAGGTTCCATTTCCCATTTCCCATGTAAGTCCAAATGCACAAAGTCATACATGCATCTAGAGTTAGTTTGCAGTGGCAGGAAAACCTGTCATGCCCATTCTCTCTCTCTCTCTCTCTCTCTCTCTCTCTCTCTCTCTCTCTCTTTCTCTCAGATAAATAAATAAATAAATAAAGATTTTTAAATTGAAAATTATTGGCTGGAGAGATGGCTTAGCGGTGAAGTCATTTGCCTGCAAATCCAAAGGATCCCAGTTAGATTCTTCAGGACCCACATAAGTTAAATGCACAAGGGGTGCATGCATCTGGAGTTTGCTTACAGTGGCTGAAGGCCCTGGTGTGCCTATTCTCTCCCTCTCTCTCCTTCTCTCCCTCTGCCTCTTTCTCTGTATCAAACAAATAAATAAATAAAATACATTTTAAAAAAATTAAAAAGTATTGAATGACTATAAAATTATTTTGTCAAATGTTATAACAGTTTACAGAAGTGTAGTCTCAACCTTTGTTCTTTTCTTTCTTTCTTTTTTATCATATATTTATTTGAGAGTGCCAGAGAGAGAGAGAGAATGGGCACACCAGGGCTTCCAGCCACTGCAAATGAATTCCAGATGCATGCGCCCCCTTGTGCATCTGGCTAACGTGGGTCCTGGGGAATCGAGCCTCGAACTGGGGCCCTTAGGCTTCACAGGCAAGCACTTAACCACTAAGCCATCTCTCCAGCCCATGTCCTTTTCTTATTGAGGGCCAGTAGCCAACACTTTGTAGGAATCTTGGGTCGCTGCAAGTACCTAGCCTAAACCAGATCACAACACTAGCTGGCTACTTAGGAGCATGACTCCAGAAATCTCCCCTTTTCTCTCCTGAATCATCAGGTTTTCTCTGTTTGCTCAACAGCCACCATGAACATTAAAATATATGGTTAAGAAAATAGTTCAAACTAATTTAATCATGTTGAAAATTTACTGATGTTTATATATACACCAAACCCTGTTTCAATATCTTGATGGCTGTCTTACCCCTAGTGAGTCCAGCTCTCCATCCTAAAGGTTAAGAGAAGTTGCTTTCATAGCTACTATGTTAATGTCACACATAACAAATAAAACAATAATTCCATAATATCATCTCAGCTACTGAAATTTGCCCAACTACTGCCCACATATTTTTGACTGTTTACTTTAATTAGGACCCACACAAGTCCATACATTCAATGTGCTTGTCCTGTATCCTTAACCTCATAATCTCTAGCAGTTTCTCCCACATCAACACACGCGCTGTTTTTCGCCATGCCATTGACTTCTAAAACGATGGGTCAGCTATATTGCAGACAGTCACATATTTTGGATTTCTTTAAATCCTCCAAATGTTGTTGTTTGACCAGTAAATGGATATTTTCTCCATTTTGTTGTCTGTAAACTGGAAGTTACATCTAAAGGCTTGATTAAATTTGAGTTTAAAGTCTTTGATAAAAGTACTTGACCATTATGTGATGTATTAGTAATGCAGAATATCAGAAATATAATGTCATAGCCTGCCCACCACTGACATAAAACTCAGTCTGTGCGTTCAGAATGTGACAACTTATCTCTCCTTGGTAAAGAACCACTTCTCCATCTATGACTGTCAAGCCACCAGTGGGTTGTTCCAAAGCCCTACTGGATACCAAAGAGGAGGATGCCTCCACAATGATGGTTCCTCCAAAGCTTGAGTAGCTTTTTTCCCACATGTCATAGTTCTCCTTTGGAGACTGCCTTCCAAAAATACTCAAATAACATTTCTAATCAGGTCAGTTCTTCAGTCCAGCAAGAGCATCAACACAGAAATCTCCAGACACCTTTGGTTTCACTGTAGTGAGGTTTGTTCAGTGTGTTAAACATCTTATCACCAAGCCAGAGGTTCTCTCCTGGAGAACATAAAACCTGATGACTCCTACAGGAAATGGTACTCAGGTTTAATTTTTCACTTTTCCGCAAAACAATGAAGTTGCTAGAAATTAAGAATTTCTCAGCCTTTTTGTTTTCTTTTATAGTTATATTCCTTTTCTTTCTCTCTCCCGCCCCCTTCTCTCTCTCTCTTCCTTACCTGTAGACTTCAGACCACCTTTTCCCATCTGTTTACACCAACCATTAAAACCATAGGAAGCTATTTGTAAGCCTTGTCATCAACCCCAAAGCTTTCAGAATAGTACAAAGGATTTGGAAAGATTTGAAAAACTCAAGTTTTGATCCTTTGTACAACTTACATTGGGCAGGGTGATTTATGTTTTGGTGTTGTTTGCTCTACTTAATATAGGCAAATTTTCTTTAGACTTATAAAAGCATATGCTTTTAATTATCTAAAGTATATCCACATAGTGAGAGTTGCTAGACTCTTCACTTTCCATTTTGCTGTGGAAATATAATTTAAGTAAATGAGAATTTTTTAATTTAAAACTTATGATAAAGACAATTAAGGTGCTATTTATAAACCTCTGACTAAAGAAACTATAAATCTTTTATAAACTTCCCTTCAGGGGGCTGAAAGATGGCTCAGTAGTTAAGTGAGCTTCCTGCGCTAACGTGAGGACTTGAGGGAACTTGAAACCACCAAGTTTGAATCTGCAGAATCCACATAAACAGCTGGGTGTGGCTATGCACATGTGTAACCTCAGTCATACAAAGGGGAGCAGAAATCAGGGAATCACCTGACTTGCCAAAAGCAGCAAGCTCCATTAAGTGATGGAGTGGACAGCTCATATTTTGCTCTGTCCTCTATAGGCTAGCTCATAGTGTACTACCAGGGCACATACATGAGCATACCACACACACAAAACAAAATAAACAAAAATAAACTTCCTTTCATAATCAGGTATGGGCATATTTTTCTCTTTTCTTTACACATAAGAACTATAGAGTCTTGGGATATTGTGAAATCATCAATTCATGGAGTCCAGACATCCATACTAATTCTGACACCCCTGACTTTGCCAAATGAGAGTGCAAATGACCCGTTCCTGAGTGGAGCCCCTCTGCCTCCAACATCCTCTACTTCTTTACTGAACACCTGCAATGTGCTAGGTGCTGGGTCAGCCCCCACCCCCCCACACACACCTGCAGAGACACCACATGGGTGCAGTGGACAGGAATGCAGATGAAGAATAAGGATGGGAAGGTGAACAACGTGAGATGGTTCCACAAGCTGGGAGCCAAAATAGCACGAATTCAGCCCATAACATGTGCTCAGCACTTCCTCTTTGCTATTCCAGGATTCCCTAATCTTCCATACACAGACAGCAGTCCAGCATACTTACTTGAGTGACTGCGTTTCCATTCTATAGACTCAAAGCCACCATTTTGCCATTCAAGGTCTGGATACAGTGACTCACATTCTTCTCAAAAAGTTTCAGAATCATGGGCTGGAGAGATGGTTTAGCAGTTAGGGCACTTGCCTGCAAAGCCAAAGGACCCAGGTTCAATTCCCCGGGTCCCACCCAAGCCAGATGCACAAGATGGTGCATGTGTTTGAAGTCTGTCTGCAGCAACTGAAGGCCCTGGCATGCCCATTCTCTTTCTATCTCTCCCTCACCTAAATAAATACAATTTTAAGAAAAGTTTCAGGATCTAACTTCTGCAGTGATTATCATAATACTTAGAGCTGGAAGGTCTGTTTCCCCAGATTGTGTTCTGTCCCACCTCTGCCTATTGTTAGTGCTAAGAACTCTGGACCCTTTGCAGTGGTCATGCCATGGCAGTCCAGAGAGCCAGGCAATGAGTTTCAGGTCTTGTCTTCCTAAGCCAGGGTTTCCCAGCCATGTCCCACAATTTAGGCCTTGGTGAGCACGCTAGGTGACCCTCAGACAGGTAACCCTCTTCATGGCTGTCTCAGGCCTGACCATGAAGAGGAGGAGAAGGGAAGGAGGAAAGAAGGCAAGGGACACTCAAGAGGAAGGGAGGAGCCCAGGGAGAAAGAGGGGACAACTGCTCTCTGTAGAAGTGCTCACTGCCGCACCCACTACTTCTCTCAGGATTGGGATGGTGCTTTCGCTCCAAAGGAGCTGAATTATTATTCCCATGCACTGACACGGAAGGTACGATGCACAATTGCCTGTAAAGACTCAGAACCCATTTCTTTTCCTCTTTCTGTCTCCATTGTTTCCTGATCCTTCCTTATTATTTGGTTTCCTGTCCAGCTTCTTCTGTTCACTCTTCTTCTGTCTGTGTCTCTATCAATCTGTCTGTCTTGTCACTCTTCTAGTACTATCTCCCCTGTAGATGGAAGAACATTCTGGACATTGATTTGGAGGTAGAGATCAAAGTGTTGCAGGAGGCCAGCAGAACACAGGGCTAGGGTTCAGGAAAGCTGGATTCTCTTCTTGGTGTTGTCATTAGTATCTGTGACAGCAGGATGAGATGAAAGACATGCATGCGCTTAGAAAAATGAAATAGAACAATTGTCTGTTCTTCCTGAGCTGCTTAACTACTCCCCAAGTGTGTTGAGGACGTGTGTTCAGTCACTGTCATGCCCAGCACTGGGCCCATTCAGCATGCAGAACTCTTCCTAAGTTTCAGAAAGCCCATTTGCAACAAAACTTGAAGAATGTGTGCAATACCAAGCATGCCATGAAACCTGAGAACACCATAAGTCCTGAGCTCAGTTTGAAATCAAGATCAATGTTATCATTTCAAAGCCACCATTCCATTTAGCTCCATGCCAAGCATTATTGCCATGTTGAGTGATGCACGCCACTGAATCAGCGCTGTGCCACGAAAGCATAACACATGCAGACGCTCTTATCTCGAACTACATTCCCGAGGGCCACTGCTGATCTCTCTGATAGGGGGCCAACTCTACCAACATGCTGCAGAGAAGAAAGGAGAGGTCTGGCTAACTGCTGTGTATGTGCTTAATGCTACACTCAGATGTTCAAATCCTCTTTGTGGGTTTTTCAAGCCAAAGCACACAAACAGTCAAATAAAGAAAATGGGACACTTTCCCAGCAACTCCAATGGAAGGCTTAAATTAGAAGAAGTGAAATCTTCAGTGTGGTCACCAATCTAGCACCACTGGCATCTCGTCAGAACTTGTTAGTATTACAGTTTTTAGGTTCCTCCCAGGATCTACTGAGCCAGAACCTAATACTGGTGAAGTGACTGGAACTTTCTTATATGCCAGGGCTCAGTTTTCAAATTGTGAACAAAAAAGCTGTGCAAGTAATGAGTTAGTATTTCTTTGTGTTTTTTTCTTTTCAATGTTTTGGAAATTATGAATTATGAAATGTATTTTAGGGAGAGTTAAGAAGGAAACCCTAAGCCAAATAAATTCTATCTCTTCCTTGCTGGGAAGAGGAAGGGAAGATACCCAACTGCCTTCCAGGAGGTATTCCACCTATACCACAACTACCCTAGGGCGCAGGAGAACATTGCAAGGGAAGCAGTGACATGAGTATTGCTCCCACTGGCTGGCTACATTGACAACTAGCTCCAGGGAAATGGTAATACAGTGGCTAATCAAAACACACTGAAGCAGAAACCCAGAGGCTACAGAGATCTTAGCCCCGAACTAGACTGTTAACAGATGTTGGAGACGAGGAGATGAGCCCTGAACAGATCTTTGCCCTGAGATAACCTCTGCCCTGAGATAACTTCTGCCCTGAGCAACTTCCGACCTTTCCTCATCCCCCCACCCTGCCATACCTAACTGATTCCATCCCCTCGCCCCGCCACACCTAACTAATTAACATCCTGCCTGGCGACTGCAGAGACGTGAGAACTATACCATGAATTCTTGGAATAACTGCAAACTGTCCTAGGCCAAAGGCCAAGAAGATTCTGTAGCTTTCCACCACCTGCCTCCTCCAGCCCCCCCCCCCTCACCCAAGACCCTAACCCTAACCCTTAAAAAGGCCGCTGTGGCTCAATAAAATTGGACTCTTGACAAGTGTACATTTGCTTGAGTCTCTTCCTCTCTCTCGCCCATCTTATTTCAGGTTAGGGTCCCCCTCGCCCCCATGAATAATGAGGTCCTGCGGGTCGGGACAAGTGGCGCCCAACATGGCGGCTCGAGGCACGGACCCCTGCCGGACAGAGAGCCCCCAGCACACGAGCTCCGGAGTGTTCCTGAATGGTCACCGCTTCTCCGCCCAAGAAGACGGCAAGACCTGGTAAGTTTTCCCTCTTCATTCTGTCCCATCAAGATGGGCCATTCATTGTCTAAAGAGGCTTCTTTCATAAAGGATTTAAAAGCCTCTCTCAGAGAGCGAGGAATATGGGTAAAGAAAAAGGATCTTATACAGTTTTTTATTTTTGTTGATAAGACATGTCCATGGTTTATGATTGATGGACCTAACATTCATCCCAAGAAATGGCAAAGAGTCGACACCTCCGTCTCCTGCGTGAGATATGTGTCGACCCCAGAGCTCTGGTTTCCTAAAAAAAGCCTCATGCTTTTGCAGCAAGTTGGGTCTCCCGTGTGTCTTTGGGTGTGTGCTATCTCGAGACTTGAGTGAAGGTCTCCCTCTGGGGGTCTTTCAGTTGAGGACTCGTCCAGGGATTTGCACGTCTACCCCGGACTCCAGAGACCCCCTTGGAGGTAAACAATGTAAATGTCTGCAGCGCTGCTTGTCTGAGTGTTTGTCTGAGTGTTTGAGTGATTTCTGTGATTTCTGTTGCTCTAATCTGTTTTAATTTCAGTTTGGGCAGCTGTTGTTCAGGACCGTGAGGACCTGATAACGGTGGTTGGCAGGACCACAGGCTGCAATCCTGGGGGACGCCCCAGGATCTGAGGAGAGTCAGGGTGGCTGACAGTCTCCTATCTGGTAAAGGAAGATTGTGTATTTCTCCTTCAGGAGAAACCACAGAGGCATCTTCCATCTGAAACTGCATTTGGTTTTCTGTTCTGGACACATCGGAGGTGTCACGGTTTTTGGTTTCTTTTTGTCAGTATCTATTTTGTGTTTGTTTGTGGACTCTTGTTTCTAATTATGGTACAGACTGTGACGACCCCCCTGACTCTGACGGTATCTCATTTCTCTGAAGTTAGAAGTAAGGCTCATGACTTATCTGTAAAAATTAAAAAAGGTAAATAACAGACTTTCTGCTCCTTTGAGTGGCTGCCAGAGGGAGCATTTGATCTTACTATTATTTCTGCTGTTAAGAATATTGTTTTTCAGAAGGGACCCATTCTCACCCAGATCAACAGCCATACATCCTGGTCTAGGAGAGCCTAGTGACGGATCCCCCGGCATGGGTCAAGCCCTGGATCCACCCCCTGCCACGGTCAGGCTCCCGAGTCCTGGCAGTGGCCCAACAAGCCACGAGAAAACCAAGCCGAGTGGCCCCAGGCCCCTCGGCTCAGCCCAAAATATATCCTGAAATAGAGGACCCTCCCGAGTGGCCCTCTGCCCTGATTCCATCTCCCCCACCTTAGCCCCCTGCTCTCCCTGCTCCAACTTTGCCCGAGGGAGGAGGAGATGGGCCCGCTACAGGGACTAGAAACTGAAGGACCTGATTCCACCGTACAAGCCTTTGGTCCTCCCCTTGACCCTAGCATGTCTCAGGCCCAAATGAGTAGCCTACCTAGCTCCCAAATGAGATTGATGTGGGATTCCCTCTCACCCGACCTGAATGGAATTATAACTCAGCAGAAGGTAGGGAGCAACTGACAGTCTACCGCCAGGCTCTGATGGCAGGTCTCAGGAGGGCTGCTCGCCGCCCCGTGAATCTGGCTAAGGTAACCTCCCTCTATTTTTTTAGAATGCTTGATGGAGGCTTCCCGGAGATATACTCCTTTTGGCCCTACTTCTCCGGGTCAACAGGCAGCGATAACAATGACATAGATAAGGCAGTCCGCTCCAGACATTAAAAAGAAATTACAACATCTGGAGGGTTTACAAGATCTAGCTTTGACAGACATAATTAAGGAAGCTGAAAAGGTTTATCATAAGAGAGAGAGAAAAAGAAAAGAAAGAAAAAAAAAGGAAGCAGAAGAGACAAAAAATAACAGAAAAAGGAGACAAGAAAGGAACTTAAATAGGATATTGGCTGCAGTGATAGAAAAAAAAAATTTTTCAGGCTTAAGTATGTTGGGATAGTTTGCTTGAGCTTTATCAAATTTAAGTCATGGGTAAAACATAAAATTGTTTTATGTTAATTAAAAATTTCTGTGGTGCATGAAATCAATAGATATCAAGTTTAAGCCAAAATCATTGGTTGTCAAATAATGTTTTTTTCTTTCAAAAATATTTATCAAGGGTTATATTAATATTTAGCTAGCTGTTTGGGCTCAGGAAAGACCAGATTCTACTCTGTTATATGTAAAGTAACTGTCTCAATTTTGGCATCTTAAGTCCAGTGCTTATAACAAAATTAACCCTTAAGACATATTCCCTACTTTAGGGCACAGCCTCATGCTCAAACAATGGTCCTCATCTGAGAAAAAAAAAAAAAATCAAGCTCCATGGTTCTGTTTCCAATGTTCTCTGGGTAATTT
The DNA here is from genome assembly GCF_020740685.1 of Jaculus jaculus. Classification (NCBI taxonomy): domain Eukaryota; kingdom Metazoa; phylum Chordata; class Mammalia; order Rodentia; family Dipodidae; genus Jaculus; species Jaculus jaculus. The sequence continues at coordinate 143,636,271 of NC_059103.1, forward strand.
GTACCCACACAGGTATCTGAACTAATCAAAGATGTTTTCACACAGGTGCTAAGACCTTATACTGTCTTACTTGTTTTCTAGGTTAAATAAGCTAAGTTTGTAAATCAGCTGGTACTGTTTTCAAGACTGATAACAGGTTCTGCCTATACTTATAAATGTTGGATTTTTAAAATGGGAGATGTGCCTACTTTCTATACCTCAGATATATATATGACTTATGCTACCACAGTACAACAAAAATTTTAAAGATAGGACAAAATGATTTTAGAAGCCCTGTGCCATTCTTTAGTTAAGTCTATTTCAGTAATTAAATGTGCTCCATATGTATGTACATCCAAGCTGATGTAACTTCCTTTCTAAGTGTGTTAATCACCTATGTAGAAGCCAAAGCCAATTGGAATCATCGGAGTAAAAAGTGTCAATATTTTGGCCTGTGCTCCCATGTCATGAGGCCACTGGAGATGATGGGACACTTCTACACTGGCCCCCTGGTAAGTCACCTGTCTTCCTGAGCAGGGAGGATATGGAGACCCAAACAAAAATGGTGTACAATGTAAAACAGGAGAGTCACAATTGAGAAGCAATCAGTCCTCCTGACCTCCCAAAGAAGGGAAAACTACTTGGCCAGCATGGCCCTGACTCATCCTAACAGGCAAAAGACACCAGTAAGCTATGGGGCTACTCCTGTGTCCCTAAAGTCTCTTTGGAGAGCCATTAATGACCTCCAAAATTAATCCTTAATTAACTTTTGGCTATCTGCAAGGTCTTAAACACTCAGAGAAAAATGTATAACCAAAGATAAAAAATAGCTCTTTATTATTAAGATTAAATGTTATGTATATGTTTCTGATAACTCTGCTAGCATCTCATCTGTTTTACAAGCCATGTTAAATACTACTGTGCCATTTAATAAACAGTTCTGAAAGAAAATCTCAGCCAGCTCATCCTCAGATGGTCCTGAGATGATCCAAGCCTGTCTACCTGGATTCCCTCGACCTACAAAAAGACCAGTTTGCTGTATGTTCACTTCTCAGTAACTCCTTACTTTTATTCTTTCTTTCCAAAGTTATCTTTCAAGATTATCTTCCTACACTCTGGGGTACATTAAAATAGTTCCCCTCTCTAGGAGAGATTCTCTAAGTGCAACAAGTCTCCACTTCGTGTCCCATTCAGCAGGAAGTAGTAAATGATCTGATGTCTTCGACCCAGCCCCCTAAAGCAGTTAGAGTGTCTTCTCATGAGAGGGAGAAATAAAAGGGAAATAGACTGTCTATACCATACGTTCCTGTTGTCATAGATAAAGTTTACTTAAAATAAGTTTATTTAAAGTTCCTCAAATAAAATTATAGAGCTTGATTGAAATGCCATACAGATTAAAAGTTCTAGGACCTCCCTTTTATGAGGGAATTGCCATCCTTACATCTCCTGTGTCTACTAACAGTGCAGAGGGATTATTCTGGCACTCTGCCCCAGAGGGGGGTATTACTCTTGCATCCATTTCTGGCCTCGGACTGTGTCTATTAGGCCCTGATATGCTCCCTCCTCTGACTCTTGAACCAGTATGCAACCAAACTGCTATTATCAATGACTCCTTTATATATACTAAAGCCCCTAGTAACTCCTATCTTGCTTGTTCCATGGGGCTGACTCCCTTTATTGTCAACAAGGACTTTTTACAGACTAAGGACTATTGTGTTGTAGTTATAGTTTTGCCACGGTTTTTCATTCATGATTCTGAAAGTTTTACAACTACTATAGATCAAGGCATTGCCATTAGACCAAAAAGAGAGCCTTTAACTGCCCTCACCCTGACTATGCTCCTGGGACTTAGTGCTGCAGGGGCCGGGACAGGTATTGCCTCGCTGGTAACCTCCCAACAGCATTTTTCACAACTCAGTGCCTTAGTGGACAGAGATCTTAACCTCATACATGAGGGGATACAAGATCTCAAAGATTCTTTGGCCTCGCTCTCTGAGGTTGTACTTCAAAACCGGAGAGGGCTAGGTTTGGTGTTCTTAAAGGAAGGGGGACTCTGTGTAGCCCTCAAAGAAGAATGTTGTTTTACTTAGATAAGACTGGGCTAATACAAAATAGCCTTGATAAAGTTAAAAGAAATCTAGAGGATAGAAAAAGGACTCGAGAACAACAAGAATCTTGGTATAAAAATTGGTTTTCCACATCTCCCTGGCTAACTACTTTGCTTCCCAGTCTTTTAGGCCCTTTTGTTGGATTCCTTTTGCTTATCTCCTTTGGCCCCTGGGCCTTCAGATGACTAACCAGTTTCATTAAGAGTCAGGTAGATTCTGCAATCAAGCCGGTGGAAGTCCACTACCTTGCCTCGCCACAGAAGAAACATCTGCCGCTGACCTGCCAAAAGAACAAGATAACCCCCCCATCTCGACCCTTAGACTTTACCTCCCTGCAAAGATCCACCCTGCGGTGGAAATTTTGGTCCTGCCCCTCCGAATAATAACTCAGGTCTCCATGACCCCTCATACTAATTGGCTACCAAACATATTTCCTCCAGGATCCTTATGGGGCTTTGACGGTCTTGTTGAGAGCAAAATGCGTTACATCTCCACAAAGTGAGTGGTCTGGTAAATCAGCGACGGAACGGGTGGCTAAGTCTCGACCCGCCTAAGACAGGACGACCTCGTCGAGAGGAGGCCAATCCAATGACGGGTAAGGGTCCAGCACTGCCCTTCTAACAGGCTCAGACCCCGTTTGTGCCCCTTGTTCTTAGGTCAATCCAAATGACTTTATCGAAATCAATGACCTATGAGTAACAGCGCTCAACCTACTCTGGGGAACGCTCGCCTCTCTGATGTCAGGTTGCTGTCAGGTTGCTCCTCTGGATCCATTTCTACTCTTAAACAAAAATAATCGGCCACCAAAACAAGCCCTTCTTTGGGACATCATTAAGGGGTTGCGGTAACCTCCCTATCCTGGTCCTTGTATACAGAAGAGGGGGAGATGTTGGAGACGAGGAGATGAGCCCTGAACAGATCTTTGCCCTGAAATAACCTCTGCCCTGAGATAACTTCTGCCCTGAGCAACTTCCGACCTTTCCTCATCCCCCCACCCTGCCATACCTAACTGATTCCATCCCCTCACCCCGCCACACCTAACTAATTAACATCCTGCCTGGCGACTGCAGAGATATGAGAACTATACCATGAATTCTTGGAATAACTGCAAACTGTCCTAGGCCAAAGGCCAAGAAGATTCTGTAACTTTCCACCACCTGCCTCCTCCAGCTCCCCCCTCACCCAAGACCCTAACCCTAACCCTTAAAAAGGCCGCTGTGGCTCAATAAAATTGGACTCTTGACAAGTGTACATTTGCTTGAGTCTCTTCCTCTCTCTCGCCCATCTTATTTCAGGTTAGGGTTCCCCTCGCCCCCACGAATAATGAGGTCCCGTGGGTCGGGACAAACAGACACACCAAGGCTCAGTGGACATTTCAGAAGAGGGTGTGGGAAGACTGTAAGCGTTGCAGGAGTTGTAGGTAGAAATTACCTGAAACACAGCCCCTCCCAGGGATGTATTAAGGCCTTAATTACCCCCCACTGAATACCAATGACCACACTGAGGAGAATCTCAGGGAAAGTGGGTCCAGAGGAGAAGAAATATAAGACGATAACTTTGCAATATAAATAAATTTTTTAAAAGAAAACAGCACTGTCACTGTCTTAATATAATCAAGAACCTAGACACTACCACACTTTTCTCACTTACTTGAGATGTGATTTTTCCCAGTAGCACCATGAGTTAAGAGGGAAGACAACATCCACATTAGAAGGCAGTACAGTAAAGCAAACAAGAAACAATACAGCACAGGGCCAGCTCACTGAAACCCATATCCCAGCCTTGTACTTCAGGCAAGTTATAGAACAGCTCTGTGCCTCCACAGTCACAACTTTATCAACAGTCAAGTCAGGCCTGGACAGCACATCTCTGCACTTAATACTCTGTTCTGCTTCCCACAATGCCATAGTGACAAGATGGGAGACCAAAGCCAACTTTAAACAAGGCAGTTCAGATGCAGCCAAGGGCCACACAATAGGGCTTCAGCTGAAAACTCACACCATTGTCAAATGATCCTGTAAAGTGAGCTGAGCAATCCCTGTCGCCTGATGACACTCTAGGCATTGTAACACGGGAGTGCAATGCATTGTAGTGATGCTAGTTGACACAAACCAACCACACTATATAAAACCACAATACATGCCATTATATGCTGTACATATGCTTGATAATGGCGATGATGCCAAATTTGGGGGCTCAGGAGGGATCTCCCAAACTTGTGAACACAAATTTTGGGTCATTATCCTATTTTAATAAAGAATTAATGAAAAAAGCTGGGCGTAGTGGCACATGTCTTTAATCCCAGCAGTTGGGAGGCAGAGGTAGGAGGATCACTGTGAGTTCGAAGCCACTCTGAGATTTCATAGTGAATTCCAGTGAGACCCTACCTTGAAAAAACAAACAAAAAAAAAAAAAGAATTGATGAAAATGGACTCGAGAAGGTTAAATTATGAATTATTGAGTTTATGAAAGGCGAAATCTCAAATTGTGGGGTTTAGTTAAAGGACAATGGGGTCTATGAAAAGGCTGAAGCAAAGTCACAAGCATGTGGAAGATAGAAAACACACACTCATGTGAAAGGTACAGCTCATGAGATTCATTTAGGAGAAATGGCGGTCTAGGAAGAGGCTAGAGCAGAGCCGAAGCACAGGGAAGATAATAGGATCTATGTAGAGACAGAGAGAAGAGACGCACACTCATGCGGAAGGCACAGTATCCATCTTGAGCCTTCCCCTGGAAGAATGTTAAGATTAAGTGGTATAGCCAGGCGTGGTGGCGCACGCCTTTAATCCCAGCACTCGGGAGGCAGAGGTAGGAGGATCGCCATGAGTTCGAGGCCACCCTGAGACTACATAGTGAATTCCAGGTCAGCCTGAGCCAGAGTGAGACCCTACCTCGAAAAACAAACAAACAAAAAAAGAGTAAGTGGTGATGGTTGTAGAATAGAAGAGAGAGTGCCAAAGCAGAGACCAAGTAATTCAAGTGAGAAATGGGCAGTAAGGAGAGTTAAAACCATGGGTACCCTGAGTTCAGAGAAAGTACACAGGAAGCAGGCCCAGAGTTTAGAGGAAATTCCCATGTGGTAGATCTAGAGAGGGGAGGAGGGACTCGTGTGGTAGACTCAAAGATTAGAGAAAAATCATCAGGGGGAAGCTACTCCAAAACATAAAGCAGATAGAAGGCAGGCAGAAAACAACCCAGGGCAAGAGGCAGTACTATGCTCTCCCCTACTCAGCCAGGCTAGATAGGCCAAAAGCATTCTTAAGTGTGTCCAGAGATCTCAGGGCAGGGAGAGGACAGAGATCAGCTCAGACAAGCCTTTATAGTTGATCGAAAATGCATTCTTTCATCAGACTCAGGTATGTAAAGGGAAGACCTGATTACTTTTCAGATTTAAAGGGCTAACCCCAAAGACCACCTAGGTAGTATGCTAGACTGTGGAGGGAGCAGGGGGCACTGCAGCTGTTGTACATGAAACTGGATCAGACACAAGTTCCATTCCTGACAAGGCGGCATGGCATCTTCTAGTTCTCTCTGTGGGCTTTTGTCCCTAACTGAAACTGCCTGAAAGAAGGTAGCTTCTCCTGAGTCTCTGGCAGTGATGTGTGACTGTCACTGGTGTTTGTTGTTTTGTTTTTCTGAGACAGAGTCTCTCTATGTAGCCTATAATGCCTTGAATTTGTAATCCTCCTACCTTAGTCTCTCGAGTGCTGGAATTAAAAGCATACACCTCTATACACATCCAAGGTTATAAGTTGGTCCAATGAAGTAGTATAGGGAGACACAGTGCTTGCATAAAAGTTCTAGCCTCTGACAGAAAGCATGTCTATGTGGAAGTGCTTCTTGGAAAAAAAATGTGGTATTGTTGCTTCTAGGATAGGAGCAAGGCTTCTCAAACAGAACTTGTAAGATGTTCAGTACAACAGTTTGTGAACCACTGCACTTAACACCTGCCCAGAGAATACGGCACCTTACCCAGTCAGAGGTCACAGAACTTTCCCCAAATCTAGTATAGGGCAAAACACTGTTGCAAGTGACAGTTTGATACCAAGCAAATTTTGAAATGACAAATCCCCTTGAAAATAGGAGCCTGAGACAGAAATGCTTAGTGATCATTACAGAAGACTTTAGGGATCAAGGAGGAAGGCTTGGCAAGGAAAAGAATGTGTATTTTGAATTTTGTTTTGGATCCAAACTGCATTTTTTTCCTGGAGAGCAGATATTCAGAAGGACCTGGGAATAATGAGTTAAACCAAGGAAGGATGTCACTTACTTGGTGTTCAACACACATCAACCAACAAACCAAAATCCTCCTGAGAGTCCTTCCTTTATAGTTGCTCTCCAAGCAACATGAAACGGACACAGCCACCCACAACAAATGAGAGCTCTGCCCTGTTGGGAGCTGGCTCAGAAACATGTGTGGGTGGAAAAGGCTAAATGATCATGGAAGGTTTTTTGTTTTGCTTTGTTTTTGTGTGTGTGTTGTTATTGTTTTCTCAATAAACAGTGCCAATGGGAACCCATCCATCTTCAAACTTATTTTCAAAAATCCCTGAGCAAGCCTATTCACTTTATTCTTCACAAGGTGTGTGTTTAACTTCCTGACTTTCTGTGTTTCTTCCATGGGGCCCTTTTCCTCCCCTCCCTTTTCCTTTTCCTTTTCTTCACTTCCCTTCACTCCCTTCCCTTTTATCCCCTCCCCCAATCCATCCCCCTTTTCCTTTCTCTCTTCCCTCTTTCCCATGCCCTCCCTTCTAAACTTCACTGTAATTATTATGAAATATTTCTCAACAGTACATTATAGGCATGTTGACTGTAATAGTTTGATTCAGGTGTCCCCCATAAACTTAGGCATTCTGAATGCTACATACCCATCTGATGGAGATTTGGGAATCCACACTACCTGGAGATGTTATAGCCAGTGTCCCCATGCCAGTATTTGGCACACTCTCCTGTTCCTATTGTCCACCTGATGTTGGCCAGGAAGTGATGTCTACCCTCTGCTCATGCCATCATTTTCCCTGCCATCCTGGAGCATCCCCTTGAGACTGCAAGCAAAAATAAACCTCTTTCTTCCCACAAGCTGTTCTTGGTTGGATGATTTCTACCAGCATTGTGAACCTGACTGCAACAGGGATGCATAATGTAAACTCAACACTCGGGAGGTAGAAGCACAAAGATTACAAGCTCAAGGCCAACCTTAGCCACATAGCAATTTCAATCCCAGCCTGGGCTATGTGAGACCTTGTCCCCACCCATAAAAAAGCAAATGTATTAGGTCATTGATAAGTCAGAAATTGTGAAGGAACTGAAATTTTACCCTCTTTATAAGCCAACATATTAGTGTGACATACCTATATATGTTTGTTAACTATAGATAGACTATAAGGGGAAACACTAATATTAATATTAATATTGGGTCCAACTATGCAGGGATTGAGCTGAAGGGTTATACCTCTTGTACTGCATCTAACTAGTCACCATTCTATTCCAGAGCATAGCTTCCTCTAGAAGAACACAAATACCAAACACGAAGAAATTTTAAAAATCTGTGGGGGCTGGAGAGATTGCTTAATGGTTAGGGAATTTGTCTGCAAAGCCAAAGGACAAATGTTCAATTCCCCAGGACCCATGTGAGCCAGATACAGAAGGAAGTGCATGCATTTGGAGTTCATTTGCAACAGCCGGAGGTGCACCCATTTTCTTTCTCTCTCTCATTGTATCTGCCTCTTTCTCTCTCACTCTCTGTCCCTCACAAATGAATAAATAAAAACATATAAAAATCTATGGGTTCCTGGTACTTGTTCATATGGACATGTTACTTTCAATGTATTTACAAAAACTAGAGAAATGCATAGGTAAATTTGATAGTTCATTTGCTTCTTGAGAGCTTAACCCATTGTGGGACTAGACATTTGGTGACTGAATCATGCAGTGCACAAATAACACTACTTTGGGGAAATAATAATAAATTAATGTTCTTATTTTGTTCCTTGAGCAAATAGTTAGGGATAATCTTCAGTCACCAAGGTCATAAACTAAGTTTTAAGAACTTACCAATGAAGGAGACTTTGTGTTCAAGGTCAATTTATTACCACATAAACAGATGGATGAATGGAATTGCCAAACATAAGTCAATATTTCTATTTGGTACTACAGACTGAAGTACAAAATTCATTTTTGCATGATTTATTTTCGCAGTGGCTTAGGCATCTCACCTATATGGCTGTGTTATATGTGAAAGTGTGGGTGACCCCAAGACAGGTACATCACCAAAAAGCTTACCCTAGCATGGATGGCAATTTCTGTATAGCAACATGGATGGAGTTTTCTCCCTAGTTAACTTTCCACTTCATATTTACACTGGTACCCCTGAGACTGCAATTTTCCTTCTAAAACAGTTCATTTGCCAACCTTTTAATCTCTCAGTTGGCAGTATTCCTTTTATTCAATCACACAAATAGAAACCTGGCTGATCTTAGATTCCCCCCTGCCTTCCTTATCCCTCATGTCCCAGCAATCATCTACACTTGCTGATTTACCTTTGAAGTATTCCTGGGCTCCATTCCCTCCTCCGCACCCTAGGAGAGCCATTATTTTCTCTTGGACCACTGTGTCTCTTCATTACTTCTCGCCTCTTAGCCCTACAAATCTATTCTTTTGTTTTGTTGATCAGAATCCAAACTCTTTGACATGACATGGAAGGGTTTTGTTTGTTTGTTTTTCTAGTTGGTTGGTTGGTTGGTTGGTTTTGTTTTGTTTTTACAATGAATATCCGGTCTTTTCTATGTTACATAATTATATTAAGGATTTTACCTCATGAGCTATAATATTTGGTGGAACAATTAACAAACCAAACAGAAGTGATAATGCATTTTAAGACACTTTGACAGAAGGATACTCACACCAATGACCCAACTACACACTTAAGTTCTGTAACTTTGTTTTGTTTTTTGGAGGCAGGGTTTCACTCTGGCCCAAATTGGCCTGAAATTACCCTGTAGTCCCCAGCTGACCTCAAACTCATGGTGATCCTAACTCTGCCTCCCCAGTGCTGGGATTAAAGGCATGCACCACCATACCAGGCTCACATTGCATTCTGATCCAAATGATGTGTAGCTTGTGCAATCCTGATGTTCCTGTATATTTTATACCACATGAAGAGGGCCCCTGTCTGTCTCAGATAGGATAATAATAATCTTATTCTTCAAATAACCCCCATCATCTCTCACTGTCCAAAAGAAAGCCTTGTTCAGTGTTGCTGTGTTCACAAAGGATGACACGTATGCTTTCGGAAGCTGCAACCAGATTGTGATGGGACATTCCACCTGTGAGGTACAGGTCAGTCTCTTCTCCTGGCAGAATGCTGCTCCCAGAACCAGTACACAGAGCACAACTTTGACTTGAGACTCTAAGGTCTTCCCTACACCAAAAGCTAAGCTAAGGTGATTTAGTTTTAGATGACTTTTGATTTGCTCTATCCTGGCTTCCAGCAAGACAGATTCATCCAATGTGCATAACCAACCCATTCCAGCATTCAGAAGCAAAGGCTTCTCTAGCGACAGAACTTGATTTCTGATGAAGTCAGCTGCTGTGGGAGAGAAAAGGTACAACTTGCATCAAAGCTTTCTGAGGACAATTCAGACTGATCCGTGTTCGTTCCTTGTCATCACACCCAGCAGAAAAAGAAGTCACAGAAACATTGCCAATTCCTTTCAGTGCAGATGTGACTTTGTCCAGGTCTTGGGTGTGATTAACACTGAGTTCTACTCGGTGAGTTCCCTCTGTGGGGTAGTTAGGAGCTTTGGGAGGATGTATAGGTCTGGAGGTGCAAGTTCCTAGCCCTTTGGCCAGTTGACTCCCTGGGCTGTGGCATCATAGGCTGTGTGAGGGGAGTAATTTCCAACTCTGATTTCTAGGGCCTGAATCACCAGGCGCTCCTTCCAGGTTTTCCAAGTTATGCAATTCATGGGCAGGTTGAAAATAGGTGGATGGTAGGAAAGAATGAGATCTGCCTTCTTCTGCAGAGCCTCCTCCATCTCCTCCTCAGTCAAAACATTTGTCAAGAAGAGTGTGCATATAGTGTATGGTGGGCTTGGTTCCACCAGCAATCCCACACTGTCCCAACGCTCAGCAAATGAGAGCGATGCAAAGGCATTCAAGGAGGAAGGAGACCCTTTACAGAGAATGCCCCTCACTTCATGCCTGTTTCCTTCTGTGTTGACTGCAAACCCCAACAATGCAACGACATCTGCCAAGAAGGAGCTCTGCTAATAAGTTCACAAGGACAAGAGGCCTCAGGCACGCCAAGCAGATCTTTGGAGTCAGAAGCAAAATGGAAAGGACCACTTCCGCCCAACACCTTTTCCCCCATAAGAGGAGCTTCAGGCAAGCCGGGGGAGGGGAAGTGACGCACCAAGAAGGTGTTCTGGCCTGGACGCTCAGATTTTCGACTCTCGGCTTCACCTGGTTTCAATATGATGTCCTTTGCACTCATGGTCCCCACAACCGTCCAGCTTGTCCAGTCCTGGGTCTTCAATCCTTCCTGTTTCTTCATGGATTTGTCCACGTGACAAATTCCTACTATCATCTTCTTCTGTTCCACTTCACACAGCAGGCTTGTCCTGCTTTCTCTGCAAGCCCATGGACGCCTTGAGAACCGCCCCGCCTGCCCATCTCCACCTTCACAAGCTCAGTTTGCCTTCTCCAGGAGGACGATCATTAATTCTTTTCCCTTTTTATCTGTGTTCCTGGTGAGAGGCTCAGTCACTGCACCTACACTGTTTGGATTTTCTGGTTGTGTATCTGCCTGGCTCACTCTACCCTCTTTCTCTGTGAAAACTGCCTGAATTATCTTCTAATCTCTAGTATCTAAGTGACCATAGAACACAGTAATGGTTGTTAATGGAAAGGAGGGAGGTCGAGACAGGGAAAGGAAGGAGTGAAGGGGAAATAAGGAGGAAGATTCATTTTGCAGTAGAAAAATATCTTTCAAATATTATAAGGTGATAAGAAAATAAAAATATCAACACTGATTCTGTTTTGATTACACAAGAAATTAGAGGTCAGAATCTATTTTATATCTTGGAGACAAAAACCCTATCATGTTAAGTACTAGTCACTAATAAAGAGGTGAGCTGAGAATGTTCTCAATTCTGTCATCTCTCCATCACAAAGAACACAGAGTTATCCAGGAGGGAGCACGTCTTGCCTGCATTTGAACTGTCTGTTGCTATGCTTTCTTAGGGAGGAAGAAGCTTCCTGATTCAGACACACGTTCCTTATGTGCTTTGCTTTGTAGGATGATCCCAGAAGATAAACATACATTTTTATAGAATATAAACTTTAATCTCAAAGCATGTAACACAGTGAATTTTTTATTTAATCTATAGAACACATTCGTCTCAGGGAGTTGGAATTTGCTCACTTTAATTATAAATTAGTTGTTAATTTGATTCATCATTGTATAAATTGTGGGGAAGTATTCATTAGAAAAAAATTATTGAGGCCCCTGGGTCTACTTTTTCTCCATGCCAATTGTGCAATACATGGGAAAATAAGATCCTGCAGTTGGTTCAAACCCAAGCATGATGAAACGTCTAACATCTCTGAAAACATATTACCTTTTTTTTTTTCAAACCACATCATATTATCATGGATCCAGTTTTCTAAAAAGCATTGCTGAAAGGCCAATCTTTACAGTCTCTGGATTGAAGCTTCTTTTAAAATCCTGTTTTTCGTGATATGCATGTGATGCTATACTTTATGTTGTCACCACTTAGAGCAAAAAACAGCTCAGTCCTTAAAGACCTTCTTCTAAATATATATATATAAGGGTTTACTCGACCTTCCAGGAACACAACAGACCAAGGATGAAGCCTTTACCACATGGGCCTCGGGGATATAGTGAAGATCAAAACTATAGCATGATGTATCCTATGCCAGGGAAAATCCTGAAATTATTTAGACAGATGTATTACAAGGAAGATGCCTATATGATAATATGGAAGATAAATTGAAGATAAGACATTGTAGTAGCAATAAGAAGAATTGAACTGGTGGGACTTAGTGACTCTGGGCATTAGAAATACAGAGGAGCAAGCATGAGTGCAAGAGTGGATGGACGGTGGTACCAGCCACTGACCAGAGAAGGAGGATGATCATGATGATGAGCTCTGCTTTAAGCATGGTGGAGATGTGATGCCTGGAGATGGGAGAGAGGTATCCAGATGAACAGGAAGATAAATATACCTGAGCTAACTACTAAACAGGCCCAGAAGTTCCCTCCCCAACTTCCATCATTCCCGAGTGAGAGTAGACACCTCAAAGATGAGCCCATGGCCTGAGATTAACTGAAGGCTGGCTAATAGAAAATTTCCTGAGGAAATAACATTTCGTGTAAGGCAGATGATTGCTGCAGATAACAGGTAATCACAGGTTGTATCATCCTCATTTTTATGATAAACCAGAGGCCAGAACATTTGCAAGCCAATAAAACATTTTGAAGCTGAGAAGATTAGTGTACTTTAAGATTTTGGATAAGCGCCATCCAGAAGTGTTTCACTTTTGAAGGTATCATTACAATAATGAATGTTTTACATTTGAGGAAGTAGTATACTATTAGGAATGTTCAACCAAATGTAAAAGATTCATAGCCATTTCTAATGTCTTCTGGAGAGCAAGAGGATTTTAGCTAGAGTCATTTTTTAATTTTTTTTTCCTCTTGCTGTCACTCTAAAGTCAGTGAAGGTGAAATAAGGAAATATTAAAAATAAAAACTGATAGGCTGTTTGGATCGTAATACTTTTTAAAGTACTTGATATATCAAGGGTTTTATTAAGTGCTTGGACATACTGTACTAGTGACTCTCCTCATTGCTATGATAAAATACCTGTAAAGCAATGTAAGGAAGGATTTATGGGTTCAGTGTGAGGGTACAGCCCACTGTGGCGAGAGATGGGTGTCAGGAACGTGACACAACTGGTCACATTGTGTCAGCAGTCAGGCAGCAAAGAGACGAGTGCTGGTGCTTAGCTCACCTCCTGTTTTCTCTTTTATTTTGCCTGAGACCCCAGACTCTCACAGTCAGGGGGGGGGTCTGCCCTCCTGAGTTAAACCTCTCTGCAAGTATCCTCACAGACAAGCCCAGAGGGGTGTGTCTCCCAAGTGATCCCAAATCCATTCAAGCTGATCATCACATACATGATCTGACTGGCTTCATAAACAAATGATTAGTTATTTGTCTTGTTGCTATGACAAAATACCTGGCAAGAAGTCACTTAGAGGATAAAGAAGAAAGGGGTTATTTTGGCCTATTGCTTGGGAATAGAGTTCACGCTGGCAGGGAACCCATGGCAGCAGGAGTGTGAGGCAGCTGGTCACATTGCATCCGCAGGCAAGAAGCAGAGCTCAGGCTGTAAGGAGAGCCAGGCTATAAAACCTACTGGCCTGTCCCTGTGACCTACTTCCTCCAGTAGGGCTCTGCCTCTTGAAGGTTCCAAACCTTCCAAAACAGTGCCGCCAGCTGGGGACCAACTATTCAAACACATGAACCTCTAAGGGACATTTCACTAACCACAACAATGAAGACAGACTGGTAAGACAAAGTTATGTGAAGAAATGACACTGAGGACATCATCCTTTGAAAGAACAGGATTGCGTTCCTGTGTAGCCGCCTTTCCTCCCTCACTTTCTGTTTTCTTGCCTCGGTTCCTTCAGAAAACCCCACTCTGAGTACTTTGCTGTATCTAACAAATATCTTCCTGTCACCCATGTTTCTAAGTTATCCTTCAAGCAGACCTTCTTCCTGGACTCCTGCGTCCAGGACAGTGAGAAACAGCATACACGGTGGGTCAGGCCATGGGTCTTGCATTCGCCCACAAGCTCCTCGACTTGGGGTGCTAAATCAAACTTCGTGGGCTTCAATTTTCTTATAAAATACTTCTCTCTGGAGGCTGTTAGGAATGTTAAATGAGTTACTTTTTGTAAAGTTCTTATATGCCACTCAGTACACATTGTGTTAGTGTGTTTAAAGAAATGAGCAGGGGCTGGAGAGATTGCTCAGTGGTTAAGATGCTTGCCTGTGAAAACTTGGTACCCAGGCTAGAGGCCCTGGTGCACCCATTCTTTCTATATTATATCAATGTCTCTCTCTCTCTCTCTCTCTCTCTCTCTCTCTGAAATAAATAAAGAAAATATTAAAACTTTAAAATATTAAAAAGAAATGAACAAAATCTCCTGAAGAATCCTGCATAGAGAAATATTCACTTTTATTCTCATTGTTCAGCAACTAATTCACATAACCACCAGAACTAATCTGAAAACACACGAGGAATGTGCACTGTTTTGCTTCTTTTCCCTCCACCATCTGAGAATTACCAAATAGGACAGGTTCCAAAAGAACCAAGAGCATATTGTCAAGCACTTCACCTAAGGGCTGGGCTCTAGTGCCTGCTTAAGAAAGGGGTGCATTAGAGCATCCTTTGTTCCAGGTCCTGAAGTGTTCTGTTTCTGAGGCAAGTGATTCCAGAGACCATTTTTTGAGCCTCTTGAGCTGATCTCATCAGGTGGGCAGGAACATGTCACAGTCAGCCACCTATTCCTTCTAGCAGACGAACCAGCAATGTTTGCTCATGCTTCATCTGTGGAGGTCCTGAGGTCACAGCATGATTTTTTTCTTTTGTCCTTATAAGGAAATCTCCAAAACCTTCTTCAGACAGGGAATCAAAAATAGTGACAAGGAGAAAGGGTTGCCAAGCATGTGTCCTTTCCCTCTCCCCTTTATTTCATTTATAGTAAAACCTCAAATCTCTCAGAGCAGTTTTGCACATTCCTCTCACTAGACACTGTTTATTTCAAGGGGTAACTCATGCTGCATTTACCCCACAGCTCTGGGAATATCTCATGTTTAACTATACCAGTGACTACCAGTCTTTTCCCTGCATTTTCATGTGTCCTTACCTCTTTCTGACTCTGCTGATTTTCACAGGATTTTGTGGTCTCTGAGAGAGGTCATACCATGGAGTAAAAGCACGAGAGGCTCTCAGAGAAGAAGGCAAAGTTCAGGTTCTGGACCCATGTCCGCCTTTGTCCCTTGGGAAAGTCACCTGCCCTCTGTAGTTCCTCACTTTTGACACACAGGTGATGACACTGATATTTGCTCTTCCTTTCTCACAGAGCCAATGAGAAGGTCAAGTTAAATAATGATGTCAAAAAAACTCAAAAGTGGGCTGGAGAGATGGCTTAGCAGTTAAGCACTTGCCTGTGAAGCCCAAGGACCCCAGTTCGAGGCTCGATTCCCCAGGACCCATGTTAGCCAGATGCACAAGGGGCGCACACATCTGGAATTCATCTGCAGTGGCTGGAGGCCCTGGCGCAACCATTCTCTCTCTGCTTCTTTCTCTGTCTATCACTCTCAAATAAATAAAAATAAACCAAAAAAACTTTTTTAAAAACTCAAAAGCTCTACTTAAAAGTTAGGACAGCTAGGTGTGGTGTTTCTTGCCAGTAGTCCCAGCACTTGGAAGAATAAGGCAGGAGGACCATGAGTTCAAGAGCAGCCTAGGTAACAGTGATTTAAAGGCAAGGCTTGGCTATATATCAAGACCTTGTCTTACCACGCCTGATAGTAAGTTACATAGGTAAGTTACACTTTTGCTTCACATGCTTTCCCATATGCATGTTATGTTTCAGAAATAAAAAAGTTAGCTAGGCTTGATGGCACATGTCTTTAAGCCCAGCACTCCGGAGCAGAGGTAAGAGGATCACCATGAGTTCAAAGCCACCCTGAGTCTACAGAGTGAATTCCAGGTCAGCCTGAGTTAGAGTGAGACCCTACCTCAAAAAAAAGAAAGAAAAGAAAAGAAAAAATTAAAAAGTTAAATGAATCTGAAAAAAATGACAATTATAAATAATTGAAGGTGCCTTCTTCAAATGTTGCTACATAATTTAAACTTTAAAGTACTTTTATGTTGTGGAAATGTATATTTATACAGAGAGATATTATATATACTACATCATGCATACAATCAGCTAGAATACTAGACACATCCATGCTCTTTCTAGAACTACAAACTTCTGATTTAGCATCTCTGAAATTGCAGAGCCTAGGATTCAGAAAGCATAAACTTCCCCAAAGGGTAATATTTTTGTATCTTTCACTCATGTGTATCAACACTTTGCTTTCTAAGTGACTAAAGACAACTATGATGCAGTCAAGTTTGTGGCAGACTATTGGTTTCCCAGGAAATAGCCACCCTCTGTCAAATGAGCTGCAGCGTAGATGTGCAGAGCAATTCTCAGCGATAGAGCATTTCCAAGTATCCCCTGCAGCTACGTGGCCCTCTAAAGTTCTAGCCAATGAGATATAAACAAGAGGAACGATGAGAGGAGCGTGGATGCCTAGACCACCTACTTCTGGACTTTTTGTGTGTGAAAGAACTAAATTACTGTTTTATCTACATTTTAACGTTTATTTACATTTTATTTACTGCAGGGTTCTCAGAGCAGAAGGCAAAGTTCAGGTTCTGGACCCATGCGCCTTTCAGCCTTGGAAAAGTCACCTGCCCTCTGCACTTCCTCACTTTTTGTTGGAGTAAATGAAAGAAGGTGGACATTAGACATTATTCACAGTTAAAACTAATGTCTAAAAATTGTCAACCTGTGTGAATTCTCTTTTTTTTTTTTTTTTTTTTGTTTTGATGCAAGTCCTCATGTAACCCAGGATGGCCTCAAATTGAATATGTAGCTAAGGATGATCTTGAATTTCTGTGATCATCCACCTTCCAAATGCTGGAAAAATTTACATATATATATTTACCAAAGTTGGGTTTATAGAGTTCTAGGGACTGAACCACGCCTGCTTAGGAAATTCCCCTTCTGGAGTGAGAGGTAACATCTTTACGTTTGCTCCTCACCTCACGCTCGTGATTCCGAGGCTCCAGCAGCAGCGCGCTCTTGCACAGCGGAGCAGGCGCGGATGACTGCCTCCTGCACACCGCTGGTGACCACCTCGTCTGCCCTGGGGGAGATCAGGTGTTTCTTATTTGCTCAGCTAAATTGAGCCAAACAATCCAATTTATTTAATTTATTGCTCTTTCCCCTTCCATTTCTCATAATTTTCATTTCTAAGGTCAAAGTGTTCAGTAATTCCCCTTCCAGGAATCTTCCCTGAGGAAATAATCAGAGAGGCAGGCCTAGATTTACGTACAAAAGCTTTCATTGCAGAGCTATTTATGGTGACCAGAAATAGGAAACAAACTTAAATTTCCAACAAAAACAGACTAGTGGGCATCTTTCAGTGTAATTTTAATGACATTTAAAAAATGCTTACAATTAATCTTACTGGAAAAGAAAGACAAAGTAAAGGCTTGTGACCCAAATGTGGAGTCTACCTGTCTATGTATGCGTATTAAAACGGGGACTCAGCAGGATACGTACAGAGGCCGTCTTTGTGCTATTTGTATGCTCTCCATTTCCACACATTCTCTTCATTACCAGAAAAAGGATAACTATAGTTGTTTATTACATGCATGTATGAAAATGTCTCAATGAAGCCCATAATTTGTGCAATTCATATATGCTAATAAAAATAAAATATTCAGGGGCTAGATAGATTGCTCAGTGATTAAAAGTACTTTCTTGCAAAGTGTAGTGGCCCAGATTCAATTCCCCAGTACCCATGAAAAGCCAAATGAACAAATAAAATATTGAATGTAAGGAAATTGATTTATACAGAAAATTATTTAATAATCTAGGCATAGTGGTATACACCTGCAATCCCAGCACATGGGAAACTGAGGCCAGAAGATTGTGAGTTTAAGGCTAATCCTATTTGTGATACATACTGAGACACAGCCTCAAAAAAAAAAAAAGTTTAATAAAATGCAAAAGCCAGGCTGCAGAGATGGCTTAGCAGTTAAGGCACTTGCCTGCCAAGACTAACGCCCCATGTTCTACTCTCCAGATCTCACCTTAGCCTGATGCACAAAGGTGAGGTAAGCCCAATGTCACACCTGCCCACTAGGTGGCACAAGCATCTGGAGTTGGATATCAGTGGCTGAGGCCCTGGAGCACCAATTTTCTCTCTCCTCTCTCTGTCTCTCTTGCTTTCTCTCAAAAAAAAAAAAATGCAAAAGCCATCAAGAAGCTGATATTAACAGAGTTTGGATTCCTATATTAGTTAAAATTCTCCACAGAAGAAGTAATAGTATGTGTTTGTGTGTGCTGCCCCCATAATGTATGACCCACAATCCCCATGGGGTTGACCTGCATGCCCATTGAGGAAGGCCTCTTCAGAAAAGGGGCAGGGAGGAGGAAAAGGATGGTACCAACATGTGATATTTACATACAAAATATGTCCATATCTTATAATAATTTTAAAGAAAGCTAAGTTGGAGCAGAGGAAAATCAGCCCTCACATGACCATCTATAGCACCATGACTTTTGGAAGCTGCTTATCTCCCTCACAATGATGTGGCTTCCATCTTTTAAACCTTGCCAGGATCACCAAAGCCATGAGAAAAGACAAGCACAACCACTGGCTTGGTGGCCAAGGAGGTGGGAAGGGCGCTGGTATTCTGTCATTTCTGTTTTCCTTATGAAACCCTCTTTCCTAAGGTAGAATTCCCTCAAGTGTGCTCCCTAACATCCCTTGAACCTAAAGCACAGGCATGCCAAGATAACCTGACAGCATTTGTGGAACCAGCAAAAATTGATGATGTGGGGTCTCAGCTGCATGTGGTGACGCAAACCTGTAGAACTTGGTACTCAGATGGCTTGAGCAGAAGTGTGAGCATGAGACAAGCCTGGGAAACACAGCAACACCCTGGGCAGAGGGTCCTCATTCCAAAATGCATCAAAGGTACTAAACATAATCCATCTTTATTCTGAAAAATTTTGCTACTCATAAATTTTACGATAGGATAATATTGATACCTTACCTTATAAAGAAGTGTCAATGTTACATGATATAGTAATAATATTACTGTGATATTTTGATTGATCATAAGATTTTTCTAATTTAATGTTATGAAAAATTTATGCATTAAATCATCAAAATTTATGCTTTCAGTTGGAGAGATGGCTTAGCAGTTAAGATGCTTACCTAAAAAGCCAAAGGAATATATGGGCTTTCCAGGGCCTCTTGCCATGACAAATAAATTCCAGATGCATGTGCCACATTGTGTATCTGGCATGGGTCCTAGAAAATCAAGCATGGGGTACTAGGAATTGCAAGCAAATGCCTTTAGCCAATGAGAAATCTCCCCAGCCTTGCAATTCCTGTCTGGATAAAGCAAAGAACTTCCAGCCAGCCTTTTGGGACAATTGCACCCTCATACCTAGGAGCATTAGCGTACATGTGCATGTCTGCTACATAGTGTGTCATCCTTGCACATACATATTACATTATATCATCAGACTTTACATACTAACACAAGTTCAAAGATGAAATACAAAGCTCAGTATTAAACCCTGTGTGAGGAGAGGAGCCCTATGTCACTGCATAGGTGGCATGCCATGAAGCCATCCCTGCGTGCATGTGGTTCATTGGTCAGACACACCCCTGCCCTAGATTTATTTGGTTACTTATTTGCAAGTGGAGAAAGAGAGCGAATAGGCATGCCAGGGCCTCTAGCCATCACAAACAAACTCCTGATGCATGCACCACTTTGTGCATCTGGCTTTATATGGGTACTGTGGAAATGAACCTGGGTCATTAGGCTTCACATGCAAGTGCCTTAACCACCAAGCCACCTCTCCAGCCCTGCTGCCATAGTTTGATTCAGAAGCTAGATATGCATAGAAACAGGTATGTGGTGGCATCTCAAAGAAGGCAGTATACTTCTTGGGTGAATGTTAGCAGCAGGTTTCATAACACTGCAGCTGGTGGAGGCAGAGACTCCTTAATTAGGCCAATTGTGAATGGCTCTGGAGGTTATACCTGAAAATATACCTGAGTACACGTTATAGACCCTATAAGATCCTTGAGTCATCTAATATTCTCTAACAGAAAGATGGTTTGAAGTAGTGTGAATCCTTATTTGCAACTAAGAATCTTGTTTATATGATATTATTTATGTTCTCTATTTTACTGGTGAAGAGATGCAAATTCAGAGAGAATTTTCCCATGACTCAGAACTAGTGAAGGGTATAACAGAGATTAAGGCCCAAACCCTGGGGTCTTAATTACTGGACTTCATAAAACATCTGAGAACTCACTCAAACACCACTTACACTGCACTACAGCAGCACTGAATAGTACTCAGTTTATCCTTGACTAACTTTTTTGTTTTTGGTTTTTATGAGATAGGGTTTCACTGTAGCTCCGGCAGACCTGGAATTCGCTATGCAGTCTCAGGGTAGCCTTGAACTCATGGTAATCCTCCTACCTCTGCCTCCCAAGTGCTGGTATTAAAGGCATGTGCCACCACGCCCAGCTGACTAGCATCTTTTCTATTGAAGATTTGCCTCTTCTATATCTGATGGGACTGTCGGTCACATACACTAACTCCCAGTGAGAGTGAGGTATGTGATGCAGTCCAGGCTGACCAGAGTGTCCCTTCATCCTACACACAATGAGTCCAATGGTCCCTAGACAAGGTCGTTTAGAGTCCACTTTGGAGAACTAATATGGAAAAGAGAATCTCTCCTACAAAGATTGTGGTCATTATGAAACTATGGAGACTACTTTTCCTATCCAAATAGAGGAAGGAAGCCAGCATACAAAAGAAAAAGAAAGTGAGCTGAGAAACAGCACTGATGATGCTATTTGAACCTCTAGAATGAGCTATCCTGAAGCCTGAAA
This sequence comes from Jaculus jaculus, assembly GCF_020740685.1. Classification (NCBI taxonomy): domain Eukaryota; kingdom Metazoa; phylum Chordata; class Mammalia; order Rodentia; family Dipodidae; genus Jaculus; species Jaculus jaculus. The sequence goes on from NC_059103.1 coordinate 143,657,163, forward strand.
TAGGCCAATAACTTCTTCTTTTTACCGGTGCTAGTTTGACTGGGTGTTCTCTCTCTAACCATTTATAACTACAAAAACATTTTATACAGGAGAATAGATGACTGACATGCTACTTGTTTCTGTAGTTAATTATGGAGACTTCTGTTCTGACCGAGATAGTTCACCAGGAGCCATCATTCTCCTGTTATTTATGTTTCATTCCTGTTCACCACAGAGGCTGCAATGAGCAGAGACTGCTGCTACAACCATTCACTCTACATATAACTCAGACATCCTTCTTTGACTCACCCCCACTTCCCAGCCATGCTGAACTCTCAAATGAAGAGTCTCATCTATCGTTTTGGACAGAGGTATGCAGGAAGAACTGCTCTTCAATTCTAGCCTGTCTGTATAATATCTGGCAGGGCCAGAAAACAGCATAAAATATTGTAGATAGTGTGATTTATTTCAGATGATGTGGCTTAGTTAATAGCCAGTGTTTAGATTTTCTTCAGAAATATAAATTAACATGTACCAACAGATACCATGGACATTTCTTCTCTCTGTTGACCCAGTGTGGATGGCTTTCAATGGTATAAAAGAAAGGATTATGTGGGAACATGGGCATGCCATTAATGGCAGTGGATCTGAGCTGTGGTTTTCCCTGAAGGTAATCAGAATAAAACAACATTCATGCAGGAATTTAGGGTTGGTCCATAAAAGTAATTAGCCTGCATTCTTCAGGAATGGCAATATCATGATAGACAAAGAAGGGCTGAGGAATTGTCCTAAATTTGAAAAACTGAAGACACAAGACCGTTAAATGAAAACATAATTAGAACTGGCTCCTGTACCAGGGGTTAAAAAGGCTGTAAACAACATTCTTGGGTCAATTGAAAAGCTGAAATCATAGCAATGGGCTGGAAGTATTGCATCAGTGTAAAAATTCCTGAATATGGGGGTTAAGGACATGGCTCATCAGATAAGGTGCTAGTTTGCAATGCCTGATGGCCCAGGCTCAGTTCCCCACATTTAACCATGTTTAAAGACAGATGCACAGTGGTACAAGCAACTGGAATTCATTTGCAGCAACTGAGAGCCTGTTTTCACTTTATCTGTCTCTCTCCCTCTCTTCCTGTTTGAAAATAAGTAAATAAATAAATATTTAAAAATTTCTGAATGTGGTAATTATACTGTGACTGTCAAGGAACATATCTTTGTTCTTAGGAAACCTATAATGGGGTATGTGCATGGTATATGCAACTTACTTGGTGGTTCCAAAGAAATTTTCAGTATATGCATAAAGAGGAAGAAGAGAGTCCTCCAGGCCCTGAGAAAAGAGCTAGGTCCTGACCCAGCCTTTTGGACTCCCAGCCTCCAGCTCTGTTTCTAGAAGGATCTCTCAGAAGTGCCTTCTCAGACCTCCATAGCTATCCCTTAGGACCTCAAAGCAGGAGGCCAGAATCCTCATGGAGGGAAGAAGGCTTTGAAGGCAGCTGCGTAGGATAACTACTAATCAAGATGAGCATCTCAGGGAGCCAGACTCTTCTGGTATGGAGCACAAAGACCCAGTGAAAGCAGATGGGCCATCAGGACCAGGCCAACCCACCAAACCCATTGCCTGTGTAAAGCCCATGCACATTGAGATTCCAGCATCTGCAGAGCCAGAGGCAGCCCCAGCCATACAAAGATCAGAAAGACGCCACACCAGAAGACATCATCGAGTGTAAAGAAGCCACCCCAGAGGAGGGAGGACAGAGAGAAGTGGCCTGAGAAGGACCAGGGAAGGGAGGCAGAGGACAGAGAGAACTAGCCAGAGAAGGAGCTGCTGCCCCCAGCAAGCAGCCTCGCAGGAGCCACCAGAAGTCCCTCTGGAGCACCTTATGGACATGGGACAGGTGGACAACAACAATGAGGAGCTGGACCTGGACATTGACGTTGAAGATGGGTTGGCCCCATATTTACCCTTTATTGAAATAATAGCAGTGCCAGTGGGGAGTGTCCAGGAGCTGTTCCAGCCCTCTGGCCACTGGTCCTTCATGGGACATCAGGCAGCCACCCAATACCCCTGTACCACCTTTACCCCTCTGTCCAGCACTGCCTTGAGCTTCATGCAGCCTTCCTTCAGGACCTATGTGTTCAGGATCCCAGAGTTCTTCACTCACATTGGCATATGACCTGTTGAACCTAGTACCAACCCATCCCCAGATGTTTAACCACCAAAAATTTGTCAAAAAGAAAACAAAATGGAGCTGGCCTTTTAATCCCAGCACTCGGGAGTCAGAGGTAGGAGGATTGCATGAGTTCGAGATCACCCTGAGACTACATAGTGAATACCAGGTCAGCCTGGGCTAGAGAGAGACCCTCCCTACCTTGAAAATTAAAAAAGAAAGAAAGAAAACAAAAGACACAATAGAAAACAAGAACAGTGACAGCCAAGGAAATACAACAGGATATCCAGCAGGGCTTTTTCTAAAACTGTAGTTAATATCCTCAGAGAGGAATGGGATGATGGTGTACCTTCAACATATGTGTTATATGTACAACCAATCCCAGATGTCCTGGTGAAAGCCAGGGCTGGAGGGAGACAAAATGACAGGGGTTGTTTGAGTCACAGACTGGACAGGACTGAGGGGCAACCAGTATACCAGGGGCAGAGGATGAGCAGAGACAGCCCCACAATATGGAGGTGAGAGGAGAGTGCAAAGGAACACCAGGTCCTCACCCCACCTAAGGAGGGACAGTCTTGAGCCATATGTTGGAATTCTGTACATCAGGAACCCTGAAATGTTAGACTAGTCTGGCAGCATCATGATTCGAGGGAACAGTGAGGGAGCATCTTCAAGGCTGAGGGGAGAAAACACTGGGTCTGGAATTCTATAATGAGTCAGGAATGTGCAGAATGGGGAAGGAGACAGGAAGGCCTCATGACAAGTAAGGCCTGAGGGAAAAGAAGAAGCCGGAATCCCAAACAGATGGGAGCATGCTTCTGAGCTTCCAGGGAAGGGACTTGGAAGGAGGAAAGGCTTCCTGGTCTAGCGGGTCTCAAGGCTGCAGATCCAAGGCCAGGGTCAGATGCTGGCAGGAGCCTTGCATGCTGGAGGGTGTCATGTGGTGGGAAGAGAGCCAGGGTGCCAGACAGTTGCTCTTACAACAGCCCAGGGAACACATCCTATGATTTTACCCCCTTCCAAGGGCTCCAACACCTAGCGGGACTGCACTGGGGACCCAGTGGACTTTGGGGGTTACATTCAAGTCATAGCATCCTTCAGGCTGGATAGAGAGGATCTGTGAGCAGCTGGAAGCACAGATCATGTTCCTCAATTGGGAATTTAAACTCAGGAAGAGGTCTAGGTGTGAGAAGAGCCATCAAGCAAGGAAATAAGTAAACTGCCATTACTTTATATAAATGGCTGAAGGATGAGTGATATGGAATTAAATGCCAGAGACAATGATAAAGGAGTCAAAGGGTGGTCAGGTTCTTATCCAGCCATGGGAGTGACATGGATATCAGACAGCAGTGACATATTTTAAAAAAATAAATTTAAAAACAATATATTTTAAGGTGGGTGTGGTGGTGCACACCTTTAATCCCAGCACTTGGGAGGCTGAGGTAGGAGGATCACAGTTAGTTCAAGGCCAGCCTGAGAGTACATAGTAATTCCAGGTCAGCCTGGTCTAAAGGGAGACCCTACCTTGAAAAACCAAAATAAATAAATAAATTTAAACATAAAAATAGAGAAAGAATAACATAAAAATGTGAACAATGTTCAAAACTGGTAAATCTATGGGTAGGGATATAAAGTAACATAGCCATTGTGGAAAACGGTACGGGGACTCTGCAAAAATAATAAAAGCAGAAGTACTGCATGATCCAGCAATGGTACTGTTGGATACATGAGCAAAGGGAATGAAATCAGTAAGCTGGCTGAAGAAACATCGGCATTCCCTTGTTCATGCTGCACTATTCACATTAGCCAAAACAAGGAACTCTGCCATATGCATCAACAGATGAAAGGATAAAGAAAACATGGTCTGTATATGGTGGAATACTATTAAGTATTTTTAAATTTATTTTTATGTGTGTGTGTATGTATGAGAGAAAGAGAGAATAGGTGTATCAGGGCCTTCAGCCACTGCAAATGAACTCCAGAAGCATGTGTCACCCTGTGCATCTGGCTTATGTGGGCCCTGAGAAATCGAGCCTGGGTCCTTTGGCTTTGCAGGCAAGTGCCTTAACCACTAAGCAGTCCCTATTCAGTCTTTGTTAAAAGGAGGAATCTGGGATGTAACTTAAATATTAGAGCACTTGCTTGCCAATTCTCAAGGCCCTGGGTTCCATCTCCAGTACTGAAATAGAGAAAAAGAAAACAGAAGGGAATTCCTATTATCTGAGAAAACAAGGATGAACCTGGAGGACATTATGTCAAGTGAAATAAGCCAGACATAGGAAGAGAAATGATGTGTTATTTTACTCATATGGGGAATGCTGGAAGTTGAAGTCCAAGGAGTAGATAGTGGAGTTGTGCTTGGTGGTCGGGAGGGACAGAGTTATGTTGGTCAAAGAACATGAAATTTCAGTGAGACAGAGGAATGGTTCAAGAAACCTATTATACAATGATGGTGACTACAACTAATAACAAAGTATATATTCTTTTTTTAATTTTTTTTTATTTATTTGAGAGCAACAGAGAGAGAAAGAGGCTGATAGAGAGAGAGAGAGAGAATGAGTGTGCCAGGGTCTCCAGCCACTGCAAATGAACTCCAGACACGTGTGCCCCCTTGTGCATGTGGCTAACGTGGGTCCTAGGGAGTCAAGCCTCGAACCGTGGTCCTTAGGCTTCACAGGCAAGTTCTTAACCGCTAAGCCATCTCTCCAGCCCTATTCTTAAAAATTGCTGACAAGAGATTTTTAAACTTTCTCACCAGGGAAATATAACTAGGTGAGGTGATTCAAATGTTAATTAGTTCAGTTCAAAAAGTGAATTGCCACTCTACAAGGTATACAGATTTCAAAATATCATGTTGTACACAATGAAAACAAAAACTAGTCTCATCTTCAGTGCTAAGGCATCTTGGGCTTCTAAATGTAAGTTGTATGGAAGGGTCTGCAGCAAGTGTAAAGGGCAGGACACCTAGTGTACAGCCTCCTGCTCTGGTTCTGAGTGCCCATGCCCTTGGCTTGGAGGACTGGCCATGGACTCCTTTTTCATGTCTGCCTTCCATCTTGAGCATAAATGCTTCAAATGCTGGCATAGTGGTTCAATGTTCAAAAACAAAACCAAACCTAGAAAATCTTGGTAAAAGATCTACTTGAGTTCTTTAATACTCTCCTTACACCTTTCTTTTGTAAGCCTGAAATGATTTCAACACAGGAAAAAAAAAAAAAAAAGAGTTAGGAAAAAAAAGTTAACCAGTCTTGCAAGCTTCTTTCAAGTGCTCCTGATTGTCAAAAGGAAAGTATCAGCTTGGGAACAATATGTCTTTAACACTCTTCTAACACTGCTAATCTCCATTTTTAATAAAGAGAGTACAAGCCTCAGGCTCAGACTCTTTGGCAAATGGTAGTTATTAAATGGAATTTCGCAATGGTTTTCACTGTATATACTTTCGCATTTACTTCTATTTATGGAAAGTAGTGTAAGTTTTGTATGGCAGTGTATAAAGTTACTGTTTAAATAAATTTACATAATGAAAAATGAATGAATGTAAAAAAAAATAATTTTAATATCAAAGTACAGATAGCCCTTGAAGGGTAAAAACAGAACATTTAACTACAATTGCCTGACACTTAAGTCTAGTCTAATGGCATCATCTTAGAAGCATAAAGTTATGTAGTCGCTCAAGATCACACAGCCCTAGTGAGGAAGACAGAGCGAGTGTAATCAAGCCCTTGTAGCCATGAGTTATGTATCTGTGGATTCAACCAAAAGCAAATTTAAAACATTCAGAAAAAATAATTGCATATGTGTCAGACATGTACAGATGCTTTCTTGCTGCATTTCACTAAGCAATAGAGTATTATCAACTGTTTATATAATATTTACATTGTATTAGTTACCTAGAGATAAGTATCAAAAATGATGTGATCATTTTTATGCAAATTTACATTGCTTTGTAGAAAGGGCTTCATCATCCATGGACTTTGTTATGTGTGGGGGTCCTGAAACCAATCTCTCATGGTTAATGGATCTGGAGAGGTGACTATACACAGACCAAGGAGATCTGGTCCTTTGGTTGTGCCACCAAAGTGAATTGCCATGTGATTCATGACAAGATACTGAGACACAACCCTAGAATGAAAAACAGCTAAAAGTGGCACTGTCAGTTATTTACACATGCAAGTAGACATGAAAACTCATTATCTATTTCACAAATAAGGCAACTCCACAAAGTCAAACCTTACCACTGGCTAATTCTTATTCCTGTTCCTTTTTCATTTCCAGAGTGCACAATGGAACAGACTGTGTAACTTACAGGCAAATTCAGAACATTCTTTTTAGAAGTACTAATATGACCCCAGAATCCTGGAAACTTGAAAGAGTAACTCATTCCGTCTTGTAAATAGTTTCAAAAACGGCCAAGGGAAACAAAACTGGGCATTGTGTGTGCTCTGAGGCTCCACTCCAAATCTCAGCTTCCACACTTGCAATGCCCATCATGGATAGTTAAAATATTTTTGCTTTCCTCTGACATTTTAAATTTTTTTATATGAAACATAAGGGGGAAGATAGAGAGAATGGGCACACCAGGGCCTCTAGCCACTGCAAAAGTACTCCCAGATGAATGCACCATCTTGTGCATCTAGCTTATGTGGATATTGGGGAATCAAACCTGAGTCCTTAGGCTTCATAAGCAAGCACCTTAACAGCTAAGGCAATACTCCAGCTTCTCTCTGATGTTTTGACTCCCTTAATGCTGTTTCCCATAAGTCTGTGTGTGGATATTATTTGACCTATGGTGCATTTCCCCTGTAGAATCACATGTTTGAATACTTTTTCATCAGCTGGTGGGGCTGTTGTGAAAGGCTGTGGAGCCTGTAAGAGGTAAAGCCTCACTGGAGGAAGCAGGTCACTGGGCCTTGAGGTTTCATAGCTGGTCCCACTTCCCTGCTCTCTGCTTCCTGTTCGGCCAAGATGTGGGGAGGGGGTGCAGAGTCCCAGCTGGGCACTTCTGCCACCATGGAGCCACCCGTCACCATGCCTTTCCCACCATGATGGTTTGTATCCTCTCAAGTTGTGAGCTAGAAGAAACCTTTCCTCTATTAAGTTGCTTTATGCCAAGTAGTTGGTTCACATCAACATGAAAAGCTAATCAACAGAAAGGTGATGGAGGTCCTCAGAGACGTGCCCTGTAATTTCTTAGGTGGAAAGTCTAGTTTAGTGCGAGGGTCATTGGGTATCCAATAGAACCAGGTTAACCCCAAAGAGTTGCAGAGAGGACCAAATTAACTATTAGCTACCTGTCATTCAGGGATTTGTCAAACTCTGAGCAAGGTAATCCAGTTACCCAAGACTCTTACGGGGAGTCATTTTAGGAAGGCTAAGAATCCACAAAGTGATGCCCCTCTTCTCAGTACTGAGGATTAAAATCAACACTGCAACCTAATGTTCGTTTTACTTAACTCATTCGGGCGGGCATCATTTAGCAGCTCTAAGAATCTTGACTGCCCACTTCTCAATAATGAGAGGATGAGAAAACATGGGGTGAAGCTCTTGAAAACTGACAAGAGGACATGGGAAAGTGGAGAGAAAGGGTCCTAAGAGTGAGCATCCATGGGTCTGTACCTGAGGAAGTGTCATAACTGACCTGTTCCCCCATGTCACTGAGGCCAGAGGACAATCCCCAACCAAAAGAACCATCTGTGTATGTTTAAGGAGTCAACCCTCAAAATCTTACATTCCCTCTGGAATTGGAGCAGTGATTGTCAGATGGCTGCATATTTGACACCCTGCCCAAATGGCAGGGAAATTACTAAGCAGAGTTTTATGGTCATCACTGGAAGCCAGTGAGCTTATGTTGCAATACAGGGAAACTGAGACCCAGAGAGAATGAGTGATCCAAGATCAGACAACACTGAGAGAACCAGTGCTAAATCTGGCCTCTCTCTTTGGCCATTTTTGCACCCCTGTGAGACAGGTAAAGCATCCAGCCACTAAATGAAGGGGAGACACTCGTCCATCTCCATCGGAACAAGGTTGGTGGATGGCGCCCTCAGCGGCTGTTTTCGGGTTCAGCTCAGATGGTGAATGCAGGGTGGGGAAGTGGGAGTCAGGGTTGTGCAGTGTGGGTAAATTTCACTGCTTTCTTTGCATTTTTGTTACATTTAACAATGTGTTACCTCTTCACAACATAGTTTATATCATTTGCGGGATGCCAAGAATGACATCAACATCATTAAAACCTAATGTTTCACATTCTCCACTGTAAACATTAACATCGCTTAGTTTCCAGATATAAACTCAGAGTCATTCTCAAGTAGAATGGTTTCTTTCCAAGAAAGTTGGTGTTACCTAATGAAATTTACCTAATTAATCTCCTTAAGGATTCAATAATGACTATTAATAAAGCCCTCAGTGTCCTTCGTGTAATCAGAGAAGGGCAATCTGTGGATTCATTTTGGGAAGGACTATAAGTTTGTAAATAAATCTTAGTAAAGCTTTGCAGACAGGGCACTTGATCTGGTTCCTCCCTTAGCTGGCTGGCTTTCAGCTTTAGCTATCCCTGCTTAAAATTTCACTAGAACCACTGGATGTTTGTGACCTCAAACCCCAATGTTCACAATCACCATTCTTGACACCAAAAAGCATGTAAGCAGATCACTAACAGGAACCCTTGGTTTTCCATATATTACAACCATCCCCTCCCTGGCTGTCACCAATATGACCCACCCGTCAAAACTTTTGCAGCAGCTGGTTCCAAACAGCAGTTAATTTGGAACACAATGACAGTCACTTTCTGCCAGGGGCAGAACATCAGTGGAGCTGTCTAGATAGAGAAGCAAAACTCCTTTCAGGGGCTGGCAGTTACCATGCCAGAGAGTAGGATGCAAGCAGAGTAGTCCCATCTCCTAGTCCTGAATTCAAGATGGCTGGAGAAAGGGCACCCCAGGGTGTCTTGTGAGAGACACCCTTCTGTGAAGATGTGCAAGTAATGCTGGCGTTCATCTGCTCTAGAACTGAGCTTATGACAGGAATCGGGGTCATCAGTAATGGCTCCCTGGGAGGTTGAGCCAGGGCTGTAGGACAGCTTGAAAGGTTGTAGAAGAAGCTTAGAATGCAGTAGAAACCAAGTTTTCAAAATTGGGGCAACTAGCTGGGCATGGTGGTGCACACCTTTAATTCCAGTACTTGGCAGGCAGAGGTAGGAGGATTATCCTGAGTTTGAGGGCAGTCTGAGACTATATGGTGAATTGTAGGTCAGCCTGAGCTAGAGTGGGACCCTACCTCAAAAACCAAAACCAAAAACAAAACTGGGGGGGGGGGCAGCTGGTCATAGAGAGGCCAATATACAAGGGAGGGTAACTACATCTCTGCCCACCCCCCCGCCACCTGCCAACATAGAGCTGGGTCTGTATAAGTCCATGCTGGTCCGGGACTCGTCCAGATCATGAAGTGGGAGAAAATGTTGTCAAGGCAGGTAAATATATGAGGTGTGACACTATTTCAGTAATGAAACATATATTGTCAAGAGGCCAGTGACCTAAAAAAAATTTTAAAAAAAATTAAATTAATTAAATAATTAAGCCTGGAGAGATGGCTTAGCAGTTAAGGCATTTTCTTGCAAAGCCAAAGGATCCTGGTTTGACTCTCCAGGAACCACAAGGGGGTGCATGCATCTGGAGTTCATTTGCAGTGGCTGGAGGCCCTGGCGTGCCCATTCTTTCCTCTCTCTCTCTCTCCTTTCTCTCTCTCTCTCAAATAAATAAATAAATAAAATATATTTTTTAAAAAGATTAAGAACAGAATTCTTCCAACACTCCCCACAACATTCTGGAGTCATTCATCACTAGAAGTTCTGGGAGGTCATTCTATAGCCTGCTGCCACTGTGACCATCATGAAGTGTCTGAAATGTGGCACAAAGTTCAGCTCTCATTATAATTATATCAATATAATTGTTGGTCTGGTCATGCATGTCCAACATTGGATTGTGAGTCCATAAAAGAAAGAAATTCAGATTGATTTGTTGGTTTGTTTGTTTGAGGTAGGGTGTCTTACTTTAGCCCAGGATGACCTGGACTGATTTACTCTGTAGTCCCAGGCTGGCCTCAAACTCACAGCAATCCTCTGATCTCTCCCTCCTGAGTCTGGGATTAAAGGCATGTGCCACCATACCCAGCTTAGATTGATTTCTATAGATGGAGTAGAAGTTCAAAAAATACTTGAATGAATGAATAAGTGAATGAACAAATTGTGGCGAACAGTATTTCTGGGCATGAGAACTTACTTTCTCCTTATATACCCTTACCCCCACTGTCCTTGGGTTTGACCATTTGAGCTGCTGGGTCAATGAGATCCATATGAACATCACACAGGCACCTCTGAGCAGTGACTAAGAGCCACTGCCTGGCTCCACTCAGCCTTGCCTGCTTCTGTTTTGCCACAAGGGTGCATGCTGCATGTGGAGGCAGCTCCAGCAGCCTGAGTCCCAAAACAAGAAGCTATAAGAAGACACCAGAAGCACACCCAACTAAACCATGGCCAACCTGTGCCTCTGGAGCAGTACGATGGAGAAATGAAAGTTAGTTGTAAGCCAATAGGATTCTGGAGTTTCTTTTTGTCCACAGCCAAAGCCCTGACTTCAGAGAATAAGAGTTCTCATATTTCAACTCACTCATGTGCTGGCCCAGCTGCCTTCCACTCCATCATCTTGCCAAAGTTGAGAGCACATGGCTACTCATCTAAAAAGCAGCCTTTTCACTGTCCCCCACAAAGAACACCCAGAGAGCTTTCTCTGGTCTGGAGAAGCTTAATGGTGAACTGTCAAGGCTCTGTAAAGTGAAAGGTGGCCTGACAGCAAGTTTACACATCATATTTTAAATATTTATGCCATTTAAAATAAATACTATCCTGAGCTGGCTCCAGTCCCCTCCATTTCTTCACATGTCAATGAAACATGTTCTCTCCAGTTGTTCATAAACCCAGAGGTATGGGTGCTGGAGGAAGAGTACTAGTGAAAATATGGCAGTGGTCTGCTTTGAAATCACAAGACCTTTTCCTTCTATTGCAGTCTTCAGTTTTTCTGGGGAAAACCTTCAAGGATTGAAGGCACAGGGGATTTTAGGAACAAGAAAAATGCCAAAAGAAACCATAGAGCTTAATATGATGGTACACCCCTGTCATCCCAGCACTCAGGAGGATCATGATTTCCAGACAAATCTGGGCAACAGAGTGAGACTCTGTCCAAAGAGAGAGGGGGGAGGGAGAGAAGGAAGGAAAGAGGAAGAAAATAGAGAGGGAGCAGGGCATGGTGGTGCACCCCTTTCATCCCAGCCCTCGGGAGGCAGAGGAGGCAGAGGTAGGAGGATCACAGTGAGTTCGAGGCCACCCTGAGACTGCAGAGTGAATCCCAGGTCAGCCTGAGCTAGAGTAAGACCCTACCTCAAAAAAACAAAAAGAAAAGAAAATTGAGAGGGAAGAAAGGAAGGAAAGGAGGGAGGGGGAAGAAGAACAAACCAAAAGTCTGGAAAGACTATGTTCTTTGCTCATTTCTGCTATTCCTCAGTGAAGCTGTCTAAATGATAGGGAAGTTTTCCATACATTCCCACCCTCAGCTTTTCTAACGAGGTACTGATCTTATAGCCACCATATTTTAAACTTAATGATGGAAACCAAGCTTTGGCTATCTTTTTAAACAATGGATCCTTTCCTGTATTGATGGAGGGACACCCTCTCCACCCAGCTGTCCAAACCAGAGGGTAAAATTATGGCTGTGTGATTTATTCTCCATATATATATATATATATATATATATATATATATATATGTAATATATATATACATATATATATATATATGTAATCTAGTGGTGCCACCCAAAATATTATTAAGGATAAGACTGCATAGTAGTCATTCTCTTATATATAGGTCACATTCATAGCATTCATGAAATTTTCCTAAAACTCCTTCCTTCTACTCTACTTGGCAATCCCTCTCCTCATTGAGTTAAGGCAAATGACAATGATACAAATTTTCCAGCTGAACTCTGGGCTGGTTCAGTCTAGTGACTGTCCTTTATGATTTGCATGTGAAATGTCCCTCAGGCTCGCATGTTTGAAGACTTGTCCCTGCTGGTGGCACTGTTTTCGTAGGCTGTGGGGCCTTTAGGAGCTGGACCCTCACTGGAGGAGATGGGACATTGAGGTGAGATGCCTTGCCCTACTTCCTGTCCCCTCTCTGCTGACTACAGAGGTAATGTAGCTTTCTCACGCTCCTGTCACCGTGCTTCCCCGCCATGCGGACTTGCTGATTATTGTAGAACTCTTCCTCCCTCACATTTCCTGCTGGGTATTGAGTCACTGCAACAAGAAAACTAACTGACATTGGTCACTCACCCACAGTCCATTCTTCAGACTGCAGTCCTCTTTCCAAAACACAAATCTACTGATATTACCCATCTTCTAGGAAACCCATTACGCCTTTCCATCCACTATAAAGCTGGAAAAATTAACCTCTGTGACTATTCTTGAATTTGCCAGATACATCATCCACAGTTCTCCTACCCAAACCCAATAGCCATCCAGAATTCCACCATTTTCGGCCCAGTCTATTATTTTTCCATGTTAAGGTGGGCGGGCACCAGGAGGGTAACCCAAACAAAGAGTCTGGTCTACTATGGAGATTGCCCTCACCCCCAGCAGAGTTGAGCAGCCCCCCCCCCCACATGTGAACTACAGCTTAATCACAGCTTCAACAGTATGGCTTCCCACAGAGTGTGTGTTTACTTCCACTTACAACTGTGAGTCATGTGATGGGGGACAACCTTCCTGCGTTCACTCATCACAGCCATATATTTTAGAATAAATAGAAGATGGAAGAGTAAGCGAATATCTACATGACTTCTTCGTGAATAGCTTATGTGTCCTTACATTGTTAGATGACTTGGTTCTTTATTTTTCTTTTCTGTAAATGAAAATCAATAAGATTGATTTTGTTACATGTAATAACTAAAAAACAAATAAAAACCCACAGTACTACCCCATCCTTATATCTGTGGGGACGATGGCATGTGTGGTAGGACCAAACTGCAGGATGCTGATAGGAGAGGTCTCTCACAGAGCACTGACACCTCAGGGTGGCAACGCCAGAGGGGAAGGGGACGGATCGGGGAGGAGGATGTCTGCGTTCTTAACTGTTTCCTTGTGATGAGAATATATAGATGCTTCTTCTTACACCCATACAGAGTTCCCCAGACTTCTTTGCATTCTAACACAGTCAAGGGACATCATGGACATTAGGGAGAAACTGTCTAGGCTTGTCTCAGCTCCAGTGGTCATTAATTCTGTGACTAAATATCTGATTCCACAAGCTTCCTATCTGTAAAATTAATAAGTCAGTCCTCCATATCTCTGGGCTCTGTATCCTCAGATTCAGCTTTCCTTAAGGTTGATTTTTGTTGTTGTTTTTGGTTTTTTGAGGTAAGGTTTCACTCTAGCCCAGGCTGACCTGAAATGCCCTGTGTAGTCTCAGGGTGACCTTGGACTCACAGTGATCCTACTACATCTGCCTCCCAAGTACTGGCATTAAAAAATATGAAATATTTTAATTAGCTGGGCATGGTAGTGCACACCTTTAATCACAGCACTTGGGAGGCAGAGGTAGGAGAATTGTCATGAGTTTGAAGCCAACCTGAGACCATACAGTGAATTCCAAAACAGCCTGGACTACAGTGAGACCCTACCTCGAAAAAGAACAATTAAGTCTGTGCTAACCATGTACTTTTGTCTTGTCAGTACCTAAACAATGCAGTGTAGTAATAACTTACATAGCATGTAAGTAATGTAGAGATGATTTATAGTACATGGAAGGATGTACGCCCAGGTTATACGTACATACTAGACCATTGTATACAAGGGCCTTTAGCATCCATGGATTTTGGTATGCAAATCGTTCTGGAAATAATCTTCTCTGGATACTGAGGGGCAGTTGTGTATTACGTAGTACTTACCTGTAGAGCCCTGAGAATGCCCATAAAGACAGGAAGATGGTTCCTGGAACAGCACAAATGTGCTCTAGAGCATACCATTTGTCCTAAATACTAGGACACACATCTGCATCTCAGAGAAGATGTGACTTACATTAAATGTCATTCTTCCTACCTGATCAAGGGTCGTTTTTACATCTTTTTGGTTTCTCATTATTTTTCTAGGCTTTACAAAATCAATGCAACTTTCACAGTATGTATATGAAGATCTAAGTGATGGATTCTTCTTCCCCAAATCCCTACTTCGACCCGGGTTACACCCCACATTCACACCCCTATTTTTGTTCAGAGAAGACCTGCTCAGGCTGGCCACTGCAGGAGCCGGCGAGGCGCATGGTGTGGCCTGTGTCGCTGCGCCATCTAGTGGAGACTGAACTCAGCCGACCACAAGGCCCTCTCGGAGGAACTGGAGGGAAGGGCTCAAGGCCTTAACTGTCCTGATTTACCCAAGCCAGCTCCTGGGTAGACTCCTAACCTGTCCCCTTTGATGTGCTGCATCTCCACTAATCAACTGAGACATAGTTGGCTGTGAGCCAACTGCTCTACGGAGAAATTGGGCCTGCCCCATCCTCCATCATAACTGTCCTGCCAAAACCAAGCAGAGAAGAAAGGAATGAAAATGGAGACAATATTTATAAGAACCAGAGAGAAAGTAGCTAATATTCGCCAATATTTTAACAAGGATATACCCTAGTAGCCGGCCAACAACCTGGGCCAATGCTCAATAACTTTTTGACCCCTGTTTCTGGCTTCCATGTATCTTGGCACAAGGAAGCCTGGGGCTGACAAGGCCCGATTCTCACTTTATTGAAGTGTTTTTAAAGGAGGCCAACTGCTCTTTTAGGTGATTAAAAGCTGATCCCCAGAAGGCAAGTAATCACACCACCACCAATAACTCAGCTTTGGCACGCAGGACAAGGGGGGCAATAACCAGGAGCAAGTATCCACATAAAACCCACTCAAAGGCAAGGCTCACCTTTGAGGGGCGCTTGGAGAACAATAATCCACCTCGCCTTGATTTTCTACTCAAAGTCCCTGGCCACAGTGGCCAGGCGGCTGATATTAAACTTTAAAGACAACGTTTGTAATCAACTCCTGAGATCACTTGCGTGGGCTGCAGATCAGCACATTCTGACACAAACATCTTAACTCAAAAGATGGTGGTGGGTGAGTTCAACCTTCTGTACCCAAAAGATGGGTTTGCCAGGTGACCCACATCACATTGTTTGAAGAAAACTACATATCTTATTATTGTTAGAATAAAAGTCTGGAAGGAGCTGGACATGGTGGCACACACCTTCAATTCCAACACTAGGAAGGCAGAAGTAAGAGAATCACTGTGAGTTCAAAGCTAACCTGAAACTACATAGAAAATTCCAAGTCAGCCTGTGCTAGAGCTAGATGCTACCTTGAAAAAAAAATGACAACCTCTGAAAAACCATTTGTCTTAGAATACTTTATTAATATGATTTTTATTTGCTTGTTTGTTTGTTTATGAGAGGAACAATGGGTGGGCCAGGGCCCCTTGCCACTGCAAATGAACTCCAGATGTATGCACCATTTTTTAAGGCAGGTTTTATGTGGATACTGACGAATCCAACCTGAGAGGAAGCTTTGCAAGCAAATGCCTTTAACAGCTCAGCTATCTCTCCAGCCCTTAATTTTCTTTTAATATTTTTTGGTTCATTTTTATTTATTTATTTGAGAGTGACAGAGAGAAAGAGGCAGATAGATAGAGAAAGAATGGACGCACCAGGGCTTCCAGCCACTGCAAACAAACTCCAGAGGCGTGTGGCCCTTGTGCATCTGGCTAACGTGGGTCCTGGGGAATCAAGCCTCGAACCGGAATCCTTAGCCTGCACAGGCAAGCACTTAACCGCTAAGCCATCGCTCCAGCCCTATTTTTTTATGAAAAGCAAATTTCAAGGTAAGATTCAAGTAGGATCTAAAGTTATTTCAAAGTAAAAAAAAGAAAAAGGAAGGAGGGCTGGAGAGATGGCTTAGTGGTTAAGGCACTTGCTTGCAAAGCCAAAGGATCCAGTTCAATTCCCTAGGATCCATGTAAGCCAGATGCACAAGTTGGTGCATGCATCTGGGTTCCTTTGCAGAGGCTAGAGGCCCTGGCATGCCCATTCTGTCTATCTGCCTCTCTTGTTCTCTTTATTTCAAGTAAATAAATACATAAATATTAAAAAAAGAAAGAGGAGTGAGTCTGAGGGGAGGGTGCAGTACAGATAGATCTGGACAAGTAAGCAGCATCTTCTTTTCCTTTGTGCCGCTCTTAACGTCCAGGTTTAACCCTCATTTTTTGTAAAAAGCCAACTAGAGGACACAAAAATTATCAGGCTACTAACAATTCCATATAACCCATAGAGGTTTGCCGGAGGGACAAAACATCTGGCCACCTTGGTGACTAGCTGTGGGGTGAGGCAGCTTCGTTCCATCCCTTAATAGTGGCTTTCTGCGGACACTGGTTTGCTGATTCTACAGCCAAGAGAACAGAACTCCCAGCAGGACCCTTAACAATCTATGCAGGAACCAGAGAGCTTAAAGTCATGGAGCTCCTGTGTGGCTCATGATCTTATGCGCATGTCCTTGGTTCTGAAAGAGGAAGTCATATGGGGGGAGTTCATTCATTCTCAGAAAATTTTGAGCTCCAGCAAAATGTGATGATTCCATAGCACATAAAATAAAGCCTCGTGTTTGCCATCCAACAAAGAAAATAAATTTACCAACTGTCACGGAACAGGGTGGTGAGTGCTTTGGTCCGACGGAGGCTTCTGAGTCAGCTTTGGAGGCAGGGCAAGACTTCCTAAGTCCAGTGTTGGAGCTTATCAGAGAAAAGGAAAGTTCTAGAAATGCTTCCAAACATGGAGAATATAATAGCAAAACATTGCAGAGATTGGACATAGCTAGAGCACAGGGCATAGACATACATTCAGTGTATGCATGTGAGTATAAGGTGTCCGGTGTTATACTGGGGACTGTGGAAGTTAGAATGCAAAATGTCCCCCATAGACTTGTATGTTTGCAATCAAGTCTCGTACTGAGTCCTCAGCTGGTGAAGCTTTGGGAGAGGAGGTGTGTCGCTGGGGTCAAGCCTTGAGGTTTATGTAGCCCAGCTTCCATTTGCCAGAGCTAGCTGACTCTTGCTGCTGCCTCCCAGTTGGTGCGGCAAGAAGTGATGTCCTGTCTTTGTGCTTCCATGCGTTTCCTGCCATGCTACTATTTCCTCTGGAGACTGTAAACTGACTTAAACCCTTTCCTTCCATGTGTTACTTTTGGTCATGTGTTTTGTCCCAGGAACAAGAAGATAGCTGCAACTGAGAGTTGAGGAGAGACAATTCTTCCAGCCCATTCTTCCTATTCCATGTTCCAGCCCAGTCTCTTCTACCTCATTGGTAGTCTTTGCTAAAGAGTCACATTTGAATATGACCTCTCCAACACATACTTCCTGACAAGCAGTTGATATCTGATTCCTGGCCAGCCATTAGTCAATTTGCCAGAGCTAGCCGATTCTTGCTGCTGCCTTCCAGCTGGTGTGGTAAGAAGTGATAGCCAGTCTTTGCTCTTCCATGCTTTTTCTGGCATGATACTCTTTCCCTGGAGACTGTAAACTGATTTAAGCCCTTTCCCTCCATATGCTGCTCTGGTCATGTGTTTTGTCCCAGGAACAAGAAGATAGCTGCAACAGGAATGGAGAGTTTAAGAGAGACAATTCTTCCATGTAAGGCTGCTACAGATGCTCCAGCCCAGCCTTTTCTACTCCCATTGGTAATCTTTGCTAAAGAGTCACATTTGGATATGACCTCTCCAACACATACCTCCTGACAAGCAGTTGATATCTGACTCCTGGCCAGCCATTAGTTAATTCTCTTTCAAACCTCTGAAATTCAATATGTACAGATACTCAAAGAAGAAATACAGCATCCCTGGTTCCTGATGCATCCTGCTCTTTTAATTAGGCAAATAAGCCTGTTATAATCTTAATTAAAAGCAACAACCCTTTTCTTACCTAGCTCCGGGGGGGGGGAACTATGTCTTTAATAAAATAATTCAATGATTCTTGATTGGCCAGTGAGAGTCTGTAGGCTAGAAGTAGCCAGCGGATACCCTGCAGAGTGTATGGCATGTTGGCTTGAGGCACACAGCCTGAGCTGCTGCTGTCATTTTAATCTGCCTTTAGGCAGAGCATATTTGCCTCAGCTTGTCTCAGCCCTTCCACCACCTATCCGATTACCCTAATACCTAAGGCCCCCATCTGCTGGCATTAGCTGCTTCACTCTGTAATTATTTGAACTTGAAATCTTTGATGTAGACCTAGTAAATGGAGTGTATGTGTCAGAGAGAGAGAGAGAGAGAGAGAGAGAGAGAGAATGAGAATGAGGGAGCTAGCCATAGTTGAGGTAAAATAAAGCATTTCTGGTTAGAAGCAGAGTTCTCTTTGTTTTTCAGTAGTTTAGAAGCAGATGTAGTTTATGAACAAAAACCTTCCAAAGCAGAGAACAAACAAATGGTGCAGCCTAGTTTCCTCACCATTTTACTCAGGGCCATATGGGATGACTTGGAAGAAAGGTGTCGCTTGAGATGCCTTTGGTGGCAAGCGGCAGAAAACCAACTCCAGTTAGCTTCAGAAGGCCGGGTGTGATTCACCTCAGTATCAGAGGAAGAGCTTCTGTCGAAACAGACTTCAGGAGCAGAGGACCTGGTGCCACCAGACCTCTACTGTCTCTCGGCCCCACTTGTGTCTTTCTTCCCTCTATTCTTGGCTTTACTCTGTGGAAAGAATCCCCTCCCCCTCAATTGTTGGCATGCCATCCTGGGACCTACATCATCCAAATTCAATAACTTCTCTGAGAAGGAACTTCTCCTCCCCTTCGTCATGGAAACAGGATCCATTACAACATGAGGGTTTTGCTGGCTCAATGGGATGGCCTATGTCATGTATCCATGCCATTATGACAAGAAAAAAGACATGAAGAAGTTTACTAGAAAATCAAAAGTAATAGTTCTTATAGTTATTTTTAATTAAATGACTATTTAATATCAGTTTACCTAATGAATTCAAATGGTAGGGGTTATTTTTGGCTCAGTTCTGAAGTTCTATGGACTTAATCCCATAAATTTAAAAAATATCTTATTTTTATTTACTTATTTATGAGAGAGAGAGAAACTGGGTGTGCCAAGGCCTTAGCCACTGGGAACTAATAGACATACCTGTGCCATCTTATACATCTGGCTTACATGGGTTCTTGGGAAATGAAGCCTTCAAAAGGCAAATGCCTTAACCACTAGGCCATCTCTCCAGCTCTATCCCATGCATTTTTAAAAAATATATATTTATTTATTTGCAAGCAGAGAAAGTGGGGACATACTAGGGTCTCTTGACATTGCAAACAAACTCGAAGTCCATGGGCCACTTTGCACATCTGACTTTATATGGGTACTGGTGAATCAAACCTGGGCCAACAGGTTTTGCCAGAGCTTTTAAAGACTGAGCAATCTCCCCACACACTATTCCTAAATTAATATCCTGGAGAAGAAAAAGACAAAAACGAAACAGCAAAATACACTCTTCTACTAAAAAGGGAAGGTGTATAAAAAATTATCAACCACAGCAGAGAAGCAGGAGAGACCCAGAGAGTCTAGAGACCACAGAAAGAGGTAGAACTGGCTCCAGCAGTTGTGGCACCAGGTCCACATGGCCACAGCCACCAGGCTGTGCTTGAGCTGCAGGAAAAGCCAGGTGAGGGGATTCTCCACTTACATAGGACTTCTCACATACTCAAGAAATGTGAAGGGAGGACTGCTGGGACCAAGGTTGCTGAGGAAAAAGTTCACGAGGACCAGCGGCAGAACTTCAGCCACCATCCACAGCCTCCCCTCCCCCACCAACACCACAAGTGTCAGCAAGTACCAGAGACCTGGAGAAGGGAGCTCCCCTACACAGCACCCAGCTCAGGTGATGAGAGCAGCAACCCACTGACCCAGCCAGCCTACCTGAGCCCACAGTGCAGCAAAGAGGGATCCAAGCATGCGCCCAGCATAATTGAGACCAAAGCCATCCCAAAAGGTAACTTGGATTACACCAGTACCTGCCAAGCAAGCCTGGAATATAGGTTTGCATCAGAAATTCAAATTACACCTTCCATGTCAGGGTAAATTATATGTTAAATCTGATGGATGGTCAGATTTGCCATTCTTAAATAAGATATATTTTGGGCTTGTCATTTTTTTGCTTCCTGATTTATAGTCTTTGGTTCCTCTTCTGTTGTTCATTAGGGAAGGGTGTCACTTAGATACAAGCTGACTTGGAACCCTCTAAAGACCAGAAATCTTAGCTTCCCAGTTGACAAGATTAAGGGTGTGGGGCAATGCACATACTTAGGAACTGTGTTTGTTAGAGGATCTGGTTGTCATAATACATACTCTTGCATGAATACTTTATACTGGTTTTAATTTAATGTGTACAATATTTAGTTAAACTTTAGAATTTGCCTATGTATTTTGTACCACTCAACCTACTTGGATACTCTATCATAACAGACAACCCAACACCTAGGGTCACATTTGAGGTTACTCTGAGATCTTAAGGGCCACACCTAACACTTTAAGCTCCTACCCTGAAGATATATAACATCAGATTGATTGATACATCTAATAATACTTCAGATAATTACAAAACCAAAGCATTAATCCAAGATACAAAAATCTCTACATTATAAAATAAGAAACAAAAAACCAAGACACTATAAATCCACCAAAATGTATTAATGCATCAGAAATGACCTCCAGTAAGACTTATTTAGAGGAAATGCCTGAGAAATATTTCAAAAGAATGATTATAAATATGTTCAAGGAAATCAAAGGAATCAAAGAAGACACATGGAACCAATCTAATGAAATAAGGGAATCAATACAAGACATGAATTAGAAAATAGAAATAATAAAGACAAAAACAGCCAAATATACTAGCAATGAAGAACACAATCAGTGAAATAAGAAATTCTGTAGAAAATCACACCAGTAGAATGGATGAAGGAAAGAAAAGAGTATCTAAACTAGAAGACTTGGTAGCAGATGTAATACAGTCCAACAAAGAGAAAGACAAACTAATAGGAAAGTATGAGTGGGAATTTCAAGATATTCAGGACACTATGAAAAGATCAAACATCAGAAGTCAGGATATAGTAGAAGGAGAAAAATTTTACTCCAAAGGCATAGTAGTTGTTTTCAACAAAATCATTGAAGGAAACTTCCCCCAAATTGGGAAAGAGATGCCAATGCAGATACAGGAACACTTTAGAAGACCAAAGAGACAAAACTTGGAAAGAACCTCTCCTTGCCATATTATAATTAAACTACCAAATGTACAAACCAAAGAAACTATATTGAAAGCAGTTAGAAAGAAAAATCAAGTCACATACAAAGGCAAGCCCATCAGGATCACAGCAGATTGCTCAACACCAGCTTTAAAAGCTAGGAATGACTTATTCCAAGTTCTCAAAGAAAACAACTCTCAAGCAAGGTTATTTATCCTGCAGAGCTATCCATTCAAATAGAGGGGAGAAATAAGGACATTACACAACAAAAGAAGGCTAAAGGAATATTTGAAAACAAAATAAGATCTACAGAAAATGCTTTAAAAGAACCTCTATGCTGAAGAGAAAAAAATGCACACATATAAGGAACCTGGTAAAAACAAGCCATACTCAAATACTAGTTAATACAAAAAAGCAAAGGTAAAAACCAGAAGAACTACAAAACAAGAAAAGTGGCAAAAATAAATATACAACTTTCAATAAATACTTTTAATATCAATGGCCCAAATTGCCCTAGCAAAGGCATATGTTTGCAGACTGGGTTAAAACCAGGATCCCTCAAATTGTTGCCTCCAAGAAATTCACCTTTCTACAAAGGATGGACACTATCTTAGGGTGAAAGGTTGGAAAACGGTGTTTCAAGTAAATGGACCTAGAAAACAAGCAGGTGTCACTATCCTAATAGCTGATGGGGTCACTTTATATTGATTAAAGAAACACTCAAGCAAGAGGACATTACAATCCTAAATATATATGCACCTAACATGGGGGCTCCCAACTTCATCAAACAAACACTATTAGAACTAAGGTCACAGATAACACCAAACACAGTTTTAGTGGGTGACTTCAACACCCCACTCTCATCAATTGATAGATTATCCCTGCAAAAAAAAAAAAAAAAAAAAAAAAAAAAAAAAACAGAGATGCACCTGGATTTAATGAGGTCATAGAACCAAAGGTCCTAACAGATATATACAAGACAGTTCATCCAAATGCTACAGAATGCATATTCTTTTCAGCAGCACATGAAACATTCTCTAAAATAGACAATATATTAGGACACCAAGCAAATCTTAATAAATACAGGAAAATTGAAATAATTCTTTGCACTCTTTCTGATCACAATGGAATTAAAATACAAATAAATAGCAAGAAAAGTATAGAGCATACACAAAATCATGGAAACTAAACAATACATACTAAATGATGAATGTGTCAATGAAGAAACCAAGAAGGAAATCAAAAAAATCTCATAGAGTGAAATGATAATGAGAACACAACATAGCAAAACCTTTGGAACACAAGGAAGGTAGTCCTAAGACAGAAATTTAGTTCTTCAAGTGCTTATATAAAGAAATTAGAAAGGTCACAAGTAAACAACCTAATGCTTCCCCTTAAGACCTTGAAAAAGGAGAAAAAGGCAAACCAAAAATCAGTAGACAGGAAGAAATAATAAAGATAAAGGCAGAAATTAATGAAATGGGAACCAAAAAAACAATCCAAACAATCAATGAAACAGTTGTTTCTTTGAAATGATAAACAAAATTGTTCAACTCTTAGAAATCTGACCAAAAGCAAGAAGAGACACAAATTAATAAAATTAGAGATGAAAAAGGCACCATCACAACAGATACCACAAAAAATCAAAAAAATCATAGAGACATATTATAAGAACATATACTCCACTAAGTTTGAAATTCTGAAAGAAATGGATAATTTTCTTCATTTTTATGACCTACCTAAATTAAATCAAGGTGATATTAACCACTTAAATAGACCTATAACAAATATAGAGATACAAGCAGTTATCAAATACCTCCCAACTAAAACAATTCTAGGCCCAGCTGGGAGTGGTGGCACATGTCTTTAATCCCAGCACTGGGAAGGCAGAGATAGGAGGATTGCCATGAATTCTAGGACACCCAGAGACTACATAGTGAATTCCAGGTCACCCTGGTGTAGAGTAAGACCCTACCTCAAAAAAAAAAAAAAATTCTAGGTCCAGATGGATTCGCTGGTGAATTTTACCAGACATTCAGGGAAGAACTAACACCAATGCTTCATAAACTTCCCCATAAAATAGAAAAGGAAGGAATCCTACCAAACTCCTTCTACAAAGCCAGCACCATCCTGTTGCCAAAACCAACAATAGAACAAAAAAAGAAAATTACAGACCAATCTCCCTCATGAACATAGATGCAAAAATTTTCAACAAAATATTGTCAAACAGAATACAACAATATATCAGAAAGATCATTCAAACTGACCAAGTAGACTTTATCCCAGAGATGCAAGGATGCTTCAACATACACAAGTCAATAAACGTAATACATTATATAAATGGAATGAAGGACAAAAATCACATGATCATCTCATTAGATCCAGAAAAAAACATTTGACAAAATCCAGCATCCCTTCACGATTAAAGTCCTACAGACACTGGGACTAGAAGGAACATATCTCAACATAATAAATGCTATTTATGACAAACCTATAGGCAACATAATACCAGAAAAACCAGAAGCCTTTCCACTAAAATCAGGAACAAAACAAAGGGGTGCCCTGTCCCCCCATTTTTATTTAATATAGTACTAGAGGTTTTAGCCATAGAAACAAGGCAAGAGACACACATAAAAAGGATACAAATTGGAAAGGAAGAGATGAAGTTATCCATTATTTGCAGATGACATGATTCTACAAGTAAAGGATCCAAAAGACTCTACCAGCAAACTGTTAGAGCTGATAAACACCTATACCCATTTACCAGGATAGAAAATAAACACAGAGAAATCAGTAGCCTCCCTATATGCTAACAACAAACACACCAAGGATGAAGTCAGACAATCACTCCCACTCACAATTGCATCAAATAAATAAATAAAGTACCTTGGAGTAAACCTAACCAAGGAAGTAAAAGATCTCTATTATGAAAACTTTAAATTATTCAAGCAAGAAATTACAGAAGACACTAGAAAATGGAAAGACATGCCTTGTTCTTGGATTGGAAGAATCACTATTGTGAAAAAGGCCAACTTGCCAAAAGCAATCTACACATTTAATGCAATCCCTATCCAAATTGCAATGGCATTTTTCATGGAAATAGAAAAAAAATATGTGGAAGTGCAAAATAATCTTGAATATCAAAAACAATTTTGAGCAACAAAAATAAGGCTGGGGGTACCAGCATACCTGATTTTAACCTGTATTACAGATCCATAGTAACAAAAACAGCATGGTACTGGCACAGAAACACACATGTAGACCAATGGAACAGAATAAAGACTCAGATGTAAGTCTGGTTAGCTATAGCTGCCTCATATTCGACAAAAATGCCAAAAATACTCACTGGAGAAAGGCAGCCTCTTCAGCAAATGGTGCTGGGAAAACTGGATATGTATCTGTAGAAGGATGAAAATAGATTCTCTCTCTCTCTCTCCCTCCCTCCCTCCCTCCCTCCCTCCCTCCCTCCCTCCCTCCCTCCCTCCCTCCCTCCCTCCCTCCCTCTCTCTCTCTCTCTCTCTCTCTCTCTCTCTCTCTCAGTCCATGCAGAAGAATTAAGTCCAAATAGATCAAAGACATTACTATCAGACCTGAAACTCTGAAACTGCTAGGGGAAAACCTTCAACATATTGGTTTTGGCAAGGATATTCTGAATATAACCCCAATTGCTCAGGCAACAAAACCACAGGTTAACCACTAGGACCTCATGAAATTACAAAGTTTTGTATGGCAAAGGACACTGTGAATAGAGCAAAGAAGCAACCTACAGAATGGGAGAAAATCTTTGCCAGCTACACATCTGACAGAGGATTAATATCTACGATATAAAAAGAACACAAAAAATTAAAATATAAGAAATCAAACAACCCAATTAAAAAATGGGCTATGGACCCAAATAAGAGTGTTATCAAAATAAAAAATATGGATGGCATATAAACATCTGAAAAAAGGTTCTACATCCCTACTCCTCAGGGAAATGCAGATTGAAACTATGTTGAGATTCCATCTCACTCCTGTCAGATTGGCCACCATCATGAAAACAAATGATTATAAATGCTGGCAAGGGTGCAGAAAAAGAGGAACCCTTCTACACTGTTGGTGGGAATGCAATCTGGTCCAGCCATTGTGGAAATCAGTGTGGAGGTTCCTGAGACAGCTAAAAATAGATCTACCATATGACCCGGCTATGCCACCCCTAGGCAAATATCCCACGGATTCATCTCACTAACTTAGAGATATTGCTCAACCATGTTTATTTCCGCTCTATTCACAATAGCTGGGAAATGTAACCAGCCTAGATGTCCCTCAACTGATGAGTGGATAATGAAAATGTGGAACATTTATACAATGGAGATCCATGCTCTGTAAGTAACCCTAGTAAACTCATTGGCACATCAAAGAGAGAACCGGGGAGCAAAGGAGGTAAAGTGAATGTTTTAAGATGTCAACCAAAAAATCAGGATGAAGAATATATATGGGTGCCTACTTTTAAAGAAGTCACTCCTCTAGGTTTTAAGTTTTGAAAAATCAAAAATTAACGAGAGAAAAGAGTGTTGAACTCTGAATTCCACTGTGTTTCTTCCAGGCCACACATCAAATATCTGTGCAAGATAATGGGAATAAAGAAAGAGTTCTCTTCCCATCTGGTTATGCCCTTCACTTATCTGGTCTTTGAAAATAACAGTGATGACATTACCTCCTTCCAGCCTTAATAATTGTTACAGCACTATTCTTACCCCACATAGGGTCATTGTGATCACAGAAGTCCCCTGGCAAGGACAATGTGCTATTATGCTAAAAAGATCTTTGCAAGGGCAGATAGGAATAATGATTTCCAAACATGGCTGAGGACATTTTCTTCTTTGATGAAGGTATTTGCTCTCATTCTTTTGCTTCTTGAAGGGAAGATAATCGCAGTAGCTTGTTTTCCTAGCCTTTGCTTTATTTTATTTGCCCCTTTGGACATATACAAGGCCTGTTCTGAATTATTCAAATATGCCTAGAACTCAATAGCATACTTAAAATCATATCCACCCCCTTTTAACGTGAAAAAACAAAAGACTCTAGCAAGAACATAGGAACACTCACACCGTCCCCAGCGATTCCCCACAGCGTGCCCACCCCACAGTCTACAGTGCCAGGGTGAGTGGTTCTCCCCGCTCTGGTGGAGCTGCTAAAAGGTAAACCCTGGCTTGTTGACAATTAGTGACTCACCAAGGGGAGGAAATCAAGGCAAACAGAGGTGACTCAACAGCTTTCTAACTTGAAATGTACACACACCGGACAGGAAGCCCTTGGTCCAGAACCATATGGCTCCTGGGAAGGGATACCCCAAATCCTGACACAGCACCCCACCCTGTTTTGGTGGCCTCCTCTTCAGCCTGTTAGTGATGAAGGGATCACTATCAGGGGTTCTGGGGATGGCTGAAGTCAACACCCGGACAGACACTGAAGAGATCACCAGCGCCGATTAGTCACAGACAGAGGAGGTGGATGAGGAGGGGAGAGAAGGAAGGGAGGGACAGAAGAAGGAAAAGAGGAAAGAAGGAAGGAAAGAAGGAAAGATGGAAGAGGGAAAGAAGGGAGGGTAGGAGGGGGAAATAAAGAAGGGAGGGAGGTAGGACGAGGATGCAGCAGGGCATGAGGGGACACAGGAAGGTTGCTCCTGAGAACAGATGGAACCCCAGAGACTTTGATACGCAGGCTATGTAGTACAGTAGCAACAGCGTGGGTGTCCCAGGTTCCCAGGGGAGGGTGGGATTGGCTTGTTTGGCCCAAGGAAGCTTTAAACAGGGTCAGTGTGAGAAAGACACCTTACAGTCAAGCCATTCAAGGCTTTCTCCAGTGTCAACACAGCATACATACAATGTTAGGCCCTTGAAACACATCACTTATCACCTGTGTCAGGATGAGTTTTTTTTTTTTTAATTTTTATTTGTTTATTTGAGAGTGACAGACACAGAGAGAAAGACAGATAGAGGGGGAGAGAATGGGCGCGCCAGGGCTTCCAGCCTCTGCAAACGAACTCCAGACGCGTGCGCCCCCTTGTGCATCTGGCTAACGTGGGTCCTGGGGAACCGAGCCTCGAACTTGGGTCCTTAGGCTTCACAGGCAAGCGCTTAACCGCTAAGCCATCTCTCCAGCCCCAGGATGAGTTTCTTGTTAGCTTCTATCTATAGCCTCTTCTGTTACTGCATCCTTCTTACCTAGTAACTTCTGGACAAGACCCTTGTCATAAGACATAAGACCCTCAGGCAGCTGGTGAGATGCTGTGTAAAGGTTTTCTTCTGGGGGCTACCTGGAAAGATTAAGTCTGATTAAGTCAGATGTCTCTTCCAGGCTTCATCTGAGGTAACAAAATCTGTACTGAACTTCTCAAAGCTATTTATACATTTGCTCACAAGAGTTGGGAACACACTATAAAGATACAAAACTCTGAAAGATCATGGCGGCTCCCAGTCTGTAATTAGCTCTCAGTTTATTGTGCTTTGTCAGTTACAACAGTTTTCACAGGCACTGACTCCCTGTACATACTTCAGTATGAATAGTGGTGATTTCTGTGGAGTCCAACCATGAGATTCTTCCTTTCTTTATAATTTTTTAAAAGATTATAGATTTAGAGAAGTTGTAGAAATGAGACTGTTGCAGTCCAGTTCGCATTGCTGGTAGAAATCACCCAACCAAGAGCAGCTTCTGGGAAAAAGAGATTTATTTTGGCTTACAGGCTTAAGGGGAAGCTCCACAATGGCAAGGAAAAACGATGGATTGAGCAGAGGGTGGACATCACCCCCTGGTCAACATAAGGTGGGACACAGCAACAGGAGGGTGTGCCAAACACTGGCATGGGGAAACTGGCTATAAAGTCCATAAACCCACCCCCACAAAATACTCCCTCCAGGAGGCATTAATTCCCAAATATCCATCAGCTGGGGAGCTAGCATTCAGAACACCTAAGTTTATGGGGGACACCTGAATCAAACCACCACAGAGACAGAGCCCTTCCCCTACTTCTCCACAATAAGCACCTCTACAAAAATCTTGCCACTTTTTTCTTTTTCTCTTCTTGCTCCTCTCCTTTCTTCCCTCCCTCCCCTCTCTCCTGATTCTCTGCTTCACAATCAATGCACATTATGTGAATAACAAGAAAACAATACAAGTTACAACCCCAGGCAGGTACTCTCCCTCACTATATCCACAAGGAAGAGCCAGTACTGGGGTCCACGCGGGTCCTCACTGTCTTGCTCCACCCTTGGGCTGGGGTACCTGCCATTATGGCAGGGCAGCAGCAGTGGCATTCTCCATCTTTAATTAGACTTGGCCACCAGAGGCCCTTGGCAGTGGTGCCCTGCTGCTGCTGCTGCATTCTGTAATCCTGTGTGCCAAGATCCCACCCTGTGGTGGCCAGTGTCCATCTCCATTCCAGAGGGGTATGACTCTCAAGCCCTGAGTGGGATTCAGGTCCAGCCTGGAAACTCCCTAAATGATTTCTGTGCAACATATCCAGCAGATGCCTCCTCCGCTCACCTTGCTATCCTCAGATCCTCAGTGACATCCATGTCACTACTGCTCCCTTGCCTGTCCTTTGCATGAAAATAGGTTGGACTGATGGTCATCAGAAAGACAAATACATTGTAAGGAGTCTTACCCTTCTTTTGTATCTTATATTGTTTCGGCCATCTTCCACAATGGACCCTGAACCTTGGAAGGTGTGATAGAGATATTTCAGTGCTGAGCACTCCTGTGTCACTTATTCTCAGCACCATATGATGCCTTCTGAGTCACCCCAAGGTCATTGCCATGTGAAAAGAGAAGATCCTCTAACCAAAAGTGAGAGTAGAATTAATATATGGGCTTGAACATTAAGAGGGGTGCTTACTGTGCAGTTTGGTGAGCACAGTGTATACATTTAGCCAGACACCAGCAGATGTTACACTCCTAGGGCTCCTGATTACCCCGTTGTATGTTCCCATTATCAGGAATGTATTTCCTCCCATGGAGCAGGCCTCCAGTCAAATTAGAGAGCGGTTGGTTTCCCCCATAACAAACATGCCACTATTGCACCCATTGGGTCACTTGGCCTGGCTGGCCAAATGTAAGGCTGGTAGTGTCCACTTCACTGGTTCTCTCTCTTCTCTCCCCCCTCCCCCGCATTGACCTGTGTGCAGTATAGCTTTTTCCAGCTTTCTGTCAGCTGGTCTACATGGAGGAGGTTTTCAGCTCAGCTCCAGCAGGATTTCTCAGTGAAATTGCAGCCCAAATATGTGGAGTCTTCAGCAATAGGGTCTTAGAATGTATTCCTGGTGGGAAAATAAGGGCCTTGGTGATGGCCTGAAATGCCTTGGGATATCAGGGACCTCCCTGGCCAACAACTTACTGGAAGATATGCCATTCCTGGTGCTAAAAATTTTATAGTAATCTATGGCTTCTGTGTGTTCCATTGCCCAAAAATGTAGGTTTCCTTATGACTTATTTATATCCTCTTAGATTTTGATTAGGCCTCCCTCCACCTTTCCTTTACTCAGTCTCTTCCCCTGACCTCACTTAGGCCTTTTCACCCCCATTAATCTGTTCTTCTACTTACATATATACAATACCATGCTATTAAGTCCCCCGCCTTTCTATTCCCTTTATATCTCCTTTTTAGCTTACTGGCCTCTGCTACTGAGTTTTATTCCTGTTCACATAGAAGTCCAATCATTTGTAGCTAGGATCCACATATGAGAGAGAATATGTGACACTTGGTTTCTGGGCCTGGTTTACCTCACTAAGAGCAATACTTTCCAGATCCATCCATTTTCCCGCAAATTTCATAACTTCATTTTGCTTTATTGCTGAGTAGAACTCCATTGTATAAATGTGCCACATCTTCATTATCCACTCATCAGTTGAGGGACATTTAGGCTGGTTCCATTTCCTAGCTATTGTGAATACAATGGCAATAAATATGGTTGAGTAAGTGTCTCTGAGTTAGTGAGACGAGTCCTTAGGACATATGCCTAGGAGTGATATAGCTGGGTCATATGGTAGATCTATTTTTAGCTGTCTCAGGAACCTCCACACTGATTTCCACAATGGCTGGACCAGATTTCATTCCCATTAAAAGTGTAGAAGGGTTCTTCTTTTTTGCATCCTTACCAGCATTTATGATCATTTGTTTTCCTGATGGTAGCCAATCTGACAGGAGTGAGATGGAATCTCAGCATAGTTTCAATCTACATTTTCCTGAAGAGAAGGGGGAAGTAAAGAAAAAGAAAGAAGAAAAGAAAGGAAAAAATGAGGGAGGGAAGAAGGAAGGAAGGAAGGAAGGAAGGAAGGAAGGAAGGAAGGAAGGAAAGAAGGAAGGAAGGGAGGGAGGGAGGGAGAGATGGAAAACAAGCTTCATTTGATTAGGAAGTTGAAAGAATAGGGGCTGGAGAGATAGCTCAGTAGTTAGCAGAACCATGTGCAAGCATGAGGACCTGATCAGGCCTGAGAGACTCAGCAACTTGATCCCCAGGATGCACATAAACAGCTGAACATGGTCACTCACATCTGTAACCCCAGATCCGTGGGGAACAGAGCTCTGGGATCAGTAAAGAGACTCTGGTTCAAACAAGAACAAGAGGAAGAGGAAAGGAGAGTTACCCAACTTCCTCTGGCCACTTCCAGCGAGCATATGGGGCATTGTATGAGCACATGCACTTACATAACCACACACATCTCTCTCACACACACATACACATACACACACACACATTAAAAAAGTAGAAAAGGATCAATTATAGAAGAGGAAAAACAAATGTGAATTGGAACCAAAGTCAAGAAAGGGTGATGGGGGGTGTTTGAATATGACTAAATTCCATTATTTGCATGTATGGAAATGTTATAATGAAACCTATTATTCTGTACAATTGATATGCACTAGTAGAGGTCACGTGTGGTGGCTTTTGCATACAAACCTAACATTTGAGAGGAAGATTCAAGAAGGCTGCTGTGAGTATGAGGCCACCCTAGGCTACATAGTGAGTTCAAGACCAGCTTGGGCTAAAGAGTGAAACCCTGTCTCAAACACATACACTAAGAAAAATTGGAGGAAAAAGCCATCCTGAAATATTTCTCAAATCCTCCTCTCTTGATACCAAAAGGCATGGGGAATTGTTCATCATAACAGAGGTCTTGGTCATCTTTGAGAAGAAACTACTGCTGTTAAATACTTGGGAAATGCACTTGAAATGGAAGATGCAGACTCGAGGTTCAGTCATGTGGAAGTATCCACACCTCACAGGGTCAGAAACAAGCAGACATTTGGAATGAGAGTCTGTGTGGGGTACACGTGTGGGGGAGGGGTGCACATGAACATGTGTGTGGAAGCCTGAGAAAGCCACAGGTGTTACCCCTCAGGAATACGATCCACCTTTTTTAAGACAGGGTCTCTCATGGCCTGAAGGCTGCCAACTAGGCTAAACTGTCTTGCCAGCAAGGCCCAGGTGTCCTGTCTCCCCAGAACTGGCATTTCAGGCACACACCACCACACCTGACTATTGGGGGATCAACCCCAAGTTTCTCCTGCTTTGAAGGTCAGTACTTGACTGACTGAGCTATCATTCCAGCCCTGAGGGTAACTTGTTGCAATAGAAAAGGATTTACAAAAACCAGGGGGATGGTGGGCTCTATGTGTAAGCTAGCCTGGGCAATGGTGGCTGCTCAGATATGATCTAACATTATGGCTGGGGTGTTTTGCATGAGATTA
Source organism: Jaculus jaculus (assembly GCF_020740685.1). NCBI lineage: Eukaryota > Metazoa > Chordata > Mammalia > Rodentia > Dipodidae > Jaculus > Jaculus jaculus. Next base: position 143,689,396 of record NC_059103.1, read on the forward strand.
ACATTTTCATCAATGAACTTTAAATAAAGTATATTACCCTCCATAATATGAGTGATCTAATCAAGTGAAGGCCTGAAGAGAATAAAATGATCCCCACCACCACGCATACTTCTCTTCTGGAGCAAGAGTAAAGTGATATTTGACTTGCTGTATTTGCACCGCAATAGGTCTCCAGGCTGAAAGCTTGAAGATCTGTTGGGCCCTGAAAGGCCCAGGTGTGAGGCCTAGTGGAACTTCTTGAGCTGAACTAAAGCTTGGCGACCTGTCTCTGGCCAACTAGGACTCAGCAAAATGCCTAATGGCTTCTTGCCTGCCATAGGAGTTGGAATTATCATTTCAATAGTCACAGTTGACTATTGGCCCTTAACTCTTGCCCCATCCTAAAATCCCGGCCTTCGTCCCCAACATGATATAGGCAACTGCTTTTAACAATAAAGCGAGTTCCTGTGAGTTCCTGCTCCCACAAGACTCCCGACTCAGTGTGGTTTTTCTCCGGTGAGTAGGAGAGATTCTGGGTCGTCCGACATCCACCTCTTCCTCAACCCCTTGGGAGGAACCAGCAGGCCTGGTCCTTCCTCAGCACTACCTGCCCGCCGGGCAAAGATCAAACTACATTTTTTTTTTTTTTTTTGTCTCACTCAAGCCCAGGCTGACCTGGAATTCACAATGTAGTCTCAGTGTAGTCTCAAACTCATGGCAATCCTACCTCTGACTCCCAAGTGCTGAGATTAAAGGTGTATGCCACCATGCCAGGAAGTAGGCAGGTTTTTTACTTGTAGGCTTCCATATCACATGATCCATCCTTAAAATATATGTCCCCTCTCTCCTTCCCTCCCTTCCTCTTTTATCTCTCTCCTTCTCCCTGATTTCAAGTTATTTCTAATTAAAAATACTAACAAAAGCCAGTGTGATAGTGTAGGCCTGTGATCTCAGCATACAGGAAGATCAAGAGTTCAAGGTTATCCCCAGCTACATAGCTAGTTCAAGGCCAGTCTGGGCTACGTGAAACCTTGCCTTGAAATATATATGTATGTATATCCTTAGTTCTGTTCCTCTGAGGAAATACAATGAGTACAGGCAGTATGTATAAAGGGCACTGCCTTTCTATTTCTCAAGCTTATTTAGTCTGTAACTCACACAACTTGTCTAAGTGATTCATGCATGTATGGACACAAATGTGTGAATGTATTTTAACTAAAGGAGGGTGCTAAATAACCTGTGTGAGTTGTCATAGCTCAGAACAGAAGCAACACCTAGGGGCTGGAGAGATGGCTTAGTGGTTAAGGCATTTGCCTGCAAAGCCTAAGAACCCAGCTTTGATTCCTCAGAACCCATGTAAACCAAATGCACATGGTGAAGCATGCATCTGAAGTTTATATGCTGAGGTTAAATTGCCTGGTTTGCCCATTATCTCTCTCTTCCTCTCTCTCTCTCTCTCTCTCTCTCTCTCTCTCTCTCTCTCTTTCTCTCTGTAATAGAAGTAACACCTAACAGATGACAAGACAATTCATACCCTGAATGAGTTAGGGAGCAGCAGGAGGATGGAACTAGGGCCACCATGAGAAAACACTGTTTTTCTATTGTCCCCAGGAATCTGCACAGCTTTGGGGCAGGCAACAGTTTTCTACAATATCCAGATCAAATTCAATGAGTTCTGAGAAGGCAGGGAGAGAGGGAAGAGTGTCCCACCAGGAGGGTCACCTGAGGTCTGTAAAACTAAAAGTTTTAAGTTTCTTTTAAATCTGCAGACTTTCTATGAGGTAATTTCAACTACCACATTTAGAAGCAGAGCCAGGCGATAGTGAACCAGCTTACTTCTAATTAATACTGCTCTCTCAGATGGAGAAACAGCAAATGAACCAAAACAAACAGAACACAACTCCCAGAGGAGTAGAGGAGGCATGTAGCCCAATTCCTTGTTTTTTGAGACAGTTTCACTACTGTAGATCAGGTTGCCTTCAAACTCTTGAGCTTCCCACCTTAGCCTCCTCAGTGCCAGGATGACAGGTGTGTGCCACTTCCGGCCACAGCTCTAGTCTCTAGAAGGGCAAAATTAGCAGCGACCTCTGTGTGTGGGCCCAGGCTCCACAGCCACTTCTGCAGGGCTGCTGGGCCCACCAGTGACGCCCTCTTGTGGGTCAGGGTAGAAGAGCACAGCAAGGAGACCTGTCTCCCTTTGGAGGATGACATATAGCTGGTGTGAGGGCCACCTACCATGAAGTTGTCACAGTAGTCCATTTACTGGAGTTTGGGAGAGAACCAAGATTCCTAAGATTCCACAGAATGACAGAAAAGCCTGAACTGTGTAAAAATAATGATTTCATTGAAACACTGTTGTTGTTGGTGCCAAGGAGAGGATAAAGAACAAGATGATTTGAAGTTTATGTGTCTTGGGAGACGGGGAAAAAAAATGATAATTTTGGAACTGATCAGTGTCCTGGAGTCCAACAGGATTCATTTTCAAATGCTTTCCTGACAGACACTTGGATCACAGTGACGTGTGCCGAATGGATGTTGAAACTGGTCACCTTTTACCAGAAGCAGCGAGCGGCACAATCACAGGCTTTTGCTGCTTGCTCAGAAACCCTCCCTCCCTCTAGAGATTGATTCATCTTTTTCTCAGTCCAAATACAGTATTGTTTTTAATAGGTTGGATGTTTACAAAGTCCAAACAAACAAACAATTTATGGATTTATAAACCTTTTGACAGAGTGGCTGTCTGTGCAAATTCAGGGGCCAAAAGAAAGAAATGTGAGATTTGTGATTTTTTTTCAAAACAGAAAACAACACATTTCCAAGGTTAAGCAGAGAGGTCATACCCAATAAACCTATCTAATCAGCCTCGTTAGTATATTTCTTCAGCCACATTTATTTCTCTTATTCAGCAGAGCAAATATCCTCTGAAGAACCCATGGATTGTACAATCACACATACAGAGACCAAAGTGGGATGTGTGTGCAGCCGGTACCCATCCCATCAGGACCATTTGCCACAGAGGGAGGAGAAGTGGCAATCATTTAACGCTTTTGACACAAGTACCTAACTGTAAATCTCAGTGAAGTGTCACTAAGGCATCTCCGCAATAGCAGGATTATTTGCCTCTAGGTTCCTGAGAAAGGCTCAGTCTCATTCTGTGGATGGAAAATATAAACAGAATTGTTTGCAAATAAGAAATGTCAGGCTGGAGAGATGGCTTAATGGTTAAGCGCTTGCCTATGAAGCCTAAGGACCCCAGTTCAAGGCTCGATTCCCCAGGACCCACATTAGCCAGATGCACAAGGGGGCACACGTGTCTGGAGTTCGTTTGCAGTGGCTGGAAGCCCTGGCGCGCCCATTCTCTCTCTTTCTCCCTCTGCCTCTTTCTCTCTCTGTCTGTCACTCTCAAATAAATAAAGAAAAAAAATTAAAAAAAAAAAAAAAGAAATGTTCTTGTCCCTGCCCAGCAGTAGCAGACCTCTGCTGGGCATCAATGAAAGGTCCTGGATTTCAGAAGCAGTTGGAAATCACATTCAAAGAACTTACAGAATTTTATTATCTTCAATGTAACTTGGATGAAATGCTTTATGACTTGTGAATTCCTCACAAATCTGTATTAAAATCTTCCTTCCAAGGACTAGTAAAGAGGTCTCTCTTCTGTGAACTTGGACACTGCTTCTCTGCCTCCTTTATGCTCTTTACTCCCTCCCTCCATCCTATATGAAATGCTGGACTTTCCCTAGCATCAGTCATGTACAGCCTATGTCTATATCCTTTCCCTTGGTAATGCCATCCAATCCCAAGGTTCTCAGACTTAACTTTCAAAGGTAAGTTGTCCAACCACAATTTTCCATGATAGTGTCTGTTGACTTGGTATCTCCACCTGATATTCTCAAACTTCACATGTCCAACTCAGAACTCCTGACATTCCCTCCATATGAGTTTCCTATGTGGCACTAACGTACATTCCTTTGTTTAGGAATCATTAATTCCACCATGTGCCTTATTCCCCTCATTTAGTTAATCACTAAGTCCTGTTAAGTTTGTTTTAAAAATGTACTCCAGGGCTTGGGATGTAGCTAATTGGTAGAATGTTTGTCTAGCATGAACAAAGTCCTGGGTATTGTCATTACCACCATACAATATTGTCACTAGCACTATACAAATGGAGCTTAGTGCAGCATGCCTATAATCCCATTATTTGAGGTGTGGAAGCAGGAGGATCAAAAGTTCAAGGTTATCCTCAGAAACACAGGGAGATTGAGGTTCGCCTGGGATACATGAGACCCAGTTTCAAAAATATATAAGTAAAGGTGGGAAAGATTACTCAGTGGTTAAGGCACTTGCCTGCAAGGCCTAATGACCAGAATTTGATTCCCCAGTACCCAAAGAAAGCCAGATGCACAAAGTGATACATGCACCTGGAGTTTATTTGCAGTGGCTAGAGGCCCTGGCATGTCCATGTGCTCATTCTGTCTGGTGTGATGGCACATGCCTTTAATCCCAGTACTGGAGAGGCTAATGTAGGATAATCGCTTTGAATTCAAGGCCAGCCTGAGACTACATAGTGAATTCCAGGTAAGCCTGGGCTAAAATGAAACTCTACCTGTAAAAAAAAAAGAACAAAAAATATATATACATACACACATACATACACATATTAGGTATCCTAAATCTGCACTTCTTGTCCTCTGATACCAACCTAGTTCAGACTGCAGCCTCTCATGATCAAACTATGACCTTCTAGCCCTCTCAATGACCTCTCTACTTGCACTCTCATCTCCCTAAATGCATTTTCAATAAAGCAACCAGAGGCAACTTTTGAAAATATGAATCTGATGTCTCTGTGGTTTAAAGCCCTTCCAAAGGCTCTTTTTCCACTTCAGTTGTGGGACACTGGAAGAGAACACAGAGCCCACACATTAGGAAGTCGCAGAGATCTGAAAAACCATGATTCATCTTTGAACTCATCCAAGAGTTGCCATCATAAAGCAAGCAAGTACACCCACCTCCAAAGCCTGGCAAACCCCATGAGGAGACAGGGACATAAATATCACTTTACCTTTGGGAGTGAGCAGCATGAAGAGCTGGCAGCCATGCATGTGGAAGATTTATCTGAAATTTTAACTTTTTCTTTTACTTGAGATAGAGTCTCTACTCTGTAGCCCAGGCTAGCCTGGAACTCACTATATAATCTAGGCTGGCCTCCTGTCTCAGACTCTCAAACTTCAGGATTACAGATGTAAGCTACCACACCCAGCTTACCATATTCTTAGAAGCCAGTGTGAGACAGGTGTCCTTTTGGAACTGTTAGAATCATCAGATGCTAGAGGAGTTTGCACTTGCTCAAGCTCATCACTGTTGTCTCTATGAGATGCTCATGGGAAAGCTTAGGGGGAAAGCCAGAGACCAGAGAGGCTCTTAGTGTGTCAGCTGGAGATGAAGACCAACCACAGTGCCAAGATTGCCAGGTTAGATCTTGTTTATAAAACACGATTCAAATATATGTTAATAATAAGAAAAGTGTGCCTTGGGCTGGGGAGATGGCTCATTAGTTAAAGGCACTAGCTTACAAGTCTGCCAGACCAGGTTCAATCCCCCAATACCCACATAAATCCAGATGCACAAAACGGCTCATGTGCCTGGAGTTTTGTTGCACCAACAAGAGGGCCTGGAGCACCCATTCTCTCCATCCCTCTCTTTCACACAAATAAATTAATAAAAACTAAAAATAAATTAAAATATTGAAAACAGAGATATGCTTTAAAAATAAAAACACAGGGCTGGAAAGATGATTTAATAGTTAAAGGGCTTGCTTGTGAAGCCAAAGGACTCAGGTTTGATTCCCCAGTACCCGCTTAAGGCCATGGAGTGCCCATTCTCTCCTCTCTCTCAAAAATAAAATAAAATAAAAGCTTTCTTTAAAAATTTTTTAAAAATAAAAAGAATGTGTATAGTGATGAAAAATGAAAAAATATATATATTCACTAATAAAAAGTAAAACTAAAGAGATACACCAATGTTTTTTGGTGTGTGTGGGGGGTGGGTACATACATGCCATGGCATGAATGTGGATGTCTGAGAACAAGTTGGATATTGTTTCTCACCTTTCCCCTTGTCTGAGGCAGAGTCTCTCATTGCTGACCACTGCATTTGCCAGGCTAGCTGGTCCTTGAACTTCTGAGGGGTTCTCTTTTCTCCACCTCCCATCTTCACCATAGGTGCACTGCATTACAGGCACCTGCTATAGCTTCTGGCTTTTTACATTGGTTCTGGGAATCCAAACCCAGGTACTCAGACTTGTGGGGCAAGAACTGTTTCCACTCAGCCATCTCCCCAGCCCTATGTTAAGTAAGGCTTCTTTGGTGACCCAGAATGTGGTCTGGTTTGGTAACTATCTCATGAGCATGAAAGGTAAATATATATTGAACTCTTGTTGAAGTATTCTTTAAATGTCAGTTCAATAGTGGTCACTATAGTCTGCCCGACTTTCTGCTTGGTTGTCCTATCAATCACTGAGACAGGCCAATAGGTATGTGAAAAAGAGCTCAACACCAGTGCAAATCCGGAAAATCATAATCACAAAGTAATAAGATTAACACTTGTTAATATAAGTGTTACCAATCAGAAAATAAATGAGACAAATTAAAAAAAAAAAAACAAGAGTTGGCAAGTGTTGGCAAGGGCATGGAGAAAGGAGAACTCATATAACATTGTTATGAATTTTACTTGGTAGAGATGTCATGGAAAACTCTATGGGTATTCCTTGGGAACTTAAAATTCATCATATGACCCAGTAATCACTTCATCTTGTACACACTCAAATGAAATGAAAGCAGCACTTCATCAGGATTTATACTCTGTAATTTTCATTGCAATCGAGATATGGAAACCACAAGTTATCCACTGATGAATACATAACAATTCATGATATACATATTTTACATGTGCATATATCCATATGTATGTATTTAAACACATACAATAAAATCTTGTCCCACTTATAAAAAGTGAAGTTTTGTTATTTGAAACATGGATGAAACTGAAGGATATTATGCTAATGAAATAAGCCAAACACAAAAATAAAAATACTGAATGATCTTTTGTTAATTTATTTTTGTTTGAGACAGAGAGAGGGAGAGAGAAAGAGAAAGAGAGAGAAAGAATGGGCATACCAGCGTCTCTAGCCACTGCAAATGAACTCCAGATGCATGCAACACCTTATGCACCTGGCTTACATGGAACCTGGGGAATAGAACCTGGGTCCTTAGGCTTCGTAGGTAAGCACTTTAACCACCAATCCATCTCTCCAGCCCTCAATGACCTTTTTATATATGGAATTTAAATATCAGGCTCAATATATAGGAATAGCAACTAGGGGGATGGTTAGCAGAGTGAGGTGGGAGTGGGAAGTAAATGAGAATGTGTTAAAGAGAACAAAGTTGCAGTTATAAAGGGTGACTAAGTCTAAAGAGTATATAGCAAGAGGACTGTGCTTAACTATGTTATAGATTAGGCTGGAAGCTTGCCAAGACCATAGATTGAAGATGTGTACACACACAATATGAGGTGATGGATATTTCAATCTGCTTGATTATAGTTCCATCAAAACATCATACCATATATTCTAAACAAATCAAGTGAAAACAAAAATTGAGAGGTATGTAAAGCTCTCCAATTATAATTCTATATTTGTCAATTTCTTTTTTATTTTTCTTTACTTATTTATTTGAGAGAGAGAGAGAAAGGCAGAGAGTGGTCAGTATCCACCAAATAAGCCTGGTATATAAGCTTGAATCGGAAATGCTAATTGCACCTTTCATGTCAGGGTAAATTATATGTTAAATCTGATGAATGGTCAGATTTGCCATTCTTAAATAAGCTATATTTTGGGCTTGTCATTAGTTGCTTCCTGCTTTATAGTGCCTTTGTTTCCTCCCCTGACATTCATTACAGAAGGCTCTCACTTGGACACAATCTGATTGGGAAACCTCTACAGACCAAAAATTTTAGCTTCCCAGTTGACAGTATTAAAGATATGGTGCAACATATATCCTTAGGGACTGTGACTTTGTTAGAGGATCTGGTTGTCATAATACCTACTCTTGCGTAAGTACTCTGTGTTGGTTTTTCATTAAATGTGTACATTGGTTAGTTAAATTTTAGAATCTGCCTATATTTTCATCCAGTCAGCCTTCTTGAATACTCTCATAAAAGGCAACCCAATACCTAGGGTCCTTTTGTGGTTACTCTGAGAGTCTTAAGAACCACACATAGCACCTTAAGCTCCTACCCTGAAGCTATAAAAAATCAGATTGATTGATACATCTAATAATGCTACAGAAAATTAGAAAATCCAAGCATAAATTTAATCCAAGATGCAAAAATCACTATATTGTAATACAAGAAACACAAAAAATCAAGACAATATAAATCCACCAAAAAGTATTAATGCATCAGAAATGACCTCAAGTGAGACTTATGTAGAGGAAATGCCTGAGAAAGATTTCAAAAGAATGATTAAAAATATGTTCAAAGAAGTGAAAGAGGAAATCAAATGAGTGAAAGAGGAAATCGAGGAATCAAAGAAGACATAGGAAACCAATTTAGTGAAATAAGGAGGTCAATACAAGACGTAAATATGGAAATAGAAATAATAAAGAAAAACTAGTCTGAAATTCTAGCAATGAAGAACACAGTCCGTGAAATAAAAAACTCTGTAGAAAATCTCACCAGTAGAATGGGTGAAGGAAAGGACAGAATATCTAAAAAAAAAAGATCAGGTGGCAGATCTAATACAGTCCAACAAAGAAAAAAACAAACTAACAGGAAAGTATGAATGGGGATTTCAAGATATGTGGGATACTAAGAAAAAAATCAAACATTAGAATTCAGGGAATAGTAGAAGGAGAAGAAACTTACTCCAAAGGAATAGCAGGCATTTTCAGCAAAATCATAGAAAACTTCCCCCAATTTGGAAAAGAGATGCCAATACAGATAAAAGAAGCCTTCAAAACACCATACAGATGAAACCTGGAAGGAAACTCTTCTTGCTATATTATAATTAAGCTACAAAACATACAAACCAAACATATTGAAAGCAGTTAGAAAGAAAAATCAATCATATACAATAGCAAGCCCATAAGGATCACAGCAGAGTACACAACACAAACTTTAAAAGCCAGGACAGCTTGGAATAATATATTCCAAGTTCTGAAAGATAACTGTCAGCCAAACCTGCAAAGCTATCCATTCATTTACCAGAGAAATAAGGACATCACACAACAAAAGCAAGCTAAAGGAATATTTGAAGACAAAACCAGCTCTACAGATAATACTTGAAAGGATCCTCCATGCTGAAGAGAAAGAAAAGCACACACATCAGGAACCTGGAAAATAAAAACCATACTCACATACCAGTTAATACAAGAAAGCAAAAGTAATCTTCTCTTTTCAGATGACAGTGACCTTGGGATGACTAAGAAGGTATCATAGTGCTGGAAAGAAGTGACTGGAGTACTGAGTAACATCTCGATCACACCTTCCAAGGCTCAGGGTCTAATGTGGAAGAGGTGGCGGAAAGAATGTAAGAGCCAAAGGAAGGGTAGGACTCCTTACAACATGCTCCTTCAGACACAAAATGGCCTGCATATCCATGACCTCACCATGCCTGACACTACCTACACAAGACCATCATAAGAGGAGGAAAAAATCATGACATCAAACTAAAAGAGAGACTGATTGAGATGGGGAAGGGATATGATGGGGCATGGAATTTCAAAAGGGAAAGTGGGGGGAGGGAGGGTATTACCATGGAATTTTTTTTTAATTTTTTTTGGTTTATTTTTATTTATTCATTTGAAAGCAACAGACAGAGAAAGAGGCAGAGAGAGAGAGAGAATGGGCGCACCAGGGCTTCCAGCCACTACAGATGAATTCCAGATGTGTGCGCCCCCTTGTGCATCTGGCTAACGTGGGTCCTGGGGATTCGAACCTGGAACCCGGGGTCCTTAGGTTTCACAGGCAAGTGCTTAACCACTAAGCCACCTCTCCAGCCCTGGATATTTTTTATAATCATGGAAAATGTTAATGAAAATTGAGAAAAAAATTAATTGATTAAAATTTTTTTAAAAAAAGAAAGCAAAGGTAAAACCAAAAGAACTACAAAACAAGAAAAATGGCAAAAATAAATGCACACCTTTCAATTATAACTCTTACTATCAATGGCCTCAATACCTGAAGCAAAAGATATAGGTTTGCAGACTGGATTAAAAAGCAGAATCCTGTAATTTGTTGTCTCTAAGAAACTCACCTTTCTACAATGGATGGACACTATCTTAGGGTGAAAGGCTGGAAAACAGTGTTTCAAGTAAATCAGCCTAGAAAACATGCAGGGGTCACTATCCTAATATCTGACAAGGTAGACTTCAGTCCAACATTAGTTAGGAAAGATAAGGGAGGTCCCTTTTTGTTGATTAAAGGCACACTCCAACAGGAGGACATTGCAGTCCTAAACATACATGCACCTAACATGGAGACTCCCAACTTCATCAAACAAATGCTATTAGAACTAAGGTCACAGATAACATCAAACACAGTTGTAGTGGGTGACTTCAGCATCCTTTCTCTGATCAATAGACAGGTAATCATGGCAAAAAATAAACAGAGATGCATCTGGATTAAATGAGGTCATAGAACAAAAGGACCTAATGTATATATGCAGGACATTTCATCCAAATACTGCAGAATACACATTCTTTTCAGCAGCACATGGAACATTATCTAAAATAGATGATATATTAGGACACAAAGCAAATCATAACAAATACAGGAAAATTGAAATAATTCCTTGACTCTATCTGATCACAATGAGATCAAACTATAAATCAATAGCAAGAAAAGCTATACAAACTGGGTGTGGTTGTGCTCACCTTTAATCCCAGAACTTGGGAGGCAGAGGTAGGAGGATTGCTGTGAGTTTGAGGCCACCCTGAGACAACATAGTAAATTCCAGGTCAGCCTGAGCTAGAGTGAAACCCTATCTCGAAAAACCAAAAAAAAAAAGAAAGAAAGAAAGAAAGAAAAGCTATAGAGCATACACAAAATCATGGAAACTAAAAAAATACACTACTAAATGATGATTAATGGGTCAATGAAGAAATCAAGAAGAAAATAAAAAAATCATAAGCCAAATGACAATGAGAACACAACATACCAAAACCTTTGGAACACAATGAAGGTAGTCCTAAGAGGGGAATTTAAAGCTTTAAGTGCCTATATTAAAATTTTTTGAAGGTCTCAAGTAAACAACTTAATTCTTCATCTAAAGGCCTTGGAAAAAGAAGAACAAGGCAAATTGAAAATCAGTAGATGGGAAGAAATAATAAAGATTAGGATAGAAATTAATGAAATAGAAACCAAAAAACAATCCAAAGAATCAATGAAACAAAGAGTTGGTTCTTTGAAAGGATAAGCAAGACTGACCCTTAGCAAATCTGACCAAAAGAGAGAAGAGACACAAATTAATAAAATTAGAGATGAAAAAGGTACCATCACAACAGATACCAGAGAAATTCAAAAAATCATAGGGACTTACTATAAAAACATATACTCCATTAAGTTTGAAAATCTGAAAGAAATGGATGATTTCCTTGATTTATATCACCTACATAAATTAAATAAGATGAGATTAACCACATAAGTAGACCTATAACAAATATAGAGATACAAGCAATTATCAAAAATCTCCCAACTAAAAAGAAGTCCAGACCTAGGTGGATGCACTAATGAATTTAACCAGGCTTTCATGGATGAACTAACACCAATGTTTCTTAAACTTTTCCATCAAATAGAAAAAGGAACCCTACCAAACTCCTTCTATGAAGCCAGCATCACCTTAATACCAAAACCAAACAAAGATAGAACAAAAAGAGAAAATTTCAGACCAGCATCCCTCATGAACATAGATGCAAAGATTCTCAACAAAATATTGGCAAACAAAATACAAGAATATACCAAAAAGATCATTCCCACCGACCAAGTAGGCTTTATCCCAGAGATGCAGACATGGTTCAACATATGTAAATCAATAAATGTAATACATTATATAAATGGACTGAAGGACAAAAATCACATGATCATCTCATTAGATGCAAAAAAAAAGCATTTGACAAAAATCTAACATTTCTTCATAATAAAAGTCCTACAGAGACTGGGAATAGAAGGAACATATCTCAACTTAGTAAAGGCTATTTATGATAAACCTACAGCCAACATAATACTAAATGGAGAAAAACTTGAAGCTTTTCCACTAAAATCAGGAATAAGACAGGGGTGTCCACTGTCCCCACTTTTATTTAATATAGTACTGGAAGTTTTAGCCATAGCAATAAGGTAAGAGACACATAAAAAGGACACAAGTTGGAAAGGAAGAAATCAAGTTATCATTATTTGCAGATGACATGATTCTATACATAAAGGACCCTAAAGACTCTACCAGCAAACTGTTAGAGCTGATAAATAACTATAGCCATGTAGCAGGATACAAAATAAACACACAGAAATCAGTAGTCTTCCTATTTGCTAACAATAAACACATGGAGGATGAAATGAATCACTCCCATTCACAGTTGCATCAAAAAAATAAATAAGGGCTGGAGAAATGGCTTAAGGGTTAAGGCATTTGCCTATGAAACCTAAGGACCACAGTTCGATTTCTCAGGACCCATATAAGCCAGATGCACAAGGTGGTGCGCACATCTGGAGAACATTTGCAGTGGTTGGAAGCCCTGCCATGCCCATCCTCTCTTTCTCTCTGCCTCTTCCTCTCTCTCTCTCTCTCTCAAATAACTAAATTTAAATAAATAAATAAGCCAAGCATGGTGGTACCTGCCTTTAATACCAACACTCGGGAGGCAAAGGTAGGAAGATCGCCATGAGTTTGAGGCCACCCATAGTAAATTCCAGGTCAGACCCTACCTCTAAAAACCAAAAATAAATAAATAAATAATATACCTGGGATTAAACCTAACCAAAGAAGTAAAGGATTGCTACAATGAAAACTTCAATACACTCAAGCAAGAAATTGCAGAAGACACTAGGAAATGGAAAGATATTCCTTGTTTATGATCAAAAGAATCAATATTGTGAAAATGGCAATCTTACTGAAAGCAATCTGCACATTTAAAGCAATCTCCATCCAAATTCCAATGGCATTCTTCATGGGAACAGAAAAAACAATCTAAAAATTCATTTGAAAGCACAAAAAAACCTCAAATATCTAAAACAATTTTGAGCAACAAAACTAAGACTAGTGGTATCACTGTACCTGATTTTAACTAATATTACAGAGCCATAGTAACAAAAACAGCATGGTACTGGCCCAAAAACAGACATGTAGATCAATGGAACAGAATAGATGACCCAGATGTAAGTCCAGTAGCTATAGCCACCTGATCTTCCACAAAAATGCCAGAAATACTTACTGGAGAATAGACAGCCTCTTCAACAAATGGTGCTGGGAAAACTGGATATGTTTCTGTAGAAGGCTGAAAATAGATCTTTCTTTCTCTCCATGCACAAGAATTAAGTCCAAGCTGGGCATGGTGGTTCATGCCTGTGGTGGTTTGATTCAGGTGTGCTCCATAAACCTAGGTGTTGTGAATGCTAGCTCTCCAGCTGATGGATATTTGGGAATTAATGCCTCCTGGAGGGAGTATATTGTTGGGGGCGGGCTTAAGGGCTTTATAGCCAGTTTCCCCATGCCAGTGTTTGGCACACCCTCCTGTTGCTGTAGTCCACCTTATGTTGGCCAGGGGGTGATGTCCACCCTCTGCTCATGCCATCATTTTCCCCTGCCATCGTGGAGCTTCCCCTCGAGCCTGCAAGCCAAAATAAATCTCTTTTTCCCAGAAGCTGCTCTTGGTTGGGTGATTTCTACCAGCAATGCGAACCAGACTGCAACAGTAAAGTGGTACCTAGGAGTGGGATTGCTGCTAGACACCTGACTATGTGGCTTTGGCCTTTTGGAGCTGATTTTCAAGAGGAATGTGGGAGGATTTGAAACCTTGGCCTAAGAGATGCTTTGCAGTGCTGTAAGTACAGCCTGATGGACTGTTCTGGTCTGAGCTGCAAGACCTGAATGTAGTAAGAACTATGGACTGTGAGGTTTGGCTTATGAGGGTGAGAAAGAGCTTTGCCTGGACTGGGCTAACAGTTTGTGTGAGACGCTTGCTCTTATGCCCATGTCCTGAGAAGTTAGGCAGTGTTGCTTGGCGTAGAAATGAACTGGTGTGAGCAGAGGGATATGGCACAGAAAGAAAAATCTTTGGGTGAACTCTTGCCCGTTCAGCTGCAACTGAGAGATTACAACCTTTGAGACTGGGCTAGCTGACCTGCACTGGGGCAACAAGAAGAATGTAGACTCTTCTGAAGGGGCCTGAGTGGTCAAGGAGTGTCCTGTTCTTCAAAGTCTGCTTTATTCCCCCCTGGATTAACAAATTGGCACCCTATCTGGTATTGTGGAGTATAAGAAATGCTGGAAAGAGGGTCATTGAGTTTGCAACACGGTCTTGTGTTTTGGAAATGGCCATGGGCAGTGTGAAGCGGGTTTGCTGGTTGCCTGCATAGAGACCCCATGGGGCCATGAGGATGAACCGTGGCTTGCAGTGGAGACCCAGTGGAGATGCCAGGACCATGAGATGGCTGCCAAGGAGCTGCCTGCCTCGATGAAGTTTCCCAGGACTGTGAGTAGCCTAGCTGGAGGGGCGGAATTGGAATGCCAGAGACTTGTTGCTGGTTAGAATTATCGGACTTGGGCTGGAGAGATGGCTTAGTGGTTAAGCGCTTGCCTGTGAAGCCTAAGGACCCCGGTTCGAGGCTCAGTTCCCCAGGTCGCACGTTAGCCAGATGCACACGGGGTCACACGCGTCTGGAGTTCATTTGTAGAGGCTGGAAGCCCTGGCCCGCCCACTCTCTCTCTCTCCCTCTATCTGTCTTTCTCTCTGTGTCTGTCGCTCTCAAATAAATAAAAATTAAAAAAAAAAAAAAGAATTATAGGACTTGAAGATTTGTCACTGGCTAGAGTTGCTGGACTTGAAGCTACAGATGTTTGCCCTGGTTGTTTTAAATCTTGTAATGGTTGAATGTTTCTTTGCTATGCCCAATGCCATCTTTTGCAGCGTGAATATTTATTCTGTGCCATTATGGGTTTTTTGAGGTTATTTTTTGGTATTACGGCTCACTTAAAAGATCTTGAACTATGGGGATGTATGACCATCATTGGAATTGATAAAAACTATGGGGACTTTTAAAGTCAGACTGAATGCATTGTATTTTACATCATGTATGGATATCAGTTTATGGGGGCCAGGGGCGGAATGTGGTGGTTTGATTCAGGTGTGCCCCATAAACCTATGTGTTGTGAATGCTAGCTCTCCAGCTGATGGATATTTGGGAATTAATGCCTCCTGGAGGGAGTATATTGTTGGGGGCGGGCTTAAGGGTTTTATAGCCAGTTTCCCCATGCCAGTGTTTGGCACACCCTCCTGTTGCTGTAGTCCACCTTATGTTGGCCAGGGGGTGATGTCCACCCTCTGCTCATGCCATCATTTTCCCCTGCCATCATGGAGCTTCCCCTCGAGCCTGTAAGCCAAAATAAATCTCTTTTTCCCAGAAGCTGCTCTTGGTTGGGTGATTTCTATCAGCAATGCGAACCGGACTGCAACAATGCCCTTAATCTCAGCATTCTGGGGGCAGAGGTAGGAGGATCTTTGTGAGTTTGAGACTGCCCTGAGACTACATAGTGAATTCCAGGTCAGCCTGGGCTAATGTAAAACCCTACCTCAAAAAGAAAAAGAAAGAAAGAAAGAAAGAAAGAATTAAATCCAAATGGACCAAAGACCTTAATATCATACCTGAAACTCTGAAACTGCTAGAGGAACAAGTAGGGGAAGCCCTTCAATATATTGGTATTGGCAAAGACTTTCTGAATAGAACCCCACTAGGTCAGAAAATAAAACCACAGATCAACCATTGGTACCTCATAATATTACAAAGCTTTGGTATTGCAAAGGACACTGTGAATAGAGCAAAGAGGCAACTTAAAGAATGGGAGAAAATCTTTGCCAGCTATACATCTGATAGAGGATTAATATCCAGGATATACAAAGAACTCAAAAAATTAAATAATAAGAAATCAAACAATCCAATTAAAAAATGGGCTATGGGGCTGGAGAGATGGCTTAGTGGTTAAGCGCTTGCCTGTGAAGCCTAAAGACCCCGGTTCGAGGCTCAGTTCCCCAGATCCTACATTAGCCCGATGCACAAGGGGGCGCACGCGTCTGGAGTTCGTTTGCAGAGGCTGGAAGCCCTGGCGTGCCCATTCTCTCTCTCCCTCTATCTGTCCTTCTCTATGTGTCTGTCGCTGTCAAGTAAATAAAGAAATAAAATTTTTTAAAAAATGGGCTATGGAACTAAAGAGTTCTCAAAAGAAGAAATACAGATGGCATATAGACATCTAAAAAAATGTTCTACATGCCTAGTCATCAGATTGAACTACATTGAGTTTCTATCTCACTGCTGTCAGATTGGCTACTATCATGAAAACAAATGATCATAAATGCTGGCAAGGATGCAGTAAAAGAGGGATCCTTCTACACTTTTAGTGGGAATGCAATCTGGTCCAGCCATTGTGGAAATCACTGTGGAGGTTCCTGAGACAGATAAAAATAGATCTATCATATGACCCAGCTATAGCACTTTTAGGCATATACCCTAAGGACTCTCCTCACTACCTTAGAGAAACTTGCTCAACTACGTTTATTGCCACTATATTCACAATAGCTAGGAAATGGAGCCAGCCTAGATGTCCCTCAACTGATGAGTGGATAATAAAGATGTGTCACATTTATACAATAGAGTTCTACTCAGCGGTAAAGAAAAATGAACTTAGAGCCGGGTGTGGTGTCATACGCCTTTAATCCAAGCACTTGGGAGGCAGAAGTAGGAGGATCACCATGAGTTCAAGGCCACCCTGAGACTACATAGTGAATTCCAAGTCAGCCTGAGCTAGAGTGAAACCCTACCTCTAAAAAAAAAAAAGAAAAGAAAAGAATATTGAAGTTGTAAAATTTGCAGGAGAAAGGATGGATCTGGAAAGTATTATACTTATTAAGGTAACCCAGGCTTAGAAAGCCAAATGTCTCATGTTCTCTCTTATATGTTGATCCTAGCTATAAACGATTGGACTTATATGTAAATAGGAATAAAACTCAGTAGCAGAGGCCAGTAATCTAGAAAGGACATATAAAGGGAATAGAAAGGGAGGAAGGGAGGACTTAGTAGGATGCCATTGTATATATGTAAGTAGCATAACAGGTAAATAGGGGTGAAAAAGCCTAACTAAGGTCAAGGGAAGAGATTGAGTAAAGGAAATGTGGAGGGAGGAATAATCAAAACCTAAAAAGGATATAAATAAGTCACATAGAAACCTATGTTAATGGAACACTCAGAAGCCATAGATTGTTGCTAGAAAACTTTTAGCACCAGGGATGGCATACCTTCCAGTAAGTTGTTGGCCCGGGAGGTCTGTGATACCCCCAGACATTACAGGCCATTGCCAAGGCCCTTGGTTTCCCACAAGGAATAGATGGTAAGACTCTATTGCTGAAGACCCCACATACTTGGGCTGCAAGGTCACTCAGAGCTCCTGCTGGAGCTGAGCTGCAAACCTCCTCCATGTAGACCAGCTGACAGAAATGCAGGTCAGTGGGAGAGAAAAAAAGAGAGAGCGCCAGTGAAGATACTCAACAATGGACACTACAAGCCTTATATTTGGCCATCCAGGCCAAATGACCCAACGGGTCCTTTAATGGCATGTCTGTTATGGGGGAAACCAGCCGCCAGCTATTTTAACTGTAGGCCCACTCCATGGGAGGAAACATCCTTGATAATGGAAACCTACAACAGGGGTAGTCATGAGCCCTAGGGGTGTAAAGTCTGCTGATTTCTGGCTAAATGTATACATTTATTTATTATGCTCACCAAACTGCCCAGTAAGCACTTCTCTTAATGTTCATGCCCACATATTAATGCTACTCTCACTTTTGGTTAGAGAAGCTTTTCTTTTCTGATGGCAGTGACCTTGGGATGACTCAGAAGGCACCATGGCACTGAGAAGTGACAGAGGAGTGCTCAGCACTGAAATATCTCTATCACACCTTCCAAGGCTCAGGGTCCATTGAGGAAGAGGTGGTGGAAAGAATGTAAGAGCCAAAGGAAGGATAGAACTCCTTACTATCAGTGCTCCTCAAGACACAAAATGGGCTGGATATTCATGACCTCATAGTGTCTAATACTACCTACACAAGACCATCATAATATCAGGAAAAGATGATGACATCAAAGAAAAGAGAGACTGAGAGGGGGACGGGATATGATGAAGAGTGGAGTTTCAAAAGGGAAAGTGAGGGGAGGGAAGGAATTACCATGGGATATTGTTTACAATTAAGGTAGTTGTCAATACAAAAAAGAAAAAAAAAACTTTAAAACCTTAGCTCTTCAAACAACACTTCCTATAAAAGACACAGAATACAAAAATGATCATCTCATGAAGGAACTGCATGTATAATATATAAATAATTCTCAAGCCTCAATAACCAGGAAACAATACTGCAGCTCACAAGGCACACGGGGTTTCCATGCACCGTTGGCAAGGGGCGGAGCGCGCTGCGCAGGCGCGTGGAGCTAGAGCGCTTCTCCGCTGCTGCGTCACAGGCCGCCATCTTCAAGGTGGGCAGGAGACGAGGGCGCCCTCTGCCAGCTGAAGCGCAGCGTGCAGGGCATCGTCAAGTGTTCGCCTGATGAGCAGAGGCTCTACGAGGATGACGGGCTCCTTGGTGATGGAAAAGCGCTGGTGAGTGAGGGGGCCACCCTGAAGCGCCTCGTGGGTGACACCCCATGACGTCAACAAAGGAGGCCGCCTGGCACCAGCACCGTCAATCGTGACCCGTTCCAGCTCCCTCTGCGCTCACCGAGGAGCAGCTCTGCACGAAGAACCGAAGGTCAGTGACCAAGTTCCAGTCAACTTAATGGTAAAGCATTGCCTGGAACGAGAGGACAGCAAGCTTGTAGAACTATTCGTGGGCCATTTGAAAGGGTACCTCGAATGCCAGGCCTATGGGAACCTCCATGATTTTTAGGTTCCTTTGTGGCCCACCCCCGCCTATCCACAAGAAAGGTTTACTGGGAGCAAAACTGGAGATAGAAAATGCCTCAGAATGGCTTAGCGGTTAAACGCTTCCCTGTGAAGCCGAAGGACCCCGGTTCGAGGCTCAATTGTCCAGGACCCACGTTAGCCAGATGCACAGAGGGTCTGGGGTTCCTTTGCAGTGGCTGGAGGCCCTGTCGTGCCCATTCTCTCTCTCCCTCTATCTGCCTCTTTCTCTCTCTGTCGCTCTCAAATAAAAATGAACAAAAAAAATTTTTTTAAAAAGAAATAAAATGCTGCAGTGTGCCAGAGATGTAGGCAGAAGACAGGAGGTACCGAAAGGTTGATAGGACACAGATTCCCCACCACAGTCCTCCTGTTCATTGACTCAGGAGGCAGAGGTAGGAGGAGGGTTGAGAGTTCCAGGCCACCTTGAGACTATGTAGTGAATTCCAGGTCTGCCTGGGCTAGAGCAACCGAGACCCTACCTCAAAAAACCAAAAAGAAAAAGAAAAAAGAAAGGTCAATAGTGTAGACTTGCCATGAAGTGACTTAAGTCCAGGGAACTTCCTCAGTGAAAGAGACTCAATACTATATACCAGCTATTTGCCCTTTACAACCACTATGGCCATTACACAGCCTTGTGCTGGTGCCAGGCTGGTTGATACATCTATAGTGATGCAGGTGGCCACTGGTAGTGAAAACCAGGTGGCATCCAGTGAAGGTGATGTGCTGTTCTCCTAATTGATGCAGGAGTCACCTTGTGTCTGTGACGCCCCCTGAAGCCCTGGCTCCTGTGAAACTCATCAATATCTTAAGCTCTCAGGCACCCCATTTACCCCAGAGATGTCTAATTTTGTGTCTTTTTTAATTGGAGAGGGGAAAGAGTGGTTGTAGCTCATATTTTTTTTAATACCTCATGTACAAGCTTTGCCTGCCTGCCCCTGTGCAGCCCCCAGAACCTCTGCAATCTCACTTTTTGTTTTGACCATAGGGTCTCCGCCTAGCCCAGTTTGACCAAGCACTCACTCTTTAGCCCACTATGGCCTCAAACTCGTGGTGAGTCTCCTTGGTCACCCTCACTGATGCTAAGATTAAAGGCGTGCACTACTACAGCCAGCCACAATCTCACTTTTGGAGAATACATTAAGAAAAAGTTGGGGGGGAACATTGTCCAGTAAGATTGAGAATCCAGGAGTTTCCATTTGGCCTTTGATTCGTCACAATCATGTTGAATCCTAATCCTTCAATTGCATTCATCCCAAATGTGACAGTGACCTGTTATAAAATATGACTGTGAATTGTGAACTTCAGATACACACGTTAGCTATATACTGGTCAAGACAAGACACCAGCAAGTCTGTGTCATTTGTGGTGAGCATGCTTCAAGTAAATTACCCCATTCCAGTTCAGACAGAACAAACATAATGACATTAAGATGCATTCATTTTATTTAGACTCTCATTGAATAATCAGATGCATATGATTGAAGTGACATTGTTTTTTTAATTTTTATAATTTTTTAAATTTATTTATTTGAGAAAAAAAGAAGCAAATAGACAGAGACAGATAGAAAGAAATGGGTGCTCCAGGTCCTCTAGCCACTGCAAACGAACTCCAGACACATGTGCCACCTTGTGCATCTAGCCTGTGTGGTTCCTGGGGAATAATACCTGGGTCCTTTGACTTTGCAGGTAAGTGCCTTAACTACTAAGCCATCTCCCCAGCCTGGAACAATGTTTTCTTGAGAACTTTATTGTCTAAAATTGGTCAAATTCCCATCGTGTTTTACTTTTATATTTCCTCTCCCTCACCCCACTCCACTGAGGGACCTCCTCGGTGGGGTTATCTATTCATTGTCGGGTCATGAATGCACCAGTCAGTCTCTGTAGGGGGTGGACAATTCCTCAGAATCTACCTTCCCATCATATGTCTCTTACATTCTTTCTCCCATTGTTGTCTTTCCCATTGTTCCCTAAGTCTTGGAGGACATGTTATATGTCTCTAAAGGGACAATTTTGACAAGAGAAATATTGAGATATTGCCCTCCATACATCGTCCAAGCTTTTCAATTATGTTTCACCTTTTTAAATCTTGTTGGAACTTTATTCACGTCTTCCCAAACACTTATTTTAACTGTTTATTGATGACTTCCATACATATAGACATCATAACATGATCATAATTCCCTCCCACAACCCTCTCTTTTCCCTCCTGAACTCCCCTTTCACTAAATCCCTGCTCCTTTCCAAAATGTGACACAGGAGCCAGGCATCACTTGGGAGGGTGAGGAATGTGTGGCAGATGCTCCTTCTCTCCTAGACCCTGGAAGCCTTTGCAAAGGTGAGAGAATTCAGTGGGAGACAAATTAAGATAATTCACCTACAAATCTATGTGAATTTTATATTTTGATTATTTTGTATTTCTAATTTAAATATTGTATGCTTTTCATTATTTCTATTTCTTCTTGAGATACCTTAAGAATCTTACTTTGCCGAGAAAAGAACCCATTAATTACATCTAAACTTCAAACTTTATTTTAAGCTGATATAAAAGTTACACATAGTGATGGGGTGCTATGTGAAAATCAGAGTTAGCATATGCATCTCCTCAAATACTCATGATTTCACTATGTTAAAAACATTCAAAATCCTTTCTTCTAGTTTCTGGTGTACATACTATGTTATCAAGATCCATAGTCACTGCTGTGTAATAGACACCAGAGCTGCTTACTCTTGTACAACTATGTCTTAGCACCCACTCATTAACCTTTCCCCATTAATTAGTCAGTGGTTCAAGGCAGGTCAGATGACAGGGCTAGTGTGTGGTGGGGGGGTGGAATTGGCAGGGCTGGAGCCTAGCTAGGAAGGAGACAGGGCAGGTAAGGAGGAAGAGAGGGATGCACAGGGCAGAGCAGTGCTGAAACATAGCAGGGCACTCCTGGGTATTTAACAATGCTAACAATGCTTATATTACCAAATAATATAAGACCCTTTCTTTACTAAAGCATTGAGCGAGTAAGAGCTGTAGTTGGCATTTGACTTCTTTCTGAACAAGAAGCTAAATCTTAAAGCATTGTAGGGATCGTGATGAGTGCCTGGCCTTCATGCATGTCTCTGTGGTGATGTTTTTATCCCATTGGTAAATGCAGAGTAGAGACTGTGCATGCAGAAAGAAGGTATGTGACTAGTAAGATGGCACAAATATGGTGTCTCTTGAAATGTATTGTTGCTAAAATTATTTCCTAGTCTTTTGTGTAGAACTTGCCTTCAGCAATGAAATGACTGAACTTACATATGTAATTTCTCAACAGCTCTAGCCCTTTATGTGCACCACTCCAGCCACTGAGAATCCAGATGAGGTTGTGTACCATAGTATTACTGATCACATTTGTGTCCAGGTGTGAAAGATGATATTGGCTATTGTAAGAAATTAAGATTATTTTTTACTTTTTTTTATTTTAGAGTGAGGAAGAGAGAGAATTAGCATCCAGGGCCTCAGCCATTGCACTCAAACTCCAGACACTTGTACCACCTGATGGGCATGTGCAACCTTGTGCTTGCCTCACCTTTGTGTGTCTGGCTTACAGGGGACCTAGAAAGTCTAACATGGGTCCTCAGGCTTCTCAGGCAAGTACCATAACTGCTAGGCCATCTCTCCAGGTGAGCAATTAAGATTCTGTAGTCACATATTAGAGTATATTTTAAGATAACTTGAAATTATAAGTAGAAACAGTCAAAACTATTGTTCTAGAATATACTTACCTAGTTTTAGCTCATCCTCAGACAAAATGGATCACAATAGAAGCATGCATGATGTCTATTGCATTTTATTCCTGAGCCTCATTTTAATGATCAGAAGATGATGATGAAGGGGCAGTTTTGGTAAGAGAAATATACAAATGAGTATTTTCCTCCATACATCTTTCCAAATATTTTTTATCAGTTTTACTTTTTAAATATCATTTGAACTTTTTTCACATAGTCCCAACTAATATTTTTACTTTGAAATTTTTGGACACATACCTAATTCATACATTTCAGAAAAAAGTAGTTAATATGATGTTTACAGAATGCTGAAAGGGTATGTCAAGATAGTTAATTTTTAGTAGAAATGTTAAAGTATATACCTTTGCACTATATGTGCTTAATTTTCAAATATAGCCCATCACTATATAATTAAAATCACAGAGTGTGGGAGGGGAGGCAGGAAGAGAAAGGTGCTGAGGCCTGCCAGCACAGCAGACTCTGAGTTCAGGGAGCTGCTGAGAGAGCCCAAAGTCCAGGACCTTCTTGCCATGCTACCTTTGCCCTTCAGGAACAGGAACAGTGCCCTCTGTGACTACACAGAATGTCACTGCCCCTCCCTACCCCTGTCAAGTCAGAGGCAGCATGGAGCCAAACCTCAGCAGCTTTGGAGCTGACCATGAAGCTGAGTGAGAGGAGGCAGGTGGGAGTAGAGGTGGCCCAGGGACTGGTGAGTCTTCACTTTGACCTTCAGTAAAACCAGGGTAGCTGCCTGCGTGGAGGGAGACCTCTGAGCTAGCTGTTGACAGGACAAAGCAGGTTGGACACCTCCCCATTCACAAGGCCTGGGTTCTCAGCACAGTCTGACCCACTAATAAACCACCCAGGGATGATGTGGATGTGGAAGACCTAAATTCATCCCTGAAGAACCTTTACTAAGACCCGCATCACAGTGCCCCTCCCACAATGGCTTCCAGCACATAATGGTCTCCATGACACTGCCCTTGCAACACTAAGTGTCCTGGAATCAGAGGGTGTGGTGTTCCCAGGCCAGTCACATCCTGCTGTCAGGTGGCTTTGAGAGAAAGACCTGCATTTCAGAACTTCAATCTGCCTGCCACTCCTAACTGCTTCCCTGAGCTTATTGGCCCAGTATGTCCCTGTGCTAACTCTGGGCCCTTTACTTCTGAATTTAAAGCAAATGTTTTCTGAAGTTCCTGCTTGGATGCACAAGAACCCAGCTGTGAGCTCAGAAGCCTGAAAATTGCCAGAGCCATAGGACTTGGGAAAGAAAGGAGGTACTAGGGAACAGAGAGGAGGCTATTGCCCACAGCACTCCTGGGACCATCTCCTTCCAACCTGTTTGCTTCAGCTGTCACTCCAACCTCCTGCCCCCTTTGGACATATCCCAAAGCTAGGAAGATGGCTACTATGTTAGCTGAGAATTTTGGAAACATTCAAACTCCTTTCATGTAGATTTCTGGCATATATAGTCTATGGTCTGTACTCACAGTGCTGTGTAGCAGCCCACCACTGCTCTTACTCCTGTAAGAATGGGACCTAGCACCCATGACTAACCTTTCCCGACAATTAGATAGTGGGGTAGGGCAGGTCTAGTGAGGGGGGAAAATGAGTAGGGACAACCAAGGTTGGAGCATAGCTAGGAAAGGGTAGGGCAGGGATGAGGAAAAAAGTGTAGGGAGGGACAGAGTTGGGCATGGCTTGAACACAGCTGGTCATTCCTGGGTACGTAACAATGCTCATATTACCAAATAATGTAAGACCATTTAGAACAGTCATGGTCCCTTTTGCCAAGAAACTGAAGGTAGGGATTATAACAATATTTGACACTAGAAATATCTAGATAAGAGAATTGACCTCTTATTGTGTTTTTTATTTTTTTGAGGTAGGTTTCTCACTCTAGCCCAGACTGACCTGGAATTCACTCTGTAGCCCCAGGCTGACCTCAGATTCATGGTGATTATCCTACTTCTCCCTCCCGAGTATATGCCACCATGCTTGGAGATTCCTGAGACACCTAAAAATAAATCTACCATATGATCCAGCTATACCACTCATAGGCATATATCCTGAGGACTCATCCCACTACCTTAGATATACTTTCTCAACCATGTTTATTGCTCCTCTATTCACAATAGCTGGGAAATAGAACCAGCCTAGATGTCCCTCAACTAATGAGTGGATAATGAAGAGGTGGCACATTTATACAATGGAGTTCTACTCATCAGTAAAGAACAATGAAGTTATGAAAGTTTTGGGAAAATGGATGGATCTGGGAAGGGTTATACTTAGTGATGTAACCCAGGCCCAGATAGCTAAACATCACATGTTCTTTCTCATATGTGGATCCAAGATACAAATGATTGGACTTCTATATGAATAGGAATAAAACTTAGTAGCAGAAGCCAGCAAGCTAGATAGGAGATATAAAGGTAATAGAAAGGGAGAGAGTGGGACTTAATAGGATGGTACTGTATATATGTGAATAGAAGAACAGATTAATGAGAGTGAAAAGGCCTAGGTGAGGTCAGGAGGAGAGATGGAGTAAAGGAAAGGTGAAGGGAGGGCTAATCCAAATCTAAGAGAATATAAGTAAGTCATATAGAAACCTATTTTTTAGGACAATAGAACACTCAGAAGCCATCGATAGTTAATAGATAATTTCAGTGCCAGGGATGGGATACCTTCCACTAAATTCTTGGCTAGGAAGGTCCTTGATACCCCCAAAATATTACAGGCCATTACCAAGCCCCTTGGTTTCCCACCAGGAATAGATGGTAAGACCATACTGCTGAAGACTCCACATACTTGGGCTGCCAAGGTCACTGAGAAATCCTGCTGGAGCTGAGCTGAAAACCCCCTCCATGTAGACCAACTGACAGAAAGCTGGAAAAAAGCCACATTGCATGCAGTGCCCATTTAAAGTCAGATGCACAAGGTGGCATATGCATCAGGAGTTTATTTGCAGTGACTGGAGTCCCTGACATGTCCGCTCCCTCCCTCCCTCTCTCTCTCTCCCTTCCTCCCTCGCCCCTCTCTCTCCCTCCCCCCCCCCTCGTTTCTCTATGCTTGCAAATGTGGGACAGGGGTAAGAGGAAAGACAGGAGAACCAGGATAGTGGAGAGTATATAAGAAGGGGTGGGGAGCTGGAGAGATGGCTCAGCAGATAAGGTGCTTGCCTATAAAGACTAACGACCCAGGTTCAATTCCCCAGTGCCAACTTAAAGTTATATGCAAAAGATGGCACATGCATTAGGAGTTTCTTTGCAGTGTCTGAAGGTCCTGGAGTGTCCATTCTCTCTGTCTCTCTCCCACACCCCCTCTCTCTTTCCTTGAAAACAAATAACTTTTTTTTTAAAGGAGAGAGAGTAGTGGGCAGAGTGAATGATCAGAAATTAGGAGAGGAGACAGAGGAATGGGAAGGAGAATAGAAAGGAGGAATGATAGAGGTGAGAAGAAAAATAATGGGAATTGACCAGAGGGGAAAGGGGAGTAAGTTTTAAGTTCAGAGGAGGAAGGGGATGTGAGAGGGGGAAGAGGGTTATTGGAGAGTTGATAGGAAGAGTGTAAGAAGAGAAGTGAAGGAGGATGAAGGGGGCCAGAGGGTAAGGGTAGAAAAGAGGAGGTAGAAGACAGGAATTGGGGCAGACTAGAGATGGGAGTACAGAGAGGGTACAGGAGAGAATGAGAGGACAAGGAAAAAGCGAGAGAAGGGCTTCAGAGGAAGAAGAAGGGGAGGGAGGGAAGAAGGGCCTCGATATTTTATGAGGAATAAGAGGAGAGTTGGGGTGTATGAGGGGATAGGGGATAGAGGGAGTGAGTGAAGAGTTGGTAGAGGGGAAGAGGATTGGGTGAGAGAAGATGTGAAGTGAGAAAGAACACAGAGGATACTAGTGGGGTAGTTAAGGATGAGGGGAAAGACAAGAAGGGAGATCAGAGAGAAGGGGGAAAGGAAAGGGTAAATGACAGAAGACGAAATGGAGGGAGAGAGCGAAGAGGTAGGAGAGGGAATATAGCAAATGGGGACAGGAGAAAGGAAGGAGGGATGCAGGTGAAAGAGAAAAGGAATGCTAGAGTGGATGATAGGT
Source organism: Jaculus jaculus (assembly GCF_020740685.1). Lineage (NCBI taxonomy): Eukaryota > Metazoa > Chordata > Mammalia > Rodentia > Dipodidae > Jaculus > Jaculus jaculus. The sequence goes on from NC_059103.1 coordinate 143,716,434, forward strand.
ATGAGAGGATGAAGAAAGCAAAAAGGGGGAAAGGGAGGAAAATGTAGAGAAGAACTAAAAGGGAGAGTGGGAAGTCAAGAAGGCTAGAAGAGGAGGATCAGGAGAGAGCAGGTGTGATAGTAGAGATTAGGAAGAAGAGAAGGAAGGGAGCAGGTGAAAGTGAAGTAGGGAGGAAAAGAGAAAGAAGAGATAAGGGCATGCTGGAGGGGAGAAAGGAAAATAGGGGAGATACAAAGGGTGGGGAGAGGTCAGGTGAGGCGGGGCATGCCTTTAATCCCAGCACTCAGAAGGCAAAGATAGGAGGATCACTGTGAGTTCGAGGCCACTCTGAGAGTATATAGTAAATTCCAGGTCAGCCTGAGCTAGAATGAGACCCTACCTTGAAAAACTAAAAAAAGAAAGAAAGAAGGAAGGAAGGGAAAGAGGGAGGGAGGGAGGGAGGGAGGGAGGGAGGGAGGGAGGGAGGGAGGGAGGAAGGAAGGAAGGAAGGAAGGAAGGAAGGAAGGACGGAAGGAAGGAAGGAAGGAAGGAAGGAAGGGGGCAGAAAAAAGATGGGGAGAAGGAAGAAAGGGAAAATAAGAAAGAGGAGAGGGAAGAAGTGGTAGAGGAAGAGGGTTAAGAGATGGGAGAAGGGCGAGGAGATACTGGAGAGAAGAAAGAGGAATGAGAGGACAGGGGCAAATGGGAAGAATGGGAATAGGGAAGAGGGGAGATAGAACACCAGTGAAGAGGAAAGGGGATAGAGGGAAAGGAGCAGAAAAGGAAGAGGGGAAAGCACTAAAGTGAAGACGGAAAGAGGATAGGGGAAGAGTAAGTTTGAGGAAGAGTTTGGTGAGAGGGGAAATGAAAGAGAGAGGATACTTTAGAGAGGTGCAATTCAGAAGTGGGTGTGGGGATGAGAATAGACAGTGGTGAGATGGGAGAGGGTCAATGAGGAGGGAAGAGCAGGTGAGCAGGGCAAGCAGATTTGGGATAGGGAATAGATGAGAGGGGAGAGTAGAGAGAGTCAAAAGATAGGGTGGCAATAGGGAAAGAAAGAGGAGGAAGACCCAAGAGAGTGTGGAGGAGAAAAAACAGGAGTGGAAGTGCAGCAAGGGCAAACTGAAGAGATGGAGGAAGAGGGAAAGTAGGAGAGAACAGGGAGGAAAGGGGGAGAGAAGAATAAGGATGAAGAGAGATTTGATTGAGACAGGAAAAAAGGAGTAGATAGAGGGGCAATAGAGGAGGAAGTAAGAGGAAATAGGGAGAAAAAAGAATAATGGAGAGAGGATACCAGGAAGAATGGAAAGATGAGACTGGGAATATAGGAAGTTGAGGTCCGAGGGGAATAGTTCATAAGGGAGAGGGACACAAGGAATAGTTGGCAAAGGAGAAAGTGGAAAAGAGTAAACAGTCAGAAGGGAGAGTGGGGATATGGAAGAGAGGAGGAGGTAATAGAGAGAAGGGAAAATGGACAAGTTAGGGCGAACCTCAGTGAACAATGGAGGAGCAGATCATGAGGTAAAGGATCATGTGGACAAGCAGGAGAAATAGAGGCACCATCCACAGCCTGCCCTCTCCCACCACTGGCACAAGCTCCAGCAAGCACCAGAGACGAGGGGAATGAAGATCACAGCACCCAGCGCAAGCAGTCAGAGCAGTGATCCAATGACCCAGCCAGCCTACTTGTACCCACAGTGCACCAAAAAGGGACCCAAGCAGGAGCGCAGCATAACTGAGACCAAAATCATCCCAAAAGCTAACTGAGATTACACCAGGTCAGTACCTGCCAAATAAGCCTGGTATATAGGACTGAACGGGAAGTGCTAATTGCACCTTCCATATCAGGATAAATTATAGGTTAAATCTGATGGATGGTAATATTTGCCATTCCTTTTTTTTTTAATTTTTATTAATTTCCATGATTATAAAAAATATCCCATGGTAATACCCAACCTCCCCGCACTTTCCCCTTTGAAAGTCCATTTTCCATCATATCCCCTCCCCATTTCAATCAGTCTCTCTTTTATTCTGATGTCATGATCTTTTCCTCCTCTTATGGTCATGTGTAGGTAGTATCAGGCACTGTGAGGTCATGGATATCCAGGCTATTTTATGTCTGGAGGGATCACGTTGTAAGGAGTCCTACCCTTCCTTTGGCTCTTACATTCTTTCCACCACCTCTTCCACATTAGACCCTGAGCCTTGGAAGTTGTGATAGAGATACTGCAGTGCTGAGCACTCCCACTTCTTTCCAGCACTATGATGCCTTCTAGATTCTGTACCAAAAGTGAGAATAGCATTAATTTAAGTGTATGAACATTAATAGAAGTGCTTACTGGGCATTTGCTAAGCATAGTATATACATTTAGCCAGACATCAGCAGATGTTACACCCCTAGGGCTCATGACTACCCCTGTTTTAAGTTTTCAGTATCAGGGATGTATTCCTTCCCATGGAGCAGGCCTCCATCAAATTGGAGGGAAGTTGGTTTCCACCATGTCAAACATGTCACTATTGTACCCATTGGCTCATTTGGCCTGGCTGGCCAAATATAAGGCTTGCAGTGTCCACTGCTGAGTATCTTCACTGGTGATTTCTCTTTTTCCCATTGAACTGTATGCAGAATGGCTTCCTCCAGCTTTCTGTCAGCTGGTCTACATGGAGGAGGTTATCAGCTAAGTTCCAGTAGGATTTCTCAGTGGCCTTGCAGCCCAAATATGTGGAGTCTTTAGCAATAGGGTCTTACCAATATTCCTGGTAGGAAACCAAGGGCCTTAGCAATAGCCTATAATGTTTTGGTGGCATCAGAGACCTCCCTGGCCAACAACTCACTGGAAGGTATTCCATCCCTGGTATTTGCCATTCTTAAATAAGCTATATTTTGGGTTTTATTTGTTGCTTATTTATAGTGGTTTTGCTTCCTCTTCTATTGTACATTAGGGAAGCGTCTTACTTGGTCAGAAGCTGACTTGGAACCCTAAACAGACCAGAAATCTTATCTTCCTTGTTGACAGGATTAAGGGTGTGGGGCACCACACACCCTAAGGGACAGTGATTTTGTTAAAGGATCCAGCTGTCATAATATCTACTCTTGCATAAATACTTTGTGCTGTTTTTCATTGAAAGTGTACATTGTTTAGTTAAATTTTAGAATCTGCCTGTATTTTGTTCCACTTAGCCTACTTGAATACTACTCTCATAGCAGGCAAACCCAACATATAGGGTTACTTTTGTAGCTACTCCGAGAGTCTTGAGAGCCACACCTAGCACCTTAAGCTCCTACCCTGAAAATATATAACATCAGATTGATTGATACATCTAATACTACTGCAGCTAACTAGAAAATCCAAGCATTAAATTAATCCAAGATGCAAAAATATATACATTATAACACAAGAAACACCAAAAATCAAGACAATATAAATCCACCAAAAAGTATTAATGGATCAGAAATGACCTGCAGTGAGAATGAGTTAGAGGAAATGCCTGAGAAAGATTTCAAAAGAATGATTATAAATATGATCAAAGAAGTCAAAAAGGAAATAAAGGAATGAAAGAGGAAATCAAAGGAATCAAAGATGACACAGGACACTAATTTAATGAAATAAAGAGGTCAATACTAGACATAAGTAAGGAAATAGAAACGATGAAGAAAAACCAGTCAGAATTACTAGCAATGAAGAACACAGTTGATGAAATTTAAAAACTCTGTAGAAAAACCTCACCAGTAGAATGGATGAAGGAGAGGACAGAATATCTAAACTAGAAAATGGACAAGTTGAGGGTTGATAGGGTAAGAGGTGGAGAGAGGAGGTAGGTAGATTAAGAGAAACATAGAGAGAGGAGTGGAGAGAAAAGAAAGAGTGGAGGAGGGAAGAAAGTTTAGAGATGGGAAAGGTGAAGAGAAGGAAGAGGGGACATTACAGAGAGGAGGAATAATAATGGAGAGGTGTCAGAGTACAGAGGGGAGAGGGAAGTGGAGAAAATTGGAGAGGGAGAAAAGTGAGAGATGCATTGAAGAAAACTATGGACAAAGATGTGGGTAGAGGTGAGAGGAAAGAGAGGAAAATGATGACTTAAGAAATAGAGAATGGATCTAGGGCAGAAGGAAGAAAAGAGAGGGAGAGAAGGGTAAAGAAAGATGAAGAAAAGTAAGAGATGAATCTACCCAGAGGAGAGAGATGTAGGAGAGGATAGAGGGAAGATGTAAGAGAGGGTAAAGAAGACAGGTGAGGGAGACATACAGAAGGGGAGGAAAGAGAAAAAAGGGGGAAGAGGACAGGGGAAGGGATGGGGAGAACAGACAAAGGACTGGAAATAGAGGATTGAGAAGGGGAGAGGGTTAAAGGAAGACAGGGAAGGGTATGAGGAAGAGGGGTTCTAGAGTGAAGGTAAGACAGACAAAGCAGGAAAAAGAGAAGGGATAGGTTATAGGGGAGAAAAGTAAGGCAGAAGGAGAGTGATGGAAGAGAGTAGGGGATATTGGATAGAGTTGATAGGTGTGGTGATTTGAATGAGTTGTCCCCATGCTTGGTCTCCATCTGTTGGCAGTTTGGGAGGCGGAGCCTTGCTGGAGGAGGTGTGCTGCTTGGAGAGGGCTTTAAAGGTGTTACAGCCCAACTTCCTCCTTGCCAGATCTCAGCTAATTTTTGCTACTACCTTCCACCTGCTGTGGCAAAATATGACGTCCAGCCTCTCTGCTTTTGCCATCAGGAATCTTCCTCTTGAGACTGTAAACCAAAGCAAACCTTTTCTTCTGCCAGATGCTTTTGTTCAGTTGTAAGGTAACTACAATGAGGAAGAAGTGAATGGAAGGAAGAGGGGAGAAGCGTGTGAGGGCATAGAAAGGGAGAGTGAAGAAGGAAGAGGAGAATAGGAAGGAGAAGGGGATAAAGGGTAAAGGTGATAGGAGACACAGGAGGAGTGAAGGGCAAGAGGGAAAAAAAGGGATAGGGGACTAATATGAGAAATGGAGAGGGAGAAGAAAGAAGGGATCTAGAGGGAGAGAGAAGAGAAGATGATAAAAGGAAGAGTGGATAGAAAGTAGAGGTGATAGGGGAGAAGGGAAATGAAGAAAAGAAGGAGGCTAAACATAGAGAAAGAAAAAGAAGAAAGGGAATGGGAGAGAAGGTAGAGATAAGAATAGAGAGAGAAAGGAGAAGGGGTAAGAAACCAAAACGAATTAATGTGTAAATAATTAAACAATGGCACTGCCATTGGTGGACAAATCATTGTGAACAAAAAGAGGAGCCCAGGCTCAGCTCAGATAAGGAACTAACTGACTAACATGCTGACCTTTGCTTCTGTAACTCATGCTTGCTTGCTCAGCAGGACATTCCAGAAATACTTAACTGTGGGGGCCTCTTGCAAAAGATAGGTTCTGCAAGCAGTCTGCTGACCAGATACAAGCAACTAGAAATGTTCCCACATGCGCCTTCTTGGAACCCATCATTTTAAAAGATGCAATGTGATGTAACCCCTTTGTCCCTGTCCTGCTCTTCTTCCTTTATAAACCCCTACTTTTAGAAGGTCAGGGCTCTCTCCCACTCCCACTGCATTGGTGTGTGTGGATAGAGATCCTGCTTAAGCTTGACATTAAAAGAAACCTGTTGCTTTGACATTCAAGTGTCTCAGCTTCTGTGGCGGTCCTCTGGGTGACTCCTGGGTGACTGGGGGTCTTGGCTCCTGGTCAGGGGTCTTGGCACAACAGGGGATAGAAAGAGAGGACATAGAAGGTAGAAGTGATAAGGGAGAAGGAAGAGGAGGGAAGAGAGAAACAGAAAAGTGGAAGAGGAGAGGAGAGAATTAAGAGAAAAAAGAAAAGAGAATATAGAGCATGGGAAGCAAGAGAGAAGTAGATGGGATAGAGGGTAGAGGTGATAGGGGAAAAGGAGGAGGGAAGAGAAAGGAAGAAGAGAAGGAAATGAAAAGAAGCAAAAGGGAAGAGAGGAAAGGGGGAGTGCCATATAAGGGAAGAGAGGAGAAAGAAGAGAGGGATAGAGTGGAGAGAAGATACAGGTAGAAATGATAGGGAGAAGGAAAGAGGAAAAGAAGACAGGGGGATGAAGGACAAAGAAAAGGAAGCAAGGAAAGGAGGAGGGTAATGCATGGAGAGTGGAGAAAGAAGAGAAAGGAAAAAGAGGGGGAATGAGCATAGTTCATGGGAAGCAAGAGGGGAATAGAATGGAGAGAGGATCGAGGATACAGGTGATTCAGAAAAGGGAGAGGGGGTAGAGAAAGATAAGAGAGAAAGAATGTGAGAAAAGAGAGATAGGGAAGAGGGTAAGTACATAGGGGAGGAGAAAGGGATAAAAGGGAGAGGAGATAGAGGAGGAGGGAGAGAGGGGAAAGGGTAGAAGTATGAGGAGACAGAGAAAGAAAAAGAGGATAGAAGGAACTTGGATAGGGAGTAAAAATGATAGAGGAGAAGGGGCAAAGGAAGAGATAAAAGGAAGAAAAGGAAAAGGAGAGAATGGGTAGGGGAGAAAGAGAAGGAGCATAGAGGAGGAAGAGAAGAGGATTTGGAAGGAGAAGAGATAGAGGAGAGAGGTGATAAGGAAAAACAGAGAGGGAAGAGGAGAGAATCTGGGAGAGGGAAGAAAAGGGACAAAGGTAAATGGAGAAATAGAGAAGAGAATATGGGAGGAGTATAGATGGGGAGGGAAGAAGGGAAAGAAGGAAGAAGTGATTATGGAAACCAGGGAGGAGGAAGAGGAGAACAGAGGAAAGAAAAAAGAGGGTGATAAGGGAGAAAGAAGGAAAAATGGATGAGTGGGTAGAGGGGACATGCATAGAAGGGAAAGGGGAGAAGAAAGAGGGGAATAGAAAGGAAAAGGTATAGAGGGTAGAAGTAACAAGAGATAAGGAAGGAAGAAGAGGAAGGGATGAGAAAGGGAAGAGGGAATAAGGGAGAAGAAGGGGAAATAGAGGGAACAGAAGAGACTCATATAGGCAGGAGAAAAGAGAAGGGAATAGAGTAGAGAAAAAGGCAAAGGGAAGAGGGAAATGAAGAGAGAAGGGAGTGAAGGAACAAGATAAGGGATGGAGAAAAGGAAGAATGGGAAAGAGACAGACAAAAGTGGGACAGTGGATACAAGTGGGAGAGGGGAGGAAGAAGGAGGTGCTATAATGGAGAGGTGAAAAGAAAGAGGGAAAGAATAGAAGAAAGTGAAGGAGAAAACAGGAGTAGTGCAGATGGGAACAAAGGAGAATGGCAGCATGATGGTACATGGCCTCAGGAGACAGAGGTAGGAGGATCTCTGTGAGTTCAGGGCCAGCCTGAGACTACATAGTGAATCACAGGTCAGCCTGGACTAGAACAAGACTATGCCTCAAAAAAAAAAAAATGAAAATGAAAATGAAAATGAAGCCGTGTGTGGTAGCTTACACCTTTAATCCCAGCACTTGGGAGGCAGAGGTAGGAGGATCACCATGAGTTCAAGGCCACCATGAGACTACATAGTGAATTCCAGGTCAGCCTGAGCTAGGTCCAGGTCAGCTGAACTAGAGCGAGACCCTACTTAAAAAAAAAAACAAATAGAATGAAGGGGAAATAGAAGGGAAAGGGGATAAAGTGTAGGGTTCATAGGGGGATAAGGGAGAGAGTTGAGGATGTGAGAAAAGAAAGAGGGAGTGGGGGAGAAATAAAAGGAGAAAAGGAAGAAGGAAGATAAAAGGCATAGAGGGGTGAGGGGAGAAGGAAGAGGAGGAAATAGGCATAGAGGGAAGAGGAGAGGGTTATAGAGCATGAGAAGGGAGAAGGAATGGAAGATAAACGGAAGAGTGGATAGACTAGACCTGACAGAGAAGAAGGGACAGGGCAGAGGCTTGGTGGAGAAGGAAAAGAAGAAAGATTGAGGAAGGAGATAGTGGACTAAGAAGTGTGGAAAATAGAGAGGGGGCATAGGAGGTGATAAAGAAAAAAGGAGAGAAAAGGGAGAGGGGAATAGAAAAAAGAGGGGCTAGAGGGTAGATTAAGGGAGAAAGAAGAGGTAGAGAAGTGGAGAGGAAATAAGAGGGGAGTAGAGAACAAGAGGAGAAAAGGGAGGAGGGCAGGGGTGTAAAGAAGGAGAGGTGAGAAGAAAGAGGAGAAGGGAGAAAGGGGAGTAGGGGAAGGAGGTTAGAGTGGGAGAAAGGGCTAGAAGGGAGAAGGAATTGAGAATAGAAATGATTCAGGAGAAGGGAGAGGAAAGAGTGGAGAAAGGAGAGAAGGGAAGATATTAGTAGTTTTAGGAGAGAGAAGTCATGGAGGGGAGGGGACTGGAGAGAGAGAATAATAGAGAGGAGATGGGGGAAATGAGAGAAAGAGATAGGGAAGGAGCATGGGGAGGAGAGAGGAGAAAATGAGAGATAGAAGCGAGAAGAGATAGAGGATTATGATAATAGGGGAGATGTGAGATATTGTTTACCATTATGGAAGTTGTCAACAAATAAAAAAAAGAAAAACAAGTACAGAGCAGATGGTTAAGGTGAAAACTAAATGAAATTAGAATTACCAAACACTGCCACTTTCCTGAGAGGACATTCTAGGCAGTTGATGAAAGGGAATGAGAAGAAAAAGTTAATATTCACAGAAAAACTAAAACTGCTGACCACATGGAGAAAAGTCAACTTTTCTCTTGCACATAAACTCTTGGCTATAAGTTTATTTGACTATTTAAGTCTGAAAGTAAAATTCTTATCCCTTTTTCATATGCTGAAAGGAAAAACATCTATTTTGATGAAGATCTTGAAGGAGCAACTGTCATTCAAACAAATCTGAGCAGCTCTCCTGTCTTTGACCTCTTCCACTCATATCAGAAGCAATACTTGTCTTTATTCTGGATGTTTTCAAACTTCTTCAACACAATTACTTTGTATTTAGGGTCAATATATACAATTTCATTTCCAACCTTTATGTCTTTCTGGTATCACTTCATCTTAAATGAAACTGCATTCTTTCCTAGCACTCTGTTTAAGTATATGTAGCTTCATTTAACTAATGAGGTTTCAGTTTTTAAGAACATTGAACAAAATACGTGATTAGTAATGTTGAATGGTGTTGTAAAAAATATTTTACTTACTTATTTAAGAGAGAGAGTGAGTATGGGAATACCAGGGCCTCTTGCCTCTGAAAATGAACTCCAGATGCATGTACCACTTTGGGCATCTGACTTTACACGGGTTTTAGGGAATTGAGCTAAGGCCATAAGGCTTTGCAAGCAAGTGCTTTTAACCAGTGAATTTTCTCTCCAACCCTAAGTGGTTTTTGTCTGATACAACTAAAGAGTCCATGTGTAACAGTGACAGTATGACACATACTTAGCACTGATAGTGAATATTTCAAACTATTCGCATTTTTGTGATTTTTTTTTTCAAATATCACCATTTCAAAGCTGGGTATGGTGGTGCATGCCTTTAATCCCAGCATTTGGGAGGCTGAGGTAGAAAGATTACCATAAATTTGAGGGCCACCCTGAGACTATATAATGAATTCCAGGTCAGCCTGGGCTAGAGCAAGACCCTACCTCAAACAAACAAACAAACAAAAAAATGTCATTACAGGGGCTGGAGAGATGACTTAGCAATTAAGGTGCTTGGTGGTAAAACCAAAGGACCTAGGTTTGATTCCCTAGTGCCTATGTAAAACGAGATGCACAAAGTGGTACATTATACATCTGGAGTTTATTTGCAGTGGTTAGAGGCCCTGGTGTGAGCATTTCTATCTTTGTATCTTTCTATCATTTACTTATCTATCTATCTCTCAAATAAAGTATTTGGCTTAGCCCCTGCAAACAAACTCCAGGTGCATGTTTTGCCTTGTGCATCTGGCTTACGTGGGTACTTGGGAATCAAACCTGGCTTGTTAGGCTTCTTAGGCAAGTGCCTTAACCAGAGAGCAATCTCTCCAGCCCACTTAATGTTTCTTATGCAGGAAATATGGAGAGGAATGTGAAGGCTTACAATGGAGATAGCAAGGCTGGATAGTCTTTGATGGATCAAACTGAATGGCTTTGAGTGTCATGTAATACATCACATTTCCTTTTATAGATGAACTAAAAATGAGGAGCTTGATTTCATTTAGTTCTCTTCTTTTTAAATATTTTATTTATTTATTTATAAACAGAGAGAAGGAGTGCTCCAGGATATCTAGCCACTGCAAATGAACTCCAAAAACATGTCTTCTTGTACATCTAGTTTTATGTGGGTACTGGGACTCAAACCCTGGTCGTTAGGCTTCCTAGGCAAGTTCCTTAACTCCTGAGCCATATTTCCAGCCCTTAGTTCTCTTCTTTATGTCATAGAAATTCAAGAAAATAGTGGTCTGAAACAATATCTAAAGAAACTAGTCAAGCCAGGTGTGGTGGCACATGCCTTTAATCCCAGCACTTGGGAGGCAGAGGTAGGAAGATTGCCATCTGTTCAAGGCCACCTTGAGACAACATAGTGAATTCCAGGTCAGCCTGAGCTAGAATGAGACCCAACATCGAAAAACCAAAACAAAAAAAAAAAAAAAAAGGAAGAAAGAAAGAAAAGAAAATGAAAATGAAACTAGTCAATAACTGACTCTAATCCCTGACTACAGATGGCAAAAGTCTTTGCCAGCAGTAAAGCAATGGTGGACAAGAGGGAACAGTTTTGTAGATATATAATAGCTAGATTTACACTGGGAGGTTGATTTAGATGAGGATGTTGTAAAACAAGATGCAAGAGTTACCCAGTTTTTAAAGTTGGATAATTGCGTGGATGAAAGAAGTAATAAATGAAATACAATACATATGCTACTTTTCAGCCTTCAGATGTACTGAATTAAAGGTAATTGTGAGATATTCAATTACTGATAGTGACTAACATATAGGTTTATGGCTATGGTACTGTTAAGTTCCTAGCGTTGAAGAAATAAATGTGTAACTTATAAACACAAATAATGTAGTTAAGACTATTGCAGGGTTATTTCAGAGTAGTATAATAATGAGATGATAAATTAGGATCTACATAAATTCTGGTGTTATTACTCATAATTATTGCATACAAAACCATTCTCTGTATTAAAGGAGCAAAACCAAAAATGATAAGACACTAACTAAATGATAAGAACTAAGTAGATGAAACTTCCACTAGTCATGTTCAAGCTTACTCATGTGGCTGTATTTAAGTAGTAGATCAAATGGAGGTTGCTGTTGGGTGGTACACCGAAATTGACTAGGCTGTTACTTCTTAACTGTCTTTTACCACAGGCAAAATCTGGGCATAGGGATCTTGTATCAATATTCCAGGAGCATGAAGACAGAAGCTCAAGGAGCATCATAAAGGAAGCAGGGAAGAAGAATCATAGAAGGGTTGTAGCATGGAAACTAAAGAAAGAATACTAAAAAGAACTTGATAATTAGCGCCAGTGTGTATGAGAAAGACCCTAAGGATACTCAACACCTACAAAGCAGAGATCCAGAGGCTCCTAAGAGCACATACTTAAAACTCACCCTACTTAAAACTCACCCATCACAGCTCAGGGAATTTTACGGAACAGGAAACTTACAAATTGTACACAAGTTGAGACATTATGCCAGAGGCATTACTTCCCCCTAAATAACTGACTGCTGCACCCACAACACATAAACTACAACCCCATGGGAAATACCTGCATCCCCATTGGGGAGCATCCCCAAAGGAACGGAAACAGGGGACAAGAAAAAGGGGGTACCAACACGTGATGTATCTATATGAAACATGTTGCTAATTATAATAATATACATAAAAAGAAAAAGAAAAATACTAAGTGTTGATGCCTGGCTCTAATCATTAGAGATGACATCACATGGCCCCCACAATTACAGATGTCATAGCCTGGGTCTAAACATTGCTAATGACTTCACTAGGACCCACCCCACCAGTGGAGATGGATGCCATCCTCTGTACCCACCATTACAAATGTTATCACCCAGACTATATGAGATCTTGTATTTTAAAAAAAGGAAGCAAACATACATACATACATACATATGGTGTTATTACTTGTAATTACTGCATACAAAACCATTCTCTGTATTAAAGGAGCAAAACCAAAAATGATAAGACACTAACTAAATGATAAGAACTAAGTAGATGAAACTTCTGCTAGTCATGTTCAAGGTTACTCATGTGGCTATATTTAAGTAGTAGATCAAATGGAGGTTGCTGTTGGGTGGTACACTGAAATTGACTATATATATCTGACAAACCAGCTGACCCAGCATTGGAGATGTCATCAGCTGTATCCACCATTTAAAAGTCCATTCCCTAGCATGGCTGGAAGTTGGAAGAGAGTCAGTCCCCAGACAGTCAGCACATCTAGTGCCAGAAGGTGTTACATGGGCGACTGGGGGAAAATGACCAATATCTGTCCAAGCAACTCATGGTCTAACCTACTTAACAGCAAATAACCTGTTGTGATGCCCACACAAGTGCAATAGTGGCACACAGCCATGGTGGGGAACCAACTGCTCTTGATTCCGCTAACTGATCCCCTCAGTGGTATGGGACCCATAGCTGGAGCTGGGAAACAAGTCAGAACCATATCCAAACATAAGCTCACTGTCCATTACCAAGCTACTATCAATCATGATATCAAGAGGGCTTACACCTATTAATTTTCTATTAAAAAAGTAAGGGTTATCTCATTTGTCCCGGTGCTAACTTACTCTCTGTTGGAGAATCTGCTTTCCTTTTTCAGATAGATGTAGATCCTAAGGAGAGAGCCACCCCATCATACCTCAAAAGGGCCGGCTGAAACTAAGAACAATTGGCGAAATAAGCAAGGGGGCTGTTTTCCTGGTGAACCAGATACCAGCACAAGGGGGAAGGAGATCAACATAGAGAAAAATCAAGTCCTACCAAATCAGAGAGCCAGATACCCAGAGGCCCCCAACACCTCCTCACTGAAGCAGACCAAAAATGAACCCAACATGGCTCAGGGAAATTTTGCGGAAGAAGGGGCAGAAAGAATGTCAGAGCCACATGTTGGGTCATGATATGCAGAGACGTTTATCTTACCCTTAACTGTGGGCTAACTGCACAATGCATGACCCATATACCTCAACAAGGAGGGACCAAGGGGAGGGGGCAGGTCACAGATGAGCCTAATAATGGTACCAAACTGACTGTATTTGCTGAATACAAAACTAATTAATAACATTTTTTTAAAAAGCAAGACACACAAAAAAAGAGACTGCTTAACTCTTGCCCTGCCCCTTACAAAACTTGTGAATATCCATGAACTATTATCATTAAATGCATTTTGCTGATACTGTTTGAAACAAAATGTTATGTTGGGTCAGTTGATCAAAATAAAAGTATTAAAAAAAGTCATTATCTGGACATGAGACCCTGTCCAAAAGAGAGAGAGAGAGTCGGGTGTGGTGGCACTGGTGCACACCTTTAATCCCAGCATTAAGGACAAAGAAGTAGAGTTGTCATGATTTCAAGGCCACCCAGTTATTGTGTATTCCAGGTTAGCCTAGGATAGAGTGAATCTATACCTTGAGGAAAAAAGAAAAGAAGGAGGGGAGGGAAGGAGAGAGGGAGGGAAAATCAAAATATCACATAAAATGACTGATGCTCCCACCATTAGAGATGCCATCACCTGGCCCCTTTTATTAAGGATGTAATAGCCTGCACCCGTCATGAGAGACAGAATAGCCTGGCCATTGCCATTAGAGTGGTCATCACCTACACCCACCATTAGAGATGTCATTACCTGTCCCCCCAACATTGTAGAAATGATAGACTGGGCTTAACCATGCAAGATGCCCTCACCTGCACACAACAAAAGATGCAATTCTGTGATGTGTTGCATGACTGAGAAGGCATCATAATGCTGAGAGGAAGTAATAGAGGCATACTCAGCACTGAAACATCTGTATCACACCTTTCAAGGCTCAGAGTCCATTGAGGAAGAGATAGCAGAAAGAATGTAAGAGTCAAATAAATGGCTAGACTCATTACAGTACACTCTTCCAGACACAAAATGGTCTGCATACCCATGACCTTGCAGTGTGTGGCACTACTAACACAAGACCATTATAAAAGAGGAAAAGATTAAAATAAAAGAGAGGCTGACTAAGGTGATGTCATTGACTGGGTCTAACCATTGAAGATGAAATCACCTGAACCTATCTGATAAACCATCACATGGATCCTATCATCTACATGCTACAGCCTGGATCTAACCTTTGGAAATGCCACCACTTGGACCCACCATTGGGGATGCCATCACCTGGGCTACCATTAGAGATGCAGTCATCTAGATTATAGGAGACACTGTCTCAAAATAAGAAGGAGAAGAAAAATACTAAGTTACAATGCCTGGCCCTCATCATTAGATATGACATCATCTGGCCCCTACAGTTACAGATGTCATAGCCTGGGTATAAACATTGGCAATGCCTTCACGAGGACCCACCAATGGAGATGCCATCACCTCTACCCACTATAAGAGATGTTATTACCCAGACTGCATGTGATCTTGCATAAGAAAAGCAGGTCTGGAGAGATGGCTTAGTGGTTAAAGTGCTTGCCTACAAAGCCAAAGGACCCAGGTTCAACTCCCCAGAACCTACATAAGCCAGATGCACAAGGAGGTGCACACACCTGGAGTTCATTTGCAGTGGCCGGAGGCCCTGGCATGCCCATTCTCCTTCCCTCCCTCCCTCCCCCCCCCTCTTAAATAAAAATTATTTTTTAAAAGAAGCAAAAATATGTATAGCTGACAATGATTGGTGTTCACCATTAGAGATGCCTTAACATAGACCCAGCATTGGAGAATGTCATTAACTGTTCCCACCATTTAAGAGTCTATTCCCTGAACATGAGACCTTTTCAAAAAAAAAAGGGGGAAAGGAAAAGAGAAGGGAGGATAGGATAGGAGAGAAGAGAAGAGAGAAGGAGGAAGGAGAAAAGTGAAGGGAAGGGAAAGAGAAGGATGATGGGAAGGAGCAAGGGAAGGGAAGGAAAGGGGAAGGGACAGGACAAGGGAAGGGAAAAGAGACCAAGAGAAGGGAGAAGGGAAAGGAAGGGAGAAGTGAAAGGAGAGAAGGGAAGGGAGATGGAAGGTAAGGGAGAAGAGAAGTGAGGGACGAGAAAAAGCAATGGAGTATGGAAAAAGAGAGGGGAAGGAAAGGGAGAAGGGCAGAACAGAGAAGGTGCAGGGGAAAGGGAAGGAAAGGAAGATGGATAGAGGGATGGGAAGCAAATGGAAGGGAGAAAAGAAGGGAAATGGGAAACAGGAAAAAGAAGAGGAAAAGGAAAAGAAGGGAAATCCAAAAGAATGTGGAAGGGAAGGGGAAAGGAAAGGGAAATAGGAAGGGAAGGAAGATGGGAAGGCAAAGGAGAAGGGAAGGGAAGGAAGAAGGGAGAGATGGGAAGGGACAGGATATGGAAAGGGAGAGGCAAAGAAAAGGGAGAAGAAAGGAAGGGCAAGAGGAAGGGAAAGGGAGAAAAGGAGGAATGAGAAGGGAAGGAAGGGGGGAAGGAAAGGTAGAAAAGAAAATAGAAAAGGAGAAGTAAAAAAAAGAGAAAGGAAGAGGAGGGGGAAAGGAAGAGAAAGGCAAGGAGAAGAGAAGGAAAAGCATGGAAAGGGGGAAATAATGGGAAGGAAGGGAAGGGAGAGAGGAAGGAAAGGGAGAAGGGGAAAAGGCAATGAGAAAGGAAGAGAGAAAGGAAAGGGGAAGGAATGGGAAGAGAGAAGGGAAGGGAAAAGGAAAGGGAAAGGCAGGGGGAAGGGAAGGGAATGGAGAAGGGGTGTAAGGGGGAAAGCTGAGGACCTTGCATCCCAAACATCTAAGTTTATGGAGGACACCTGAATCAAACCACCAAAGAGAGGGAAAAGGGAAGGGAAGGAGCAATGGATGGGAAGGGTGAAGGGAATGGGTAGTAGAAGGGAAGGGGAGAAAGAAGAGACAGGAGAGGGGAAGGGGCAGGAAGGGAGAAGGAAAAATGGGAAAGGGAAGGGAGATGGGGAGAAGGTAAGGAAAGAGAAAAATGATGGGAGGGATAAGGGAAGGGAAAGGGGCAAGGAAGGGAAGGTAGAAGGGATGGGAAGTAGAGAGAGAAGGAATGGGAGAGGGGAAGGGAACAGATGGAAGAAGAGAAGGGATATAGGAGTGGAATTGAATTGAGAAGTGAAGGGAAGGGAATGGAGGAGAGAAGTTAAGGGGAAAGGAGAAGAGAAGGGAGGATGGATGGGAAGGGGAAAGGGAAGGGAGAAGGGAAAAGGAAGGTAGATGGGAAAGGAGAAGGGAAGGTAAGGGGAAAGAGAAATGAGGGGGGAAAGGTAGGGAAGGCAGAAGGGAAGACAAAAGTAGAAGGGAAAGAAGGGAAGGGAAGGGAAGGGAAGGGAAGGGGAGGAACAAGGGATGAGAAAGGGGAACAGAAGGGAAGGGAGGAGGGATGGGAAAGGAAGGTAGAAGGGACAGGAGAAGGGAAGAAAAGGGAGGAAAGAAAAGGAAAGGGAGGATGGGGAAAAGGGACGGGAAGGAGAAGGGAAGGGTAGGGAAAAGTAGAAGGGAAGGGAGAAGGGAAGAGAAGGGTGAAGGGAAAAGGGAAAGGAATGAGGAAGGGAAGGGGAAGGGAATGGAGTAGAGAAGGGATGAGGAGGTAATGGAATGGAGAATGGAAGTGGGATGGGAAGGGAAGGGAGAGGAGGGAAGGAAAGGGAAGGGAGGAGGGAAAAGGGAAAAGGCAAGGAATGAAAAGGATGAATGGAAAGAAAGGAAAGTGAGAAGGGATGGGAGATGGGAATGGAGGGGACAGAAGGGAAAAGGGAAGGGAGAAGAGATAGGATGGGGAAAAGAAGGGATGGGGAAGGGAAAAGGGAAGTAGGAAGAAAAGAGAGGAAGGAAAAGGGAAGGGAGATGGGAACAGAAGAGTAGGAAACAGAAGGAAGAAGCAAAGTAAAGGGAGAAGGGAAGGGAAAGGCAAGGACAAGGGAAGGGAAGGGGCAAGGAATGGGAAGGGGGAGAGAAAGGAAAAGGGAAAAGGAAGGGAGATGGGAAGAGAGAGGAGAAGGGAAGAGAAAGGAAGGAGCAAGGAATGAGAAGGATGAAATATAGGAATGGAAGAGAAGGGAAGAGAAGGGAAGGGAGAAAGGACAGGAGAGAGCAAGGAGAGTCAAGGTAGAAAAGAAAATGGAAGAGAAAGGAAAGGAAAGGAAAGGAAAGGAAAGGAAAGGAAAGGAAAGGAAAGGAAAGGAAAGGAAAGGAAAGGAAAGGAAAGGAAAGGAAAGGGAGATGGAAAGAATGTAAAGAAAGGGAAAGGCTGAATGGAAGGGAAAAGGGAAGGCATGGGAAGGGAAGGGCAAAGGGAAAGGGAAAGGGAAGGGGGATAGGAAGGAAAAGGAGAGAGGGGGTGTTTGAAGGGAAGAGAAGGGAAGGGACAGAGAGATGGAAAGGAGAAGGGAAGGGGCAACAGGAGGGCAGGGAAGGGAGGACAGGAGAGGGTAAGGGGAGGAAAGGGATCAAGGAAAATAGAAGGGAAGGGATGAGAGGGATAAGTGAAGGGAAGGAAAAAGGAGAAAGGAAGGGGAAAGGGAAGGGACATGAAAGGGAGAAGGGAAGGGAAGGAAGGGAGAAAGGAGAAAGGAAGGGAGAAGGGAAGAGAAAGGGGAAGGGAAGGGAGAAGGGAAAAGTAAGGGAGATAAAAAAGGAAAGGAAAGGAAAGGAAAAGAGAAGAGAGAAGGGAAAGGAGAGGAGAAGGGAAGGAAGGGAAGAAGGAATGCGAAGGGATAGAGGGAGAGAAGGGAGAAGGGATGGGAGAGAGGAAAGGAAGGGAGAAGGAAAAAGGCAAGGGAGAAGGGAAGGGAGATTGGAACTGAAGGGAAGGGAAAGGATGAAGGAAAGAGGAATGAAAGGAAAAGGAAAAGGGAAGGGAAGGGATGGGGATGGTGAAGGGAAGGGGGAATGGAAGGGAAGGACAGGGAGATGGGAAGGGAAAGGAGAAGATGAAAGGGAAGGAAGGGAAGGGAAGAGAAAGAAGAAGGGACGGGAGAGGGGAAGGGAACGGAGATGGGATGAGAATGAAGGGGAGAGGAAAAGGGAAGGGACACAGGGAGGAAAAGGAGGAAGGATGGGAAGGGAGAAGGGATGAGAGAGGGCAAGGAGAAGGAAGGGAAGGGAGATGGGGAGAAGGGATAGGAAGGAGAAAGGAAGGGAAAGGAAGGTGGCAGGAAATGAAAGGGAGAAGGGATGGGATTGGACAAGGGGAGGGAAAAGAAGGAGGCAGGGAAGAAAAAAGGGATGAGAGAGGGCAAGAGAAGGGGAGGGGAGGGAAGGGAGAAAGGGAGAAGAGATGGGAGGAAGAAGGGAAGGGAGAGAAGGCAAGGGAAAGGAAGGGGCAGGGAAGGGAAGGGAGAAGGGATGGAAGAAAGGAAGGGAATGGAAGGGAAGGTGGAAGGGGAGGGAAGAGAAAAGGGAAGGGAAAGGAGATGGATGGGAGGGAGGAAAGGAAGGGTGAAGTGAAAAGGGAAGGTAAGAAATAGAAAGGGAAGGGAGAAGGGATGGGCGGTTGAAGGGAGAAGAGACCAGAGAGAGGAAAGGAAGAGAAGTGGGGAGGAAAAAGAGATGGGAAGGGAAGCAGGAATGGAAAGGGAAGGGAGAAGGGAAAATGGAAAATGGAAGAGAAGGGGAGCAGGAAGGGAAGGGATGGGAAAGGTGGAAGGGAAGAGAGACGGGATTAGGGGAAGGGAAGGAAAAGGATAAGGGATGGAAAAGGGGGTAAGGAAGGGAAATGGAGAAGGAAAAGGAAGGGAGAAGGGAAAAAGGCAGAAGGGAAGGGAAAGGAGAAGGGATGGAAGAGGGGAAGGGAAGAGATATGGGAAGCAAGGGAAGAGGAAAAGGAATGGGAAGGGACAGGGGATGGGATGGGGAAAGGAGAAGGGAAAAGGGAAGGGCTAGTAAAGGAGAAGGGAACTAAAGGGAAGGCAAAGGAGAAAGGAAGGGATAAGGGAAAGGACAGGGGAAAAGATAGGGAAAAGTGAAGGAGGAAAGGAAGGCATAGGAAGGGGGAAGAAAAGGGAGGAAAGAAAGGGGAACAGAGAAATGAAGGGAAGGGAGGAGAGAAATGATGGAAGGGAAGGAAATGAAGAATGGAAGGGGGAAGGAAAGGGAAAGGAAGGGAAAACCAAAAGAAGGGTTGGACTCCTTACAATGCACTCCTCTAAACACAAAATGGCCTGGATATCCATGACCTCATAACGCCTGACACTACTGACAAAACTATCATAATAGGAGGAAAAGATGACATCAAAATAAAAAAGAAACCTGCTGTGGTTGTGCATGCCTTGAATCCCAGCACTCAGGAGTTGGAGGGAGGATCTCCCTGAGCTTGAGGCCTGCCTGAGGCTACATAGTAAATTATAGGTAGCCTGGATTAGAGTGAGATCCTACTTCGAAACCCCTCCCCCAAAAAAGCTTGCTGGGTGTGGTGGTGCGCACCTTTAATCCCAGCCCTTGGGAGACTGATGTACAAGGATCACCATGAACTTGAGGCCAGCCTGAGACTGCATAGTGAAATCCAGGTCATCTTGGGCTAGAGCAAGAACCTACCTCAAAACAACAACAAATTACAGTGAAACTGATTGAGGTGATGTCATAAACTGAGTCTAACTATTGAGGACGCCATCACCAGAACCCACCATGAAACATGCTGTCACCTGAACCTGTTCAATAAACCATCACCTCGCCCCTACCATTGGAAATGCTACAGCCCATATCTAACCATTGGAAATGCCATCACTTGGACCCATCATTGGCGATGCCATCACCTGGACCTACCGTTAGAGATGCCATCATCTAGATGACAGAAGTCACTGTCTCAAACTAAAAAGAAAAATACTAAGTGACAATGTCTGGCCCTCATCATTGGAGATGACATCACCTGGCTCCCACAAGTACAGATGTCAAAGCCTGAGTCTAAACACTGGCAATGCCCTCAGTAGGACCCACCAATGCAGATGCCATCAACTGTACCCATCATTATAGATGTTATCTCCACTTCCGGTTAAGATGGTGGCGTAGGTACCACGCCAAAGCAGCCTGGGGGGAAAAAGACCAAAAAAACCCAGCAAACTACACACTTTTACTAAAAAGTGAGGTGTATAGGAAATTGAAGCAGCAGCGGAGAAGTAGAAGAGATCCAGAGCCTGCACAGGCCGGCAAAAGCGGCCCCGGCAGCTCCACCAACAGTGGCGGTGGTGGCGTACCAGAAGCCAGACTCGGCTCCAGCTGCAGGAAAAGCCAGGTGAGGGAGCTTCCACTCACACCGGCGCTCTCCACAGATCAGGAAACGTGAAGGAGAGCGGCAGTGAGCAACGGAGGAGCAGATCATGAGGTAGAAGAATACGTGGAACAGCGAGAGAACCAGAGTAGCTGCGGCTCCCTCCCCTCCCGCACTGCCTGAGCCCAGCTCCGGTGAACAGAGCAGCGGTCCCGGGACCCAGCCACGCCAACTTGAGCTGACAGCGGGACCCAAGCAGGAACAGAGTCCGGGAGCAACATCAGCAGCTCCAGCACTGGTAACAGCGGCCCCAGCAGCAGCAGCAGACCCAGGAACGGCAGCAGCGGCAGACCCAGCAGCAGCAGACCCAGGAGCAGCAACAACAGCAGACCCAGCAGCAACAGCTTCAGCAACAGCAGTGGTTCCAGAAGTGGCAGCTACAGCAGCAGCAGCAGAGGCAACAGCAGCAGTGGGCCCAGCAGCAGCAGCTTCAGCTGCTGACAGACCCAGCAGAGGCAGCTTTCGCAGCAGCAGTTCCAGCAATGGGGGTGCTGATCTGCAGGGCCACAGTTGCCAGGCTTGGTTTGCCCTGCAGGTAAAGCCAGTGCCCAGCTCCAGAAATCAGAACAGCAGCCCGACGACACAGGCAGCAACTTCACTGAGACCAAACTCATCCAAGGTAACTGGGTTTGCACCAGGGAAGGGTCTCACTTGGTCACAAGCTGACTTGGATCCCTCAACAGACCAGAAATCTTAACCCCTATGTTGATAGAGGATCTGGTTGTTATAATAACTACTCTGGCATACATACTTGGGGCTGTTTTTGACTGAATGGGTACAGTGTTTAGTTAACTTTTATAATCTACCTATATTTTATTCCACTCAGCCTACTTGAATACCCCCATAGCAGGGAAACTCAACCCCTAGGAGCACCTTTGTAGATACTCTCAGAGTCTTAAAAGCCACATCTAACACCTTAAGCTCCTACCCTGAAAACATATAATATCAAATCAATTGATACAGCTAAGAATACCCAGCTAGCTAGAAAATCCAAGCATTAACTTAATCCAAGATGCAAAAACATATACATTATAACACAAGAAACACTAAAAAGCAAGACGATATAAATCCACCTAAAAGTATTAATGCATCAGAAATGACCTCCAGTGTGAACGAGTTAGAGGATATGCCTGAGAAAGATTTCAAAAGAATGATTGTAAATATGTTCAAAGAAGTCATCGATGTTATCTCCCAGACTACATGAGATCTTGTATTAAAGAAAGAAGTAAAAATATATCTAGCTGACCATGATTGGCGTTCACCATTAAAGATTCCTTAACCTACAGCCAGCATTGGAAATGTCATCAACTGTACCTACTAGTTAAGAGTCAATTCCTGGGACATGAGATCCAGTTCAAAGCGAGAGAGAGAAAGAGAGAGCATGAGCGAGCCAAGTGTGGTGGTGCATACCTTTAATCCCAGCACTCAGGAGGCTGAGGTAGGAGGATCACCATGAATTTGAGTCCAGCCTGGAACTTCATAGTGAATTCTAGATCAGCCTGGGCTAGAGTGAGACCCTACCTTGAAAAACCAAAAAAGAAAACGAAAGAAGAAGAAATATATATATAGCTGACAATGATTGGTGTTCATCATTATAGATGCCTTATTCTAGGCCCAGCATTGGAGGTGTCATCAGCCGTGCCCACTATTTAATAGTCCATTCCTTGGACATGGGACTCTGTTCAAAAAAACAAACAAACAAAACAAGAAATTAAAAAAAAAATCACTTACAATGATTGATGCTCACACCATAAGAGATGCTATAACCTGGCCTCAATATTAAGGATGCCAAAGCCTGAACCCATCATGAGAGTTGGAATAGCCTGGTCATTGCCATTAGAGAGGGCATCATCTACACCCACCATTAGAGCTGCCATTACCTGTCCCCTGTCATTGTCAATATGATAGACTGGGCCTAACCATACAAGATGCCTTTACCTGCACACAACAAAAGATGCCATTTGGTGACATGTGTGATGACTCAAAAGGCACCATAGTGCTGAGCAGAAGTGACAGAGGCATACCCAGCACTGAAACATCTCTCACCCCATCCAAGGCTCAGGGACCATTGCAGAAAAGGTGGCAGAAAGAATGGAAGAGCCAAAGGAAGGGTTGAACTCCTTACAATGCACTCTTCCAGACACAAAATGGTCTGGATATCAGTGACCTTGCAGTGCCTAGCCTTACTGACACAAGATCATCATAATAACAGGAAAAGATGAGGACATCAAAATAAAAGTGAGACTGAGGTAATGTCATAGACTGGGTCTAACCATCGAAGACACCATTACCAGAACCCACCATGAAACATACCATCATCTGAACTTGTTCAATAAACCATCACCTCACTCCTACCATTGGAGATGCTACAGCCTGCATCTAACCATTGGAAATGCCATCACTTGGACCCATCATTGAGAATGCCATCACCTAGACCTACCATTAGAGATGCCATCATCTAGATTACAGGAGTCATGGACTCAAAATAAAAATACTAAGTGTCAGTGCCTGGTCCACATCATTAGAGATGACATTGCCTGGCCCCCACAATTACATATGTCATAGCCTGGGTCCAAACATTGTCAATGCCTTCACTAGGATCCACCAGTGGAGATGGCATCACCTGTACCCACCATTAGAGATGTTATCGCCCAGACTACATGAGATCTTGTATTTTAAAAAGCAAAAATAAGCCGGTGTGGTGGTGCATGCCTTTAATCCCAGCACTCGGGAGGCAGAGATGGGAGGATCGCCATGAGTTCAAGGCCACCCTGAGAATGCAGAGTGAATTCCAGGTCAGCCTGAGCTGGAGTGAGACCCTCTTCAAAAAAAAAAAGCAAAAACATATCTAGCTGACAATAACTGGTGTTTACCATTAGAGATGCCTTAACCTAGACCCAGCATTGGAGATGTCATCAACTGTACCCACCATTTACTGGATATGAGACCCTGTCCAAAAAGAAAAGAAAGAGAGAGAGAGAAGAGGGAAGAATATCACTTACAATGACTGATGCCCACACCATTAGAGATGCCATCACCTGGCCCACAGTATTAAGGACGCCACAGCCTGAACCCATCATGATAGAATAGCCTGGCCATTTCTATTAGAGAGGTTATCACTAACACCACTATTAGAGATGTCATTACCTGTCCCCCACTATTATAGACATGATGGACTGGACCTGACCATGCAGGATGCCATCACCTGAACACAACAAAAGTTCCCATTTGGTGTCATCTGAGATGACTACAAACGCTCCATAGTGCTGAGAAGTGAAACAGGTCTGTTCAATACTGAATCATCTTTCATCACAACTTCCAAGGCTCAGGGTCCATTGTGGAAGGGGTGGCAAAAAGAATGTAAGAGCCAAAGGAAGAGTTGGACTCCTTACAATGCACTCTACCAGACAAAATCGCCTTGGATACCCACAACCTCACAGTGCCCGGCACTACCAACACAAGACCATCATAGTAGGAGGAAAAGTTGATGCCATTAAAGTAAAAGAGAGACTGAGAGGGGACAGGATATGATGGAGAATGGTGTTATGAAGAGAAAAGTGAATGAGAGGGAATTATCATAGTTTATTGTCTGTAATTATGGAAGTTGCCAATAATAAAAAAAAAAATTAAACAAGATTCCATTGCCTGGACCCAACACAAATTATGCCATTCCCTGGCCCACTTCACTAGAGCTGTAATTGCCTGGCACATACCATTAGATTTGTGTGTTAGGGTTCTCTAGAAAAACTGAACCACTGGCCACTACCAACATAAATGTCATAGTCTGGGTGTATTCGTTGGAGTTGCTATTGCAGGATCCCACCATGAACAAAGACGTCACTCAAATCATTTCCTGAACTCACCAGAAGATATACCATCACCTGGACCTACCATTGTAGGTATCATTACCTTGAACCACCATTAACATGCCATTGCCTGGTCCCCATCATTATTGATGCAATTGCCTAGACCCACATTTAGATATGCCATAATCTGTTCCCATAAGTAGCCATGTCATTGCCTCTGCCTACAACTAAAGATGCAATCTCCTGGACCAAATATTAGGGTTACCATAACCTGGATTTACCATTAAAGACACTATCCCTTTGATCCTTCATTACCAATGGCATCACCTGAAAACACCATTAGAAATCCCATTAGTTATCTGCCAACAGTAGAAATGCCTTTTCTGGAATGAACAATGAAAAATGTCATCACGGATTTGCTGCCTTTGGCCGGGTGCTTGGCGGGGTCTCCCCAGGCGGGCGCCAGGAACAAGAGCATGAGAGCGACGCACACTCTGTTCCCTTGCGTGGGTTCAGAAGCTTCTGCGTTCTGGGGTGGAAGCCAGGTCGAGCATTGGAAGCTGGGGACAGAAAGGCTGGTTAGCATCCAAGATGAATGACAGCCTATTTGTTACATTGGACAGGCTTGTGTTAGAAATTGTTTTTCAGTATGAGCAAGACATAAGTGCTAAAGAAGATATGATTCAAAGAATTAATTCTGGAAGCAAACATGTGATGTGTTTTATAAGCATGAAGATTATATTCAGAACCAATTTACTGTTTATCAAGAAACCATTGAAACAGACAAGTATAGCATATGCATACAGAGATATTATAAATTTAAGTATACCCATTCTGTAAGTTAGTATTATCATGGCATACATTGTAAGAATAGTAACTTAAAAATACAGCTTTGTGTTCTGAGAGAGTGTTTTAAAGTAAATATTTTAAACTTTGTGTGCCATTAGAGGTCTACTTGTTATAAAGTTCTATCTAGCTCTGCATATGTTTAGATATTGTCTCAGATGTAAACTTTCTCAGCAACAATTATCACAGCAGAATCCTTGAATTAATTAGCTTTATGACTGAACAGTTACAAGCAAACAGAAATTCCTGTAGAATTGACTTATGAAAATTTGAGGATACTGATTTTTTTTTGCAATGCTGGAATAAAATCCAAAGGGTATTGATTTTTTAAAACTTGTTTTATACTAAAGTTTAGTTTTTGAAATTGATGACTTAGTAGTATGGTTATAGTTTAATAGAGAAACACCAGATAGTTGTGTGGATTTATTATATGTATGTAATCATATCATCTTGGGGACTAAATGTTATGAGTTAATATAATAAAACAAACTGAGAATTTGAACATGCCATACAGAATTAAAATTTTAACTAACTTAAAAATTGAAATGGGGCTAGAGGGATGGCTTAGCTGTTAAGGTGCTTGCCTGCAAAGCCAAAGGACCCAGGTTTGATTCCTCAGGACCCACGTTAGCCAGATGCACAAGGAGGCATATGCATCTGGAGCTTGTTTGCAGTGGCTGGAGGCCCTGGCACACCCATTCCTCTCTCCTCCCTCTTTTTCTCTGTCAAATAAATAAGAAAAAATATTTTTAAAAATTGAAATGGATGAGCCTAATAATGGTACCAAACTGCCTGTACTTTCAGAATAGAAAACTAATTTTTAAAAAAGAAGACAACGCTAAAACATATACCATTTATGCACATATAATTTCAAAAAAAAATTGAAATGGTTTTTAGCATAATTAGGTAAAAGCAATTATCTGTTTTTAATTTAGTTTAAGAAACTCATGCAAAAATCTGCCATGCTTTCTTTTCTTTGAAATGTGTTTAGGTTAGCATGCAGTCATGGGTTTCACCATGGCATATTTATACGAGTATTATTAGACTTTGTTCTCAATTGTTCCCTTCCTGTGCTGCCTTCCTCTATTCTTCTGTATTTGTGGTGGTTTCCCTTTCTTCCTGTGGTTTTTCTCTGCCTTCTGCTTTCTTAATCACATGTGTTCAGTTCTCCTAAGTATTTCTGTCCTTAGGAGTTCGTCCTCCCCTCTCATGATCTCTCTTCTAGTTTAGTGAAACCCCCAGAAGACATAAATAAGTATAAATTTAAATCTAGGTTTTGTACCTAAGAGAAAATATATAATCTTTTATTTTTATGTTCAAACATGAGTCTATAAAGAAGTAGAGACTAAGGTTACAGATTTGAACTTAATAACATTAAAAATCAGGGAAATAGGGCTGGAGAGATGGCTTAGCGGTTAAGCGCTTGCCTGTGAAGCCTAAGGACCCCGGTTCGAGGCTCGGTTCCCCAGGTCCCACGTTAGCCAGATGCACAAGGGGGCACACGCGTCTGGAGTTCGTTTGCAGAGGCTGGAAGCCCTGGCGCGCCCATTCTCTCTATCTATCTGTCTCTTCCTCTCTCTGTCTGTCACTGTCAAATAAATAAATAAATAAACAAACAAACAAACAAACAAATTTTTAAAACAACTTAAGGCTGGGTGTGGTGGTGCAGGCTAATTGTTTAGTCCCAGCACTCGGGAGGCAGAGGTAGGAGGATCACCATGAGTTCAAAGCCACCCTGAGACTACATAGTGAATTCCAGGTCAGCCTGAACTAGAGTGAGACCCTACCTCAAAAACCAAAAAAACCCTTAAATATTTTTTAGTGTAGATCAGGCTTGAAAAGTTTCTTTTGTAATGAACTAGATGGTAAATATTTTAGGGTTTTTTGGTTTTTTTTTTGGAAGGTTGTCACAACTACTCAGTTCTACTGTCATATCACAAGGCAGCTTTAGGAAAAAGCTATGATCTAATAAAATTTTATGGCCACTAAATTTGAATCTCATAATTTTAATATTCCATGGAATATTTTGCTTTTGAGTTTTTAAATTCACTTAAAATGTGGAAACTTTAGCTCATGGACCATACAACAATAGGTAGCAGGTTAAATTTGAAACATAAGCTGTGGTGGGTTTGAATGAAATTCCCCCATAAGTTCACATGTTTTGAATACTTGTGTGGTGGTTTGATTCAGGTGTCCCAAATAGACGGGTGTTCTGAATGCTAGGTTTCCATTTCATAGCAACTTGGGAATTAACACCTCCTAGAGGCACTATATTGTTAGGGGCAGGATTATGGGTATTATTATTATAGCCAGCTCCCCCTTGCCAGTGTTTGGCACACTCTCCTGTTCCTGTTGTCCTCCTGATGTTTGTCAGGAGGTGATGTCCAGCCTCCACTCATGCCATTGTTTTCCTCTGCCATCATGGAATTTCCTCTCAAGTCTGTAAGCCAAAATAAACCTCTTTTTCCCAAAAGCTGCTCTTGGTTGGGTGATTTCTGCTAGCAGTGCAAGCCTGAGTGCAACAGTAATGTTGATACCAAGGAGTGGAATAGCTGCTAGACACCAGACTTTGTGGCCTTGGCCTTTAGGAATTGATTTTCAAGAGGAATGTGAAGGATTGGAAACCTTGGCCTAAGAGACATCTTGCAGTGCTATAAGTACAGCTTGATGGACTATTCTGGTTAGGGTTGAATGACCTGAATGCAGTAAGAACTATGGACTGTTAGGTTTGGCTTGTGAGGGTGAGAAACAGCTTTGCCTGGACTGGGCTAGAAGCAATTTGTGTGAGAGGCTTATTGTTATGTCTGTGTCCTAAGAACTGGTGCAGGGTTGCTTTGCATAGAAGTGGACTGGTGTGTATAGAGGGATATGGCACAGAAATGAAATCTTTGGGCTGAAATTTCTGCCCATTCAGCTGCAATTATATGAGATGGTAGCCTTTGAGATTGGGCCTGCTGACCTGCACTGAGGCTCAGGAAGAATGTAGACTCTTTTGAAGGGACCTGAGTGCTCAAGAAGTATCCTGTTCAAAGTCTGCTTTGCACCACCATCCCCATTAACAAATTGGAACCCTACCTGGTATTATGGAGTATAAGAAATGCAGGAAAAGCTGGGTGTGGTGGAGCATGCCTTTAATCCCAGCACTCAGGAGGCAGAGGTAGGAGGATCACTGAAGGTTCAAGGCCACCCTGAGCATACAGAGTGAATTCCAGGTCAGGCTGAGCTAGAGTGAAACCCTACCTCAAAAAACCAAAAAAAAAAAAAAAAAAAAAAAAAAAAAAAAAAAAAAAAAAAAAAAAAAAGAAAGAAAGAAGGAAAGAAATAAATGCAGGAAAAAGCGGGTCACTGAATTTGCAACACAGTCTTGTGTTTTGGAAATGGCCATGGGCAAGGTGAAGCATGTTTGCTAGATGCCTGCATGGAGACCCAGTGGAGCCATGAGGATGGACCATGGATTACAGTGGAGACCCAGTGAAGATGCCAGGACCATGAGATGGCTGCTAAGGAAAGCTGCTGGCCCCAGATGAAGTTTTCCAGGACTGTGAGTAATCTACCTGGAGGGGCAGAATTGGAACTCCAGAGACTTGTTGCTGGTTATAATTCTTGGACTTGAAGACTTTTCACTGACTAGAATTGTTGGATTTGGAGCTACATAGTTTGATGTTTACCCTGTTTAAATCATGTTTGCCATTACTTGAACATACTAAAAGAGGTTGTATACCTTGGGCCCACCATTAAAGTTGCCATAACTTATAGTCACCATTAAAGATGCCATAGCCTGGATCTAACCATTGGAGATGATATCACCTAGACGCATTGTTATAAATGCTGTTGCCTAGCACCAAACATTAGAGATGTCTTTCCTGGGACCAAGCATGAAAAATGGCATCACCTGGCCTTTGCCTGGACCCGTCATTAGAAAGGCAATACCTGGTCCCACCATTAGTCCCACCATTGCCTGGACCCACAATTAGACATGCCATCTCCAAGCTCCCACTGTTAGATATGCAATCATCTGGGCCCTCCATTAGATATGCTGTCATTTGGACTCACCATTAGAGATACCATCACCTGGCTCCCACCATTAGATATGCAATCACCTGGATTCAAAATTAGAGATGACATCACTTGGACCTTTCGTTTGATATTTCATTGCCTGGACCCACCATGAGATATGCCATTGTTTGGCCTTCACCATTACAGAGGCAATCACCTGTACATACATGAGGGATGCCATTGCCTGAGTCCTACCTTTAGATATGCAATAGCCTGGCCACCAGAATTCAACTTGCCACTGATGGACCTACCACTACTGATGATATTGCCTGACCATTACAAATGTCATCACCTGACCTCCAGCTAGAGATTCTATCACATAACTGACTCCCACTATTAGAGATGCCAATACCAATATAAATACCATAGCCTCGGTCTACCTACTGGAAATGCTATTGCCTGGATCCAACCTAAGATATTCTATCACCTAGACCAACCTTTAGGTATGCCATAATTTGGACTCACTTGAAAAATGTCATAAACATGGATCTAATCATTGGAAATGCCATCACCTGGGACCACCATAAGAGATGCCATCAACTTGAACCACCATTAAAGATGCCATTGCCTGACTGTCAGCATTAGAAATACCCTATACCCAACCCAAGAGATGACTTTTCTTGAACCCCCACAATTAGAGATGCCATAGCCTGGCACTTACCATTAGAGTTGCCATCACCTACACCCACTGTTAATGATGGCTCCTTCAATATAGATGATGTATTAGTCAGGGTTCTTTAAAGGAACAGAATTACTAGAATGAATTATTTTAAAAAGGGAATTTATTGGATTAGCTTACAGTAGTCCAATAGCAGCTGCAGGCCCGAGAATCACCGAACCTGGTAGCTGCTCAGTCCACGTGGCCAGATGCCTCAGCAGTCCCAACCCGGCACTGCAAATGGTGCTGGAAAGCCTGGAGGCTTCCTGAGGAGCCGCTGGGTTTCGATCCACGTGGGTCTTCAGTTGATGTTGGTCTTTAGTCCGTACTCATTTTCAATCCACGCTAGAAGGTAGGGAGCAGCTCCGGCAGCCAAGTGGAAGGAAAAAAGGGAACTCTTCTACCCAGAACTTCCTTATATCAAGTCCCCCTCTGAGCGGGGCCGCCCACTTTGGGGGAAGGGCTCACCCTGGGGGAAAGACCTCCTCTTTTAGTTGATCCGTCCTAGAAGCAGCCTGTGGATTACTAAACAGATCAAGTTGACAACACCTTAACTATCACAGATGACATGGTCTTGGTCTATCCATTGGAGATGCCATTGCATGGACCCACCATAAATGATGCCATCACCCAAACCCACCATAGAAGATACCATGGCCTGGGCCCAGAATAAGATATTCCATCACCTGAACTCACCTTTAGCCATATTATAATTTGAACTCATGATTACAGACACCAACACCTACATCTAACCATTGGAAATGCCATCATCTGGAGGCAACATAAGAGATGCTATCTGTTGAACCACAGTTAGAGGTGTCATTGCCTTTAGACCTTAACTTTATACCTGCCATCTCCTGTTACCTACCATTAGTGACACAGTCACCTGTACCCTCATTTAGGTAGGCCATTGCCTGGCCTACACAATTAAAATTCCACTGTCTATACCCACCATTAGAGGTTCAATGTCTTGAACCAAAGAGTAAAGTTGCTACAACATGTACTCACCATTAAAGATGCTATTGCTTGTATCTAACCATTGCAAATGACATCATTTGGACACTCCATTCTAGATGATATCACCTATAACCACCATTAGAAATGTCACTGCCAAGGCTCCCAACATCAGGGATGCCATAACCATTCCAATATCTCCAGTACTACAAATGATTTTTAATGAAGTTGAATGTATGAGTTGGTTTATAGATCATTAATGTGACTGCAGACATCGTAACTGCCATGATTGCCAAAGAAGAGTTTCGTCTGCTTCTTATGCCATTTTCCAAGTAAAGCATACATCTGCAAAACCATTAAAGTGATTTTGGAACTTTCCAATTGTATACTGATCAATGATTTTAGTCTAAAACATATTCCTTCTAGCTTGAATTAGATCATTTTTATACTAACCAATATATATGCCTCTCTTTCTGACCCAGAGTGGAAGGATCTATTTGATCTTGATGAAGGACAGAGACATTCTTCTGTCAGAAATTACACTCTATGAGGAACATCACTGGAATTTTAATGGGGATTGCACTGTTTCTGTAAGTTACTTTTGACAATATAATCATTTTTACAATATTAATTATACCAATCCAGGACCATGGAAAATTTTTTTATTATCTAGTATACTCTTTGATTTCTTTTCTTAGTATCCTGAAGTTTTTATTATAGAAGAGTTTCATGATTTTTTTAAACTATTTTATTTATTTGAGAGAGAATGGGCACACCAGGCCTTCAGCTGCTGGAAATGAACTCCAGGTGCATGGGTCCCCCTGTGCACTTGTGCAACATTGTGCACTTGCATCACTATGCATATGGCTTACATGTGACCTGGAGGTTCAAACATGAGCTCTTAGGCTCCACAGATAAACACCTTAACTGCTAAGCCATCTCTGCAGCCTGAGTTTCACAATTTTGATTAGCTTGAATATTTAATTTTTGGAGCTATTGTGAATAGGATGTTTTCTTCTTGATTTCTTCATTGCTGTGTATGGAAGCTACTGATTTTTGTATGTTTTCTTTGTATTCTGCAATTTTTACTGGAAGTATTTATTAGCTCTAGGAGTTTTCTTATAAATTCTATGGGTTTTTTCTTT
Organism: Jaculus jaculus; assembly: GCF_020740685.1. NCBI lineage: Eukaryota > Metazoa > Chordata > Mammalia > Rodentia > Dipodidae > Jaculus > Jaculus jaculus. The sequence goes on from NC_059103.1 coordinate 143,748,164, forward strand.
TTTAATATTTTTATTGACAACTTCCATAATTGTAAATGATGTTCCATGGTAATTCCTCCCCCCACACACACACACTTTCCCTTTGAAACTCCACTTTCCATCATATCCCCTCCCCCTCTCAATCAATCTCACTTTTATTTTGATCTTATGATCTTATCTTCCTATTATTTGTGTATTTAGTGTCAGGCACTGTGAGGTCATGGATATCCAGGCCATTTTGTGTCTGGAAGAGCACATTGTAAGGAGTCCTACTCTTCCTTTGGCTCTTACATTCTTTCCGCCACCTCTTCCACAATAGACCCTGAGCTATGGATTGAGATATTTCAGTGCTGAGCACTCTTCTGTCACTTCTCAGTACCATGGTGCCTTCTGAGTCATCTCAAGGTCACTGCCATCTGAAAAGAGAAGTTTCTCTAAGCAAAAGTGAGAGTAGAATTACCATATGGGCATGAACATTAAGAGCAGTTTGGTGAGCATAGTGTATACTTTAGCGCAGTTACACTCCTGAGGCTCATGACTACCCTGTTGTAGGTTTTCCATATCAGAGATATATTCCCTCCCATAGAGTGGGCCTCTAGTCAAATTAGAGGGCAGTTGGTTTCTCCCATAACAGATGTATCACTATTGCACCCGTTGGCTCATTTGGCCTGGCTGGCCAAATTTAAATTTGTGGGGTATTCTGTTGGGTATCTTCACTGGTGATTTCTCTCTCTCCCGTTGAACTTCATGCAACATAGCCTTTTCCATCTTTTTGTCAGCTTGTCTACATGGAGGAGGTTTTCAGCTCAGTTCCAGCAGGGTTTCTCAGTGACCTTTCAACCCAAGTATGTGGAGTCTTCAGCAATAGGGTCTTACCATCTATTCCTGGTAGGAAACCAGGCCCTCAGCAATGGCATGTAATGTTTGGAGGGCATCAGGGACCTCCATGGCCAACAACTCACTGGAGAGTGTCCCATTCCTGGCACTAAAAATTTTCTAGTAACAATCCACGGCTCCTGTGTGTTCCATTGTCCAACAAAGTAGGTTTCCATATGACTTATCTATGTCCTCTTAGATTTTGATTAGCCCTCCCTCCACTTTTCCTTTACTCAGTCTTTTCCCCTGACCTCCCTTAGGCCTTTTCACCCCCTTAATCTGTTCTTCTACTTACATATATACAATACCATCCTATTAGGTCCTCCCCTCCATCCTTTTCTATTCCCTTTATATCTCCTTTTTAGCTTACTGGCATATGCTACTGAGTTTTCTTCCTACTCACACAGAAGTCCAGTTATTTGTAACTAGGATCTCTGTGGGGATAGTTTAACTTCTTCCTTTCCTATTTTTATTCCTTTTATGTCTCATTGTTTTATTGCTCTAGCTAAGATACAATATTATATAGAAATGGCCAAAATTGATTGGACTTGAGGCCCACTCCACAAGAGGGATTTTCTGCCTAGTATTGAAACTTAATCAAAAGCCTATGGCTGAAGAGGTCATAAGCCCTAGCAAGGAAATTATTACTATTTTCTTGACAAATAGATATATTATGACCACCAAAATGTCCTCCAAATACTTCTGTTTATGCCCATATAATAATACTACTCTGACTTTTGGTTATAGAAGCTTCTCTTTTCAGATGGTGGTGACCACTGGGGTGATTCAGAACTCATCAGAGTGCTGTGAAGAGAAGACAGTGGAGTGTTCTGAACTGTACACATCTTTATCATACCCTCCAAGGCTCAGGAACCATTGTAGAAGTTACAGAAAGAATGTAAGAGCCAAAGGAAGGAGAAGAGTGCCCTGCAGTGCTGTCTTCCAGACACAAAGTGGCAGTGATGTTCATAACCTCACAATAGTTGATGCTACCTACACAACACCTACTTAATAGGAGGGAAAATGATTTCAAACTAGAAGAGAAACTAGTAAAAAAAAAAAAAAAGGATTTGTGCAGAGGGGACTCAGGAGGGAGAAAAGGGAAGAGGGTGATGGAGAGAATTATTATGATCTTGGTATCTTATCAGTATGCACTGAGGTTGTCAAAAAAAAAATAAGTGATCACAGTGGACATCCTTGCTTCCTTCCTGACCTTAGAGAAAATGGTCTCAGTTTTTCTCCATTTAATATAATGTTGGCTATGAATTTGTCATATATGGCCTTTATTATTTTGAGGTACATTCTATCTGTTCCTTTCATCATGAAATCATGTTGGACTTTGTCAAATATCCTTTCTGTATCAACTGAGATGAGCATGTAATTTTTATCCTTAAGCTTATTTATATGGTTATATTGCATTTATTGATTTATATATGTTGGACCAGCCTTGCATCCCTGATATGCAATGACTTGGTCATAATGAATATTCTTCTTAAAATGTTCTTGAATTTGGTTTGTGAGAATCTTGTTGAGAATTTTTGCATCATTGTCATCAGGGAAATTGGTCTGTAGATTGTTATTTTGGTGGTGGTGGTTTTGGTGGTGGTGGTGTCTATCTGGTTTAGGAACCAAGGTACTGCTGGCTTCATAGAATGAATTTGAAAGTGTTCCTTCACTATCTTTTTTGTTTAAATTTTAATTTATTAATTTTTTTGGTTTTTCTAGGTAGGGTTTCACACTTGCCCAGGCTAACCTGAAACTCACTATGTAGTCTCAGGATGGCCTCAAACTCATGGCAATCCTTCTACTTCTGCCTCCCAAGTGCTGGGATTAAAGGCATGTGCCACCATGCTTGGCCTTTTTTATTTGTTTATTTGCAAGAGAGAAGACAGACAGACAGACAGAGAATGGGCACACCAGGGCCTGTAGGTACTGCAAATGAACTCCAGACACATGTGCCCCTGTGCGTCTGGCTTACACGGGTCCTGGGGAATTGACCATGGGTCCTTTGACTTTGCAGGCAAATGCCTTAACTGCTAAGCCATCTCTTCCACCCCACTTTCATTGTTTTTTGTTTTTTGTTTTTTTTAAGGAGAAACTTTGTATGGACACATCATGTGTTGGTACCATCATTTCCCTCCTCTCCCCCCACCATTCCACCAAGGGTCCTCCTTAGCGGAATTGCTGGTATCTACCATGGGGTTGTGGGTTATGAATTGTGGGAGCAGCAGTCAGTCATTTGTTGGGGGAGGGGGCGGCAATGTCTCTGCATATTCCCTTCCATTCTGTGGCTTTTACATTCTTTCTGCCCTCTTGGCCACAAAATTCCCTGAGCCCCTGTTTGGTGGGAGTGTTTTAAGTCTACTTTAGTGTTGAGCTCTAAGCAGCTTCTGGATTTCTGTTTTTGTGTGTTTTGAGTATCCTCAGTGTCTGTCTGCATCACACTGGCACAGGTTGTCAGGCTCACCACGGATGCATTACTCTTGCTCTTCTCACCATTCTTTAGTTTCACCTGGGCCCTCGCTGATGTGTAAGGTGTGGTTCATCACCTGCCAGGGAGTCAGCTATCTATTCTAATCTTGTTGCTGATGGGTTTTTGTTGTCCTTTGTTCTCACTGCTTTCTGAAAAAGAAAAACAGATTCTCCAATGGAGAGTGAGATCAGGATAGGTTAAAGGGAATAATCATTGTTAATTTAAAGATATTTGAAGATGGGAGAGATTGCTTAGTGGTTAAGGCACTTTCCTGCAAAGCCAAAGGACCCAGATTCAATTGCCCATGACCCACATAAGCCAGATGCACAAGGTAGTACATGCATCTGTAGTTTATTTGCAGCAGCTAGATGCCCTGGCACACACATTCTCTTTCTCTCCCTCTCTCTCTCTCTCTCTCTCTTCTCTCAATCTCTCTGTCTCTCAAGTAAATAAATAATTTTATTTTTTTAGAAAAAAGAGATTTTTTGATAGCTGTAGCCTCACTTTGAGCCAAAGACTCCTGGGAGCTTCTCATTGGAGTCCATAATCTTGGTCTCCATAGGATTCTGACTTAGTATCCAGTTCCACCTAGGGGTTCCTTTCCACTGAGTGGATCTCTTAGTGTTCCTACATTTTCTTTTTTCTTGACTAACTTGAGAAAAGTTGGTATTAGGTCATTTGTAAACTTTCAATGGAATTTGACAGTGAATATATATGATTCTGTACTTTTGGTGGTGAGACTTTTAATTACAGCTTCAGTCTCATTGCTTGTAATGGGTCTTTTTAAATTATTGATATTTTTGAGATTTAACTTTGTAACTTTATATGTTTTAAGAAGTTTGTCCATTTTCTCTAGGTTTTCCAGCAGTTTGGAATATAAGTTTTCAAAGTATTTTCTAATGATAGTTTTGGATTTCTTTATGGTCTTTTGTAACACAACTCCCTTTTGGTTCTGATTTTGTTAATTTTGGGTCTTTTCTCTCAATTTTGTTAGTTTGGCTATGGGCTTATGTATCTTATTTACTTTCTGAAAATACTGGCTCTTCATTGGATTGACTCAATGTATTGCTCTTTTAGTGTCTATTTCATTAATTTCTGCTCTGATCTTTATTATTTCTTGTTATCAGTTCATTTGAGATTGGCTTCTTACTGTTTTTTCTAAGGCCTTAATGTGGACTACTGAAATCTCAATTTCTTCATATGGTACTTATAGCTAAAACTCTCCTCTTAGGGCTACCTTAGCTGGATCTCAGAGAACCTTATAGGTTGTATTGTCATTTTTTCTTGTTTCTAAGATTTTAAGTTTCTTCTTGATTTCTTCAATAACCCATTGATTGTTCTAAAGTATATTGTTCATTCTCAAGAATTTGTATAGTTTCTGCATTTTTGCTATTGATTTCTACTTTTATTCTGCTGTGGTCTGATAGGATATAAGGAATTGTCTCAAGTTTTCATTTATTGTTTTATTCTGCGTACAATTGTAGAGAAGTTTCCATGTGCTGCTAAGAAAAATGTGTGTTCCCTATCTGTTAGGTGGAATGTTCTGTATACATCTGCTTAGATCCAGCTTTTTAGCTCTGAAGTTTCTTTGCTGATTTTTAGTCTGTATAACATAAGTATGAGAGTGGAGTATTGAAGTCTTCTATTGTGTCTGAACCTATGTGAGCTTTGATATCTTGTAGTGATTGTTTTATGAAAATAGGAGCCCCAATATTTGGTGCATAAGTTTTACAATGGTTACACCTTCTTGATCAATGGTTCCTTTTATTAATATGTAACACCCCCTCTTGGCTTTCATGATGAGTTTGGGTTTGGTTTGAAGCCTACTTTATCTGATGAAAGTGGAGCCACTTCTTTTTGTTTATGCAGCTTTCATTTCCTATGGTAGCTTGATTTCCATCCTTTGATACTCAACTTTTCAACATCTTTGCTGACTTAGTTATGTTTCTTACAGATTGAAGATAGTTGGGTCTTGTTTGGTACTATAGTCATTTAGCATGTGTCTTTATTGATGAGGTAAGGCCATTTATTGTCTTAGGCATAAGTGATTTCTTTTCCATTTCTTCTTTGTTCATGTTTCTCTCTTAGGCTGGATCCTGTTGTATGTTCCCACAGATGGGGCTGCTGAGGAGAGTCACAGACACAATTCTTAGTGCTGCCTTCCATGGTTTCCACAATAGCTGCACTACCTTTGGAAGGAAAAGGTAGACCAATTTGCATGTGGTAAAATATGTTGAGTAAGGACATACTTTTCCACTTGACCTTGCAGATGGAAAACCAAGATCACTATATACCAAGCAAAACTTGTTGCCTGCTTCCTGATTGTACTTTCATTTGTAAATCAGGGCTTGTCAAGATTTTCAAAAATGACCCCTGAAGCATTTAGAATGCAACCTAGTGCAGAGAAAACGCTCAAAAAATGCTATTGCTGCTGGTCAGAGTAGCAAGTAGATCATCAAACCCTAGCTGGAAAATCCAAGCAACTGTGAGGCATGACTGATGCTTTGTTCTTTCAGAGTGGGATCTTGTTTTAATTAGTTGTAAGGAAAGCATTCCTAAAAAGTATGACATGTTCCTAGCCCTCTAAATTTATCAGCTGTCATAAAGTAAAACTTTCTTGAACTCAAATTTATTTCATAGACAATAGGCTTGGGACAAAGTTTCTGGGAAGCTGTTATCATTTTGATTGTTTCCACCCAGATCAAATGAAAGTGACAGCAATCCTGAAAGACTAAAAGGAAACAATGGGGGCGGGGGGGGCAGTAAAAGTTCTGAATAGCTTTGGCATCACCAGCTGGGGTTCTGATATAAGAAGCCCTTAGGTAGTTGCTTCCACATCTTCATTGCTAAGTCTCTCCACATGTTGAGGTCTAACTTAAAACATGTAACCCTTCATTTGCTTTCCTTTCCCTTTTTCTCTCTTATGGATATTGACCAAAATGCTAAGCATACTTTCACTGATAATTTCTCAATAAATTTCCTTTGCCTTGCTCACAAAAAAAATTTTTTTTTAATTTAAGAACCTACTATTTTCCAGGTGTGGTGGCGCACGCCTTTAATCCCAGCTCTCGGGAGGCAGAGGTAGGAGGATCACCATGAGTTTGAGGCCACCCTGAGACTTTATAGTGAATTCCAGGTCAGCCTGAGTGAGACCCTACCTCGAAAAACCAAAAAACAAAAAAACCTACCATTCATGGATTCACAGTCCATCAATAAAGGAGTCCAGGGAAATCATGCTCTGAAAATATTAACCAGAAAATTACAGCCAGGCATGGAGTCTCACACCTGTAATCCCAACAGTCTAGAAGCTAGTTCAGGATTGCTGTGAGAGCCAGGCCAGCCTGGGCTACAGGGTAAGACCCTATTAAACACACGCACGCACACACACATTTCTAATACAATTTAAATATTCATTTTAAAAACTCAAATATAAGGCTGGAGAGATGGCTTAGTGGTTAAGCACTTGCCTATGAAGCCTAAGGACCCTAGTTTGAAGCTCGATTCCCCAGGGCCCACGTTAGCCAGATGCACAAGGGCATGCATGCGTCTGGAGTTCATTTGCAGTGGCTGGAAGCTCTGGCATGCCCATTCTTTCTCTCTCTCTCTCTCTCTCTCTCTCTCTCTCTCCCTATTTCTCTCTCTCTGACTATTGCTCTCAAATAAATAAATAAAAATAAACCAAAAAAAATTTAAAAATCAAATATAATAACTTCATAAGTTTTAAATAACTTTAATATGGTACATTATTATAATTATTCTGTAGTATTTGTTGTTAATATCTTACTGTGTCTAATTGTTAAATTACACATTATAGCTATGAGATATTGTACTACACATATTTCCAGGAATCCTTTGGGTCTTGGGATGTATTTGCCCATGGTAAGGAGGATTTGATAAATGTTCCACATGGACAAAATGTTTCCATTTTTCCTTTTTTAATATTTTGTTTGTATTTATTTATTTATTTGACATAGAATGAGGGGGAGAAAGGAGAGAAAGAGGGAGAATGAGTGCACCAGGGCCTCCAGCCATTGCAAACAAACTCCAGACATGTGCACCTCTTGTGCATCTGGCTAATATGGGTTCTGAGGAATCAAACCTGAGTCCTTTGGCTGTGCAAGCAAACACCTTTACTGCTAAACCATCCCTCCAGCCCCATTTTTCTTTTTCTTATAGCTTCTGTTCTGGCTTACTACAAGAAGGTCACCTTTACAAATGTCACCATAGTCATTTTCCCTTCTCAAATGAATTCAAAGAAACTACTAAAATGCACTAAAGAGGCTTGAGGATGTGTTCAGTTGGTAGAGTACCTGCTTAGCGTGCACAAAACCCTAGATTTTATTCCTGAAGGGGATAGCTCAGCCTGTAAACGCTGTAATCCCAGCATTGGGAAGACTGAGACAGGAAAATCAGAAGTTGGAGGTCATTCTTGGTTACGTAAAGAGTTTGAGGCCACCAAACTTACAAATATCTCTTCTAAATGACTGTTTCCTTTTTTAACAGGCTTCATGAACTTTCTAAGTCACTCCCTAAAATACTTTTCTGATATACTAGTAAAAGAATCCACTGAGATGACTTCACCATGTTAGATTTAATATTTTAGAGAACTGTATCAAACTGTAGACTCATGTCAGTGGATAACTTATAAAACACATTTGATATGACTATATCTTAATGTCTCTACTTCCAAACAAGGCCCCATTCTAAAGCAACAAAAGAGGCTAGAAGGGACACAATTCAACCTCTGACATGTACTGACGAAGTGGCAGTATCAAGAGTCAAACCCAAGTCCTTCTGCTTCAAAGGCCACATGTTTTACCTGCTCATCACTGATAGCAGGTATTATGATGGCTTACCACAAGAGAATGTGGGATTGGTGCTGGAGAGATAGCTTAGCAGTTAACGCACTTACCTGCAAAGCCAAAGGACCCAGGTTTGATTCCCCAGGACCTACATAAGCCAGACACATAAGGTGCGCATGCATCAAGAGTTTGTTTGCAGTGGCTGGAGGCCCTGGCATGCCCATTTATTCTCTCTCTCTCTCTCTCTCTCTCTCTTTCTCTCTCTCATATATAAATAAAAATTAAATAAAAAGCCAGGCATGATGGGGCACACCTTTAAGCCCAGCACTCAGGAGGCAGTGGTAGGAGAATCGCCATGAGTTCAAGGCCACCCTGAAACTACATAGGGAGTTTGAGGTCAGCCTGGGCTAGAGTAAGACCCTACCTTGAAAAACAAAAAATTAAATACAAAAACAAAACAAATAATGTAGGACTATAGGTCTCTGCTCTCAACTGAGAGGCAGCTTTGCAAATAGAAACTTCTAATATCCTAAATGACATAGCTTGCTGCATATGAACCAAACTGAAGGAACAACTAATATTTCTTTAATTTTTTATACTTTGATCTAATTTATCCTCCCCTCACTACCTTCCATTGCCTTCCACCATCTCTTTTTGCCCCTCATTCCCTCCCAACCCCAGATACTTCTCCCTTGTGCTTTCATGCCTTATCTACTTTATTGCCCTCCCTTTTTCTCCCTCCCATAAGATCTCTTCCTCCCCCCCCCCCTTTTTTTTTTTTTAATTTGAGAGCGACAGACACAGAGAGAAAGACAGATAGAGGGAGAAAGAGAGAATGGGCGCACCAGGGCTTCCAGCCTCTGCAAATGAACTCTAGACGCGTGCGCCCCCTTGTGCATCTGGCTAACATGGGACCTGGGGAACCGAGCCTCGAACCGGGGTCCTTAGGCTTCACAGGCAAGCGCTTAACCGCTAAGCCATCTCTCCAGCCCATCTTCCTCCCATTTTATAATCCCCTTTCTAGCTCTATGACCTATAGACCTCCACACATGAACACCTAAATACACACACACATATACAATTGTAAATCTAGTTTTTGCATATGAGGAAAGACGTGGTATTTGTCTTTCTGAGCTTACTTTGCTTAACATAATTATTTCCAGTTCCATCCATTTTTCTGCCAATACCATTATTTCTTTTTTCTTTATGACTACATGTTATTCATTTATCTATGGTAGACATCTAGATTAGATCCATTTCATTGCTACTATGGCTCTCTTTTTAGTTTAGGTTTGTGTGTTTGTTTGCTTTTTGAGAAACCTCTATACTGATTTCCATAATGGCTGCACAATTTTACACTCCCACAAGCAGTATATTTCTCCACCATTGATTGTAATTTGTTTTTGTTTGTTTATTTATTTGATTTGTTTTGTTTTTTGAAGTATAGTCTCCCTCTAGCTCAGACTGACCTGGAATTCACTATGTAGTCCCAAGCTAGCCTTGAACTCATGGCAATCCTCCTACCTCGGGCTTCTGAGTGCAGAATTAAAGCCATGCTCCACCATGCCCAGCTTCATTTGTTTAGTTTTTTTTTTTTCCTTTTTTTTTAATGACAGCTATTGGGATAAAATGACTCTCAAAGTAGTTTTAATATTTTTTACTTGAACTCTAATATGAAAAGCAAAAGACTAGGGAACAGACTAAAATCAATTAAAGCTCAGTCATTTGAATTCATCACCTGCAGCCTCTTTAAAGAGAACTAAAGTGTACGCTTTTAAATAATGACATGCGACTTACCCTTCTGTTTCCAACACTAGTCTTCATTGTCATGATGTGCATGGCAAACAGCTGCTGAGTCTTTCAGTCAACATGCCCATACTTCTGCATGAGCAAGCAGGACCTGGAGTTGTTTCACACAAGCCCATCCTTCAGCTGAACCAAAATCTGCCTCACAGATGGGCCAGCATGCCATTCCTATTGTGGATATAACTTTTTGTTTGGTCTTTAACCACACTCTTCATTCACTTGTGTGTGCCCAAAAGAGCAGGACAAGTTTTCTCTGGATGACTTCATGAAGGCCAAGTGCTGTGCAACATGACACCCACCCATGCAGACAGTGTGGGGCAGGGCAGTTTGCCATACCATAGTGTTAACACAGTGTTTCTGAGCCTTGGCTTTGGAAGCAGGAAGAGTTTTGTTTTGTTGGTTTTCTTTGAGGTAGGGTTTCACTCTAGCCCAGGCTGACCTGGAATTCACTATGTAGTCTCAGGGTGGCCTTGAACTCATAACCATCCTCCTACCTCTGCCTCCCAAGTGCTGGGATTAAAGGCATGCTCCAACATGCCCTGAAGAATATTTGAGTTTGAATTACACCCAACTCTGCCATTCACATGCTGTGTGAGCTGGGGCAAGTCTAGTCTCTCTGAAATTCATCCACAATATCAACACCAAATGTATGGTTATCTCATTGGGCTGGTGAAAAAAAATGATAAAATAATAGATATATAACATCTCACTGACATAGGGGTTAATAAAAGGCAGCTATTATTAAATACCTAACAAAGGGGAAATTAAGAATTGCAGAGTTTTTATTGTAGAACTATTAACACATTGATAACTAAATATATGTGACTAATTATCTTGATTTTTTTCAACATAATAATTAACAATAGATAGATAAATAAATAAATAGATAAATTCTGAGAATCTATTTAACTTAGAGTTCTCCATGCATAGGCTAGAGGAAGGAATAAATAATATTTAGCTGAAGAAGCAGGGCTTAATATCTTGAGTGACTGAGGGTGGAACCCTAGGAACTAGTTTATCATTTGTGTTAATGTCATCTGGGGCTTATAATCCATAAAAGAGTTCCTTGCTGAGTACTTGATCCATGATCTCTTATATACTGTAGTAGATCTACATGGAGCCAGGCATGATATCTTACACCTATGATCCTAGCATTCAGGAGGTTGAGGCAGAAGGACTGTAAACTTAAGGCCAGTCTGGGTTATGTAGTAAGGCCCTGTACACACACACACACACACACACACACACAAGCACACACAATAGTAAACTACCTAGTCTATGAAGACTCATTACAGATAATACAGAGTTAAAATCTAATCAGTACCAGTGTGAATGGCACCAAATATACAGTGAGCAGAGTCTGAATTGGTGTGTCTCTTCTCCACATGTGCAGCAAGGTATTTGCATATAACACATGCACAGAGTGTTCATAGAAGGCCTAAGCACCTTGGGGTGAGTCTGTCACTTTTAATCAAATTCATGTACATGCAGCACAATAAAAAGCCTTTTCCCCAGGAGCTAAAAACTTCAAAATTTCTGTCACTTAGTGTTTCAAACATAGAACTATTTATACTCCCTTAACAATTGTGGGTATTTCTTGAGCTAAGGGGTATAGTCTCACACAGTTAACACCCAAGAGAAAGTATCTTTAAGGTTTAGGGAAATTTATTTTTTTATTTTATTTATTTATTTATTTATTTTTTGCTTTTTCAAAGTAGGGTCATACTCTAGCCCAGACTGACCTGGAATTCACGATGTAGTCTCAGGCTGACTTCGAGCTCACAGCAGTCCCCCTACCTTGGCCTCCTGAGTGCTGGGATTAAAGACATGCACCACCATGCCCTGCAGAAAATAAATCTTTTTTAAAATCCTGGCAATGGGGAGATGGCTCAATTAAGGGTGCTTGCTTGTAAAACATGCCAGCCCTGGTTTAATTCGCTAGTCACCACACACAGTCATCAGCTTTACAAATTGGTGCATGTGTCGGGTTAATTTGCAGTAGTGCCCATCCTTCCTTTCTTTCCCTTCCTTCCTCCCTCCTTCCCTTGCTCCTTCTCATCATCCCCCCCACCCCCCACCTCTCTCCCTCTTTCAAATAATTTTTTAAAAATCTGGGTTATTAACTATGAACCACTCCAAGATGAAAGTCAGTGTTTGGGGCATGCTGCATTGTCCTTGGTCAGCCCTCTTTGGATGGAGTCAAGCATCAGGAACCCAAGGCAGTGAAAGTGCAACATTTGGCATCCATGAGGACTGAGTGAGCTGTGGCATAGAGACCTCAAGGATTCCAGCATGTTCTCATGACTGAAACACTTTGAGGAAGCCTGAAAGGCTAATGGATAGCAGCCCTGACCTTTCAACCTGACAAATTTAAATGCAGTTCATCGTGTTATGTTGAATGAATTTGACCATGTGTAATCATCAAGTATATGAAAGATGGGCATTGAAAAATAAGAGCCACAGAATGGTTGAGAACACATATTGATATGCAAGTAACCAGTTATCTCCCCAAATAAAGAACAGCCATAGCTGGGTGTAGTGGTTCACGCTTTTAACCCCAGCACTCAAGAGGCAGAGGTAGGAGGATCACCATGAGTTCGAGGCCACCCTGAGACTATATAGTTAATTCCAGGTTAGCCTGAGCTTGAGTGAGACACTACCTTGAAAATATTGTTTACAATTAGGCCCTCTTTTATAGTTTATGTTCCACTGGCTCTAAGAAGTAAACCGGTCCAAATCTCCCACATCTCTCATGCTTCTGAGGACATGTCCTGGTGGTTCTGGAAGCTGCTCTTTTTCCACGCAGAATTGTTTACTGCCTAAGCATGACTTCAGAGAGAATTCTCGCCAGGCATGGTGGATTAGCCTGTAATCCCAGAGCTAGGGAGGCTGAGGCAGAAGGGTCATCAGTTCCAGTCCAGCCTGAGCCACATAGCAAGATCCTGTCTCAAAACAGAAAACAAAACAAAGCAAGAAAACATACAAACCCAAGAGCATTCTCAAATATTTTTCCACCATCATTTTTAATTTGCTTAAGTCTCACAATTAATTGAGTAACCATTATAGAGATTGTAGTGGTCTGCAAGCCCTATGAATTATTACAACTGTGTCCCACATTATTCTTTTATTTGATATTTGAAGATCACGTTAGTATATACATTTGAAAGCTTCCAGTGATGAAACAGAGAACTCTTACACATCACTACTAGTATCTTTTGCACAAACACATTCATGGAAGTCACATGGATGGTGTGGTGGTTTGACTCTGGTGTCCCCCATAACTTAGGTGTTCTGAATGCTAGTCCCAGCTGATGGAGATTTGGGAATTAACGCCTCCTGGAGCAAGTGTATTGTTGGGGGCAGGCTTATGGGTGTTATAGCCAGTTTCCCCTTGCCAGTGTTTGGCATACTCTCCTGTTGCTATGGTCCACCTTATGTGGGCTGGGGGGTGATGTCATCCTCTGCTCATGCTGTCATTTCCCCCTGCCATCATGGAGCTTCCCCTCGAGCCTGTAAGCCAAAATAAACCTTTTTCCCACAAGCTGCTCTTGGTCAGATGATTTCTACCAGGAATTCGAACCTGACTGCAACAGATGGAAAGAGCACCGATAGTATGGATTTTACCTTTTCTCTAGAAGCATTTTAAAATGTCTTCTTAGCCGAGGTGGTAGCGCATGCCCTCAACCCCAGCACTCAGGAAGCAGAGGTAGGAGGATCGCCATGAGTTCAAGGCCAGCCTGAGACTACACAGTGAATTTCAGGCCAGCTTTGGGCTAGAGCAAGACTCTGCCTGAAAAAAAAAAAAAAAAAAAAGTCTTCTTTTGCAGGACCAAGACATCATTCACAAATTCTAACTATCCTTGGATAGAGCTGTAAGGTCAGTGGTAGAATGCTTGCCTAGCATGTACAAAGTCCTGGGTTCAATCCCCATCAGAGAGGAAAAAAAAAAAAAAAAGCCAGTGTCCTGCAATAACAATGTACACTTTTGTAGTTCCAAGCCAACATACTGTACCCTTGTCTTGAAATAACCCCCTTGCTCTTTTCTGCCAACAAAGCACCAAAGTTCTGAGACTCTTTGTAAGTCATAGGCAGACAATTTAAAAAATCAAAGCTGCTGCCCTAGTAGATTAGGGCTCAGGAGAGCGCATACAAGTGTCACTGCCTTGCCCCAGTGCCACTCCTTCACTGCAGACCCCTTAATCTGGATTCCTTTGGCGAGAGAAGCCACAGACACTCCAAGGTGATCTGTGACATTCTTTGTTCCAGGCTCCTGTCGGCCTCCTTTCATCTTCAGAAAATGATACCCTTTCTGCTAAGACTGACAAGAAAACCAAGGCTCCTTCATTGTTTTCCAGTCAACCCCATCAGAACCCATAGAAAGTAGCCCATCAAACACCACTCAAGTTACATTATTATTCATGTGGCTTGTCTCTTTCCCACTCTGCCTCTGACACTCCAGTGGTATTGCTCAACTCCTAAGAACTGGGGTGGGAACCATCCTGAAGGGTTTAAAATAGCATAAATAAAGCCCACTTGGCAGATGCTGCATGAAAGCCCTAATCTCCCAATGCCCCTGAAAAGTAAATGTTATTTGAGGGTTTTTTTAAATATCTACATATTCCAAATTATCACAGTTAGACAACTAGAATAATAACTTTTTCTAATAAGCATTTCAAAACTCCATTCTGCTGTGTTGTGGAATGACGTTTGTGAATCTGCAAAACTAATATGTTGAAACCTTCTTAAGACCATTTTCTATTCTTTTATTTTATTTACTTTTTGAGGTAGGGTCTCACTGTAGCACAGGATGACTTGGAATTCACTATGTAGTCTCAGGGTAGCTTTGAACTCATGGAGATCCTTCTACCTCTGCCTCTCGAGTACCGGGATTAAAGGCATGCATCACCACGCCTGGCCATTTTCTATTCTTAACAAGAAACCTGAGACCAGGTACTACAAGCTTATTTAGAACACCATTCTGGAGATTAGAAAGTCCAAGCATCAGCTCTGCATCTGGAAAAAGTCTTCTTATTGCATAAAATGGTGGAGAGTGTCACATGGTTAGATAGCGTGAGCCCACTAGCCCAGTTCTCTCTTCCTCTTATAACCCTTCTAGTGTGACTATGGGAGCCCCACCCTCATGACATCATCATCTAATCCTACTTGCCTCCCAAAGACATCATTCCAAATATTATCAATATATTAATGTGGTTAAAAATAAAAAAGCTGGGCATGGTGGCACATGCCTATAATCGCAGCACTCGGGAGACAGAAGCAGAAGGATTGTTGTACTTCAAAGCCAGCCTGAGACTACATAGTGAATACCACATCAGCCTGGGTAGAGCTAGACCCTACCTCAAAAAAAAAAAAAAAAAAAAGGAGGAAAGGAGAAAGGAAGGAAGGAGAGAAAGAAGGAAGGAGAACGGCAAAGAAAGAAAGAGAGAAAGAAGGAAGTGGAGGTGCCCGATGTGGCTGTCCTTGCCAATGCAATCCTAGTACTCAGGAGGCTAAGGTAGGAAGATTATAAACTGAAGGCCAGCCTGGTGATACAAAGGGAGACCCTGTAGAGATGAGGCACTGAATCAATTATCTATTAATGTCCATCTGTCTCTCATCTTTCTCTTCCCTCTCTTCCTCTACCCCCCTCACCTCCTCATTTTTCCCTCTATCTCTTTTCCTTCCTGGTCCTCTCTCTTCTTCCCCAGATTTCTCCTTCCCTCCCTCTCTTCTTCTCACATGGAGTCATCACACTCTACCTCTTCTTACCATGAGGAAGTAGGGTGTCATCTGCAACCAAGGGAGCAAGCCTTCATCTGACACCAGACCTGTTTCCATGTTCATCTTGGACTTGCTAGCCTCCAGAACTATAGGAACTGTTTGCTATTTAAGCACTCAGTCTACATCAGTTTGTTTCAGCAGCCTGAGCTAAGACATGCTGGATTAAGCTGTTCACACCATGCTATTCAATTTCCCCAACTGCTTCTGAAAGAAATAGATGTGGCACTCAACAACCAGATGGCCATCTGAGGTTGCGGTCTACTCCTATGTAAGCCTTTCTGACTCTTGCTTGGATTCAAGAGAGACAGAAAATCACTTCAGACCATAGTTACACTCTGCAGACTGTTCCAGATCATAGACAAGCTTTGATGAAAGTGCAGATGAATAGGGGGCAGGTGAAAAGTATGGTTGGGCAAGACATTGCCTGGTCACTCAAGGAACTCCCATCTTTTTTTTTTTTAATTTCTTAAAAATTTTTAACTTTTTTAAATTTTCTTATTTTATGAGAGAGAAAGAATTGGCACTCCAGGGCTTTGAACACTGCAATCAAACTCCAGATACATGTGCCACCTTGTGCATCTGGCTCCTGGAGAATCGAACCTGAGTCCTCTGGCTTTGCAGGCAAATGCTTTAATGGCTAAGCCATCTCTCCAGCCCCTCTCCAGCCCTTTTAAAGTTATTTTTTTTAATTTTTTTGTTGTTTATTTTTATTTATTTATTTGAGAGCAATAGACAGAGAGAGAAAGAGGCAGATAGAGAGAGAAAGAATGGGTGTGCCAGGGCTTCCAGCCACTGCAAACGAACTCCAGACACGTGTGCTCCCTTGTGCATCTGGCTAACATGGGTCCTGGGGAATCGAGCCTCGAACCGGGGTCCTTAGGCTTCACAGGCAAGCGTTTAACAGCTAAGCCATCTCTCCAGCCCCTATTTTTTTATTTTTATTTATAAGACAGAGAGTAAAAGAGAGAGAATTGGCACACTTGGGCCTCTAGCCACTGCAGTCAAATGCCGGATGCATCCATCTTTTTGTTTTGTTTTGTCTTGCTTTAGGTAACCACAGGAATTTTAAGGCTATTTTATTTTTCTGATTAAATTTTTTATTAGTTATGGACATACTCAATATGTAAATAGCATGTGCTGTTATCATCCTTACCCTTATCCCTGCTCCCCCCTCCAAAGGGACCCTCCTCATTGGGTATGCCAGTTATCCCCATGGGAATTGTGGGTCATGCACTTTGAGGGTAGCCATCAGTTATGAGGAAGAGGCAATGTCTCTGTGTACAATGTCCCAACTTGTGACTCTTACAATCTTTCCATCCCCTCTTCCATTAATTCCCCTGAGCCATGTTGTATTCATTTTAGGTCTACTTCAGTGATGAGCTTTTGGGAGCCTCTGTATCTCTGGAATTAGGTGTAGACCCTCTTGTAGCCCAAGATTGGTTGGAACTTGATATTGGAGAGTGAACTCATTATCTTGATATGATTCTGACTTGTTTGCCAGTTCCAGATATGGGTTCTTTCCCATTGAGTGGATCTGTTAGCCAATCCAAAAGCAGTTGGTTACCCACCATGGCTGTGTGCCACTATTGCAGTTATATAAGCATCATGTCAGGTTGTTTGCTTGAGTAGCTTAGACTTCAAGTTGCTCAGACAGATGTTGGCCACTTTCCCCCAGTAGCTCACATAGCACCTTCTGGCACTAGACCCACTAACTGTCTGGGGACTGGCTCTCTTCCAGATTCCAGCCAGGTATCTCCAAGTTCTGTACTGACAGCATACAGTGTCTTCATCAATAGGATCTTACCATTAATCTCACGTGGGTAATCAAGTACTCTGACAAAAGTCTGTCTTCTTTTGGGAACCCTTGTGTGTCTCTCTGATCAACAGTTCATTGTGGTTGTAAACTGCAACCTGATACTGGCAATTATAGGCTAGCACCAAAGGCAAAGAAAGAAGAAAAAGAAAGAAAATATAAAAGAGAAAGTGGGTGAAAAAAACAGGAAAAAATTAAGATCAGGCTTCATCTCACCCTCTCCAGGTGTTCTCTCTAAGGTCTTGATGAGGGTTCAGCCTTTTAGTCTGTCTTCCAGGACATAGGATTTTATGGTACCTGTTCCATTTTGGTCCATTTTTGTCCCCCCACCTTACCCTCCCCTCCAGCCCTACCCTCACTATTGTTCAGTCCTTGTTGGATGCTGACATCTTGGGCTGATTCAGGTTAGAAGCCACAGATGAGTGAGACAATGAGACAATTGTCTTTCTGTATTTGTGTGAGTTCGCTGAGTATGATCTATTCCAAGGTTGGCCACTTTTCTAAAAATTTCATTGTGTCATTTTTTTTCTAACTTCTGTGTAGAATTCCATCATGTAGCTATACCACATGTTGGTTATCCATTTGTCCAATGATGGCCATCAGGGTTGATTCCAATTCTTAGCTATTATGAAATGAGCAGCTATAAACATTATTGAGCAAATATCTCTGAACTGGGCATGGAGCTTTTAGGGTAGGTGCCCAGTAAGGGAATAACTGGGTCTGTTGGTAACTCTATAGTCAGCCTTTTTAGGAGTCTCCATATAGCTTTCCATAGTGGCTGTACCAGCCTACATTCCCAACAACAGTGAATGAGGGTTCCTATTTCTCCTTATCCTCACCAGCATTTGTTTTCATTTGATTTTTTTTATTTAATGTTTGCTATCCTTACTGGGGTAAGCTGGAATCTCATAGCTGTATTAATTCTTATTGCCCTGATGGTTAGGGATGATAAAATTTTTCTTAAGTGTGTGTTTGCTATTTGTAATTCTTCCTCTGAGAACTCCCTATTCAGTTCTCTATCCCACCTTTGGAGTGGGTTGTTTGATCTTTTTATTGTTTATGGTTTTCAGTTCTTTGTAGATTCTAGAAATTAGGCCTTTGTCAGTTGTCTAGCCAGCAAAAATCTTCTCCCACTCTGTGGGTAGTCCGTTGGCTCTACTTATTGTATGTATGTTGTCTGTGAAAAACTTTTCGCTTCATGAGATCCTAATTGTTGAGTGATTGTTTAAGTTCCTGAGTTACTGGGGTT
Organism: Jaculus jaculus; assembly: GCF_020740685.1. Lineage (NCBI taxonomy): Eukaryota > Metazoa > Chordata > Mammalia > Rodentia > Dipodidae > Jaculus > Jaculus jaculus. Next base: position 143,766,940 of record NC_059103.1, read on the forward strand.
TTGTCAAGGCAGTCTTTTCCCACTCCTATGTCATGGAAAGATCCTCCTATTTTTCTCTTCCAGTAGTAGCAGTTTCCAGTCTTATATTGAGGTCTTTGATAGCATCTTCAACAAATGGTGCTGGACAAACTTGATAACCATATACAGGAAAATGAAATTAGACCCACACATCTTGCCATGTATCCATCTTTTTAAATTTTTTAAATATTTTATTTTTTATTTGAGAGAGACAAAGAGAAAGAGAGGGGGAGGAAGAGAATGAGTACACCAAGGCCTCCAGCCTCTGCAAAAGAACCCCAGATACATGTACTACCACGTACATCTGGCTTACATGGGTACTGGGGAAATGAACCTGGGTCCTTAGGCTTTGCAGGCAAGTGCCTTAACCACTAAGCAATCTCTCCAGCCCTTCCCTCATATATATATTTGAGAGGGGAGAGAGTTAAAATATTTTTATTTATTAACTTGAAAGCAGAGAGAGAGAGGGAGAGAAAGAAAGAGAGAATAGGCATACCAGGGCCTCTAGCCACTGAAAACAAACACTAGATACATGTGCTAGTAGAAATCACCTGACCAAGAGCAGCTTGTGGGAAAAAAGAGGTTTATTTTGGCTTACAGGCTCAAGGGCAAGTTCCACGATGGCAGGGAAAACAATGACATGGGCAGAGGGTGGACATCACCCCCTGGCCAACATAAGTTGAACCATAGCAATAGGAGAGTGTGCAAAACACTGGCATGGGGAAGCTGACTATAACACCCATAAGCCCGCCCCCAAGAATACATTGCCTCCTGGAGGTGTTAATTCCCAAATCTCCATCAGCTAGGAATCTAGTATTCAGAACACCTAAGTTTATGGGGGAATCAAACCACAAGTTCCAAATAAAAACAGAACAGGAGCAAAGCACTCAGTGAGTCTAAAGCATCCCCTCACCCCTCACCACGCGGGGATGTCAACTGATACCCCAACAACGGTAAGTTGTGCCTGTGCCTGTGAGCACATTCATTTTCTGTGTTTAGCTTCTTCCTCCGGTAGGATCACCAGATACTGGTGGCAACGTGAATGCTTCTTTAAACAGAAACATCAATCAGGGCACACACTGTAAGCATTGTGAAAATGCCATACATTAAGAGCTAAGAACTGCAAGAGGAATTGCAAATATTTACTCTAAAGCTCAGTTTTCTCCTGCCTCAGGGCTATCTGCTGAGATCAGTTACTCAATACTCAGATGCCATTCAAAGAGGAACCAGATCTAGCAATCCTCCTCATTTTCAAATGTAGAAAAATCCAGATAGAAAAACCAGTGAAATGTTTTGCATTTGATACTGCTGATTATACAAGCCTAAGAGGATGCATAAAGGAGATTTGTTAAGTGTCCTCAATGACAGAATGTTCTGAGGTGTTTATCCTCAGAAACTATATGTGACACCCAAGGGTCCACTTGCCCTGCCAACTCTGTTGTCCTCATCCACAGAATTACCATGAGACACACCTATGTGTTCCTGTGTCTTTCAAGGCCCATGTGATTGCTGCATCTGAAAGTTGTTCTTTCTACAATTCAGGTGTTGCCAACATGATAAAATTAAGTGGTGGCTTAGAACAGAAGATAAGGCCATGAGAGCTCTTGCTTTTCTTTTTTCTTTAAGACAGGGTTTCATGCCACCCACACTGGCCTCTATTTTACTGCGTGGCTAAGGATAAACTTGAACTCCTAATCCTCTTGCCTCGGCTTCCTGTGTGCTGGGATCGCAGATGTGCCCAACATCTAGCTCAGGGCCCCTCCCTGGTGAAGGAACTTAGCTCTTTTAGAAAAGACTGGCAGTGGGGTTCATCCCTTCTGCCTTCCACTTTTCTCCAGTTAACACATTGCTCCTCCTTACTAAAACAGTATGTTCAAGACAAACTTCTGAGAGCAGAGACCAGACCCTTATCAGATGCCAAGCCTGCTGGATCTTTGAGATTTCACTCCTCAGCCTCCAAGAACCATGACAAATAAACTTCTACTGTATATTAAGATATGAGTTGCACAAAACAGATTAAGAGAATGACTGGAAGTATAGCAGTTTCAATGTAAATGACTTCCATAGCCTCATGTGTTTGAATATCTGGTCCCAAAATGGCAGCACTATTTGAGAAGTTTATGAGAGGTGGAGACTTGCTGGAGGAAGTGTGTCGTTGAGGACGGGCCTTGAGGTGTTACAGCCCCACTGGCTCTTGCTACTTCCTCTCTAATGACTTGAAGATGTGATGCCAGAAGATGTGACCATTCTGCCATGGTTTCCCTCACCAGGATGAAACTTACCCTCAAAACTATAAACTGAAAATAAACACTTTGCTTCGTTTAGCTTTTTCTGGTCAGGTATTTTGTCCCAGCAATGAGAACGTAACTGGTATAGAAAATTACTAGTTATTATTAAACATTTAAGCTAACACTTAAGAGTTCATGGTATTTCTATTTATTTTCTGAGGTTAGGAAGCTAGACTTTCCCTCTCACTCCCTCGGGCTCTTAAGTGCAGGAGAAGGAATTTCTGAAAATCAATTTTTTTTTTCATTTTCTTTTTTTCTTTTTTTTAAATTTTTTATTTACCTATTTGAGAGTGACAGACACAGAGAGAAAGACAGATAGAGGGAGAGAGAGAGAATGGGCGCGCCAGGGCTTCCAGCCTCTGCAAACGAACTCCAGATGCGTGCGCCCCCTTGTGCATCTGGTTAACGTGGGACCTGGGGAACCGAGCCTCGAACCTGAGTCCTTAGGCTTCACAGGCAAGTGCTTAACCGCTAAGCCAGCTCTCCAGCCCTGAAAATCAGTTTTTTAATACTAGCCCTAATCTAGGGCCACACACAAATCGCCCATCAGGTAAATGCTGCTGAATGAGTGAATCTGGGACAAACAGAGGCCTGCTATGGGCCAGCAATGCACACAGACACTTCTGGAACAAGAAGGACATTCAAATTCATACCTAGGGTTGAGGAGATGACTCAGTGGTTAAAGGCATTTACAAGGCTGGAGAGATTTCTCAGTGGTTAAAGCACTTGCCTGCAAAGCCTAACAACCCTGGCTCGATACCCTAGTACCCACATAAAGCCAGATGCACAAAGTAGAGCATGCATCTGGAGTTTATTTGCAGCAGCAAGAGGCTTAGGCATACTTACACTTTCCATCTCTCTCTCTCCCTTTCACTCTTTCTTTCTCTTTCTCTAATTTTATGTACATATAATTATAAACATATGTATAATTATAATTAAATTATGTGTATTTAGATATATATAATCATATGCCTGATAGGATAGTGCCATGAAGAAGAGACTTGGACTTGGGGCTCAGGTGAGAAAACTTTAAATCCTGGCTGCCAGAATTTAGGTAACTTACTAAACTGCAGTTTCTTTGTCCATAAAATGGGGGGGGGAAATACCTTCACTTTACCAGTCATTGTGAAGATTAAAAATTATGCATGTGGAGCCGGGCATGGTGGCGCACGCCTTTAATCCCAGCACTCGGGAGGCAGAGGTAGGAGGCTTGCCATGAGTTCAAGGCCACCCTGAGATGACAGAGTTAATTCCAGGTCAGCCTGGACCAGAGTGAGACCCTACATCGAAAAACAAAAAATAAAATAATTTTAAAAAATTATGCATGTGGGATGGAGAGATGGATTAGCGGTTAAGGCACTTGCCTGCAAAGCCAAGGACCCAGGTTCAATTCCCTAGGACCCATATAAGCCAGATGTGCAAGGTGGTACATGTGTCTGGAGTTCATTTGCAGTGGCTGGAGGCCATCACATGCCCATTCTCATTTTTATCTCTCCATCTCTCATAAATAAATATTTATTTAAAAAAGAAATTTTGTATACAAGACATTAATTTCTGGCCTTACAGCTGTCAGAGCAAATAAACACAAATTAGATGGCTTCCAACAGCAAGAAATTGTTCTCACAATCATAGAGGGCACAGCCTGGTCAAGGGCAGCACACCCTCCATGGGCAACAGGGGAGTCAATCTTTTATTCCCTGAGCTTCTGTGGTTCCCAGTGTGCCATGGCTTTGTAAGTGCATAACTCCAATTTCTATTCCTGTCTTTACCTGCCCTCATTTCCTGTGTCTTTTTCTATTTTGTAAATATTTGCTACAGGATTTAAGGTCATCCAGATAATCAGAGAGGCGCTAATCTCAATATCCTTAACTTAGTGCCATTCTTTTTCCAAATGTCACATTCACAGTTTGTAGTGGATGGGACACAGCCCCATCCTTAGAAAAGGCCACAATTCAACACATTACAGCATCTAATATGTACCTGGCACAGAGCAACCACTCAGTATGTGAGTGCTTAACATGCTTAATAATTAACCATTGAATAATTAATTACTACAGTCTTTAGCAAGGAAGTACAAGGCTTCATTTCTGTCACCCTATTCCATGCAGAGGTTCATGTCCACCCACTCCAGCCCCCTCACCATAAGGAATCATGATCTCCCTAATCTCCCTATATTCACGTTATCATTCATTCTCTCTCTCTCTCTCTCTCTCTCTCTCTCTCTCTCTCTCTCTCTCTTTCTCTCTGTCATACACACACACACACACACACACACACACTCACAAATTGTTTAGGCTGCATACCAAATTCTTGTTCATTTGTTTGGGAGCCACTGGAAGGCATGTCTGGTTCTGCATCTGATCTCTGTTAAGTGGAAACAAACATAAACAGTGGACCTAGAGGAAAAGAAGGCAAGCTCCATGGCCTCTAAATCCTGTAGAAGATTTTGTTGACTTCTTGATGTTATTTCCCCCAACCCTGCCCCTAGGAACCATTTGGCCAATGACCCATCATTCAATTTTGCCAGCCCACCCCGGGGCTTGATGTTTAATCTTCACATCAGGCTTCACCAAACTTAATCCTCTGACAATCTTTGTCAGAACAGCCTGGAAAGTAGAGTGAAGAAGCATTTCATTCATACCCCCTGGCACATTCAGCCCTTACCTCCCCCCACCACACTTCCTGGGTTCCCTGGAATCTAACTTGAGATCTCTGCTGGTTCTTTTCCAGTGGCTTGTCCCAGACCTGCTGTTCGTGCTCCAGCTCAGTCGAAGCAGTTGACTCCTAGAACACATAACCAGGCTTCCTATAAACAGACTTTCAGCTGGGGTTGGCTGATGGGAGACACTACCAGAGGGTGGAAAGGGAGGGTAGGGTTGGCTACTTATCTGCTTCCTATGGTACACCATCTTTAGAAGTTCTACTTCCACAGCACCTGTTTTACTGGATACCTTTGACCCTCTGGCTGTTTAGTCCTCAGGGCAGTAGCAGCTTTCCACTGTATTACTCTCTAGATAAATTCAATCTTGTGTTTCCTTAGTTCTGTCAATAAGATCCCTTAGGATTGAGTCGTTTCCTGACAGTTTTACTAATGCATGGTCAGGCCATCTTCTTTGTCCACTCTAATGCATGTCTTCATTCCCTAAATAATTCTTTGGTTTCTCTGGGGACACCAGAAAATAGTCATTACTGGGAATGGAATGAGAATAAATTAGTTGGCTAGAGATTGCAATGTTGGGTTATTGCAAATATTCAATAAGACAGAAGATGAGAGCTAGGCATGGTAGCACACACCTTTAACCCTAGCTAGCACTCGAGAGGCAGAGGTAGGAAGATTGCTATGAGTTCAAGGCCAGCCTGAGACTACAGTGTGAATTCCATATCAGCCTGGGCTAGAGTGAGACCCTACTTTGAAAAACAAAAACAACAGAAGAGCTGTTCTTAAAGAGAGGGAGGAGGAACATTCTAGCAATTACTTAAAGAACAGTATATGTTAAACACTACTGATATTAGGGATGAATTTAGCCAGTGCATTGTTTTGTAAATAAATTTTTATTGGAGCAGAGTCATGCTTATAAATTTATAGATTGTCTGTGTTTTCAGGCTGCAATGTCAGAGTTAAGTAGGTGCAATAAAGACTGTCTGGCTTACAAATGCTATAATATTGACTTTCTAACCTTTTACAAAGAAACATTTGCCAGTCTCTGCAAATAGAATTAGAGTGATTGTAGACATAAGAAAACAAATTGATGCTGGGCATAGTGGTGCATGCCTTTAATCCCAGCACTTGGGAGGCAGAGGTAGGAGGATTGCCATGAGTTCAAGGCCAGCCTGAGACTACATAGTAAATTCCAGACAAGCTTGGGCTAGAGTAAGAAGTGATATCCTACCTACAAAAAACAAAAAAAGAAAAAGAAAAAAAAAAGAAGACAGTAATAACATTAAAGAATTAATTAGAAACAGCAAGGAAGAGAGACAGATGGAGTCCAAATTATTGACCTAAAAGAATGTTAAAATAATCAACAGTGAGCCTATCAGTGGAAGAAAAGCCTCACAGATTAAAGCAATCAGAAAGAAATTAGAAAATATTCACAAAGTCTTATCCTCCAGCCTTCCAGATATTTAGAGCAGATGAAAAGGATCCTAAATTGGGATATTTTGTACCCCTACAGCAATTAAGTTTAAATTAGAAAAAAAATAGTTACATTTCCAAAGATAAAACAAAAGATTTACACAAAATTAAAGAATTGACTGTAGCCTTGAGACAATCCACAAATGTCGGATTTGGAAGTTTTGATCTGGAACAAGCTACAGTGAGTTAACTTCAAAAATCAGGAAAATGTTCAGATATCCAGATAAAAAGGTTTATTTTTCTCCCTAGTTCTGTCTCTCCAGCCAGGCAATGATGTGGACAGATGGCCACAGATGAGCAAGGGAGGATTCATTTCCACAGGAATTCAGCGTGGACAGAAAATGGACACTCGATGGTACCAGGTTGTAGCTCTGAAACCTTGACCAGTATAGTGGTTTGAATTAGGTGCCCCCCATAAACTTAGGTGTTCTGAATGCTAGGTTCCCAGCTGATGGAGATTTGGGAATTAATGTCTCCTGGAGGTGGTGTATTGTTGGGGGTGGGCTTATGGGTATTATATAGCCAGTTTCTCCTTGCCAGTGTTTGGCATGCTCCTGTTGCTATTGTCCACTTTATGTTGGCCAGGGGGTGATGTCTACCCTCTGCTCATGCCATTGTTTTTCTCTGCCATGATGGGGCTTCTCTTCAAGTCTGTAAGCCAAGATAAATCCTTTTTTTCCCAACAGCTACTCTTGGTTCGGTTATTTCTGCCAGCAATGTGAAACTGACTGCAACAGTAATTTCGGTACCAACGGTGGAGTCATTTTCTGCTAGACACCTGACTATGTGACTCTGGACTTTTGGAGCTGATTTTCAAGAGGAATGTGGAAGGATTTGAAACCTTGACCTAAGAGATGCCTTGTAGTGCTATAAGTACAGCTTGATGGAATACTCTGGTCAGAATTAAAAGACTTGAATGCAGTAAGAACTATGGACTGTGAGATTTGGCTTATGAGAGTGAGAAAGAGCTTTGTTTGGACTGGGCTAGAAGCAGTTTACATGAGAAGCTTGCTGTTATGCCCATGCCCTGACAACTTGTGCAGGGTTGCAATGTGTAGAAATGGACTGGTGTGTGCAGAGGAATATGGCACAGAAAGAAATCTTTTGGCCAAAACTACTGCCTGTTCAGCTGCAATTGAATGAGAGACTACAACCATTAAGATTGGGCCAATTCCAGGGCCCAGCTCCAGCGAACAGAGCAGTGGTCCAGGGATCTGGCCACACCAACTTGAACCAACAGTGGGACCCAAGCAGGAGCAGAGGTAACTGGGATTACACCAGGGAAGGGTTTCACTTGGTCACAAAATGACTTGAAAGCCTCAACAGATCAGAAATCTTAACCTCCTTTTTTGTCAGGATTAAGGGTGTGGGTGGGGCACCACACACCCTAAGGGACAGTTAAACTACTTGGTTGTCATAATACCTACTCTTGGATAAATACTCTGAGCTGTATTTCATTGAAAGTGTATATTGTTTAGTTAAATTTTAGAATCTATCTGTATTTGGTTCCACTCAGCCCACTTGAATACTCTCACAGCAGGTAAACCCAACACCTGGGGTCACTTTTGTAGATACTCTGAGAGTGTTGCGAGCCACACCTAATGCCTTAAGCTCCTATCCTGAAGTCATATAACATCAGATTGACTGATACATCTAATAATGCCCAGCTAACTAGAAAATCTAATCATCAAATAATCCAGGATGCAAAAATATATACATTATAACACAAGAAACACCGGGCTGGAGAGATGGCTTAGCGGTTAAGCACTTGCCTGTGAAGCCTAAGGACCCCGGTTCGAGGCTCGGTTCCCCAGGTCCCTCGTTAGCCAGATGCACAAGGGGGCGCACGCATCTGGAGTTCGTTTGCAGAGGCTGGAAGCCCTGGCACGCCCATTCTCTCTCTCTCCCTCTATCTGTCTTTCTCTCTGTGTCTGTCGCTCTCAAATAAATAAAATTTTTTTAAAAAAAAGAAACACCCAAAATCATGACAATATAAAGCCACTGAAAAGTATCAATGCATCAGAAATTATCTCTAGTGAGAACGAGTTAGAGGAAATGCCTGAGAAAGATTTCAAAAGAATGATTATAAATATGTTCAAGTAAGTCAAAGAAATCAAAGGAATGAAACAGGAAATCAAAGGAATCAAAGAAAACACAGGACGCCAATTTAATGAAATAAAGAGGTCAATACTAGACATAAATAAGGAAATAGAAATAATAAAGAAAAACCACTCAGAATTACTAGCAATGAAGAACACAGTTAATGAAATAAAAAACTCTATAGAAAATCTCACCAGTAGAATGGATGAAGGAGAGGACAGAATATCTAAGCTAGAAGACCAGGTGGCAGATCTAATACAGTCCAAAAGAGAAAAAGACAAACTAATAGGAAAGTATGAGTGGGAATTTCAACATATTTGGGACACTATGAAAAGATCAAACATAAGAATTCAGGGCATAGTAGAAGGAGAAGAATTTCACTCCAAAGGCATAGTAGGCATCTTCAACAAAATCATGGAAGAAAACTTCCCCCAAATTGGAAAGGAGGTGCCAATGCAGATACAGGAATCCTTTAGAACACCAGCCAGACAAAACCTGGAAAGAACCTCTCCTCACCATATTATTATCAAACTACCAAACACACAAGCCAAAGAAAAATATTGAAAGCAGTCAGAGAGAAAAATCAAGTTACCTACAAAGGCAAGCCTATCAGGATTACAGCAGATTACACACACAAACTTTAAAAGCCAGAAGGGCATGGAGTGATGTATTCCAAGTTCTGAAAGATAATAACTGTTAACCAATGTAGGGAGCCAATGCAGATGCCATTATGCTGGCTTCCCGCCAGTCTTGAGGTAAATACTTCCTCATTTAGGCAGCAACCTCCCTTGAGGTTGTGCATGCGCTTGATGCACCTTGTCCTGAGCCTATCCCGTGGCTCCTGTGGGTGGGTGAGCCTATGGCAGCCAATCAGCAGGCGTCCCATAGTATTCTGCCCTATAAAAGCAGCTACACTCCTGCGCCCCTCGCCCCTCGCCATCAACTTTCCTGTTAACCAAGAGGCTCTCCAATAAAGTGTGATCGAGAAGGATCTTCGTCTGGTGGTCGTTCTTTCCCTGCAGGACGGGGGCTCGCCCCAAACCAAGGTTACTTTATCCTGCAAAACTATCCATTCAAATAGACGGAGCAATAAGGACATTCCACGACAAAAGCAGGCTAAAGGAGTGTTTGAAGACAAAATCAGCTCTACAGAAAATCCTTGATAGGATCCTCCATGCTGAAGAAAAAGAAAAGCACACATATAAGGAACCAGGAAAAAGCAAGCAATACTCAAATATTACTTAACACAAGAGAGCCAGGGTAAAACTGGAAGAACTACAAAAAAATGGCAAAAATGAATACACACTTTCAATATTATCTCTTAATATCAACGGCCTCAATGCCTCAACCAAAAGACATATGTTCACAGACTGGGTTAAAAAGAAGGATCCTTCAATTTGTTGCCTCCAAGAAACCCACCTTCCTATAAAGGATGGACACTATCTTAGGGTGAAAGGTTGGAAAACAGTGTTTCAAGCAAATGGATCTAGAAAAATAAACAGGGGTCGCTAATCTAATATTAGACAAGGTAGACTTCAGTCCAACATTAGTTAAGAAATATAAGGAAGGTCACTTTATATTTATTAAAGGCACCCTCCAACAGGAGGACATTACAATCCTAAACATATATGCACCTCACATGGAGGCCCCCAAATTCATCAAACAAACGCTATTAGAACTAAGGTCACAGAATTCACCAAACACAGTGGTAGGGGGTGACTTCAACACCCCACTCTCATCAATTGACAGGTCATCCCAGGAAAAAATAAACAGAGAGGCATCTGGACTAAATGAGGTCATAGAAGGAATGGACCTAACAGATATCTATAGGATATTTCACCCAAATGCTGCAGAATATACATTCTTTTTAGCAGCACATGGAACATTCTCTAAAATATACCATATATTAGGACACAAAGCAAATCTTAACAAATTCAGGAAAATTGAAATAATTCCTTGCATTCTATCTGACCACAATGGAATCAAACTACAAATCAATAGCAAGAAAGGCTATAGAGCATACACAAAATCGTGGAAACTAAACAATACACTACTAAATGATGAATGGGTCAATAAAGAAATCAAGAAGGAAATCAAAAAATTTATAGGGTCAAACAATAATGAGAACGCAACATACCAAAATCTCTGGGATACAATGAAGGCAGTCGTAAGAGGTAAATTTATAGCTTTAAGTGCCTATATTAAGAAATTAGAAAGGTCACAAGTAAATGGCCTAATGCTTCACCTTAAAGCCTTGGAAAAAGATGAACAAGGCAAACCAAAAATCAGTAGATGGGAAGAAATAATAAAGATTAGGGCAGAAATTAATGAAATAGAAACAAACAAAAAAAAATCCAAAGAATCAATGAAACAAAGAGCTGGTTCTTTGAAAGGATAAACAAGATTAATAAACCCTTAGCAAATCTGACCAAAAGAAAGAGAGAAGAGACACAAATTAATAAAATTAGAGATGAAAAAGGTAACCTCACAACAGATGCCAGAGAAATTTAAAAAATGGTAGTGACATACTATAAAGGCATATACTCCACAAAGTATGAAAATCTGAAAGAAATGGACGATTTCCTTGATTTATATGACATACCTAAATTAAATCAAGATGAGATTAATCACTTAAATAGACCTATAACAAGCATGGAGATCCAAGCAGCTATCAAAAATCTCCCAACTAAAAAAAGTCCAGGCCCAGATGGATTCACTGCTGAATTTTACCAGACCTTCAGGGAATAACTAACACCATTGTTTCTTAAGCTTTTCTATAAAATAGAAAAAGAAGGAATCCTACCAAATTCCTTCTATGAAGCCAGCATCACCCTGATACCAAAACCAGGCAAAGATAGAACAAAAAAAGAAAATTACAGACCAATCTCCCTCATGAACACAGATGCGAAAATTCTCAACAAAATATTGGCAAACAGAATACAAGAATATATCAGAAAGATCATTCACCCTGACCAAGTAGGCTTTATCCCAGAGATGCAGGGATGGTTCAACATACACAAATCTATAAATGTAATACATTATATAAATGGACTGAAGTACAAAAATCACATGATCATCTCATTAGATGCAGAGAAAGTGTTTGATAAAATCCAACATCCCTTCATGATAAAAGTCCTGCAGAGACTGGGAATAGAAGGAACATATCTCAATATAATAAAGGCTATTTATGACAAGCCTATACCCAACATATTACTAAATAGGGAAAAACTGGAAGCTTTTACACTAAAATCAGGAGTAAGACAAGAGTGTCTACTGTCCCCACGTTTATTTAATATAGTAATGGAAGTCATAGCCATAGCAATAAGGCAAGAGACACACATAAAAGGGATATAAATTGGAAAGGAAGAAATCAAGTTATCATTATTTGCAGATGATGTGATTCTCTATATAAAGGACCCTAGGGCTGGAGAGATGGCTTAGCGGTTAAGCGCTTGCCTGTGAAGCCTAAGGACCCCAGTTCGAGGCTCGGTTCCCCAGGTCCCACGTTAGCCAGATGCACAAGGGGGCGCACACGTCTGGAGTTCGTTTGCTGAGGCTGGAAGCTCTGGCGCACCCATTCTCTCTCTCTCCCTCTATCTGTCTTTCTCTCTGTGTCTGTCGCTCTCATATAAATAAATTTAAAAAAATTAAAAAAATAAAGATAAAATAAAATTTAAAAAAAGTGTATGGTATTTTATTAAAAAAAAAAAAAAAAGGACCCTAAAGACTCTACCAGCAAACTGTTAGAGCTGATAAACACCTACAGCCATGTAGCAGGATACAAAATAAATACACAGAAATCAGTAGCCTTCCTATATGCTAACAACAAACACACAGAGAATGAAATCAGAGAATCACTCCCATTCACAATCGCATCAAAGAAAAAAAGTACCTTGGAATAAACCTAACCAAGGAAGTAAAGGATCTCTATAATGAAAACTATAAAACACTCAAGCGAGAAATTGCAGTAGACACTAAGAAATGGAAACCCTTGTTCCTGGATGGAAAAATCAATATTGTGAAAATGACAATCTTACCAAAAGCAACCTACACATTTAATGCAATCCCCATCAAAATTCCAAAGGCATTCTTCACAGAAAGAGAAAAAACAATCCAAAAATTCATTTGGAATCACAAAAAAAAAACCCTTGAATATCTAAAATAATACTGAGAAACAAAAATAAGGCGGGTGGTATCACCACACCTGATTTTAACCTATAATACAGAGCCATAGTAAAAAAAAAAAAAAAAACAGTGTGGTACTGGCACAAAAGCAGACATGTAGATCAATGGAACAGAATAGAGGACCCAGATGTAAGTCCAGGTAGCTATAGCCACCTCATATTCGATAAAAATACCAAAAATACTCGTTGGAGAAAAGACCACCTCTTCAGCAAATGGTGCTGGGAAAACTGGATATGTATCTATAGAAAGATGAAAATAGATTCTTCTCTCTCTCCATGCACAAGAATTAAGTCCAAATGGACTAAAGACCTTAACAGACTTGAAACTCTAAAATTGTTAGAGGAAAAAGTAGGGGAAACCCTTCAACATACTGGTCTTGGCAAAGACTTTCTGAATATAATCCCAATTGCTCAGGCAATAAAACCACAGTTAACCACTGGGACCTCATGAAATTACAAAGATTTTGTACTGCAAAGGACACTGTGAATAAAGCAAAGAGGCAACCTACAGAATGGGAAAAAATCTTTGCCAGCTATATATCTAATAGAGGATTAATATCTAGGATATACATAGAACTCAAAAAGTTAAATAATAAGGAATCAAACAAGCCAATCAAAAAATGGGCTATCGAGCTAAATAGAGAGTTCTCAAAGGAAGAAATACGAATGGCATATAAGCATCTAAAAAAAATGTTCTACATCACTAGTCATCAAGGAAATGCAGATTATAACTACATTGAGATTCCATCTCACTCCTGTCAGATTGGCCACCATCATGAAAACAAATGATCATAAATGCTGGCAGGGATGTGGAAAAAGAGGAACCCTTCTACACTGTTGGTAGGAATGCAATCTGGTCCAGCCATTGTGGAAATCAATGTGGAGGTTCCTAAGACAGCTAAAAATATATCTACCATATGACCCAGCTATAGCACTCCTAGGCATATATCCTAAGGACTCATCCCATTTCCTTAGAAGTACATGCTCAACCATGTTTATTGCTGCTCAATTCATAATAGCTGGGAAATGGAACCAGCCTAGATGTCCCTCAACTGCTGAGTGGATAACGAAGATGTGACACATTTATACAATGGAGTTCTACTCAGCAGTAACGAAAAATGAAGTTATGAAATTTGCAGGAAAATGGATGGATCTGGAAATACTAAGTGAGGTAACCCAGGCCCAGAAAGCCAAGTGCCACATGTTCTCCCTCATATGTGGATCCTAGCTACAGATGACTGGGCTTCTGTGTGAGTAGAAAAAAACTCAGTAGCAGAGGCCAGTAAGTTAAAAAGGAGATATAAAGGAAAGAGAAAGGAAGGGATGAGGGTACTTAATAGGTTGGTATTGTATATATGTAAGTAGAAGAATAGGTTAACGGGGGTGAAAAGGCCCAAAGTAAGGTCAGGAGAAGATATTGAGTAAAGGAAAGGTGGAGGGAGGGCTAATAAAAATCTAAGATGATGCAAATAAATCATATGGAATCCTCAGGTTTCGGACAATGGAACACTCAGTAGCCATAGATCATTATTAGAAAATTTTCAGTGCCAGGGATGGGATACTACCAGGGAGTTGTTGGCCAGGGAGGTCCCTGATGCCCCCAAAACATTATAGGCCTTTGCCGAGGCCCTTCATTTCCTACCAGGAATAGATCATAAGACCCTATTGCTGAAGATGCCACATACTTGGGCTGCAAGGCCACTGAGAAATCCTGCTGGAACTGAGCTGATAATGTCCTCCATGGAGACCAGCTGACAGAAAGCTGGAAGAAGCCATTATAGATATAGTTCAATGGGAGAAAGAGATACCACCAGTGAAGATACTCAACAGTGGACACTACAAACCTTATAATTGGCCAGCCAGGCCAAATGAGCCAACAGGTGCAATAGTGGCACATCTGTCATGGTGGAAACTAACTGCCCTCTAATTGGACTGGAGGCCTGCTCCATGGGAGGGAATACATCCCTGATACTGAAAACTTAAAACAGGGGCAGTCATGAGCCCTAGGGGTGTAACATCTGCTGATGTCTGGAAAAATGTATATACTATGCTTATCAAACTGCCCAGCAAGCACTTCTCTTAATATTTATACCCTTATACTAACACTACTCTCAGTTTGTGTAGAGAATCTTCTCTTTTCAGATGGCAGGGACCTTGGGATGACTCAGAAGGTATCATAGTGCTGGAAAGAAGTGACTGAAGTACTTAGTAACATCTCAATCACACCTTCCAAGGCTCAGGGTCTAATGTGGAAGAGGTGGCAGAAAGAATGTAAGAGCCAAAGGAAGGGTAGGACTCCTTACAACGTGCTTCCTCCGGACATAAAATGGCCTCAATATCCATGACCTCATGGTGCCTGACACTACCTACACAAAACCATCATAAGAGGAGGAAAAGACCATGGCATCAAAATAAAAGAGAGACTGATTGAGATGGGGAGGGGATATGATGGAGAATGGAATTTCAAAGGGGAAAATGGGGGGAGGGAGGGTATTACCATGGATATTTTTTATAATCATGGAAAATATAAATTAAATATAAAATATTTATATAAAAATATAAAATATAAATTAAATATTTTATATTTTTTATAATCATGGAAAATGTTAATAAAAATTAAGAAAAACAAAACAAAATAACAAGAAGATATAATAAATAAAATAAAATGAAAAGAAAAAGATTGGGCCAACTTTCATGCATTGGTACAACAGAAAGAATGCAGTTTTTTGAAGGGGTCTGAATGCTCAAAGGGGTGTCCTGTTCTTCAAAGTCTGGTTTATCCCTGGATTAACAAATTGGCACTCTACCTGGTATTGTGGAGTATAAAAAATTCAGGAAACAGAGGGTCAATGTGGTCTTGTGTTTTGAAAACCTCCATGGGCAGTGTGAAGCAGGTTTGCTAGATGTCTGCATGGAGACCCAGTGGAATCATGAGGATGAACCATGGGTTGCAGTGTAGACCCAGTGGAGATGCTGGGACCACAAGATGGCTGCAAAGGAAAGCTTCCAGCCCCACTGAAGTTTGCCAGGACTGTGAGTAAACCTAGCTGGAGGAGTGGAATTGGAACTCCAGAGACTTGTTGCTGATTAGAATTGGAGATTTGTCACTAACTGTTTTTGGTCTTGGAGCTACAGAGTTTGATGTTTGCCCTGGTTGTTTTAAGTCTTGTATTGGTTGAATATTTCTTTGCTATGCCCAGTACCATCTTTTGCAATGTGAATGTTTATTCTGTGATGTTATGGGTTTGCGGGGAGAGGGGGATATTTTCTTTGGTATTATGGCTCAGTTAAAAGGGCATGGATTATGAGGATATTTGAACATCATTAGGATTGATAAACAATGTGGGGACTTTGAAAATTGTGGGGACTGAATGCATTGCATTTTACATCATGGATGGTTATCAGTTTATGGGGGCTAGGGATGGTAGGTAGTGGTTTGATTAGGTGTCCCCCATAAACTTAGGAGTTCTGAATGCTAGGTTCCCAGCTGATGGAGATTTGGGAACTAATGTCTCCTAGAGGTGGTGTATTGTTGGGGGTGGGCTTATGGGTATTATAGCCAGTTTCCCCATGCCAGTGTTCAGCACACTCTCCTGTTGCTGTTGTCCACTTTATGTTGGACAGGAGGTGATGTCCATCCTCTGCTCATTCCATCGTTTTCCCCTGCCATGATGGAGCTTCCTCTTGAGTCTGTAAGCCAAAATAAATCCTTTTTTCCCAAAAGCTGCTCTTGGTTGGGTGATTTCTGCCAGCGATGTGAACCTGACTGCAACAGCCAGTTTGGGGGGTACCGGTGAAGAGTGGCTTCATTGAAACGGGAGTAGGAGTAGTGGGTGTCAGATGCAAGGACAGCAGATCTGTCCCCTCCCCAAGGCAGGTGCAGGTGCTTTTTCTTTCTTAGAGCACCTGGCAAGTCCAAGAAGACTATAATGTATGTGCAGGGGTTCATATAGACCCAGATGGTCCTTGATTGGTTAGTCGCATACAAATAAGATGAAAGGCATGAATACCATTCAGGAGAGTTGGTCATTCCCCATGTTACCACAGCAACCACCAAAAACCAGAATGAGGCTTTCAGAAAAATGACAGAACATGAAGCATCAGAGAGGATCTCTAGCCTGGCAAGATGATTGGAGGAAAGCTGAGATGACTGTCAAATGGCACAGGGTTTTCTGGCCTGCAATGGGCTCTGATCCACCTCCTCCCAGGGCACTTTTCTCTCTTACAGATGGAAGTAGCAAATGGTTTGCAAGAAATAAAGCATTGTGAGCAGTCACACATGGTGTAATACACCTGTAATACCAGCATTTGAAAGACTGAAGCAGGAGAAATACAAGTTTGAGACCAACCTGAACCACACAGAAAAACTCTCCTATCTTAAAAGAAAAAACAAGGGAAGTTGGCAAAGCACTTATCTAGCATGCACCAGGCCTTGGGTTCAATCCCCAAGCAAGGCCAAAAAAAAAAAGTGTGTATTAAAAGAAAAGACAGGGCTGGAGGGATGGCTTAGCGGTTAAAGTGTTTGTAAAGCCAAAGGACCCAGGTTCAATTCCTCAGGACCCATGTTAGCCAGCTGCGCAAGCAGGCTCACAAGTCTGGAGTTCGTCTGCAGTGGCTAGAGGGCCTGTCGAGCCTATTCATTCTCAATCTCTCCCTCTCTCTCTCTCTCTCTCTCTCTCTCTCTGTCAAATAAATAAATAAAAATTAAAAAAAAAAAAAAGACAAGCTGGGCTGGGTGTGGTGATGCATGCCTTTAATCCCAACACTCCAGAGGCAGTAGGAGGAGGATCATCACTGTGTATTCAAGGCCACCCTGAGACTGCATAGTGAATTCCAGGTCAGCCTGAGCTAGAGTGAGATCCAACCTTGAAAAACAAAACAAACAACAAAGAAAATGTAGGCTGAATGTAGTTCAGTATGTAAAAGGTTTGATTAGCATGCACAAACCCCTATGTTCATTCCCCAGCGCTGCATAAAGTGGGCATGGAGGTGCACAACTGTAATGCCAGCATTTAAAAGGTACAGGCAAGGGGATGAGAAGTTTGAGGTCATCCTTAGCAACATAGAAGTTTGAGGTCAGCCTAGGCTACATGAAACCTTGCCTCAAAAAAGAAAAATGAGGGCTGGAGAGATGGCTTAGCAGTTGGGGCACTTGCTTGTGAAGCCTACTGACCCAGGTTCAATTCCCCAGAACCCACATAAGCTAGAAGATGTACTTGGTGACACATGCATCTGGAGTTTGTTTGAGTGGCTAGAGCCCAGGCATGCCCATCCTCTGTGTGTGTGTGTGTGTGTGTGTGTGTGTGTGTGTGTGTGTAATAAATAGATAAAAAGAAAATAGGAGGAGCTGGGCATGGTGGCACACACCTTTAATTCCAGCACTCAGGAGGCAGAGGTAGGAGGCTCTCCATGAGTTCGAGGTCACCCTGAGAATACAGAATGAATTCCAGGTCAGCCTGGGCTAGAGTAAGACCCTACCTCAAAAAAAAAAAAAAATAGAAGAAGAAGAAGAAAAGAAAATAGCAGGGCTGGAGGGATGGGTTAGTGGTTAAGGTACTTGCTTGGAAAACTAAAGGACCCAGGCTCAATTCCCTAGGATCCACATAAGCCAGATGCACAAGGTGGTACATGCATCTGGAGTTTGTTTGCAGCAGCTGAAACCCTGGCATGTTCATTCTTTCTCTCTCATTCTATCTGACTCTTTCTCTTTCTTACTACCTCTCTCAAATAAATAAAATTATAAAGAAAGTAAACGAAGTTGGGTGTAGTGGTGCACGCCTTCAATCCCAGCACTCAGGAGGCAGAGGTAAGAGGATTGCCGTGAGTTTGAGGCCACCCTGAGACTCCATAGTGAATTCCAGGTCAGCCTGGACTAGAGTGACTACCTTGAAAAACCAAAAAAAGAAAAAGAAAAAGAAAAGAAAAACAAAACCAACCAGTCATTATGGGAAATCAGATTTCTCCATGGCACCTATTAATACTGTAACCACACAGGATTCAGCCCCTCCCTGAATGCAAAGCTCATTTCTTTTGTTCTCCATATTGTAAATGAATTGTCCCAAAAGCCAGCTCTAATATATACAGACAGTTTTCTTTGGCCCACACCTTAGCTAAGTTTAAATTAATTGCTAACATTTATATTTTGGAAGGTTCCACATGAAAACTCAAATTCTAGGGCTGGTGAGGTGGCTCAGTAGTTAAGGTATCTGCCTGCAAAGCCCAAAGACTAGGGTTCATTTCTAATACCCATATAAAGCCAGATGCACAGGGTGGCAAATGCATCTGGAGTTTGTTTACAGTGGCTAGAGGCCCTGGTGCACTCATTCGTTCTCCCCCTCTCTTTCTCTCTCTCTGCCTCTTTATCGCTCTCTTTCAAATAAATAAAATCTACATATTAAAAAAACGTTTACCTCACAGCCACTCAAACATATTTGACAGGCAGGATGTGGTGGTGCATGCCTTTAATCCCAGCACTTAGGAGACAGAGGTAAGAGGATAGACATGAGTTCAAGGCCAGCCTGAGACTACATAGTGAATTCCAGGTCAGCATGGGCTAGAGTAAAACCCTACCTCGAAAAACCAAAAGCCAATAAAAAGGGGGGTGCTTGACAGATGGCTGCATGGTTAAGGTGTTTTTCTTGCCTGTGAGGCCTAAGGACCTAGGTTCAATTGCCCAGTACCCATGTAAGCCAGATGCACATGGTGGCACATGCATCTGGAGTTCGTTTGCAGTGGCTAGAAGCCCAGAAACATTCCCTCTCCCCCCCCCCCTCTCTCTCTCTCTCTCTCTCTCTCTCTCCTCCCCATCTCTCTCATAAATAAATATTAACAAACACATGCACCCACATGCATATGAATATACATACACATAATACAGAAGCACACACACAAAAAAATCATTAGGGGGATGGAAGGATGACTCAGCAGTTAAAGGCACTCGCTTGCAATTCCTGCCAACCTGGGTTCAATTCTCCAGTTACTGGCATAAAGTGTGAGGCAAAAAGTGAGATGGCTTAACAGTTAAGGTTAAGGTGCTTGGCTGTGAAGCCTATAAAACCCAGATTCAATTCCCCAATCCCAACATAAGCCAGATACACAAGGTGGCCTATGTGTCTGGAGTTTGTTTGCAGTGTCTGGAGGCCCTGGTGTGCCCATTCTCTCTCCCTCTCCAATAAATAAATATTAAAAATATTTTTTAAGTGGCTCAGGACTGGACAGATGGCTTAGTGTTTAAGTGCTTGCCTGTGAAGCCAAAGGACCCCGGTTTGAGGCTTGATTTCCCAGGACCCACATAAGCCAGATGCACAATGTGGCACATTCATCTGGAGTTCATTTGCAGTGACTGGAGGCCCTGGTGTGTCCATTCTCTCTCTCTCTCTCTCTCTCTCTCTCTCTCTCTCTCTCTCTCTCTGCCTCTTTTTCTGTCTGTCACTCTCAAATAAATAAATAAATAAAAAGTAGCTCAAGTGTCTGATATTCCATTTGCAGGTGGCAAGGGATCCTGGTGTGCATGAATACACACACACACACACACACGAACACAAATAAATTCTTGCCAAGCGTGGTGGCATACATCTTTAATCCCAGCACTCAGGAAGTTGAGATAGGAGGGCCACCTTGAGTTCAAGGCCAGCCTAAAGCTACAAAATGAGTTTCAGAGCCAGGCATGGTGGCACACGCCTTTAATCTCAGCACTCAGGAGGCAGGGATAGGAGGATTATCACTGTGAGTTCAAGGCCACCCTGAGACTACATAGTGAATTCCAGGTTAGCCTGTACTAGAGTGAAACCCTACCTCAATAAACAAAAAATAAAAAATAAGCCAGGTGTGGTGGTGCACGCCTTTAATCCCAGCACTCGGGAGGCAGAGGTAGGAGGATTGCTGTGAGTTCAAGGCCACCCTGAGACTGCATAGTGAATTCCAGGTCAGCCTGGGCTAGAGTGAGACTCTACCTCAAAAATCCAAAAAATAAAAAAATTAAAAAGTGAGTTTCAGGTCAGCCTGGATTAATTAATTAAGAAAAAAAACTTTTTAAAAACAATTTAATTGCTCATGACTGATATTTTGTTTTTATACTTCTTTACCCAATTTCCAAGACAGGTGCTTCCATAGTAAAGGTGCTTCTTTTTGTCTGGAGTCTAACAGGGACACCAAAGCTCCTTCTTTCCTTCTTCTAATGACATTTGAAGTTATTGTGCTTGAATCTGTTGTTTTGTCTAAACTATGGATTTATCACATTTTTGTTGACTTTTGTTTTATTGTGGTCATAGACATGGCATAAAATGTACCATTTTAGCAATTTGTAAAGGTAAAGTTCAGTGGACATTTCACTAATTATTTTTAATATTTTATTTTTATTTAGTTATTTTTTCGACAGAGAGAAAGAGGGAGAGAGACAATAGGTGAGCCATGACCTCCAGCCACGGCAAATGAACTCCAGGCGCATGTGCCACCTTGTGCATCTGGCTAACATGGGTTCTAGGGAATCAAACTTGGGTCCTTTGGCTTGCTAAGCCATCCCTCCAGCCCCATTTTACTAATTTTTTAAGTCCAATCCCTATTTGAATTCTTTTAGCACAGGCTGCTGCCTCACTGGCTGAAGAACCATCTTTGCAGTTTTTGTCCTGGGAGCTTAGAAACCAACCTCCAATGAGATGCGGTATCTCCGATAGCCTCCAGACATGGTGTCTAAATTCCTGCCCAGACCTGCTCCTGCTGTCCTCAACAAGCTGGAGAGATCCTGAAGCACTTTAGGTTACTGAGTGCCCTGGTCCTTCTGTGGTATTGCCTCAGCATACCTGAGCACATTCCAAAAGGTGGTTTCCTATTTCACAGGAGAGTTCTTCATCAAGTATCTGAAAGGTCATCAGTAGCAGAAACTCCATTGACTGTAACCAGATGGACTGAAGGTGAAATCTAACATCACATTGTAAATGAGTCATGTTGTCTGGGCCTCGGTTTCTTCTGTAGAACAAGGACTGCATCGTCATGTTGTGATGTCGCTAAGCCATGCACAGGTGTGTTTCCTACGTTATTGTTGGGAATCATCCTGTGTAGAGCTGGGAAAGAGCTCTCTACAAGCACAGGAGTAGTGCCACCCAACTCCCCTCATGTTCTTATTAATGTAACTGCAGCTAATCCCTCCACTGTCACTGGATGTACATTCACTCAGTAGTCCATGGTTATCTGTTCACACGTCAAAAACCGCTCTGCACTTAAGCCTGACCAAATAAAAGATCCATACAGTTGAGGCCAAAAAAGAATTTGGTAAAGAAGCTTAAGTAGCCGGGCGTGGTGGCACACGCCTTTAATCCCAGCACTCGGGAGGCAGAATTAGGAGGATTGCTGTGAGTTCGAGGCCACCCTGAGACTACATAGTTAATTCCAGGTCAGCCTGAGCCAGAGTGAGACACTATCTCGAAAAAACAAAAACAAAAACAAAAAAAAGAAGCTTAAGTAAATGTAAACATACATGTTCACTGATTGAAAGCAATCTTGCTAATACCTATTTTCCCCATATTGATTTAATAGACTCAAGATGATAAATATATTCACCATGCCTCCACCAAATATTTAACAAATTAAATCAAACACATATAAATGTGCATTAAATGGAATAGAATTTCTCTTGTGCTTATGTCTCCAGACTCAAAATTTCTTGGGCTGGGGACATAGCTCAGTTGGCAAAGAGCTTTCCTGTCATACACAAGGCCCTGGGTTCAATCCTCAGTGCCACTAAAACAAAGTAACATTTAAAATTGGCTAATAAATATGTGTTGGTTATATTAACAAAATATACATTAATCTATATATAACAAATATTTATTTCCTATTTACATTTCCATTTTCATGTAAATTAGTGCACATCATATGACATATCAAAATTAAAAGAATGAAAGAAAAAGAACAAAAGTAAATTTAAATCTCAAATATCAGGGAAGAAAGCATCGCACTGTATGATAGCATCAGCAGTCTCGTAGCTCTCGCCTTTTGCCTTTTTTGGATCTTTTGTGTGTTTCCTGGCGGATGGTGTCATACTCCAACACTGCCATTCTGGAAAGCCTCTGTAGGTACTGCGACGGTGCTCCCGTGAAAGGGTTGCTGAAGCCGGAATCTGCGCAGGAGAAAAGTCAGCTAGGAGAGTTACAAACATGCATGGGTAACATTCCATACATTATAATGAGGGAAACATGTGGTGACTAAAAGCCCAGGCAATGCTACTGGTTCTGCGTGCTTGGACAAGCAGCACCATTGCTCACTTCTAAATGACTGTTACAGGACTGAAGATGAAGCTCAATTGGTTGCTTGCCTAGCATGCAAAGTCAAGCCCATCAGGATCACAGCAGACTACTCAACACAACTTTAAAAGGCAGAATGACTTGGAATAACACCTGTTAACCAAGGTTACTTTATCCTGCAAAGCTATCCATTCAAATTGACAGAGAAATAAGGACATTCCACAACAAAATCAGACTAAAGAAATATTTGAAGAAAAAAACAGGTCTACAGAAAATACTTGATCCTCCATGCTGAAGAGAGAGAAAAACACATATATAAGGAACATGGAAAAAACAAACCGCACTCAAATACTAGTTAACACAAGAGAGCAAAGGTAAAACTGGAAGAACTACAAAACAAGAAAAATGGTAAAAATAAATACATACCTTTCAATAATAACTCTTAATATTAATGGCCTCAATGCCCCAAACAAAAAACATAGATTTGTAGACTAAATTAAAAAGTAGGATCCACCGGGTGTGGTGGTGCATGCCTTTAATCCCAGCACTTGGGAGGCAGAGGTAGGAGGAATATCGTGAGCTCGAGGCCACCCTGAGACGACATAGTGAACTCCAGGTCAGCCTGAGCTAGAGTGAGACCCTACCTTGAACCCCCCCCACCACCAAAAAAAGTAGGATCCTTCAATTTGTTGCCTCCAAGAAACTCACTTTTCTACAAGGGGTGGACACTATCTTAGGGTGAAAGGTTAGAAAGCAGAGTTTCAAGCAAATGGGCCTAGAAAACTAGCAGGGGTCGCTATCCTAATATCTGATAGGGCAGGCTTCAGACCAACACTATCTAGGAAAGATAAGGAAGGTCATTTTGTATTGATTAAAGACAAACTCCAACAGGAGGACATTACAATCTTAAATGTATATGCACCGAATATGGGAGCTCCTATCTTCATCAAACAAATGATATTAGAACTAAGGTCACAGATGACAACAAACACAGTTGTAGTGGGTGATTTCAACACCCCACTCTCATCAATTGACAGGTCATACTGGCAAAAAAATAAAAAATAAGCAGAGATGCATCTGGATTAAGTGAAGCCATAGAACAAAAGGACCTAACCAATAAATGGAGGACATTTCATCCAAATGCTGTGGAATACACATTCTTTTCAGCAGCAAATGGAACATTAAACATTAAAACAATTTTGAGCAACAAAAATAAGGCTGGTGGTATCACTGTACTTGATTTTTTGTTGTTGTTATTTTTTTTTAATTTATTTATTTATTTGAGAGCGACAGACACAGAGAGAAAGACAGATAGAGGGAGAGAGAGAATGGGCGCGCCAGGGCTTCCAGCCTCTGCAAACGAACTCCAGACGCGTGCGCCCCCTTGTGCATCCGGCTAACGTGGGACCTGGGGAACCGAGCCTCGAACCGGGGTCCTTAGGCTTCACAGGCAAGCGCTTAACCGCTAAGCCATCTCTCCAGCCCTGATTTTAATGTATATTACAGAGCCATATAACAAAAACAGCATGGTACTGGCACAAAAACAGATAGATAGATCAATGGAACAGAATAGAGAACCCAGATGTAAGTTTGGGTAGCTATAGCCACCTGATATTCAACAAAAATGCCAAAAATACACATTGGAGAAAAGACAGCCTTTTCAGCAAATGGTGCTGGGAAAACTAGATATGTATCTATAGAAGAATGAAAATAGGTCCTTACCTCACTCCATGCACAAGAATTAAGTCCAAATGGATCAAAGACCTTAATATCAGACCTGAAGCCCTAAAACTGCTAGAGTAAAAAGTATGGGAAACCCTTCAACATATTGGTCTTGGCAAAGACATTCTGAATATAACCCCAACTGCCTGATATACAAAGAACTCAAAAAATTAAATAAGGGCTGGAGAGATGGCTAGCAGTTAAGCACTTGCCTGTGAAGCCCAAGGACCCCGGTTTGAGGCTCGATTCCCCAGGACCCATGTTAGCCAGATGCACAAGGGGTTGCACGCGTCTAGAGTTCATTTGCAGTGGCTGGAGGCACGCCCATTCTCTCTCTCTCTCTCTCTCTCTCTCTCTCTCTCCCTCCCTCCCTCCCTCTTTCTCTCTCTGTCACTCTCAAATAACTAAATAAAAAATAAACATTTTTTTTAAAAAATAAATAATAAGAAATAAAACAACCCAATTAAAAAATGGACTATGGCCACACATGGTGGTGCATGCCCTTAATTCCAGCACTTGGGAGGCATAGATAGGAAGATCACCATGAGTTCAATGCCACCCTGAGACTACATAGTGAATTCCAAGTCAGCTTGGGCTAGAGCAAGGCTCTACCTCAAAAAAAAAAAAAAAAAAAAAAAGGACTATGGATCTAAATAGAAAGTTCTCAAAAGAAGAAACACAGATGACATATAAACATCTAAAAAATGTTCTACATCCTTAGTCATCAGGAAAATGCAGATTAAAACTATGTTGAGATTCCATCTCACTCCTATCAGATTGGCTACCATCATGAAAACAAAGGACCATAAATGCTGGTGAGGATACAGAAAAAGAGGAACCCTTCTACACTGTTGGTGGGAATGCAATCTGGTTCAGCCATTGTGGAAATTAGTTTGGAGGTTCCTGAGACAGTAAAGAACTACCAATGACCCAGATATATTCCTAGGCATATATCCGAAGAACTATCTCACTACCTTAGAGATACTTACTCAACCATGTTTATTGCCACTCTATTCACAATAGCTAGGAAATGGAACCAGCCTAGATGTCCCTCAATGGATGAGTGGATAATGAAGATGTGGCATATTTACACAATTGAGTTCTACTCAGTGGTAAAGAAAAATGAAGTTATGAAATTTGCAGGAACCATGGATGGACCTGGAAAGGATTATACTAAGTGAGGTAACCCAGGCCCAGAAAGCCAAGTGTCACATGTTCTCTCTCATATGTGGATCCTAGCTACAGATGACTGGGCTTCTGTGAATAGGAAGAAAACTCAGTAGCAAAGGCCAGTAAGCTAGAAGAGAGATATAAAGGGAATAGAAAGGAAGGGAGGGGGTACTTAATAGATGGTATTATATATGTGTAAGTAGAAGAACAGATTAATGGGGGTGAAAAGGCCCAAGTGAGGTAAGGGGAAGAGATTGAGTAAAGGAAAGGTGGAAGGAGTGCTAAACAAAATCGGATATATACAACTCATATGGAAACCTACTCTATTGGACAATGGAACACTCAGAAGCCATAGATTGTTACTAGAAATTTTTCAGTGCCAGGGATGGGATACATTCCAGTGAGTTGTTGGCCAGGGAGGCTCCTGATACCGCCAAAACATTATAGGTCATTGCCATGGCCCTTGGTTTCCCATCAGGAATACATGGTAACACTCTATTGCTGACGACTCCACATACATGGGCTGCAAGGTCACTGAGAAATCCTGCTGGAGCTGAGTTGAAAACCTCCTCCATGTAGAGCAGCTTACAGAAAGCTGGAAAAGCCTACGCTGCATGCAGTTCAATGGGAGAGAGAAATCATCAGTGAAGATACCCAACAGTGGACACTTCAGGCCTTAAATTTGGCCATCCATGGGAGGGAATACATCCCTGATACTGAAAACTTAAAATAAGGATAGTTATGAGCCCTAGGGGTGTAACATCTGCTGGCATCTGGCTAAATGTATATTATGCTCACCAAACTGCCCAGTAAGTACTTCTCTTAATGTTCATACCCATATATTAATGTTACTCTCGCTTTTGGTTAGAGAAGCTTCTCTTTTCAGATGTCAGTGATCTTGGGATGACTCAGAAGGCACCATGGTAAAAGGAAGGATAGAATTACCATGGGATATTGCTTAAAATTTTAGAAGGTGTCAATAAAAAAATTAAATTTAAACAAAAATTTTCAAGATTCATCCAAGTTATTCCTTGTTCTTTTGTATGGTTGAATAAAATTCCATTGTAGGGTTGGAGAAATGGCTCATTGATTAAGGCACTTGCCTGCAAAGCCTAAGGGACCCAGGTTCTATTCTCTAATACCCATGTAAAGCCAGATGCACATGTTGGTGGATGCATCTGGAGTTTGTTTACAGTGGCTAGTGGCCCTGGTGCTCCCCATTCTCTCTCTCTCTCCCTCCCTCCCTCTCTCTCTCTCTCTCTCTCTCTCTCTCTCTCTCTCAAATCGGTTAATAAATAAAATATTTTTAATTCCATTGTAAAAACATGTTTTTATTTAAAAGAACTATGACAGGCTACTTACTCATCATTTCCCCAATATTTTTGCTGCTTCTATTATTGGAAAAGAGGTTTGTGTTTGTTTTTGCTTGTCTTCTTGGAATTTTGCTGTTTTTATATTTTGGTTTTGTTTTGTTGGTGATAGAGATTGATACCTACGCCTCATCTACGTTAAGGGCCCACTCTATCGTTGGACTATACTCTCCACCCCTCCTTCCTCCATTCCTGAATTTTAGCTGGACACTTGGTCATTCATGTATAGATTATATTTATATATTTAGAAATAACCATAGCCTTATCACTAATTTACTAACAGAAATAAATTGCCTATGGGCTGGGAAGAAGGCTCAGTGATTAAAGGTGCTTGCTTACAAACCCTGGTGGCCTGAGTTTAACTCACCAGTGCCCACATAAAGCCAGACCCAAAAAGTGATGCAAGCATCTGCCATTAGTTTGCAGTGTGTCATAATAACCTGGTGTGCACATGCATGCACAAGCAAAAAACTAAATATATATATATTGGTTTTATGAGGTAGGGTCTCACTCTAGCTCAGGAAGACCTGGAATTCACTCTGTAGTCTCAGGGTGACCTTGAACTCTCAGCAATCCTCCTAACTCTGCCTCCTGAGTACTGAGACTAAAGGCATGTGCCACCACACCCAGCTTAAAAATATGAATTTCTTTAGCTAATAAGCTACGCAGTTTGTGGTATTTCGTGATAATAACCCAAACAGGCTATAAGACACTTGGATGTATCATTTGTACATCTAATTCCATTGCTTGTTTCTTCTCTTGGATTTTGTCATTGTATTCTTGGCAAATTTTGGTTGTACGTAAGAAAACCTGTAAGAAAGTGGTTCATCTTTTTCTCTAGAGAGGCCTGATTTTCTTCTGGCAGCAGATGTTCCAATGCTTACAGTGTATCATCCTTCAGGACTAAGGTGCTTACTAAGGGCCCTCCATCTTGGCAGGCCTTTCCTTTATCTCCAGAGCAAACTCTGTTACTAAACTTCTGCTCAGTTATTTAGCTTCCCAGAAACTGTTTTCTGTTTGATTTCCTGAAATGTTACCTGATTCACATGGGAACAAACACCTAGAAGTGAAATTGCACCCAGAATTTTGGACTCGTTGCTCTTTGGTTATTCCTTCAAGATCCTGGACTCTAAAGCCCTGTGTAATGGTAAATTCTTATGTTGGCTATTCCATCAAAACCAAAGGAGAAAGTTCTCAACCTTTTATTTTTATTTCAGAGTGAGACACAGAGAGACAGACAGAGAATTGGTGCACCAGGCCTCAGCCACTACAATAGAACACCAGATGCTTGTGCCACCTAGTGTGCATATGCAGCCTTATACTTGCCTCACCTTTGTGTGTCTAGCTAACATGAGATCTGGAGAGTCAAACATGGGTCCTTAGGCTTTGTAGGTAAGTGCCTTAACTTCTAAGCCATCTCTCCAGCCCTCAGTTATTTATATATTTTTTTCTTATGTAGGGTCTAACTCTAGCCCAGGTTGACCTGGAACTCACTCTGTAGTTCCAGGCCAGCCTCAAACTCACGATGATCCTCCTACCTCTGCTTCCTGAGTGCTGGGATGAAAGATGCGCACCATTACGCCCAGCTTCAATCATTTGCTTTGATTGCTATAATTATTTTTCTTTTTATTTATTTTATTAGAGACAGAGAGAGGGAGGGAAAGAAGAATGGGCATGCCATGGCCTCTAGCCACTACAAACAAATTCCAGACACATTCCCTACCATGTGCATCTGGCTTACATAGGGCCTGGAGAATTGAAGCTGGATCCCTAGGCTTCTTAGGCAAGTGCCTTAAATGCTAAGCCACTCTTCAGCCCAAGGTTATAATTTTGAGATCAGTGACCCTTTATGATCTTAGATCACATTAAAATAATTCATTAAGTAGCCAGGTGTGGTGGCACTCACCTTTAGTCCCGCACTTAGGAAGCAGAGGTAGTAGAATCACCATGAGATTAAGACCAGCCTGCACTACAGAATGAGTTCCAGGTCAGTCTGGACTACAGTGAGACCCTACCTTGAAAATCCAATGATAATAATAACTCATTAGTTAAAATCATTTAATGATTCCTCATTTCTAAGTTAGATATTTTCCAAAGGTTGCATGATCAGACATCCATTCATTATTTCTTACCTTATCTTTTACAACATAGCCACACTATACTCCTAATGTTCTTCCGAAGGCCAGGCACCATCCTGCCTTGGTGCCTTTGCTGGCCCTAAGAGAATAACTTACTCCCTCAATGCCTCCAAGTCTTTGCACAAATAATGCCTTCTCAACCTATTCTGGCCACTCTGTCTCCTGGCTTGGTGGCACATTCCTTGGGTTTAGGAATCCCAGCACTCAGTAGGTAGGGATAAGAAGATCTCTCTGAGTTCAAGGCCAGCCTGGGGCTACAGAGTGAGCTCAAGGTCAGCCTCAGCTACAGTCAGACCCTACCTTGAAAGAAAAAAAAAAAAAAAAAAAAAACCTGCTATCCTAACCACTCTGTCTAAAACTGTAAATCATCACTTCTCCACCAAGATTTCCTGGTTTTCCTTACCCTGCTATTTTTGCTACTATTGCTTCTGTTGCTGAATTTATAATATACTGTAAGAAGGATTTATTGACCAGATTTAGTGCTTACTGGCTGTATCTGCTCACTAGAGTATAATAAGCTCCACATGGGCAAGAATCTTGGTTTTGTGCAGGGGTATATTCCTAAGCCCAAGTGCCTTGAACATAGTAAAACTTCATATTTGGAGAATGAATGAATAAACTGTCTTGTATTAAAAAAATAATTTCTAAAAGAAATAATAATTTCTAGCAATTGTTTCTTGACAACTCAGTATATTGTGGGAACTGATGTTGGCACTGTAGGGATACAGAGGTAAGATGCAGTACCTACCTGTCTTAGCCTGCTCTTGCTGCTGTAACAAACTAATAGACTGTGGAAGTAGAGTTGAGAGAAGTGTCTTACAGTCTAGGGACAAAATGCTGACACATTGGGTGTCTGGTAGTGGTTCATCCTGCTTCCGGATGGTGTCTTATTGCTGCACACGTACATGACAGCAGGTACAGGGCAAAGGAGAGTACATGCTGTGTCTTCACAAGGAAGGGCACTCAGGTGCCTCTTCAACCTCCTTTGGTTTGTTCATGCTAGTTTTGTTTTGTTTTAAGCGTTATTCACTCCAAAGACCATGCTTGCCTTGAACTTACATTGATCTTCCTGCCTTCACCTCCCAAGTGCTAGGATTACAACAGGTGTGCCCCACAGCATGCAGATTACACCTCACTTCTTAGCACCATCACATTGGATATTAGGTTCCAACCCATGAATTTTGGAGGGGTGCATATATTCAAAACATCCTGTACTCATCCTGATAGAGCCGTAAAGTTGGCCTAGTGGGGAAATAGCAGATAGATGTTCATTTGAGCAGGATGTAAAACAAATATTTTTTTGTTCTAATTAGCACTATTTTTTTTTTAAGTTTTTTGAGGTAGGGTTTCACTCTAGCCCAAGATAACCTGGAATTCCCTATGTAGTCTCAGGGTGCCCTTGAACTCATAGTGATCTTCCTACCTCTGCCTCCTAAGCTCTGAGATTACGACATCCAGCAATAATTAACACATTTTTATGTTTGTTGACTACAGATGTTGTTAATGGCATGTGTAAGTCCAGAGAAAGGAAATACTGAAGAAAAAGATTGTAAACATTTAACTTCATGAACCACCATAGGCTGAACTTGCCTTACTTAATAAAGCTGGTTTTTGTGTTTGAAGAGATGAGTGATTTAGAAGAAAACAACTATGATTATGATATAAACAGAAGCAGGTAAGGTTTATAAAGTTTTAAGATGGTAAGAAAATAATCAGTGCACAGAAGTAGAGGATTAATCATCTGATACAAGGACAAATAGGAATAGCAATACTGGAACTGAAGCTCAGGTCTGTGTTCCTCGGCTGAAGGTAATTTTACTTTCCTGGGATAATCTGGAGATAATTTTTATTTTCACAATGGGAGGGGCTAGTGGTTTCTAGGGCATAGAGGCCATGGACACCTCTAAATATTTCATAATATACTACACAGACCCCAGTATAAAGAATTATGTGATCCAAAAATGTTAATGTAGTCACGCATGGTAGCACACACCTTCAATCTCAGCATTCAGGAGGCTGAAGTGAAAGGACTACTGTGAGTTCAAGGCCAGCCTAAGACTAATTCCAGATCAGCCGGGGCTACAGCAAGATACTACCACAAACAAACAAAAAAAAGGTGGGGTGGAGATATGGCTTAGCAGTTAAGACACTTGCCTGCAAAACCTAAGGACCCAGGTTAGATTCACCAGTACCCACATAGGCCACATAAGAGGCACAAGCATCTTCAGTTTGTTTACTGTGGCTAGAGGCCCTGGTATACCCATTATCTGTTTCTCTCTATCTGCCTCTTTCTTTACCTCTCTCTCAAATAAATTAATTTTTTTTTGTTATTTTGTTGTTTCTTTTTATTTTTTTAATTTTTTTGTTCATCTTTATTTATTTATTTGAGAGTGACAGACAGAGAAAGAGACAGATAGAGAGAGAGAAAGAGAGAGAGAATGGGTGCGCCAGGGCCTCCAGCTACTGAAAACAAACTCCAGACACATGTGCCCCTTGTGCATCTGGCTAACGTGGGTCCTGGGGAATCAAGCCTTGAACTGGGGTCCTTAGGCTTCACAGGCAAGTGCTTAACAACTAAGCCATCTCTCCAGCCCTTTTGTTTCTTTTGAAATTAAATATTTTAAAATGTTAAAGCTGTCATTATTGAAAACTCCTGGTATAAAAATTTATCAACAGAAGTTAGGAAACCACAGTTGGGACTGGAGAGATAGCTCAGCAGTTAAAGATGCTTGCTTACTGGCTGGAGAGATGGTTTAGTGGTTAAGGCACTTGCCTGCCCAGCCTAAGGACCCAGGTTCAATTCTCCAGAATTCACATAAGCCAGATGTACAAGGTGGTACATATGTCTGGAATTTGTTAACAGTGGCTAGAGGCCCTGGCATGCCCATTTGTTCATTCTCGATTTCTCTCTCTCCCTTGCAAATAAATAATTTTAAAAGGTGCGGGGAGGAATAGATGGTAAGACCCTATTGCTGAAGACGCCACATACTTGGGCTGCAAGGCCACTGAGAAATCCTGCTGGAACTAAGCTGATAACCTCCTCCACATAGACCAGCTGACAGAAAGCTGGAAGAAGCCATTCAACATGCAGTTCAATGGGAGAAAGAGATACCACCAGTGAAGATACTCAACAGTGGACACTACAAGCCTTATAATTGGCCAGCCAGGCCAAATGAGCCAATGGGTACAAGAGTAGCACGTCTGTCATGGTGGAAACCAACTGCCCTCCAATTAAACTGAAGGCCTGCTCCGTGGGAGGGAATACATCCTTGATACTAAAAACTTAAAACAAGGGTAGTCATGAGCCCTAGGGTTGTAACATCTGCTGATGTTTGGAAAAATGTATATACTATGCTTATCAAACTGCCCAGTAAGCACTTCTCTTAATATTCATACACCTATATTAATGCTACTCTCACTTTGTGTAGAGTATCTTCTCTTTTCAGATGGCAGTGACCTTGAGACGATTTAGAAGGGATCATGGTGCTTGAAAGAAGTGACTAGAGTACCAAGTAACATCTCAATCACACCTTCCAAGGCTCACGGTCTAATGTGGAAGAGGTGGCAGAAAGAATGTAAGAGCCAAAGGAAGGGTAGGACTCCTTACAACGTGCTTCCTCCGGACATAAAATGGCCTCAATATCCATGACCTCATGGTGCCTGACACTACCTACACAAGGCCATCATAAGAGGAGGAAAAGATCATGACATAAAAATAACAGAGAGACTGATTGAGATGGGGAGGGGATATGACGAAGAATGGAATTTCAAAGGGGAAAATGGGCGGGGGAGGGCATTACCATGGGATATTTTTTATAATCATGGAAAATGTTAAAAAATGAAAATAAAATAAAATAAAAATTTAAAAATTGGGGGGGCGCTGGAGAGATGGATTAGTGGTCAAGGAGCTTGCCTGCAAAGCCAAAGGACCCAGGCTTAACTCTCCAGGACCCACATAAGTCAGATGCACAAGGGACACACACATCTGGAGTTTGTTTGCAGTAGCTAGAGGCCCTGGCACACCATTCTCTCTCTCTCTCTCTCTCCCTCTCTCTCTTTCAAATAAATAAATATATTTTTTAAGAAAAAAAGTTGTTTACTTGCAAAATCTGCTGGCCTGGGTTTGATTATCCAGTACCCACGTAAAGCCAGATGCACAAAATGGTGCATACCTCTGGAGTAGGTTTGCAACGGTGAGAGGCCCTGGTGTGACCATTGCCCTCTCTCTTAAATAAATAGTTTTAGAAAAAGAAACCATATTGACCAAATAAAAGCTTGTCAGTGTATGGTTCTCAAGAAGAATAGTTTTGGAGGGGATTGTTGATAAGCTTTGTTAGTGAAATGTCCTCAGTACACAGGAGTCAAAAAAATTAACTGATGATAAAGCTATAATGGAAGGCTGGGGCGGGTGGTAAAGGGTTCAATACCATACTAAGGGACCAACATTGTAGTCTGTGGTACTAAGGAAGTGTTGCATTTGAAAAAAAAAGTAATGTAATTAGAGGTCAAAGTTGGGCAAGGTGTGGTGACTCACACCTTTAATCCCATCACTCAGGAGGCAGTGGTAGGAGAATCACTGTGAGTGCAAGGCCAGCCTGGAACTACAGAGTGAGTTCCAGGTCAGCCTGGGCTAGAATGAGACCTTACCAAAAAAAAAAAAAAAAAAAAAAAAGAGGTCAAGGTCTTTTGTGGCAGTGTTGAATGATTTCAAATGTCAGAAATTCAAAACAAAGCCAGTGTGCAGGCTACTAAGTGGCTCAAGTGAGAAATAATGAAGACCTATGCCGACTCTGAAATTATAGAAGTGTGTGCATACTAAATCCAACATCTATGAAGCTTATAGCTATATAAAGCTTAACAAAAGCATTAACAGCTGGGTGTGGTGGCTCATGCCTATAATCCTTGCACTGGGGAATCTGAGGCAGGAGGATCACTGTGAGTTCAATGCCAGCCTGAGCTACATAGTGAGACCCTTTATCACAGATAAAGGAAGATGGGAAAGGGAGAAAGGAAGGGGAAAGGGGGAGAACTAACCAAACAATAGCAAATGGATGAAGAAATGAGGAAGTTAAGAGTACGTGGTATGCTCATGAGACACACTTGGTGGAGAAAGATGAGACACACAGTCTTGAGGAAACCACTAACCAACAACTACCCCAACATGTGTATGAAAAGTAACCAAACACGGGCTAAATACATGCCATGTATGACAGAGTACCAGCTTACCTTTTGGTTTCTCCTGAAGTGGTGCGAGGGCACATGGCTCCTTAGTCTTCTTTATCCTAAAGGTTATATAGGATCATACAATCATTTATATAGAAATCCACAGTGTTTAACTTTAACCAAAATATAAGGAGCAAGCAGCATACTTTCAGTGAAACACACTAGCAGTTTTTTCTTGCATTATGTTTGTTTTTGTGCAAGAGATCAATCCCTTAGCTTGGCATATGGTAAGCACATGTTCTTTCACTATGCTACATACACCTTCCTCTAGCACCAAAGCTCACTGTGGTAAATGATATCACATAGAAATTAAATCAA
The DNA here is from genome assembly GCF_020740685.1 of Jaculus jaculus. Lineage (NCBI taxonomy): Eukaryota > Metazoa > Chordata > Mammalia > Rodentia > Dipodidae > Jaculus > Jaculus jaculus. The sequence continues at coordinate 143,801,841 of NC_059103.1, forward strand.
CTCTACAGAAAAAAAATCCTTTCATTGTAATTAGCCCAATCAGAAACATATATGAACCAACCCAATCTTGGGTTTTCCTATTAAATGTGTTATGTGTTGTGTTTAACTTTATATATGGGTCATTATTGTAGCTATTAGTAGGCTTTAAGCAATGCAAAGCAAAGGGAATCAAAATTGACAAGGTATCTGGAGATGCTGGCTACCAATAGCCCTTATTTTTCCAGTTTTCTCTATTAATCACTATAATCTGACTTTGTCATAATAATGCCTATCCCCAACTGGAATAAAACCAAATAATAAGGAGACTATTAGGAACATGCATCATGATTGAATCTACTGCAGGTGAGATGATCCATTATAAGAATTCCACGTTTCTTATATACATATTATATATATATATATATATATATATATATATATATATATATATATATATATATAATATATATATATATATGTTCTTATATATTAAACTTTAAAATTCAGCAGCAACTTTTAAATACTCTCAACCTCTAAGATTACTGCTTTCAGTTTTATTCCTAGAGTGCATTATGAGAGTCACTGAAAGTTTCTGACCATGATGAAGGAAATTTGACAAAATAACACTTTTACCAGAGTTTTGAAATCAGATACTTGCATATGGGGGTGGGGATAAGAAGGTAAAGAGTTGTATACAAAACACTTAAAAAATAAAAGTACTTTCCTGCTTTGCCAAGATTGTTCTTTCACAGGGCGCTGTGCAATATGCAGAGGAGAATAAAATACTTGTAGACAACTTGACATATTCTCACTAGAATGGCTAAAAGGAAGATAATTGAATCAGAGGCAGGGAAAGAAATAATACTTGATATGCACTATTTCACTTGGGGCCCATAATTCCTCTTTTTGTGTGAAGAACACTTGTCATAGCATGAACAAAATGTATGCAGATGATCCACTGACAAGCAAATTCAGTTGTCATTTTTTATATGCTTATAGCTTGAAATTTTATCTTCAGAAAATATTGAAAAAAAATTTGGTCATTGTGGAGTTATTTGTAAAACCATAAACATCAAAGGAAATTATAAGTCCAACAATAGGAAATGGTGAGGTAAACCATGCATCAGTGGAAGAAAATGTGTCCAATAACTACTGCTGAAGATTTCACATACTTGGGCTGCAAGGTCACTGAGAAACCCTGCTGGAGGTGAGCTGAAAACCTCTTCTGTGTAGACCAGCTGACAGAAAGCTGGAAAAAGCCACATGACATGCAGTTCAATGGGAGAGAGAGAGATCACCAGTGAAGATACCCAACAGTGAACACTGCAAGCCTTAAATGTGGCCAGCCAGGCCAAATGAGCCAACAGGTGCAATAGTGGCATATTTGTTATGGAGAAAACCTACTGCTCTCTAATTGACTGGAGGCCTGCTCCATGGGAGGAAATATATCACTGATACTGAAAACCTACAACAGGAATAGTCATGAGCCCTGGGGGTGTAACGTCTGCTGCTGTCTGGCTAAATATATATACTATGCTCACCAAACTGCCTGGTAAGCATACCCATATATTAATGCTACTCTCACTTTTGGTTAGAGAAGCTTATCTTTTCAGATGGTTGTGACCTTGGGGTGACTCAGAAGGCACCATGGTGCTGAGAAGAAGTGACAGAGGAGTGCTTAGCACTGAAACATCTCTATCACAACTTCCAAGGCTCAGGGTCCATTGCGGAAGAGGTGGCAAAAAGAATGTAAGAGCCAAAGGAAGGGTAGGACTCCTTACAGCACACTCCTCCAGACACAAAATGGCCTGGATATCCGTGAATTCAGTGTCTGACACTACCTCATAAGACCATCATAATAGGAAGAAAAGATGATGGCATCAAAATAAGAATGAGACTGATTGAGATGGGGAAGGAGTGTGATATAGAGTGGAGTTGCAAAAGGGAAAGTGGAGGCAGGGAATTAACATAGGATATTGTCTGTAATTATGGAAGTTGTCAATCAAAATATATTTAAAAGAAAACAGAAAATGTGGCCAATAAGATTGTGTGAAGATTATATAATCATGTGATAAATGTACATATTGTTTTTAAAAGCAGAATGAAAAACAGTAAGTACACTAAGACTACAGCTAAGATAAAATTAAGGAATAGGGCTGGAGGGATGGGTTAGCAGTTAAGGCATTTGCCTGCAAAGCCAGAGGACCCAGGTTCAATTCCACAGGACCCACGTTAGCCAGATGCACAAGGGGGCACATTCATCTGGAGTTCGTTTGCAATGGTTGGAGGCCCGGGTGCACCCATTCTCTCTCTCTTTCTCTGTCAAATAAATTTTTAAAAATTAAGGAGTAAAGCAGGCTAGACAAAAACTCCCACCCAACAATAAAAATAGTTATGTTAGTATGGATAGATTATAATTATTTTTTCTTTTTATTGCAGGCTTTATCTATAAAGTAATTTTTTAGCAATTTAGATAGATATTTTCTACAACATTTTGTCTGTGTTTTTCATTGATTTATTGCTTTAGAAACAGTTTCACCCTATAGCCAGAGCTGCCCTAGAGCTCACTGTGTAGCTGAAGCAGATGTCAAACCACCTGGAGACCCTTCCTGCCTCAGCCTTTGGAGTTCTGGGGGTTACAGGCATGAGCCACTGGCCAACTTTCTTTTTATTGATATGCTCTAATTATCTATTGATATTATCCTAATTCATTTCCATAGAGTGCTATGTATAACTGGAAGACTGCAAAGTTCATTATGGTAGGAAGATAATATAAAAATATACATCTTGGGCTGGAGGAATGGCTTAGCAGTTAAGGTGTTTGCCTGCAAAGCCAAAGGACCCAGGTTCAATTCTCCAGGACCCACATTAGCCAGATGCACAAAGGGGTGCATACATCTGGAGTTTGTGTACAGTGGCTGGAAGCCCTGGTGTGCCCATTTTCCCTCTCTCTTTCCTTCTCTCTCCCTCCCTCCCTCTCTCTCTCTCTCTCTCTCTCTCTCTCTCTCTCTCTCTGTGTGTGTGTGTGTGTGTGTGTGAAATAAGTAAATAAATAAAAAGAAAATAGACATCTGCCAGGCATAGTGTCTCATGCCTATAATAGCAGCACTCGGGAGCCTGAGGCAGAAGATTCATGAGTTTGATGCCAGCATGGGCTACACAGTGACTTCCAAGCATCTGGGCAAGATCACAAAAAATTAAGCAGAGCCAGACATGGTGGAGCACACCTTTAATCTCAGCACTTGGGAGGTTTCAATAGGAAGATTACCTTGAGTTAAAGGCTAGCCCGGGGCTACAGAGTTCCAGGTCAGTCTGAACTAGAGTGAGATGCTACCTCAAAAAATAACATAAACATCAATATATGTGTGTATTAATGCTAGGTTTTTGTTTCTGTTGGTGCTGCTTTTGTTGTTGGAGACATCTTACTATGTAGTTTAGCCCAGCCTCACTCTGTAGCTTGAGCTGGCCTGGAACTCATAGTGATCTTCACTCCAAGTGCTAGGGTTACAAGAAAGGTTTTTTTATTGTTAGTATTACTGGTGTGTTGGCCACTCTGATTTATATTACAAACGTAGTATCTTTTGTTGTTGTTTTTGTTGTTGAGAAAGGGTCTCCCTATGTAGCTGAGGCTGACCTTGAATTTGCCATCCTCCTGCCTCAGGCTCCCAGAGACTTGAGTTTACAAGTGTGTGCCACTACCACCAACTAGAAAATTTTTGGCTTTCTTTAATTCTTTTTCTTTTTTATGGTAGCCCTAATACACTGATAAAATTATTTGTTACATGCTTTTGCCACTTTAACTGTTAGCTCCTAGAGAGCCTGTTCTGTTCACCTTTTATTCTGAAGCTAAAGGACTTGAAAATACACGGATCAATTAATGAAAGCATCTACTCTTAATTCACCCAATCAGTCAATCCACAGTTCAGTACCAGTGGCCTAAACCATTCACCTACCTATGTGTCAGGAGCGCCAAACTGCTTTAGCCTCTAAGGATAGATAACCAGTGAACAAAACCTAAATATCTCATGTTCTAGGAAAAGGGGGCTGATGGGGAAAAAAAATTTAAAAGATGTAGAATGTTAGTAATTCTATTGAAAAAGGAAATATGGAACCTATCATGGTGGTTGTGTAAGATTTGAGAGTGACAGAGCTTTTCTTGGCTCTGCTTAGGCTTAGCTTAAGACTGCTAGACACTTAATGGTCTCAAGAACTTCCCAAGCCAGTGGCTCTCATAAGTCCATTGTCTTAAGCTGTCAAAGAATTTAAAGGTGTTAAGCAAATCCTTATTTTTTTAGTATTTTATTCTTATTTATTAGACAGAGAAAGAATGAGTATGCCAGGGCCTCTAGCTACTGCCAATGAACTCCAGACACCAGCACATCTTGCTTATGTGGGATCTGAGGAATTCAACCTTGGTCCTTAGGCTTCCCAGGCCAGTAACTTAACTGCCAAGTCATCTCTCCAGCCTATGTCTTTATTCTTAGAAAAGCAGAAAGCTCCCAAGTTGGGAAGGCACCTGAACAGGTAACCCCCTTTTATTCTTTTTCTTTTTGGCAGTTCTGAAGATCAAACCCAGGGCCTAGAGCATACTAGGCAAGTATTCTACCACTAAGCTACATCCTCAGCCCTGAAATTAGGAAAGGTTTGCAAAAGGGAAGTAGGCAAAGGCAGGAAGGCTTCTCTGACTGAAAACCTCTTTCTTGATACAGTGCAGGGTTTTCATGAGGACGGTACCTCATGTGAAATCTTCTCTCACACTCCTCCAGTCATTCTAGAATGGAAATGTAAGTTTCTGTGTTCAGGGGAAAGGAGCCTGTTAAGGCCGAAATATTAATTTTCTGATTGATAAACATCCCAGTGCTCTTATGGGCTTGATCACAACTCAGGCAACTAAGAGATGTAAAAGGATGTCCTTAAATCCTTTCTGGCAATGTCATCTGAAAACAGAGAAAAGTGCCTCTATTCAAGAATCTAAATAAAATAACTAACATATGTAAGAACTCAAATCCTTTATGAGAAATGACTAATTGGCAAGAATTTGATTTATTCACTGGAAACCCTCTATACTCAGCAGTATGACTGCACATAAATATCCAACAAAAGAGCCAAATTGCAAGGATCTACCTGATTGTAGGCATCTCGTTGTCGGCATGCAGCAGTCGTTTGTGGACTTCTAGTGAAGGTGAATTTATGGTCTTTTGACAACTTGGCAAATCTGGTAAATATGGCATTTTGATACAGTCTTTGGGCTCCTCTAGACCAAATGCTGTGGTATATTCTAATATAAAATAGCATAATTATTTTGGTTAAATGAATACTATTCTTTTATGGCTTCCTAAAATGCATAGTAAAATGTACCAGATCAGTCACTAAGAAAAGAAAATTAGCAACTGTCATTTACCTTTCTCAGGAGAATGTCTTACAAATGCTACCAGAGAGACCTCAGGGAGAAGTAAACTCAGGGACTGGTTGAGAATTAGAACAAGGGGCTAGAGAGATTGCTCAGTGGTTAAATAGCTTGCTTGCAAAGCCTAAAGACATGAGTTCAATTCCCCAGTACCCATGTAAAGCTACATGTACACAGTGGCACATGCATCTGGAGTTCATTTGTAGCAGCTGGAAGTCCTAGCGTGTCCATTCTCATTTTCTGTCCCTCTTTCCCTCTCTCCTTCCCTTCTCTTTCTCTGTTTCTCTGTGTGTCAGTCTCTCTTCTATCTCTCTCAGCTTGCAAATGAATACACACACACACACACACACACACACACACACATATATATCTTTTAAAGAAAAGAGATTGCCAAGATTTTTTTTTGAGGCAGACTCTCCCTTAAGCCCAGACTGACCTGGAACTTACTCTGTAGCCCAGGCTGGCCTCAAACTTACAGTGATCCTCCAATTCAGCCTCCTGAGAGCAGAGATTAAAGGCATGAACCACTATGTCTGGCTTTTTTTTTTTTTGGTGGTGGGGACATGGTCTCTCTATGTAGTACAAATTGGTTTTCATTTTTTAATGTTTTTAAGGGAGGGTATCATGGTTTATTGTCTATAATTATGGAAGCTATTAATTTTAAAAAGTAAAAAAAAAAAAACAAAAAAAAAACCAAAAAAAAACACATGGGACAGTGGGTGAAAGACTAAGCCATGGAGAACTAGGAGCCTCAGGCTTCTACCCTGACAAGCCAAGACTGACCCCAACAAAGCAGCTAGAGACTGGAAGCCACAGCCATCAGTCCCCTTTGCCTCTTCCTCAGCAGAGGAGGACACCTACATACTGGACAGGCTTTTATCTTCTCCAGAGAGTGGGTTAAGGTGGACAGTTGGAGACAGTACAAGAGCCCAGACTCTTGGCCTAACAGCTTTTTATTCCCTAGGAACAAAAACACCATGATGAAGAAACTCCAAAAGAAAACAGCACGGATGACACAATGACCAGAATGGCCTGGCTGGAGACCAGAGGCTAATACACTGTATAGAGGACCTGGTCAGGGCCCTGGTTCCTTAACTCTACATTTTCCATGCTCATCTCAGAGGTAGTCTTGATATGGAAAGCTGGCCCTTCTACACAAAGTAGATGATTCTACCAGTTTATTCTGAGAGGCCCAGGGACCTCCAAAACTCCCTCTCAAGTATGGAGGTAGGCAGATAAGAATGAGAGGAGTTTGGGTGTCACAGACAACCTGAAAGTGATCACAAAGGCCCACTGTGGCTTTTAAGATTCAAAGGGAAGCGAAAGTTGGCAAAGGTAACTTCATGCTTTAAGGTAGACTTGGTCAATCTTTCCCAATTGGGCCCCAAGGCAGTTATAATCAGAAGGGCTATTTCTATTAGGTCCAAGGATGCTTGGCTATATTAAGTCGGAAGCCAACATTCTTTTCCCAGAGGATTTGTTTCTATCTCTATTTGGGCATAATTCTATACCTTGTTAGCCTGGTGCCAAAGAGAAAAGACTGTCAAGGGATATGGAAAAAACCTGTGCTTACTGTCACATAGCCAAGATTGACAGTTTCCAAGGCAAGTGAGAATCTTTAAGAACAAGGCCCTTTGTTGGTTAGGTCAGCTCAAATCAACCCTAAAGAACACATGAAGTGACTCATCCCCACAGGGTGGCCTCTCAGTGAGGAGAGAGGCTGGATGCTGGATTCACATGTCACAGGGAGGTCTCCTGAACAACATAGGTGGGACTACACCCCTGGTAAGTGGAACTGTTCTCAGCCATCTCCTCCTTCTCTCTGCTGTCCTGCAGCACTCCATTCCTCATCTTCTCTGGAAACAGGGCAGTGTTCACAGGGGAGTCCTGGCTGTGGCTTTTGCAGCAAAGCCGTTTCTGGCAGGGCTGGGGCAGGAGGGCGAGGAGCTTTGGCAGCACAGGATAAATAGTACCAGGGTTTAGGGGCCGGCCCCACATTCCCCAGGTGAGCAGACTGACAATGAGGCCCACCACAATGACTGTGGTGGAGTTGTGGGTGCTGTACCATAAATAGCACAGGGAATAAAACCTCTGCAGTCCTGTGGTCTTGGAGAGAGTGATAGAGGGTATGAGGGTGGTCACAGTAGCAGTGGTCAGATTGCTGGGTGCATCGAGGGAAGGAGGTGCCACACCAGAGCCCATGCTGGTCACTATGCTCCCAATGCCGATCCAGAAGGCCATGATGAGTCCAGCCAGCAGACCCACGATGGCATCAGGAGGACTGGCACAAGGAAAGAATTTTCCAAGGCAGAAGAGTCCCAGCAGTGGTCCCCCAACCATGCCAAAGATGCTGATTGCTGCCTGAAGCACAGGTCCCATCTGGGAGGAAATATAGGCCATGCCCAGACAAAGCAGGCCATAGCCAAAAGCAAGGCTTCTGGAAAGCATGATGGCTCGGGTTTCAGAGAACTGTGTGGACCAGGGTTGTATTAGGTCTTCCATTTTAACAGTTGCCAGTGAATTGAATGCTGAAGATATGGTGCTGAGGGAGCCACTGAAGAGGCAGGCAACAAAGAGTCCTGGGAGGCCCGGCAGGTCTTTCAGGAGGTCCATCACAAAGTAGAGAACTAGCTGATCTGGCACTGCTTGACGCTGCTGGGTGCTCATAGTGTTGCTGTCATCTTTGTAATAGGCAAACATGACTAGGCCAATGAGGCAGCGCGTGCAGAGGACCACCTGCTGGCAAGGGAACACAGCATAGCAGGAGAGCACAGCAGCCTTCTCCGTGCAGGAAATGAGGTAGCGCTGCATCTGAGCCTGGTTCACCCCATACAAGGAGAGCATCATGAAGACGCCCCCAAAGGCCAAAGTCCAGAAGGTATGTCGCACAAAGGGGTCAGGATCCAGTTCAATCCCAGAGATGTAGCCAGACTGGGAAGCCACTTCCCATACACGCCCCATGCCGCCCACTTTGGCAGATCCTACAATGATTACTACCAGCTGCCCTAGGAACATAACCAGTGTCTGGAACACATCTGTCCAGATGACAGCCTTCAGCCCACCCAGTGCAGTGTATATGGTGCAGACAATGCCTAGGGTCAGCACAGACAGCCACAGATCAAAGCCAGTCACTGCATTTAGGGCCAAGGATAGAGCATAGAGCACAACCCCCATGTAGATCACCATCTGAAAGATGAAGGTCACAGTTCCACAAATTCGTACTGCTTTATTAAATCGAAGCTCTAGATACTCATAGGCACTGGTAAGACGCAGGCAGTAGAAGACTGGGATGAAGATGTGAGGAGGAATCAGCAGTCCCAGGAAGTAGGAGCAGCCCAGGAACCAATACTGTGTTCCAAATCGATAGATCTCAGATGGCACTCCCAGGATGGCCGCAGCTGACTGGAAGGTGACCAGCAGAGACAGTGCCACTGGAAGGCAGCTCACTTTGCGGTCTGCCATCAGCAGCTCACCAACAGAATGGCCCCAGCCACGGCAAGCATGGTAGAGGCCGATGACCAGGGAGAGAAGCAGCAGTAGGGTGAACACTACATAGTCCACAACAGAAAAGGTGGGTGTGCCCACACTTGTGTCTGAGGTGGGGTGTAAGGGAGCAGAGGTGCTTACCCCTACATTCATCATCACCATATCTGTGCTCTGTGCCAGGCTGCATTACTTGGCTTGGCAGGTGCAGGCAAGTAGTTCCCAGCCGGCTTCCAAGTCAGTCTGTGAGCCCTCTTCTTCCTCCCGGTGACATGGTCCAGGAGCACTGATAGGAAGCGCTACGGAGATCTCTTCTTTCTTCCAGAGATGAGCATCGCTTTCTTCTTCCTCTTCCAGCTCAGCCTTCCCCGTGCCTCCACGCGTGCCGAGCCCCTCAAATTGGTTTTTAATGTGCAGCAATCCTCCTGCCTCTGCATCCTAAGAGTTAGGAACACAGACGTGCACTGCCACACCCCATTTCAAGTTATTTTTTTTTCTTTTCCTTTTTTTGGGGGCCATTTATATGTGTTTGTGATATGTGAGTGGGCATGCATGTATCTGTGCGCAGGTGTATGCATACTGTGTGTATGTGTGGAAACCAAAAGTCAATGTGTGGTGTTTTGCACATTTGCCCTCCACCTTACTCTTTGAGACAGGGTCTCTCACTGAACCTATAGCCCGCCAATTTGGCTAGATCAGCTAGGCAGCAAGCCCCAGGGATTCTCTTGCCCCCAACTTTCCAGTCCTGAGATTATAGGCATGTGCCACCACACCTAGCATTTTACATGGGTTCTGGAGATTCAAACTTGAGTCCTTATACTTGCACAGGTAGAATTTTATTAAGGGACACATCTTCGCCACCCTCAAGTTACTTTAAAGAATTAAAATAAAAGTATTAAATACAAAAGGTAGATGAAGAAGCCAAAGGTCATAGCCAGACATGGTGGCTCACACCTGAAATCCCAGCAATGGAGGAGGAGGCAGAAGGACCAGGAGATAAAATCCAGCCTCACCTATATAGTAAGTTCAGAGCTGGCCTGGGCCACATGAGACCCTGCCTCAACTCCAACTATTCCCACCTCTCCCCTACGCACAAAAAGGAGACTAAAGGTTTGATGGTCTTCAAACACAGAAAATTGTTTTTGTTTGTTTGCTAAGCAATCCTAGCATAGCAGTGTAGCATGAATCAAGATGGGACACCAGACATGGTGACACACGCCTTTAATCCCAGCACTGGGGAGGCAGAGGTAGGAGGATCACCAAGAGTTCAAGGCCACCTTGAGACTATATAGTGAATTCCAGGTCAGCCTGGGACCAGAGTGAGACCCTACCTTGAAAAAAAAAAAAAGATGGGGCTTTCACTCTGAGTGCTCAAAACACTACTTTGTAGGCTGAGGAGATATCCCAGTGGTCAAGGCCCTTGCCTGCAAAACCTAGCAATCCAAGTTGGATTTCCCAGTATCCACATAAAACCAGATGCACAAAGTGGTGTTTGCAGTGGCTGGAGGCCCTGGTATGCCCATTCTCATCTCTCTCTCTCCTTGCAAATAAAAAATATTTTGCTACTTTGGGGGCTGGAGAGATGGCTTACTGGTTAAGGTGCTTGCCTGAAAAGCCTAAGAATACTGGTTCGATTCCCCAGTACCTATGTAAGCACAAGGTGGCACATGCATTGGGAGTTCGTTTGTAGTGGCTGGAGGCCCTGGCATGCCCCACTCATTCTCTCTGTCTTCCTCTGTCTCTCTGTCTGTCTTTCTCTCTCTAACACTCTCTCAAATAAATAAATAAAAATGTTTTTTTAAAAAAATACTACTTTGGCCATGTGTGGTGGCACACATCTTTAGTACCAGCACTCAGGAGACAGAGGTAGGAGAAACACCATGAGTTCGAGATTACCCTGAGACTACATAGTGAATTCCAGGTCAGCCTGAGCTAAAGTGAGACCCTACCTCGCAAACAAACAACAACAACAACAACAACAAAATGCTACTTTGCAACCTTTAATCATTCTTTTCTGGGAAAAATATATTCTGTTGAGGATAAAACATAGATTCAGTTCCCAGCAGTAAATGTGAAGGATGGGACAGGAGGGGTAGATAAGCTAGTGCCTTCAGGGTACCTTGAATAGAAATCTGGTGAGAGTTGGGAAGATGTATAGTAATACAGTCCACCCAGGAGGGAGGACATTGCATAGTATTTTTAACTTTGCTATTTTCAAGAATTATGTCTCTATTAATGAATCTGAAGAAAGAATACAGGATAAATATTATGGAATTATAATTTGAAAGTAAGGGGGAAGCTATTCATATAGCTACATGCATGTCAAAAGTTTTCAAACTTGATGGGCTAGAGAGACGGTTTAGAGGTTCAGGTACTTACCTGCAAAGCCAAAGGACCTAGTACCCACGTAAAGCCAGATGCACAAAGTGGTGCATGTATCTGGAGTTCATTTGCAGTGACTAGAGGCTGTGGTGTGCTCATTCTCCCTCTCTCGATCTTTCTCTCTCTCTCCCCTTCCCTCTTAAAAAAAAGTTTTCAAACGTGAGCAACTATAAGCTCCACATTATACTTCCAAAAATATAGTGTGGGTTGGAATTGTTAATACACAAAGGATTGCTAAAAATTTGGGCATCATAAAAAATCAACCTGAAGCCAGGTGTGGTGGTGCACGCCTTTAATCCCAGCACTAGGGAGGCAAAGGTAGGAGGATCGCTGTGAGTTCAAAGACACCCTAAGACTATAGAGTGAATTCCAGGTCAGTCTGGGCTAGAGTGAGACCCTACCTCGAAAAAAAAAAAATCAACCTGAGGTATTTGGAAGGCAATACTATCTATAAAGTGGAGTTTGAGCTAGGCATGGTGGTGCATGCCTTTAATCCCACCACTTGGGAGGCAGAGGTAGAAGGGAGGATTTCTGTGAGTTCAAAGCCAGACTATAACTACAAAGTGAGCTCCAGGTCAGTCTGGGCTAGAGTGAGACCCTATCTTGGTGGAAAAAAAAAAGTAAAAAGGAGTGTAATCCAACAGAAATAGTGATGCATTGAATATCAGAAAAAGTGATTGTAGCTGGGGATGTGGCTTAGTTGGTTGAGTCCTTGCCTAGCCCTGGGTGTGGTGGCACAGGCCTGTAATGCCAACACTCTGATGTCAGAGGAGGATAGAAGATCGCCACAATTGTGAAGCTAGCCTTGCCTACATAACAAATTCCAGGCCAGCCAGAGCTGCCTAAGGAATACACTGTCTATCTCTCTATCTTTCTATCTATCTATCTATATATATTGGTTTTTCAAGGTAGGGTCACTCTAGTCCAGGCTGACCTGGAACTCATTATGCAGTCTCAGAACTCACAGCAATCCACCTACCTCTGCCTCTCAAGTGCTGGGATTAAAGGCATGCACCACCATGTCCGGCTCTCTCTAGATATATTTTAATGTACACTTAATATTTATTTATAGTTTATTTTAATATTTATTTATTTACTAGCTTATTTATTTTGCTTTTTCAAGGTAGGGTCTCGTTCTAGCCCAGGCTGACCTAGAATTTCCTATGTAGTCTCAGGCTGGTCTCAAACTCACAGCAATCCTTCTACCTCAATCTGTTACTTATGTATTTATTTGACAGAGAGAGAGAGAATGAAAAGGTGTGGCAAGGCCTCCAATCACTGCAAATGAACTCCAGCTACATGTACCACTTTGTGGATCTGGCTTTACATGGGTACTGGGAAATTGAACCCAGGCTGTCAGGTTTTGCAAACAAGTGCCTTTAACTGCTGAGCCATCTCTCCAGCCAATAGTTTGTTCTTGTTACCCACAAAATTAATCTTAATTTGCTTCCATTTTCTTTTCCACAATATATTATCTCAATATAAGGATGATATAAATTATGAAGTATGTTTTGCTTAAGTTTTTATTAACAACTTCCATAAATGAAACATTTTTTTGACTGTTTAGAAAAAATACACAGATATTCAAGGCACAATATCTGATTTCTTTTTTCTTATTTTTGAGAGAGAGAAGAAAGGGGCAGAGAGAGAGAGAGAATGGGCACACCAGGGCCTTCACCTGCTGCAAACAAACTCCAGATGCATGTGTCCCCTTGTGCGTGTGCGTGACATTGCATGCTTGTGTCACGATGCATCAGGCTTATGTGGGGCCTGAAGATTCATACAGGAATTCTTAGGCTTCTGAGGCAATTATCTTAACCACTAATCCATCTCTCCAACCTCTTCTTTTCTTTTCTTTTTTTAAAAATGCTTCTTGATATATTTATTTGAGAGAGAGAGAAAGAGAGACTGGGCACGCCAGGATCTCTAGCCATTGTACCATGTGCATCTGGCTTACGTGGGTCTTGGGGAAACAAACCTGAATTCTCAGGCTTCACATGCAAGTGCTTTAACACTAAGCCATCTCTCCAGGCCCCTGCTTTCTTTTTTCAAAAAAATTATTATGATGATTATTATTTTTTATTATTTTTGCTTTTTATGAGGTGGGGTCTCACTCTAGCCCAGACTGACCTGGAATTCACTATGTAGTCTCAGGGTGGCCTCAAACTCATGGTGATCCTTTGACCTCTGCCTCCCAAGTGCTGGGATTAAAGGTATGCACCACCACACCAGGCTCAAAAAAATGTTTTTATTGATTTATTAGTGAGCAGAGAGAGAAAGCGAGCATGGGTGCACCAGGACCACTCGCCACTGCAAAGGAACTCCAGATGCATGTGCCACTTTTTGTATCTGGGTTAAGGTGGGTACTGGGAAATCGAACCTAGGCCACTAGGCTTTGCAAGCAAGCACCTTTCATGGCTAACCCATCATCAACCCATCCCCAATTTCTAAATTTTCTTAAAGAAAATAACAATAAAAATCATTACCTTTCCTCATCTTTTGTGTTTCTAAAACTGCTTTCCTCCAACTACTCTCGAAAAGAAAACAATTGTCCAGAGAACTTCTGGTGACTTTAGAGGTCTCAAATTTGGCCTCAGGAGACAGCACTGACATTTTTTCTTCTTTCAGTAGCCCTGATGAAAATGAAATGCTGTTCCAGACACAAGACACAAGATGCAAAGATCAGAAGATATTTATCATAAATATCTTTTCTCATTTGCTTTTCCTTATGAAGACTAAACAGTAATACAGATTTACTTAGAACATGCAAATATATACTCTTGGAATCTTAAAGTAAGAGATTGCCAGGCATGGTGGCATGTGCCTTTAACCCCCAAAATAAATAAATAATTGTAAGAGACTTAAGAATAAAATTAAAATAGTCATTTTCCTTTTAAGATTTTTTTTTTTTCAGGTAGGGTCTCACTCTAGCCCATGGTAACCTGGAACACACTTTGTAGCCCCAGGTTGGCTTCAAACTAACAGTGATCTTCCTACCTCTGCCTCCTGAGTGCTGCTACTAAAGGCGTGCACCACCATGCCCAACTAGTTGTAAGTATTTAGTGGGGCAGTGTTTTGAGGTAGGGTCTCACTATAGCCCAGGCTGACGTGGGATTCACTATGTAGTCTCAGGGGGGACCTCAAACTCATGGCAATCCTCCTACCTCTGCCTCCAGAGTGCTGGGATTAAAGGCATGCACCACCACTCCCGGGTGTTTTAAGTATTTTATAGAAGTTTATTTTTTCCTTTTTCTTTTAGATAGGTGTGTGTGGCTGGCCTGGTACTAGTGATATGATCCAGGACTGCATCAAATTCATGACAGTTCTCCTCCCTCAGCTATTTCAATAATGTGATTACAGCTGGGTGTGGTGATGCACACCTTTAATCCCAGCACTGGGGAGGCAAAGGTAGGAGGAATGCTGTGAGTTTGAGGCCACCCTGAGACTACATAGTGAATTCCAGGTCAGCCTGGGCTACAGTGAGACCCTACCTCAAAAAAAAATAAATAAATAAATAAAGTGATTATGGACCTATCCCAACATATCAGGCTGTTTGTTTTGAGACAGGGTTTCATGTATCGTAGGCTGGCCTCCAGCTTGCTGTATAGTTGAAGATAACCTGATTCTCTTGCTGCTACCCTCCAACTGTTGGGATTTCAGGCATGCAACACCACACTCAGTTTATTCAGTGCTGGAGTTCAAATGCGGGGCCACAAACATGCTAGGCAAGCACTTTACCAACTGAGCTATACCCCAAACCACACCCAGCTTATTTTAAGTGACTTCTTTCATATTCTAGGTTATAGATATATGATAATTTAAAAAAATGTTTTATTTATTGATTTATTTGACAGAGAGAAAGAGGCAGAGTGAGGGAAGGAGAAAATGGGTGTATCAGGGCCTCCAGCCCCTGCAAACTAACTCCAGATGCATGTACCACCATGTGCATTTGGCTTACATGGGACCTGGAGAATCAAACATGGGTCCTTAGACTTCTCAGGGATGTGCCTTAACCACTAAGCCAACTCTCCACTTTTTTTTTTTTTAATGGAGCCAGGCATGGTGGCACATGAGTGGTGGCATTTAAGAGGCTGAGGGAGAGGATTGTGAGTTCAAGGGATACATAGCAAAACCCTACACTTCCCCCCGCCAAAAAAAAAACAAAGAAGCAAAAAGTGAATCCATGTGTTATTATATACATGACAATGGGATGTTTAAGATTCTGTTAAAAATACTGCTATTAGCTAGGTATGGTGGCACATGCCTTTAATCTCAACACTCAGGAATGCAGAGGTAGAAGGATCACTGTGAGTTCAAAACCAGCCTGAGACTACATAGTGAATTCCAAGTCAGCCTGGGCTTGAGTGAGATCCTACCTTAAAATAAATAAATAAATAAATAAAATACTGCCATTATAAAATTTGTGAGGAAAACAAAAAAAAGACAAACCCTAGGCTTCATGGAAAATAGCATGCCCTCAAGATAGTTATTACTTTGGGCTGCAAAGTAGCTCATCAGTACAGCATTTGACTATGGTTTAGGAGGCTTGTGTTTGATGACCGGCACCCAAAAAAAGAGCTATTTATTACTTTGATTCTACATGTAAACAAAGGAGAATAATCAACATGGGTCCTGCTTATTTAATATACTAAATATGTATCAATCATACTTATCATGGTATGTTTAAGTCATCACTAAAGACCACTGAGCTATTGAGATTGCAATCGTTAGCTGGGTACAGCCCCTGTGCTCAGGGGTCCAGTGGCAATAGTGAAGAATGACAGAAGCCACCAGTCACAATGATTGAATCCCTATAATTCCAGGTTCTTTGCTGAACATTTGATATCAATTTTCTCCCATCTTTACCACAAAACAGTAAGAGATGGGGGCGGGAGGGATGGCTTAATGGTTAAGGCATTTGCCTGCAAAGCCAAAGGACCCAGGTTCAATTCCCCAGGACCCACGTAAACCAGATGCACAAGGGGGCACCCAGGTCTGGAGTCCCTTTGAAGTGGCTATAGGCCCTGGCATACTCATTCTCTCCCTCTCCCTCTTTCTCTGTCAAATAAATAAATAAAATAAAATATTTTTTTAAAAAAGAGCAAGAGATGGGCAGATTCTGCTGTGTTCATTCACTCATACAAGACATTATTTACTGAGGGTAGCTTCTGTACCAAAGAATTGCACAAAATATTGGATTAAAAATACCAACAAATAGTCCTTGCCCTTGAGAAATTAGAGTCTAGTGAAGGAAACATAATATAATTTAAAGCCGGGGGTGGTGGCACAAACCTTTAATCTCAGCACTCAGGAGGCCTGGGTAGGATTGCTGTGACTTTGAGGCCAGCCTGGAACTACAGAGTGAGTAACTTCAGGTCAGCCTGGATTTAGTGAGAGCCTACCTCAAAAAAACAAACATAAACCAGGCATGGTGGCACATGCCTTTAATCCCAGCATTTGGGAGGCAGAGGTAGAGAGGTAGGAGGATTGCAAGAGTTCAAGGCCACCCTGAGACTACATACTTAATTACAGGTCAGCCTGGACCAGAGTGAGACCCTACCTCAAAAAAACAAATATATATATATAGTTTAGGAAGTGCCAAAATGAAGAACAAAAACAAGAAAAGTCAGAGTGCTAATTGCCTTCAGGAGAAAAATCCTCACCCAGTCTTGGCACTGGGGGCCTGGCAGTGGGGGAAGCTAAAAGAGCAAAAGGGAGGAAGAGAACAAGGAAGAGGAAGAAAAGGAGGGGAGGGGAGAGGAGGAACAGGTCGGCAAGACCTGCAGATGGAGGCAGCAGACTCAGGGAAGTAGTTTTTTGTGTTTTTTTTTTAATATTTTTTGTTCATTTTTATTTATTTATTTGAGAGTGACAGAGAGAGAGAGGGGGAGAGAGAATGGGCATGCCAGGGCTTCCAGCCACTGCAAACGAACTCCAGACGTGTGCGCCCCCTTGTGCATATGGCTAACGTGGGTCCTGGGGAATCAAGCCTTGAACCAGGGTCCTTAGGCTTCACAGGCAAGCTCTTAACCGCTAAGCCATCTCTCTGGCCCAGTAGTTTTGTTTTTGTTTGTTGGTTGTTTTCGAGGTAGGGTCTTGCTCTAGCCCAGGCTGAAGTTGAATTCACTATGTAGTCACAGAGTGGCCTCAAACTCATAGCAATCCTCCTACCTCTGCCTCCAGAGTACTGGGGTAAAAGCGTGCGCTACCACACCTGGCTCCTAGGGAAGCAACTTTTATGGAACTTGAGCAAGACATTATGTAATAGCAGTAAGGAGAGAAGTAAGAATGTGGGCCAGGGTGTTTAGGAGACAGCCAGGGTGATGGCTGAAGCCTGTAATCCCATCACATGGTCACCTGGCATGCTGAGGCAGGAGGACTCTGTATCCAAAAAAAAAATAAAAGCCAGGCGTGGTGGCGCATGCCAGCAGAGACAGGAGGATCACTGTGAGTTCAAGGCCACCCTGAGACTCCATAGTGAATTCCACCTCAGCCTGGAATACAGTGAGACCCTACCTCAAAAAAAAAAAAAAAAAAAAAGAAGAGAAAAGGAAAGAAGGAAGGAAGGGAAAACAGAACAAAAGCCACGAGTATAAGAGAAGAGGAGGCAAAGATAATGGGAAGAAGAGAAAAAAGAAGGCAGGCAAGGGAGGGAAGGTAGTAGAGACAGGAAGGTAGATTCAGAGATTTGGAGAGAAAGACCATCTCCCTCCTCAGTCAACTGTGTCAAATCCTGTTGAGGTTACTTCTTGTAGCAGCAGAAAATGAGCTCCAAAGAACGGAAGAAGAGCGTCTTTGGATTTGGTGATGAGGTCTTCGCAGCTAAAGATGGCGTTGAGGGTTGCAGAGCTGGCTCAGCAGTTAAAGGTATTTGCTGGCAAAATTTGTAAACCCTGGATTGACCTCCTAGTACCCATGTAAAACCAGATACACAATGTGACACATGTGTCTGGAGTTTGTTGGAAGCAGCAGGAGGCCATAGCATGCCCATACTCAATCACTCCATCTGTCAAATAAACTACTAAAAAACAAAACATGGGGTGGAGACCAGACAGTAATGGGCCACAGGGTGGCTGGAGTAGCCAAGAATCACAAGAGGAGAGTCCCAGCTCTGCACCACATCCCAAGGCCCAAATGAATCTCTCCAGTCTGACCTTGGGGTTCTGGTCTTGGCCCAGGCTCCTTCCTGAGGCAGATCTTAGGTTTATTCTCTAATGCTACCCTACTCTCCCTATTCTTGGCACTGACCCTCCTTCCAGGTAACAAAGGAAAAAGAATGGCTTGTGTTTCTTCAACTTTATTTTTGTTTTGTAAGACAAGGTCTTGTGAACCTCAGACTGGCCTTGAACTCACTAGACAGCTGAGGATGACCTCCCATATGCTGTGATTACAGGTACGTACCTTGACGTTTCTAAAGACAAATTCAGGGGCTGGAGAGATGGTTCAGTGGTTAAGGAACTTGCCTGCAAAGCCTAACGACCTGGTTCAATTCTTTCTCTATCACTGTCTCTTTCTGCCTTTGCCTTGCTCTATCTCTCAAATAAATAAGTATTTAAAATAGCAGGAATCTTTTATTTAATATCAATTACTGACAATATAAGGTTGGGTTCAAAGAAGTAGGCACCTGTATAAAAAGTTTCAGTAGGGGCTGGAGGGATGGCTTAGCAGTTAAGGCATTTTCCTGTAAAGCCAAAGGACCCAGGTTCAATTCCCCAGGACCCACGTTAGCCAGATGCACAAGGGGTGCACACGTCTGGAGTTCATATGCAGTGACTGGAGGCCCTGGTGCACCCATTCTCTCTCTCTCTCTCTCTCCCTTCTTCTCTGTCAAATAAATAAATAAAATAATAAAAAAAGGTTTCAGTGGAAATATATACTGGTGTATTTCCAGGGGTAATATAGCAATATATATGCCCTTATAATTTTAATTTTAAAAATATATTTTATCTACTAAAGTTGGCAAAGGTGATTTTCTTTCTTTTTTTATTTTTATTTATTTGAGAGAGAGAAAGAGAGAGAATGGGGACACCAGGGCTTCTAGACACTGTAAACGAACTCCAGATGCATGTTCCACCTTGTACATCTTGTTTACTTGGGTTTTGGGAAATCAAATGGAGGTCCTTTGGCTTTGCAGACAAATGCCTTAACCACTAAGCCATCCCTCCAGCCCCTACTGAAACTTTTTATACAGGTGCCTACTTCTTTGAACCCAACCTTATATTGTCAGTAATTGATATTAAATAAAAGATTCCTGCTATTTTAAATACTTATTTATTTGAGAGATAGAGCAAGGCAAAGGCAGAAAGAGACAGTGATAGAGAAAGAATTGAACCAGGTCGTTAGGCTTTGCAGGCAAGTTCCTTAACCACTGAACCATCTCTCCAGCCCCTGAATTTGTCTTTAGAAACGTCAAGGTACGTACCTGTAATCACAGCATATGGGAGGTCATCCTCAGCTGTCTAGTGAGTTCAAGGCCAGTCTGAGGTTCACAAGACCTTGTCTTACAAAACAAAAATAAAGTTGAAGAAACACAGCGCGATTTTCTTAAAATAGATGCAGAGTACAGAATGAAGAGAAGGCGAAGGCAGACGTGTGACTGAAGAGACCAACATCCAGAGGAAGGAATATCATGTCCAGTTTTTCCCGAGTTAGTGAAGAAAGACATTAACACCAAACAGGATGTCACTTAGCTCTCTCTCTTTTAAATACTTTATTTTTATTTACTTATTTGAGAGAGAGAGAGAATGAGCATGACAGGGCCTCCAGCCACTACAAACGAACTCCAGATGCATGCCTCACCATATGCATCTGGCTTATGGAATCAAACTTATCTCCTTAGGCCTCACAGACAAACACAACCACTAACCCATCTCTCTAGCCCCTTACTTAACTTTCAAGCTACCAGTGAAATGGGTTCTAGTAATGACTGAACATGAATTCAAACCCTACAAAGAACACAGGTCCTAGAGTAAAATGAGCCTAGATGCTAAATGTGACACTTCTCTTCAGGACCTATGTAATCAGGACTGGAGAGATGGCTTGATGGTTAAGGTGTTTGTCTGTGAAGCCTAAGGACCCAGGTTCAATTCCCAGTACCCATGTAAGCCAGATGCACAAGGAGGTGCATGTGTCTAGAGTTCATTTGCACTGGCTAGATGCCCATTCTCTCTGTATGTCTGCCTCTTTCTTGCTCTCATTTTATATATATATATATATATATATATATTTTTTTTTTTTTTTTTTTTTTTAAGAGCTACAGCTTGGCTTGGTGGCGCATGCCTTTAATCCCAGCACTTGGGAGGCAGAGGTAGGAGTATTGCCATGAGTTCAAGGCCACCTTGAGACTACATAGTGAATTCCCGGTTGTCTTGGACTACAGCAAAACCCTACCTTGGGGAAAAAAAAAAAAAAAAAAGAGCTATGTAATCATTAGGCCATGCTCCTGACCCTTAAAGTGTGTGTGAATACTATAATAAAAGCACTTTATGATCACTGTGGATACACTGACTTGGAATTCATCTCGGGGTCTCCATATCCTCTCTGATCAAGAAGAGAGAGAAACTCCTCTTTTCAGACAGCAGTGACCTTGGGATGACTCAGAAGGCACCATGGTGCTGAGAAGTGATAGAAGAGTGCTTAGCACTGAAATATCTCTACCACATCTTCCAAGACTCAGAGTCCATTGCTGAAGAGGTGGCAGAAAGAATGTAAGAGCCAAAGGAAGGGTAAGACTCCTTACAACATGCTCCTCAAGACACAAAATGGCCTGGATATCCATGACCTCACAGTGTCTGACACAAGACCATCATAATAGGAGAAAAAGATGATGATATCAAAATAAAAGAGACTGATTGAGAGGGGGAGGGGATATGATGGAGAGTGGAGTTCCAAAAGGGAAAGTGGGGGGAGGGAGGGAATAATTATCTACAATTATGGAAGTTGTCAATAAAGAAATAAATTAAATTTTAAATAGGGGAAAAAAGCACTTTAGGGCTGGAGAAGATGGTTTAGTGGTTAAGGCATTTGCCTGCAAAGCCAAAGGACCGCGGTTCAATTCCCCAGGACCCACGTAAGCCAGATGCACAAGGAGGCACATGCATCTGGAGTTCGTTTGCAGTGGCTGGAGGCCCTGGCTGGCATGCCCATTCTCTCTCTCTCTCTCTAACTCTTTAACTATCTCTCTCAAACAAATAAATTATATATATATATATATAAAATACATATATATATATAAATTGACTCCTTCCTGTTGAGCTTTTCTACCTTTTTAAAATTAATTTTAATTTTTATTTATTTATTTGAGAGCGACAGAGAGAGAAAGAGGCAGAGAGGGAGAATGGATGTGCCAGGGCTTCCAGCCACTGCAAACAAACTTCAGACATATGTGCCCCCTTGTGCATCTGGCTAATGTGTGTCCTGGGGAATCGAGCCTTGAACCAGGGTCCTTAGACTTCACAGGCAAGCACTTAACCACTAAGCCATCTCTCCAGGCCTAATATATATATATTTTTAAAAAGCACTTTAACAGTGTTCAACATAGCAAGTTCCATGTAATAAGCAGTAAATAGAAGCTATGTTTGTGAGATTTTTAGTTGTTTTTGAAGTAGGGTTTCACTCTAGCCCTGGCTGACCTGGAATTCACTATATAGTCTCAGGGTGGCCTCCAACTCACGGTGATCTTCCTATCTCTGCCTCCAGAGTACTGGGATTAAGGGTGTGCACCACTACACCTGGCCCCTGTTTTATTGTTTTTATGTAATAATACACAATTATTTTTTTTACCATACCCTGCAGATGAAAAGGCAAATCAAGCCAGACATGATGGTGCACACCTTTAATCCAAGAAGTTGGGAGGTGGAGACAGGAGGATCAGAGCTCAAGGCCAGCCTGGGCTAGATGAACTGCCTGACAAAAACATAAATCAGTACAGATTTTTTTGTATAAGATTTTTAAAATTTTGTACAGGATTTTTGCAAACAAGATTGTATCAAAAGTGTCTTTAGGGGCTGGAGAGATGGCTTAGTGGTTAAGGCACATGCCTGCAAAGCCTAAGGACCCAGGTTCAGTTCTCTAGGTCCCACGTAAGCCAGATGCACATGGTGGCAAATGCATCTGGAGTTCGTTTGCAGTTGCTAGAGGCCCTGGTGTGCCCATTCTCTCTCTCTGTCTATCTCTAACAAATAAATAAAAATTAAAATTAAAAAAGTTTTTAAAAATATTTTATTTATGCATTTATTTTTAAATTGTTTTATTTCCTTTTTTTAAAATATTTTTTGTCCATTATTTATTTATTTATTTGAGAGCGACAGACACAGAGAGAAAGACAGATAGAGGGAGAGGGAGAGAGAATGGGCGCGCCAGGGCTTCCAGCCACTGCAAACAAACTCCAGACACCTGCGCCCCCTTGTGCATTTGGCTAATGTGGGACCTGGGGAACGGAGCCTCGAACCAGGGTCCATAGGCTTCACAGGCGAGTGCTTAACCGCTAAGCCATCTCTCTAGCCCTATTTCTTTTTTGGGGGGGATAGGGTTTCACCCTAGTCCAGACTGACTTGGAATTCACTATGTAGTCTCAGGGTTGCCTCGAACTCATGGCAATCCCCCTACCTCTACCTCCCAAGTGTTGGGAGTAAAGGTGTGCACCACCACACCCAGCTTTTAATATTTTTTTTATTTTAGAGAGGCAGCTAGTAAGTAGTAAGAGAGAGAATGGGTATGCCAGGACTTCTAGCTACCGCAAATGAACTCCAGACACATGTGTCACCTTGTGCAGCTGGTTTTATGTGGCACTGGAGAATTGAATCTGGGTCCTTCGGCTTTGCAGGCAAGCACTTTAAGTGCTAAACCATCTCTCCGGACCTTATCTATTTATTTGAGAGAAGGAGGCAGATAGTCAGAGAGACAGAATGGATGCACGAGGGCCTGCAGCCACTGCAAACAAACTCCAGATGCATGTGCCTCCTTATGCATCTGGCTTAAGTGGGTATTGGGGAATTGAATCAGTGTTCTTTGGCTTTGCAGGTAAGCACCTTAGCTGCTAAGCCATCTCTCCAGTCCAACCAAGCTTTAATGCACATATATCGGACCCAGTTTCAGTGTGTAAGAATGTCCATTGTATTGTTTGTAAAAGGGAAAAGCTAGAACTAATCTGTCAGTAATGCACAGGTCATTCCATTGATGAGCAAAACTGGGGGGGGGGGGATGAAAAAAAACACAATGGTAAAGAAAGTAGCAGAAAATACAGGAGAATTTGGACTGGAGAGATGGCCTCTCGCTCTCCCTCAAATAAATAAATAAAATAAAAAATTTAAAAGTACAGGAGATTGGGAGGCAGAGGTAGGAGGATCACCGCGAGTTCAAGGCCACCCTGAGACTACATAGGGAATTCCAGGTCAGCCTGAGCTAAGAGACCCTACCTCGAAAAAAACAAACGAACAACAGCAACAAAAAAAATTCACTGCCCAGTCTGATTTATTCTGTTTTGATGAAAAGTTTAAAAGTGCTACATTACAATTTCAGTAACACTCAGAACTTTTATTTTATTTTTATTTTTTATTAGCATTTTCCATGATTATAAAAAAATATCCCATGGTAATTCCCTCCCCCCACACACACACTTTCCCCTAACACTCAGAACTTTTAAAAAGAAAATGCCAGATTTTTTTCTTTTTACAAAAACATTATTCTAACAGATTTTTAGTTAGATATTGGGAATACATTCTATTCAATAAAGGTTGACGAGCTGGGATTCCTGTGCTTTGGGGAACACAGTTCCCTAAAGGTGTTTGCACCACTTTGCATTTGTGTCTATGGTGTCATGGTTGATTCCTACAGGGCTGCATGGACAGATAGATGACCAGCAGTCTGCTGTAGAACATGATGATTCTGTAGTGTCTTTAGTCCCTAGTAACACATCACACGCACACATGCACAAATAGGAAATGGTACAAAAACTGGCAACACAAAGACGTCCTAGTCCATCTGCCCGAGTGCCCAGTGTGTGAGAAAGGGGCATCCACGGTAGTCAAGGAAGCACTTATTTGTTTATTTTGGTTTTTCGAGTTCGAAGGAGGGTTTCACTCTAGCTCAGGCTGACCTGGAATTCACTATGTAGTCTTGGGGGTGGCCTAGAACTCACAGCGATCCTCCTACCTCTGCTGGGATTAAAGACGTGCGCCACCGCGCCTGGCTCGGAAGCACACATTTCTTCTTCCATCCTTTCCATTCAAGCCCTGACAGGGATGCAGGGCGAAACTACAAGTGTGTTCAGCTAATGGAAGGGTATGTTGCCATCCTAACAAGTGTGGAAAGAGTACACATATACCTCCCCCTCCCCTTCCCACACACCTGGGCTCATCTTCATTTCCTTTCACCTGAAGGGGTAGAATGGCCCAAGTCCTCACCATGCTCAGACCATCTTGCCAATCTCAAGACTCCTTGGAGTGCCCCACGTGGTTCTCTAGGTCAGTTTCCCCCTCAGCCTGTCAAACTGGCCAGGGCCCTTCGCAGACCCTGGGCTCTGCCCACCCGGGTGCTCGCCGACCCCACTCACTGTCCCCGCAGCTCCACCGAGGGGAGGTGCTTCTTCTCGTGCTTGACCCACGGTACCAGGGGCGGCGGCTCGGGCAGCGGGGGCAGCGAGCAGCGCGGGAGCCAGCGGCGGCCGGGCACCGACCCAAGCCCCCGGGCCAGGCCGGCTGGGTCCCGGGGCTGTCTGCCGCGGTGGGGCGGGGCGGCTGGCAGCCTACTCGCACTGGCACCGCTCTCAGGGCGAGCATGCTCGGTGGCTGGCAGCCCTGCGATGCTCCAGCAAGGCGCCCGCCGCTTGGCCCGGCCCTGCCAGCGACCAGCGAGCGGCTCTGCAGCTGCAGCGGGTCCTGCCCAACGCGCCGTTGGTTGCTAGGCACCAGCATACGGGCCGGTTGGACACGGGAAGGGACTAGGGGTTAGGGTCCCGGGCCAAGGTGCTAGGAGGCCACTACACTTGTGCACTTCTTCATACGTTTGCAGTGGGAACTGGTTCAACAGGAGTTACCGCAGAAACAAAAAGGGAACAGATTCTAGAAAACTACCTGCTCACCTGAGACCCAGGTCATCTGAGACTTGACTGCTTTACTCTCATCAGTCTTTAATCCAAAACAGAAGTAATGACGACTCACATGAAACTTGGTACACCCACAATTTATTTATTAGAGAGGGGGTAGAGAGAATGGGTCCGCCAGGGTAGCCATCATGTGCATCTGGCTCACATGGAACTGAACCTGGGTACTTAAGTTTTGCAGGCCTGCCCCTTAAATGCTAAGCCATCCCTCCAGACCTTTTTCTTTCTTTGAGGTAGGGTCTGGCTATAGACCAGGGTGACCTGAAATTTACTGTGTAGTCTCAGACTGGCCTCGAATTCACAGCAACCCACCTATCTTGGCATATGAGTGCTGGGATGAAAGGTGTGCATCACCACACCCGGCTAAATTTCTTTCTTTTTAATTTGGTGGTCCTTTTTCTTTTTATTTATGAGGGGCCAGGGAAGAGAGAGATTGGGCACACACCAGCCTTCTGCATCTGGCTTCAAACCTAGGTACTTTGGCTTTACAGACAAACCGCTTAACCGCTAAAGCATCTACCCAGCCCTAATTTTACTTGAGAGGCAGAGGGAATAGGTGAGCCAGGGCCTCCAGCCACTGCAAACAAGCTCGACACATGTGCCCCTTTATGCATCTGGATTACGTGGGTCCTTAGGCTTCGCAGGCAAATGACTTAACCACTAAGCCATTTCCCTAGCCCCTAAATTTCATTTTTAGAAGAGGAAAATGCAGCAAAATTTTAGCAGTTTCCCTCCCTCATAAAAAGGTGGGCTCTGCTCAACGAATACCAATACCTTCCACATACAGCTAACAGGAATAGCCTACCAACTATTGGCGTGTAATTTATTATGGCTTCTTGAGATAGCCCAGTATAGCCTTAAATCTTGTGACCGTGACCTTGAACTTCTGATCCTCCTGCCTCCACTATTGCTGGGATCACAGGGGTGTGCCAGATCAAACCATGCCTCATGCAGGTTAAACTCTTCCCCACAGGAGTGGCATCTCTAGCCATGAATTTGTATTTTGCTGTTTTTCAAGGTAGGGGCTCCATGTAGACCAGGTTGATTGACCTGGAATTCAGTCATCTCAGGGTGGCTTTGAACTCATGGCAATCCTACTTCTGTCTCTTGAGTGCTGGGATTAAAGGTGTGTGCCACCACGCCTGGCTTGAATTTGTATTTTTAATGGCTACTTATTCATGGTACACTCCTGTAATCTCAGTATCTAGGAGGTTGAGGGACTGAGTTTCTAGTTAGCCTGTGCTACACTGAAAGACCCTACCTTTGTATTAAAATCTCTTTGAGCTGGGGAAATGGCTTAGTGGTTAAAGCATTTGCCTGCCCTAAGGACCCTGGTTCGATTCCCCAGGACCCATGTAAACAAGATGCACAAGGGGGCGCATGTGTCTGGAGTTCATTTGCAGTGGCTGTAGGCTCTGGCATGCCCATTCTCCATCTACCTCTTCCTCTATCAAATAAATAAAATTCATCTTTATTTTTTTAAAATATCTTTATTTATTTGACAAACTAAAAGAGGGAGGGAGGGAGGGAGGGGGCATAACAGGGCTCCAGCCACTGCAAACGAACTCCAGATGCATGTGTCCCCTTGTGCATGTGGTTTATACAGGTCCTGAGGAATCGAACCTGGGTCCTTTGGCTTTGCAGACAAACACTTCAGCTGCTAAGCCATCCCTCCAGCCCTAAAATTTATCTTTAAATTGGACATGCCTTTAACCCCAGCACTTGGGAGGCCCTACCTCAAAAAAAAATTTTTCCCTTTGTAAAAATGTTCCAATCTACGTAACTCTTCTCTAACGTGCCCTATTACTACATACTATTACCCCTAAATTCATTTTCTCAGCCCTCCAAAATTATGCCTACCATGCATGAGTAACTGCTTTATTTTTTTCAATTGTAGGGGTGTCACTAGCCCAATCTGGAACCCTATATAGTCTCAGGATGGCCTCTAACTCATGGCAACCCTCCTAATCTGACTCCCCAGTGTGAGATTAAATGAGTGCACCAGTAAACCAGCTAGAAACTGTTACTACTTGACATAGAAGTTAAGGAAGGACAAAAGAATTTCAGATGTGAGAATGCCATGAAAAAAAAAAAAAACTCTGCCACCACTGCAAACAAACTCCAGACACATGTGTTACCTTGTGCATCTGGCTTACTTGGGTCCTGGTAAATCAGACCTGGGTCCTTAGGCTTTGCAAGAAAGCATTTTAATTGTTAAGCTCTCTCTCCAGCCTGTATCAAGCCTTTTTGTGTTTTGTCAGTTGTATTCTTGGGTCTAGGGATATGACTTTGCAGATGACCCTAAGGTGGGAAGTGTCCTGTATCATTACAGAGGCAATGTCACAACTTTAAGAGGAAAGCACAAAAGCAGAATCACTGCATGTTTTATTTTACTTTACTTATTTAAGAGGAAGAGAAATAGGGCGAGAGAACAGGCACACCAGCCACTGCAAACTCCAGATGCATGTGCCCCCTTGTGCATCTGGCTTTCGTGGGTCCTGAGGAACTTGGTCCTTTGGCCTTGTAGGCAAGCCCCTTAACTAAGCCATCTCTCCAGCCCCACTCTGCATTTTTAAAAAATATTTTTATGTTGGGAGAAGTGGCACACGCCTTTAATCCCAGCACTAGGGAAGCAGAAATAGGATCACTGAGTTTGAGCCTGGGCTAGAGACCCTACCTTGAAAAAAAAAAAATTGACAGCGCGAGTCAGGGAGGGATAATGGGCCCACTAGGGAAATTTTTCCCTGCAAATGAATTCCAGATATATGAGCCACTTAGTGCATCTGGCCAATGTGGGTTCGAGGAATCAAATCTGGTACTGGAAGGCTTTGCAAGCAAGTGTCTTTAACTGATGGGCCGGCACCTCTCCAGCCCCATACTGTATTTTGAAGATTAATTTATCCTTCTTGACCCCAGAAGGAACAGAGGTTTCCAGATACCTTTATCTGGACCTTGTGAAACAGATTCAGGAGGCAGAGGTAGGAGTCTGAGGCCACCCTGAGGCTACAAAGTGAATTCCAGGTTAGCCTGGACTAGGATGAGACCTTGCCTCTAAAAACAAAAACCCACAAAACTTCAGCTACAACAAATGAACCTTCAATTATACTAGGA
Organism: Jaculus jaculus; assembly: GCF_020740685.1. Taxonomy (NCBI): domain Eukaryota; kingdom Metazoa; phylum Chordata; class Mammalia; order Rodentia; family Dipodidae; genus Jaculus; species Jaculus jaculus. The sequence continues at coordinate 143,830,304 of NC_059103.1, forward strand.
AAAACTAGTTAAGGCCAGTGAATACAAGACTTTCCTACCTACAAGACTGAGACAGCCTAAGAAAACTTCCTATTAAACAGATTCTCCTCCCTTGACCCTTAAGATTTCCAACCCCCCCCCCCAAAGTCCTCTGAGCCCACCTGTGATTAAATGCAAAAAGAATTTCTGGAACTTAAAACAGAAATGTGTCCACAAAGGATAGTCAACATTGCAAGTACTCTTCTTACCTTACCACCTTGGCCCTTTTTTTTTTCTCCTAATTTGAACATTTAAGTCATGACTACTGACTCTTAAGTACAGTACTGCAGCAGTGGCAGATAGCAGATAAGGGAAGCTTGGGGACATAACCAACCCTGAGACATTTTCTGCCAACTTTGCTATGAACCTGTAAATTCTCTAAAAGGCTAAATATCTCAGCTAGGCACGGTGGCAACACCTGTAATCCCAACACTCAGGAAGCAGAGACAGGAAGATTCAAAGTTCAAGGTCAGCGTGGGCTATATGAACATTCCAGACTAGAGCTACCTAACAAAACATTTTGGTTTTTCAAAGCATGGTCTTGCTCTAGCCTAAACTGACCTGGATTTACTATGTAGTCTCAGGTATGCACAGCCAGGATGTTTTAATAAAGTTTTAAGCCAGGCATGGTGATGCACATGTAGGAGGATCGCCAGAAGTTCGAGGCCACCCTGAGACTACATAGTGAATTCCAGATCAGCCTGTGCTAGAGCAAGACCCTATTTCGGGGGGAGAGAGAGGAATTTAGCCAAGCATGGAGACCTCTGGGATTAAAGAGATTTCCCAATTTTGTAAAACAGGTCTCACCATATAGTACAAGCTAGCCTTCAACTCGAAATCCTGCTGTTTCAACCTCCTGAATCCAGGAATTACAAGTGCATATCACCACACTAGCTTTTTCCCTAAATTCACTTATTACTTGAAACATGCCTGCCTTTGAGGCCAATGGATGTGAAGACTGGAACTGTACTCAATGATGAAAATGAGTATTTTATGACTTAATTCTGGCTCCACCTATAGAAATGTACTTTTTTAAAAAAAGGGGGGGGCTACATAGTGAATTCCAGATCAGCTTGATCTAGAATGAGACCCTACCTCGATAAACAAAAGGGGGGGAGGAGATGGCCTAGTGGTTATCTGTGCAGCCAAAGGACCCAGGTTCAATTCCCCAATACCCACATAAACCAGATACACAAGGTGGCGCATGCATCTGGAGTTCATTTAGTGGCTGAAGGACCTGGCCACCCTTTCTACCTCTCTATTTCTCTCAAATAAGCTTAAAAACGGGGGTGGGGGTGGATCCATGGATAAAGTGCTTATAGGGTAAACTCAAGTACCTCCCCAGATATTACACAAAGCCAGAAATGACAGGCTCGGTAACCCCACCAAGCCTATGTTAAGAAAGGTAGACAGAATTTTCCAAAAGCTCATAGAATACAGAGCAGCGAATGAGACCCTGCCTCAAATAATGCTGACAGCCGGGACTGACCCGAAGGTGTCCTCTGACCCTAACACATGCAGTTTCATGCACATACATTACACATCCCAAAGAAAATTACTATAAAATTTCTGCAAATTTCACCACAACTAAGGTTCTCCTTCTTTAATATCCCTAATACAGGTAAGTTACTTATAACTCACCTAATAGTGCCCAAAAGATACAAAAGAAAGTATAATACAGATTTAAGGAAAATAATATTCACAAGTAAAAGCCATAGACAACTGAGTCAAATAAAGGTGTCTGGTAATCCAAACATTTCCTACTTATACAAACACTTATGAATCCACCCTTCACAACCCATTTGGGCTCACTAAGAATATTCAAAGGTAGGATGACAAAAGAGTCTCCAATACATTTCAATTTGACAGCAGTCAATGTTTATTAACTGACCATAGTACAAAAATACTGTGGTAGATACCTGAAAGAAAAAAAAAAAACACCTATTAAAAACTCCAGCAGCTAGACGTTAGCACCAAGCAGTTACAAATGCATTAGTAATTCACTTCTTTTTTCCCCCCTGAAGTCTCAGGGTGTCCTTGAGCTCACAGAGATCCTCCTACCTCTGCCTCCCCAGTGCTGGGATTAAAGGCATATGCCACCACACCCAGCTTCACTTGCACTTTTTAAGGACACCCACTTTCCATTTTTATACAAATGGGATCCTTTCCCCCCAGAAAGGCTCTCAAAATGGAATCACTACCCCCAACCTCTCCCTCTAATGAAGAATGCTGATCAACGATACAACCAAACAGCATTTCATAGGAAGTATCACTCATGATCAAGACCTGCCTCAGGTTGCAGTCTCTCACCTTAGTTCATTCTTCTAATAAGCCTATTGATCTGGTCTTCTCTGTTGCCAGCATCTCCACCTTCCACAAAGTGGGTTGTCTTTTTCTTCATTCCACCTCGTGGAGAGGACAGCTTGAAGGGCCACAAGAAGTTATTTGCTTCCTTGAAGTGTTTCCCCACAGTATAGATCTCATGAATCAGATCTTCCATGCAGATGATGCCATATTTACCTGAAAAGTTTTAAATACTTTGTAAACTTTGAGAGCAGACAGGAAGGGTGAAGAGTATGGGACATGCCAGAGCCTCTTGCAAATGAACAAACCATGTGCCACTTTGCGGGACTGGCTATCCATGGATACTGGGGAATTGAACCCGTATCTGTAGGCTGTGCTAACAGGTACCTTTAACCACTGAGTCATCTCCCCAGGCCCAAATAATTTTAGTTAAAAATAAAGTTTTTAAAGTAACTGCTGCTGGGCATGGTGGCACACACCTTTAATCCCAGCACTCCAGAGGTAGATGTAGGAGGATCACTATAAGTTCAAGGCCAGCCTGGGACTACAGATTGAGTTCTAGGTCAGTCTGAGCTAGAGATCCTACCTTAGAAAACTAAAAGTCAAGGCTTGTTTTATAAACAATTAAGCCACCTGAAATTTTTAATGCTTAAGGATTTTAGGAAACATGTAAATTTTCCTAACAGTCAAACCAGAAAACTGCCTTGGTCCAATATCAAACCCACCTCACTCCAGAGCAGAACCTACCAAGAGATCGAGCAATCAGAGCGTTATCTGTCAAAGCAATTCGCTTCTTACGGATTTTGCCATAGCCACGCTTGTAGATTAGCTCATTTACTGACTTCAGGTTTGGGTAGCTGAAATACAAGAAAAACCAGACATGACCAAATAATGAACCACCAGCTATCCAAGTATCTACATTCACCTTGTTAAGGACAAATTTACCAAAAAGGAAACAAAGGAAAAAAGCCACTTACCCCCATGCAATATATGGCTCCACAATCCTCAGCATGTTAATGGAAGCCTTGTTGAGTTTTACAAAGGTGCCATTGAAGATCTGGCGAAGGCGAAGAAGCTGCAACACTTTGCGGACCTTTGGGCTAACACCATTGATACTGCAGTAAAAAAAAGGGACCAAGGTATTCACCCAGCTTTGAGCATACTTTTTGACAATAAATAAGAAACTGACCACAACAGAACACAGAAGTCCCAGACATCTCTATTTCCCTCAGTTGGCTGAATTGTTTTATAATTTCTACCAACTTGCATCCTCTCCAACTATTTTGTTTTTGAGGTAAGGACTCACTCTAGCTCAGGCTAACTATGTAATCTAGACTAGAACTCCTACCTCTGCTGGGATTAAAGGTATGCGCCATCACACCCATCCTTCCAACTTCTGACACATCTTTACACATAAAGATAAATGTAACACAAAGGTAATATTTTTAAACCCCCGTCAAGAGCCAGGACACAACACTCCCACGTTGATCACAGTGGTTATCTATGGGCACAGGGCTCACAACTAAATCCATGAAGACACTTGCTATCTCTTTCCAGGTACTTCTAAAACAAGGTTACTTCAGCGTTTCAGTCAGCACTTCCAGAATATGAAAATGTACCGGGGACCTCTATCTTTACTTCTCAAGTGCAGATTGCAATTAAAATCCAAACTTACCCTCTGATTCTGACGACAAAGGCTAGTTTGGGTTCTGCAGGTACATAGAAGTTACCAGCTTTCCTGGCCATCCTAGCCATGCGGATCTCAGTTCTGTACATCTGCCTGTATTCCTTGTGGTAGTGCTTAGCCTTTTCATAGATAAGCTTCCTCCTTGCCCTTCGAAGCTGAAAACACATCACCAAGGTTAGCCATGACATGTAGCTCCAGAATACAAGTATCAGCATTAGTTCTATAAAATTATTTGCCCATTGTATGACGTAACAGTTTGAGGCAGATGCTCATTAAGTAGTTCTAAGCAACAGCTTGGTACAGCACTTAAACGTTCTCAATCCCAAAACAAGGCCTCTTCCACCTGAGTTTGCTTACCGTCTTCTGGGCAAACTTCTTCCTCAGGCGCTTCACCTTCAACTCTGCGAAATTCCTTCGCTTTTTCTTAAGAGTTTCTGGCACAGCAGGAACCTTCTTCTTCTTCTCTCTGTTATAAGCACTGGTGTTAGTAGCTCAAAATCTCCCATTGCTCTACCTATATCTCACGCTGTACCCAGCATTTAATGTCCGTCCCTGGCTCCAAAACACTGACACCGTAGTTGCTCTTAGCACGCTTCAATAGCAACTGCAATTATGACATCAACAAAACACCTATTCACAGGAAGTTGGCAGAAAAGCACCGCAGTGAAAAACTGTCACTAGCTACTCACTGACTTTTCGGGGAAAAGAGAGGACTATGAAAAGGAGCAAAGCCACCATTCACCCTGGTTCAAGTCTCGAGCTCCAACCACACACGCTTAAATCCACAGCCTGCCGGCAAAGGCAGCCACCAGCTAGGAATGCAGTGCCGAGCTCCCGAGTCCCTCTCGAAGAACAATGCACCCGGGACTGGACCTCCGGGCCAGTGGCGGCCCTCTACACGTTCTGCCCTCACACTCATCGCTGATTCCCAACAGCTCCGCGCCTAGGCCGCCCGCATCGCATCCTGGCCTGGGTCCCCACTACTGTCACGGGGCGTCACAAACACACAGACAAGTAGGCGAGAGTACGCGCTACAGTCAGCTACAGAAAATTTGAGACAAAAGGCTTCTAGCTTCGGGGATGGAAAAGGATTCTGGAGAAGATGAGAATCAACTTACTCGGCACCCTCCATGGTTCCAACCGGAAAAGAGGAAGCTAGCGCCTGCGCGTTGTCCACTTAAAGGACAGAGAGGGAAGCCCCAAGAGCTATAGGTGTCCTAGGATAAGCCAGAAAAGAGCCCAGAACTGCAGGCGCAAAATTAAGAGCTGCCTGATTTATCTGTCACCTTTCTTATCTGTCACCTCTGGGTAAATTTTATGTGGGAAAATGAATGCACTGAGTACACTTTTTGATCAATGAAATAAAGTGCGCTGACACCTTAAAAACTCAGGGTCCTACTTCCTAGTTGCGTTGACAGGATTGGGCTCCAGTTGCACCAAGTCATTTAAACAAGTAGCACGCCTCAGAGATGCGAACTACAAGTCCCAGCATGCATCACTTCACGGCCTGCCGTGGCTGGAGGGCAACGTCTGACCCCGCGACTCTGGGCATCCACCGCCCTGGTGATTCCAGCCAGGAAAAGCTAGAGACGCGTGTGTGTGTGTAGGTGTGTGTGGGGGGTACATCCTAGACAAGCTAGCTGCGGACGGCTTCCAGTCACAGAGCCGGGCACACCCCCCGCGCGCCTTTGCGGGACGGCTTAGGTCCTTGGTCCTCCCGCCTGCAGAGCTGTCCTCCGCAGCGCCTGATCGGAGACCGGGCGGGCTGGAGTCCCCGGGATAGCCAAGTGGCGACAGAGACCCTTACGAGCGGAGGAAGATGGCCGGGGTTCCCCAGGCTCCGGGGCCCGGCAGGCGCGAGCCGGGACAACCCACGGCAGGGGGCGTGAGCCGCCAAGGGAGGTGTGACGAGGGTCGGAGACAGCGGCCACGGCCATGGGAGACGGGCTGCCCCTCGCGGCCGCTCGGCCGGCCGGCGGGCGCGCGGGCGGGCGGGCGGGGGATGCGGGTGTTGGGGGCTGGGCCGGGGGCGGGGTGCGCCCGGGGGCGGGGAGGGCCGAGCGGAGGGAGGGCCGATGCCGCTGCAGCCGCGGGCTCTTCCCGGTCTCGGGTTATATAGCGCGGCGCGTGGAGCCAGCTCAGAGCCGACCCGGAGCGTTCCGACTCGCGAACGGCGCTGCGCTTCGGAGCCCGGTGGCCCGGTGCCCGAGTGACAGCGGCGGGCGGGCGGGCGGGCGAGCGCAGGGCCGGGGAGGCGCGACAGCCGCAGAGGCAGCGGCCGGGCAGCTCTCTCGCCCGCGCCCAGCGAGTCGTCCTCTCCCCGCACCCCACTCTCCCACACTCCTGCAACTTGGGTCAAGTTGACAACTCCAGCGACGGCCGGCCGGTTCGCGCCGCCTGCTGCGCGCAGCCCTGCCCCGGGGGCGAGGGCGAGCCACTGCACCGGTGGGCTCCGGGGACGCTCGGACGGCGGCAGCTTAGCCATGAAGGCAGCGCGTGTCGCCTAAGTCGCTGCTGTCACCGGCCGCTGCGGCGGGACCAGCCCGAGCGGGCGCTGCGGGACAGGCGGGCGGGCGGCCGCCAGCAGGAGGCGCCGGCTGGACGGTAGCCGCGGCGGGCAGCAGCCGAGCCCGAGCGGGAGTGGCAGCGGCGCCGCGCACTTGAGCCCCACGGGCACCTTCGGGGGCGAGCGCGGGCTGCAGCTCCCGCGTCCCGGCCGGAGATCTGACAAGCACCCCCGGGACCGGGGAGCTGGGCTTGCCTGGCTCGGGGAGGGTTACGGCCACCAGTGCTGGGAGGTGGGGGGTGGTCCCCGGGCGTCGCGATGAACATCGTGGTGGAGTTCTTCGTGGTCACTTTCAAAGTGCTGTGGGCGTTCGTGCTGGCCGCGGTGCGCTGGCTCGTGCGGCCCAAGGAGAAGAGCGTGGCCGGCCAGGTGTGCCTCATCACGGGCGCCGGCAGCGGCCTGGGTCGTCTGTTCGCTCTGGAGTTCGCCCGGCGCCGGGCGCTGCTGGTTCTCTGGGACATCAACACGCAGAGCAACGAGGAGACCGCGGGCATGGTGCGCCACATCTACCGCGACCTGGAGGCGGCGGATGCTGCCGCTCTGCAAGGTAACTCGGACCCGAGTCCGCGCAGTTGTTGCCTTAAACCTCCACCCCGTCCCCCGCCAGGTCTCCAAGCCCGCTGTCACGGACAGCTAGCTACTCGATCTAGGAAAAGAGAACCCCGCCAGGATTCTAGAGGGCGACTGGAATTTGCCCCTTGATAAGAGAGCACGATCGCCTCTGTTTTTCAGACCAGGGACAGTGTGCCAGACAAATCCCTCCCGGAGGTCCTGACTCTCTGGGCAGAACTCTGAAGTGACGCTACACTTTCTTGGGGCGCGAGGGAGGGTTAAGGCTAGGAAGAGAGAATTTGCTTCGGAGCGTTTGGCATTTAAAGAAATAATAACCTGTCTTGTGTGAAGCATGATGGAAAAGTGAAGTGTCTTTAGGAAGTTCCCAGAATGGACAAGCATGTATCTGTGTTTCTGTGATGAGAGCCGCTTAGACTAGGGCAGTGATGATGATTTCACTTTAACTTTAGCGACAGGAAAATAATTACATTGTTTCACCAGCCCTATGTGTGTACTTTAGTTACCAGTCTTGATCACGGCTGAGAGTCCCTTCCCCTTGAGAAAGTGCTTGAAAGTTTTCAGCTTCGCTGTGAACATCCATGGTTTTTGGTCGCCCCAACCTGCATTTTTACATACTTGCTAACTAGCCTATATCTGAAACTTTTTGACCTAAGTGTAGACCATAACCAAACTATAAATATTGGTCCAGGAAGTCTGACTATGGCTGGGTTTTTTGAAAACCTTGAATTATATGAAGATTGTCTTGGACACCACTCCTCTGTAGCCATCATTTGTTACCAACCTTGTTGGCACCTGTCTTCTTTATTTAAAGTTTTTAAAAAGTTAAATTTTTCAATACTAGTATGGAGGGGCAAACGAGTTTTTGTGCTCTCTTCCAAAACCTGAAAGATAAAATAACTCTATTCATTTTGCAGGGATGGGATTTGGATTTTTTTTTTTTTCTGTTTAAGTTGTTGAATGGTAAAATTGCATATTTACATGTAAAATCTGATCTCTAAGTCTTTTCTTAGGGGAGTTAGCTCCTGCAGTAAGAACAAACCAGTGACACCCCCCCCCCCAACACACACACACATTTTTTCATGGCTTCAGATTATTATTTACAGTTTGGATTTGTGAGCCCTGAGATTTTTTTGTGTGTGTGTGAGGGTACATATACTAAGCTTTAAAAGCTGTTTTAGCCACTGTTTCCTCCCCTCCTCCTCTCTTAAAAAGGCATGTGTAATATGTGTGTGTTATTCTCTGGGCTGAGATCAGTTCTTTGCAGGTGTCTAGCTTCAGCAAGCTGATCCCAAGTGGTCTACTTGTATTGGGCTTGTCACAATTACATGAGTTTCCCTTAAGTAAAGTTGTCCAGTAAATTGCTGTAATTCCCAAAGACTTTTAGGGAGGAAGGCAGCTGTAAGTTCAGTTGTTGGCAAGTATTCTGGTGTGAGAAATTTGAAGCTCACTGTAGTATTTTTGTTTTGTGTGATCATTGTTCTACTCATTGCCATGTGACTCACTTTGTGCATCTCTTCTCTGTTCATTCTCCCCCTCATCTGGATTTCGGATGACAGCTGGAAATGGTGAGGAGGAAATTCTGCCCCACTGTAACCTACAGGTTTTTACCTACACTTGTGACGTGGGAAAGAGGGAGAATGTCTACCTGACAGCTGAGAGGGTCCGTAAAGAGGTTGGCGAGGTCTCAGTCCTGGTCAATAATGCTGGTGTAGTCTCTGGACATCACCTCCTGGAATGTCCTGATGAGCTCATTGAGAGAACCATGATGGTCAACTGTCACGCACACTTCTGGGTAAATATAAACATCCTTGTTTTTATTTTGGAACCCTCCTCAATGAGCAGGCTGGAAAGGAGAGTGATTTCAGGGCGAGCTCAAAAGCCACCTGCTTTCTCCCACACAAGATGTCCTTCTAATGAGCTATTCCCATATGGTGAATTACATGTGTATTGGTTACTGTTAAATCTCCCAACTCCATTAGTTATTTCTTGAGAGAAGAGAATGGACATGGTGAACTGAGTTGAAAGATTGCCATAAAAACAACAAGGGGAAGTATAACCTCTGGGTTTGTTTATTTAGCTTTCTATTGAGTTTATAAAACACTGGTTCTTATGAATTCATAAAGTCAGGGATAAGGCTTCCAAATTGCTGCTTAGCCACATTTTAGAAAGTGCCAGAGATTCTGAGATCAGCATTTGTGGTCCACTGAGAGTGGCCAGGCCACCCTGGCAGCCAATTAACATCCATCCACTGTCTACAGAGTCCATGGCATTGTTTGGATGGTAGACAGCTGAGAACTTTGTCAGCTTGTAAGGTGCCTTACAAATGAGAAGCCTCCTTTAAAGGACCACAGACCTTTACTAAAGGAAGGGGATTTATGAGACCTGGCAATCCAGGGTCTTCAAAAGTGTCAGCTTTTAGCCATCAGAGCTCCAGGGATTTGGGTGAAGGAGGAGGCCTCTCCTGGTAGAGGCCAAAGTAACTCCAGCTTTTCAGATGAATTATCAATAAAGGTAGATATGAGGTTCTCCCTTCCCTATACTACTGATCACTGTATGCTTTGTTTCCTCATATTTTCCCTTCTGTGCACAGGAAGGAGCCGTAAAGAAGCAGTAAGGGCAGTGAGAGTGCTTACCTAGAATGTGCAAGGCACTGGGTTCTATCTCAGCACTAAGAGTAAAAGAAGGGATAAGAAGATAGGATCCCCCCCCCCCAACCCCTATGGCAGATTAGGCTTCTAATAGAACACAACAAAGAATCGTTTCTCCTAAATAGGTCACATTAAACCTCATTAATTTTTTAGCCACTGCTTGAAAACTTAATCTGGCTTTAGAACTATTCAGATGTTGCTCATCCAATATTACGGCTTTTCTCTGATCCTGGATGAAGCTTATTTTAATGTATTATTTTTAAACATGAAGTTTATTTAATTCATTTCCAAACCTCCAGTAATGAACATAAAAATAACTGGATCACTGTGTGCTAAACGAGTAAGAAGATCACCATGTATAGTTTCAGGGAACAGAAGTGTGTCATGTGAGTACGTGTACATGGGTGTGCATTGGTTGTAGGCAGTGGGTGTGGGCAACTGAGTTAAGCTTTGCACTGCTGCCAGGTTCATAAGAATAGGCATCCATACATCAGCAATGGTTTAGGAGAGGAAAGGCCAACTGCACGTACTTAAGCGCAGTATACTTTATCAAGAATTGTGTGTGCTTATTATTCTGAGTGAAACACAGGACCACATTTGATATAAAGCCAAACTGTAAGTGGGATGTATATTACGTGTTTGAATAATGTGAAGGTTGAACAGCCACAGACATTCCATTTGATTTCATTCTACTTGTTGCCTTAAAAAAGATGTATAGCAGGTGTAGTGGCGCACACCTTGAGGGCACTCTGAGACTGTATAGTGAATTCCAGGACAGCCTGGGCTAGAGTGAGCCCCTGTCTCAAAAAACAAAACAGACAAATTGGTAGGTTAATATGAACCACGGACATTGTGTTTTTCCCCCCACTAACCTTTGACTGAGATGATGCAAGATTTCCTAACTATAAACTTTCGCCTTTACCAAGTTCTTTCAAGTTTCACCATCCTTAGCTGTGCTTGATGCTCACACCTGTAGTCCAGCACTCAGAAGGCTGACGTATAGGGATTAAAAACAAAAAAAAAGTTAATTGCTTTCTGCATGATTATTTTGCTAACTTGCAGATTTTCAAGCATAACCACAGTTATCAAGAACCCTGTATATAGTCTTCTTCAGTTAAGTACTTACCACAGGAAAGCAGCTTATCTTCTCTAAACATCCTATAAAATGAGTGCTACGTCAATGTTAAGTGCAGAAAATCCATGCCCTTGCTATGAAAGTGCACATAAATTGATACACTGTGCTTCTAGTATTAGGATACTTCTGGCATAAGAAAGACATTGATTCAAATCTCTAAGATAAAGATGATTTTGGAATTTAATCTGTATACCAAGGAGGAGCGTATACCTTCTTAGTGTCCTCACTGTGGTTTGGGTTGTTGCTTAACCACACAATTTAGGGAGTTCTTGGAAGCCTTGTTAGTAATGACGTCACTTCATATTAAAATATGGGAGGCTCCTGAATTCTCCAGCTGTTTTTCCCCTAAGCATCTAAACTTAAGAATTTATTTTCAGTATTGAGTCACAAAATTCATTTTAGTTTTGGAATTTCTGACTTCTTGCCGAGACTTAACAAACCATTGGAGAAGTTGAGATTTAGCAGTTAAAATTAAAGAGAGTTTATTCTGATTTTATAGTGATTAGGGTAGGTTAAATAGTACTGCTAGGAGCCATTTGAATTCAGCTTCCTTGCTAATAGTTTTCTTCGGCAAAAGTGTTAGTGGTCATTTTCCAAAGATGTGTTGGCCACTGTGTGTGGTTCCAGTTCCACAAAAAATAACCAGTGTGTCTTTCTCCTGTGTCTGGGTGGGGAAAAGAAGTTGCCCCATCTATTTTAAAAAGTAGATCAGTGAAGAGTTCATTCAGTTATTGGAACAGATCATCTTGAGCCAGACTTTTAAGTAGCAGTTAATGGCGTTTTCATAGAATAACAAGTCGTATGTTGATCCTGACTCAGAGTTAAGGTCATGTCCATATACATGAAATAGAAAACCATGTGACTTCCACTGAAAAGCTGTGGGTGCCTTACAAGTTCCAAACCATTCCTCATACTAGCCCCTGCCTGGAACGCCCTTTTCCCCCACTCCCTCTGCCTTTAAGACCTGTTTCAGCTGGGTGTGGTGGCACATGCCTTTAATCCCAGCACTCAGGAGGCATAAGTAGGAAGATCACTGAGGGTTCGAGGCCAGCCTGAGACTACATATAGTGAATTCCAGGTCAGCCTACCTCCAAACAAGCAAACAAAACAGACCTGTTTCAAGTTCACAATGTACCCTTCTCTTCCCACTCTTGCTCTTATTGGCCTTTTTGGCATTGCAGCTCTGAGGATCCTTAGAGACTATCTCAGTCAGCATCTCATTCAGCACCTGGGAATCAAGTCTAGGGCCTTGCACATGCTAGGTGAACACTGTACCTCTGAGTTACACCCCCAGCTCATTCCTTTAGTTTCCAGTGAATCTGCAATTAAATGAATTATGTGAGGCTTTCTTTTCATGATTTTTTTGTGTGTGTCTTTTGTCATTCTATTGTTTGGTACATAGTAGATGCTTTTTGGCATAACTTTTTCTACATTATTCCCTACATGCCCAAGTTGATGGCAAGCTGTCTGAAAGTAGTTTGTTATTCCTGTTCTCCCACCTGGAACTCAACAAATACATGACTATATGTGCTAGGCTTCTGGTTAGATATTTTAATTTTTTTTTTTTTGGTTTATTTTTATTTATTTATTTGAGAACGACAGACAGAGAAAGAGGCAGAGAGAGAGAAAGAGAATGGGCGCGCCAGGGCTTCCAGCCACTGCAGACGAACTCCATACGCATGCGCCCCCTTGTGCATCTGGCTAACGTGGGTCCTGGGGAATCGAGCCTCGAACGGGGGTCCTTCACAGGCAAGCACTTAACCGCTAAGCCATCTCTCCAGCCCTGGTTAGATATTTTGAAGATAACCTATTCTGAGACCACTCACATGGGTCTGTGTTGTGACCTGTGAAAGTGTTAAGCATCATCTTGGACTAACTCAAGCCCACAAGACTGACACTTCACAATGGGCCTGGCTTGCATTCATTGTCTGCATCTCCTTTGGTTCCCTACCCAACTTTCACATTCTTCTCATCCCTCCCATGTGCCTATTTATACTCAATTGACCCTTCTACTTGGTGTGAGGATGGGGACTTTTAAGACAGCTGCTGTAGATATGCCAATTTAAATTAAGTTCAAAATGAATGTATGGAGCTGGGCATGGTGCACACACCTTTAATTTCAGCACTTGTGAGAGACAGAGGTAGGAGGGTCACTTTGACTTCAAGGCCAGTCTGGCACTACATAGTAAATTCCAAGTCAGCCTGGGCTAAAATGAGACCCTTTCCCCCCACACCAAAAAAAAAAAAAAAAAAAGAATATATGGATCCATCATCATTCATTTTACCAATGAGCAGCTCTCAAAGAGGGGACCTATGTGGCAATTTATTTCAACACAGTTGGTAAGTTTTTACATTACTTGCTGTTATTTAGCACAGCCTTCCAGTCAGTTATGACACTGATCTTCCAGGGTTGTTCTCCCACTAGTTGATCTTCCAGGAACCTTCTCTGCTCACCAGCTTGGAAGTGGTAGATTTGGAATAGGCATCATTGAGCCTGATCTGCTCTGACACACAGAACAAGACCACAGAGAGCAAAAGCAATATCATGAGCATGGGTTTTTTATTGTTTGTTTTGGGGGGGGTTGTTTGTTTGTTTTTGTTTTTTAGGCACTGTAGCCCAGGATGACCTGGAACTCACTCTTTAGTCCCAGGCTGGCCTTGAACTCACAGCAATCCTACCACCTCTCTGCCTCTCAAGTGATGGAATTAAAAGCATGTGCCACAATACCTGCCTTCATGCACCTTTAAAAAAATACTTTTACTTATTTATTTATTTGCCATTTGTTGTTGTTGTTTTGAGGTAGGGTCTCACCTCCCAAGTGCTGGCCCTGTTTGCAATTTTAGAGAGAGAGAGATGTCAGGGCTTCTTGCTGCCTCTGCAAATGAACTTAAGATGCATGTGCCACTTTGTGCAGCTGGCCTTGCATGGATAGTGAGTCATCAAACTTGGGCTGCTAGGCTTTGTAAGCAAGTGCCTTTAACCAGTGAGCCATCTTCCCAGCCGATTATTATGCACTTTAATGCTGCTATAGCAATCTTTCACAAAGATGTTATCTCTGTCTCAGGGAAAAGACATCTCTATTTCAACTTGAAACGTGGAAAACTTGTCCCCATATGGTAACTACAACCACATCTCCCCAGTAATTAACATCCTTTACTTGTTCCTTTTCAGAGAGGGAGTAGACTCTTAAAGCCAAAGTTTATCTATACATCCTCACCCACCCAAGAGCTGTGTTTGGCCCTTATGAGAACAGCAAATTGATCCCTGATAAACCAAAAGAGGGAAAGCAAAAGCATTTAACTCTAGACCTTTTATGTTTCGAAGAAATTTTCCATGGTAAAGGACTAAATCTGTCAGAGAGCTAGTCAGTAATTTACTTCTATTGATATGGTAGTCAGACAAGGTAATTGGTAGTTAATTAATAGACCACTTAACTTAAAAGGTTTCACAGTTTTAAAATACTAATTACTGAATTAGGCATTTATCTATATCCAAATGTCTAAAATCTATTTAGTTAAAATCCATCCAGGAAAAGTAAAAGCCTACCAGCTAGATCTGAGTAATGTAGCACTTAAAGCATTAGTGCTATAGTTGTATCTAATATCTCATGAATGTTCCTAATCATTAATGTTTAAGTTCATATGTGATTTACTGGTTTTTAATCTCATATACTATATTCTTTGGCTAGAGGAATCTAGTTTTGCTTAAGCCCTCTTAGGCTTAGAATTTTTTAGAAAATCATTTCTAAAGCATTTGTTTAAAATTATTTACCCAGCATTTCCTCCTTCATACCATAGTGTTAGGAAACTAAATATTTTATAGAATATCACTTGGCCTGTCTTAGAATAGCTTTGAAAAACAGAATTTGTGACATATTTTTAAATCTTGTCCAGAACTGGTTTCTGTTAAGTAAATGACAAGTGTATAACACTGTTAGAGGTCTAGAAAGATAGACTGTATCTCATGTAAGATGACATACTTTGTCAGATTCTTGGGGTGATTGTTGAAAACATCTCTTGATAGCAACTTCTTGGATACCTGAGACTGAACTATGCACAAAATAGGATCACATGCTTATTGAATTCTGAGTATCTATACTGGATGTAGTACATGCTAGGCCCAGATCTACTGCTCCTAGAAGTCAAAGTCTACCCATATAAAATAGCACTTCATAGTCAGGTGTAGTGATGCACACCTTTAATCCCAGCCCTTGGGAGGCAGAGATAGGATTGCCATGAGTTTAAGGCCACCCTGAGACTACATAGTGAATTCCAGTTCAGCCTGGGCTAGAGTGAAACCCTACCTTAAAAAAAAAAAAAAAAAAAAGGCACTTCATGTCATTGGCGTGAGCGGGGACTCAGACTCTGTCTCCTATACAGAGCTCTCCAGCACCATAACACTTATATTCATCTGTGCTTGGTTATTGTGCTTGTTTAGAAAGCACTGCTAAATAAGCAGTGCCTTCATTTCTAAGTTGTCTAGACAAGTAACAGTGCTCCCTCCTCCGCAAATGCAGGGGGAGCCTGCTGTTTCCACAGAATTGACCTTCTTGACCACCTCCTTGAAACTCAAGATTTCTGTGAAAAGCCACCTTCTGCTTCTCTTTCAGCCTTCCTAATCCTTTTCTCCTCCTCCCTCCGCCCCCGCCCCTTTAAAACAGGCTCTTCACTACCGTGTGCTCAGGTCAGTTCTCACTGTGCTCTATATCTAACTAGGTGATCTGTTTCAATTGCCTCAACTTTATTTCTAGGCCTTTCCAAGTTCACACATTCTCTTGGCTATTCCACATGTACTTTAAAGTTAGTACTGAGCTAACTCCTCTCTGCTCCATCTGCATTGTGATCAGTCACCACTCCTGACGGCATCGACATTCACTTCAGTTCTACATTGGGCACACATTCATGGATCACCAAGTCTCCAGCCACGTGTACCTTCATCACCTCTCACCAGCATTATAAAGAGCCTCCAGGACTACTTTGCCTGTGTCTAGCCTTTGCTCCCCAACTTAGGGGTATCTAAGCAGGTTGAGTTTATAGTATTTCAGCTTAAAACCTTGAGTGACCAAAGTGCTCACAGTGGCAAGTTGAGGCCACAAGCAGAGCACTGAGTGCTTTCCCTCCTGCCTTCTCAGCTCAGCACCTGTTCTATCACCGGCCATACTCAACTCCAACCACACTAGACACAGGGAGCTCTGCAGTCATTTGAGATCTGTTTTATCTAGAAGCAACAAAAGTTAAATAGTTCAGGAAAAATATATCACAAGGTAGGCTTGGTTGCTCATGTCTGTAATCCCAGCACTTGGGAGGCAAAGGCAAGAGTTAATTAACGAGCTCAAGACTATCCTGAGCCACATAGTGGATTCCAGGCCAGTCTGCACTATAGAGTGAGACCCTGTCTTACAGAGGGAGAGGAGAAAGGATGTCACAACCATAAAGGAAAAATTCAAAGTGTTTTCATATGGACTTAATAGTGTCTTTATATATTAAGGTGGCAGTCCCTGTTAACAGTCCTCAAAGTCTTATTCAAGGAATCACCACATCTTAGAGTGACTTTTACTGTTTATCTCAATTCTTGGAAGCAAAGTTGACATTTGATTTTCTCCCTCAGTGTTTCTGTATTCAGGGCTTCATTCTTTATGTGCCCAAGTAGAAATTCATCTATAGGACATGTCAAAGTGGAAGCATTCTTTAACCCTCACTAATGCTAACACTGAATAGCTTTTTCAAAAAGGCTGAATGGAGAGTGCCCCCCGGCAGAATCTCTGGCCATTCATTGCAGGATTGGGTCACGGGGGCCCACAGAAGTGCTACAAACGCTATAGTTAAACATGCTTACATTCTCTCCATTTATTATTCTCGTCCCTTAAATTTGTTTTTCCCCTAATTGTTTTTTGGCTTTTCAGATCTTTGGCAAATTCCAGTGAATTGATTTAGTGACCTTGGTGAATTAATTTAGTGGGAGTCAGAAAATTACTTTCAAGCAATTTAGTAACATTAGTTGAGAATTAGAAGAATTTTAAGTAGGAACTTCTTTTTATTTAAAGATTTTCTTGAAGTAAGGAACACTAATATTCAGATTCACATAAATTTATGCTTCACTTTCAGAAATTAAAATTAAGCCTCTTTCAAGTGAGATAGGCAGCCAGTTGCTCTCTTTAATCTAGTATCTGCTTCTGTAGGTAAATGTGTGGATGGCATACTTGTTTGCTTTGACTTGTTCAGTAAAAATTGGAAGACATGTGACTATGGTATAGTAGTCATTGGGGGCTGGAGAGATGACTTAGTGGTTAAGCGCTTGCCTATGAAGCCTAAGGACCGCAGTTCCAGGCTCCATTACCCAGGACCCTCGTAAGCCAGATGCACAAGGTGGCACATGCATCTGGGGTTCATTTGCAGTTGGCTAGAGGCCCTGGTGTGCTCATTCTCTCTCTCTCTGCCTCTTTCTCTCTTTGTCCCTCTCAAATCAATAAATAAAAATAAAAATAAAACAAAAAACTTAAAAGATATAGCCATTGGTCCTGAGAAAGGCCATTTAAGCTGTGTAAGTCCTAAATATAGGTTCATCGTCCCTGAACCAAACATCTGAAACCTGAAATACTCCAAAATCTGAAACTTTTTGAGTATAAACATGATTTCACAGTGGAAAATTCCACACTGGCCTTATGTGATAGAGGCGTAATCAAAACCCAGGCATGCAAACATGTTTGTATAAAATCACCTTCAGGCTGTATGTATCCAAGGTGTATTTGAAATGTAATTTTGTGTTTGGAGTAGAGTCCCATCCCAAAGATACCTCATGGGCTGGAGATATGACTCAGTGACTGAACGTGATTGCCTCCGAAGATATCTTCCTGAGTATATGTAAATAAGGCTAAGTATTTCCCTTCTGGTCCTAGGAGTTTCAGTCTATGCCCAGCTTTGGACCCCCAACTGTACTTTGCTGAAGTTCCACTAGGGGGGGTGTCCTCACAGGGTGGATTTATATCTTATTTCCTATCCACATAACCAGTATTTTCCTAGGAGAAAGGGGGACTTTGTAACAAACCTTTGGAGTGTGGCAAGAACTAGTAATCTTTAAGGACTAGGGAACTATCCCCTCCTTCAGTTTTGAGCCTGTAACTCCAGGACTCATTAAGATGTGCAAATCTCTTTTGGTTTAATTAGTGATTTCTTATCTCAGAAGTTTTTGTGGTTAAGGTCACTATTCAAAGACCCATGCCCTTGTTCCTTCTGTCAGCTGAACTTGAAACTCCTTTAACACAGGAACCGTCATGGAAGCATGTTTAGAAAATAACTCACAGGATGAGTGATTTTGATTGATTTTCTTTTTTTCTCTGAAGACATAAAGTAGGTGGGTAAAAAAAATGTCCCTTTGTTGTAACTTAGCACTGTATTGAGATACCAGCCATTGTTGAGAATATAGGTTGGTAGAGCATGGCCTCAGGATTTAGTCACACTTGACACACCTGGCCAACCAGTTTCAGACACCTGGATCCCTGGGTTTATGCAGGCTTACACATCTCCACTGAGAGGGGAAGGCTTCTCACCCACAGGAATGTTAACATCTTTTACTTGCCCAGCTTCCCCAGTGTGGCCCATTTGTGAATTCCTCTTTTTCACTTTATTTGTCATTTCTCCTAAAACTCAAGTTCATACCTGTCAGAGCCCATTTTCCTAAATGCTCTGAAACTAAAATTAAGTGAACCACAGGGGGGAAAATGAATATCCTCTTGTAATGATCATAAAACTTTCAACACAGCAGCAAATGCTGCTAGAATATTTAACAAGTAAGGGCAATTACTGGGAAAGCTTGAGTGCTGTCAAATTAGCCCCTTACAATGACAAGCCACTTAGAATGAATTCACATTTGGAAACAAAACATTACTTGGTCTGTGAAACTTGCAAAGATCACAAAAAGATGTGTGAAAGGTGTCAGCAGTGTTAAACATGGTTCTTTGGTTTGGGGAAACCACAAGTGTTTTGCTGCTTGCATAAAATGTGAATTTCTTGCTTTTCCTTCAAATACCTTAGTATTGGAAACTTTGAATACTAACAAGGTTCAGCTTCTTAGTGTTAGTCTAAGCAATGAGGCTCAAAATAACACTTCCAAATCAGTGTAGCCGGGGAAATATTTGTAGTGTAACTTTGGTAAATACGTGGGTATTTTGAGGACAAGTGAAACTTCAAATTCAAAGACTGAATTTTCCCACCTGCAAATTGTAATTAACATACTGCCCCCTACTGATTTCTCAAGGCTTTTTTAAGTGGAATAGTTCTCCAGTCTCTTAAAAGTATAATCAGTTATTTAAAATAACTCCATACTAACTAGTAGTATTTTTGCATCTGATGGGCTCAAGCATGTTAGTTTGTATTTAAAACAGTTGTGTTCTGCTCTTAGTACAGAGACTGAAGAAAATAATTCAAAGAGGCATGTTATTGTAAAGTATTCTTACAATATTTCACAGTATTTAGAATTCTGGAAGAAAGGGTGAGGCATAATAAAGCAACATTGCCAAAGGCTTTTTTTTTTTTTTTTTTTTTTGTAGTTCCTCATTGAATTTTAGCCCAGAGCAGGGTCAGGTGTTGAGTGGGGGACTGGGAGGACCTGGAGCTATATATAGTAGAACCAGGAACTACAACAGTTTGAAGAAAAAAACTAGAACCAACCTAACCAAAAATAGTACTTACAGCCAAAATAGCTCATAAATACATACTTAATGAGCCTTCTGTCCACTTGCTAGAGTTTTTATACAGAGCTTAAATTTACAAACCTTTTCATAAACACTATTTTCTCATTGGAGCCTCACAGCAAGTTTGAGTTAAGTAGAGCCATTACCTCTACTTCTATGTATAAGGCAGCAATCTCAAGGACTTCCCTGAGACCTTCTTTAGGGAAGAAAGAAGATAGACTCCAGGCTGTCAGCCTAGAGCTCCAGGTTAGACCATGTAAAATAGTTACCCAAGCTACATATTTAAACCTCTTGGTTTGGTTGATTTTCCTTTGACTCAATTAAGATTTTTTCTTGTGGGATAATGTAAGAATATGCAAATGTTGATTTTTTTTAATAATTGGTAGCTGATTAATCCCAGCTTAATATCCCCAGAAAGTTTGCTCTATAAATTAAGTATGCATGTAAAATTCTAGCTTGAAGAACTGATATCACACTAGGCTTTTATTACCAAAGCTCAATTCAACTTGGGTTTTTCTGTACCCCCTCTGCAATTTCCCATCATCTATATTCATGGTGGTTAAGATCTCTGAGACCAGTATAGTCCACCCTTGATCACCCAGCTTCCTTCCCCTCTTTCTGGTTTGCATGCCAGTATTGCTTAAACGAGTCATGAGAAGACAGTGAATGAAAAGGGCAGTTGAGCATATTTCTGTAGCTGGTACCAAAATTTCAGTAACTATGGGTTTAATTTAGTTTGCTTTGTTAGCTCAGCTCCTAGAAAATGTAAAATCTTTATTCTGTTATATAAGCATCTTATGGGATCATAATTCCAGATAGCTCCATAAGCCATTCCCTTTAAAATCTTAATCATGGATTTTCAAAATTGTGCAGTTTGGGGCAGCTGATAATGTGCCCAAGCTTATGACCCAAACATCTGACTTACACAGAGGTAATCTTTTCCTAGATGGGCTTTTGTTGTTGCTGTTGTTTGCCTCATGTAACCCAGTTTTGCCTGGAGCTCACTTTGTAGCTGAGAATCCACTTGAACTTCTGATCTTCCTACTTCCTTCCACCTCCTGAGTGCTGGGATTACAAGCCTGCTTTACTGTGATGCTGATAACCAAACTCAGGATTTCATACATGCTTGGCAAGTATTCTACCCACTGAGCAACCATCTCTAGCCCCTCTAGGTGAGAGTTTTCTCAGGGTCTCGTTCATCAGAGCTGGGGTTGATTTGTCCAAAAGGAAAGGGAAAGTGGAAGAAGAGGCAAATGCTGAAGTGGTCTGGGTCTGTGTTGCCTTGACATAATTTTTTTAAGATACTGTGGATAAAGGGAAAGGATTTTGAAGTCTTTTTGGTCTCCCTGTGTTCTTGTTCTAGTAGCAATGGTGGCTTGCTAGTGCTGGAAGTAGATCCAAGGCAAATATGCATACCGCCAGCCCACAGACTTGCACAGTCTTTTATTCATACAAAGGATTGGTGGCTCTTTACTTGATAAATGGTAGGAGGTAAGGGATGGTAAGAACAGAGCTGGGAAGCATGGGTGTCCCTGCTTAGCTGAACATCTAGGAGAAATGCATCTGCAGCCACTTGAAATTTGGAGTAGACAGTTTGCCAGGCTCTCTAGAACCCTTTTGTGTAGGTAGTGCAGAGTAGAAGCACAGTTCCACCACCTGGGAGTACCTAGGTTCTTCCCAGCCTCGTCCACACCTCCCAAGTCAGAATCGATATTTGGGCTCAGCATTGAAGAAGCCCCGATCTTCCATATTTTTTCTTCCTGCTTTCTTAATCCCCCTTCTTCCCTTTTCTCCTTAGTTAACTAACTCTTTGTAATCTTGTAAACTAGGAAAATGTCCTTTCATCCACCCTGATCAAGCCTTATTATTTATTTATTTCTGAGATAAGATCTTGCTAAGTAGCTCAGATAGGCCTGGAACTACAGTTCTCCTGCCTCAGCCTATGGAGTGCCGGGCTACCAGGAATATGCCACCACACCTCACTAAGCTTATTGTTATTTTTTTAAATTCAGATCCAGTTTCTAGAAAGACAAGTCCAAGAGGCCCTTTGCTCTCAGTTCCTCCAAGTTGCTGTGTCCACAGCTATAAATCCACATGACAGAAAACAAAGAGTCATGTTCTTTCCTAGGACCCAAATGACTTTTGGAAGTAATTTATTGGAAGGAGAGATTTGCCTGTGTTGCTGTGTGTGGTTTCCAGCTCCCAGATTGGGATCTGGCATGTTAGGGTCATTTAGAACTATTGAGTGATCAAGGCCATGGTGTTTCACATGTACTTACTACACTTGAAGTTTTCTTTTTTAGTTTTCACAATTTAGTAAGGATATTTGGGGTGGTGTAGTCAGAGTTGTGACTGACTACCAGACTAACACTTCCTTCTGTTACCTTTTAACCCTGTTCATGGGCAAGAGTACATGTGGTTTGCCTCTTAGATGAGACCCTAGGTTGAATCCCTGTACCACCAAAAAAAAAAAAAGTACCTTTAACCACTGAGACATCTATTGCACCCTACACATAAGTTTTAAAGAAAATGTGCTCTGTAATTTCATAGATACTTAATATATATTCTGGGAAAGTTCACTTCAAAATATGTTATGTTAATTGAATTATGAATTCTTATTAATAAAGGTTATTTAATTGGAAAAAATCCTTTAATATTATTCTATTGTGACTGGGTGTATCATCACCATTATTGTTTTTCAACGAGATCTCTAAATTCATTGTAAGGAGATAGTATAAGTGCATAGAAACTAAAAGTGATGAAATGCAGAGCCCAATTTTGTGGATTTTCTTTTCAGCACAGAATATATTCCTAATCTAGAAAGCTTTTATTACCACATGCGACTTAAAGTTTAGGAGGAGACCATCCTCACCGTGTACAGTATAGAACTTGTTTTGCTCATACCCATGTTCCTTAGAGAGTGGTCCTCATAGAGACCCTTTAGTCCTCATGAGCAGTTGGCAACTTCTTGAGGCATTGTTCTTACCAGCCTGTTGGAGCTGCTACTGGCATCTAGTAAAGAGAGGAGAGGGATCACTTTCCCAGCAGCAAATGGAATGGTCCTGAGCCTGGAAAGTTCTGTTCTATAGCAGTAGTTCCCAAACTTGTTATTACTGCAATCATCTGGGGAATGTCTCCTCCCTGTGCCAGATTCTCTTCCATGGGGATTATGGTTTACTAAGGCCAGGATATGGCTTAGACACCAGGAGAAATACTCCATAGGTGGTTTAATGTATAACAAGACTTGTGAGCCAAGAATTTATAGAAAAAAGGTTAGGAAAAAAAAGTGGCTGCTACAATCCTTAAAGTTCTTTAAGACAGTCACAAAGATTTATTTTTGTTCTTTAGCAGTATAGGTGCCATCAACCCTCATACTTACTATGACTCCTAAAGCATCATGGTACATGTTTTAAGAGTAAAGTTTCAGGAATACCTTCTTGATTATATTCATTGTTCATTGAAGCAAAGAATTTAATTCTTTTAAAGACTTCTAGTAAGCAAATGGGAAAGCAGGGAAGAATTTGAACTATGTGCATTTGTGAATTACAGGGGCTTATGAATTACAAGGGCCGATGATCATGGGTACATTGTTGACTGCACCTCTGGAACGGGTTAAGGCATCCTGCCACTTGAGATGGCCTGAGCATTGGCTAGCTACTTCATGCATGTTTCTGCCACATGGATGTGGTTCCTGGTCACTAGAGCAGAACAGAAGCCTCTGCTCTTGGAAGATCTGTCTTTATTACAGTTTCTGGGGAGGGATGCAAGTGTGAGGTGTGGAGGAGGAAGATTCATGGCCGTCTGTTGCTTGGCAGGTGATTTGGGTGTAATTTTGTGGGTTCTTTTCATTATTCCATAAGGAGTTATTAAATAGGGTGAGGGGCCTGAGTCTGAGAGAGCCTGTCGACCTCTCCTTTGATCATCTAGGGATCTGTGAGGAAGAAGGGGTCAGGGGAAACAGCATTTCAAAACCCGTTCATCTTTTAACACATTGAACTGCCACAGACGCAAGTAAAACAGAAAAATAATGAGTGTTTCATGCAGAGAATTTGTGATTTTTAATGGATAAGAGGCATGAATGCAAGTTCTATTGTGTTAAAAAAGTACAGCCATAACAACATATAAACATTTAATGAGTAGATATTGTTACTGATCACCAGATGCTGGCAGCTGTGTTAATGGAGCTGATACCTTATTGAGTCATTTATGAGAGTTGGGCAAGTAATGCCTCAGTGTTAAGACTTGTATTGTTAATGCCTGGTAGGAACCAAAGAAAGAATTGAAGAATTTGTGAATATAAATCATAAGTCCTGACATTATTGGGGGAAAACCCCCAAGGGATCTCTTTGTCTCACAGATGAAGTCAATCAGTATGCAGAGAGGTCAAGTAATAAGGAAGGCTAAGTGATTGGCAGATAGGGCATGTGGGTTTCTGAATTCCAAAGACCAGGGTATTTTCCAGGCAGATTGAGTTTTAAGTCACCTAATTTCTGGTATTTCTGCATAGCAAGCCCTAAAATATAAGGAAACGTTAGTATCTGAGTTCTGCCTTGGGGTAGATTCATCCCATCTTTTAACAGTGGGAAGACAAGTTAATGAAGCATTTATTTTTGCTGAATAACTAAGGGTGTCATCATCTAGGTGTTCATTTGAAAAGCCTAGCTCTTTTATTAGCTTCTAGGTTGCAGGGCAACTGTAGGAGTATTCTTGTGCATGTGTGTTAAGTATTAACTGCCAATGCTGTTCAAATGTTAAACTGTCCCTGTAGCCTCACAATAATAAATTTTTAAAGGTTAGTAAGTACAACATTGGTAGAAATTTGACTCTAATAACATATCCTGTACTCTCCTCTCTTATCTAAGCACTGTAAACACTATGATGCACATTTTGCTAACTATCAGAGAGTAGGTTCAGGCTCCAGTACCTTAGGGCTGTGTTGCATAATTGGTCAGGAGAACTTTCTGTCTCTGAAAATGTATCTAAGTAAGAAAATGAGCAGCTATATGAAGGTCAGAATTTTTTTTTGTCAACTACTTAAATAATTAAAGTCATTATATTGCTAGCAAATATATTTCTGTCACTCAAAGATAGTCTGGGGCTAGTGAGATGGTTCAGTGGTTAAAAGCACTTGCCTTTAACAGCCTGGGTTTGATTCCCTGGTACCCACATAAGGCCAGATGCATCACGTGGCAAATGTATCTGTAATTTGTTTGCAGTGACAGGAGGCCCCTTTCCTTTTCCCTTTCCCTCCCTCCTTCCTTCCTTGCAAATAAATAACTATTTAAAAAATAATTTTGTAGTAAAGATTATCAAACAGCACTCACTGTCAGTGGTCAAAGTAAAAGTTCTAAAATTTCATCATTTTATTTATTAAGTTCATACCTACAAATCTGTAAAATTCAGAGTATTTAGCCATTTATTCCTTACACAGGGTGTGGTATATCATCATTTGTAATCTGTGTACATATTGATTTGTCTTACTAATCTTCATAACATAGTTTGTTATATTTCCAGTACCTCCAAAAGTTTGTCCTATTGAATCACAGTATTCTAAGAGTGGTGATGGAGGTTTGAGAGTGAAGTGTCACGTTGGCCTTGTAAATAAAAAGGGGAATACTCCTTTGTAATCCTAATAAAGACCAGCTACTCTGGTAATAACAGGCAGAAGGAGCAAAATACGGGGAAGGGTGTTTGCCATGGGTTGTGGGGTGTCATGAGCATTTCTATGTATGTATTCTTTGCTCAGTGTGTTCAGTGTGCATGTGTTGGGAGCATGTGCATGTAGAGGCCACAGGTCAATGTCAGGTATTTTCTTCCATTGCTTCTCCGCTTTATTTATGTTTTGTTTTTTCAAGGTTGAGTCTTAACTCCAGTTCAGGTTGACCTGGAATTCACTGTGTAGTCTCAGGGTAGCCTCAAACTCACAGCAATCTTCCTACTTCTGCCTCCTGAGTGCTGGGATTAAAGGTGTGTGCCACCACACCTGGCTTCCACCTTATTTTTATGAGAGATGGGGTTTATCACTGATTCTGAAACCAATTCAGCTACAAAAGCTAGCTAGCAAGCCCTGGGGATCCTCCTTTTTCTGCCTCCTCAGTAAGAGAACTATATAATCTGTTTCCCATTGTAATAGAATTTATGGTGTAGTTTAGAAATGAAATGAATTTGTACTTTTTTTTGAGGTAGGGTTTCACTGTAGCTCAGGCTGATCTGAAATTCACTATGTAGTCTCAGGGTAGCCTCGAACTCATCTCAATCCTCCTACCTCTGCCTTGAGTGCTGGGATTAAAGGCATGTGCCACCATACCTGGCCTCTGTTTTTGTTTTTGTTTTTTAAACATTCAACTAAGAGACAAAACATTTAAAAACTTTTTTTTAAAGACTTCTGAAACTGATCGTAGCATGGTCTTGCAAATGCACAAAAATTTAGGATGAAGCTTTTTTGTACTAAAAGAAATTAACTTTGCTTTTCCTGTATTGTCTGTGAACCTGAGATTGTGTATAAATATGGACGGTGTACTCTGAGTGTTTTACCCACACTGCTAAGATGTCAGGCATCTCAGAACTTCAAAAGTCAGACTGCCAGATTGCACATTTCTTCACATTCTCTTTTGTTGAATTTTCAGCTAATTTGTCCTGACACTGCAGCTGCAGGCTCCACACTGCCCCGTCTGTCATTAAGAGCACCAGAGCAATCTAGAGGTTGGAACTGTTGGGAGTTAATTTGGCGTAAACCTAATTTTCAAAGATTTCTCAAGCTATGACATGTTGTGTCTCTGTGCTTGTTCTTCTGTTTAGGAAGGTCTTGCTCATATTGTAGACATGACCTTTACAGTTATCTTCTGGAGTGACTAGTGCTTTGAAGAGGAACCCTGAGGAGCTATGGAGATACTCAACCAGTTAAGCATGTCTCACAGGAATGCCAGTGTCCAGTTGAATGCCCTCCTTTCTTTTCCTTTTTAATCTCACAGCCATCCCTGTTAGCTGCTAGCAGATGATGGTTTTGGAGCCTTCTGTTAAAAGAAAGTACTAGTAATCACAGTGCTATCTTCACGCTACATAGCCTGAGTTAGTTATTACAGGTTTTGTTTTTGTGCAAATAAGAACTGAGAGTCAACTAACTTTTCCTAGCAAAGTACTGTTTCCCCATCTGTTTCCTACATGTGAGTGAAAAGACATACTCTTGCAGTACAATTCCCCAGTTCCAGGTCCACATCTACTAAGCCTTGCCTACTCTCTGGAGTCTAATCAAATGTATTGCCTGTAAAAATCCATCACTAAACTGTCCTCCTCATATAGGCAATCCATCCTTAGAGCTGATGGAATACAGCAAGACTATGGTCCAGTGAAGTATCCAAGTTACTGCTTTCACGTCCTGCATGCAGCACATGCGCTCATACTTATCCTCTTGGGTGTGCATTTTAGATTTGCCCTGTGTGCTCTCCTAACAACTCTTTGAGACAGAGTTAAAGATCATGAACCTTAGCTTGAACTGACTGGTGTCATGGCAACTAGCATTTCACCTTTCACTGGTCCCCACCTCATACATGCTGCAATATTTGTGCACATTAATAATTCATTGCAGAGTGCCAGGTTTCTTTGTGCTGTCAAGCTGTGTCAAGGACAGAATATGCTGTGCTATCTCAGATGTCATCTATCAGACTGTTGAGGGCAAGAGTAATTAGAAAGGAAAACTAGTCAGATTACTTGGGAAAATTCCTGAAAATGCTATGCTTTCTAGTCACCAATATTTTCTTGCAAGTAAGGAATTAAATGTTGATCAAAGTTTAATAATGCACTGCAGACAGCAGGAGTTTGCTTGTGGAAATAATGCTCAAGCTGTAATTGCTCACATCCATTTGGGCAGCAAGGCAATGATTAATAGCTTCAGTGCGCAGTCACATGTACTAGGCCCCAGCGGAAGCTGGGAACACAGTCTTCAAAGAAATCCAAGTGATCCTGGTATGAAAGCGCAGAGTAGGACCCAGAAAATTTTAAACACCAAAAGTGAACACCATGAGGCTGACTACAGCCTTAGATGGCTTACTCTACCTCATGGTGGCCTCAACAAATGTTTCTGGTCAACAGCCTCAGAAGCTGATGTATTTTGTAGCAAACTTTTGAGAATTGGCAAACATTTCTAAATAAGGGATATAGGCTTTCATCTTGAAATGTGGGATATGAAAAGATGCATTGTATTTCCTTTTTTTTTTTTTTTTTTTTTGGTTTGCCGAGATAGGGTCTCACTTTGGTCCTGGCTGACCAGGAATTCACTACGTAGTCTCAGGGTGGCCTCGAATTCACAGCGATCCTCTTACCTCTGCCTCCCAAGTGCTGGGATTAGCTGGGATTAAAGGCATGGCCACCAAGCCTGGCTATATTTTCTTTTTAAATATTTTCTTTTTATTTATTTGACAGAGAAAGAGGGAGAGACTGTGAGAGAATGAGTATACCAGGGCCTCCAGCCACTGCAAACAAACTCCAGACACATGTGCCCCCTTGTACATCTGGCTAACATGGGTCCTGGGGAATCGAACCTGGGTGCTTTGGCTTTGCAAGCAAATGCCTTAATGGTTAAGCCATCCCTTTAGCCCATATTTTCTTTATATAACAGGCTAAATTTGTTCCTGATTTCAGTAATGATGTTTTAAGCCCAGTATTAACCTACTACTCCTTTAAAAACTAAAATTCCATCTCAAAATAATGCTTTGTATTTCACAGATAGGTCCAACCTTTTGCCTTTATGACATATCTACAATGTATTGAGCCACATTTATAGGTATGCTGACCTTGGGCCTCAGATTGGACTTGCCTATATTATAACATACCAACCCACCATGTCACACTATACTAACCACTTAAAGGAGTTGCCTGAACAGTATACTTTTAATATTCAACTGGGAAAGACTTTAGTTATACAGCTATATTTGGGCTATGTGTTTTTTCCCCCTTTAAATATAAAGCTTTACTCACAAACAACTTTGAGACTGGTGTGGGGAGAGACCTAGGAGCAAAATAAGACCCAAACAGTGATGCTGTTTTTCATAAACAATGTAACCACAGTATCCTGCTTGTGTGAGAGATAAGCTAGAAGTGCTTACATTTGATATGTGTAAATCCTGCTTGGAGAACTGGAATAGGATTATGTTATTTTACTCAGTACTGTATGGTTAAATCATAGCTTATTATCTGCATGTAACTGATGTTCAAGAATTGTTTGTTGGGTCTGGGGACATGGCTCAGTCAGGAATATGCTTGCCATATAAGCATGAGGGCATGAGTTTGAATCCCCAGCACCCTCATAAAAGTCAAGCATAGGGATGCACACCTGTAACCATAGCACTGGGAAAGAGGAGACACAGCAGGATCCCTTGGGCTTGCAGGCTTAACTAGTCAAGCTGAATTGGTGAGTTCTGGGTTTAGTGAGAGACCTTGTCTCAATAAAAAAAAAAAAAAGGCAGAGAGCAATTGAAGACACCCAACCTCAGGCTCTGGCCTCCGTGTGCACAGACTTGTATATGCACCTGTACACATGAATAAACCCACACACATACACTTATAAACACATCCAAATGTGCACACACACCACAAGCTAAAAAAAAATTACTTTTCAAATAATTAAATACCACCAGACTCATTTTAGGTGAGAGAAAGGGACATTAACCCGTTTCAGAACTTTGCACCAAATTAAACCTGAAACAAAACTTGTTAATATGCTGTCACCTGCCTTTATTTTGTGCTGGGGATTGAATCATTTAACACCTGTAAACATAGCACATGAATATGGGGCACTTTTTTCTGGTGTTGGAGTTAAAAGTGGACACTGGTTACCAAGCAAAAAGTTCAGTAGTTCATATTTGTCAAATAGCCAATAGCAAGTCCTTACTGGTGCTTTAGATTGTGTGCAATTTCTTAGGATTCAGTATTAAATCTTTGTACTTACCTATATTAAGAACTTTTCAAACAAAAAGATAAAAGGTACTAAATTTATCCCTGTCTTTCAACACTAGGCAAACTTTTAATATAGACAATCCCTCCCAACTTAGAGTGGTTTGACTTGGAATTTTTGCACTTTATAATGATTTAAAAATGCTAACACTTTTAGCAGGAAATGAACCTTGAATTTTCCCTGGGCTGGTAATATCTGGCATGAGCTCTCTTGAAGCCCGATTGTGGGCTGATGTAAGTGCTCCGAGCACATTTCAGGTAGGCCAGTCTAAGTCTTATTGCTTGGTAGACTTGTTGTAGTAATGATATTTTGTTTTGTTTTTACCTCTAATAAGTTTATTGGGACATAAGTTCTTAGAGTCTCTGATGAACATTAAGAATATTTTTTTCAATAGACAACTAAAATATTCTAGACATTTTAGGTAATGTAAAAACATATAATCTTTGCCAGGTGTGGTGGCACATGCCTTTAATCCCAGCACTCGGGAGGCAGAGGTAGGAGGATCGCCGTGAGTTCGAGGCCACCTTGAGACCACATAGTGTGGTCTAGCAATCTGTGTATATATATCCTTGTGTGTGCACACCTTCAGATATTTTCCTCAGTCTTCGGCTATACCACACTGAACATACCTGAACTCGTCAAATGTCTTCTTCAGTTGCTTTCCATCTTCTTTTTTTGAGGCAGAATTTCTCACTGAACCTAAAGTTTACCAATCAAGGTAGACTAGTTAGCCAGCAAGCCCCAGGAATTTTCCTGTCTCCACCTCCCCGTAACCCGCGATTACAAACAGTCTTTGATATGGGTGCTTAGGAGCCACAAACAGTTTACCAGCTGAGACATCCCCTAGCCCCTGCAAACACTAATCTTAACTAGATACTTAAAAGAAGACAGGGGCTGGGGAGATGCCTCAGTGCTTAAAGGCACTTGCTTGCAAAACCTGCAGGCCTGGGATTCAATTCCCCAGTACTCACATATAGCCAGATCCAAAGATCTCACTCTGTAGCCCAAGCTGGCCTTGACTCACAGTGAGCCACCACACCTGGTTGACCATTTTTTATATCCAACAGTACTTCATCTCCTGTTAGTCTATTTAGACTATAAACCTTGGGTGCTGCACTATAGGGCTAAGATAGCTGTTCATTAATCAGTCTGTCACTCGGTAGGCATAGCCCTAAAAGAAACATCAGTACAGGGGCACCTGCTTGCAGGTAGACTGGAGGGTCCTCAAAAACTGGCCGTGCTGCGCAGAAAGGAGCCTCTGTCCCTGAAGCAGTTCAGATTAGCGGATCACTGTCATTGGAAAGGTGATAAAGAGTCTTCCACTAATGACTTTCTTTTCATCTCTGGACATCATACCCCCACAAAGCTCTTGTGTTACAGTTGTGTTGGTCACGGCTCATCATAAGCCTGCCATGACAATGATACGGTGCTAAGTTAACCAGACACTTAAAGGAGCTTCCCTTTTTGCTAAATGTAAAATAGTTTTAAGTGAGCTGGGAAATGTAATCACATTTGGTTGAGTTTCTGTGATCCTGGCTTTTCAAGCAAATGTGCAGTGTTGGTTCTAAAGCTTGCATCTTGCTTTTCTTTCAGACTACTAAGGCGTTTCTTCCTACAATGCTGGAGATTAATCATGGTCATATTGTGACAGTTGCCAGTTCCTTGGGATTGTTCAGTACTGCTGGAGTTGAGGTTTGTCAGATATAAAGCATTTCCTTCATTCATTCAGCTTACCTTGTAATGAACACATCACAAGATGACTTGCTGCTAAACCTTTGCAAAGGCCGGTGGTGTTTCCCTCTAAGCCAGGACCAGCCTTTCAAAGGGCATCTCTCACATGCTGTAAAATCACCTATGCCAGTTGGACAAGGTGGCAGCAGCCAGAGACATAAATGGGCCAGGCCTCAGGGCCTTCATTTTTATTAGCAGCTTTCCTTTGTGATTGTGGAAGGCTCAGGATGTAGAATGGGTCCATAGAGTGGGCAAGGCAGTGCCATGAAGTGAGCTTAAAGTTCACATTGTTTTGGCCAACCTGCCAAAAGTAAGATACCTGCTGTGAGCTTAAGACCACTGGCAGATGCTCTGTGTTATAATTTTGTAGAACCAGGCTTAATCAAACCCTGTTCTTAACCATGTTAAATTATAACTAACACACACAGTTCTGTACTGTTTATCTTACGGAGGCCTAGAAAATTGAAAAACATCATTCAGTGCACATATTTCTATATCATGTGTCCTTAAATTCTGGTTCATGTTTACAAAGTATAGTTGTCACTTTCATTTAAAATTCACCCAAGAGAAAGTCAGATCATAATAATATAAAATCTATGCTAGATTTGTCTTTGTTCTTCTTGCATCAATTTTAACAGGTTTTCAGTCGCCTTTACTAAACAGGAGACCATTTGTAAATTTTCTAGACATTTCAAAGGGAAACTGTCTACATTTTTAACTCCAGCCTTGCTAGCTTTCATAGAATCTTTTTGTGGTGACTTCCCCAAAGTAATGTGATACCTACTTGTTGTTGGAAAAAGTGTTCATCTGTTTACGTTGCTGCTTTGAAAATATTATTTCTGTACTGAATCACATCAGATGTGTCCTTTAAAATGGCTTTCTGTTCTCTGCTTGGTTACCTGGATTCTTCTGTAGCAAACGAGACTAGGGAGGCTTCAGGTTAGTTGGGGCCTTTTGCAAATACTTACCATTTCTGTTTTCCCCTTTCCTTCAGGATTACTGTGCCAGTAAATTTGGAGTTGTGGGTTTTCATGAATCTCTGAGCCATGAGCTAAAGGCTGCTGAAAAAGATGGAATTAAAACAACCTTGGTTTGCCCTTACCTTGTAGATACCGGCATGTTCAGAGGCTGCAGAATCAGGTCAGTAGAACCTTAACCTGATTACTGACAAAACAGTCTTACTGTGAGGATATGTGGAATTGATCTTCAGTCAGTCTTGCACTTTAATCCTCATTTGACAGTTTACCTTAGCCAGGTATAGTGGCTAACATCTGTGATCCCCAATACTCCTTGGGAGGCAATTCAGGAGGAGTACCACAAGAGCAAAGCCAGATTGGTATATAGCTTAGTTCTAGACCAAGCAGACTTACATAGCAAAATTTTGTCTCAAAAAAACAAAACAAACAAAAAGATAGTTAACCTGTATTTTTCACTGGTTAAGGTTTGCAAAGTGGCTATATAAAACTAACAAACTCTCAGGCTGGGGAGATGGCTCAGCAGTTAAGAACCCTTGCCACATGAGCATGAGGGCCTGAGACTGTCTGAATTCAATTCCCCAGGACCCACATAAATAATTTGGTATGGCCACACATGCATGTAACCCCAGTCCTACAGAAAATAGAGAATGGAGAATCCTTGCTGGGCTCACAAACACTGCAGCCTCAGGTCCTAAAAAAGACTCTATCTGAAGGAAGCACACAGCTAAGTGAGTGATAAGTCACCCATCGTTCTCCTCTGGCCTCCACACGCTACTCGCACAGACACACATTCACACAAAACAATTGAGGGCCTGCTGCCTTGCTGGTATTAACTTGCAGGAATTAATTCAAAGCATCAGATAAGAAGTGGCTTTTCTAGAACTTCAAGGAAAAGATACAAATGCCCAGGATTTTTCTTAGAAGTTATATCCTTCAGAGTTATTTTATTTCTGTAATATTAGTATTGGTAAATTAGAGCTCCAGAAGAAAATCCTTAATGTGATTTAAATTTGGACATGGAACAGTGCCATTGCCCCAGAGGAGTACCATCCATTTCTTCCGAAAAGACTGATTATTATGTTCTAGGTTTGGAAACCTGTGTTCCAGCAAGTGTACTTAGCTAGGTTCATCGTAATGGAATGAGAAGGACCTTTTACATTGACTAAAAACGCAGTGTCCACACTTAGAAAGGAGGCATACGGGAACATAAGTGTCATTCCATCTGACTTGAGCTCTGCAGAATGAACACAGTCATGAGTCATCAGGATACATGTGAAGGCATGCTGACTTTGAGATCTTTGCCTGGGTGAAGTTGCAAGGCACAGAAAGGTATCCCAACCAGTTCCCTGTTGGTTGGTGGCCATTCTTTACACATGCTGAATCGGACAGGTGGTGAAGTAGGTGGAGGGTGCTTTGAGTCATTTCAGTCTCTGGCTGGCGCCAAGTCTGGACTGAGAAATTAACTGTAGGGTCTGGGGATGTGGCAAGTAGTACAGCATGTGCTTAGCACATGTAAGGCCCTGGGTTTGATCCCCAGCATCAGAGAGAGAAGGAGGGAGGGAGGGATGGACGGAAGAGGAGAAACCTGAACTCAGATATATGCCTCATCTTCTTTTCTTGTGCCTTCCCGTGTGCCTGAGGTATGGTAGATCATGTTGACATTTTTCCTCTTATGTGCATAGGAACCATTTGCTCAGGGCCTTGAGGAACTGTGTCCTGTTTAGCATGGCAGCAGGTGCAAAGGTTCAAAGTTGTGCAAGATAATGAAGAGTAAAAAGAAAAAGGTTTTTTTTTTTTTTTTTTGAACTCATGGCAGTTACCCTACCTCTTGTGCACCACCACACCCAGCTGAGTTGTATTGTTGTGCTTACATGTAAACTTCATGAATTAATTTTTTAAATATTTTTATTTATTTGAGAGAGGGAAAGAGGCAGAGTAAGGGGGGGTGGAGAGAATATGGGTGTAGCAATCCTTCCAGCCACTGCAAGCAAACTCCAGACACATACACCACCTTGTGCATCTAATACTTTGTGGGAATTGAACCGAGGTCCTTTGGCTTTGCAGGCAAGTGCCTTAACTGTCGAGCCATCTCTCTAGACCCCATGAATTAATTTGAATGCAAGTGTCTGTGTGCCCTTTGTTTCAGAGGCCCTTAAGAATATGTCCTAGCTGTCCCTAGCTTTCAGCATTCTGAAAAGGGTGGCACTGGCTGTTACTGCACTAGAAAACATTATGCCAGTGTTTACACACCCTCCTTTTACCTATACCTAATGCCAAAAGTGTCACCTGTTTGGCAGGCTTAATGCTTATGATAACAAATATCTCCTTTTTCTATTCAAAATAAAAAGAATTTGAGATGTATCTTAAGGCATCTTCACAACCTATTTTTCTCACTTTATAGCCAACCAATGTGGCTTATTCTCCTAATTTATTTTTTAGATTCTACAAATAAAATGAGTGTATAGTAGGAATTTTTATTTATTTTGGTTTCTAGACAGTCTTATATATTCCTGGTTGTCCTCCAACTCCTTATGTAGCTGAGGATGGCCTTTAACTCCTAATTCTCCTGCCTCTACCTCCCAAGTGGTAGGATATGTGTTTCTTCATGCCCAGCTATAATGAGAACAATTTGAATAGGGACAAAAAAATAGAAAAGCAGGGCTGGAGAGATGGCTTATCAGTTAAGGCATTTGCTTGCAAAGCCAAAGGATCCTGGTTTAATCCTCCAGGACCCATGTAAGCCAGATGCACAAGGTGGCACATATGTCTGGAGTTCATTTTCAGTGACTAGAGGCCTTGGTGCACCCATCCTCTCTCTCTCTATTTCTCTCTTTCTCAAATACATAGAATATATTTTTTTAATAGAAAAACTATTTTTTAAAATGGAAAAGCATAATTTTTTTAAAAAAGCAAAATATAATAGTTAAATGTTTGTTGGGTTTTTTTTTGGAGGGGGTGGGGGTTCTCAAGTAGGGTCTCACTCTAGCCCATCTGACCTGGAATTTGCTATGTAGTCTTAACTGGCCTAGAACTCACAACAGTTCTCCTACCTCTGCTTCCTGAGTGCTGGGATCAAAGGCATGTACTACCATACCTGGTTCAGTTAAATGTTTTGATGTTTTGTTGTCAGTCTTCCCTATTGTGCTAATTCTTGATTTATTTTTGATCATAAATGTTTTAGGAAAGAGATTGAGCCCTTTTTGCCCCCTCTGAAGCCCGATTACTGTGTGAAGCAGGCCATGAAGGCTATCCTCACTGACCAGCCCATGATCTGCACCCCTCGCCTTATGTACATTGTGACCTTCATGAAGAGGTAACCAAGAGGCCTGCCGTGCTGCCTGCCCCAACATTTAATTTAACTCAAGGCTTGGCATTTGCTAACTCTGGCTTTTCTTTCCAGCATCCTTCCTTTTGAAGCAGTTGTGTGCATGTATCGGTTCCTGGGAGCAGACAAGTGTATGTACCCCTTCATTGCTCAAAGAAAACAAGCCACAAACAACAATGAAGCAAAAAATGGAATCTGACAGAGTCAAAGCATCTTTTTGTATGGAGTATCCTTCCTCCCAGAAGACGATCAGGACAGCTCAGTCTATGCACACCAGCAGGACTGATATTCTCTGGATTCTAACCCCATGTTGACTTTTGTTTTTTATAATCAACTTTTTTAAAAAAAGATAAAGTGTAAATTAACTGACTAGAAAACTTGGAAAATGTGATCATAAATGTGTGCTAAAGT
Organism: Jaculus jaculus; assembly: GCF_020740685.1. Taxonomy (NCBI): domain Eukaryota; kingdom Metazoa; phylum Chordata; class Mammalia; order Rodentia; family Dipodidae; genus Jaculus; species Jaculus jaculus. Next base: position 143,866,318 of record NC_059103.1, read on the forward strand.
TGTTGCCAGCAGGGTCTTTTTAGAAATGACCCTAAGACCAGTCTAGTCTTTAGACAAGCACTGGGTGGCATCTTTGGGCTATCATTGTTGTTTTTAATGATCATAAAGTCTAGATATGAAATCTATAATGTGTTTAATTTGTATGATTTTTCTGAATTCTCATAGAGCTTACTCATTGTTGTCATGAAATTCTAGCCAACTGACATTCTTGAAACTCCAAGGAGTAATGGTTTTCTAAGTTCTACTTTTGCAAACCCGGGTGGCTTTTTCATGGTGTTTGTATATTCAGCTCTTTTAGAAAGGAATTTTGCAGTCCCCATCACTGTGAAGTCCATGACATCTCAGCATCACAGTGAGGGTGACCAGGTCTCTTTCTTAAACTTGTAATAACTAAAGTATTAGCTGATTTTTAAATTTTATCTCTGAAATACTTCATGAAGTGTCTTGAGACCTAGTTATCCAAAAAGATCATACATTTTCTACCTGTGGATTTTGCTGCGTATAGAAAGTGCCCTTTCCTCAGGGAGTTGCTGTGTTTTGTGCTTGGGGCTGGACTCTTGTCTAAGCAAACAGCAACTCTGCAAAGAAAGTTTCGGAAAACAGAAACTTCTACATTAAAAAGTCTCCATTTTTGTGCCAACTATGATTAGTGAGGGGGAAAATCCTTATTGTATGGAGTATGTGTGGAAGGGTGTAAAGATTCCTTTGAAAGGTTTATTCACATTGTAGAACCGCAAATGACATTTTTACAGTATTTTTTTGTAAAGCAAACTATTTTGTGCCTTGAATTTGGTATATGTGTATTAGTGAAACATTGTAAAAGTGAATTTCTACCTCTGTATCTAGATGTGTACCATCCACTTGTAAATTACCTATGAACTATTATGTGATTGATTTTTTTTTTAGAATGTCTTGTTTAAATAGTGACCAATGTTTAAGGCTATTAAAATAAGCCAACTTTTACTAATTGGGACATTTTATAAAATTTATGATTAAATGCAAAGAATTAACTTACTACCTGACTGTACTTATCAGTTATCAATTACATTCAGTATAAGGAAAATTACTGTGTTCTTCCCCCACCCCCTATGTCCCACCCTGTGCCCTACCTCACTTTATCAAAAATATTTGAGTCACCCGGATCCCAGCACTTGGGAGGCAGAGGTAAAGGGATTGCCTTGAGTTTGAGGCCCCCCTGAAACTACATAGTGAATTCCAGGTCATCCTGGGCCAAAGTGAAACCCTACCTTGAGAAAAAAATATGTTTGAATCAGATAACATTTGGGAACAATCTGGGTAGAGTGCAGATACCCCAATCTTCAATGCTACTATCTTCCTATAGTAGCAAAGCAAGGGCTTGCTTATTTTGTAAGTGGGGACCCAGAATAACTTACTGCCTATGTTAGTTTGGCTGCACCATGGATCAAAGCTGCAGGGTCACATGGGAGAGAGGTCAGGCTTACTGCCCATGCTCCTCGTATGGATTGTAAAGAAGAACTTTTTGTGTTTGGGCATCTCTTTATGAATGTAACCACACCATGAAGACCTTATTACAATGAGGCACTGCCTACAGCTTAATTTTTTTTGGAGCCAAGCTATTGCTGTAGCCCAAGTTAACCTGGATTCAAGCTAGCTTTGAATTCATATCAGCCTTCCTACCTGTGCCTGCCAAGTGCTGGGATTAAAGGAATGCACTGCCATACCCTCGCTCCACTTAATTTTTTTTTTTGTTGGGGGGGGGGTTTCGAGGTAGAATCTCACAGTGATCTTCCTACCTCTGCCTCCCAAGTGCTGGGATTAAAGGCGTGCACCACCACGCCTGGCTACTCAATTTTTAATTATGGATTTAAATAAGTACTTTTAAGTAGTAGTATAATGTGTGTTGAGGACAGCTATGTTCAGGTTATCGGGTTTGTTATGATAGCTTGGAGCACACACTATCCTAGAGAAATCTGTTATTTAATGACCCATTTATTGCCTCAAAACCAAGAGGAATCTTTTTTTTAATTATGTTTTATTAACAACTTTCATGACTATAAGCAATATCCCATGGTAATACCTTCCCTCTCCCCACTTTCCCCTTTGAAACTCCATTCTCCATCATATCCCCTCCCCTTCTTAATCAGTCTCTCTTTTATTTTGATGTCATGATCTTTTACCTCCTATTATGATGGTTTTGTGTAGGTAGTGTCATGCACTATGAGGTCATGGATATCCAGGCCATTTTGTGTCTGGAGGAGCACGTTATTAGGAGTCCTACCCTTCCTTTGTCTCTTACATTCTTTCTGCCACCTCTTCCTCAATGGACCCTGAGTCTTGGAAGGTGTGATAGAGATATTGCAGTGCTGAGCACTCCTCTCTCACTTCTTCCCAGCACCATGGTGTCTTCTGAGTCATCCCCAGGTCACTGCTATATGAAAAGAGAAGGTTCTCTACCAAACGTGAGAGCATTAATATATGAACATCAAGAGAAGTGCTTACTGGCCAGTTTGATGAGCTTAGTATATACATTTAGCCAAACAGCAGCAGACGTTACACCCCTAGGGCTCATGACTATCCCTGTTGTAGGTTTTCAGTATCAGGGATGTATTTGCTCCCATGGAGTGGGCCTCCAGTCAAATTAGAGGGCAGTTGGTTGCCACCATGACAGATGTGCCACTATTGCACCCATTGGCTCATGTGGCCTGGCTGGCCAAATATAAGGCTTGCAGTGTCCACTGTTGAGTATCTTTACTGGTGATTTCTTTCTCTTCCATTGAACTTCATGCAGAATAAGAGGGATCTCTACATTTAATTTAATCTTGTTTCTTTTTTTTTTTCTTTTTCTTTTTCTTTTTTTTTTTTTTTTTTTTGAGATAGGGTCTCACCACTCTAGCCCAGTTTGACCTAAGACTCTGTAGTACCATGCTGGTCTCGAACTCATAGCAATCCTTCTATCTCCCAAATCCAGGGATTAAATTCATGTGCCACCACAGCTCAGCTCTCGCTCACTGTTTTGTTAGCTGTAGAGTTTGAAAAGAATCCTGTTCATGCAACTTATGAACTACAGGGTTCCTACATGTTCTGTTTCTTCATGTGTGTGTGTGTGTTTTACCTGCACTCATGCATTTGTGCTATTTTTCCCAAACATGAAATCTCTTATGGTCAAGTCAGTTGAGTGGATCACTTTTATAATTACAGGGTTCTTTCTCTGGCTGGTTAATCATCTGTATCTAAACCCCACTCCCTCTGCCCTGATATTAGTGCTGACTCTTCTAAATTGGATCTCTTTTCTGTCATTTGTGTAAATTCTTAGGGCCAACAGGCTTGAGGATAACCCCACTAGGGAATACCACTTCTCTCCCCAGCCAACACTCCTATTGAGTGGGACCCAGAAATGAAAAAAGTTTCCAAGCCAGCAGAGATGAAGTCCAACTATTATCCTCTTGATCTACCAGGTCGGCTGCTCTGTCACAGAAGATTAGATTAGCTTGACAGGATTGAACTATATAAAGCCAGGCTGGTTGTGGGTGTGTGGGTGTGTTTAAGCATGAAAGGCTATAGCTTTCAAAAGTTTTCCCAAGTTAAAAAAAGTTAAGTCTCTTTTCCAAAGTTCTTTTCCAACTATCAGACATAATTCTAAATTGATGTTGACCTGAATCTTGGAAACTTGTTTTTGTCTCCAACAAAATCTAAAATCAGTGAGGGCTGGGGGAGCCAGGCAGTTCTTGCCATACCAAGTATTAAGCCTGCATCTGGTTGCAAAGAGGAGTACACAAGCCAAGCTATAATGGTCAGGAACTAGCCAGAACTCAGAGCTGAGGAGCATAGGACATGTGCATACACGGTTTAGCAGGTAGGGTAGGCATCTGAACCAGGCTCTTAAATAGCTTTAACTGCGGTACTAGCTTTGTGTATTCTGCCGCAAATGAAGCTTCTCAGTGTAGTGAGGTCTGGGTCAGGTCTGAAGGAGAGATGGCAGCTGACCGCCTGGAAGGGTTGGTGTTGCAGTCCGGTTCACATTGCTGGTAGAAATCACCCAACCAAGAGCAGCTTCTGGGAAAAAGAGATTTATTTTGGCTTACAGGCTCGAGGGGAAGCTCCACGATGGCAAGGGAAAACGATAGCATGAGCACAGGGTGGACATCACTCCCTGGCCAACATAAGGTGGACTACAGCAACAGGAGGGTGTGCCAAACACTGGCATGGGGAAACTGGCTATAAAGCCCATAAGTCCGCCCCCAACAATACACTCCCTTCAGGAGGCATTAATTCCCAAGTATCCATCAGCTGGGAACCTAGCATTCAGAACACCTAAGTTTATGGGGGACACCTGAATCAAACCACCACATTCCGCCCCTGGCCCCCATAAACTGATATCCATACATGATGTAAAATACAATGCATTCAGTCTGACTTTAAAAGTCCCCATAGTTTTTATCAATTCCAATGATGTTCATACATCCCCATAATTCAAGATCTTTTAACTGAGCCGAAATACCAAAAAATAACCTCAAAAAACCGATAATGGCACAGAATAAATATTCACACTGCAAAAGATGGCATTGAGCATAGCAAAGAAACATTCAACCAATACAAGATTTAAAACAACCAGGGCAAACATCAAACTCTGTAGCTTAAGTCCAGCAACTCTAGCCAGTGACAAATCTTCAAGTCCGATAATTCTAACCAGCAACAAGTCTCTGGCATTCCAATTCTGCCCCTCCAGCTAGGCTACTCACAGTCCTGGGAAACTTCATCAGGACCGGCAGCTCCTCGGCAGCCATCTCATGGTCCCGGCATCTCCACTGGGTCTCCACTGCAAGCCACGGTCCATCTTCATGGCCCCATGGGGTCTCTATGCAGGCAACCAGCAAACCCGCTTCACACTGCCCAAGGCCATTTCCAAAACACAAGACCGTGTTGCAAACTCAATGACCCTCTTTCCAGCATTTCTTATACTCCACGATACCAGGTAGGGTGCCAATTTGTTAATCCAGGGGAGGAACAAAGCAGACTTTGAAGAACAGGACACTCCTTGAGCACTCAGACCCCTTCAAAAGAGTTGACATTCTTCCTATTGCCCCAGCACAGGTCAGCTAGCCCAGTTTCAAAGGTTGTAATCTCTCAGTTGCAGCTGAACGGGCAAGAGTTCACCCAAAGATTTTTCTTTCTGTGCCATATCCCTCTACACACACCAGTTCATTTCTACGCAAAGCAACCCTGCACAACTTCTCAGGACATGGGCACAAGAGCAAGCTTCTCACACAAACTGCTAGCCCAGTCCAAGTAAAGCTCTTTTTCACCCTCATAAGCCAAACCTCACAGTCCATAGTTCTTAATGCATTCGGGTCTTTCAACTCTGACCAGAATAGTCCATCAAGCTGTACAGCACTGCAAGGCATCTCTTAGGCCAAGGTTTCAAATCCTCCCACATTCCTCTTGAAAATCAGCTCCAAAAGGCCAAAGCCACACAGTCAGGTGTCTAGCAGCGACCCCACTCCTCGGTACCACTTTACTGTTGCAGTCCGGTTCATATTGCTGGTAGAAATCACCCAACCAAGAGCAGCTTCTGGGAAAAAGAGATTTATTTTGGCTTACAGGCTTGAGGGGAAGCTCCATGATGGCAGGGGAAAACGATAGCATGAGCACAGGGTGGACATCACTCCCTGGCCAACATAAGGTGGACTACAGCAACAGGAGGGTGTGCCAAACACTGGCATGGGGAAACTGGCTATAAAGCCCATAAGTCCGCCCCCAACAATACACTCCCTCCAGGAGGCATTAATTCCCAAGTATCCATCAGCTGGGAACCTAGCATTCAGAACACCTAAGTTTATGGGGGACACCTGAATCAAACCACCACAGTTGGTCAGGCAGCTTGGAGGTTGAGGGTGGAGTTTGGGTATACTAGGAACAGATTATCAGGAAAGGCTCAGAGGTCAACAAAGGATTATATGCCTCTGGCTAAAACATGGAGCATGGGGAACTAGGATCCCTGAAAGTATAGTTTTTAAAACGTGGAGCAGAGGAAGAGATTGACATCCATTCCTAAAAAGATCCCATCTTGACAGAATGTCCAGATAGAGAGTGGGGCTTTCTTTGATACAGAAGAGAGAACACAAAACCCCCTAAACTGCTGGAGAGAATTCCAAGACTCAGGAAGTGTTTTGAAAGAGGACTGAGGGGTAAACAGCCTGTAAAAGGGAGAGTATCAAGGATGGAGAACTAGGGCTGAACTGTGCAGATATAACTTGAGAGTTTAGGTTACTGAATGCTAGCATGTCGCCAAGGCATTTTCAGTAGGAAAAGCAGAATCTACAGTGAATCCAATTTTAAAATGTTGCACCTGGGCCCAGGCCCAGTCCTGTAATCCCAGCTACTTAAGAAGCTGAGGCAAGAGGGTCAAAAGTTCAAGGTCTGTCTGGTCCTATAGAGTGAGTTCAAGGTCAGTGTTGGCAACTGAAATTCTGTCTCAAAGTAAAAAACTAAAAGGCTGAATGAACTAGCCTTGTAGCTGTAGTAGCCCTGTCCTCAGGAAAGGGGTTGATGCTATTTGCATAGAAGCTGTAATGTGACTAAACACAGGAGAGAGAGGTAACAATAAGAAAGCCAGGGACAGCTGGGGCAACTTTGGGCCCAAGTTATATGGAGAGCAACTTCCGGGCTGGAGAGATGGCTCAGTGGTTAAGGTGCTTGCTTACAAAGCCTGACAGCCCAGATTCAGGTTTTATTCCCCAGTACCCACATAAAGTCAGATGCATAAAGTGGTACATGTGTCTGGAGTAGCTTTTGTAGTGGCAAGAGGCCCTGGTGTGCCCATTCTTTTCTGTCTCTCCCTATCTGCCTACCTATTTATCTCTGTCTTTCTCACGCTCTGCTTGCAAATAAACATAAATAAATGAAATTTTAAGAAGAAGGAGGAGGAGGAGAGGAAAAAAAAGGAGGGAAAGTTCCTCCTCTCAAAGAGACAGACTAGAAACAAAGCTCTTCTGTGCCTGGCTCTGTCTGCAGCCTGAGTCACACTTCAGAAACTTCAGCCGGGCCCAAGGAAAAGAGTCTGTGTGGCCAGCCCTGGGGCAGAGGCCCAAAAGGTGAAGGACAGTGTTAACAGATAGCACATGGCATCTTTAACCTTGCACTCAAGTTTCTAGTAACCAAATCCATTGCTAAAACACCAAAGGAAAACTTCTCCCTAAGTAAAACCTGGAAATTGTTGTTCTTTGGCAATTGTGTTTGCTTGGCCTCAGAAGCATGAACTGCTTAAATGTACAGGCAATGTTTCATGAGAACCCTGGGGGAAAAGAGAATACATTTCAACTATCACCAAATAGATACATATTAGTTTAAATGGATTCTTCTTACATGCCAAAACAGAAAGGGCTTCTATCAGTCTGTTTAGAAAGAGAGGTTCCTATCTGGTTCCTGAAGCATTAAGCTCACTCAGGCCAGGAACCACTTTGGGCAGAGCCCAAGTCAAGATAGACATCCCCTGTCTCCCAGTGAATGTCAAGATAGAGCGTTTCATGGTCCCAGTCCACCTTCTTACCCTGGGTTTACAACCCCACATCATGCAGTGATAGCACAGCATGCATTTCACAATTACCTGTCTCTGAGAAAGCTTAAAGGCTCACAGTGACAGAATCCTGCTTAATGATTATTTGTCATTTGCCTTACTTCAGGTGTTTGGGTTTTGTTTTGTTTTTTTGTTGTTGTTTGCTTCATTTGAACTCACTATGTCATGGAGGACGACCTTGAACCACTGATCCTCTTGCATTCACTTCCCAGCTGCTATAATTACAGAAGCACACCGCCATGCCTGGTTTATCCAGTGCTAGTATTGAACCAAGAGTTTTGTGCAGGATGGGCACTCTACCAACTGAACCCAAAATCCCCAGCCACCTACTTTGCTCCATTTTCAGAGAGAATTGACATAATATCTTCCAGGAGCTTTAACAATCATTTTAGCTGTGACTGCTAAAGCCTTTGTTAACACCGGCCAAAAGCAAGAGTCTTGATTAGCAAGAAAAACAAAGTGTCTTCATCCCAGATTCAAGGTTTGAGGTTTTCCTGTCAAAGTGATGGAAATCATGCTGCAGGGAGAGCCTAGCAGCGGTGAAACATGCCTCCTGTGCTTGCCCACGCATCCTGGGTGGTCCACCTGGACACCTAGTGGCTAGCTAGCTCCCCTCCCCCTAGGGAAGAGCTGGAGCTAGGCTTCACTGCAGCTCACAGTACCGTCTCTGGCTAGCCCTACTCATCTGAGTCCCACGGGTGGCTAATGGACAGGTGGCAATCCTGGTTCAGACACAGATACACGTATCCTGGAGAGTTCCTCTTCAAAGGCTCAGCGTTGTGGATGGAATCATGTCCTTCCAAAGAATACATGGAAGTCCTGTAAGTGAAAATCTGGGCGTGATGGTGCATGCCTTTAACCCCAGCACTTGGGAGACTGAGGTAGAATTGTGATGAGTTCAAGGCCAACTTGGGCTACAGAGTGAGTTGTAGGTCAGTCTGAACTAGAGTTAAAAAAAAAAAAAAATCCTTATTTGAAAATAGGGCCTCTACAGACGGAGTCAGGATGAGGTCATATTGGATTAAGTACCCTTCATGAGTCATCAGTGTCCTTATCAGAAGAGACAGAAACAGTGGGAGAAGACACCTCACAACCCTACAACGACAGAAGCTGGAGTGTACAGCTGCAAGCTAATGAGCACCAAGGAATTACACCAAGGATTGACAATGACAAGAGAGAGGTGTGGCGCTTTCCCCCTCAGAGCCTCTAAACAGGAGCAGACCCTACCGACACCTTAATTTCAGATGTCTGACCTCCGAACTGTGAAAGAATAGATTTCTGTTATTTTAGTTTTGGGGTACTAGACACGGAGCCCTGGAACTTGCATATGCTAGTCTAGTGCCTTGTCACTGAGCTACATCCCCAGTCCAACAGCTCTTATTTTAAGCCACTGGGTTTGTGAAGCTGTTCCTGCAGTCCAAGTGACATCAGGGTCAGTTATGAGCCCAGCTGAGCTCAAATTCTCTTCTCCCGGCTGGGTGTACTGAGCCTGTGTTAGCCTTCGAATGCCTCCGTCTCCTCCTGTGTGAATCGGGAATAAGGACAGGGCCTCTGGTAAGAGTGTGGTGAGGGCTAGGAGAGGGTGTGTGGAAAGCACTTGAACGGCCCCACACTGCGTAAGTGTGCAAAGATCTCGCTAGGCTGAAGCATATGAAACTGCAATCACTCAACTATTTTGATCTACAGAAAGACAATTACAGGGCTGGAGAGATGGCTCAGTGGGTAAAGTGCCAGCTGTACAAGCAGGAGAACCGATATAAAATGCTAGACAGGGGCTGGAGAGATGGCTTAGCGGTTAAATGCTTGCCTGTGAAGCCTAAGGACCCCGGTTCGAGGCTCGGTTCCCCAGGTCCCACGTTAGCCAGATGCACAAGGGGGCGCACGCATCTGGAGTTCGTTTGCAGAGGCTGGAGGCCCTGGCGCGCCCATTCTCTCTCTCTCCCTCTATCTGCCTTTCCGTCTGTGTCTGTCGCTCTCAAATAAATAAATAAATAAATAATTTTTTAAAAATTGATTAAAATGCTAGACAGGGATGGCAACTCACCTGTAATTCCAGCCCTGGAGAGGCAGAGACAAGGCATCCCCAGGGCAACACCCAATACCAACCTCTGTCTTCCTCACACACAACATGTGTCCACACACATTTAAACACACATACACACACATAACATACACATGGGGAAAAAAAGCCATTGCACATGATTTGCTTAACAGTAGTGCAGAGGGGCAGTGTCTGTACTCACGTTCTAGTCTGCTTCCTAGTACTGCTTTGTCTTTCCAACAACACGAACACTTCCCAATTCCCAGGCATCGCTCAGGTGTCCCACAGTTCAGCCTGATTTCTGACTCTCCTAAGAATTAGTGCAGATTCCTGGGAGGCAGAGGAAGGAGGGTGGTTGTGAGTTCGAGACCAGCCTGGGACTACAGAAAGCATTCTGTGGCAGCTTGGCCTAGAGTGAGAACCTATCTTGAAATAAAGTTAGTGCAGATGCCACAGGATGAACAACTTAATGCCCCAATACTGCCCCTACTTCAGATGGCAGCTGCAAATGGGGCTCCAGGCCACCTGCCTCTCTGCCTACTTGATTACAAATTCAGGGACTCCCGTAACCCCACACAGGTTGCTACTTCCACAGAATGCTGAAGAACATCCAGAAAACACTGCAGTAGTTCCATCTTACTAAGGAAGGAAGCAGGGAACAGTGAAGTAGAAGAGATGCGGAACAAAGCTCATGGGAAGAGTGTGGTGGGTCACACGGCCCCACAAATCCCAATGTGCTCAACAACCCAGTTCTCCAAGCCTCACTGTTCAAGAGGATCCTTTTGTTCTGAGTTTTATTTGTTTGTTTGGTTGGGTTTTTTTTGACATTCACAGATGCTGCTACTCATATAACTCTAGGCTGGCCTTGAACTGGCTATTTAGCCTAGGCTGGTCCTGAACATTTTTTTTTTTTCTGTTTTATTTATTAGCTACAGAGAGGGAGACAGAGATAGTGAGAATGGGCATGCCAGGGCCTCTAGCCACTGCAAAAGAACTCCAGACACATGTGCCACCAAATACATCTGGCTTATGTGGGACCTGGAGAATTGAACCTGGGTCCTTAGGCTTTGCAGGCAATTGTCTTAACCACTAAGCCATCTCTCCAGCCCCTGACCCTGAACTCTTGATTCACAGGCCTCCATCTCCCACGTGCTCAAATTGCAGGTCTCTATCACCATGCCCAGCTGATCAAGAGGTTTTATCTAATTATTTAAAAGTTTTACTTACTGATGTTTTATTTTTTTTAAAAGTTGTACTCTTAGAACCCCTCACCCCTGCCCCAGTTCTGGTGAAGGTTACTGGCATTCACTGCAGGGAGCAAGAGGTTTCAGTCAGTCTGCTGGGAGCAGGGAGGGCAGGATGGTGCCTCAGGCTAGTTCCATCTACCCTGAGCTCTTACAGTCTTTCCACCCCCTCTTCCACAGTGTTCTCTGAGCCTTGGTGGACAAGGTCAAGACTGATTTAGTGTTGCTTTCTCTGTTGCCTCTGGATCTATTTTGATGAGGTTTGAGTGACCACATTGTCACCATCTCCCTGGAACTGGTTTTCAGGGTACCATGAGAGCAGTATTCATGTCACTGCTTCTCCTGTAATGACTTCTGCGCCCAGCAGATGAGATGGAGGTGACCCGTCTCATGGCTCTCTTTTCCCTATTCTTTTTGTTTTGTTTCGTTTCAGAGTAAGTTTTCGCTCTAGCCCAGGCTGATCCAAAACTCCCTCCATAGTCCCAGGCTGGCCTTGAACTCAAAGATCCTCCTACCTCTGTCTCCTGGTGCTGGGATTAAAGGTGTGTGTCACCACATCTGGCTCTCTCATTGTTTTTTTTTTTTTTTTTTTTTTTTTGTGTGTATGTGGTTGTTGTTTTTTCCCTGGGGTGCTGGGGGAGGAGTTTGGTCTTTTGAGGTAGGGTCTCACTCTAGCCCAGGTTAACCTGGAATTCATTATGTTGTCTCAGGGTGTCCTCAAACTCACATTGATCCTCCTACCTGTGCCACCCAAGTGCTGGGATTAAAGGTATGTGCCACCACACTGGGCTGACTCTCAATTCTTGATTCATTGATGTTTCTTGGTTCTCCCCAGTATTCTCCACCCTCTTTAAGATAGAACAGATTCTCTTTTAGCTAAAAAGACAGAGCAGTTTAAATTAAAGAGGATAAACCTAGTTATTAGAGAAAGTTGATGTGTATGTCCACTCTTCTTAATGAGCAGTGGTATATTTAAAAATTTTTTAAGTCTAGGTTTGTTAATAAGTTTGTTGGCAACTGGGGAATAAATTCCATCTTTTTTCTCCCTAGAGGAGAGTGATGGTTGAAAATTCACCCTGTGTTACCTCATTAGCATAACTTCAGGTATGGTTGAAAGGGGCAGTTTAAGAATAGTTAGACACTCTTACCACTTTCAAAGTTTAGTTTTAGCTCTGTACTATGAACTGAGGACAAAGACCAAATATGTTTTATTACATTTCAGCTAATGTGCTGAAGCTATATTTATTATATGGATATATAATACATATATTAATTATATTAATATATATTAAATATATATTTTATTAAAATATTTTATATTATATTAAATATATATTTTATATGTTAAAACATATTTTATTTACTAGCGAGAGAGGCAGAGGTAGAGAGAGAGAATGGGTGCACCATGGCCTCCAGCAGCTGCAAATGAACTCCAGGTGCATGTGCCCCCTTTTGCATCTGGCTTACATGGGTCCTGGGGAATTGAACCTGGGTCCTTTTGCTTTGCATGCAAGTGCCTTAACCCCTGAGCCATCTCTCCAGCCCATGAAGGTATTTTTTTGTATGTCTGAGGACAAGGGCCCTTGTTGCTAACAAAAATGCTCATGCTAACACTTGGCACAGAGTCTAGGACACCAAAAGACCCTCAATAAATGTAGGACCTATGTGACCCATTACACTCTTCAAATACCTGTGGCCATCTTGTCTGTGACATCTGCCTTACCTATGAAAAGGATTTCCAGGTTATTATTATTATTTTTTTTTTTCTTGCTCTGTTGCAGAATTTTCAGGCCCTTTGACAAAAGTTTGCTCTCCTTCAGCCTCACGTGCATGCAGGGGTAGTTGGTGAGGCAGCCCCACCCAGGCGGATCAGATTCAAATTAAACAGAGAGAGATCTCCCAAGCCCACACAATACCTAGCGTTTTGGAGAGTAAAAGCGAAAGTTCTGGAAAGGGCCAGCACTGAGGCGGATGCAGAGTAACCTATAAACACTACTATTTTCTCCTGGCTGTACGTGACAATGAAAAGCTTATCCTTATAGGAAAAAAAAAAAAAAAAAAAAAAAAAGATTAAATAGAAGTGCTGCTGTTTATTTCTTTCCCCTTTGGCGATGGAGGCAGGGTGTGCCCGGGCTTTGCAACGCCCCTGGAGGTGCACCTGATGCTTTCCTCAACCCAAGGACTCTGGAGCCCCAGCCGCTGTCCTCCGCATTCCTGGAGGCCTGGGAGCCAGGAAACGCAGAACCTGGCCAAGGAGTGAAGAAATGAGTAAGGCTGCCACGGAAGGAACTGAATGGAGCAAAAGCTGCGGCCCAGGGGAGATTCCCTAACCACAGTTCCTCCAGCTGCTCCGACTTCCTGTCCTCCACCGCCCGGAGGGTGTCCCCGAAGACCGTCCCCGGCCAGCTGAAAGCCCGGGAACCATTGCTCCTTACCTGCTGCACACGCAGCCGCGGGAGCTCCGTGCAGTCCGGACTGCTCGCTTCGTCTCCCGGGGACCAAGCCTTTGGGAACAGGTTTCGCTCAAGCCTCTAGGTTTTTAAATGTGCTCAGTGAAGCACAGAAGACGAGGTTTGTTTCACGCGGGCACTTCTAGTGTATCCGCCACAAGAAAATGTCAGTTTAAAATGATTTATCTTAGAAAGGAAGAAGTGTTTTATGGATAGGGGAAATTAAGTAACTGGGAAGATAGGTTAAATGTTAGCTGAAAAGGAAAGGATGAAGTTCCTGTGGAGTAAGGAAAATGCAGAAAGAACAGGTTTCACCAGGTCAATCTACTAAAATGCTTGTTGGCGGTATCGGCTTGCAGCCTTATGGTTTATAGTATTTTCTTGTTGTTGGCGCCCCTAAGATCACCTCCTGGAAGTAGGAAAATGGGCAAAAAAAAAAAAAAAAAAAAAAAAAAGACCAGATGGGAAGAATGGTACAGCTCTTAGAAGATTAGATTAGCAAACTGTGTCTGTGCATACCTATAACTTTTGACGCAGAATGTGGAAGGAGAAGCATCTTATGACCAAGATCAGCCTGGGCTGCATATATACATGCATTCCATATGAAGCTGCAATTCTACTTGTGCATATAAATCCAAAAAATTGAGAGTCTCAAGATGATCATTTGTATACCCAGTTTTGTAGTGCATTTACACACAATAGCTAAGAAACAGAAGGAGACACACAGGAATATTATTGAACTTTAAAAAGGAAAGAAATGAATTGGTCACCTACAGTGAACATCTGTATATCTGCTACTTAGGAGACCGAAGCAGGGAAGAGCAACTGAACTTAGGAGTTCTAGGCCAGCCTGGATAATATAGCAAGACCATGTCACAAAAGAAAAAAAAAGAAAGAAAGAAAGAAAAAGAGTAAGAAATGACACATGCTCCAATATAGAGGAAGAGGACTTTATGCTCAGTAAAATGAACGAGACATAAGAGGACAAATACTATACATTGTATAGCTCCATTATATGAAATACCTAAGATTTTTCAATTTTTTTCGGATTTATTTACTTATTATTATTTTTTTGGGGGGGTTGAGGTAGGGTCTCACTCTAGCCCAGGCTGAGCTGGAATTCACTATAGAGTCTCAGGGTGACCTCAAATTCACGGGGATCCTCCTACCTCTGCCTCCCAAGGGCTGGGATTAAAGGCGTGTGCCACCACGCCTGGCTTCCGATTTATTTTTATTTATTACAGAGAGAGTGAGAATGGGCACACCACAGCCTCTAGCTACTGCAAATGAACTCCAGATGCATGTGTCACCATGTGCATCTGGCTAATATGGGACCTGGGGAATTGAACCTGGGTCCTTAGGCTTCGCAGGCAAGTGCCTTAACCACTAAGCAATCTCTCCAGCCTCAACCTAGGATGTTTTTTTTTTTAATACTTTTGGGATGGAGTGAGGCTTTGCAGGCAAGCACCTTAACCACCAAGCTCTCTCTCCAGCCTCTAGTTTTTTGGGTTTTTTTCTTGATTTTTGAGGAAGGGTCTCACTCTAGCCCAGGCTGACCTGGAATTCACCATGTAGTCTCAGGGTGGCCTTGAACTCACGTGATCCTCCTACCTCTGCCTCCCAAGTGTTGGGATTAAAGGCGTGCATCACCATGCCCAGCTCTCAGCCCCTAATTTTATTTTTTATTGTTTTTGGTTTTTCGAGGTAGGGTCTCACTCTAGTCCAGGCTGACCTGGAACTCAGTATGTAGTCTCGGGGTGGCCTCGAACTCGCGGTGATCCACTTACCTTTGCCTCCCAGGTACTGGGATTAAAGGCATGCGCCACCACACCCGGCTAGCCCCTAGTTTTTTAAAAATATTTTTTTAATTTAATTGTAAGCAGAGATGGGGAGAAAGAGAGAAAGAAAGAGAGAGAGTGGGTGGGATTTTTTAAAATCATAAAGACAGTAGGGGGTTTGGAGAGTTAAAGAAGGGGTAAGTGACATTGTTTAATGACTAGGACTGTGTTTCAATTTGGAGATGAAGAATAATTGAATGTTGGTTGTATAATGACTGTATACACTTGGAATGGTAAAGATGATAAATCTTATCAAGGTGGCAAAAATGAAGAGGGGGGGGAAGCAGGGCATTATCATGGGATATTGTTTACAATCATGGAAGTGTTAATAAAAAATAAATTTAAAAAATATGAACTTTGTTACATGTTTTTAAGTTCTGGGAATTGACTCTAAGGCTTTGTGCATACTAAACACAGTCTATCACTGAGCTCACCCTCAGCTCTCCAAAACAACATTATGTCTATTTTAAGAGACAAAGAACTCACTATGTTGTCTAAGCTAGCTCTAATTTCCCCTGGGCTCAAGTGATCCTCCTGCCTCAGCATAAACCATAGGTGGATACCACTATACCTGGCCATCATGAAGATGACTTTCCATTCTTTCAGCTGTATCCCCAGAATCTGTATATGTTATAGGCTTGTTTAGAATTAGGTTGGCATGTTTAGGATCACATTTAAGAAGGCAGATTTGCAGCCATAAGTAGCCACAGCATATGTCTTCACAAGCCAATGTCATCCTAGCATGTGACAAGAAAGGAAGAAATCACAGGACAAGCACACAGTTCATAAACTGATGCCACTTTCTCGGCAGTGAGGGCACAAAGAGGACAAGGACACGTGGGCCGTCTGGTCTCAGACCAGGAATCACCTCTCTATGAATAATACAAAGACTTTTGCCACAGTGACCTTGCACTGTCTTGACTTCATGTACCATGGCTTTTCTAGCTGCCAGCCACTCTCACTGTGTACAGGAAGCCACAGACAGCATTTCCCTGATGTATCCCTTGTAATATTAACCCCATGAGATGCTACTAGATAAGTTCTGCAGGTGGGGAGGTACTGAGATAGCTCAGTTGGTGAAGTGCTTGCCTTGCAAATGTGAGGACTTGAGTTCAATCTCCAGAATGCTTTAAAAGGCCAGGTATGGGGGCTGCAGAGATAGCTTAGCCATTAAGCCACTTGCTTATAAAGCCTAAGGACCCAGGTTCAATTCTCCAGTACCATCGTAAGCCAGATGCACAAGGTGGCACATGAGTCTGGAGTGTGCAGTGGCTGGAGGCCCTGGTGTGCCCATTCCCCACCCCCACCGCCTCTTTTTCTCTTCTCCCTCTCAAATGAAAAAGAAAAAGCTAGATGTGGAATACTAGTAATCTCAAATTGAAAGATGGGAAGGCAGAGACAGGAGACTCCTTGGGGCTTACTGGCCAGCCACTGTAGCCTAACTGGTGAGCTCCAGTCCAATGAGAGACCCTGTCTCACAAAGGGTGGATAATTGCCAGGCATGGTGGCATGCCTTTAATCCCAGTGCTTGGGAGACTGAGGTAGGAGGATCATTATGAGTTCAAGGCCACCCTGAGGCTACATAGTGAATTCTAGGTCATCCTGGGCTAGAGTGAGAGCCTACCTCAAAGCCAAAAAAAGTGGATAAAGCCTGAGGAAAACACCCGTGCTTGTCCTGTGACCCTTGCACACACATGCACACATGTGCATGTGCACCTACACACGTGACAGAGAGCACGAAAGAGAAATAGAGAATGAAAGGAGGGAAGGAAGGACAAAAGAGAGAGGGAAAGAAAGAGAAACAAAAGTGCTCTAGAGCAAGAAGCTGCTCCCAGCAACACCACCAGCACCCTTGGTACTGAAGGTCATTCGTTTCTTAGCAGGAAAGCAGCAAACAAGAGGTTTGACCCTGGCTGGACTAGGTGTCCCTTGAGTCAGGGTCAACTTGGGCTTGCATTCTCCCACTGGAGGGCTTGGCACCCAGGAGGCTCTTAGGGCACATGAGTTTTTCTACTGCATGTCTTTGTGCCCAAACTAAGAAAAGCACTTTATCCACTTGGGAACTAGCTACCTGGCTAGGCTCTGGTGGGCAGAAATGGAGCTTTTCCCCTGAAAACCTTCTGATCCTTCCCTCTGCAGCAGATGGCCTGAGCTGTGATAAGAAACCATGAGGCTGAGGCTAAGGCTGGCAGACAACCACGAACATTCAGGCAGCCTGCAGAGCCCACTGTGGCCCCCAAGAAACCTCGCAGCCACCGCAGGGCAGGCACTGAGGCTACCAAGAATCCAGCCCTGCAATCTAGCATGAAGTTTGATGTAGGTGCTCCCTGGAGAGAAACAGGACATGCTGGACACATTTCTCAGTCACTCCCATAAACCTGAGCAATGGCAGCTCAACTGTACATGTCATTGTTGCTGCTCCTGTGGGTCATCTGTACCTTTGTGGGGAAACTAGAAGACCGTGGTTGTTGTGGGCATGTACAATGGGCACTGCTGCAGGCATCACCTTGGAAGTTCCTTGTCAGTGTGCTGCTGATGTTCTAGGCACTGTGGTCACAGACAAAACTTCCTGTATTAGTTACTTTTCTCAATGCTAACACCAAATACCTTATGAACAACATTTTAGCTGGGGAAATGTTTAGTTTGGCTTATAGTTTGAGGGTGCGATACATCATGGTGGGAAAGCCATGGTGGTAGAAGCTTGAGGCAGCTGGACACATGTCATAGACAGATGAATGCTAGTACTCAACTATCTCTTTTTTCTAGAGTCAGAGACCCTAGCTCAAGGAAAAGTATGACACACAGTTAGAATGGGTCTTCCCACATCAACTAACCTAATTTAGAAACTCTGTCACAGACATGTCCAAGGTTTGTCTACATAGTGATTCTACATCCAATCAAGTTGACAGTTAAGACCCTTGCCATTGACTTAAGATGATAGCTTAGGAACCACACAAAAGCAGCCTAGGGGAGAAAAATAAAAAACAGCAAAATACAGTCTTCTACTGAAAAGTGAGGCATATCAGAAATTATCAACCACAGCAGAGAAGTAGGAGAGATCCAGAGCATCTAGAGCCCACAGAATCAGGCAAGAGCCACTCCAACAGCAGCCAGAACCAGGGCCACGGAGCCACAGCCACAAAGATCTGCCTAAGACACAGGAAAAGCCAGGTGAGGTTGTTCTCCACTCACACCAGCCTTCTTACAAACTCAAGAAATGTGAAGGGAGGATGGCAGGGATCATTGGAGCATCTTGTGAGGAAGAGGATCAGATGCAAGGACTAGCAGGAGAACTTTAGCCACCATCCACAGCTTCCCCTCCCATCACTACCAGTACAAGCTCCAGCAAGTACCAGAGACCTAGGGAAGGGAGCTCACCTACACAGCACCTGGCAGAGGCAATCAGAGAAGTGAACCACTCACCCACCCAGCCCACCTGAGTCCACACCACAGCAAAGAGGGTCCCAAGTGGCAGTGCAGCTTAGCTGAGACCAAAGCCATCCCAAAAGGTAATTGGGATTACACCAGGTCAATACCAGCCAAAAAAGCCTGATATATAAGCTTGAATCGCAAGTGCTAATTGCACCTTCCATGTCAGGGTAAATTATATGTTAAATGTGATGGATGGCTGGATTTGCCATTCTTAAATAAGTTATATTTTGGGCTTGTCATTTGTTGCTTCCTGATTTATAGTGCCTTTGTCATATCTCCTGTTGTTCACTGGGGAAGGGTCCTACTTGGTCACAAGCTAACATTGTAACCCTCTACAGACCAGAAATCTCAGCCTTGAAGTTGACAGGATTAAGGGTGTGGGGCAACACACATCCTTAGGGCCTGTGACTTTGTTAGAGGATCTTCTTGTTGTAATACCTATTCTTGCATAAATACTCTGTGCTGTTTTTCATTGAATGTATATATTGTTTAGTTAAATTTTAGAATTTGCCTATATTTTGTTCCACCCAGCCTACTGGAATATTCTCATAGCAGGCAAACCCAATACCTGGGGTCACTTATGTAGTTACTCTGAAAATCTTAAGAGCCATACCTAACACCTTAAGCGCCTACTCTGAAGATGTATCACATCAGATTGATTGATACATCTAATAATACTGAAGATATTTATAAAATACAAGGATTAAATTAATGTAAGATGCAAAAATCTTTACATTATAATATAAGAAACACAAAAATCAAGACAATATAAATCCAACAAAAAGTATTAATGCATCAGAAATGACCTCCTGTGAGACTGATTTAAGAGGAAATGCCTAAGATTTCAAAAGGATGATTATAAATATGCTCAAAGAAATCAAAGGAATCAAAGAAGACACAGGAAACCAATTTAATGAAATAAGGAGGTCAATACAAGACAAAAATAAGGAAATAGGAATAATAAAGAAAAACCACTCAGAATTACTAGCAATGAAGAACACATTCAGACAAATAAAAAACCCTGTAGAAAATCTCACCAGTAGAATGGATGAAGGAGAGAACAGATATCTAAACTAGAAGACCAGGTGGCAGATCTAATACAGTTCAACAGAGATAAAGACAAACTACTAGGAAAGTATGAATGGGAATTCCAAGATATTTGGAACACTACGAAAAGATCAAACATAAAAATCCAGGGTATAGTAGAAGAAGAATTTCACTCCAAAGGCATAGTAGGTATTTTCAGCAAAATCATAGAAGAAAACTTCTCCCAAATTGGTAAAGAGATGTCAATGCAGATACTGGAAGCCTTTAGAACACCAAATAGACAAAACCTGGAAAGAACCTCTCCTCACCATATTATAATTAAGCTACCAAACACACAAACCAAAGAAAATATATTGAAAGCAGTTAGAGAAAAATCAAGTCACATACAAAGGCAATCCCATCAGGATCACAGCAGATTGCTGAACACAAACTTTAAAAGCCAGAAGGGCTTGGAGTAATATATTCCAACTTGTTAAAGATAACAACTGTTAACCAAGGTTACTTTATCCTGCAAAGCTACCCATTCTAACAGATGGAGAAATAAGGACATTCCATAACAAAAGCAGGCTAAAAGAATATTTGAAGACAAAACCAGCTCTACAGAAAATACTTGAAAGGATCCTCCATGCTGAAGGGAAATAAAAGCACACATATAAGGCACCTGGAAAAAAAAAATACTCAAATACTAGTTAATACAAGAGAACAAAGGTAAAACCAGAAGAACTACAAAACAAGAAAAATGGCAAAATAAATACACACCTTTCAATAATAACTCAATATTAATGGCCTCAATGCCCCAACAAGAAGACACAGGCTTGCAGACTGGGTTAAAAATTTGTTGCCTCCAAGAAACTCACCTTTCTACAAAGGATGAACACTATCTTAGGGTGAAAGGTTGGAAAATGGAGTTTCAAGCAAATGGGCCTAGAAAACAAGCAGTGGTCATTATCCTAATATCTGACAGGGTAGACTTCAGACAAATATTAGTTACAAAAGATAATGAAGATCACTTTATTTTTATTTTATTTTATTTTATTTTTTTTTGGTTTTTCGAGGTAGGGTCTCACTCTGGTCCAGGCTGATCGGGAATTAACTCTGTCATCTCAGGGTGGCCTTGAACTCATGGCGATCCTCCTACCTCTGCCTCCCGAGTGCTGGGATTAAAGGCGTGTGCCACCACGCCCGGCTATGAAGATCACTTTATATTGATTAAAGGCACACTCCAACAGGAGGACATTAAAATCTTAAACATATATGTACCTAACATGGGGGCTCCCAATTTCATCAAACAGTATTAGAACTAGGGTCACAAATAACACAAAACACAGTTGTAGAGAGTGACTTCAACACTGCTCTCTCATCAATTGGCAGGTCATCTCAGCAAAAAATAAACAAAGATGCATCTGGATTAAATGAGGTCACAGAACAAATGTACCTAACAGATATGTACAGGACATTTCATCCAAATGCTGCAGAATACACATTCTTTTCAGCAGCACATGTAACATTATCTAAAATAGACAATATATTAGAACACAAAGCAAATCTTAACAAACACAGGAAAATTGAAATAATTCCTTGCAATCAATCTGATCACAATGGGATTAAACTACAAATCAATAGCAAAAATAATGCTATTGAGCATACACAAAATCATGGAAACTAAACAATACACTACTAAATGATGAATGGGTCAATGAAGGAATCAAAAAATTCATAGACTCAAATGATAATGACCCTATTGCTAAAGATTCCACATACTTGGGCTGCAAGGTCATGAATAAATTCTGCTGGAACTGAGTTGAAACCCTCCTCCATGTAGATAGAAAGCTGGAAATAGCTATGCTGCATGCAGTTCAATGGGAAAGAGAGAAATCACCAGTGGAGATGCTCAACAGTGGACACTGCAAGCCTTAACTTTGGTCAGCCAGGCCAAATGAGCCAACAGATATAATAGTGGCATGTCTATTAGTGGGAAAACCAAGCAGAAGAGGTGGCAGAAAGAATGTAAGAGTCAAAGGAGGGATAGGACTCCTTTAAAACATGCTCCTCTAGACCCAATGGCCTGGATATCCATACCTCACAGTTTCTGACCCTACCTACACAATACCATCATAATAGGAGGAAAAGATCATGACATCAAAATAAAAGAGAGACTCATTGAGAGGGGGAGGGGATATGATGAACAGTGGGGTTTCATAGGGGAAAGTGGGGGGAGGGAGGGAATTGTCTACAATTATGGAAGTTGTCAATAAAAACTAAATCGGGAAAAAAGAAAAAGAAAAAAACTTGGAAAAAATTACAGGAAAAAAAAAGATCCTTGTCATTAAAAAAATATTTATTTGTTTATTTGCAAGCAGAGAGAGACAGAGAGAAAAGAAAGAGACAGAGAGAGGCGGGGGGGAGTGAGGGAAATAATGGGCACGCCAAAGCCTCCAGCTTCTGCAAACAAACTCCAGATACATGTGCCACCTTGTGTATCTGGCTTTACATGGATACTGGAGAATTGAACGTGGACCACTAGGCTTTGCAGACAAGTGCCTTAACCACTGAGAAATCTCTCCAGCCCATTGTCAATTTTTTATGATATTCTTTTTATTTTATTTATTTATTTATTTGAGAGAGAAAGAGAAACAGAGTTAGAGCAAGAATGGGCACGGCAAGGCCTCCAGTCACTGCAAAGGAACTCCAGATGCATGTGCCCCCTCATGCATCTGGCTTACATGGGTCCTGGAGAATTGAACTAGGATCCTTTGGCTTTGCAGGCAAATGCCTTAACCACTAAGCTATCTCTCCAGCCCATGATATTCTTTATTTACAAATTTATTGGCAAAAAAAGGGAGAACTTTTAACTTCTTACTACAGGGCACTATAACTGATCCTGTCAGAGTAAAGAAGTCCCATTTTTAAGGGTCCATCTAATAATCCAAAAATATACAATACCAAATCTGCATATGCAGTTTCCTTTACCAAGTACAGTGATAGGCAGTCTTTAAAACAGATCAATAAAAAGGAAAAGAAGTTACTCACTAAAGACTGCAGCAAGTGAAAAGAACTGTCAAAATATAAATTTGTTGTTCTTGGTAATACACATGCCCAGTGAAAGCCAAAAGCTGGGAAAGCAATACTTGAGTGGAGTGGGTCATTAAAACAGTCCATCATTTTCTGTAATGTTTTGCTGTTCTTTTTTTGTAGTGCTAGGGATCAGAGTCAGGGTCTTGCACATGCTAGGTAAGTGTTCTGCCAATTTACCTGGTCAGATTCTAGCTATGTATCTCCTCATTCATAATTGTTCTCCCACCCGCATGCCTTCCTCACCTCCACTCAGCATTCTGGATACACTATCTCTCCTGGAATCCCTAGGCTCTAGCCAGGCACTCTTACTATTTCCCCAATTCCAACAGTGGCTCCACATTCACTCAGGCCCTATTTTCCCTGGGCCCAGCTCAGGTCTTATCCCCCTCACAGGGTCCCTGGATTGTTTGACTAGACATATCACCTCCTATCTGACTGACCCCTGAGGGTGGGTCCCCCGCCAGTAGCACACATGACAGCTGAGAGGAACTTCCAGGCTGAGATCTCACCTGTCTCATCCTTGCACTTCTCCTTCCAAGTGTCGTAGCCAATATCTGGCACATAATTTGTGATGAAAATGTTAATTGAAAGAATATAGCAGTCCAACTGAAATATGAGAGAAAAGCCTTCAACAGACATTTCTCCAGAGAAGATCTGTAAATGGCTACCAGGCACATAATAAGATCAACATCTTAGGCATACAGAAATGTACATCAGAAGCACAATGAGATATCATTTCATACACACTGGGATGGCTACAATAATATTTTATCCCCTCCCATTACGTTCTCATCACTCCTACAATATATTTTTAAATATTTTATTTATTTATTTGAAAGGCAAGAGAAAGGGTGCAACAGGGCCTTCAGCCCCTGCAAAGAAACTCTAGATGCACGTACCGCCATGTGCATGTGGCTTATGTGGGATTGGGAGAATTGAACCTCAGTCCTTAGGCTTCTCAGGCAAGTGTATTAACTGCTGAGCCATCTCTCTAGCCCCTACATTTTTTAATTGAATATATTTGAGAGAGAGAGAGAGAGGAAAAGGCAGATATAGATAATGGGCATGCCAGGGCCTTCAGCCACTGTAAATGAACTCCAGATGCATGTGCCACCTTGTGCATCTGGCTTACATGGGTCCTAGGGAATCAAACCTAGGTCCTTTGGCTTTGCAGGCAAGTTCCCTAACTGCTAAGCCATCTCTCCAGCCCTACAATAATATTTTGTTTTATTTTAGAGAGACAGCAAGAGAGAGAGAGACAGAGACAGAGTGAAAGTGAAAGCCAGGGCCTCAGTCAGTGCAATCAAACTCCAGATGTTTGGGCCATCTAGTAGGCAGGTGTGACCTTATGCTTGCATCAACTTTGTGTGTCTGGCTTGCATGGGAGCTGGAGAATAGAACATGGGTCCTTGGGCTTTGTAGGCAAGCATCTTAATTGCTAAGCCATTTCTCCAGCCCTACAATAATATTGTTAAAAAAGGAAATGAATGCTGGTAAAAACAATGGAAAATTGGAACACTGTATATTACTCACATAATTTCACTTGTGTGAAGTATCCAGAGGAGTCAAATTTACACAGTAGATCAATAGTATAACTGCTGTAGAAAAACAGCTTGGAAGTTCCTCAAACCATCAAACATAGGATTACCATATGAATCAGGAATTCTACTTCTAGGTAAAAATGTAGTCAAGACTAGCTTGAGCTATGTCTCAAAATAACTAAGTAAATTAAAGATAAATCAACTAGATGTCCAAACAAAAAACATGCACATAAGCGCTCATAGTAGCATGAGTCCAAATAGCTGAGGATGAATGGATAAACATACCACTATGTCCATACAATAAAATATTATTTGACCACTAAAAATGAAAGAAGTGTTGGCATGCTACAGTGAGAATAAGCCTTGTAAATTGTTGGCATGCTAAGTGAGAGAAACCAGTCATAAATATCACTTACATATGGTTCCATTTGTAGGAAGTGTCCAGAAGGGGCAAATCTATAGGGTCAGGAAGTAAACCAGTAGCTGCTTAGGACTGAGAATGTGAGTGAAGGAATGGAAGAGTGATAACTAACAGGCACAGAGTTTTCTCTTTGGGATGATGAAACGTTCAAAACTTGACTGTGGTGAAGGTTGAATGTATCTGTGGATATACTAAAAATCATTGAATCATATATTTCAAGTGGGTACGTTATATAGTATGTAAAATATATTCCCATGGAGCTCTTTAGAAAAACAAAAAAAATAGATAAACATTTAGTAAACTTTTAAGAGTGAAGTGTTAGCACAATTAATGTCTGAGAATATTCATACAATACTTCAAGGGTCCCTAACATATCACCATTTCAATTTTCTGAGGTCTAATTTGAAGTCCACAAGCCAAAGAGCTGGCACACCTGAGGAGTCTCTGCATCAGTGGTAAGCATAGATGCTGGCCAGAGGTTTCCACTCTTGTGGCTTGAATGTCCTTTATAAATTAAAACAAGTGACTTTGCTTTTTGAGGTAGGGTCTCACTCTAGCCCAGGTTGGCCTGGAATTCACTTTGTAGTTTCAGACTGGGCTCCAATTCACAACAGTCTCCCTACCTCTGCCTCCCAAGTGCTGGGATTCAAGGTGTGGGTCACCACTCCCAGCAACAGAAGTGATTTAATTAATTTATTCATTAGAAAGAGGCAGATAGAGAAAGAAAAAGAGAGAGAGACAGAGAGATTATGGCACACCAGGACTTTCTACCACTGCAAATGAACTCTAGATGCAACTTTGTGCATCTGGAAACCAGGGAATTGAACCCAGGCAATCAGGCCTTGCAAGCAAATGCTTTTAACCATTGAGCCTTTTTTCCAGTCCAGAAATGATTTAAAGAAAAAACTTTAATGTTACTTTCTTTGTGGGAAAAAATAACTGGAAAGGGGTATAAAGCCAATATTTCTCAAAACAATGTTGCTGTTCACCAGCTCAGAATGCTTTGAAGTTTCTCTGAAAATGTGGAGGGTCTCATGTGGTAGGAATCCTAGCTTTTGGTCAGAGGAGGAAGTTACCAGACATCAAAAGGCAAATTGTAAAGACTGTGTAGAGCTTCTTCCATGAAGAGGGCCCTAGCTGGTGCTTCTGCAAACACGCTGATGGGAGGTGAAAAACCTTCAATACCAGCTACTAGACCTCTCAGACCTTGGGTAGATCGACCCTAGGTGAGCAAACTTCACCTCAGACTTAAGTTTGGTGGTTGTGGACAACCAAGGAATGGATCCTTGTTAGTGACATGCTGCCTGGGCAGCTTGGCAGGCAAGACAGTGTTGAATGGCTGTCCTACATCCACTGTCTGTTAATGAAATAGCAAAGAATTACTGTGGAAACTTAGGGATAGCTCAGTGGTAGAGAGCTCGCCTAGCCAACAACCAGCATCTCAGAATAAAAAATAAATGGAACAATTATTCTTTGTATGGTTGTTGAAACTATTTGTTCCTTTTCCCCCTTTTAAAACCACCAGGCTATCTCTGCTCATGACTGTGGGAGAGGGAGGCCATGGTTTAGAAAACCTTATAGTGAAGTCATAAAGAAGTGCTAACCTCATCAGCAATTAAAGAAATACAATTTAAAACCACAAAGAGATATCATTTCATGCCTATCAGATTAGCAAAAGCAAAAAAAAAAAAATGTGACAATATGAATGGTTATCCAGGGTGTGGATCAAGAGGAATTCTCATAATTACTAGTGGGAGTATATGACCTCCCACACTTTGCAAAATTAAATATGCATACATTGTGTTGCTCAACAACCCACTCCTACAAAGAATGCCTAGAGAAGCCCTCACACGTGCACCTCTGAGGACACGCAGGAATGTCTCTCTACCATGTCTATACAGATAAATTAGAAGCAATCTGTCCATCAAGAGGAGAATGGGCTCTTTGTGATATGCTCATTCACAGGGTGGCATTACCGGGCTGAGAAAGAAGGACTGCACTGTTGCTACAGGTACCGATATGGATCCACCTCCACACTAAAAGTAAGTGGAGAGGGATAGATCATATGATGTCATTTATTTATGATTAAGAAGATGCAGCACTGTTTCATTTATTATAGACACACATTAAATAAAAGCATAATACCACACGCGAAACGCTATAAACAAAACAAAACAACAACAAAAAAAAACCCAGGAAGTTGGAAATGGCTCAGTGTGAGCATAAGAAGGGCCTGAGACTACTACCTCAGTTGGATTCTCCAACACCCATGTAAACAGCTGGGCATAGCCACGCACATAGTCTGTAACCCCAGTCCTATGAGGAGCAGACTTGAGAATTGCTGAGGCTCCCCAAAAAGGCAAGCTCTGGAATCAGTGAGAAATTCTGTCTCAAGGAAATGTGGATGAGCCATGGAGGAGACACCTAATGTTCTCCTCTAGCCTCTGCACATGCATACATGGGGCATGTGCACACCAAACATACTATATACATATACACATGCATGCATACAACTATGGTAAAGACTAAATAACATATTTAATGGCAAATACCTGGGTGTTCTTTTCATTACCTTTTTTTTTTTTTTCCAGGGCAGGGCCTTGCTCTAGCTCAGGCTGACCTAGAATTCACTCTGTAATCTCAAGGGTGGCCTTGCGTTCACGATTCTCCCACCTCTGTCTCCTGAATGAAGTGCTGGGATTAAAGGCGTGGACCACCATGCCCAGCTCTATTATCTTTTTGGCATGATGGAAGTACCTCAATGTTTTCTAAAAGTAAAAAGGTGAAAGAAAAACAAGGCTGGTTGGAAGAAAGGAAGGAAGGAAGAGATGGAGGGAGGATGTATCTGGAAATTTTTTGCTTGTCTTTTAAAACTCTAAAAGCATAAAAATCTCCTTTAGGGAAAGGTAAAGCAATAACAAAGTTCTTAGGCTCTCACACCAGGAACATACTTCCAAGGCTGGGGGACATGGAGAAGAAAGATGGCCTTGCCTTTGCCCTACAGGTCTCTGGGAAGTGTCCATAGCCCAAGCCGACTCTTGGAAGTGGTAAGTAGAAGACACCTGTGCCTCTTCCAGAGACATGGTTTATACCAGTGGGGTCAGTGTGGCGCTGAGGTGGTCAGCAAGGTCTGGACCCCTGTTAGCCTCCAGCATGACTTTTGTGTTCTGAGTGTGGAGATGAACAAAACCATCAGAGAAATGCAGAATCTATCCAAGTGTTTTTCATTCACTATTTAGGAGTTATGGTTCTACTAGAGAGAAAGACACATGAGATGAGATATGGGAATCAGAGTCTGAACAGAATCATGCAATAAATAAACAGAGAAACTATCTGGGAATAAGAAGACACTCAGACTGGATGGGACACGTAGTCAGTGGAACATTTTGAGCCCTAGAGATTCCAGCTTCTCACAGACATGGAGTTCATGCTAAGATGGTTCCACTTGTCTGGGAGTGTCACGAGGAAAACAGAGTGACTGTATGACCTCAGTCACTGCGTTGGGAATGGTAAGTTGCTTAGCTTCACTTGTTTCTTCCATGCATGTCTGCAGACCTTGGGAAGGGTTTGAATGAGGTATAAATGCTTTTCTATTAGGTTTGGCAATAATCTGCACATTTTGAGTATTTCTAATATTTAAGAGGAGTCAGTATGAAAGAATCTAACCGATAGGCCTCATGGTTCCATTTTCAATTGTGTAGTTGAATAATTGTTTAGATTCATGATTTTACTAGATTTGTAAACAATATTGGAATGTTTATGAGTACTTGAGATGCACTGTATTTTTGAGTGTAATTTATTATCCTTGCTAGAACCACTTAAGTGTTTGGGAATGTTCTGATTATCAGTCATTTGAAGTGCTTATAAATAAATCCAATTAAAATATATAAGGGGATTTAACTAAGTAAACTGTAAAAGGCCCCCTCAAAGCAACTGTTAAAGTTTAGTAGATTTATAAATAAAATGAAAGTTGTCAGTTAAAGTTAAAAGCTTAAAGAAAATGAAGGGTTTTTTCAATGTATTACTTACATAAGTTGTATTCAACTTTTTTAAATTAACCACAAATAGTGTCCCTTCTTCTTCACACAAAATTCCAGCCTAAAAATATTAGGGGCTGGAGGGATGGCTTAGTGGTTAAGGCATTTGCCTGCAAAACAAAAGGACCCTGGTTAGATTCTCCAGTGAACCTAATGCATGAGCTATCACTTGCATCTGGAATTCTTTTGCAGTGGCTGGAGGTTCTGGTGTACCCATTCTCTCTGTTTCTCTCTGTGTGTGTCTCTCTCTCAGTCTTTTTCTCTGAAATAAATAAAACTTAAAAAAATATTTTTTTAAAAAGCTAGACATAGCAGTGAGGTGCATGCCTATTATTCCAGCCCCAAGGAGGTGGAGACAGGAGAATGCCTGTGGCTTCCTGGCTGCCTCTTCTAGCCAAATCAGTGAGCTCCAGGTTTAGTGAGTGTTGCAGGTAGGTTTGCATTGTTGGCAGAAATCACTCAACCAAGAGTAACTGGTGGTATGAAGAAAAAAAACTAAGGTTTATTTTGGCTTACAGACTCAAGAGGAAGGTCCATGATGGCAGGGGAAAACGATGGCATGAGCAGAGGGTGGACATCACCAACATTAGGTGAACAACAGCAATAGGAGAGTGTGTCAAACACTGGCAAGAGGAAACTGGCTATAATACCTATAAGCCTGCCCCCAACAATACACTGCCTCTAGAGGCTTTAATTTCCAAATTTCCATCAGCAGGGAACCTAGCATTAAGAACACCTAAGTTTATGGGGGACACCTAAATCAAACAATTACATTGTGCCCCTAGCCCCTATAAACTAATAACATCCATGATGTAAAATGCAATGCATTTAGTCCAATTTTAAAATGTCCCCAAATTTTTATCAATTCTAATGACATTCAAACATCCCCATAATCCAAGGTTTTTTAACTGAGCCATAATGCCAACCCCGGTCAAAAAAACCATAATGGCACAGAATAAATACTCACACTGCAAAAGATGGCATTGGGCATAGCCAAGAAATATTCAACCAATACAAAATTTAAACAAGGCAAACAGCAAACTGTAGCTCCAAGTCCAACAACTCTAGTCAATGTCAAATCTTCAAGTCTGATAATTCTAACCAGCAACAAGTTTCTGGAGTTCCAATTCCACCCCTCCAGCTAGGCTACTCACAGTCTGGGAAAACCTCATTGAGGGCTGGCAGCTTTCCTTAGCTGCCATTTGTCCTTATGGCTCCATGGGTCTCCATGCAGGCATCCAGCAAACCTGCTTCTCACTGCCCATAACCGTTTCCAAAACACAAGACCATGTTGCAAATTCAGTGGCCCTCTTTCCTGCATTTCTTAGACTCCATAATACCAGGTGGGGTGCCAAATTTGTTAATCCAGGAGGGAATAAAACAAACTTTGAAGAACAGGACACTTCAGCATTCAGGCCCCTTCAAAAACATCTCATTCTTTCTGTTGTCCCAATGCAGGCCAGCTGGCCCAATCTCAATAGTTGTAATCTCTTATACAATTTCATCTAAACAGCCAGCAATTTGGGCCTGAAGATTCTATTCTTTTTGTGTCATATCCCTCTGCTCACATGAGTCCATTTCTATGCAATACAACCCTGCCCAAGTTGTCAGGACATGGACATAACAGCAAACCTCTCACACAAACTGCTTCTAGCCCAGTTCGGGAAAAGTTATTTCTCACCCTCACAAGCCAAACCTCACAGTCCATAGTTCTTACTGCATTCAGGTCTTTCCACTGTGACCAGAATAGTCCATCAAACTGTTTGTACAGAACTACAAGGTGCATCTTAAGCCAAGGTTCAAATACTTCTACCTTCATCTTTTATTCTTGTTTTTTCAAGGTAAGGTCTCACTTTAGCCCATGCTTACCTGGAATTCACCATGTAGTCTCAGAGTAGCCTTGAACTCACAGCGATCCTCCTACCTCTGCCTCCCAAGCGCTGGGCTTAAAGGTGTGCGCCACCACACCCAGCTCACATTCCTCTTGAAGAACAGCTCCAAAAGGCCAAAAGCCACACAGTCAGGTGTCTAGCAGTAGTCCCACTCCTCTGGTACCAACTATATTGTTGCAGTCAAGTTTGCATTGCTGGTCGAACCCCAATCAAGAGCAGCTTGTGGGAAAAAAGTTTATTTTGGCTTACAGACTCAAGGGAAAGTTCCATGATGGCAGGGGGAAATGATGGCATGAGCAGAGGGTGAACATCACCTCCTGACCAACATTAGGTGGGTAACAGCAATAGGAGAGTATGCTAGACACTGGCAAGGGGAAACTGGCTATAAAACCCATAAGCCTGCTTCCAATACTACACTGCCATGAGGAGGCATTAATTCTCAAATCTCCATCAGCTAGGAACCTAACATTTAGAACACTTAAGTTTATTGGGGACAACTGAATCAAACCATCATAGTGAGAGATCCTATTGCAGTCAGCTCCATGTTGCTGAGATGAACATCCAAACTAGACACAGTATACGGGAGGAAAGGATTTATTTCAAGCTTACAGATTCATGGGAAACTCCATCAAATAGTGGAAGAAGCTGGCTCCCATTCATAAATCCAAGCAGAGAGACACCACCAAACAACCAGCACCAGAAGCAAGCTCAGTCAGAGCTCAAAGCCTCTCTGCATACCTTAGGCTGGAATCATATCGGCCCCTAGTGACATGCCCCTTCCCCCAACCCCTGTGGCAGGAGTTTGCCTGCTAGGGCCTGAAGCTACAAACTCAATAATAAAACACCCGAGTCTATGAGGAAGATACAGTCAAACTGCCACAGACCCTGACTCAAAAAGTAAGGAGGAGCTGGGCATGGTAGCACACACCTTTAATCCCAGCACTTGGGAGGCAGATGAAGGAGTACTGCTTTGAGTTCAAGGCTACCCTGAAACTACATAGTGAATTCCAGGTCTGCCTGGGCTAGAGCAAGACCTCAAAAAAACAGGAAAAAAAAAAAAAGTAAGGTGAAGAGGGATTGAGGAAGATGTCTAGCATTGACCAATTGGCTTCCATATGCACCTGCATACACATGTGCACACACAACAAAAATAAGCATGCATCATGTACACACACACACAACACATGATATAAAAATTTTTAAAAAAATCTAAATCAATGAATCCTGGCCAGAATGCCTTCCAGGTGTGATAGAGAGATTATCCAGGGCTCATGTGGGTGAGGAAAGCCAGAAGCACCTATGTCACTGGCATCAGGGACCTCTCCCTAACCTAGGCACTTCATAAAAACAAAAGATACTGGGGTTTCATTTATTTGATTATTTTAAATTATATTTATTTATTTATTTATTTATTTGAGAGAGAGAAAGGCAGAAAGAGAGTATGGGCACATCAGGGTGTCCTGCCACTGCAAACAAACTCCAGACACATGTTCCACTTTGTGCATCTGGCTTTAGATGGTATGCTGGTTTGATTCAGGTGTCCCCTGTAAACTTAGGCACTCTGAATGCTAGCTTCCCAGCTGATGGAGATTTGGGAATTAACACCTCCTGCAGGCAGTGTATTGTTGGGGGATGACTTATGGGTGTTATAGACAGTTTCCCCATGCCAGTGTTTGGCACACTCTCCTGTTGCTATTGTCCATCTTATGTTAGCCAGGGGGTGATGTCCACCCTCTGCTCATGCCATCTTTTCCCCCTGCCATGATGGAGCTTCTCCTCAAGTCTATAAGCCAAAATAAATCCTTTTTCCTCAAAAGCTGCTCTTGGTCAAGCGATTTCTGCCAGCAAAGCAAACCTGACTGCAACAGTAATGTTGGTACCAAAGAGTGGTGTCACTGGCTGCTAGACACCTGACTGTGTGGCTTTGGCCTTTTGGAACTGATTTTTAAGAGGAATGTGGAAGGATTTGAAACCTTGGCCTAAGAGATGCCTTGCATTGCTGTAAGTACAGCTTGATGGATTCTTCAGTTCATAGTTGAAAGGCCTGCATGCAGTAAGAACTATGGACTGTGAGGTTTGGCTGATAATGGTGAGAAAAAGCTTTGCTTGGACTGGACTAGAAGCAGCTTGTATGAGAAGCCTGCTGCTATGCCCCTGTCCTGAGAAGTTGTACAGGGTGGCTTTGCATAGAAACAGACTAGTGTGAGTAGATGGATATGGCACAGAAAAAAAAATGAAATCTTTGGGTGAACTGCTGCTCATTCAGCTGCAATTGAGACATTACAACCTTTGAGATTGGGCCAGCTGACCTGCACTGGGGCAACAGGAAGAATGTAGACTCTTTTGAAGGGGCCTGAGTGCTCAAGGAGTGTCATGTTCTTCAAAGTCTGCTTTATTCCCCTCTGGATTAACAAATTGACAACTTGCCTGGTATTGTGGAGTATAAGAAACTCAGGAAAGAGAGGGCCATAGAGTTTGCAAACGGTCTTGTGTTTTGAAATTGGCCATGGGCAGTGTGAAGCAGGTTTGCTGGATAACTGCATGGAGATCCAATGAGGATGAACCATGGATTGCAGTGGAGACACAGTGGAGATGCCAGAACCACGAGATGGCTGCTAAGGAAACCTTCAGGCCTTGATGAAGTTTCTCAGGACTGGAATAGCCTAGCTGGAGAGGTAGAATTGGAAGTCTAGAGACTTGTTGCTGGTTAGAAATATCTGACTTGGAGATTTGACACTGAGTACAGTTGTTGGACTTGGAGCTACAGAGTTTGATGTTTGCACTGGTTGTTTTAAATCTTGTACTGGCTGAATGTTTCTTTGCCATGTCCAATGCCAAGTTTTGCAGTGTGAATGTTTATTCTGTGCCATTATGGGTTTTGGGGGGGTTGGTATTGTGTTGTGGCTCAGTTAAAAGATCTTGGATTATGAGACAGGCATGGTGGCACACACCTTTAATCCCAGCATTCACTTGGGAAGCAGAGATAGGTGGAATGCTGTGAGTTCGAGGCCATCCTGAGAATACAGAGTGAATTCCAGGTCAGCCTGGGCTAGAGTGAGACCTTACCTTGAAAAGCCAAACAAAAAAATGGTCTTGGACTATGGGGGTATATGAATATCATTGGAATCGATAAAAACTATGGGGGCTTTTAAGGTTGGATGAATGCATTGCATTTTACATTATATATGGTTATAAGTTTAAGGCCAGGGGCAGAATGTGGTGGCTTGACTCAGATGTCCCCCATAAACTTAGGTGTTCTGGATGCTAGGTTCCCAGCTGATGGAGATTTGACAATTAACACCTCCTGGAGGCAGTGCATTGTTGGGGGCAGGCTTATGGGTGTTATAACTAGTGTCCCCTTGCTAGTGTTTGGCACACTCTCCTATTGCTGTTGTCCATCTGATGTCAGCCAGGTGATGTCCACCCTCTGCTCATGCCATTGATTTTCCCTGCTATGATGGAGCTTCCCCTCGAGTCTGTAAGCCAAAATAAACCCCTTTCTCTCCCCCACCCAAAAAAGCTGCTCTTGGTTGGGTGATTTCTACCAGGAATGCAAACCTGACTGCAACACATGGGTCCTGGGGAATTGAATCCAGACCAGCAGGCTTTGCAAGCAGTGCCTTTAATTGTTGAGCCATCTCCTCAGTCTATTTGTGTTTTTTATTTATTTATTTATTTATTTATTTATTTATTTGAGAGCGACAGACACAGAGAGAAAGACAGATAGAGGGAGAGAGAATGGGCGCACCAGGGCTTCCAGCCTCTGCAAACGAACTGCAGACGCATGCGCCCCCTTGTACATCTGGCTAACGTGGGACCTGGGGAACCTAGCCTCGAACCGGGGTCCTTAGGCTTCACAGGCAAGCGCTTAACCGCTAAGCCCTATTTCTGTTTGTTTTGAAGCTGGTTCTCAGTCTGCTGGTCTTAAATTCCTGAGGTCAAGTGATTCTCCCGCCTTAGCCTCCTTTGTAGCTGGAACTATAGACACATTCCACCATGTCTAGTAGCCCATGGAGGATTTTTTCTCGATATTTTTATTGTGTAAGTTTTCTAACATGCAAAGAAGTCAAGATCATACAGTGCAATGAACGTGGCCTAGAGTCAGCAGCTGTCATCTGTTTACCTTAGTGGCTTTATTTATCTCTCACTATCAACCCCATTTCTTCCTTCCCTTTCTCACGTTTACTCCTTTTCATTATTTCAAAGGAATGTGTAGAAAATCATGACACATCATTGCAAAATACTTCAGGATTTAAATATCTTGGAAGTAAGGCATAGCCAAAATACAGTACCATACCTGACAAGGTTAACAATTTCCTAACATCTTTTAAATCACAATCTTCATTCTAATGTAGCCAGATGATGGGTGTTTATTTCTTTTGAGTTTGGTTTATTTACTTCACATTATGTTTTGAGATGTAAGGGCTAGGTGTGTAGCTGAGTGGTAGAATGCAAACACAAGGTTCTGGGGTATATGTGAGAAGGGGAGGGGAGGGAGAACCGTGTCTGATGGAAGCTGGGATACAAAATGCCCACAATGATAGTAGTTTGCCATTACTTAGTGCTCAGTCACTTAAGCAGTGGAGATGGCATGTGGTGATCTGTCACTCAGACCCATAGTTACACTGGAGACATGACTGCACATCCTGGGAAACAGCTCTGGTACACCTTGAGGTATAATAAGGGGCTCCAGCCTGTCTGGGGTACATCCTAGAAGTGCTCAAGAATCTTCCTACCCCAGGCTTGGGTGCTAAAAGCTGAATATCCACTTGATTCTATTGAGTGGAGAGTGTGGGCTGAACCCTGTTGGGTCAGTAATTAACAGTCTGCTTCAAGACCTCCATAGAGCTGATCAATGCTGACATGCTACCATGCTGACGTGAAACCATGCTGACCACAGATGAAGTCTTTAGAGTCTACTGTGCAAAGGAGGACCAGCAAAATAGAACATCCTGGGCTTGAGCCTAGAGCTCTGCATAGGTTGCACAGGTCCCTGTGTGGCTCACCTATCCCACTGTGAGCAGGAAGAGTCCCCCCAGTGTTCCCCTGAGAGTGGAGTCTGGCGACACAGCCATAAGTGGTTATGCTAACCTCCTCAAGTCCACTCAGTGTCCACCTTCTTCTATGCTACAAGAATAGTTTCCAGTGGGCTAGGGGCGCAGGAATAGAGCATTTGCTCAGTGTAAGTGAGGCCATGACTTCAATCCTCAGTACTAAAAAGGTGGAGGAAATAAAGTGTTTCCCACCATCTAAAATGCTTTGGTTCATTGCAGCCAGGATAACAAAAGAGGCTTCAGAGGAATAGTTCAAAGTGATCTTTTTATCCTTGTCTTCCACTGAAGATCTTTTCAGGCTAGAAGTAAGAGAGTCCCAGGGTAAGCAGAGGAATGGGAAAGGCTGGAGCTCTGTGGAGTGTGTTCTGGAACATCCAGGTGAGGTTAATCAGGCTGCGTGCCACATGCACTGGACCAGATTCAGATGTGGTGTGGGGAGGCTGAGCTAGGAGAAATGGGTTCCTCAATGCCATACTGTGCCTTTTGCAACTATGGTATGGGGATAGAAGCTGCCCTTTCAAATTTCCCTTTTCCCATTCTGTGTTCAGGCCCTGTCGTACAGGCTTTCATCAAACTTTTGCCTAAACACAAGATGAACCATCACATGAGGCCATACTCTTTTTCTTTTTTCTTTGAAGACTGGCACAGATAATAACAGAGAAGAGCGTCCTTATGTAGTTCAAATGAAGATGGTCCACAGAGACCTCCAAAGAGGAGAAACTTCCAAAGAGCAGAACAAACAAAAGCTTAATGTCGGGTCCACCAGATGATGAAATACCAAATGCCCAGGGTGCTAGCAGCCAGCCCTTGCTGAATGCTGGCCCTTGGTTTTATCTCATCTTCACAACAATCCTGTCAGACAGACACTGTTATTTAACCCAGCCATGGACAAGAAACTGAGGCAGAGACTTTGACTTGTGTAGCCCAAAGGCACAGAGCTCCATATCTGTCCACGATCTGGTTTTAGAGCCTCCCTGTCTCATACATCCTCAGTCTAAGCCAGGTGCCACTGTCCCCATTTAACAGAGGAGGGGTGTTTCCCAATGACTGTGCCACACATGAAGGTGAAATAGAATGTGAGAAGGCAATCCCCTACCCTGAAAATGAAGAGAAGCCTGCATTCTCCAAAGGCATTTCCCTGTATAGTATAACCTTGGGAAAGGCTATCAAACTAAGATCTGCCTCAGATTCACCAACACGTAGTATGTGGAAAGCAGTCCAGCATATGGTTCCTTAGGGAAATGCTAAGGGCTGATGCTTGTTCACACCCTCCAGATGGATGCTAGGGTTCCCTAGAGAAATAGAACCAGTAGGATATTGGATTGGCTTGCATGGTGGGGACCGGGTAGTTGAGGCATGGCCATCTGTAACCTGGACAGGCTGAGAACCTGGAAGCTGCTCAGTCCATGAGGCTGAAGCCTCAGACAAGGTGAGATCAGCAGCCATGCAGTGGGGGTCCAAGGCTGAAGGCTGCAGGCATTCTGCAATGTCCTTGGTGTGAGAGCTGAAGAAGCTAGAGCCTGGCACCCCGGGGTGGAAGCAGCTATGGACACCCCCACTCAGGAAGAGCTGAGCTGGCACCCACAGGCTGGCATTGTCTCTTCCACTTGTATTCCATCTGGGCCCTCAGCCTTCTGGGTGGTGTGGCCCACATTCACTGTGTCAATCATATTTGAAAGCACATCGTAGACCACCCAGGAGTGTGACTTACTAGTTCTAGGTGTCTCTCAATCCAGTCAAATTCACAATCAAGACAATCATAGCTACAGTTTTAAAAGAAAATCTAGAAAATTCAAGTGTTATCAGGGTGTGGAAAAACCGGAACTCTCTTCTGTTGCTGGTGGGAATGTGAAATTGTGCAGTCAAATTGGAAAGCAGGCTGGCAGAATCTCAAACTGTTAAACGTTCATTTATCATGTGAGCCAGAAATCCACTAC
Organism: Jaculus jaculus; assembly: GCF_020740685.1. NCBI lineage: Eukaryota > Metazoa > Chordata > Mammalia > Rodentia > Dipodidae > Jaculus > Jaculus jaculus. Next base: position 143,903,882 of record NC_059103.1, read on the forward strand.
ATATACCAAAAGGAATTTTAAAAATTATATTCAGACGGAAATGGTGGCGCATGCCTTTAATCCCAGCACTCGGGAGGCAGAGGTAGGAGGATCGCCATGAGTTCAAGGCCACCCTGAGACTACATAGTGAATTCCAGGTCAGCCTGGGCTACAGTGAGACCCTACCTCAAAAAAAAAATTATATTCAAAGGTGAGGACAGATCAGTAAGACATTCTGAAAGAAAGATTGCACTCACACAACTTCTATTACATTACACTGCTATAGCTGTCCTATTTTTATCATTGTTGTCGCTAGTTTCTTACTGTGACTAATTTATTTTGTAGACTTTATCACAGGGGCTGGGGAGATGGCACAGTGGGTAACATGCTTGCTATGCAAGCACGAAAACTGAAGTTCAGATTTGCAGTCTCATGTAAAACTGCTGGGTGTGGTGGCTTGCGCCGCACTTCCAACACTGGGAATGTGGAGACAGGAGAATCAGCAGGGCTTGCTAGTTAGCTTCTCTAGCAGTATTGGTGAACTCTGGGTTCAGTGAGAGACCCTGTCTCAGAAAGAATAAGGCAGAGGGGCTGGAGAGATGACTTAGCAGTTAAGGTGCTTGCCTGTGAAACCAAAGGACTCAGGTTCAATTCCCCAGTACCCAGGTAAGCCAGATTGACATGGTGGCACATGTGTCTGGAGTTTGCTTGCAGTGGATAGAGGCCCTGGAATAGCCATTCTTTCTCTCTCTCTCCCTCTCTATTTGCCTCTTTCTTTCTTTCTTTCTTTCTTTCTTTCTTTCTTTCTTTCTCTCACTCAATAAATAAATAAAATATTTTTTTATTTTTTAATTAATTTATGTTTTATTAACAACTTTCATGATTGTAAGCAATATCCCATGGTAATGCCCTCCCTCCCTCCACTTTCCCCTTTGAAACTCCATTCTCCATCATATCCCCTCTCAATCAGTCTCTCTTCTATTTTGATGTCATTATCTTTTCCTCCTATTATGATGGTCTTGTGTAGGTAGTGGCAGGCACTGTGAGGTCGTGGATGTCCAGGCCATTTTGTGTGTGTCTGGGGGGAGCACGTTATAAGGAGTCCTACCCTTCCTTTGGCTCTTACGTTCTCTCTGCCACCTATTCCACAATGGACCCTGAGCCTTGGAAAGTGTGATAGAGATATTTCAGTGCTGAGCACTCCTCTGTCACTTCTTCCCAGCACCATGATGCCTTCTGAGTCATCCCAAGGTCACTGCACAGGCAGCATTTTTAAAAGATTTTTTACTTTAATTTATTTACTTGCAAGGAGAGAGAGAGAGAGAGAGAGAGAGAGAGAGAGAGAGAGAGAGAGAGAGAGAGAGAATAGGCATGCCAGGGCCTCTAGCCACTGCAAAGAAACTCCGAATGTATGCACCACTTTGTGCATTTGGCTTTACATGGGTACTGGGGAATTGAACCTGGGTCATTAGGCTTTGCAGGAAGTGCCTTAACCACTGAGCATCTCTCCAGCCCACAGACAGCATTTTAAAGTCATACTGACTTTGTGTGAGGAGCATGGTTCATGCACACATTCAATCCTGAAGTGTTTGAGTACCTACTATGTGCTGGGTGCATCTCTTGGCACTGCCCCACATTGCTGAAAGAGACAGATTGGTGCTAGGGCTCTTGAAGCTTAGGCTCTAGGAGGGAGAGGCCACGTCCCAGGAATCTCTGAACCCCACACCAGGAACGTGTGAAGCTTCATCTGGACAGCAAGGCAGCAGGTAGGGAGTGGCAGGATGAGCATCACAGAAATCAGCTGAGAAGGGGGAGCCAGGGAGGCCACTGTGGGGGAGGTATCATTAAGCAAGAGGCCTGAAGTGAGAAAAATGATTCACACAGACCTAGGGCAAAAACAGCTCCTCAGAATGGGCAGATAGGTGTGTAGGGGCTGTAGATGAGACACAAGCTCAGAGAAGCCATGCTTTGAGGACTGAAAGGACCAGCCTGCTTGCACCGTGGCTCACGCTGATCCTCACCCAGCCAAACTGAATTCAGATTTCAAGTGTGGCTTAAACGGGAAACTTTCCAGTGTTTGAACAGCAGGCTTCCAGCTGGCAGTGCTGTGGAACCTTTTGGTTAGTGAGACTTCACTGAGGATGTGGGTCACTGAGAGTGGGTCTTGAGGCTTAATAGTCTGGCCTCACTTCCTATCTGGTCTCTGCTTCCTGACCACAGCAGCAATGTGACCACCGCATCTTCCCCACCATGGTGACGATATTCTTTCAACTGTATATCAACATAAACCTTTCTATCCTTAAGTTGCTTCTTGCTAGGTATTTGGTCACAACCACAATAAAACTAATACAGTAGGGGCTGGGAGCAGGGCAGCTGTGGAGCCCAAAACCCTGCGTGGAAGTCAGACTACACAGGGGACTAACACACAGGCCATGATAGAACTGGAAGTTATTCATGTCAGATAGGTAGCCATGTACTGTCTCAATTAATAAAACAACCCCAACAAGCACATACTATATTATCCTTGGTTTGCTGTCACTGAATCAGAGGCCAAGAGGAGTTCAGAGCCCAGAGCTGCCCTGGTGGACAGTCCCTTTCTATCAGTGAGGAAGATACAAGCACAGAGAGCCAGACAGGTTTCCTAAGGGGTTTGGGAATGAAGCTAGAATTTGGGACTCAGACAATACCAGGCCTGAGCCAAGATAGGACCACACTGCTGTTTTCTGGCCGATCAGTTTCCCTTCTTCCCCTGTGAAGCCAAATCCTCAAAATTTTTTCTCCAGCTGGCTTAAGCTGACTGCCTGTGGCCAGGTCCTCCCAGCTGCCTTGTACCTATTGCTACCTTCTCCCCCCACACCCAGTGTCGCTCTGACGTCTACATGGCCTTACTCACTAACTGAGAATGCAAACACGACTCAGTGGCCCCGCCCTCGGGGCGCTTACTGTCTGGTGGGCAGACAGATGAGTAGGCAGGTGCAAGCAGTGAATAAGCCCGTGAGAAAGGAAGGCTCTGAAAAGTGGAGATGGGAGGTGGAGGTGGATATCAGGGAAGGAATCCTCGAGGAGGTGAGGCCTGAAGTGAGGTCCACAAGACAGTGGGGACAATGGAGCTTAACTAAGGAGAGTGGTGTCAGGCAGCTCTGTTACAGCTGTCTGCACATTGGCCTCGACACCTTCCCCTGCTGATCCCCCCACCCCCAGCAAGAGACCCCCTGCTCCACACACTCTGCACATTAGCTTTTTTTCTTTTTTAATATTTTTTGTTGTTCATTATTTATTTATTTATTTGAGAGCAACAGACACGGAGAAAGACAGATAGAGGGAGAGCGATAGAATGGGCGCGCCAGGGCTTCCAGCCTCTGCAAACGAACTCCAGACGCGTGCGCCCCCTTGTGCATCTGGCTAACGTGGGACCTGGGGAACCGAGCCTCGAACCAGGGTCCTTAGGCTTCACAGGCAAGCGCTTAACCACTAAGCCATCTCTCCAGTCCTGCACATTAGCTTTTATACAGCAGTCATTCATTGGAAGAGCAAGAAGCATACACTGTGTGTATTCATCAGCTCTCTATGGCTGAAATAAAATTCTTGAGATGATTAGCTTATGAAGAGAAAAAGTTTATTTTGGCAATGATGGAGAACGCACTGCCTCCCCTACGGCCAGAAGCAAGAGGGAAGGAGGAAAAGACCAGGATCCCAGAAACACTTCTCCAATAGCCTGAGAACGTCCACCTAGGTCTCACCTCCTAAAACACCTACCATCCCCAATGACACCTTCCTGCAGACCCAGTCTGCAACACATGGGCCTTTGGAAGACTCATTCAAACCATTACACTTCATGTTTCACCAGATCTGAGCTCAAGTGTCTGTTCTGACACTATCAAGCTTTGGGTCAATTGTTCGACCTCACTAAGCCTTCCTCTCCTTGGGCGCACAATAGTGAGAATAACAACCACCACATGGAGATGTGGAAGAGTTAGCAGTAACATATGCTCAACCCAGTACGCGGCACTTATCTTAGAGTTAGTGTTTGTGCTGCCTGGAATGCCTGTCCCTTCAAACTTCAGTCCTGTGGGACATCCTCTGAGTCCAAACATCCAAATTCCTTTCTCTTCTACTATGGTTCCATCTCCCTTCCAGTGGAGGGCATCCCAAAGCAGGCCCTGGTTCAATGGCACAGGGCACGTCCGACTCTCCCATTAAGTGCTCAGCTCTCGAGAGCAGTGTTCATGTTTTCTTCATTTTCACTCTCTCAGAACTCAACCCAGGCCCTAGCACACATCCTCATCTAGTGATATAGCAGCCAAATCCAGTGAGGGGACAGATGCCATCCTGATCACTGCTACAGTAGACACAGGACAGATCATAGCAAGGACCAGGACCCACTGGGTGAATTAGAGGTTAGATCCAGAAAGGGTGGACAAGACAGGAAAGGTGATTTTTTCTTTTGTTGTTTTTTGAAATTAGCATGTTTCACATAGGTCCACCTTGTAACCTGGAATCATTTTGCTTCTCATTCAAAAGTCTCCCATAAATAGGCATCTCCAAAAGAAATTGAACATGACACTAAATAAATACAAAAAAAATTCAGAGAGTTGGGGAGATGGCTCATTAGGTAAAGTGCTTGTTGAGAAACTATAAGGAACTGAGTTAGAATTCCAAGAGCCCATATAAAAGATGGGTATGGAGGTGAGCCCTTGAAATCCCAGAGCTAAAAGAGGGAGGTAGGGAGACACCCAGAATATGTTGACTAGCTAGTCTAGCTGAGCTGATGGGCTCCAGTTTCTGTGAGAGACCCTGTCTCAAAAAATAAGGTCAGATTGGAGAGATGGCTCTGCAGTTAAAGTCACTTGCTTGTAAGTGATGGCCTGGGTTTGATTCCCCAGTACCCATGTAAAGCCAGATGCATAAAGTGGCACATGCATCTGAAGTTCATTTGCACTGGCAAAAGGCCCTGGCATGCCCATACTCCTTCTCTCTCTATCTGCCTCTTTTTCTCAGTCTCAAATAAATACAAAATATTTAAAAGAAAGTAAGGTGGAGAGTGGCTAAGACAGACACCTGGTGTCAACCTCTGGCCTCTCTATGCACATGTGCAAACTTGCACAAGGACACAAATGCACAAATACACACACACATATACACACTTGCCCACACACATACACATGCAAAAAGAAATTCTAAACTTTCTAGAGGTCAAAAATAAAAATTAGAATAAGCTATAAGATCTCAAGAGTGGTCAAGATTAAAAAAATGATAATGTATATATCTCATTGGTGAATATCTACCATTGTTAGAAGGTTCCAAATGACCCAACATAGTAACATGCATATCCTTCAATCTATAATCCTATGTTAAGGAAATTCCTTTAAGAAATTATCAAATAAATATATGCTTATACACAAAACATTTTATTACAGCATTGCCCATAAAAATTCCAAATAATGGCAAGCAACTCTATATGAAACAGATGATATAATGCTATTCAAGAGCTTCTAGAAAATCCATACAATGGGGTATTTTGTAATTTTGTAGCCATAAAAATGCATGACAAATCTGTATTTCTAAGCACTGAGAGATATTCATGATATGGTAAACATTAAAAAATCAGGTTACAAAATGACATGATCCTATCTTCATATTTTCACATTGCTATAGACTGAATGCTTACATCCTGACCCCTCAAATTCATACACTGGAACTCTAAGCTCCACTGTGGTGGCAGTAGGAGAAGGCTTTCAGGAGGTGATTAGGTCTTAAAGGTGGCACCCTCATTAGTGGGATTGGTGCCATAGTGATCCTTCACCCTTTCTGCTATATTGTTTGGCTCTTGAATGTCCTGTAAAGGCCCATGTGTTGAAGGCTTGGTTGCCAGCCTGTGGTGCTACTGGGAGATGATGGAAGCTTTAGGAGGTGTGGCCTGGTGAGCAACTGTGGTAGTTTGAATGTATAGATTCAGATGTTATTAAAATTGAGTTTGCAGCTTCTGCCCCTAGCAGGCAGATTCCTGCTACGTGGGGTTGGAGGGGGAGAGCGTGTCACTGGGGCGGATCTGAATTCAAGCCTAAGGTATGCAGAGTGACGTATGCTGTTTGGCTGCCTGTTTTTACACTTACTTTTGGTGGTAGATTTTCTCTTTTTCACCATTATGGAACTCCCCCTGGATTTGTAAACCTGAAATAAATGCCATCCCTTCCATAAACTGTCTGGCTTGGAGGTTCATCCCAACATCATGAAACTGACCACGACAAAATGTTGATCATCACTGTGTTCCTTTGAAGGGGACAGTGGGAACTTGGCCCTTCCTCTTCTTTTTTGTTTCCTGGCCACCCTAAGGTGAGCATCATCCTCTGCTACACCTCCTGTCATAGTGTAGTGTGCCCATAGGACCCAAGGGAATGACGTTGAGTGACTATGACCGAAACCTCTAAAACCATGAACCAAAATAAACCTTCCCTTCTCACAAGTTGTTTCTCTTAGGCATTTTGTCACAGTGACGGGAAGCTGACTCACATATCATTTATGAGGAAATGGGCTCTCATCGATACCGATTTGCCTGTGTCTTGATGTTGGATTTCTCAGCCTTCAGAACTGTGAAAAATAAGTTTTAGTGATTCATACAACACCCAGTCTATTATCTTTTTGTTATAGTAGCCCCAAAAGACTGACAACATACATAATCTATATAAAAAGAGGATTTTTTAAGTATCTATATACATTGAGAATGTCATGGTACTTTATGTTTTCTGCTGCAAAGTAAAACAAATGTCTTCCAAGTGGGGTCATGAGTGACCTGGCTGGTGAAACAGGTGGCTGCCTCTCTCTGTGGCACCTGGATGCTTGCCTAACTGCTCAGATCCTACCACCCTGTCCCCATCTGGATGTGAGGTTAAATCCAGGAGCAGAGATGCTTCTCAGACCAGAGTAGGTCTGGCTAAACAGATGGCCTTTCTTTCCCCTCTCCTGGGAGAACATAGCAAGATGAATCTGCTCCTCTGATGGGCAAGTTAGTGAGGACAGAGGAGGCTGCTGCACTGGCAGCTGTGCACTGTTTGAGAGGTCACACACTCACGGTGGCAGGGTGGACAGTTCTTATTATGACAGGCTGTTCCAGACTCAGAGAAAAAGAAAGCTGATATGTATCACCTTAGATGTTAATTGGCATAGGTCCAGCTTAGGAGGAATTCTTCCTGTAGGGACAAACCCTGAGCAAAGACTTGGCAAAGAAGTTGGTTCCAGATACCAGGCAATCTCTGAGGTAAATACTTGGGCATGAATTTGCCTCAGGATGCAGGAAATATGAGATCTTTCTGGATGAATGGGGAACCAATAAGAATGGAATTTGGAGAAAAGTCAGGGGACTATCCCTAGAGGCTCTACTTCCTGTTACAATTTGGATCTTCACCCTTCAAAGGCCCACGTATTGAGGCTTAGTCTTCAGTCTGAAATGCTATGGGGGAGAATCTTTAACAGGTGGGAGCTGTGGAAGTTGGCAGTTGGAAGCATACCCAAGCCCCTTCCTCTGCCATGTGTTCCTGTCATGATATTCTGCCTTGGCACAGGGCCAAAGCCACATGACAAGCCCACCATTGCATAAGGACCTCTGATCATGAACAAAATGAGCCTTCCCTCTCATTAAGTTGATTATCTCAGGTATTTTGTCACAGACACAGAAATCTGGCATAATGCATCCTCTGTTCCCACCATAACTTTTTCTTTTTCTAAAAAAATTATTTTACTCATTTGTAAGTAATTTATTTGAAAGCATATGTACTCCAGATGCATGCACTACTTTGTGCATCTAACTTTACATGGGTACTGGAGAATCTAACCCGGGTTGTTAGGCATTGCAGGCAAGTGCCTTAACCTCCGAGTCATCTCTCCAGCCCAACTTTTTCTTCTATTATTCTATTATTCATTAGCAGTTGCTCCTCTATTTGATAGTATGGTCTTTCTATGTATTTGAAGCCTTTTTTTTTTTTTTTGGCTTTTCAAGGGAGGTCTCAGCTCTAGCCCAGGCTGACCTAGAACTCACTATGTAGTCTCAGGGTGGCCTAGAACTCACGGTGATTCTCCCACCTCTACCTTCCGAGTACTGGGATTGAAGGCGTGAGCCACCATGCCTGGCGGCTTTTTAAGTCTCATTTCCCCTATTAGACTAACAATGTCCTGAGTTAAGGGCCAATTTCACCTGTATCCTTGTCCTCCTCCATCAGATGACAGTCAGTGCCCATTTGTTTTTCATGATTTCCACATTGTTCAGTAATGCAAAAGAAAAGGTGTAATGTACAAAGTGCAAGCAGATCCACCTGTCATTCCACTTAATGAGCCCACATCCACAGAAAGCCCAAGGTGGGAGAAGGGGATCAGCCATTTCCTCCTGTGTGTCCATCATGCTCAGTGGTATTCTGATGTTAATGTATTTTCTCATAAAGCATCACTCTTAAGAGGCCACCTGCTTTAGCTAGTGTTCAGTGAAACAGTGATGAGTTCCAATATGGAGTGAACATGACTATGTCAAGTTTACTAGGGGTGGCAAGTTGTTTTTCAACATGGCCTCCCTGGGGAGGTTTCAAGGGTTATACTGATTGCATGTGATATCCCTCAGTGCATGTGAATTTTAGAACCATAAATTCCCTTGTGTGTTGCGCTATCTGCTAACTCAGTCTGTGTCATTCATAACACAGCACCGCGTGTGATGACTTCCCTACCTCATGTCAGTAATTATCCTATACCTTAAAACTAAAGAGATGAACCTAAAGTGTTGCTCTCTCAAAGAGTGGGAAATATTTTATATTTATATGATGCTGCATGCCCATAAAATTTTATCTGTCTAGTGTACCTCAGTTTTTTAACTTGGGGTGCTGAAACAAAGTACCATATGCTGGTTGGCCTACATAATAGACATTTATTTCTGAGTTAAGACTGGAAAGTACAAGACGAAGGCACTGGGAAATGTGGTTCTTGTTGAGAGCCCTCTTCCTGGCATGTAGATATCCTTTTGTTTTTAACTATTGCTCAGTGCATTTGGGGAAAAAAAACACATCTCTTTTGTGCATGTCTGTGGTGTGAGTGTATGTGTGTATGTGTGTCTGCATGTACAGGGTATATATGTGCGTGAGGGGTGCAGGTAAAGGCCAGAGTTTGACATTGGTCCTCTTCAGTTACCCTTCACCTTGTTTTTAAGACAGGGTCTCTCCTTGAACACGGAACTCACCAATGTGGCTGCAGCTGCTAGCCAGTCAGGGACGTGGTTGTCTTTGCCATGTCAGCGTTGGAATTGCAGGCATGCATCATCACATTTGACATTTTATGTAGGTCTGAACTTGAGACCTCATGTTTGTGCAACCAGAACTTTATCTGCTGAGGGTATTGTTATCTTGACGGGCCCCCATTTTCAAGATCTCATCTAAACCTAACTGCCACCCAAAGGCACCACCTTAAATATCATCCTCTTGGGCTTACAGCCTTAACCTTGTGGATTTGAAGGGGCAGGGATGAAAGCATCCTGCTTGTAACAATCCCCTTAGAGTCATACTCTTGAAGAAAACCTGTGTTTGAAGTGAAGCTGTCATCATTTCTTCAAGCCTCTTCATCCTTGGTCATGTTTACTCACTGACAAGGAGTGGCCTGCCTTAATCTGAGATATTTATGTTATTTCACCAGCTATATATTGACTAGTTAATGGAAGAATACTTGGCCCCTGCTTGGCCCATGAAGTGCTGTCCAGGATTTTCCCAACTGTTTCTTGTCTACTTTCTGTTGATACAACAATATACCTGTGGTTATAAAGCAAAGAGTTTGTTTGACTCATGAGCAGTGTGGCGAGAGCCCCTTGGTTAGGCTCTCTAGTGGAGAAACAGGAAAAGAACAGGTCGTGTCCAAAGAGAGTCCAATTGCAGGAGGGGAGGTACTTCCTGACCACCCACTTAGCTTACTCCTTTGGGAATTACATCAGTTCCTTCCAAGGACAGCATCCTCTGACCCAATTACCTTATACTAAACCTCACAGATTAAGAGGCTGTATGGTCTTTCATTGCCAAACTGGGTTCCAATTTCCAGCTCATGAGATTCTGGAGGACATTGTTAGCACCTTATCATTGCGACAAATACCTGAGAAACCAATTTAAAAAGAGGAGAGTTTTCTCTTAGTTCATTGTTTCAGAGGTTTCAGTCCAAGACTGGCCAGCTCTTTAACTTCAGGCCTGTGGCAAAGCAAAAACATGGTGGAAGGACATAACAGGAAACTTATTCCTCGCATGTTGGCTACAAAGCAGAGAGCGAACATGGAGTTCGTTTGCAGAGGCTGGAGGCCCTGACGCGCCCATTTTCTCTCTCTCTCTATCTGCCTGTTTCTCTCTCTGTGTGTCACTTTCAAATAAATAAATAAAATAATTTTTAAAAATTGAATTGAGGGCTGGAGAGATTGCTTAGTGGTAAAGGCTTTTGCCTGTAAAGCCGGGACCCAGATAAGCCAGATGAACCAGGTGGCACATGTATCTGGAGTTCATTTGCAGCGGCTGAAGGCCCTGGAATGCCCATTTTTTCTCTCTCTCCCTCTCAAATAAATCTTATGTTGCCTTTCCCCGGCAACATAAGATCGCCTACAGTTTTCCTAAGCCAATTGAATGTACCTTTGTCACTTACAACTAAAGAGTCTAAGAGCTCCTATTTAGACATCGTTTCATTTGTTCCTTGCTTGAGGGAGGAGCTCAGAACAATTAACTGAGCTGTCCAATATCTCACCATAGAGCGAGCAGCAAGAATTCTCATACTGCTTCAGACTTGGCCCTCATCATAACTCTTAAAGAGAGGTTTCCCTGCTTTTCATCTGGTTCCGGTTATATGTCTTCCATAACACATAGCTGTATGTATTTGCCCATGTTCCAGTCCCCTCGTGACTCACTGTCACATCAGAGAGCAGTCAGACACTCCTCTGAGGGTGCCTGGGCCCTTCAGGATCTCGACCCTGCCTACCTTGCCTGCCCACACACTCCTCCCTCTGGCTCACATATATCCTGGGTCACTCCCAGCATGAGTCACATGTGGCTTCCTTGGCCAAAAGACCTTGTTTGCCCACCTCAGAGGTCTGGTACATTCCTCCTATCCCCAATCTGCCAGCTCCTACCTCAGCCGCGTTCTCCTCTTCCTCTTCCTCTTCCTGTGCACCTTCCTCAGACCTCCAACTGCCTTCTATCTAATTCCCTCCCTCCCTCCCTCTCTCGCCCCTCCCTCCCTTCCTTCTGTCCTTCCTTCCTTCCTTCTTCCTTTTTATTTTTAAAAAATACTTTATTTTTATTTATTTGACACAAAAAGGGGGGCAGAGAGAATGGGCGTGCCAGGGCTTCCAGCCACTGCAAACAAACTCCTGATGCGTGCGCCCCTTTGTGCATCTGGCTAACGTGGGTCCTGGGGAATTGAACCTGGGTCCTTTGGCTTTGCAGGCAAATGCCTTAACCGCTAAGTCATCCCTCTAGCCCCCTTCTTCCTTTTGAGACAGAGTCTCACAGAGCTGGTATTGGCCCCAAATTTCTCATGTAGTCAAGTATGACCTTCAACTTTTGATCCTCCTTCCTCTGCTTCCTGAGTGATATGACGACAGGCATGGGTTACCATGTTGGCTTTATGCAGTGCTGGGTATCCAACTCAGGACTTGGTTCAGGCTAAGCAAGGACTCTCCCAATTGATCAACATTCCCAGCCTCTCATTGATTTTTGTTTTTAATTTTTAATTTTATTTTTTGATTTTTTATGACGTGGAGTCTTACCCTAGCCCAGGATGACTTGAAACTCACTCTGTATTCCCTGGCTGGCCTTGGAACTCACAGCAATCCTCCTACCTCTGCTACCTGAGTACTGGGATTAAAGGTGTATGCCATCACACCTGACTCTCTCGTTTTTTGTTTGTTTGTTTATTTATTTGGTTGGTTTTTTGAGATAGGATCTCACTCTAGCCCAGCTTGACCTGGAATTTGCTATGTAGTCTCAGGCTGGCCTCGAACTCACAACGATCCTCCTGCCTCTGCCTCCCAAGTGCTGGGATTAATGGCACATGCAACCGTGCCCAGGGCTCTCATGGTTTGTAATGCTCACCTTTGGCCTTCTTGAGCAAAGATTGATGGGAACAGTTTCAATAACTTTATCTTGAAACCCTTGGCACAAGGCTGTAACAGAGTAGGCACTCCATGTGTTGTGGAGGTGAGACTCGTTGGGGCATCTGGATTCGGAAGGTCAGGGAAGGATCCAGAGCTCCCGTTTCTGTCATAACCAGCATCAGTGTGGGAGTCTGATGCTTTGAAGCTGATGATAGCTGAATGCGCAAATCTGAAATCCCTCTTCAATTAACGTTGAGCCATTAGTCCTTTCTGAAGTTGCCAGGATCTATTAAGCCATTTAACTTATCCTGCTGCACTTCACGATTGCTCCCGGGGGCCTTTTTTTCAAGCCTGGACGGCCAAAGCATGACTTCAGTGGTGAGCTTTCTCTCCCAACTGTCCAGCATCCCAGGAAGCCATTCCCCAGAAGCTGACCTCAATGGATCTGCAGCACAGTGAGGAGGAAGGCCTCCAGCTCCCACCCCGGTCACCCTCAGTCCTTGCAGAGCTGCTACTGTGGGGCCCTCATTCAGGGCTGATCTCAGTAACAAACCGGAAACCACCCTCTGAGGATTGATTAAAATGATCCCAGGAAAGTCCCTAAGCCCAAAGAATGTCCCTCAGCAATTCACACAGTTCCCAAAATTCCCTCCATTTATCTCCTAATAAATACGTATTGAGCACCTACTAGGTGCCAGGCACTTGGGACATTTCATAGGCATCCTCACAGGTCTGTGGTTTTGCGCCTGAGCTGAAGAGCAAATATCCCAGTGGGTGAGGAGCCACTTTTCTGTAATCCCAGCACTTAAGAGGCCAAGGAAGAAAGATCTTGAGTTTGAGAACAGTCAGCTACATAACAAGACTTGCCTCAAAAAAAAAAACTAAACTAAAAACGGAACCAAAGCAAATATTTCTTTGAAAGTAAGCCACAAAGCATTAGCAATCATTAATTCTATCCTTCCCATGGAGACTGCCAAGGAATAAGAGAGCTATATGGATAGGTCTGAGGATAGACAGGGATACAAATTTGTGCCGTGGAAAAAGAAAAGGGAGCAGGGTATATTGGTGCATGCCTGTGGTTTCTGCTTTGGGGAGGCTGGGGCAGGAGGATTCTGAGTTCAAGGCCAACCTTAGCTATGTAGCAAGATGAAAGGAAGGAAGAGGGACCAGGAATGAAGTAGGACAGGGTGGGAGAAGGGCAGGGAGCTTCTTTCCCTGGCCTGTGAATCCCCAACTTTAGATCCTTGTCCATTCCAAAAAAGAACTGAGGAAGCATATTCTGAATAGGTTAAATAATAAGGTTTATTTAATAAAATTGGTATCCAGAAAAAAGCTGGAATGATGGAGGGAATTTTAGGGAGATTAAAACAAGAGCCAGCATTTACACACACACACACCCCTACTCACTCTCGGGGTGTCTCTCACACAGGAAGTGGAGCAAAAGGATGTAAGCCTTTTTCCTTCCCATTATGAAAAGAAGCTAAGAGGTGAGATAGAAAGAGTCTGTAGCTTAGAAGAAAGCAACAGAATGAAAAAGTGCCCGGCATCCCTGCCCAGCACAGCCCAGCCAGGCCGAGATAGGGGAGTGCTCACCCGAGCAAGGAATTGGAGGTTCAGGTGTTAGGAGAGATGAACAACCAAAACAGAAGGCCTTGTCCACCTTTTAGCCCCTCATATAGCTTATTGGGGTGGGCTTTATACTCAGGTGAGTTCTGACAGAGCTGATTGGCTTGGACCCAGGGGTTAGTCCACATAGAAGCCAGTATACCCAAGTACAGGGCGCTGTTGCTGAGCATTGAGACTGGACTGAATCAGACACTGAATTCTCTTTGGGCCCTTCCCTAGCTGGCTACCTGAAAATAAAACTACTTGAGTATTTCTTCCTCAGGAAGATAGTTCAATGGATAACGTGCCTGTCAGCCACTCTGAGTACCTGATTTCAGAGTCTCGGATCTAGTGTAAAAGCTGACACACTAAATAAATATTAAAAAAAAAAAAAAAAAAAGAAAAGAAAGAAAGAGCTGGGTGTCGTGACTCACGCCTTTAATCCCAGGATTTGGGAGGCAGAAGTAGGAGGATTATTGTGAGTTTGAGGCCAGCCTGAGACTACATAGTTAATTCCAGGTCAGCCTGGACTCTAGTGAGACCTTACCTTGAAAAACCAGAAAAAGAAGAAGAAGAAAAAGAAGAAAGGAAGGGCTGAGATTTACCTTAGGTGAGTAGGGTGGAAGCAGTTCTCGGCTGCTGGCTTGGACATGTACTCTGATCTCTGTGAGCAGAGTTCCCTTAGCTAGGGCCAGCTCTGCTGGGACAATGACAGCGACAAGCAGCTACTGCTGTCACTTATCAAGAGCCCGCAGGTGCCAGGCACTGTACAACACGCCACATGGGATCAGATTTTCACAATGTTAGGAGCATGCATTTTTAAGAAACAAAGGTTCAGAGGGGCTACTTTCTCAAGGTCATACAACTGGACAGCAGATGTGGTAGGATTAAATAAAATCCCTGCACATGTAATTCCAGGACCAGTGTTCTACACTGCTAAGCTTTGCAAATCCTGAGTGAATCAAGTTCATGTTTAGTACCATCTCTCATCTATACTCCGAAGGGATAGCTGAGGGGTCCCATCTGCTGTGATTTGACTGTCCTTGTCCTCTCCAAAATTCTTATGGAAAAACTTAATCCCCAACAACAGAGTCAGAAGATAGGACCTTCAGGAGGGAAGGATTCAGGCCTCATGAGAGACACTTCTATAGCACTCTGGAGGCTGAAGCAGGAGGGTGGCAAGTTTGAGACCAGCCTGGGCTACATAGTGAGATTCTGTCCCAAAACAAACGTGTATGCATGTGCACACACACTCCCACAAGTGCAAAGAAAGATTCTGCAACATTTTCCCTTTGGGGGGCGGGGGCAAGCCCACAAGACTGGCCTTTCTTTTATTTTTTATGGGAGAGAGCAAAAGTGAGTCGGGCGGGGGGGGGGGGAGAACTAGCATGCCAGGGCCTCCAGCCACTGCAATCTAATTCCAGACATGTGTACCACCTTGTGCACATTTGTGACCTTACATCACTTTGTGTATTTGGCTTATGTGGGACTTAAAGAGTTGAATATGGGTCCTTAGACTTCGCAGGCAAGTGCCTCAATCCCTAAGCCATCTCTCTCTCCAGCCCCATTTGTACCTTTTTGCTGTTCCCTCTTCCACCATGTGACAACAGAGATAAGAAAACAGAGAGCAGTCCTCATCTGACACAGACCCTTAGCACCTTGATCTTGGACTTCCCGCCATCCATTACTGTGAGAAATAAATCTCCACTTTTTTCATGAGTTCCTCAGTCTATGACATTTTGTTGTAGCAGCACAAATGAATCCAGATGGCATGAAAACTTGGGACTAGATTGATTTGTAAAGAACAAAAAGAAGAGTTACTCTACAGAGATGCAGTGTCTCAGCTGCAACCTGATTGGAGGTACACAGACAGGAAGAAGGATAGATGCTCAGTCAGCACTCCCACGACTAAAATCAGGAACACACACTCATCTGTCTTCTCCTATTTTATTTATCAATTTTAATTAATTAATTATGACCAGAAAGAGAGATAGACAGAGAGCATGAGCACGCCAGGGCCTCCTGCCACTGCAAACAAATTCCAGACCCATGTGCCACTCTGTGCATCCAGCTCTAAATGGGTACTGGGGAATCAAACCAAGGCTGGCAGGCTTTACAAGCAAGTGCCTTTGACTGATGAGCTATCTCCCTAGCCCTCCTCTTTAAAAAATTATTTATTTATTTTTATTTGCAAGGAGACAGAGAGGGAGTATGGGCACAAACTCGGGTCACTTGTCACTGCACATGAACTCTAGATGCAAGCATCAGTTTGTGTATCTGGGTTTATGTAGGTAATGAGGAATTGAATCTGGGATGGCTTCAAGAAAGTGCCTTTTACCACTGAGAAATCTCCCCAGCCTGAGTCCTCTCCACTTAATACAACAAAGAAAGTCATGTGCTCTACACAGAGCTGCTTTCCTACTTGCAGCAGCAGAAGCAGAGGCATTGGGAATGTTCATAGCCTGATGCTATCAGCCACCACTATCTTCTCAATTTTCTTCCCTGGGTGCTTTTCGTCTACAACATACTGCTCAGTGGCTATGGATATTTGATTCTTGATGGTTCATTGTCAATTAACAAATTGGAATTGTGAATGTTCATTGCATCTCAAGAACTTAGGACCTTATGCTTTCCAGATATATGTATATGGTGGTTTGAATGCAAAATGTCCCCCATAGACTCAAGCATGTGAGTAATTCATCTCTAGTTCGTAGTTCTGTTGGGAATATTGTGGAGTAGAGTCTTGCTAGTGGAAGTGTGTCACTGAGGCTGGCCTTGAGGTTCTTATTCTGTCTACTACCTGTTGGTATGAAGGCATGAGGCCAGATTTGGGCCTGCCATTCTATCCATGACAGACATCCCCTCCAAATTGCAAGGTGAAAATGGACATTTTCCTTTCTTGAGTTTCTTCTGGTCATATATTTTGTTCTAGCAGCAAGAAAGTAACTGATACAACAGTTAACAGTCCTGACCCCAGCCACAAAGCCTGCCCATGTGGCATGGGTGGGTGCTTGTCAGTTCCTTTCAGGGTTTCTTTAGAGGACCTGATCCTTGCCAAACTTCTTTCCTCCTAATAATCCAGGACCTTTGAGCTGCTCCCTGGACAGCCAATGTTCTTCACGATAAGATAGGTACAACCTGTTACTGCAGGGGCCCAGACAAGCATGAGCCTTTTCTCTTCTTGAGATAGCATCTCACACTATAGCCCAGCCTGGCCTCAAATTTACTCTGTAGCCCAAGCTGGCAATCTTCCTTCCTTAACCTCCCAAATGTTATGCTACTATGTTCAACTTTGGACACTGCTTTCTTTCCCTTTTATTGTTATTGTTTTTTTTTTTTTGAGCTAGGGTCTTTCTCTAGCCCGGGATGACCTGGAATTCACCATGTAGTCTCAGGGTGGCCTCAAACTTACATCAATCCTCCTACCTCTGCCTCCCAAGTGCTGGGATTAAAGGCATGCACCACCACACCTGGGTGGACACTGAATTGTAGAGATTCATGAACCATGGATGAACAAATTCATCACTTGTTACCTTTCCTACGTATTGAAAATACAGAGCTGGGGCTATTCGCCATGACCCACATTAGCCAGATGCACAAGGGGGCACATGTGTCTGGAACTCGTTTTCAGTGGCTGGAAGCCCTGGCGTGCCCATTCTCTCCCTCTCTCTCTCTCCTCCTCTCTGTCTGTCACTCTCAAATAAATAAATACAAATAAACAAAAATTAAAAAAAAAAAAGAAAATACAGGACTGGAGAGATTCCTTCATGGTTAGGGCACTTGCCTGCAAAGCCTAAGGACAAGGTTTGATCCTCTAGTGCCCAAGTAAGCCAGACGCAGAAGGTGGCACATGCTCTGGAGTCCATTTGGAGTGGCTAGAAACCCTGGCACTCCCATTCTCTCTCTCTCTGTCTGCCTCTTTCTTTCTTTCTCACATAAATAAATAAATAAATAATTTAGACAAAAAGTACAAATAACAAGACTAGGCATATAGTTCAATGATAAAGCATGTGTGTGCTTAGCCCATGTGAAGACCTGGGTTTAATCCTTAGCACCAAAGAAATAACAAACTAAGAATAGTTTCAGAGGCATTACAATTCATTATAAACTGGATGTGGTGGCATACGCCTTTAATCCCAGCACTTGGGAGGCAGAGATAGGAGGATTGCCAGGAGTTCAAGGCCACCCTGAGATTACTTAGTGAATTCCAGGTCAGCCTGGGTTAGAGCGAGACTCTACCTTGAAAAAAATCATTATAATTTATCATGTAAAATATACTTTAGGTGGCTGAAGAGATGGCTCAGTGGTTAAAGGGTTAAAGCCTGCAAAGCCTAATGATCTGAGTTCAGTTTCTCAGTATCCACATAGAGCCAGATGCACAAAGTGGAACATGCATGGACTCCATTTACAGTGGCTAAAGGCCTTGATGTGCCCATTCTCTCTATCTGTCTCCCTTCTATCTCTGTCTGATAAATAAATAAAAATATTTATAAATGTATATACTTTAATGATCAACATTATAGTGTTATACATAGATTCTAGACATATTGTATGTTTATAATGATTAAATTCCAGAAGTATTCAACATATAAAAAGCCCTGGGTTTCATTCCTCAGCACTGTATAAACCAAGCATGGTAGGACAGATCTCTAATTTCAGCACAGAAAAGGGGCAGACAGGAGGATCAGAAATTCAAGGTTCTCCTTAGCTACATAGGGAGTTCAAGGCCAGCCTGGGATACGTGAGAACTTGTCTCAAAAAAAAAAAAAAAAAGCTTAGGGAAGAGAGCCAGGTATGATGACACATGCCTATAAGCCCAGCCTGTGGGAGGTAGAAACAAGAGGCTGAAAAGTTCAAGGCCACACGCCCTGTCTAGAAATTTTTTTTTAATTTTTTAAAAAGTAGAAGTAAAAGGACAGCTGTAATAAACTCCCAGCAGCAGTCTTATCATCCCATTTAAAAAATAATTAATACTGGGCTGGGGAGATGGCTTAGCGGTTAAGCGCTTGCCTGTGAAGCCTAAGGACCCCGGTTCGAGGCTCGGTTCCCCAGGTCCCACGTTAGCCAGATGCACAAGGGGGCGCACGCGTCTGGAGTTCGTTTGCAGAGGCTGGAAGCCCTGGCGCGCCCATTCTCTCTCTCTCCCTCTATCTGTCTTTCTCTCTGTGTCTGTCGCTCTCAAATAAATAAATTAAAAATAAATAAATAAATAAATAAATAAATAATAATTAATACTTTGCTGACCTAGTTTCATTTATCCTTAGCACACTCACTGACTCCAAAAGCATTTTAAGGCAAATACAAGAGGATTTATGATTTCACTTACAAATATATGATCATGTTACTAACAGGTAAGCCATTTCTGAGTGTGTGTGTGTGTGTGTGTGTGTGTGTGTGTGTGTTGCTGAGAATCAAATTCAGAGCCTCATGAATGCTAGGCAAGTGTTCTACCCATGATCTCTAACCACAGCTCCAGATAGGCACATTTCAAAACTACAGCATAATATCGTCTTCTATTATTATTATTATTATTATTATTATTATTATTATTATTATTATTTTGGTTTTTTTGAGGTAGGGTCTCACTCTAGCCCAGGCTGACCTGGAATTCACTATGTAGTCTCAGGGTGGCCTTGAGCTCACGATGATCCTCCTACTCCTGAGTGCTGGGATTAAAGGTGTGCGCCACCACGCCCAGCTTCAACGATTCTTTTAACAAAATGAGTGATAAAATCTTCGCTGGTGTTAGCTTGGTTGTTTTACCTTAAACTTTCTTTAAAAATATTTTTACTTATTTGAGAGAGAGAGAGGAAGGATTAGTGTGCTCAGGCCTCCTACCACTTCATTGAATGAAGTAAGACTCATAAGCCACTTTGTACATCTAGCTTTACATGGATATTGGGGAATTAAGCCCTGGCCATCAAGTTTTGTAAGCAAGTGCCTTTAACCCCTGAGCCATCTCTCTATTTGTTTTTAAACAATTAAAAAAATTTTATTTATGTTAGTTATTTGAGAGAGAGAGTGAGACAGATATATAGAGAGTATTGGTGCACCAGGGCCTTAAACCACTGCAAATAAACACCAGATGCATGTGCCACCTTGTGCATCTGGCTTACATGGATACTGGGGAATCAAACCCGGGTCCTTTGTCTTTGCAGGTAAGCACCTTAACCACTAAGCAATCTCTTCATCCCCTTTCAAACATTTTCATTGACAACTTCCACAATATACATAACATGATCATAACCCCTTCCATTACCCTCCTTTTTCCCTTCCCAAGTCCCCCCCTCCACTGAATTCCTTCTTCTTTCCAATTGTCTTTATGCCATTACTTTCTCCCTCCTGTTATGCAGGTCTTGTATAGGTAGCATCAGCCACTGTGAGGTCATGAATATCAAGGGTTCTCTCTGTCTGGAAAACAGTATTGTAAACAGTCCTTCATGTCCTTTAGCTCTTACATTCTTTCAGCTACATCTTTCTTTTTTTTTTTTAAATTATTTATTTATTTATTTGAGAGCAACAGACACAGAGAGAAAGACAGATAGAGGGAGAGAGAGAGAGAATGGGCGCGCCAGGGCTTCCAGCCTCTGCAAACGAACTCCAGACGCGTGCGCCCCCTTGTGCATCTGTCTAACGTGGGATCTGGGGAACCGAGCTTCGAACCGGGGTCCTTATGCTTCACAGGCAAG
This sequence comes from Jaculus jaculus, assembly GCF_020740685.1. Classification (NCBI taxonomy): domain Eukaryota; kingdom Metazoa; phylum Chordata; class Mammalia; order Rodentia; family Dipodidae; genus Jaculus; species Jaculus jaculus. The sequence continues at coordinate 143,924,246 of NC_059103.1, forward strand.
CACTTAACCGCTAAGCCATCTCTCCAGCCCATCTTTCTTTTTTTATTGACAACTTCCATAATTAAAGACAATAACCCATGGTAATTCCCTCCCTCCCCCTACTTTCCCCTTTGCAATTCGACTCTCCATTATTACCTTGTCCCTCTCAATCAGCCTTTAATTTTGATGGTGTCATGTTTTCCTCCTATTATGATGGTCTTGTGTAGGTAGTGTCAGACACTGCAAGTTCATGGATATCCAGGCCATTCTGTGTCTGGAGGAGCATGTTGTAAGAAGTACTACCCTTCCTTTGGCTCTTACATTCTTTCCCCTACCTCTTCCACAATAGACCCTGAGCCATGGAAGGTGTGATTGAGATATTTCAGTGCTGAGCACTCCACTGTCACTTCTTCTTAGCACCATGGTGCCTTCTGAGTCATCCCTTGGTCACTGCCATCTGAAAAGAGAAGCTTCTCTAACTAAACGTGAGAGTAGCATTAATATATGGTCAGCTACATCTTTTAATGGACTCTGAGCCTTGAGGGTGTGACAGAGATGTTCCAATTGCGCTGAACACTCCACTGTCATATCTTTTAGCACTTTGGGTTTTGAGTCACCCCAGTGGTTACTGCCATCTGAAAAGAGAAGCTTCTCTAACCAAAAGTGAGAATAGCAAAATATATGGGCATAAACATAATTATTTAGGGGGCAGTTTGGCATAATATATGTATATAGCCAGACAACAGTAGTAGTTTCTCCCCTAGGGCTTATCACTTCCCTAGCCATAGGTTTTTCATTAGGTTTTCAGTAGCAAGCAGGAATTCCCTCTTGTGGAACAGGCCTCAAGTACAATCAGAGAGCAGTTGGTTTCCCCATAACAGACATGTCACCATGGTACCAGTTGGTGTATTTGGCCTGTCTGTCTAGCTATAAGCTTTTAGGGTTCATTGCTGGTTAACAATGTTGATAACTGTTCTCCCCCAACAGGCTGCATAGGTCTTTCAAGAATCTTGACAGCAGGTCAACAGGGAGGAGGCATCCTGCTCAGCTCCACCTCCATGTCTCAGTGACTAAAGCTCAGGCATATAGGGTCTTCAGCAATAGGGTCTTCTCATCTAGTTCTGGTGGACATCCAAGAACCTTGGAAATATGCTTTAATTTGGGGAGGGAGGCATCAGAAGCTTCCCTGGCCAGCAACAGGGCTGAAAGGTATCCCACCCCTGGCACTGAAATATTTCTAATAATCTGTGGTTTCTGGACACATTATCCATTCCCACCAGATATTTCTGCCCAAACTCTCTCTTTTTTTAACATAACATTGTATATTATTATCTAGCAAAGAAGTAGGTTTCCATAGAGCTTTTTAGCAAAACTATATTTTCTTTTTTTTTTTAATTTTCTTTTTCTTTTTTAAAAAGCTAAGGTCTTACTCTAGCCCAGGCTGACCTGGAGTTAGTTTCAGGCTGGCCTTGAACTCACAGTGATCCTCCTAGCTCAGCCTCCTGAGTTCTGGGATTAAAGGTGTATGCCACCACACTCAGGAAAGAGAGAGAGAGAGAGAGAGAGAGAGAGAGAGAGAGAGAGAGAGAGAGAGAGAACCAGGGCTTCCAGCCATTGCAAACAAACTCCAGACACATGCATCAGTGTGCATCTGGCTTTACATGGGTACTGGGTAATCAAACTCTGGCTGTTAGGCTTACAGGTGAATGCCTTAATCACTAAGCCATCTATCCAGCCCAACAACAAGATCTTTTCTTTTCTTTCTTTCTTTCTTTTTTTGAGATCTTTCAAATCACTTTATCTCATGGAAACAAAGCCCATTCAAACTTGTTGAAGGGAGGTGCCCATCAGGATTGACTCAAACAAGCATGTCGAAGGCCAGGAGGACACTGGTCTCCAATGAGCAGGGGGCAGCAGGCTTCAGCACACGGTGGCCTGTGTGGGACTGCAGGTGCCCAACGTCGGGCGAGTGGCCCTCAGTCCCCAGGGCACGGATGCCGGCTGCTGGGTCATGAGCCCCTTGAAGCATCTCTTGATGGTGATGCGGTGTCAGGAGCCCTTTTCCTCTCGGGAGAACTGAGCAGGATGAGCTGAGCATGTCTGCTGTCCCATGGGGTTAAATTTCTTCAGTGTATAGACACGATCTCCCTGCTCGTTGAGGTAATACTGGAGAAACATGACTACGCTTTAGCCAGAAGCTCCAGGTCTCAACAACAAAATCTTAGTAATATCCAGGTCCAATGTTCAAGTTTCCCATACTATTTCAGAAGTCTCATTTTTCAATTGGTTGGTTAGAAGGCAAACTAGGATCATATGCTATACCTGGTTGTGACATCTTTTTTTTTTTTAATTTATTTATGAGAAAGAGAAGCAGAAAGAGAAAGAATGTATGTACCAGGGTCTCTAGCCACTGCAAACAAACTCCAGACATATGCACAGCTTTGTGCATTTGGCTTAATATGGGCCCAGGGGAATTGAATCTAGGTCCTTTGGCTTTGTAGGCAAGTGTGTGACATCTATTTTATCTAATGCAGGACGTCTATTTTTCTTAATGGTTTAAAAAACAATTTTTAAGCTAGGTGTGGTGGCACACGCCTTTAATCCTAGCACTCATCACTCAGGAGGCAGAGGTAGAAGGATCGCCATGAGTTTGAGGCCACCCTGAGGCTACATAGTGAATTCCAGGTCAGCCTGGGCTAGAGTGAGACCCTACCTCAAAAATCCAAAAAATAAACAAACATACAAATTTTATAGCCAGGTGTGGTGGCGCATGCCTTTAGTCCCAGCACTCCAGAGGCAGAGATAGGAGGATCAGCATGAGTTCAAAGTCACCCTGAGACTACAAGTAAATTCCAGGTCAGCCTGGGCTAGAGTGAGACCCTACCTTGGAAACCAAAATAAATAAATAAAATAAATAAGCAAAGCAAAACTTCATTGCTGACCAGTTTCATACATGTATATAATGCATTTTGATCACAATTCCCTCTTTTAAAAATATTATTTATTTATTTATTTGCAGAGAGAGATAGAAGAGAGGCAGACAGAGAATGGGCATGCCAGGGCCTCCAGCCACTGCAGATGAACTTCAGATGCATATGCCACCCTGTGCATCAGGCTTTACATGGATACTGGGGAATTGAACCCAGGTCGTTAGTCTTTATAGGCAAGTGCCTTAACCACTGAGCCATCTCTCCAGTGCCATAATGCCCTCTTATTACCTTCCTTTGTCTTCCCTCCAGTACCTTTTCCACTGACCACCTTCTTCTTTCCAATTAGTCTCTCTTCTACTTTGATGTCTTATTCCCCCTTCTCCATCATCCAGGATGGAATGTTGTACAGATCTTGTGCAGGTAACAACACTGTCAGGTAATGAATGCAGTGACTACTTCATTTTTGGAGAGTTTTCCAAACCACTCCTCCCCATCCTCTGGCTTTACATTCTTCCCAGCCCCTCTTCCACTAAGTTCCCTGAGCCTTCGAGGATGTGATAGAGATGTCTCATTTAGTGTTGATCCCTCCCAGGACTTTGATGAGTTTTGAGTTTCCACAGAAGATATTACCTTCACGCAGGCTTTCCCCCCTCTTTCTCTCTCTACCTAGCTCTAATATCTACACTTGAGAGAGTGAAAGAGGCAGAGGACTGGGTGCACCAGCGATTCTAGCCAATGCACACTCCAGCCGCATGTGTCATCTGGCTTTACATGGGTACTGGGGAATTGAACCCTGGTCATTAGGTTTTACAGGCAAGCGCTGTAATCATTGAGCCATCTCTCCAGCCCCATGTGGGCTTCTTAAATTAATTCACTCACAACCCCTTTTCACCCAAAAAATTCTATGCAAACCTAGGTATAAAGGTATATAAAAAATAGATATGCAAGTCAAACATATCCTGATAATAAATCATAAGCATTAAAACAAGTGAATAAAATAGCTTATATCCTATAATTTTATAGTATACTATAATTTCACCATTTATTAGCAATTAGGGAAAATTTGCTATTGCAGTCAGGTTCGCATTGCTGGCAGAAATCACCCAACCAAGAGCAGCTTGTAGGGGGAAAAAAAGAGGCTTATTTTTGCTCACAGGCTTGAGGGGAAAGCTCCATGACAGCAAGGAAAACAATGGCATGAGCAAAGGGTGGACTTCACCCCCTGGCCAACATAAGGTGAACAATAGCAACAGGAGACTAGTATCCATGTAAAGCCTGGCAAGGGGACACTGGCTATAACACCCATAAGTCTTCCCCTAACAATGCACTGCCTCCAGGAGGCATTAATTTCCAATTGCCATCAGCTGGAGAGACTAGCATTCAGGCTACCTAAGTTTATGGAGGACACCTGAATCAAACCACCACATTCTGCCCCTGGCCTCCATGAACTGATAACCATAAATGATGTAAAATGCAATGCATTCATCCAACTTTAAAAGTCCCCATAGTTTCTATCAATTCCAATGATGTTCATACATCCCCATGGTCCATACCAAAAAATCCCCTCAAAACCCATAATGGCACAGAATAAACACTCACTCAAAAGATGACAATGGGCATAGAAAAGAAATATTCAACCAATACAAGATTTAAACAGGGAAAACATCAAACTCTGTAGCTCCAAGTCCAACAACTCTAGTCAGTAACACGTCTCCAAGTTCAATAATTCTAATCAGCAACAACTCTCTGGAGTTTCAATTCCGGCCCTCCAGCTAGACTACTTACAGTCCTGGGAAACTTCTCCCAGGGCTAGCAGCTCTACTTGGCAGGCATCTAGTGGTCCTGGCATCTCCAATGGGTCTCCACTGAAACCCACAGTTCAACCTCATGGCTCCATCAGGTTTCCATGCAAGCATCCAGCAAACCTGCTTCACATTGCCTATAGCCATTTCCAAAACATAAGACCATGTTGCAAACTCGATGACCCTCTCTTTCCTGCATCTCTTATACTTTACAGTGCCAGGTAGGGTGCCAGTTTGTTGATCCGGAGGGCGGGGGGGATAAAGCAGGTTTTGAAGAACAGGATACTCCTTGAGCACTCAGGCCCCTTCAAAAGAGTCTATATTCTTTCTGTTACCCCAGTGCCAGTCAGCTGACCCAATCTCAAAGGCTGTAATCTCTCAAACAACTTGCCAGTGAAAAGGCATCTGTTTGGGCACAGAGATTTCTTTTTTTCTGTGTCATATCCCACCAGTCCATTTCTACACAATACAACTCTGCACAACTCAGGACACAGCTATAACAGCAAGCCTCTTAAACTGCTTCTAGCCCAGTCCAAGCAAAGCTCTCTCTCACACTCATAAGCCAAATCTCATAGTCCATAGTTCTTACTGCATTCAGGTCTTTCAACTCTCAACAGAATAGTCCATCAAGCTGTACTTATAGCACTTCAAGGCATCTCTTAGGCCAAGGTTTCAAATCCTTCCACATTCCTCTTGAAAATCAGCTGCAAAAGGCCAAAGCCACACAGTCAGGTGTCTAGCAGCAACTCCACTCCTGGTACCACTATACTGTCATAGTTAGGTTCACATTGCTGGCAGAAATCACCCAACCAAAAGAAGCTTGTGGGAAAAAAGAGGCCTATTTTGGCTTACAGGCTCAAGGCTCCATGATGGCAGGGGAAAACTATGACATAAGCAGAGGGTGGACATCAACCCCTGGCCAACATAAGGTGGACAATAGCAACAGGACAGTGTGCTAAACACTGTCAAGGGGACAATGGCTATAATACCCATAATCCCACCCCCAACAATACACTGCCTCCAGGAGGCATTAATTTCCAATTGACATCAGCTGGGAACCTAGCATTCAGAACACCTAAGTTTATGGGGAACACCTGAATCAAACCACCACATTTGCATACTAATAAATAGGCATGTTTATTTACTTTTGTATGAAGAATTAAATCTTGGCTAGATATTTCACACTGTGAGATGAAGAGCACTGATATTTTTTATATTATTATTGCTGAGATCCCTGCTTCCATAGCAAAAGTATGTTTTGGGCCATTTCAGGGATTATTGGATTATCCAAGTCTGAAGACAAAATTCATACAATGATTTTATTTGTTTATTTACTTGTTCATTCATTTTTGAGGTAGGGTCTCACTCCAGCCCAAGCTGACCTGGAATTCACTATGTAGTCGCAGGGTGGCTTCAAACTCAGGGCAGTCCTCCTACCCCTGCCTGCCGAGTGGTAGGATTAAAGGCATTAAAGGCATGTGCCACCATGCCCAGCATGATTTTTTTTAAAATAAAACTTAAGCCAGTGTCTCAATCAGCAATTTTAAAAATGAAACATTTAACAGAATACTATCTACAGACATACTAACTTGATACTTGAATGTTAGTAGGAAATGATAGTAGGAAAACATCCAAAATCATTTTCTGTAACTAAACCATTATGTTTCTATAAGAGCAGCAAACTTGGTATGCACAGTAAAAATGCCGCAATTCATAACATGCAATAATCCTGAATCCGAGCCGGGGTGTTCCCGGCCCTGCAGTGTATGGATGGCATGTGCAGTGCAAGGTGCTGGGTGTCTTCAGAACCAAGGCTGCAGGAAAGCCACCCAGTGTAACACAAACGGGCAATGCAGGAAACACCTTGGATTCCTTTTGCATTCAACTGCCAATTGTTTTTTGGTCATCATGTGTTCAGAGACCCGTTACTGTTGTTACATCATTTTTAGTGACCCTTACATTCAGTTACATGACCTCATATTGGGTTGCAACCAACAGTTTAAGACAGTAGGCTCTCAAGCCATGCCTTTTCCATTTGTTCTAAATGCAGGTATTTGTTGTAGAAAGTAAATCATTTCTATCTTTTTTTAATTTTTATTTTTAAATTTAATTTATTAGATTTCTTTTCAGCAAATACAGGCAGTTTGGTACCATTGTTTAGGCTCATCCATGATCTACCCCCTCCCATTGGACCCTCCTGGTTGATGTAAATGGGTCGTGCATTGTGGAGTTAGCCCACAGTTATTGGTATGATAAATGTCTCTGCATATCATGACCCAACATGTGGCTCTGACATTCTTTCCACCCCCTCTTCCGCAAAATTTCCCTGAGCCATGTTGGGTTCATTTTTGGTCTGCTTCAGTGATGAGGGGTTGGGGGCCTCTGAGGCTCTGGTTCTCTGATTTGGTAGGAGTTGATTTTTCTCTGTGTTGGTCTCCTTCCCCTTTGTGCTGGTACCGGTTCATCAAGAAAACAGCACACTTGTTTGTTTCGCCAATTTTCCTTAGTTTCAGTCAGGCCCCTTTTGAGGTATGATGAGGCGGCTCTCTCCTTAGGATCTGCATCTATTTGAAAAAGAGAAGCAGATTCTCCAACGGAGAGTAAGTTAGCACCTGGAAAATTGAGATAACACTTACTTTTTTGATAGAGAGTTTAATAGGTGTAGGCCTTCTTGTACCCCATGATTGATGGTAGCTTAATATTGGAGAGTGGGCTTATGTTTGGATATGGTTCTGACTTGTTTCCCAGCTCCAGCTATGGGTCCCGTACCACTGAAGGGATCGGTTAACCACATCAAGAGCAGTTGGTTCCCCACCATGGCTGTGTGCCACTATTGCACTTGTGTGGGCATCACAACAGGTTATTTGTTGCTAAGTAGGTTGGACCATGAGTTGCTGGGACAGTTATTGGTCATTTCCCCCAGTCCCCCATGTAGCACCTTCTGGCACGAGATGAGCTGACTGTCTTGGGACTGACTCTCTCCTGGCTTCCAGCCATGCCATTCCATTTTACGTGTCAGCTGCATATGGAGTCTTCAGCAATAGGGTCTTACCACTAACCTTTGGTGGGTCATCAAGTACTCTGACAGAAGTCTGTCATTGTTTTAGGAAACCTTGTAGGTTTCTCTGATCAAAAGCTCATTGTGGATGATAGCCCCATGCTGGTAGTGGGGGTTAGAGGTCAGAGTAAATCATTTCTAGACTGGCAAATTCCCTCACATTCTGGACCTGTTTCCCATTGACATTGGTTAAACAATTCCACTGTGGCCAGAACTTTCTATAAACTGTGGTGTTCAGGTTAGGGTAGCACTGCCCAGGGGAAGTAGAACTCCAGCCACATACTAAACTTTAACATTCCAGAGATGCATTTAAAAAGTTTTTAAAAACTGGTGGAATTATATTAATTTATTTATTTTTATTTTTTGGTTTTCTAGGTAGGGCTTCACTCGAGTCCAGGCTGACCTGGAATTCACTGCATAGTCTCAGGCTGCCTCAAATTCACAGTGATCCTCCTACCTCTGCCTCCCGAGCACTGGGATTAAAGGAGTGCACCACCCCGCCCAGCTTTACTTATTTATTTTTGAGACAGTGTTTCACGCTAGCCCACACTGACCTGGACCTCTCTCTAGCTCAGGCTAACCTTGAGCTCATATCAATTTTCCTACCTCAGCCTCCTGAATGCTGAGATTAAAGGTATGAGTCACCATGCCTAACTTTGGAACTGTTTTCAATAATCCATCTTATTTAATATAAAGTAACTCAAATAACATCATTTTAAGATGTTATTTATCTATAAATATAAATTATATTCTTTTTTATATATTCTTCAAATATCAGAGGTGCATTGAATATTCAAAACAAAATTTAGTTCAGAAACTCATACTTCAAGGATTTGAGGGGTATGTGTGGCTACCATATTGAATAGTGCAGATCTGTAGGCTTACTTAAATTTAATTGAAAACCCTTTTTTTTGTTGTTGTTTTTGGGTTTTTGAAGAAAGGGTCTCATTCTAGCCCAGGCTGGCCTGGAATTCACTATGTACTCTCAGGCCTCAAACTCACAGCAAACCTTGTGCTGGGAGTAAAGGTGTGCACAACCATGCCCAGCTCTTGAAAACCCGTTATATACAAGAATCTTCTCATAGAAATTACTGTTATTGAGGTGTATTTTTGTTTTTGTTTTTGCCTTTCCTTTGGCAAGGTATGGGGTTGTCTCGGCTGTAGGCTAGACCTGAACTCTTAGAAACAAGAGATCCACCTGTCTCAGCCTCCTGACTGATTGGAAGTACAGACACAAACCAGTGAACCTGGGTAAGGCACTGTCTATTTCTTATTTTAAAGTTCCCTGTCTCTGGATTTGGTGGTTCATACCTGCAGTTCTAGCTATCAGAGAACTAAGGCAGTACGACCATAAATTCAAGACTAGCTGGGCAACATAGTGAGGTACTGTCTCAAAAACAATCAAAACAAAAAGCTGGGCATAGTTACACACACCTTTAATCCTAGTACTCAAGAGGCTGAGTTCAAAGCCAGCCTGGGCTAAAGCGTGAGTTCTAGGTTAGCGTGGGTGAAAGAGAGACTATGCCTAAAAATAAAAATTGGGAAAAAAAAACAAAGCCAACTACAAAAACCAAAGTTTGGGCTGTTAAGTAGTTTAGTTAAGGCACCTGCTTGTGAAGGCTGAGAGTCTGGGTTTGATTCCCCAGTACCCACATAATGCCAAATGCACAAAATGACTCATGCATCTTGAGTTTGTTTGCAGCAGCAGGGAGGTCCTGGTATGCATATGCATTCCCTCTCTCTCTCTCTGTCTCTCTCTCTCTCTTGCTCTCCTTACAAATAAATAAAAACATTTTTTAGAACCCCTTAAGTTCCTCATCAATCGTTCCATTTTTAAAGTTCCCAGGATACCAAATAGATTAGTATTATTGATAACCACTTCAAAATCCAATGTTTTGGGGCTGGAGAGATGGCTTAGCGGTTAAGTGCTTGCCTGTGAAGCCTAAGGACCCCGGTTCGAGGCTTGGTTCCCCAGGTCCCACGTTAGCCAGATGCACAAGGGGGCGCACGCGTCTGGAGTTTGTTTGCAGAGGCTGGAAGCCCTGGCGTGCTCATTCTCTCTCTCCCTCTATCTGTCTTTCTCTGTGTGTCTGTCGCTCTCAAATAAATAAATAAATAAATAATTTTTAAAAAAATCCAATGTTTTCTTGGAGATCTTTCTGTAACTGTGGGGCATTTACTCTCTTAGGCAGGGTCTCACTACGCACTCTAGGCAAGTCTTGAACTTAAGATCCTTCTGCTTTAGCTTCCCAAACGTTGGATGACTCTCATGCACCGCCACACCCAGCTGAGGCTTCGCCCCCCCCCCTCCTCCTTTTGTTCCAGTTCCAGTTTCTTACGTATGATGAGCTCCGCCTTATCAGCTCTTTGGTTACTTTGAAATCTGATTCCCATAGGAATGGTGGGATAGATGCTTGTTCTTCCCTCTGTCAATTTTCAGAGAAATGACCAAACAAGCTCTATGATGACCGGTGAGGGTGTCTCTTGTTATTATTATGAACTGTAAATCTGCATTTTTACCTTTCCATGTTTTCAAGCAATTATTCCTTTTCTCAATGAAAAATTCCCCATCTTCGAACACTGGGACTCCCCAGCTTGTTCCGGGGTCAGCTTCTGATGAGTTCCCTCATTTCTGGTGTGGTTGCAGGTCTCCACCTCAGCTAGGGCACTTTCTGTCCTGACTGGGACTCCGCTGCTTCTGTAAAGGAGCTGGTTCCTGTAGTCAAGTAGGTAGTAGGTAGTTGAGGCACTCTGTGAGGGTTTTTGTTTTGTTTTGTTTCAATACTGGGAGTAACACCCAGAACTTCACACGTGTTCAACCACGGATCTGCAACCCCAAGCCCTCTAGGCAACTCTCAATGCAGTTGTAACTAGCACTGAAGAAAAGAATCGGAAGCAACAAGATGAGTTCCTAACATCCAGATTTCTTCTTATCATTCTTTTTGGAGGAGCAGGACATATAGTTGGTGACTGGAAGACTTCAGAGGTTCTTGCATGGCCTTATCTGCTCTCCACCTCTCTGCCTCTTCCACCTCAGTCTCAGGACCGGAGCTGTGATAGCCCCATTATGGGTACATGAAAGTTCAGCCAAGGGAGAGCCCCACCTTACCTCCCTTTTTTTTTTTAACCTCCCTTTGCGAAGAGCCCAGCGCCTTTGTGCAAAGCTGCATCACTTCCCACCCAGCCCTTCCTGAGCCAACTCCCTGCTGTCTGCAGAACACAGTCGGCCTCATCCCAATGACATCAGGGAAACTCCTATTTCCAGCAGGGTCTTCTTCAGCTGCAAAAATGTGCAGCGGTAGAGCAGGCGTGGGCTTACAAGTCTCCACAGGAAGCAGCGTTGTTTTCTCAGCACCACATCTGAGTGCATCTTCTCAGGAGGAGGGGTGCAACTGTGAGACCTGCAAGAACTCAGCTGGAGTGTGCCTTCCTGTCCCCTAACACTGTCCTCCACTGTGCCCTGTCCACTGGGGAGAGATGGACCTCACACCATGTGTGAGGTAGCCTGGGCCCTGCATCGAGGAAAGTGAGCATGATTCCTAAGTCTTCTCTGCTCCTTACTCCCTGCTCAGAAGGATGGTAAATTCATTTCATTTAAACTTAGATCAGCTTTGAGCACTTCCAAGAGCCAGCATTACCCCAATGTGGTTATGAGTCCAGAATGGCCATGTAGGTCATTGCCATGATGTTTTCATTTACACATGCTACTTGCTAGCAGGATTCCCTGTCTGTGTTCTCTAATCCCAGAAGACAAGGAGAGACGAGACCTGGTTTGTCAACACCAAGAGGCCTGCTAACCATAGCATAGCACAGGGCTCAGCCATAGGTCTCTAGCTGAAGGCCCTACTGGGGCCTGGAGTGCTTGTCATGTGTTTCATTTCATCTTACTGGTTCTGTGTATAGACAGTGTTATCCCCACTGTGTCACTGAAGACCTTGACAGCCCAGTCAGCTAAGTTACCAGCTCAAGATCTCATGTCTGGCAAGAGGCAGAGCCAAGACTAGAGCTGGGGTCAGGTGTGAATGTTCCCCACCCTAGAGGCTATAGAAAGAGCCCCTAGACCAGTGAACCTCTGACTAGGGACCACTGTGTTTATAATGTAGGGTTTCCTTTTCCTCTTTCTAAGAAATTGGATGAATATCACTATTGCGTTATTAAAACCATTTACTCCAGCTTCTATTTCAGACATGTATAAATAGACATTTGATCTGGGATATGACTAATGTAAACCAGGCAAAATGGGAAGAACTCACCTCATATCCCTCTTCTGCTCAAAGATCCTCCAATACCTTCTCAACTCAAGGTACTGGTTGAGGATCTCAGAATTGTTCTCAAGGCCCTGAGCTGCCTCCTCCCAGTCCTCACTTGCCTGACCCATGTCCTACAAGTGGCATCCTTCCCATCATGGGCTCCAGGAGAGCCACTTCCTGGGGGAGGCCCAAGGTGCTGAAACCCATCTTCCAGGCCTCTGTAGCCGTGCCAGCCTCCTTGCTGTCCCAGTCTCCGCAGCCACACTCCCGTCCCAGGCCCTTTGCATTCACTGTTTCCGTGCAGGTGCGTAGTGGAAGCAGGATCCCAGCTCACACACCAAGTCTATGGTCCACGCATTTCACCTTGACATTTTGCTGCTTTTTTTCCGTTTAGAGAAGTTTACATATTGAACATCACCTCTTCCTTTTTCAAAAGAGGTAGGCCAAAAGCTCCTCTTAATTTCTAACCCTAAGTTACTTGGTTGCAGTGTAAGACATAGCAGACTTGGACATCATCTGGAAGAGCTCCGGCTGCTACTTCTCCACAAGTCTCTGATGCGTTCAGGGCAGGGTTCCATTCCTTTATCTTAATCTTTAGGAATCTTGACCCTCATACAACTTGAAACCACTCTTTTCTGAATTGTCATTTATTCTTCAAGAGCCCTTCAGGCACCAGTGTGTCTAGCCTGCCATTGGCTATGTCTGTGCGCACTCGAGTGACTGTCACATCTGTACTTTCTCAGAAGGCCATACTGGCTACTGGATAGTCTGGAACCTTCCCCAATGAGGCACTCTATAGATTAACTCATTTAATTTTTTGCTTCTCTTTAGAAAGCGGCTTTCAATATGACCCTTTCACAGATGAAAAACAGAAACAGAGCCTAATGTCACTCGCATGGGGACCAGACCCCATTCTAATGTCACTCATGTGGGGACCTAGACTTCATTCTAATGTCACTCATGTGAGAACCTAGACCCCATTCTAATGTCACTCATGTGAGAACCTAGACTCCATTCTAATGTCACTCATGTGGGGACCTAGACCCCATTCTAATGTCACTCATGTGAGAACCTAGACTCCATTCTAATGTCACTCATGTGAAAACCTAGACCCCATTCTAATGTCACTCACGTGGGGACCTAGACCCCATTCTAATGTCACTCATGTGAGAACGTAGACCCCATCCTAATGTACTCATGTGGGGACCCAGACCCCTTTCTAATGTCACTCATTTGGGGATCTAGACCCCATGCTAATGTCACTCACGTGGATACCTAGACTCCATTCTAAAGCACATGTTTTTCCATTACACTACTCTTCCTTCCAAAAAGTAGGTAATTTTCCCTCTCCCAACCCAATTTTAGGATCTGTGGTATATACAGTGCAAAGAGAAATGGCTCCATGTTAGCTTTGCATACTCCCCTGTGGAAGTGTGAGATCATGTATGGTCCAGTATTTTCCAGAATGCCACAGTTTGGGTTCCAGAGCACCTTAAGAGACAGGAAACATTTTAAATTTTAATGTGTAGTATGGATACAATCAGCTCACCAAATCAATTATGTAACATATTAATGAGGGTAAAGCTACATCAACAAGATAAGCCATTATACATTTAACTGTACAAGTGGCTCCCAAATCTTTTGGGGGAGGAAATCAAGACTGCCAATGAAAAGTGTGAGAAATTTATATACTTTACTATGTGAGGAACACAGTCCTGTTCCTTTTCATGCCAAGGAGGCACGGGAGCTTCTGGGGGTGGGCGGGGGCGGGGGGAGACCATGGCCATAAAACAACCCCTCATGAATTCTCAAGTTAGAATATGTTCGTTGCTTGCTTTTATCACAAACTAAAAGTATGATCTCCAAAAACCTACATTAAGGCTGCAAGAGCTTATGGGAAATGATGACCCACCCCCAGAGGAAGCAATGGATGTAAGGAGGAGTTTCTAGGAAGCGCCTCGTCAGGCTGAGGCAGTGGCAGTGAGCTATGAGAAGGTTTTTGGCAGGCAGAGGCCATCAAGAACAGCCGGTGCTGAAAAAGAAAGCACTCACCCACTTATCTCTGTGGGAGTGCCTTCTGGGAGGCAGGAGGTGTCCGCCTTGTTTGGGGATTTCCTCTGGCATTACAGAAAATGATGCAGGAGAGCCTCCATTCCCCGGAATGGAAGGCCAGAGGCCACCTGGGTGGTAACCGTGGGGGTCAGGATCCTCACTCATGGTCTTTTTTGCTGGTCTGGGCTCAGACTCTGGGTGGAATGATTCACTGGCTTCTCTCTAGTCAGAAGGGCAGCCTGGAGCTAGATTTCTAAATCTCAGACAGGAGAGACTTGTTCTCTCCCTTCCTAAGGACAGACCAGAAAGCAGAGTGGTCCATGGAATCTCTTAAGTATGTTTTTCAGATATTGGCAGGTAGATGCTGCTGCTGGTGGTATCCACAATAGCAAGAACTGGAGACATCTGCCTCCTTCAGGAGAGGGGTGTATGTCTGGTATACAAGGTGATGACATACAGTGCACCTATCTGAGAACTACGGGTCATCTATGGGAATTGACAATGAGATGGCCAAAATATTTAAACGGGACAGATAAGGCACATCACCATGTGTTCCATGAGACCCATTGCTGGGCATAATGTATACATCTGTCCACATCTACAGAAGGTCTGGAAGGAAGCTTCAGGAGGGCAGCAGGGCGCTGATGACTCGGACTCAGGAGGATGTGATGATGTACAGTGTTTGCTGTCCTTTGTCCATCTGATGTCCTGTGAGAGGAAGGGAAGCCCCTGGGTGAATAAGAGGATGAGTGGACAGCTGGGCATTTCTCCTCACCCTCTTGGGGGCACCTACTTTTCTGCCCTTTCTCAGGACTGAGGAGGATAGAGAGCTGGACTCTGCTAGTGACTAGCCTCTGCTTGTGGTGGCGATCAGGCTCACTGCACCCCAAGGCCAAGTGGCCCCACTGAAGAGTGCAGAGCTGGAGTTTCTCCCTGCAACCAGGACCGATTTCTCTTCTCCCTTCCATGGTGTTTTGGCTTTCCAGTCCGGTGACTGGATTCTCCGAGGCCACTGTCCTCCAAGGCCTTCCCCTCCTGTATCCTTTCACCCCTTCATGTCCCTGGGTGGAGACCAATAAACAAATGCCAGACCTCTGTGCCAGGCAACACCTTTGCATTTTAACTTTTTTTTTATTTTAATTTTTTGGTTTTATGAGGTAGGGTCTCGCTATAGCCCAGGCAGACCTGCAGTTCACTATGGAGTGTCAGGGTGGTCTTGAACTCACAGCAATCCTCCTACCTCTGCCTCCGAGTGCTGGGATTAAAGGCATGCACCACCACGCCTGGTTGCATTTTAACTTTTTTTCTGTGGAGAAAACTTACAGGGAAGAAATCCATTCATTCTGTGCACATATCTATAAGCAGCTGGACTAGGCTTGGCACAGGGAGGACACCCTGTGTGGTTGAACTCAGCTGAGGCAGTGCTGTGGGCTGGCCTCAGACAAGGGTGAAGATGCTTTCAGGAACACACATTTTCTCTGTAGGGACAAAACAGAGCAAGTAGAAGTAGGTCTCACCTTGGTGTTTGGGAGGTGTGTTCCTGAGCCTCTCAAGGGGTGGGAGAAGGAGCCCAGAGCTAGGGACAGAAGAGTTGGAGTCAAATTGTCTCTCCTCCTCTACCTATGGCCCAACCTTAGGCAAATGGGGTCATCAGAACCTCAATTTCTTCACATGTCAAAAAAATAGGACTTTCATCCTAACCCATGGCAGTCTCATGATACTGAATGTGCTTTACTTTACATCTCACATTGAAACAATGCAGGTGAATATTGTGAAGGTGTGTACCAGTTCTTCCCAAAGGTGGCAGTATGGCCTATGGCTGTGGCCCACCTGTCAATGTGACAAAATGGATGGGTTATAACACATGCTGACACCAGCCAGGGTCCAACTCTCTGGCCTTAAGTAGATTACTTAACTTCTCAGGACCCAGTTTTTTTTTTTTTTTCTTCACATTTTTATTTATTTGCAAGAGAGGCAGATGAAGAAAATGGACACACCGGGGCCTCCAGCCACTGCAATTACACTTCAGATGCATGCACCACTTTGTGCATCTGGCTTTACGTGAGTCCTGGGGAATCAAACACATGTTAGCCAGACGCACAAGGTGATGCATGTATTTGGAGTTCATTTGCACTGGTTAGAGGCCCTGGCACACCAATTCTTTTTCTCTTACCTGCCTCTCTCTCTCTTTGTCTCTCTCTCTCTCTCTGTCTCAAATAAATAAATAAAATATTAAGAAAAGAAAAACTGATGCTCCAGGCTCCGCCCGTAGGTCTCCGGGGAGGCGCCGCCGCTGCTGCTGTCTCCTGATGCGCTGCCTGCCTGCCTGCTTGGGTTCCCGATGCCGGCGCCGCCGAATCGGCGGAGAACTTGTCGGGCTTGAGCCCCAGCCGGCCTGGCTCGCGCTCCTCGGCCCCACTGAAGAAATGAGTGGTGGCTTGGCTCCCAGTAAGAGCACAGTTTATGTATCCAACTTGCCCTTCTCCCTAACAAACAACGACTTGTACGACTTCCAAGTATGGCAAAGTTGTGAAGGTTACTATAATGAAAGACAAAGATACCAGGAAGAGTAAAGGGGTTGCATTTATTTTATTCTTGGATAAAGACTCTGCACAAAACTGTACAAGAGCAATAAACAACAAGCAGTTATTTGGTAGAGTGATAAAAGCGAGTATTGCTATTGACAATGGAAGAGCTGCTGAATTCATCTGCAGGAGAAACTAGTTTGATAAATCTCAATGCTATGACTGTGGGGAAAGTGGACACTTAAGTTATGCCTGCCCCAAAAATATGCTTGGAGAACGGGAGCCCCCAAAAAAGAAAGAAAAAAAAGAAGGTTCCGGAACCAGAAGAAGAAATTGAAGAAGTAGAAGTAAGTGAAGAAGAGGGGGAGGATCCGGCTCTGGACAGTCTCAGTCAGGCCATTGCTTTCCAGCAAGCCAAAACTGAAGAAGAGCAAAACAGATGGAGGCCCAGTCCCGGGGGTCCCTCAGCTTCCAATGATTCCAGACGTCCAAGGATAAAGAAGAGCACGTACTTCAGTGATGAGGAAGAACTCAGTGACTAAAAGTATATTTTATGTAAATATCATCAAAATAAAATCTCAGAATACAGAAAAAAAAGAAAAGAAAAACTAATAAAATTCACAACCAGGTATTTATTTTTAATGTGTGTTGGGGGTGCTAGTGCTCAGAGGCGCATGTGGCGGCCAGAGGACAGCCTTGGGCTCTCTGTTCTTCTACATCCTTGTTGTTGTTTCAAGGTAGAGTCTTGGAATTCACTATGTAGCCTCAGGGTGGCCTCAAACTCACAGGATCCTTCTACCTCTGCCTCCTGGGTGCTGGGATTAAAGGTGTGCGCCACCACGCCCGGCTTGACCTTTTTTGAGGCAGTCCCGTTTGTTTTGCTGTTTGCTCTTTTGTGCTGCTGCCTATGTCCCAGTCTGGCTGGCCTGTGAGCTCTTGGGTTTTCCTGGTCCCACCTCCCATTCATGAAGGTGTTTTGGGATCACAGACACATGCACTGCTTTGTGTGGTGCTGGGCTACTGAACTAGGGCTGGCAGGCTTGCAAGCAAGCACCTACAACACCTCAGCCCTCTCCCCACTCCCAACAGTGAGCCATTTTAAAAAGCAAGTCTAGGGACTTTTATATCTGCTTTGTGGTTTTTTGCATGTGTATGTGTGTGTGGTGTGCATGCATGTATTGTGCATGTTTGTGTGTGTATGGGTGCATGTGGGTGTGCAGGTGTGCTTGCAAATGTGTGTGCATACTTGTGGAGGCCAGAGATTGTAATGGCTGTCTTCTTTAGTCACTCTTCACCTTATTTTTTTTAATATTTATTTATTTAGTTTTTCAAGGTAGGGTCTCATTGTAGCCCAGGCTGACCCAGAATTCACTATGTAGTCTCAGGGTGGCCTCAAACTCATGGCAATCCTCCTACTTCTGCCTCCCAAGTTCTGGGATTAAAGTCATGTACCACCATGCCCAGCCATTGTTTATTTTATTTTATTTTTAGAGAGAGAGAGAATAAATTGGTGTGCCAGGGCCTCAGCTACTGCAATCAAACTCCAGACATTTGTGCCACCTAGTGGGCATGTGCGACCTTGTGCTTTGGTCACTTTTGTGCGTCTGGCTTATGAGGGATCTAGAGAGAGATTGAACTTGTTCTTAGGCTTGGCTGGCAAGCACCTTAACTGCTAAGCCATCTCTTCAGCCCTCCACCTTATTTTTTGAAACATCATTTAGAGAACCCAGAACACACTGGTTTGGCAAGATATGCTAGCCAGCAGGCCCTGGGGACCCTCCTGTCCCTGCCTCCCCAGCACTGGGACTACAGACACTCACCACCACACCTGAACTTCACATGAGTGGTGAGGATCCAAACACAGTCCTCATCCCTGCACAGTAATCACTTTGCTCGCTGAGCTATCTCCCCAAATTCTAAAAGTCTAAAAATCAATGAAAAACAAATATGAATGAAATATGTGAAGCTACTGAAATCTGTAAAACTGAGTGTCTTTCAGTTGTCCTGATGCGGTGTGGTGGGGCGTGGGGACAGGAACACCAGAGTCTTCCAGTGCCATTCAAGTAGCATTGACACTTCACCAAGTTATACTGGTCTTTGACACAGATGTGAATAAAGATAAGCAAGGAATGGATTTCCCAGCCTCAGCACAGAGGTGCCAAGTGCCAGTGAGGAAGGATAGAGCCTTGGGGATATTGGAGAGAAGCCTGAATTGTGAGGCTTTGGTTGCGTAGGGAAGGATTCAAGGAATGAACAGGCTCTGAGTAAGGCAGACTGATGAGAAAGGAATCTCCCCCTGGGAAGCATCCGGTACCAAAATAATATTCATCCCAATCCTCCTTCCATTTGGGCTGGAGTGGGACAAGCTAGAAAGGAGAGAGCAGAGCAGAATTTTAACTGAGGGAGAAATTTACTAGGCACAAAATTAGTGATCAAGTTCTCCTGGCCAGTGTTGAACCTCAGTCCTTTCATTGGTATGTGCTTCCTTTGAAATGGTGGGCCACAGGCCTCATACCACCTCATACCATGCCTACAGTGAATGGCACAAAGTCAGACAAAAGGTTTCATGTTCAAATGTATGTTCTGGACCAGGTTTATTTCCCCAAAATAATTTCTCAGATGTTCCAACCCCATTCATATGTGCTATAAACTTGAAGAGTGTTCCAAATGTAAAATAAACATCTTTGTGGGTGTTTGTAAGATCAACAGGAGAGTGTTATATATAGATCTGTGACACAGACTCACGGTGTTTGAGCTTTGCTGGGTGTGGTGGTTTGATTCAGGTGTCTCCCATAAACTTAGGTGTAATGAATGTTAGGTTCCCGGCTGATGGAGATTTGAGAATTGACCCTCCTGGAGGCAATGTACTGTTGAGGCTGGGCTTATGCGTGTTATAGCCAGTTTCCCCTTACCAGTGTTTGGCACACTCTCCTGTTGTTATTGTCCACCTTATGTTGGCCAGGGGGTGATGTCCACCATCTGCTCATGCCATCATTTTCCGCTGCCATTATGGAGCTTCCCCTCGAGTCATTAAGCCAAAATAGTGCCCCCCACCAAAAAAGCTACCTTTGGTCAGGTGATTTCTGCCAGCAATAGACACCTGAGGGATATTTGTGTGTCTGGAACTCTAGGAGGCAGAACTGAGTTCCCATACAGTCCATGGCTCCCTGCTGGAGACAGAACTAAAATTTCACCAACAGGTAGGTTTTCTGCCCACTGTATCGATGGGCTTGAAGCACTCAGTCATTTGCCATGAGGTTAAATAGCCTCTCAATCAACAGACATGTCCACTCAGAACTGGAAATGCAACCTTAAACCTTACTTGGATTTTTTTTTTTTTCTGTATCCTTTTTATTTTTTTCTTTTTTGAGGCAGAATCTTACACTAGCCCACACTGACCTAGTACTCAGTCTTGGAACCTCAGACTGGACTAAAATTCACTGTTATTCCTATCTCAGCCTTCCAAGTGCTGGGATTATAGGTGGAGGCCACCATGCCTGGTTAGAATAAAGGGTATTTGTAAATGTAACAATGATGAGCACCTAGAGATGAGATTTTGGTGAATTGGAGTGGACCCTACATCCAATGATAAATGTCTTTATAGAAGAGGAAAAGAGTGCTGGAGAGATGGCTTAGCCGTTAAGGTGCTTGCCTGCAAAGTCTAACAACCAGGGTTCAATTCCCCAGTATCCATGTAAAACAAGATTCCAGTTTGTTTGCAGTGTCTGGAGGCCCTGGAACACTCATTCTATCTATCTCTCTTCTCTCTAGCTCTCTTTCCTTGCAAATAAATAAATAAATAATAGTGAGTGTAGTCTCGATTGTCAATTAATGGTATTCAACAGGAAATATTCAAAAGAGGATCTTTTGTTTTAAAGTAATCTCCCCTCTTCCAATTAGCTTGTCAAGTGATATCATCAGACTCAGAGTGGGCAGGGCTGAGAGGGCAGAGCAGAAGTGGTTCTGGAGGAACAGGCCAAGCCTAACTCAGAGCTGTGTACCTGAGGAGGCACTTGGATTCTGGTGTACCTGTCAGGTAGGAATATAATGGAGAAGACCAAATGAGATCTCTGGGGAATGCACCATGGCAGTACACGGGATTGGCTAGATTCTGGCAACACCAAATGGTAGGAGCTCATAGCATGGAAACAGGAAAGATGACATCAAGCTATGCATTTGAATAAGAGAGAAAAGGCAGGGCTGGGCGTAGTGGCGCACGCCTTTAATCCCAGCACTTGGGAGGCAGAGGTAGGAGGATTGCCATGAGTTCAAGGCCACCCTGAGATGACAGAGTTAATTCCAGGTCAGCCTGGACCAGAGTGAGAACCTACCTCGAAAAACAAACAAACAAAAAAAAGAGAGAGAGAGAGAGAGAGAGAGAGAGAGAGAAAAGGCTTCTTTATTAGGACCTCTCAACCTGAGCCAGCTGACTCAAGCCAAAGGGAGGCAGCACTGGCTATAGGTGGCCACATGCAGAGCTGTGTCTACTCTTACTCAAAGGCTGAGACAGAAAGGGAATAGATACAATGTGAAAACAGAGATTCAAAGCCAGTCATCCCATTCAGTCACCCATCAGATATCAATGGGGTCTAGGAAAGAGTTGGTGCTTTCAAGCCAAAGTCACTTTTAAGCTTCTGTAAAGTAACCAAGGCAATTGTTCTCCTAACCCACATGTCAGATGTGTTATCTATCTTGTAGCACACAAATAAGGGAGCTAATATGAATGGGTAGGCTGTATGACCTCCAAAATCAGTGATTTTTAAATCAACAAAGCATGCAGAGTTAGAGGATTTATTCAGGTTTTTCTTCAGTTAGTAATTCCTTCATCTTTATCATTTGTGTAACTATTTTGAACCTCACTAGCTTTTAGCTTGGTCTAGTCATAAGGGGCTCCCAGGTGTAAACATTCTAGCCTGTGGCATAATCTGGTGTTTATTGACAGAGCTGTTAAGAGAACACAAGGAGGCAGAAGGAACCACATTTCAGGCTTTTAACAGGTCACAGGTGAAGGCCCCAGAGTTTATTTGCCTTCTTTCCCCTTGTGGGGGCCCCTCCCTGCCTCGCACCACTCCTCTCAAGCCCTGCTGTGGACCGCCTTCCCACATTGACTCGATAAGGAGCAATCGCTGCTCGCTTTTACATGTAGTATGAGCTCTGTGGTCAGCCTACCTCGTTCCGAATCCTACAGATTCGCAACCTTGGGCATTTTGTCACTGAGCTTCTGCTATTGGCAAATACAGCAAAAATTATGTTATCTAGGCCTGGGGAGCTGGTTCAGTTAATAAAGTGTTTTGCTGCACAAGCATGAGGACCTGAATCTGGATCCACAGCACCCACACAAAAGCTGGATATGGCACTAAATGCCTAGAAAATCCCAGCACTGGGGAGGCAGACAGGGGATCCCTGGGGCTCACTGGCTAGGTAATAATTCCAGGTTCCACAAGAGTTCCTATTTCAAAAAATAAAGTGGAGAGTGATTGAGGAAGACACTGACGTTGACCTCTGGCCTCCGTGTGCACATACGTACATCCACACACATATCAACAAGCCACACACCACATATACATACTCCCACCCCAAACGATGTTACCTGACTGTAAGGAAGGAGGAATTAATACATGAAGATGGTAAACTAGCAGGACGCTTGACCCAGAGGGAGCTGTCTTCGTCGTGACTGGCTTAGATAATGAAGGCTCCAAGTAGGAGATCCCAGTGCTATGAAGCTACCAGGCCTCGTGGTCCTAAGTGCTTGAACATGGCGATTGCTTACTTCAGCAATACAAGTGTCATAGTCAAGGTTGAACAACAAATGAAAGGATCAAATATCCTCACTGTTTTCTGTTAAATTCCCCCCAAATTAAAATCTTCCTGAATGACCTCATTTCTGTAAAGTTTCTCTAGCTGGATATTTAATACTATATTTTTCTTAACATCAATGAATTTGCTGTGTGTGTCTGGGTACATTTTCACAAGTATGAGCGCAGGCATGTATGCCAGGGGGGGTCAGAGGGTAACTTTTCTAGTCTTCATTTTCCATCTCATTTGAGGTGGGGTCTCTCATTGCACTCTGTTCTTGAGATTCTGAGAGTGTCTTGTGTCTGCCACCCTTCTTACTGTAGGCACATGGGAATTGCAGAAGCCTGCCACAGCTTCTGGTTTTTATGTTGGTTCTGGAGTTTGGAGCTCAGGTACTCATGATTGCTGTGGTAACTTGAATCAGATGTCCCCCATAGGCTCTTGAGAGTTGAGTTTGGTCCCTACCTGGTGGCATTTTGGGAGATGGAGTGTTGCCAGAGGAGGTGTGTTGTTGGGGACAGGCTTAGGAGTGTTATAGACCAATTTCCCCCTTGCCAGAGCTCAGCTCACTCTTGCTGCTTTTTGCCAGATGCTATGGCAATATGTGATGTCTGACCTCTGCTCTACCATCCTTTCCTTGCCATCATAAAATGGACCTTCAATAATGTACACCCCCTTAAACTCTGTCCTCCCATCATCTGCTTTTGGTTGGGTGTTTTATCCCAGCAATAAGAGGTAACTTCAACAGTTGCACAATCAGGGCCTTCATTGAGCAATCTTACCAGCCTATTACTGCAGTTGTATATTTCTAAATACATAAAATGATGTTTGTGAAACTATTTAGTATATGTTGGGTATGCTATGCTATGATGTAATTTTCTCTTCCATCTTTTTTTTCTTTGTACTTTCCCATATTACTTGAGTATATGTGCAAATGTTCATTATTTTCACAAAACAATAATTTTTTTTGTAAAATACCTGTCAGTATCTAGAGTAGGCAAAGCTCATAGAGAGAGTAAGTATAACATACTTGTTTTTTATTAAGTATATAGTTTCTATAGACACATCATATGTTAGTAGCGTCATTTCCTTCCTTCCTGCCCCCATTCTGCTGAAGCCCTCCTTGCTGGGATTGCTTCTGTTCACCATGGGGTTATGGGTTATGAAATATGAGAGCAGCAGTTAGTCATTGTAAGGAGTGAGCAATGCCTCTGGACAATTCCTTCCACTCTGTGGCCCTTCTTATGTATATTTTGTCACAATAACAAAAAAAGAAAAAAGCATGTCTGCTAGCTAGATGTGGTGGCTCACATCTATAATCTCAGAACTCAGGAGGCTGAGCAGGAGGATCCAGGAGTTAAAAAACAGCCTGGGGCTGGAAAGATGGCTTAGTGATTAAGTGCTTCCCTGTGAAGCCTAAGGACCCCACTTTGAGGCTCGATTCCCCAGGACCCACGTTAGCCAGATGCACAAGGGGGTGCACGCGTCTGGAGTTTGTTTGCAGTGGCTGGAGGCCCTGGCATGCCCATTCTCTGTCTCTGTGTCTGTTGCTTTCAAATAAATAAAAATAAACAACAACAACAACAAAAAACAGCCTGAGCTATATAGTGAAACCTTGTCTCAAAACAAACAAATGCTTGGGTGTGTCTGCTGGTTTTTTTTCTGCCCCTAGGGCACTCTAACAGACTATGGCAAAGAAGCCAACATGGCGTACCAGCCAGGTGAAGGGCTGGCTTGCTTTCCCAGCTCAATACTTACTCAGAACGGTGCCTGAAGGGCTTCATCCCAGAAGGATGAGTATGGCTCTTTGAAGATCTTGAGTAGGGCCCATGGAAGAAATCACTGCCATATGATCTTTTTCTTTTTTTTTTTTCAAATATTTATTTATGAGAGAGAGAATGGGTGCACTAGGGCCTCCAGCCACTGCAAATGAATGCTAGATGCATGTCCCACTTTGTACATCTGGCTTACATGGGTCCTGGGGATTGAACTTGAGTTAGGCTTCACAGGCAATCGCCTTAACTGCTAAATCATCTCTCCAGCCCCCCAGTGACTTGAATGGAAGAGGGAATGCAATTGGAGAGAACTGTTCCTTTACCTTCAAAGTCCAGCAGGCAGGTGGGGGATTTCTTCCCTTTTTCCTTTGCAAATCTGGGCAGAAATGCTGACTTTTGTAACTGTTCCTGGCTTCCTTTTTGCTCTATATCCTCCCATTCACCTAAATGTTCCATGTTTGGCCCTGTGATCCAATAACAGATTCCAAGATTTCATCACTTTATCTGGCCTGGAGCCCATAATCTTCCAAAGAAACCCAACCTGCATCTACTCACTCCTTCTGAGAAAGGCAGATGGATCAGCAGACTGTGGGCTGGAGACAGGAATCCAGATCCCACGTCTGGCCTGTCAATTCCAAGCCCCTTAGAGTCTTTATTGTACATTGCTGTCATGGTAATGGCTGGGGACTACACCTGGCCAAGCAGAAGCCTGCCAAAGGCCACTGTAGCAATGGCAAGGGATGAAGAGGGCACTTCCGGGACAGACAGACAGCAACTAATAGGCAGGGACCAGAGGGCCCAGCAGGTTGGAAGTACTTGATCCAGAATTTAATCAGCAGAGCCTGAAAATATAATTTAAATTTTCTGTCCAGATTTGCCGTTGCAAGTGCTAAATGCCAAAAGACTCTTAGTTAACTTTCTGATTCCTTATTCTGGGCCATGGTGACCAATAAGAACATCGGCCCCCATTTCTGGCCCTCTGTGGGGTTTATAATTATAGCAGCTCCACAGAGAGCTCCCAAAAAGCCTGGCCTGGCCGGGTGGAGACCAGCTGTTTGCCACAGACCTCAGCAAGAGCAAAGTCTGCAGCCAGTAAACATGTGCTCTTATTAGCATCTTTCTCCTAGTACTGCCCTGGCCCTGTTAACATAGTCTGAGGAGTCAAAGAAGCTTCCCTGTGTGCTCGTCTCCTCTCCACTCCTCCTTTCTCAAAAAAAAAAAAAGTTTTAAATTTCACATTCTGTGATCTAACTTCCCATTTCCCACTCACAAACAAATGACATCTGGCCACTCTCAACAGTAAACTTGGAAAGATGAGACATTTCCTGTTAGTTCTCCACGTAACCCCTGCTTAAACTTTCAAATTCCTGAAAGAATTGCCTGAGAAATAAATGGATCATTAAAAAGTGAGGAAGAAGGGAAAGAGAGGCACTCAGGAACCTGCTACAAGAGCCCTCTGACAGTTAATGCTGATAAATTTTTTACCAGTATTCTGATGTTTTTTTCAAAACCATGCTTCAGCCCTGAAATATCACAACAGGTTATCCCAAACAGTCACCTTCCTCTTCCAGCTCATTCTTTCCCCATCCTCCCACTTCTTCACCTCCTGCTCCTCCTCTGACTCTTCCTCCTCTCCCTTCTCCTCCCTCTCATCCTCCTTCCCGTCCTCTTCCTGTTCCCTCTCCTCTTTTTTTTGTTTTGTTTTCTGTTTGTTTTTGTTTTGTTTTGTTTTTGAGATACAGTATCACTAGCCCAGGCTGACCAAGAATTCACTCTTGAGTCCCAGGCTGGCCTCAAACTCATGGGTGACCCACCTACCTCAGCGTCCTGAGTACTGGGATTAAAGGCATGCACCACTACCAAGCCTGGCTCTCTCCTCTTCTTGAGACAGGATCTTATCATATAACCTAGTCTCCAATTCACTAAGTAGCCCAGACTGACCTCAATCCTGTTTCAGACTCTTGAAAACTGGGATGACAGACATTTCCTATCATGCCCAGCTCTGAATTTCTTCATCATCAACAACTGTTAGCTGGTTATTTCTGGGAAGATATGAACTTATCTGCCATTCAGAAACACTAAAGGCTGGTTACTCCTCACATAAGACATGCCTTCCCCCTTCATTTCAATCCTGCTCAAATTTCAATATCCTCACCACCCCCCATCCCTCTCTACACTCTATTCCCCTGGTAGTGATGTCAACCTCATCTGGTTTTTATATGTTTACTTTTCTAATAAACCTCCTTTTACTACCTGAGTCTTGTCCTCCCAGTCAGTTATGGCCTGGGTTCTGTGGGCATGCCTGTGTGTCAGAGTCTTCCTTCAGTGCCTCACAGGATGCAGGGTTGATAACCAACAGATCAGCTATTTCCTCCACTGTCTCCAGTGGGAGTGTTAGGATGTCTCCATTTCACAGATGAGTAACAGACATCACTGGCTTAAAATTCACTCAGGCAAAGTGTAGAAAGCTGGAAATCATCACTGAGCACCTCTCTATATATTAGTTCAGTAAATAATGCCTGCTTTGTGCCAGGCACTGTTCCACTCTAAGCAGTAGAGAGCTGACTGATAAATTGGTTGCTACAAACTGATCTGCAACCACATTGTCTCAGTTCACAGTTTCAACTTCACCCTAAATGACAGCACGATCTAGTACACGTTACTTAACTTCTCTGGGCCATAGTTTCTCCATCTGAAAAATGGGATAAGGACACCAAAAGTTCAGAAGACAAAAGAAAAAATTGGACTTCACCGAAATAAAAAACTTGTGAATCAAAGGATTCTACTGAGGAAAGATAATCCTCAGAGTGTGAGAAAATATTTGCAAATCATATAAATATAATATTTGCAAATATGGTAAGGGTTAATACCCAAAATGTGTTATTCCTATAACTCAACCACCAAACCCAAACAAGTCAATCCAAAAATAGCCAAACAGCCAGACATAGTGGCACATACCTTTAATTTCAGCACTGAGAGGCAGAGATAGGAGGATTGCTGTGAGTTTGAGGCCAGCATGGGACTACACCGTGAGTTCCAGGTAAGCCTGAGCTAGAGTGAGACCTTACCTCAAGAGGACCAAAAAAAAAAAAAAAAAAAAAGGCTAGGTGTGGTGGCACATGCCTTTAATCCCAGCACTTGGGTGGCTAAGGCAGGAGGATCGCTTTGAGTTCAAAGGCAGCCTGAGACTAATTCCAGGTCAGCCTGAGCAACAGCAAGATCCTACCTTGAAAAACCAATACAATAAAATAAAATAAAAACCCACCCTGAGACTACATAGTAAACTCCAGGTCAGCCTGAGCTAGAATGAGACCCTACCTCAAACCAAAAAAAAAAAAAAAAAAAAAAAAGGTGAGTGTAATGGCACACGCCTTTAATCCCAGTACTCAGGGGACAGAAGTAGGAGGATCACTGTGAGTTCAAGGCCATCCTGAGAATACAGAGTGAATTCCAGTTCAGCCTGGACAGCTCAAAAATAATAAAACTAAAGAGAGAGAGAGAGAGAGAGAGAGAGAAGAGAACTGGATATATAGTTCAGTAGAAGAGTATTTGACTAGCATGTGTAAGACCTTGAGTTTGATTTGAATGGCAAGGGATGTTGTCCTTACCTTCTGGTTGCTGGCACAAAACAACTAACCAAAATCAGCTGATGGGAGGAAAGTATTTATTTTGGCTTATAGCCCTGAGGGGAAGCTTCATGATGGCAGGGAAAACCTTGGAATGAGCAGAGGCTGGGCATCATCTCTGCCACAGCAGGTGGAAATCAGCAACAGGTAAGTGATCCAACTCACACTGGCAAGCTAGAGCTAATAAACCTCTCACCCACAGCAACACACCTCCTCCAGCAAGGCCCCACCTCCCAAATGGCTACTAGCTGCAGAGAAGTATTCAGAACACATGGGTTTATAAGGGACATCTGATTCAAAGCAACACAGGAGGAATGGGGTTTGGGGCAAGGAGAGATTGAGCAAAGAAATTGAATGGACATTTATTCAAGGAAGATAGACAAACGTCCATCCAATAAGTCCATGAAAAGATGGTCAACCTCACTAGTCATTAGGAAAATAGACATTAAAATCACAATGGAATACTACTTCGCACTCATTAGGATCATGATAGTTTATTTATTTGAGAGAGAAAGGAGGAGGGAGAAAGAGAGAGAAAATGGGCACACCCGGGTCTCCATCTACTCCAAACAAACTCCACACTCATCCGCCACCATGTGTGTATGGCTTACATGGTTATTGGGGAATCAAACCTGAGTCCTTAGGCTTCATAGGCAAATGCTTTAATAGCTAAGCCATCTCTCCAGCCCCCTATTTTTCAAAAGTAGAACATGACAAATATTGGTGAGGACAGAGAAAGTGGAGTCCTTGTATTTTTTGACACATACATGTGTGCGTGGTGTGTGCATGGCAATCGAGGATCTGGGTGGGTCCTCTTCTACCTTTGCTTGAGGTAGGGCCTCCCTTGATTTTGCTGTGCATATCCATCTGGCCCACATGCTTCAGATTCTCCTGGTTCTGCCTCCCCTTGCTATAGGCACATTGCAATCACAGATGTGTGCACCACTTTCCTTCCAGCTTTTACTTGGGGCTGGTGCTAGGGGCTTCCACTCAGGCCAGCAGGCTTGCAAGTAAGTGCCTTTAACCACTGATCTACCTGCCCAGCCCAAGTCTTTGTATTTTGCTGGTGAGAATGTAGACTGTGAAACATTGTTTGGCAGTTCTTCAAAAAGTTAAACATAGAATTACTACAAGACCTAGTCATCTCTCTTTGGGATACATGCCCCAAAAGAACAACATAGGAATGAAGATTTATGAACAGTCACATGCATAGCAGTGTTAATTCAAAATAACCAAGAAGTGAAAGCGACACAAATATTTACAAATGGCTAAACAAAACATGACATTTGGCTGGGCGTAGTGACACATGCTTTTTAACCCAGCACTCGGGAGGCAGAGGTAGGAGGATCACCATGAGTTCAAGGCCACCCTGAGACTACATAGTCAATTCCAGGTCAGCCTGAACTACAGTGAGACTTTACCTCAACCTCTCACCCCCCCAAAAAAAGAATCTAACAAAAAATGTGACATTTGCATGTAATAGAATAGTTTCTAGTTTTAAAAGGAATTAAATTTGGATACATACATGCATGAACATCATACTAAGTGAAAAAAGCCAGGAGTAAAAAAACAAATACTGTATGATTCTTCTTATGTGAGATACCTAGCATAGGCAAATTTATACACAAGAAGTAAATGATAATTATGAGGGACTGGAGTCAGGCAGAAGAATAAGGAGTTAGTAATCAGGGATAAAATTTCTGTTTAGATTGATGAAAACTTCTGGAAATGAGAGAGGTAATGGTTGTGTAGCAGTGTGAATGCAGCTTGTGGCCTGTGTTATACACCTAAGATGATCAAAATAGTAAAAATTTATGTTATATATAATCTGGTACAATAAAAAATGTAAGGAAGTAAGTTTATCTCAAAGGGCTATTTTAGGTATCAGATGAAATGATATTTGCGAAGGGCTTGGGAGAATGTCTGGTATGTCCCAAGACTGATTAAATAAGAGGGGAAAGGGTAAAATGGATCATTGTAATTCCAGGTGTTCTTTCTCTAATCAGAGCCATCCCCATTGCCTAAGCTCAG
This sequence comes from Jaculus jaculus, assembly GCF_020740685.1. Taxonomy (NCBI): domain Eukaryota; kingdom Metazoa; phylum Chordata; class Mammalia; order Rodentia; family Dipodidae; genus Jaculus; species Jaculus jaculus. The sequence goes on from NC_059103.1 coordinate 143,954,070, forward strand.
GGATCACAAGATACTGACTTCCTTTCGACACCAGTCTTTGTGGGGCTCATTTCCTCAGAATGACTTTCCTACACAGCTCAGCTGTCAAGCCTGTCATCTCTATGAGCACGGCATATGGACCTGGCTCTCCAGGCAGGGTGCAGGTGTCCAAGGGCAGGACTGGAGAGAGGTAGATGGCTGGTGCCACAGTGCCTACGGGCGCAGGGCCACTGTTACAAATATCTGAGCAAGCATGGTGTAATAGATCCTCTCAGTCAGTTCCTCTTTTGTGCCTTTCTGGACTTTGGCAGTGAAGGATGAGACAGAGAGGGCACCAGTGACACATCTTCCCCCGGCTTTGGTCATTGTAGCAACTTTTTTCATGTACTTAGTTATGAGAACGCATTAATTTTCTTGGAGCAGATCTGCATTTCATTCCTAAGCACTTTCTCCCTAGGTAAGAGGAAACTTTCTGGCTCTCATCTCAGGGTTTCCCTTCCTTTCTCCTGGGCTGAGTCTTACATTTGGGGAGCTCCCCTGGCACAAAGGCTGAGAGAGATGGTGGGAATCTGGTCCTGGGTGCCCTACCATGAATATACTGGCTGTCTATGGAGTTGTTCACTCTTGTCATGGCTGTGTCTCCTCCACTTTTCTAACCCCAAGACTTAACTGTGTCTGTCAGTTTCAGGCCTTTTGGAGGCCACATACAACTGTGGTGATAGTCTGTGGCTGGGCCCAGAGAGGTGGCCCATTACTTTTACTATTGGCTCATTGGATGCATTCCACAGCTCAAGGCAGGCCAGCAGCACTACTCTGCCCTGGTATAGCACTTGCTTCTCGCTGGGCTCAGGCAGAGGGCAGCTCTCCATCTTTCTCAGCTTCTTCAGAGCCCCTCCACCCCACCCCTGGGGGTTTGCTGTCTTCTGTATCTTGGATATAACATAATGAAAGGAGAGTGAAGGTAGAGGACTTCTTCATTCTTTCTCCAGTCCCCACTTATTCTCCATTACCTGGGCATATCTCATTCCCTAGGCTGTCCAAGTTAAAGGTATTTTGCCCTAAATTCCCTCACAAGCCCCTCTTTCCAGTCAAGGCAACAAATGCTTGCCTTTCTATAGCCATCTCTCCTGGCTAGAGCTTGGCTTGTTGGGTAGAATGAAATTTGGGGGGAAACAGAGGTTAATTTTTTGAAAATTTAAGTCTTACTTGTCTGTTTAATAAATATATATAATATATAAGCATAAATATATATATATATATATATATATATATATATATATATATATATATATGTATATTTATGTTTTAGTTTTTCAAGGTTGGGTTTCACTCTAGCCCAGGCTATGTAGTTTCAGGGTGGCCTTGAACTCATGGCAATCCTCCTACCTCTGCCTCCTGAGTGCTATGTCTTCCACATTCACACACTGTGCTGCAACCAGAGCCATCATAGAAATACATTGGTAATACTCACTGCCCTGAAACCATGCTCTGTCTACAGGGAAAGATGAACCATTGGCTATAAAGACAGAGAAATAGGCCACTACCTCTTGAGAAATCCATGCCTATACTGAGAAACACCCCCTCTCTTCTTGAATCTGTATTAAAATCTTTCCTTAATGATTTGCAACTTTGCTTCATTAAAACAAGATACCTTCTTAGAGACTTCTGACTTCATGAAACATATGCCAAACCCTGAGTTCATGTCTGTTTTACCAAAGAATTGAAATAAAACAAGACTGAGAAGGATAATTACTAAATTATTGCACTTTATTCAGGAATATACAAGGGAGAATGAGGATACAGGAACCAAGGAAGGGAAAATGGATGCACCCACATAGCCCAAGGACCCCTGTGGAAATGAGCCTAAGCCTGAACTATGAGAGGGGATTTAGAGAGGAAAGAGAAGAAAGTACAGAGAGAGCTCCTGCCACATGAAGGGATGGAGGGAGTAGAGAGCCTATGTGGGAGCAAGGGGAGGCTTACCAGGACCTGGAAGTTCAGGAGAGAATAACAGCCAGCAAAAAGGGAGGCATTCTTATTGTGCTGTGCCTTACCTCCAGGCTCAGGTGAGCCAGGGTGAGGGCTGATTGGTCTGGGCTAGGGGCTGGATCAAGAAGAGGCCAGGTATGAAAGCAAGTTTGGGGGCTGAGATTAACCAACCACAGTACCAGGATCAGTTTTAAATTCTAGGAAAGGGTAAATCCTTCCCAGGAGGGTCTCAGGTTATTTATGGAAAAACAGGTCTAGGTAATTCCTTTAGTCAAGAGATCAGAAGAGGAGAGATCCTGCTCTGATAGCTAGTAAGGTGGAGATTGTAAGGACAGATTTAAAGACATTTCTGCTTTTTACTTTTGGGCCCCAGTCACCATAAACTACCTAACAAAGCTACCTGACTCATTCTCACCTCATGCCCTTCTCAAGAACAGGAAGAAAGGATGGGGTCTAGCAGCCTCTCCTAACAATCCATGTTTCACTTCCAGGCACTTCAGTCCTGTAGGAAGATGAGGTGATTGGGGCTAACCTGAAGGGAATATAAGGTTGAAGCCCAGTGAAGAGAGAGAGCTATCGCTGCTTTACCTGGGACCCAGCCTTGGGGTGGCCAGGGTGGTGCTGAGGAAACACCACCCCAAAATTCCCCCACAGGAAGATGCTGGCCACTTTAGTTCAGGAGGTCAGCCACATTCACTGAGTAGAGTAGAAAAGAGCCTTGTAAAACTCCATGAAGACCCAATATAGAAGAGCAGGACTTGTTTCCCCAGTACCATGGAATTGCATCCAGAAAAATACTAGTTGTTCAATTCAGACTTATTTATGATTACAAAGAAACAGCATGATGAGTTCTGGATGTTTTGGTGAAGTGCTATGATTTTTATGATGGATTTAAAATATGGCAACACATCATTTAAGTTACTCAAAAAATATTTTTGGGGTGTTTATTTATTTATTTTTAAAGTTTGCAATTTTCCCACAAAATTCTTACTAGCTCAAGTTAGAGTCAAGCCTTGGAGGAAGACCATGATGTTCTTACCTTCATCTGTGTTCTGCAAATACCCATGGGTACCTTGTTATCTTAGGTACTGAGGATAAACGTACATAGGACAGAACCTGGACCCACAAGGAGCGTAAGGGGGCACTAAAACTCATGAAGAAAGCTGGAGGGTTTGCTCAGTGGGTAAAGTGCTTGCATGCTAAACCTAAGGACCCAGGTCCAATTCCCCAGTATACCCATCTAAGCCAGATGCACAGGTAGCACATGCATCTGGACTTCATTTGCAGTAGCTAGAGGCCCTGGCATACCCATTCTCTCTCTCTCTCCCTCTTTCTCCCTCTCAAATAAATAAGTAAATTTTTTAAGGAATTTACTTTCTTAATTTAATTTTTTATTTATTTAATTTATTTTTATATTAACAATTTCCATAATTGTAGACAATAATCCCACTCTCCCTGTTCAAACTCCATTCTCCATCATTTTTCCTCCCCCTCTCAATCAATCTCTCTTTTATTTTGATGTCATGATTTTCTTCTCCTTATTATGATGGTCTTGTGTAGGTAGTGTCAGGGTCATGTGGGGTCATGGATATCTAGACCATTTTGTGTCCAGAGGAGCACGTTGAAAGAAGCCATACTCTTCTTTTGGCTCTTACGTTCTTTTTGCCACCTCTTCCACAATGGACCCTGAGCCCTGGAAGCTGTGATAGAGAAATTTCAGTGCTGAGCACTCCTCTGTCACTTCTTCTCAGCATGATGGTGCCTTCTGAGTCATCCCAATGTCAATGCCATCTGAAAAGAGAAGCTTCTTTAAGCATTAATATATGGATATGGACCATATGAGAAGAGCTTACTGGGCAGTTTGGTAAGCATAGTATATACATTCAGCCAGACAGCAGCAGATGATATACCCCTAGGGCTCATGACTACCCCTGTTGTAGGTTTTCAGTATCAAGGATGTATTCCCGCCCATGGAGCAGGCCTCCCGTCTGATTAGAGAATGGTTGGTTTTCCCCATAACAGGCATGCCACTGTTGCACCTGTTGGCTCATTTGGCCTGGCTGGCCAAATTTAAGGCTTGCAGTGTCCACTGGTGAATAGCTCCACTGGTGATTTCTCTCTCTCCTACTGAACTGCATGCAGTTTATCTTTCTCCAGCTTTCTGCCAGTTGCTCCACATGGAGGAGGTTTTCAGCTTAGCTATAGCAGGATTTCTCAGTGACCTTAGCAGCCCAAGTATGTGGAGTCTTCAGCAATAGTGTCTTACCATCTATTCCTGGTGGGAAACCAAGAGCCTCAGTAATGGCCTGTAATATTTTAGGGATATCAACTACCTCCTTGGCCAATAACTCACTGGAAGGTATCCCGTCCCTGGCACTAAAAATTTTCTAGTAACAATCTATGGCTTCTGAGTGCTCCATTGTCCAAAAAGTAGGTTTATTAATTTTATTTATTTATTTATTTGACACACAGAGAAAGAAGCAGATAGAGGAAGAGAAAATAGGCACACCAGGGCCTCTAGGCACTGCAAATGAACTCCAGATAAATGCACCACCTTGTGTATCTGGCTTATGTAGGTCCTGGGGAATTGAACCTGGGTTCTTTGGCTTTGCAGGCAAGTAACTTAACCTCTAAGCCATCTCTCCAGCCCTAAAATATTTTTAAAAATTCAGCTGGAGAGATGGTTTAGTGGTTAAGGCACTTGCCTGCAAAGCCTAAGGACCTATGTTTGGCTCTCCAGATCTCACCTAAGCTAGACGCACAAAGGTGAGGCAAGCACAAGGTCACACATGCCCACTAAGTAGCACGGTCTGGAGTTCAATTTCAGTGGCTGAGGCCCTGGTGCACCAATTCTCTTTCTCTCTCTCTCTCTCTCTCTCTAAATAAATAAATTTAAAAAAATTAAAAGCCCATGAAAAAGTGTGTGAGGAAGAAAGAAGAGAGGTCTAGATTCTTGAAACAGCTTGCATAGTTCAAGCTGCTCAAACATGCCAAGATCCCTGTCTTGTTCTGAGGAAAAGCCAAAATCATTTAAGGGACTCCAAGGCTGGGCTCCATCTGCCTAGTTCCTTCCCACTCCTGCATTCACCCTCTCCCTGTGAGATCTCTCCCTTCTCCACATCAGCCATGCTGGCCTTCTATCAGCAACACTAACCTTGGGGGCCTTGAACGTGATGTCCCTCTGTCATGTCCTTACCAGACATCTGCTTAGGATACTTCCTGCCTTGTTCAGGCACTGCCTTGGCTGCCACCTCCCATGAGGTTCTCTGTGCCCCTTGCCCTGCCTAGCCCCCACAACACACTTAGTTCTTTCTTTCTGCTTCACCAACCTCCTCCAAGCATGTAGAAAATCCCTTTGAGGAACACTGCATTAGAACTCCTTGGGAGCTCTTCAGCCCAGTCCAGTTGATGCCATGGCAGGAACTTAGAAGCCGATTTTGCTGAAAAGAAGACTTCTCAGTTGGCCTCCTGAGGTAGCTAAAAGCAGGAAGAATGCCTGGCACTTCTGCCTTCATTCCCTGTCTGTCCCCTTACTCTGAGAGGGACTCCTACTTGACTGTGCATAGACGTGATAATCACTCAGGACGTGTCTGTCTGCCTAACCTCTCTCATCCCCCTTCAAGGCTAAAGGCACAAACATGAGTCACTGTCCTAAATTTGCAGTCACCTTGGATTCTAAAGAACAGCAAATCCTCAAAGACAGATGCCACCCATGAGGACAATTATCTATATGGTGGGGAAGCTGCAACCCAGAGCAGGAATAATCATCTTATGGGAACTCAACTGCACCCCTCAATCAAGGACTGTAATAACAATCTCTTCAGACCACTTTGCAGAAAGGAGACAGTGGGTAACCAGAGCACACCTTGAGCAGAACTGTTTAATTATGCATACCTCTTGCTTCCTGCACAAATTCTTTCTCTATTTTAACTTCCAGCTCATGTTGGCAACCTGAAGACGGACATGGAGTCAGAAGGCCCTGTATCTGTTCCTCTTTCCAATGGGTATTGATTAAATCTCCTCTCTCTCTGCTTTTCATCGTTGTGTGTGTCTATGCACATACACATGCACGTGTGTGCACATGTGTGCTGTCTTTTTTGAGGCAGGGTTTCACTCTTGTCTAGGTTGACCTCGAACTCAGTCAGTAGCTCAGGCTGGCTTTGAACTCATGGAAATTCTCTTACTTTACCCTTTTAAGTTCTGGGTGTGAACCACCACATCTAGCAGTTTGTATCTTTATTTATTTATTTATTATTTTGTTTTTGTTTTTGTTTTTCGAGGCAGGGTCTCACTCTAGCCCAGGCTGACCTGGAATTCACTATGGAGTCTCAGGGTGAACTCAAACTCACGGTGATCCTCCTACCTCTGCCTCCAGAGTGCTGGAATTAAAGGCGTGCACCACCAGACCTGGAGAGCTTGTATCTTTAATTGGCATATTAGGATGAGTGTCCAAGCTGAGCTTGTTGGAACTACCTGAGCCATATATTTTGCCCAAAAACTCCAGTTAGGAGTTTCAGTGGTTTGTAACAGAAGATTCTAGATTTCTGTATTTATAAATGCAGTCCTGGCCTTCTAATGATATGGTCCAAAGTCACCACCTACGAAAACAACGGGAAGCCACTGAAAGGTTTTAAATAAAAGTGACAAAATGCAGGGCTGGAGTTGTAGCTAAGTAGTACAGTGCTTTTCTGGAATGGGTTCCATCCCTGGCATTAGGGGGAGAAGTGATAAGATTATAAGAAGCATTCAAGAGTTCTGGGCCCATATTCCCAGGTCCAGAGAGATCATCACTAAAGCAGAGGCCAGCTAACTATACTCTGGAGAATGAAATTGTGCTTCTTCCTGCTTTTGTGAATACAGATTTGTGGAACATGACCATGCTGCCTCCTAGCACCCTTTGAATGCTGTCAATGGAACCCAGGCCTCAGCCATGCTAGATAAGCACTCTACCACTGAGCAACACCTGGGAGCCTCATACCTATTCCCTTATGCAATTGACTATGGCATTTAAGAGTCCAGGCAGCCAGCCTTCTGTATCTATAGGATATGCGTGTATGGATTCTTCTAGCACCAGACTAATATGTGTTTGGAAGAAAATCACATTTGTACTGATCATGAACAGACTTTTCCCCTCATCCTCATTACCTAACAATACAGCATAACAAACCACCATTTGTATTGCTTTGGTATTGTAAGTAATCTAGAAGCAATTTGATGTGTGCAAATTCTGCACACCATTTATATAAAGAGCTTGAAATTCCACAGGTATGGGGTGGGGAGCCACCCAAACTAAGGGGCAGCTATAAGTTGTAACAGAGAGTGGGTGTGGCTGGCAATACAAAAAAAAATTATTTTGAGGCCACCCTGAGAACACAGAGTGAATTCCAGGTCACCCTAGGCTAGAGTGAGACCCTACCTCTAAAACCCAAAAAAAAAAAAAAAAATTATGTGATGTGTTTCAAAAGAAAAGTTTGCTGACTCCTGATATAAACTAAGAGCTGCAAGGCAGCATGGGGGTGGAGAAGGGAAGTGACAGATATTTAGACAAGATTAAAAAGTAAACAGGGCAAGGTGAGGGTTGGGGAAAGGAGCTGATGCCCTGAGCATGAGACCCAACACCAGCAGAGAAGTACAGAATGAGCAGTCCGGTAAGGATGGCAAATGTCTGAGGACGCAGGTCTCATCTGCTGTCAGGGCTTAGCATGCAGTTTCACTGAGGTGTTGTCTAGTCTGCTCCCATCAGATTAATAATTACTAGGAGAAATAAGATGAACAGCTTGTTATGGTATAGATGTATCATGTGTTCCAACACTTGTTTTCCAGCTGGCGGTGCTGAGTTGAGAGGCTGTGGAATCTTTAGGAGGCTGGAAAAAGTGGGTGGCTGGGGAGATAGGCCTTAAAGTTTATAGCCAGAGCCCACTTCTTGTCCCATCCTGTTCAGCAGTAATTGAGGAGCTATGGAATTTACCATGCCTTCCCTGATATGCCGGACTATATCCTCCCAAACCGTGAGCCAAAATAAACCCTTTCCCCCTTGAGTTGCTTTTGCCAGGTACTCTGTCACATCAATGAGAAGAGTAGTTAATCCTCACTTGTAGCAAAGGATCCCAGATGATAAAAGGCATTACCTCATTTATCCTCCTGTACAATAAGAAGATGCAATATTTCCATTTACAGTTCAAAGAAATAAAGTTCAAGAATTTGTTCAGGGACTCTCGAGTTCTTAGCACTTGCCTTTGTAAATGTGAAGATCTAGTGTCTACTTTGTCCGGCTTACAAAGTAGCTTGTAAGTGGCTACTCCTGCTTACAGGTAATGGAAGATCTGTTGTTGGAGTGTTTCTACCAGAGCTTTTCTTTCCCATTTGCTTCCTGTTTCAGAGCCGGTTCCTGATCTGTAACAAAACATTGCACTTAATCCCATCTATGTAACTGAATATTTTTATTACCAGTTGTTCTGGAGCCTGGCCAAACCTTTTGATAAGCTAATTGAAATAAACTGTGTGTGCTGGTAATTAATTAATTAATTACTGGTAATTTATTCATGCTGAGTGACACCTGCAGAGCTGGAGTGGGTGACCCAGTCTTGAAGCAATTGAATGGTCTACAGTCAAAGCCAGGTCTACAGTGCCTCCTTGGAGAATCAGGGCAAACACATTCAACAGGATTTTAAATGCTCACCAAGGTAGAGATGGCCCTTATGCATTTCAGCAGACTCCACTTTTCCATTAAAGGCCAAACCTATTTCACAGCAATGAGGGGGAAAAAAAGAATCTTTACTCAAACACTCATTTCTTCTCTCTCCCAGATAAGCAGCTTTACAAAGTTGCTCCAAGGCAGTCTTCCTCTTTCTTTCTGTCTCCCCGCCCCCCCCCCTCTCTCTCTCTCAAAAAAAGGTGGGGGTGGGGAGGCTGGAGAGATGGGTCGGCAGCTAGGACGGTTGCCTGCAAAGTCTAGCAACTGGAGTTCAATTACCCAGGACCCATGTAAAACCAGATGCACAGAGTGGTGCATGCATCTGGAGTGCATTTGCAGTGGGTAGAGGCCCTGGCATGCCCATATTCTCTCTCTCTCTCCCTTTCTCTGTATTGGGCATGATGGCATACACTTAATCCCAGCACTCAGGTAGCAGAGGCAGGAGGATTGTCAAGAGTTTGAGGGCAGCCTGAGACTACATAGTTAATTCCAGGTTGGCCTGGACTAGAGAGAGAACTTACCACAAAAAAAAAAAAAAAAAAAAAAAAAAAGCCCATCAAAGAAATACAAATTAATGTTTCTTTGAGATTGCATCTCATTCCAGCCAGAACTGCCATCATGAAAACTGACAAGAAGTGTTGGTGAGTATACAAGGAAATAAGAAAGAACCCTATTTACTGTTGCTGGGAATGTGAAATCATTATCAAAATCATTATGGAAATACTGAGGTCTCTCAAAAAATTAAAAATGGAACTGAAAAAGATTAGGAGCAAGATAGCCCCATCTTGTAGGTAACTAGTCAGGGACATAGTCTCAAAAGAACATAAAATGCCAACTTGCCCTGGTAAGACCAGAGGGCAATATCAGTCCAGGACCTGAAATCTAGAAAACCCTGACTCATAAAGATGTCAACCCTTTCTTTTTTTCCCCCTCCTTGGAGCTTTTTGGCAGGCTTTTTTTTTTTTTCCTCCCCAGCAAAAAGCTAAATGAAAATAATTAAAATTCAAGAAAGTATATAAATTATCTTAGGTTATAGAAAGCATATCAACCTAAGATCCAAAATTTGGAAACTGTGAGAGAAAAAAAGATAAATTAGACTACATCAACATAAACTCTACAAGACACCATCAAGGATAATTTTAGCAATATAGTGAGAAGAAATTTTACATATTGTTCAGCAAAAGATGAGTTAAAATGTATAAAGACTTCATAAATTAGTAACAGACAAGTACCCAATTTAAAAACTTCTCAAAGAGTATCCCCAGTTTTAAGATTTACTTATTCATGCTTGTGTGTGAGCGTGTGTGCTACAGCCCACGTGCGGAGGTCAGAGGACAATTGAAAAGTGTCTGTGCTTCACCTTCTGTAAGACAGTGTCTCTTGCTTCTGCAAATGAACAATCAAGCTGTAAATGAAACCAGGCTAGGCTAGCTATCCCACACGCTCAGGCTTCTCCTATCTCCAACTCCCATTGTCAGAGGCAGGTTGGGATCATTATATCTGGCTTTGCATGGTTGCTGGAGAATTGAACCTGGGCCAGCAGGTTTGCAAGCCAGCATTTTTAACTACTGAGCCATTGCCCCAACATGACCTGGCTGACCTGGAATTCACTATGGAGTCTCAGGGTGGCCTTGAACTCACGGCAATCCTCCTACCTCTGTCTCTCAAGTGCTGGGATCAAAGGCGTGCGCCACCATGCCTGGACCAGAGTGAGACCCTACCTTGAAAAACCAAAAAAAAAAAAAAAGGACAGAGAAACAATAAATGGCCAGGAATCCTATGAGAAGTTGCACCATCTCAGCTGGGAGATGCATGCAATCTTCAGATAATATGTACAGAGAGTTAATGATTTATTAAAAATACAATATACACATGGAACAGTACTGCATGTTTTAGGGGTACATGCATATGTATATTAAGTGGTAATACAGCCTGGCTGTCTATCCACCCATTCCTAACAATGGTTCCTTCTGGAGAGAAGAGAGGTAAGACTATGACAGGTGGCCAACGAAATATTAACTCTCTGCCGTGCTTTGCAGTTTTGAAAGCATGTATTCATCTGTCTCTGGTGTCATTAAAATGGGTCTTAAAAAATAAATGTCACTTAAGAAACTAAACTCATTAAGTTTGACGCAGAGCGATTAGATTTCATAGTAACTTGACATTACCCCAGCATCCAAGCTCAGTGGGGCTCATTGTAGTAGAATGTGGACCAGTTGCTCAGCTCAGCAAAAGTTTTCCCCTAGCTGGAAGCAGAAGAGAAAGGCAGAGAGATTACAAGAGAAAATTTCCATGCAGTACAGATGTCACATGGGAAGGAGGGTGAATAGTCTCTGGAAGCTGAGAAGGTCCCGGATGACAGCCAGCAAGAGAATGGGCCTCCAGCCTCCAGCCAAAGGAGCTGAATCCCACCACTGGCTTGCTGCACCTGGAAGCAGTTCTTTCCTTGGGCCAAGGGTAATAAGCCCAGCTGGCATTCTGATTTCAGTTGTGATAACTAGTGTGGGCCACCTGGTCTCCGTTACCATAGAACTGTGTACTGGTACATGTGTGTTATTTGAACAATAAAATCTCAAAACTTGGGGTAAAGGCCCAGGGGGTGGGTCTCCTAACATGTAGGCAGTGGATATCCATACTTTTATTGTTTGGGGCCCGTTATTAGTAAGGGTATGAATCTTTTTCTTTTTCTTCTTCTTTTTTTTTTTTTTTTTTTGGTATGTGTGTGTGTGTGTGTGTGTGTGTGTGTGTGTGTCTGTGCCGGGGCGCCCATGCTATTGTGCTTGTGTGGCGGTCAGAGGACAATTTGTCAGTATCAGTTCTGCTCTTTCACCCTGTTTGAGGCAGGGTCTGTTATTCACAGCTATGTTCCCCAGGCTAGCTGGTCTAGAGCTTCCAGGAAGTTTTCCTGACTCCACTTCCCATCTCACCACCAGCCTTCTGGGATTACAGAAGCCTGCCATGGCTTCTACTCTTTACATGGGATCAGACTTGAGCAGCAAGCACTTTATCCATTGAGCTCTCTCCCCAGCCCCAAGGGTTGGTTTCTTTACTGGTACATGTGTGTTAGCAGGTTGGTGCTGCCTTCCCACATAAGAATGTGTGCAGAAAAACACAACGTTTGTAGGTATTTGAGAGTGTCACATGGACCAGTCATCTGTCTTGCCACTTACAATGAAAACTAAGGCCACTAAACCATGAACATCTCACCATGCAGGGAGCATGCTGCCCACTGGACTGTCTGCCAATGGGAAACGCTGGACTTCTGTGGACCAAACTGGACCTCATATAAGTAAAAAGTCTCTGTTTTTCTTTTTATTTAATCTACAAATTTGAACTTGGCTGGTGAGAGGTTGCAATACATTTCCATGGAGGTTTCTCTTTTGTGCAGTCCAGGCCTCTTTACTATCCCAAAAACATCAACGGGAAGCTAAGGTAGGAAGATCACTGTGAGTGTGAGGCCAGCCTGGAGCTACAGAGTGAGGTTTTGGCCAGCCTGGGCTAGAGTGAGACTTTGCTTTGGAAAGAAGGAGGAAGAGGAAGAGGGGGAGGAAAAGAAGAAATAAAGGAAGAAGGAGAAGGAAGAAGAAGAGGAGGAGGAGGAGGAAAAAGAGGAAGAAGAAGAGGAGGAAGGAGAAGAAAAACAAAACAATAAAAGAGTCAATGATGACTGAGCCCAGCTTACATGTTCCCAACCAATGGGGAGGAGCAAGAGACAGTGTCATGGGTGGCCCACAGCATACACAAATTACCGTCCTGTTGACTTGTGGGTGGCTGACACTTCCTGAGGAAGGCTGTGGAAACTGGGTGGCTGTTGGTGTAACAGACTTGTGCTTTGATTCTCAGAAGCTGGAGTCTGGGGAAGGCATTACAGTATACTGGGGTGCCAGGCAGTATGTGCTGGCAGTTGACTCTCAGCCCCACAATCACTCAGCCCTCACCGGTGGTCAGGCTGGAGAGATTAATGGACCCCAAGGAACGTGTACGACCAAGGCTGCTCAAAGGAGGCAATATGTTGTGTGAGGCTGACTGTCAAATAACATGTTGGGGTTTCTTCAGTGGTCCCACGACTTAGAGATTACATCTTTAACACATCAATAACTTAGCCCCTGGTTAGCAGGGCTCACTGGGGCATGACTAATCAGTGGATGAAAGTGTCTTTGTGGGGATTAACTTTAATGAAAAGAAAAGGGATAGTTATTTGGGGAGTTGGAATTCTTCCACAAATCAAAGGGAACACGGACACAGCAGGTTCATAAGGTAAGAATGAGGCCATTGTGGGGGAAATTACGGAACAGCTACTTTTTATATAAATCACTGGTCAGGGCTCCATTGGTTGTGGATTCCATGGAAACAGGATGGTTCGAGTTCTTCAGGTGTAAAGCAATGATATTTAGGGGGGCTGAGCAGTCCTTAAGGAAAACCAGATGTCCTATGTCCTTATTAACCCTTTCCCACTGGCTTCCAGGATGTCTGGCATCCAGCTTATTGCTACTCAGGAAACCATGAGAAAGACTCCTCACAGACCACAGGCCTCATTTTTTTTTAAAAAAAAAAGACATTTTGTGTCCTCGAGAGCTAAGGCATCAGCCAGAGATTGGCCCCACTTAATAAATAATCAAGTTCACTCCCCAGTGATGTCTGGTGTCACAGCCCACTAGTGCGACTCTCTGAGAAGATGAGTATCACCAATGCCATGCTCCTGCCCAATCTGTATAACTTGTATTTCATCATAAGGAAACGACTAGATAAGCCAAACTGATGATGCATTCCACTGAACAGCAGGCCTGTTCTCTTTTTTAGAATGTCAGTCTCACAGAAGATGAAGTCTGAAAAACCATTTTGGCTTAAGGAAGAATAGAAAGATATAGCAACCAAATATAGTCAACTGACTTGGATTCTTGTCATGATAAAACTACTGCTGTAGGCTGGGGAAATGGCTCAGTGTGTAACACAGAAAGAAAAGGTGTTTGAAACACAAGGAGGGTGCCCTGAGTTCAGATCCCAGAACCCACACAGGGCTGGATGCTGTTGAAAAGCCTATAGCAAAATGAGAGAGACAGGAGAATCTACTAGAATCTAGTCTGGTGAAAAAAGCAGTAAAGAACAAAGAAGAGACTAGCCTCAGACAAGGTGGAAATTACGAACTGATACATGAAGTTGTCCTCTGACCTGCACACACATGCCATGGCATATGTGTGCCCATACTCACACATGCGGAGGCTTGAATCAGATGTTCCCCCATACGCTCATGTACTTTGAATACTCCATCCCTAGCTGGTGGCAATTTGGGAAGTAGAACTGAGCTGTGTTGCTAGGGGTGGGCTTTGCAGTGTGCCAGCTCAAGCTTCCCCCTTACCAGAGTTCAACTCACTTTTGTGCTGCATTTGCCAGCTGCTATAGCAAGGAGTGCTGTTCAGCCTCTGCTCTACCATCTTTTCCTGCCATCATGGAGCTTCCTCTTGACACTGTAAGCCAAATAAACTTTCCTCCCGTTAGCTGATTTTGGTCAGGTGTTTGTCCCAGCAACTCAGAGATAACCAGAAGATGCACAGACGCATGCATCATACCCACAGACTTGCACATACAAAGCTTCTCATTTTTTAGCAGAGCTATAAAGTGTCAAAGGACACCGCTGTACCCTCTTGGTTACATACTCTAAAGACTCGACACTTTACTTCAGATACTTGCTCATCTGTGCTTATCGCTGCTCTATTCACGATAGCTAGGAAATTGAATTAGCCTAAATATTCATCAACTGATGAATGGATAATGAAAACGTGGTATGTATATACAGTGGAATTTTATTCATTAGTAAAGACAAATGAACTTTGTAGGAAAATGGATGGGGAAAATATTAACAAATGCTGCATGTTCTCTCTCATATATGGTTCCTGGCTTTGAATTTTTAGATTTGAATGTAAGAGTTTGTAGAAGCCAGGGAACTAGAAGGGGGCTATGGGACCTAGGAGGGGGGTCTTGAGGGGAGGCGATAGTAGACATGTAAGTAGAGGGGCAGAATACTGAGTATGGAAAGGTTTAAGTGAGTATAGGGGAGAGGGATGGAGGAAAGGAGGGGATGAGGGACAGTTAACCAAAACTATAGACTTTTGAAAAACCCATTTAAAGAATCTGAGCATGCTGCTTCAAGAAGCAGTAGGTTGTTACATGAAAATCTCACACTGAACCTGGAGCTCACTATTTCAGCTAGACAAGCAAGCCAGCAAGCTCCAGGGATCCTTCTGTTTCTGCCTCCCAGCACTGGGACTACAGGTGTGAGCCACCACACCTGGCTTTTGTGTGCACGTAGAAAGTGTATGTGATGTAGTGTGTGACCTGTGGTGTATGAATGTGTGTGCATGCACAGGCCAGAGGAGAGCACTGAGTATCTTTTATCATTCATCGACACATTTCTTTCCTTGAGACAGAGTCGCTACCTCAACATAAAGCTGCTGTTGGTCAGTGAACCCCAGAGATTCTCCCCTCTCTGCCCCCCTTCCCGAGAACTGAGGTTATAGACTGTGTGGCTACGGCCAGCTTTTTATGTGGTTCTAGGGAGTCAAACTTGGCAGTCTCTAGCCCCGGAGGCCCGCATACTTAAGTGGCATGCACTCTTAACTACTGAGTCATCTCCCCAACCTCACATCTGGCTTTTACATGGGTCCTGAAGATCTGAACTTAGATCCTCAAACTTGTTACTGCAAGCTCTTTACACACTAAGCCACCTCCTCAGCCCCCTCTTAAACATATTTTTGCATTGTTAATTTATTATCTCACAAAAGAAGAAGGCTGAGCAGACCCACATTCAACATGTCTGATGTCCAGTTTCACGGCTTGCAGGGACCCAGCAGAAGGAAGGCAAGTTCTTTTCCTTTGCTCCATGGCTGAGCTGGCTTCCTCATCACACTGCAGATCCGGGTGTGGGGCATGTATCCAGATGAAACGAGATGCATAGGAAGGTGAGATACTGTTGTGACCTTCAGTTCTCCTCAGGAAACCTCCTAGCAGCTGTTCTCCTCCATCTCATTGGACAGAAGTATGTGGTGGATCTTACACATTATTGGCAACAAGGAAGAAATAAACCACTTGGTTTAGATTAAGTGGCTTATGCTAATCATCTGTGGTCAACCAGACTTCGGGGCCATCAACCATTCAGAACCTTTTACTTATAATAGGAGTATGCTTTGGAAAATAATTTTTCTTCCAGATACCACAAGAAGGTTCATACATATCAAAGGCTCACATGTTCTTGCTTCCTTTCCCTCAATCAACACTGGCTACTTCCACCTTCTACAAGGAAATATCTGCCTTGTTGACTGTTCTAAGAAACAGTGGGAACTTATGAGATAGGTCTCTAGGGGCATAGATGCCCTTGGAGTTTGTTAACTATAACTATGCATTCACTCATTCACACCTATGTATTAATTTAGCAAATATTTATTGAGCACACTTACAATAGTTTATGTGCTGATGAAAAGCCATGGTTTGTAGTTTGATGGTGAAATAGGCCCATGAACAATTACAGTAAATGTCATGAATAGTAGCAGTATGGATGAAGGGATATTTAGCACTGGTGACATCACAAAGGACAATTGCAACTGACTCACTACTTAGGATTTTTATTATATTAACCATGCTATTAAATATGGGCAAGATGGTGCGTGTGTGTGTGTGTGTGTGTGTGTGTGTGTTAGATAACCTTTCTCTTTGTTTTTGTTGTTGAGATTTGGACTTTGTTGCAGTTATCTTTCATCACTGGGACAAATATCTGACCAGAGGCAGCTTATAGGAGGCAAGAGTTTATTACAGGCTTAGAGGTTCCAGGGGAAGCTCCACCATGCAGAAGAAGTTGGCTCACTTCAGTATCCACAGCAGAGAGACAGAAGCAACAGCCAGCAAGTGCCAACAGCCAGAGCTTAAACCGACTCTTCATACAATATCTGCCCCCAGTGACACACCTCCTCCAGCAGGGCTTTACCTACTGCAGACTTAAGTAGGAAGTTTAATATTAATTTAAAAATACCAGAGTCTATGGGGGACATACATTTGCATCCATACTACCACAGTCTTACTATGTGGCCCAAGCTGGTTGGTCTTAAACTCCTGGATTTGAGTGATTCACTTGACTCAGCCTTGAATGTGCTGGTATTTACTCTATTTACCTATAATTTTCTTAAAAATGAAAATCTCCAGTACCCATGTTAAACCAGATGCACAAAGTGGTGCATTCATCTGGAGTTCATTTGTAGTGGCAAGGGCTGGCATACCATATTCACACACACACACACACACACACACACACACACACACACACACACATACACGTATGCTTGCACACACACATTCACACACACTCACAAGCAATGGAGGGAGGGAAGGAGATAACAAGGAAGGAAAGAAGGAAGGGAGAAAGGGAGGAACAGAGGGGAAAGTTGTCCTGGTTTGAGTCCATTCTAATACACCTAAAATGTGTTCTGTTTCACTGTGTCCTATAGCAAGAGAAAAATGACCTCATTAAAGATTAGCTTTCCTTCACATGCTATTACTCAATTTATTCCTAAAACATCTCTTGTCAAGTAGTTGTGAAAGCAAAATCCATGTTATTTCCAAAAAATAACTTTTTTCTCTTGAACTCTGATGATCTGTAATAAAAGTTTTAAAAATCTGTAATAAAGCACCAAATAGTTATTTCACAATACATAATCAATTAATGTTCATAAGACTGAGTGAGCTGCATCACCACTCATTCTAGACTGCATTTCTACAACTTTGCCATGAGCAAGGAAAACATCTGACATCATAGGCCCTCCTTCAGATTCCAAACATTTTCACCCATTTTATATAGTGTCTGAGCATTTACAGTTCCAGTTAGGGAAATAAACAAATTAAAATAAAATTAAAAGGCAAAAATAATAGCCCACTTACAGTTTGCAAAATGGCCCACTGGGTACATAAAAAAAGCATGCGTTCTAAACCCTGCTAGTTAGTGACAAGGATTAGAAATGTCCACCTAGCCTTCCCACAAGCTTCATAGGCCAGGTCAGAGTCCCTGAGACTGGATCACTGAGCACATATTTCTCTGCTCCTGTGGATTGGCACATGCGAACAATGGGTATCACCTGTGCAGATAAGGAGTCACTTACAACACTGAAGAGGGAAGTGCCCAGCCATGCCCACTCCGGTGGACTCCTGATCCTATGGCAGCCCCTACCATAAAACTCAATGCTAAATCTCAAGACTTGAGGCATGCTGGGGTCTAAGTGCTGTGCCACCTGTCTTAGTGCATTTATGCTGCTATAACAAAATACCTGAGCTGGGGCTATTTAGTTATTTATTGTAGTCCTGGGATTGAACCTATGGTTTCCATCTGCTAAGCACATGTCTTTTTTTTTTTTTTTTTTTTTTTTTTTTTTGGTGTTTCAAGGTAGGATCTCATTCTAGTTCATGCTAACCCTAGAATTCACTCTGTATTCCCAGGGTGGCCACCAACTTTTGGCAATCCTCCTACATCTGTCTCCCAAGTACATACCCTAAAGGTGTATGCCACCATGCCCAGCTAAGCACATGGTTTTAATCACTGAGCTACATCTCTAGCCCAAGATGTATAATTTAAAAACAAAAGATTTCCCCCCATAGTTCTGGAGGCCATGAAGTCCCAGATTGAAGTGCCAAGAGGCTCTGTGTCTTCTGAAAGCCCACTTTCTCATAGATGACACCACTTAAGTATCCCCACATACAGAAGGGACAGAGAGGTGAAAAGGGAATGAATACTGTGTCCCTGTAATTTAACCTTGAAGGTTAAGAATTAAGTATATTTATTTTGGGAGTTTCTATGGTCTGAATATCCCCCCAGAGCTCATAGGTTGAAACTCAATAACCATTGTGATCATATTGAGGTAAGACCTTTAAGAATTAATTAAGTCATGGGGGTAGACTTTATGAATGGGATTAGTGCCCTTATGAAAGAGACCCTGATCTTATACTTCCAGCTTCAGAACTGTTAGAAACAAGTTTCTGTTGTTTGTAAGTCCCCATGTCTACAGTATTTTGTTACAGCAACTCAGGCTATAGACACAGAAACAATGTTTATTTTCCCTTTTATAATCTTTAGAAATATGACCTTTTCCTGCATATTAAATCACCTGCACACCCAAGTAAGAGCTTCTGAACACTAACGTAAAATCTTTCACTTGTCTCATCTCTACAATTCCTCTTCTTAACATCAATGGGGTTTCTTACTCTAGCCACTCTGCCTTCATCAAGAAAGAAGTATACCCTGAGGAGATGGGGAACTTTCCTTTCAGTAATGGTCCTCCCTCTACTCATTTCTGATACTCTTTCAAGAGCATTTCATGATTTGGGTAGGTTTCAGTTTTCCATTTATTAAATGCATATAAAATGTCAACTTCATAGACAGGTTAATATGGATCAACTGTAATGATGCTTGTGAGAGTACTTGGCAAGCTCTGTGATTATATATATATTGGTATCATTCATCACTGAAAGAAAGTTACATTATCATTTGTAATGGTAGAAACCTAAGAAAAGGTTTAGCTTTGGACAAAGGACTATAATGATGTTAGGCCTAAGTGACTTAGCTAATTCTTATGTGAATTTAAATCCTAGGGAGTGAGAAAATCCAGTAGGTAAAGAAAGTCTCAGCTGGAGAGATGGCTTAGCGGTTAAGGCATTTGCTTGTGAAGCCTAAGAACCCAGGTTTGATTCCCCAGTACCCACATAAGCCAGATGCACAAGGTGACACATGCGTCTGGAGTTCATTTGCAGTGGCTAGAGACCTTTACATGACCATTCTCCCTCTCTCTCAAATAAATAAATAAAATATTTAAAAAAAAAATTGTCTCCATCATCTTGAGTCTCAATATTTTATTTTATTCTTTGATTTAAGTCTAATTTACTTTCATATGCAAATCTAATCTTCAGGTGTTTATAGGCAATAGTGTTAAAGGTAAGTTAGCAGAGGGGTCTCCACACTTAGGAAGGAAGACTTAGAGAGAAAGCCTTACTAGACTGAGTGTATCTACAAAGGAATAGCCCTTGGAGAAACACCACTCACTTTAGGCCAGAAGAATCACCAAAAATATGACAGATGAGTGAACTCAATCAAAACTTAGCAACCAGTCAGGCATGGTGGCACATGCCTTTTCCCCAGCACTCCGTAGGCAGAGGTAGGAGGATCACTGTGAGCTCGAGGCCACCCTGAGACTACATAGTGAATTCCAGGTCAGTCTGGGCTAGAATGAGACCCTACCTCAAAAAAAAGCAAAACTACAAAAAACTTAGCAACCAAATTAGGGAATACATCATTAGAGTGAGAATAAATGCAAATAATGAATAATAGCATTTAATTGCATCATCAAATATGTATAAACTCATTGCAAAAATAAAGAATGCATTCACAAAAATAATTGAACAGCCAGGCGTGGTGGCGCACGCCTTTAATCCCAGCACTTGGGAGGCAGAGGTAGGAGGATTGCCATGAGTTCAAGGCCACCCTAAGATGACAGAGTTAATTCCAGGTCAGCCTGGACCAGAGTGAGCCCCTACCTCGAAAAACCAAAAAAAAAAAAAAAAATTTAAACATAGTTAATCAAGAATGAACAGAAAGAGTTTGAAATAAATGTATAATTTGTAGAAATAGAAATATATAATTTGAAATATAAAACATAATGAATGGGCTAAGTAAGTACATATATTCATTTACAATGTATATATAATATTCTCCACTGATTATTTAACCTAAAATAAGTCTCAGTAAATTTAAAATATTTTAAGCCAAAAAGTATATTTCCTGAACAAAAAAAAAGGTTACATTAGAAATCAATAACAAAAAATTTGGAAAAAATTGGGGATATCCCCTTAATATTTCTAAACAACACACTTGTGAGCTCTGATTATAGATTATGGATACTGTTCATTACAAAAAAAAGGGGGGTTACATTGCCAAATTGCAATGGTAGAAACCAAAAAAGGGCTAAGCTTTGGGAAATTTAAAATGTAATAAGCAAAGGATATCTGTGGATCAGGGATACTAGAAAATATCTTCAATCCAATTGAACAAAATGAACAACATGCCACATCAAAATTTTGCTTGTAGCTAAAGAGTAATTTATGGTTTTGAACACTGACACTGAAAGAAAAGAAAATCTCAAATTGACAGTGTAATTTTCACCTCAATTGGCTAAGGGGATAAAGACCAGTTCAAATACAAAATAAGTCTGAGTCCAAGGTAGAAGTAACAAAAATCAGAATAGAAATTAACAAAAGAAAAACAACGGAAGAACTCAATAAAGCCAAAAGTTGGTTTTTCAAAAAGATCTACCAAATGGATAAACTGTTAAATAAACTGACAAAGGCAGGGGGTGTTGGTGAAGGCACAAAATAGAAAACTCAGAACCAAATGACATTAAAAGGCTTATGATGGAATAAACAGACAATTATATGCAAGCAAATTATATGATTTAGATGAACTGGTCAAATTTCTAGAATAACACAGATTATAAAAATTCAAGAAGAATATTTTAAAACCTCAGTAAAGCTATAAATCAAGATATTGAATTAGCTATTAAAATCCTCCAGTGGTCTACTACTACTGCCTAGTCCCAAATGACATTCTTGGTGCATTTTATCAGATACTTAGAAAAGAAATTGTATTAGTCTTACATAAAATCTTTCAAAAATAGGAGGAACAAAGCATTTCCAACGGATTCACTGATGGCAATATTGATCTGATTCTAAGGATAAAGACATAATGAGCCTAACAATGGTACCAAATTGACTGTATTTGCTGAGTACAAAACTAATTAATAAAAAAAAGCATACAAAATAAATAAATAAATAAAAGATATTTTAATAAATTAAAAAAGAAATAAAACATAATAGATTAAAATTCCTTATGAATATAGTTATAACAATACTTAACAAAATGTTAGCAAACTGAATCCAGGAACATACTAAAAAGAATTATCTACCATGACAAAGTATGATTAATTCTGGTATATGTGATTAGCTTAACATTCAAAAATCAAATAATATAATCCATCAAAAGCACAAACTTCCTGGGGACTGAGGAGATGGCTCACTTGATAAAGTGCTTGCTATGCAAACATGAGGGCCAGAGTTCAGATCCCCGACCCATGTAGAAGCCAGGCATGTCAGCACGTGGACCCCAGCACTGGGAAGGTGGAAGCAGGAGCCTCTCTGGAGCTTTCTGCCTGGCTCGTCTAGCCTAATCACTGAGCTCCAGGTTCATCAAGAGGCTATCAATAATAAAGTGGAAAACAACTGAGGAAGACACCCAGTGTTGACCTCTGGCTTCACCACACATATACACACACATGTGCACCCATACCCACACACACAACACATACACCTACAAAAAAATAGGGCTGGAGAACTGGATTAGTGGTTAAAGTACTTACCTGTGAAGCCTAAGGACCCAAGTTTGATTCCCCAGTAGCCACATAAGCCTGATGTACAAGGTGTCACATGTGTCTGAAGTTTGTTTGCAGTAGCTAGAGGAACTGGCATGCCTTTTCTTTCTCTCTCTATCTGCCTATTTCTCAATTTAAATACTCAATGAATAAATAAAATATTTTTTTAAAAAATAGAGACAGCCGGGCGTGGTGGCGCACGCCTTTAATCCCAGCACTTGGGAGGCAGAGGTAGGAGGATCGCAGAGAGTTCGAGGCCACCCTGAGACTCCATAGTGAATTCCAGGTCAGCCTGAGCCAGAGTGAGACCCTACCTCGAAAAACCAAAAAAAAAAAAAAAAGAAAAGAAAAGAAAAGACAGAGAGAAAGGGGTTTCTTCAACTAGATAAAGGGTATCACCACCAACAAAAAAAATCAACTTAGCTAACATTGTATTTAGGGTTTTTTTTTGTTGTTGTTTGTTTGTTTGTTTGTTTCTTTCTTTTTTTTTTTTTTTCAAGGTAGGGTTTCACTCTAGCTCAGGCTGACCTGGAATTCACTATGTAGTCTCAGGGTGGCCTCAAACTCATGGTGATCCTCCTACCTCTATCTCCCAAGAGCTGGGATTAAAGGCATGTGCCACCACACCCAGCCCTGGAGGACAGATTTATTTTAGCTCACAGTCTCAGAGGTCCAGCCCATAGTCCTTGTTGCCACTGATTCTGGGCCTGTGGGGAGGCAGAAGTGACAGTGGGAGTGTGCAGAAGTGGGATCCATTACCACATGACAGGCAGGAAAGGAAGACAGGGGATGAGACTATGGACCAGGTATAACCTGCAAGGGCATGTGCCCTGAGACCTGTTTCTTTCAGCTTGGCCCTACTTCTAGTTTCCAGACCTTCCAAGATATTCCACCAGCTGGATCTAAGCACTCAGCATATGGGCCTGTGGGGTACATTTTATAATCAAACCATACCAGCTGTGTGTGTAAAAGCAGCAATAACCCGTATTCAGATACTAATCACTCCTACGGAAGAGATGTAGGGCATGGGATGGGGAAAATACACTAGGTACATGTATTACTGGCAACGTTCAAGTTCGTTGGATGATGGGTTTTCAACGTCTTTTTAAGCTTTTAATGTAAATGCACATAACATATATGTTTATATTAAAACAATTATTTTTAAAATAAGAGTGTGGGATTGCTCCTGCTCTCTTTGAGCTGAGTTTCATTTCTCAGCACTGAGTTACATGTGCTGTGGCTTATGACTTTTGCAGTAATTGTGTGCCTTTGAAACAGCATATTTTCCTCACATGAGATCCTGCCCTCTGGCACCTCCAGTGGTTCTTCCTCACTACGCATCTTAGTTAGTTGTTAAGTTTTCCTATCTGTATGCATGGCTTCATAATATTCCAAGATTTCCATGAAGGTAATTTTCAGAGAAAGGAGCTGTTGGGTTTGGACAACAAGTCAACTTCTCTTCCTCTAAGTAGCACCAGCCCTCTCCTCTTTCTATCTTTGCACAATGTGAAAGTCATTTTCTGTTACTATGACAAAATACCTGGGAAAGTCTAATTAAGAAGACAAGATTGGTTTTGGTTTGTGGGTTCAGTCCATGGTCACTTTGCCTTGTGGCTTTGGGGTTTGTGGCAAGGCAGCACATCATGGTAGAAGCATGTGACAGAAAACTCGCTCACTTTAGAGCTGGAAAGGATAGTTCAGCGGTTGGAGGCTTGCAAGGCCTAATGGCCTGGGTCCCCCAGTAATCACAAAAAGCCAGATGCACAAAGTGGTCCCTGCATCTGGAGTTCATTTACAGTGGTGAATGCTCTGGCATGTCCATGTTCACTCTCTGTCTGCCTCTCTCTCTCTCTCAAATAAATGAATAAATACGTATTTAAAAAGAAAGAAAATAAAGAAAACTCATTCACTTTACAGTGGCTGGGAAGTAAAGGAGAAGGGGTCTAGGTCCCAATATCCCCTTCAAGTCTATGCCCTCGATGAACTCACTTCCTTCCACTAGGTCCCACCTTCTCAAGATTCTATCACCTCCTAACAGTGCCACAGGTGGTGACCAAGCCTTTAGTTTATGGACCTTTGGGGGACATTTAAGACCCAAATCATAATGAATAACCACATAGCAGGGACTTCTGGGCTCCCCATAATGCCTGTGGGGGATGAAGGGGTCTGGTCTGGACCTGTGTTCAGGACCCTAGTCCCATGCCAAATCTGGTCCTCCACTTTGCAAATCAAGTTTTTGTTGGAACATAGCCATGTTCATTCATGTGTTGCCTATGGCTACATCAATTTCAATTCTGTAAATGGCACAAACCATTCACTATCTGGCCCTTAAGAGACTCAGCTTGCTAACCCTCTGCACCATTCTCCAGTGCCCAGGATGCTGGGTGTCTGCCTAGGGGTGGGGAGCGGGCTTATGTTATCAGAACTTTCAACTGACAAGAAGCAAGAAGAGCCATGGAGAGGGTGGTGCTTGCTGATGTCGCCTTGACCTTCAAGAGTTTAGGTTTGAGTCCCTAGTTGGCCATTGTGCTGTTTAATCTCTGGTTGTCAACTTGACAGGGTTTGGAATCACCATGGGAAGAAATCTGGGAGGAATTATTGCATCTTTTTCTTGTTGAATTCTATGTTATTACAATGTTGAATGCATGAGCTAGAATTCAGGTCTACTATGGAATAGAATACAAAATCTGTATCTATTTCCTAGCATTTTTATTTACAAATGAATGGTGTGACAATTACCTTCTTGTTTCTGGCACAAAACACTTGGCCAGAAGCAGCTGATTGGAGAAAAATATTTGTTTTGGTTTACAGGCTCAAGGGGAAGCTCCATGATGGCAGAGAAGAGGTATGGCCTGAGCAGCGGCTGGACATCACCTCTCACATCGCAGGTGGACACCAGCAGCAGGACCGTGAGCCGAACACTGCCAAGGGAAACCTGGCTATAACACTCAAAAGCCCGTCCCCAACAATACACCTCCTCCGGCAAGGCTCTACTTCCCAAATTGCCACAAGCTGGGGATCTGGCATTCAGAACTCCTGAGTTTATGGGGGAAAAACCACCACAAGTGGTTTTTTGGTTCTATCCTATCACCAAAGGAAGCCATCATTTATGTGAAAGCATTCTGGAAGAGCTGAAAGCAGCTGTTTTATTCTGGGCAAACTTTACGTCCCTCCGTGAATTTATACTATGGTGGTTAATCCATGACTGGACTTAGAATCATTTAGGAGACACACTCCTAGGTGAGTCTGGGTTGGCCTTTCCAGATAGCCCAGTTGGAGGGAGGAAGTTCTACCCTAAATGCTGGATGTAGGCTACATGGCTCCATGGACTGGGGTCTTGGGCTGAATAAAAAGGAAAAAAGGAAAAGGGGAGCTGAGCACCATTATATATGAGCACCACTCTGCTTCCTGACTGAGGACAGAATATGACCAGCTTCTGCCTCTAGCGAGATGTGCTCTCACCACCACGCCTTCCCCACCATGGACTGTTCCCCTAAACTAACGCAGAATAAATCCTTCCTTCCTCAAGTTGTTTTTGTCAATACATTGAGAAAAGTAGCCACTATACCATTGCGGCTATCAATAGGATTTTCAGGGCTATCTTCTACGTCCAACTATAAATTTACTCCCTCCAAAATGTACTTATATCTATTTCTTTCCTCCTCCCCATCCCTCTGACCTGCATCCTAAATGGCCTCCTGCTGAGCATGCTATCTGCTTTTGATGAATGACCACAGTGCTTTTATGAAATATAGAACTGTATAAAACCTAAACTCTCTACTTGGTCTATAGGTCCCACCCTGTCTGCCTGTCCACTCCGATCTTGCTCCACTCTCACCGATAAGCTTAGCCTTGACATGAGGCTTCTCACAGCTCCTGGAAGAATGCAAGTGCTTCCCCAGCCAAGGTCTTTCCCCATGTCTGCACTCTCCCTCAAATCTTCTCATCTTAAAAGACTGCCTAAAAATACTAAAAATGTCACTCCAAGTAAGCCTTCCTTCCCATCACCTTAATCATGGCAAACACTCTGCATCTCCCCAAAACCATTACGCCCAACCACATCTCCTTTTATCCCTTTTTAACACATACTACACTTTGTAATGGTCCTTACTTTCATCTTTCTCATTCTTTCTCATTCTTCTTTTCTTTCTTTCTTTCTTTCTTTCTTTCTTTCTTTCTTTCTTTCTTTCTTTCTTTCTTTTTTTTGACTATAACAAAGCTCCTGACTATTTTGCCTCACAGTTTGAGGGTAAAACCCATCATGGCGGGGTGACATGGAGGCAGGAGAGGAAGGCATGCACAGGCAGGAAGCAGACGAAGAGTGCTGGCGCTCCACCACCTTCCTTCTTTCCACTCAGTCAGGCCATGGACAGTGCCATCCATGTTCAGTTGCTCCTCAGTTAAAGCTCTCTCTAAACACTCTTAATTATGCCCAGAAGTTTATTTCCTAGATGGTTTTAATTTCTGCCACGTTCATGCTCAAGATTAACCATCACACCTATTTTTGTTCCCTCCCCCACTTTTTTTTTTTTTTTTTGGTTGAGGTAGGTCTCATTCTAGCCTGGACTGACCTAGAGCTATGTAGTTCCAGGCTGGCCTCAAACTCACAATGATCCTCCTCCCTCTGTCTCCCAAGTGCTGGGACTAAAGGCGTGCGCCATCACACCCAGCCCTTCCTTCTTTTTTCCCCCCTTCCTTCCTTCCTTCCTTCCTTCCTTCCTTCCTTCCTTCCTTCCTTCCTTCCTTCCTTCCTTCCTTTCTTGTTTGTAAGCAGAAAGAGAAACAGAGAGAGAGAGCATGAATGAGTATGAGCACGCCAGGGCCTCTTGCCACAACAAAGGAACTCCACAGGCCTGCATCACTTTGTGCATCTGGTTTTACAGGGGTACTGGGAGATCAAACCAGGGCCAGGAGGCTTTGCCAGCAAGCACCTTTAACTGCTAACCCATCTTCCCAGCCCCAAAACAAAGACAATTTTAAAATATTTTATTTGATTTATTTATTGGAGAGACAGAGAGAATGGACACACCAGGGCCTCTAGCCACTGCAAACAAACTCTAGATGCATGTGTCACCTTGTGCATCTGCCTTTCGAAGGTCCTGGGGAATCAAACCTTGGCCCTTTGGCTTTGTAGGCAAGTATCTTACCTGCTAAGACATTTATCTAGCCCCTTCCTTTTTCCTTTATCTTTTTTCTCTTCTTTCTTTTCTCCTTCTTCCTCTCCTCTTCACTCTCCCTTTCACCTCCCTTCCTTCCTTCCTTCTCTTATTTTCTCTGTCTATACCTCCAGAATCCGAATTCCTTCAGAAGAAAAAAAAAAAAAATAACAAAGATTAGTCCTTCTGCTCTCTGCATTGTATCCCTAGAACCAAATATTGAGCTTAGCCAGAATTCCCTGCATTAGTGTTGGTTCAGCATTATGGTCAGCAAGTGGAGAGCTGACAGTCATAGGGAAAGCTAGGGACAGGAGCAAAGGAGAGCTTGGCCTCTGAGGGGACAGCTGCCTCTCCCTCTTGCCAACTGTCATCACAGAGGCTCATGGTTGCTGGATTACTCCACATTTCAAGAGAGGCAGACAACCCAGATTTTATGTGATCTAAAAACCTTGGCAACTAAACTAAATTCTTAAAAAAAAAAAAAAAAAAAACCCTTTGGGAGGCCAAACAAAACACACAACACATCTGTGTGCTGGATCCAGCCCGAGGCCTGCCAGTGTTCAACCTCTGCCGAGATCCAGATGGACCAGATCTACGGCTGTCCTCTGATCTACCAGCCCACTTACCCTATCAAAGGAGGAATGGGGTTAGATGTGGTTTGGATTATCAATGTTTCCTAAGAAAAGATAGTCCTTTGAACTGTGAATTTGACACTGGACTTCAAGGCCAGTCCAGGGACGGAGCAAGCCAGCCTGCCTGTCACTTCAGTGAGTGTTGCTTCATACCCGGCATGTACCAGAAATGGGGCAGCCCTTTGGGCAGTGGCTGGAGATCAGAGACTTAAGCCATCTGCCCCCACCCAGGCCCCCAGCCTGACCCTGCTCCCAACCCTTCAACTTCACTGCTTTCCACCAGCAGCCAAGCTCACTGTCCCCACCCCATCAGCCCCCTCCTCACTCCCAGAAAATCTGCCCACCCCGCAAGGTTACCAAGTATACCACCCGCTGCTGTATAGTCTTAGAGAAGCCGTTCTCTGCCCCAGGAAGGGAGCCCTGAAGGTCAGCCCAGGAGCGGGAGGTCAGTCCACAGCAACTGTTTTGTTTCCTGTGTCCCTTCCTCGCTTATCTACCTGTTCATCCCTCAATATATTCTTTCTAAAGCAGTTCAACTTAAATTGTAATCATTAATACTCTTCTATTTACCCCTTATTCTCATGCCATATCTATGACCTGCTGTTTGTTTGCAGTAAGATTTCCCTTCAAGGAAAAGCAGGAATCTTAAGTGGATGGCTGTGGAGCCTTGGTGAATGCATACTCCTGGATAAACCAAACCTTTGCTGAGTTATAGAACATGGCCACTATTTCTCATGCCCCTGTAGTCCCTGTCTCCACCCTCACTCAAGAAGCCAGCACAGAGGGATGGCCTAGTAGTTAAGGCATTTGCCAACAAAGCCAAAGGACCCAGGTTCAATTCCCCAGTACCTGTTTAAAGCTAGGTACACAAGGTGGTGCATGCGTCTGGAGTGGCTAGAGGACCATTCTTTCTTTGTCTCTCTCTTCCTTTCTCTCTCTCTTTCCCCATAAATAAATACATATTTAAGTAAAATAAAAAACCAGCACACTTCTCATTATTTTCACCAGGAGTTTTGCTTGTTCTGAAATTTCATCTCATAAAGTCATGAAGCACATACTATTCTGTGTACTAGTTTTACAGTGTCATGCACTGGAGACGCATCTGTAGTATTCGTTTTATTAATAGGTTTACTGTGTTTGTTGACCAAATAATGTTCTATTGACTATTTATTCCTATTTATGGGCTTATGTACCATTTCTAGTTGCTTATCACTTTGTCTTGTATGAATGTGAATGTGTAAATGTGAATGATGTGAATTTTTGTGAATGATGGTGAACATTTGTATATCGTTATTCTGGGTCCTTTCTCTTGGATGAACACTTAGGTGTAGAACTGCAGAGTTACTGAGTAAATAGATCCACATGTTACTGGGCTTTGATTATGATTTCTGCTTGATCAGATGATACCATCATCGTGGTTTTTGCATGTAATACCTGCACTTGGGAGACTGAAACAGGGGTATCATGAGTTCAAGATCAGCCTGGACCACATACTATGACTGTCTCCAAAAAGATATCAGTGGTCACAGCTGAGTTTCTGCTATTGCCATACATGGTTACCTGTATCTAGAAAATGAAAGACAGAAATTGCCATCCAGAACCCTGCCATCTAGTGAGCAAGTGCCCACTTAAATAACACCTGAGGCATAGGGCCCTCATCCTCTAGAGAGACAATGAATTTGACACCCTAGAAAGGCTTCTTACAGAAAGCAAGCCCTGAACCACACCTTAAAAAAATATATGTAAAAGCCGGGCATGGTGGTGCATGCCTTTAATCCCAACACTCAGAAGGCAGAAGTAGGAGGATCACTATGAGTTTGAGGACAGCCTGGGACTACATAGTGAACTCCAGATCAGCTTGGGTTAGTGAGAGACCTTACCTTGGGGGAAAAAAAAAAAAGTGAGCAGGAGGGGGCTGGAAGACATGCTAGGCCACATGGCTGCCTGGCATGGGGGCTTGACAAGAGTACATGGCCACAGAATAAAAACACATGTGTTCAAGAAGACTAAAGACAGATAACCAGCCTGGCCTACACAGACTGAAGATGGGAGCAGGTAAAGTTGGGTTGCTGGATGCTCATAGCTCACATGTGACTATCAGGCCAGAAACTCTCAGGTTACAAAAGGTTCTCTTCTTTCCACACTACTACAGAATTTTAAAGTTTCTTTAAACTTCCAGTTGCAGAATATTATACCTTCTATCTCACTGCCTACACGCAGCCTTGTGCATCTGGCTTATGTGGGTCTTGGGGAATCAAACCTGGGTCCTCAGGCTCCATAGGCCACTGTCTTAACTACTAAGCCATCTCTCCAGCCCTTCTATTGTTTCTTAATCACCCCCAAGTCATGGATCACTGCTCTGCTGTCTTCTGAAGTTGGAGAAGTGGGATTTTGGCCAAGGTAATTAAATTAGAACATCTCTGATGCTCATATTCCATCCTTAGTGACCTGGTTCACAAAACAACGTGCTCCTGATGGGCTGGCATCATCTCAGGGCTACCACGTGAAAGAACACGATTTTCCTTCATGCTTTATGCATTCTTTCTTGATAGGACAAATCATCCAGGGTGAAGGCAAATGCTTCTGCTCTTTTACTCTGCATAGCAAAGGGACTATCCTCTGCTAAGAGATTCTATTCTCTGACTCAGAATCCTGTAACGATACTCAGATGGCCTCGGGGAGTAGAAAATCTGTTGACCATTTCTTGCAACACACTTGGATTGCCAACTCTCTGAACTAGTCCTTTGATGTAATTTTCCAGGTCATATAAGACAGAATACCCTTTAAAAAGAAATGGAGGCCTTCAGTGTGATTAACCTGCATTTTTGTGGGCCTTTGCACATGTTTGGTTTTCTGTTTTTTCTCTTCCTTTTCTTCTTCTTCTTGTTTTGGCATGTGTGGTATGCATTCTTATGTGTGGGTTGCATGTGTGTATATGGATGTACACATACACATGCATGATATATGTTTACAGAGACCAGAGGTGAACATCTGGTGTCTTCCTCAGTCACCCTCCACTTTATTTTTTATATTTTTATTTATTTATTTGAAAGAGAGAAAGATAAAGAGGCAGGTAAAGAGAGAGAATTGGCATTCCAGGGCCTCTAGTCACTGCAAAAGAACTCTAGACACATGTGCCACCTTGTGCATCTGGCTTATGTGAGTACTGGGGAATCAAACCTGGATCCTTAGGCTTCACAGGCAAGGGTCTTAACTGCTAAGCCATCTCTGCAACCCCTCTACTTTACTTTGTGAGACAGACTCTCTCGCTGAACTTGGAACTCACTAATTTGGTTAGACTAGCTGGCCAGCAAGGGACCCTTCTGCTTCTGCGTGCCCAGCTCTGGGATTAAAGGCATATGCCACCATGCCTTGATTTTTACTTGGATGCTGAGGGTCCAAACTCAGGTCCTTATGCTTGCACGGCAAGTGATTTACCCACTGAGCAACCTCCCTAGGCCACAATTGGTTTTTCCTTAGCACTAGAAGACACTGCTTGTAGAAAGGTCTCAAAGAGGTTCCCTGGGTCCAAATCTGAAATTTAATCATGTCAGATAGTGGAGAAAACAATTGCCTATATCCCTTAAGGTAGCCAGGCAGCTTGCATTTGGAGCACAGTTGGTATAGAGATATAGGAACCTTGGCAGAGCTATCATGTGGCTTTTCCCAGTATACTTGAAGCTTTGGGCTGGCAATATCACCTTAGCCTTTCCTTGTAATTGAGATGCTCTAGTTTTGGTGCTAAAAGGCCTATGTCCCAGAAAGCTTTTCAGTCTTAGACAAACTGAGATGGCTGGTCACCCTGTCAATATCAGTGGCTCTTGTACCATTTCTCTCTATGTGCTTGTTTTTTTTTTTAAATTTTTATTTATTTATTTATTTATTTATTTATTTATTTATTTATTTATTTGAGAGCGACAGACACAGAGAGAAAGACAGATAGAGGGAGAGAGAGAGAATGGGCGCGCCAGGGCTTCCAGCCTCTGTAGATGAACTCCAGACACATGCGCCCCTTGTGCATCTGGCTAACGTGGGACCTGGGGAACTGAGCCTCGAACTGGAGTCCTTAGGCTTCACAGGCAAGCGCTTAACCGCTAAGCCATCTCTCCAGCCTGTGCTTGGTTTTTTAAAGTTCTGGTTAAAGAAGGACTAGAAGAGTCATGTGTTGAGACCCACTAGCCCAAATTTGGAGTCATTTCATCACCCAGCAGGGGTGGCAAAGTGAAGAGCTGAAAATGACCCTCTCCCAGGCAGGTTTTTGGTGATATGGGTCCTGTGGATCCTGACAGATATGACCAGTGGTCATGAGAAAGAGTAAAGTCCATTGGTTTCAGCAGCAAAGATCATTTCCGGATCAGGTTTCATGGCCTATGATGATTTTAGTAGATCCTATATGGCTGTTTTATTTGCAGATTTCAGAAGGAGCAAAATTATATACACTTAACCAGCTTGACTCTGACATGGGGGTTGGAGGTCAGGTCATTGTAAGCCTTTGTGGGAGGGGAGGCTTGGCTCCTCAACAAATAAGGGAATTTGTCCCTCCTCCCACTTAGAAGAAAGAGGATGTAACTTTGGAGTGATTTGTTGCACCCGGCGGGGTCAAAAGGAGCCACTTTAGCTTTGCAGCTTTTGTTACTAGAAGGCTGTTCTCTTGTAAGCCTGTTCCTCGCCATTTTATCAAAAGGACCTAAGAGTCTTTCCTTTAAAGAAATCTTTCCAAATATATGAGTGCTGCTCCTCTGGGTGAAAAGCTGTTGCAGGTACAACTCTCTGTGATAGTGTCTTGGGCCACTGCTGTTCTGAATCCCATTGCCATATGAGTATTGAGCCCAGAAGTCTGAAACAGATCTCACACTCCCATGCCAGATGCAGTGTTCCAGACACACCCTCCCATCTCTGTCTCCCCACGTTTGACATTGTGAAAATTTACTGTGAACAATATCACCAATTGTCCTTTGAGACATGTGGCTGAGCTCAGTGCCCACAACTTCCAAACATCTGTGGGTATCTGACTCTACTACCCATGCCAGCCAAGACACACAAGGTGTTCTTCATTACAGACTAGTTAGGGGGTCTGAATTACAAGGAAATAATTCAATCTAGCAGGGAAGGGTGACATTGCCAACCCAAAGAACAATTTATGAGATCATCCAAACCTGGATGTAGAATTAATTCCATAACAAGATAACTCATCACAGACCACCTTGTTTAATTTTATTTTTCCTGCTATCATTTATGATTGAGACAGTATAAAAACAACACAAGCATACTAGGAATTCCTTTCCTCTACATCTGAAATGTAAAGAATTACAAAAAAATGGTATGAGTCTTAGGAAACTGTTTGTTATAAATGAATTCATTTGATTTGTAATATCTAAGGTTATTTATTAACTATTATTGTAACTCAGAAAGAAAAGTAGAATTTTAGCCAAAGCAGGTAAACCAGAATTTTCCATAGCATTCTTTGTAACTTAAAATCCTGGTCCTAGGATCACATTCTCCTAGTGAGCCAGCATTTCCTCTGGGCTCCCATTAGACCAGCGGGAAGGTGCTTCAGCGTTAGCTCATCCCTTCTTCATCTTTTGAGAAAGTCTAGGATATGAAACAAGTGATGACTATGCTCCTGGGGAAGTGGACCTCTGAAATTTTATTTTAAATTTATTTATTTACAAGCAGAGAGAGATAGAAGAGAAATGGGCAGAATGGGCACATTAGGACCTCCAGCTGCTGCAGATGAATTCCAGACGCATGTGCCACTTTGGGCACCTGGTTTTATGTGGGTACTGAGGAATCAAACCCTGGCCATCAAGCTTTGCAAGCATGCACCATCTCTGCAGCCTGACCTCTAAGATTTTGAGGGTGTACAGAGCAGGTTATATAGACTGAGCAGGGCTCTTTGTGGCTAGAAGGCTGCAGCCACTTAGACCATAACCACACAGCTATGATGAATAAATGTCATATCATGTCATGAAAACTGGCCCTTGGTGAAAAAAAAAAAAAAAAACAGTGGGAATGTAGCTATCTGGACTGACTTGGCATCTGGTCTTATCCAGTGGACACCACAGGGGGTAGGGAAATGACTTCTTTGTTCAACTATCTGCATAAAAATGGGTCTAGTCCGGAGGCTCAGACAAGTTTAGTACCTTTCTGCCTCTACCTCTCACAGGAGGTACTTTATGTACCTTTAAGGTGACCAAGACTAAAGGAACTCCAACCTGCTTGTGCTAATTGAAAGAGACCATGGGTAGAATTCTGTGCTGTGCAAAGAAGCTAATAGGTCATTTTAAGTTTTTTTAAAAAATATTTTATTTATTTATATATTAGAGAGAGAGAGGAGAGAAAGAATGGGCACGCCAGGGCCTCCAACCACTGAATCCCTTCTTTCCAACTAGTCTCTCTTCTATTTTGATGTCATCGCTTTTTCCCCTCCTATTATGTAGCTTGGGTAGGTAGTGCCAGCCACTGTGAGGTCATGAATACCACAGTCCCTTTGTGTCTGGAAGACCACTCCTCTCCTTCCTTTGGCTCTTACATTCTTTCCACCACTTCTTTTAAAATGTTCCCTGAGCTTTGAAGGGTGTGATAGAGATGGCTTACTTAGTGCTGAATATTCCACTGCCACTTTCAGTCACTGTCACTTCTTTTCAGCAATTTGGTGAGTTGTCATTTAAGGTTTACATGTATTAATTACTCTAGCAGTTAGGTCAAAATTGCATGGAAAATCTGAACAGAAACTGTTCTAGTTATCTACTGCTATGTACCACAGCACCCAAAATTGCTGTACCCAAACCAGCAGCTTTTGTATTATGTCTTACAAGTCTGTGGGTTGACTGGGCTTAGTGGGACGTATTTCTGC
Organism: Jaculus jaculus; assembly: GCF_020740685.1. Classification (NCBI taxonomy): domain Eukaryota; kingdom Metazoa; phylum Chordata; class Mammalia; order Rodentia; family Dipodidae; genus Jaculus; species Jaculus jaculus. The sequence continues at coordinate 143,988,824 of NC_059103.1, forward strand.
TCCTTGTGATGTTGAGTGGTCTGAGGTCATGAGAGCTTTCTTGGGCTAGAAACCCTGAGTTGGTCCACTCACACTGTTGGCAGGTGATGCTTGGATATAGATTTGTAGCACAGCTGAGGCTGTTGAACAAAGTGCCTAGAATGTGAAGTCTGGGCTTCTTACAGCATGGTGGCTGAGTTCTAAGTGTGCGTGTGTGTGTGGCGGGGTAGTCCTGCAGAGAGGAAGCAGGAAGCTAGATTCTACATTCAGGGGCGAGGAAATGAACCCCACTTATTAATGGGGAGAGTGGTCATTTATAGCCATCCTTAATGCGCCACAATAATTTAATTGTGGAAGTTCCATATTAAACAACATTTCCCAGCCCATATCCACACAAAGCCCACCCTTATAACATATACAGCCCTTGCCACAGATGCTCAGGACAAGCTGACTTCCCATGGCATCTTCACATTATGCTTCATGACTTCTTTCCCCTCCCTCCCTCCCTTCCTTCCTTCCTTCCTTTTTCCCTCCCTCCCTCCTCCCCTTCCTTCCTCCCTCTCTTTCTCTCTCTTTTTTACTTTCACAGGGTCTCATTCTATCCCAGAATGACTCAGAACTCACTCTGTAGCCCAGGTTGTCCTTGAACTCATGGTGATTCTCCTACCTCAGCCTCTTGAATGCTAGGATTAAAGGCATGTACCATCACATTCAGCTTTGTACTTGTCTTTTTTAAAATGTATTTGAGAGAGAAAGATGCAGAGAGCGGGCGAGGGGGCCGGGAGAGAATATGGGCACACTAGAGCCTCCTGCCACTGCCAGTGAACTCCAGATGCATGTGCCACTTTGTGCATCTGTCTTCCCATGGGTGCTGGAGAATTGAACCAAGGCTGTCAGACTTTGTAAGCAAGTGCATGACTCTTTTATTGAAGTAGAATCCCTCTCCTCAAAGGCAAGCAAATCAGACTGAGCTAAGACCACAAGCTAACCAGAACAAAAAATAACTTATTGTCTAGATAAGAAGGGGCCTCTGTCTCACAGCACCTCCATGGGCAACACCAACAGGTTGGGTGTCTAAGTGCCCATCAGCAGTTGCCACCTCCAGAGGCACTGAGGACGGTGCTGATCTAAAAGCCACTAATTTTCTAGTTTTCACAAACACTAACTAGCTCCTTCTATTTCACTGACAGCTTCACAGCAGGGACTGTCTCTGGGAGGTAGGTGGCAGAGTTAGAATGTGGTACAGTTTCTTCATCTAAACATTCAGATGCACATTGCCACATTGGGCTCTAGAAAAGTGGTACCTATTTATACTCCAGATGTGCACTACTATACCTGGAACTTAGAGCAGATGCATGACTTTTCCTAGGGGTACATGGACAAACATCTGTTCACTCCAAAAAGGGCATCAGTGACAGACCAAAAAATGATTCCGACTTGGTAAAGCCATAAGGCTACTGGCAATACCTCTAGAAGCATGGGCGGGGGGCTTACAGGAGCAAGGGTGACTTCCAGGCAGCTGCGTCACTGCAAAGCCCACCCCAGCAAAACCCATCCTGGAGCACCCTGCCCAACTTACAGGCAGCTCCGGGGAAGAGTCTCCTCTCCCTCATCTACTGTTCTTCCATAACCTTGGGGAAGAACCTTGTGAGCTTTTAACTTTTGTAAGCTTCCTGAGTCTTATGAGCATCTCTCCTCCCTTCTGGAGGGACAGTTCCAATTTGGAGGAACTATCCATGATAGGCCCTATTCGGTATTTCCTAGTTTAGAACAACGGACTTAGGATTTCTGGAGGAGCTGCCTAAGGTCCTCAAAGGTAGAATCAGGCTCCTCGCCTTGCACCTCCTCTCTAGATTCCTGGACAGGACTATCAAAGGTGCTCCATGAGGGGGAGGCAAGAGGATTATGTGTTCTAGGACAGCCAGGACAACATAGCAATGCCCTGTCTCAAGCAGACAGAAGTCAAACATAATAATATTAAGGCACAAGGGTATTTGCTGTGTGCGGGAGAAGAAGGGGACCAGCAAGAAGGGGGGAAGAAGGATGTATAAGGGTTGTAGGGAAGGATGAATGTGGGCAAGGTACAAAATGATACATGTGTATGAATATGTCATAATGAAACCCATCAGTTTGCATGCTAAGGAAATTAATAATAAAAGAAACCTGGTCCATGCCTTCCTGGTGCCAGTTCTGATGATCTATTCTCCTGCACTGGCCTCCTCACTGTGGCTTCAACATCCTGACCATGCCATCCTCCCCTGGCCATCCTCTTTTTACTACTCCAGTTCTTCATGAGCACCTCTCTTCAACACACCCCTCGGTTATGAGTGCTTCCCACGGCTTTGTCCTTGGCCTCTTGCTCTTTTCTGGGCCTATAGGCTCCATGTGGAGGATGTTAGTAACTCAAGTCTCGTGGATTATCATCCAGAGGCTTACAGCTCTGACCTCTGTCCATCCTTGGTTGCCTTCTTCGAATGGTCCATGCTCATGGTCACTCAGCAAACCCAGAAGTTAACTCCTCCTTTCCCTGCATCCCTGGAGGGGTAGTGCTATCACTTGTCCAGCTCTCTAAGCCAGGGGCCTGGAACAGCCTAGACCGTGTCCCCCACCCCACTTCTGTGTATATGTGGAATTAGGGCCTATCCCGTGTGTCTCGGGAGAAGCTACTCCAATAGTGTCATGCTCAGCTTGAGCCTGGCATTGTAGAACCCCCCCCCCCCCCACACACACACCCAGCTTTGGTTTCCCTGACTTCTAGGGCTGTGCACACCTTTTTAGGTCACTGTTAGTTTCTGCCATCTTCCCTTGGCTCCCTGGGGGCCTGAGTGGTAAAGCAGGTATGTGGGGAATGTGGGACCCCTTTGTGAGAAATGCTTTCTCCTCTGTGGGCTGTTCTCACACCAGTCAGAGAGGCACCGGCCCCAGGAACCACAGATATTGACTGCGGAGAGAGCATCTGAGGTTTGAAGTTCCAGTGGAGTTTTCTGAAAATTTCTCCCTTCCTGGGTCTCTGAGAACATCCAGTTTGGTGTAACATTGATTTGTGCATATGTTTATAATAATTAACCTTGAAAAAAATGACATTCCATGATATGAACCAGAGCTATGCTTTACTCCTTTCTGCCCTTCTCTCTTCTCAGCACCTAGTTATAATTTCTGGCACACAGTGTTGATCAATACTTATTGATTAATTCGTTGGTGTCTTTTGGTCAATCATAATTCATGTTTATGAGTGCTCACTCCATGCCACATGCGGTTCAACACACTTTAGATGTATTAACTCGTAGAATTAATTTATTTAATCTCCATACCACACTGCCACCCTCATTTTATAGCTAAGGAAAATGAGGCTTGGAGAAGTTAAGGTCACTACACATACAGAGTGAGTGAGAAAGCCAAGAGTTGAATGTAGGCAGTCTTGCCCTCAGATCTCTATTTATTTTTTAATTTTTTGACAATTTTATTTATTTATTAATTAGAGAGATTGAGAGAGAGAGAGAGAGTAAGGGGCACCGGGGCCTTCTGCCACTGCAAATGAACTGTAGACCCATGTACTACTTTGTGCATCGGGCTTTCCATGGATGCTGGGGAATCAGACCAGGGCTATCAAGCTTTGTAAGAACTTTAACATCTGAGCCATCTCTCCAGCCCCAGACTCTTAACTCTCACAATGCTGCACTGATTCCTTGTTGACATGTGAAAAGTTTTACTTTTTGAGTTTCACTGTAGCCCATACTAACCTGGAACTCACATGAGCCCTGGCTGAACTCAAACTCACAGCCATCTTTCCACCTTAGCCTTCCTAGTGCTGGGATGCAGGTGTGAGCCACTAAGCCTGGTCTGAAGAAGAAACATTCATGAACAATTGGGCACAATATAGGCAGAGGTGGTGATAGTGGAGAGAACATTGCTCATGAGGCCTCAATGATGACAGGGACTTACCCCAAGGAAAAGAAACATGCAAATTAGATTCCTACACTATCTTTGTTATAAATGGGCAGCTTTTGAGAAGCAAGAATTCTTTTCAAGGCTAAAATCGGGGTAATTGGCATGAGTCCCTCATCATACTTTTATAGCATCATAGGAGCAGGCGAAGCTAAAATTGACTCCTCTGGAAGTGTGTGTTTCCGGCTCCTTGTACTCTCTCCTATCTTGTTTCCATTTCCTCCCAGTTAGGCTAAAGCATTTGGGACAGAGACTTTAGACTATTTGGTTTCCCACAGTGACTAACTCACTCACTGGAGACTCATTCCGTATATGCTGATGAGTAAGTAGGATCTGGCAGGGATTAGAAATGACAGGGAAGACATCTTCCAGGCATTGCCAAGCCCATGTCCTCCATGCCCAAGACAGAGGGAGTAGCTGTGGTGACGCTGAGCATACGAGCAGCAGGTGTATGATGCTGGGTTGACTCTGGAAATGACACTGGCTCCAGGCTTTTTGAAAAGGGGGTAGGATGGGGTGAGGGCTGGAGAGATGGCTCAGTGGCTAAGGCATTTGCCTGCAAAGCCTAATGACCTGAATTCAAAACCCCAGTGCCCACATAAAGCCAGATGCACAGCAGCACCTACATCTGGATTTCATTTGCCTTCACTGGAGGCCCTGGCATGCCCGTTCTCTCTATCTGTCTCTCTTCTCCCTGTGCTTGCAAAGAAAGAAATAGAAATATTAAAATAAAAAGATATTCCTCTATTGAGAGAGACAGAGTTCTGACCTTCCTTGATTTCCCTGCTGTAGAGACCCAGAACTAACTTGCTGCTTACATGCCCCTTGGGGTTCACATCCAGTTTGGCTCTTTGCTAAAGCTAGGTGCTTAGTAAGATGGATCTTGTTTCTTTCTCTGTGTTCATCATGGACAATGACTGCATAGAGGACGTTTGGGGCAGGCTCAAGAGGAGAAGGGAGATTTTATATATATATGTTATTATATATTATATTAATATATATGTTGTTATTATTATTATTGTTATTGTTATTGTTATTGTTGTTTCAAGGTAGGGTCTCACTCTAGCTCATGCTGACCTGGAATTCACTATGAAGTCTCAGGGTGGCCTTGAACTCATGGCGATCCTCTTACCTTTGCTTTCCAAGTGCTGGGATTAAAGGCATGTGGCACCACTCCCAGCTAAGAAGGGAGGTTTTTGTAAAGTGTTTTTATTAGTATATATTATTTATACACAAGACTAGGTTTCATTGTGACATTTTCATGCATGTACATAAGGCATTTTGATTATATTCAGTCTCCCCATTACTCTGTTTTGTCCCTGTCACACTCCAACTGATCCGCCCTTCCTCTCTCAACTTGTCCCCCATCCTACTTTTATGTGTGTGTGCGTGTGTGTGTGTGTGTATCCCAATGAGTTTCATTAGGATTGCTTACAGGAGTATTGGTGAGGTTTTATTTTTATAGGATTATGAGAACTGTACTAATGGCTATACTATTGGAAAAGAAATGCCTCTCTCCCCCCATCATCCAGTGACTGTAAATAAAACCTCATGGAGGAGTGGGACCACATGAGCCCCCACCACCTCGCAACAAGATAGTAATGAGGCCGGTCTTGTACAGGTAATCACAGCTGATGTGAGTTCAAGAGTACAACAGGGGCTGTGGAAATTGCTCAGTGGTTAAAGGAGCTTGCTTGCAAGAGTACAACAGCCATGTCATACTTGGAAATCATAAGGTTGTTGATGAATAGTCTTCTACAGAAGCCTACAAGCACCTTCTAGCACTGAGGCATAAGCAGCAGAGAGAAAGCTTCCAGCCCAGTTCCAGCTTGATTTCTCTGGATTCTGGGACCATGGCATGTGAGTGAAAAGGGAGGCTGTGATTGGTCATTCCTGAAGCTGAGGAGATGACAGGCTGCAAAAAGCACTCTATTCACATCAAAGCTTCCTGTAGAACATTGCATTCCTCATTCTTTTGCAAGGCAATTAAGCTTTTTTAGTTTTCAATCCAAATTTTTGATTCTTTCTGTTTTCTGTCTCCTCCTGCCCTCCCGTGTAACTGAGTCTTCTCCATCTTTGAACACTTTTGACCACCTGTGCACAAACTGTGAAAGAAAATGAGACCAAGTTTGCCTTGGTGTCTCCCAACCTCAATTGCAAGACTTAGAATGCCTTCTGGTTCTAACCCCTCAGGACAACAGAAGCAGACAAGTGGCCTTTTACTGTCTGAGCTGTAAAAACCAGGACAGATGGCCCACATGACATCCTTTTTCTTTCATTATCTGTGCATGCTTAAGGCAAGGCGGCTTATTTAATGTATACTAACTTGGTATTGCCAGAAAGCTTCTATTTTTATTCTAGGTGGTTTTATGACACCTTCAGGATAGTTTTGTGGTTCATCAGACCCTTGAAACCAAAGACTGAAAGGATTAACTAAAGCTACGCAAACTGCTGCAGACTTTACAAACTTGAAATTAACCTGTGAATTTGTGAGAACATTATTCAGCTAGGTGAGCCTCCTCTCTACTGCGCTGAGAGTAAGAACTAGTAGATGACTTTAATGAGCCTGAAAAGTGTGGGAGGGAACTGAGGCAGCAATCTACTATGCTGCCTCAGTAAACAGTGGTCCTGTCTTCTCCAATGACTACTCTGTTTACTTCGGGGCAGCCATATTAGTACAGTGTGGGTCAGGAGTGAACATCTGGTCCAACATGGGCCAATGAAGTGCAGCATCCCAAGACTTTGAAATAAAGTCAGAAAAGAAAATCTGTGTTTCTTCAGAAGTCTATATACTTGGGTTCTATTGATAGACAAGTTCTCTGATGTGTGCATGTGGGAAGCAGGAGCTGGACTGGGGAGCCTGAGCGAAGGGGGAATTGAGAGGGAGGGAGAGCTTCCTGGTTTCCCCACATCCTTCCACTTCCTGGCTCCAGTCTGTGTGTGGATTTCTGCCCTTAGGTTCTGTGAAACACCCTTCTGGCTTTAGACCAAAATTCCTACTGCTGGTTTGACTTGGTTTTCCTAACTTGCAACTAAAAAGATTCTAATGATTTAACAGAGGTGTTTTTTCTTTCAGGTATTTGATAAAAACTTCTTATGTGCTAAAGACAAAATTTGAGTTACTATGGGAAGATAAGTTTAGAGCAAAAATTATTTTATAAATATGAAAACAGAGGCCTGGGGCTGGGGAAATGGTTAACACAGTTAAAGATGTTTGCTAGAAAAGCCCGCCTGCCTGGATTCAATTCCTCAGCCACACACATAATGCCAGCTGGACATTATCTTTGCAGCTACAAGAAACTCTGGTATGCACATATACAACCTGTGCACACACACACACACACACACATACCTACAAACAGGAATACTCATTCATGTAGGCATGCATAACACACACACACGGAAGAACACGTATGTACAGAGGTGGATCAGAATTAAACCTGCTAGCCCAGGAAAGGGACATTAATGCAGATGTGGAAGTATGGGTATATTTGTCAGACTTTATGATAACTCTTCAGACCCACAAGAGAACAATTTGAAGGATAGATCATTTATTCAGAGAGTTCAGGCCTCATTGCTTGGTTTTAGACATGGGTGGCAGGAGCATGTGGTGGAGTACATTTTCACCTCACTGTGGAGAGGAAGGAGAGAGATAGAGACAGAAAGAAAGAGGGAGAGAGAGAAAGAGACAGAAAGGAAGGGACCAGGGACAATACACTCCCTTAGGGTCTGATCTTAGTGGCCTGCCTCCTCTAGCTCAATCCCATGGCCTAAAGTTTCCAGAACTTCTGAAAGAGTGCCAACTATTGATACATGAGTTTGTGAGGGACATTTCATGTTCAAACCATAATAAAGGGGGAAGGATGGGTCCCTGGGTCCATAGTTCTTTGAAGTAAAGGAGTGGGTTTTAAAAAGAAAAACAGTCCCTCTGAAGCTGAGAATAAATATCATGCCAACAGTAATGCCATAGGTTATTGTGTGTGCTTATCTGACTTACAAGCAGTGTTACTTATTTAATCCTCCAACAGGTGTTCTATGATGGGTCATTCACTGTCCTCTTATTCAGTGTGTCCCTCCTGTGCTGACCAGGTGCTTGCATCATGGTGGGCCAGGCTATGGAAGACACGGAAACAAACTCAAACTTGATTTTGCTCTTCATGACTTGTCAGCTCTGTGTACAAAATTATTAAGTTTGCTTTTATATAGTGATACCAAATGGCTTTTGAAAAGTAAAAGGTACAAGCACACTCTGACAGTTCCCATGCTCAGGCTCCTGCAACAGGATTTAAACCCCAGTGTGCAGGTCTGGACACATTTCATTTCCAATGTCACTATGAGTACTGAGAACCTCTGGGTAAGTTAGCTTTTCTTCATTCTTCTACTTTCAATTTTTGGTGCACAAATTGGTTGAAACTTCAGACAAAAGAAAAAAAATCACAATTGAAAATGTGTACTGTGGGGAAGGATGCCAGGACAGCTTCTCAGAAGGGTCACCTCAAAAAAGGGGAGGAATGTCTGTCATAGCCTAACTGGTGGTGTCTCACCATTGATCTTTGGCAAGCTGTACTGGAAAAGATGGTCAGAGTTCCAAAGTGCAATATTATATTTCCAATTAGAAATGGAAAAACAAACCTTTTTCATAAAGCGCATTGGCCCCCACACTAGGAGGAGACTACAAAGCCTTGCGCTGATCGAGACAAGCTGAAAGCACACTGTAATTGATAAAGGAGATAAGTCAATCTGTGTCCTCTAAAGAATAATGAGTTCCATTTTTCATCAAAAAGATCTCCTTGTGCTGAAGAAACATTCTTTCAATAAATCTACTTAATGGTTTCCCCTCTAATGATATATAACATTGCGCTTGGGAGCTGAGCACAGCACAGGCCCTTGCCAGGGATGCAGGCCACCCATCATTTGCATTGGTGATTCAACTAAGAAAAAAAAAGGAAAGAAAAAAAAAAACACAGAAGATTCTGAGGAAGTGCTGTTGTTCCAGGGAACATATCCCAAAGCCTTCCTAGGTGGTTTCAACAGACGCAGACAGAACAAGGGATTTGGGATGAGAACTTGGACTTCTGCGCACACGTCCATTCTCCCACCATCACTGCTGCTCACTGGGCTCGGTGATGCTTCAGCTCTGAGGTGACTCCCTGTCAGACAGCCCTGGTTAAATGCTTCAGAGACTTGGGTCATGAGAACTGACAGCTTTGTTTGTCCCCTGAGCTCACCACTCTCCCACAGACCTGCTGGCCTTGGTGCCGCCTCAGAAGGTAGTCGTGTCATTATGGTGGGTAAACTGAAGAGTCACTTTGGTGACCTTGCCTAAAGTTGGCCCCCAATGCTTCAGGTGGCTGGGTCCTAGAAGAACAAAGGGCCCTCTCCTCCCAGGGGAATAATGAGGGCCCTCTGTTCCCTGAATTAGGCAGCAAGATTGCGGTCCAGACAGTAAACACCTCTGCGTACCCCAACTTTACAAACATGTTGCTCTTTTCCCCATGACCCAGCCTTATGTAACCAAATTTATTTCCTCTAAGGACACCCAGCCCTCCCAATACCAGTGGACTTCCCCACATGGGAATCATTAACAACAACCCTGGAGTTATTTCCTTATGGCACTGTTTGTTTATTCTCCAGTCGCGTGTGAGTCAGCCAGATCATGATTTGTGGTGGTTTTGCTTGTGAAGTCTTACATAATTCTATTCTTATTGTCAGGTTGGGGCTGAGCAGTTAGACCATATAGTGTTTTCTCATTGCACAACATTTGCAAATCAATAAGGAGAAAGCCAGAACAATGAGATGACGGTAGCTGGCCAGACTGGGTCCAACCAACTCAGGCCCCAGTCACCCAGGAGGCGGCTCTGCAGTTTCCCAGATACTGTCACTCTCTAATTCCATGGCTGAGTGGCGGTCTTCCCCATGGATTTCACTGAGGTGACTTTTAAAAGAACGGAGTGAGGAAATGAAAAGACAACAAGAACAACACTTCACACGGAAACCGACCAAATTTTTACTGCATTTGCCCCAGACTGGATTCCAACATGCTGGTCCAGAGAGTGGCTGACGAACCTTCTCCAACAGGCTTTCCCTTCCCCGTCATGTACAGTATTTGTTTTGGTCTTAGTCGCCGTCCCGAGTCCAGAGGCAGTCACTAAAGACACTCGGTGAAGCAGCGAGTGGCGACAACACACAGATGGGGGTGGACACGGTGTCCACGAGAGTGGAATCCAGGAAGGTGATGTGCAGAGGCAAGACGCCCCCTTGGTGGCTAATGACATCATGGAGCTCAAAACCCACAACTGCTTGGTTTTATTTCAATTTTGTTCTTTTTAAATTCCCGAAATATATAGAAACTACTTGTTCCTAGCATTATTTCATATTTTAATCAAATATGTGATCTGATTTAAAACATAGTTGTTTGCGTACATCTGTGTGCAATGCACCTTAAAGGAATATATATATATATTTATATTTATATATGTGTAAGATGAAGATTACAAAGATCTGCATAAAAAGAGACTGTGCGACTCTCTATGAAGACAACAACCATCACATTCCACAGCACATCATTGGTTTAAGTTTTGAATTGTCAAGCATTATTTCAAACGAGAGAGCAGGAATATAACCGAACACAAGCGCACCACAAAACAGTCGTAAGGACAGAACCAAACCCAACATCTCAAACTTCAGCTCTGTTTCTAACACTTTTCATTAATTGTTATTTTAAGCTCCAGTAGCAGCATCAGATTTCTGCTGCCCCTGGGCAAATGAGTTATGATCTGATCTCAAGTTCCAAGGGAAATGCTCAAGTTTTTATTTTCCCCCAGTTGAATAAACAGTACCATATACATTATCTTTTGTGTTAGAATAGCGTTGTCTTCACATAAGACTCAAATAATGGCATTAGTCATTCATTTCCTTGAACACAGACACCCTCATGCGTGCTGACAGGTTTATAAGGATGCAGTGGCAGCCACGGGTTCTGGGAGCTGCTAGATGGCTGACTTTGATTTCTTGCAGTCCTGAGTGATGGAGCCGGGGTTCGCCTGGTTATTGTCCGCTTTCTCTCGCAGATGCTTGGCTTGTCTGAAAGATTAATACATGAACAAGAGCTGAGGTCCGGGGCTGCACGTCTTCAGGCATGTTTATTAGCAGATGGCACACAGGATCCAAAGGTCACCACAAAAGTGACATTTTAAAGTGAAACAACAATATTTATGTTCAGATAGTCTGCTGATGAGATCATGTGGAAATGGTTTTGATTAAATTAGCTTATAAATGGTTGCCAATCTATAGACAACTTAAAATGCTACGTCTATTCACCAAATGTTTTCTTCTCATGCTTTTCTTACCTTTTAAATATTAATGACCAAATGCTGGGGTTTTGTTGTTGTTTTCACACACACGCACACACACACACACACACACACACACACACACACACACACAGGTTCATTTAACTGCAGATCAGCATTATCTGCTTTTAAGTCCCTGGGTTATGTATTTTATTTTAATTCTAAAAATGTTATCTTATACATGTGTTGTGACATCTCACTGGCTATTATTATTGCTTTGAAAGTGCTTGGATTCCATTATGTAAATATAATAGGCTTTCCATTTTGTTTATATTAATAAGTTGAGTCTCTGGAGGGACCCAAAACTCAGTTCCTTATGTAGGACCTTATGTTCAAATCCCATTTAAAAAAAGAAAGAAAACAAGAAACGAGCTGGATTTCAAAAATAATGACCATAGCTGCATTTTTGCCTCTGTAGCCCTGGGGAACTCCATGTCTGTGGCAATGTGTTTTTGTGTTTTGTACAACAAAGTGAAAATCAAATCTACACAAAGCAAGGATACCTCCTTTCATCCTTGTTTCTTTTTTCTCAGTTGTACCCACAACTTAGAAAGAATGCAAGTGAAATTTCTTTTTTACTTCAATAAAATTGGGTTGGTCAAAGAATTCTCAACACTGTTAATTGAAAACAATCTTTTGTAAGTTTTGCAAGTCTCTACAGTTAACAAGACTCATAAATATTTCCATCTAAGACATTAACATGCAGAAATAATGATCAATTCACAAGTTAAAACTTTCACAGACATATTGTAGGAGATATGACCATATATAGTTTTTTTTCCAATGTATCTACATTTAAGTGGATTGTGAATAATTTGATAAGATTTAGCTAGATTGTCTATATTTTGTTCATTTTATTATTATTATTATCTATGTTTCATCTTTTGTACAGTTACAAAATTACAAATGTAAAAATACTGACCAGGGATTTACTCACTTTTCTAGAGAACCTTTCTCAATATTCATTGCCCCATCAATTGGATCCAGTCCTTGTTCAGAAAATTGTTTCAAGGCACTTAAAGCCGCCTAGAAATGAAAACAAACAGGAGAGGCATTCGCTGACTTTCATGGTACAAGTAGGTAGGTGCAAAAGAAAGATGAGATATAAGAACTATGGTTTTTTCTAATCTGAATAATGGCTTTTGTGCATCTTTTAGCAAAATTACATTTAGGACTTCAATGTTAGGGGGTTGGGGAAAAGAATCTCAACAGAGTGTTAGCCCTTCTGTCTTAGTCATAATTTTGCAAAATTAAACTGTGAGTTTCATCTACAAATGTGCTTACCTTAAATAAGCTTAAAATACTTAAACTATGATGACTAATTTCTCCTCCATGTTTGAAACTATACACTCTCTTCCTTCAGATATGAGGGCATCAGAGTTCCCACCTCCAGTCCTCTTGACAGTTAGCATAAAGTTATGTTTCAACTTTATAAACATGGAGCCCCAACCAAGCTACAGAAGATTAGTGAATAGCAGATATTTGCACCAAGGTATGTGTGTATCCTCAGAGGAGAGGGGAATAGAAGCTCTGGGCTCCCTGGGGATCCTCAGGGCTCTAGGGAAGCGAGCCTGGCCCAGCAAAGCCTCCCAAGGTGTTGATAGGCCCTGGGCAGGCGTGGGATGCTGTCAGTGTTGACAGGTTGGTGGAGCCTGGCTGGATAGCTGGGAGGCACCAAAAATGTGATACTGATAAGATCTACATAACTTGTTGACACTCTTGTGCACAGTCCAAATTGTTAATTCTTTGAGTAAGAATTTGGTTCCTCTTCCCCTCCCCCAGCCCGCCCCAAACCCCATTAGAAGGGCTTTGTTGAGTCTGAGATAGGTGTCGGCAGGCTGGGGTGTTTGATTCTTGGAGAGGCGTGCTGCTTCACACTTCAGGCATCTGGGTCTCCTCAACTGCCTTTGAAAAAGAGCTCACTCAGGCAGTTTCCCCACTTTTATCTGCCAAGGGCCCCTTTGGGGTAGCTGACTAGGAGCATGCTTTCTTTTACATTTCTTGATGAAGAATATATTTGGGATTAGGTTGAACTGAACTTAACAAGCACTTGCTGTGTAAATTTTTAAGTTTATAGGAAAACTAAGCAAGTAGTACATACAGTTCCCACACACTGCTTCCTCCCTCCCTGCTTTGAACATAATTTCACCTATTATTAATGTTCTACATTGCCAGGGCATGTCTATTATAACTGATTAGCAAATCAGGATACATTAAGTAAAAGTCCACATTAAGATTCTTCTTTGTGTTGCTTATTCCTCTGTGTGTGCGTGTGTGTGTGTGTGTGTGTGTGTGTGAGAGAGAGAGAGAGAGAGAGAGAGAGAGAGAGGGACCCCTGTAGCCCAAGCTGGCCTCCAACTTACTAGGTAGCTGAACCTGGCCTTGAACTACTGATCCCACTGTTTCCATCTCTCCAGTCCTGGGATTACAGGCATGGGCAATCACACCTGGCTTGACAATGCTTACTTTTAGAGACCTTGGTCTGTGCCTTCCATGTGTCCAGTAAAAGCCGCCAGGTATTTCTTCCAGTGCCTCTGAGTTACCTCTCTGAACCACTTTATGGGCACGATGAGCACAGCTGTAATTTCGGGCCCCACCTTATCTTGAATTTGCTCATCTGGATCCTTTCCCTTATTCACTAGACTTGGCTCTAGTGACCTGTGGCTACTTTCAAGTTAAACTTAGCTCAGGAGATGACTCAGCAGGTAGGAGTGCTTGTTGCTCAAGCAAAGAGGACCTGAGCTCAATCCCCAGCACCTGTGTAAAAATCCTAGCATGGCTGCACATGCCTGTAAGCCAGAGCTGAGATGGGCAGAGACAGGAGGAACCACAGGGCTCGCTGCTTAGTGAGTTCCAGGTTCAGTGAGAGACGCTGTCTTGAAGACATAAAGTGGAAAGACACTAGGGGTCACTAACTTTCTCCCTGGCCTCTTCACATGTGCTCATGGAGTACAAAGAGGATGGGAGCACTGTACACATGCATGCGTGCACCACACACACACCATCACCACCACCACCACATTTACTATGCACACACAAAAAATTAAAAGGGAAGAAGTAAGTTCATACTCTAGAGACTCAGATTTGGGCAGTCTTCCCTGGACCTCTCAAAAGGGACCTCTGGAGGAAGCTGACTGTCCCTTTGATCTGGCTGGGTGATCGCTGAGGCATCATCAAGATCCGTTGTTCTCTGTGTGAGTGTTGTGCTGGGGGTGTGTACCCTCTCCCAGGCTTGTTCCATCACCACAGCACCCTGTCTGTCTCCCACATGAATGCAGGGTATAGAGAGCCAAGGTTACCCACTGATAGACTCCTAAGAGGACTTTCCAAAGTGCTGCAGCTCTATGGAATGGCCTAATAAATTTAGAGCTCTTAACAGACTTAGTGCTTTAGAGAAAATGATTAACTATGCTGTTCTGATCTATTTATAGGTAAATTATTAGTAGGAATGCTAAATTTTTTCTTAAAAGAACTATTGACAATCCATTGAGGACATTTTAATTTGTAATGCAATATTGCTGAATAAGACTCCTGAGAATGCCAAGGCCTCTTAATCCTGATTTTGTTTGTAATAAGACCAACAGGATAGCCCAAAACAAATTTTTTATCCTTCTGTATGTGGGCGGGGGAGTCCATGTTGGGGATCAAAACCAGAGTTTCACACATGCTAACCCAAGCATTCTATTCCCATGCCAACATTAAAAAAATCACATATCAGCTAATTATCTGTAACTTGTTTTCACTGGTTTCCTTGGGAATGCTTAGCTCATAGTGTTGTCTGAATCCCAGGAACCAAATGACCTGCTTCCCTAAGCACGGAACCCCACAGCCCCCGCCTCTTCCACTGGAAGAGAGGTCCAGAAGGAGACAGGCTGGGGAGCAGGTTTGGCTCTTGCACAATCCCTTCGAAGATGTTATCATTGTGTTATTCAGGTCTTCTGTGCACTGTCACCACTTCAAGAATGTCCTCCTGGCTGGATGGCAATGTGCTCTTTCACTCCACGCCATGAACGGACTTTAAGAGCTCTTGCGTGACGGTGTTCCTCCACAGGTATGCTCAATGCCTTCCAAGTAACATTCCCTTATCTAGCTGGTGACATCATTCAACCCACATCTGACTGATAACCCTGAATACAATAGCTTACAAGTATGAGAGGACTTCTTTCTAATTTATAAAAGGCTAAGATGACAATGTATCTTAGCCTGTATAAACAGTAACAGCTACCATTTGGTGAACATCATGCCGCAGCAGTCACGGGATCAGGCCTTTTACCTGCATGACCTCAGCTAGTATCATGGCCACAAGGAAACAGAGGCTCAGAGAATTCAGCAAGCTGCTTCAGATCACACAGCTCGTGAGGCAGAACCCAAAGCTTGCTCTTGGCTACACCATTTTATTTAACCTGACCTTCAAGCTGCTCACATTCCCATGCCCATTATGGGCATGGCTTTTTTCAACATTGTTATTTCAGAATCATTCCTAGAACTTCTATACTCATTCTACTCATTGCTTCCCACAATAGTTGCTGGAGCTAGGCTCCCTAAGTTATCTCCATTATCTAGGAAAGGAATTATGATCTCATGGGGGTCCCACAGTTCTCTTGCAATCCTGAGGTCACAAGGCACTTCTATAATACAGTGTTGGCTAACTCCAAATGACTATAGTCTTTATTTTGTTGCTTAGAATTACCCAACAAACATTAGTGAGATGACTTGATTTTCCATTTGCTAGTATTTTGAGGAGAATGGATCTTGCCTCCTTACTGGCCTCCCTTATCCATTTTTTGTTTATTTTTGTTTATTTGAGAGCAACAGACAGAGAGACAGAAAGAGAGAGAGAGAAAGAGAGAGAGAGAGAGAGAGAGAATGGGAGCTCCAGGGCCTCCAGCCACTGTAAATGAACTTCAGATGCTTGCGTCCCCTTGTGCATCTGGCTAACATGGGTCCTGGAGAATCGAGCCTTGAACCAAGATCTTTAGGCTTCACAGGCAAGTGCTTAACTGCTAAGCCATCTCTCCAGCCCCCTTCTCCATTTCTTTTGGAAAGAACTTTTCATTTCCTAATATGCTGTGTTTGTCACAGGAAGAAGAAATGAGCTTTGGGGTTTTCTAGGTTTGTGGGAAGTAGAATGCCGAAGTGATGACAGGTGGAAATGGAAAAGGAAATATGGACAAAGTGGGGCAAATGGGTGAAGAGTTTCCTGATGTATGAACAGCTATGTGTTCATTCTGCTGGGGAAAGTTGGCAGCAGCATTGCTTCCCCGGTGCCTGTTAGAGCACTCTGCACTCTTGTCACTGCTTCCTGCCCTGGCCCTTAGATGCACAGTGGAGCCGGCCTATCCAGCCTTGCGTGCACGTGTGCGTGGTCTGAGACAAGGTCTTGCTCTGTGGTCCAGGCTGGCCTGGAACTTGCTATGCACCGCAGGGGTGTGCTGCCATCATCCTCTATTCATCCCCCACTCTTTTCCAAGATGAAAAGATTACATTTAAAGAGATGGTTGGTTTCTGTTTCTACAACAAAATGCCCACTATAATAGAATAATATGTAATGCCTGAAAAAGGCCACATTCCATTTAGCAGAACTCAATTTTATACTGAGTTCAACGAGCAAAATAAGCCTCTACTATTAGATGGATTATTTCAAAGAGCAATGGGTCATGTAGTGGCTTTATGAACACATACTGAAAATGTGTAGTCCACAAAAATGTTTAACTAAATGCTTCCAAATTTGACTAGAAGATGATAAAATCAACAAAATCCTCATACTTAAGTTGTTAACTCACTAGAGGGTAGCTGCTTTAAAAACTCCAAACTATGCTACATAATGTTGAAGGCCATTTTGGAATGAGGGAAAAGCAAATTGCCATCAGCTGGAGAGATACTTGAAGCCTGATTAAGAAGCAAACTCTGAACTGTCTCCTTACCGAGAAAGTAAACAGATAACAAGATGTTCAGCTCCCAGTGTCTGCAGTCCACCCTCTCAGCATGGGTGATTCGCTGTGTGATAAACGTAAACTCATCTTGGGGAGTCGTGGGAAGAAGCAAATCTGGGTTCCTTAATGAGGAACATCCTGAAGGATGCTAAACCAAGTTGGGCAACTTCCCACTCACTGTGGATTAGAGAGTTTCAAAGATATACTAACTTAAAGTGCCTGAACCCTCCATAAGTCTTTGGCCATAAACAAATAGACAACTCAATGATTTCATCTCCAAGGTCAGAAAATGTTTTTGTAGCAAATGAAAACAAACATACTCAGCATTCAATGGTATGTAACCACAGCCTACCAGCTGCAACCTTAACCCTCCACTTTGTGACAACGAACCTGCTCTGCAATTTTTAAATGGGAAGAAAAGAAATGACACAAGGAATAAATGTAGCTTTTAAAAAAGTTTTTTAAAGATTATTTTATTTTATTTATTTGAAAGCAGAGAGAGAGAGAGATAGAGGAGACAGACAGAGATAGAATGGGTGCACCAGGACCTCTAGCCATGAACTCCAGATGCATGTGCCCCCTTGTATAACTGGCTTACATGGGTACTGAGGAATCGAACCTGGGTCCTTTGGCTTCACAGGCAAACACCTTAACCACTAAGCCATCTCTCCAGCCCCCAATTGTAGCTTCTTGAAAAGAGAAAATTAAAGAACTGTTTCCTGTTTTTATTTTTGTCTTTTTAGCTCTACACACACGTGTGTGTGTGTGTGTGTGTGTGTGTGTGTGTGTGTGTTTTCCTTAGAGAAAAGCATCTGCATAGATACACAGAAATATTTTTTGCCCCCAAAAGATTTTACAACTGTTTTGAGAGTAAAGCCCCACAGGTTCTAGAACAGATGTCGCTACTGTTTCTTTCATGTATTGCTTGTTTTGGGCGTAGTTATGGCAATGCTGGAAACATGATGCCAATAAGATATTTTCCATGCCTATTTGTGTGTCGTGATGTGTGTGTGTGTGTACAAAGTGAGGGGCATCTTTCCAGTCCTTTCTGTAATCTCTAACTCCTCTTGTCAACTAACAATCAGCAAATAACATTGACATGAGTGTCACTTCTTCCTGCTTCCTTCTCCTGGGATTAGCATATAATGACAGTGTAGAAACATTAGGTTGGGCTCTGAGAGATCACACAGTCTCTCTTCCTGGCCATAATGTGAATTTTAGCTCATCCTCTGCTGACAAGCGATTCCTTGTGAAGTCCTAGAACAATATGACCAGTGAGTCCTTTTATTTCCTTTACTTCGATATCACACTTTCCTCACCAACTTCACATCTCAGTTCCCAGAAACAAGGTGTTTCTATTAAAGTCAATGGGAACTATTCACATCTAAATGTGGCCTACATTTTCAAGTAGGCATTCAAGATTTGTTTTATTTTGTTTTGCCTTTGCCCCCAGAAGTGCCTCTCAGGGCAAGCTCTTCCCGCGAGCAGATATGACTGCTGGCGTACAGTTCACTGAATCAGGCTCTTTGCAGAAGGAAATGATAGGTTTCAGAAATGAATGTCCTCATCAGCAGGGGAAGAATCTTAGAACTTCTCTTCCCAGTGACCTCTGGGAAGGACTCGACATTATGTAACGACTATATTCTTTAAATGATTGAAAAACAGAAGGTTCTTTGGTAAACTTGAAGGCTGATTGCCCAACGAAGGTGAATTTGAATGCTTCTGTTAGCCTCCTCTTGCTTTGAAGGTCTGTATTAAGTGCCATGTCTCTTTCTATAAATCAGGACTTGTATTCCTAAACTTTGGCACATTATGGTAGGCTCCTCAGACTACTCCATTTCAGATAACAGGATTTTCATATTGAAGTTAAACAGAATCATATTGAGCTTTAATTAACCACTGCCCTGCTTTCTAACAATTTCATTAGAGCCTGTACTTTTCACTCATGCTTCCACAACCCTATTAGTTCAGGTAATTTTCATAAAATTGGCACATTACAAAATGGCTTGCCCTTGGAACAAAGGAATGTCTGCTTGCTAAGGTGAAAATTACTTGCTATGGAAAAAATAATTGGAGGGTAGGTAATCAGAGCTGTGTAGATTTTCAATAGTCCCTTAAAACAGGTATTTAGACTTAAATTTGGGGAGTCACTAAAAAATGAGCATTTATGCTAGAGGTAACCATCATCTTAATTTCTGTGGAAAAGCCTTAGAATGGATAATCCATGTGGCTGGAAGCCTAGACAATACAGAGCTGAATTTAAAATAAGACGGATGGTGCTGAGCAATGTCTTGAGTGTGTTCTGAACAAATAAAGACTGCGTTCACACTTCCATGTCTATCCCTAATATGTTTTTCCTGTTTGGCCATTATTCCTGTTTTGTCTTTCTTTAATAATAATTTTTATAATGCTTTTTATTAGAGAGAGAGAAAGACAATTGATGCACCAGGGCCTCTAGCCACTGCAATCAAATTCCAGACATGTATAATCTTGTGCGCATGTGTGACCTTTCGTGCTTGCCTCATCTTGTACATCTGGCTTATATGGGATCTGGAGAGTGGAACATGGATCCTTAGGCTTTATAGACAAATTCCTTAACTGCTAAACCATCTCTCCAGCCTTTTAAAAAATTTTATTTATTTATTTGACAGAGAAAGAGGGAGAGAGAATGGGCACATTAGGGCCTTCAGCTACTGCAAAAACTCCAGATGTATGTTCCCCCTTGTGCATCTGGTTAATGTGGATCCTGGGGAATTGAACATGGGCCCTTTGGCTTTGCAGGCAAATGCCTTAACTGCTATGCCATCCCTCCAGCCCCCCCCTTTTTTAGAATGGGCATGCCAGGGCGTCTAGCAACTGAGAATGAACTCTAGACGCACATGCCACCTTATGCATCTGGCTTTAAGTGGATACTGGGAATGAAACCTGGGTCCTTTGGCTTTGCAGACAAGTGCCTTAACTACTACAAGCCCCCCAAAACAACAGTCATTTCTCCAGCTCTGATAATTTTTTTAATTAAAAAAAAATTTTTTTTTGCTGTTATTTTATTTATTTTAGAGCGACAGACAGAGAGAAAGAGGCAGAGATAGAGAGAGAGAATGGGCACGCCAGGGCCTTCAGCCACTGCAAACGAACTCCAGACACATGTGCCTCCTTGTGCATCTGGCTAACGTGGGTCCTGGGGAATTGAGCCTCGAACCGGGGTCCTTAGACTTCACAGGCAAGCGCTTAATTGCTAAGCCATCTCTCCAGCCCAATTTTTTTAATTTTAAAAAATTTATTTATTAGAGGGAGAGAGAGAGAGAGGGAGAGAGGGAGTGAGGGAGAGAGAATGGGCACACCAGGGCCTCTAACCACTGCAAATGACCTCCAAATGTATATGCCATGATGTGCATCTGGCTAACGTAGGACCTGGAGAATCTAACCTGGGTCCTTAGGCTTTGCAGGCAAGTGCCTTAACCACTAAGCCATCTGTCCAGCCCTGATAATTACTTTTGATTCAAAAAAAGGTCTTTGGTATAAGAGTCTGTGGTGGGACATACCACCACAATGGGTCAAAGGTACCCTGCCAGCAAGGCAAACATCCATGATGGTGGGCAGAGGAACGGCTCCTCAAAGATCTTCAGACCCTGAGCCTCAGAACCTACGTGCTACTTCACAGAGACAGAGATTTAATAGGAGGGATTAAGGTATGAATACTGAGCTTGGAAGAGTAGCCTGTACTATCCAAATGCATCCATTCTAATCACACAAATTCCTAAAATCAAAGAATCCTTCCTTCCTGGCTGTGGCTGGAGAAGACTGCTCATAGATTTAGTAGCACTGTTCGGTTTAAGCCGAATGAGGGCAGCATGTCGAGGAGTCTGGGCGGCCTCGCAGAACAAAGAGAGAAGCAGATGAGTTCTCCACTAGAGCATCTATCAGAGCTACTGGCACCTTAATCACAGCCCAGTGAGATCCAGTCTGCCTTCTCTCCTGTGAGATGGGGAATGATACATCTCAGCTGGTTTAAGCCACTATGCCCCAACAACTTGTTAAATCAGCAAGAGAATGTGAATAAAATCTTGTCATCTGCACAAGGCAGACGGGACTTCACGTTTGCAATCTGCTATAGCTTGGATCATAAATGTCTTCTTTCCCATTTTTGCTTCCTGTTCATAAGAGGATTAGTTTTGCTCTGTCAAGTGTTTTGCCATAACATGCTACCTCACCACAGCCCCCAAAACAACAGGGCCTATACATCATGTAGGCCTCCAAAACTGCGAGCCAAAATAGATTCTTTCTCTTCACAAGTTGATTCTCTCGGGCATTTTGTGACACATAAAGCTACCCCTGAAAACTGGTGTAAAGAAGTAGGGTTGTTCCTGACAAAGTGGTAGAGCCTGGAGGATCAAGCTAAGGACAACTTAATCCTATAAGAAGAGCCAAATAGGATTCTGGCGAGGGCTCAGGAGACCAGAATGCTGATAGACAACTGAGCAGTAAAGGTTGAGTTTGAGATGGAAATGAGAGCTCCAGTGACAATTAGACTAGAGATTATTCTTGTGCACTGTAGCATGCATTTTTGTCTATGTCCTGAGACACAATGGGAGGCCAAGTTTATAAGCAAAATACCAAATTATCTGGTAGACAAAATGTCACAGCAGTAAAGCACTCGGGGTATAGGCTGAGCATGGGCAAAACTGACTGTGTTTGGCAAAATTTACAGTGAGTAACAAGAGAATAAGAATGGAAAGATGAAAAATTTGCACCTTGATCAAAAAGGCAGGCATATAAAGGTATGACTGAGGAGGGTGTGGATGCTTTGTATTAGGACAATAGGAGAGATACCTTGAGGGCACCTTATGAATCAAAGCCACCCCATCCCTGAAAGGCTCAAACATGTACAAACAGAAATTAATTTAATTTTTTTGTTTGAGAAAAACAAGCCCAGGAGGCCCTGAGTGCCCACAATCCTGGAGAGAATTATTGCACCAGGATTTATTTTCCCATGTGCAGTCATGAAAGCATTCAGGCTACTGATGCTGTGGTTCAAGAGGGTCCAGGTATGCCTTGAGCCAGTGGAAGCCTGCGACGTGATCCACATGATGCTGGTTTTGCAGGCATGCAGAACGCATGCCATGGGACCTTGACAGCTTTCATGAAGATTTCAAAGGAAAGCTTGGGAAGCTAGGCAGTGTGTTTCATGATTGGAGTCCCTGACAGAATAACTCCTGGAGCTGCGGGAGTGAGCCTATGTTCCAGTGGGGAGCAGGAAGAGAGGAAGGGATGTCAGCAACACACAATGAATGCCAAGGCAAGCTACAAGTGGTGAGCAAAGCCAGCCCATGTGGGCCACAACCTGCAAGGGCATAGGAGCAGAAATGTGGAAGCCTGCAGGTACCTACTTCCCACCACAGGGCGTCTTGAAGCATTTGTCATTCTGCGCTTTGGTCTTTGGGGATGAGGGGACTGTCACCTCCTGTTTCCCCATCCTTTCTTTTACAATTGAAACGTTTACCCTGTGATTGTCTCATCATTGTATCTTGGAGATCTGTCACTTTTTAAATTTTTTTTATTATTTATTTATGAGAGACAGACAGATAGAGGTAGAGAGAATTGGAATGCCAGGGCCTCTAGCCACTGAAAATGAACTCCAGACGCATGTGCTACCATGTGCATCTGGCTCATGTAAGTACTGGGGAATGGAACCTGGGTCCTTAGGCTTCACAGACAAGTGCCTTAACCGCTAAGCCATCTCTCTAGCCTTGTGTCACTTTATTTTTTACCCTAACTGAATATTACAACTAAAAGTCTTAGAGGAGACTTTGGAATTGGACTTAAAAAAATATTTATTTATTTGACAGAGATGGGGGGTCAGAGAGAGAGACAGAGATAATGGGCATGCCAGGGCCTCCGGCCACTGAGAATGAACTCCAGATGCATGAGCTGTCTTGTGCAACTGCCTTACATGGGTCCTGGGAATCGAACCCGGGTCCTTTGGCTTTGCAGGAAAGTGCTTTAACAGTTAAGCCATCCCACCAGCCCGGGAATTGGACTTTTGAGCAATGCTGAAACATTAAGACTTTGAGACTCTTAGAGATAGACTACATGCAGTTTACCCTATGAAGTGGACATGAACCCTTGAGGGCTAGGAACAGAAAGCTATATTTTAGAGTTTGAATGCCCCTAGAGCCCCATGAGTTAAAGGGTTAGTCCCCAAAGTGATGCTACTGAGAGATAGTTAGAAATTTAATAGGTGAAGTCTAGCGAATGAACCTCACATCCCTGGGGTCATGCCCCCATGGGCACTGTGAGACCCATTCCCCACTACCTACTTTGCTTTTGGGCTATGAGGTGAGCAATTTTGGTCCTCATATGCTCCTTCCCTCTTTACATGTTTCCGCTACATTTCTCTTTTCAAGATTGTTCTTTGCTTTTCATAAGGAATCCCTATTACTGAATCCCCCTTAATCAAAAGGCATTAAGATCACTAAGAAACAAATAAATAAAATATTTTTTTAAAGTGAGGCTGGAGAGATGTCTCAATAGTTAAGGTGCTTGCCTGTGAAGCCTAAGGACCCAGTACCTATGTAAGCCAAATACAAAAAGTGGCACATGAGTCTGGAGTTTCTTTGAAGTGGCTAGAGGTCCTGGTGTGCCCATTCTCTCTCTATCTGCCTCTTTCTTTCTCTCTGTCTCAGATGAATAAAATATTTTTTTAAACAAAGATCACCAGGTTCCAGAATAGCATTCTGCATCATTACACCTAACATCAAAAAAAATTTTTATATCATCCAAACCCAACAAATGTTTGCCTGCCTCTGTGAGGAACAAAAATGCTGATCTATCACATCTACTGAGACCTCCACCATGGTCAGTGTCAAGCTTCCAAGTGACTTTAGATAACTCAGCATTGGGAAGATATGTGCACTGATGACTGTGGGCCAGTAGAAGCTGGTCTAGCACCCCAATGCACTCATGTGTCACACAATAACAAGCACCCCCTAAATCCTGTAGCAGGCAGAGAAGCAAAGTGGGTTAGGCACGTGGGATTTGCAGCTGAATACACCTGGGCTCAGGTGCCAGCTCCCTCTCTTGCTAGCTGTGGTCTTAGGAAAGGATATAGTATCTTGTGTTGATGAAAGACCCATTCAGTGCTAAGGACTTTCCACTTTCAAATTTGTGGGATTTTCACAGTAACCTTAACATCCAGGTTTGACTTTCGATCCTGTTGAAAGACAAGGCTGCAGGGACATGGATGAGTGTTATGCATGAGGCCACATGGCTTGTTCTGGGAACATTGGGAATATGGGCCATCACAGCCTCACTTTGGAGCTGAATTCTTGGTTGCTATATTATACCACCTCTATAGCCAGTGAGAGACCACATCATCTGAGTGCTCCCAGTCCATCATGAACCACACTGAGGCATGGAGCCCTGTGAGAGCAAAGGTGCAGAATCTGAAGCTAGGGGGTTCCCTCTGTGATTCTTCTAAACTGTGGTCATTTAGAGAGTGGAAGGATAGCTGCAGTGTGACTTGACAAGGCACAGAGCTAGTAGCAGAGGCTGCTGAGCTTGACAGGGCAGGAGGGTAAGTGCTAATCCCAGCTGAACTGGGGCAGACAGGATTGACCTCAACAGTAGAATCTTTCACATGGGGTCAAAATGAGCAGCTTATCTCACTTGGAGACCCTGTAAAGACTAGGAACACAGATAGGTGGAGATCAGATACTCACTGGGTTAACTAGAATACATTAGTCAGCACCTTCTTTTTTTTTTTTTTGGTTTTTCGAGGTAGGGTCTCACTCTAGCCCAGGTTGACCTGGGATTTACTATGTAGTCTCAGGGTAGCCTCAAACTCACGGCGATCCTCCTACCTCTGCCTTCCAAGTGTTGGAATTAAAGGCATGCGCCGCCATGCCCGGCTAGCAACTTCATTTCTTTTATCTGAAGTAGAAAGCTGTGGTGGTGAATACTGTCAACTTGACAGGATCCAGAGTCTAGAACACACAAATCTGTGGGCATGTATATGAGGGAGTTTCTAGATTAGGTTAGTTGAGATGAGAAGATCTACCCTAATGGTTGGACACACAATTCCATGGGCTGGGGCCCCAGGCTGAATAAAAAGAAGGGAACAAACTGAGCACCAGTGCTTGTCTCTTTCTGCTTCCTGACTGAATGCAATGTGACCAGCTGCTTTACACTAACTGCACTCATGCCTCCCTCACCAGGTTGGTTTGTACCCGCAAACTGTAAGCTAAAATAAGCCTTTCTTCTCTGAAATTGCTTTTGTCAGGTATTTTGTCACAGCATCAAGAAAAGACACTAGTACAAAAGACTAGATTTTGCTTGGCTTCAGGAACTTCCTGTTTTCTGGCTTTTCCTTTCTTTACCTCTTCTCAGTTTCCTGTGCAACCGAACTTTTCTCCTTGACTTTGTAAAGCTGTCCTTGGACCTCTTATCTTCTCTATCAATATTCTCCCTAGATTACCTAACTGAGGCTGATTGTTTAAATCTCTTGTAAATGAGGACAACGCCATATTCCTATCTCCAGCCTGGCCTTCTAGCCTAGAGTTCACATGTCTGGTGGATTTCACACTGTCTGGTGGACTTCTACACCCAGATATGTGATATATTGCATTTCAATCCTGTCCCAAAGTGAAGTCTTCATTCTCATCCCCACACTACTCTCCAAAGAAATGGGTCTCCAGTTAACCTGTTGCTTAGGCAGAACCCTGGGATTTAGCCCCTCTTTTTTCCTTTCCATATAACTTCCCCCACCTGGCCTGTTATCCAGTCCTGTTGGTTCTTCTTTGAAATGCCTCAAGGAATGTAGCTCTAACCACTTACCCTGTCATTATCCTAGCTCCCGCCACTGTCATCCCATATATATGCCATGACCTCCTCTAGCTTCCTTGGGTCCATAATGTCTAGCTAAAGACTGCCCAGCTCAGAACCCTCCAGGAGCTCTTTGTTTCTCTTAGAACAAACCCTAATAATTCCTGACTGTGGCTCCCAATATAAGTGTGACCCATCTAGTGCTCCCATGTATCTCATCACCTATCAGCTCCCTATGTGCACAGGCTCTGGCAAAGTTGCCTCTTGTTCTTGGATTCCTGAGTGCACGCCTGGCTTGGGAATTTTCATATGCATTTCCTTAGGCCTGGATGCTCTTCTTCCAGTTCCTCACATGGCTTGTTTCCTTACTTCCTCCAGGCCCCACTCAAACATCCCCTCCTCCTCATGTCTTCCAGATCCGAAG
Source organism: Jaculus jaculus (assembly GCF_020740685.1). Taxonomy (NCBI): domain Eukaryota; kingdom Metazoa; phylum Chordata; class Mammalia; order Rodentia; family Dipodidae; genus Jaculus; species Jaculus jaculus. Next base: position 144,015,277 of record NC_059103.1, read on the forward strand.
GCATCACTCACACCACCTGACTTCTGCCTGAGGTTTTAGGTATCTTCAAACTATCTTATTTTCAGGGAAATTTATTACCCTCTGAAATTTTATTTCATAATTTACCATTTATGTGCTTGTTTTCTGTGCCTCCCATTGGCAGAAATGGTGTTTGTTATTAAGATGGGCACCCACTGTAGTAGACATCCATAAAACACTGGTTGAATGAGTAAAATGAGGAATGGATGATTAAAAGAATATGGTCAAGAATTTCAGGAGCTGGGAGATATCTCAGTAAGTGAAGTGTTTGTCTTGCAGGCATGAAGACTGGAGTTTGAGTCCCAGTATCCATGTTAAAATGCTGAGCAAGTGGTACCTGCTTATAACTACAGTGCTGGAAAGATAGACAGGAGGAGCCTGAGGATTTGCAGGCCAGCCAGTTCAGACAATTTGGTGATCTCCAGGCCAATGAGAGATGCTGTCTCAAAAAGAAGTGGATGGTGGTCCTGAGGATGCACTCAAGGTTGTGCTGTGGCCTCCATGTGCACCCCCCCACACACATATGACCATACATGCATGCTACACATACATACATGCAATAAAAATAATATTTAACTCCCTTCAAACTCTTTTACATAGTCTTATTAATCCTTACAAACAATAAAGAAATTAGGGAGCAGGTGTTTTCTTCCATTTATTGAAACCCAAAATTAACAATTCATTTGATGTTCAAAGACTCATTATTCAACCTTAGTAAGCAGTAAGTAAGTAAGACATGCTGGTCTTTCAAATGCACATTTAGGATTGTGACAGGTCACTAATATGCATGCTCTATGTTGTAGAATTATTTTATGGCAATTATATTATTACAATGTTGGAAGAAACTTTAAAATTTCATTTTTTAAAAGGTATTTTTTTGAGGCAAGCCCAACAGACTGACCTTTTTATTTTTATTTATTTATTTTTTTGTGTGACGTAGGGTTTCACTCTAGCTCTGTCTGACCTGGAATTAACTATGTGTTCTTAGGGTGGCCTTGAACTCACAGTGGTTCTCCTACCTCTGCCTCCCAAGTGCTGGGATTAAAGGCATGAGCCACCACATCCGGCCAGACTAACCTTTTTTTAAAAAATAAAATAAAATAATTTTATTTACTTATTTAACAGAGAGAAAGGGGGAAGAAAGAGAGAGAGAAAGAAGGAGCTTCCAGCCACTGCAAATAAACTCCAGATGTATGTGCCACCTTGTGCATCTGGCTTACGTGAGTCCTGAGGAATTGAACCTGGGTCCTTGGGCTTTGCAGGCAAGTCCTTAACCACTAAGCTATCCCTCCAGCTCTGATCTTTATTTTTTCACAACTTTTATTAACATTTTCCATAACTATAAAAAATATCCCATGGTAATACCTCTCCCCCCCACCGCACTTTCCCCTTTGAAATTCCATTCTTCATCATATTACCTCCCCATCTCAATCATTGTGCTTACATATATACAATACCAACCTACTAAGTACCCTCCTCCCTTCCTTTCTCTTTGATCGTTTTTTATTATGCAAGAGAGAGAACTGGCTTGCCAGGGCCTCCATCCACTATAATCAAACACCAGATGTGTGTGCCACCTAGTGCACATGGGCAACCTTGTGCTCTTGCACCTTGCACCGGCTTACATGGGACCTAGAGAATCGAACAAGAATCCTTAGGCTTCGCAGGCAAGCATCTTACCTGTTAAGTCATCTCTCCAGCCCTCAAAGGGTATTTTTTAATTGACACAAAGGAAAAATCACTGTAACACCGAGGAAGTAAACTTCTTTTTTCTAGGTACAAGTGGATGAAAAGCAAATTGTTAAAATAACACCCTTGGTAATTTTGAGAATCTCCATTAAGATTTTCTGTGTGTGTTTGTGTTTGTGAAGGGAAACATGTGCACATATGAACATGTGCAAGTGGAAGCCAACGGTGGGTGTTGTTCCTCAGGTACTGCCATTCTCCTTTCCTAAGACAAAGTCTTATTGGCCTGGATTTTGCAGAGTGGGCTAAGCTGACTGGTCAATGATCCCCAGGGATTTGTCTCCCCTCTCCAGCACTATTACCAGCATATACCACTATGCCTAACTTTTTTTTTTAATTAATTTATTTATTTGAGAGCGACAGACACAGAGAGAAAGACAGATAGAGGGAGAGAGAAAGAATGGGCGCGCCAGGGCTTCCAGCCTCTGCAAATGAACTCCAGACGCATGCGCCCCCTTGTGCATCTGGCTAATGTGGGACCTGGGGAACCGAGCCTGGAACCGGGGTCCTTAGGCTTCACAGGCAAGCGCTTAACCACTAAGCCATCTCTCCAGCCCAATGCCTAACTTTTTATGTGGATGCTGGAGCTCAAGCTCAGGTCCTTAATGTTTGCATGGCAAGTATTTTATCAACTAAGTCATCTCCCCAGACTCACTGAAAGTAACTTTTAAGGTTTATAATTAAATGCCACCTCAAAGGAAAAGCTGCCTTTAAGAATGCTTTAAAAGAATTTTTTTTGGGGGGAGGGGAGGTGGAGAGATGGCCTAGCAATTAAGGCTCTTGCCAGCAAAGCCTAAGGACTCAGGTTTGAGTCCTGAGAACCCATGCAAGCCAAATGCACATGGTGGTGCATGTTTCTTGAGTTTGTTTGCAGTGGCTAGAGGCCCTGCCTACCCATTCTCTCCCTCCCCCCCTCTCTCTCTCTGAATCTAATAAATAACTAACTAAAAATAAAGATATTATAAAACTTTTTTGAGCAATAAAATCAAAGGGATTTACTTTGAACTGGGAAAAAGAAAACGATCACAAATGGTCTCCACCTACCTCCATCCCCAAATGAGAAGAAATTTGGAACACTTTGTGGGATAAGGGTTAAGTCTACCAAATACATACGTTAAAATTCTCTGTTGCTCCTAGAAACTGCTAGTACTCTATGAGAGCAGACACATGCTAATACACACAGTTTTCTAGTCACTTGGTTGCCAATGAAGATATAAGGTTAGAAGTGTAAGACTTTATGCACTGATCAGTGAGGGAACGCTAATCCATTGTAAGCTGCACTCATGACAACTGGCAGAACCTACTGTCTATTAACAGGCAGAACTTTCCCTCCCCACCCCCACCCGCCCCCAGGATCCATTTCCTTTCAAAAACAGAATATTTTTCTTCTTTTGCTTTCTAAAGATAGCCTGATAAACTCTATTCTTGATGATTAATCTTTCAAGGAAGTCAGGTAAGTAGAAGAGAGTCTCTGTGATAGATTTAGAAATTTTGGAGCAAAACATAATGTAAAACATTCCAATACAGAATTTCAAATCAAAACCTTAACTTAAGCGAGAGACATTATATCAACCAACAGCATTCTTTAGAAATGCCTGACATTCAACTGGATAGAATTATATGTTGAAATAGATTGTAGGCATATTGCAAATGTTTTTCCCCTAGCATCTGGTAGCATCAAAGCCCAGGAGGAAAAGAGGGTGGCCACTGCCAGAATAAAATCTGCTCTGTTGGATAAATATGTGGAAAGGATATGAATTAAGTTATCAAAAGGCTAGAAGAATTGCTGAAGAGTGGGTGGTTTCTAAAAGCAATAAGCTATTTGGAATTTGACAGCATGCAACTTTAGTGCTCTGAATAGCTAGCATTATTAACCAAATAAGGGTAGGATGATATTTCAAAGAAGGAAAATCAATGAATGAGTGCAAACATAAAAGGCACAAAGCAACACCTTGACTTCCAAAAGTAAGTAGTTCCTACAGTACCAGATGCAGTCTGGGATGAGCCCCAAGGGAAAGTGGGCACCTTCTCTATGAAGTCTTTCTACGCCAAGAGGGATCTGTGAATTCTATGCCCTGGGCACTGTCAAGTTAAGTCAAGCAGTGTGCTCCTACCCAGTAGGCCCTGGTCCTTCAGTCTGCCCTTCTCTGAGCTGCACGATGGCCCTCTCCATTTAACCAGTGGAAAGAAAAGTAAAATGGAGGGTGGTGCGTATGCTGGCATTATGCATGGGGATGGAAGGCCTGGGGCAGGACAGAGCTGGGCCTCCCGGTCTTGGCATCTGTGGCACCGGCCCTAGTCTGGAGCTGATGCTTTGCTCCCTCTCTGGAAATGGCTGCTTGCTTCACGAAGCCCAGAAGAATGGCCTGGAGATGCGTGCTGACATATTTCCAAAGAGCCACCTTGATTCACCCTCCCTTCTTCAGAGTGAGGCTCTAGAACACACAGAGACCACACACCAAGAACAGTCATGTGCTTTGTCAGTTCTTGTGCTTTCATGCAAGGAACCAGCTTCAGAGAAAAGTCCTCATACCCTCTGCCGGGGGGCAGGGGGAAATGAGGGGATGGCGGGGTGGAAGAGGGCTTCCTGGAAGACAAAAGGCAAGTAACTGGTTTCTAGTGAACCCCCGATGTCAAGGCTCAAAAGAAAACCAAAGTTGAGCTAGACTTCCCTATCATTTGAGAAAGAAATGAAAAGTTATAAGTGAGCCAACAGGGCCACAGAATCTTACAAAATTCAGAGTTGGGGCTGAGGGAGATGGCTCAGTGAGTAATATGTGAGGACCTGAGTTCAGATCCTCAGAACCCACATAAAGTTGGCCTGGAGTATGCACCGGTGAACAAGAGGCCCTACCTCAAACAAGGTGGAAGGTGAGAATCAACACCTGAGGCTGTTCTCTGACCTTCACACCTGCAGTGGCATGCATGTGCTCTCACATACAAACCCACCCACCCACCACACACAAACAAGATTAAAAAATGAATAAACAGAAAGAAAAACAAGAATGACACATTCAGAACCTGACTCTGTCTCCATGTGCTGTTCGTCTACATCAGCAGCAGGCCTATGTGAACAATGATGGACAACCTTTGAGGCAAGCCAAGGGAAGAAAAATCCTAAGGAAGAGACTGAAGCAGCCTCGTGTGCTTTTCTATAAAAAAAGAAGGAAAAATGGATAAACTGGACATTTCAACCTGTGCTCTGTGAAAGATCTTGGCAGTAGATGAAAGCCAATGATCAAGCTATGACTGGGTGACAATGTCTGCAGGCCACATTTCTGACAGAGGATTAGTATGTAGAATACACAAGGAACTCTCAAAACTCAACAGGAAAAAAAAAAAAATCCAACCAGAAAATACACAAAGGACATGAAGAAACATTTGGCCAGTGGGCATTTATAGATGGCAAATGAACATTTAGCCATCCTGGAAAATAGTTTGTCACAGAAAAGTAAATATAGACTTAGTAGGCATCACACTTCTGGGCAATTATCTCAGATAAATGAGAATTTATGTCAATGCAGATGTTCACAGGAACTTTATCTATAATAGTAAAAACCCCAAAAACAGCCAAAATATTCCATAGTTGATGGACTGTGGTACAGGCACACCATGGAATGTTACTCAGTAATAAAAGGAGTAAACTATTCACACCCAAGATGACTTCAAGGGACCCAAAGGACATGAGGCTGAGTGAAAATAGCCACTTTCAAAAGGTAACAGACACCATGACCCCATTTATACAGCTTTTTTGAGATGAAAAAATGACCAGAGATGGAAAAAGACTAGTGGATGCCAAGGGCAGGGGATGTGGTGAGCAAGTGAAGCAAGACTACAGAGCGGCAAAGTCAACGATGGAAGGGGGTCACCCAGGTGCCCAGTATGCCATATATATATATACATATATATATATATATATATATGGCTTTGTTTTGGCAACTTTCTGTGAGCCTATAATTATTTCAACATAAAAATAACAGAAGACAGGCTGGAGAGATGGCTTAGCAATGACCCTGGTTTGAGGCTCAATTCTCCAGGACCCACATTAGCCAGACGCATGCGTCTGGAGTTCATTTGCAGTGGCTGGAAGCCCTGGTGTGCCCATTCTCTCTCTCTCTCTCTCTCTCTCTGCCTCTTTCTCTATTACTCTCAAATAAGTAATAAATAAAAATGAACAAAAAAATTTTTTTTAATAACAGAAGAGAATAATGCTTTTGGAAAAATCCAGTATTTTAATCTTAGAATGAATATTTATCATAAAACTTTAGGAATATTTAAATGTTAAATCTTCTTTTGTTGTCTCACCCTTCACTCAGTGTCAGTCCATGCGTTATCCTCACGCACCTGTACATTCATAGACACACATCGAGAGACTGGATGGGAGGGATATTCAAAAGCAATAAAATTGCATTCCCTGCCTCAGTCCAAGGCAACCTGGTCAGTGTCCTTTCCTATGTCCAAGGGAGCTTTCTGTCAATAAACTTTCACTTCCACTTGCTTCATCTGTCTTCCTCTTTTTGTTTTGTTTTTGTTTTTGTTTTTGTTTTTGTTTTTGTTTTTCGAGGTAGGTCTGACTCTGGAATTCACTATGTAGTCTCAGGGTGGCCTCGAACTCACAGTGATCATCCTACCTCTGCTTCCTGAGTGCTGGGATTAAAGGCATGTGCCACCACACCGGCTTTGTTTTCCTAATTCTTTATTCAACCTCCTGCTAGCTGCTGGTACCAAAGGCAGCCTGTCACCAGGGTCTGGAAAGGAAGGACACCATGGGTAGCCACTGGTTGCCAGGGAGGAGGATCTCCTCAGGCAGACAGTGCACTGTAGGTCAGCCACACCGTTGGGTACTCAGCAGTCTCTGATGTTCCTGCTTCCTCCTACCTATGCAGCATAGCTAGGGGCCATTCTCAGGCACTGAGGATTGGGACTTCACTGATGAATTTCAGTGGACACAGCTGAGTCCTTGTGAAGGACCTTTGGGTGAGGTCAAAGAGCACAGACAAGCAATATGTGAACTTTAATGGGAGAAGAGTTGCTCAGATCTGTACCTGCTACTGAGTGGCAGCGGCAGCAGGGAGACCAGTCAGAAGGCTGGGGGACAGGCCACACTTCCTGGCTGCTTGCATCCTTTGGTGTCTCTCACATGTCAACCACTTTCACTGGGTTCACCCTCTCTAGATATGTGAGGCCCAGGAAGGTGGGCCGGTCAGTGTACGACGGGACTTCTCTACTGTCCCTCACTACCAGCTGCTCGCTGTGGCCAAGTAGTTTGGTGGGGACCAGTTGGAACCTGGCCCTCCAGAGCCCTCTGCACGCAGTGAGGACAGTAGAACCTTCCCAGCACACTACAGTGAGGGCAAGATACCTTCAAGTGGCAGACCTGGACAAGTTCCCGGAGGCAAGCAGGAGGGATGAAAAACAAACAGCCCCTCAACACCTAGAGTGGGGGCTTTGAGTGAATGCAGAGAGGCAATATGTTTACATGTACAGGCTGTGGGCCTTATCAGAAATGCTTGGACTCAGAAGGGTTTCAGATTAATTTTTAAAAATATTTATTTAGGGGCTGGAGAGATGGCTCAGTCAAAGGCACTCGCCTGCAAAGCCTGATGGTCTGGGTTTGATTCCCCAGTACCCACATACATCCAAATGCACCAAGTGGTGCATGCTTTGGAGTTCATTTACAGTGGCAGGAGACCTGGTGTGCCTTCTCTCTCTCTCAAATAAATATTTTAAAATTTATTTATTAATTTATTTGTGTGTGTGTACACCAGAGTCTCTTGCTGATGCAAATCATCTGGCTTTACATGAGTGGCTAGGAGTTGGGGGCGGGGGGTTGAACCTGGACTCATGGGTTTTGCAAACAAGCACTTTTGATCAGTGAGTATCTCCCTAGCTCTCATATTTCAGATGTTTCCTCATGTTTCTGAGGCTTTGAGTTGGGATTATATTTTCATAGACTTTCCTGATGGAGCACTCTAACTGACCCCCCAAATCCAAAATCAGAAATGCTCTGAAATCTGAAATGTATGTGAGGTTCTCAAAATTTTGAACTTCAGATTACTTCAGATTTTAAGGCTGAGGATGCTCAATGTATAACCATGTGCAACAGAAACAGCACTTTAAAACATGTTTCTATTTACTTGTGAGCAGAGAGTGACAGGAGAGAGAGAAAAGACAGACACAGAAAAAGAAACAGAAAGAATGGGCATGACAGAGCCTTTTGCCACTTCAAACCCATGTGCCACTGTGCATCTGGCTTTGCCTGGATAGTGGGGAATCAAACACAGGCAGCAAACTTTGTAAGTAAGCCATCTTTCCAGCCCTTGTACTTCTTAAGGCAAAACAGAAGTCCTATATGTCCACTAGAAATAATGCTTAGACCAGCCATTTGAACTTTCTATATATTTCTTGAACATATTCTCTGTTATAGCATATATTTACTGTGAAATTTTTTTCAATATAATTTTGTGAAATAAAAAATATTTTTTAATTTATTTATTTATTGGAGAGAAATTGGCAGAGAGAGAGAGCGTGAGAGAGAGAGAGAGAGAGAGAGAGAAAGAAAGAACACGCCAGGGCCTCCAGCCACTACAAATAAGCATGTGCCACCTTGTGCATCTGGCTAACCACTGGGTACTGGGAAATTGAACCTGATTCCTTAGGCTTTATAGGCAAGTGCCTTAACCACAAAGATGCCTCTCCAGCCCAAAATTAGGTACTTTAAAAGCATTCTGGGCCAGGCATGATGGCACATGCCTTTAATCCCAGCACTTGGGAGGCAGAGGTAGGAGGATCGCTGTGAGTTCAAGGGCAGCCTGAGATAACCTAGAGAATTCCAGGTCAGCCTGGGCTAGAGTGAGACCCTACCTTGAAACCCCCCGACCAAAAAAAAATATTTTTGAAAGTTCTAGTTTCACCAGATTACCCAAAGTGTCTATGGCTCATAAAGGGACTGGCAGCCTTGTTTATCAAGAACATGAGCCAGATGAAGTGGGACTTGGGCCAGGAAATGAAATATCTACTTGCCTTCTAAAGCATTTGGGGGCCAGGACTAAGGCGGTGCGCTACTCCTGAGCAACTAGGAAGGTCGGTGCTTTGAAATATAATACAGATTTCTAAAAAGAAGCTCATCAGTATTTTGCTGACAACTACTTTTTATCTTTATTTTATTTTTGCTATCTTTTTTGAATAGCAGCCATGAGTTTGAGAACTTGTGGTGCTGGTGATCTCACGGACCCTCGGTCTTCCATCCTGGATGAGTTTCTCTGAAACCAAACCAACCAGAGGCAGGTGAAAACGCTCTGGCTAAAAATCACACAAGCCTGTCCAGTTTGCTCCCAGCAGACAAGATGCTTCTATTGTTATGTTCAGAGACACCACAGGGTGTGGTGGCCCTAATGAGGAAGGTGAGACAAGAAGGTGACTGGCATTTGTAGTTACCAGCCATCCTCCTCTCATCTAAAGTGTTTGTGTGAGCACACCCATTGAAATGCCAGCACACAAGGCTGGGTAAGACGCCATCCACCCAAACTCCAAAGGCCCCATGGATCGCGTGACTGTCCCACGCGCTGCAGGACCCAGGCTGCACTTGCCAGCACTGTGCCCCTTCTTTCAAAGCGACTTGATAAATGTCATCCTGGAACAGGGCCTTCTCATTTCCGGCAGCTTTTTCATAATTTTGCGCTTTCACTCCTTGAGAGGTTGTCTTGGCTCATTCCACTCGAACTTACAGCCATCAGCTCCTTTACCAGGGTGTCTATAAAGAACTGCCCTAAAATATGCTTCTCCAGTGCACTTAATGTCTTTCCAATTAGATCCAGATGTGAAAAGCCGAAGGAACAGTTCTCAGGACTGGACAAGATGACATAAATCTTGCAGCTGACAGAGATCCCACTGAGCTCTGTTGGGGAAACTCAGAGATAACTTGTTTGGGGCCAGAAAAGCGGCTGGGTATAAAGACAGATGTGTACACTCTAATTCAAAAAAATATGTTAGGGATGAGGGGATGCGCCATGAGCATAGTGCCTACAAATGGGCTGCAGGCGCAAGGCGGCCGCGAGCTCCCCTCCTGCTCCCAGCTAGATCAAAGGCGGTGACTGGCCTGGCTGCTGGAGCACAGACCCACTCGGGCTCCTTAATTGCTCTTCTCAGGGAGAAGAAGGTGGGCACTCCTGACAGACCTTTGCTGGAAGAGAACAAGGGCTGTTTGTGCAGCTGAGGGCTTGGCTTTTATTTTTTTAATTATCAGGTCTTGTACACTTTCCAGAAAGTTCCTTTTAAAAATAGTATATTCTTCCTCCTCTTCTCCAGATGCTAGGAAGTGCAGGTTCAGCCCAAACCGTGTCCATTTCAAAGGGACACCAAAAAAAAAAAAAAAAAAAAAAAATACCCTGGGCAGGAATTGAAGGAGTTTGGTGGCATGATGCCCTGGGCTTCGGGCTTTGGTTTCCTTTTACTCTCCCAGTAATTTTGTTTTTAGAGCTTGGAAAACAAATTCCACGGAGGGCTCAGCTTCTGCAGGATGCGAGTGGAGAAGGGCTGAGCCGCAGAAGCAAGGAGTATACATGGACATGGGGTGCACCCACGGCACAGTGGCGGACAGGTGGACGGAATGCACCCTCTCTAGAGGTTGGGGTCCACAGCAAAGGGCTTGAGAGAGTCCTGAAGCGTGTTCCACAATGACACACTGACTCTGCTCAACCCAGCCCCCACCCCCCACATACACATGCGCTGTCTGCTTACTCCCAGGCTGGCTCTGTGATGACAATGTCTGCAGAACACTTGTTCCCAGGAATCTAATGAGGGTCATTTGCAGCACCTGGCTAGAGCCTGGCCACATTGGATTGAGATTTCTGTCCCCTCTCAGATGAGATCTTTTCCCTGATAGGACGCATCAGATGGATAAGGTCTGCCCCTGACCATTTCCCCATGTCTTTCATATGTTCCTTTCACATGGTGTTGAGGTGGGTGACAGCAGCATGTTGCTTGTCCTTTGCTTCCTGACTGTGCAGGAAACAACAGCACTGAAGTGGTAGCCTGAGTTCTGGATCACAGAACTGGACACATACCTCTAACTCGTTTTATTTTCCATCTCAAGATAAACGCCAAACCACATTTTAAGAACCTGTGTTTTACAGCTCTCAGTTGGGCATGCCTTTTCTGAGTGAATTCTAAGTACTATAAAGATGTCTTCATAGATAGACAACTTCAGCTCTAAAGAAATTAATGCAAATTATAGTGCAGTTCAGTGAAATGTTAATTTATAGCTCCTTAAAGGTACAGTTCAAAGCTGGAAGGAGCCAGAGGAAGTCAGTGGTTGATGGTTTGCAGTTAGAAAGGTTTAGAAACAATAAAGTGTAACTAGGACTTCAGTTTGGAAATGGACTGAGAGGTTCATTCGTTCCAAGCTACTAAGTTTTTAATTTAGATTTGCTGTTAAAACATAATGCACTTTGTGTTTGTGGTTAGTAAGTGACTCTAACTCAGTGTTTTTAAAGGAAAATTGAAAAAGAACAGGAATCATTCTCAAAGATAAGACTCACAGCTGCAGGTTTCTTTGCTTAAAAGTGTAATCTCTGTATCTTTAAAATGTGATTAGCAAGCAGAAAAGTTAAAAGGTTACTTTTTAACAGCTGACAATTATTGTAAGAGGGAAAACACATTTCCATAGAAGTAAAAGTCACCTGTAATTTATAAAAATTCTATACATAAGCTGTTGTTGGCAGTTTTTAATCCTACACATGTATCTCTGAGTCAGAATGCAAACACTCATTCTACATTTTCTTATGACTACATCAGTATGTATGCCCATTTCTTCACTCATCTTCTTGTCATTTATACTCTACACCTGTATGTAAGCTGCAACTGCATCCAGAAAGAACATGCTCATTAGATTGAGGAAGCTGTCTGGGCAAAAGCCAAGAGGTCCTTTGCTACCTAAATAAGCTGGTGAAAACTGGCACAGATGCCTGAATGCAGTGAAGACTGAGTAGCTAAGCCAGTTTGAAAACGGATAGCCCTTCAAAACCAGCAGAACCTTTATCAGAGGCATTTCTTAGGGTAGGTAGATTCTCCTGCCAGCACACTTTTATACCAAGAAAGATAAAATCAGTTCAGTAGCACAACATCTTTTTCTAAATGATACAAAGCTACTGAGCAGGGATGTGTTGTGTTAAAAAAGGCAAATGTCATAAGTATGGGTCAGTGCAGGCAGGCCTCTGTGAGGACACTGGATTTTGAAGCCAACTCCAAGGAGGGTTGCGTTAGTGTCTACACTCACATGCATGTGTGCCTAGCCATACCCATTCAGTGTTGATTTCCTTTTACTCAAGACCATTTTCTCTTAGATTACAAGACCCCAGATACTAGACTATGTGAAAACAAGCCCTCCTTGGGCTGGGGATGTACTCAGTGGGTAGAGCACTTGCCTAGCATACGCAAAGCCCTGGTTTGAGCTCTAGGACACATAAGCCAGGCATGGTAGCACACCCCTAAAATCTTACTACTTGTGAGGTAGTGGCAGGAGGATCAATAGTTCAAAGACATCCTCTGTTACATATATACATACATACACATACATACATACATACATACATACATACATACATACATACATACAGCTACGATGTAGTTTGGGGCACCTGGGCTACATGAGACTTTGTTTCAAAAGCAAAGCAAGGATCTAGGTAGACTGCTCAGTGGCTATGATATTTTCTTAAAGACTGCCAGACTGGGTTCAATTCCCCAGCCAACCATGTGAAGTGGATGGGCATTTGTTTGCACTGGCAAGAGATTCTGACAAGATGGTAAGCAAGGCATGCCTACATGTACACGCATAAGCAGATAAACTTTTTTAAAAAGCAAAGCAAGACAAAAAATAGGAAAAAAGTAATCCTAAATAAGTAAATTACCTATGAAAGAAGAGTTATAAAAATTGTTTCAGGGGCTGGAGAGAAGACTTTGCAGGCAAGATTTTAAGCTTGGATGGCATTTAAGGTCTTATTTTTAAAGGAAATAAGACCAACAGCCTAGCAAGAGCATCCGCAGGTGATTGAATATGATGCCAGCTTGCTGTAGTGTGGGTTTCAGAGGTGCACCCCGCAGTGTGCTGGTGTGCTCCCCAAGGGTGGTGACACATGGTGAGAGCTGCTGACCACAGGTCTGTAAATGTCAGCATTGGGAAGTGGGTGCCAGTGAAGCATGCACAATGGTGTCCCCAGGCTAGAAGAGGGATGGTGGCACAGGATTCCCCAGGGTAGTTCATGCTTACACACAAGATTCAGCTACAGATGGAGATGGAAATGGCCATTTTCCTCCACTCAGCATTTGCCACTGTGGAATTTTACCATGTGCAGCCCCTACAAACTCATACGATCTCCTACCAGAGGGAAAGTCACAAAGCCCACTACCTGGTCCCCTTGGGCTGACACTATGACTCATGGCTACCTGGCGTAGGGACATTTACTTTTCAAAACTTCAGCAGTGGTGGCATCCAATTGAGGAACTGATCAACTTTGGTCACACTATGACTCTGTCTAGGACCATGTGGCTAGGGCTAGGTGGGTCCGGGGACAAGGAGCACCAGGCAAGAAGGAAGGACACTGCATCCAGTGAGCTTACTATAGCCATAGCAGACTTATATTTGCAACCAGCCTTACCTTGGCCTGGAGAGAGATTTGAGGACAACCTCAGGTCGAGGCACTCATAGCAGGCTAAATCAGAAATGGGAGCCATGTTCACAGTCTCCAGAGATAGGCCCAGAGGTACTCTTTGGCCTTTCTTAGCTTTCTCTTTCCATATGTTTTTCCTGAAAGGCTCCTACATGTTATTTCAGGTTTCAGCAAAGCTGTCATTTCCTCCCTAACATACTCCTCACACTCCCCGGCTCAGTTGTTCTGTTCTTTGAATTTTTAGTAAACGCTCCTTCTGTATCAGTTATTGTCCTTTTGTGACTGATGATTTGTGAGATCTCGTGTCTCTGCATGTCACCGGTCACGAGCTACTCAAGGTCAAGGAGGTGTTAGACCTCTAGCTCCAACACAGAACCCCAAATATACTGTATGTTCAGTAAATATTGGATGGATGGATGAGTAGGGGTGGTGGTGGTGGATGGATGGTTTGGTGGATGGATGGATGAGAAATTAAGGCTCAATATCTGAGTGTTAGCTAAGTCAAAGTTCCCTATTTTTAAAATGTTTTATTTATTTATTTTCAAACAGAGAAAGAGAGAGAGAGAGAAAAGAGAAACAAAGAGAATGGGACATCAGGGCCCACAGCCACTGCAAATGAACTCCAGATGCATGAGCCCCCTCCAACATTTCTGGCTCTATGTAGGCACTGGAAAATTGAACCTGAGTCATTAGGCCCTGCAGGCAAGCACCTTAACTGCTGAGACATCTCTCCATTTGAAGTATTTAAGAAGATGAGGTCAATATCTGAGCCCAGGTCACAAAGGAATCCATGTACTGGCATCAAGGACTCTAGTAGGAAGACTGAGTCAGTAGCAAGAGAAATTATGTTATACTACTCAGATATGTGTACAGCATGTATTGCAGTCTGATGCATCATGACTGACTTAAAGCCCCAGTTAATAGGGCAGAAATCAATGCACTATATGAGATTAGGCAGAAAGGAAACCTAAAATACAGTGTGATATACATCTATAGGCTCCAGGGATACGAAGGACTTTAAATAGGGCCCATTTAAAAGAGGCGAACCTAAACCCAGAGTAAGAAATGGAAGCTGTCATCTTGCATTACATGGAGAAAGAAAAAGTAAATTCTGCCCAGAGGGTTGGAGAGATGGCTTGGGGGTTAAAGGTGCTTGTTTTGTAAGGCCTGACAGCCTGAATCTGATTCCCCAGTACCCATATAAAGCCAGATGCACAAAAGTGGCTCAAGCGTCTGCAGTTTGTTTACAGTGTCAAGAGGCCTTGTTACACCCATCCCCCCATTTCTGTCTCAAGTAAATATGAAGAAAGTCCAATTATTTCAGTTTTAAAAACAATCTGCCCAGAGTTATCAATCATCCATGTGGGGGAACTTTTCAACCTTAAGTGCATGATATAACCAGTCCCTGTGGCAAGGAGGATGAGAAAAGGGGGAAAGGTTCTGCAGGGACGAGGGGTGACACTCTCCATGGCCAGAAGGGGAGTGCCCAGCAGCCCAGGCTGTGGAGGGAAGAATGGGCATCTGGGTAACGTCCAGGGGAACCAGGGGGCTTGGGACTTTTCCACCATACCAGGCAATTATTTTCTTATCATTCCTATATGCATTTCCTGAACTGGTAAAATTCTGTTTTGGGGGTGGCTTTTTAAAATTTTTTTATTTTTATTTATTTGAGAGTGATAGACAGAGAGAGAAAGAGGCAGATAGAGAGAGAGAGAGACAAGGGGCATGCCAGGGCCCCCAGCCACTGCAGACGAACTCCAGATGTATGTGCCCCTTGTGCATCTGGTTAACGTGGGTCTTGGGGAATTGAGCCTCGAACCGGGGTCCTTAGGCTTCACAGGCAAGTGCTTAGCCACTAAGCCATCTCTTCAGCCTGTTTTTTTGTTTTTTTGTTTTTTTTTTTTTTGTATTTTTGAGGTAGTGTCTCACTCTAGCTCAGGCTGACCTGGAATTCCCTGTGTAGTCTTAGAGTGGCCTCGAACTCACAGCAATCCTCCTTTTTCTGCCTCCCAAGTGCTGGGATTAAAGGCATGTGCCACCATGCCTGGCAAATTCTGTATTTTTAAAGTTTATTTATTTATTTATTTGCAAGCAAAGAGATAGAAAGAGACAGAGATACTGGACACACCAGGGCCTTCAGCCACTGCAAATGAACTACAGACACATGCACCACTTTGTGTATTTGGCTCTATGTTGGTACTACAGAGTTGAGTCCCAAGTCATTAGGCTTTGCAGGCAAACATCTTAGCTGCTAAGCCATCTCTTCAGGCCAAAATTCTGTATTTTTTTTTGACTTTTTGGGTGAGGGTTAAGGTTGAGGCAGGGTCTTATATATAGCCCAGGCTGGCTCTGAACTCATGGGAACCCTCCTCCTTCAGTTTCTTGAGTGCTGAGATGACATGTGGAGACTGCTTATATGTATATTACATATATATATGTATATGTATATATATAATACAGATATTTTATATATATTATATACTATATTATATGTATTATTATATAATATATTATATTATTATTCTATATTCTATATTATATATATATAATATAGAATACATATATTCTGTAGCCCAGGCTAGCCTGAAACTCATTATGTAGCTGAGGCTGGGCTCGAACTTGTGGCAATCCTGCTGTCTCAGCCTTCCAAGTGCTGAGATTATAACTATGAGCTACCATGCCTGACACACTTGTAGTTTTAACTAATTAAACACAAACACATTTGGGTATCCATTCTTAGATGGAAACAGTACAGGTCTAATGAATTCAAATTCAGGGAGTTAAATAGAAATGGTATATAGTAGTGAATCACACACAATAGACTGTAACATACCTGCCAAATGAAACCACCCTTAATGTGCCTGCATCTTTGATGCTCTGTTGTAACAACCGCACTGAACTTGCTGATATCCAACCACTCTTTTAGCCCTGACATCCTTCTTTAAGTTGTATCAAGGATTCTTCAAAGTACCGTGAGTTTTTCTTCATTATATTTATGAATTGAAATTTTTCTTACAACTCTTTCCTTTTCTTGCTCATCAGGGTCATTAAAAGGCCTAAAAATGATCACTGTAGGGCTTGGAAGACAGCTTGATTAGTAAAGTACTTGTCTCGGAATAAAGAGGACCTGAGTTCTATTGTCAGAATCCATGTACAAAAAGCTGGGCATTGTGGTGCACTTACAATCTTAGCAGTCTTGGGGAGGAGGAGATAGGTAGATCCCTGGGGCTCACTGGCTAGTCAGGGAGTTCCAGGGAAGCAAGAGACTCTGCTTCAAAACAGGTGGGGCTGGAGAGATGGCTTAGTGGTTAAATGTACTTGCTTGTAAAACCTGACAGCCTGAGTTCGATTCCCCAGTACCCACATATAGTCAGATGCAAAAAGTGGCTCATGGATCTGGTATTTGTTTGCAGTGCCAAATAGCCCTGGTATGCTCATACTCTCTCTCTTTCCAGCAAGTAAATAAAATATACATATTTTTTAAAAGGAAGGACTGTACTGCAGTAACAACATGCAAGGTTGTCCTATAGCGTACACACATACACACACACAGTCACGTATGCACACACGCACACGTGCACACACATGCACAAATATGTACACACACAATTATCATTGTGCAGTCCAGAATCTCTGTTCCAACAGGAAAGGTATGAATATTATTAAGGCCTAAGCAAACCTATAAATACACAGAAAAAAATCTCACTGAAAAAGTACCTCCCTTCAGATAGCACCTAAACATCAATCAGTAATACAACAAGCCAGATTGAGTGGCCCAGTGCAATTAGCCTGGCCCTGTGCTCAGTGCCATGTGGACTCCACGCAGCACCCAGTCATTGTGACTCTTACAAGTGAATCATTCATGTCTGGGCATCCTCTCATATTTCCATTTGTAATGCTGTCCTAAAATAATTTCATTTTATACTCTACAGACTAAGGGATTTGGTACAAGACAGGATGATGAGGAAGGCCTGTCCCATGTGCCCATGACTCAGAGGTTTTGCTTCCAAATTTATTCAAATCTCTTGTTTAAATATCTCTCTTAGTTTTCACGTGTGAGTGTGTGTGTATGGGTGTATGTAGTGAGCATGCATGTGCAAACGTATGTGTGTGCATGCACACATATGAGGTGATCGTGGAGGCTGACATCAGCTATCTTGCTCAATATTCTCCACCATGTTTATGAAGGTAGGGTCTCTCACTTGAACCCAGACCTTACTGATTCAACTAGGCTAGCTAGTCAGTTTGCCTTGGGGATCTCCTGTTCCTGTCTTCAGAGTGGGAATTATAAGGTGGGCCACCTGGCACTTACCTGGGTGTGGGAGATCCAAGTCCCACCTGTGCAGCAAGTGCTGTAGCCACTAAAATATAGCTGTGATATCCCCAGCCTCTTAGTTTCCTCTCCAATATCTGTGCCTTCCTGGCTCTCCTCTCGGTGGAAGGAGCCTCATTTTATTAGTTTCTGTTGATATCATTTCCACTGGGATTGATAAGATATACAAAGGACACAGCAGGTAGTCTCCAGCCCTGAGCAGGCAACACTACCCATAGCCCTGGACCAGGAGGATCTTGGTCTCCCACTCTTTGCACTAGATGTTAGCCCAGGATTGGGCAGGGCACCCACAGGATTGTTGGAGGGTCATTCGGGGCTTGAGGTCACAGTTACTCACTAATGGTTCTTAAGTTTTTCTCATTTTAACAGCCATTATGGGAATACCAGGATACACTAATGCCAGTCTGCTGAGCATCACCCCTATTAAGCTCCACCCTTGTTTCTTTCTAAATTTGATTTATAAATTTCTTTTTTGGGAACCTCATACAAAGAACTACTGCTTAATTAAAAATATCAGCTTGGGGTTAGGGAAGTGGCTCAGTCAGTAAAATGTTTGCTACGCCAGCATGAGGACCTGAGTTCACGTTCACCACCCTTGTAAAAGCTGGGCATGGCAGCACGTGTCCCCCACTCCAGCACTGGGGAGGTGGAGACAAGAGGATCTCTGGGGTTTGCAGACTAGCTAGTCTAGCTAAATCATGAGCTCCAGGCTCAACAAGACATTCTATCTCAAAAATAAGGTATTAATGATTGAGGAAGACACCCAACATCAACCCCTGGCCTCCACATCCATGGACACCTGCACATACTCGTATTAGTCCACATCACACATATGTACCCACCACATACATACCCAGGCAAGAAACATTCTCTGCTTTATTTCTACACAATAATATTGGCCTAGGATTAACTTGAGATTTTGATTTCCATAATTAGACAAGCCAGCTTCCCAATAATGTACTTGAGTCTCATGGTTTCTATTGATTGAAGTTCAATATTATCTTGCGATATTCACAAGTAGTACTTTTGCTTCTTTTTTATGTGTGTGTGTGAAGTGTGATGTGGCATGATGTGTCTGATGTGTGGTATATGCACATGTGTGTGCAAGGAGAGTACACGGAGAGGGCAGGAGAACTTTAGGGTCCTTCTCTTATCTCTCATCCACATATTTCCCTGGCACAGGGTCTCTCCTCAACCTGAACCTGCTGCCCATCAGTGAGTACCAGTGAATCAGTCAGTCTCTGCACCCCCATAGACTGGGATTACGTGGCCACATCCAGCTGTTCATGTGGGTTCTAGGGAGTCAAACTTGGTAGTAAGTGGGAAGTGCTAGCTGCTGTGCCAACACCCAGCCCTACTTATTTGTTCTCAATAAACCTTTTGACTTCATCAATTTTTTGAACTTATCTTGTGCAATAAGTTTATAGAAATGAAAAGTAGGGGGAAAAAAAGCCTACCGTCTCCTGCATAGGTGCAAAGCATTTCCTTCCAATCCTCCCAGGATTCAAGGATAGTTAAAAAAAAAATTGAGAACAGCAGCAACAAGAACACCCTGAAGAAGGAGCTATAAAGTGTCCTTTTAAAAAAACTTTACCAATTTGACTTTCTCAAGTTATTAAAATACTGGCTCATTGAAACCTACTGAGCAAAGGCCTAAGTGAGTTATCCCATCATACATAAACCTGATTCTTGTTGTGTGCATTCTCCAAAGGAGAAACCAGACTTTTAGGCAGATAAATTCAGAACCAAAGTGGTGTAAACCAAGCTCTGAATAGAGAACAGGAAGAAGTTGATGCTGGTCAGTGGGTAGATGGCATTGGAGAAGGGCAATAACACTTGGCATTAATTATACATCATCCCACCCGATCCTAGTTAGGGTATTTGCCAAGAAGTTCTTACATTCCTGTGGCCAGGGAATAGGGCCACACTAGAGTTTCATGGAAAACAACAGTGCATTATAAAACATTTTAGTCACTCCAGCTCCCTGCAATGACTACATAATTTAACAAAATTATTTCATTGAATGGAAGCCTACTTTTGTGAAAGTAATCAAATTTGACTTTTTTAATTTAAAAAAGAAGTTTCCTAAATTCATGTTTCTCTAACCTTTCAGAAGTGTTGATTTAATGTTGACCTGGTAAGGTTTCTACATTACTAAGGTAACCGAGAGGTATCTGGAGAAAGAACAGAAGAAACAAGACACAAGACGATTTACTTTGAAAGTGTATGTTCAAAGAAGAAAGACAAACTCCTCACCTGACATATAAATTTTAATTCCCAACAAACAGAGAATATGAGCTATTTTGGATAGACTTTCTGTTTATATTGACACACAAATCACACTTTTCCAATCTATAGAGATGGCCTTCGAGAATGCATTTTCTATGTGGAAAACAGAAACTCTCATATCCATTCTAAAATCCACCTTGAATGTCCAAGCTTTTCTGAAGGGGAAACTGGACAGCTGAGAAGCTGCTGTTTCCGGAGCTACATCTCAACCCTCCTCACCAGGAAGCCGGGCCTCCCACGTGAAGTCAGCTCCCATAGGATCTCCTCCGCCAAGACCTCAAATGGCAGCCCTACCATATGCAGGGCTCCCACTGAAATCCAAACCCAGCCTTAGACTTATGCAGCTCTGCCCCCACGCACTGCCACATTCTCACTGCTGCCATTACACCCACACTATTATCACAACACCCAACAGGCTGTTACTAAGAGCCCCGGTATGCTGCTGAATCTATGCATTCAATAGGAATTTCCCAAACATATTTGGGGAATACTTGTTCTTGTCTCGGTATCTTAGTGCTCAGTACAGGCTGTGTGGCTACAAAGAGCAGC
The DNA here is from genome assembly GCF_020740685.1 of Jaculus jaculus. Taxonomy (NCBI): domain Eukaryota; kingdom Metazoa; phylum Chordata; class Mammalia; order Rodentia; family Dipodidae; genus Jaculus; species Jaculus jaculus. The sequence continues at coordinate 144,035,878 of NC_059103.1, forward strand.
TCCTGCAGACAGAACTTTGACTGTGGGGCTCCTGCATGCAGGCCCTGGTCTGAATGCACAGTGAAGAGAGCAAGAATGTCACTGGAGGAGTCTAGGGCTGTGTCTAATGGGGCCCTTCTTCAGTCAACATCTATCACCCCAGTCCATACTTGGAAGCGCTGCCAACTCAGGCTCGGACATTAGTGCAGTTTGTATCCTTAAAGTTCTCAGAGTCTAGGTCAAGTTATCTGAAGAATGCAGTGTCTGAAAAATAATGCCCTATCCCTTTTGGTGGAATAGCTGTTGTCACTGTATTTAACCAACCGAGAATGAGAAGGAGAGCTGGGCATTGTTCCTCTTTGCATTAAGGTGGTTTAGATTAGGTCATTGTTCCCTGTCAGGTTGACAAGCAGTACGAATTATAAATGAGTATTCAGAGGGGGTCTTGATGCTTGATAAATGTACGTGCTAAGTACTATGATGAAGTTCAAACAGGTTCCAACACGCTGGAGGACCTGTGGCTTCAGAACTTCCATTCCTGGAGAGATGGCATGAGTACACCCCCACAGGCAAGGCCAGCCAAGTGACAAGCACAAGGGGCTTTTGAGGAGAATGGTTCAGCGAGGGGGAGAGTTCTGTCCTCTGCTAAGACTGCCAGTGTCCTCCCTCCCTCTCTGTTATCCAGGGTCTTCTGGGCTCAGGCACTCTGTGGATTCCCCAGCTGCTCAGAAGGTTTCAGCTTTGGTGACGACAGTGGCTCCCATGATGAGTCAGTGTCAGATTCCATAGCTTCATTTTCATACTCCTCAGAGTGAGGTCATGAGGAGCACTGAGTGTCCTAACACTGTCCTAGGGCGTGCAGATAACACTCGCTTCCAAGAAAAGTTCATTCCAAGTAAGTTAGCTCTTGACACTGGCGCCAGCTTAGTTTTGGAGATTAAAATGCAGATCTGAGCTTTACTTTAGGAGTGTGCCTGCTGCCCCCCCCACCTGTGCCAACTCTTTTGCTGCTTTCCAGTTAAGTTGGACACTCGTGGGGTGACTGTGGGCCGGGATCTTCGGTATGTATTGGGAGTGGATAGTTTATGTAGGCTCTGGAGTCAGAACTGCCTTACCAGGAATGTGCCAGGGGGACTTTGGAGAACTTGCTTTACCTCTGAGTCGAGTGCTCAGGAAATCTCCTCACATAGGATACTTGATGTGCAGTAAGTGTGTGCCACGGTGCCCGTCACAACAGCTCTTGCTCCTGGACAGATGTGCATGGCAGTGCACAAACGCCCCATGGGCTGGTGGGAAGGAAGACACACTGTGGGCCATTTCACAAGTTCCTGGTAAGGGCTGCTTTTAGAGGAGTGGTACTTCAGCCAGCCTCACTGAGGTAAGCAATTTGGTGGAAGATGAGCATCAGAGGAGGACTGACTGATATCTAATTATATCCTATTGTGTAAGAACTGGAAGACAGCCTATCTCTTTGGTTTAGAAGATTTTTAAAACTCCAACATACATACCTACATGGTCTAGCCCAAAGCCGTTATGTCCAATATGAGGTGACTTTGGAGGGTACACAAAAGATCTTCTATGGATTTACCACTGCATCATGATGCTAAGAAAGCTGGTGGCTTATGTCATGCTGGTAGCACCAAAGAGGTCCACAGATAGCATGGGCAGAGCAAGGCAGCACATGGGAGGTGGCAGGGGTAAGAGGGAGGACGGGGAGCGAAGTCCAACAAGGAGCCTCTACAAACTTCCACCCACCTACAGAGCACAGGGAGATTCAAACTCAGAGCTTGCAGAGACAGATCTGGACCTGTGGCCTAGAACTTGTGTGCCAGCTATGTGGGCCACACCCAAGGCCCCAGCTCAACTGTTCCCAGTTCAAGAGCTATAGCCCTGCCATTTCCCTGATTATAGCCTATTCTCACCTTCTTCTCTCCATCTTTTCTCACCACTACCATTTAGTGTGACTTTTTGCCCACATCTACATAAGATTTTAAAACTAGAAAATAAGTACAAGCTCTTCTTTCCTTATGCTGTATCTTTGAGCTCCATACCTCTTCTACATGCTGATATGCCAAAATCTAAGTGTGTTGAGTTTAGTAAGGGTGGGTTTGTTATAAAACATTACAATACTAGTATTTTACAAAATGGATTTGTTTGCATGCCTTTGGACTATACAGCTGATTGGGTAATGAATACCATGGAGTCCAGACTGGGAGCCAATGACTGTGGGAAAACTTTTTTTTTTTTTTTAATTTATTTATTTGAGAGCGACAGACACAGAGAGAAAGACAGATAGAGGGAGAGAGAGAGAATGGGCGCGCCAGGGCTTCCAGCCTCTGCAAACGAACTCCAGACGCGTGCGCCCCCTTGTGCATCTGGCTAACGTGGGACCTGGGGAACCGAGCCTCGAACCGGGGTCCTTAGGCTTCACAGGCAAGTGCTTAACCGCTAAGCCATCTCTCCAGCCTGGGAAAACTTTTTGGCAGGAAGAGATTATGATCTTGGAGGTACCCAAACTGGGAAGCAAGGGGAAGTTCTTTTTTCTCTTCTGGGTACTGCTCTGTCTGCCTTCCTGCCATGCGAGCTATCAATTTTGTTGGGGCAAAATGGAGAGATTTGGTAGAACCAGGTTGAACTTCTGGCTGTGTGATCATATACAGGCAATTTAGTCATATGACACTTACTAGAGAGAAACAAGGTGAATGCTGCCTCGTTATAGTTTTTTTTTTTTTAACCAGAAAACAAAAGTTCTTATGATTTCAAGATAAAATATCTGCTTCACCCCTAATTTTAGTACATAAATCCAGATACCTATATTATTTATGATAAGAAGTTATATAGATTAATCTGGTTTTTTTTTTTAACTGCATGGATTAGTATACTTAGCAATTCATGAGTAAATTTAGTTAGAAACCCACCTGTAGGTCAAAAATAAAACTCAAAACTCCGGAATTAAAAAAAGATATGTTCAAAAATTAATACTGTAACGTTCCTTCATAAAAGACAGTGTTGGCAAGCCCACAGACAAACACGAGTCTTTGACATATATGCCACAATAAGGTCCAAAGCCTACCACAGGTAAATCTCAAAATGGCAAATTGAGTCTGTCCAAATTTTCTGTTGTGTGGAGTGTTTTGAAATATTTAGATCACCCGCCAGGACTTGAGTATTTTTGTCACACAGGGATTTGTTGTAACAGGATTTGACACGCACACTGTTAGAGGGTTTGCTTAGTCCTCCTAGGTATTAATGGTGTATCGAAAGTCTTCTGGTGCTGGTACCTGAAGAGTTGTGGTGTTATTTGGATCCCTTTTCCTTCTGAAGAGTGGTTTACAAAAAGCTTGCCTGAGAGCTACAAGTCACAAAATAGTCTGGGTCAGTTATAACCCGTACAAATAATCACCTCTCAAAACATGGAGTAATACATGGGTAATGTTCATTTACTTGATAGCTCCGGTTATAGGAAACGCTCAGACAGGGCTTAACTTCCACTGGTATTGCCAGGGACATCCCAACACCAGTCTGCATGTGCCCAAGGCTTTGAACACTAGTTTGAAAGCCAGCAGGACATGTCTGTAGTGTGTAAGATGAGGTGTGCGTAGTAGAGACAATCTGCGGGCAGCTTGGTGGTTCTGATACAGGATGGCGATACCGTAAGGAGGTCTGGTGAAGATACTGAGGTTGCTGGAAGTGAACTGGCCACGAGGGGTGGGAGGCTGTCTGGAACACACCCAGCTGTGCTGACTGAAAACCTGTCTGTCCTCTCTGTTTGTTTGCTTCTTTCACGTCATTATCGTGAGCAATCAATAGCCGCTCAATACACCGCACTAAGAAATCCCAGGAATAAGCAGTAAGACGATGCAGTCTCCTAGGCCACGCTGGAGAAAGACGAAGTATAATCCTCGAAAAGCCACCCATGCAGCAGCTACTAAAGAAGGTGCATAATTTAGAAAGGCATAATCTTGTAGAGACACTTCCAGAAAGTAATCTGCATACTTGGCCATGTAGAGTTTAGTTTTTTCTAAGCAAATCACTGGCCAGCCATCATGAAGATCTGTTTCATGTACTGCTTCAGAGAGATAATACTCAATGAAATGGGCAGCTGTTGGAAGGCAGAGGTTCCACTGAAAGGTTTCAAATAATAATAGTTCCATATGCAGCAAATTTTCCTTTGTCAGCACTAGATTCATATTAGTCATACAACCCAGGCTGTTGATCTGCTCCAACTTAGGCACACTCTCTTCTTTTTCTTCAAATTTACCTTGTACCGAAGCGCCTGGTGGATGTCTGCAGCCAGCTGTCCTCGCCACCACTGCCCCTCCAGCTCCATGGGACCCCCGCAGCGTGCCCGGCCCGCTGGACGCGGCCACTCCAGTCCGGAACCGAGGCCCCTCACAGCCCCAGCCCTGCGGGCGTGCGGGGAGCGCCGGCACCGCTCATGCTGCGGACAGTCGGCCGCGAAGCTCGGGCCTCACCTCCGGCCCAGCGCCGGGCCGCTCATGCCGCCCATTGTTAAAAGGACCGGTGGGCGGCTCCTAGTTTATTTTATTTTGTACCTTATCAAAGTAATATGCTGGTCTTTGAAAACACATAGTTCATTTCTGCATGGATAAATGTAGACTGGACTTCACTGGTCTGTTTTTATTCTGTCCTGACCTGTCTTAAACAAGCAAAATAAAAATTAAAACTGGTTTCAGGAGCTGCCTTTAATCCCAGCACTTGGGAGGCAGAAGTAGGAGGGCCACTGTGAGTTGGAGACCGCCCTAAGCCTACATAGTGAATTCCAAGTCAGCCTGGACTACAGCAAGACACTACCTCAAAAATCTAAAAGACTGGTTTCATAATAATGTTTTCCAGTAAGCTAGAAAAGAGATAGAAAGGGAAGAGAAAGGAAGGGAGAGGTGTACTTAATAGGATGGTATTGTATATATGTAAGTCGAAGAATAGATTAATGGGGGTGAAAAGGCCCAAAATGAGATCTGGGGAAGAGATTGAGTAAAGGAAAGGTGGAGGGACAGCTAATCAAAATCTAAGAGGCTATAAATAAAACATATTTAATCCTACTTTTTTGGACAATGGGACACTCAGGATCTGTAGATTGTTGCTAGAAAATTTTCAGTGACAGGGATGGGATAACTTCCAGTGAGTTGTTGGCCAGGGAAATCCTTGATGCTCCCAAAACATTATAGGCCATTGCCAAGGCCCTTGGTTTCCCACCAGGAATAGATGGTAAGACCCTATTGCTGAAGACTCCATATACTTGGGCTGCAAGGCCACTGAGAAATCTTGCTAGAACTGAGCTGATAACCTCCTCCATGTAGACCAGCTGACAGAAAGCTGGAAGAAGCTGTTCTGCATGCAGTTCAATGGGACAAAGAGAAATCAGCAGTGAAGATACTCATCAGTGGACACTGCAAGTCTTATAATTGGCCAGCCAGGCCAAATGAGCCGATGGGTGCAATAGTGGCATGTCTGTCATGGGGAAAACCAACTGCCCTCTAATTGGAATGGAGGCCTGCTCCATGGGAAGGGAATACATCCCTGATACTGAGAACTTAAAACAGAGGTAGTCATGAGCCCTAGGGGTGTAATGTCTGCTGCTGTCTGGCAAAATGTATATACTATGCTTATCAAACTGCCCAATAAGCACTTCTGTTAATGTTCATACTCTTATATTAATGCTACTCTCACTTTTGGTTGAGAATCTTCTCTTTTCACATGGCAGTGACCTTGGGACAACTCAGAAGGTATCATGGTGATGGAAAGAAATGACCAAAGTGCTCAGTACTGCAATATCTGTATCACACCTTCCAAGGCTCAGGGTCTAATACAGAAGAGGTGGTGGAAAGAATGTAAGAGCCAAAGGAAGGGCAGGACTCCATATAACATGCTCCCTCCAGACACAAAATGGCCTGGATATCCATGGCCTCACAGTGCCTGATACTACCTGTATAAGACCATCATAAGAGGAGGAAAAGATCAAGACATCCAAAGTAAAACAGAGACTGATTGAGATGGGGAGGGGCTATGATGGAGTTCAAAGGGGTAAGTGGGGGGCTATCACCATGGGGTATTTTTTATAATTATGGAAGTTGTTAATAAAAATATTAAAAAAATAAAAAAACCCTTCAGCCAGGTGTGGCAGTGCACACCTTTAATCCCAGTGTTTGAGAGGCAGAGGTAGGAGGATTGCCATGAGTTCAAGGCCACCCTGAGAACACAGAATGAATTCCAGATCAGCCTGGGCTAGAGTGAGACCCTACTTCCAAAAACCAAAAAAAAAAGAAAAAAGACCTTCAAAAAAAAATCAAAAAGACTGGTTTCATAATAATGTTTTCCAGAAAAACTGAATTTATTGAATTTACTCAACTCACATGTACCAATTCTGAAGAGTAACATGCCTTGCATATGGATTTCTGGGTGCTGGATGATAAAGGGTACTGCTTCGTACCAAAGACTACAGAAAAATAAATCACCATAATTACTATGTAAGATCATGACAAAACAAATGCTTACATTTCCAGGTTCTGAAGTCTTTCCACATGGTCAAGGACTTAGTCTGACACTCTTCCCGCGACTTTACTAAATGTTTATTTATTGGTGTGCAATCCAAGATTTGGAACTGTCACTCTTCTGGGAAACATGCTCAGGAAAGGGAGTTGAGGCATCTACTTCATTTGTGAAAGAAACTTTCAAGAAGGTAATTACTTTTGGTCCTGATTTATCCCATATCTGAGGTGAATTAAGGTTTGACTTTTACAAGATGACTTCTGCTCAGTGAGCAACTAGAGCACTGAGGAGCCCAGGACACAGGAAGAGATAAGGAGCACACCTCTGACTCCTGGGACTGACGTCAGGCACTTTTCATTTTAATTTTCTAAGCAAGTTCACTAATCTTGAGTGAAAGGAACAGGAGAGAGGAAGGTGGCTATGAAACCAAGACTTCAAACTGGAGCACCATGACTCTCCCCAATGAAGGCCAGATTTGTAATGAAACAACTTTTAGTTCACCTGTTTTTTTTTTCCTTTTGACAGAGTTGGAGTTTATGAGACAATAAAAGGGTGCCTGCGAATTTGTGATAATTTTTAGTTTTTGGATGAACCTTTTCCAGGATCTAGCCCGAAGCAGGAGGCTCTGTCTCATGCATTTTGTTCTGTTTTGTTGCACACGAGCTCATGAGAAACGGGCTGCCAGACAGATTAGGCAAATGTCTAAGCTTCCAGTCGAGTTATAGAGTTGGTTCTCAGAAGGCTCCATTTTCTCCTGGAATCCTCTTTGAATGGAAGACCTTGCGGCTGCTTACTGTGCTTTTAGAGGGTGACACCTATTCTCTATCCTCCTTCACTTTGCATATCATTTTTCAAGCTTTCAGGGAAGCGCTGTTACACTTCTATGAAGAGACTCCAACTGCCAATCTTGAAATATTCTTTGAAACCAGTAACACCAGGTGCTCTGTTCAAGAAGGAAGGAGGCAGCTCCATATAATATACAATGCACCATTTGTTCACAGCAGCAGTGAGTTGCACACACACACGAACACACTGCTACCTAAACAGCTCAATGTTTCTCATGAAACACTCCAGAGCACAAGGAAATGCAAGGAAACTTCCAAAACAAAGAATCAAAAATATGGAAACAGAAGAATCAACGAAAACATTTTAAAAGGACTGTAAGTTGAACACAGCTTAGAATAACATACTTCTCAGAAAAGTTGGGAGAAAATGAAGCTGCATCACCATCTTGTAGGGAAGAATGATCTCCAGTTCAATATGATAATAAAAGATCTCCTCTGCACAAGCAAGTTTATCACTTTTGTGATATTGTATTATGAAGATATGGCTAAAATGAGGTCACTGCCTGTTGGATGCTGCTATTTTCTCAGCAAAATTTATGAATGAAACCAAAATAAATGGAATAAATATCCACATAATTTTTGCTACTCTTGCTAAGAAAATATTTATCTTCCTTTTGAATTTCTACACACTGTTACTCACCAAAGAGCAGAGACTTGTAAAGGAAAGAGGCCAGATGGAGAGAGATGAGTCCACCTGGCCCACACTCATCATGGGTCTGTCGCCTCCACTTCCTAAGCCCCTGAGGAGTGTGGCAGAGCACCACCCGGCTGCTGGGGATAGAAGCCAAGGCCATGCACATGCTTCACGTGAGCTCTCCCACTGAGCTACACCCTCAGCCCTAGTGTTAACTACTTAAAACACATTATAAAAATTGTAATTTATTTTGCATGCAACATATGTCACAATATTGTTTTAGTATTAAATAGCTTTTTAAGGTTGTATCTTGTTTTTTTTTTGAGATAGGTCTTGTTATCTAGTGCAAGCTGGCCTTGAACTCTTAATCCTCCTGCTTTGGTCTCCTGAGTGCTGAGATTATAGGTGTGTACCACCATTTCTGGCTTTAATGTCATTTAAAAATGGTTCTTTAATGGTGTCTCAGAATCCTTACACAAGTCAGATAAATCCTTAGTCCTTTATTTCTTTGTCATCTCTTTGAATTGATTACCCCTTTGAACCGCAGCAGGGGTGTCTGTGCACTTCCCTTTCTGCCTTTGTAGGACATCATTTCAACTTCTTTTCTTCTTCTCCCAAGTGACCACTTTGAATGTGATATGGCCCACACTAAACCCCAGTGCACTATCTCTCCATCACAGCCTTGCTCAGCAGGAGCCCCAGAGACACACCTTTCCCTTCCTGTGGCCTTTTACTTTATTCCCGTCTACCTCCTATCCCTGTTTGAATGCACTGAATGCTGTGGTATGTCCCAAGGCTCCTCTAGACCAAGCCATCACACACTAGAGAAGTGTTTTAGAAAAGCATTTAACATCCTGCCCTTTAGCCCACCTCTAGGCCTTACAAACTCAATGGGCAGTCCACATATCACATTGCCCTAAATCAAAATACCACACTTCAGTCTCAGAGCTGGTTTTCTGGGGTGTAGACTCCTGAAGTCAAACATCTTCATTAATTTCATGTTCTGCTCATTTTAATACCACTACAAAATCTGGACTCGTCCTTCTTGCTGTATTCTGGGTCTTTAATGGAATGCTTTGCCAGCTATTCTATTCCTGTCTCTGTAATAAAATTTCTCTAAGGAGAGGTGAAAGGGCTTGAGCAACGCCTTCCTCTGTCTGGCTTATTAGAGAGGATGAAAGTTTTTAGCAGGATGAAAGAAATAATCCAGGAAGGAAGCCAGAAGAAAAGGGGGTGGAGGGAAACTTAAGCCAGTGTCAAGAGGTTGACTGGTGGAAGAATGCGACACAGAAGAGGGAAACGAGAAGCCACTGTGACAACAGCACATCCTTCCTTGAAGGCCCCTTGCAGAGGTCCCTCTGTGCGGCCACCCAGCCTTTCCCAGCCTGCCTCTCCCTGAGCGTGTGAACACTTCAGTGCCATCTCACTTAGGGCCCTCACCATTTCCACTCTGTATATGGGTCTTTGTGTGGCTTCCTGTCCAGTCTCCACTCACTTACCATGTAACTGAACACAACCAGCACCTTGCTGGATGCCAGGTACTTCACTGGATGGGATGGTTGCGACACAATTTGTCCCCTCATCCTGGCTCTGGCCATCCTGTCATGTCCATATATTCTTGTGCCTGTGCCCTGTCAGCACCAGTCCCTGCCCCAAGTGTCCCTTCTCTCCTTTCTTTCATTTGGTTTTCAGGGTTCAGTCATAACCAACAGGGGAGGAGATCTTTCAGAGTTTAAGCTTTTTCTGAACTTTAAGAATTAACCTCTATAGAATATGCAACCTTTTGGCCCTTTCCATAAATTGAGACTTTTCCTGTTTTCAATCATATCTCTGCCAGGGGATATCTCTGCCTGGGGAGGTGGCTCAGTAGGCAAAGCGCTTGCTGCATGAGCAAGAAGACCCGAGTTCAGATCTCCATCACCCATGTAAACTGCTGGGCTTGGTGGTAGGTGCCTGCCTCTGACCCCAATGCTGGAGAAGTGGAGAGAGGCAAGTCTCTAGTGCTTGCTGGCTAACTAGTCTAGCTGAATTGGTAAGCACTAGGTTCTACAAAAGATCATTTCAAAAACAGGGTGAGGAAGACAACTGACATTCATTGACTTCTGGCCTTCAAATGTACATCCACAAATGACCATGTACAACCAGACACATATATACACACATGCATGTTCACCACACACACACACAAAAGAATCATCTCTAGTCACTAAAAGTTAGTTGAATTACAAACTGATTAACTCTCCTCAGAATTCCCCACCACAGTGTGGTGAAAAGGTATTATCTTTTTTATAGATAGGAAAACAAAGGGCAGACAGGATCAATGACCTACTCCCATGCTGAAGCAATGGTAGGATTGAGAAAGAAGCCATATCATTTGTTCTCTCCTGCAGATCAAATAGATTTACTATTAGAAAAAGTGTGACCAGTTTGTGTATGTGAGGGTCTAGGTTTGACTCCTGGCACTGCAGACCAAGAAAACATGTCTATTTCCTCAGTGTCCTCTTAAGAAGAGCACTGACTGAGAGATGGAGGAATATGAGGAGGTAAGAAGATGACTGGGAGATGGAGGAGTATGAGAAGGTGAGACCCTACCTCAAAAAAAAAAATACCCAAGGGCTAGAGAGATGGCTTAGTGGCTAAGGCAGTTGCCTACAAAGCTAAAGGACCCAAGTTTAATTGTCCAGGTCCAACATAATCCAGATGCACAGGAGGCACATGCATCTGGAATTCGTTTGCAGTGTCTGAAGGTTCTGGTGTGCCTATTCTCTCTGTATATCTGCCTCTTTCTCTCTCTCTCAAATATATAAATAAAGTAAAATATGTTAAAAAAAAAAAAAAAACAAGAGCTTGAGATTGCTTAGTGGTTAAGGCACTTGTCTACAAAGCTTAAGGACACAGGTTCAATTTCAATGTAAGCCAGATGTACAAGGTGGTACATACATCTGTGGCTAGAGGTCCTGACATGCTCATTCTCTCCCTCTGTTTCTTTCTCTATCACTCTCAAATAAATAAATAAATAAATAATTTTTTTAAGAGGAAAAGCAAAAAATAAAATCAACAAAAAAGTAGACATAATGCTTTGTATTTACAGGAATTCTGCCTGGGTCAGCTGTCTCTTTCACTAACAAGCTCTGATTTATTTTTCAAGTGTTGACATTCAGGGTTAGATTAGACTGTTAGCCAGCAGATATAACTTATGTCTCCCTAGCAGGATAGGACCATGGCTGCAAGGCAGCCTGGGAAATGACTATCAGTTCGTAATCCTCTTGTTCTTGCTATTGTTTGAGACAGGGGCTTGCTATATAGCCTAGGCAGAGTCTGAACTCACAATTTCCCAACTCAGCCTGAGGAGAATTGGGCCTACAGGCTTGAACCACCATGCTAAGCTTGTTTTTATTTTTGTCTAAAAAAGCAGTATTCAAGGTAGCCACGAGGGCGTGGCTGAGGAGATGGCTTAGTGAGTAAAAGCACTGGCTACACAAACATGACAGCCTGAGTTCAGATGCCCAGAACCCATGATAAGCTAGACACAGTACCCAGGAACTGTCATCCCAGCCCTTGGATGGTAAGATAGGAGGTGGAGACAGGAAAATCCAAGAAGCTTCACAGCAATGGGTATCAAGCAAAGTGGTAGGTGAGGACTGACACTGGGGGTTGTCCTCCAGTCTCTACACGTGTGCCTTAACTTGTGCATGCCTGTTCTCACATAGGTGCACATACATATAAAGGTAATAATTTTTTTAAGGTAGGAGGAAGTTAGAAAAGGCTCAGACTAGTCACTGTGATGGTGTGAATCAGATGTCCCCCATACACTCATGTGTTTTGAATGCTTACTCCTTAGCTGATGGCAATTTGGGAGGTGGAGCCTTGCTGGAGGAGATGTGTTTTGGGGTAGGGTTAGTGGTATTATAATCGCCTTCCCTCTGCCAGAGTTTGGTGCATTCTCTTGCTGCTATTTTCCACCTGCTGTGGCAAGGAGGTGATGTCCACCCTCTGCTCATGCCATGCTTTCCTTACCATCACAAAGCTTCCCTTTGAGACTGTAAGCCAAAATAAAAACCTTTCCTCGCTTCAGCTGCTTTTGGTTGTGTTTATACTAGCACTGAGAAGGTAACTACACTGTTTACCATGTGCCAACTACCCCACAGCCAGGAGCAACAGCACATGCCTAACCAGACAGAACAAAGCAGCTGGGCATGGTGGCACATGCCTTTAATCCCAGCATTTGGGAGGCAGAGGTAGGAGGATTGCCATGAGTTCAAGGCCACCCTGAGACTACATAGTGAATTCCAGGTTGGCCTGGGCTAGAGAGAGACCCTACCTTGAAAAAAACCAAAGGCAAAAAAAAAAAAAACAGACAGAACATGCATATCTGACCAGATGCAGACAGCCAGGCAGTGGGCATGAGGCGGTGGACCTTGTCCATCAGAGATGATGGTCTGACCAGCACCCTGAGAGTACTAACTGGCTTCTAGCAAAACTGAGGAGACAGAGTTTCTTTAAGAGTCTTACTTTTTTGTTATCCAAATACCATCTGATTTTACTTCTCTCCACCTTCCACCCCAAACACTAATGGCTTTCAGTTTCTCTAACTCAGCATTCCCTAATGTGATTTTAGTGTAGGGTTCCATCTTCCAAGTTTTTTTTTTTTTTTCCGGTCTCCTTTCTCCAATACCTCAACTATGGTTAGTTCTTGGTTATTGCTTCTATAATGAAACAAAAAGGAAGAGGCTGGGGATGTGGCTAGGTGGTAAAGCACTTGCCAGCCATTCATAGAAACTCAGTCTCAGGTTCATAGGAGTTAGCAGTACTCTCATAAGCCAAGTGTCAGTATGCACAATGCAATGATTCTAACATGCAGATATTTGGGCACTGCAGGACAGGGCCCATGGAAAAGCACCTTCAAATGAGGGCCCTTGTAAGCAATCTGCAGGATGTGATACACCTGTACTGTTTCAGCTAATGGATGAGCCTCCTAACAGACCTGGACTGGAGCTGCAGTGGAGCATGATGGGATAGGCTTTATCACAGTATGCTGTGCTGCGTGGGCGGGTGGTGGTATACTCAATTGGGTGGGAAAGAACAAATCTGTCAAAACATGAGAAGAAAACTGATGTGTTAAGAAGAGATGACACTGGGTTTAAAGTAAAGCTTCACAGAAAGCTATACAGTTGGGCAACACCCAATCAAATAGGATTGCTAATGGACTACTTACCAGCATGGAGATATAACTGTGAGCCAGGCAAGGCAACCAGGGGGAAGGGTGGGCAGGGGGCAAACAGGACTGGAGAGAGTCAACTGAAGGTAAAAATGGAAAGTTACCCTCATACCAAAGCAAGAACCAGGCTAAATTTTTTAAAAAGTCTCTGCTTGCTTACTTCTCAGTAAAATGTATATTGCTTTTGTCCTATGTGTTTATTTAGGAATGTACTAGAAAGCGAATAATGAAAGTAATAGGTAGATAGATAAATAATAGATCGATAGACCGACTGACCAGGGAATTGTTACTCATAGTATAAAACACTGGCTTTACAAAAAAGAAGTCTCCTTAATGTTTATTAAGTGTCATTTAAAATATGACCCAATGTGCCAATTTTTTAACGTATATTACAAACTTTTAGGAATTCTTAATGATAAGGTAAGGCTAGCCTATTTAACAAAGACATAAAGACTTCAATCAAGTTGGTTCAACATTAAAAAAAAAAGCATCTAATAGACAAAGACAGAACAATTCAGCTCACCTTCAGCCCTAATACAGGGTCACTTTATATGCTGTGCCAGTAAGCTCCTGTTTCACCAGGAAGAATTCATTAAGTAGAGAGCCAGTCAATAAAAATGAGCTTTATTAAAAAGAACTGGGGTAATTAAAGGTATTGGTGAAAACTAGCTCAGTTATGAAGGAGAAATGACTCAGCGGTGACTTTAAGAAATGAAACCATATACCACAGAATCTCCCAATTAGTTATTTTGGGGAAAAAATATGGTATGCTATGTAATTTGTAACAGCCAAGGTGAATGGCAGCATGGTGCAGGAAGAAGTGCTCATATAAAACTGTCATTCTCCCACTAACAGTGAATTATAGTATTGGCAGTCAGGCAGCTCCAGGCATCTGTCAGCAAGGGCAGTGAGAAAGTCCCAGACTCAGGCTGATGTGCCACAGATGGCTAGAGGCGATTTTCATTAATACTGTCTTGTACTGCAGTCTAAATGATTTCTAGAATGCTTAAAGCATCCTGAAGAAAATACATTTCATACTCCCTGATATTTCTGGGAAAAGTCATGTGTGGGCTGGTCATATGACAGAACATGCACACCTTGTATGGCAACAGTGTAGCTCTGTGACATAGCGCTCTACAAAAGTCACCCTTTCAGTGAAGTGCTCAGCACTAAGTGAGACATCTCTATCACACCCTCCAAGGCTCAGAGTCCATTGAAGAAGAGGAGGCAGAAAGAATATAAGAGCCAAAGGAAAGGGAAGACTACCTACAATGCTATCTTCCAGATACAAAATGGCTTTAATATTCATGATCTCACATAAGACTACCTACATTAGATCTTCATAATAGGAGGAAAAGATATGATGACATAAAAATAGAAGAGAGACTGAAAAGAAGAAAGGATTCAATGGAGGGTCAATTTGGGAGGAGAAAATGGGGGTTGTGGGAGGGAATTATCATGGTTTATTTTTTATGCCTATGTAAGTTTTCAATAAAAAGTGTTTTTAAAAATCAACCTGTTCAAAATATGTGGCCTAAGTCATCTAAAATCGACATATATCAAGACCAAGCAACATGCACGTGTGGCATTTTTGCAGACCCGACCTACAGGAACTATGTCTGAAAGCTGGAGGAATAGCAAGCTGAGCCTGCCCCTCTCACGGAGCCACAGCTCAGTGTGGTCTTGAGGGCTGAACTAAGGCCTAGAAGACAAAGTCACAGCCTAGGGCTTGACGTCACCAGTGGTACCAGATGCTGACCACTGCCTGGTAATGGTATCTTCTAACATACCGCCATTAACAAGATGAGGTACTTACTAGCTGCAAAGTAAAATTACAAGGGGGATCTGAAGGTGTGCCAAACCTTAGACAGCCCAGTGCAGCTTTCTACCAGCCACCTTGCCCTGGTGACAAGGATGTCAGGCAGAAAGCAGGGACAGTGAAAAAGAACATTGTGAGAAGAAGGGTGATAAAAGAAGTGTAGAAATTTCTAGTCACAAAAATAATAAGTAACACACAATAAGTTCAATCATAGATTGGAAGGTGACATTTCCATACCATGTAGGATGGACACAACCTTGTCTGCCCACCTCAGAGAGTTGCTAAGATAAGCAAGTGAAATGTTGTCTGCAATAGTGATTTATGAACTATAAATCTTTAGTAATTTATTGTGGTATGTGGTCTAAATGGTGTAAGGGGGAAAAATCCAGGACAGCTTGAAAGGGAGGCAGGATCTGAAAACAGGTAGGTCTGTGCAAGTACTTTTCTCTTGAAATTCTGCTCATGCGCACCAGAACTGCATAGTTTGTGGCAGCTATAAAACATAAGTAAAATTTGGGAAATTAGTTATTTTGTGATCTAATGACTGTTATTTTGCTGTGATATCTAAGGAAAGAGCACTAGGGAATGGCTTGGAGAATCTGAAATTTTATCTTAAGGAATAAAAGAATCCAGCATCATCTACCTGCTGACAAAAGTGAAAACAAGGCCAGCACTTTCCATCTCTAGGACAGGCGGCCGCAGGATGTGTTTTGCAATACTGTTCCGGTGCGCTTCACACAAAAGAGGTGTGTGCTGCTCACTTAATGGGTGTGTTTTTTGTGGGAAGAAGAAAAAAGAATTTAAATTAATCCATGCCTTTTGACTATTTATAGAGCCAGATTCCATTTAATCTTTCATGGGATAAGTATCTATATGGTAAAGGAAAGGCTTCATGACAAAAGTATCTGTAGCACATACATACCATTCACAACAGTTAAAAGTAAAAAAGATAAGTAAGTTGTGAGATAATCATGTAACAAAATATAATGCAGCCATGAGAATGGCCTATGACACTCAATACAATCTGCAGATATAATATTAAATGAAAGAGACACAAGACTGTATTTATAGTAAGTTCCCAGTTATGTAGAGTATAAAAATTAGCACAGTTAATTTGAAGATAAAATAATGACAACACTTGAGGAGTGAAAGAGTGGATAGGACATTTTTAGGATGCTCCTGTGTCTCACGACAAAAATACTGTTTATAATAGAGTGCTCATCGTGTATATTTTCTGCATAATGGTGGTTTTTTTCAACATCTTTATTTTCATACCTTTTTTCTTCTTTTTTTTTTTTATTCATTATTTATTTATTTATTTGAGAGCGACAGACACAGAGAGAAAGACACATAGAGGGAGAGAGAGAGAATGGGTGCGCCAGGGCTTCCAGCCTCTGCAAACGAACTCCAGACGCGTGCGCCCCCTTGTGCATCTGGCTAACGTGGAACCTGGGGAACCGAGCCTCGAACCTGGGTCCTTAGGCTTCACAGGCAAGCGCTTAACCGCTAAGCCATCTCTCCAGCCCTTTTTTCTTCTTTTTTAAAGGAGCATTTCACAATGTAGTCTCAGGGTGGCCTCCAACTCATGATGATCCTCCTACCTCTGCCCCCAAAGTGCTGGAATTAAAGGCGTGCACCACCATGCCTGGCTCATGCCATTTTTATTTAAGTGTCCTTTAGCAATCTCATGCATCTATATATTGCACTTTGCTCATTTACACCCCCATTACCTTCTTGTATTCCTTTCCCAGTACGGCTTAACTGTTCTTCCATCACTTACCAGTGATTATACCACTAACGAGAATGACTCCCCCCCTTCTCCAGAAACTATTCACTGTTATTAGCTCCTTGAGGAAGAGTGGGGCTTCATGAGCCCCTCTCCCACCCATGATGAAATGTTGATTGGCCCTATCTTATGCAGGTAACCACAGCTGCTGTGAGTTCATGAGCACAACTGGCACATCTTGCCCAGATGACAGTTTCACAGCACTCTCCCCCATCCTCTGGCTCTTATATTCTCTCCTACCTCCCTCTTTGTCCATGTTTCCTAAACTTGGAGGGGGGTTAAGATATCCCACACAGAGCTGAGCATACAATAGTTGCTTTTCTTTGACCCTCTGATCAGTTATGAGTCTGTGCATTAGTCTCTGCCCACTAAGAAACTAACAAATACAGATAAGTAATGAGTACACATTTTCAGAACCATACTGAAAGATCCCCAACCAGCCAGATAGAATCTGTCAGGTCCCTCTGCATGTATCTTGGGACACAGATCAAAAATGCATTTGTGGAACAGCTCCCCTTGAGAGTATGTGAGCTACTTGTACCGCACAATGCTCTTCTAAGTACTAGTTACTAGCTGTGGGTCATTCTGTTTGCAAATGGAAACAAGAGCCTGAAGTTGAAACTGTATTTTTGCATATCCCTACTGTTTCCCACAAGTTTTCAACTATTTCGCTTTCTGGCTGTGTGCTCTGACTAATGTTCTGTGACCCTTATTCAGATTAAAAATAGACATTTCCTTGATTATGGCTGTAGAACATTTATGATCTGATTGATTCAGTACATTTCTGTGGCCAAAGGCTCTACCACTGAGCTATACCTCCCCCCACTGATTCAGTACATTTATAACAATAGGAAATGAGAGATTAAAGTAGGCTTTAGAACCAGCTATCCATGAAAATGAGGTAACAACATAATCCATTCCTCATAACTCTGTTCTTATCCTGAGACTCTGGGATGCACATGTACAGACTGTACTTTCTTCTTAAATCTGAAGAAATGGTTATGTTGCTCATTACATTTGGTACCCATGGCTGACCTGCTGCTGGACAGAGATATACAAATGCCCAAAGAGATGTGGGAGTGCTTGGAATTTGAGGACATTTTAGAGCATATGAAAAGAAGAATCCTTGTTAGTTGAATAAGGTTTGTCAAGTTAAATACAATGTGAACAACTGTCTTTGTACTTGTCAAAGTAGATGCTCCCAAAATGACAGTGTTTCTTCTTGTAATTTCCCATACATTCTCAGTAGGTCTTAAAAGATATAACAACTTACATGAGTATTCAAGTCACTGAATAAGTGGATTTAACAAATGATGCTATGATTCATAAAACGGTTCTTTGTTTTACAAAGGCTGAAAAATGGTGGTTAAATTCATGCCATTTTTCCAATCAATGTATAGAAATTCATCCATTCTGTATATCTCATTTTTAATTTTTTTTTTTTGTTTGTTTTTCAAGGTAGTCTCAGAGTAGCCTCAAATTCACGGTGATTCTCCTACCTCTGCCTCCCAAGTGCTGGATGAAAGGTGTGCACCACCATGCCTGGCTCAAAAATTCAGAATTTTTCAGGTGAAAGAATTGAATGAAAAACTTAAAAATGAGAAGCCGGGCATGGTGGTACACTCCTTTCATCCCAGCACTTGGGAGGCAGAGGTAGGAGCATCACCGTGTGTTTGAGGCCACCCTGAGACTACATAGCCTGGGCCAGAGCAAGACCCTACCTCACAAAAAAATTTTTTAAAAAATTCTGAATTTTTAAGTCACCCTGAATCTTTTTTTTTTTTTTAAGTCAAATCTTATATGGAGGTAGGAAGATAAAGAGAAAAGACAGATAGATATGGTTAAAGTTGATGTATGGCTGTATTTTTAGTTATTATTAATAAAAGACCTATACATTTAGCTGAATCAATTCTTTTTCTTAAAGTATTATAAAAGATTTCAAATATATAATTGTACAGAGGATGATATAACAAAGCCCTGTGAACTACATCCAGCTTCAATGATTGCCAATTCCTGGCAAATCTTGTTTCATCTTTAACCTCAACCACAGCCCTAAAATACTGATCAATTTAAAGCAAATCTCAATAACTATATCATTTCATTGTACTTACCTCCAAAGGACAGCCTTTAAAAACCTAACCAAATTGTCATGCCTAAAGTTGAAAATTCCTTAATGGCACTAAATATGAACTTTCAAAGTTTCCCCAACTATTTCTTTTTTAAAAAATGATTTTTATTGGGAACTTTAATATATGAACATATTGCAAATTGGTCATATTCCTACTGAGCACACTTTCTCACCATGTGGTCCTCAACTGTTTGACGAATATTATTATCATTATTTTGAGCCAGGGCCTAGCCCTGGCTGGCCAGGAACTCACAATGTAGACCAGGCTGGCCTCAACCTGACAGCCTCTTCTTGCCTCTGTCCCCTGATTGCTCTGGCACAGGTGTGAGGGTGTGCTTTTTATGTTTATTTCTTTTCCTTTTTTTTTTTTTCAAGGTAGGGTTTCACTCTAGCCCAGGCAAACCTGGGATTCACTATGTTATCTCAGGGTGGCCTCGAACTCATAGAGATCTTCCTACCTCTGCCTCCCAAGTGCTAAGATTAAAGGTGTGTGCCACCATGCCCAGATTTTAATTTCTTTTTAAAACTATTTTTATTCATTTATTTGCAGGGAGTGAGAGAAAAGAGAGGGGCGGGGAAGAGGCAGAAAGACAGACACACAGAGAGAAAATTGGCATGCCAGGGTCTCCACGTGCTGCAAATGAACTCCAGATACATGTGCCACTATGTGCATCTGGCTGTATGTGGGTACTGGGGGATGGAACCTAGGTTGTTAGGCTTTGCAGACAAGCCTATTATTTATTGGGCCATCTCCCCAGCCCTCTTTTCTTTTTATGATGTTAATAATCTTCTTCAACTTCTGCTTGTGTGTGTACACGAGGGTGTGTGTTGAATACACATGTGTGTTTGCACTTCCAGTGCTCCACATTCTCACTCACCTGCGGGCGCTCCTCCTTCGCTCCCTCTGGAGTCCCTTCAGTCTGCCTCTCCTCACCTGGACCACAGGGACACACGTGAGTCTGGCCTCTACCCCCACATAGCCTGACAGGGTGGACGAGATTGCATAACACTGTTTCTTGGTCTGGGGGAACTTTTCTACTTGCCTCCGCTTTATGGTTTGGAGTAACTTCTCACTTTAATTACATGTGTGATTTTCCTCTGGTCTCTAAAGCTACCACTTGTGTATTTCCTTTACACTCTAGATCTACTACGTGGATGTTCTAACTAACTCTAGACCTGTGTAACTTGTCTAAATTCGGAGCGGTCATGGGTATACAACTCTCTAACTATCCTCTGCATACTTGTGGCTCTACTCTAGTCTTTCCTTAAAAACCTCAATTTCTCTTAAATAAACCTTATGAACTATGCAGTGTTTTCCACCTGACTATGTATTTACCACTTCCCATGAGTTTATAACTCTAATCTAGCCTTTTTCCTAGATACCAATTTCCCTTAGATAAACCTCATAATTTGTGATTTCCCCATAAATAAACTCAATAATTCATAATTTATCCTTATTGAGTTTATTTTTTTATCAATTTTTTGTTAAAAATAGAACCAGACCCAAAATTGGGATTCATAAACTTGGGGAACCCATCTTGAACCCCCAAAATCCTTCATCACTGGGACTTTCTCTGTGAACGTGTCTACCTTATGACTCTACAATTTTGTTCATGTTTCCTCTGCTCAAAGTAACCTATTTTTATTATTAAATGGAGAGATAACAATATTCAACAAAGAAATAGTGATAAGGAACAAAGCATGGCCATTGCTCTCGGGGAGCTCGTGACCTGATGATAGACACAGGTAAGTAAAACAGTTTCCATCAAGGTAGGATAAGTATAGGCATGGTACTACGTACTAGGTGTGGTGATGGCACAGGAGAAATTCTATTATAGAAATGAGACTATTAGCATTTGGAAATACAGTGGGCATAAATGTAATGGAGAAAGGAGGGCCCACTCTATGCTTTTAAAACCTCCAAATCTTAAACATGTAGAATTGCTATATAGCTGTGGATGGCTACACAGAAGAGACTAGTTTGAAGGCATCTGTAGCTCATTATAGGAAATGCCTAGGAGAGGCTGTAATCACAAACTCAAATATAACCCGTTTGCTTTCAGCAGCCTTTGTTACCAAATCAACACAAAATCTGTGGGAACCACACTGGAAGTGTTGGCCACCAAAGGGAGGCTGAGAAATGTGGCTCAACAGGAAGAAAGCGGAGCAGCCGGACACTTCCAGCAAAGCACAAAGCCTTCCCACATACATGCTCAGAGCAGGAGGCAGCTCAGTGTGACCCTGCACACAGGCTGTCATGCATTTAGGAGGCCAGACATGCTGCCGCTGCACTGACTGAATGTCACTTAATCATCAAAGTAGCCTCGACTTCCTGTTATCAAGTATACTACATATCAAAGAATGCATGCATGAGGTTTTATTTAGTCCACACATACACACATGAGCACATGAACACACCAAAGTGTCTGTGCACCCACCACCTACTTCCCAGATTAAGACATGAAACACTAGTAGTACTTTGGAAATTCCAAGAATCCCCCTGGATAATTGCCTTCCACTTTTCCTAAGAGCTGGAATGGCTACCATGCTTTTTATTTTATTTTATTTAAAAAATATTTATTTGAGAGAGGAAGAAAGCTAGTGAAAGGGAGAGAAAATGGGTGCACCAGGGCCTCCAGCCGCAGCAAACGAACTCCAGATGCATGCATCACCTTGTGCATCTGGCTTATGTGGGTCCTGGGGAATCAAACCTGGGTCCTTTGGCTTTGCAAGAAAGGGCCTTAATCATTAAGATATTTCTCCCAATACTATGTCCCAACGACATAGTGAATTCCAGGTTTGCGTGGGCTAACCTTTTTGTTTTTTTGAGGTGGGGTTTCTCTCTAGCTCAGGCTGACCTGGAATTCACTATGTAGTCTCAGGGTGGCTTCAAATTCACAGTGATCCTCCTACCTCTGCCTCCTAAGTGCTGGGATTAAAGGTGTGTGCCACTGTGACCAGCTCTACTTTGCTTTTTGTGTTAACCATTCATTTACTTTTCTTCATAATTTTACTACATGTATTTTAGTTTAGAAAACTGCATAGCACACATGAGCTAGAAGTCTGAGGGAAAGAGTTCTACTGCCGTTGATGGAGAGAAAGCCCAGCTCAGGCTCTTTGTTCACCAGCAAGAGTGTCTGCTGGAGAGGTGGGAGGCCTTGAGAACCAGATGCCTCACAGTGTGTGGGCTGTTGTCAGGCCTGTGGTGTGAACGAGGAACCCGTATCCCATAGGACCGTGGTCAGGTGTGGGCTGTTGGAATCTTCTGTTTTAGTTTTTATTGTGGTGAAATATCCATAACATAAAATTTGCCATTTTAACCATTTTACGTGTATAACTCAGAGGCATGAAACACTGTCACTTATCCATCTCTGCAAACATTTAAGACTGAGCACTCTTGATAAATGGGTCCCTTTCTTACTACGAAATAATTTTCTTTATCTCTGATAATGTTCATTGCTCCGAAATCTACTCTCTCATATTAATCAGCTTCCTTTTTCACTACTTATAAATATCTTTGAGTGCAAATAATGGCTATGTATGTAGAAAAGATAATAATTTCTATGAAAAATCTGCCCAGAATTGTAACACTGATGTATGAAAAGTTTGGGGTGGGAGTTGGGGATGGAGCTTCATGGTAGAACATTTGCTTGGTATTTATGAGGCCCTGGGTTCAATCCCTATTGCTGTAAAGCAAGTTATGAGTGGTTGCATAAATGACCTATAGGGCCATACAGTATGCATCCCTGGACCAACAATCTCACCATCATTTGGAAATTTGTTAGAAATGCAAATTGTCATACTTTCCCCCAGACTTACTACACCCCAGAATTCCATAAGCACACGTGGGAATTTGGAGGATGGATGCCAAACTGCCTAGAGTTCCAATTTCTGATTCTAGAATAAGTATCTGGCTCCAAATAAGCCAACATACACTTCCTTGGAGAACGAACCAAACCAATATGTTCTCTAGTTAGAAAGGCTTTTTATTTTTTATTATTTATTGATTTTTTAAAATAAAAGATTATACTCTTAGACCCCCTTACTCCTGCCCCACTTCTGCTGAGGGTCTTCTTTGGTGGGGTTATTGGTCTTCACTGTGGGACCAAGAGGCCTCAGCCAGCCTCTGTGTAGGAGGGAGGGGGGAGGGAAGAACGCAGTCCTCCAGGCCATTCCCACCCACCCTGAGGCTTTTACAATCTAGAAAAGTATTTTTGCAATTCCATGTTTATATAATGTCATCCCAAGCAAATGCCTATTTTTATGTTAGTTATACACTAATACTCCTGATTAAAGTATAACATCAGATTCAGTCACTACACATGCAAAATTTGTTTAAATAGAGCTGTATTTCATAATATAGGGTCATGTTCAATGCCTTGAATTTTCAGATGTGATTTTTTTTTTTCCCAAGTAGGAAGCCCTGCCTGTGGAAACATTATAATGAATTTTCACTGCAGGTGACTAGTGAGTCTCAGGATGAATCAGAGTTGGGTCTGAGTCCAAAATTCCCTCCCCTTAGAACAACTTCTTGGGGTGGACCTTTGTTTTCCTTCAGGTCTAGGGCAGTAGGTGGGCCACCATGGAGTAGCCTCCTGCTGAGCCCTTACTCGGTGCAGATTTGTGGAGTCCTCTCCCAGGCAGATGGGATTCTCTGCCTTTTATTTAAATATAATTTTAGACCTGAAGGGCTGCTTTGGCCTGCCATTGGTCTCTTTGGTATATTAAGCAACTCCTGGGGTGGGGTTGCACATGGCGCCTTATATGGACTGTATCTTCTCATGGAATTCCAGCTATATCCTGATCCGTGGCCATTACACACCTCATTCCAGACAGAGCACAAGCCTGAGCTCACTCTTCCACGGGGCCTGTGCACAAGCAGCAGGTGAATGCCTTGACCCCAAATCCTCAGAATTCCCCTAACTGTTGGTTTAATTTCAAACAAATAAAAATAAAGAATGGAAAGAGATATATAATCCAAGGAGGGAAGATTTTTTTAAAGTTGAAATTGAATAAACATCTAACAGCAAGCATGTTAGTTAATTCTGGCACACATGACATATTTGTAGTATGATAAGAATAATGGGGAAGAAGCAAGTCTTTCCCTGATGCTGTACACAGACTGCATGCAAACTTACTCAGCCACAAGCAGGTAACTGAAGTCACTGCCATTAACCACCTTTCATTTAATATATACTACTTGTGCTAAAATGGACTCAAAGGGCTTTGTATGATGTCTGTGTGTGTGTGGTGTTGGGATGGAACCTAGGGCTTCATGCATGCTAGGCAAGTGCTCAACCACTAAGCTGCACTGCAAGTCTTTTACTATTCATTCATTCATTCATTCAGCTGAGGACTCAAGCCAAGGCTTTGAGCATGCTAGACAAGTGTTCTCTGCCTTTGAACTGTATCTTCAGCCCCTTGGAAGTTTTATTTTTTTTAAAAAAATATGTATTTATTTATTTGACAGAGGGAGAGAGAGAGAGAGAGAGAGCAAATGAGTGCACCAAGGCCTCCACCCACTGCAAACGAACTCCAGATGTGTGCATCCCCTTGTGCATCTGGCTAATGTGGGCCCTGGGGAATCTAACCTGGGTTCTTTAGCTTTGCAGGCAAAGCCTTAACTGCTAAGCAATCCCTCCAGCCCGGAAGTTTTATTTTTAACAGGAATCCTTTATTTGGGTCACAAACTACATACTCTACTAACATCTTATTTTTCCGGTCAGGAAAATCAAGAATCCCTAATTTTGACAGAGGAATTTTATTATATAGAAATAACTGGGGATTATGATATTTCATTTTAAGTTTATTAACTTATTGGAACCATGCAAAAATAAAACAACTTAATTTGCAGGATTGCATTAAGAAATTTTGATCAATTACTGGATAATGGCATCAAGGCTCAGGTATAAAGTATGAGTGCTATTCAGCTAAATGATAGGCTTGATAGGTGTCTCTCTGTACAAAGAAACATAAACAGAGTTCCTATACCTCATAAAGTTTCCTTGTATGAGAACCAAAGATAATATTTAATATTTGCTTTATACCTTACACAAGAAATTTGTTTAAGCCCCATACACAGAGTAACTGGTGGTCAGAAAAAGAATGTGGAAGCCTCAAACAAGAAGCACGTTTGGGGAGTGACTGGACTTTCTTGTCTGGTCTCTTTCTAGTAGCATAAAGATAAAGTTACAGAGCAACTGTTTTCAATGATGCTTGTAACAGATTCAAAAGAATTACTTGTCTGGGAAGATTTTAACAACATAATGTTAAGGAAAGAGAAGGCTGGAGAGTAAAGCAAAAAAGTACATCCACAAGAACTTCAAAAAAAAATCAGGAAAACAAAACAAAAGCCTCGTGCATTATTAAGAGAATGATGAGCAATTACTGATTTGGTTTGTTAACAATTTCAAATCAACCCTTCTTTGGATATGTAATTTATCTATGGCCATCTATGTAGCTCCTATCTATATTTTCAAATGTGATCAGTTCAAAGCTTATGAATTTTCCTGAAAATGAATTTTTAAGCCTTTGAAATCTTATAGTTCAGTCATGAGCTATTAACATTCAAGCAAAGCTACAGGCACAAGAGAAAATTCAACGTCTTCTGGTGATTAAATTTCGGTAATTGAACATAAAAACATTTGGAACAAGGAGGGCTGTATAAATGAACTGTCAGCATATATTAGAACATTACAATGTTGCTTAGGTAAGAAAATGCTTCTGGAAGTTGGCACAAGGAGGAGCCAATTGGAAAATCAGAGGAAGAAAGCCACGGCTGGAATAATGAGGAGGAATTCCATCACGGCTCCAGGCCAGGTATGCACAGGAGGTGTGACTGACATGCCAGACTGGAGATTAGCTGTGTGGGACATTCTGAGTCCCGGTGCACATGCATCTCACAGTGCTATATTTGGTATCACCTTCTGACTTAAGTGCTGTTTACAGAGTCCTTGCTCTCCCCACCTCCTTTGTTTTAAGTGTGAAAGATTATGTTTCAGCCACATGGTTGGCAAAAAACCATTTTAATAAAGTGAATTGAAAATATAGTCATGTCCAAAGATAGCCTCTGTTAAATATGATCAGTGTTCATGTCTAATGTCAGCAACGACGTAGAAGGCGACATTTCAGACAGAGGCAACGAGCACGAGCGCATCACTGTTTCAAGTTCCTATCAGTAGGTCCCTCCCTTTGAGTATTTGTAACATAATAAGACTTTTGAAGTCAACAAGCTATAAAAACAATTTAAAAATTTTGATGTTTGTGAGTATAGAAGAACCTGTTATTTTAAAGCTGCTTCTAGAATTACTGTAGAACAGGAATTTAGTCATGTTAAATGACATCCTTTAAATGTTCAAAAACAAGTGTTGACTGTCTAGACATTGCCACTATGAGTGATTATATAAGGTGGCAGAGGATATAAGCTAGATGGATTAGGGTAGTTTTACTCTTTTAAAACATTCTAGAATAGAAACACAGCCCTAGAAATCTTGCGGAGTAGAACCTAGTTCATGAATAACGTTAAATTTTAAAAATTATTTAAGCAGGGTATTTCTATGCATGACCTAGACTGAACTTGAACTCTACATAATTCTCCTACCTAAGCCTCCCAACTGCTGTGATTACAGGTATATACTACCCCCACATATGTTAAATGGTTTTTTATCATATGAATTCAAATATAGTGAGGGTTAAAGAATGTCCTACCAAATCCACTTAACTTCTTACATTTAAAGTGGATCTAGGGCTAGAGAAATGGCCCAGTAATTAAGGTGCTTGCCTGCAAGGCCTAATGACCCAGGTCCACTTCCCCAGTACCCACTTAAAGCACAAAGAGGTACATGCATCTGGAGTTTGTTTGCAGTGGCTAGAGGCCCTGGCATACCCATTCTCTCTGTCTGTCTCTCTTTTCTCTCTCTGCTAGCAAATAAATAAAAATATTTTAAAAAGTGTTTCTAGTATCTTAGTTTATAAGGTAGCTATAGTCCCATTCACCAACACCCAAGTTATAGGCCTGTTTAGGCTCCTGCCATACATATATTGTTAAGAAATAATCAGCTTGTGCTTCCTTGTTCTGCTGCTGGCTCATTCACTTCTTGATGGCAAGCACAGACTCAGAATCTGGACACTGGAGGTTAGCTTAAATTATTTACAAAGTTTCCTTAATTACAAAATGGGGACTGGAGAGATGGCTTAGTGGTTAAGTGCTTGCCTGTGAAGCCTAAGGACCCCGGTTCGAGGCTCGATTCCCCAGGACCCACGTTAGCCAGATGCACAAGGGAGCACACGCATCTGGAGTTCATTTGCGGTGGCTAGAAGCCCTGGCACGCCCACTCTCCTCTCTCTCTTTCTGCCTCTTTCTCTCTGCCTGTCGCTCTCAAATAAATAAATAAAAATTTTAAAAAAAAGAAAGAAAAAACTGGGGTGAGGGAGGGCACTGAGGATTTAGTTCAGTGGTAAAGCATGTGAGGCTCTGGGTTCCAAACAAACAACAAATAAAAAGACAACTGACATGACAGAAGAGAAACAGCCTCATGGGAGTCACTTTTTCCTTATCTCACTGATTAGTTGGGAACGCTTCCCCAAATTGAGATACACATATTTTACCTCACAGGAAAACAGCAGTGCAGCAGTAAGCATTCCATCATGCATCTGCAGCCCCAGCAATCAGAATGAGCAGGTATGTTTTAAATGCTGTCTTGCCATGGAGCCCTGGCTGGTGGCCGACTATTCACTATGAAGCCTACGCTGGCCTCAAACTCACCATAATCCTCCAGTCTCAGCCCCTCCAGTTCTGGGATTACAATACTTTTCAAGAACTCTATTCTTATAGTTTTAAGGAAAATCATTTATTCTAAAATTAATTGTAAATTTAAGATAACTCACAAGTTTGGGTTCAGTTCTTGGACAGGCACAATTCTGTCACTTAAGGATGCCATGCTGAGCTGGGTATTGAGTTGCACATCTATGATTCTAGCACTCAGAAGACTGAGGTGGGATGATCTTGAATTTGGGGTCACCCTGAGTTACATAGGGAGACTGTGTCTCAAAAAACAACAGCAACAAAGAGATGAAAAAAAACAACAGCAACAAAAAGATGACACTGCCTGGAGGAGTTTACGGTCCAGTTACCAAGCGGACTCATGAGCCAAGTGCAAAGGCGTGGAAGAGGTGTGAGCCAGCACGACAGCTAGAATACACGCTTGCGGAAAAAGGTGGCTTCTGCAGTGGGGTTTCAGGAACCAATATGACTATGATAGGCAAACACAGGGAGAGGGCTGCCCAGAATGAGGGTAAAACCAAACAAAATGAGCAGTGCGGACAGCTCAGAGAAAATGAGGTGGTTTGGCGAAACCAAAGACTGCGAGGAGAAGTGGGGGCAAGGGAAGGGGCTGCCAGGAAGTTCCGGGTGCACTGCCCAGGATCTTGGCTTCTGTTCCTAAGGAGTCTAGACAGAGGGGGAGAAACTACCAGAGGCCAGGCTGCTTTCTGCACGTTACTACCCCAAACTGCCAATTATGCACACAGTACAATACTTTCTCCTCGCAGATCGTGTGAATTCAACAAACGTAAGAACCATGCTGTCTCGCTACATTCATCTCCAGGGCCTGTCCTAGCAAACACTCAAATCTTTGTTAATAACAAAAACACATAGTTAAATTGATTCATTAATGGTAAATATGAAAATTTAAATTTTTCTATTAGTATATTTCCTGGTGAAAGTAGGTTTATGTATGATGAATCTCACATAATGAGCTTCGCAGTAATGCAGTAAAGTCTATCCATCTCCCCCTCTCTCCCTTCCTTCTTTTCTTCTTTTCCTTCTCATCCTCCCTCTTTCACTACTCAGGATATCATATAAATAGATATTAAATTTTATATGCAAGGAGATGATGTCACACACTCAGTAGTACAGACTGGCTTTGCATATTACCAACTAGTTATTTGTATAAAAAGCATCTATTAGCTGGGCATGGTGCTGCACGCCTTTAATCCCAGCACTTGGGAGGCAGAGGTAGGAGGATCGCTGTGAGTTCGAGACCACCCTGAGACTACATAGTGAATTCCAGGTCAGCCTGAGCTAGAGTGAGACCTTACCTCGAAGAACAAAACAAAACAAACAAACAAAAGGATCTATTGCAATTCTCATTCTGTCAGTTTTCCAAAATAAAACTCGTATCTGCTTTGAAAAGGGTTGTCCTGGGCTGGGGATACAGATCAGTGGGAGAGTACAAGCTTAGCACAGTGAAGCTCAGGCACCACAAACCATCAAACAAAGAGGTTGTTTCAAGCCTGAGACACAAGAAATCTTTTAACAATGGCCACAGACAGTTATAGCTAAAATGTGAGATTTTTCCTTTTCTTATTGGGCACAGTGGCAAAGACAATGATCTCTTGCCTCCTGACTGTTATGGTTCAGGCAGGATGGATTTTCATGGTGCCATGGCCTGAGCACATGTGTGCCAAGCAGACTGCCTATGCTATCTGCAGGCCAATGTGGAAGTAATACAAAGAACCTTCTTTTGAAGGAATTCTGCAGCAATTACTTCTGGGAAGGACCTTAGGACTTAGGACCTGTAATGAACTCTGGGGAGAGCTTGGAGTGAGGTTGAGTAAATGAGTCCTGATTGGTACAGAAGAAAAGCCAGCATGTGTGTCCTCCAGACAGAAATTCTCTTAATAGTCATTGAACGTGAAGGAACCATTGTGAATTTTCTGTAACTGAGGAGGATCCCAAGCACAGCAAGAATCTGCTGAGGAATGGTTTCTTTCTTGTCTTTCACATGGACACTCAGCACTGTCCTGTTCGGTAAAAAGAGTGACAAGAGGGTTTCTGATTTCTTTGTTTAATGTCCAGTTCTTGCCTGGTCCTACTGTACTCTGCAACTTAAAAAAGGAACATTTTTTCTTATAAATCTTCTACATAAGGCAATACTGTGGCATTATTACCAGCTGAACAATGGTTTAATTCCTGGACAAATTAGCTTGATACAGACTGACATTTGGTAATGCACATCAATATAATAAATAAACAAAACAAAACAAAACACCCCTTAAAAAGTAGAATATAATTTTTTAAAGATCTATTTTTATTTTTATTTATTAAAGAGAGAGAGAGGGAGAGACAGAGAGTGAGAATGGGTGCGCCAGGGCTTCCAGCCACTGCAAACAAACTCCAGACACAGGCACTACCATGTGCATCTGGCTTACATAGGACCTAGAGAAGCAAACCTAGATCCTTAGGCTTTGCAGGCATGCACCTTAAATGCTAAGCCATCTCTCCAGCCCTAGAATATAAATTTTCATTATATATTTCCTGTAACATAAAAGTCAACTAGAGATGGGGATATGGCTCAGCGGTAAACAATGCTTACTTGCAAGGCTTGCCAGTTCAAATTCCCAGCAACCTCATAAAGCCTGATGCAAAGTGATACATGCATCTGTAATCCCAACACACCAACAACAATGACAACAAGCAAGAAGTATCTGGAACTCCACTAGCCAGCTAGGCTCACATTTGTTGGCAGCTTGGTAGTTCATTCACAGTGCTAAGAGCTCCTGTCTCAAAGAAGGCGGAGCACAGACACCTCAAAGTTGTTCTCAGACCTCCATGCACAGCACATGTGCATTTGCATGTAAACACACATATTTTTTTAGTTTTAAAAATTAATCAGTGTTTTTAACAAACCATAATCTATGTTAAATGACTATGAACAAATATTTTGAAAAATAAATGATTCTTAAATATAAACTTTTTTACATAATTTGTTTGAAAAAAAATCAGTTTACCATTAAAAACATATTTTGTGGGGCACAAATATTTAACCCAAGCCAATCAAATTCAGTTTTTCAGCATACAAGTTGTACTCAATATATGTGACTGAATAAAACATTTATCATAAAGATTTTTTTGTCTCTTGGTAAAATGGAGCATTTTAAGTGTAGACTTCTATAGGCTAATCCTTTTAAATGACCTTAATTTGTAAATATAAGTTTAATTACCAAATAAAATGATGGCACTAAATTAAAAAATATATAAATGTCATCATATTTATATAGGACTTTTGACACTATATCTAGTTGCAAATATTCAAAGGCAAAATTGGAATTGAGTTTTCTGTTTAGAAAACTACATTTATCATAAATTAGCCTTTGATCCCACATTTATGTCTCCACTGGCTCAAGGAAATAAAGTTGTAATAAAGGAAATAAAGCTACAATAGAGTGCTCCAAATCAAAGGTAAAACGACTATCCAATTAAGTTATAACTTTAAAAATCACCTCAAGGTTAAATTGGGAAGAAATATGAGGAAAGGGGCAATTAAAGATCAGTCCTTTAAATATGAGGTTTTGTTTTCAACCATGAAGGATTCAGTTACTTAAACTCGTTTTCACTATTTCATTTGTGGGCTGCTTTCAATAATATTTCATCCCTCAACAGAGGAAATAAGGAGTCCTTTAGAAGAAGGGGGGGAAAGCTTATACCAGGCTATCAAAATCTTTCCTAAGAAAAATAAACTAATCAAGATTGATTTTCTGGGTCTCTCAGAAGTTCACCAATTCCAAATGCTCATGTAAGTTTCAAAAGGGAAAGAAACAAGTTTCCTTACTATACAATCCATGCTAACTCAATGTGGAGTTCCCAGAGGTTAGTAAGAGCACTGTTTTATAAAATATATTTAGTTATTATTAAATTGAGTACTAGTTTATTTCTTTCCTTAAGAAATCCAAGTTTGTCTTCCCCAGACATGATGAATTCTGGGCCAATTTTATCTACCAGGGCTTAAAGGGACTTTTCAGAATAGCTTTTGAGAAAAGATTTAATATATTGCTTGTTAGTGGTACTTTCAGTAGAAGATTCTGATTTTTTCAAGTTCATTATTTTAAAACCCCAACAATATAATTAAGTATGCCCATAAAACAAGCAAAAAGGAGATTTCTCTTTTATAGTTAAGCATATTGACCCATTATATCCTTTTTGAGAGGTTTTCAATATTAATCATTGAGAGACCAAGTGAAAATGCTGAAATATACTACATGCATTACTGGAAAAGATACTTTCCTCTTTTTTTTTTTTTTTTTTTTTGGATTTTTGAAATACTCTTCCTGTTTCTTTTAAAACCCACCCAAAATGCAATTTACTATAAAAGCCACACAAATGGGATAGCTAACAGTTAAAGGTCTTCATGTGATGTACCTCCCACTGTCAGCTAATCTCTCCTGGTTTAACAATCTGAGTTTAACTGCTTCATGATGAATGAGACAGGGTGCAAATGACCTGAGTATTTCAGCCCATAAAACAGGTTTAGGGAAATAAAACCTGCAAATCTGATCACCAGCCTTAGATAGACCATCAAGGGCAAAGTAGTTTGGATTTTAAAGGAATTGTCTAAGTGTAATATAAAGTAATTAAATCTCAATAATTTACATTTAAAGTACCATTTACCCTCAAGTAAATGACTGCATGCACGATTTGCCATTACATAA
The DNA here is from genome assembly GCF_020740685.1 of Jaculus jaculus. Taxonomy (NCBI): domain Eukaryota; kingdom Metazoa; phylum Chordata; class Mammalia; order Rodentia; family Dipodidae; genus Jaculus; species Jaculus jaculus. Next base: position 144,068,285 of record NC_059103.1, read on the forward strand.
CTGAAATTCAGATAGCTCTGAATCAAAAAATGGTGAATTGACTGTCAGAGGACCTACTGAGCCTGGGGGTTTTATAGACTAGGTTTTATAGAAAGTTTTTGGGAGTATTAACATGTACTCACATTAAGTAAGAAAGACTCTAGTTGCTAACAGCAGTAGGTCTATTGTTCAAGAAGAAATAAGTTCATGTGATTCATTATGAAAGGTGTGGGGGGATCCTTTTTGGCATTCTGCATATAAAATCTTCTCAAAAAAAAAGACATCTGCAGTTTAAAAGAGTTCTACCTACTTTTACTACTACAACCTTTGTTAATTTTCTACAGTTCTCTGTTCCAGTAACTTAAAAGTCATTTCCTTAAGAAAACAGATGACAGACAGCTTGAGTGACTGATTATATTGTGCCGTCACTTTGTTTTTCTCAGAGGCCTGGCTTTAAGAGGATGGATGTTAGTGTAAATGACAGCAAGGGGAGCTTCGCATAGATTTCACTTCTGTTCAAAGCCAAGCTAATGTAACCTCACTGCGGTGCCATCAACTTGACAAATGGACCTTGTGCAACCCTCTGCCTCCCACTGGAACCCTAGAGTCTGGCTTACCCAGTATTCTCCCAGTAGAAGGAAAAGACTTCATGCTGCTAGGCTGTATAATGGGTTGATCTGATAATTCTCTGCATGCAATGAAACTTGATAATATGGTGGTGAAAAGTTTCTCAAAGAACGAAGCACACTAATGAACTTATAAAACTCCACTTAAGTCCTTTAAAACCTAAATAAACAGAGGGGGACAGCTCAACCATATTGAGAAAATGTAGCAGTTCTCATGTTAACTCTGTAAAGATATATGGCTTTTACTTGCAATGAGTAAAAAAGTCTAGCTGAAAGGAGTGCAGCTCTGTCCGTCCAAGCAGGTCAGCGTAACCTCAGACCCAGTGCTTCATCTGTACCATCGGATTTTGCTGGTCCTCTGCTCTTCAGCCATAAGATTTCTACAGTGCTTTGTCCCATTAAATTATTTCCTTGAGAGCGTTTTCTTTTAAAGTGGGAATTTTAGAGAATATATAATGCTATGCAGAATTAACAGTCTCACCTAGAGGCTTAAACATATTTGAAACACAACAATCATAAAACTTGGACTTCGTATGAAATATAAACATTTCTGCTTTAAAGTCATGCTATAAGTTCTTACTCAAAGTATTGACGTTTAAGCTACTTATTCTAAAAGGAACTTCATGGTATAGTATATTTTGCAGGCAAGGCCGATTTCAAATCTTCTGTACTAAAAGTGCTTGCTGGCGAACACACACTGCAACTGTGAACCGCCACCAGGAGCAGCTTCAACACATGCAAATGTTGAATGAGGTGGAACTTTAGTCTTATATTTACTTTGCTGTTGTCACAAATAAAAAAAGCACTTATGAAAACATTTCATGCTGAAGTGAATGGATTTCAACAGCTGCTGATTTGGTGACATGGAGAACCCCAGAGGAGACATCCTGCTGAATTAACGTTTTGGAAATGTTAAAAAGAAACTTCAAACAGGCCCTGTTTAGCAGGCGGTCAAAGATGTTGCTCGGTGGGGGTCATGTGAAGGCTGGCAGAACAGTCACTCAGCCATGAAGCAGACTTGTCAATAGTTGCCTATTTTCTCAACAGGTGACTCAGTCAGGCACACAGTCCAGCCCCCCACATCTCTGTGTTCTTGCGGGGGGAAAATATCATCCCGAGCATGGGCTCTGGCATTACTTAGAAAGGCACAGCCAGCAGGGCTGAGAAATAGTCATTTAAGAGGAAGTAACTATATTTAAATACTATGGACATTTGCTGTTGTTTTTGTTTTTCTATCAAAAAATACTAACTATATTATATTTTAAAACTACTGGCTTTTAATCAAAATTTTATCCTAGTTAGAACCTGGAACAGAGTCAATCAACGAATTGTTAAAAGAACACATAACCTTCCAGATAGCAAGGATCAAACCTCCAACTGTAGAGGAGAGGAAACGGAGGACTACAGCGATTTAAGTAATTTCTCAAAGGCCACATGGTTAGTTATCAATGTCTTAAAATCAGAACATCCATTTTATGACTCTTACATTTTGTCTTTAAGAAATCAGTAAGGATGCTAAGTGTAGTGGTACACACCTTTAATCCCAGCACTCAGAAGGCTGAGGCAGGAGGATTGCTGTGAGTCTGAGGCCAGCCAGAGAGTACATAGTGAATTCCAGGTTTCAGGTCAGCCTGGGCTATGGCAAGACCATACCTTGAAAAGACAAAACAACAACAACAACAACAAAAAAAAAAAAAAAAAAAAAAAACAAAAAAACTAGGTTTTTTTCCCCAATACAAAAATACTCAAGAGGTCTTGGGGAGATGGCTTAGTGGCTAAAGATGCTTACTTGAAAAGCCTGCCACCCTGGGTTCAATTCCTCAGCCACCTACATAAAGCTAGATCAGTAGTCAGTTGCAGTGGCAAGAGACCCTGGTGCACTGATACACACACACACACACACACACACACACACACACACACACGTGCAAATAAGTAGCTAATCCCAGTACTCTGGAGGCATCGAGGTCACCCTGAAAATATATAGTGAATTCTAGGTCAGCCTGAGCTACAGCAAGACCCTACCTCAAAAAAAAAAAAAAAAATACAGGGCTGGAGAGATGGCTTAGCGGTTAAACGCTTGCCTGTGAAGCCTAAGGACCCCGGTTCGAGGCTCGGTTCCCCAGGTCCCACATTAGCCAGATGCACAAGGGGGCGCATGCGTCTGGAGTTCGTTTGCAGAGGCTGGAAGCCCTGGCGCGCCCATTCTCTCTCTCTCTCCCTCTATCTGTCTTTCTCTCTGTGTCTGTCACTCTCAAATAAATAAATAAATAAAATTAAAAAAAAATACTCAAGGGAAGGAAATCATTAAATTGGGGAAAATCTCATGTTTTTATTTTTTCCTTTAAACTGGCCACAGAGGTTAGAATTAATGGAAAATTCCTTCCACACACCACCAAGAAATTTGGGTGGGTGGAAGAGACCCAGTACTAAACTTTGTTTTCAACTTGAACATTTAAGAATTTAGTACAAATATACAGTATAAAAATAATAAAGTATCTCATTGTTACAAACTCAGTTCAGCATCATAAACCATGCTGTACAAGCTACTATTATGTCAGAAAATTATCAGGTATCCATTAAATTAGCCCAGACTGTTCTCTATTGTCTAAGGACTTTTCATTTGTTTTGAAGACTAAATACAGAGTTCAGTGAAAGTTCTCGGCAGTGCTCACCACCTCAGCCACCCTCACCTGCCACTCCATCAGCGCGCCCTCACTGCAAGCCAATGAGAAGATGGGACCCAAGACTTAGTAAATCACCTCCTACAGGCAAGATGCTTCCTAGATAAGGACCTGGTTGAAAATTCTTTCCATATGACTCAGAGATAAAAATTAGGAAGAAAATTAAGTAACAATTCTGCAAACACATACATAAAGTTTACTTCTCAAAGCCCAACTCCACTAATTCTTGCTTAGTAAAGTTTACCTTTTAGAAAATTAAATCATGTGGTATGAGGAAATAGATATTGTAATGCAAAGGTTGATAGGGTGTAAGAAACAGATTTGATTTATATATCAAAATGAAAACTACAAAAATCCTTTGACCCAGCATTTCTACATAGAGAAATGAGCCCTGAGGGAATAATTTAACAAGTGTGCAAAGATCTTTTTAGCAGTATTATGTGTACTAGCACACAGTTGGAAATGAAATGAGTAAGAAAATAAATGTATATGCCTGTGCTGAATACATGTAAAAAATCACTATGCACTTACTATAAAGCCAAAGTAATACCAGCATAAAGATCAACAAACAGACCATGGAAAAGAACAGACAGCCCAGAAACAGACCTATGCTAATTTGTTCACTTGTTTTGTAACAATACGCCAAGGAAATCTGATTGTGCTTGAGTAACTGAATGTCTATAAAGGGACAATAAATGAATCTCAACCTCTTTTTCTTTTAGATAGAAATGAAAAAGCCAAGATGAAGACGAAGGAGAAAGTCTTCACAATTTGGAATTAAGCAAAGGTTCTTCAAAAGAGAGAGTAATCATAAAATAAGAAACTGAAAAATTGGAGCTAGGATGATGGCACAGTAGGTTCAACCGCTTGCTCTGTAAGCATAAGGACCTGGATTCAATCCCTAGCACCCATGGAAAAAGCCAGGCATGGCCACACACACCTATGTACTTCAGTGCTGAATGAGGCAGGACAGAATCACCAAGGTTTGCTGGTCAGCCAATATCACCCAAAAGGCAGGTCCAGGTTCAGTGAGAGACTGTCTCACAGCAATAAAGGGGAAGAGCAATCGAAGAGCACAACCAACATTCTCCTCTGGTCTCTGCATTCATACATGAGTCACATGCATTTACATGTACACACACACACACTAAATAAAAACCTGATAAAGTAGGTTATATCAAAATTAAAATTCCTCCTTTGAAAACTTATCAGTAAAATGGAAAAGGAAGCCACTTATATGACAAAGGACTGGTATTTTAGGATACATATATAACTTCTGCAACTTACTAATAAAAAGACACAGAACCTAACAAAACAGAAACAAAAAAAAACAAAAATACTTCACAAAGATATGCACATATATATATCAACCCACACAAAAGTTTCAACAATATAAGCCATTGCAAAACAACAAATTAAAACTCCACAATACAGTGCCATAAGGCACTCACCAGAATGGTCATAAGTAAAAGATTGTTGGCAAGGATGAGTGTTGGCAAGCAGCAAGTGGAACTTGCATTCACCCTTGGTGGAAGTGTCAAATACTGTCCTATACAAGTATCCTATGGCCCACTAATTCCATACCTCCCAAGAGGAATTGTGCAAGAAAGTTCATAGCATTCGTATTTATAATAGTTGAGAACTAGCTCAGGTATATATGAAAAAGAGAAAGAAAAAAGTTTTGGCTCTACTCAGTAAGGATGAATCTCAAAAACAATGTTAAGTAAAAAACAAAACAAAGCAAAAAACAACCATACACACCATGAGTTCATTTACGTGACATTCTGGAACAATTAAAAATAATAGGTGGTGGGAAAATGTCAGAACAATGGCTGCCTTTGAAAGCAGTGGGAGCTAGGATCTGGGGAACAGGGAACTCGGAGCCTTCTCTCCATGGTAGGAACAACTGATTAACTTGGTGAATGAATTCCATTTTGGAGCTGTCTCACAGGAATGTAGGGACGTAGGTTTTATTCCCCACAACCCAAGTAAACCAGATGTACATGGTGGCACATACATCTGGAGTTTGCAGTGGCTGGAGGTGCCCTAGCACACCCATTCACTCTCTCTCTCACAAATAATTAAATATAAAATTTAAAAAACTCCCAAACATTTACCTCAAGTATGTCTTTTCATTCTCTCTCCCTCTCTCTCTCATACACACACACAAAGCTACCTCCTTTTATGAGCCCAGTACTACTTAGCAGAGATCTCCAAATAGCTTGTAAAAAACAAAGCCACCTCACAAAGTATCAAATTTACCATGAAACGGCTGTTTGAAAGATTCTAAATGTAGAGATTTAAATTTGCTACCAAGCTAGACAACCAAGGCCTCCCAGGATGCCAAGGCTGCTATGCTGGAGGAACCAGTGCCTACTTAGTGCACTTGCTCTGGAATATGTGTCTGGACATTTCAAGGGCCACATCCAAAGGAAGTGTCCCAAATGGAAGAAACTGCATTGGTGTCACCTCATAAATTTTACTTTTAGTTTTATCAACTTTAAAATAAAATATTGATTTAGACTAGCCCTGTCCAGTAGAAATTTAATGCAGGCTACATTATTTGGAATTTTCATAAGCATATTTAAGACAAAAAAAGCAAAACTACTTTGGTAATATACTTTAACTCAAAATATTACCAGTTCAACATTTAATTTTTTTTAAAAAACTATTACTAAGACTGTATGCATTCTCTTTGCTTGGGTACTGTCTTTAAATCCAGTGTGAATTTTCTATTTTAGAGCACACGTCCCTCCCTGAACTAGCCATATTTCAAAGCTCAGTAGCTTGCTAACTGTGGCTAATGAATTGTATAGTACAGATCGATTGTTAACAGTCTTTACAGTTTTATAAACTTTATTACTTTTATTGTTGAAATTAACATTTTACACAAATACATGAAACCTCATACATTGAATGTTTTCATGCAACTCTTACTTGTATCAGGAAAGGTTCATGAATATCATTTAAAAACTCAGGGTGATTTCATTTTGTGCGCACATGTATTTGTGTGTTTGTGTGTATGCACCTGTGAGTACAGATGCATGCATCCAGTGTGCACGTATGTAAGGCTGGGGGTGGGAGGCTGTTGGGTGGCCTCCTCTCTTGCTCACCTGCCTGTTTCCTTGAGACAGAGTCTCTCACTGAATGCGGAGCTGCCGTTTTTTTTTGTTTTTTTTTTTTCTTTTGTCAAACTAGCTGACCTAGTCCCAGTGATTCTCTTGCCTCTGCTCCTCACAGGACTGGGTTTGTAGGGATGCATGGCCATGCCCAGTAACTTACATGAGTGCTAGAGAATAGAACTCAGGGAGAATCAGGCCCTCATGCTTATAAGACAAGTGACTTTGCCTGCTGAGCCATCCCCCCAGCCCCAGAATGATCTTGTCTTGAATCTGAAGCTTTAATCTGATCTTAATGTTATGCTAAGAATCATAAGATTGGTTTTCAAACAAACATCTAAATTTAGTGCCACAGTAAAAAAGCTTATTTAATTTCTGCTTTGTTTCATTTAGTCCAAATTACTCAGGCTAATTAGAGGGTTTTATATTAATGAATCAAAATGAAATCAGTATTTAATAATCAATATTATCAACTACTGGCAGCTTATCATCGGGAAAGGCCATGTTCATTAAAATAGGTGATATAAAGATGATAATTTCTAGCCAAGAAAAATGTATACACCATTATCTATTCCTTAATAATTATAACTATTATTGTTTGCATCCATAAGTAGGCTTCTTTACTTGTTTTAAGACAGGGTTTCATGTACCCCAGGCTGGCCTCATACTTGTTATAAAGCTAAGGATGATCTTGAACTCTTGACCTTCCTGGCTCCACCTTCTAAATACTGGGGTTACAGAAGTGCCTCACCATATCTGTAACTCCAGTTTTAAAAAGTTTTTTAAAAGTTCATTAATTTTTAAAATCACTTATAGTAAGTATAATCATACATCATCTCAATTACCTTTTAAGTTTGTTATACCAAACTTTACAGAAAATACATAGCTGTTCTCCCTGATATTACTATAATAATTTGACCTTCTCTCAAACTTATAATAGAACACTAAAGTAGAACCCATGGGTATTTATCATCATACTTATTATGTGACAGAATATTTTAAAGTGCATAAAACATTCTACATGCACTAAAATCATAAAAGGTATTTCTGCAAATCTCTAAAAGTTGGTTCAACATTATATATACTGAAAGCTGGCAGTAGCAACATATATTCATTTATTTATTGCAATGTAACTATATTGGTCCATAAGACATACTGTGTAAATTTGCCAGTTATTAAAAACAGTCTGTTGGAGTTAACCTTCTACATGACTTATATTATTTAAAAAATATTCAGCAGAGCCAGTCTGACACATATACCTTAAATTTTATTGCAGTTACTTGAAATTACTTCAGGCCATCATTTATTACATGACAGAAAACAGTGAAGATAGTGAGAAAGGCAAAGTTATAGAACTGTTAGTGTTGTGAGACCTGTGCCCAATACACTGCCAACCTTTAGAAGACATTCAGGGTGTGTTCAGTAATGGGATGGGACCACATGTGCCTGGTACTATCTATGTGAGTGTATACAAGCATCATGTCCTGCATTCATTATATAGATTCATTGGACATGAATGCATATACTATGTTCACATTTAATGTGTGTGTGTGTGAGAGAGAGATTTGTTAGGAAGAACTTTCAGTCTGATTTTGCAGTCTAAATTTGAGCTCTCCATTCAGGTGACACCAGAACTAAAATCTTTTTCCTGCTTCATTTGCCACGTATTCCCTTTATTCATCAAATATTTGTGTAACAGGCCCTATGGTAGCATGGAAATCATATACACTGCTATAAACAAGAGAACTGCTACTTGAGATTAAGAAATTTGCCCAAGGAAACATATCCTGTAAGTAGAAGAACCAAGTGCCAAATCTCACCAGTATATTTTCCCATTATCTCATGAAATGTAAGCCTATAACTGGTGAGGAAGAGTGGTAGTTAATTTTATGCATCAATTTGGCTAGGCTACAGTGGCTAGCTGCTTGGTTAAAACACAAATCTGGATGTTTCTGTGACTTAGTAAATGAGATTACCCTCTATACTGTGAGGGTGCTCACAGGCCTTAAGAGGAAAAGCTAAAAGTTCCTAGGGAAGAAGGAATTCTGCAGAAAGCCTGTCTGAATTTCCACCCACCTGACCGACACAGCAGAATTCACACTTAATAGTCTTTTCTTTAAAGTTTTTTGTTCATTTTTATTTATTTATTTGAGAGTGACCAAGAGAAAGAGGCAGAGAGAGAGAGAGAGAGAGCGAGCTCAGAATTCACACTTAATAGTTTTTTTAAAAAAAATTGTTCATTTTTATTTATTTATTTGAGAGTGACAGAGAGAAAGAGGCAGAGAGAGAGAGAGAGAGAGAGAGGAAGAGAATGGGAGAGAGAGAGAGATAGAATGGGTGCGCCAGGGCCTCCAGCCACTGCAAACAAACTCCAGACGCATGCAACCCCTTGTGCATCTGGCTAACATGGGTCCTGGGGAATTGAGCCTCGAACCAGGGTCCTTAGGCTTCACAGGCAAGCGCTTAACCGCTAAGCCACTCTCCAGCCCAGAATTCTCATTTAAGACTGCACCATCAGCTCTGCTTGTTTACAGACATTGGTCCACATTATAGATATTGGACTTGCCAGAATTATATACATCAATGTAAGATCAATTTTTTCCCTTTCAAAACAAACATACCCTAAACATATACAAATGTGAGGTTAGGGGCTGGGAAGATAGATCAATTGGTAAAATGCTTGCCTTGCAAACATGAGGACTTCAGTAAATGCTGAATGTGGTAGTATGTGTCTGTAATCCTGGCTAGGGAGATAGAGACGTGAGAATACTTGGAGCCTGCAGGCCAAGCTAGTCTAGCCTAATTGGTAAACTCCAGGCTAATGAGTGACTCTGTCTCAGAAAAGGCACAAGGTGCCTGAGAAGAAAGGCATCCAAGATTGTCCTCTGGCCTCCACATACACATACACACACATGTGCCCACAACATACATGACCACAACCACATACATGCAAAAAATTAAATTAAAAAAACATGGGGCTGGAGAGGTGGCTTAGTGATTAAGCGCTTGCCTGTGAAGCCTAAGGACCCCGGTTTGAGGCTCGATTCCCCAGGACCCATGTAAGCCAGTTGCACAAGAGGGCGCACCCGTCTAGAGTTCATTTGCAGTGGCTGGAAACCCTGGTGTGCCCATTCGTTCTCTCTCTTTCTCTGCCTCTTTCTCTCTCGGTCTGTTGCTATCAAATAAGTAAATAAAAAATAAACAAAAAAAATTTTAAAAAAGGAACAGAAATTGCCACTTAGAGTTACTGTTTAAAAAAAAACAAATGTGGTATTGGGAAGGCATCAAAATATAATGAGCAAGGCAGTACATAAAGATGAAAGTGGTAAGACCCCCAAATGAATTTACACATCAGGACAGCATCTTGGGTACAATGGCACTGAGGGGTCAGCAAAAGACAAGCAGTCAAAGGAAGAGGTGAATCAGTCAGGCAGTGTGGGTGCTGGCACCCATGGTCAGGACAGGCACGCTGTTGGGGCTGAAGGTGACACTGGATCCACCTGCCATCTACTAGTGAGAAACGTGAGAACATGGGGAAAGCCTGACAATTGAAGAGAAGGGTAAAACACTTAAAGTTCAAGAAAAGAAGGCATAGTGGGTGAGTGGGTAGGTGGGTGATACTGCTGGAATGAGAAAAACATTTATAACATGAAGAAAAGGAGCCCTTGAAGGAGCAAAGGGAGAAGGAAGTGGTTGGGAAAACAAGTCCCAGAAGAACGCATTTCCCAGGAGACGGGCTGCAGAGTACAGGGTAGGGAATAACTCTAGCTAGAAGCTAAATGCCGCTGTATAAAACAAGTGGTGCAGAAAGTCAAGAGACTGGTGTGTGGACTGCTCTCAAGCAGAAGTTCTAGGCCTATATTTTAGCTAGCCTTTATTTCCTAGGGAATTCAGAGGTGAGCCCATCCCTGAGAATCCTCTATGCACTGTGTATAATTCTTTAAAACTATTTTAATTTTTAAAATACCGTACTTTATTCAGATTTTACAAAGGAGTGTGGAAAGAGGAGGACTGAGAGGTAAGGGGACAGAAAGTGGAGAGAACACCACGTGGAGCCCAAAAGCTCATGTGTGCCACATGTAGCTCAGGAGTCCATGTGAGCAGATACAGATCTGGGGAAAATAGTGGGTTAAGAAAAGAAAGTTCAAGGAGCTCCTGCCATGTGGGGAGCTCAGGATGAAAAGAACCCGTATGGAGAGGGTAGGGCCCCTCCCGGCTGGGCCTGGACTAGGGCCTAGGCCAAGCCCCTATCCGCCAGCCCAGGAAAAACTCACCTCGAAGTTTCCAAGTGATCAGAGAGTGAGAGAATGCCCTCTCCTTGCAAAGGTATTTGTAACCCTAGGGAGGTGAACCAGAAGGGCAGCTGTTTGGTTAGGGCTAGGAGCTGTCTCAGGAAGACATTAGCTCTGGTACCAAGTTCCAGGGGCTAAGCTTGACCAACCACGATGTTTACATCCTATGAGAGACCTAAAACTATTTTTATTTATTTGCACACAAAGGTAGAAAGAAGAGAAACAGACAGAGAGAATGGGCACACCAGGGCCTCTAGCCACTGCAGACAAATTCCAGATGCATGCATCACTTTGTGCATCTTGCTTTATATGGGCGCTGGAGAATCAAACCCCTGTGGTTAGGTTTTGCAGGCAAGTGCCTCAACTGCTGAGTCATCTCTTCAGCCCCAAAATATGGTTTAAAAAAACATTTATGAGGTCCATTTTCTGCCAGTCTACTTACTTAGCTAATATGGCCTAGAATGTTCAGTTGCTAAAAAACATTTTCGCTATTCCTAATGTTAGGAAACACAGTATATTATGAGGAACATTTAGCAAAATATGCTCCTTTCTGCCAGTGACTAATAAAACATATTGCAGTCAGGTATTGTTTTATCACTTGTGCAAAAAATATTAAACAGAAGTTTTAAAATGAGATTTCAACCACATGGGTTGTTATATTTTAAATTCTGGAAGTAGCTATTTGGTATTAGTGGTAACAATAAACTAACATTATAATATATAATAAAACAACCTAATATATATTAAATCTATTTTCAAGTGTTAATATGATTAAACTTGAGATTAATGATTAGTCAATGAGTTTTCTCTCTAATTACTTTCTTACCTGAGAATACTAAAGCAATTCTACAATATGTGGTTTTTTCCTTAAGTAGTGAAGTAATTTACACATTTTTCTCACACACACCTAAGCAAGAGATGAAGACTAGATGAGGACTCGAATCTTTAAATTCTCCAATGATGCATCAGCTAAACCAAAAAGACAACTTTACTCATGTTAAAATATTTTATTATAACAGCAATCTTCAAAAGCAGATACAAAAGATTCTATTATGCTTGGGTTTTAAAACATAAATAACCAATTTAATGCATCACTAATGATGTACAATAGAGGCCTTCTGCAGCACTAATTCAGAGATGGATGCAATCTGCCATAGACTTCAAAGTAACCAATTTGGTAATAAGAAAACACGTCTTTTGTGCAAGCTTTCCTACTTAAAAAAATTGCAGAGATCCTCACAGTAGGATACTTACCAAAATAAAAGCATTGAATCCTCATTAAAGTGTCATTTAATAAGACAAAGAACAAAGTACTTTACGTCTCCAAATTTTATGTGGCATTATGCTGCTACATGCAATTGCAAAGAAAATGTTAATGACAAAGTATGATTGACTTTAGAATTATGTTTATACCCAACGCCTTAAAATTTTACAAATCAACTGCATTTGTTATCATGTTACACACCCCCTATAACCCAGTCCAGATGCCTTATTGTGAAAGCAGACTAATATATTTCATGTCTCTGCACAATGACTCCTTCTGTAGCATGTGTAAATCAGCAAATTCCTGGACTCCCAACTTCTGCAAGTAAAAGCTCAGGTCAGCATTTATGCACACATCCTATGATGGTATTTAACATGTTTGTTTTTACCTGTCATGAATTCATTGTGTTGGGGCTTACTGGTGTGAGGGGATAAAATTCAAAAATGATTTTCAAGTTTCTTTAATAAGATTATTTGTTCCTCGACCACGATCAAATGTCATTACCTTTTGGCCTACAAATGTCAACCAAAATAATGAAATCAATGAAGACGAAAACATTTTCAGTTATGTGTTGTTTCTTCTCCAGGAATAGCTACTGCTGGAAAAGTACCTACTATTCCATAAAGGAACAAGAGAGGAGCCGCTATTCTCCTAGCCAAAGGAGGGGTGTGTTCAGAAGTAGCATTCAGGAGCTGCTTCTAGACACACAATCTAAAGTACCTCATTTGCGGAAAACACTTTTATTTATTTATTTTTGCATGTGTGTGTGTTAAAGTATGTGCGTGGTATGTGGTGTATGCATGTGCTTGCATGTGGAGGCCAGAGAAGAACATGGGGAGTCCTTCTCTCATTGTCTATCCATGTACTTTCCTGAGACAGGGTCTCTCCCTCAGCCCAGAGCTGCTGTCAGTCAGTGAGGCCTCTTCAATTCTTCAACACCCCCTCTCAGCCATAGATGGGGGTTACAGATGTGTGTGTGGCCCATGCCCAGCTTTTTACATGGTTTTTGGGGAGTTGAACTTGGTGGTTTCCAGCCTAAGATACACTCATACTCAAGTGACAAGATCACCCTCAATTAGTGAGCCATCTTCCCTAGCCTGAAAAACATTTTCTTAGAGATTGGAACTTTTTTTTTTTTTTTCGAGGTAGGCTCTCACTCTAGCCCCAGCTGGCCTGGAATTCACTATGGAGTCTCAGGGTGGCCTTGAACTCACAGTGATCCTCCTACCTCTGCTTCCCCAGTACTGGGATTAAAGGCGTGCGCCACCACGCCCAGCGAGATTGGAACTTTTTTATAGCTAGTAATTCAGAGGCAGAATAAACACTCACAAGATTACAGAGGGGCTTGTCTTTATTGCACAATAAAGGGAAAACATTTAAATTAGCTGATTTGATCCACACAGATATTAAAGATTATTCACAGGGCATTATTATATTTATTACACAGACCTAGGGAAAACACTCCCTCAAATTCATTTGCTCTGTGATTTCTGATTAATGCAGCTTGGCTATTGCTGGTGCTCTGTGCCAAGGAGTCAGGCAGACTGCCATACACACCTGCAAATGTCCATAGCCAACCTTGACCCACTGGACAGAATTCTGATTCTCTGTCCTGCTGTCAAAGACACTTCTATGTCTGGTCAACACCTCAGAAGTGAAGAGCAAGACTCCTCTTTGCTCACAAAGCCTGGTCCCTCCTCGTCTCAGCGCCTGAGCCCCACTGGCCAGCGTTGCTACTGGACCCAAAATTATTTTTGCCTCTTCCTTAAAATTCCTCAAGTGTTTTGCTATCATTCACTTGCATTACAGATTTTCTTCCATTCACACCTTTACATGCTTACTGTCACACTTGCCTTACTTGCAGGAGACATTAATAAAGATTCACTGGATCAACTACCTTCTGTGTTAACTTTTACTCAGGATTATTCTTGAGTAGTCATTGCAGAAACCAGTGTGAAAACTGTTCCTGATGGTAATCTCCCTTTAAAAAGCAAACAACTGAGGAGCTGGAGATGTGACCTGGTTGGTAAACTACATGCCATGCAAGCATGAGGACCTAAGCTCAGATTCCCAGAACCCATATAAAAAACTGAGTATGGGGCTGGAGAGATGGCTTAGAGGTTAAGGTGCTTGCCTGCAAAGCCCAAGGACGGATGTTCGATTCCCCAGTACCATGTAAGCCAGCTGCACAAGGTGGCACATGGGTCTGGAGTTTATTTTCACTGGCTAGAGGCCCTGGTACACCCATTCTCGCGCTCTCTCTCATGAATGAATGAATGAATAAATAAATAAAAAGGCTGGATATGATGATTGCACACCTGAAATCACAGTGCTGGGAAGGCAGACACAGGAGAATCCTTGGGTTTGTTGGCTAGCTTGTCTTGCTGAATCAATTTTTGAGACCCTGTCTCAAAAAGTAAGGTGGATAGAGATTGAGTAAGACACCCAATGTTAACCTCTGACCTCCACATGCATGAGCACACACATATACATGCATCTGCATACCCTTGTGCCCACATGCACATGAACATGCAACACATGCATATCACATACACATGCAAAAAAATAAATTTATAAGATAACTTGTGAAAAAAATCAGACAGAAATGATTAATCCCTCAACCATAAATTTGATTAGATGTGAGACCTTTAGCAACAGTCATTAGGGACTAAGCAATAGGCCCCAAAGATAAGCTTTTTTTTTAAATACAAACAAGACAGAGCACACAGAGTAGTATACATGGAAGGCATCACTTGGCACATCACAGTGTTCCATAATAAAGTTTTGTCGAATATATTCCTTATCACTCTGCTAAAATGACCAAATTTTAAAATCTCCAAATCAATGAGGCTTAGAGTAATATCAAGGCTCATTTCCTGTGATGATGACAGATGGTTATCTGTTAGCAGTTCCATTATCTATATCAACTGAGGAGCTGCACTGGAAGAATTAATTAAATAGGGGTTATTTTCACAGACCTAAACAGTGACTCACAATTTGAAAATTGCTCAAAAGCCACAAAAGAACACCCAAACATCCTGCCTCTTGTTTGAAAATCAACAATTGTTCCTTTAAAGAATTTAATTCTTTTATTTATTTTTTTTGGCACTCAGGGACCCTGAACAAATATTTGATGAACAGATGAATAAATGATCAACTGCTTTTAAAATTGGGATATTTAATTAGAATTCTTGAAATGATGCAATGCAAGTTTCTGGGCATGTGTGTCAGGGGAAGGAACAGCAACTGTCTGCTGACTGGGGTTGCAGAGCTGTTCCTCCCCGTGTTGAACTGCTTGCACTCAGTACAACAATGCTTCCAAGCAAAGTGTCACCATTTGCAGTCCACACCGGGGAGCCTTTACAAGGGAGACAGTTTCCATTAGAATGAAAATAGCAGTCTGCTTGCTGCCTTTATACAAGGACAAAAGCAGAGAAAGGAGGAAAATGCCACTAATGTTATTATCAAAATAAATGAATAATCTGATGACTAAAAGAAAACTTTTGACTAGCCCATTTTGTCTCAGGCTTTGTTAAATTAAGTATATTCTAACTCCCATGTAACTAATTAAACTTCCAGAAACATTTTATGTACATGAAAGTACAGGTAGAATGGCTAGCTGGTGAAAGACACCAGGTTAGAAACAACTGAGAATTCTCCACTAACTACGAGATACAGTAGTTTAATTATCAGAGCTTAGGGATGTTCCATAACATTTCCCAAGGATACTTGGAACAAACTGCTAATAATCTCTCTTTAGTATTTTTTATAAGAGAAACATCCAGTGGCCCAACGCATTCCTATTACTATAAATGATCAACCCAAGATACGTCTTAAACCCTCCTTCAGTTTAAGAGTTTAGGAATTATGTGGAGCCTGAATTTTGAATCTGGTGTTTGGATTCTTCTAAGTTATGGTAACAAGGAAGAGGGGACACTGTCTGCAGCTTACTTTTGCCACCTAGTGGGGGAGGCAGTTTCATGGTTAGGTTTTATATTCTACAATGACTGGCTTTAAGATAGAGATTAGCTTTCTATAAGATGATCAAACATTCTTTCCCTTTTGAAATACATAATTGCTTTCTTCATACAGGCACGTCCCATGCCCACTGCCTCTTTTCCCTACAATGATTAATCTAGGACATTCAAGGTAAATATAGAACCTCTGTATATGTACTTATCATTTGTAATTTTTTAGGAACAAGTTGACTGCCGTGTATCTAACTGTTCTCCTTCCCCTGAGTGGCAGCATCTCATGCAACTCACTCCTGTTTCTTATTCTCAGGTGGGGACCAAATCTACATACTTATCTCTCGTTTCTCACTGTGGCTCTAATGTTCAGTTATCTGGACATTAGCTCTGGAATGCACATGTCATGTGACAGAAACCAAAGTCATCATTCTCCCAAAGAAACAAGAGCCAGTCCTTTGGAGACACAGCGGTAGCTGTGTCAGGACTAAAGCACAGTCATAGCTACACACGGCAGAAGAGACGTCTCTCCCGCAGTTTGTAAAAGTGAATGGAACAACCAGAAGCAGGTGCTGGCTGGAGGAGGCATGATGCCCTAGAGTTAGGTGGAGCACCAACAGCAGCGACTGATGTCAGGCACAAAAGCTGAAATAGGCCACACAGCTACAGCTTAGAAAACTGGAAAGGAGGGAGAAGAGGGCCAGAAGGCAGAGCACAGCTCAAGTCTTGAAGCCTGAGGTCTGCACCAGCTCAGAGGGCTGAGGACTCCCACAGAAACACGTGGGGACATCTGCTTTATCATTCCACCTTTGTCTAAATCTCTCTCTCTCTCTCTCTCACATACACACACACACAAAATAAAAAAATGAATAAATAAATAATAAAAACCCACAGTTCCCTCTGACACACTGTTGAAGAGTTTAACATTTCTGACCTAAATAAAATGACTATGTACCCAAAATACCATTATCATGAATGGCTTTACAATGAAAGCAAATTATTTTAAAACAGCTTTACTTAGATTAACTTACATACCTTAACATTCATTCCTTGTGAGTAGTTTTAGTCAGGTTAGAGACTTATGCAAACATCAATCTGGTCTCAGAACATTTCTGTCAGCACACAAAGCTCCTCTGCTCTATTTCTAGCTCACAGAAATCACTAATGTGCTTTCTACTGCTATAGGCAATTGTCTTTTCTGGGAATTTCATACTAGATGTGGTCTCATGTCTGGTCT
Organism: Jaculus jaculus; assembly: GCF_020740685.1. Classification (NCBI taxonomy): domain Eukaryota; kingdom Metazoa; phylum Chordata; class Mammalia; order Rodentia; family Dipodidae; genus Jaculus; species Jaculus jaculus. The sequence goes on from NC_059103.1 coordinate 144,085,454, forward strand.
TTAATATACAATGTTTTAGGTTCACTCATGTTACAGCATGGCTGTAATTCTTAGTTCAGGATTTCATCCTTTTCCAATCCCGAATAGTATTTTTTTGTGTGGGTCAAGGCACATCTCGTTGGCCAATACATCAAGTGGTAAGCACTCGGGTTGTTTGTGGGTTTTAGCTACTAGACAAGTCCTTGTTTACATGCATGTGTATTGTTCTGGGTAGACATTAAAGACTGGAATTGTTAGATCAGGTGGTCAGTTTATGCTTCACTTTTAAAGAAACTACCAAACAGTTTCCCAAAAGTGGTTTTATAGTCTTGCCTTGAACCCATAAACATCCGAGTTTCTCTACCTTCTGGCTGACATGTGATATTATCTGCCTTTTAAGTCCAGCCATCTTTGTGGGTGTGCAATGGTGTCGTATCATGGTTTTACTGTGCATCCCTGATGGTCAATGTCAAGGAGCATCTCCTCTTGTACTTATTAGTGAGCTGTATATTTTCTCTGGTGAGCTACCTACTTGTATTACTTACTTCAATTCAGTTGCCTTCTTTTTTAAAAAAAATATTTTTATTTATTTATGACAGTGAGAGGAAGAGAGAAAAGGGGCGCACCAGGTCATTCAAGCACTGCAAATGAACTCCAGAGGCATGTGTCACTTGTGCATCTGGTCTACATGGTTCCTGGGGAATTGAACCTGGGTCCTTTAGCTTTGCAGGCAAGTACCTTAATTGCTAAGCCATCTGTCCAGCTCTCAGTTGCCTTGTTTTAATGAGTTGTAGAAGCCCTTTTATAACCTGGACACAATGTATTTATTAAAATACATAATTTTAAAATAATTACTTCTAGTTAGAGGTTTTTGTTGTTTGTTTGTTTTGAGACAGTGTCTCTCTGTATCCTAGGTTTGCCTAACTCACTATGTAGCCCTGTCTGGTCACAAACTCATGGATGGCACACATCCTGACAGTCTTAGTCTCCCAGTGCCTGGATTACAGGCATGAGCTATCATACCTAGCTTCTCTTGTCACTTTCTTTCTTTTAGTACTTTTATTTTTATTTACTTACTTGAGAAAGACAGAGAGAGAGGGGGAGACAGAGACAGAGAATGGCACTCAGGGCCTCCAGCCATTGCAAACAAACTCCAAATGCATGTGCCTCCTTGTGCATCTGGCTTATGTGGATCCTGGGGAGCTGAACCTTGGTCCTTTGGCTTTGCAGGCAAGCTCCTTAAAGGTTAAGCCATCATTCCAGCCCTCTTGTCACTTTCTCAATGTTGTCTTTGAAAGACAAAAGTTTTAAGGTTCAATGAAATCCAGCTTCCTAGTCTAGCTCTTTGCTTTATTCAAGTTCATAAAAATTTCTCAAGTTTCTTTCACAGATTTCATCGTTTCAGGTTTTAGAGTTAACATTTTGAGTTACTTTTTCATATGGTATGAGGCAAGAGTCTAAATTCATATTTTTCATATGGATATTCGATTTTTCTACTGCTATTTATTGAAAACACAATCTCTTCTCCATTAATGTTCCTCAGCACTTTTGTTGAAGATTCAATGAACACAAAAACAATGGTTTCTTAACAGAGCATGACCATGGCTCCACTGGTCCACACACATCTCCATCCTTACACCACGAACACAGTAGGATTGCATCATGATACAACTTGAAATCTAACAGCAAAAATCTTCTCTTTTTATTCTTTTCAAAATTGCGGAGCTCTTCACATTTCTATAAATTTTAGGATCAGCTTGTCAATCTGTCTGCATCCAACAAAGCCTACTGGGATTTTGTTACTGCACTGAATGTATCAGTTTGAGAAAACTGCCAACTTAATAATATGAAATTTTCTAGCCCACGAATGCTAAGTACCTGATATGTATGTAGATCCTTTTGAATTTCTCCCAGCATCATTTTCATTTTCCGCATAGAAGTCTAGAAATTGATTTCTATGCATTTGATGCTATTATGGACCAAACAACCTTCTTGATTTCATTTAGGAATACTTCTTATATAATTTTTACATATTAATCTGTAGATTTTTATTATGGCTGTACCTTTATTGTACTTAGTTCTAATAAATGTGTGTTTCCTAGGGGTTTCTCTATACTGGATCATGCCATCTGCAGATAAGACAGTCTGCTTCTAACTTTCCAAAGTACATGCTTTTTCTCCCATCCCCTCCTCTTTCTCTGCCATACCACACTGGCTACAACGTCTACTACAATGTGCATGACAGTGAGACCAGACTTTGTTGTTTCATTTCCAACGTCAAGAGGAAAGCATTTGTTGTTGTTGTTTTTTTTCCTATTAAGATAATATTAACCCTAGGTTTCGCTGTTTGTACTTCTTTTTCACACTAAGGGAGTTTTTCTTTATTTCCTAGACCAGTTTTTAGTAAGGAATAAAGGTTGAATTTGTTTATGCTTGCTCAGATAATCATGCAGATTATCTCTTGTCTGAATACAGTATATACACTGATTGGTTGTCTGATGTCAAGCCAACTTTGACAATAGTGTTTCACATGTTGCTTGATTTGCATTGCTTGTGATGCTTAGTTTACTTTTTTGTTTGTTTCTAATATTTTAGTTTTATGTATTTACTGAAAAGAGAGAGAGAATCAGAGGAAAAATGGGCATGTCAGAGTCTCTAGCCACTGCAAAGAAATTCCAGACGCATGCATCAGCATGTACATCTGGCTTATGTGGGTTCTGGGGAATGCATCCTGCATCCTTAGTCGGCGCAAGCAAGTGCCTTAACTGCTAAGCCATCACTCCAGCTCTTTTGTTTGTTTTTATGAGACAAAGTTTTACTATGTATCCCAGGCTAGCCTTGAATTTGCAATGTTCCTGCCTCAGGCTTCCAAGTATGACTGACCTGTAGTCTCAGCACTTGACTTGGCTGGCCTGGCTGGGCCTGTGTTTGCTTTTTCCACTGAATTTTTTTTTTTTAATTCCAACAAATTTATCATGAAAGTCCATAGGTTCATTTTGCGCATCTTGCATCTGCTAGTGACTTATTCTAGTAAATTTTTCATTTCAATTATTATGTTTTTCAACTCCAAATGCTCCCATTTGATCTTTTAGCAATTAATTTCCATCTCTGCATTGAGATTGTCTGTTGGCTGAGTCATTGTTGCTACGTTTTCTTTTGTTCTTTAAGTGTGGTTTACCCTTAACTCCCTGAACATGTTTATTGTAGCTGCTTTGAAGTCTTTGCCTGCCAAGTCTAACATCTGGGCTACTCAAAACAGTCTCCAATGACTGCTTATTTCCTCTAAGTACTGGTCACACTTTTCTTTATATATCTTTTGATTCTTTTAATTGGAAATTGGAAATTTCAATATCTTGCAGTGGATCTGGGTTTTCATGTTCTCCCCTCAGTGCTACAGTTTTCTGGCTTATTAATTTTCTTGGACTAAATCAGTCAGATGTTTTCCTCACAGTGCAAGGCTACTGATATCTACTCGATTTTTAAACTGTCACTTGTAGTTTCAGCCTGGGTTCTGCTTAGCTTCCTCAGCTACACAGCTCACTAGCCAGTCACTACTTGTGCTCAGGCACCAAAGCTAGTGAGGTTTCACTCTGCCAATGGGTCTGAGTCGGGACCACAAGACAAGGTTAAGTTACTTTCAAGGCGTCCCCAGCAATTACTTTCTGCCAGGCCCTCTTACATCTCTGCATATGTGCAGAACTTCCTAGTCAACCAGGGTGTATAACTAGGCTGAGCCCTCTCTGTTCTCCCCTGCCTGTATGACCTTGGTCAGGCTGAAATGGGTGATAAGTTTGCCAAGGCTCCTATCACTGTGCCATTTCTCAACTCTTCCTGATGGATTACTGGGTAGTCAGCCAGCCCACTTTTGGTCTCAAACAAGAGTAAAACCTCAGCTTCACTTGGTTTCTCCTTAGCCTGTCTTGTTTGCCACTAAGTTGTCTACTGTTACAATGCTGGTGGGCATGAGTGTCTCACATTCCACATCACAGAAACTGCGGTTTTCATGGTTTCCTTTGACCCCCAGAGAACAACTGTGCTGAGCCTCGGGGCAGGAATGAGAGTACTGCTGGTCAGGAACACCCCAGAGTCCCACTTTTCTACCTGAAGTATAGCTGTTTTTCTATAAATGAATGCCTCTCAACTTATTGAATGCTTTTACCAATTTCCAGAGCCCTAAATGTGCTGTTCTCTGACAACTCTGTCCATTTTTATTGTTGCTTTTTTTAAAAAAAATTTTATTTATTTATTTGAGAGCGACAGACACAGACAGAAAGACAGGTAGAGGGAGAGAGAGAGAATGGGCGCGCCAGGGCTTCCAGCCTCTGCAAACGAACTCCAGACGCGTGCGCCCCCTTGTGCATCTGGCTAACGTGGGACCTGGGGAACCGAGCCTCGAACCGAGGTCTTTAGGCTTCACAGGCAAGCACTTAACCGCTAAGCCATCTCTCCAGCCCTTATTGTTGCTTTTTTAGAAGGGGGATTTGCCTAGCTCTTACTCTGCCTTCTTGGTTTGGGCTTTTATCACCCACGTTAATTCTCTTTTTCATTCTGTTTTATTCAGCTGGTCTTCTGTCACACTGCTCTGGAAAAGTCACTGCTTTCCTTGTCACCTTCAGTGATGCCCATCAAGGAAGTCAACCACTCCCAAATGACTACGTGAGGAGCCTTCCTCCCCCTCAGTCAACTCGGCATCTGGCCACCAGACTGACTTTATGGACAACATCACAATCACATCCCTTGCTCCTGAATGAAGAATGACCCCGCTGCAAGGAGCTGTTCAGTTTCGCATTCAAGCATGCACTCAGCTGGCTGGATCTCGTGCAACACCACTTATGATAGAAGTTCCCACCAGACAAACACCCTTTCTCCTCCCCCCACAGTATTTGCCAGCTTCCATGTTGTTCCCCTATGTGGAATGTCCTTGTGATTTAGCTTCCAATGTCTGGTTTGTCAATCCCTAAAAGAGACATTTTATGGACTAGATGAGGCCACTGCTCTTGATCACCACTATGATCCACAGCCTTTCAACACTTACACATTAAAAAAAAAAAAATTTGTATTGGCTTGAAATGAGATGTCATTTATTTTATGTATGTATTTTGTTGTTTCCCCAATACTATTTTTCCCTTTTAAGACTTCATTTTTAGAGCAATTTTAGGCTCATAGTAAAGTGAGCAGGAGTCATAGCTCCCATATAATACATGTTCAACTTCAGTCATACTTAACTTGTGGGGTTTCATTTTACAGAAGTGAAAATATGTCTTAGCATCTAGAACAGTAGTGAACAGGATCAACACAGAGTTAGTTGGTGCTTAAAGCTACAGGACTGCCAAATGAATGAACTAAAATGCTTTCAAAATCACCTGGGAATCTTTTTTCTTTTCTTTGAGAAGTTAACTCTATTTTACTTCTGAAAGCAACGCTGATTTTAAAAATAATAATTATTATGACATAGAAATCAACCAATAAGGAGCTACGAGTATAGCTCTGTGGTAGAGCATTTGCCTGGCATGCATGAGGCCCTTGGATCAATTTCCAGCACTGCTAAATAACTTAATTAGTGACAAAGATCAACCTATCAAAGTGAATAACAAGATGGAGTCCTAAAAACTGCTGGTCCAAGAAAGGGCTTGGTAGTTCCTAGATAGGGGAAGACGCCTGAGGTTTGGGATGAGGTCATGATGGTAGGGGTAACAAATGAGGTAGCACTGACTTGCCAAGGGATATAAAAGCCTTTAAACTTTCTAATGATTGGCACAATGATCAAGGGGCATACAACAGCAGTTCAGCCAGCACACAGACTGCTGAAAATCTCTGAATTTTAAAATAGCTGCAGAATGTAATATCCATAAAAAGGAATTTTGTCAATCTTGGGCTGTTTGGAATTGAGGAGCAATGTGGGAATGCTCTCTGAAATAACTGAAGATGACGCAGTGAGTGGTCAGAGTCTAGTATTAGGGAAGTAGTGCCAGATCAGAGAATATGACACTGCCTACAGGCCTGAACAAGTTAACAAGGGTAAATTCTAGGACATAATGGGAAGCAAAATAAGGAGATGGGATCACCCAAGTAGAGGAAGAAAATCATGGGCCAGTGTATGAGCAATCCATCATCCAGGAAACAGAAATGTATCAACAAAGAGACACTGACAGTGTATCAGCAACCTCCATGAGGAGAACATTTTCCTATCTGCTTTCCATAAACAATTCCCCTCACGCAGGTTACCTTACAGTTCAGATGAAAATATGAACACTCTGTAGGTGAGAGAAGGACCAGAGAGGAATCTAGTCAGTATATTCATCTTTTATAATGAAAAACGAGTGTGAGTCGTTTTGTTTGTTGTTTTGGTCCTGGGATTGAACACAAAGGCATCATGTATGCTAAGCACAAACTCTACGAATGAACTACACTCTCAGCCCTTCAAGTTGGGTGTTCACAGAGTGGTGATACTTCTTATCAACCAGCAGTGACCTGATAAGGTTTGCTGGCTGCATATCTCAGTACCATCTATGAAAAATAACTGAAGATGTGTTTTAACAATGCCATGCCCTTGTAGCTTAATTTACATATGTTAAATATTTTGGAATTCAAAAATGCCTTCAAATTCCTTACATCAGAGGATATAAAGGAGAAGAAAATTAACTAAAGAGTATTTTAAAATATGTGATCTGCAAAAGCAATAGCTGCCAACATGGAAAGAGAGCAAGCCAAAGAGCAATCAGCAATGAAAGAGTAGTGCTGAGATTGTGAAGTATAAACAGTGAGTGGTTTGTTCAAAGAATTTTGGACAGGGGCGAAGGCATGACTTAACTGAAGGTGCATTGCTAAGGGAGAGAGGTTACTGGTTTTCACTTTTAAATAGTGGAATAAATCATGCACAACACCATAATTAGAATTTATGAGGAAGGCAATACTCCGTAGGTTGTAAAGGTGACCTCCAGTGGGCAGTAATGCTCTCAAATCTGTGGCCTAGGGAACTATATGCCATTGATCGTCACTTTTAAAAAGATTATATAGGCAACAGTTCTCCACTATAACTTTCACATCCATTTAGGCAATTATATGCATATGGTATTTATTGGTTTAATAATGTATCTGGTTCTGATTCATTAGTGTGAACTGTTAACAGAGATTTTTAGAATATTTCCCCAGTGATCTTCAAATCAACATCAAACACAGAGACATACAGAATGGTAAGAACACTAAATTCCTACCTAAGCATTTTTAATTTAGAGGGGGTATTAAAAGTTAGAATATTTAATTAGGAACTAAGGAATTAAAGTCATGGTACATTGTATGCAGGTCCCAGACTGGCAGAATTTACCAGAAAATCTAGAAAACTTTTCTGATGCTATTTATACTTTGTCTCCTGTGAAATCATGAACATGAAATTATCTTCATGTGGGAAACAAGAAGCTCCAGGCATACTGAGGTACATATTATGTAATCAGACTCAGTCAGTCTTTTTCTTTTAAGTGTAGTTGAGAAAAGCCAATTTTCTTTACCTAAAAATTCACCCATCTTACAAGTTAAAATAGGTATTATTTCTCATTCCAAGAAAAAAAGAAGTGGGAAAAGAAAGTAATGTGTAAGTTTGTGGGCTTTGACTACAGTCCAAAATTATTTTATAGCTTAAATTAATAAGTCACTTGTGTGCACAATATCATTGGATATATGCAACCTCTTAGAAATGTGGTCATGCTGTACTAAGCATAAATGAAATTATGAGTCAGTTATAAAATACACAATATTCAATCTTGCCACTACCTTCCCCTGTAAGTCACTGTTGGTTCTAGAAACTGCTTATGCATCTGAAAGGAAAGAAATGAAAGACCAATACAGAAACAACTGAATATCCCCTATTACTTAAAAACAGAAAAGTCCTGCTATGAAGCATTTCTAAATGGGATTTCAGCAGGGAGACAAAAGTAACCTTTGCTACAGGCAAACTCTTTCAATGCTCTGATGAATACTGATGAAGACAGGCTTATTTACTATTCCCTTAGAGAATAAAATTGGTTTCCTCCGTTGAGTAAATAAATCCAAAGCCCACAGTCAAGTCTATTGTGCTATCACATGGGCAGCATTTCCAGGACACTGGCTCATTCTGAAAGAGAATGAATTCTGACCATGTTTAACCTAACATTTGATACAAAATCCAAAAGCTGAATGCTCAAGTCTCTGCCTTCTAATGCTAGGATGGAACTGGCAAACCTCTTCTGCAGAGGAGCAGGTAGGACATATCATAGGCTCTGCAGGCAGCAGGGCCTGGAGGACCTACTTACCTCCACCTTGGAGTGGGGAAGTGGCCACTGTCCAGACCTATGGAATGGTGGTGGCTATGTCCCAGTAAATGTATTCATGAGCACTGAATTAAAATTCTACATAATTTTCACATTTCACATGAAATGTTACTTTCGACCATTTCAAAATGTCAAAGTCATTCTTAACTTGGTTGGTAGATGGAACCTGGCCCTGACTCCTCTTCTAGTCTATCAACTAACAACTATCTAGTGGTGGGAAGGAGTTGCTGATGATGCTCCTGCTGTGGCGTATTTTTTAAAGCCACTGAAGTCCTTAATTGTAAGGCATGTCTGGAAACAACTAAAAGTTCACATAATAAAGTTAAAAGTCAGCATAAAAATTTGATTTTTACAATATAGTTCACACAGAGAAAATATTTTATAATATAAAAACATGCTCCCAAAATAAACATTAAATCTCATTTGCCTTTTCTTGGGGTGTGTGTGTGTGTGTGTGTGTACATACATATGTGTGTACATGTGTGGTGTATGCACATATGTATGCTGATGTGCACGCTCAGGGTTCACGTGTGGAGGCCACATGAGGATCAATACCGCTGTTCTCTTCTATCGTTCTTCCACCTATTTTCTTGAGAAGAGTCTCTTCTTGAACCTGGAGCTAGCACATGTGCTATTTCAGCTACACTGGCTGAGCCGTGAACCCCAGCAATCCTCCTGCCTCTCCCCACCACTGTGCTAAAGTCACAGGTACCACGGCCACACCCAACTTTTTATGTGGGTCCTAAGGATCAAACTCAGGTCCTTATGCTTATGTAGCAAGTGCACTTAGCCATGGAGCCACCTCCCAAGCCCATCATTTGTCATTTTGGTGTATCTCCTTTGGAACACTAATTCATGAAAAGAAAAGCTCAGGTTAGATTTTGAATTCTGTTAGCTTCTAGAAGCTGTCAATGGCAGCAGCCACATGCAAGATTTTGCACCCCACAGCACTGGCTGGACACACAGACCTGGAGAAGCAGCCACATCTCTGAGTGTGTCTACATCTGTGTGACACTTGAGTGCCGGGTCCAGGGTAGCTGTCTCTAGATGTGGGGAGTTGGGGGCCCTATGATGATGAAATGCCACTCAAGACATCTCCTACAACTAATGTGCCTCCTTAGATTCTAAGGAATGTGCTCATGAGCCACATCACTCGGTGAACTTGTGCTCTGTGTGGCGGTCAGAAAGCAGTCCTTGCACTCAAACAAAGTAATTCAGGAAACCAAGAAGGACATGCTCATATGTATGGTAAGTCAGAAAAATAAGAGACTGTAATTCCTTAGGATAGTTACATGTAGTCAGAGCACATGACTACTTTGAGGGCAAAATATGGAACATGGGGATTCTTTCATTAAAAAAGTCCTTATGGGGTACCAGCAAAGAAAACCTGTTGGTCAGACATTCCATTTCTCTCATAGATTTCACCTCAGACTCTATGAAATCTAAACCACTCTCCTTTTCTTAGAAATCCAATTTAAATGCATTCCACCAACATATATTGAATATGTCCTAAATGCTCAAGCATATGACCCTGACCTCACTTCAAGAAGACTGCTGGTGAGTAGGTTCGACCAACATGATGATTCTGGAAGCTCACACAGTTACTGTCTACATCATACAGACTCTTCAACAGAACCCAATGAGTACAACAGGTGACACCCCAGAGTTACCTACACTGCTGTGTTGACCATGGTGCTTGTGCGTAATTGTTTGAGATAGAGTGCAGGGCAATTATAAGAAAGCTCTATATTAAATTAACAATGAATTGCAAACATGAAGTCTAAACTAATATCAATGTACTAAGATTACTGCTCCCCCACACAAGCCGTTCTGATGCTCTCAGAAGTAAGACTGTGTAGAAGTTGAAGGATGAGCAAAGCAAAGCTGCATGTGAGCGCACGAGCTTCGGCTGTGATGGCCTCCAATTTCTGAGCAGGGCCCAAACGCAGCAAAAGGACATTGGCATATGATACCTGGTTACGGCTGGCTTCAAAGGAGCTTCCAATAGCATGGAAAGTCATCTGCACAGGGGCTAAGATGAGACAGGTCACACATTCTTTGCCATTTTGTCTATCACAGTAGTGAACCTATAACAGAACACACGCAATCTGCTGAACACCACTTTAAAGTGCGAACCAGATACAACAGGTCCTTTGTCAAAGGGTGTAGGTTTCAATAATTTATGCAGGGCCCATTTCAAATATTTAAAACTTTACTAGAACACTTGAATATCGATGGGAAGTAAATCTTTCTGGGGTTTGATAAGAAATGCTTTTCATTATAAGTAACTTTTAGAAAAAGGGCAAAATGCTACATTTGTTTTTAAGGTCCAGCCTTTCACAAAATACATTGTATAAAGGACTCAAGCACGTACACTAGTCAGGGTTCATTTGATTCTATTAAAATTTTGCCAACCTGAATATTTATTTTTTTCATGTTTGTCTCTGTATTTATGTGATTCCTAATTGGTAGAGACATTCTTGTACTTCTATAATATAGCCCCAACAAAAATCACTGTTGAATATGTATGTCACTATATCATGTTTTATTTAAAATTCTGACATTATAGTCAGATTGAATTAAGTAGACATGATTTACAAAGTGCAGATCAAAATAAAGTTATCAGAATATTATTTTTCCTTTAGTTAAATGTAGCTAATCATTATTAAAACCACATGTATGACACTCCATATCAGAACAGGGTGCATCGGGGTGTGGGAGAATGCAACTCCATCTTCTCACTAGGAGATTCCCATCCACCCATTTACCCACTCAAAAAAAGTTCTGTTAGGGTCTTTTTATATGGGCTTCTGGACCCTGAGAAATCAAGCACAGATGAGCTGAAAGCCTCCTTCCTGTTGACTGGCTGTGATGATGCTAAAGCTGTGCAGCCTGCTGGGGCAGAGAAGTCATCAATGAGCAGTGGACCCTTTGAGCCTTACGGCTGGCCAGCTGGGGCGAATGTAGACTGCTGCAATGGTGGCATGTCTGTTATGAGGGAAGTCAACTGCTCTTTGATTATATTTGAAGCCCATTCCATGGGAGGTAGTTCATGACTGCTACTGAGAACCTAATGAAAAATAGATGGGGTAGGGGGTCCTAAGCCCTAGGGGAAATGCTACTGTTTGGCTAAACTGATATATTGCGCCCACCAACCTGCCCTTCTCTTTTCAGATGGCCATGACCACTGTGGAGACTCAAAACTCATCAAGATGCTGAGAAGAAATGAGAGTGAAGCATTTAGCACTAAATGAAACATTTCTATCATACCCTCCAAGGCCCGGGGATCATTGTAGAACAGGTGGAAGAAAGAATGTGGGAGCCAAAGGAAGAGGAGGAGGGCTTTGCAATACTATGTTCCATACACAAAGGGGCCATGGTATTCATGACCTCACAGTGGCTGATGCTACCTATACAAGGTTTGCATAAGAGGAGGGAAAAAATGATGACATCAAAATAGAAGAGAGACCAGCTAGAAGGAATGGATTTAGTGGCAGGAAAAGAGGGTGATGGGAGGGGATTATATTCATGGCATATTGTCTAGATGTATGGAGGTTGTCAATAAAAAATTCAAAAAATAAAATAAAGGTTAAGCTAGCAAGTAAAAACCAATAGTTCTCAGACATTAATGAAAATGAATGAAAACATAGATATGGGATGGAATGAGGGTCCTACTAATTAGAGGGAGAAGTGATTTTCTCACTTATAATTTGCTCCGTTTGTTAAATGTGAGTGATTTAAAGCAAAGACTTTTGTGTGATTTTTGAATGAGGGAAAAATTAAAAATATTAAAATTAAAATACTTTCTCATCTGAGGTTTATTTTAATTATTGTACAATGTCTCTATATATTTTTATTGCAGAATATGGGCTACATTATGTTGTCATGTTTTGTATGCTCTGAGTGGAAATTACAACAATATGAATCCTAGCCTAATAATTTAAGAATTCAACTTCTAGTCCAGCGGAGCTGTGAGAAATAGCCACTATTTCCCTGTAGCTACAGAATTTCCTCCTGATGATCTGTAAAAATAACTTAGAGTTCAAACTAAGTCAATAGAAAATGCTGCTTCCAAAGGGCAATAAAGATTTTATTATGAAGATATTTGTTCCCAACCTTGAGGAAAAGATTTGTGGACAGTTCTAGTTCATGGTATGATACCTACTGAGTAGATGAAAAGACGCAGTCAGTGTCTATGAGCTCAAGAATGTGGAAGTGTTTACTGTGTGTCAGCTGGGTATGACAGGGAAAAATGAAACTTATCACCTGACAGTTTATGCAAAAGTCAATAAAGAGTGACACTGAGATAGCAACAGCTTACACTTATAGTGCACTTATAGTGCAGTCTGATACAGTTATTGTAAAACATGATGTTCTTAAATTTAATAAAACATAATCACCCATTGGACTCCAATTTATAAACTGTATGAAAGCCATGACAGTATTGACCTAATCTATCTATCTAAAGAGATATCAATTCCAGTCTGAAAGATAAACTTCAAGTTTTGTTCCAGCAGTACCTTAGCTATCATTTCCAAAGATTAAATTTTCTCCTGTCTACCATTCTCTGTGAACCTTGGAAGTACCTAATAAACTACTATTCATCCTGTGGATGGTTCATGTTAGTGTGCATATGTAACTATTGTGGAAGATGAATGCAAAAGCTCAAGTTAGCACCCAGATGTCACAGTGAGCTGCCTGCCAATGTCTTTCCATAGTGATGCTTAGCTGGGCTAGTCCATACTAAGAAAGAAGTCTAATCCCCAAGCTCCTTGTAGCCATGACTGCCAAATGATCTAGTAGAATGTAAATAAGGGAATTTTGTGACCGCTTCCTGAAACCATTAAAAAAGAGATTTTGGGTTTGTGTCTCGTGCTATTCTTCACCTATTTGCCAATCTGCTGTCCAAAGGGTACACATGAACATTTCACCATGAGGGAAGCTGTCTCAGAACAAGATCAAGCATCCCCCCAGTAACCATACACTCAAAGATGCTGGAGTGAGAGGAGGAAAGAAAGAGACCAATGGGCATATACTTTCCTCTCAGTCCCTTGAGCCAGAATGAATGGCTCACATTGAGGCATGAACTTACAGCTGAACTGAGGTAGACTGATTGATTGAGCCTTGCTGAGGACAGAACCCAGGGCCTCAAATATGCCAGTCAAGTGTTCTAGCACTGAGGAACAACCACCAGTTCTTGGACTAAAACTAAAGACAACCTGAAAACTTTGGGACTCTACAAATTAGCATAAATGAATGAAAGCAGGCAATGTGACAGACCTAGGGGAAAGCAGTGACTCAGGAAATGTAAAATCGGGCTGGAGAAATGGCTTAGCAGCTAAGCACTTGCCTGTGAGGTCTAAGGACCCTGGTTCAAGGCTCCATTCCCCAGGACCCACGTTAGCCTGATGCACAAGGGGGCACACGCGTCTAGAGTTCCTTTGCAGAGGCTGGAGGCCCTGGCATGCCCATTCTCCCTCCCTCCCTCTCTCTCTCTCTCTGACTCTTTCTCTCTCTGTCTGTCGCTCTCAAATAAATAAATAAAAATGATAAACAAAACGATTTTATAAAAAAAGAAATGTAAAATCATTTTATATATTTCCCATTGCAATAAGACTGCTAAACAAACCAGGTAAACATACCTTAATAAAGCTATTGCTTATGGACCTAATATCAAATTAACCAAAACAATAATGTGTTGATCAACGGCCTTAAGAAAGAATTGTGTTCTATATATTGATCAATGATTCACATATATTTTCTTATTGAAGATAAAAAGATATGTTCATAAAAGTGTGACTTGAAAAAAGTAAGTGACATTATAAAATTTGTTTTCTAAATCTACAATGCCTATTACAATTCAAAGAATTAGCAGGAACATGGGTTCTCAAAGCACTATCAAAATAATTATGCTAAGGCTGGCCAGATGGCCCAGCAGGTAAACATGCTTGCCACATAAACATGGGGGCTGAGACAACCTGAGTGTGACTCTCCAGTACCCTCATAAAAAGCTAGGCATAGCCATGCACTTGTAACCCCAGGTCTGTGGAAAGCGGAGCCTGGAGAGTCACTGGGGCTCACTGGTCAGCCAATATGACTAAAAGCCTCAGCTCCAGGTTCAGAGAGACTCCATCTCAAAGAAACACGTGCACAATACAAGAATATATCCAACATTCTCCTCTCACCCCCATATGTATGCACATGGATTGTGTATCTGCACATACACACATGCATACTCCTCCCCACATATAGCAGGCCAATAAAATTCTGATACATTCTGTAATAAACAAGTCTTTAGAAATAACTAGATATAATCTTGATGCCACGGAGCACCTAAAATTTCCATGCACAGTGTCTCAGGACCTCAATTATGATGAAAGAAAAATTAGTATAAATAGCTTTATAAGGGCTAGAGAGATGGCTTACTGGTTAAGTGCTTGCCTGTGAAGCCTAAGGACCCTGGTTCGAGGCTCAATTCCCTAGGACCCATGTTAGCCAGATGCACAAGGGGGCGCACGAGTCTGGAGTTCATTTGCAGTGGCTGGAGGACCTGGCGCTCCCATTCTCTCTCTGTCTTTCTCTCTCTGTCTATCACTCTCAAAAAGAAATTTTTTTTAAAAAATAGCTTTAGCCAGGCGTGGTGGCGCACGCCTTTAACCCCAGCACTCGGGAGGCAGAGGTAGGAGGATCGCCATGAGTTCAAGGCCACCCTGAGATGACAGAGTTAATTCCAGGTCAGCCTGGACCAGAGTGAGACCCTACCTCAAAAAACCAAAAAAAAAAAAAAAAAAATAGCTTTATATGACAACAAAAGTCATCTTCCTATCTTCCTTTAAGATTTACTTTGTAAGGGCTGGGAAGATGGCTCAACAGTTAAAGGTGCTTGCTTGTAAAACCTCCAGCCTGGATTCAATTCCCAAGCTGCCCATGTAAGCCAGATGCAGAAAGAGGGACCTGCGTTTGTAGTGCCCACCTCCAACCCCACACATGCAAGTAAGTTAAAAGAAGATTTATTGGTTATAAGTCATGTTGTCTTGCTACTTTTGTTTTGCTTTGTTGGCTTTTTTTTGTGTTTTTCAAAATATAGTCTCACTCTAGTCCAGGGTGATATGGAACTCTGTTGTTCCAAGCTGGCCTCTGAATTACAGCAATCTTCCATTCTTTGCCTCCCAAATGCTGGAATTAAAGGTGCACACCACGGAGCCTGGTTTATCTTGCTACTTTTGATACTTAATATGTAGCACCTGATGTTGTCCTGGATTTATCACATCACCAACTAGGACTTGATATTTTGTTTCTTTCTCTTGAATTTGTTAAAAATCATTCCACAAAAAAGGTGAATCATAAATTCCAATATAAATGTGTAAACTTATATTAATTATCTTAACATTGACTTACAATTTATTATTTGTGTGTGTGTGCATGTTCACACGTGTGTGTGACTGCAGCCACACACATGCCATGATGCACATGTAGAGGTCAGAGGACAATTTTGGGGTCCATCCTCTGCCTTTCCACCTCACTTGAGGCAGGCTTTGCTCACTCCAGATTCTTACTTGCTGTTATTCTTTTTGTTGTTGTTGTTTTGTTTTTTTGAGGTATGGTCTCATTCTGGTCCAGGCTGACCTGGAATTAACTCTGTAGTCTCAGGGTGGCCTTGAACTCACAGCGATCCTCCTACCTCTGCCTCCCGAGTGCTGGGATTAAAGGTGTGCGCCACCACGCCTGGCTCTTGCTGTTATTCTTTCCTGTGCTCACCATGAGTGCCTGGGGCATTCTCCTAGTTTACATCTCCTATCTCGCTGTCAGCATCAGCCTCCACGTGAGGGGCAGTGCACTGGGATCACAAAAGCTTGCAGCGGCTTTTGGTTTTTTACACAAGGTGTGGGGATCGAACTGGGAACTCCAGTTTGAGCAACGGCTGCTTTGTCCACTTAGCCATCTTTCCAGCCCCTACACTTTTGCATTCAGAAGTTTATCTTACCAACCTAAAGATTTCTTTTTTTTCTAGAGAAACATAAATAAACCATTTCAACTATTTGTATAATTTAAGAAACAAAATGCTATACATAAAGTCTCAGTATAATTTACATGAAAGTATGTGAATTATGAAAATATGAGGGTTTGTCCAAATTAAAATTATGCTTTCTTTCTTTCCTGACCCTCCTCCCCCCACAAAAGAGAGAGGGAGAGAGAGAGAAAGCACTGAATTAACAGTTTCCTACTAAAGTTCATGGATGTTGAAGGACTACTAAATATTTTACAAATCTCAGAATGGGATGGGTTAACTGCTTGGGAGAGGGTTTTTAGGCTTGCCTGCTGTGGGACAAAATGAGGAGGGTGTGAAAGACAGGTTTAAAGCAAGCTGGCCATTAGATCATTGAGGAAAGATAAAGGGCTGCACATTAGTGTATCTAACACAAGCACTGTGTCAACAAAGCCAGGTCTAGTTAGCACACTCAGGTTCACTAACCCTGAGGCAGCAGGCAGTGTCGCCTCTTGGCTCCTCATGGCAGCCTATGCAGAAGAGGAGACAGCAGGGAAATGAGAAGCAACAGCTTAGCTTAGGCTACCCAAAAGGTACTTGATTCTTACAATTTACAAGTATGCTCAATTCACTTTTTATCTGGCAGCAACATATAAAGGTTTATTTCCAACTGTACAGAAGACCTAAATGTTGGGGCTGGAGAGATGGCTTACTAGTTAAGGTGCTTCCCTGTGAAGCCTAAGAATCCCAAGTTTGGTTCCCTAGTACTCATGTAAGCCAGATGTACAAGGTGGCACATGCATCTGGATTCGTTCACAGTGGCTGGTGGCCCTAGCATGCTCATTCACTCTCTCTATCTCTATCTGTCTCTCTCTCTGACTCTCAAATAAATAAATTATATATATATATATATATATATATATATATATATATATAATTTTTTTTTAATTTTTATTTATTTATTTATTTGAGAGTGACAGACACAGAGAGAAAGGCAGATAGAGGGAGAGAGAGAGAATGGGTGCGCCAGGGCTTCCAGCCTCTGCAAACGAACTCCAGACGCGTGCGCCCCTTGTGCATCTGGCTAACGTGGGACCTGGGGAACCGAGCCTCGAACCGGGGTCCTTAGGCTTCACAGGCAAGCGCTTAACCGCTAAGCCATCTCTCCAGCCCTATATAATATATTATATACATATATATATAATTATATATATAATTATATATGTTATATATTATATATATAATTATATATATATTATATATTATATACATATATTAAAAAGACCTAAATGTTTATTAACTTATTAATCATGTTCTTAGGAAGAAGGCATGAAATAACATTTTTTCGTGCATATTTACCTAAGTAAGTAGATGAACTTGGTTTTAACTGTTTCTCATCTACTTTTTAAAAACGTGTATTTTGCCAGGAGTGGTGGCACATGCCTTTAACCCCAGCACTAGGGAGGCAGAGTTAGGAGGATCACCATGAGTTCAAGGACACCCTACATAGTAAATTCCAGGTCAGCCTGAGCTACAGTGAGATCCTACCTCGAAAAACCAAAAAAAAAAAAAAAAAAAAAAAGTATATTTTGTTTGTTTATTTATTTAGAGAAAGGGAGAGAGAAACAGAGAGAGAGAGAGAGAGAATATGGGTGCACCAGGCCTCTAGCCACTGCAAACGCATTCCAGATGTATGCACCACCATGTGCATCTGGATTACGTGGGTCTTAGGGAATTGAACCTGGATCCTTTGGCTTTGCAGGCAAGTGTTTTAATTTTTAAGCTATCTCTCTGGCCCTCTCATCTACTTCTGTAGACCTTTTATTTAATGATATGTAAATTACCTTATTTATGTAAATCAACTAGTCATAGTTACAAATCTACATTATGTTAGTTCTATGGATATAATACACAAATATGTGTAAGTAATGATTTAACTTGTAAGTGCCTAAAATTAATTCATGAGAAGCATTTAAAACTATGGATAGCCTAAGTGAGGTCAGGGGAAGAGACTGAGTAAAAATGGAGGGAGGGCTGATTGAAACCTGAGAGGATATAAATTAAGTCATATGGAAACCTACTTTTTTGGACAATGGAACACTCAGGAGCCATAGATTGTGGCTAGAAAAGTTCACTGCCAGGGATGGGATACTTTCCAGTGAGTTGTTGGTCAGGGAGGTCCATGATGCCCCCAGAACATTACAGGCCATTGCCGAGGCCATTGGTTTCCCACGAGGAATAGATGGCAAGACCCTATTGCTGAAGACTCCACATACTTGACCTGTAGCTGAGCGGAAAATCTCCTCCATGTAGACCAGCTGACAGAAACTGGAAAAAGCCACATTGCATGCAGTTCAATGGGAGAGAGAGAAATCACCAGTGAAGATACTCAAAGTGGACACTGCAAGCCTTAAATTTGGCTAGACAGGCCAAATAGCCAACAGGTGCAATAGTGGCACATCTGTTATGGTGGAAACCAACTGCCCTCTAATTGGACTAGAGTTCTGCTCCAGGGGAGGAAATATATCCCTGATACTGAAAACCTACAACAGGGGTAGTCATGAGCCCTAGGGGTGTAACGTCTGCTGCTGTCTGGCCAAATGTATATAGTATGCTCATCAAACTGCCCAGTAAAGCACTTCTCTTAATGCTTATAACCATATATGCTACTCTCACTTTTAAAAAATATTTTATTTTTATTTATTTATTTGGCGGAGAGAGAGAAATAATTGGCATGCCAGGGGCTCCAGCCACTGCAAACAAACTCCAGACATATGCTCCCCCTTGTGCATCTGGCTAACGTGGGTCCTGGGGAATTGAACCTGGGTCCTTTGGCTTTGCAGGCAAATGCTTGAACTACTAAGCCACCCCTCCAGCCCTATTCTCACTTCTGGTTAGAGAACCTTCTCTTTTCATATGGGAGTAATCTTGGGATGACTCAGAAGGCACTATGGTGCTGAGAAGAAGTGACAGAGGGTGCTCAGCACTGAAATATCTCTATCACAACTTCCAAGGCTCAGGGTCCATTGCAGAAGAGGTGGTGGAAAGAATATAAGAGCCAAAGGAAGGGTAGGACCTCTTACAATGTGCTCCTCCAGACACAACATGGCCTGGACATTCATGACATCACAGTGCCTGACACTACCTACACAAGACCATCAAAATAGGAAGAAAAAATCATGACATCAAAATAAAAGAGAGACTGATTGACAGGGGGAAGGAAAATGATGGAGAGTGGAGTTTCAAAGGGGAAAATGGGGGGAAGAGGGAATTACCATGGAATATTGTTTACAATGATGGAAGTTGTCAATAAAAAAAAATAAATTTTAAAAAACCCCTGTGGATGGCACATGGCTTGTATTTAATAAAATATACATTATCTTTAAAAATGGTATTTTTCTCATGACTACTGATAGAGGCTAGCAGCAAGACAACCTAGTTTTTGTAGGTAGTCAGCTAGGGTCAGAGCCCTAGGTTGAGGGCCCCCTGCACCTTACACTTCAGTGTTATTCAAAATGGCAGGTGATAAGGAGCAGCTTCCTAATTCTTCCTACTTAATTTTCTGTTGTCTATTTTACTCTTTGACAAGCCCTTTCTAAGTCTGTGCTCTCCTTCTGGTCCAACCAACCAAAGTTGTTCATGTACATTTGAACCTGACAATGAGGTTCATTCCAACTGAATGCCTAATTTGTAAAAATGACCTAATCCAATTCTCCATGTGGGGTTTTCCTGGATTTTCCTTCTCAGGACTCTTCTCAGCTATGAGAAGGGGGGTTTCTTCTCACCTTGGAATCTTTCCTGCTTTATTTCTACTCTTTCTTAAAATAAATCTTTCATAATTTACTCTTCTTGTTTTTCAATTCTTTGCAAATCATAAGACAAGAGCCCTAAAACACTGGCTTGGGGAATTCCAAACCCATCCAGTACCTAGAGGGGCTTTGTGTCTTCCCACCCCCAACTATTACCACCTACCTTCTCTTACCACAGTAGAATAAAATATATGACAAAAATTTTAAGAATTTAAAAAATTTTAAGAACAATATTATTTAGGATAATGCTTATCAATGTCTTCCTCTAAAGTTTTCTTCCTCAATCGCCTTCATAACTAAGAAACTAATCCCATTCCCACTTCTTTCTAACAAAACCATAAACATTTACCATGCTCAGTCACGTACCAGTATTTTAGTTGATGAGAAGTCTGTTTCACTCAGCATGCAATATGCTTGTCACATTAATGCCTCTAAAGGGATAGGGATGAATGAATGAATGAATGAGTGAAATTGTTAAACAGAGACTCAATTCACAATTATCTTCCTTTTTTATAAATTCTATGCTTGGATGAGCTTTCAAAATTACACATTTCTATTTGGTATTCAAAATCTGGTATAAAAATTTATTTCTTTTTTTGTTGTTGTTGTTTTTTCGAGGTAGGGTTTCACTATAGTCCAGGCCGACTTGTAATTCACTATGTAGTCTCAGGGTGGCCTTGAACTCATGGCAATCCTCCTACCACTGCCACCCAAGTGCTGGGACTAAAGGCTTGTGTCACCACACCTGGCAAGATTTATTTCTTGAACAAGCCACAGATAAAATTAGCTGACAATGGCAACAAAAGATGTGTTGTCAGCTAGGAAAGGAGCTTCCTTATTTTACAGTGAGTGATCAAGTTCAGACAGAGCGACATATTTGCATATGTAAAGTTATATATGTAAAATAAGCCACACTAGAATCTTCAGGGCTTTGTAAAACAGTAAACATTTTAATAAAAAATTTCAAGGCCAAAGTTAAATAATAGTTATAAAGGCAATTCGTACACCTTTGAAGTTTAACAGATACAAACTTCACTCAGTAGGGCCAACTGCTAGAATTTTATTGTATTGAGAGACAGGAGCTTATAATTTATATACACTCATGATTTTTCAAAAAAAAAATCACTTAAAACTTCTGCTTCCAAACAGGATGGAACAGATTTACTACTTTTATGTTTTTTGCTAAGCACAAGAAAAACTTCTGGCCAATAATAAAACATGAAGTCATAGAAAAAGGTGGGAAGGAGGAAGACCAACCAGGAAACCTCAGGACTCAAGGAATAACACAGTGGTGAATTCTGGGATTTCTTTTTGCATTACACACTCTGGACCAAGTGCTAGACAACTGGAAATACCAATGGAAATAATGGAAGGAAAATAAGACTTCAAGAAAGTGGGCCTTCTCTAAAAGGCCAGAAGAAAAATGGCCCAGAAAGACAGAAAACTTTTAGGCAGTATGCCCTACTTCAGGCATTCTGACTACAGCTGCAAAAGCCACTTGCACAGCTCAGAAATTCACTCCCTCCAGATGGTACTGAGGCCCAACTCCCTGCCAACATAGTGAGAGAGAAGACCACTTTACTCCTACTAGGTCACTGGGCTTTTACTTCTATTTGGTGACAATGAGTCTCCTACTCTCCCTGACAGGAAGAGGCATCATGGGTAGTCAAGACTTTCACCATCAATACCTAGATATAATCCATCCCGCTCCACTATCAGGGTGCTGGCTGCGCCTAAGGTGGGAAACAAGACCTAAGCGGAAGAAAATAAGGCCCTCTGGAGGTACAGCCTAGTGGAAAGAAATGAGGTCACAGGGGCATGCCTTGGAGGAGGTGGAGACACCAGCCCCTCCTCCTCTCTCAAAGTTTCTCTGCTGCTGTGAGGTGAACAGATCTCTGCCGAATGTTCCTCCATGATGTTCTATGCTGCTACAGCCAGCTGCCCCCGCAGATGTGCAGTGTCAGAGGAGGCACACTAAAACATGAGTCTTACGAACATAATACCCCAAATACCCAGGATTCAACAGAACATTACTTCTACCAGAACCAGGGTAATCTCAACTTGAATGAGAAAAAACAAGCATCTGATGCCAATACCAAGATGAAATAGATAGACTTTTTCAAAAAATACATTTCAGTAAGTAACTGCCTACTTGAAACAAATGCAGGAAAATAGTCTCCCTAAAGAAACAGAAGATAATTCAATAGACAAATTTATCAGCAACATGGGAAGAACAGAAGAATCCATGAAACCTAAGATAGCAAAATACAAATTCACAATCTGAAAGACAGAGGAAAATGGAACAATGGTCAGAACATCTCAAGGATCAGGGGCTATAACAAGTGATAAAGTTATATTTGCATCATCAGAATTCCAAAAGAAAAGAGAGAATAGGTAAGACTGAAAATGAATCCTAATTAATAATAGCTGAAAATTTACCAAATTTTAGTAAGAGATATGAACCCACTCATCCAAGGTGCACAGCAGGAGAGACACAAAGAAGTCCACATGTAACAGTCAAGCTTCTGAAAGCCAAAACTGAAGAAAACTCTCGAAACAATGAGAAACAACTTGGGACCCCCGAGTAAAGAAGCCAAATGGGGGCACGAGTAGCACATTTTTCAAGTAGTGGAGGAACCCAGAATCTTAAATTCAGTAACAACACAAAACATTCTCAAAAGAAAGGAATTTAAAAATGATTTGTGCCAGTATAACCTTAAACAAAAGCTAATTTTTTTTTTTTTTTTTGAGGTAGGGTCTCACTCTAGCTCAGGCTGACCTGGAATTCACTTTCATCTCTGGGTGACCTTGAACTCAAAGAAATCTTTCTACCTCTGCCTCATGAGTGCTGGGATTAAAGGTGTGTGCCACTACACCTGGCCAAAAGCCAAATTATTAAAACGGACGGGAAATGATAAAAACAGTAATCTTGAAATTATATCGGGAAATAAGAAATCAAAAAGAGTAAAAATGTTGGTAAATGCTTTCCCTTCTTTTCCTTAAATTATGTTTGACATAGGAAGCAAAAAGTACCAGACTAACGTTCTTAGTGGATGTAGAGGAAGTATTTAAGACAATTATAAATTGAGGTGCAATCAAAGAACTCAGAAAAATGCATCATTTCTGTGATATTCTTGATAAAATTGTTCAGCTTTTACTGGGTGTGGTGGAGCATTTGGGAGGTGGAAGCAGGAGAATCAGGAGCTCAAGGTCATCCTCACCTATATAGGGTGTCTGAGGTTAGCCTAAGCTAAACTGTCTTAAAAACAAACAACAAAAAACTTCACAGAGCCTCAACTTTTAGGTAATCATGAATATCAGAAATATATTCAAGAACATTTTATAAAGTAAGTGATCAGTCAATACTCTTCAAAGGCATGAATATTCATTCTTTTTCTCTGTCTTCCTCTGCTTGCAAATAACTGAATTTTTTTTAAGTGCTGAAGGAAAAAAAAGGCTGGGGAGATGGACATAGCTTAGCAGTTAAGGTGGTTACTTGTAAAGCCTAATAGCCTGAGTTTGATTCCCCAGTAGTTATGTAAAGCCAGATGCACAAAGTGCTAAATGTATCTGAAGTTTGTTTTTAGCAGCTAGCAGCCCTGGTGTGCCCATTCTCTCTCTCTCCTTGCTAATAAATAAACAAACAAACAAATAAAAATATTCAAAAAGGGGCCAAGATTATGAAAGACTGAAGAATTGTTACTTCATTAGAAGAACAGGGTTATAATAACATAATGAATTGTGGGATCACAACACTGGATCAGAAAAAGGGTACCAGCAGGAAAACTAGCTTACAGATTAGTTAAAAGTATTGCATAATTAATACTATATTGCATTAATTTCTTGGATCATACTGATAGTTATATTATGACTATGTAACTATGAACATTAAATTTAGCAAAACGTTTCTAGTCTAAGCAAGTAGCACTATCATGATCCTCCAGTTTCTCTCCTATCACCTACTTACTACAAAATTCCCCCCTGGCACTGTCTTGAAAAGGAGAAGGAATCACCTAAATGCAACTCTACTGGATTCCTCTTCATGGAATTTTATACAACAGTTGATTAAGGGCTGGAGAGACAGTTTAGCGGTTAAGGCTCTTGCCTGCAAAGCCAAAGGACCCAGATTCTATTCCCCAGGACTCATGTAAGCCAGATGTACACGGTGGCACTTGCATCTGGAATTTGTCTGTAGTGGCTAGAGGTCCTTGTGTAACCATTCTCTTTATCTGTCTCTCTCTGTCCCAAATAAATAAAAATGTATATATTTTTTAAGTTGGTTAAGAAACAAGAGAGGTTATAGTCTCTGAAGACATAGTTTTAGAAGAAAGACAAAGTTTGGAATTTGAGTCTAGCCAGGCTAGGTGCCCCTGAAAACAAAACTCATAAACTATTCAAAATAACAGAGCCCACAGATTGTCTAATCATTCACAAAAGTAAAGATACAATTGGAAATTACTTCAGGATAAAAAAGGAAAGGCAACACAGAGTTAAGAGGATATAGAGCAAACCCAATATATTAGATGTTGAAATTAGTTAATCTAAACATCTAAATATATTAGACATCGAAAGGTGCTTAATGCACCTATGCTAACTATATTCAACGACATGAAGGCAAAAATATGTCTGGCATGAATGAATGAATGAACAGGAAATCTACCAGAGAAACAGAAACTGTTTCAAAAGAATCATGCAGAAATTTCAGAAACAAAGAATAAACTGTCCAAAGTAAAAAGAAAAGAAAAAGCAATCAGTGGATGAAGGAGGAGCAGGAGTAAACCTCTCAATTACTACAAATTATACAAGCTCTAGTTGAGTGAAGTGGGAAGACCCATGCTAACTGTGGGCTGGGTCCTTCCGTGGGCTGAGGTCCCAGGCTGCACAAAGAGCAAGCTGAGCTTCCGCACTCATCACTCTGTTTCCTGACTTGGATGCAATATGACCAGATATTTCACATTCCTCCATCGTGTTTTCCCTGGCATGATGGACTGCATCCCCTTGCACTGTAGGCTGAAACAAGCCCTTCCTTCCTGAAATCACTTTTGTCAGGTGTTTTGTCACAACACTGAGAAGAGTGACTAATGCACTGGATATAAAGTATGGACACTTCACCAGTCACTACAGGTGACCATCAAGCACATGAAAAGAAGCTATGCTAAGTCATCAGTGACATACCAACTACAACATCAAGGAAATATCACTAAACTTTCAATAGGATGAGATGAGCCAATGTAATTTATGTAATCCTCAAACTCTGAAGACGTTACACAATACTGAAAAAGAATCTGAGGGTGTAATAAAAATGTATGAACACTTACCATATGATCCAGCAATTCCACTCCATTGTATTTTTCCAAAAGAATTGAAATGTGTTTGCATAAACTTTTGTATATGAAATTTCACAGGTTATATTATTCATAATAGCCCCAAACTGACAACCGCCCAAATGTACACTTACAGGAAAACTAAGACAAATTGTAGTGCACACACATACACTGGACTAGTACTCAGCAATAAAAAGGAACAAACTACTAACTCATACAGCATGAGTGAATCTCAAAAATATTACACTCAACAGTGAAACGACCAAGCCTCACACACTGCAGAATTCCATTTGCATGTCTTGGTTTCCTTTTCTTTCTTTTTGAGTCAAGTTTTACTGTAGCCCAGACAGACCTCAAACTCATGATGATCCTATCTCAGCCTCCGGAATTGCTGGGATTCAAGGTGTGAGCCACCACTCTTGGCTTGTATGAAGTTCTTGAAAAGGCAAAACTTCCATGCCTAAAAGGATATTATGAAAGCCATACAGAGTCAGGGGAAGTGAGACAAAACTACTGCAAAGAGACACAGGGACATTTTCTGCTGTAATGGAAACTGTCCCAACTTGATTGTAGTGGTAGTTATACAGTTGCAGTGTTTTGTTTTTTAATTTTGGGGCATGTGTATACATAATGTGCATGTGTGCCATGGTGCACATGTGAAGATCAGAGGACAACTTTCAAGTGTCCTCACCTTCTACCTCATTTTGAAGCATGCTCTCTCATTCTCGTTGTTATTCATCACTAAATACACTAGCCGGGTCATAGCTTGCAGGAAATCCTCCTGTCTCCACCTCTCCTCTCACGGTCAGCATGGCAGGGTTTCAGAAACCCACCACAACATCCAGCTCTTATATGAAGTCTAGGGATCTAACTCAGGGGATCTGAAAGTGCACAGCAAGTACTTCGTCCACTGAGCCATATCTCCAGACCTGGTTGTAGACACTTAAAATGCATCGAACTATACAACTACAATGAGGAAATTTTATTGTATGTAAATTATACATTAGTGGTATTGATTAAATCATTTAAAAGTTGCTGTTAGGTTTGATACAATGGGAGATAATAAGTCAGTGTTTGTATTTGCCATAACTTCCAAGTGATTGTTGCCTTTATTTTAGTATGTGTTCAGATATTATTTCCTGTCTGTCTGTCCACTGCTCACATGTGACACACTCCCATTCATTACCATAATATTTAACTGGAATTTCATGCTATGGCCTCAGTGACAAGTAGTATACCTGGCTGATCATAGGCCTCAGTGACACAGTGGTTAATGAATAAATGAATCTCTTGCATGTTAGTATTCACCAGGAACCTATCAGGCTTTTGTCCACCCTCCATGTCTATCTACTACTAAAGCTATAATTCCATGTACATATTGATGATTCAGATCTGTGTTTTCACCAGACCCATTCCAACGGCCTATTGGACTCTCCACTTGAATGTCTCACAGTAACACAGTACCATGTGTTTAAAATGGAATTATTAAATGTCCTCTAAGTTTAGATGATCTTATCCCTATTAAAAGTGAGTGCTTGCATAAAACACATCACATTCACATTACTGCAATTACTTCTCGAATGGTCACCATATACAGTGTAACATGTAACTCTTGCTCAGAAGCCAGTATAAGAAATGGTTGAATTTTCTCAGTTGTACCTAAAATAACTGTTCCCAAACCCTACTCTGTCATGCCCACTGGCTCTGGTATGATTTAATCTTTGTAACTCCTTCCTGTACTCAGGAAACTGCTCTAACTGGTTCTTCAGCTTCCTAGGCACCTTGTATACTGTTTATATGATTATCTTTCTGAAGATCAATCATGTCTCTAACTCTCAAAGTCTGCCTAGGTCTAAAAAAGTTTCAAACTCCCAACAAAACACACCCATCAACTTAGCCTCCCCACCAGTCATTTGTACTTTACTTCTAAAACAACACACCCTTCTATGTCATCAGATTCTGCCTCCTCTGCCTGTAATGGCTGTTCTTTTAGATATTTTTTTAATTTTATTTTTGTTTATCTACTTGAGAGGGAGAAAGAGGCAGATAGTAATAGAGATTGATGAAAAAGAGAGAGAATGGGCACACCAGGGCCTCCAGCTGTAAACGAACTCCAGCTACATGTGCCACCTTGTGCATCTGGCTTACAGGTCCTGGGAAAGAGGACCTGGGTCCTTTAGCTTTATAGGCAAGTGCCTTAACCACTAAGGCATCTCTCCAGCCGTGTAACAGCTTTTCTATTTAGCTACTTTAAATCTCGATGTGCTCTTGAAAACTTAATTCAAATATCCCTTCTGATATGAATTTCTCTGTAATTCCTAATTAGTTGTCCATTGATATCACCATATCTCAACTGAAAACTCACCAGGTATAATTACTATGGCACACATAGATCAGGGAGGGAGCAGGCATTACACAATTTCATACAGAATACCTGAAATATCTTTTTTAATCAAGTTGTGTAATGTTTGAACACTTATCCCTACCTAGACATAAGGCTCCCTTGCTGCAGTGGTTCACATTCTTCTGTTTACTGAGTTGGCTTGTATGTGCATGATGCATGCACATATGTGTGCAGATATGTGTGGCGCATGCATGTTGGGTCTCCTCTATGACCCTTCTGCCTCATTTCCTTGAGGCAGGGTCTCTCACTAAACCAGGAGCTCTCCATATTTTGGTCACATTTGCTGATCAGAAAGCCTTAGCAATCCTCCTGTCTCCACCCTCTTCAGTGCTGAGATTACAGGTGTGTCCAGCCTGGCTCTTCAGTATGTGCTTGGTATTGAACTGAGGTCCTCATGCTATGAAGTGAGTGCTTTTACTCTTCTTCCTAACCCATCCTTAATCACTACTTCTGTGCTCAGTGCTTGGCATACTACTTAACATGTATTTACCCAGATGGATAAACTACGATTAGTTTACTGTTCTTCAGGTCCATTGATTCCAAAACTCAAGATAAACCTCTACAGCTGGAATAACTTCATATCCATTCAATTCATTACATATATGCAGAAGGTACTGAAAGGGTTTA
Organism: Jaculus jaculus; assembly: GCF_020740685.1. Taxonomy (NCBI): domain Eukaryota; kingdom Metazoa; phylum Chordata; class Mammalia; order Rodentia; family Dipodidae; genus Jaculus; species Jaculus jaculus. Next base: position 144,113,887 of record NC_059103.1, read on the forward strand.
TGTTATTTACTATCTATTTTCCCATAATAATAGTTTTTTAAACTATTAACTTCATATATTTTTCAAAAAGAAACCTTGTTTTCACAAGTGTTCTAATCAATAGACTTGATTCAAAACTTTTCTTATTCTTTTTTAAAATTTTCTTATTCTTAAAAAAATGCACTACATGGGCTGAAGAGATGGCTTACTGGTTAAAGCACTTGCTTATGAAACCTAAAGACCCAGTTTTGAGTCTCCAGTACCCATGTAAGCCAGATATAGAAAGTAGTGCATGCTTCTGGAGTCCATGTGCAGTGGCTAGAGGCCCTGGCATGTCTATTCTCTATCTCTCTTCTCTCTCTGCTTGCAAATAAATATTTAAAAAATTTTTAAATTCCTTTAAAAAGCAGTACATAGAAAGTAAATTATTTTTGCTTTTCTAAAATTTTGTCTTTATTTATTAGAGATGGGGGTGTGCCAGGGCCTCCAGCCACTGCAATGAACTCCAGACACATGCACTACCTTGTGCATCTGGCTTACATGGGACCTGGAGAATCAAACCTGGGTCCTTAGGCTTTGCAGGCAAATGCCTTAATGGCTAAGCCATCTCCCCAGCCCAAAAGTGAAGTTTTCAAATATCTATTGCCTCTGACAGTTAAATGTTTTTTATGTGACCATATTAAGATGAAAGAACATTCTAGAATCTGAAATATGCCAGGGCTTACCAAACAATAATCACAAAGAGGAAAATAAATATATTACTAAAACTATGCTTTACTTATGTAGTCTTAAGTTCTTATAATTTTACATTAGAATAGAATCCAAAGTCCCATCAGGCTCAAATTAGTAAAAACTCTAAATGGCTCAGAATAGTTGTATACAGAGCTAAGGGAAGAAATAAATTATAATCAAATCTATGGCTAAAACAAACTAATATACATAAGATGATAGACCACCATCACACACTAGCTTTATTATATGCATCAGCCTGCAAGCATTATAAAATGGTATGGTTTGAAATATTTTCCAGGGGCTAGAGAAATGGCTTCGCAGTTAAGGCACTTAACTGTACAAAGGACCCAGGTTTTATTCCCCAGTACCCACATAAAGCTAGATGCACATGGTGTTGCATGCTTCTATAGTTCATTTGCAGTGGCTAGAGGTCCCAGTTCACCCCGTTCTCCCTCTCTCTCTCTCTCAAATAAGTAAATATAAATATTTTAAAAATATATAAAAAGTTAAAATATTTGCCAAGAGTGGTTATACACACCTGTAATTCCAGAACTTGGGAGGGAGAAGCAGGAAGATAAAAAGTCCAAGGCCAGTCTAAGTTATATGAGATTCTGTCATAAATGCCAGACATTTCAGGTTTTTTTGTTTGTTTGTTTTCTTTGATTTTTCAAGGTAGGGTCTTGCTCTAGCCCAGGCTGACATGGAATTCACTATGTAGTCTCAGAGCAGCCCTGAACTTACTGTGATCCTATCTCTGCCTTCTGAGTGCTGAGGTTAAAGGCCTGCGCTACCACACCCGGCAATGCCAGACACTTTTGAAATAATATATGTAATGCCCATCTCACTATCTGATATATTATGAGTCAGTTATCAAAAATCAGTTTTTTCATTTATCTTATATCTCCTTAATAAAGCATGCATCTATATGTTACAGCATTATATTTTGGTTTGTTTGATTGATGATTGGTTATTTTGGGGTTTTTTTGAGTGTACAGAAATCTTTCATGTGCAATATTCCACAAAGTGTTTTTCTTAAGAGTTGCCTTGAGTCAGTAGAAATCACTACATATGAAGTGTTAGATATTGCTATTTTTGAGTGTGTGTTTTTCTTTAAAAAAAAAAAAACTTTTATAGGTGCTGGAGAGATGGCTTAGTGGTTAAGGTGCTTGCCTGAAAAAACAAAGAACTCAGGTTCGACTCCCCAGGACCCACTTAAGCCAGATGCACAAGGGGGCACACACACCTGGAGTTTGTTTGCAACGTCTGGAGTCCCTAGCATGTCCATTCTCTCCCTCCCTCCCTCCCTCCCTCTCTCCCTCCCTCCCTCCCTCTCTCTCTCTCTCTCATTCTCTCTCTACCTGCCTATTTCTGCATCTATCTATCTCTCTCTCAAAAAAAAAAAAAAAAACCCAAAACCTTTTTTAAATATTGCTGAATGTTGCTGGGACAGCAATGCTGGAATTGTTTCAATATAGTTCCCAGCCCTTTGATGAGCACTACGATTTTATGTCATTAAATAAAATCCATATCATTGTCAACCATCTAGCAGAAAAAAAAAAAAAAACTGCTATCTACCCTGTGGTGAAAAAGAAATTTTTCCCTCAAACATTTAACTTCAAGTAATTCCAAATAGTAAACTTTTCATGTTAAGTTGAAATGTCTTCTGATATAAACATAAAAGACTACATCTAGTTCTACTTAGGAAGGACTCATGGCAGCCATGTTTCTCCTGCATCATAGTCACCTATTTCAGGTGTGTATCAAATTCTCATGCCTTTATTCCCAGCATTCATGAGACTAAGACAGGAGGTTCCCTGTGAATTGCAGGCCAGTCAGGGCCGCAGTGAAACCTATATTCAAGTCCCCGTGATGGGAATGGCTCTGAATGCGCTTGTGAAGTACTTTTCTTTGAAATATCTAAGGTGCCATACTCATCACACCTTGTGCAGAAAAGCTCAAGATGAAGGAATGGCTTTGTATTTTTGAATTTTAAAATATTAAGTGCTTCTTTGTATGTTTTATGTAGGGAAAAGTCCTACCTAGCACTTAATACTGTACTCTGGAGGTATCACAAGTGACACTATTCAATGGACATCCTGAGGCAACTGAGGACGGTCTACCTTCATAGTTCATGCTTTTACATATACTAGGATTTCTTTCTTCAAGCACAGTATTTTTCTGTCATGTGAAATTGGCATATTTCTGGGGTCTTCTGATGCCTGTTATAACAGGTCAAACTGTACGAATGTGGGCTGTCCATTTGAAGAACACATGAATTTTAGGGTCATTATAAAAAGACCAAATACACCATTAATATTTTCTTGTGTCTTTGGAAAGCAGTTAAGGCCTTTTGAAGAGGAAATGGATATCACAGCAGCATGTGCTGACACCACTGCCAAAACCACAAATCTATCTCTGCTTCCTGTAGTGAAAGTAATTCTTACCACTTTATGTTGTGATTTGTATAACAGCTTAGGTAAAAATTTCATCCCAGAGGTAACATAGTAAAAATTATGTTTCAAGGTAAGTGTAAAAATATATTCCTACATAAGAGTGACAAGTGTCACATATTCTCCTACTAGCAATCTATCACACTGTATTTGTACTGGTCATTTAAAGAAATTAAACCCACATTCTTTAAAACCTGCTGAAAATAAACACTTTGATAATAAAACTAAGTATTATATAAAAGGCAGTATGGGAAAGATGAAAAGAAGAGAAAGGAAGAGGGGTGAGTTTCAGATTCTCAGGGAGTCTAGACCCCTCCCACACTGTTCCTGGCCCATCACAATGTGATATACATTAGGGTCATGTTTAAAATAAAAACAAAAAGGCAGCCTGTACCTACAAAGAAGCCATGCATCGTCATATTACGCTTATAACCGCTTCACTAAAGAAGACCTGTCAGTTCAAGTGTATAAGGGTAAATTATATTTGAAAGTTTTCAACTTAAGTAGACATTCTCATCTGACTAGAAATGGCACCACCTGAAAAGCCCCTCTATAAAACACTTCTTGACTTTGAAAAATTAGCGAATATGGTTTGATTGAAACACAACTATGCACTTTCTTGTATTATTTACATTAGGAAGAGAAAACCCTAATGTATTCTATTTTATTCTGCAGGCCTCATAAGAGGCATTGTGGTGGTTTGATTCAGGTCTCCCCCATAAACTTAAGTATTCTGAATGCTAGGTTCCCAGTTGGTATTTGGGAATTAATGCCTTCTGGAGGGAGTGTATTGTTGGGGGTGGGATTATGGGTGTTATAGCCAGTTTCTCCATGCCAGTGCTTGGCACACTCTCCTGTTCCTGTTGTGCACTTTATGTGGGCCAGGTAGTGATGTCCACCCTCTGCTCATGCCATCTCTTCCCCGTGCCATCGTGGAGCTTCCCCCGGAGCCTGTAAGCCAAAATAAGCCTCATTTTCCCATAAGCTGCTCTTGGTTGGGTGATTTCTACCAGCAATGTGAACCTGAGTGCAACAGTAAAGTGGTACCGAGGAGTGGGGTTGCTGCTAGACACCTGACTGTGTGGCTTTGGCCACTTGGGGCTTATTTTCAAGAGGAATGTGGAGGGATTTGAAGCCTTGGCCTAAGAGATGCCTTGCAGTGCTGTTAAGTACAGTTTGATGGACTACTCTGGTCAGAATTGAAAGACCTGAATGCAGTAAGAACTATGGACTATGAGGTTTGGCTTATGAGAGTGAGAAAGAGCTTTAGTTGGACTGGGCTAGCAGTTTGTGTGAGAAGCTTGCTGTTATGCTTATGTCCTGAGAAGTTGTTCAGGGTTGCTTTGCATAGAAATGGACTGGTGTGAACAGAGGGATATGGCACAGAAAAAAAAAAATGTTCGGGTGAACTGTTGTCCATTCAGGTGCAATTGAGAGATTACAACCTTTGAGATTGGGCCAGCTGATCTTCACTTGGGGCAACAGGAAGAATGTAGATTTTGGGCTGGAGAGATAGCTTAGCGGTTAAGCGCTTGCCTGTGAAGCCTAAGGACCCCGGTTTGAGGCTCGGTTCCCCAGGTCCCACGTTAGCCAGATGCACAAGGGGGCACACACGTCTGGAGTTCGTTTGCAGTGGCTGGAGGCCCTGGTGCGCCCATTCTCTCTCTCTCCCTGTATCTGTCTTTCTCTCTGTGTCTGTAGCTCTCAAATAAATAAATAAATAAATAAATAATTAAAAAAAAAAAAGAATGTAGATTTTTTTTAAGGGGCCTGAGTGCTCAAGAAGTGTCCTATTCTTCAAAGTCTGCTTTCTCTCCCCCAACCCTCTGGATTAACAAATTGGCACCCTTCCTGGTATTGTGGAGTATAAGAAATGCAGGAAAGAGTGGGTCATTGAGTTGGCAACAAGGTCTTGTGTTCAGGAAATGGCTATGGGTAGTGAGAAGCAGGATTGCCGGCATGGAGACCCATGGAGCCATGAGGATGAACTGTGGATTGCAGTGGAGAGAGACCTAGTAAAGATGCCAGGACCACAAGATGACTGCTAAGGAAAGCTGCTGGCCCCAGGTGAAGTTTTCCAGGACTGCTGAGTAGCCTAGCTGGAGGGGCTGAATTGGAATTCCAGAGACTTGTTGCTTGTTAGAATTATTGGACTTGGAGATTTGTCACTGACTAGAGTTGCTGGAGTTACAAATTTTCATATTTTCCCCGTTTAAATCTTATGTTGGTTGAATGTTTCTTTGCCATGTCCAATGCCATCTTTTGTTGCATGAATGTTTATTCTGTGCCATTATGGTTTTTTTCGGGGGGGGGGGATTTTTTGGTATAATGGCTCAGTTAAAACATCTTGGACTATGGGGATGTGTGAACATCATTGGGATTGATTAAAAAAAAACTATGAGGACTTTTAATGTTGGACTGATGCATTGTATTGGATATCAGTTTATAGGGGCCAGGGGCAGAATGTGGTGGTTTGATTCAGGTGTCCCCCATAAACTTAAGTGTTCTGCATGTTACGTTCCCAGCTGATGGAGATTTGGGAATTAATGCCTTCTGGAGGCAGTATATTATTGGAGGTGGGCTTCTGGGTATTATAGCCAGTGCCAGTGTTTGGCACACTCTCCTGTTCCTATTGTATACCTTATGTGGGCCAGGGGGTGATGTCCACCCTCTGCTTATGCCATCATTTTCCCCTGACATCATGGAGCTTCCCCTTAAGTCTATAAGCCAAAATAAACCTCTTTTTCCCACAAGCTGCTCTTGGTTGGGTGATTTCTACCAGCAATGCAAACCTGACTAGAACAGGCATCATTCAGTACATAATGGTCATATGACAGATACCGAACAGTAAACCAATTAAATCTATCTAGCAAAGATAATTTGCTAAAGAATGTAAGTCATTTTCATTTTACATTAATTTTTCTAATGACTCATATAAATAAACTTAGTATTATTACTAGTTACTACTACAGTCAGTATGGAAAAGCATATTAAGGGTAGGAAAACTTAGAATAATGTTATCTACAACATAAAAGAAACACTTCTATTTAGCTGAAATTCAAAGTATTTCAAAATGCTTTTGCCATAAATTTCCTTGAAAGCTGAATGATTCTGAAACACTGTGATATTAAAATTAAGGAGTACCAAGTTATACAAGAAACCCTGAACATTATGACATGGTTTCAGTTCTCAATGAGTTTCTGAAGTGAGTAGAAGTTATAGAGGTAGGCTATAGATAACATGTAAGTTTCACAGTCCTATTAACATGAAACTTCTAAAAATAGTAAATCAAAAAGAATGCTTAGGTTTTAAAATAATTAAAATATACCGAATAAAACTTCAAAGACACAAATATTCATTTATGACAAAAATTCAGAAGACTTGTGTCGAAAATGGTAACAATCTTTAGATGGGACCAACCCATAATCAAAGAATTACTGAGGATGTGCATTTAAAACAACTTATTTTACCACATACTCATATTTTTACTTAGTATCACAATATAACTGACACATACAATGGTTTGGTTAGGCTTAAATCAAATTGCAATGGCAAAGGAAGGCCAAAAAAAGTTTACACAATCTTCAATAAGCAAAAATATATGTTCAGTGTGAAACAAAATAAAAAATTACTAATCTAAAAACAAAGAAAAAGAGTTTATTGTTTTCAAATTCCAGAAATAAAAGTAATAAAATGGCATATAATCTGTAACAAGCCAGTCTGATAATTTCCAAACTATAGTCTAATTAAGTCATGTAAAACCAAAAAACAGTCTTTATATTTTTCTAACAGGTATGTATACCTGAGAAAGTTATTGAGAAAGAAATGAACTTTAAAACATTTCCACACAAAGAACTTAATACCATGACATGATGAAGATGAGCTATGCATGTGACAGACACTAAGCCACTTCCCATAGATTTTTTTCACTGTCCAGCTGCAGATTGTGGTCCAGGAGCAACACCTTTCACACCAGTACCAGCTCCCTCAATCACAGAAGCATAGTAATGTTTACAAACCATCATTATATTCATTAATACGTGAAAGTCACAGATCAAAGGTCTGGAAATGTTTAGCATGTCCATAATTAAAAGTCTATTATCTCAGCACAAGCTTTGAAAAGAAGTTTAAGCAGTTAGCTCAGTAACAGTAGCAGCAAACTCTACATTTTAGTTAAAGATGGGATAAAATTATAGTCATTTTCATTGCCAAGAATGAATACATAAAAACAAATTTTAAACAAGTTTTTCTGGCAGCAAAATTGTATCTATTGTAACCTAAACAAACAAAAAAATGAATTCATGACTGGAGAGAGGGCTTTGAAGTTAAGGCATTTGCCTGCAAAGCCTAAAGATCCAGGTTCAATTCACCAGAACCCATGTAAGCCAGAGGCACAAGGTGGCGCATGCATCTGGAGTTCATCTCCACTGGCTACAGGCCCTGACATGCCCATTCCCTCTACCTGCTTTTTTCTCTCTCTCTAATAAATAAACGAAATAAAATATTTAAGTAAAAAAAAATGAATTCAGAAACTGAATGTAATCCATCTTTGTTTCTCTAAGAATATAGTCTTCCTCTCAAGCATAATGAAGGACCAGATGATAAACAAACATTGAGTTCCTTTTCAGCACATTTTATTTCTAATCTGTCTCATGCAGATCATTGACAGAACTATATAACACCTTTTTTCTAGTGCTTTCACTATATGAATGGGTGTCTTTTTTAAAAAGTAATTTATTGTGGTTCTTAAGGCAAACAACACATTTTAAAGTTATAACTTGAAGTGAAGCATTTAAAATTTCAGAGGACAGAGCCAGTGATTGGTAATAGCTTCTTTAATTTCATATTAGTAGTCCAATTTAAAACACTAGCAACTACCTGGCAGTAGATTGGAAAGAATCAGAAGGGATTTGTGAAGGAACAAAACCAAAACAAACATGCAAAAAGAAAAAAGAAAACACATGATCTTCTTTCTCATTTTATAATCTAAACTTGTAAAATGTTTATAAATACATGATCATTCTACACAATACAGATCTTCTAGAGCATTCTAAAGGAAATTACAGCTTTTGGTCTGGAGGAGTAAGACTAAGATGAAAAGATGTCAAACAGTGAAGTCAGGGGGAACGACAGCATCATTCTACACACAAGCAGGCTGCAGTTCATCCAGTCAGTTGATGGTTACAATTCAGTACATGTTTTTTTTCAAGGCAACTATGAAATCTGGACATGTGTATTTCCCCTTCCCACAGTTAACAATTCTTTTAAAGGCTCTGAAATATCCATAAGGGAGCACTGTTTTGTTGAAGTGGGTCCTCCAAAAGGGAATAAAGAATAAATAGGAGGAAAAGCTTCATTCTCAAATTCACACACACACAAGCTCCATTGTGAGCTGATTTTAGTACTCAGTGAAGAGCTGGTGGTACCACCAGAGGCAAGTGCCTCTCTGCCTAGCTGGTTCAACATATGAGCCAGTCAAAACAAATACTGTGTGGCAAACAACTAGAGAGCATTTCATTACTATTCAAATGCCATGTTGAGTGAACTCCTAAGATAACAGACTTCTCAGATGTTGTGCCAAACTGGTGTGCCTGCATTATTACTAACAGCAGAATGATAAATTCAAAACTGGTATGGGATAAAATCATCATAGAATTCAATCTTAATGTAAAAAGGAGGAGAGGAGAGTGTGAAATCATAACACCAAATGTCTCATGGCAGAATTTTTGTTTGTGGAATATGGTGAGGAAATGGATGTACCCAATCAAAACCAACTGGAAGACAGGACGGAATATGTAAATGTTTTTAAAGACAAGTGAGAAGAATAATGGAGAGGGGCCAGGCAGCAATAGAATTGCTGATATGCTCACTAGACAGAAAGCAAGAGAGAATGAGGCCTGTGCATATGGCTCTCCTTTTTCTGTCTTCTATGTTCCTACATAATGTACAATGTAAGTGCCATATAGGCCACACTAGCAGGCAAGAATAAGCCTTCTAATGGACAGAGATGAAATATTTGAAACTAATGAATTCTCTTTTTCTTTTTGCTTTGATTCATACCTGAAAGCCTTGAATCCTTGCTAAATATTCCAGCTGTTTTGAAGGCTGTACTGGAGAACAAGGGGGAGGAGGAGAACTTCCTTTTAAACCTATGGCTTCAGCTGGAGGAGATGTTCCATTCATAAGGAGTTCCCTGGCAACTGTAGCTGAACTATTCGATGTGGGAGATATACTGAAGAAAGAGCTTGAAGGTTGGTTCATATCTTTGGGGGACAAGTAGCCTAGAGTTGTGCCAGAGATCACCCTGTGACGGCTAGCTTCCATCTCTTGATAAACATCGGGAGACAGATGAAGAATTCCTTTTGGAGCTACAAATAAAACAACAAAAAAAAATTAAACAGTTAAAATGGAAACATGTTATAGCATTATAATTCAATGGTGTTTTTTGGTTATAGTAACAAAGAAATGAGAAACTACTGATCAAGCCTCTTCCTCATAACTGCAGCATCAATTCAGAGGGGCACATAGTGTGTGTCAGTTCAATGGGGAGGAAGACTGGAACTGTACAGTGTCTTCACCCTGCAGTTCAGTTCTGTAGGCCTCATAAGAGTGACAGGACCCAAGAGAAAGTGCAGAGGAAGAGACATCATGAATACTTCTCTTACTGCTAGCCTGACAACTAGCCTCAAGGTGATGGTGACAGATATGAATATAAATCAAAACCTGTGAAAGCAGAAATCCAGAGGCTACAGAGACCCAACATTAAATCAGACTGCCAACAGGACTACCATGGCTCAGGGAACATTGTGGAAGAGGGGTGAAGAGATTTTAAGAGCCACAGAGTGGGTAGGAATACCCTGAGGCATAGTCCCCCTGCTACCTCATAAGTACTGACTGAGGCCTTCATGACCCCACAGTGAATACCATAACCCTCACCAGGGTAATGGGAGCCAAGGTGAGAGGATAAGACTATAACCTGTGTGTACACACACACACACACACACACACACACACACACACACACACACACGTAAATCAAGACAAAAAAAAAAAAGAGCTATAGGAAGCATCCCAAAACATGAAGCAAGTGAGGTAAAATGAGGCAGGCTTAGTCCAAACATCTTCAGAGATAAAACCTAGGTATCCAGTAGACTATGGTCTTCTTCACCTAGCTGTCGTCCAAACAACTCTCACTCATGAACATGTCACAAAGCATCAGGGCATTGTCTTCCTCAATAAACACCATCCTGCTTAACTTATTTTGACACCATCATCTACCTGCTTACTATCCAATCTACGTTCCTGGAAATGCCTCTGATTCACCCATAACCAAATAGTCAGTCACCTATGGCTAGTCAAAGAACTCTAGAATTTGCCCTTGTGTTTTAGTCAGAACTAAAGGGTCATTGCCTTCCCAGTTTCCATTTTGCGGAACGTGCTCTCTGACAGTCAAACTGCACCACACCTCTCTGGGGAATTAAAAGTTTGCATCAGTAATGAATCTAAGAAGCCCAGAAATTCAGCTCGGTTCAATCTGAGTTTCCAAGCTTATTTTATAAGCAAGCTTTTTACATGGCATTAATAATGCCCAATATTTTGTGAAATTCTGGGGTCTAGCCCATCTTCTCTATTTTTCCACTGACACTTCCTCTGGTTAATCCTATATATTGAACTTCTCAACCTCTATGATTTCTCCAGCCTAGTGGTTTCTGGCTGGTACATTTTAAAGTCTAAAAAATCCTTTTACTTGTTCATTGTTCATTAATTGCTCTCTCTCTCTTTTTTTTTTTTTTTTTTGTTTTTGTTTTTGTTTTTCAAGATAGGGTCTCACTCTAGCTCAGGCTGACCTGGAATTCACTATGTAGTCTCAGGGTGGCCTCAAACTCATGGCAATCCCCCTACCTCTGCCTCCCGAGTGCTGGGATTAAAGGCGTGCACTACCACACCCAGCTTAATTGCTCTCTTGACTTCAGTGAACATCTTAATATTTATTTATTTGACAGAGAAAGAGAGACACACAAACAGAATGGGCCTCTTGCCCATTCTGAACACCAGATGCATGTACCACTTTGTGCATCTGGCTTTATGTGGGTACTAGGGAATCAAACCTAGGTTGTTAATCTTTGTAGGCAAGTACCTTAACCACTGAGCCATCTCTCTAGCCCTTCAGTGAACATCTTATAAAGTATTATTAAAAATCCTACCAGGGGCTGGAGAGATGGCTTAGTGGTTAAGCGCTTGCCTGTGAAGCCTAAGGACCCCGGCTCAAGGCTCAATTCCCCAGGACCCACTAGCCAGATGCACAAGGGGGCGCATGCGTCTAGAGTTAGTTTGCAGTGGTTGGAAGCCCTGGTGTGCCCATTCTCTTTCTCTCTCTCTCTCTCTCTGTTGCTCTCAAATAAATAAATAAAAATAAACAAAAGAATTTTAAAAAATCCTATCAGGTTAATCATGTTACCTCCATTATGTTAAGGCTCTGCAAATTAAAAAAAAATTATTTGAGAGAGAGAGAGAGAGGCAGATAGAGTGGGTATGTCAGGGCCTCTAGCCACTGCAAATGAACTCATGTGCCACCTGTGCGTCTGGCTTACACGGGTACTGGGGAATTGAACCTGGGTTCTTAGGCTTTACAGGTAAGTGCTATCTCTCCATCCCAGGTTCTGCAAATTTATCTCATTCCATTGTATAAAAATGTTTCTGTTTCTTCATTTTCTTTAATTCTCTGTGTTGGTATTTGTACATTAGACAAAATAGCTACCTTTTCTTATCTTCATACATTAGCCCTGTACTAGATAAATTTCTCACCAATCAACTTGGGTAGACATTCTGAATATGTCTCAAACTTTTGTATTACTCTGACCTGCTTTTTTGTCCTTGACACCCCAGGTATGTCAGTCCTACAGGCACTCTGAAATAAGCCAATCCTTTAGGTGGCCCTCAGAAAAACTAAGTCAGTGAACACACAACGTACTTCTTATCTCCCAAGATGAAGTTAGGCACTGGACTGTTAGCTCTGGAATAGGCTAGAGGAAGTGGCGATTATAACCAACAGTCATTTCTCATTCACTGGCCCTCACTGGAGGGAGGGAGGAGGCAGAAAAGATGAATGGGGCAAAGTGGGAAGGGAAAGAAATTAAAAAGGAAAAGAAGGAAGGAAAGAGAGAAGGTAGGAATAGGGAGAGAGGAGGATAGGGGGAAGTAGAAAGGGAAAACAGTAGCTTAGGAAAGGCCTGCTGGGGACGACACTAAATTTCAAGGGATAAGGTGAACCAGCAAAAAGAAGGATGTGCTCACTTTGGCAGCACATATTTAAAAAAAAAGGAGGAGGAAGAGGAGATGATGATGATGATGATGATGATGATGATGATGCAGGGGCCAAGGAAGGGACTGGAGAGTTTGTGTTGCAAGAAACATCAGGCCATACCTAACTAGTAGGGCATGAAAGAGGAAATAGACACTACAAGAGGTGAAGGCAAGGTGACTTCACCCTGATATTAAGTCATATTAAAGTTGTGTGTGTTTGGGTCTTGGCAGAGAGTTCTGTTGATGAAGAGCTTACCATACACTCATGAGTTCCTGTACTCCCTCCCTATGCCACATACAAATCCCAGGGATGGTGGCATGCACCTGTAATCTAAGGAGGTGGTGACAAAAGGATGCCTGGGACTCCCTGACCAGCCAGTTTGGCCTATCCAGGCCCATGGGATAACCCTTGTCTCAAAAAAGATAGATGGTATTCCTGAGGAAAGCACCCAACATTGTTCTCTGGCCACCGCATACACATATGTGCATTAGAACAAAAAAGAAAAAGATAGTTTTGTGTCTTTTAGTAGCTTATCCAGCTCACAATAACATATCAATTCTATTTTATAGATTCTTTCTACCTTTGTGTTAGTTTTTAAGTTCTGTACATTAATAATTGTTAATTAATAATTGTTAGCTTTCTCTCTCTTTTGCTTTTTTCAAGGTAAAGTCTCTCTCTAGCCCAGGCTGACCTGGAATTCTCAAGGTGGCCTCGAATTCAGGGTGATCCTCCTATCTCTGCCTTCTGAGGGCTGGAATTAAAGTTGTGTACTACCATGCCTGGCTAAATAATTGTTAGTTTTTAATCCTATAGAAATTTCATTAAAAAAAGTTTGGGGGGGGTTTCAATGTAGGGTCTCATTCTAGCCCAGGCTGACCTGGAATTCACTATGGAGTCTCAGGGTGGCCTTGAACTCATGGTAATCCTCCTATCTCTGCCTCCCCAGTGCTGGGATTAAAGGCGTGCACCACCACGCCCGGCCCTCAATAAAAACTTTTAAAAGAAAATATGCATTAGACAAAATATAAAAAAAAATCTCACCAACCAGAAGAAATTACTCTTAACATTTTAAAGATATGTTTGTATTCTTTGTTATTTATACACATTTTAGCAGATAAAGCTTGAAAAATTAAAATACAAGAATATAACATGAAATCATGTTTATAAAACTACACTTTGTACCAATTTTTAAAATATATTTTATTATATAGACTGGGTTTTTGTTCATGCTCACATTTGTGTGTGGTATTCATGCATGTGTATGCAAATTCATATATGTGGGCATACTGTGTATGTATGAAAGAGAGAAAGATTGTATGTGCAAATGTGGGGGGGGGCATGGAAATAAGGGGCTGATGCCAGGTATCCTCTTCAGTCTATTTATTTACTGAGACATGCTCTCTCATCGAATCTAGAGTGCACCAATTTGGCCACTCTAAACTAGCCAACTTTCCCCAGGAATCCACCTGTCTCCACTAACTGAGTGCTGGGATTACAGGCTCATTCCACCAAATCTATCACTTTTTTTTTTGCGGGGGGGGTTCTGAGGATCCAACCTCAAGCCTCAGTTGAGACTTTCCCCAGGCTGTATCAACTGGGTTTTGGTGATTTTATATACATATATATCAGTTTGACAAGCAGGGCCCTAGGGTGAATCCCAGCACCACATACTTTAAAAAACAGAAAAAAGAAAGAAGAAAAGGAAAGAAAGGAAAAGAAAAAGAAAAATCCATACTTTACATGTCTAATTTGTTGCCAAGTTTTGCAATTATAAACACAAAGTTGAATATTTTTTTAACTAAATCCTGGTTCACATAAAATTTATTTCCTTTAAGTATAAGTATAATTCTAGTTCAAAGGATATGCATTTTAGATTTCTTACATTTTAAAGAAGTTACATTGACTTTCTATTCCCACAGAAATACATGAAAATGCTTTATTTCCTATTTTGGCACTAGATATTATGAGTTTAAAATGTTTCCACTTATGAACAGTGACAGAAAACAGGTCAGGGGTTGCCTGGGAATGGGGCTGGCACAAGTGACAGATTATGAAAGGGCAGGAGGAAACTTTTGGGAAGACAGAAATGTTCATTTCACAAGCTTATAAAAATGTTTCAACTGATTAAGCTGTATATACTACATGCAGTTGATCACACTTCAATTAAAGTTATAAAAACACCAATATGATAAGTAAAATTTTTAATTTAATTAAATAAATAAAATTTAATTTCTTCATTAGCTACATATACAACATGTAATTTTTATTTAAATAATTTAAATACTATAACTATAAATTATATACTCATTTAAGAAATCAAGAAATTTAACTCCTAGAATTTTTGTTGTCATTTGTTTTGAGGCAAGGTCTTACTATGTATCCCTCACTGGCCTGGAATTTGTTATGTAGATTAGGCTAGTACAGAACCTCCTGAACATGGAATTATAGGCCACAGCACCTTGTTTTAGTATTGTTACCATGCAACAGCAACAGGCTTGCCATGTCAATATTGTAAAGCAAAAAAAACATTTTCAATACTCACACCATAACATCACAGTAGGAGAGTGTACAAGAGTTAGGTTCCCTTACCAAACAGCAAAGCCTGTGTTGACTTTTCTTTGTTAATAAGGAAGTTTTCTTTTTAGAGAGCTTAACTAATTAGGAAGTCACAAACATGGTTTCTAAATGATTTTCAACTTGAATATCAGTAACAATATACAGGTCAGTTATACTTTATTCAGGTTTTTCATTTTGTAAACTTAAGCTACTTTTCAACAGTAAAAATATAATCAGTGTAAGTTGGGATAAGGCTGCAGAAATTGCCCAATGGTTAAGTCACTTGTCTGCAAAGCCTAATGATCTGGGTTAAATTCCCCAATACCCACATAAAGCCAGAAGCACAAAGAGGCACATGCATCTGGAGTTCGTTTGCAGTGGCTAGAGTTCCTGGTATGCCCAGTCTCTACAACTCTTTCTCTCTTCCCCTCTTTCCATCCTTGCAAATAAATTAATTAAAATTATTAAAAAAGCAAGTTGAGGGCTGGAGAGATGGCTTAGCAGTTAAGCGCTTGCCTGTGAAGCCTAAGGACCCCGGTTCGAGGCTCGGTTCCCCAGGTCCCACGTTAGCCAGATGCACAAGGGGGCGCACGCGTCTGGAGTTCGTTTGCAGAGGCTGGAAGCCCTGGCGCGCCCATTCTCTCTCTCTCTCCCTCTATTTGTCTTTCTCTGTGTGTCTGTCACTCTCAAATAAATAAATAAATAAAAATTAAAAAAAAAGCAAGTTGAGATGTGTATTATTTAAAAACCTTTAACTTATATGCCATTTAGATCTCCAAAAAATTTACTCCAATTTATGTTTCTACTAGGAGGGTGAAAAATAGATTCCAATTATTCTAAATAGCCATTGCCTTCCTACTATAATTCATCATGTTAGCTTATTGTTCTGGATAAAGTGGTCTAAAAACCTAGCAGTCTATACTTTCTCTAAACTCAGTTTTGCTCATAGACTTTGACTAAATATTGCGTTTTTCTGTTTAGGCTTGTTACATTCCATTTACATTCACTCTGTATGACAAGGTCTTGAACTCACTCGGCTGCCATCCCTCTTTGTACCTGATTCTGCCCCTATTCCTCCCTTGGTACTGTCAGCACTATACACAGCCACCCTGCAGACAGAACAGTGGAATTGCTCATCACCTCAGGAAGTATGATTTTAATGATAACAACCACCCTATGAGATGGGCTTTATCATGTTTCTATATTAGAAAGGAGAAAACTGAATCCTGCAGAGGTTTCAATTAAAAAAAAAGTTGCTAGTCATAAGAACTGTGAATTGGGTGAAAAAGGAAATCAAAGGCCAACAATGTGAAGACATAGATTTGCTAGAATAATGTAGCAAAAATTTTAAAACAGCCATTACAAAATACTTCAGCTTTACACATGCAAGAAACACAGAAAGCCTCAGAAAATAGAAAGTTCTGAACAAAGAGAAAAAAGAACATAGATAACTGGGCACAGTGCACAGGCTTGTAATTGCAGCCCTGGAGAGGGAGCAGCAGGAGGAGCAGAGCAAGCTCCAGGCTAGTCTGGGGTACACAGTAAATTCAAGTCAGGCAAAGTTAGACAGTGAGACCCTGTGGAGAAAGAAGGAGGGAGGGAGACTAAAAGAATCAAATGGTAGTTAACAACTAAAACACTAAAGTAAAAAGCGTAAGGGATGGGTTCAATATCTGAGTAGAGGAAAAAGAGAAAGCATTTCATTGCACCTGGCTTTCATTGCACCTGCCCTTTGACAGTGCAGTCACACTACGTATGCTATCTTCCTCTTAGTCACTTAGTAGCCATCTCCATTCTTAGACAGACTGCTACTATATCATTTGTGCTCAGATAACCTTAATTTCTTTAATAATGGCCCCAAAGTGTAAGAGAAATAATGTAAAGGCAAGGAAGTGCCAGAGCTTGAAACACAGAACAGATTAACTCTGATAAAATGTAGCAGTGCCATAGGGCATATGGAAATAGTATAAATTATGATATTGCTTGTGTTTTTTCTTTAAATGTATCTCCTAAGGACTAAGGGGGACCATTATATAATTTAATACTTAACGTAACCACTGAAAAGGCTCTGTAAGATGGCATTCAAAAGCACTTCAGATAATCTAAATAAAATTCTAACTAGCAATTAAGCAAACAAGAAAGTGTTGTATAAAAACCAACACAAGCTACAGATGACTGGGCTTCTGCGTGAGAATGAAAATACTTAGTAGCAGAGGCCAGTAAGTTAAAAAGGAGACATAAAGGGTAGAGAAAGGAAGGGAGGAGGATACTTGATAGGTTGATATTGTATATATGTAATTACAATGATTGTAATGGGGAGGTAATATGATGGAGAATGGAATTTCAAACGGGAAAGTGTGGGGGTGGGGAGGGAGGGAATTACCATGGGATATATTTTATAATCATGGAAAATGTTAATAAAAATTAA
The DNA here is from genome assembly GCF_020740685.1 of Jaculus jaculus. Classification (NCBI taxonomy): domain Eukaryota; kingdom Metazoa; phylum Chordata; class Mammalia; order Rodentia; family Dipodidae; genus Jaculus; species Jaculus jaculus. The sequence continues at coordinate 144,131,336 of NC_059103.1, forward strand.
AAAATAAAAATAAAAAAACCAACACAAATACATAGAAAACAATATAAAATCATATACTTAAGCCATAACATATAACAATGGTATTAAATGTAAATTATCTAAATACATTAATTAAAAGGAGTAAGGTAGATTTGAAATATGACCCAACTATATTGCCATCCACAAGAAACTCACATTAAATATAATGATATTGGTCAAATGAAAATCAAAAGATGAAGGAAACAGATATATCATGCAAAAGTTAATCAAAACAAAGCAGAAGGTTCTACTCTCAAATGACAACATGAGAAGATTCATGGATCTATTCCCATATAATCACAACTGGTAAAAATTTATTTTAGGACACAAAACATGGCTCAGATATTTAAGGGGTATGCTTGCAAAGCCAGTGTCCCTACTTTGATTCCCCAATACCCATGTAAACCAGACATATGAAGTGGCACATGTATCTGGAGTTGCTTTACAACAGCAGGGGGCCCTGATGAACCCATATTCACTCACTCTCTCTCATAGCTAAATTTTTTAAAGTTCATTTTTAAAAAACTTTAAAAATCTCTGGAAATTGTGCCAACAAAATGCCACAAACTAGGAAACATTTCCCTGCATAATAATAATCTGGCTAGTCTTTGTCCCCAGTTACTGGGAAGTAACTTCTAAATCCTTAAACTTTCCTGAATGACAAGAATATTTTCATTTTCCTGGTGGGCAGATGGGCCATACAAGAGTATATGCTAATTAGGTGGCTCATGGTGAACCTTTAGTCTATACTAATCAGATGACTCAGGATGGGGTTGACCAAGCCAGAGAGACCAACCATATGATTAAAGTGGGGGCTTCATGCTGCATAATCAGTTTATTCCAAAGGCTTGAGATTGGTAATTTTTTTAATCATTTTAATTATAAAGTTTTTTATTTATTTGCAAGAAGAGAGAAATAGAGAGAAGAGATAAAGAGAACAGGCATGCCATGGCCTCCAGCCACTGCAAATGAACTCCAGATATACGTGCCACTTTGTGCATCTGGCTTTACGTGGGTACTGAGGAATCAAACTTGGCTTGTTAGGTTTTGTAGGCAAGTTCCTTAGCCACTAATCCATCTCTTTGGCCCCAAATTATTTTTCTTTTTTTTAAAATTTTTTAAATTTTTATTAGCATTTTCCATGATTATAAAAAAAAAAACATAAAAATAAAAAAATCCCATGGTAATTCCCTCCCTCCCCACCCCCACACTTTCCCCTTTGAAATTCCATTCTCCATCAAATTGCCTCCCCATCACAATCATTGTACTTACATATATACAATATCAACCTATTAAGTACCCTCCTCCCTTCCTTTTTTTTTTTAATTTTTTATTTATTTATTTGAGAGAGACAGACACAGAGAGAAAGACAGATAGAGGGAGAGAGAGAGAATGGGCGCGCCAGGGCTTCCAGCCTCTGCAAACGAACTCCAGATGCATGCGCCCCTTGTGCATCTGGCTAACGTGGGACCTGGGGAACTGAGCCTCGAACCGGGGTCCTTAGGCTTCACAGGCAAGCGCTTAACCGCTAAGCCATCTCTCCAGCCCCTCCCTTCCTTTTTAAAAAAGATTTATTTATTAGAGACAGAAAGAGAAGGAGAGAGAAAAACAGAGAGAGAGAATGAGCACGCCAGGACCTCCAGCCACTGCAAATGAACTCCAGATGCATGTGCCACCATGTGCATCTGGCTTACATGGGACCTAGAGAATCAAACCCAGGTCCTTAGGCTTCGCAGGCACTCTCTAGCCCAAGACTGGTATTAATTTTACAGTCAATGATTCAATCAATTACGACAACATAATGAATTCTAAATAAAAACTGTGATAGAAGTTGAAGTAAGATTTCCTGTTTGGCATTACTCTGTACATACTATTATATACCAGTGTGCCAGGAGGGTGGCGTCTTAACTCCGTAAGAAGAAGATATCAGAAGATTCACAGTTGGGGTCCTTTCAGAGCTCACTTGATGTCTCTCTTTTGGCTTGTACTCTCCCCTAACCCCATAAGGATAAGAAGACACTTTCTCGTCAACTTCTCATCAAGAACCATGGAATGCACTAGAAGGGGAAGGGGAAGGCTATCATATTTTCTCATTTCTCCTAGCATTAAGTTGCAGAAGTTGATTCCTAGTGTGTGTAGCCAAGATGTTGGAGGATCTTTTCTATACAGAGGTCATCTACAAATTGATGCTCTGTACAGCCACAGCAAGCTCAGAAGACTTGAGCATGAGCCACCCCCTTTCCCCGGCTTCTTCATAAAAGAGAGGTTCTTCATTTGAAAAGGAAAGTCAAGAACCTTAACCTGGCACACAATCAGAAAGCAGGATGTCACCCTAAAAGAAGTAGGCCACAGTTTCAAATTTCTACTTTGGGATAGTGGCTCAGAAATTGTGTTTCCAAAGGAGGGAGTAAGTTTGTAAGAACAAAGAACTCCAAAAACTTTATGAGAGAAAATGATTTTATTTGCTACAGAATGTGGGAGAGAGTTCAAGCCTAACTACACTCTGGAAAACAGTGGCAGTTTTGGTTGTAAGTAGTTCAAAGGAGAATGGTGGTTTCTGAAAGCATTGGCTAGCTTGTTAAAATGAGATATAGCTAAAAATAATCTTCTTGAGGTGAGAACAAACTTCAAAGACTGACCTTGAAAACTATCTTATTGGGGCTGGAGAGATGATTCAGCAGTTAAAGGCACTTGCTAGCAAAGCCTGATGGCCTGGGTTCCAGTCCTCTGTACCCACATTAAGCCAGATGCACCTGGAGTTTGTCCATAGTGTCAAGAGGCCCTGGCATGACCATTTCTCCCCATTTCTATCTTTCTGCTTGAAATAAACAAAATATTTTTTAAAACTATCTTGCAAAGGGTTCCAAATTTAATTGGATCAGACCATGAACAATTTAGGATGGGCACACACACATACACTCTCACATGAACAGTTCATCAGCAACTAGTTGAGCTGTACAGCTGTCTATACTAACAGAGGCAGAGAGCCTAACAAAAACCAGAGAGAAAGAGAGACTGTTAAAGAGCCTAGTAAGTCCATTGTCATGCCAGGTGACCACGCACACGCTCAAGAATGTGCCTCTGAGGAGCAACTCAGTCTTCATGCTGCAAGAGAAGTAGTATAGCCAAGTCATTAGGTAAAGGGACAAACAGCAACAATGAGCCCAGGAGAGGGTGAGGGGAGGAATCAGGACCCAGAGCTGTTATATTACCTAAATCTCCAGTTTTCCCACATAACAGTTTGAATATGCAAAGAAACCAAACTTCAACTTCCCAAACTAATACATAGGTTTAACGCAATTCCAAAAAAAAAAAAAAAAAAAAAAAAAAACTCTCAGCAATATTTTTGTAGATAGAAACAACACTACTGTAAATTTGGAAAGACAAAGGGAGTAGAGTATCTACAACAACCTGCAGAAGAATAAAGTAGGAGAACAGTCCACTCAATTCAGACTTATATCCCTGTATCAACCAACATCAGAGTGAGTCACCAAAGGGATAAGCTCACAGGTCGATGAGACCAAAACACATCCCAGTGCCTTTTCTCAGAAATGCAAAAGCAATTCCACAGGGAAAGGAAGCCTTGTCAACAATGAAGCAGATGGACACCCACAAGAAAAATGAGAAAAAAGAATCTTGATCTACATCTCACACTTTATACAAAATCATCTCAAAATGTACCTCAAGCTTAAATGTAAAAGTACAAAAAAAAAAAAAAAAAAGAAAGAAAGAAAGAAACTTTGGAAGTAGGGATAAGAAAAGAACTCTTAGACTTTATATTACAAGCACATCCAAAAATGTAAAACTAATATGACCTGTAAAACTTCCTTTTTGTGCAAAAGATACTCTGCAGAAAAGAGAATGAAAATAACATTGCAGACTAGGAGATAATATCTGCAAACTAATTTCCAGCCAGTGATTAGTGGCAATAAAATATAAAGAACTCTGATACCTCAGTGATCAAAGACAAGAGATATGAATGGAAAATGGGCAAGAGACAGATACTGCACTACACAGATATACAGTCGGCAAAGGATTGCATGAAAAGACTCTCCCTCATTTCCTCATCCATAAGGAAAATGCAAACCTAAAATCATAATGAGGTATCATATTCCAGGAATTAGATTGGCTAACCCAATCACTGGGTGGAGGAAGGGACGGGGGGGAAACACAGACAAACTGGGCTGATCACATCCAGCTGACAGGAATAAAAAATATATATACTCTAGAAAACTGTGACTTTTCTATAAACATACACATACAACTACTGCACAACCCCCAAAAATGAACTTTGGGCATAGACACATAGAAAAAGGCACTTACCTCATATACAAATCTGAACACAAATATTAACAAGTAGTTCGATTTATAATAGCCCAAACTGAAAATAACATGATATCTTCAATGAGTGAATGGCTGGACAATCCTATACTACAAAACAGAACTTACAATGAAAAGAACAATACTGTGCTGGAGATGGCTCAGCAGTTAAGGCACTTGCCTGCACAGTCTAAGAACCTGGGTTCAGTTCCCCAGTACCCATATAAAGCTAGATGCACAAAGTGAAGCATGCATATGGACTTCATTTGTAATGCCCAGAGGCCCTGGTGTACCCACTTTCATTCTCTGTCTCATAACTAAATAAATAAAAAACTCAAAAAAGAACAATATTGATACACTGTAAAAGGAGTGAATCTCCCAAGAATTATGCTGAGTGAAAATAAATTCAGATGATTACATAAGACATTTTTATTTTTTAAAGCTATTTTTGACTTTCTCTCCTGACCCTACTTGATCAATCTAACATTTACTTTATTATGAAGTTTTTTTTTCAGTTTTGGTTTGGTGGTTTTGTTTTTGCTATACTAGGAAGTAGATCTTGTACAGGCTGAGCCGACACTTCCCCTGGGAGCGATATCTCCCATCCCCATTTTAGCAACATTCTTTAAATGACAAAACCATAGACATGGGCAGGAAAATGAGTATATCATGAAGGATCTCTGTGGTAAGGGAACTAGTCTATACCTTCTCTGCATCTTGATGGTAGTTGTAATATTCTATTGAATAAGTTTACAGATGATATCACAAGAAAATTATATAATGTGTACATAAAACACTTTCATTCTTTAAACTGCATGTGAATCTACAATTATTTCAAAATAGAAAGCTTAATTAAAAAGCTTGAATGACATCAAAAAAAGGCAGAAGAGTTTTCCTGCTCATACACCAACTTAAAAATTATACACTAAGCAAATTCTATTAAAAGAATTTCAAAATGTAGGTTCTGTATACCAGAAGGACACAAAACTAAAAATAGCCACAGGGAAATAAAACAATTTTTACCCCAACTTGGTATAGCTCAGTTGCTGGAAAATACATTCCAGATAAGAACTTCTCCCTTGTGTAAAGCATGGAGTGTGCATCTGACAATCTGGATTTTTGGTTTCTGCTTGTTTAGCAATGCTGGGGGTAGATCCTAGGGCCTCACTCATGATAGACAAGTACTCTACCACTGGGCTACCCCAGCCCACATTCTAGATTTGTAAAGACCTGCACAAGGGACTAGCTTTGATCTCACTTGGGGTAATGGAATGGTGTGATATGGATATGGGGACAGGAGAGCAGATGCAAGTTTATTGTTGTGCAGCTCAGCGCGATAGAAGACACACAATTTGAGGCTTTTTCCTCAAGTGATGAAATGTGCAAGTTCCAGTTTTCCGAAAGCTGCCTGAGGGACTAGTACCTACTTATTCTTTGGAGTACTTCATCAGGTACCAATGAAGGTAAGTATAATTCCGGCTATCTGTTGGCCACTGAGGATGGAGCAGAGCAGAGCTCCATGCTGTCACAGAACCAGAGAATTTACATGGCTGCAGAGACATCAGAAGAAGCATGAGTGTCTACACCCTGCAAAAGAAACTAGCAGCCCTCTCTACACTAAAAAACTGCCTGCAAAAAGGCTCAGAGTAGGGCTGGAGAGAGGCTTAGCGGTTAAGCGCTTGCCTGTGAAGCCTAAGGACCCTGGTTCGAGGCTCGGTTCCCCAGGTCCCACGTTAGCCAGATGCACAAGGGGGCGCACACGTCTGGAGTTCGTTTGCAGAGGCTGGAAGCCCTGGCGCGCCCATTCTCTCTCTCTCCCTCTATCTGTCTTTCTCTCTGTGTCTGTCTCTCTCAAATAAATAAATAAATAAAAATTTTGAAAAAAAAAAAGGCTCATAGTAGTCAAAATTCCACCAAAAAAGGTTTCATAATTCCCCCTGCACAAATCTTACAGGCTGATTTCTGATGTTCTAGCCCTATACAAAGACATTCCAAAGACACACTAGGAAGAGGTGATTTTCAAATGCAGAGCTCCTAACACAACATAAAGAAACCCATGAGGAAGCTATAAATCATTGCTTCAAGAACAGGCCTCTAGAAACAGATCCACATGGAAAGTGCATGGTCTTTACAGGAAGCCATGACTAGACAATGATAATCCACGGGGAAAGTGCATGATCTTTACAGAAAACCATAAGTAGACAATGATGATCCATGTGGAAAGTGAATAATCTTTACAGGGAACCATGACTAGACAATGGATGATCCACGTGGAAAGTGCATGGTCTCTGACAGGGAACCACGACTAGACAATGGATGATCCACGTGGAAAGTGCATGGTCTCTGACAGGGAACCATGACTAGACAATGGATGATCCATGTGTGTTGCAGTCCGGTTCTCATTGCTGGTAGAAATCACCTAACCAAGAGCACCTTCTGGGAAAAGGAGGTTTATTTTGGCTCACAGGCTTGAGGGAAAGCTCCACGATGGCAGGGGAAAACGGTGGCATGAGCAGAGGGTGGACATCACCCCCTGGCAAACATAAGATGGACCACAGCAACAGAAGGGTGTGCCAAACACTGACATGGGGAAACTGGCTATAAAGCCCATAAGCCCGCCCCCAACAATGCACTCCCTCCAGGAGGCATTAATTCCCAAATATCCATCAGCTGGGAACCTAGCATTCAGAACACCTAAGTTTATGGGGGACACCTGAATCAAACCACCACATTCCGCCCCTGGCCACCATAAACTGATATCCATACATGATATAAAATACAATGCATTCAGTCTGACTTTAAAAGTCCCCATAGATTTTATCAATCACAATGATGTTCATACATTCCCATAGTCCAAGGTCTTTTAACTGAGCCATAATACCAAAACAATCTCAAAAAACCCATAATGGCACAGAATAAATATTCATACTGCAATAGATGGCATTGGGCATAGCAAAGAAACATTCAACCAATACAAGATTTAAAACAACCAGGGCAAACATCAAACTCTGTAGCTTCAAGTCCAGCAACTCTAGCCAGTGACAAATCTTCAAGTCCGATAATTCTAACCAGCAACGAGTCTCTGGCATTCCAATTCCACCCCTCCAGCTAGGCTACTCACAGTCCTGGGAAACTTCATCGGGGCTGGCAGCTCCTCGGCAGCCATCTCGTGGTCCCGGCATCTCCACTGGGTCTCCACTGCAATCCACGGTTTATCCTCATGGCCCCATGGGGTCTCTATGCAGGCAACCAGCAAACCCACTTCACACTGCCCATGGCCATTTTCAAAACACAAGACCGTGTTGCAAACTCAATGGCCCTCTTTCCAGCATTTCTTATACTCCACAATACCAGGTAGGGTGCCAATTTGCTAATCCAGGGGGGATTAAAACAGACTTTGAAGAACAGGACACTCCTTGAGCACTCAGGCCCCTTCTAAAGAGTCTACATTCTTTCTGTTGCCCCAGCACAGGTAAGCTAGCCCAATCTCAAAGGTTGTAATCTCTCAGTTGCAGCTGAACGGGCAGCAGTTCACCCAAAGATTTTCCTTTCTGTGCCATATTCCTCTGCTCACACCAGTTCATTTCTACGCAAAGCAACCCTGCACAACTTCTCAGGACATGGGCATAAGAGCAAGCTTCTCATACAAACTGCTAGCCCAGTCCAAGCAAAGCTCTTTCTCGCCCTCATAAGCCAAACCTCACAGTCCATAGTTCTTACTGCCTTCAGGTCTTTCAGCTCTGACCAGGATAGACCATCAAGCTGTACTTACAGCACTGCAAAGCATCTCTTAGGCCAAGGTTTCAAATCCTGCCACTTTCCTCTTGAAAATCAGCTCCAAAAGGCCAAAGCTACACAGTCAGGTGTCTAGCAGCAATCCCACTCCTCGGTACCACTTTACTGTTGCAGTCCAGTTCACATTGCTGGTAGAAATCACCCAACCAAGAGTAGCTTCTGGGAAAAAGAGGTTTATTTCGGCTTACTGGCTCAAGGGCAAGCTCCATGATGGCAGGGGAAACGATGGCATGAGCAGAGGGTGGACATCACCCCCTGGCCAACATAAGATGGACCACAGCAACAGAAGGGTGTGCCAAACACTGGCATGGGGAAACTGGCTATAAAGCCCATAAGCCCGCCCCCAACAATACACTCCCTTCAGGAGGCATTAATTCCCAAATATCCATCAGCTGGGGAGCTAGCATTCAGAACACCTAAGTTTATGGGGGACACCTGAATCAAACCACCACAACATGGAAAGTACATGGTCTCTGTCAGGGAACCACGACTAGACAATGGATGATCCACGTGGAAAGTGCATGGTCTCTGACAGGGAACCATGACTAGACAATGGATGATCCACGTGGAAAGTGCATGGTTTCTGACAGGGAACCACGACTAGACAATGGATGATCCACATGGAAAGTGCATGGTCTCTGACAGGAAACCACAACTAGACAATGGATGATCCACGTGGAAAGTGCATGGTCTCTGTCAGGGAACCACGACTAGACAATGGATGATCCACGTGGAAAGTGCATGGTCTCTGACAGGGAACCACGACTAGACAATGGATGATCCACATGGAAAGTGCATGGTCTCTGACAGGGAACCACGACTAGACAATGGATGATCCACATGGAAAGTGCATGGTCTCTGACAGGGAGTCACAACTAGATAATGACGATCCATGTAGAAAATGCATGGTTTTTGTCAGGGAGCCACAAGTGGACAATAGGAAAAATAAGAATGAAACTGAACCCGTCTTATGCCATACACAAAAATTAATTTAAGTGTATTGTATACTTACTCATATGACCTGAAATTGTAAAACTCATAAAAGAAATACAAGGCAAAAGGTTCATGACACTGGCTGTGGTACTAATTTATTGAGGAAGACACCAAAAGCACAGATAACAAGAACAAAACAAACAAGCAAGACGACATCAAACTAAATAGCTTCCACACAGCAAAGGAAGCACAAATGAAAATGAAGCCACTAGGATAAGAAAAACTATTGCAAACCAAGTATCTGACAAGGGATTCATCTCTAAAACATATAAAGAACTTTTATAAGTCAATACAAAAAATAAAAATGAATAATCTCAATTAAAAACTGGACTAAGAACTTGATATTTCTCCAAATAAAACATACAAAAGTTGTGGTTGCATGCACAAAGTGATGCATGCATCTGGTGTACGTATGAAGTGACTAGAGGCCCTGGCGTGTTCATTTTCTCTCTCTCTCTCTCTCTCTCTCTCTCTCTCTCTGCTTGCAACTAAATAAAATATTTTGTTTTAAATATGAAAGATATACAAAAAATGCTCTCCATCAATCATCAGTGGGGAAATATGAATCATCAAAGCCACAGTGAGTTAGCATTCACAGCTGTAGAGACAGCCATTCAAAACCTAAAACAAACCCAATCAAACAATAACAAAATAATACCAAAAACAGCAAGTGGTGGTAAGCATGCAAATGTTATAGAAGTGGAGGAAAGTACCATAGAGGTTTTTATAAAAATTTAAAATAGGAGCTGGTCATGGTGGAGCACAGCTTTAATCCTAGCACTTGGGAGGCTGAGGTAGGAGGATCATTGTAAATTCAATGCTGCCTTGCTACTACACAGTGAATTCCAGGTCAGCCTGGGCTAGAGCAAGACCCTACCTCAAAAAATAAAATAAAATAACATAAAATAAAAAAATAAATAAAATAAAATAAACCAGAGCTATTATTCCACTGTTGAATATTTACTCAAAAGAACTGAAAGCAAAATCTAGAAGAGATATTTCCATTCTTATGCTCATTGTAACATTATTTACAATAGTCAAGAGGTAAAAACAACTTACACACTCCAATGATGGATAAAAGGATAAAGAAAACGAGGTACATGCATAATCCAGTATCCTTCAGTTACTAAAATGAGAAGGAAATACTGTCATATGCTATAACAAGATGAACTTGGAGGATATTATGTTAAGTAAAGTAAGTCTGCCACAGAAGGACAAATATTATTTTATTTTACAGATAGGAGTTAACTGAATTAGATGAATTCATAGAAACAAAGCAGAACAGTGCTTTCTAGGGGATAGACAGACAAGGCAATGGAAAGTTGCTGGTTAGCAGGATGGAGCTCCAGTCACACAAATGAAGTTCTACAGACCTGCTGCCTCACACTGTGCTTAAGCTGAACAATAATGTAGTGCCCACTTAGGAATTTTAAATTGTGTGCTTTTATCCTATGTGTTCTTATCACAATAAAATACAGAATTAAAAATCCTACATGTTTAAACAAAGGTCTGATACTCAGCATTAGCACATAATATGCCAGTCAACTTGGAGACACTGCAAGGACATGAACTGGACTGGAGTGCGGCTATCCAGCTTGTGGTGTGGCACCAGGTACCCTCTTTATCCTGCCTTCCTCATCTGTGGAATGAGCTAGACAACATGAAAATGTGTTCCAGCTCTAACAGCCTATGAATCATCTTAACACAAACCAGAAAACTTGGAAGAAAAAACACGCTGGAATAACATCATCCTACAAGCCTGTTGAGTGTTTTTGAAAATGGACCATTACTGAAGTTTTTTAAATCTTAAGAAAAATCAAGTAATGCAGATATCTGTTCCACTGATGTAATAATAGTTAAAACAAACATTTTGCATAGTTTCTCAGCCACTTAGTGTTTTTACATGATCCGCCCAAATATAAATGTGATATCTGAAACAATAGTTTGGACATTTTCCATGTTATAAAAGATCTTAAGTGGTTTTAAAAATGATTCTGGTACATGATATATAAAACATCCTTTCAAAACATGAATACCTAACTTTAGTGGAATTTCTTTAAAACTTTACTGTTTTTTGCTCAATGACCAGCATGTCATCTATCTTGAAATAAAAATGTCATCTAGTGGCAAATATACAGGCTTTAGGATCTGAACATCACTTCAAGTCTTCTCTACTTCTGTCTCTGGACACATCATAAAAGTCACTAGAACTTTGGTTTTCCCCTTCTGTACAATGAGATCACAAACATGCCCCAACCTTTTCACACTTCGGACTCCTAGTGGTGTTCTACTTCCATGTAGACCAGATAGACTCCATTTCCACAGAGTAGTAAGTCAGCCAGTTGTGGTTGCTCACATATACAATCCCAGCACTCAGAAGGCGGAGGCAAGACTGTCATGAGCTTGAGGCCAGCCTACATTGTGAGTTCCAGGCAATGCAGTACTGGAACAAATGTGAGACACAATTCCACTTGTTTCAGAGTTTGGGAAGTGTTCATTCTCAAATGTTATAAATTACTTGAAAGGTGATCAGTACAGCAGGGAAAAGTGAAAACATCTTGTGTCTCACATTTGTTCCAGTACTGAGCAACAAGGCCAGGCACTGTGAGCCTGGACTTTTTAAGTCAAAAGTACCTCAAGTCAAAAGTACCTCAGTACATTTTTTTCGAACATTTGTTCCATTTTTAAAAAGCTTCCTACCTTTTAAAATTTAAGGTGGGAGTGATTGTATCCTTATTCTCAATATGAGAAATTCAAAATAAAACATTCTACTCTATCAAACTGCCAAAACTCCAGAGGTCTGGTAAGCACAGAGGTTGTAGGAAATAGCAGATCTGGTATTGCTAGTAGGAATATAAACCAAAAAGGCACTATTTATAGCAATCTAGCAAAGTCTATCTAAATTAAAAGTATATATTCTCTTTAAAATACTTTTATTTTAATTGACATATAGTAACTATATATGAATGGGTACAGTGTGACATTTTAATACATGTATGCAATGTGTAGAGATAACATCAGGGTAACTGGCTTAGCTATCACCTCAGACATCATTTTTTGTGCTGGACACATTCAAAATTCTCCCTACCAGCTATTTTGAATTAATTGCTTGTTGTCAACCACAGTCATTTTACCATGTTACAGAACAACAGAAATTACTCCTCTTACCAGTTGTACCATGATACCCATTAATCATCCATACTCCATCCTTCTCTTCCCCACACTGTTCCCAGGCTCTGATTAACTTAAAAATTATTTAATTTAACATTATTTATTTATTTATTTGTAAGGGGAGGAAGGGAGAGAAAGTGAGAGAATGGGCACACCAGGGTCTCTTTCCACTGCAAAGTCCAGAAATATGTACCATTTTGTGTCTCTGGTTTCACACGCGTACTAGGGAATAGAATCTAGGCTGGCAGGTTTTGCAAGCAAGGACATTTAACCACAGAGCAATATCTCCAGCCCAAGATTAACTTTAAAAAAAAAAAAACCTGTTTTCTTGAGCAAGGGATATGGTTTAGTAGATAAATATTTGCTGTGCAAGAGTGAAGGTCCCCAGAACCCATCTAAATCTCAGGGTAACCTACAGCAGGAGGGAGGCAGAGACAGGAAAATTTTCCAGAGACTCACAGGCCAGCTATCCTGGCAGTGAACAATGAGAACATGAGACCCTGCTTCAAACAAGGAAGAAGGCAAGAGTTGACACCTCAAGTGTTATATTAAATGGTATGAGATAATAGCACACTATGGGTTTAGATTTGCATTTCCCTGGCGATTAGTTACTCTAAGGATGTTTTCATATGCTTGTTGACAATTTGCCTATTCTCTTTATTTAATTTCTCATCTCCTTTATTATATGCAGAGTACATGGTGATAACATATAGAACATAAAAGTAAATGTAATTTTCCCCACTAGTCTTGGTGATTACCAAAGCTTTTCCTCCCTCCCCTTGAATTTCTTTTTTTTTTTATTTTAAAGTATGATTCCCTTCACACTTGGGTTTTATACTGGAAAATGTGTACTGAATTTGACTGATACCTTAGATATATGAGAAAATGCTTATTATCTTTTGAGGATGTGTTCTTGGGTCATTTGTAAATTGTTAAGTTAAATTATTTGGGTTCTTTTAAATTACTTATCTGCTTGCTTACGTGCGTGCAGGCGTGTGTGTGTGCGTGTGTGTGTGTGTAGGTCAGAAGACAACCTCAGTCTCGACTCTTCCTCCACCTTGTTTAAGCTGCTGCAAAGGAACACCAGTTACCAGACTAGCTGAACCCAGCTTCAGATTCTCCCAGTAATTCTCCTCACTCCACCTACCATTGCCATAGGTGTGAAGGGATCACAGACACATGGACCACTTTTTATCCACCTTTACATGCATACTGGAGAGGATCAAACTTGGGTGAGCAGGCTTTGCAAGCAAGCACCTTTAACCCCTGAGAAATCCCCAGCCCGAATCTTTGTTTTGGATGTTGTATTGAATTAGTTTCCTTCTTTTTCTCTTACTTTCCTTAATTCCCTCCCTCCCTGCTTCCTTCCTTCCTGTTCCTTTCCTTTTCTTTTTTCTTCCCTCCCTCCATCTCACTTTGGCTTTTGCGAGGGGTCCTAGAATCTAACCTTGGCTGACCTGATTCTCACTCTGTTGCATAAGCTGGCCTTAAATTTTGGTAACCTCCCTGCCACAGCACCCTTAGCACTGGTATCACGGGCCTGCACCAACATGCCTGGCTTATCTATGTCTCTTCTATGCCAGGCAAGCAATCTCTTTTCAGAAGAAGAGTCCACAAATATTTGCCTCCATTCTACATGTTATCTTTTTACTCATTTATGGCTTTCCTTGCTTTTTCTTGTCTGCATCTGCCAAACTGCTTTGCTTCTCATTTTTAAATTATGATTACCTTTGTGTGTATGTCGGGGTGCAGGCACAGGGGAGTCATGTCACACAATGGAGGTGTCATTCCTTGCCTTGTTTAAGGCAGGTTTTCTTGTTTGTTTCTGCAAATGGCAGGCTGGCTGGCCCATGAGCTTCCTGGATTCTCCTGTCTCCAACACCCATCTCACCATAGGAGGGCTGAGATTATAGACACTCACTACTATGTCTGGTTTTACACAAATTCTGGGGATCTGAACTCAGGTCTCCATGATTGGGTTAGCAAGTACTTTACCCACTGAATTATCTCTCCAGCTTTGTCACCCAGTGTTTGAAGTCAAAGCTTTGCTCTGAACTATGTGAAATTGCAAGTCCTCTACATTTTCTCTAGTAGATTCCTAGTTTCAGGCTTACACTTGTCTTGTGTGTTTTCTTTTGTACACAGTACAAGGTGGTGTCTTGTTTTCTTTCTTCTCAATATGGATGTTCTCTTTACTTACGTCCATTCAATGAAGAGACTCCTTTTTCTTCAGTGTATATTCTTGCTGCCTTTGTGAAAATTCAGCTGGCTGTAAATGAATGACCTGATTTCTGGGCCTGCTTGCCTAAGGGTCTGTTTATATGCCACTGCCCTGCTGCCTTTGTTACTACTACTATGCAATATGCTTTAAAATCAGGGATTTCTCTTGTTGCTCAGGATTGTTCTGACCACTGAGGGCTTTTCTGGTTCCTTATACTTCTATAAGCTGTTTTCTATTTTTGTTAAGAATATCATTGGCATTTTGAAAACTGCACTGAATTTATATTTTGTGCAATATACACTTTTAAACAATATTAATTGTTCTAATTCATGAACACAAGATGTCTTTCCATTTGTGTGTATGTGCCTTATCTAGTATTTTTCATCACTGTTCTGTAATTTTCACTGTTGAAACCATTAATTCTTAAACTCACTTTTATTTATTTATTTACATGCAGGTATGCACATGCATGCATGAGAGGAGGGAGAATGAAAATGGATGTACCAGAGAATTACAACCAAACTCCAGATACATGAGCCCCTTTGCACATCTGGTTTCACATGGGTACTGGAGAATTAAACCCAGGGCATCAGGTTTTGCAAGCAAGTGCCTTTAACTACTGAGCCTTTCTCTAGACCCTCCTGTTTTTTAAAAAAGAAAGTGTATGCATGTGTGCATACATATACATATGTGCATGAATAAACAGCAGATATATGCACCAGTTTCTGAATCTAGTTTTATGTGGGTGGCTAGGGAATGGAACCTAGGCCAGCAGGTTTTGCCAGCAAGTGCCTTTAATTGTTGAACCATCTTTCCAGCCCTCAGTTTTTTAAACTTACCCTTTTTTAAAATATGTTAATTTTTATTTATTACTTTAAGAGAGGGAAAGAGGGAGAGAGAGACAGAGAAAGAATGGGTGTACCAGGGCTTCCAGCCACTGCAAATGAACGCCAGACACATGAGCCACCTGGTGCATCTGGCTTACGTGGGTCCTGGAGAATCGAACTAAGGTCCTTTAGCTTTGCAGGCAAGCACCTTAACTGCTAAGCCATCTCTCCAGCCCAAACTTACTCTTTTAAAAAAATTGATTTTTAATTTATTTCAGAGAAAGAGAGAGAATATATGGGTGCACCAGTGCCCTTTCCCACTGCAAACGAACTCCACATGCATATGCCACTTTGTGCATCTGTTTTATGTGGATCCTGAAGAATTGAACCTGAGCTGTCAGGCTTTGCAAGCAAGTTCCTTTAACCACTGAACAATCTCTCCAGTTCTTACTTAAAACTTATTCTTTCCAGGTGTGGTGGTGGTGGTGCATGCCTTTAATCCCAGCACTCAGGAGGCAGAGGTAGGAGGATCGCTGTGAGTTCAAGGCCACCCTGAGACTACATAGTGAATTCTAGGTCTGCCTCAGTGGGAGCGAGACCCTACCTTTAAAAAAAAAAAAAAAAAACTTATGCTGTATCATGGTGTTTTTGTTTTGTCTGTGAATGGGATTGCTTTTGGGGAGAGCGTTTTTTTTTTCTTAGCATTTTTGTAAGTGTTGTATAAAAAAAGCTACAGATTTTAATTTTGACTATTTATAATTTCTAACAGTGTTCATGTACTTATAAGGGTTTCTATATATAAACTGTGCCATGTGTAAACAGGGATAATCTGATCTCCTCCTTTCCTCTCTTGTCATGTTGCTTTGGTTAGCACTTGCTCCTAGAAGCAGTATCTGTTTTATACTATTCAGTATGATGTAGGCTATGGGTTTGTCATATACAGCCTTATTGTGTTGACAGACATTCCTTCTATACCTAATTTTTTGAGTTGTCATCATAATGGGGATGCTTATTTTTATTTTTCTGGATCTGTTAAGATGAGTATATGGTTTATTTGAGACTATTGATACACATTTATTGATTGGCATATATTATACAATTCTTTCATCCCTGGGATAAATCTTATTAGTTGGTCACCTTTTAAAAATTTTGAGAAAGAAGGGACGAAAGAGAGGAAGAGGCAGATACAGACAAAGAATGGGCACTCCAGGGCCTTCAGCCAGCACAAAAGAACACCAGACACGTGTGCCACCTTGTGTCCCTGGCTTATGTAGAAAATGGGGAAGTGAACTTAGGTCCTTAGGCTTCACAGGCAAGTACCTTAATTGCTAAGCCATCTCTCCAGCCTGGCCACCTTTTGTAATATGCTCTTAGATAAAATTGGCTAGTGTTATGCTAAGAATTTCTGCATGCATTTTCATCAAAGATATTGGTCTATAGTTTAGTTTGTTAGTTGTGCTCTTGTCTGATTAAAAATTCAGCAGTTAAGTAGCCATTTGTTTTGGGGTTTCTCTTGAGAAACATTGTTTGGAGGGAGGACAGTGGTGTTGGTGATCAAACCCAGAGTTTTGCAAATGCCAGGCAAGTCCTCTGCCTCTGTGCCAACAGCCTTCTTGGGAAACACTGATTACTGATTGAATCATTACTTGTTATTGTTCTGTTCAGATATCTCATGTACTGTGCTTCAGTTTCACTAGGTTTTATGTCCAGAAATGTATCCACTGATTCCAGGTTTTCCATTTTGTTGATGCAAAGTTGTTCATAACAGTTCCTAATGATCCTTTCTATAGCTGTGGTTTCAGCTAAAGGGATTTTCTCCTCTGATTTGATTTTTTATCATCTTTTCTAGATGAGTCCATTTTACTTATCTTTTCTAAGAAACACTTTTTTTCAAGAAATATTTTTTATTTCTTTGAGAGAGAGAAAAAGAGAGAACGAGAATAGGCACTACAGACACATGAACCACCTTGTGCATGTAGCTTTATGTGGATACTGGGGAATCAAACCTAGGTCCTTTGGCTTTGCCGGCAAGTGCCTTAAAGGCTAGGCTGTCTCTCTAGCACATCTAAGAGACACTTTATCTCACAGATCATTTGTATTTTCAAGTCTCTATTTGATTTCTTTCTGCTCTGATCTTTGTTATTTCTTTCCTTCTAAGTTTGAGATGATTTGTCCTTGCTTTTCTTGTTCCTAAAGTTATTTACTTAGATTATAGTGAAATCTCAGTAGATCAAGAGAATCTTATTTGATTCCCAAGCATCTGTGTGATTTTTTTTAAGCCTTGTCTTATTGATTTCTAGTTTGATTCCATTGTGGTTACAGAAAAATGCATGCTTTTTAAAAAATGTTGAATTCTCTCTCTCTTTCTCGATCTGCTCATTTCTCTCAAATAAATAAATAAAAATAAAAATGTTGAAAAAAGGAGCTGGAGAGACGACTTAGTGGTTAAGGCCCTTGCTTGCAAAGCCCAAGGACCCAGGTTCAATTCCCCAGGACCCATGTAAGCCAGATGCACAAGGTGGTGCATGTGTGTGAAGTTTGTCTACAGTGGCTGGCAGCCCTGGTGTGCACATTCTCCCTTTCTCTGCCTCTTCCTCTCAAATAAATAATAACATAAATAAATTTTTAAAAATTGTTGAAGCATATTTTGTAATCTAACATATAGTTGACCCTAGAGAGAATGTTCCATGTGCAGGTAAGAGTGTGTTTCGTCAGCAGCTGGATGGAATGTTCTGTCAGTGTGTGTCACATCCATTTGGTCTACAGTATAGTTTCCCTCTGATGTTTGTTGACTTTTTGGTCTGGATGATCTGACAATCAATAAAACTGGGGCCAAGTCACCAACTACTATTGTATTAACAGTCTATCCTTCTGTTTAGATGTAATGTTTGCTTTATACAATTAAGTGGTTACTCCAGCACTTTGTGCATATATATTTACAATTGTTAGTTATTTCTTCTTGTTGAACAAACATTCTCTTACCATTCTACCCAAACCATGTCCTCTTTAAAGTTGTTAATTTAAAAATCTATTCTTATTAGTATAACTACTCATCTTCATTTTTTTTTGGGGGGGGGGCTTCAAGATAAGGTTTCACTCTAGCCCAGGCTGACCTGGAATTCACTGTTATCTCAGGGTGGCCTCGAACTCACAGTGATCCTCTTACCTCTACCTCCCGAATGCTGGGATTAAAGGTGTGCACCACCATAGCCAGCTCATCTTCATTTTTTTATTTTCATGTACAATGTATATCTTTTTCAATTTATTTCCTTTCAGATTATGTATCTTTACTGGTGAAATGAGTTTCCCAGGGGCAAAATATTTTTAAATCTAGTTTATTCATTCAGAAAATCTATACATTTAAAAGGGGGACAATTTAATTTGTTTATACTAATAGTTATTACTGTTGAGTAAGGACATATTCCTATCATTCTGTTCTTTTTTTTGGGGGGGGGAAGTGGTTATGATATCCTTTGTTCCTTTCTTCCTCTCTTGTGCATCTTTGTGATTTGGTAATTATCTGTCATGGCACAGTCCGAATCTCTTCTTTGTCTCCTTTCTGTATCTGCTCTGTGGTGGTGATTTACTTTTCCATAATAGGTTTTTCATCACTCTACTTCTAGTGTAGACTTACCTGAACATTTTCTATAGAGTTGCTCTACAGGTCTCTTGTTTGTCTTTATTTCTAAAGGATAACTTTACTGGATTCTCAGCATGTTCTGTTTTGTTTTGTTCTTCTTTCAGGCTTTATTCTTTCCTGGCTTGATGAATATTCTGCTGCTAGTGGATATGCAACTTGATGTTTTTCTCATTACTTTTAGAAATCTTTGCCTTGTACTTTTGGGGGCTTTTGTTTGTTTTGGCTATATTTTTAAATTGAATTTATGAGGGTACTTTGATCTTTTAAAACACAAATGCCCATATTTTTCTGAAGATTTAGAAAGTTTTCAGTAATATTTTTGTGGGATAATTTCCCTTCACTTTTCCTTTGGGGATATAAATATGAGAGATATTTGCCTAATGGTGTCTCATAATTCTTGAAGGATGTCTTCTCTCCCTCCTTGCTTTCTTTTTCCATTTTAAAAATGTGACTGAGTTATTTCCAAAGACCTGCCTTTAAGATGAGAAATTCTTCTATCTGATTAATCAATTCTGCTAATGATTGTCTCAACTTTCTATTTTTTGTATGTGTACAGAGTGTATGTGTAGTGTGTCTCAGGTGTGGCACATGCATGTGTCTGTGTGCAGATGTGTGTACCCCATGTGCATGCATAAAGAAGCCAGAGGAAAACACCCTTCTCTTGTCACTCATCCACACATTTTCTTGAGTCAAGGCCATGCCCTCAACCCAGAGCTGCTTCAGTCAGTGAGCACCAGCTATTCAAGCCTGAGCTTACAGACGTGTGGCCAAGCCCAGCTTTATTGTTTAACATGGCTTCGGGGTAGTTGAATTTGACAGTATATGGCCAAGCTTCTGAGGCCCCCATGCTTAAGTAGCAAGCACTCTTACCTGCTAAGTCATCTCCCCATCACTTTGTCTCTCAACTTTTTAATTTCATTTATTGCATTCTTTAGCTTCAAGATTTTGGACTAGTTGCTCATTTATATGGTAAACTTTCTTAATTTCAGTAATTTGTCAATCTGTATCCTCTTGGTATGTCATAAAGAGTCTTTAACATCATTCATGTGAATTTTTGGGTCAGAGAATTCACTGATTACTGATAGAGTTGCATTTCTGTGGTTTCATGTTACCTATTTTTAATGCTTCTTGTATCCTCCACTGGTATTTGTGCATATGATAGGCCACATGCTTCTACTCATCTTACAGAGAGGTTCTCAGAACAGACTTTCTGTGGAAATGCTCTCGTGGCATTTGCATATGCAGAGTTGGCTTTGGTTCCAAGTGAGCACTTTGGTGTGATCATGCCCATGTAGCTTTTTAGCTGTACTCAGCACTGGTCATGTCTGTAGGTGTCTCAATGGCTTAGGCAGCAGGTGCTGCAGGACTGGACTACCAGCCATGACATGCCTAGCAGCAGGTCAGGGTACATGTCAGTCTTCAAGAACTAAAGAAGCAACTGCCTGATATAATGGGAATTTATCTGCTCAGGGAGGTCTGCCCAGATGCTTGTTGGATCCAGGGTGGGCAGATGGGGCAAAATATATTTCTTAGGGCCTCTGTGGCTCCATCTTTTGAGAATGGTCTGCTCAACTATTTCTGAGGACCACAGGGGGATTGTAAGGAGCACTTAGTTGCTTCTCAAGACCTGGTTAGGCCAAGCCACTCAAGAAAAGCTGAGAGAAGAGGTTTAAAATATATTACAAAGCATATGAGAAGCAGGCAACCTATCTAACACCATATCCCAGAGATGGTGTAACCTACTGGCTTCAGGAAGTACAGTGTGTAATATTACATGTATATGATACATAAGTGATAAAAGGTTTGGTAACTCAAATAAAAAGGTCAATAGATCTTGATCTTGTCCCCAAAATTATTTGTCCTGGGTCATCTCTAATGAACTAAGATGACCCAGCATATTTCACAGGAGCTAAATAAAACTTTTTAAAAGGTTAATGGAAAAATATTTATGTGAACAATGCCTCCAAATAATCTTTTAGTGGGTGGATTCAGCACATGCCAGTGAATACCTTTGAGCTTATTCCAATTTTGAATTAAGCTAGAGTTCACCTTTAAGAAACAATGAACCTGTTTTTAGTAAAATCCGGTATGAATAAGAAACAAGGAATGTGAATACAAAAAAAGATATTATCAACTGAACTGTATCTAAATATTTTACAAAGTTTTCCATAAGCCATCAGTAGATCTTTAAAATGCATAAGCTTTTTAAAAACCTTGTTAGTCATTCATCTGTAAAAGCCTTGCTTTTTATGTATATGCCAAGCATAAAATTGCCCTATGCTAAATTTAACACAAACTTTACATTACATTACAGAGTTATGTTTTTGTACTTCAACCTAATTATGACAGTGATTCAAAGAGTAAAAAACACATTTACAATAGTCTCCCTTCTGATGTATTTCAGTACAATGAAGAAAGACTAAGAAACATACAAAAATTAGGTCCATATTTGAAAGCTGCAGGCAATCAAGCCAAGAAAATAAATTGAAGAACCAGGCTATGTAATCACAATCACTTGTAAAATGATTTAAACTAGCTCTTAGTTGTAATTGTTAGCAGTTTCTTATGACTGTAATCTTTAAAAAAAAATCTTCCACTACAAAATTAAGTGCACATGTACACTCACATTTTTTGTTTAGTTATACTTAGGTGCTAGCATGCCAGGATAAAACTACCCTTCTTCTTTTCCAATTCTGTATTCTCCCTTAATTGTAGTACATTTGGTTCCAACTCAATTTTGTATTATTCATCCAAGTAATAGTTGGTGAGAAATTTAGTCTTTAAAATTATAATTCTGAATTAATGTACAGTTTGAGAAATAAATTATACTGAGGTCTGGGATGGTAGCTCAGATGGTAAGTGCTTGGCTTACAGCATGAGAACATGAGTTGGATTCCTAGTATCTATGTAAAGAAAAGCTAGATGTGGCACCATGTGCTTGTAATACTAATTCTGGAGAGGGCAGAGACAGGGGTATCTGGGGGACTTGCTGGCCAGCCAGTCTAGCCTGATGGGTGAGTTCCAGGCCAATGAGAAGCTCTGTCTCAAAAAGAAGTGGAAGGTATATCTGAGTTATGACATGTGCACCCACATACCTATAAGTAGGCATAGATATGTATATCACACACATACTCAAGGGGGAAAAAAGGAAGTCAGTCATAGTGAAAAGAGCCACTTCTTGACGGTATTGCATTTTCACCAAGTAATGTTACTTTTTCAGATGTTATTCAAGGATAGCTAATCATTTTACTAATGTCACAGAATTTTAAATTCTCAACATTATAAACTGGTATGTGTAACTCTTAGAGTAGACTGGATTATAAGAAGTAAAGTGAATTGTTCAAGGGTAGTGAGATGGTCGGTATTGACAACCTAGAATTCCTGCTTTTCCATGTGTACCTTCCACACACTTGCCTAAAGAATGCTAATGTGGGTATCTGTCACAGGGCAGAAATCACTGAGAGCAAGAACTTATTAAGTAGAAAAGAACCTAAATGTCACCATAGTAACTGAACTTAATTTTCACATAACTGATTCATTACTTGAGTGCTCAATTACTAAGCAGAGACTTTTTCCTGATGTGTTGAAGTAGCTTTGAGCTGGCTCCAGGCAAGTCTGGGGCATTGTTGGTAGGAACTAGCCTTTGGGGCAGTGAAATAGTTATCTCTCCTCAGACAAAGCTGGGCTGCCCTCAATCACTCAGGTAACCTGAGTCAGGACCACCACTATCCATCTAAAGAATCTTCTTGTCAGCCCTCTCACCCCTCAACAGTTAGCAAGGAGTAGGGAAACACTATTATTTCAGATCTCAGTTTGAACCACTATAGTCTAGGGGAAGTCCTAAAGACTTAGGAATAGGTACTATGCTAACTGCTGTACATGCAAGTGCAATTTTATGTTTTTTACATTCCCTTACTGAATAACTACAAACTGATATATTAAAACATTGAAGAAATTAAGCACAAACTAAGAATACTGACCTGATTCTATTTTCTTCCCTTGGCCTATATGCTTAATCCATCACATTTATCACCACATGTATACACAGTCCAAGGGCTCACATTAATAAGTTATTCCCAAACAATAACCTAACAGTATTATTACTCTGGTGAAATACTGTTTACAAGAGGCTAGTTTTGCTAATCCAAGGATTCAGTTCTTATGAGTTTGCTTTCATAAGAATTGTTACTGATTTCATTATACATACATCAAAAGATATATAGCTAGCATTAAAGAATAAAGGCCCTTCATTATAATTTGTACATTCAAGCTTTTTCAGTGTTCAAAGGTAGTAACAGAATTAGAAATGAGATTGGACATTTTCATAGGCCAGATGTTTTGACTCAGTGATTTATAGTAAAGTGGTCATTTTGAAAATAGATACTTTTCAGATGGGAAGGATGCTCATTTTGTTGTATTAGGGATCAAACCTGTGGACTCATGTAATTAGGCAAGCACTAACCACTAAACTATATCCTCAGCATGTGATGTCAAAGAAAAATGTCTGTATGTTCAATGAAAAAAATCTTTTATTATATAGATTTCAAAAGAATGATAAAAAGAAGGTTACTTTTAGGTGTGTGGTAGTACTCTAAGGGGAACAATATTGAGTAATTTTATATGTATATTTCTGATATTAATGTAACAGCTTTAATGAAATATGAAAAATTCTAATGATTCAGAAAAGCATAAAAATGCTTTGTGGTAATGTTAAATGAAAACATAATGAACTTTTTACTCATATTATAAGTGCTGGGTATATAGCTTAGTGGTAGGGTGTTTACCTACCCTGCACAAGGCCCTAGGTTCACCAAGGTGAAGGGAGGGAGGGAAGAGAGATTATGATTATATAAAAAATATTGTAGACCTAAAAAATTAAAACTATGAAAAGTTGACTTGAGAATTAAGTGACTTATAAATAACTGCTTCATTTCTTGCTATTTTTCAGAATTTTGTTCAAGTAGAAATGATGTAAAAAATGTTACAGCCATGTGCATTAAATAGTACCCAGAATGCAGTGATTTAACTATTTTAAGGATACAAGTATATGTCTTAATTTTCCAGTTATTATGTCAGTTTCAGGAGAGCAAACACTATGGCTCCTCTTATGCCTTGCAATGCTTAAAATGGCATCTGGGGCTTAGAGCCAGTCAAGACCAGTGATGAACACCAAGCTCAGTTAATACAGAAACGAGAACTTACTGTTATTTGTTGGTTCAGGAAATCCAGCCTTTGGACCACTCCATCCTTTGTTTTCCCCTGTCTGAAAGATTAAATCAGCTGTTTAACTATATAGAAACAGATGTAACCAAAAAGAATTTTAAAATGCTGACTAGCCACTTCACCAAGGGCAAAAATCTCCCACATGGCCATTCTGTACATTCTCTTCAATGCTCACTCGAGGGTGATAGTTATAAGAGTAGCTAATATGAAGTGGAACACTTAATCCTCTGTCTACATTAGTTTCTTTCTTTCTCCTCCTTGTTTCATTTGTTATATAAGTCTATTAAGGCACCAAGGTGACTTCATATTCAACATGCACTATATAGAAGATAGATTCTAAGTGACTAAAAATAAGTAGTTCTTTGTCAAGCTGCAAACATTGTAATACTGAACAGACTAAAAAAAGAGCTTCTTATCCATTCTAGAATCAAAATAATAATAATAGAAATATCCATTCTGGAAAAATATTTTGATAAACATCACCAAAAACATAATTCTAGCCAACAGCTGACCAATGTTATTTTAAAATATTTTGTTCTTTTCTTTCATTTTTATGACACATCTTATGACAAGGCAACATATCCTGGCAGAAGAGAAGCAAAAAAGAATATAAGAAATCCTGAAAAATAAGTTTATAGTATGTTACCAAAAATACTAGCAGCTTCCTATGAACTAGAAAACACATCCTTCTTCCTTTATCTCTTTTATCTCCTTAAAATATAATTTCCCATCTTCTTCCACACTTCCCACTAGAGAGATTATTGCTATAACCTTTGCAAAATGCTAATACAGGCATTCTTCATGGGACAGAAATTGCTGTGTTAAAAAAAAAGTAAAAAGAAATTGCTGTATAGCAAAATGGACTGGCAGTAGTAACCACTAATAGTTAACATTTAAGACCAAAGTATGGATGGTAATGAGCTAAGTGTTCTAAATGGATATAGATTATCTCATTTTCATCCTCACAAACTCTGGTAAAATAAGTGACATTAACATTCAACTTTCTAAAGAAGTAAACTATAGTTAGAGAAGATTAGACTGAGGCCACACACCTAACATGCAGTCTCTTTCTGAGTAAAGAGACAGATAGCAATCATAGTTGTACTTTTTTTGTTCAGCACTAGTTATTAAACCATTGAACCACAGTCTTGTGCATGCTAAGCAAGCACTCCACCACTGAGCTACAATTCCAACCCATTAGTACTGTTTTCATCAGAAAATAAGAGGAAACCAAAATAAAATGACTAGAAAAGTTACATATTTAGTGTAAACTGTGCATTTAAGAAAGGAGTGATGGGATGAATAACAGAGTTTAGAAATAACAGAATCTGACAAAGGAAAGGACTACTGCGAAGTGTCAGTGAGAGAAACAGCAATTTGATAGGGGCAGTTCCTCTGAAGATGAGACCTGAAAGGCAGCTAAAACTGCTAACAGTAGGAAAACCTGTTGAACAGGTTCCTTCTTTACCTTTAATTTTATTCACACCTCCAAATCCCTCTGTACTTATCCAATGGCTTACAACTGTCTGGGTTCTAAGAGAATTATTTACAGTATGGAAACCTGGGGTAGTTGTAAAATTAGCCACAGGATTCTACTCTTTCCCAGCCAGTGGATTTTCATTTTAAAGAGTGAAACTTATAAATAAAATGTTTTATTTCAGTGTATTAATTGCTTCTATCCTGCATCTTGCTTTAAAAAAATCTTAATAACTATACCTACGGTAAAAATTTGCAACCAGCTAAAGGTCATTGCTAGAGGAGTGTGGGAAAGAGTCAGCAAGAACAAGGTCAAAGCGATTGTTAACAAGAACTAAAGTCCTGAAAAGAAGTCACAAAGTACAGGTCACATCCTACAACTTAATTTCCACACTTGTATTTTATATTTAAATCACTGTAATTGAATTCCCTTTCCTCCTCTCATCTATCATGCTTATATATGAGAGAGAGAGAATGGGCATGCCAAGGGCCTCCAGCCACTGCAAGTGAACTCCAGACACATGTGCCACCTTGTGCATCTGGCTTACCTGGGTACTGGGGAATCGAAGCTGGGTACTTAGGCTTTACAGGCAAGGCCCTTAACCACTAAGCCATCTCACCAACCTACTCATGCTATTATCTGCCTTGTCGGGATCCCATATCAAACACTCTCCTTCCATCTTTCAACTATTTACCCATTTGTCTTTCTGTTGACCCATCCTGAAAATCCCTGCCATGGTCCAGTCTGCCTTAGTTTGCATCCATATCCAAGATTCAAGGAGATGCACAACTTTATAAACTAGTATTAATAACTTATACCTTTGGGGTGGAGAGATGGTTCAGCAGCTCACACACTTGTCCATAAAGTCTAAAGACCACAGTTAGATTCCCCAGTACACATGCATCTCGAGTTTGTATGAAGCGAACAGAGGCCCTGGTGTGACTATTCTCTCTCTCTGCCAGCATCCCTCCTCTTTCCCTCCCTCCTTTCTCTCTGCCAGGAAGCCAAGGTAGGAGGACTGCTGTGAATTCGGGGCCAGCCTGAAACTACATAGTGAATTTCAGGACAGCCTGTGCTAGAGTGAGATCCTACCTCGAAAAATGGAAAAAATAAATGTACCTTCAGCCAGACATGGTGGCTCATGCCTTTAATCCCAGTGCATAGGACACTTAGGTAGGAGGCTCACTGTGAATTCAAGGCCAGTCTAGTGCTTTAGAATGAGTTCCAGGTTAGCCTAGGCTAGACGGGTGTAGCTGGACTGACATGTAAATTGGTGGACTTTAGGGAATATGTATTATCCTTAACAACATGGTAGCTTCATCTAATGTGTTTAAGGCCTGAATAGCACAAAGGGCCGAGAAACTCTCTGAACTGAAACTGAAACTTTAGTACCTGAGTCTCACAACACAATGTGAGCCAGCCAAGCCTCCACAACCAATAGGGTTAATTCTTTAACATAAATCTGTGCATGCATGCATGCATGTGTGTGTGCACACACACGTGTCACAGTGTATGTGTACACTCATCTTGGTTTTGTTTCTCTAGGGGAACACTCACTAGTACAGTGAGTAAGCAAAAAATACTTTTCAGGACTGGAGAGATGGCTCAGTTATTAAAGATGCTTGCTTACAAAGTCCACTGGTCCAGATTTGATTCCCCAGTATCCAAGTAAAGCCAGATGCACAAAGTGCCACATGCATCTAGAATCTGTTTGCAGTTGGAGAAGACCTGGCATACCCATTCTTTTTCTCTCTCTTTAAAATAAATAAATATTTTAAAAATCTTTTTCAAATAAATCAAATTTTGTTTTATGGCCAATTTTCCTTTTACTTAACTTACAAATAAATGTCTCTGGAGAGATTTATTTTGACATATTTTTATAAATCACTCATCAGGTTTTAAATCAATATAAATGTGTTAAGTTAAAACAACATATACATAATATAATTTGAACATATGTTAGGTTTCATGTTACAAATACTTTTAAAAAGAAGAAAAAGCATTGACTACCTAGGTTATAAAAACAGGACTGAAATTTCTATCAATATCACAAAAACAAGTGAATATTTTAATAATTCCAAAGAATCACAGTTGCCTCAAGAAGAAAAGCACAGCTAATATTTATCTGAAGAGGCCTTTGTTTTTCCTCTAGCTTGAGCTTAAGGAATGTGTTCTGGTAAAACTAGAGACATCCCTGAAACAGTCTGTGTGTGAAAAAGCCTAATCAAAAGGATATAAGTGGGGTTTTTTTGCATAAAAGTAGTTATTAAGCCTGTTGTTTTATGAATTTTATATAAACAAAATGCTTAATAGAGAGTTTCTACATATACATAGATAACAAAATGATAAGCTAATTAAAAAATAAAGTTAATCTAATTCTTGTCAAATATCTGCCAAGTCCTGAATTCAGGCTTCTCTGCTCCTCGTCCAAGAAAGGTAGGTGTTAATGATGTCATTAACTGCTGCAGTTAATAAGAGAAATAAGAGACCATGAACAAGACCTTGGGAGAAAACAAATACCCTGAGTTTACCTTTAAATTTAAAGCAAACAGAAAAATTTGTTTATAGAAAGTCTGTCTAATATAATTCCTGGCCCGAAGGGATAAGTTAGAAGTCTTATTTCCAGTGTTTTCAACAGTATGCTAAAAAATAAGGACTAATAACTTCTCTTCATAAAAAGTACAAATATAGAGAAAAAGAATGGACTAACAAGTCAGTAAGTTAAAAATATATTAAATTGGTTTGAAGTATCACACAAAATATTTTAATACTTGCTAATCAAAAATAATAATTACTTACAAACATTTACTTTCCCCTGAAACAGATGTTAATTTGTACCTGGAATATCTAACTTACAGAAAGTATTATTTCATGAAATGAAAACTTTTATACCAGTTTATGCTTTTATACCAGCTGGAAATTTGTTTAATCATTTTACTATTCTGACAGAAAGCACATATACATGTAAATTAGTTCTTACCTTGTCGAGCTGATCTTGAAGGTTAGTGGATGCTTTATAACCAAGTTGTAAAAGCATTGCTTCTGCAGCATTTTTTTTGGCTATCTTTTTATTAGGTCCTGTTCCAGTAGCAACTTCATTGCCCACCTTGACCTGATGAGATCAATGATAATTGTTTGAGTAAACAGTAAGTCCTTATATTATAAAATGATATATTCCACTCTCCAAGATTAAAAAGTATATAAAGGCCTAAAATAAAATTGGAAGATAAAATATCACCTACATAATTTTATATATACAAATGAAATATACATGAGAGAATATGGAAAGATGGCCCTCAAATTACCAATGGTAGGTTATCTCAAGGTAGCAGACTTAGTGGACTTTTATTTTAATTCTTTATATATTTGATCATTTAAAC
Organism: Jaculus jaculus; assembly: GCF_020740685.1. Classification (NCBI taxonomy): domain Eukaryota; kingdom Metazoa; phylum Chordata; class Mammalia; order Rodentia; family Dipodidae; genus Jaculus; species Jaculus jaculus. The sequence goes on from NC_059103.1 coordinate 144,160,401, forward strand.
ATTAAGACTACATTATTGATTTAAGTAGAAAAATAAAGTTTATATCAACATATAGAGTTCATCTTGGTTATGACTACATTTAGTATTCTTTATTTCCAATAACAAATTGAAAAGGCTAAAATTCATGTGAGTGCCATTTAAACTAATGTTCACATGGCATCTCAAATGTATAAGTGTTTATGTTAGGGCTAGGAATATGGCTCAGTGATGGAACACTTGCCTAACATGTGTGAGGTCCTAGATTCAACTCCCAGTATGGCAAAAGTTATATTAAATAGTTATTAAAGAAAATTAATATGTAAAAGCTAGTATACTATTGTAGTTTACAACAAAACTTCCAAATCAGACTAGGATATGAAATTCAACTCTTAGGATTTAAAGATACATATGTATACACATATATACACACACATATATACACATGCATATATACATGTCTTAAGTATCTGAAAGTCATCTTATATGAACATATACATTTTCTGAATTGGGTAATGTTTAAAGGGACATATACAAAGAGAAATTACAAGACAGAAATTAAGTTAGAGAGCATAAAAGTAGAATTGCAAGGAGAAACTTACAGACATTAAAAATACATAACTAGGCTGTAGAGATGGCTTAGCAGTGAAGCTTAAGGATCTACATTCAACTCCCTAGGTTTCATGTAAGCCAGCTGCATAAGGTGATGCAACTGCACAGAGTTGCACTTGCGCACAAGATGGTGCTCATGTCTGGAGCTCAACTGTACTGGCTGGAGGCGCTGGCTTGCCAGTTCTCTCACTCTCAATCTCTGCCCTAAGGATGTTACAAACATGTCAATAAAATTGACCCAGACAAAACAGAAGAATAATGATGAGCAAAAATTAAGGAACTGTAAACAAAATGCAATCAAGTTGTTAAAAAAGTCAAAAGCTGGTTCTTTGAAAAAGTTAGTAAAATGATAAACCAAAGGTAAAACTGATTAAGAAATAATATGAGCTGGGTATATAGTTTAGTGGTAGAACACTTGACTAGCATGTACAACCTCAGCATCACAAAACAAACAAACAAACAGGAAGGGGCTGGAATGATGGTTTAGAGGTTAAGTCACTTGCCCAGGTTCTATTCCCAGTATCTACAAGGTGATACTGGACCTCATTTCCAGCGGCCAAAGGCCCTGGCGTGCCCATTTTACCTCTCTGTATCTGCTTATTTCTCTCTCCTCTCTCTGAAATAAATATGAAAACTAAATAACCAGCAACAATGCTAAATGAAAAGGAGAGACTGCCACCACTTCGGAAGTACTACAAATTAAGCAGAAATATTGAGGACAAATTTATGCAAATTATTTGAAATATTCATTAAAATGGAAAAATTTCTAAACAATACAAATTATCAAAACTGTTACAGACTAAGCCTGCAACTAAATAGAATTATAAATAATAAAGAAACTAAAAAACATAATTTTTAAAAATGTGGAGTAAGGACTGGAGAGATAGCTTAGCAGTTAAGGCACTTGCTTGTGAAGCCTAAGGACCCATGTTTGACTTTCCAGACCCCATGTAAGCCAGATGCACCAAGTGACATATGTGCAAGATTAGAGATGTGCTCAAGGTGGAGCTTGAATGCAATAGTTTGAGGCCCTAGCATGCCAGTTTTCCCACTCTCCCCCTCCCACTCTCTCATAAATAAATAAATATAAAAAGAAAGTTGCATTAAAAAAAAAAACTACTAGCCAGGAATGATGATATGTCTCAATGGCCAGCACTGAAGAGGCAGGTATAAGAGAATTCTGCTTTCAAGGCCAGCCTATTCTATGTAAGAGTTCAAGACCAGTCTGGACTATATAACAGGGCCCTAATGAGGGAAGGGTTTAGAAGAGAAAGGAAGAAGTAGTTCCCTGAGATTTTCTGCAATAAGTTTCACCAACATTGAAGGGAGAACTGCTAGTCTTTCAAATTTATTGGATTCGACAAGGAGGAATCAAGCCTCAATCACTTCGATTGCAAAACCCAACAAAAACAGTAAAAAACAGAAATTTACAGAACAGTTTCACAAATGGTTGTAGGGAATTTATGCTGATTGGTGGCTGACCAAACAAGTGCAAGGCCCTAGGTTCAGCCCTAGCACCAGAAAAAAATAAAATCACAAAATGACTAAAGTTGTAATTATTATGGAAATGCAAGGTTGGTTTACACTGAATGCAAACAATAACGACTAGTGGAGGTGACAAACCTCAAAAAGTCAAAAGTTATCTTTTTAAAAAAATTACTTTTAGGGCTGGAGAAATGGCTTAGCAGTTAAGGCACCTGTCTGCCAAGCCAAAAGATCCTGGTTTGACTCTCCAGGACCCACGTAAGCCAGATGCACAAGGGGAAACATGCATCTGAAGTTTGTGTGCAGTGGCTAGAAGCCCTGGCGTGCCCATTTTCTCTCTCCTCCCCCCTCTTTCTCTCAAATAAATAATATATATATTTAAAAAATATTTTTATTTATATATGGAAGAGAACAAGCATGGGCACACCAGGGGCCTCCTACCACTGCAAATAAGCTCCAGATATATATATGGCTTTACACTGGTACTGGGCAACTGAATCTGGGCCCACAGCATTTGCAAACAAGCACTTTAAACCACTCAGTGAGCCATCTTCTCAGACCCCATAATAAATGATCAAAAGCATTTGATAAAATTCAACTTTCACTCATGATCAAAATGATTACAAAAATAAACTTCTTTAATATGAAAAAAATATTTTTCAAAAAGCCCTTAGCGAACCTCAGCAAATGTATTTAATGCTTAAACTCTGACATTAGAAACAAGATTAAGAATGTCTTCTATTATTTCTAGTATGTGACATTTTACTACAAGTCCTAGACAGAGCAATGGAAACAAGAAAAAGAAAAGGTATAAGATCAGGGCATGTTCCTCTGGAAGCAGAGGCACTTATGTAGCTATCTAGACTTATGATAAAACTAATGTAAATATATAAGCTTGAATGCAATAAAATTAATTCTGTTCATAAGAAAGTGCTCTTAAAAAACAGAAAAAGGAAAGTTATAACACAAGGGAAGACATGAAATACCACCTGGCTGCAAACAGTTCACTCCAAAATATATAATCAGTTCCTATAAATTCAGTTTTTCATATTTTTATTTGTTGATTTGCAGACAGACACGGGGGGGAGGGAGGGAGGGAAGGAGGCAAAGGTGAGTATGGGCATGCCAGAGTCTCCTACCTTTGCAACCGAATTCCAGACACATTTGCCACTTTGTGCACCTGCCTTCATGTGGGTACTGGGGATCGAACCAGGGTCATTAGGCTTTACAGATAAGTGTCTTAACTGCTGAGCCACCTCTTCAGCCCCTAAACTCATTTCTTAAAGGTCATTACAGAGCTGTGGAGATGGCCAGTCTATAGAGTACTTGTCAAGCAAACAGGAGGTTCTGCGTTCAGATCCCCGCAGCACCCACATAAAAGGTGGATATGAGGACACACATCTGTAATCCCAGGCGGAGATAGAAGAATCCCTGGGACTTCTTTGCTAGTTAGTCTAGCTGAATCAATCAACTCTAAGTTCAATAACAGACTCTCTTAAAAAGTAAGGTTGAGAACAACTGAGGGAGAACCCGACATCAGCATACAAACACACGCACACCCACACCCACATGTATACACAATGCAAAGACACATACAACACACCCCAAAAAACCACTTGTAAAGTAAGCAAGAAAACCAAATACATAAGCTGGATTTGAAAACTTGGATTCTATTAAAAGATGTCACTGTCCTTTGTCTAAAAAGTAAGCTTAGCTTGCATAGCTTCAAGCCACTTTCACAAAAGACAATACCCCAGGTCCTGGCCATCAATGTCTGTATGGCACAACTGAATCTGGTTTTTGGATATGTAGCAGGAAACTTTTAGTCATACTTTCTTTTTGGCCCCTGTGTGAAGGCATAACTTTGGCTGTTTCATATGTTTAACATGTCCCGCACATACAGATGTCCATCTGGCATCCACGCGAGTACTGCTGGCTACTTATTTTCACACTGTAATTTTCAATTTTTAGACTTCAGTAAATCAACCACTTTTAAGGAACTGGAGTTAATGACATAATGAGAAAACAGAAACTTAAATATGCAAATGAAATGACAAAGAAATGCAGTCTTTTAATACAAGTTTAGTCAAGATGACCTGTGTGATAGTTGTTGGTAACATAGGACACAAGAAATGTGTTCACTACAGACTTTGGTAGCAACCGTCACAGATCAAATCTATGAAGTGTTTTTGAAACATGTCATTTCTTTTTCTTCCAAAGCCAAAACCTTCACATTATGACAAGTTCAAGGTTTCCTGTGGAAGAATCCTGAATGGTCCATGGTACAGTGACAGCAGACGTGGAGCTGCATGGACTCACAGTCACTGCCTGACCCTGATCCATGGCGCAGGCCAAGTACAGTGGCAGTGTGTTCCAGTCCTCAGCACGAGTCACCTCTGCATGTTACTTTTCTAACACTTCACCAGGCCCTATGCTGCTCTGCCATGGTGACTGGTGAAAAGACTAGACCAGCTGTGCCAAAGGTTTCTTCCACCTCTCTACGGGTCAAAAGACTCGTCAGAATAAGTAAGGCAAAAGATCACTGAGCAGTAAATACAACTTCAGAAACATTTTTATATGCTACACAAACCTTGCAGGGCCTTGTTTGGAGTTCCCTGCCTTGTCCCTACATCTCATTTACCTGTGCATGTCCTCTGGCCCAGGGTTGCTGCTCTTAGACATGGCTTCAGTGCTATCACCATCTTTGTACTAATTGTTCACCTGCCTCTGCCAGATTTCCATCTGACCAATTCTGATCCTTTCAAGACTTATTTCCTCCCTAGCAAAGGCACCACCTCCACACACAAATGTAAACACAGAGTTCAACAGTTTGTAGGTAGTTATCCCAGAGTGAGCTGTTATTACTGAGGGAAAAAGTTATCCTGCTGAAGGATATTCTTTCCTTGCCAACAAACACAATGGCCACCCAAAATATCACTTTACTATAAGGGTCAAATATATGAGTACCTTTCCTAAGTCATCTTCTATGAAGCTCACAGATTCAGCAAGCATTATAAATAAGAGCTTGCCATTAAAATGTTAAGAAACACTAAATTTAAGATGGCCAAATTTCTGTCTTTAAACAAATTATTCACATGAATTAAATCCTCAAAAGAGCTAAGAAAAAAAAGTTCTGAAATAGCATTTACATTCAAAACTTCCATTTGTTATCTTTCCCCGAGGCACAAAATTCATTTATAGGTTTTTCTGTTTGTTTGCTTTGGTTTTTAGAGTTAGAGTTTCACTCTAGCTCAGGCTAATCTGGAATTTTACATAGTCTCAGGGTGTCCTTGGCTCACAGTGAATCTCCTACCTCTGTCTCTTTAGTACTGCGATTAAAGGCATGCACCACTACACCTGGCATGATTCATATATTTTTTTAACAACTTGGAAATCTTAATTATAGGTAGAAAAGTTAATGTACAATTCATAACTATTCACACTGACAAGTAATTTAATTTTGTTATCATTATTTTCTGTATGAAAAATTTAAACACTTCTCTCTAAAACAAAAGAAGAATTTTAAGAAATTTTCTGCAGAAGCTGTATGTCATGGCACAAGCCTATAATCCTAGTAACTTGAGAGATGGAGACAAGAAGCTCAGGAGTTCAAAGTCATTTAAGGATATATTGTGAATTTGAATCCAGCCTGGGCTATGAGGTCCTGACCCTGTCTCAAAAGAAATCTTTGGAACTAACTAGTAATATCATCATCAGAAATGTTCTTTTCTTATCTAGTAGTGAACCAGAGTAGCCGTATTCCTTCTATAATAGAGCATATAAACTCATTCTTTTGGGGAGGGTAATAGACAAAACAACAGGCACATTGTTTCCAGAGGTAGTTCTTCCACATTCAATTATAACATGATAACCTGCTTGGAGGGTGGGGAGTATACACAAGTCTTTACTATGATAAGATTATTGCAACACTGTAATGAATCCAGTGGGGCTTCCAGAGGGGAAAGGACAATATGAATTCAGTGTGAAAATATTTAAAAGCATAGCCAAATGTCCCTATTGACTACAATGTTTAAGATTACCCATAAAATGGAAGTTGACCTAAGACACTCTAAATTCCTTCGCAAAGGGGTACTCAGTATACCCATGAGAGAGGAATTATGTTATACAGCCAAGGCCAGATTATAATCCTAGTACATGCCTGACCTTTGGGTGATCTTTTATTTTGTAGATATGTGCTAAGTAATTTTGAAGTGCTTTAAGAAAAGAATTGTTAAAAGGAAGAAAGAAAAAAAATCAGGGAGAAAAACTTAACAATTTAGTCTAGTGTAACAAAAATCTTAATTGTGCCAGGTGTAATTAAAGGTAGTGCACACCTTTAATCCCAGCACTCAGAAGGTACTGGAGGAGGACTGCCATAAATTCAAGGCCAGATTGGGAGTACAGAGTGAGTTCCAAGGCATCTTGGGCCAGAGTGAGACCCTGCCTTGAAAAAAAAATAATAATAAAATAAAATGAATCTTAATTGCTGTTTTGGGGGTCACAGGTATAATGGGGGTGTATTATACTATTGTATATGGAAACCAATGGATATGTTTCTTAATAAAAAAAATTTTAAAGCCAAGGTTTCTATAAGATTGTGGCATGAACTGGCAAATGCAGAAGAGTGAATAGGCAGAACTTGAAAGGAGTAAGGCACTCTGGGATTCAACTTTACTCTCCCCCTATACACACCTGCCAGAATGGTAGCAATCAGCCTTCAATGTATCTTGGCTGTAAGATACTAGGTCTCTCAGTCCCCAGCATGGTCTGCTGGCAGCTCAGTCTGTGGAGTTTTCTGATAGTCTATAACCTCTTGCCCTTGGCCTAGTTCCATCAACTACATCCTTCTAATTTTGTTTCTAATTCTGTTCGTCTCCAATTCCCAATAGTCAGTGGACTCTGGCTACAAATGCAACATGAAAGGTTAAGAGATAGATATTAAATGATAAAGTCATGGCAAATAACCTATTGAACTCACAGGCCCTTCCAAAATTCAGGCTGTCTGTTCTAACATGTCCTTGACACTGGTCTGTTTCTACCAAGTTGATAGGTGAGCCCAAGGGTATGAAGGCTTTAAAGTGTTAACATGTTTCACTTTCTACCAAGTTCTACTTTGTTTTTACGTATATCACTATCCCATGCTGAGGAATTTTAACACCTTTCCACAGTTTTAGAAACATTTCATATAAAGGTTAGAAATACCTGCATCACAAATTCTCGGCGTCGAGGCATTCCTCTTTCTGAAAGCAAAACGTAATCTGGCTCCTTTTCTTTTTTGGCCTGTTGGATTTGAGCCAAGCGGCTGATGGGGTTCATTCCTTGACCATATTCTGGTCCAGCCTAAAAAAGTAATTTAAGAACATTTTCAGAATATGCTTGTAAATCTTATTATTAGACCTTTTCAGAAGTAATAGTTCTTCTCTCCAGCCCCAGTCCCCCCCCATCCCAAAACTAGGTGAGTTAGACAAAAAAGAGTCACTTAATGAAGATTTCTAAAGAAAATTATAAAATGGATCTATCATTAAGGCTTAGAGGTCCAGAGGTATTATAAGCTGGGTTAACTATAATTTATAGTAGAGTTGCTCTACCACTCTGTGTATCAAAATATACCAAGGTAAGGCATGAACTGGGAAATACATATAAAAAGAGACATATGACTCCAAAATATATTTCTAAAACTCCTAAAAAGTATTAAGAAAAAAAAATGGACAAAAGGTGTAAACTGAGATATTTCAAGGAAAAAAAATTAAGATAATTAAGTTCATCAGAACTTGGAAAGCGCCTGTTGAATGAGGAGAAGCATAAGTTTTCTTTTTGAGATAGGAGGAATGTAGGGGAGGTGGCAGTGGTGGGGTATCTCCCTGTGTTGCCCAGGATGGCTTTGAACTCCTAAACTAGAAACCATCCTCCCGGCTCACCTCCAGAGTAGCCTGGACCACAAAACACCTGTGATCACACCAGCAAGAAACTCTTATTTTAAAGTAATGATAGCACTATTAATGAGGAAACAAATTGGCAATGTCTAGTAAAGCCTAAAATGACATGCATTACTCCCCTGGTAAACTATTCTTGGTGCAAACGCCCTAGGAAACTGTTTCCCACTGTGTAATAGCTTGTATTTACAAAAATAACCATAGTTACATTATCTGAAAGGGCAAAAACAGAGCTTGTAAGCAACCGAAATGCCCAGTGATAAAAGCAGAGAGAAGTGGTGGCATGCTCATACAAAGGAATGGTTTACAAAATAAATATTGGTGCATGTGTAAAGATGAATGAATTCTAGAAAAATAATGGTAAGTGAAAATACAAACACAAAATAATATATAGAGTATATTTCGACAAAACCCTGCTAAAATTAAATGAGAGGTAAGTAAACAGGAGACACATGACATGACATTCATGGATCAAAAAGTTCAATACTAGCCAGGCATGGTGGCACACACCTTTAATCCCAGCACTTAGGAGGCAAAGGTAGGAGGATCGTTGTGAGTTCGAGGCCACCCTTAGACTCCATAGTGAATTCCAGGTCAGCCTGGGTTAGAGTGAAACCCTACCTCGAAAAACCAAAAAACAAATTCAATACTGTGACAATGTCACTTTCATCAGACTGTCAATTCGCTGTACTCCCAATCAAAATCCCAGCTGACCTTTCTTTCTAGTTAACAGATAAGCAAATGATAAATCTATGTAGAAAGGCAAAGGACAAATAACTAAAACATCTCTGAGGAAAAGAAAAGTTTGAAAACGCCGCTTGTTGTCACTTAAATGCAGTTCCTAACCTGGACCTGCTAGAATTGCTGTCAAATGTCATACGCAACTCAAGGCCCAGACAATAGGGATAGAAGGGCTGGAGGGGCGGGAAGGAAACAAATACAAAATTAAATCCAAAATGAGCTGATACCACAGAAACCTTTATCCTTGGAGATAGCCTGAAACATTTAACCTTCAAAAGGAATAAGGGGGGGAGCATCTGGTGCTCGGGTGAGGGTGGAATGAAGCCTAAGTTTAAAAGAAAATTCTTTTTTCTTTCTTTTTTTTTTTTTTTTTTTCTGTCTCTGACCTGTAACTCCCAGTACCAGAGATTGGTTGCTACCTACATTGAGTAGTTGATCAGAGAAACCTACAAAGTCCCAAATCAAGAAAGCTTTCTGTCAAAGTACTTGACTACCTGCATGAGGCAAAAGCTAAGATCCTATTGCTGAAGACATCATATGCTGCTGACACAGTGCACAGACAGACCTGGCTGGAATTCATATGAAAGCCAGTCCCCAGATAGCCTATCTAGTGCTGGAAAGCGCTACACATGAGCTCCTGGGGGAAAGTGGCCAACAACGGTTTGAGCAACCAGAGGTCTAAGCTACTCAGAAGCAAACATCCTGACACAATCTACACACCAGTGCAACAGTGGCACACAGCTTTCTGATTGGCTAAGAAATCCATTAATGTAAAGAAACCCCTATCTGGAACTGGGAACCAGAACCTATGGAGTCAAAGATTATGTTCTCCAGTGTCAAGCTCTGACTAGTCTTGCTAAAAGAGGGGTTACATACATCATAATCTCCCCTAAATTGATAATGCTTATCCCATTTAAACTATGCTGACTTCACTTTCCACTGGAGAACCTGTTTTTCTTTTTCAGAAGACAGCGAGACTGGAAAAGATGAACAACTCCTCGTACTTCAGCCAAGCTGAATCTACAGAAGAATTGGGAAGACAAGCAAGAGTGCTGCTTCCATGTTGTTCCTGATAACCAGCACCAGGGTGTAGGAGACAGACCCTGAGGATACCTACCACAGCAGAAATCCAGTGGCTCCTAAGAGCTTATCACTGAAGTACACTCAAAACTCACCCACGACAGCTCAGGGAATTTTGCAGAAGAGCCAACAAGTTGAGACATGATTCCCAGAGGCATTCCCTCCCCCCCAAAATAATTGTTTGCTGCTCCCACAATGCATAACCCACAACCCCATAGGGAATACTTGTAACCACACTGAGGAGAGACCCCAGCTGAATGGAGGCAGGGATAAGGGAAAAGAGGGTACCAACACATGACGTATCCATATGAAATATGTTGTTAATAATAATAAAATGTTACACACTTTAAAATAAAAAACAACCATGCAGTTAGCCATTCATGTTTGTTTGTTTGTTTACTGAGAATGTATATGGCTAGGTCAGAGGTCAACGTTAAGGTCGGTTCTTGCCTTCCATCTTGTTTTTGAGGCAGGCAGAGTCTCTCTCTGTTGTTCACTGCTCCATTCACAAACTTCCAGGAGATAATGCCACTACTTCTAGTTTTTACATGGGGCCTGGGGACCTGAACTCAGGTACTTTAGAGTTGAACAGCAAGCTCTTTATCCACTGAGCCATCTCCCCAACTCCTACATATTTTTTAATAAAGCAAGGTGCAAAGGTACAAAGCATATAAAAATTAAAGCAATTTAAACAAAACAAACTCATCAGCGATTAAATACATTCCAGATCCATAGTCTTTGATTTGCAGAGCCCAATCAGAAGTCTGCTAAGCAAGTGAGGCTAAGCTGACAGCTGACATGCTGGCCCTCTGAGGCTTTCTCTAGCACTGCAAAATTCCCACTCCACATGCGTCATTCAGAGGACACGGTCCTCTGTTGAGTGCACCAAATAACACAGTCATACAAATCGTGACAGAGTGTGTGTTCCATGTTCTTCCCTGGCAAGGTATATGAGGGGAAACAAAACCAGAGCAATGATCTCAGAGAACTGCTACTGTGAAGCACATGAAGTCAGGAACAAAGTCTGACACAGTGTGCTTTATAATCCCCACCTGCTGCTGCTGCTGTTATCCCCATTAGCATTATTCAATATCCTGTATCCTGTCACCGGTTCATGCTACCCTAAGAAGTTACGTATGACACAGCAGAGCTATTGCTTAAAGATCCCTGATTAGACAGAGCAGTGCAGGCCTTTCCATATGGCAACCAAATAAAAATGAGTAATAACTCTGAACATGTTTTGGAAAATCTCAAGTACAAAACAGGGGCAATAGCATCTTCCTTACATGGTTGGTCAACATGAGAATTATAATAAAGGAGACATTAATGGAATGTAAAAGTACAAATAGGGTGGAGAGATGGCTTAGCGGTTAAGCGCACACCTGTGAAGCCTGAGGACCCCGGTTCGAGGCTCGATTCCCCAGGACCCATGTTAGCCAGTTGCACAAGGGGGCGCACACGTCTGGAGTTTGTTTGCAGTAGCTGGAAGCCCTGGCACACTCATTCTCTCTCTCTGCCTCTTTCTCTCTCTGTCTGCTGCTCTCAAATAAAAAAAGCACAAATATACTTATAAACTGTCTGATGGTGACACAAACTGTCATTTGTGAAGCATCACTATACTTAGCTAGCAAAAGAAAGCTGATGTTCACAAGTGTGTGCTTACCTTTATTATTGTTTTAGGACGTTTTTTAAAAAACAGTTTTGGCTTCTCTACCACGGGAAGAGGTGGGAGTTTTTTAAGCTCCTGTAAGACAGTGGTTGCAGCACGCTTCTTGGACAGTTTTTTACTATTTCCTTCTCCTTCTGCAGAGAATTCTCCCACTGACACTCTAGTAACAAAACTCTTCATATGTGGTGGTCCACTTTCTTTAATAACCTATTAAATGCAAGTAAAATATTAAGTAACATGCAGGCATTTAAGATGTGTTCTCACACCAACAATTTTTCATTATAGGTTTATCAAAATGATATTAAAAACAATGCCAAAATTATAGTATTTCTTCATGGAAGCTATTATAAAGGTATAAAACCTTTGATCACACATGATAATTCTGATGCCTAATTAACCAACGCAGAAGAAAAAAACTCACTAAATACATTTAATCCATAATCAAAACTATTTTCATTATTTTTGCAGGCACATGGCTCACACCTATAAACTCAGGAGACTGAGGCAAGAGGACTGCAGTGAGTTCCAGGCCAACCTGGGCTAGAGTGAAACTCTGCTTCAAAACACAATTTTAAAAATTATTTTCTTTCTTTTTTCTTTTTTTTTTTGGGGGGGGGGTTTGAGTTAGGGTCTCACTCTAGCCCAGGCTGACCTGGAATTCGCTATGGAGTCTCAGGGTGGCCTCGAACTCACAGCAATCCTCCTACCTCTGCCTCCCGAGTGCTGGGATTAAAGGCGTGCGCCACCACGCCCAGCTTAAAAATTATTTTAAAACAAGTAATTCAAATATGATTTCCCTACTATACAAAGTTACAAGCATAAAGTAGAGCATATTCAATTATATACCATACGAGATAAGCCTTCTAGAGTGAAAATTTTAAGATAATTTTGTCTTTCTAACATTACCCTCCAGGGTAAGATATCAGAGGTCAGAGATGATGTGTTATCATTTCTAATACTGTAAAGCATCCATCCTCCTGTGGCAGACACTCAAAAACAGATAATGGGTAAAAAAAAAATAACCTCCTGTTAGAGACTTCAAAGACTGTTTACAGAAAAGAATTTCAAACTTGTATGACATGATATGTAAAGATACGTTGATATGCCATAAAAACAGTGAAGCTTTGAGAGCCAGGAATTATGAACTTTTCATGGATTAATGTTCCTGAACTATTTAATCTGACCTTACTTTTATACTGTACCAGCTTATGGAGGAAAAATGGCTTCCAAATCCTACATATTCAAAATGTTCTGACCTCCTGAAGATGTACTATTTGATTTACTGTTTAACATTGTATTAAAATTGTATTTTCTAATATTAGAGACCAATTAGGAAAGAGAATAAAATAACATACTACCTCAATAATCCAACATTAATGAGAATAAGGTATTTGTCACAAGGATACTTTCCAGGTAATTCAAATTTACTAGTTTAAATCCCAGCTGTTTATTGTGACAATTCTGATGCATATCTTTCTCAATTCAAAAAATAATTTACTGGGCTGGAAAGATGGCTAAGCGGTTAAGGCACTTGCCTGTGGAGCCTAGCTCCAATTCTCTCTCTCTCTCCCTCTCTCCCTCTCTCTCTCTCTCTCTCTCTCTCTCTCTCTCTCTCTCTCCCTCCCTCCCTCCCTCCCTCCCTCCCTCCCTCTCTATCTCTCTCTTCCTCTCTCACTCATAGGAAGAGGAAAAAAGGACAGTCTGTTGGGCTTACCTTAAAAAGAAAAGTGATTTATTGATTTAACAGAGAATAATAGTTAACCTTTTATGCATATTAGACAACTTATCATCATAAACATCAAATCATCTCTACTATAATATGCTGACGTACCAAGGACATCTAAGATTTAGAAAACTGTCTTTCTATTCATTTTAGCTATTAAAAAATCCTATGGTGGGGGAGGGAAGGGGGAAAAAAATCCTATACTCCGGGGCTGGAGACATGGCTTAGCAGTTAAGGTGCTTGCCTGCAGCCAAAGGATCCCTGTTTGACTCTCCAGGACCCACATAAGCCAGATGCACGAGGGGATGCATGCATTTGGAGCTCATTTGCAGTGGTTGGAGGGCCTGGCGTGCCCATTCTCTCTCTCTACCTCTTTCTCTCAAATAAATAAATAAATAAAATACATTTTTAAAAATCCTATGTTCCAGTAACTTTTGAGCATATGCCAATTACTTTTAATAAATTTTCTGTTTTCCCTGCCATTTCTTGCTGGAACCAATGGGCCATCAAGCACTTTTACTCCCTGCCTTCTTCATTTTGCTGCTTTTAATCTGCTACAAGGTAAGAAATCAGATAATATGATTTGTGTCAAGAAGAAATCAGTTTCTCAGTCCAATGACCTTCCTACAAGTACAATGTAGGAGCTTCCTAGAAAGAGAACACTATGAAATCTGAAGGAATATTCTCCACAAATTGTTTTCAGACATAAATGTCAGTTAGTGAGCTATAATACTGGAGATATTATACATTTATTTGTTTTATATTTTAAATTTCATACACTTTTATGACTATTGATCTAGTTATATAAAGTTCCTTTATTTTTCAGTAATTTGTCAGTTAGGGTTAAACATATTTGGGGGAGGGCAGGAATAACTCAGTGGCAGAGCATGTGGTAAAACCTAGGTATGGTTCCCAAAAGATTAAACATATTTTGAACTCTACACACTTACAAGGAATTACATATTCATATAATATCATTAAGTACTAGCTTGGGTAACAGCTGAATATTAAATTGAATTCAATAGAATCAACTTAATAAATGAATAAATAAATCCTGCCTGAGTACTAGAAATTATCTTATAATTAGAAAACAAATTTTGTGGTAAAAATTAGAATATGCATAAAAGGGCCTTAGTCAAAAAAGACAAAGCTCAGCAGAAATTCATACTATCACAGTAATGTGTATTTTCCTCAGAGCCTGCTTCATTTCATCATAGTAAGTTTGAACATAGGAAGCATATGAACTTTCACAGGACTCTGGTGTACCATTTCATTTGTTTAAGGTCATGAAGAAAAAAATTACAAAACCACTAATAAACATATACCTCAAAACTGACGGGCATATTTCTCTTCAGAGCGATTTCAAATACTAAGCTGATTTCGGATTTATTTGCATCTTTGTCATCATCCATTTCTTTTCCTGATTCCCCATTCTAAATCAAAGAAAACAGATTAACACTGAAGCTTGACTTACAGTAAACTTTACAGAGTCTACAATCAAGAGGCCAGCTTAAACACTGTATATGAACTGTTACTTCCTGGATTCCAATACCCATAGAAGCGAAGGACTTTGCTGTTAGGCTTTCTGTTATCTAGACATTAGTTAACGCTGAGTTAGGAAATGTTCTAATCAACTATGTACTCCTTCAGTAATCCTACATCCCTAGACTAAATTCTCTTTACTTTAGAATCATCTTCCCTCACTCCCACACAGCAACCCACAATTGTTCTAACATGCACTCTCATAACACAATAGAAAGAGTACAAGATACAAATCAATGTTGTAGCTCTGTGTCTGGCACCATTACCACACACTTGTTCACTTCTGAACACATACTTCTGGAGGACCTCATCTTTGCTAAACAAAGTGTGTTAGAGAGAAAGCAACACTTACTATTAAGAATCTTACAGACTCGGGCTGGAGAGATGGCTTAGAGGTTAAAGACACTTGCCTGTAAAGCCTAAGGACCCAGGTTAGAACCCCCAGTACCCATGAAACCCAGGTGCCCCAGGTGGCACATGTATCTGGAGTTTGCTTGCAGTAGCTGGAGGCCCTGGCATGCCTGTTCTCTCCCTCCCTCTCTCTCTCTCTCTCTCCTAAATAAATAAATAAAATATTTTAAGAAAAAAAATCTTACAAACTAATTGGAAAATAGATGAAAATGTTAATAGCTATCATTAAAGTATATCAGCAAAAACACACCTAAGTCTTCCATTAAAACAAATTAACAAAAAAACGCAAAGAAAACCAATATGCTTAGAGAAAGCTACAAAGGCTACAAAGGCTGAACGGTAGAACTTGAAATAAGTAAGCATTCAAGTTTTTTTTTTTTTAGTGAGTTATTTACTTATCTATCTATATGTACACACAAGACAGAGCTTCTTGCCACTGCAAACACTAGACATCAGTGCCACTTTCTGTGTCTGGTTTACTAGGGTGGCTTGGGAATTGAACCTGGGCTGGCTGGTTTTGCAGGCAAAAACCTTTCACTGCTAAACCATCTTCACAGCCCCAAGAATAAAAGGTTGATAATATCACAGGACATGCCTGAGCCAGAGAAACTATTCTCAGGTCAAGTGGAGAAAGTTAAACAATAAGAACTAGTAAAATTTCTCAAGAAGACCCTCAAGATTCTCATTTGCAAAATAAACAGGATTACAAAATCTATAAAGATCTGCTTCAGTTTACATTCCTTTGTCCTAGGTTAAAACAATGTAATCTATGTTCAATATATTTTATATATTTTATATACATACACACACATACATATATATCTCCCAAAATCCCATGCTGCCTGTCAAGTGAATTCCAAAGGTAAATCAAAGTTCTGAAAGGTAAGGTTATCCCAGCAGGAAAACATGAGACTAGTGTAGTAAGACAGTGGACAAGCAACCTGTCATTCTTGTTGTCTAGCCAAACAGATTATCTGTTTTATTACATAATATGCTTTATCTTGCCAATAATCTCACTGGGTAAATACAGGAAAGAGCCTGTCACATGCAGCAGTACTACACCTGAGGAGACTTTTCTGGAATAGGTTCATTCTGCAGGGCTTGAAGGGCTTTCATGGCAGCATTGTGTCTTGCAGCTTGTCGAGTCTTTCCTTCACCAAGAAATTCATTATTTCCTACAGTCAGCTGAACATAAAAGATCTTAGGTGTTGGGCAATGATACCTATGATAAGGAAACAGAAGCACTAATATCAGTTCAATAAAATAAGCCAAGAACCATTAAGATTTGTTTCATTTAAGTTTTACCAATTTCTTTAATATTCTCTTACTAACCCTAATAAAATTTTAAGTTCATGAATGTATTTCTAAGCTAAAATATTAGTCAATATGTCTACACATAATAGTGCATGCTAATCTCCATGAAAAACATATAGAATATAGCATTAAATATAAGTACAGTAAAAAACTTATTTAATTGTATTGCAGAAGACTTTCTGCTATATTTCAGTCAAAATGTAAGCTGAAGTTTGCTGCTGAGAATGGGGAGCCAGTACAGGAGCCAGAGACAGGTGAGCCACTTTAAGTGACAATGTGCAGATTACTATGTTTTTAGCAGAAGACAATTATACCAGAAATGTAGGGGCACAGAACTGCAAAGTAGTAATATAGGCCAGAATCAACATAAGAAAAACTAAGGAATTTATCCCAATTCTTTAAAAATTCATTTTTATTTGAAATTATCATATAGTAATTATACATATTATGGAATACAGTGACATTTTAACACATGTATACAATGTGGAATGATCAGATTAGGGTAATTTGTATATTGTTTCAGACATACAACATTTTTTATGTTGGAAACATCAAATACTCCCTATGTTGAATTATTCAGCGATCTTTTGTCAGCCACAGTTATCCTGCCATACTAGAGTATTAGAAGTCATTCTTCCAACCTGAATCCCATTAATCTTCCTCTCTCCATACTTTTCTCCCCAATACCCTTTCCAGGTTCTGGTAACCATTATTCTATTCTCTACACTTCTTTAAGATCAAATGATTAGCTTTCAAATATAGGTAAGAACACACAGTATTTTTCTTTCTGTACCTAATTTATTTCATTTCACATAATGTCCTCCAGTTCCATCCACATTCCTGCACATGAAAAAAATTAACATTCCATCGTGTATACATACCACACTTTCTTTAGCCATGCATCCTCCAAATTGGTTGATTCTAAATCTTGGCTACTATAAATGGTGCTATAAACATGTGAGATTTCTCTTTAACATACTGATTTTGGTTCCTTTTAGATCATATGGTAATTCTATTTCTAGTCTTCCCATGGACTTTATATACTGTTTTGCAAAATAAATGTACAAATTTACACTCCCAACAACAGTATTATATGGGAGCTCCCCTTTCTCTATGTCCTTTCACTCTGGTGGCTAGCTCTCTGTGGTTTTGATCTACATTTCTCTAATGACTACTGACACTGGACAGCTGTTTAAGGCAACTCTTAAGCAAAAGGTATCAGATTGGACTTATGGTGAAAACTCTAAGTTTGTGTTTAATGTGACTAAGGTAACAAAGTATGATTAGAAAGATGTAACAATAAAGATACAAGGGATAAAAAGAGAATGAAAGAAGAAAATCATCTACTAGAAATTAAGAAAAAGGAAGATATATGATAAAATCTGTTAATTCAACATTTACTTATGGAGCATCTTCTATATAATGGGGAGCATGATATAAGCATCCACAGTAGATAAGAAAGACAGTAAGTGAGGCATGGATATTAGAGATACATGTAAGAGAAAGGACAGGTTCATAAGTATCAGGGAAGAAGGTTTCACTGAGAATATGATATCCTGGTCCTGAAATAAGTAAGGGACCAAACCATCCAGGTTTTGGTGACAATACAGCTGAGGCAGAGGGAACATCAAGGACAAAGGCCTGGAGGTAGGAATGTGCCATTCACATTCAAGCAACCCAAAGGTGGCCCATCTGGCTAGAGTTAAATGAGAGAAGGAAAGCCAGGATATTAGAGACATGACTAGATTCCATAGGACCTCCTTAAAAATTATGTTAAAAGGCTGGCTTTTACCTTAAATGAAATAGCTAGTCATTATGAGCAGAAAAAGGATATAATTTAATTTTCATTTTAGAAAAATTTCTCCTAGGTTGAAGACAGACTTAAGGGGAAGGTAGTAGAAGCAGGAGGGGTCTAACAAGAAGCTGCAAGCAAAGCTAGAGAAAGGGGTAGTGCCTTGGATATAATAGTAGAAGTCATGAGAAGTCCTTGGATTCTGCATGTATTTTGAAAGTATAAATAGGATTACCTAAGAACTGGCTATGAAGAAGAGCTCAAAAATGACCCCAGGGTTTTAGACGTAAGCAATTAATACAGTGCTTAATTACTAGCACACTAAAGAGTACAAAAGAAGTTTGTGGTGGTGGGCAGTGTAAGCAGCTATTTTGGAGATGCAAATCATTAGACCTATTAGACATCCAAATAGATATCAAGTGAGCAATCATATTTACATATTTATGAGACTGGACTTTAGGAAAGAGGCCTAATGCAGAGATAAGATTTGAGAGTCATCCATAGACAAAATAATTGAAGCTGTAAGATGAGAATCCTGTCGGAGACAGTGATAAGAAGACGTGAATGCTTGGTGGCCTTCCTGAGAGCCAAATGCAAAAGTGTGTCAAGAAGGAAGGACAGATTGACTGCATACAATGCTACTCACACATAAAATTGTGACTGAGAAATATGATTGTGAATTGAGCAATTTAGACAATGAACAAGGTCGATTTTGATAGAATGATAAAATGCTGAAAAATTAAGTTAAAAATCACTTCAGGGAAAATGTTTCTAAACAAAAAGATCTTCAGCTGTGATTCCACCAGTTGAGGGACTGAACCCACGGTCCTGCGTGCCGTAGGTAAGTTCTCTACCACTAGCTGTATCTCCAGGAGCCATGCTATGTGTTAAGTAATTACTAAACAACCACGTACTCTTCAGTTTGAGATAAACTGGACAGATTCCATCATGTTAGAAATCAGTAGGCAGATGGATTCACCAGTGAAGATTTACTGAAAGTAAAAGACTAAAGATGTTCTGAAAATGCAGATTAGAGAGGCAATAATTAAGAACATATGACTGGATAAACACCTGGGAAAACCAAGGTTAAACAACGAACCAAGAAGGAGCCTATGACTGGGATCTGGTGGCTGCTGATGGTTCCAGCACAGGGGAAACAATAGATGACAGTGAGATGAGAGAGTCAGAGCAGACATAATGAAGCAATGTCAGGGAGAAGAAAAGCTAACTGTCAAGCCCGAGTCAGAGCAGACAAGGTCGCTGTTAAATCAACTCCATGGCCTACAGTTTTTTTAATCAATTTATTTTAAAATAAATATGCCATGCATTCTCAGTTTAATTAGGAACTATAAAATAGCTAGAGGAAGAAAAAAATTCAACAGTAAAAGACTATTAACAGCCAAAGAATAGAATGAATTTTTAAAAATCACTTTTGGTCTTTGATAACCAAATAGGGTACTGAAGTGCACAATTCCCTATTACTTACTTTAGATCTCTTTAATGTAGAAATTTCTACAAACTAATATATATGATATATTTTGTTTTCACTCTGTATTCCACAAAATTTAGTTTTCCCACCTCTACAGAATTTTATGAATATTTTAAGTGGTTCTATAAAACTTTAAAATAGACAAGTTGAAATCAGAAATTTACTACTGAACTGATCTTACATGGCAGGCTTTCCCCATAGAGCAAATGTTTACAATTAATTATAAACTTCTGAAAATAAAGGCCCAGAACTGGAATGCTAACAGACCTTTAACTATGGTAGAGGGAGTGGGCGCCACTATAATCACTAAGGCCTGCTGACAATTACAAAACTCATTTCGGTTTGCCACAGAGACAAACAAAATTTCTGTTCATTATAACTTTACTGGAATATGATGTCATAACACATAACCATACTGAAACAATCTGCTGATTTTTTGAATAATATATTAATTGCACATTAAGGAGCCCTTGGGGCCTCCTCGTTTTTAGTCATCAAATATGGCTCTATCTATGCATATGGGCATGCATGTTGTTACATGTATTTAAATTATATCATATAAATATCAGAGGGAAAATTAAATATGTTGCAGTTTTTACATAAAAAGTAAAATATTCTAGCACTAACAACAGGAAATACCAAGATTGGATGCCTGACTTGTTTCATTCCAGTTTCACTTCTTCCTCTTGCTTAATAATGATTCTTGGTAATATACCCCACATGGTTTGAATACCGTATACATCACATCTCCTCTTAGCATTGTGACAATTAAGATTAGCCAGAGCACTCTTGATTAATGGCATCCAGACTGCATTACAGCAGAGATGGTGAAAAATGTTTCATCAGACATAATGCTGAGTGTCAAGGGCCCTACCTTTAAATATTTATTTCCTGTGGTAAAGATATATCCAAAGCTTATTAACTTTAAAGGTTGGTGTGCTCAACTTTGTAGATTCCTTCTAGTTTTACTTATTTCAAACATTAAACTTAGGTAAGGTACTTTCAACAAGTGCTATAGCTATTTCTACCAAATAGTACATATTTAACTAAACTGTTATCCCTTTTTTATCAGTTAGAATTTCGTTTTCAATGCTTAGATTCCCATCCTGTTAGTTCTGCTAACAGATGGGTAGTGAAAAACCCTAGCAGCAAATTAAAAGATCAAATGGGCCAGGCATGGTGGTGCACGCCTTTAATCCCACCACCAGGGAGGGAGAGGTAGGAGGATTGCTGTGAGTTCAAGGCCACCCTCAGACTACATAGTTAATTCCAGATCAGCCTAGACAGGAGTGAGACCGGTCCTACCTCAAAAAAACAAAACAACAATAAAAAAAGATCAAATGGCATCTCCTATCCACAACCTCCAAAATGAGGTCCTACTTTATCAGAATCATTTCAATATATTTTATTTATTTATTTATTTATTTATTTATGAATGAATGACAGAGAAAAGGGGGGGGGAGTGAATGGGCAAGCCAGGGCCTCTAGCCACTGCAAACACACTCCAGATGCATGTGCCCCCTTGTGCATCAGGCTTATGTGGGTCCTGGAGAATTGAACTGGGATCCTTTGGCTTTGCAGGCAAGCACCTTAACTACTAAGCCATCTCTCCAGGCCCCAGAATCATTTTTTTAATTTTTCTCAATTTTTATTAACATTTTCCATGATTATAAAAAATACTCCATGGTAATGCCCTCCCTCCCCCCATTTTCCCCTTTGAAATTCCATTCTCCATCATATGCCCTCCCCATCTCAATCAGTCTCTCTTTTATTTTATTTTATTTTTTTGGTTTATTATTTCTATTTATTTATTTGAGAGTGACAGACAGAGAAAGAGGCAGATAGAGAGAGAGAATGGGCATGCCAGGGACTCCAGCCACTGCAGACGAACTCCAGATGTGTGTGCCCCCTTGTGCATCTGGCTAACGTGGGTCCTGGGGAATTGAGCCTCGAACCAGGGTCCTTAGGCTTCACAGGCAAGTGCTTAACCACTAAGCCATCTCTCCAGCCCCAGTCTCTCTTTTATTTTGATGTCATCATCTTTTCCTCCTCTTATGATGGTCTTGTCTAGGTAGGTAGTGTCAGGCACTATGAGGTCTGGATAACTGTATATACTATGCTTATCAAACTGCCCAGTAAGCACTCATCTTAATATTCATACCCTTATATTAATGCTACTCTCACTTTTGATAGAGAATCTTCTCTTTTCAGATGGCAGTGACCTTTGGACGACTCAGAAGGTATCATGGTGCTAGAAAGAAGTGACTAGAGTACTGAGTAACATCTCAACCACACCTTCGAAGGCTCAGGGTCTAATGCGGAAGAGGAGGTGGAAAGAATGTAAGAGCCGAAGGAAGGGTAGGACTCCTTACAACATGCTCCCTCCAGACATAAAATGGCCTGGATACCCAGAATCATTTTTAATGATATTTGAAAATGCAGACTCCAGGGTTGGGAGATGGCTCAGCAGTTAAAAGAGCACTTGCCTCTTAAGTATGGGGGCTTCTTAGGCTGGAGACCACCAAGTTCACCTCCCTACAATCCACTTAAAAAGCTGGATGTGGGGCTGGAGAGATGGTTTAGCGGTTAAGCGCTTGCCTGTGAAGCCTAAGGACCCCGGTTCGAGGCTCAGTTCCCCAGGTCCCACGTTAGCCAGATGCACAAGGGGGCGCACGCGTCTGGAGTTCGTTTGCAGAGGCTGGAAGCCCTGGCGCGCCCATTCTCTCTCTCTCCCTCTATCTGTCTTTCTCTCTGTGTCTGTCGCTCTCAAATAAATAAATAAATAAATAAAATTTAAAAAAAAAAAAAAGCTGGATGTGAATGGACAACAGCTCCAGGTTAAGAGAGAGACCTTGTCTCAAGGAAGTAAGTGGTTTACTGGTAAGAAGACACTCAACATTCTCCTGTGGCCTCTATATACAAGTACATGAAGCTCACACATCTATATGTATACACACACACACACACACACACACACACACACACACACACACACAGCATATTATTTCTATGCTCCAACCCTAATCTGCTGAATGATTTTCAGGGCTAGAACAAGAATCTTGGGGTTGCCCTGGTAACTGTCTGAACACTACAAATCTGAGAGCTACTGCTCCAGGGAATCACAACATCTCCACACATGAATGTCTATGCAAATGGTCAGCTGCTTCAAACTCCATCAAACGAGGAATCGCCTGCACTCCCTACTGCACATTCACCTTCTCAGGGTCCATAAACACACTTTGGGAGTTAATTCCCTAGGAGAGCCCTTGGGAATCAAATTCAAGTTTGCCTAACCTTTAAAGGTTCAGAAAACTCTTAAAGAATTCCCTAAAACTTGACCCTATTCTTTACTGGGTTTTGGTCATCATTTTTGTTTATTCAAATTGGTTTTCTCCTTAGCAGACCAGAAGCTAAAGCCAGGGTTCTAAGGGAAGATCCCCTAACAGCTGTCAGATGCGTTCCTGAATGGCTTCTGAAACAAAGAGCGAATGCCTTTTCTTCTATAGCATGTCAAACCCCAAACACTCTGAGTGACCCAGAGAAAAAAGTCAGAATGATGGGCACTGGGGGCCACAGTACTGAAAATCTACATTTTACACAACTACTTGCAAGGCCTTTTTCCCATGCCTTATTGCTTCCTATCTGCTGGGGGGGGGGGATAAAAAGTGTGAATAAAATAAAAGCTAACTATTTTTTAGATCTCCAAGAAGTCTTTAGATTTAGTCTATCAACACATATCCAACAATACAAATAAACAAGGGATATGGTTCTTTTAATGTGTAATGTACCTTATACAATTTTTAAGTGAAAGAAAAATTTTATCTTCACTTATACTTGTTAGTTATAACAATATTCTATACCATATGGCCTAGCCATCCAGACTAATTATTTCATGCAGTACCTTCTTTCTAAATTCCTTTTATATTATCTTTCTAAACTACTAAAATCCATTTGTCTTCCCTATCTTTCTGTGACTGCTTTATTCTCCAACATCTCCATTTTCCTAATATCACTTTTACAAGGTGAGAAAGACATATTCCAAATAACATCAGATCTTTTAAAAATTGAAAAATAATTATCGCATTTGATAGTGCTACTCATAAATTTCAACATAGCTTAAACAGTCATAACTCCTCTACAGGTTTATGTTCTAAAGTATATGAAAATGTTATCTTCCGATCATAGTATAGATAGGCTTTGGATTCTGTGTTTATTTCTAACACAGACTGAAAACAGAAACGTTAACCTTTCTATTTCAGTTTACTTATCTGTAAAATATTTGTACAATCTATGGTTAAAAATTCTAACGGCCAAAACTTAGAATTCAAATGACATGTTGAATGTTTTTACTCTTTGTATATGTTTTGGCACTGCTAAGCCAAATTCTTTCACTTGCAACAGAAAAATAACAAGTTTTTATCATAGAGCTATAAAGTAGTCTTGGCACATTTTCAAATGTATACATATATAAAATGTCTAGATAGATAGCTCTTTCTTCACATCTATAAAATTTGAAAATATATCTTTAATGGGATCTTTGTGTTAATTCTTAAAGAATTTCAAATATTAAGACTAAAAAGCTTTACAAGTCAGCTGAAAATAAGTCTTAAAAGAAGTGTAAGGATATCCTGATGTTTATAGACCTACTATAGTTATGTTTTAAATGCCCCAAAGAAAATACAGAAATTTACTGAAATCTAAGGTAGACTGTTTTGGAGTGATAGCTTAGAAATGACATCTTATCTGTCATAATTTTAATTTTTTTGAAGATAATTATCTTTAAAAGGGGGGGGTTGGAGAAATAGCTCAGCAGTTAAAAGCACTTGCTTGCAAAGTCTGATGGCCCTGGTTCAATTCTCCAGTACCCACATAAAGCTAGCTGCACAAAGTGGCATATGTGTCAGAGTTCACAGTGGCAAGAGGCCCTGGCATGACCAATGTTCTCTCTCTCCCTCCCTCCCTCCCTCGCTCCCCCCCCCAATAATAACAATATTTTTAAGAAAAAATAGCAGAATCAACTCTACTCTCTGTCTAACCAAAGGTAAAACTGTGTTCAAATTAAATTTGATAAATTAGTAGAATGGTATGGTGGTTTGAATGTAAATGTCCCCCAAAATGTCAAATGTTTGAGTTAAGCTTCCTCCTTAGTCTCGGGCTGGTGGAGGCAGTAGGAGGTGGAGCCTGCTGGACTGAGGTATGTTGCTAGAGGCAACCTTGAGGTTGATTATTCTAGTCCCCTGAACATTTAGACACAACTCGCTCTTGCTGTTTTCTCTGCTCAGATGTGCAATGCTGTGAGCCAGCTGCTGTGAGCTTGAAATGAACCTTTTCAAATGATAAGCTAATTCTGGCTGGTCTTTTGTGCCAGCAATGAGAATGTAACTACTACAAATAGTTTATAGAATATAGACTATGAGCCAAGAGAATAAAGACCTTGACCTATGTGTCTGACACTATGTAAATGAGGATTGCAAAGCAGAGAATGTTGTTAGAGCCTTACTTTTGAAACATGACCACCCTCCACACTCAGATCTGCATCAACTGAGTCTTCCTCCCTCCATTTTTATAACTATGGCAACAACGGACAAAAGTACTTGCTATGTGCCAGACACTAAGTATTTAGATCACTCAATCCCCACATAATCCCATCCTCATTTTACAGATGTAGAAAGTAAGACATCCATGAACTCCTCAAGGCTGCCCAACTATGAGGTGGCATTAGAGCCCAGGCAGTTTTAGTAGAAGCCCATGCTCAAACTCTGCCTCTGAATGAATTGGGTGAATGAGCACAATGAACTGCACAAGCACAAGCTATAAACTGGGAAAGCCATACTACATTTGACTGCCAAGGTCAAGTAAGTCTAAATAGACTTAACAGCTTTGGTGGATTCTAAAGATCTAAGCTAATGCCACACGCAAAAGATCAGTTATCAAATGGAACACTAGGGAAACTCTAAGTACAGAAGACTGAGCTGTCTGCAAATTCCTATTACCCCTCTGTTCATTCTTCATTTTCTCTCTTAATCTTTCTTTCTGAACCTGGGTTTAAAAATTATAACTTGTCCCATTTCCATGACTGCGATGGTCTATACCGTTAAAACAATACTATATAACAGTTGAAGGAATTCTTATCTTGCTTCTTACTAATGGGAATATAGCTATTATATCTCCAACAAGTATAATGTTAGCTGTGTGTGTGTAAGCACATGAATGTGCACCTATGACACATATATTTTACATCAATCTTAGTGAAGCATACAATTATAATGTGTTGTTTTAAAACTCAAGAGTGTAAGTTTTGGAGGTGTCTATATAAGTGTGTGTGCACTGTATGCACACCCCATGCATATACACATGGAGAAGCCAGAAGAAGGCATCAGCTATCCTCCCCTATCTTTCATTCTCCTTATTTTCTGAGACAGAGGCTCTCATTGAACCTTGATCTCTGTTCTTTTGGTTAGACTGCTCACCAGGAAACCCCTGTGATCATCCTATCTCCATCCTCACACAAAGCTGTTTCAGATGTGTGTAGACAAGGCTAGCTTTAAAAAAAATTATTTGGGCTGGAGAGATGGCTTAGCGGTTAAGCGCTTGCCTGTGAAGCCTAAGGACCCCAGTTCGAGGCTCGGTTCCCCAGGTCCCACGTTAGCCAGATGCACAAGGGGGCGCACGCGTCTGGAGTTCGTTTGCAGAGGCTGGAAGCCCTGGCGCACCCATTCTCTCTCTCTCCCTCTATCTGTCTTTCTCTCTGTGTCTGTCGCTCTCAAATAAATAAATAAATAAATAATTAAAAAAAATTATTTATGTGGGGCTGCAGAGATGGCTTAGCAGTTTAGTGCTTGCCTGTGAGGCCTAAGGACCTCGGTTCGAGGTTCAATTCCCCAGGACCCACATAAGCCAGATGCACAAGGTGGCACATGTGTCTGGTGTTCATTTGCAGTGGCTAGAGGCGCACCCATTCTTTCCTTCTCCCTCCCCCTCCCCCCTTTCTCTGCCTCTTTCTCTCTGTCTGTTGCTCTCAAATAAATAAAAATACAACAAAAAATTTTTTTTAATTATTTATGTGAGACAGACAAAGAGACACAGTGAGAAGGAGTATGGGCATACAAGGACCCACCTGCCACTGCAAACAAACTCCAGATGTACGTGCAACTTTGGGCATCTGGCTTTACCAACAGCTATAGTTCCTACCTCCCCGTTCAGTCCATCATCTCTATTTAAAACTTGTATTCGCTAACCCCATTATATTACATATCATATATTCTACTGGGTCTTCCTAGGAACAAAATATTGTATTTCAATTCCCTTTTCTATCATCCTTCTATGTAGTAATTAAGTATTTCTGCACTCATTTCCTTCCTCAAACTTACTTTGCTATTCCTTTTCTGATTTCTTGTGTTAAATACTCAGTTTCTTTTCATGGCATCATTATCAATGTAGGTTTAATGTTAATGAATTTACTTTCTCATAGCTATTCTGTTGTTTGTACTGTAATGTACTCAGGAGAGAAATATATTTCAGTACTGAATGTTTGGTAATGAAACTCTCATTTAGTGAGCAATCACATATGTCTATGAACACATTCCTTGGGATAAGCCTTAGGTAAGTATCTTATTCTTATTCTATCTAGTCTGCTAAAACTTATAGTGTGAATATAATATAAATTAATAGTTTAATTAATATAGTTTGAATATAATAAAAATTTACCACTGTAAAATGTAATTGAAAATGTGTATCCTTTTAAACTTTGATCAAACAAACACTGATAGAGGAAAGATTTTTAGACTTAAGATTAATATCACCTGGGTTCAACTACTAGAAAGATAATATAATTTGGGAATGAAGCCTTATGTTCTCTAGGACTCACCAGTAATATGAATAATTTGCCTATATCACCTTTCTAAAGTTGCAACACAAATAGAAATCAGTGTATTTTTCATAAAAGAGAATAGCTATGCATCTTCTAAGGAATAATTTTCAAATAGACAAATAAATAAGCACATGTATGTACATGTACTTTACTAAGTATGAGCTGTTTAAAAAATCTAGTAACAGATTTCTATGTGTTAAGAAAAATATGGCTTATTTTTTGAGTTGTCAGAATACTTCCATAATTCAATTCTGCCTTTAGTTTTGTTAATGGTTCTCTAAGAATGTTCTTTGAAAATCATTAACATGAAAAATCTCTTCAGCCCTTTCAAGCAATAAAATGAGTCATAAAACTAGTTTTAGAAAACAAGTGAAACACTTGTTTCCTCACTATTTTAAGCCTTAAGTATGTGTTTTTGAGTTTTTAAAAAGACAAGTATAAAACTATAATCGTATTATATTATGCTTTTAAAAGGTTTTCATCTTTTCCTAGATAATTACTTTTGTAATATCTAGAATACAGGATTGAAGTGAATAGTTATTTTTGCATGAAAAACTTATGCGAGCTCCAAAAACTGTATGATTTATTACAATGTACAGCCCAAACATCTCTTCCAATGCTTTTGCTGATCAAAATTAACTATCAACTTTGGATGTTTGCCCATGGCAAATACTCCCAAAAGTAACACAGAGACATTACATCAGAGGTATTACAGAAAGATTAATGTTCTTTGTTTGCACATGCAAACAGTAATTATACTTACTGCATATTTATTTCTTTGTTTATACCTACTGCATTTTGTCTCTGTCAATTCTAAGTGAATCAGGTTGTACATCTGTATAAAATTGAATGGTAACAATAATGTGCAAGTCAGTATTTACCAGAATGCAAAGAAGTTTACTTGGCATTTTCCCAGCTAATTGTTTCTACAGCTTGACTTTACTTTATACATTAGCTGCACTTATATAAAAGTTAACAGAAAGCAAATATTTTCATACTAAATCCCATTTTCCCACTGTTGTCCAATATTAAATCTTGAGTTAGAAAATGTTGGCTCCACTACATCATAAAAAATATTATTATTAAAATTTTAAACATGTATGCCAAGGAGCAGGTACATTTAATCAATTATTTTATAAAATACATTTTATCCTCTCACCTGCCATAAAAATTAGTCTAATGGACAATTATTTTTGTTTCATATTCTCACAGTTACTAGAGGGAAATATATGTTTCAACTAACAACTGCAGGGCTTTAAAAGTGACTTTAGAGAAACTAAAAGTAGAAACACAATTTATTAGCAGGAATTGTACCTTGGAGATATGCTGTTGGATTTTGGGCAATATAAGTAATGTCAGATCACTGACAATAATCAATCATTCAGAAGTCTTCAGAATTTCTCCTATTAGTAATACACTTTTGGGGCTTCATTGTCATCCATGCCAATTTATGGAAATTACACAGATCCTCTGGCATTAATACCATTGTCTGATTCAAGAACTACTTTCCAAAGAAATGAGAAAAGGAACATGAACAGCTATTTGGATCTTGCTATACTACGAATGATGTTAGAAGAAACTGTCACTTCAGCAGTGGGATGACTGGAACCTTTACAAAATGCTCCCCCTTCAACTAGTCCTCTAAGTAATGTTAAAAATTTGTAATTTTCAGTCATAAATTTTTTTCTGCACAAATTTCCATGGACTACAATTATTTATGCTTCCTCCTTTTCTGTATTACTGTAGATGATCAAGCTATGCTTTTCTACAGCTAGTGTGAAGTAGGTTTCTTATGTCAAAACGAACACTAAGCTGAGAATCATCAAAATGCTCTTTATTTTTACAATGTGTGCTAAGGCAAAAACATGCACCAAATAAACGAAACAACATTAATAAAAATGTGTTGAGGGCTGGAGAGATGGCTTAGTGGTTAAGCACTTGCCTGAGGAGCCTAACGGCCCCGGTTCGAGGCTCGATTCCCCAGGACCCACATTAGCCAGATGCACAAGGGGGCGCATGCGTCTGGAGTTCATATGCAGTGGCTGGAGGCCCTGGAGCGCCCATTCTCTCTGTCTCTATCTGCTTCTTTATCACTTTCAAATAAATAAATAAAAATAATTTTTTAAAAAATGTGTTGATATCCAATCTGAAAGGATATCTCCCACAAAAGAAGAGGCTGAAGCAATTCTCAGGGCTATGAAAGCAAATGATTCACACTTCTGATTATGATTGTTTATTCCTCTTCTCAACAGGGCTAGGAAACTGAATTTTTTTTTTTTTTTTGAGGCAAGTGCAACAGACTGGCCTGTTTTGTGAGAGCAAGAGAGCAAGAGAATGAGAGAGAAAAAGAGAGAGAGAGAGAGAGAGAGAGAGAGGGAGGGAATGAGAATGAATTGACATGCCATGGCC
Source organism: Jaculus jaculus (assembly GCF_020740685.1). NCBI lineage: Eukaryota > Metazoa > Chordata > Mammalia > Rodentia > Dipodidae > Jaculus > Jaculus jaculus. The sequence goes on from NC_059103.1 coordinate 144,190,447, forward strand.
TCCAGCCACTGTAACCAAATGCATGTGCCATCTTGTGCACATGTGAACCTTGCACATGTGTCAATACCTTGTGCATCTAGCAGGCAAGCGCCTTAACTGCTAAGCCACCTCTCCAGCCCAACATTGAATTCTTGCCTTATTCATTTATAGACAAAATAGCTGTTTAGAATATTCTGAAATAACTCTGTTATAATATCTAAATATTCCTAGACAGCTGATGTTTATGTGAGTTAGCACAGTATAGCAGAAAAAGCATGTGCTAGGATAAAAAGCCAGCTCAGACCTTTACCAGCAAGTGACCTATCGTAGCAAAACACCCTGAAAGGCTAAGCAAATCACTATTGGTTTTTCTTCTTCACTTCTGGCAAGTAACCCATTGGACTTCTTAGATATTCAACAATGTTTGTACAATGCTTCAGGCCCTCTCATGCTTTTTGTCATTCTCTAATCCTTAGCCATTAACTCCTCAAAGAACCAAGGGACCATGCCACTGTTTGCACAGTATCTGCTTAGGAGAGGCCCAGGCAAGAGCCACAGTCCTCCAGGCAAAAGGTCTGGCTTTTCATTTTACTACTCAGTGGCACTCCAGGCAGTGCTCACTGGTGCAGGGAGGATAGGGATCTCAATCTCCCTAGGAAACCTGACATTTTGAATGTGGATCATTCAAAACTGTCAAGATAGTTCAAAATCTCAGGCAGTGGGCAGAAGATACACTCAGACTTCTGATACTGCCTTTACAAGTTCAGATATTACAACTAATTACATCTACTGAAGAAATTAAAGGATATGAATAAAATTTATTTCAAAAATTTCTTATAACATAAATAGTATATATTTACATGGCTACAGTTATATTCTATATAGACTGTTCAGTGATTTATCAGTCAATCACAGAGTAGAAGTCTACCAACTCATTTATCTTTGAAAAAGTGCATCTCAACCAGAGGACGTGAGAACATCAACAAATCCTTAGGAAATAAGAAAGTGAGTGGGTCAAGGTCTTAGTAACTGAAGCCAAGAGAAAGCCTGGGAAATTAATGAATAATAAGCTCCCAGGAAACTCAAAGTAAGAAAATCAGTAAGCCACGATGAGAATAATACCTGAGACGATTAAATATGCAGTTCAGATATTACTGCCTAAGAACTTAAATCTCACCCAGAAGTAAAAGAGAAACAGCCAAACAGCTGAAGCTGCTTATTTTATCTCGGTGAGAAAGGAAATGTAAGAAAAAGAAAAACCATGAAAAAGAAAGAGGGCAAAAGCTAACTGATGATAGCAGGTATGCTATAAAGGCCATTGTTATTATTTCTTTGGATTTAGGAAAGATTAAAACACAAAATAATTTTATTTTTGCTGTGAAGAATGTGTAGACAACCCAAAATGTCTTGCTGCCTTTATTAATTTCCATATGTTCTTAAAAAGACAGGATGTCACATAAAACTCATTCAAACCCAGTGAGTATAAGGTTCCTTAAGAATTTGAGGAAGCAATGTGGAGAATTCTGGAAACCTGAGATCCACGGGGGATTTACATATAGGAACAACTTAAACTAATTTTTACTTACTATTCTTTCTGTTATTTTCCTGGGGGGGGAAAAAAAAACAGTCACTCAAGTGAACAAATGAAAGATTTTCAGGTAAGACCAGTATACAATCTTGTTTGTAGCGGATGACTCTTCTTGTGAGAACGGGAGAGAAAACCTGCAATGCAATATGAGACTAAAGACTCTACAAACCCTAAAGTCAGAGAGTGATCAAGCCTGACAAGAGCATGACCATGGTGATCTCTCAGGAAGCCAAATCATTCCAGTTATGCATAAGAAATGATGGTCAGAAACTGAACACTTTAGAGCTGGTGAACTCATGATGGAGTCAAGTAGATGAGGAGCTAAACTTATAATGTCATTTGTCTCATTTTATTAAAATGAAATTCGAATAAAATCAAAATAACATATCCTTTTACTTCTCAAATTAAAACAGGCCAGGACTCCCCTGCAAATACTTGAGAACTCTGTATAAAACCAGGTAAATCTTCAACAAAGGGGAAAGTTGAAAGAAAATGACTCCCACACTATTTTAGGGGAGGTGTTCCTTCCTAGGAAGGATCCAAGGAGAATGATTTCTATGCACACACATTCACTGTATTCCCAGCATCTGGTATCTAGTATGATGTTTAACACCCAAAAGGAGTCCAGTAAATATGGTAAAGGAAGGTGTAACTATAGCTAGCACTTACTAGGCAGTTTATTAGATGTCAGCACAGGGCATTCAGTAGTGCAGTTAATGTTCACAATAGCCCTTGTACTATTATGATGTCTATTTCAATCTCAGAAAGAGATTAGGTCATTTGGCCTAGGTGGAGCAGGTTTCAAATGAGGGTAGACTGGCTCCACCGCACTCCTTACCCTGCACACTGCATCACTATCCTTTTCTGGAGGTGAGTGAGTGATGAGGATGGAAAGAGAACTATCAAGGGCCAGGGTCTCAAGAACTCAACTACATGGGAGTAAAACAAATCAGGCCTTATAAAAAGGTAAGCTCAAAGTGAAAGAAGCATGTGGGATCTGGCTAAGAGAGTGCTGGAGTTCACATGCTCCAAGTCCACCTAAACACAGTATGATCTTTAAGGCAGCTGCTTTTGAGCTTGCTTGTACAATGGACACATATAAGAAGATTTAGCTATTGACTATTAATCAGTAAAAAAAAATTAAATTAAATTAAATTAAATTAAAAAGTTGTTAAGGGGCTGGAAAGACTGCTTAGTGGTTAAAGGGACTTGCCTAAAAAACCTAATGACCTGGCTTCCATTTCCCAGTAACCCATGTAAAGCCAGAGGCACAAAGTGGTGCATGCATCTGGAGTTTGTTTACAGTGGGTAGACTCCTTGGCACACCCATTCTCTCTCTGTCTTTTCTCTCTCTGTGTGCATGCAAATAAATAAGAAAATAAATACATGAAATATATGTATTTATTTGTGAGGGACGGAGGAAGAGAGAGAGAATGGGCATGCCAGGTCCTTCAGCCACTACAAACAAACTCCAGATGCATGTGCCCCTTTGTGCATCTGGCTTACATAGGGGCTTGCAGGCAAGTGCCTTAACCACTAAGCCATCTCTCCAGCCCCAAAATATATTTTTAAGTTGTTAAATTAACCAAAAAGTAAGCAAAGGTTAAAAACTACAGTTCACAAAAAGAAGGAAATATAAATGACACACACTGATAACACACAATGCTCAACCTGATTAAAGAAATACAAATCAAACTGTCAAATGGGTAACATTTACACCTAATTATACAGGCAAAAGTAAAATGAAAACATATGGGGAAATACAAAATTATTCAAATTTTCTGTTTTTTCTACATAGAAATATTTCTCTAATTCAAATACATTATATCACAATACATGGCATCATGTGTTGTTTCCTGATTAGTAGAAAAAAAAGGAAGAAAATGCATCATATAGAGACTAAAATGATCAGGAACAAATGCATGGAAATTAGTAAGAGACACTGATTTGGAGAACTGCTTATATATAAAAACATAGCTCCCTATCTTCATAACCTATCAAGTAACCCTTAAACAGTATCACTCATTAGGGTAAGTCAGCTCATTAAACTTCCTGAAAAGTCTCAGATAGTAAATATTTTAGGCTTTTCAGACTAAATGGCATACCTCTCCAACACTGTTGTAGGACTGTGTATGTACATGGTCAAAGACCATGCATATACCAATCACTGTGTCTATGCCCTCAAAAAAAAATATTATTAATCAGGCTGGGGAGATAGCTCAGCAGTTAAAGGCACTTGCCGCAAAGGCAGATGGCCCAGGTTTGATTCTCCAGTCCCCACAGATACACAAAGAAGTGCACATGTCTGGAGTTTGTTTACAGTGGCTGGAGGTCCGGCTGTACCCCATACATTCCCCTCCCTTTCTCTCTCTCTCAAATAAATAAACAAAAATATTTTTAAATATTATTAATCAATACCGCTACCTGAATTTCATAACATTTTCACACATCACAAAACTTTTTTCAATAATTTTGAAATGCACAACTTAAAATTATGAGGGAGATACAAAAATAGGCAGCTGTGGGTTTGGCCTGTGAGCCACAGCTTCCCAAACCCAAACTTAGAAGCACATAAAAAGTAGAGCCTAGAAATACTTTCCAAGTACTCTTTAACAGCAGAATTTAAGTACTGTACCATTTTTTACTATGCCATTATTTTCCTATATATTAAGTTCTAAATCACCAATATCTGCCAAAATAATAATTGAACCAAAGCTAAGAAAGCTAAAATGAAGTATTCTTATTCCTAATATTTCAAAAACAGAGCCACTGGGAAGATAGAACAGTGTTACTTCATTACACACATCTAGGTCATAAACTTCACACAGAATTAAACTCACTTCATTTAATAGTTGCCCATATATATAATATTTGCCATGTATGAAGTTATTAGTTATACTGACACCAAGTTTAAAACTTCATTAGGCCCCAGTGTAATACAGTATTAAAATGTGGCCACAAGTACCCTGGCATTTTTATGGCTAATGATGTTCCATATAGTAATATTGAAATGTCTTAGAAAAAATCTAAAGACAGGATCATGAAAACTGTGTCCTAGTTGTAACTTACCTTTAACTAGTTGTTAAGATCAGGAACAAATCCTACAAGCCAGCGTTTCCCAAAGTCTGTTCTACATACAAAGATGATTCATTAACATAACCTGCCCTATGGCCTACTAAGTCAAAGAAATCATATACACTTCTATAAGATTTATCAAGTACTCAAATATGTATGTAAGTTCTAAGAAATCCTGCAATGAAAAATATGCTGGTTTAATCTAGGACTATTCAAACTCACACAATTACTTTCTTGGTAAAATACTTACATTTCAAAAAGCTGAAATTCCTTAAAGATTTTTCCTTGACATTTTTTTCTAACCTTTAATAGAGATCAGATAAATATTCCTCCAGGGAGATAGAATGATGATGCTCTAGTCCTCCTTCAATGCCTATCAAATAGTTTCTGGTTTTGCTTCTATCCAGTGTCTCACAAAAAGCTACTACTTGATCAATCCATGAACACCATCACCCTTCTCCTATTGCTTCTCTATGAAACCATGGCCAGGTCTCCTCCTACTTAAAGAACACTTGTATCTCCCATCTACTCCCCAGCTCTGAATAACAGCCTTGGAGGATCCAGCCACTCCTCCAGCCTCCTCTCATATTCTTGTCCCACTTTATCTACTGTAGCCACAAAAGGCTACAATGATACCAATAGTATATTAAAAAAAAAAAAAAAAGCAGGAAAGGGGGCTGGGAATGTTGACATGGAATGGAGCCATGTCTGGAAGGTAGGGCCTTATATGGTCCTGTACAGGCAGTCAATTTTCATATATACACATCCCCTAAGTACCAGTCTTCTGTATCAAACACAAACTTGCCATTCCCTCTAGTATGTTCTACAAACATGTCTATGCACTTCAAATCAAAATTTACCATCTCGGAACCTTCCACCTACTGCTAAAAGCCAGAGACCTGAGAGCTTCCCACACTAAATTTAGAACAAGAGCCAGTTAAACCTTCTCACACTCAGCAGCTATATCCCTAGATCAACCCAGCAAACATGGTGAAGAGCCAAATCCCACACACCTAGTCCTCTTCTACGGATCCCTGAACTCATATGAATTATATGATAAAGGAAGGGAATCACCTACATCTGATTCCCACATGAGGAAATTAACACTGCTGTGCACATAAGCTAAGTAAAGTGGGACAATTAATCTGAGTGTCCCATCTAAGGCAAAGTGGTATGCAGACCTAGAGTTCCTTCAGCCTTAATCACAGCTTCAAGCTAAGACATAAGAAGTTACAAAGGAAAAGGTCTACACAGACTCTGACAACAGGTCTCAATATGGTGGTTTGGTGAGTCCCACCAAGCAAAACTAATGTCTCCAACAGCTTTGTTTTTATATACTCTAAAAAATATGGAAAACAGGAACTACTGTTTGAAAGAAGTTTGGAAACTTCTCCCGATTTGATATTTGTGCTACTACCTGTTATTTCATAGTGACTATCAACAAAAACCACAATAAAAAATAACATCCAGGGCTGTAGAGACGGCTTAGCAGTTAATGAGCTTGCCTGTGAAGCCTAAGGACCTAGGCTTGACTCCCCAGAGCCTACATAAGCCAGATGCACAAGGTGGCATATGTGTCTGGAGTTACTTTGCATTGGCAGGAGGCTATGGCATGCCCAATCTCTCAATCTCTCCCTCATTAATAAATAAAAATATAACACTTTTTAAAAATAGCATCCATTATGGCACACTACTACAGTGGAATAGAACACAAGTTTAGTAATGTAATGGATATTCAGTCACAAAGAAATTCTTGTAACACAGGTCAAGTGAATAGTGAATTATAGGTTGTGTATATACATATTCCCATATAATATTTAGTCAAGATGGGCTTCCTCAAAATGGAATCACCAAAGACAGCAGGATGGCAACAGATACCAGGGAATGGATCATCCACATTCTTCTGGGAACCATCCAACCATTATCACTTCCTTGCCTAACAATGCCCCAGGTCTAGGTCTCCTTCCCCTTATCTCTCAGGACACCAGGTTACTGTTCTAGTGTCATACCCAGGCTATCTTAGATCTCCCCTAAAGAAACCTTTGTTTTACTTTCTCCTTCCTCACCTTCCCCCAAATGAAGAGTTCTATAAAGCCCACTATCTGTAACCCCAAATTGACTGCTCCACTCTTGAGAGTCAGTCCTGGCAGCTCCTGGCAGTGTTTTTCCAGAATAAAACCTTCCATCTTTGCCTCAGAGTGGTCAGTGTGGTCTTGGTCACTCCTGAACCTTACAGTAATAGCACCTCTAGTAGGTAATACTGCAGATGAGTGGCTAACTCCAAAGTTTATATAGGTTCATCCTAAAGGAAGAGAGCAAGGAATCAAGAAGGCAAAACAATTCAGCACACAGGAGGCTGAGGCAGGAGACTGCAATAATTGCATACAGCACACGAGTTACAGGCAAAAGAAAATAAATTACCTCCAAAGTGCAAGTATGCCTGACTTTTGAAAAAAAGCAGCACCCTGGGCTACATAGTAGGGGAAGAGGAAATGGGAGAAAAGAGATAAGAAGGAGAGGAAGAAAAAACGAAGGGAAGAAAAAGGAGAAAAAGAAGAGGAAGAGGGCAAAATGAAAATAAGACATGGTTATGAACAGTAGATAGGAAGAGGCAAGCATGGTGGTACACAGCTGAAACCTCAACACTTGAATACTGAAGCAGGAGGATCACAGGGTCAAAGCCAACATGGGATATACAGTGAGATGGTTGCTACTCTATTAATCAAAAAATAAATATAAAAAAATAGAGTGTAGTCTTATAGTCTCAGGCCACAATGAATCAGAGTAAACCCCAATAACAAAGGTAATAGGAAAAATTCCCAAATATTTAGAAACAATAAACTAAAATAATCAGAGTCAAAAATCAAGTACACCAGGAAAATTTAAAACTACGCTAAAGTGAATGACAATGAAGAGCAGCATATGAAAGGTGTGTGGCGCAGCTCAAGCAGCATACACGCAAAGTCTCACACGGTAGAGGAAAGCCAACACTGAAGCTCTCACCTCAAGAACAAGGGGAAGAAAACAAATCTAAAACAAGCAGAAGGAAGTAAATCCATGCTATAAAACAATGAAACAAATTCAAAATATTTCAATAAAATTGGTAAACTTCTAGTAATACTCCAAAGGAAAAAAAAAGGAAAGAAGGTACAAATTCTCAATATTAGGAAAAGGCAGGGGGTGACGATCACTATAGAAAAAGGACAAGGTTATCACTATACACCCTGTCCCCTTAAAAAGGATAACAATCAAATATTTAGAATAAACTCTACACAGAAGGATATGAAATACTTTATAATAAACTCCACACATATGAATTCAATGATTTAAGATAAAATGGACCAAATCCTCAAAAATAAAGTTATCACAAATTACCCAACATGAAGCGAGTAACTTGAATAGCCTAGAAATATTCAAGAAATTAATTTCAAAAATGTATAAGACCTGAAGAAGTCCTCAGACCAAGATGGTTTCAGAACGATCCTATCAACCTTTATAGAATTACCCTGAGCTCTAGACAATCTCTTCCAGAAAGCAGGGCAGCATCTCCTAATTCTTTGTGTCTAATAAATACTATCCTAACATAAAATCAGTGTCAAATAAATAAACAATAAAGGCAAATATCCTTCATGACTACAACCACAACAAAAATATCCTTAACAGGATGTTAGCAAGTAGAATTCAGCCGCATAAAAAGAAAATCTTAGGACAAATATCAGTGTTTGTTGTGCCAAGAGCTATGGATGGTGGGCAACAGGCTGAAGAGCCTACAAAGGCTAGAGAGGAGGGAGATCAGTGTGGCAATGGGAGCTCTGTATCTTGACTTGGCAGTGACCACTCAACTCAACACTATGTAATAAAAAGTACATAAATCACACATTCCATCTATGTGGAGCTCCTGGGCTGACTCTTTACTACAGACGTGTAGATGCAACCATTGGGGGAAGCATGCTGCACAGTACATGGGACCATGCTAGTATTTTCATAACTTTTTGAATCTCCAATTACTTCCAAACACACAGCCTTTGAAAAAGGAAATAAAGCATATGGAATAAAATCACTAGACCAATATGAGCTAGCAATGTCTATGTTCTATAGTTTATTATATGGATCTTGAACATTTATGTCCAATATTATTTCTAGTACTCGCTTTTGAATGTTTTATCTCATGTCAATGGCCATTATTCTGAGTTTTTGAAAAGGTTTAGACCTGGCATATTGTGTGTTTTGTTTTCCCCAATATGAGTTTTCAGTGAAGTTATGTAACATCTGGTTTCCTTTTTTTTTTTTGAGGTAGAGTCTTGCTCTACCCCAAGCTGGGATTCACTATGTAGGTTTTCAGGCTGGCCTTGAACTCACAATGAATGTTCTACCACTGCCTTCCCCAAGTGCTGGGATTAAAGGTGTACACCACCATGCCTGGCCCCAAACATGTGTTTCTAATGGCATCACACCAATATAGAGCAATTCAATGGTGTAACAGTTTAGAAATGCAAAACACAGAATGAGATTCCCAGAAATCCTACACACACCATCTTCACATTTCTAACTACTCTAACACACAACTCACCGTCCTGCATTCACTGCAGTCCTATTTCTATTTCTTTTCCTTTCCTTTTCTCTTTGTTCTACTCTTTCTATTTTATTCTAACCCTACCCCATTTTTCTCTCTCCTACAGCTATTACACCTAGAAATCAAAAAAGTTACAAATTGAAGTTTCCCTCTTGGAAAGACTAAGAGCAATAATAGAAGACTTTAAAAAATAAATAAATAAAGTATCTGGCTGGGCTTGGTAGCTCATGCCTTTAATCCTAGCACTTGGGAGGCAGAGGTAGGAGAGGTAATGTGAGTTCCAGGCCAGCCTGGAGCTACAGAGTCCCAGGTCAGTCTGGGCTAGAGCAAAACCCTACTAAAAAAGGGGGGGGGGACTCGAATGATGGTTTAGCAGTTAACGCACTTGCTTGCGAAGCCTAAGGACCCAGGTTCAATTCCCCAGGACCTATGTAAGCCAGATACACAAGGTGGTGCGTGTGTCTGGAGTTCATTTGCAGTGGTTAGAGCCCTGGCATGCCCACCCACCCCCAACAAATACATAAAAATAAAATATTTTATAAAAGGAAAACAAAGTAAGTGGAAGAAGAAAAGCAATGCTGTGGTAGTTTGAATATAAAATGTTCCCACAAGCTAATGTGTTTGAACACTTGGGTCTACCAGTTGTTTAGTAAGGATGTGGAACCTTTAGAAGATGGAACCTTGTTAGAGGAAGTGTGTCACTGGGGGCTGGTCAGTAAATGTTACAGACCTACTCTGCTTGCTGTTATTTTTTTCTTCCTTCCTTCCTTTCTTCCATTCTTCCTTCCTTCCCTCTCTCCCTCCCTTCTGCCTTCCTTCTCCTCTTCCTCCCTGCCCCCCTCCCTCCTCTTCCTTCTTTCCTCCCTCTCTCTCTCTCTCTCTCTCTCTCTCTCTCTGTTTCCTCCTGCCAATGCAACAATGTGATGCCAGCTTCCTGCTCCTGCCATGTGTTCCTCACCATGATGGACTCTACCCTCTGGAACTGGATGCTAAATTACATCCTTTTCCACAGGCTGCTTCTGATGGACTATTTTGTCCCAGCAATGAGAAAGCAACTGATACAAATGTCAAATAAAGAAGTCCACGTCCTCCCCCACCCCCCTCGCTCTCTTTCCCCTTGCAAATAAATAATCAATAAATACGCTGGAGAGATTTCTCAGTGGTTAAGGCTGTTGCTTATAAAGCTTGATGGCCTGGGTTCAATTTCCCAGTAACCACATAAAGCCAGATGCACAAGATGACACACACATGTAGAGTTTGTTTGCAATAGAAGGAGGTCCTGGCATGCCCATATTCATTCCCCCTCCCTCCCTCCCCCCCCCTCTTTCTCTCTCCTTGCAAACAAATAAATAAAAATATGTTTTTAAGTCAAGTCAATACAGAAATACCTGCATAAAGGTGACATGAACAAAATCATCAAGTGAGGGCAGATAATTTCATGTAAGTATGTTCTGCTTAGTAGCAAATAATCTCATTTTGGAAAGTAAGGTTGTTTGTTCTTATTATTTTTAAATTTCTTTTATTTTTAATTTGAGACACAGAGAGAGAATGGGCACACCAGGGCCTTTAACCATTACAAACAAACTCCAGATGCACACCACCTTTTGCATCTGGTTTACGTGAGGCCTGGAGAATCAAACCTGGGTCCTTAGGTTTCATAGGCAACAGCCTTAACCACTAAGCTATCTCTCCAGCCCTCTTTCCTACTTTTTTAGACATGCAAAAAGAACAACTCTCACAGTCAAAAGAAGAGAAAGAGCCAGGCGTGGTGGCACATGCCTTTAATCCCAGCACTCGGGAGGCAGAGGTAGGAGGATAGCCTGAGTTCAAGGCCACCCTGATTCCATAGTGAATTCCAGTTTAGCCTGGGCCAGATGAGATCCTACCTTGGACCCCCCCCCAAAAAAAAAAGAAGAAAAAGAAATGGCCAAGAAACCTGTTTCCTTTACATATCAGAAAGCAATTTTCTGAAATGCAATAAAGCAAATTTAATTTCTGCTTAATTCCAACCCAAGTGTTTCTTGTCAGAACACACACACACACAAACCATGAAAGATTTAGTCAGCTATCTAACAAATCAATTCTACTCAGAATGTAGATTCTTAGAAAAATGTACAGCCAGGCATGGTGGTACACGCCTTTAATCCCAGCACTTGGAAGAGGTAGGAGGATCGCTGTGAATTCAAGGCCACCCTGAGACTACATAGTTAATTCCAAATCAGCCTGGACCAGAGTGAAATCCAAACCTCAACCCCCACCCCAAAAAAAGGAAGGAAGAAAGAAAACTGTACAAAGAGAAAACTAAATTCTGAAATAAAAACATCCACATATTACTTATGTATCCATACTTCCATACTTAGTAAAAACACCTCAGAGCATAATTAATGCCTCATTATCTTCTCTGTGTCCCAAACTCAGAGTACAATGTAAGTTTCAGGGCAAGCACTACTACACAAAGGTACATGAGCCAAATGATAAATGAGAAGACAATGTGGCAGTGGTGGTCCTCAGAAACTGATGTCTAGGAGTATTCAGTCTTAGAACAAACCATGTATTTATCTTGTGAGGCTTATGGGAATACTTCTTGTTTATAAAGCTGACACTGAGTCAACATGAAGGATTCACTATGCTCACAATTGTGGTATTTTCTGCTTAAGGATATGAAAAATGCATACTGTTACTTTAAAAAAAATTTACCCAAAAATCGCTTAAGTAAACAAAGTTCTAGTTTCCCAAAGAGGGTGGATTCTCAGCAATTTAGGAAACCTGCTGTTCAGAGCCAAGGGTTTCCTAGACTGTGGCTGCACTGCAATTTTTATCTTCTGGTTTTTATTCTTTTCAAAGGTTCTGACTATTTAAGTAAACATCTCATAACCCTTGATGTTAACGGAGGGTAATATGTGTTTGGGCTAAGAGGCATATTTCAATGACTACACCTCAGAATAACCAGAAGCTTAAAAACACTGGTGTTCAAGATCCTCAATCAGAAATGCTGAGCTCACTGGACTAGATAGAGCCTGTGCATCAGGACGTTTCCAGATTCCCAGGAGATCTGATTTCAGCCTGGGCTGGGAACCACTGGTGTGGACAGTCTTCATGACATCTCTAAGAATCATGATCGAATCTTGAGGAGAGGAATGCAATGCAGTGCTTCACAGATTTATCTTTCAATTCTTAATCCATAAAGCAACTTAAAAGAGTACTGACCTGGATATTCTTCAGCTGCAAACTAGTGCCAATATAAGTTAAAAATCAAACTGCCGGGCTGGAGAGATGGCTTAGCGGTTACAGTGCTTGCCTGCAAAGAATAAGGACCCAGGTTCGATTCCCCAGTACCCACGTAAGCCAGATACTCAAGGTGGCACATGCTAGAGTTCATTTGCAGTAGCTGGAGGACCTGGCACAAGGATTCGCTATCTGCCTCTCTTGCTCTCTAATCAATAAAATAAAATATTAAAAAATTAAATCAAACTGTCTGATGTTCCAGCCTTCATAAAACCCCTAATGTATTTAGGGGCAGGGAGGTGAAAGAAAAAAGGAAAATAAGACTTTTTTTATACTGTTGTCACAGTTGTTTTCTTTTTATCTATTTAGTTTTGGCTTTTCAAGGTAGGGTTTCACTCTAGCCAGGCTAACCTGAAATTCACTATGTAGTCTCAGGGTGGCCTCGAACTCCAGGTGATCCTCCTCCCTCTGTGGCTACTAAGTGCTGGGATTAAAGGCCTGTACCATCACACTCAGCTACGCTGTCATGGCTTTTAGTGAACATTTCCAGTGAAAAGTACACTTTCAATTTATCTAAATGATGTAGGCATTAAATTCACAATTCAACAGTATTCAAACACTGCAAAAATCTGATTCCAGGGCTGGAGAGATGGCTTAATGGTTAAGGCACTTGCCTGTGAAACCAAAAGACCCAGATTTGATTCCCCAGTACCTGCATAAGCTAGACACACAAGAGGATGTATGCATCTGGAGTTCATTTGCAGTGGCTAGAGGTCCTGGTGCACCCATTCTCTCCCTGTCTGTCTCATCTCTTCTCTCTCTCTCTATGCTTGCAAATAAATAAATAAATAAACAAAAAGTTATCTAAAAAAAAAGCTGATTCCAAACACAAATTCTTGCTGCCCTCTAATGGTTTAAGACAGTTTTACCTGCATTATACCAGAAAGGCAATGATAAACACAATTTTATTATAAATGGAAAATGACATTGAATAGAAATTGTCACTTTGTATGTAACTGAGCTCAAACAGTTGGCTATGCCTGCTATCTCCACACTGACTTCACTAGAGTGCCCTGCAATTCACATATACCTGTGCACATGTAAATCAACACAATATGCACTACTCCTGTAGCCTCAATAACTGTTTCTCCAATTCAGCTTCTTTTCAAGTAAAATTATGACAATAGCATTCAAACTTAAGTGTTCATATGCAATTAAAAATTTCAGGAAATAGCCGGGCATGGTGGCACACACCTTTGATCCCAGCACTCAGGAGGCAGAGAAATAGGAGGATTGCCAAGAGTTTGAGGCCACCCTGAGACTGAATTCCAGGTCAGCCTAGGCTAGAATGAGACCCTACCTTGAAAAACAACAACAAAAAATTCAGGAAATAAATGTATAGTCTCACATGAAGTGTTAGTGTACATGTCTGTGCAAATGTGTGTGAAGGTCAAATAACAACTTCAGGTGTCTTTACTCAGAAGCTATCCATCTTTTTAATTTTTTTTAATTTTTATTTATTTATTTGAGAGAGAGACAAAGAGAATGGGTGTTCCAGGGTCTCCAGCCACTGCAAATGAACTCCACATGCATGTGCCACATTGTGCATCTGGCTTATGTGGGTCCTGGGGAATTAAACCTAGGTCCTTTGGCTTTTCAGGCCAGCACGTTAACTGCTAAGCCATCCCTCCAGCCCCACCTTTTTTGAGACAGAGTCTCACATTGACCTGGAACTCACCAGAGTAACAAATATAAGGCTGGTGGTATTACCAACCCCAATTTCAAGCTATATTACAAAGACATAGTAACAAAAACAGCATGGTATTGACAAAAAGACAGACACACAGATCAATGGGACAGAATAGAGGACCTAGATGCTAATCAGGCTGCTATAGCTCTTCGATTTTTTACAAAAACGCCAAAAATATTTATTGGAGAAATGACAACCTCTTCAACAGTAGTGCTGGGAAAACTGGATATCTATATGCAGAAGGTTAAAAATAGATCCCTTTTCTTTCTCCATGCACAAAAATCAAGTCCAAATGTATCAGGGACCTTAATATCAGACCTGGAACTCTGAAACTGCTAAAGGAAAAAGCAGGGGAAACCCTTCAACATATTGACATAGGCTATGACTTTCTGAATATAACCCCAACTGCTCACAAAATAAAACCACTAATTAACCACTGGGATCTCGTGAAATTACAAAGCTTTTATACAGCAAAGGATACTGTGAATAGAGAAAAGAGACAATCTTCAGAATTGGAGAAAATCTTTGCCAGCTATACATCTGACAGAGGATTAACATCCAGAATATACAAAGAACTCAAAAAAAAAAAAAAAACAGTAAGAAATCAAATAACCTAATTAAAAAATGGGCTATGGAACTAAATAGAGTTCTCAAAAGAAGAAATACAGTTCGCATATAAACATCTAAAAAATTGTTCTACATCCTTAGCCATCAGGGGATTGCAAATTAAAACTACTTTGAGATTCCATCTCACACCTGTCAGAATGGCTATCATCAAGTAAACAAATGACAATAAATGTTGGCAAGGGATGTGGAAAAAGGGGTAACCTTCTACATTGTTGGTGGGAATGTAGTCTGGTATAGACATTGTAGAAATCAGTGTGAAGGGTCTTCCAGTTAAAATTACATTTACCCAGCTGGAGAGATGGCCTTAGCGTTAGAGATGCCTGCAAAGCCAAAAGATCCTGGTTCAATTCTCTAAGACCCATGTAAGCCAGATACACAAGGGGGCACATGCATCTGGAGTTTGTTTGCAGTGGCTGGAGGCCCTGGCGCACCCATTCTCTCCCTCTCTCTGCCTCTTTCTCTCTCTCTCAAATAAAGAAATAAAATATATTTTAAAAAATAGGGCGGGAGAGATGGCTTAGCGGTTAAGCGCTTGCCTGTGAGGCCTAAGGACCCCAGTTCGAGGCTCGGTTCCCCAGGTCCCACGTTAGCCAGATGCACAAAGGGGCATATGCGTCTGGAGTTCGTTTGCAGAGGCTGGAAGCCCTGGCACGCCCATTCTGTCTCTATCCCTCTATCTGTCTTTCTCTCTGTGTCTGTCGCTCTCAAATAAATAAATAAGTAATTTAAAAAAAAATAGATTTACCATATGATCCAGCTATAGCACTCCTAAGCATATATCCTAATGACTTCTCACTACCTTCGAGGTACTTGCATAACCATGTTTACTGCTGCTCTATTCTCAATAGCTAGGAAATGGAAACCACTTAGATATCCCTCAACAGGAGAATCAATAATAAAGATGTGGTATATTGACACAATGGAGTTCTATTCAGTGGTAAAGAAAAATGAAATTTGCAGGGAACTAGATGGATCTGGAAAGGATTATACTAAGTGAGGTAGTCCAGGCCCAGAAAGCCAAACATTGCATGTTCTCTCTTGTATGTGGATCCTAGCTACAAATTTAGATTTGTGTGAACTGGAAGTACAAATAAGTAGCAGAGGCCAATAAGCTAGAAAAAAAGTTATAAGGGAGGAAGAAGGAAGGACTTTAAGGGATGGTATTGTTTTTGTATAAGAACAGATTATGGGGGGGGGGGGCAGGGGAAGCCTAGACAAGGCCAGGGGAAGAGATTGAGTAAATGAGGGTGTGGTGCGGTGGGGAGTCAATCAAAATTCAAGATATTCTGAATCAGACATATGAAAACCTACTTCTTTGGATAATGGCACACCCAGAAGCCATACATTGTTACTAAAAAATTTTCAGTGCCAGGGATAGGATACCTTCCAATGAGTTGTTGGCCTGAGAAGTCCCTGTCGTCTTTGAAACATTACAGGCTATTGCCAAGGCCCTTGGTTTCCCACGAGAAACAGATGGTAAGACCCTACTGCTGAATAGTTCACATGCCTGGGTGGCAAGGTCACTGAGAAGTCAAGCTGGAGCTGAGCTGCAAACCTCCTCCCTGTAGACCAGCCAACTGAAAGCTGGAAAAAGCTGCACTGCATGCATCCCTATGGGAGACAAAAGTCTTCAGCAGTGAAAACAATGGACACTGGAAGCCTCAAGTTTGGCCAGACAGGCCAAATGACCAAAATGGTATAATAGTGGCATGTCTGCTCTAGGGGAAACTAACTGCTCTCTAATTGAACTGGAGGCCCACTCTATGGGAGAGAATACAAGACTGGTACTGAAAATCTAATCAAAAGCCTATGGCAGGGGTGGTCATGGATCTTAGGGGTGTAAAGCCTGCTCTTGTCTGGCTACATGCATATATTATGCTCACCAAACTGCCCAGTAAGCACTAGACTTAATGTTCATATTTTTTAATGTTCATATTTATATATTAATACTACTCTCACTTTTGGTTAGAGAAGCTTCTCTTTTCAGATGGCAGTGACCACTGGGATGACCCAAAAGGAGTCATAGGGCTGAGAAGAAGTGACAGAGGAGTATCCAGCACTGAAACATCTCTATCACACCCTCCAAGGTTCAGGGTCCATTGCGGAAGAGGTGGCAGAAAGAATATAAGAGCCAAAGGAAGGGTACCACTCCTTACATACAACTGTCAAGACAGAAATTGCCCTCAATATCCACAGACTCACAGTGCCTAGCAATACCTTCACAAGACCCTCATAATAGGAGAAAAAGACGATGGCATCTAAATAGAGACTAATGGAGAGAGACAAGAGATATGATGGAGAGTGGAGTTGTGAAGGGGAAATTGGGGGAGGGGAGGGAATTGTCATGATTTATTGTAAGTATAGAAGTTGTCAGTAATAAAACTATACATTAAAAACTAAATAAAAAATAAATTACAAAGATTTTGCACCGCAAAGGACACAGTGAAAAAAGCAAAGAGGCAACCTACAGAATGGGAAAAAATCTTCGCCAGCTATATATCTGATAGAGGATTAATATCTAGGATATACAAAGAACTCAAAAAGTTAAATAATAAGGAATCAAACAAGCCAATCAAAAAATGGGCTATGGAGCTAAATAGAGAGTTCTCAAAGGAAGAAATACGAATGGCATATAAGCATCTAAAAAAATGTTCTACGTCACTAGTCATCAGGGAAATGCAGATTAAAACTACATTGAGATTCCATCTCACTCCTGTCAGATTGGCCACCATCATGAAAACAAATGATCATAAATGTTGGCGGGGATGTGGAAAAAAAGGAACCCTTCTTCACTGCTGGTGGGAATGCAATCTGGTCCAGCCATTGTGGAAAACAGTGTGGAGGTTCCTAAAACAACTAGAGATTGATTTACCATATGACCCAGCTATAGCGCTCCTAGGCATATATCCAAAGGACTCATCTCATTTCCTTAGAAGTACATGCTCAACCATGTTTATTGCTGCTCAATTTATAATAGCTGGGAAATGGAACCAGCCTAGATGTCCCTCAACAGATGAGTGGATAATGAAGATGTGGTACATTTATACAATGGAGTTCTACTCAGCGGTAAAGAAAAATGAAGTTATGAAATTTGCAGAAAAATGGATGGACCTGGAAAGTATTATACTAAGTGAGGTAACCCAGGCCCAGAAAGCCAAGCGCCACATGTTCTCTCTCATATGGGGATCCTAGCTACAGATGACTGGGCTTCTGCGTGAGAATGAAAATACTTAGTAGCAGAGGCCAGTAAGTTGAAAAGGAGACATAAAGGGTGGAGAAAGGAAGGGAGGAGGATACTTAATAGGTTGATATTGTATATATATAATTACAATGATTGTAATGGGGAGGTAATATGATGGAGAATGGAATTTCAAACGGGAAAGTGTGGGGGTGGGGAGGGAGGGAATTACCATGGGATATATTTTATAATCATGAAAAATGTTAATAAAAATTAAAAAAAATAAAAATTAAAAAAAATAAATTAGACTTTTCATTAAATAATTTTTACATGAAAGAAAAAATAGACAAAAACTGAACACTGGAGAAATGGCTCAGCAGTTAAGGCACTCTCTTGCAAAGCCTAACCATCTGGGTTCAATTCCCCAGTACCCACATGAAGCCAGATGCAAAAAGCGGCACATGTATCTGGTGTTCATTTGCAGCAGCAAGGCCCTGGAGTGCCTATTCTCTCTCTTTCTTTCTTTGTCTCTTACTTTCTCTCTCCCTCTCTTTCTTTCTTTTTCTCTCTGTGTGTGTGTGTGTGTCCCGTCCCCTTGTAAATAAATAAAAATAAATTTAAAAAATCAAAAACCTATGATAATGAAGACACTATATATTCAAATATGTAGTGTGCATGTACACCAATGATCAGAGGAAAATTCAAAACCTTCAATAGCAATGTCAATAAAAATGAAAACATTCAAATGATGAATTTAATAAGCTTTATTTAAGTTATACATTACTACTAACTTGGCATTAGAGTCAATGTTCATTTTTCTCATATATTTACATTTGCTATTAAGTTGCAATTTCATTATCCATGCTGTTATTTCACCAGGTTTAAGTGACAATGTTAAACTTGTTTTGTGAAAACTTCAGAAATTCCTTTCCATTTCTCATCTTTTCCTATTCTCTGTAACATTAAGACTAGTCTCTGGCAGTGTAGTAGTAGCATCCAACATGAAACCAGGTGGTTCTGGTACTCTGTGTGATTTTTGCCATATTAATTTTCTCTATTTTCTTTTTCCAGTTGACAGTGATACACTTAGACTTTCTATCACTATTGAGTCACTTTAGGGAAAACATTATTTTCTAGGAAATAATCTGTATCATTTAAGAGCTTTGTAGATTTTTAATTTAACTTGTAGAGCTGGTTAAAAATGCTGTTTAAGCCGGGCATAGTGGTGCACACCTTTAATCCCAGCACTCAGGAAACAGAGTAGGAGAATCACCATGCATTTGAGGCCAACCTGAGATTACATAGTGAGTTACCTACCTCGAAACACCAGAGGAAAGAAAACAAAAACTTGTTTACAAAATCTGATGGCCTGAGTTCAGTTCCCCAGTACCATTTTAAAGCTAGATGCACAAAATGATGCATGCTTATTTAGAGAGAGAAAGATTGGGTATTCCTCTTCAAATGAACTCCAGACAAATGCACTACTCTGTGCATCTGGCTTTATGTGGGTGCTGGGGAACTGAACTGAACTGAACTGGGACTATCACAGGCTTTTCAGGCCAAGTGCCTTTAAATATTGAGCAATCTCTCCAGACCCAATTTTCATGTTCATTTTTACTTTAACAGCTCTTTGTGCTTCTATTTCTTGATAGCTAATAATCTATTTTCTAATTTTTTTAATTAGACTTTTAACCAAATAGATCTATTCTCCTTTGCCTAATTCATTTCCTTCTGCTTTAATTGATTTCACTCTCTATCCTTTTATTTAATTTTTATTTATGTCTTTCTTTTTCTTTTCTGTTTTTTTGTTTTGTTTTGTTTTGTTTTGTTTTGTTTTGTTTTGTTTTGTTTTTGAGTTAAGTTCTCAGTATGTGTAATCCAGGCTGTCCTCAAACTTGCAATTCACTTTCCTTGGCCTCCCAAGTGCTATGATTACTGATGTGCATCACTATGCCTGATCCTATTTTTTTTTCTTTTTGACATGTTTGTGTCACATGTCAGCATGGGTACTGTCGTGTTTGATGTGATGTGTAGTGTATGCACATAGCAGTGCAGAGGCCACAGAATATCAGGTGTCCTTGTCTTTTGGCTTATCCACCTGTTTCCTTGAGACAGTCTCTCTCTCTCTCTCTCAACCCAGAGCTACTGTTTTCAGCATTTCTCCCACAAATACCACCCACATCTGCCTTGCATGGTCATACCCAGCTGTTTACATAGATACTGAAGAGTCAAACCTGAGTGGTACAGCAAGTGTTTGTTACTGCTCCCTAGCATCGCTTTTTTTTTAATTTTTTTTTTGTTTATTTATTTGAGAATGACAGACTGGGAGAGAAAGAGGTAGAGAGAGAGAGAGAGAATGGGCATGCCAGGGCCGCCAGCCACTGCAAAGGAACTCCAGATGCATGTGCCCCCTTGTGCATCTGGCTAACGTGGGTCCTGGGGAATCGAGCCTCGAACCGGTGTCCTTAGGCTTCTCAGGCAAGCGCTTAACCGCTAAGCCATCTCTCCAGCCCCAAGCATCACTTTTTTAATGAATTTGGATTTTTATAGCTGGGTATGGAGAACCAGCTCACTCTTTCTCCTTTGGAGTTCACATATTATTTTTGCCAAAGACTCTGGTTCTTCCTAAGTATTAAATAGATTAAGAGAGAGACACAGAGAGAGAGTAAGTAGTGCTAGTGGTAGAACCCAGAGCCTTATGTATAGCAACCACTTTACCACTGAGCTTTACATCAGCCCCAGGTGCTATTTTTTAACAAAATTTTATGATGGTCAATCATTCTATATGCTAGAACAAAACACTGAAGTTATCATTCAACTATACTTTTATGCCTTTTTGCATTTTTATGTATGTGGTGTATATGTGCATGTATATTTATGTGGGGGTGTATGTGCATGTGTATGCACATGCATGCAGAGGCCAGAGGTCAATGTCAGGTATCTTCTTTGATCACTCCCTACCTGTCTCTGCTTTAGTGCTAAGATTATTACCTGCACAGCAAGCACTTTACCAACTGAGCCATCTTCCCAGTCCCCATGTTTATGCTGTCTTTGCATCCTCAAACACTGCTTGACAAATTGTTGTGTAGCAGTGTATCTTTGTTGTTATGTGGGCTTTACTTAACCACTATATTCTCTACTTGTGTATTTGAAGGCTATTGATTGAAAATGTTAAGTTTTTACCATGCTGTATTATTGAATTCGTATACTGTTAATAATTTTCTATACAGTAATCTATCCTTATCCACAAGACACACATTCCAAGACTCCCAACAGATTTCTGAAAACTCAGCTATAAAATCCTATTTACTATGTTTTTCCTTATACATGCATATCTACAGTTAAGTTTAACTTATAAAGCAGATACTTAAAAAATTAACAGTAATAGAGCTGGAGAGATGACTTAGTGGTTTAACGCTTGCCTGTGAAGCCTAAGGACCCTGGTTCGAGGCTCCATTCCCCAGGAACCACATTAGCCAGATGCACAACGAGGGGGGGCACGTATCTGGAGTTCATTTGCAGCGGCTGGAAGCCCTGGCGCACCCATTCTCTCCCCCCCTCCCTCCCTCCCTCTCTCTCTCTCTCTCTCTCTCTCTCTCTCTCTCTCTCTCTCTTTCTCTCTCTCTATCTGCCTCTTTCTCTCTCGGTGTCACTCTCAAATAAATAAATGAAAATAATCAAAAAATGTTTAAAAAATTAACAGCAATAAACTGGAATGATTACAATTATATACTGTGACAATATGATGTTGACATGGGGTCTTAGTCTCTATCTGTCTAGTCATCTTGGTACTTCCCCCACCACCACTTTCAGCTAAAGCAAGCACTTCATGGCTCTTTTTTCCCCCATATCCAAGTTGTCAGTACTATTATTACTCCTGCACTTCTGGACCAAGGTGGACTGCTTATGACTAAAACTATGGAAAACGAACACACTAGCAAGTGGGAGCTACTATATCTTATTCCTAAGATTTGACCTCTCTCTCCTACCTGCATCAGGAAATACTTCTAGAACAATGGCGAGTATTTTGGAGTGTGCCCTATTCCTGATCTTGGTGTTAACTCTCTAAGGCATCTATGGTAACTGCCACCATAGCATTCATCATTCTGAGCTGCACCTAGGCTATGAGATCTAGAGACATAGCAGGATCTTGGGTCCCTTTGTGTTCACAGTATCTCGTGTCTCAAAAAGTGTGAATTCATTCTACATTTACACTTACAATGGACCAATCTATAAATATACTAGAAGCATCAATGAACCAGAGGGAAAACTATGCCCCAGATAAGAATACAGAACTAAGGGTTGGAGAGATGGCTTAGCAGTTAAGCGCTTGCCTGTGGAGCCTAAGGACCCTGGTTTGAGGCTCGATTCCTTAGTACCCATGTAAGTCAGATGCACAAGGTGGCACATGCATCTGGAGTTCGTCTGCAGTGGCTGGAAGCCCTGGTGCAACCATTCTCTCTCTCTCTGTGACTGTCTTAAATAAAAAATAAATAAAAATAAACAAAACTTTTTAAAAGAAAATAGAACTAAGGGGTGCTACAATTAGTAGAACTACTTCAAACCCATGAGGATAGATATCATACAAAAAAAACCTAAAAGTACAAGATGGATCCTGTGTATATCTACAAATAATGGAGAATCTGGCTTTTAATTGCAGAACACAAATTTCCCCATTAGTAGTAGGAATAGCTGCACACAGTGTGTCAACCCCACTCCTTCATTCCTTGAAGTTACAAGAGACAGAGATTCTGTGCTGCTGCTATTAGCACATCTCATCACGGTTCCCTGGACTAAGTCACAGCCTCTCCACCTCTGTCTATCTCTGTGTGGCTTTTATATGTAGCTATTTATCCCATGCCTTCTCTTTAAGCTGATCAACCACACGTGTAATCAGCAATCTAAAACTAAATCTACAAAGGAGGATGTCACCTCTCTCCATCACCCCCATTCATGTCATTTCTCTACTAATGCAACTGTGTGAGCTGCAAGGACTTGCTCCAGCTTATCAGGTAGTGTGGAGGGGAAACATGTTTCTTAGAAACCGAAGTAAGAACAATTCACAAGGGACACTGGTCACTGTCTTACAGTTCTTAAGTGCTGTCTTGAGAACTCTGCCACTACTTATCACAGTGTGTCTATAAGAAAATGCATTCTTGGGCTGGAGAGATGGCTTAGCGGTTAAGCGCTTGCCTGTGAAGCCTAAGGACCCCGGTTCAAGGCTCGGTTCCCCAGGTCCTACGTTAGCCAGATGCACAAGGGGGCGCATGCATCTGGAGTTCGTTTGCAGAGGCTGGAAGCCCTGGCGTGCCCATTCTCTCTCTCTCCCTCTATCTGTCTTTCTCTCTGTGTCTGTCGCTTTCAAATAAATAAATAAATAAATAAATCATGCTTCTTTAAAAAAAAAAAAAGAAAATGCGTTCTACTGAAAACTTAAAACAGGGGTAATCATGAGCCCTAGGGGTGTAACATCTGCTGATGTCTAGATAAGTGTAAATACTATGCTTATCAAACTGCCCAGTAAGCACTTCTCTTAATATTTATACTCTTATATTAACGCTACTCTCACTTTGGGTAGAGAATCTTCTCTTTTCAGATGGCAGTGACCTGGGATGACTCAGAAGGTATCATGGTGATGGAAAGAAATGACCAAAGTGCTCAGTACTGCAATATCTGTATCACACCTTCCAAGGCTCAGGGTCTAATGAGGAAAAGGTGGTGGAAAGAATGTAAGAGCCAAAGGAAGGGTAGGACTCCTTACAACATGGTCCTCCAGACACAAAATGGCCTGTATATCCATGACCTCACCATGCCTGACACTAACTACACAAGACCATCATAAGAGGAGAAAAAGATCATGACATCAAAATAAAAGAGAGACTGATTGAGAGGGGGAGGGGATATGATGGAGAATGGAATTTCAAAGGGGAAAGTCGGGAGGAAGGGTATTACGATGGAATATTTTTTATAATCATGGAAAATGTTAATAAAAATTGAGCAAAAAAAAGAAAAAAAGAAAGACCAAGATAAAAAAAAAAAAAGAAAATGTATTCTAAATTTCCAGTAACCAATCAAAAAAAAGCAGCACATTTGGAACATGGCCTATTTTGCTGCTATCTAAATGTGTTACCCAGAACAGAGACATGATACTACATTTCCAAGAAATCTTGTTATTATAGAAAATTCCATAAAAATAACATAAACTCTCATTATTAAATCATAAGCACTTGTTTAAAAAATATTTTGATTTGGGGGCTGGAGAGATGACTCAGCGGTTAAAGTGCTTGTCTGCAAAGAATAATGACCCAAGTTTGATTCCCCAGTACCCATGTCAAGCCAGATGCACAAAGTGGCACATGTGTATGGAGTTCGTTTGCAGTGGTCAGAGGACCTGGAGTGCCCATTCTCTTGCTGTGTGTCTGTCCTCTCTGCTTGCAAGTAAATAAAAATATTTTTTTAAACTTTGATTTGTTTCTAAAACAAATTCACATTAAAAACTTCACTAAACCTTCACTAAAAATGAGAAACTGAAGAAATGTGACTCACTCTGCAGTACAGGCTGACCTCAAACTCAGAACAATTCTCCAACCTCAGTCCCCTGAGTGCTGGGATTAAAGGCATGAACTACCCTGCCTGGCCTTGTTTTTTTTTTTTTTTTTTTTTTTTTGAAAGAGATGGGCAGAGAGAGAGAAAGAGGCAGATAGAGGGAGAGACAGAATGGGCACGCAAGGGCCTCTAGCCACTGCAAACGAACTCCAGACACATGCGCCCCCTTCTGCATCTGGCTAACGTGGGTCCTGGAGAGTCGAGCCTTGAACCAGGGTCCTTAGGCTTCACAGGCAAGCGTTTAACCACTAAGCCATCTCTCCAGCCCCCCCCCTTTTTTAACACAACTTTAAAACATGCACGCACACACACACACACAAAATACTCATTGTTAAATAAGATTTTGCTCAATTTAAAAAAAAAAAAGCATTTCTGAGACAACATTGCTTCAAATACAAATAAAGTAAGCCAGGTACTATTTTTCAGAGCTTAAACAACAGGTCAATAAAATTAGCTGTAAATAAGAGAGAATACTGCTGATTTCTCCTAATCTAAGCAAAAGTTGATGAAAACTGTTTAACAACTTTAGAATTAAAATATGGATACCTTTTATAAATTGATGAAATTATTCAACAACTTTAGAACTAAAACAGATACCTTTTATAAGAAAATAAGTTCAGCATTTACTAGATTTAAGGCTTAGCTTCTTTTAGTTAAATAATCATTTTTTTTTACTCCAATAAACTAACTCTTTAACAGTTCTAATGTATTTGTTAGTATTTTACGTATATTCACCTTTGTGGAAGATAATCCTTAATTTTAACAAAGAAGTCAAAAAGGATGTCAAACAACATTGTTTTGAAGTGGCCAAATAGCCAGGTGTAGTGGCACATACCTTTAATCCCAGCACCACTCTGGAGGCAGAGGTAGGAGGATAACCTTGAGTTCAAGGCCATCCTGAGACTACATATTGAATTACAGGTCAGCCTGAGCTAGAGTGAAAGCCTACCTCAGAAAAAAAAAAAAAAAATTAAAGTGGCCAAATAAAAATCAGATTAAGAACAACCCAAAATTATGAAAACTTATACATAATAATTGTTTTTTATTCTTCACAGAAATAGAAAAGGGCATCTTAAAATTCATATGGAAGCCCCAAAAAAGACTTCAGGTAGGGCTGGAGAGATGGCTTAGTGGTTAAGCGCTTGCCTGTGAAGCCTAAGGACCCCGGTTCGAGGCTCGGTTCCCCAGGTCCCACGTTAGCCAGATGCACAAGGGGGCGCACGCGTCTGGAGTTCGTTTGCAGAGGTTGGAAGCCCTGGCGCGCCCATTCTCTCTCTCTCCCTCTATCTGTCTTTCTCTCTGTGTCTGTAGCTCTCAAATAAATAAATAAACAAAAAATATTTAAAAAAAAAAAAAAAAGACTTCAGGTAGCCAAACAATCCTGATAAAAGGAATACCACTGGCAGTATCATAGTATCTGATATCAAGTTATACCACAGTAATGAAAATAGCAAGGTACTATCATAGAGATGAATAGGATACAGGACCCAAATAAAAACCCACACACCTACATCCACCTTGTTTTTGACAGATGCCAAAAATACATATTAAAGAAAAGTCAGCTTCTTCACCAAATGGTGGTAGCAATGCTGAATATCCACATGTAGAAGAATGAAACTAGACCCTTATCTCAGCCTACACACTCGAAAACAGCTCAAAGTGAGCCAAAGAACTTTTGCAATGTCTGAAACTGTTACAGATAAAAGTAGGGGAGACACTTCAAAATATAGGCAATAGACAAAGACTTTCTGAATAGGTCTCTAGTCACTCAGGAAGTAATGCCAACAAGTGACATATGACACCTCATGAAATTAAAAATCTGAATAGTAAAAGAAATACTTGGGCTGGAAAGATGGCTTAATGGTTCGGATGCTTGCTAACAAAGCCAAAAGACCCAGATTCGATTTCCCTGTATCCACATAAAGCCAGATGCATAAGGTGGCACACACATCTGGAGTTGTTTGCAGTGGTTAAAGGCACTGGCACACCAATTCTGTCTCTCTCAAATAAATAAATAATTAAAGTGGTTTTTTTGTTGTTGTTTTTCTTTTTGGTTTTTTGAGGTAGGGTCTCACTCTGGTCCAGGCTGACCTGGAATTAACTATGTAGTCTCAGGGTGGCCTTGAACTCACGGTGATTCTCCTACCTCTGCCTCCCGAGTGCTGGGATTAAAGGCGTGCGCCACCATGCCTGGCTCTAAAGTATTTTTTTAAAAGAAACAGTTAATTGAATGAAGCTTACACAATGAGAGAAAATCTTTATTAGTTATCCATCTAACAAAGGATTACTAGCTAGAATATAAAAGACCTAGGACTGGAGAGATGGCTCAGCAGATAAACATGCTTGCTTGCAACTCCTGAGGCCAGGGTTTGATTCCCCAGTACCCACATAATGCCAGATTCACAAAGCATCACATGTGTCTGGAGTTTTGTTTGCAGTGGCAGGAGGCCCTGGCGTACCCATTCTCATTCATTCATTCTCTCGCTCTCTCTTTCTGCTAGCAAATAAAATAAAATAATGTTTGTAATGTGAAAACAAAACGAAATACTGAAGAGGCTTGAATGAATTTAATTCCATTTGTTGAAATTGTTCATACTGAGTAAATCCCCCCCATACAGCCTCACTTTCTTCCTCATTCTCCCTACTCCTATTAGCCTCCTTTGTTCTTAGACAGTTCTGCCTCTACGTGTGTGTGTGTGTGTGTGTGTGTGTGTGTGTGTGTGTGTCATGTATTCATGTCTATGTGGAGATGCACATGCCTGAACGTGAGTGGAGACCAGAGAACATCAGGTGTCCTTCCTCTATTGTTCATCTGCATATTTCCTTGAGACAGAGTTTCTCTCTGAATGCATAGCTGTCGTCTCCTGAAACCAAGTTGCAGATGTGCGTGATCATGTCCAGCTTTTATGTGGGTCCTATGGAATTGAATGCAGATGGTCTCAGGCCCTCATGCTTTTGGCAAGTACTATTACATGCTGAGTCATCTCCCAAGCCTTGCCTCTACTTTTATGTCATTTTCCTGCAAATGATATAATCTTATTTTTTATGACACAGATATATTAATCTCTAATTCACAGTTAGCTGGTCAGTCTTGGGTCTGCCTGGCAACTTCCAAAAGTAGAACAAAGGAATATATACCCCTCAATTTCTATCATAGAAACTTTTTCCAAGTTATTAGTACTTAAATAATGCTTCCATTTTTTGCAGGAAAACACATCTTAGGTATCCCTTAAGATTGAAAATAAGGCTCAAGATAATATAAGTGGCTATCAAGGTTGGCCAAAGCATAACAGGTTTGCACATAAAATGCTTCATCTAATTTCATTAAGGCCTAAGTTAATAACTCCTAATATGCACAGATTTCCACGGGACAAACATTTCACTGGGTTTCAATGGCAATATTATTCTAGAGTTAACTAAATTCTAAGAAGATCAAAAACAAACTTTTTGAAATTCTCAGCAAGATACAAATATACTGATTGTTTTAAGGAACTAAAAATGCTATGGTAAAGTATGTTAATTGGCCACAGTGGCTGCTGAATTACTATGTTAAATCCTATAGCCAAGTCAACTGGAATATTGAGTAACCTACCATATATACATAGCCATGACTCCAACTAACAAACAGTAACAAACATTGTGCAAAGGCAGAAGCCAGGCAACCTACATGTAAATAGTTTGGTCTTCAAGCACTTGATGAGATAAACAGTATTTAGTCCCTAATTAAACATTTACAATGTTTTTGGTCAAATACTTGAGTGAAATCTCTTTAGCTTCCAATAAAAGTATTGTAAAATATACCTGGTTTTGTATGCATATATTTTGCATTTATATTTTTTGGAAAGAAAGTGGGAGAGAAGAAGGAAGAGAGAATTGGTGTACCAGGGCCTCTAGCCACTGAAAACAAACTCAAGACATGTGCCACATGGTGCACATGTGTGGCCTTGTGCACATGTGTCAACTTGTGCATGTCTTACATGGGTTCTGGAGAGTCAAACCTGGGTCCTTCAGCTTCACAGGCAAGAGCCATAACTGCTAAACCATCTCTCCAGCCCAAAATATATTTTTAAAATCAACTTTCTTATGTGTGCATGTTCATATGGTGGTGATGCACCTATGTACACCTGTATACGGAAGACAGAGAACAACCTCAGGTGTTGTTCTTAGGGATGCCACCCACTGTTTTTATTTTTGGAAACAGATTCCCATTGGCCTGGAGCTCACCAATTGGCTAGACTGGCTAGCTAGCAAACTCCAGGGATCTGCTTGTCTCAGCCTCCCCAACCTTGGGGATACAAGTGTGTGTATCACCACACCCGCAGCAATAACAATCCAGCTCAGGCGCTTGTGCCTGCAAGGCAAGCCTTTTACTAACTTCCCAGTCTCTCAAATGAACTATTCTGAAGTAAAGTTTATCTACAAGAAATGACGAGTCTATCTTGAAATCAGAGTTTGATGAATTCTGACATGTACCTGATAACAAAATAAAGATGCAGACAATTCTATCATCCTAAAAGGCAACCTTATACAGGAAATCCCTACCCTCAAATGTAGGAGAATGAACTTCTTTCTGACACTATGGAACTGTCTGCCTAACCTAGAATTCCACAAAAACAGATTCTTAAGGTACATCCACTATGTATGTGGCTTTTTGTCCAGCAAGTTTTGAAATTCACATATAACAGCTGCATGAATTAGGATTTCTGCAGCTGAATAGTAATTGTGAAGCATGGTTATACTGCAGCTTAACATACTTGGTAGTAGATATTTGGACTATCTCTACTTTCAGACTAATATAAAAACAAAGATTATAAACATTCATGTCTAGGTATTTGGATGACTACATCTTCTTTATCTCAGGTTATACCAGGTGTGAAAATGCTAAGCAGATAGTAACCATGTTTGACTTCCTAAGAAAGTAACAAACAGTTGGGCATGGTAGCACTCCCCTTTAATCCCAGCACTCAGGAAGTAGATAGGAAGATCGCTTGTGAGTTCAAGGCCAGCCTGGGACTACAGAGTGGGTTCCAGGTCATCCTGAGTAAAAATCTGAGACCCTACCTTGGAAAAAAAAAAATGAAAAGGGGAAAAGAGAGAGTGAAAAAGGAAGGAAGAAGGGAAGAGAAGGGAAGGAAAGGAAAAGAAAGAGAAAGAAAAGGAAGGAAAAGAGAGAAATTCTAACAAAGGGATTATAGTACTTTATATTCCACAGCAATAGATGAGCTCACCTTGACACTTGGGGCTACAGGTTTTCTTAGAACTTAGCTCCAGTTTTGCCTTACATCCCTAATGGCTGATTCTGAGCAATTGTTCATGTGTTCATAAATCATTCTTATCGCTCCCTTGGTGGGGGGCGGGTCTGTTCCATTATTTTTTCCATCTTTGTTGACTTGTTATTGGGCTGTAGATATTTTTTTTTTTTACATATTCTGGATGTTGACTTCCAAATATATGTATTGTAAATGTTTCTCTTTTTTGGGGGGGGAGGGTTTGGTTTGTAGAGGTAAGGTCTCACTCTAGTCCAGCCTGGCCTGGAACTCACTATGTAGTCTCAGGGTGGCCTCAAACTCATGGTGATCCACCTACCTCTGCCTCCCAAGTGCTGGGATTAAAGGCATGCGCCACCACACCTGGCTGGAAATGTTTCTTTTGATAAATGTTTTGCTTTTTCATTTTTCTTAATAATGGCTTTCAGGTATAAAAGTTTTAAATAATGTTGACATTTTATTTCTCAAGTTTTTTTTTTTTTATTTATTTGCAAGCAGAGAGAGGGAGAAAGTAGCCAGAGAGAGAATGAGCGTGCCAGGGTCCCTAGCCACTGCAAACAAACTCTGGGTGCATGCACCCCCTTATGCATCTGGCTTACATGGGTACTGGGGAACAAAACTTGGGTCCTTTGGCTTTGCAGGTAAGTGCCTTAACTGCTAAGCCATCTCTACAGCCCAAGTTTTTTATGCTAAATAACACATCTTTGCCTATCTCCAAAGTATCAAAACATCTTCTCCTATGAACTGTGATATGTGTTCTTTATATTCTGAAAAATGTGTACCTATCTCCAGAGGAGCAAAGTAATTCCTCTGGGAAATTTAGCATCTTTACCTTTTTATGTTTTAGTCTATGATCCATTTGCAAGTAATTTTTTCTATGACATGAATTGGACTCTGAGCTTCTTGGTGGGCTGTTTCTGTTGGGATATCTAATGTTGGAATGAGTATCCTTTCCCCATTAGCATTTTTATTCATGTTAATTATGAGAACTAAATTGGCCATACATTGGATAAATCTATTCCTTGGCTGCACATTTCAGAGATCAGCAAGCTACAAGGCCAGGTGGTAACTATTTTGGCTTTTGCAGGGGCCTATAATCTCTGTTGCATCTCCTTAACACTGCTAGACTTGCACAAAGGTAGTTCCAGACAATCCCAAGCAAGTGACTGTGGCTATGTTCCAACAAAACCAACACTCAAAATGTCAATGTCAGCTAACTTCGTGTGTTATACCATTCTTCTTTTAATGTTTTTCCAGCTTTTTGAAAATGTGAAAACAATTCCTGGTTTGCAGGCTACCAAAAAAAAAAAAAAAGAAAAAAAAAACCAAACAAGTCATATTTGAGCCCATAGATTGTGTGGTATGTCAACCTCTGTTCTTTTCTATTCCACTGATCCATCTGTCTGTCCCCATATCACTGTTCTACTGCCTTAATCAATTTGAATTCTTTTTTTTGGGGGGGGGGGGAGACAGGGTATCATGAAGCCCAACCTGTTTTTAACCTATGTAGCTAAAATGATCTTGAATTTCTGATTCTCCTGCCTCTACTTCTGTAGTGCCAGGACTGTAAGCATGTACTAGCAAGCCAAGTTTTATGTGATGCTGAGAAGTGAACCCAGGGCTTTATGCATGGGAGGCAAGCACTTTACCAACTGAACTCATCCTCACCTCAACACACAGAAGTAGCTTCTTGCAAATAAGAAGTATGTGTCCTCCAACTCTGTTCTTTCATTTCAAAATTGTTTTAAGAGGCTGAAGAGATGGCTTAGCAGTTAAAAGTGCTTGGCTCTGAAGCCTGAGGACCCAGGTTTGACTCTCCAGATCCCATGTAAGCCAGATGCAAAAGATGACGCAAGCATACAAGGTCACACAAGATGGTGCATATCTGGACTTCGATTGCAGTGGCTGGAGGCCTTGATGTGCCAATTCATATTCTCTCTCTCTCTCTCTCTCTCACTCACTCTCATAAAAAAAATTACAAAAGGGCTGGAGAGATTGCTTAATGGTTAAGGCACTAGCCTGAGAAGCCTAAGGACCTATGTTCAACTCTCCAGATCCCACCTAAGTCAGGTGCACAAAGGTGAGGCAAGGACAAGGTTGCACATGCCCACTAGGTGGTGCAAGCATCTGGAGTTTGATTGCAGTGGCTGAGGCCCTGACATATCAATTCTATCTTTTTTTCTCTCTCTCTTTCTCTATATCTAAAAAACAAAATATATATTTATTTTTTTTAATTTTTGTAAAAAACTTTGTGGACATTTTTAAAATTTATTTATTTGAAAGTGACAGAGAGAGAGAGAGAGAGAGAGAGAGAGAGGGAGAGAGAGAGGGAGAGAATGGGCACGCCAGGGCCTCCAGCCACTGCAAATGAACTCCAGATGCATGCGCCCCCTTGTGCATCTGGCTACGTGGGTCCTGGGGAATCGAGCCTCAAACTGGGATCCTTAGGCTTCACAGGCCAAGTGCTTAACAGCTAAGTCATCTCTCCAGCCCGTTTTAATTTTTTTAATTACAAAATAATTGTTTTTTAGCCATGGCCAGTCCTTTGCATATCTACACAAATGGTTAAGAAGTTTATAAAATAAACAGCTAGGATTTTCACTGAGATTGAATTTCATCATCATATTAACTCTGAAAGAATAACACTGAGTCTTTTTTTTCCCTTTTTCTTACATTTATTTTATTTTATTTGGGGTGTGGGGAAAATGGGTATGCTAGGGCCTCCAGCTACTGCAAACAAAGTCCAGATGCACATGCCACCTTGTGCATCTGGCTTATGTGGGTCCTGGGGAATCAAAACTGGGTCCTTAGGGTTCCCCAGGCAAGTGCCTTAACTGCTAAGCCATCCCTCCAGCCCGAGTCTTTTTAAATATGAGCAATTATACTATAGCTTTAGGCATACAGGTTAAGCTCACATTTTATTAAATTTATCCCTAAGTACCATGTGTTTATGCTACTGTAACTCTCCAATTATTCATCATCTTTAAGTAAAAATAGTGACCTTTTGACATGTGTGTGGCATATATGTGATGTGGTGTGCACATGTGTGTGCAGACACAAGTACCACCTGTGCATCCATGCAAAGTCCAGGGGAGAATGCCAGTGACCTCTGCATTAGCCACTTGAGACAGTCTCTCACTAAACCTGGAGCTGCCATTGCTTTAGGACAGACTAGCTGACCAACGAGCCCCAGTAATTCTCCAGGTTCTGCTCCCACAGGACTGGGGTTACAGGCCTTTGTGGCCATGCCCAGCTTTTTGACATAGGTCCTGGGAACAGAATTCAAGATATCTTAGGCCCATATGCTCATACAGCAAGTGCTCTCAGTCCACTGAGCCAATTTCTCCAGCCCCAGTACTAACTTTTTAGTATACTGATTTTGTATCCTGTGAACACTCATTCAATATGTAGTATTATACAATACAATATGTAGTATTGAACACTTATTCTAGTGCTTTTCTGTTTTTTATTTCTTAGAACTTTCTACACATGGAATCCATGTTTACAAATAAAGATTGCTTTTATTCTTCTTTTCCAATATATCCCCAGTTCATTTCTTATTGTACATCCTAGAACTTAAGTTTAACAGAAATTAAAGTGATAACAGTATATATCAGTATGCATTAGTAAACATCATTGTACACAAAATCCTGGTCTCATAAGGAATAATCTAGTCTATTAGAACAAAGCACAATGAACCAGAGTTTGTTTAGAGAAGCCCCTTGTCTTCTAATCCCAGGTGGCTGGACCTCTATCACAAATGAGTGCTGACCTGTCAAATGCTTTTTTTTCTACATCTAATGAGTTGCTTGTATCATTTTTCCATCATTGTGTTAATATAATTATTTTTTACTACACTAAATCAATCTCTTGCTTTCCTAGAATAAACTCCATGTAATTGTGGCATATCACTTATGAAAACTTTTCTGGATGTAATTTGCCACTGTTTTCTTAAAGATGCTCTGTACTCATAGAGGATGGTAATCTTAAGTTTATTCTTCCTCACTCTTGCTTTGTCAACCTATTTAAATTCTCCTCTCCAGCTTATCAGCATTTTTAGAGTGATGTATAATAAATAATGAGTTTTGGCTATAGATTTAGATTTACCTCAAATTAAAAATAAATAACCTTTATTTAACATGTAAAAATATAAAAATAGTTATATTTTTATCTACAATGTATCTCTCAGTTATATACCTTTTCTACAAAGTAATATTTGGATGAAGAAGCATCTTTTTTAAGTTCTGGAATACATTTCATATGTAAAGCATTTCATATAATAACATATTCTCAAGACTATAAAAGGAAGAAATGCAGTATACAAAAGGCAAAGTTATATATAACTATTAGAACAAATTCCTCTTTTGCCACTCCACACTTACCCCATTTACCCAAAAGATGGGAAAGCTCTGTTCATTTTGTTCATATTAGGTTGAATCATATGAAACCAAGATGTCTATAGGTCAAAGAAAGGGCAAATACTGGGAATTTCATATGGTTTAACCTTTCATTTATAAGTTAGCCACGAACCTTGTAGCAGTAAGTAAAATGAATTTAACTAGTCTATGCTTTCATAATACACAAGCACCACCTAGTGGCGGAACCCAAAACTTGGTTTTAACCTATCTGCAGCACTGTTGCTCCATACGAGGTTTCTCAACTGTCATACTTTCAAATGTTTTTCAAAAGGGTTTGGCAAATAGTGCACAAAGAGTGCAGAAGTCATGTTGACAGGGTTCTTGTTGCTGTTTGTTTTTCGAGGTAGGTTTCACTCTAGCCAAGGCTGATCTGGAACTCACTATGTAGTTTCATGGAAACCTCAAACTCATGGTGAACCTCCTATCTCTGCCTCTCAAGTGCTGGGATTAAAGGTGTATGCCAGCATGCCTGGCTTATATTGACAGTTTTAACAGCCTCCAAATAAGCAGTATATCAACATCACAATACTTAGCAACTTATCTGCCAATATATCTGAAATACAAATTGATCCTCCCTAATCCAAAATCCAAACTCTACAACATTCTAAGCATTGACATAATGACACAAATCTGATGGTACAATTTTTTTCATACAAATAATCGCCTCCAGGGTATGTGTACAAGGAATATATAAAACTATGGATTTCAAGAAAAGACTTGGGTATAATCACCAAGATACTTCATTGTGTATATAGAAATATTCTAAAACTAGAAAAATAAATATAAAAATCTAAAACATTTCTGGTCTCTAGCACTTGGGTAAAGATACTCAACCTAAGCTATTTTTATGAGACAGAGCCTCTGTTATTTCTAACTTTACTGACAAGAAAATGAAATTCAATTTAAAAGGGCGGTGCTGGGGAGATGGCTTAGCAGTTAAGCATTTGCCTCTAAAGCCTAAGGACCCCAGTTCAAGGCTCAATACCCCAGGACCGACATTAGCCAGATGCACAAGGTGGCACATACATCTGGAGTTTGTCTGCAGTGGCTGGAGGCCCTAGCACACCCATTCATATTCATTCTCTCTCCCTCCCTCCCTCCCTCCCTCCCTCCCTCCCTCTCCCTCTCCCTCTCTCTCTCTCTCTCTCTCTCTCTCTCTCTCTCCCCCCCCCCTTTCCTCCTTCCGTCTTTCTCTGTCACTGTCAAATAAATAAATAAAAATAAACAAAAAAATTAAAATAAAACTTCTACCCTGTCAAATTTCCACTGAAAGTCATAGCCACCATGGTCTTTCCAAGTCTCCAAATTATTTCTCAGGGCTACAAGTGGAAAAGTTTAAGTAGATGCCTAGCTTTGTCCACAGAGGCAAGTAGCTTTTATGCAAAAATAGTACAAAGTCATTCCTTACTACTTAACTTGCTATTAGTCTACATATGTCAAATGCAAATCAAAGTAACTTTACTAGCCTGGCTACACGTAATTAAACCAAGAACTGGATAAAGGAGCTAATGCACTAAATACACATGATGAATGTGGTGCTTGGCATGGATGCATACCATGACACTGCTCCAAAATGACAAGTGACAAAGAAACATAACCAAATCCTTTGGGGAAGAATGTATAAAGGCTGGAGAGATGGCTTACCAGTTAAGGCACTTGCCTGCAAAGCCTAATGAGCCTTCCTTCCTCTCTCCCTCTCCCTCCCCACTGCTGTGTGTGTGTGTGTGTGTGTGTGTGTGTGTGTGTGTGAGAGAGAGAGAGAGAGAGAGAGAGAGAGAGAGAGAGAGAGAGACCTGCCCTGCCTCATAAATAAATAGGATAAAAAGAATGTATAAGAGGCTGGGGAGGTGGCTTACTGGTTAAGGCACTTGCCTGCAAAGCCAAAGGACCTAAGTTCGGTTCCCCAGGACCCATGTAAGCCAGATGCACAAGGTGGCACATGCATCTGGAGTTCTTTTGCAGTGGCTGAAGGCCCTGGCATACCCATTCTGTGTGTTTGTGTGTGTGTCTACGCGCACACGTGCATGCATGTGCACCTGTCTGTCAACCCCTTTCTCTCTCCAAGCAAATAAATAAAATATATTTTAAAAAATAATAAATGATTGTGCTATGGGACCAATACCCACTATTCAAAGTTGGCCACATAACCCAGGTTTAGCCACTGAAGCATTCTCCTACCCCAAACCCAATGTGAATATGAACTCTGGAAGGATTCGTGTGTTTCTTGGGACTTTCCTAGGAACTATTCAAACAAAACAAAACAAAAATATTACCCCTTCTCCACTATAAGGATGTGTAACATAAAAGGTACAAGAAATGGGAATAAACTTCTTTGAAAATAAGGTAAAGCAAAGAAAAATCAAGACAAGAGCTGGGAAGAGAAACATAAAAAGAAGAAAAACACTAACACCCTATATCCAACAAGCCTAAAGTCTCTTCCAAAACATGTCCCTGTTACATGGCTAGAAAGTCCCATTTTCACATAATCTCCTGAGTTGTAGCCCTTCAAGAATCTATGTCAGCACAACAAAGGACTTTCTGGCTATCTGCCAAGTAATAATACTTTTTCATCTGTGAATAGATAAAATCAAAGAATTGTTTGTAGGAAGCCTGATGTCAGCCATTCTATTCCTCATCACATATGTCTTAAATTTTTTAATAACAAAAACGGAGGAAGAAAAGCATTGCTATAGTACAGCTGCCTCTAGGATGTGAGGACCTGTAGTTCTATGGGGCTGTGCCCGTGGAGGGGATAGGGAAACCCTGTGTTTTCCTGGTACCATGAAGCAAGCATCCTACCATGACCTTCTGCCTCACCACAGGCCCAACAAACTATACAGATGGTCACCTCCAAAACTGGGAGCCATAAACCAAGCATAGAGGTTTTTATCTAAGCACACAAAAAGATCAAGAGTTCAAGGCCATTTTTAGCTACACAGTGAGTTTGATGTCAGCCTGAGCCACAGGAGACCTTGTCTCAAAAAAAAAAAAAAATGAGGAGAGGAGAGGAGGCTGGAAAGATGGCTTAATGTTTAAGGTGCTTGCCTCTGAAGCCTAAGGACCTAGGTTCGATTTCCCAGTACCCACATAAGCCAGATGCCCAAGGTCGCACATGCATCTGGAGTTCACTTGCAGTAGCTGGAGACCCTGGAATGTCCATTTTCTCCCTCCCTCCCTCTTTCTCTGCCTTTGTCTCTCAAATAAATAAATAAATAAATAAATAAATAATATTTAAAAGAATTGACCCCCCCCCCCTTTTTTGAGACAGGGTCTCAGTAGCCCTGGCTGGCCTCAAACTGAGGTGAACTGCCTCAGCCTCCCTCCCAGACACCAGAATTATAAGCATGAACCACCACACCATCTTTTCATCTTTTAAATTAATAATCTCACAGATTTTGTAATAATAGAAAGCTATCACGTGTATGAAATGTTCTGTAGTCTTAACTCTTTGTCATATGAATTTTAAAATATTTTCTATTTTAAAACATACCTGCTAGTGAACAGTGCATCAAATGAAAAAGAAAAACAATGCAAGTGGGTTCTCTACCCATTGTTAAGCATCTTAAGTATTAATAAAAGGAGGGGAAAGGGAAGGGAGAGAAGGAGGAGGGAGGAGGAAGGAAGGAGAGAGGAGTAGGAAGGAGGAGGAGGGAGGAAAAGGGAGGAGGAGGAAAAAGGAAGAGGGAGGAGAGAGGAGGGAAGAGGGAGGAAGGAGGAAGAAGGAAGAAAGAAAAAAGAACAAGAAGAAGAAGAAAAAGGAGCCAGGTATAGTGGGACATGTCTATAATCTCAACACTTGGGAGGTAAGCAGAAGCAGCAGCATGGGTTTGAGGTTAGCCTGGGCTACACAGCAAGTACAAGGTCAGCCTAGGCTATATTACAAGACGGTCTCAAAACCAAACAGAAAACAAGAAAATAAATATAAAAATGGAATATATTGCAAGTATAAAATGACTGGACATTCCTTACTCAGGTAGACACACACACACACATCTACTATGCTGAAGTGGACCACTAGGTTTATCTACGTAGGTGACCTCACATTAAGAGATAAGAGATTCCTTATACAAACAAGATAAAGTAAAGTAACCACAGGACAATTATAACATATGACCCCACACCTACACACTGAGCTGAGAACTAGGAACTCCAGGCATCGAATGTTCCACAGGAGCAGAGATGCTCCAGAAGGGGGGGGATAAGGGAACCACACAGAGAAAAAACCAAGAAGCACTGAACTTGCAAGGGGGCAACGGGAAGTACACTCAGAAGAGGGGAATGAGCTAGAAACCACCAGCTGCAGGTAGACAAGGGGCATCACCACAAGGAACAGTCACTGAAGGACAGCAGAAGACACTCCCATGGGGGAAAGGAGGCCTTCCTGACATACAGTAGATTCCTACAGACACACCAGGAGGAAAGGGAAAAGAAAGGAAATCTGGGATTGTGCAAATCATTCTTAGAGACCTGAGCAGTAACACTAAATAGTATTGTTTTAAATGGATATGACTAAAGTAGTTTTCTACCACCAAATAATATACTAAAAAGTATCAGAGGGCTTCTTAAATCCCCTCTTGCTTCCTTGGGCAAGTGCTCTTCATTTCTTCCTTCTCTTAAGTTCTTGGCTTCCCCATTTCCAGGATCCCTACTCATGTCCTGTCTTCCCTTCCTTCCTTCCTTCTCATTTGTAGTTATAATAAAACCTTTCTGAACCTTAAAAAGATATCAGTTATATAGAGACTAAATAAACATTCCCTGCATGTGAGTTAAGAATATGAATAAATATGTAAAGCCCTAACTAAAGCATTGACAGATCTTACCACCTATGAAAATAAATTTCTTACACATAAAAGCAAAGAGTAGACCTAACAAATACAGACTGGAAGTCAAACTTTCAAGCAGGAAAATTATAAATAATAAAATAAACTCAATACTGATACTGTTAACATGTACATATGAAAACTAGTCAAGCATCAAATCAAAATCTACAAAAGATAAATTAGGAAAAATCTAAAAACCTGTTCCATTTCACTAGCAGTCAATAACACTAAAATTTTTCATTTTTTAACTATCAAGCAAGACAAACAGGTTTAAATTTAGAGTTTTCAGAGTACAAAAGGTATTCTCATATGTTGTAATAAATCAGAACAAACAAACTATAATGTAATTGTGCAATACATTATTCTTACATCTATGTACCCCTTACAGAAATCCACCATCCAGAAGGAAATAAATAGTAGTGTAAACAATGTTTTCATGTAAGTGTAAACAAAAAGATGTGCAGAAGACTTTACTTCAGCATTTGCCCACAATAGCCCAAAGGGATAGGATGGAGAGCAATATCAAAAGCAGGCATGCAATTATAAAATATACTTTGGCCATATGAAGCACTAGCCAGCTAAGATATTTCTCAAAGACTATTTAATTATATAAAAAATGGCACTATGTTAAGTGAAAAAGAGTACACAGGGACAACAATGATATATGCATACAATGAAATACTATTCAGAGATATATCAACAATACTGATGACTCTCAAAACAAGCAAGCACAGTAAGAAAACATTATTCAAAATGAAAGAAGCCAGAGACAGAGTAAACTCTCAGTCTATTAGATAAAGTTCTACAAGCTATGGTGACAGAACTGCAGATACTTCTTGGAAGGGGTGTGCTATAAGCATGGAGGGCTGGGGAAAGCCTCAGAAAGTTTTGGAGCTTTGATCTGAGTGGTGATTACATAAAGATACACATATATTAAAAGCCAGTGAGTAAAAGACAGATATATATATATCCATAAAGTGATCAAGATGTACACTTAAGTTTATACATTTCATTATACATGTATATCTTAGAAAGTATCACAGAAATGAGATATAAAGAATAACATCTGCAATTAAAAAGGAATATAAAGTATATCAAAATATTAAAGGTAGCTAGTTCTGGATTACTCTTATTTATAGTTCTTTACCTTTTGGCATTTGTTGGTGTTGTTGTTGTTGTTTGTTTTAGTTTTGTTTTTCAAGGTAGGGTCTCACTCTAGCTCAGGCTGACCTGGAATTCACTATGTAGTCTCAGGGTGGCCTTGAACTCAAGGCAATCCTCCTACCTCTGTCTCCCAAGTGCTGGGATTAAACGTGCGCCACCATACCCGGCTCCTTTTGGCAATTTTCCACATTCTCTACAATGAATTTTATATAACTTGTATGATGGGGAAATTCACATTTCATTGTGCAAGTTAAACTATACCTACCATAGTCATGCAATGTGAAAAAGACTTAGTATATCCTTCCTTTCCCAAAAATTTTCCAATAAATTATAAATGCTCAAGTTCATTAACATATTCAAACAAATTGAGCAAAACACAGCTCTGTACAACACAGAAATGAGAATGTCCCTGGAAAATCAGCATGACACACTCTGCACTGGTTACAGCAAACACAGGGCTCTCACAAATCAATAAAAATGAATTTCTGGAAATTTTTTGTTTTGCTGGTTTTTTTTTTCTTAAATACTCTCTATGAGCAGGTTTATCTAAATTCTAGAAAATGACCAAAGTCAATTGTATTTGCAATGAAAATATTCTTAGAATTTCAGAAAAATATTTACAATATGCACAGAATGGTAAGAACAAAACCAAAGAAGACATACAAACCTCTGATTGTACATTCCCCGAAAGTTGTAATTAGCTCTATAATTTGGGAATGGCTTTGGGTCTAATGGCCTGTAGATGGCAGGCTCTCCCCTTTTCATAGCAAGCCCATTCAGTTCCACAGTTGGAGTTATACTGCCTGTTTAAAAAAATATCAAAGGTACACAAGTGAAAGATTTCCACAATAAATAATATACATTATACTTTTACTACATTTCATAACTAAAGAAGCTGACACTGGAAGGACTTTCTATATAATTGTCTAATGAAGTATAGACAAGTAAAAAAAAAAAATAACAAGAAAGAGTTTTTAGTGAAACCTCTGAGGTTTTAGCAACATTTTATTTACATTAATGAACAAAACGTCACTGTGTAGTCAAACTACTTAAAACAAAGAAGCACGAGGCTTTATGTTACTAGTATGGATATCATTTGATAGCAACTGAACTTTGACATTACTTACCCCCAAAAGTTTGGCTGTATCTAACCATTAAATGTATCACCTGTAAATATTTTTATTAATTTGGTAATCCAGCAACTAAACATCAGCATTGAATACAAGGTTATCAGCAATTCTTGAACTTGTCTAATGAAAAACATTAAAGTAAGCATCAGTGACATTCTCAGCAGATGATAGTTCCAGAAACTACAATGTTACCTACCCCTAGGAACTACAGGAAGTACAAGTAATGCTATCAAGGAACACAAAAGACCAGAAGCAACCTGAGCAGAACATCGGCATGGCACAATATACAGCCTGCAAGCATACAATACTGCATGGCTACAGAAACAATACAAGAAATGCATAGCTGCCTTTGCTTTGCTGCTTTGCTTTTGAACGCACAATATACTTTAGAAATTAACT
The DNA here is from genome assembly GCF_020740685.1 of Jaculus jaculus. Lineage (NCBI taxonomy): Eukaryota > Metazoa > Chordata > Mammalia > Rodentia > Dipodidae > Jaculus > Jaculus jaculus. The sequence continues at coordinate 144,232,246 of NC_059103.1, forward strand.
GTATCAACACAGGACACACTTTAAATGAAAATGAGTACTGTGTATTTTGTATTATTTTTCATCCAATAAAGATGAAAATACAAATATATATTTGCTTTTTTAAAAGATAAAGCTCAAAGAAAAAAGTAGGTATGTAAAAGAGAGAAGGCAGAGGAAAGGAATGAACCCTGGATTTCTTTCAATGTATATTGTCTTGTAAATTCCATTTTGAAAACACAAAATTTTTACTTAATTATACAAAAATTTCCTTCAACATAGGGGAAAGAAACCACTTAAATCCAAAGAAAACAAATGAAACTGAAATCTACTATGACTTGAATTGGTGACCAGAAATTTTTAAATGACTTTAATCACCAGTTTAAAAAGATAAGATTCATCCTCAAGAGAAATAAATAAAATATCAAACTGTTTCTAGGCATTACATTGTGAACAACATGATTTTTGAATACTAATACTCTCTTGTTTAATTCAAACAAAATTAAATCAAAATAAATATAAAAAAGAACTCAAGAAAACAATACAATTACACTAACAGAAAATCAAGTTGGTGGCTTCAACTGTCCAATTATTTCAAATGACTTTAAAACACAATAAAATATTCCTATGGCCTAAAGAAAAACTTGCAAAGAAACTGTAAGCTATTTTCAGGAATCATGCTATTAGTAATACTGATACTCTTATGAAATTATTGTATCTGTAAGTTAGCAATATTGGTATTGCTATGAAATTAACCCATCTATAAACAGGAATAAAAGAAAAATGTGATTATGTTTGTTAGAATTAGAAAGGGGGAAAAATTACATTCTTTTAGTATATGTGTGTGTGTGTGTGAGCACTTGTGCAAGTGTGTGTGAAGTGCACCTTTTTTTATTTTCTGTTGGTTTTTTGAGGTAGGGTCTCTCTCTCTAGCCCAGGCTGACCTAAGTTCACTTATTAAATTATTTATTTATGTATTTATTTATTTATGTAAGAGAGAAAGAGAGAGAAGGAAAGATGTAGAGAGATAGAATGGGTGTACCAGGGCCTTAAGTAACTGCAAATAAACTCCAAAAGCATGTGCCACCTTGTGTGTCTGGCTTATGTGGTTCCTGAAGAATCGACCCTGGGTTCTTTGGCTTTGCAGGCTAGTGCCTTAACAGCTAAGACATCCCTCCAGCCCATGTCCACCTTTTTAAATACACATGTGAGTGTGTTTGTGTGAGAGTACTTCTGCAAGTGTTTGTGAAGAACAAAGTCTTTTGTTTTTTTGTTTTCTTCCTGAGACAGATCTCTTACTGGCCTGAAGAATGCCAATTAGACTAGATTAGCTGTTCATGGAGCACCACTAATCCTTCTCTCTCTGCCTCTCAAGTACTGGGATTACAAGCACATGCCACCATGTCTGGCATCTTTATATGGGCACTGGGGCTCAAAGTCAGATCCTCATGCTTACAAGGCAAGCACTTTACTGACTAAGGTATCCTCCAACCCAAACTCTACAATCTTAAAGTAGAATTGAAAACATAAGTATGAATTCATGATGTGTTTTTTCAAGAGGCAGAGGAACCGAGAAAAGGCTGGTGCTGGAGAGACCAACTCAGATGGTGTACTGTTTGCCTAGCATACTGAAGCCCTGGGTTAAAACCCAGCATCATATAATGGAGCCGGGCATGGTGGTGGACATCTTTAATCCCAGCACTCAGGAGGCAGAGGTAGGAGTATTGCTGTGAGTTGGAAGCCACCCTGAGACTACATAGAGAATTCCAGGTCAGCCTGGACTAGAGTAAGACCCTACCTCAAAAAAGAAAAAAGAAAAAAAAAAAAAAAAAACCTAGACATGGTGGCATACACCTATAACCCAGAACTTGGGAGGTGGAAGCAGGAAGATCATTCAAGATCATCCTTGACTATAAAGTGAGTCAAGGTTATCCTGGGGTACAGACGACGAGAGAGATGGCTCAGGGGTTAAGGCGTTTGCCTGTAAAAACTAAAGACCCAAGTTCAATTCCCCAGTACCCACAGAAAGCCAGATGCACAAGGTGGCTGGCACATGAGTCTAGAGTTCATTTACAGTGGCTAAAGGCCCTTGCACACCCATTTTCTCTCTCTATCTGCTTCTTTCTCTGTCACAAATAAATAAAATATAAAAAAAATAAAGATATGCATACATATAGATAAAATAAAATTTAAAAGAATATGGTATTTTCTGACTCTGTCCACTTAAAGAGAGGCCAAGCAATACATTAGCAATGAAGTCAGACACACCCAGAGTTTAGATGTAAACTATCATGCCAAAGTTAATACATATCACATCACATGCTTTGAAGAAATGAATGATTCCAGATCAGTACATGACACTGATCAAGGGAAAGAATCACATGCTTAGCTTGCCTTTCCTGAATAAATTATATTCCAAATAAACAGAAGATGTGAAGAAAAACTCCTCACATTAGCTAGAATTCCAACTTACAAATGCAGAAGGACTGATGGCCCCCAATCACCAGTTTGCTGCCTAGTCCATATGTAAACAGGGAACTTAACAGAACAACCAGGCTAACAGTACCAGAATCCACTAATTAAAATAATGAAAAATTGCGAGAAGTTATCTTCTAATGTACTGTAACAACAAGCAGACAACACTACCTACAGGCAATTTTGCCCAAGACATCAAAACTGAATCTATACAGTTATCAGTTTATAGAAACATGGGACAAAGTTGTTTTATAATACCACAGGTTTGCAATCAGCAAAAGAAAAAAATGTGTAAAATTCCACAAGGACTTAATGACCTCGTTTCTTCAACAAATAATTTATATGAAAAAATAAAGATCCTGGGACTGGAGAGATGGTTTGCATGCAAAGTCTAACAACTCAGGTTGGATTCCCAGTACCCACATAAAGCCAGATGCCCAAAGTGGCACATGCACCTGGAGTTCTTTTGCAGTGGCTGGAGGCCCAGTCATGCCCATTCTTTCTTTCTTCTATCTCTCCTGGCTTGCAAATAAATAAAAAAGTAAAATTAAAAATTAAAGGAAATAAAATTAAAAAATAAAGATTCTGTGCCTTAAAAGGAAATAAAAAGACATTATAGACCAAATGAAATAAGACTTGGTTTCAGTCTTCATTAAAATAAACCAACTATGAGGAAAAGATCCTTAAGGGAAGTTGAACTCTGTACATTTTTAATGTTAAGGAATTATTGTTTTGTGTGCTTGATATTTATATTATGGTTAGGGTTTCTATTTTAGAAAGAGGGAGAGAATTGGCATACCAGGACCTCAATTGAAACTCCAGATGCTTATGCCACCTTGTGCACATGTGCAACCTTGCACTTGCATTACTGTTGTGCATCTGGCTTACATGAGATCTGGAGAGTCAAACATGGGTCCTTAAGTTTTGCAGGCACATCATAACTGCTATGCCATCTCTCAAGCCCTGTGGTTAGGTGTGTGTGTGTTTGTTTAATTTATTTGGGTTTACAATTTTTTTATTTTATTTTAGAAAGCGAAAGCAAGAGAGAATTTGAGTATCATGGCCTCAGCCACTAAAATCTAATTCCAGATGCTTGTGCTACCTAGTGGGCATGTGCGACCTTGCACTTGCCTCACCTTTGTGCATCTGGCTTACATGGGATCTGGAGAGTTGAACATGGGTCCTTAGGCTTCACAGGCAAGTGCAAGCACTCAGGAAGCAAAAACAGGACCCCTTGGCAAACAGGCTAACTACACTAGCAAAATAAATGGGTTCAAGTGAAACACTGTTTCAGTAAACAAAGTGGACAGTAATTAAGGAAGGCACTCAACATCAACCTCTAACCTGTACACACATTCTCGCACACATACATGAGCACCCACCCAACACACATGCCCCCACAGACAAACATGCATATACATAAACACAAAAAACATTTAGATCAACCTACTATAAGTACTAAAACATGTTATTTAGCAAAGCATACATAAACATATGTGTGTTATAGTAAATCAGAAAAATGAATATAACACTTTTACATTAAATAAAATTCAACAAAAATCTGTACCATTTTGTTTGACTTAGGCCTTTACAAACATATGTTAAGTTTCCCTGTCACATGCAAAAATGGGTCTCCTTATTAAAGCAGAGATACTGGGGTTTCAAAGTGTTAGTGAAGAGATGTAGAGCCTTACACAAATACATAAAAGGGATTCAGGCCATAAGCAGTCCATCAACTGCCAAGAAACTGTTCTCTCATTTCTGAAAGAATTAATGTGAAACCTCCCAAGAGTATAGAAGAACAGAAATTAAGTCAAAGTTAAGAAGAAGAAAAAAAGAAAGGGAAGAAAGGCAAAGGAGAAGAAAGAACAGGCAAAGAACAAAAGACAAAAAAGGTGAGCTGAACAGCAAAGGCAATCTACCCAAATTCCTAGTTTATTATACACACAAAAAAAAAAAAAAAAAAGCCAAAGCGGGGGGGATTCTCTTTTCTTCCTCTCTACTCTCTTAATTGCTGCTTTTGTTTTACTGAAGGATAAATAAAATTCATAAACCTTAAACACACAGGTCAGTGAACTGCATAAGAAGATTCACATGATCACTGTGATGATCAAGAACGTGTGTCACTCTTCATCGTCTTCCCAGTTGGTCACTACCTCCCCAAGTGACTGAGTGTGACTGTAATTACAGATTCAGTATCCTGTTCTTCATTTCTGAATAAGTATTATTTTGTATCTTACTTCTTTCACTTACCAATTATGCTTGTATGCATCAGTATGTTAAACATTTTTAAATGAAAATACCAAAATCTGTTCATTTGCTATTGATAGAACATTTGAGTTATTTCTAGTTAGGAAATATCACACATAAAGCCACCTTGGACATTTTTAGTGAGTCATTTGCTACACATATATACTCCGTTATCATTATGGAGCTTGTAGCAGAACTGCTGAATCACACAGTAGATTTATATTTAACTTTATTAGAAACTACCTGTTTACTGAAACTGGCTTTAAAAGTTTACATTTTAAATTTCATAAAGATTTCAGTTTAATAATTAAAATGTTAACAATAACCAAGATTCATGAGCTACTGAGCTTATATAAAATTTTCTGAGGTCGCACCATACTTATATATCCCAGGTTGACTTTTTTTTTAATTTTTATTTATTTATTTATTTGGTTTTTCAAGGTAGGGTCTCACTCTAGCTCAGGCTGACCTGGAATTCACTATGGAGTCCCAGGATGGCCTCGAACTCATGGCGATCCTCCTACCTCTGCCTCCCGAGTGCTGGTATTGAAGGCATGCGCCACCATGCCCCTCAAACTCACTTTTAACCCTGGTTGGCCTTGAACTGTCAATCCTCTGCTATCTCTGGAGTGCTCAAATAACAATTATGAGCCACAATGCTGACAGGATTTATGTCACCTTGAAATTCTGTTTAATTATTCAGTCAAAATAAGCACCAAAGGGGCTGGAGAGATGACTTAGTGGTTAAGGCTTGCCTGCGAAGCTTAATGACCAAGTTCAATTCCCCCAGAACCCATGTAAGCCAGATACACATGGTGGCACATGCATCTGAAGTTCATTTGCAGTGGCTAGAGGCCATGGCATGCCCATTCTTGGCCCCCTCCACCATTCTAATAAATAAATTAATTAAAATAAAATAGAATTCAAATGGAAAATAAAGCTTGACAAGCTTTAGTAAGATAAGGCACTACAGAAGAATCTAATATACTTGAAAGAAATAAGGCACAGGTGACTGGGATATATATCACCTACTACCCATATCATAAACTGGACTTTAAAATACGTAAAAGTGGAGCTGGGCTTGGTGGCACACACCTTTAATCCCAGCACTCGGGAGGCAGAAGTAGGAGGATTTTCGTGAGTTTGGGGCCACCCTGAGACTCCATAGTGAATTCCATGTCAGCCTGGGCTAGAGTGATACCCTACCTCATAAAACCAAATTGTGTGTGTGTGTGTGTGTGTGTGTGTGTGTGTGTGTGTGTGTGTAAAAAAGTGGCAGCTGGGCGTGGTGGGGCATTCCTTTAATCCCAGCACTTGGGGAGGCAAAGGTAGGAAGATCACTGTGAGTTCAAGGCCACCTTGAGGCTACGTAGTGAATTCCAGGTCAGCCTGAGCTAGAGTGAGAAACTAGCTTGAAAAACCAAAACTAAATAAATAAATAAAGGTTTCCTAGTCCCAGTTCCCCAGCTGCTGGCTGTGGCTGGACCCTGCGACCTTTTGCTACAGAAGTAGGCCCCTTGCTCTACCTTCCTGACTGAATGGCCCCTGGATCCCCAATTCCCAGATCCGCTGCTCTGGCAGGTGCACATACATAGTGAGTAGGCCAGATCTCCCTGTTCCCCCCCCACACACACACACCTCCCAGTCCCCTAGTCCTGGTATCCCTGCTGGTGATTTGGTTGGCCCGGTCTCTACATGCATGCTGCAGAGCAGGCCTTTTGCTCTAGTTTACTGATTGACCAGCCCCTGGGGTGCCAAATCCCTATTCCCCTGCTCCAGAAGGTACGCTCATAATGAGCAGACCAGAGCTCCTGGTTAGTTCCCCACCTCCCAGTTCCCAGGCCTCAGTACCTCTGCTGCTGGCTTGGGGTGGCCTAGTCCTTGCCTATGTGCTGTGGAAGCAGGACTTTTGCTCGGGTTTCCTGACTGACCGACCCCTTGGTCCCCAAATACCTATTATCCTATTAGCAGAGGGTACACCAGCCACTGTGGGACCTGGCCTCTTGCTGCTGGCTCCCCAGATTCCTGGCATCTGGGTCCTCAACACCTGACCCCCTTGGGCTGAAGAATGCATGTAAGTAGAGTTAGTAGGCCAGAACTCCCAGTTCCCCAGGTAACTTTGATTTACTTTCAATCTCTACAATCTGTGCATCTGCAGTTATAAATCCATCATACACCAATACAGTTCACATTTTAAAAAGAACAATTGAGCTGAAGAGATGGCTTAGTGGTTAAGGCACTTGCCTATGAAGCCTAAGGACCCGGGTTCAAGTCCCCAGTACCCACGTAAGCCAGACACACAAGATGGCACATGTGTCTGGAGTTCATTTGTGGTGGTTAGAGGCCCTAGCACGCCCATTTTCTCTATCTGCCTCTCTCTCTCTCTCTCTCTCTCTCTCTTTCTCTCTCAAATAAATGAATAAAGAATACTCACTGAAGATCCTACAAGAACAGATACTTGCTTGTCCCTCAATATAATAAGCTTTTCCCAAAAATGGGTAGACCACAACACACACACACATACAAAAAAAAAAAAAAAAATGAGAAAACTCAGAGATATTCACCTAGGATTCCCAGTCCCACAAAGGTAGCCTCCCATGAAATCAGAGAGAAAACAACAGAAACTGCATCCCCAAATGAAAACACGAAAAGCGATGGTATCTTAATCAAAAGAATTGCTGAAGTGGAAGCAAGCCATCAAAAACCAACAATCACATAAAGGAAATTGAGCAGAACTTTCCCTTAGAGCACTCATTTTTGCCACTAGACTTAACTGAAGAAAACCAAAGAAGCCTCAAAAGAGATATAAACGAATTAAAGGTGAGTCAACAAATAGAGGACCTCAATAACCAGCTGGTTAAGCTTAATGCCGACATGATCAAACGCAAGAATGAATTCCAGAAAACATCAAGAAAACCAGACCTCAAACTGAAATCATACCTCAAAAAAAATAAAAAGTAAAGACACAATGCAAAATAACACAACAGGAAAAAAAAAAAAAAAAAACAGAGCTTTTAAAAACCTCTGTAGACCCCCTCACTAGCAGGGTCACTCATATGGAAGACAGAAACTCTGAAATGGAAGACAAGACAGACGAAATTTACTGGGAGTCCAAAAACTTTACTAACTTCAAAAAACCATGCAAACAGAATACAAGGAAACTGTGGAACACCCTAAAGCGACCAAACATCCAGATCACGGGTACACCATAAGGAAAGGAAATCCAGGCCAGAGGCATAGAAACATATTCAACAAAATTATTTTAGAAAATTTTCCCAATCTTGCAAAAGAAGCCCATCTAGATAAAAGAAACTCACAGAACACCAGACAGGACCAAAGAAGAAACTCACCAAGGTACATCATAGTTAAAACTCTTAACAAAAACAAAGACAGAGTGTTAAAAGCAACAAGAGAAATAACTAACTACATACAAAGGCAATGTCTTCAGAATAACCTCAGATTTCTCAATGGAAAGCATGAAAGCCAGAAGGGAATGGAATGGAACACTTCAAATCTAAAACACTGTGGCTTCCAACCTAAACTACTGTACTCAGAGAAAGTATCCTTCATAGTAAATGGTGAAAAGAAAATGTTCCATGAAAAAAAAGTCAACTCTATGATTACATGAACACAAAGCCAAACCTACAGAGAATACTTCAGGGAATATTCCACACAAGAGTCACACAACCAATCTCAAAAGCCTACAAGAAAAAGATTGCAAGAACTAAAACTAGAGTAGGCTCAAAAAAAAGTACAAAGCACAAGAAAGCACCAAACCATGAAGCATTCCATCATGGCAGGGATTAAACTGACCCTCACCGTTATAACCTTAAATATTAATGGTCTTAACTCACCCATAAAAAGACACAAATTAACAGAGTGGATCAGAAAAATGGAACTTTCTATCTGCTATCTTCAAGAAACCTACCTCACTATGAAAAACAAACACCTCCTTAGGGGGAAAGGATGAAAAATGATATTCCAAGCAAATGGAAATAAGAAACAAGAAGTTGTTGCTATGTTAATATCTGATAAAATAGACTTCAAACCAGAAGTAATCAAAAAAAAACAAAGAAGGTCACTTCTTACTCATCAATGGAATGATCAAATATGAGAACATCACAATCATAACTTAATCAGGGCCAAACACAGGTGCACTACAGTTTATAAAACAAAATCTACTTGACAACAAAACAGAAATAAACAGCAACACCATCATAATTGGGGACTTCAAGACTCCACTATCATCAATAGGTAGATCAGCCAAGAAAAAACAGAGAAATAACAGACATCAACAACACTATAGATCAACCAGACCTAATGGACATCTACAGAATTTTCCACCTCAGTTTTACAAAATACACATTCTTCTCAGCAGTCCACAGAACCTTCTCCAAAACAGACAATATATTATGCCATATAGTATGCTTCCATAAATTCAGGAAAACTGAAGTAGCTACCGGCATCATATAAGATCACAATTCTTTAAAGCTACGAATTAACAAGAGACACATCAGGAGTTCTACCAGCTCCTGGAGACTAAACAACACACTTTTAAACAATAAAGGAGTTGTGGAAGAAATCAAGAAAAGCAGTGAAAACACAACTTACCAAAATTTATGGGACACAGTGAAGGCAGAAAATTCATAAAGGAGAAAATTCATAGTGCTAAATACCTTCATAACAAAGACAGAGAGATCATAAATTAATAACCTAACTGTCCACCAAACGGTGTTGGAAAAACAAGAATACAACCCAAAGAACTCTAGACAGAAAGAATTAATCATTGCAGAATTTAAATAAATTGAAAGCTAAGAAAATTGATGAAACAAAGAGCTGGTTCTTTGAAAAACTAAATGAGATTGATAAAACCGTGGCCAATTTTGTCAAGTGAAAAAAGAGAAGTCTCAAATTAACGAAATCAAAAATGAAAAAGAGATCATAACAGAGATCAATGAAATTGGAAAAATCATCAGGACATACTTCCAAAACTGCTAATCCACAAAATTGGACAATATGGAAGAAATAGATGGATTCCTGACCCTATACCACTTATCAAAACCAAACTCAGAGCAGATTATTCTCCTAAACAAACCTATCGAGATTGAAAAGGTAATAAAAAAAAAAACTCCCAAAAAAGAAAAGTCAAGGACCAGATGGCTTCTCAGCCAAATTCTACCAATCCTTTATTAAAGAACTGAGACCAATTGTAATCAAACTTTTTCACATAATCAGAGAGCAGGGAATGCTCCCCAACTTCTTTGATGAGGCTAGCATCACCCTAATATCAAAAACAGACATACAATAAGAAAAGCTTATAGGCCTATATTCCTGATGTATGTAGATACAAAGATCCTGAACAAAATCCTCACAAACCAAATTCAACAACACATCAAATGCATTAAAATAAAAACTAGACCCACATATCTCACTTTGAACAAGTAGGCTACATCCCAGGGATGCATGGATGATTCAACATAGGGAAATACACCACATAAATAAACTTAATCACAAGAACTACATGATCATCTCAATTAATGCAAAGAAAGCCTTTGACAAAATACAGCATCATGGGCTGGAGAGATGGCTTAGCGGTTAAGTGCTTGCCTGTGAAGCCTAAGGACCCCGGTTCGAGGCTCGGTTCCCCAGGTCCCACGTTAGCCAGATGCACAAGGGGGCGCACGCATCTGGAGTTCGTTTGCAGAGGCTGGAAGCCCTGGCGCACCCATTCTCTCTCTCTCCCTCTATCTGTCTTTCTCTCTGTGTCTGTCGCTCTCAAATAAATAAATAAATAATTTTAAAAAAAATACAGTATCACTTCATGATCAAAACGCCAGAAAGGATAGGCATGGGGGGCTTATATCTCATCACAATAAAGGCTATATACAAAGCACCTAAAGCCCAAATACTTAATGGGGAAACACTCAAGGAGTTCCCATTGAAGTTGGAAACAAGACAGAAATGCTCACCACTGCTCTTTTCTAGCCCAAATGATAAGACAAGAGAAAGAGATAAAAGGGATTCAAATTGGAAAGGAAGAAGTCAATTTAGCCCTATTTGCAGATGACATGATCCTATACATGAGTGATATCTCAAAACTCCTAAAGGTTATTAATTCCTTCAGTGAAGGGGCAGGATACAAAATCAATGTACAAAAATCAGTAGCCTTTCAATATGCAAAATACAAATATACAGAGAAAGAAATCAGCAAGGCTGTCCCATTTTCAGTAGCAATAAAAAAATTAAATACCTTGAAATACACTAACCAAGATGTTAAAGACCTCCATAATAAATACATTAAAAATCCAAGAAAGAAATTGAGGAGGACATGAGAAGATGGGAAGACCTCCCATGCTCCTGGATAGGTAGAATATTGTGAAAATGTCAATTTTGCCAGAAGTAATATACAGATTTAATGCAATACCAATGAAAATTCCAGCATCATTCTTCACAATAGAAAAAAACTATACCAAAATTCATATGGAATGGCAGCAGGTGTCACATATCCAAACATATCCTCAGGGAAAAAAAAAAAAAAAATCACCTTTAGAAGTACCACTATACCTGATCTAAAGCTATATTACAAAGCCATAGTAACAAAAATACCATGATGCTGGCATAAAAACAGAAATATAGACCAATAGAACAGAACTAAATGCCTAGACTTTATGTCAAGTAACTATAACTACTTGATCTTTGATAAAGGTGCCAATAACGTAGACTGGAGAAAAGACAGCATCTTCACCAAATGGTGCTGGAAAAATTAAATGACCATAGGTAGTAAAATGAAACTAAGGCTTGGGAGGTGGCTTAGCGGTTAAGCCAAAGAGATGGCCTGTGAAGCCAAAGGACCCAGGTTCAATTCCTCAGACCCACGTAAGCCAGATACACAAGGGGCATATGCATTTGGAATTCGTTTGCAGTGGCTAGATGCCTTGACGTGCCCATTCTCTCTCCCCTCTCCCTCTCCCTCCCCCCCTCCTCTCTCTCTTCTATGTCTCTCACTCTCTGCTTGCAAATAAATAAATAAATAAAAAGAAAAATGAAACTAGACCTATATATCTCTCCATATACAAAAATCAAGTCCAAATGGATTAAAGACCTCAATGTAAGACCTGAAACTCTTCTCCTAGTGGAAGAAAAAATAGGAGGAACTCTCCATGATATAATAGTGAGGAAAGACTTCCTGAACAAAACTCCAGTAGCCCAGAAAATTTAACAAGCACTCAACCAATAGTATCTCATGAAGCTAAAAAGGTTTTGCACAGACAAATACACCATAATCAGAGCCAAGAGCCTACCCAAAGAATAGGAGAAAATCTTCTCCAGCCATACTACTGACAGAGGCCTAATATCTAGAATCTACAAAGAATTCAAAAGACTAAACAATAAAAAAAAATATAACAACCCACTCCAAAAATGGGGCAGAGAACTGAATATGGAGTTCTCAGAGGAAGACATACAAATGGCTAACACACACTTAAGAAAATGCTCAACATCCCTAACCATTAGGGAAATGCAAATTAAAACAACTATGAGATTCCACCTTACTCCAGTAAGGATGGCAATCATTAAAAAGTCAAATGACAACAAATGTTGACAAGGATGTGTAGAAAGAAGAATCCTTATTCACTGTTGGTGGGAATGTAAATTTGTACAACCACTATGAAAATCAATATGGAGATTCCTGAAAAGGATGAATATAGAGCTACCAACATACCCAGTTATTCCCTTACTGAGCAATTATCCTAAATGCTCCATGTTTCACTATAGAAATATTTGCTATACTATGTTTATAGCTGCTCAATTCATAATGGCTAAGAACTGGAATCAACCCAGATGCCCATCATTGGATAAGTGGATAACAAAGTTGTGGTACATTTATACAATGGAATTCTACTCAGCAGTAAGAACAAAATGATAGTATGAAATTTGCAGAAAAATAGAAAGACTTGGAAGAGATCATACTCAGCAAACTCACACAATCACAGAAAGATAAACATGGTGTGGGCTCAGTCATCTGTGGTTCCTAACTTGGACCAGCTTGAGTTGCTAACACAGCTCACAAGGTAACGCAAGGCCCAAACAACAGGGAAGGAAGGGTTGGGGGGGCGGGGGGAGGAAAAACAAACACAAACCTAAATCTAAAAGGAACTGGTACCAGAGGAACCTTTATCCTCGGAAACAGACTAAAAGATGTAACCCTCAACAGGAGTAAGGAAGGAGCACTTGAAAAGCAGGGCCCTGGAGAGGGTAGGATGAAGCCTAAGCTTAGAAAATATTTTTGTCTTTGGCCTGTAACTCCCAGTACCAGAAATCAGTTGTTATCCATAATGAGCTGTTGATCAGAAAGACCTACAAGGTCCCCATAAAAAGATAGGCTTCTGTCAAAACACTGGGTTACCCACCTGAGACAAAAAGTAAGACCCTATTGTTGAAGACATCATGTGCTGCTGACACAGAGCATGAAGAGACCTGGCTGGAATCCAGAAGAGAGCCAGTTCACAGACAGCCCATCTAGTGCAAGAAAGTGCTACACGAGCTACTGGGGGAAAGTGGCTAACAACATTCTGAACAACCAGAGGTTTAGGCTACTCAGAAGCAAATACGGTGACAGGAATTTCATGCCAGTACAATAGAGGCACACAGCCTCCGTGGGATTGGCTAAGCTCAGTGAGAAGGAATCCATACCTGGAATTGAGAACCTCATCAAAATCCTATGGAGACAAAGTTTATGCTCTCCAGTGTCAAGCTCTACTAGTCTGTGGCTAAAAGAGGGGTTACATACACCAAATTCTCCCTAAACTAATAATAATCCCATTTAAACTATGCTGACTTCACTCTCTGTTGGAGAATCCGTTTTTCTTTTTCAAAAGATACTGAGACCCAAGGAGATAAACTAACCCTCACAGTTCAGCCAAGCCACAGAAAAATTGGGGAGACAAGCAAGAGTGTTGTTGCCATGGGGAACCTGACAATCAGTGCCAGGGTGAAGAAAACATACCTTGAGGAGACTCAACACTTACTTGAGCAGAGATCCAGAGGCTTCTAAGCGTTCATCACTTAAGTAGACTTAAAACTCATCCACCACAGCTCAGAGAATTTTGCAGAAGAGGGAGTGGAAAGATTGTAAGAGCCACAGGTTGAGACATTATGCCAACAGGCATTGCCTTCCCCCAAAAAACTGACTGCTGCTCCCACAATGCATCATCCTCAACCCCATGGGGAATACCTGAAACTGAGGACAGTCCCTAGCAGTATGGGAGCAGGGATGAAGAAACAGGAGGTACTAACACATGATGTATACCTACAAAATATGTTGTTAATAATAATAAATAAATAAAATGTAAAGATACGTAAAATATGCTCATCATAGTATTTAAATAGAAAAATCTCCTAAAATTTGAAAGTAAAGCTATAGGGATCAAAAGATGGCTCAGTGATTAATGGCAATTGCTTGCAAAGCATGCCAGCCCTGGTTCAATTCCCCAGGACCCACTTGTAAAGCCAGATGCAACAAAGTGGCACATCATCTTGAGTTCATTTGCAGCAATAAAATACCCCCACACACTCACATTCATATTCTCTTGCTTTGCTTGTAAATAAACAAAAAAAAAGGTCTTTTTAACAAAAAGTAAGACTACAGTGTATTTTTTATAGTGATATTAGGAACTGGTCTTTGAAACGAAAACCAGGAGTAGAAAGTACAAACTGTTATGAAAAGGCTTTACCTGTATGGGCTCCATCTACATCTCTAGCTAGGCTGACCCAAACTCAGCCCACACACATCTTCTTTCCTACCACTAGAACCCATCTCTAGCTAAGAGATGAGAGGTGGAGCAAGTTACATACAGATGATCATCACCTAGAGTTCCTCAGGTATCATAGGCTATACAGTTGGCACTGCCACCTACACTGGCACTTGCCTTACTCCCAGCTACACCACAGGGTAAAAGGAAGTGTCTGAGCCCAGGCATTTGTGCCAGCCTATCATAAGACATCTCTTTTAAAAAGGGGGTAAGGTCCAAAAAAAAAAAAAAAAAATGCCGGGCATGGTGGCACATGCCTTTAATCCCAGCACTCGTGAGGCAGAGGTAGGAGGATCGCCATGAGTTCAAGGCCACCCTGAGACTCCATAGTGAATTCCTGGTCAGCCTGGCTAGAGTGAGACCCTACCTCAAAAAAACACAAAAAAGGGGGGGGGGTTGGAGGTAAGGTGCTGGAGAGATGGCTCAGTGATTAAAAGTACTTGCTAAATTTGATGGCCTAGGTTCACAAAGTAGAGCATGCATCTGGAGTGTGTTTGCAGTGTCAAGAGGTCCTCGCATGTCCATGCTCTCCTGCGTGCGTGCGTGCATGCATGTGTGCTCTCTCTCTCTCTCTCTCATAAATTCATACATATGACAAAAAATATTAAAAAGAACCTGAACCTGAACATGGTGTGACAGATGAGTTCATGGTCAGCCTAGGGCTACAGGGTGAGTTCCAGGTTAGCCTGGGCTACAATGAGACACTACCTCAAAAATTCAATAAAATAAAATAAAATGGATAGTGACTCAGAAGATGACTCAGCGGGTAAAATGCTGGCCTCTCAAATTCAATCCCAAGCCCCAGTAAAATGCAGAAGCCATAGTGGGTTTCTGTACCCTAAGCAAGCTAACCCTGATAGCAAGAAAAGAGACAGAATTCCCCAAGTGTGAGGCCTACAGAGCAAAGAACAGCAAAGCAGAATACAGAGTGAGAACTCCTGCCTCAGGGGAAGACTCTCCTCAAAGTTGCTCCCCCGATCTCCATATACACACCAAGATTTTCACGGCATGAGTGTGTGTGCGCGCACAGATATAATGTTTTTGTTTTTCTTCATTTATGGGTTAGACATTCTAAGCAATGCCTGAAGTCATGTGTTTAATCCACAACCTTAAAAAATTATAAAATCAGTGAACAGAACAGGAATCCAGGAGTCTATACTGATAAATAAGCAGGCAAAATAATGAGGGAAAAGAAAAACTTGTTACCTTGGGTCAACTAATAAATATAAATAAAATACTGGAATCCCCCCCCAAAAAAAAAATGTTTGGCAAATATCAGGGTCATAAGTTATTCAGACAATTATCAGTAGATGCTAAATTTGGTAGGCGAAAGAAAATTTGATGAGAAACAGACTATTTACATATATTTATAGTTTCAAAATGTTACCTTAGAAAATGTTTATTTACCATTGAGTGACAAGACACAATCTTTTCACTTTATAGTAGAGAAATCTGACAAGCATTCTCTTCATCATAGGGCCAAAGTCCTTACTAATGGAAGAAATCAGTACCAATATGAAACACTGAGATGAGTTATTTCTGTGGTATTCAAAGTGCAAAAACCATGAGAAAATACCAGACACAGATAAACTTAACCAAGGAACACTGACAAACTGTGTGGTGTGTGTGCTTATCACAAATGTCAAGGTCATAAAAGATTAAGAAAGACTAAGCATTCCAGATTAAAGTGGAATGAAGAAAAATGGTTCACATAATCATAATTAGTTCCTGGACCTTTAAAGGATGTTCTTGGGGGCTGGGGAGATTGCTTAGTGGTTAAGGTGCTTGCCAGCAAAGCCAAAGGACCCAGATTCAATTCCCCAGAACCCACGTAGAGCCAGATGCACAAAGTGGTGTGTGCATCTGGAGGAGGGAAAGAGGGAGGGAGGAAGGGAGGGAAGGAAGGAAGGAAAACATTGAGCCAGACATCATGACTCACACCTACAATCCTAGCACTCGGGAAGCAGAAAGATTGCCCTGAGTTCCAAGCCAGCCTGGGCCACATCTGTCTCAGAGAGGGAAGGAGAGAAGGAGGGGAAAAAAAGACTCATTGAAACACCACACAATAATAGGAAATCACATTTATAACTCATTCCCAAATGACTCAAAACTGCTAACAAAAAGGCATATGGGTGAAAGGTATACTGGAGCTATTTCTACAAATTTTATATAAATCTGAAATTACTTCCAAAGTTATAAAACAAAAGGAATGAGAAGGCAAACAGTTCTATAATCTAGTCCTAATTAACTGGCAAATCAACTACTAGCGAGGGAGCTGAACTCTCTGGGCTGTCGCTGAGTCCCATAGACTCACTGCATAGTCAGAGCTGGATCTCTACTGCTAGAAAGGCTCCTCATTAGTCATTTGGTTTACACAAAGGTGCCAAATGGACCTTTGTTTTGGTTTTTTTAAGTAGGGTCTCACTGTAGTCCAGGCTGCCCTGGAATTCCAAATGGCCTCGAAGTCATAGCAAGGCTCCTACCTCTGCCTCCCAAGTGCTGGGATTAAAGGTGTGTGCCACCACATCCAGCCCTGGACTATCTTTCAGTAGATGTGTTCAGCTGACTACATGTCCATCTATTTAAAAGACTACAAATCTCAAGTTTCATCTACCATAACACATGAAATTTGACTTCTGGTAGACTCTAGGTCTTAATTAGGAAGACAAAATACTAAAGCTTCTAAGAATAATGTGAAGTTATCCACCTAACCTTCAAAGAGAATTCAAATAGTATATTAAAAAGCATCAACTATAAAAGACTAATAAATTTGCTTTCATTAAGATAAACTTTTTCACAGCTGGAGAGATAGTGTAGTGGTTAAGATGCTTGCCTATGAAGCCTAAGGTCCTAGATTCAATTCACCAGTACCCACCTAAGTCAGATGCACAAGGTAGAGTATGTCTGGAGTTCACTTGCAATGGTTAGAGGCCCTGGCCCACCCCATCCCCCCACCCCCTGCTTCTCTCTCTCTCAAATAAATAAACACAAAAATCTTTTCTACTCCTCAAATAAGGAATATGAAAGGATATCTGTAACACACATATCTAAAAAATGATATGAATAAAGAATATATAAGAAGCCCACAAGTCAATAATAAATAGAAAATAAATTCTAAAACAATGTAGGTTTTTTTTTAATAGGGAAGAAATGCCAACTAGCACTTAACAACAGAGGCAACCCTAATGGTAACAGGCAAATGGCACTATCAACAGACACATGATGTTTCAGGCACCTTCCTAGTCACCAGGGAAATGGAAATTAAAACTACACTGAACTACCACCAAAATACCCAGCACGTAATAGCCAACATTTTCAAAGCTGAAACTGAAAATATTAACAAGAACGTTGAAAGCTCCCATAAACTGCTGATGGGAGATACATTGATAGGTACTTGACACTATGAATTAATACTGAGAACATGATAATTTATGGCCCAACAATTCCAATCCCAGGTACATTGCCAACAGAAATGTGCATGTGCAAGAATATTCATAGCTGTATTTTTTTTCAATAACCCCAAACTGAAAATAAGCCAAGTTACAGTCTATTTATACAATGAATAACAATGAAATATAGCTTTAAACACACATACTAGTGTGAAAAAAATAAACTATCAAAGAGCAGAACATAAGTCCAAAAACATGCACAACTAATGAGTCAGAATTCAGAGTGGCAGTGTCCACTGGACTTGCTTTGCCCACAGAAGGAAACAGGCAGGAGAGATACTTTTGAGGCAATGGTAAAGCATTTCACAGCATAAAGCTTTATCAAGCTATACACTATAATTTGTACAGTTCCATGGTATAATACTGTATTTTAAAAGCTTGCCAAAATAATCTATTCCTTTTTGTCAGCATGCTACAATAGTGGAAATACATCTTCACTGGGTTTTCAGGCTTTCCTGTTCTCTTGCTTTAACTCTTGCTGATATTTCCTGCTAGAGTCACCTATAGCAGAAGACCCAGAGTTCAGTGCACAACTGCTCCTGTTTACATGAAATGTCTGAAGAATCACTGCACTGCACTCCCAATGCCACTGCCACCAGTCCTATAGGGAAACACACAGAGCATTAAACACATGGTTTTCTTTATTAACCAACTATGGCAATGATCACCTTGCTTCTAGTATCTTCTGCCTGCCATTCATGTGTCAAACTCAATAACCTAAAGTGCTATGTTTAAATCCATCATCCACTTTCTAGCAAATATTTAGTCCTCCAAACTACAGAAAATAAATCTGATAAAAATAAAGCTGGTATTTGAATCTTCCAAACCATTCACGCCCTATCTACATCTTTAGTCTTATTTCCTACTAGTCACTTGTATACACTAATTAAAAATCATCACAAATCAGCTGGGTGTGGTGGTACACGCCTTTAATCCCAGCACCCGGGGGGGGGGGGGGCAGACGTAGGAGGATCACCATGAGTTCAAGGCCACCCTGAGACTACATAGTGAAATCCAGGTCAGCCTGAGCTAGAGTGAGACCCTATCTCAAAAGTAAAAAAAAATAAAAATAAATTTTAAAAAACAAACAAAAAAAATCATCACAAATCCTTTTCGTTTTTACCAAACCCCTTGTCCAGATTCCTGTTCCCATGCCGTTTTTCACCACACTATTCCTTCAACCTAGAATATTCTTTCCTCCATACTTGGCTATTCTTCAATCAAGGTTCATATCTTATTTCAGTCCATGTGATCATTAACTATAATAGTAACAGCTTTTATTACTCACTTGGTACTTAATGTTTACCATCAAGTCAAGTCATATGTTCATGTATAAGGCTATAAAATCCTCACAAATACAGAAAAAAGTTTTATACCTCTTAAGTAAAAGCAAATGCTTAATAGTGTAGTACTTACTAATGATCAACCAGGAATGAAGTTTTAAAAATTACAAAAGGAGACCTTATCTCTTATCAATCTCAAACTAAACAAATTGCATTTCTTCTTTATTGGGGTAATATATTGACTTACGCTTACTTAATGAATAATGTAATGAGCTGAACAGAAGCAAAATGCCTGGTCTTTAGGAAACTCCTTGGGAAAACAGACTATGTCTACTGAGCACAGGTCAGAAAGAAGCTATGTGTATGATCTGAGGATGAGTATAGCAGACTGCAATGACACAACTATGGAGTGACTGTCAGTAGCAAGTGGTTTTTGTTTGGCTTTTTTTTCCTTACTCCATCATAAAAATGCCTAATAAGATACTAATATTGATCAGAAGAACCCGTTATTACCAAATGACCAAATGGCATGTCTCTTATGGGAGAAACCAACTACTCTCTAATAGGACTGGAGGCCTATTCCAACGGAGGGAATACATGCCTGGTACTGAAAACCTAATCAAAAGCCTATGGCAAGGGAGGTCATGAGCCCTAGGAGTTAAACACCTGCTCTTGTCTGACTAAATGCATATATTATGCTCACCAAACTGCCCTGTAAGCCCTTTTCTTTATGTTCATACCCATATATTAATGCTACTCTCACTTTTGGTTAGAGAAGCTTCTCTTTTCAGATGGCAGTGATGTTGGGATGACTCAGAAGGCAACATGATGCTGAGAAGAAGTGACAGAGGAGTGCTCAACACTGAAATATTTCTATCACACCTTCCAAGACTCAGGGTTCATTACAGAAGAGGTGGCAGAAAGAATATAAGAGACAAATACAATTGTTCAGAAAGAAACTGGCCTTGATACACACGACCTCACAATTCCTAGCACTGCCTTCACAAGACCCTCATAATAGGAGAAAATATGATGACATCAAAATAAGAGAGAGACTAACTGAGAGAAGGAGGGGATATGATGGAGAGTGGATTTGTGAAGGGAAAAGTGGGGGAGGAAATTATCATAGTTTATTGTCTATAACTATAGAAGTTGTCAATAAAAAAAGTTTAAAAAAGAATTTTTTATTAATAAGTTAACAAATGAATGAGTAAATAGATACATGAGTAAGACTAAACAATGGAAGCTCAGTAACTTGATGTTATCAATTAATGCACTGTCTAATACAAGATTGTCTCTTCCCAAAGATAATGGAACATTTAATGATAGTGGTAGTATATACAATCAAAATAACTTTTAAAAACTTTTTATGAGCTAAAAATTAAAACAGTCATCTATTTTAGCATTTTGCATGTTTAGTTTTTTTTTTTTTTACAGATTTTTATGTTTCTTAATAAACTTCAATATAAATGGTCTAAACTTGGCTATGCAGATTGTTCAGTTGGTTAAGTGCTTGCCTTAAAGCATAAGGACCTGTGTTCACTCCCAAAACCCACAGTAAAAACAGCAGGTGTGGTGGCCTATGTTTGTAATCCCAGCTGAAACAGCTGAATCTGTGGGGTGCACTGGCCAGCCAGCCTAGCCTAACTGGTGAGCTATAGGCCAAAGAAAGACCCTGCTCAAAAATGGTGAATGGAACATCTGAAGTTGTCCTCTGACCTTTTTCTGTACCCCCACAAACATATGAACAGTAAGAATACACACACACACACACACACACACACACACAAGTTCAAGGGTTGGAGAGAAGGCTTAGCAGTTAAGGTGCTTGCCTACAAAGCTAAAGGACCCTGGTTCGATTCCCCAAGACCCACAAAAGCCAAACCCACAATGTGACAGATGCATCTGGAGTTTGTTTGCAGTGGCTGAAGGCCCTGGCACACCCATATTCATTCTTTCTTTCTCTCTCTCTCAAATAAATAAAAATATTTTTTAAAAGTTCTACATTGAGTATCAGCCATTTATAAAATTTTACAGTAACAAGCAAAATATTAATAAGATGCCTAAGGGATCATGTTATAATTTTGTATTAAACTTAAAAAGGGCAACTTAATCGCTAATATTATATAATATAGATATTTTAAAAAGAGACCTTAATCATTTCTATCTTTACTTTAGCAGAATCATATTTCCTGTGCTTAATAGGCATGATGTGTCTTGACAGTATTTTTATAGATTTATAGTAAATGTTAAAAACAACTGTGATGACTTTGCTGCTCTGTCACCTTCTTCAGCTTTTGTGCGTGTTTGCACTACTAAAGTGTGACTATATGACTCACCTGCTACACAAATAACACAGAGAGACTATCACATCCTGCTCACAAGAAAACAGAAGGAAACAGCAGGTGCCATACCTGGATTGTTGTTAACGTTACTTTTGGGTGGTTTCTGAACAGGCTTGGGAAGCGTAGATTCAGTCAAAGCTTTATTAGCAACAGCTTGTTGGGCCTTCTTTATGCTGCTCCCTTCGGATTCCCATGTCTGCTCACCAAGACTCAGCTGCACTGAGAACATCTTAGGAAAACAGACAAAGAGAACATTACAAAAGTTTTCAGGAAAAGAAATTGGTCGTCTCAGAAAAAATAATTATGCCACAGAATCAGAATCTTGGCAGAAGTACCTCAGAGATCATTTGCCACAAAAACCCCATTCTACCTAGTAATACAGTTTTAAGAGACTGTACCAAGTTGTTCTTCCTGTCAAACAGCTAACAGCAGCTCTACCTAGATATTGCAAATAGATTTTTTTAAAAATCTGGCTGGAAAGATGGCTTAGCAGTTAAGAAACTTGCCTGCAAAGCCTAAGGACCAGTTTGATTCCTCAGTACCCATGTAAGCTAGATGCACAATGTGGCACATAAATCTGGAGTTTGTTTGCAATGGCTAGAGGTCCTGGGTAAATATGAAAAAATATCTTCCCACATTGTTCAGGTCATTTAAATGGTCCTCAGAAAAGTAAAGTAAAAACAGAACTATAAGAGAAGCCAAAAGTCCTTGACACAATACACTTTTATAAAATCTAATGTCTTAAGTGGTATATGTAACACAATGTAATAATTAATGTTTCCATCAACCCTACTAAACGCTTATGACCAAGAAACTCAATTCCCCCAATGAGCAACTTCTATCCATCTTAACCTCAAACATATTTCTCAAATCTTCCTCCCCTTCTGCCAGTGACACTACACTGGACCCAGCCTTTGCCATATTTACTTAGTTGTAATGACACCGAATGATTGCTGTTAATTCATCTTTCTGCCAGGAGCACTGCTATACACCTGTAACCCCAGCATTCATGAGGCTAACATTTTTCCATCAAAAAACAAATCTAAAATCCAAACAACTCCATTACCTTAATAAACCTTCAACTGTTACCATGGAAGACTGTTCAGTAGTTGAAGGTGCTTACAAAGTTCTACACAGACATTCTCATTTCACATCTTACAATCCATTCATACCCTATTTCCATATAAGCCTCCCCCAAAAAACTAAAAGGTCGAATTATAGGATAAGTAGACTTCTTACTGCTGTGCAATATTAACATAAAAGTATTTTTATTACAAAAAATAAAAATGTGCCAGGCATGGTAGAGCATGCCTTTAATCCCAGCACTCAAAAGACAAAGGTAGGAGGATCACCATGAGTTACAGGACACACTGAGACTACATGGTGGATTCCAGGTCAGCCTGACCTAGAGGAAGAACGTGCCTTGAAAATAAATAAATAAATAAATAAATAAATAAATAAATAAATAAATAAATAAATAAATAAGTATCTTTGCAAGCTGGAGAGATGGCTTAGCAGTTAAGCGCTTGCCTGTGAAGCCGAAGGACACCGGTTCGAGGCTCAATTCCCCAGGACCCACGTTAGCCAGAAGCACAAGGGGGTGCACGTGTCTGGAGTTCGTTTGCAGTGGCTGGAGGCCCTGGCATGCCCATTCTCATTCCCTCTCCCTCTCTCTCTCTCTCTCTCTCTATTGCTCTCAACTAAATAAATAAAAATGAACAAAAATTTTTTAAAAAAAATACATATCTTTGCAAAAGGTGATAAGGTAGAAAATAACTTAATCCAATTAGAATAAAGTTAGAATTATCAATATTCCTAGCAACTAACATTCTATACTTCCAGATATGACCCAATGAAAAAACTATCTATCAACAACTATGTTCTATTCTTGGCTAATCATTTCTATCCTGAATCTAGTCATGGAAGAAACAATTAGATTTTGATTATTGGATATTCAATAAGACAACCAGCCTAGACTCCAGAGTGACAGTGCCATAAAAGGAAAAAATTTTAAAGATTTAACAGATATGAAAAATATGATAAAGTAAAATATATGATCCTTGTTTCAATTTGTAATGTGAACTAAGAAAGAGAAATACATTTACTGAATAACTGCAGAAACTTGATCATGGACTATACTTAAATGTATCCCCCAAAAGTTTCTGTGTTGGAAATGTAATATCTAATGCAATGGTGGTGACAGGCATTTAAGGGGAGTAAATCAGCCAGGCATGGAGGCGCACACTTTTAATCCCAGCACTCGGGAGGCAGAGGTAGGAGGATTGCCATGAGTTCAAGGCCACCCTGAGACTACACAGTGAATTCCACGTCAACCTGAGCTACAGTGAGACCCTACCTCAAAAAAATTTTTTTAAAAGGAGTAAGTCATAGGGTTCTGCTCTCATAGACGTATTATCATCACAGAAGTGGATTCTTATAGAGAGATTGGACTTGCTACAAGATCAAGTTCAGCAGTCTTACTATCAATCACTTGCCCACCTGGCTCCATCTATGGGATGACACAGCAAGAAGGCTCCTGCCACATACAATCTCTCAATCTAAGACTTCCCACCTTCTGACCTAAATAGTCTTTTCTTTATAAATTACTCAGTCTCTGGCTTTCAGTTGCAGCAGGAGCAGACTAAGAAAAACTATATACTAAATAGTGTATCTAGTGAAGATTAGTTCTTGAATAGTGGTAGCATTGTAGTTACACAAGTCTTTAGTCTTAGAAGATTGATATATACAAGTGTTGAAATATAAATTGTTATCATTGCTGAAATTTTCTTAAGGAAAAGGTAAAGGCCTCTATAGAGAAAGCAAGACATAAAGTAACATGACATATGTTGATTAGTGAATCTAAAAGATACATAAATTCCACACTCTTCAACTTTCCTGTAGGATTGCAATTGTTCAAAATGCAATTAGAAAATATCATCATTTAAAATGCAAAATATGCACACACCTATTAGAAGTTACTATCTTGTTGAAATTATAGTTTCACTACTTTTAATCTGATTTTAATTCTTCAAAGTTTTGGTATTTAGCAAAACAGTGTGTCAAAAGATGAGAAAATTTAAAGACTGTACATTATACAATATATATCTGACCTATATGTAACATATATCTCACACAGTATATAATATATCTCATACACTCAAAAACAGAAGCTCTAATATGAATACTAGATCTTGAGATTCTGATGTCTCCAAGCCTCTCCTCTCCTAAAGAATAATCACATACATCCACTGCACACTGGCTATTTCCATAAAGTACAAAGAAACACAATCACATCAAATATCATCTCTTCCACTCCACCTCCCCCACCATCAGTTCACACTATAGAATGTTCCATTCATTATTCTCCCAACAGTTCCAGTTCAAAAGCTCAATAGATGCTTTATGTCTCCCTATTTAATAGAGCTACTCAAAAAATCTGCCAAGCAGGTGGCCATTCAGGAAATAAAGGAACAGACTTTAGTAACAACACACAAGAAACATGTCCTATTATAGTCTAAATGTTTGTGTGTCGTTGTCCCCCAACACACATAAGAAATCTTATATTGAAGCCCTATCCCTAAACATGACAGAATTTGGGAAAGACTATAAAGCAGTAACCAGGTTTAAATAAGGTTATGAGAGTTGGTCTCCATGATAGGATTAACCTCATACAAAGAGAAAAATCCAGACCTCTCCATCTTCCTCTACTGTACTCAGGGCATGGCAAGAAGACAGTACCTGTGAGTTAGAATGAGCCCAGAAACCAGATGAGTGAGCACCCAAATCAGGATACTCCCCATGTGCCAGAACTTTGAGAAACAGATTTCTGTGAAGTTGTCTAGTCAGTGGTATTTTGTTAAAGTAGCTTGAGCTAAACCATGGTCCTTAAAAAACTGTTTGGAGGGCTGGAGAGATGGCTTAGCGGTTAAGCACTTGCCTGTGAAGCCTAAGGACCCTGGTTCGAGGCTCGGTTCCCCAGGTCCCACGTTAGCCAGATGCACAAGGGGGCGCACGCGTCTGGAGTTCGTTTGCAGTGGCTGGAGGCCCTGGCGTGCCCATTCTCTCTCTCTCCCTCTATCTGTCTTTCTCTGTGTCTGTCACTCTCAAATAAATAAATAAATTTAAAAGAAAAGAAACTGTTTGGAGCTGGGCATGGTGGCACATGCCTTTAATCCCAGCACTTAGGGAGGCAGAGGTAGAAGGATCGGGAGGCAGAGGTTGGAGGACTGCTGTGAGTTCAAATCCATCCTGAGATTACATAGTGAATTCCAGGTCAGCCTGATCTAAAGTGAGACCCTACCTTGAAA
Organism: Jaculus jaculus; assembly: GCF_020740685.1. NCBI lineage: Eukaryota > Metazoa > Chordata > Mammalia > Rodentia > Dipodidae > Jaculus > Jaculus jaculus. Next base: position 144,258,140 of record NC_059103.1, read on the forward strand.
AACAAAAACAAATAATAATAATAATAAACAGTTTGGAAAGCTCCCTCAACAGAAGAGAGAAAAGGAGACAGAAAACATTTACATAAATACACCTGAAAACTTTCCAAATTTGATGAAAGATATGAAACTATATATCCAACAAGCTCAAATAAATTCCAAGCAAGATCCTCAGAAAAACCCATGCCGATAAACATTATAAAACATTAAACAGATTAAACAATGAGTACCTCTCAACAAGCAGGCAGAGATACTTGGGGAGGGAAAGAATCTGATTGGTACAGTTATTACCTTATAATATTAATTTACGTCCATCTTTCAGGGACTAAGAGGAGGACTCAGTAAAGTACTGGCCACTTAAGCATGAGGGCCAAACTTTGCATCTCTAGGAGCATCTATAATCAGGGCTGCAACAGCAGAGATAGGAGGATGCCTGGGGCTTGCTGAAATCACAGGAGCTCCAGGTTCAGACACGTAACTAACTAACTAACTCTCTCTCTCCAAAGAGAAGAAACTCTACTTCTCATCAAGAAATACAAAGAAACAGCAAAGAATGGCCTATCCAGAGGAAGGAAAACTGATAGAAAATCTTCCCGAGAAAGCCCAGACATGAGACATACCAAACCAAATGTCTTATAAATGCTCCAAGACTGAAGGAAATTATACACTAAAATTAGGGGTTAGAGAGATGGGGCAGTGATTAAAGGTGGTTGCTTGCAAAGCCTGAGGGCCTGGGATTCCCCAGCACCCACATAAAGCCAGATACAAAGCAACACCTGCGTCTGCAGTTCATTTGCAGCAACAAGAAACCCTGGCATTTCCATACACATACACACACACACTTGAAATTCTGAAGCTGAGGGCTAAAAGATGGTTTAGTGGTTAAAGTGTTTGTCTGCGAAGCCCAAGGACCCATGTTCAACTCTCCAGATCCCATATTAGCCAGACACACAAAGGTGAGGCAAGTAAAAGATCACACATGCCCATTAGGTAACACAATCATCTGGAGTCCAACTGCAGTGATTGAGGCCCTGATGCACCAATTCTCTCTCTCTCTCTCTCTCCCCCCCCCTCTCAAAAAGGAAGAAATAAATTGTTAAGCTGAAAATAACAATAATGAAAATTGAAAAAGTCACTACAAAAGTTCAATAGCAGGGGCTGGAGAGATGTCTCAGCAATTAAAGGCATTTGCTTGCAAAGTCTACACCCCCAGTTCAATTCCCCATGTAAAGTCAAATGCATCTAGAGCTCATTTGCAACAGCTGTAGGCCCTGTTTTGCTCACTCGCACTCACACTCTCTCTCAAATAACTAAACATTTAAAAAAAAAAATTCAACAGCAGATAACAAACAGAAAAGACTGGAAAAAAAAAATCAGTGACCTTGACTACAAGCCAATTTTGGAATTACGGAGTCTGGGCACCAAAAAGGAGGAGGAGGAGAAAGAGAAGAAGGAGGGGGAGGAGGAGAAGAAGAAAAAAATAGAAGAAAAAAAATAAAACATGGTATGGTGATACATATCTGTAATACAAACACTTGGTAAGAAGAGACAGAAGGATTGATCAGTGCAAGTTTGAAGCCAGCCAGGGTTATACATCAAGACCCTGTCTCAAACAAGGGAGGGAGGGAGAACAAACAAAAGCAAATCTGACAGAATCTAAGAATTCTAGAGTATCAGCAAGTGAACCATCATTCTCATTATCAGTTTCACAAGAAATAGAGAAAAAGAGGCAGAAACATTTGAAGAAATATCACTGAAAACTTTATATTTTATAACTTTAATTAAAGACATGAACCTAGGGCTGGAGGGATGGCTTAGCGGTTAAGCACTTGCCTGTGAAGCCTAAGGACCCCAGTTTGAGGCTCGATTCCCCAGGACCTACATCAGCCAGATGCACAAGGGGGCGCATGCATCTGGAGTTCATTTGCAATGGCTGGAAGCCCTGACATGCCCATTCTCTCTCTTTCTCTCTCTCTCTCTCTGCCTCCTTCTCTCTCTCTGTCACTCTCAAATAAATAAAATAAGAATGAACAAAAAAAAAAAGATATGAACCTATATATCCAAGAACCTCAACAAATTTCAATCAAAATGATTTATAAGATATAGTAGAATAGAACCAGTGAAAGACAAAGAAAAATATTGTATCAAAAAAAAAAAGTCAGGCATGTTGGCATAAACCTGTAACCCCAGCACTCTGGAGCTGAGGCAGGAGGATCAACATTTAAAGACAGCCTAGGCTATATAGAAAGACCTCTATCTCCAAAGAAAGGGAAGACAACTTTGTACAGCTCAAATATCTCTGGTCTGCCATAAGTATTCACCCAACTGATGAAATTAATCTTTGTACAATAAACCCTACAAACCAATTCCACACTATGGATCAACTACCAAGTGTGTTGATACACTCAGAAGGCTGACGCAGGAGGACTGCCAATTCAAGACCAGACTAGGCTATAGAGAAAGACTCTACAAAAATTTAAAAAAAACCTCTACAAAATATGGAACATTTACAGAAAAAAATCCTTTGCCTAAGCAATGTCAAAGAACAATGGGGAGAGAGAGGGGGAAAGGAATATCAGCAAACAAAAAAAGAGATAAAACTGCCAAATATAATATGGGATCCTTGCTTGGATCCTGTGTAAACAAACCACTATATAAAGACATCTCTGAGTCAATAGGGATGAGGTAAATATGGACCTCTTATCACATAATACTTAGTATCCTTAATCCACTGGGTGTAACAGTACTATCTTTTTTATAAGGACCTCATCAGAGATGTACAGAGATGTACACTTATGAGTGAACACAATTGTTCAAAAAACACTAATGGAGCCAGGTACAGTGTTACACATCCTATAATCCCAGGTAGGCAGCAGCAAGAGGATTGTGACTGAAGCAAGCCTGGGCTACAAAGCAATGTGCTAGTTCAATTTAAAAAAAAAAAAGCAAATAAAAGTTTACATTGGAAATAAGGGAAATAAACAATCTTGGCAAATTAACAGTAATGTGGATATTCCGGTTTGTGTCTGTTTTGAAAATTTATTTTAATGAAAATCTTCAAAAAAGGTTGGTAGTGCTTATAATCAGTGTCATAAAACTGAGCTTCTAAGGGTATGTTATGCATATTATTTTTTTTTTATTTTCAGTACATGAACAGTGATTATTATGTAGTAAATATTCAATAGACCTTTTTTAAGAATTTTGATCTGGGGATCTCCAACATCAGCACAGTTCTTAAGAATTATAAACCATCACTCCGTGGACTTAGCAGTTAAGACACTTGCCTGAGAAGCCTAAGGACCCAGGTTTGCTTCCCCAGAACCCACATAAGTCAGATGCACAAGGTGGTGCATGCATCTGAAGTTCATTTGTAGTGGCTGGATCCCTGGTTTACCCACTCTCTCCATCTGCTTCTCTCTCTCTTTCCAATAAATAAATTTTAAAAATATTTTTAAAAATCACTCCATATGACAATATCAAGATATGATATTTTTCAGTTCACAATGAGGAAGTTGAGACTTTCAAATTAGTTGCCCAAGACCACAGAAGCTGTCAGTGTAGGGCAACAATTAAGCTTGGCAAATGCAAATAGGCTTTTTTATAAAAACTATTTTTATTTATTTAGTTGCAAGCTGAGACAGAGAATGGACATGCCAGGCCTCCAATTGCTGAAACAAACTCCAGATGCATGTGCCCCTGTGTGCATCTGGCTCTACATGGGTACTGGAGAATTGAACCCAGACTGTTAGGCTTTGCAGGCAAGCACCTTAACCAATGAGCCATCTCTCCAGCCCGTTGAATTTAAAAAAAAAAAAAATGAGAAAAGAGCCGAGCATGGTGGCGCACGCCTTTAATCCCAGCACTTTGGAGGCAAAGGTAGGATCATGGCTGTGAGTTCAAGGCCACCCTGAGACTACATAGTTAATTCCAAGTCAGCCTGGACTAAAGTGAGACCCTATCTTGAAAAAAAAAAAAAGAGAGAGAGAGAGAGAGAAAAGACTATTAGATTTCAAGGCCACTGGGTGCTCTTGCCTCATCCAATGATATATATACCGAAGTGAATTTGTTCAGAGTGCCATCCTAGTGCAGCTTTCTTAACAGAGTCATGTATACTGACAACCTCTCAAACTAAGGAAATACTAAGAAAATAACATTTTTGTTTCATTCAGAGCTCTGTTTAAGCACTCCAGCAGACTTCGTTAGAGAAAATCAAAGAAAGAATCCACACAAAAGCTGCAGAAGTATACAGGGTATGCTGAAGACAAAGCAATGCTGTGACTCATTGATGAAAGGCCTACCCAAGAGCTTCAGAGTTCAATTTCAAAACACAGAAACTAAGAGGATGAAGTAGATATTAAAAGAAGTATATTTTACTTCACAGTCACATATGAAGAGTTGTCACAAGTTCTGTAAGATTCAATGGAGGGAAAAGCAATGCTTGTAAACACAAAGGAGCTTTCTATTTCCCATGAAGATATAAGAGAAGAGGCTGGGAAGATGACTCTGGTAAAAACGCTTGCCACACAAACATGGTACCTAAGTTCAGATCTCCAGATCTCACAAAAAGCTCGATGCTATAGCACTAGCACCTGGCATCAGTGTATCCTAGGGCAAGAAGAGAGGCAGAGACAGAATTGCCAAGAAGCCTACAGGGCAGCTACACTGGTGAAACAGCAGTGAACAAGAGACCCTGCTTCAAACAAGTTGGAAAGCAAAGATCAAACCCAAAGAAGTCCTGTAACCTTCCTGTGTTCCCACACCCACACATGAACACACACACACACACACACACACACACACACACACACACACACAGGAAGATGTGTAAGAAGACTACTGTGTACCTGAAGACATTAACTTCTAACCAATGTGTCAACTCTAGCTACAAAACTGAGTCATTTCAGAGCTTCAAAAACTTCTGATGTGGGCAGAGTGCGAGCTCAATGGTTAAGGTGCTTGCCTGCTAAGCTTATTGAGCCGAGTTCAATTCCCCAGTACCTACTTAAGACCAGATGAACAAAGTGGACATGCATCAAGGGTCCCTTTGCAGGGACTAGAACTCCTGGCTTGCCCATATTCATTCATTCCTTCAGACTCTTCCTCTTCCTCTCTCTCTATCTGTCTCTCTCCTGGGTGTGATGGCACATGCCTTTAATCCCAGTACTTGGGAGGAAGAGGTAGGAGGATCACTGTGAGTTTGAGGCCAGCCTAAGACTACATAGGAATGTGTGTGTATGTGTGTGTGTGCGCGCACACGCCTGTATTCTGTTAATGTCTCAAGAAACTAATAGGTCAGGACTAGATTTAAATCCTTCTTGCTGGAGATAACCATTTACTTTATTAAAATATATTTTATGGGCTAGAGAGATGGCTTAGCGGTTAAGCGCTTGCCTGTGAAGCCTAAGGACCCCAGTTAGAGGCTCGGTTCCCCAGGTCCCACGTTAGCCAGATGCACAAGGGGGCACACGCGTCTGGAGTTCGTTTGCAGAGGCTGGAAGCCCTGGCGTGCCCATTCTCTCTCTCTCCCTCTATCTGTCTTTCTCTCTGTGTCTGACGCTCTCAAATAAATAAATAAATAAAAAGTTAAAAAAATATATATATATATTTTATGTCATACTTAACTTCACTGGTAGACATGCATGAATGAAAATGATTACTTCCCATAAAAGGAATCCAGACTTAATCAGTATTAATATTGGTTATTAATTTTGCTTAAATTCATACATATATTTCATTTAAGAATATGCCAGGTATCCTACTTCTTAAAAACGAGCTACAGCCGGGCATGGTGGCGCACGCCTTTAATCCCAGCACTTGGGATGCAGAGGTAGGAGGATCGCCATGAATTCAAGGCCACCCTGAGATGACAGAGTTAATTCCAGGTCAGCCTGGACCAGAGTGAGACCCTATCTATAAAAAAGTGCTACAAGCCGAGTGTGGTGGTGCACACCTTTAATCCTAGCATTTGGGAGGCAGAGATAGATGGGTTGCCGTGCGTTTGAGGCCACCCAGAAACTACATAGTGAGTTCCAGATCAGCCTGGACTAGAGCAAGATCCTACCTTGAAAACCCCCCCAAAAAAAAAAAAGAGCTGCAAACTAAATGGAATGGTCTATGACCAAAGCTCCAGAACCATTAGCACAGGTTGATAAAAAGGTATTTCCAAATCTCTATAAAGCCAAGCAGAATCCTGGAATTACCTAGAGGTAAAAAGTATATATGAGGCTTTGTGGTCCACTTAAACAAAAAAATCTATTCAGTGTTGAAGCCTTGCCAGTGAAAACAAGAGGCATAAAGTCAGTTCTCAACCCTACCAACAATTTCAGTGGATTTTTAAAGTCTCACAGGGAAAACAGAATCCTCTTAGATTTCTCTGGAATGTTCCTTGGTAGGCTGGCCTTCCTTTACCAAACATGAGTAGTATAATGTGAAGACTAATCCAACTCTTTCCTCCTGAGGTAACATCAGAAATACCCTGAATTAAGCAAGACCTAACACTTAAGAGCCTTCAGGAGGCACCAAAGTCATTCTAACTGACCTCTAAAACAACTACTTGAAATACCAAAAATCTTTCTGTGGAAATAGTGATCACAAACTTCTAAAGTCCCTCTAAGTAGTAATAGTGACTTGGTGAGCTTGGTACAGTGGTGCCCATCAATAACCAGTACTCAAGCTTAGACAAAACAGACCAGGAGATCCAGTACAGATGGCCTATATGGTGAGCAAGCAACAAGTGCTTGGGGTGGGGGGAGAAAGGAAGAGAAAGAAGGAAATTTAAAAAGAAAAAGAAGAGGGCCGGGCGTGTTGGTGCACACCCTTAATCCCAGCACTCAGGAGGCAGAGGTAGTAGGATTGCCGTTGAGTTGGAGGCCACCCTGAGACTCCAATAGTGAATTCCAGGTCACCTGGACCAGAGTGAGACCCTACCTCGAAAAACTAAAATCCAAGAAAAAGAAGAGGTAATCTAATATGCCTAAGTTAAAATGTTATTGAAGTAGAATTATTAAAGTGGCAACCCCAAATAAACTGATTAAAAGGTACATGATATTAATATATGTCTTTGAAAAAAGAAAAAAATTATCAAATATTTCTTCTGCCTTATTCTTCCATTGACAGAGTCAAACAATGGGGAAAAGGTCTTTGAACAGCAGAGTTACTTCAAGCAAAAATTCTTCCTGGTTCATGTTTTGTTTTGTTTTTACTTTTTGTCATACAGGGATGGAACCCAGGGCCTTACACATAGTAGGCAAGCATCTATTACTCAGTTACCCAGTCCATTTGTTCATTATTTTTAAAGTCTCTTTACAGAATAAATTGGGTTTTGTTTTTCTAGGCACTATTTGACACTTATCTATTCCTTTCAAAGTTACAACAAAAATAAACCAGTCCATTTCTTTCTAGCTTTCAGAAAAGCTGAGTCACTAATATGTATACAAAGAGCTAACTAGATTTTTCACCTACTTATTTGCTCATTCATTCAAACACCTAATTAAGTGGCTACTACCTGTACCATTTCAGGCACAGGGAATATAGCAGTAAACAAATAAAAACAAAGTCCTACTCTCAGAGATTATACTGTACCTGGAAGAGACGAAACATTTACCTAAAGGTGGTAAATACTACTGAGAAAAATAAAGGAGAGACATGACAAAGACCAAATTCCAGTTTTAAATGTGCTCAGCTGGAGAAGTTTATGAGACACTCAAGTAGAGATAATTAATAGGCAATTAGATATACAGTTGCAGAGTACAGAGAACTCTGGAGACATGCATTTGAAAGCTGACAGCACGTAGATGTTATTTAAGACTATGAGGCTGAATGTGATCATTAAGGCAGTCAACTCAAGAGAGTAAAAAGCCCAACGTCAGAACTTGGAGCCCTACAACGTTAAAAAGTCTAGGAGATTAGGAAAAGACAACATCAAAGGAAACCTTTAAAATGTGGCCTGTGACCCATGAAGGGTGGTGCAAATCTGTTAGTCTCAGCACTCAGGAGCATAAAGCACGAGAATCATGAATTTGAGGCCAGCATGAATTAGAACATAGCAAGACATCTCAAAAAATAAAGAAACAGAGCTGGAGAGATGGCTCAGCAGTTAAAGGTGCTTGCTTGCAAAGCCTGATGACTCAGATTCAATTCTCCAGGACCCATATAAAGCCAGATGCCAAAGTGGCACATGCTTCAAGTTTTTAATGACAGGAGGCCCTAGTGTGCCTATTCTTGCTCTCTCAAATAAATAAAATTAAACAAAAAAAATATGATCAGTGCTATAAGATATAATGCAAAGAGCACAGTGTCTTGGAAGCCAGATGATAAAAAGACTTGCAACAAGAAGGTGAATGTACTTCATGTGTCTCAAATACAGCTTACAGGACCAAGAACAAAGGATTGACAATTATGACCATTTTTAGCAAGGAAGTTGTTTTATTAGACCTTGTGGTGGTTTGATTCAGGTGTCCCCCATAAACATAGGTGTTCTGAATGCTTGGTTCCCAGCTGATGGAGATTTGGGAATTAACGCCTCCTGGAAGGAGTGTATTGCTGGGGGCTGGTTTATGGGTATTAAAGCCAGTTTCCCCATGCCAGTGTTTGGCACACCCTCCTATTGCTGTGGTCCACCTTATGTTGGCCAGAGGGTGATGTCCACCCTCTGCTCATGCCATCGTTTCCCCCTGCCATCGTGGAGCTTCCCCTCGAGCCTGTAAGCCAAAATAAATCTCTTTTTCCCAGAAGCTGCTCTTGGTTGGGTGATTTCTAACAGCAATGCGAACCGGACTGCAACAGACCTGTTTGGAAGAGTGGAAGTAGTGAGAATGAAATCCTGACTAAATAACTAGTATAGAATCTTTTAAGAAGTATTAATAATAAAGGACAGAAGAAAGATTATATGTGAAAGAAGTGGCACTAAAAGTTTTTAAAACAGGAAAACTGGGCTGGAGAGATGGCTTGGCAGTTAAGCACTTGCCTGTGAAGCCTAAGGACCCCGGTTCGAGGCTCGGTTCCCCAGGTCCCACGTTAGCCAGATGCAAAAGGGGGCGCACGCGTCTGGAGTTCGTTTGCAGTGGCTGGAAGCCCTGGCGCGCCCATTCTCTCTCTCTCCCTCCATCTATCTGTCTTTCTCTCTATGTCTGTCGCTCTCAAATAAATAAATAAATAAATAAATAAATAAATAAATAAAAAACCAGGAAAACTAACGTATATCTGACGAGAATGAAGACAAAGAGGACAAGAGGGGGCAGTGAAGCCGGAAGAATCGTGGAGGGCTCTTATGTAGAAGTCCAGCCCTTACTGGCAATTCTTACAGAATTCAGAAGGAAGGCAGGAATCACATTTGGGATTTGGATTTTTGTGAACCAAGAGAGGCAAGAGAACTGGAGATGCATATATACACATCATGTAGAGTTTGAGTTAAGTAAGGAGTTCAGAGTTGAGGGAAGTAGGAAACAATAAAAAGATTGCAAAGGCAATGGGTTTGTGTAATAGAAGTACTGGATAAATCAAGTTATTACAGGGAATGACCCAGAAAGTTCACAGGTAAATGCCAGAACAAAAGAGCTTGAAATTAAAATTATGAAGGATCTTGCAGTCATTGGTTATAAGGTCAAGAATGCAATTACAGGAATGAGTGGCTGAAGGAAAGACGACAAGATAGAGACATTCAAGGAATCAGAATATCAGCATGTGGGAACAATCATCTACTTAGACATTAAAATCTCCAAAAATTGCAATGAAAGGAATGCCAAACAAGTCTGTATGAGGCATGAGAAATAAGATGGAACCAGCCAGAGATCAATAACTGACATAATGAGGGTAAGGAGCTACTCTAACATCATGAAATACAAAGAGTTGTCTCAAGAAACAAGAACTGGAACTGGCGATGCAAAGCAGAGGAAGATAATATGTGACAGGGGAATAGGAAAAGCATTAACATTTTTTTAATAAATAAATTAAATAAATTCAGTGTAAACAAAAGTAACAACCAAAATATACTGTTATATATGCTACAGCACAGTCATGACTGTGACTAGAGAAGCCAGAACCTGCTGGAAGCTCAATGGAGGGAGTCAAAGGAGGCTTCGCAGAGGTTTGGAAGATGTAACATTTCTCTTAGTCAAAAAGAGATTCAAGGTAGAATACAACTTGGACAAAGGCAAAGATAGGTAAAAACAACTTAATTATTCTAAAAATTTTAAAACATTCAACATTTTTAAGAGCAAAGTAAGTATGAAAGTGCCAGGAATCAGATACCAGCTGAATATGCACAGCAAGGTCAAAACTGTTCTCTCTGCTAATGCAAAAATAAGATATGATATGGGGGAGGGGTGCTAGGAAATAGCTCAGTTTGTAAAGTGTTTGCCACACAAGCATGAGGACCTGCGTTCAGATATCCACACCCACATGAAAAGCTGGCATGGTGGCACAGGCCTATAATCCCAGTGCTAGGAAAGAGGAGACTGAAGGACCCTTGGGCCAGCTAGTCTAGTCAGATGAGCTCCAAGTTCAATGAACGACCTTGTCTTTAAAATAGGTGTGGGGAGGGGGCGGCTGGAAAGATGGCTTACAGATTCAGGCACTTGCTCTCAAAGCCTGGCAGCATGGGTTCAATTCCCCAGTACCCACATAAAGCCAGATGCACAAAGTAGCACATGCATACGGAGTTCGTGTGCAGTGGAACAAGATCCTGGTGTGCCCATTTTCTCCCTCTCCCTTTCCCTCTTTTCCTTCCCTCTCCACCTATCCCTCCTTCCAAATAAATAAAAATATTTTTAAAGAATATGGGTGGGCATGGTGGCACATGCCTTTAATCCCAGCAACTTGGGAGACTGAGGTAAGAGGATCACCATGAGTTTAAGGCCAGCCGGAAACAACGTAGTGAATTCCAGGTCAGCCTGGGCTATAGCAAGACTCTACCTCATAAAACCAAAACAAGAAAAAAGAAAAAGAAAGGAAGGAAGTAAAGATAACGTGAAGGGCTAGAGAGATGGCTCAATGGCTAAAGGTACTTGCTTACAAAGCCTGATGGCCTGAGTTCAGTTCTCTAGTACCCATGTAAAGCCAGATGCATGAAGTGGCACATGCATCTAGAGTAGTTCATTTGTACTGACAAGAGGACTTGGCATGCCCATTCTTTCTCTTTCTTTCTCCTTGCAAATAAGTAAAATATTTGGGGAGAAAAAAGTAAGGTGAAAAGAATCCAAGTGTGGTGGTACATGCCTTTAATCCCAGCACTCAAGAGGCAGAGGTACAGGAGAATCATTATGAGTTCAAAGCTAGCCTGGGACTAACTGTTCCAGATTTGAGGTAGAGTGAAACCCTACCTCAAAAAAAAAAAAAAAAAAAAAAAAGGGAAGAGATTGAGGAAGACACCCAATATCAGCTTCTGAACTCCACACACACATGCACACAATGCTCCCATACATACTCATGGATACACACATGAACACATATACACTCCCCTACCATACAAAGGAGTAAACGACAAATTAAACAAGTAGTGTGTTAATTCCTTCATAAAATCCTCTAACATGGAACAGGTCAGTTACATCTTACCTTCATTTCACTTTCCTTACATTGAGGGAAATGATCAAAAACATGTCCATAACCCAACAGCCAGGTGCTCTATGAATACTAGCCACCTCTTACAGAATCAACTGCTTCCACATTGTGTACATAAGTGTAATACTATCATAATACCCAATATTTAAATTGTGCCAAGGAAAATTATACACTGCTGAAATTTTTTCAACAGATGAATGGACCTCATCCATAAATGTACTAGTTTTAGATTTCCTTGTATCATGTACATATGTTAATATATGGATGCTATATATAAATGTAGACTACTTTTCCACTTAAAGCACAATATTATAAGTAAATGCACAGATAATACTGATGTGCACAATTTTTACAAATGTTGAGTGTTATGATTACACATCCACACTGGGAAAGAGGTTACCAATGGCTAACCACTGCACACTGCACTACCTACTCTGTGTGCATGTTATGTCAGCAAGCTATGATTTATCAGGACAGCACAATACTTGGAAGCTAAAGAGCATATTCAAGTACCAGTACTGACATTTATGAATGGCTAAGCAAGTCACTTAACATTTCTGTGTCTTAGAATCTTAATCTAAAATATGGAAACTTAAAAATATATCTCAGGCTGGAGAGATAGCTTAGAAGTTAACGGTACTTGCTTGCAAAACCTGGTGGCTCAGGTTCAAATCCCCAGTACCCACATAAAATCAAATGCACAAAGTGACACATGCATCTGGAGTTTGTTAGCAGAAGCAGGATGCTCTGGTGTAGTCATTCCCCTGTCTCCCTTTCTCTTCCTCGCTGCTTTTAAATAAATAAATAATTTTTTAAAAAAGCTGTATCTCATGTGAGTTTGTTACAGTTATGTGAAGTACTGTATCTGAATATTTTATAAACCACAGTAAGTTACAAAATTGTTTACAAACTTCAAAATATTACTAATAAAAACTAAAAACCTTCAGGCCATCCACCACCACCCCCATTCCAAAAAAAAATAGTGCACAATTAACACCTGACATGTTAAGTCTGATAGTTTGGTAAGCATGTCTCACCACCTCTCTTTATGACCTTACCTTCGAATGAGCAGGCCCGCTTTCACTCAGAAGTTTATACTGGGGTTGGATGCTATTGAAACGGGCTAACTCATTTACCAGACACATTGGAGTTTTCTCTTTGGGGTTTGCCATTTTATCGTGGAGAGAAGCTGTAAATAAAAAGCTGTAAAGTTTTTGTCAAGAATGACTTTACAAAGTGGAAGAAAATCTAGTGACTCTTTTAGACTGAAGTCAGATGATATATCTGAATTATTCTGATGAATTTATATTTAAAATTTTGATTCATCTAATGTCCTCCATTACATGCAACAGAAGAATGTAGCAATTCTGAATCATAAACTAAGGTATCTTTTTTCTTAAGAACCTAAATTGCTCTCTATGCATAAATATAACAGCATACTTAAAGATCATAAAATAAATTATATTATCTTTATAACTTTTTTCCTCTCAAAAAATTTTATGGCCAAAAGATAAGTCTCTTGATTATTATTAATATGAAATTAAATTTTGTCTAACTTTCTTTTGTTGTGAGACAGGGTCTCATGTATCCCAGGCTAGCCTTGAACTCAAACTTGATATACAGCCAAGGATGCCCTTGAACTCCTGCTCCTCCTGCCTCTAGCACCTGAGTGCTGAGATTGCAGGCATGCATCACCAAGCTCAGTTCATGCAGTGCTCATCCACAGCTTCATGTATGCTAGGCAAGTACTATCAACTGAGCGCATCCCCACTACAAATTCTATCTTTGCTCTTAAATTTTTCTCCTTCCCATTTTGAAACAGTATAGTAATAGAAAGCATTCTAAACTTAGGAATCAAGTCCTGAGAGTAAATATCAGTTTTCTGAGTATCTCTGGTGACCCTAAGCAAATTAAACCTCCTTTTGTTGTGTTCAATTTGATTTTATTCTGTTTAAAGGAAATTTTGAAAGCAAGACAGGAATAATAGTATGAAAATGTGGTGGTGCATGCATGTAAGCTCAGCACTAGGAAGGTTGAGACAGTAGGATTTCAAGGTCTAGGTCAGCCTGGGCTACACAGTAGGACCCTGTCTCAAAAGCAACAATAAAAAGAAGCAGAAAATTATAGTTTAACAAATGCCCACATGTCCATTGCCCAGAACTAAAACTTAGCATTTTCCACATTTGCTTTCAACTTTATTTTATTATAGTTATCAATCTTTTCTCTTTACTACATAAAAAACAACAGTATTACATTTAAGTTCCTTTTCTCTTTATCAGATTACTACTAATTGAATTCAGAACATACTGCTCTAGTATACTATTATACACATTTATAAACATACATGAATATTCATGAGAAAATACAGTCTTGATTTATTTGGTTTCTATTCACATAACTGCATTATAAATCATACATTAGAGTTTGATGATCTAGTGAATATCTTTAACTGTACAGAATTTCTATAATACTGTCATATGTTTTCATCCATTACTGTACTGAGACATTTAGAATGTTACCAATCTTTACTCTCAAAAGAACATGTTGCCAAACGGCTCTCAGAATGCTTATGCCACACATCCTTACCGTAATGCATGAGAACTATCCAGTTTGAAAATATGTAGTATCATCAGGTATTAATATTTTGTAATCTGATATTTGCCTACTTTATTTCCCAAAATTACTAGTAAAGCTAAATGTTTTACACTATAGGTCATTTACTCCAGTTCTGTTTTTATTACTATTTTATACAACACAGTTGCCAATCTTTCCTCTTTTATATCTTTAGACTTTCTTCCCTAACCTTTAAGGTCTTAATGTTTAACCTCATTAAACTGTCAATTGCTTATGTAAAATGAAGGTAAGGAAGCCTGTCCCACTGCTGGGTGGTACATGCCTGCACTTTAGCTACTTGGCAGACTGAGGTGGGTGATCACTTGAGCCCAGGACTTCAGGACCAACTAGGCAACACAGTGAGGTCATGCCAAAAGTGAGAAGAACAACAACAGGAGGAGCGGAGTGGAGGGGAGGGGAGAAGAAGGGAAGGGAAAGGAAAAGAGAAAAAAGAAAAGAAGATGAGAAAAAGGAGGAAACCTACTTAAGTCACAGTATTATCTGAGGTTAAAGTTTAAGCTGTTGGGCTGGAGAGATGGTTCAGTGGTTAAAGGCACCTGCTGCAAAGCCTGATGGCTCGGTTTAATTCCCTAGTATACATGTAAAGGCAGATGCACAAAATAGCCTATGCATCTAGAGTTTGTTGCAGGGCAACAGGTCATGGCATGCTGATTCTCTCTCCTCTCTCAAGTAAATAAATAAATATTTTTTAAAGTTTAAGCTATATGCTCTGATTTATTAAGCTAGAGTACAAACATAAGGTATATAGCTCAGACTCTATTAAAGTATTATATTAAATTACTTTATCCTGTTTCTTTCTTCATCACATTTATAGACACTACTCTGTAGTTTTTCTTTCATCTTGCTTTAATCAGTGCCAAAAAATTCAAAACCTAAGCATAAAACATGCAATGGATTAGTTTGTGCTTGAACTACAACCATAACATGCAGAGATAGAACAATTAGAAATAGCTAAGTTTAAGAATTTCACCTACAAATTTTCTATGATAATGTTTAATGCACAAAATAGAATTTTCTTTTAAATATCTAAAACACATAATAGGACAATAATTTGGTATAATGCCTTGACTCTGAACATTTTAACTAAAAGACCATTGTTTTGGGAGGAGCTAGCTTTCTGAGACAGTCTTATGTAATACAGGCTGGCCTTAAATTCACTATGCAGGGCTGGAGAGATGGCTTAGCAGTTAAGTGCCTGCCTGTGAAGCCTAAGGACCCCAGTTCGAGGCTCAATTCCCCAGGACCCACGTTAGCCAGATGCACAAGAGAGCACACATATCTGAAGTTCGTCTGCAGTGGCTGGAAGCCTTGGCGTGCCCATTCTCTATCTGTCTTTCTCTCTCTCTCTATTACTCTCAAATAAATAAATAAAAATGAACAAAAAATATTTTTTAAAAATTCACTATGCAGTCAAGGATAGATAACCTTGAACCCCTAAGCCTCCTGTCTCCACCTCCCAAGATCTGGCATGTGCCACAACATCCATCAACAAAGTATCTTAGAAGAACTACATAAATATCTGATAAAGTATAAGCAAAAAGGACAATCCAAGCAACCAGTCATAGAACAATATAGTTAACACCGATTTTTAAAAATAAATCATTACACGTATTTTCCAAACGAAAGCAACAAAACTAATCATTATTTCTTTGGGGAACAGCATAAAAAGATGAAAGTCAAGAGATCACATAAAACCTGCATTTCATGAAATGCACTGTGGATAGTGCAAAGAAGAATTCTACAAAATGCATGTTCTTGGGCTGGAGAGATGGCTTAGCGGTTAAGGTGCTTGCCTGCAAAGCCAAGGGACCCACGCTTGATTCCCCAGGACCCACATAAGCCAGATGCACAGGTGGCACATGTGTCTGGAGTTTATTTGCAGCAGCTGAAGGCCTTGACATGCCCATTCTCTCTCTCTCTTTCTCCCTCTATCTCAATCTGCCTCTTTCTTTCTCTCTCTCAAATAAATAATTTTTTTAAAGAAAATGCATCTTTGCTGGGCGTGGTGATGTACACCTTTAATCCCAGCACTCAGGAGGCAGAGGTAGGAGGGAGGAATACAGAGAGATCGAGGCCACATGGTGAATTCCAGGTCAGCCTGAACTAGAGTGAGACTCTACCTTGAGGAAAAAAAAAAAAAGCATCTTCTATTCACAAAGTCAAGTACTATTTGGTGAGCTGAGTCTATAACCAATTTTGGTTCATACTTACCATAACATGAAACACTCAAGTGCAAGAAACAGACCAGCTTACTGAATGTTAAAAAGCATTAAAAATAACAATAATAAGCAAAAGCAGCCAGGCATGGTAGCACATGCCTTTAATCCCAGCATTCGGGAGGCAGAGGTAGAAGGATTGCTGTGAGTTCAAGGCTACCCTGAGAATACATAGTGAATTCCAGGTCAGCCTGGACCAGAGTGAGACCCTATCTTGGAAAACAAAAAATAAATAAATAAAATAATAATAATAATAAGCAAAAGCAGGGCAAGTACTACCTCAGGGGGGTAGGGGCTTGGGATGCAGCTTAGTGACAGAGCAGATGTCTATAAAGCACAAAGCCCCTGGATTTGAACCCACTACATCTGATATATCCAAGTAGACCATGAACAGAATGTAGAATGAATGGAAGGAAATGGAATCAGAATTCACTATACCACCAAAAAATTTCCAAACCGGAGCTCATAGTAGCAGATGTTCTAAAAGTAGCTATATGCCAACCAGAGCTATTGATAGTATAATCGTAATGTACCAACCCATTATAGCAACTACCAACTATCTCTACAGAACAGTCTATTTCCATCCCTAGGCCCTGCCAGAAATGACCTGGAAACAGTTTCAAGGTTTATTTTGCAGTCTGGCTTTTTTAAGTCAATAAAAATTCTTTTTCTTGTTAAATCTGTAAGTTTTCTAGATAAACATCACTGACCAGATACATACTTGACAAAAAATAGATAGATTCATACATACATACATACATACATACATACATACATACATACTCCTGAAAATGCTCCTGTAACTTTAGTTTCGGGTTCCTTCCTAGTATACTTTAGAAACAATTGGTTTCTACATATTGCTTATATCCTGCAACCTTACTGTACATACTCATTAGCTCTAGTAGAATTCTATCATATTTTCCACATACTTATGAATAAAGACATCTTTATTCCTTCCTTTCCAATCTGAATGCCCAGTCTTGCTTGATGTCACTGGCCAGAAACATGAGGCAAATGCTGACCAGCATATCTCTTTTGTTTCATGTCTTTATTATTATTATTAATTAGTTTCATACTCAGTGAATACAATCAAGTTGGTACCATTGTTATCCTCCTCCCTGTCCCCCCCTCCAAAGGGACCCTTCTTGTTGGGGTATATGGGTCATACACTGTGGAGTTAGCCCTCAGTTATGGGTAGGAGGAAATGTCTCTGTGTACCATGACCCAACATGTGACTCCTAACTTCTGCCCCCTCTTCCACAAATTTCCCTGAGCCATGTAGGGTTCATTTTAGGTCTGCTTCAGTGATGAGGTCTTGGGAGCCTCTGTGTCTCTGGATATATCTGGTTTGGTAGGAGTGGACTGTTCTCTGCATCATTATCTCTTGACTTGTTCCTAACTTCATTTTCAGTGTTCACAGTAAATATACAGTAAGCTAGTGAAGTTTTTTCTAATAATGCTAATTAAAAGATTAACAAAAGTTAATATCAATTCCTAGTTTGGTAAAAGTTGAAATCAGGAATTATGTGAATTATATAGCTGAAAATTCAAGTTTAAATAATTAAACCTTATTGCTTATAATTTTTCATTTAAAAAATGAACCAGAGGGATGGTTTAGCAGTTAAAGTGTTTGCCTGCAAAGCCAAAGGACCTCAGTTTGATTCCCCAGGACCCACATAAGCCATATGCACAAAGTGGGCATGTGTCTAGAGTTCATTTGCAGTGGCTAGAGGCCCTGGCGCACCCATATTCATATTCTCTCTCTCCAACTCCCTCCCTCCCTCCCTCCCTCTCTCTCTCTCTCTCTCTCTCTCTCTCTCTCTCAATCTCGGAGGGGTGTGGGTGGGTGTATGGAGGGGTCTGCCTCTTTCATACTCTCATAAATAAATAAATAAATAAATAAAAATTTTAACAAAATAAACCAGGGCTGAAGAGATGGCTTAGCAGTTAAAGCGCTTGCCTGCAAAGCCTAAGGACACATATTCGACTCTCCAGGTCCCATGTAAGCCAAACACATAAGGTGATGAAAGCATACAAGGTCACAAAGGTGGCACATGCATCTGGAGTTTGACTGCAGCAGCTGGAGGCCCTAGCATACCAATTTTCCTTCCCTCCCCAGCCCCATTAAAAAGTGAACCAAAAAAATTTTTCAGGGGTGACCAAACCTATTATTCCTAAAACTCAGTAACTTGAAACCCAATCATACATTGCTACTTTTTTGCTTAATGTTTTCAAGTATACATTAAAATCTTTGGCTCTCTCACTTGCGTCAATTTTGAATTCTGTACCTCAATGCCAAGCATGTCTCTTCTATTAGAAAAGGGCACTTTCAACCAGTTATGGTGGAGCACGCCTTTAGCCCTAGCACTCAAGAGGCAGAGGTAGGAGGAGCACCCTAAGTTCAAAGCCACCCTGAGACTACATAGTGAATTCCAGGTCAGCCTGAGCTAGAGTGAGACCCTACCTTGAAAGAAAAGAAAGAGAAGAGAAGAGCACTTTCAGGATGAAAAGATCTCTATTTCAAAGTAAAACATGCACAAGATGTCACCCTGAAAGTAAGTGCTCCTGCTTTGAGAGGTTAAAATCAGCAACTTTTCTGGGATAGGCAAACTCACCATGTACTCCCAACAGCTAAAACAAATGCCTGTAAGAGAAGCTTTTGTCAAGTCTCATGTCAGCCAGGTGTGGTGGCACACAACCTTAATCCCAATACTCAGGAGGCAGAGGCAGGTGGAACACAGCAAGTTCAAGTGCAGTCAGATATAATTAGTGAGACCTTGTCTCAAAAAAGAGATAAGAGATAGGAAATAAGGGGAAGAGTGTCTCCTGTTACAGTCCCTCTTGTTGATCCTAGTAGCAAAATTAAAATAACTACATTCTATTTAAAATTTAAAATGTAGTGTCTCAGCTATCTCAGTTGGTAGAGCTTAAACTTAAATTTTAAGTGCAGCTTTTCCAGAGGAACTAGCTCCCAAACACTGCATGCAGAACTCAATGATGTTTAAGATAGTAAGTTAGGGCTGGAGAAATGGCTTAGCAATTAAGGTGCTTGTCTACAAAGCCAAAAGACCCAGGTTCAATTTGCCAGTACCCACATAAAGCTGGATGCACAAGATGGCGCATGCATCTGGAGCTCATTTGGAGTGGCTAGAGGCCCTTGCGCTTGCACACATGCACGCACGTGCACACACACACACACACACACACACACACACACACACAAATATTTTTAAAAGTTTAAAAGGGGACTGGGGAAATGGCTTAGTGGTTAAAGTGTTTGCTTGCAAAGCCAAAGAACCCAGGTTCAATTCCCCAAGACCCACGTTAGCCAGATGCACAAGAGGGCACATACATCTGGAGTTTGTTTACAATAGCTGGAGGGCCTGGAGTATCCATTTTCTCTTTCTCTCTCTCTCCCTCTCTCTCTTTCTCTGTCAAATAAGTAGTAAAGTTTAAAAGGGCTGAAGAGATGGCTTAGCAATTAAGGCACTTGTCTGTAAAGCCTAAGGATGCAGGTTTGATTCCCCAGGACCAACATAAGCCAGATGCACAAGTGGCACATGTTGTCTGGAGGTCATTTGCAGTGCTAGAGACCCTGGCTCACTCATTCTCTCCCTCTGTCTCTCTCTCTGCCCTTCTCTCTCTCCCTCAAATAAATAAATTAAATATTTTTAAAGTTTAAAAAAAGATACTAAGTTAAATACACTATGCAGTATTTTTGATAGACACAGTATATTAAGCCTTAGTTAATAATTTTTCTCTTCAAAAAAATCAAGTGAAATACATTTCTTTTTAAATAGAGTATGACCATACTTTATTTGTGCTTACTGATTAATAATATTAATACTCAGGGCAGGATAGATGGCTTAGCGGTTAAGCGCTTGCCTGTGAAGCCTAAGGACCCCGGTTCGAGGCTCGGTTCCCCAGGTCCCACGTTAGCCAGATGCACAAGGGGGCGCACGCGTCTGGAGTTCGTTTGCAGAGGCTGGAAGCCCTGGCACGCCCATTCTCTCTCTCTTCCTCTATCTGTCTTTCTCTCTGTGTCTGTCGTTCTCAAATAAATAAATAAATAAATAAATAAATAAATAAATAAATAAATAAATAAATAATTTTTAAAAATATTAATACTCAGCAATCATTTATAATACTACATATTCAATTATAAGTTATATAATCCACCCCATTATAAAAATTATCTAAACTGACCCAAAATACAGTGTCTCTACGGTTTATATACATTAGAAGTAACAAAATAACAATGTCATCAAATGCTAAAGCTCTAGAATTCTCTGGCATTTGGTCACTGACCTCAATATTTGTTTCAAACTTTTGTTGAGCTCTGAAAGCTGCACAGTTATATAAATGCCTTTCAAAATCAAAATTTACATTAAACAGCATAACATCAAGCCTCACTAAAGAACAACATTCAAATACATTGCCAAGAATTCGTATGATTGAGGTAGAACTTCATCCCAAATCCTCAAAGGTATCAGAGGTGTGTTCTTCGACCTGGCTATTAGTAAGCTTGCATTCAGGACCCAATTTACCAGTATTTGTTGGGAAACACAATTCCACCACCACCTGAGGGACAGCTACAGAAACAGATGAAGGCTTTGTCTTGTCCACTTTGACCTGGTACTTATTTCCATTTGTGGTCAAAACTGTGAGCATCTACATCAAAGATGTCCATATCTTCATTTGAAATGTCACACTCTATTTTTTCCAGGAATTTAAACCAGAGTATCAAACACTGGCCAGCATATGTTTTCATGTTTATATCACCTTAAGAAAGGAGACTTAGAAATTTATGGAAATGCATCTTCATTTCATTGACTGGTCAGGAATAATGTCCATGAATAAGAATCTAGCTGATGTAGAGGTCTGTATCAGAAGTGATGCAAAAACATTAGTGTCTTTCTCTTTGAGACAGGACTTCCATCAGTCCAGAGGTTACTATCGCTCAGCAATGTGGAAATCAAACAGCAAACACCAAAGCAAGCTGCACAACTCTCCATCATCTGGATACTAGCTGTCCCACCATATGTTATTTTATTCAGGATTGTTCCAAGAATTTCTTTTTAAATCCCTTCACTTCAAATCCAGGGTCTACATGAATAGAACGAGCAGGTGCCAGCACTGCAGTTCCACATAGTTTCATCACACAACCCCTTTATCAGACAACACTCAAATATTATTAAAGGCATTCTCTCCAAAATAAATTCAAAAAGCACTTAAATGAAGAAATATTTTATTACTACAACATACACAAGCTGTTAAAGAAGAAATGTTAAATATCTACATTATAACTAACATGTAGAAATCCAATATCCAGGGCCAACAAAACCCTTGAAGGAGACTTTGCCCAGCTTAGATTCCCAGGGAGACCACATCTTCAAGGGCGAAGTGGGTGAAGTGCAGTCCTTCTCCTCTTCCAAGATCATGAGAGGCACTCCATTCAAAGGGAGATGTGCAATCTGTTGCTCTTCAGGGAGGTCAAGACTCTCAAAATCTAAAGGATGGAAGGAAAAGACTTCTATTTCTAGATACGTGTCACTGGAAGCAGGAACACAGCTTTTTGCTTTTGCACAATAAAAATTGGTCATTTTTGTTTGGGGTCCGTTGGGCTTCACTGACTTTTCTGTAGCTCTGCTGACAGTTCCCAAAGCCTTCCGGGCAGTGTTAGGTAAACCTGTGGAACATTGAACATTTTGCCAACACCGGATGTTGAGACCTGAGATCTCCCATTAAGGCTTTGGTTGGACTGACCCCAGCATTAGCCTAGCCTTAGGAGCCACACAGGTGTCTGCTTCTCCATTATTCTGATCAATAAGTGATAAGAGTATCCATGCTGGATTACTCTTAGATTCTGCAGCCAAACCCTAACTTGCTTGTCCACAAGGAGGCAGGATCTGAGGCCTAGGTCACGCCACAGCCAGGGAACATAAGGAAACAGACACAGCTCCAAACTTCATCTCAAAGCATTTTTATGCAATTGCATTTGTAAGTACCTTCAAGAACTACCTTCACACTCTTATGTAGTGTGGTGGTTTAATTCAGGTGTCCCCCATAAACTTAGATGTTCTGAATGCTAGGCTCCCAGCTGATGGATTGGGAACTAACATCTCCTGGAGGGAGTGTATTGTTGGGAGGGAGGGGCTTATGGTTGTTATAGCCAGCTTCCCCTTGCCAGTGTTTGGCACATTCTCCTGTTCCTGTTGTGTACCATATGTGGGCAAGGGGGTGATGTCCACCATCTGCTCATGCCATCATTTTCCCCTGCCATTGTGGAGCTTCCCCTCGAGCCTGTAAGCCAAAATAAACCTCTTTTATCCCACAAGCTTCTCTTGGTTGGGTGATTTCTACCAGCAATGTGAACCTGACTGCAACAGTAAAGTGGTACCAAGAGTGGGGTTGCTGCTAGACACCTGACTGTGTGGCTTTGGCCTTCTGGAGCTGATTTTCAAGAGGAATGTGGAAGGATTTGAAACCTTGGCCTAAGAGATGCCTTGCCTTGCTGTAAGTACACCTTGATGGACTATTCTGGTCAGAGTTGAAAGGACTGAATACAGTTAGAACTATGGATTGTGCAGTTTGGCTTATGAGGGTGTGAAAGAGCTGTGTCTGGACTGGGCTAGGTTAGCAGTTTGTGTGAGAAGCTTGCTGTTGTGCCTGTGTCCTGAGAAGCTGTGCAGGATGACTTTGCATAGAAATGAACTAGTGTGAGCAGAGGAATATGGCACAGAAAGAAAAATCTTTGGGTAAACTGCTGCCTGTTCAGCTATAATTGAGAGATTACAACTTTTGAGATTGGGCCAGTTGACCTGTAGTGGGGCAATAGGAAGAATGTAGACTCTTTTGAAGAGGCCTGAGTGCTCAAGGAGTGCCCTGTTCTTCAAAGTCTGCTTTAATCCCATGGATTAACAAATTGGCACCCTACCTGGTATTGAGGAGTATAAGAAGTACCGGAAAGAGAGGGTCATTGAGTTTGCAACACAGTCTTGTGTTTTGGAAATGGCCATGGGCAGTGTGAAGCAGATTTGCTGGATGCCTGCATACAGACCCCTTGGAGCCATGAGGTTGAACCATGGATTGCAGTGGAGACCCAGTGGAGTTGCTGGGACCACAAGATGGCTGCTAAGGAGAGCTGCCAGCCCCAGATGAAATTTTCCAGGGCTGTGAGTAGCCTAGCTGGAGGGGTAGAATTGGAACTCTAGAGACTAGTTGCTGGTTAGAATTATCAGACTTGGAGACCTGTCACTGGCTAGAGTTGTTGGACTTGGAGCTACAGAGTTTGGTGTTTGCCCTGTTTAAATCATGTATTGCTTGGGTATTTCTTCACTATGCCCAATGCCATTTTTTGCAATGTGAATTTTATTCTGTGCCATTATGGGTTTTGGGGGGCCATATTTTGATATTATAGCTCAGTTAAAAGATCTGACTGTGGGGAAGTATAAATATCATTGGAATTGATTAAAAAGAAAAAACTATGGGGACTTTTAAAGCTGGATGAATGTATTGCATTTTACATCATGCATAGGTTATCAGTTTATGGGGGCCAGGGTTAGAATGTGATGGTTTGATTCAGGTGTCCCCCATAAACTTAGGTGTTCTAAATACTAGGTTCCCAGCTGATAGAGATTTGGGAATTAAAGCCTCCTGGAGGGAGTGTATTGTTGGGGGTGGGCTTATGGTGTTATAGCCTATTTCCCCTTCCAAGTGTTTGGCACACTCTCTTGTTCCTATTGTCCTCTTTATGTGGGCCAGGGGGTGATGTCCACCCTCTGCTCATGCCATCATTTTCCCCTGCCATTGTGGAGCTTCCCCTCAAGCCTGTAAACCAAAATAAATCTTTTTTTTTCCCACAAGCTGCATTTGGTTGGGTGATTTCTACCAGCAATGTGAACCTGATTGCAACATCTAGGGTAGGAGCAGACTGCAATATCTAGGGTAGGAGCAGTTAAACCCAACTCAAACACCTTGGTCTAACTGGTTGGGGATCAAAGCCAGGACCTTTTGCTTGTTCGTCCTAGGACAATGACTCAACAATTAAGATGCATCACCATTCCACTATAATCACCTTGAGTACCTGTCTCAACAGGGATTCATTCTAACTACTGCAATGGCCTTTTCAACAGACAGATTTTCATCACTAAGTAGTTGAACATTCCCATGTAGACCACCTCGGTCACTACTACTGGATCAGACTTACGAAAGCTTTGTTCAGATTTTTGCAATCATATTTATGAGAATTAGCCTATAGTTTTCTTATTATGACTCTGGCTCTCACACCATAAAATCTTGAAAAAATATTCCCTGAGCATCAATGTTTTTAAATTGATATTTTTCCTTAAATATTATGTATTCTGAAATATTTATGTCTTAAACTTTCCTTCCTTCTCCTCTCCACGTCTGGGTTGGGAATCAAACCCAGGACCTTGCCTCTTACTCTTTGGTGGTGTAGCACTCCTAGTGCCACCTAACTGCAACAGCACCACCTAAAGCAAGTCAATCACACATGAGTCTATGGAGGGGGAACTGGCAGGGATGTACATCAAACACAAATGCCCATCTCATAACTCTCTAAGCTTTCCTGGAGCTTCCTTATACTGCTTGTTTTATACATGTTTTCATAAAAAAAACTTAAGACAGAACTACATAAGAGTAAAGAAATAGTAAGAGCCAAAAAATGTTTGTTATAACTGGTCAAGAATTTATCTGGGCCGGGCATGGTAGTGCACGCCCTCAATCCCAGCTCTCTGGGGGCAGAGGTAGGAGGATCGCCATGAGTTCAAGGACACCTGAGAATTGCAGGTCAGCCTGGACTAGAGTGAGACCCTACCTTGGAAAACCAAAAAAAAGAATTTACCTAGGAGCCAGGCATAGTGGCACATGTCTTTAATCCCAGCACTCAGGAGGCAAAGATAGGATGATTACTGTGTGTTCGTTCAAGCCACCCTGAGACTACACAGTGAATTCCAGGTCACCCTGGGCTAGAGCAAGACCCTACCTTGAAAACAAAGAAGGAAGGAAGGAAGGAAGGATCTGACCTTCAGTTTTCTTTGAGGGAAGATTTTTTAATATAATTTGTATTCCTTTAATGCATACAGTTATCTATTTTCTTTTTGCATCCTTGATTAACTTGCTATTTCTTGACTAGTGTCTTAAGGTTTTTTGAGATCCTTCTCATACACAGTTTGGGGTTGTAAGTTTCCCTCCATGTACTGTTTCAGCAACATTTTCTAATATGTCATATTATTATTATCATTCAGTTTACAATAATTGTAATGTCCCTCTTCATTCCTTCCTTTTTAATCATGGATATTATTTAATTTCCAAGTATCTGGGATTCTTATTTACTTTTATTTACTAATGTACTTAGAGACAAGGTCTCACTATGCAGCCCAAGGTGACCTCAGACTTGCAATCCTTCTGCCTCAGCCTTACAAATTCTAGGATTACAGGCTTCTGCCACCACGCTTGGCTATTGGGCAGTTTTCAAGGGATCTTTCTGTCATTAACTTCTAATTCTACAGTAATCAGAGAATATTCATTTATGATGTGGGTCCTTTTGTTGAACTATGAACCTTTTTTTTTTTTTTTTCTTTTTGGTTTTTCGAGGCAGGGTTTCGCTCTGGCCCAGGCTGACCTATGATTCACTATGAAGTCTCAGGGTGGCCTTGAATTCACAGCGATCCTCCTACCTCTGCCTCCCAAATGCTGGGATTAAAGGTGTGTGCCACCACCCTCGGCTTGAACTATGAACTTTTTATAGCCTACAATAGTTCATTTTGGTAAATGTTATGTATCAACTATATTCTTTTGTCTGTGAAAAGAATGTAATCAGATCAAGTTAGGTAATAGCATTATTTAAGTCAACCTTACCTCTGGTGACTTTCTGCCTACTGGTTATGTGTTACTGAGAGGTTACTCTCTCACAATTTCTGATTGAGATGATGAGATTCCCCTGAGAATCCTGTGAGATTCCTCTGAGAGAGAGGAAGAGGGAGATAGACAGAGAATGGACATACCAGGGCCTCCAGCCATTGCAAACAAACTCCAGATACATGTGACACTTTGTGCATCTGCCTTATATGGGTCCTGGAGAATCAAACATGGGTCCTGTGGCTTTGCAGTCAAGTGTCTTAACTGCTAATCCATCTCTCCAGCCCTGTTTTTTGAGACAAGGTCACATATTATAGCTCAGTTGACTTGGAACGCACGGGAATCTTCCTTACCTCGGCCTAAAGAGTGCTGAGATTACAGACATGAGTCACTATACCCAGCTTGTATCTGTTTTGGAAAACAGTTATAATTGGAATAGGGATTGTTTTATAAATGGAATAGTGGGGGGGGTGTTGTTGTTGTTTATTACAGCAGTAAGAATTGAATCCAAGGTCTTATGAATGCTAGTCAAGCACTCTAAAGCTGAGCAACACCTCTAGCACATTAACTCTGGGAGCCATGTTCAAGCCATAGCGCTCTCAGGGATCAGTGATCTTCATGGCCTGAGTCCAACATCTTAAAAGCTACTGTTTCCCTGAATGTTCTTTTTTTTTCTAGAGAAGTGTTGTATCAAGAGATTGAAATAAAGAAAATGTCTCATAGCCAGATTTTCCTTTTACTTAAAAAACTTCCTTTATGACTCCATATAGTGCACGTCAGCTGAAAATAAATTCTCTCAGACTCTGCTTGTTTTTAAAAGCTATTTCTTGCTGGGTGTGGTGATACACGCCTTTAATCCAAGCATTCAGTAAGACGAGGTAGGAGAACTGCCATGAGTTTGAGGCCAGCCTGAGATTAATGAATTCCAGGTCAGCCTGAGTTAGAGCGAGACCTTACCTCAAAAAAAGGCTATTTCTTCAGTTAATCATGTATCTTATCAGGGATTCAGGGATGAATAGCCAGAATATATTAAGAATTTTATGTCTCAACAACAAAAACTAAACAGCCCAATATAAAGTAGGCAAAGAAGGACTGTGGAGATGGGCCAGCAGTTAAAAGCACTGCCCCTCAAGCATGAGTCCCTCTACAATCTAAGACCTCCAAGTTCAAATCCTCCAGAGCCCATGTAAAAAGCTGGGTATTGGGCTGGAGAGTTGGCTTAGCGGTTAAGTGCTTGCCTATGAAGCCTAAGGACCCCAGTTCGAGGCTCGATTCCCCAGAACCCACGTTAGCCAGATGTACAAGGGGGCGCACGCATCTGGAGTTTGTTTGCAGTGGCTGGAAGCCCTAGTGCACCCATTCTCTCTCTCGCTCTCTGCGTCTTTCTCTCTCTCTCTGTCGCTCTCAAATAAATAATAATAAAGGCGTGTGCCACCAGGCCTGACCAAATTTATTTAAAAAAAAAAAAAAAAAAAGCTGGGTATGGCCACACACATCCATCTCTAACTCTAGTTGATAAAGGATCAGGGACTGCAGCAGCTCTTGGTTGAAGGAGAGAGCCCATCTCAAGGAACTATGTGGATGATTAGTGACAAAGGATATTGATACTGTTCTCTGGCCTGAGCTACTTCTTTAACTCATTAAGGTAGCTATTAGTTTTTAAAAAGATAAAAAATTAGTACTCCTGAGAATATGGCGGAATTGTAACCCTTGTGCATTATCATATGCACTATCTATAGGAATAGCAATTCCTACAAATATCAAACACAGAATTATTGTGTGGCAATTTCATTTCTGGGTATATACCTAAAAGAACTACGAATAGGGACTCCAGCATTTGTACCCCATGTTCACTGCAGAATTATTCACAACCCAAAGGTATAAGTAACCCTTCATCATATACAACAATAGGTGAATAAACAAAATATGGTTTATAAATACAATAGAGTATTTATTACTTAATCTCATAAAGGAAAAAATTCCGATATGTGCTATAACATGAATTTTGAAAACAAGTATATACAATTATATTTACATGAAGGTACTTGAGTAGTCAAATTCACAAAGAGTAGAATGGTAGCTGTCAGGGGCTCAGTGGTGGACAATGAGGCAATAGCTTTTAATCATCATTCCTGTTTGAGAATATTAAAACTGTCTAGAGAAGAATGATAATGAGGGATTAGAGCAATATGTATATATCTAAGGTCATAGAACTAGACAAGTTAAAACAGTTATATTAATTTGGGGAGGTACATTTCAACACAAGAATTAAAAGACATAACAAGTCACTTCCTTTTTTATATATTATATATTATTTGTTTGAGAGACAGAGGGAGGGGCAAATAGAAAGAGAATGGGCACACCAGGGCCTCCAGCCACTGCAGTGTTCCCTTGTGCATCTGGCTTATGTGGGTCCTGGGGAACTGAACTGGAGTCCTTAGGCTTTGCAGGCAAACGCTTTAACCGCTAAGCCATTTCCCCAGCCCGTCACTTCCTTTCTGAAAAACATTTTCAGTTGGAATCATATGGCAGGTTAACAAGTATTTTTCTTTCATTATTTTAGAAGCTATCACTACACTTTCTTACAACTAGAAGCTTCTATGCTGCATTGTCATTCATATCTTTATTCTTTCTTCAGGGCTAGAGATTGGATGCCAGAGCACTTTTTTGGTATGACATAAGAAAACAAATCTCTTTAATGTGTCTTTAAGATGCTCAGTGAGTGCACCTAGTTTCCACATAGCAGTCATGATGTGCACTGGTGCAGCTTCTTCAATATTTTTTTCCATTTTAGGTTCGTTGACTCAGAACTATGGTTCAGTCTTAACTAAGATAGAAGACTGTCAATCATTTCTTCTTTCCTCTCCTTCTCCTGGGACTCTGATCTCAGAATCCCTGCTACAAGCCCACACACCTCAGTGATGTACAGCTGTGCGGTGCTTCATTCTCAAAAATCACCTTATAGAGTCAAGCTTGCTTTTTTCTTCTAGTATCTTCTTTACTATTCATCCTGCCTAGGATTTTATTTTTAATTTCAGATATTGCATTCTTAATCTCTAGAAGTTTCATCTGGTTGTATTTTTATACCATCTATGTATTTTCAAGTCATACTTGTATCCTCTCCTTTCTTGAATATTAAGAACATATTAATAACAGCTGCTTGTACAGCTTTGTCTACTAAATAAATTCTTGGTCTGTCTAGTCTGTGTTTCATATGTCTCCTTCATTGCTAGCATTTTAATTTTTTTCTTTGTGGGGGGGTTCGAAGTAGAGTGTCACTCTGGTCCAGGCTGACCTGGAATTAACTATGTAGTCTCAGGGTGGCCTCGAACTCTCGGCAATCCTCCTACCTCTGCCTCCCAAGTGCTGGGATTAAAGGCGTGTGCCACCATGCCCAGCTTAGCATTTTAATTTTTAACAAAGTAAAACTGATATAATGCCACATTAAGATTTTTGAAGTGGGGCGGAGTGATCGCTCAGTAACGGTTAAGGCACCTGCCTACAATGCCTAAAGACACAGGTTCAATTCCCTAGTACCCATGTAACACCAGATGTACAAAGTAGTGTATGTATCTGGAGTGGCTGGAAGCCCTGACACACCCATAATAATAAATATTTGGAAAAAGGTAATTGAAGTGAACAACAGCATGGTAGCATTTAGTAATTCTCAGTACTTAGCTGCTCTACATGCCTTACCCTAAGCCCCGGCCACCACAAATCTTCAGTGTGCCTCTGAATTACCTATTCTGGAAATTTTATAGAAATGGAGTCATACCTGACTTCCTGTGTCTGAGTTATTTCACTTGCCATGTTTCAATACTCATCCACATGGTAACTGGCATCAGTACTCCATTTATTGCATGTGTGTGGGATGTGCGCATATGTATTCACGTGTGTGTAGATGCACATGTTTGTGTATATGCATGTGGAGATCAAAGGTCAATATCAGATCTTTAACAATCATTCTTCACCTTATTCTTTGAGACAGGGTCTCTTGTTGGACCCAGAGCTCACAGTTTGGCAATACTTGTTAGCCAGTGACTGAGCCCCTGGTAGTCTCAGGATCATAGGCACACACAACCATGCCCAACATTTTCTGTGGGCACTAGAGTCAGGTCCTCACTTTACCCACTGATCCATGGCACAAGTGCAGAGCTTCATTTTTATAGCCAAATAATATTGTGTGGAATGTCTTACTACAGTTTGTTTATCCATTTATCCCTGATGGACATTCAGTCTGTTTCCATTATCTGGCTGTTGAAATAGTCTCCCACAAATATGCATATACATATTTTTGTGCATCTATTTTTTTTGTTGTTGTTGTTGTTTTGGGGTAGGATCTCATTCTTCAGGCTGACCTGGAATTTAATATGTAGTCTCAGAGTGGCCTCGAACAAACGGCCATCCTCCTACCTCTGCCTCCCAAGTGCTGGGATTAAAGGTGTGCACCACCACGACCGGCTATTTTTCTTTTCTTTTTTTTTTTTTTTTAAATTTGAGAGCAACAGTTGTGCCAGGGCATTCAACCACTGCAAATGAACTCCAGACACATGGGCTGTGGGAAATCAAACCTGATCCTTTGGCTTTGTAGGAAAGCACTTTAACCACTGAGCCATCTCTCCAACCCCTGTATATCTGCTTTCAATTTTTGGAGTATATACCTAGAATCTAGATGAAAATACATGACAGTTCTATGCTTTAGTTTCAGAAGTTACCCAACTTTTTCTCACAGTGAATGAGTCCTTTAAATTTCCACTATCAACATGAGAGTTACTCTAAATCTTCACCAACATTATATTAGTCTTTTGATTCCAGCTATCACAGTGCATATGAAGTAGTATATCATTTTCCCTTGGATTTCTCTGATAATATGTGAAGTTAGGCATTTCTTCATGGGCATCTTGGCTCCTTATGAATTTTCTTAGAACTCTCTACTAGGTCTTTTGTACACTTTTTAGTTATTGAGTTATAAATTTTAATTTGCAAGAATTTTATTTTAGTAGTATGAGCTGTTTCATTTGTCTTTGAGAAAATTTGGTTTTGTTTTGTTTTGTTTTGTTTTGTTTTGTTTTGTTTTGTTTTGTTTTATAGGCTATCACTCTAGACCATGCTGATCTACATTCTGTAGTCCCACACTGACCTTGAACTCATAGCAATCCTCCTACATCTGCCTCCCAAGTGCTGGGATTAAAGACATGCACCACCATGCCAAACTAAGGCAAATTCTTTTGACGGTGCTCACACTGTCCCTGAAATCCTATTCCAGGGAAACTCCTACAGAATAGCAGGAAATGCAGGTACATAACCACAGCACAGATACATTCTGAGTTAATTTTCTATATAGTGGAGATACAGGCCTAATTATTATCTCCAGTTGTATCAGAATAACTTGTGAGATTATTCTTTCCCTACTGAAGTATTAGCACCCCTGTCAAAAATCAGTTCATTGCAAAGTACACTGGCTCATTTTGAATTCTCAATTTCATTCTATTGGTCTATATATATCTATCCTTATTGTCAAGTGTCATACTGTTTTGATTATTATAGCTTTGTAGTAAATTTTAAAATCAGGGGCTGCAGGGATGGCTTAGCAGTTAAGGCCTTTGTTTGCCTGTAAAGCTAAATGACTCAGGTTCAATTCCACAAGACGCATGTTAGGCAGATGCAGATGCACAAGGGGGTGCAACACATCTGCAGTCCTTTTGCAGTGGCTGGAGGTCCTGACATGCCCATTCATATCTCCCCTTCCTTCCTTCCTTCCTTCCTTCCTTCCTTCCTTCCTTCCTTCCTTCCTTCCTTCCTTCTTTCCTTCCTTCCTTCCTCCCTCCCTCCCTCCCTCTCTCTCTTTCTCTCTCTCATTCTCTCTCCCCTCTTTCATTGTCAAATAAATAAATAAAAATTAAATATTTTTTAGAATATTTTAAAATCAGAAATCATGAGTTTTTCCCAGCTTTCCTCTTTTTAAATATTGTTTGATTATTTGGGCCTATGGAAAGCATATATGCTTTCAAGATCAGGGTTTTTTGTTTTGTTTTGTTTTTACCAAAAAAAAAAAAAAAAAAAAAGTCCACTAGAATTTTGACTGAGATTACAATGAATGTGTAAACAGCTTTAGATAATAACGCTATCTTAATCATATTAATCCTTCCAATTAACAGATACAGTAGGTTCTCCCACTCACCTCTCTCTTCTTTAAGTGCTTTCAATAATATTTATTAAGCCAGGTGTGATGGCACACTCCTTTAATCCCAGCACTCAGGAGGCATAGGTAGGAGGATCTCCACGAGTTCAAGGCCACCCTGAGACCACAGAGTAATTTCTAGGTCAGCCTGAGCTAGAGTGAGACCCTACCTCGAAAAAGCAAAAACAGTAATAGTAATAATAATAATAGTAATTTGTAATAAAAACCTCTAAGGGTATTATTGCATAGGATTTTAATTCAGATTGTTCAATGCTGACATATAGAAACACAACAGTTTTGGTATGTTTAGTTTCTACCTACATTCATGATCAGTTTGCTTATTAGCCTTAGTGGTATTTGATGTGCTTATCTCTCTCCTTAATGTTTGTGAAACAGTCATCTACAAATATAGTTTTATTTCTTCCAAATCTGCATACCTTAAACCAAGCATGGTGTTTCACACCTTTAATCCCAGCACTCAGAAGGCTAAGGCAGGAGGACCACCATGTTCAGAGCTAGTCTAGGCTATAGAATGTGTTCCATGTCAGCCTAGGCTAGAACAAGATTCTGCCTCAAAAGCAGGGGCGGGGGGAGGGTGTCTTTTTTTGCCTTGCATAATTGTTGTCTATGATTTCCTGAACACTTTGAATAAAAATGGTGACATAAGACATGTGAGTTGCATGCAAAATGTCTCCCATAGCTCTTAGGCTTAGATAGTTAATCCCCAGGTCATAAACACTGTTTACTAAAGTTTTAGAACCTTTAGGAAGTACAGCCTTGCTAGAGGAAGTATGTCACTGAGAGCAGGCCTTAAAGTATTACAACCCAGCCTCCCTGCTAACTTTAACTGCTCTACTTCCTTCCTACTCTTTTGACATTGGCTGTCAGCTCCTATCATGCTTTCCTTGCCATTATACGCTTCCCTTTGTCAACTATAAGATGAAAATAAACTCTCCTTCATTAAGATGCTTCTGGTCAGGTATTTTGTCCCAGCAATAAGAACATAACTGATGCAATCAGTATCCTTGTCTTTCACTACTTAGATACCAGGTTTAGATTTTTAAACAAATACCGATTGTTGGATGAATTAAGGCTTTCCTTGTTATTCTTATTCCTAGTCCTGTTGAAAAGACAGGAAGGGGAGGGAAGAAGAAAGAAATAAATAAAGGAAAGAAAGAAGGAAGGAGAAGAAAGAAGAGGGAGAAAAGAAAGGGAAGATAGGAGGAAATGAAGGAAAGAAGGGAGGGATATAAGGAGGAAAGAAGGAAGGAAAGATGAGAAAGGAAGGGAAGAGAGGGAAGGGAAAGTAAAGGAAAAGGAGGAAGGTGGGGAGGAAAGGTTGAAAAGGAGGAAGGGAGGGAGGAAGGGAGGGAAAGAAAGGAAAAAAGAAAGGAGGAAAGGGAAAGAGAGGAAAGGGGGAGAGAGGGGAGGGGAAAGGGAGAGAAGAAGGAATAAACTTTCTTTCTTTTGGCTTAGTTTCAGAAATTTTTTGTGGTGGGGGGAGTTCTTGGTTGATTTTTTATTTGCTTGTTTTGAATGGATCACACAACCACTAAGAACACAGGCTAGCTTGAACTTCCTATGTACTCAGGCTAGCCTCACACTCACCATCCTCCTGCTCTGCATCCTGAATGCTGGGAGTACTGGTATAAGCCATCATACTGCCCCTTTTTCCTTTAAGATCAAATATAATATACCTATTTTCACTTTTTAGTTTAGTTACGTGCATTGTTTGTTTGTTTTTAATATATTGATCAAATAGCCTGTTTTGGGGCCGGATAGATGACTCAGTAGTTAAGGGACTTGCCTGAGAAGACTAAGGACCCAGGTTCAATTCCCCAGCACCCACATAAGCCAGATGCACAAGGTGGCATGCATCTGGAGTTCATTTGTAGTGGCTGGAGGCCCTGGCATACCCGTTCTCTATCTGTGCCTCTCTCAAATAAGTAAAATATTTTTTTTAAATAACCTGCTTTTGATTTCACCAATTCTCTATTTCCCTAGTCTCTATTTCATTTATCTCTAATATTTACAAATCTTTCCTGACCCTTTTATTTATTTATTTATTTATTTATTGAGGCAGAATTTCTAACTAAGATTGATCTGGAACTCACTCTGTAGCCCAGGCTAGCCTCAAACTAGTAGCAATCAACCTCAGCTTCCCAAGTGCTGGGATTATAGGCAGGAGCCACACCTGGCTTAATGTTTCATTTCTTCTCACAACTTCAGAGTTTAATTTACTCCTCTTTTTTTCTTTTTTTCTAGCCTCAAACTAGTAGCAATCAACCTCAGCTTCCCAAGTGCTGGGATTATAGGCAGGAGCCACACCTGGCTTAATGTTTCATTTCTTCTCACAACTTCAGAGTTTAATTTACTCCTCTTTTTCTAGTTTCTTTTCCACATTAAGGTTTAAGGTCAGATTACTCAAAGATTATGCTTTTTAAAGTGCAAATGTTTCTCCTCTAAGCATGACTTTCACTGTATCAAAGAAGTCATATACAATGCTCTTTTTCATACATGAGTATTTTCTAATTCCCCCTGAGATTTCTTCTTTGATCTATTATTTATTTGAGAAGGTGTTAGTTTCTACAATAGTTATCCCTCAGTATCCATGGACAACTGGTTCCAAGATACCTCTAAGGATACCTCAAAATCCAAAGATGCTCAAGTCCTTTATATATATAAAATAGCACAATAGTTGTATATGGTCCATGTACAGCCTTTAATAATAGTCTTTAATGATCTCCAAATTAATCCAAATATAATGTAACTGCTACATATATAGTTATCATATTGTTTACAGAATAACAAAAAAAATGTCTGCACATGTCCAGTGGAGATGAAACTTTTCAAAAGTGTTTTCAATTTATGATTAGTCAAATCCATGGACAATGAACCCACAAATATGGACAATCAGCTGTATGTGTACATTTTCTTCACTGTTTTTGTTACCAGCTTCTAACTTTAATCTGTTATGGTTGAACAATCTTTAGATGATTTCAATTTCTTCAAGTTAACTGAAACTTGCTTTCTTGTGTAACATCCAGTGGAGAATGTCTGATGTATGCTGAAAAAGATTGTACGTTTGGCTATCGCTGGTAATTATAGACATGTCTTTTAGGTCTAGTTGTTTATACAATTATTCAAACTTCTCCTTTCTTTATTAACCTTCTATCTGGAAGTTTTGTCCATTATTAGAAGTGGGGTCAACACTGAATTTCTCAGGGATGACAATAACTAAATCTTACATTGTTGGAATTGTGTTACAACCTCTAGATCATGTTTTGATAATACCCAATTTACCTGGTATCATATGGAATCTTCTGGGACTCTTCTAATGCCCCATGTCTTATAAGCTCTCACTCTAGACTATGAAACATGGCAACTTGGTATAAGTTGTGAAAGTTCTTTTTCTTACTCCTTTCTGGTAGTTACCTTCCCCAGCTTCATTCAGGCCCTGTCAAGTGCCTACATATCAGAACTCAGCCAAAGGCCAGAAGAGAACTCTGCACAAATCTCCAGAATGCCTGCACACTTGGGTGTGCTTTCTTACTTTTAGTGTAGGTTTTCCCACCCCTACCCCCACACACCTTCTAACTACACCTTGGCCTTCTAAAATTCTTATCTATGGTTCCTTATTTCCACGAGACTACCAGTAAACTGCCTCTAGACTCTTCTCTAAGCCAACACAATAGAAGGGCTTTTTCTCATCAGTTTCCCTTCTCTCAGGGATCAAAAGTGGTAAAACTGCCTGTCATCTAATGTCTAAAAAACATTGTTTACATATTTTACATGCTTTATGTGCTCTCCAACTGTTTAAGGAGGAAGGACATATTTTCATTAAGTAACAAATTACCCTGAACTTAGTAGCTTTACGAAACAAGCACTTAGTTTTGTTAGTTTGTGAGGGTCAGAAATGAGGGAGCACCTAAGCTACTAGGTCTGGCTCAATATCAAGAGACTGCAGTCAAGTTATGAGTGCAGCAAGGGTCTAGAGCTGTAAATTTGACCAGGGAAAGAAGATTTGCTTTCAAGAGGGCTCATGTTGGCTAGAGGCCTGGTCCTGGTTGGCTACTATCAGAAGGGCTTGATTTCTTGTAAAGTGGGGCCTCTCCATCAGGCTGCTGACAACATGGCAGCTAACTTCTTTCAGAAGGAGCAACCCAATGAAGATTTCTCCCAAGATAAGGACAGGGTTACAGGGAGAGAGAAGGGTGAGGTAGTGCAAGAAAAAAGAAGCAGCAGTAACAATATAACCCAAGAAGAATATGACCAATATGCAGTATATTCATACAGCAAAGTTCACAATTAATTTTTAAAAATAATCTTCTACCATGTTCTACTAGTCACCATAGACTAACAACAGAATAATGTGCAAAGGAATAACATAAGAGAACACTCAGGTACAGTGATCATTGGGGACTATCTTGGAAAGTGGCTACACATGGAAATAATCCAGTTTGTATTACATCAGCATGCAGGAAAGTAACAGTACACCATATACTTTAACTACCTTAGGTTTACTATTTTTCCTATCCCCTAACTATGGGTCCTATCCTGTAGCTATAAGAAAGATAGCTTGCAAATTCTACTCCACACCCCGAGTTGGAGAAAAATAAAACTAAGAATAAGTTGCAATAATCTTTAAGAGAACAAAGTTCCTCCTGCTTATGGCATGAAAACTAAGAATACTTGAAGCCAGTGCAGCCCCAAGTAGCTTATTTCTCTGATCAATACAACTCAATGATCACCCTAAATGCCTGCCTTCTACCCTCCTTTCCCACCCATCTCCAGAGTCAGGCAGCAATAGCAACATTAGTGTAAAATTAACAGCAGTAGTAGTAAGATGAAGGCCAATCCCAAGCACTTTGCTTCACTAACTCAATAACAACTCACAGCAAAACTGTGAGACAGTCATCATTATTCTTTACTCTAGTCTTTTGTTTCTTGATAATTATAGCCTAGCTTTTCACTACACAGTACAATAACAACTCTTTAACACTTGACACCCTCTTGCCTTGCAGAATTCCACTACTCCTCTGCACTCAGGTTCTGTACACATTAGTAAGGCTGTCAAGTTTCCTCTTAGCTTCTACATTCCCAACACCTACTGTCAAACCTTATTACAAGGAACTACCAGGATACTTAAAGCCCTGTAATCCCCTCTCCTAAACCTACAACAGCCTAATATAGGCTTCTGCAACCTCTTAGGATATCTGACTATAAAATTTTCCTCACCTCAGATCATCCAAAAGAAATGGCCAGATTTCAGTCTCTTGTTTGTTATGACTTTACAGTACATGTACCTTATTAACTTATACTGCTGCAGTTTAATGTTAAAATGACTCTCTGTTCCCTGTGACTGAAATATACCATTACCCTATTTGCTATAGCACCCTTGGAGTTAGTGGGTTCTCATTAGTTATTTGTTGAATAATGAATTTTAAAAGTAATCTTCAAATACTTCAGAAAGCCTGGCATGATGGCACATGCCTTTAATCCCAACACTCAGGAGGCAGAGGGAGGAGGATCACCATGAGTTCAAGGCCACCCTGAGACTACATAGTAAATTCCATATCAGCCTGGACTAGAGTGAAACCCTACCTCAAAAAATCCTCAGAAAAGTCTCAATGATCATAATACAAAGAATGTCCATTATAAATAAAAAGGAAAAGATGACAGGGGACACATATAAGCAAGTCACAAAAGACAAAACAAGAAATGAATTAAGCAAATCATAGAAATGCCACTTTTTGTAGGACAGATAGGCAGAGAATGAAAACCTGTCAGCAATAAAAAATTGGGCACTCTCATAAACTATTAGTATTTTGTATTATTTTTGGCATTCATACATCAAATATCTTTGAAATATATCTATCTTTTGACTATCATTTAATTTCTAGTTATTAGTTACAATAACTGAAAGAGCAAGCATACCTGTAAAAATTCACTGTTACTAAGTACAATATAAAAATCTGTCCAACAATAAGGGCTTGGTTAAGCAAATTGTAGCACTTCCAAACTAAATATTATGATTAGATCACTTCAGAATTTTACTTATTGCATAAACCCAGTTTTTAAAGATAACAAACATTCACACAACAACATACCTGCATAGAAAAAAAATCTCAAGTACACACCTCAAAATGTTAGCAGTGATTATCTCTGTAAAAGAATAGTGGAATTTTTCGTGATTCTTTTCTTTATACTTTATCCATACCTCCTAATTTTCCTACAATATGAGTTGCACATGGATAATGGCAAACATTCTTAACAAGCAAAAGCAAAATATGAAGATGAACTGAAAAGTAGAAAATGCTATATTACAGCATAATATAAAAATCCCAATATCCACAATAATAATCAAGCAGAGTTAATATGAAATAAATTATCAAATAACTTAGTATAATCCAGCATAGTAATACAACTTTGTTTTTAATTGGTTTCTGAAACACACATGGAAGAATCCATTAAGAAAATGTGCAGTTATTTGGGCATTTTAGGAAAAGCCTGTCAAGTTAAAAAAAAAAAAAAAAAACAAACTTAGAATGAACCCTAGAAACAGTCTTGCAAACCAATAGTAAATAATCTCAACTGAGCAGGGTGTGGTGGCACTCGCCTTTAATCCCAGCACTTGGGAGGCAGAGGTAAGAGATCACCATGAGTCTGAGGCCACCCTGAGACTAGTGGAATTTCAGGTCAGCCTAGGCTAGAGCAAGACCCTACCTCAGAAAAACCAACAGTAACAAAAATCTCAATTGTTTGAAGGTAAGGATCAGCTTAAATCCCTTCATTCCTTTTCACTTTAATTGGGTAAACCTTGCTCTCATGAGAAAGTCGTCACCATGAAAGTATTAAAACATAAAAGTCACATTCCTAGTCTACTAATTCAAATTTAAGTTTGACTAAAGAGAAAGTCATTACAGCTTCTACAATTATCAATTATGCTAACTTTCCCCCTGAGATCTAAACATTTTGAGGAATGAAAGGAGTCAATATTAAGAAGGGGTCCTTAACTAAGCACATGCCATTTACAACAAGCTCATTTTGCCCATCTCTAAGTACTATGCATAATTTCTAGCCAAAGCCCCAAGAATTAAGTACAATGCCTGATTCAATGGCTTGTAACGTAGCAAGTTAGCAAATCCTCATTAGTATTGATCCATACACTAATTTCAATGAAATTATCATTAAAATGAGTGATCATTTCTACCATCCATAGAGGAATATGAAACAAATTATTTTATCTGTACCTACTGTGGCAATTAATGGTAGGTCCACTGAAAGTCAGCTAGTGGCATTGTCACATGACACAGCTTAGAAAACAAGTGTCATAAAGCAGGACTGGCACTTCTGACGAGTTCTGGCAGCAGCCATGAGGTGCAGGAAGCACTATACACAATGCACATGTCATTTTCTTTAAACCTATACTAAAAATGTCTTTGATAAAAGCAATTTTTGTTGCACAAGAAAATTTTCTGACATGAGAGAAAATTTTTTAAAAACTGCATATAAAGGTGCTTTTATATGAATGGCATTTGTATAATGCAAGCACTATAAAATACCTAAACTTACAACACAATTATGTGGATATTATGGAAAAAAATAGAAGTCTCTGCCTTAGTGACAACACTAACACTATTCATCTTTTCATGTATAAAATATACAAAAATTCAAACCAAGCACTCTAGGACCTAAGAAGAGAAAACCACCAAAATCACCACCTTCCAAGAGTACACATCCAGTAAGGGAGACGGATCTCAAACAGTCATTCCTGGTATCCTTCAAATGCCAAAGTGTGAACACTCAAGCTCTTTCTATAAAATTCAGTGTCTGTATAGGCTTACACTAACCAACCAGTCAGGATACTTTAAGTCATCTGTAAGTTGATGACAATACCTCATGACATAAATCCTTCATACAGCTCTTTTGTTTAGGGAATGTCTGACAGAATTTAATATTTCCAACCTATGGTTGATTAAATTTACAGATCATCTTACCAAAGGATGCATTAGCCACAGATATGGAAGGATGACTATAATTTCATATTTGACTGTAAGTACAAATATTATAATGCTAATAAATGAAAGGTCAGGGTGCTATATGTGCCTGGCTTGGGATAAAGTAAGCCAAGAACAAAGAGGGGAGAAGGTCCAGGCAGAGGGAGTCTGTGTACAGGTCCTCAAGGTGAAATGACTGCCTAATCTAGGAACAAAAGCATTGTAACTAAGACATTTGGATTATTTCTCGTGCACACCTCAAGTCTGAGAGATGTAAAGACATCCAAGTTAAAAGAACAAATTGGTAAATGCAACAAGAGTCTAGAGCTCTGAAAATAAACCTAGAAAGGTCCAAACTTGGAATTCACTAGCTTAGAGGTGGTATTCAACAGACAGGAACAAAAGATTTCTTCAGCAAGGTGAGTGGGACAATGTATGGAAAACAGAGTACGGACTAGTTTTCAAATCATAGAAAATAAATTTAATTACTTCTCTTTTGATTTGTAAACAAAAAAAAATAAAAAATATTTTATGATAGTATAGCTACAAGATTGTTTGTTCAAGAAGGTAAAATTAAATGTATACAATTCTTGGAGAAATGCCAAGACCTTAGAAAAATTAACTTCTTTCAGTGAGTCTAATATATATTATACAGGTAGTTTATTTAGCTGCATACTTGCTTCTAGCCTGTGTCAATGCCCTGGGGGAAGGGGAGCCTTTTTTCAAATGTATGGATACAACTCTTTTGTAAAATATGTCACTTCCAACAAGTGATACTATAGTATGACATTCTGAACATACCAATAATGCCATCAAGAGAAGAACCTTTGGTTCCGCACATTCAAATGTTATTAGCTTTCAGTACTGTCACTATGTTCTGCAAGCAACCTCCACTGATGCATATATATATATAATAAGTAACTGCTCAACTAAGCACTGGTCAGGTTATGGTTAAAAAGAGTTGAGTTAGTATTCCACAATATATGAACAAAGCACTGTATAAATACGACATGCCTTAACACCACTCACCTGATTTATTTGAAGCATGTTAAAACAAATTGATCACACTGCTGTATCCCTCACGGCTCCAAAAACTGGAAAATGAAAATGAAAAAATAAAGTTAAAATTAGCTGGTAAACCTCAATGATAACCTAACATTTCCAATTCAGACCCAATTAAAATCAAATATAAAATGTAGTTGTGGGGACGACAATGTTCTACATTGACAATGTTCTATACTTGTGCTGTCAAATCCAGTAGCCATATGTCACATGAAATGTGGCTAATTCAGCCAAGAAAGCTAATGTTTCAATCTTCCTGAATGTTTTAACATAAGTAAGCCCATATGACCAGTGTCTACCATTGAATGCTAAGGTCCCTTCTGGTTCTAGAGTTCTAGTACAATACCCACAAAAGGGAAGCTGTTAGTAACTCTGAAAATTTCACATCACTATGTAATATACACCCTCTTGCTCCAATCAGGTTTTAAACTGTGTTCTAAAGAAGACACATTAGTATTCTCTTGAGTTCTGTGAAAAATGCTAAAATTACCTTACTAAATATTTTCATATTTGTCTACTATCAATATAAAAATACGTGCATAACAATTCGCTTAAAGAGCATCATTGTAAAAGAGCATTCCACTGTGAAATTTGGGGTTGCTTCTTTTGGGCCTGACTCCTACCCTTTGCTGCATTACTTTCTGTATAGTAAATCTCTTTTATACTTTATAAATAGATGACAAAGAATACAACATAAATTGATAAATAAGTCATGGGCATTCATAATGGGAAAAGTTCATGTAAAATATAAATTATAGCCGGGCATGGGGGCACACACCTTTACTCCTAGCACTGGAGAGGCAGAGGTAGAAGGATGGCCCTGAGTTTGAGGCCACCCTGAGACTACATAGTGAATTCCAAGTGAGCTTGGGCTTGAGCAAGACCCACCTACAAAAATCAAAAAAATAAAAAAAAATAATGTACAGAACCTTGTTTCAATAAAAGGTGAACAGTATGAAAAGTTTACCTATTATGGCAGTGACCTTGGAATGACTCAGAAGGCATCATGGTGCTAGGAAGAAGTGACAGAGGAGTGCTCAACACTGAAATATCTCCATCATACCTTCCAAGGTTTAGGGTCCATTGCGGAAGAGGTGGCGGAAAGAATGTAAGAGCCAAAGGAAGGGTAGGACTCCTTACAACGTGCTCCTCCAGACACAAAATGGCCTGGATATCCATGACCTCACAGTGCCTGCCACTACCTACACAAGACCATCATAATAGGGGGAAAAGATCATGACATCAAAATAAAGGAGAGACTGATTGAGAGAGGGAGGGGATATGATGGAGAATGGAGTTTCAAAGGGAAAGTGGGGGGAGGGAAGGCATTTCCATGGGATTTGTTTACAATCATGGAAGTTGTTAATAAAAATAATAAATTAATTTTTTAAATTATCTATTAAACAACATAGCAAACCAACCAAATTCCATCACTTAGGTAGAAAATGAAAGAACTTAATTTACTGTTGCGTCTAAAATTATTTATTTGTGCACACATGTGGGGGGGGGGGGGTGCCAGGGTCTCTTGCCACTGCAATCAAATGCCTATCCAGCTTTATGTAGGTGGCTGGGAAACTGAATCCAGACTAACAGGCTTTGCAAGCAAGCACCTTTATCCCTTAAGTCATCTCCCTAAACCTTGCTGCCTTTTATTTAAACAATTTTTATCCATTTTCATACAATGCATTTTGATTATATTAGCCTCCCATTACCTTCTCATATTGCCATCTCCTTTCTACTGAACCCCTTTTTCATCCCAACTAGCTTGGGTAGAAATTTTTATGCTATAATATTTTAACAATAAGTTTCTCAGAAGCAAAGTTGTGTATCTTCAGGTGTATACACATGTATTTAGCTACCACCTTGTCAAAGTGACAAACTGAAATCAACTCAAAATTTCTCTGGAATTTTGTAGTATTTCTTACACTGTCTTCAACATCTGTATTTTTATTTTTTTTAATTGTTTTTCACATTTTCTAAAGGAGTAGTATGCTATCAAAAGAGTAAGCCAACTACTGGTTATTCTGTGTTTTAGTTTAGGGTTCCTTCTGATCTTTGATCAAATTATAGTATCTTTGAAATACGAATGGCATATAAGCATCTAAAAAAATGTTCTACGTCACTAGTCATCAGAGAAATGCAGACTAAAACTACATTGAGATTCCATCTCACTCCTGTCAGATTGGCCACCATCATGAAAACAAATGATCATAAATGTTGGTGGGGATGTGGAAAAAGAGGAACCCTTCTACACTGCTGGTGGGAATGCAATCTGGTCCAGCCATTGTGGAAATCAGTGTGGAGGTTCCTAAAACAGCTAAAGATTGATCTACCATATGACCCAGCTATAGCATTCCTAGGCATATATCCAAAGGACTCATCTCATTTCCTTAGAAGTACGTGCTCAACCATGTTTATTGCTGCTCAATTTACAATAGCTGGGAAATGGAACCAGCCTAGATGTCCCTCAGCTGATGAGTGGATAATGAAGATATGGCACATTTATACAATGGATTTCTACTCAGCAGTAAAGAAAAATGAAGTTATGAAATTTGCAGAAAAATGGATGGATCTGGAAAGGATTATACTAAGTGAGGTAACCCAGGCCCAGAAAGCCAAGTGCCACATGTTCTCCCTCATATGTGCATCCTAGCTACAGATGATTGGGCTTCTGTATGAGAAGGAAAAAACCTCAGTAGCAGAGGCCAGTAAGTTAAAAAGGAGATATAAAGGGAAGAGAAAGGAAGGGAGAAGGGTACCTAATAGGTTGGTATTGTATATATGTAAGTAGAATGATTGAGATGGGGAAGGGATATGATGGAGAATAGAATTTCAAAGGGGAAGGTGGGGGGAGGGAGGGTATTACCATGGGATATATTTT
Organism: Jaculus jaculus; assembly: GCF_020740685.1. Lineage (NCBI taxonomy): Eukaryota > Metazoa > Chordata > Mammalia > Rodentia > Dipodidae > Jaculus > Jaculus jaculus. Next base: position 144,302,549 of record NC_059103.1, read on the forward strand.
ATTATCATGGAAAATGTTAATAAAAATTGAGAAAAAAAATACAGTATCTTTGAGTGCTTTTTATTTTTCATTTTTTTATCTCTGAAAAGTGAAAGTGGTAGGGCACATTTAACAATATGACACAGCAGGAGTAATGGGATATTGCTTGCACAATAAAGTTATGACAGTATTAGATGTCACAGCTTTCTCGATCTCAGATACCATCCTGTCGGCTGCTCTTTGGAGAGCCACATGTGGCAAAAGAGTGATAGAAGCTTCTGGTAAACATCCAGCACAGAGAAGACGTTCAATCCAAGAACCCCAAGTGTGGTGGTTTGAATGAGATGATCCCCACCCCCAATAAACACAGCATGTTCTGAACACCTAGTCCCCACCTGATGGCAACTTGGTAGGTGAAACCCTGCCAGAGAAGGTGTGTCATTAGGTCTATTAGCCCCTAGGCTTGCCAATGTCAGTTCAGCTCATTCTCTTACTGTGACAGAAAATGTCCAGCCTCTGTTCATGCCATCTTTCCCCTTTCCTCATGAAGCTTCCCCTCAAAACCATAAGCCAAAATAAATCCTTTCCTCCCATCAACTGCTGTCAGTCAAGGTGTTTTGTCCCAACAATGTGAAAGTAACTACAACACCATAGAACTGAGTCCTGCCAAGAGCCACCTAAGTGTGGAAGCTTGTCCACCCGTCAAGCTATCAGGTGTGAGTGACAGCAGCCCCGACTGAAAGCCAGTCAGCAACCTCCACTGAAAGCCAGTCAGCAACCTTATAATCAACCTGAGGCTACATGTAGCTAACTAAGAGAAACTGAGTGCTAAGCAAGCACTCTACCAACTGAGCTACATCCCCACCCCGAAGAGCATTATATTCTTTTTCATCAGAAAGTTATAACAGATTTACATGAATATAAAAACTGTAATTCATAACTATACCATCAACAATTCAGAATTCCCAGAGTGGCATATGTCTTTAAGATTGTTTCTTCTTTTAAAATATGTCCAGCACACTGTCCTATAAACAATTTAATAAAATATCAATACATATCAAAAAGGTATGTTATATACTGCCTGTGGTTTCATAAAAATCCACCTGGGGCTGGAGGGATGGCTTAGTGGTTAAGGTGTTTGCCTGCAAAGCCAAAGGACCAGGTTTGATTCTCCAGGACCCACGTTAGACAGCTTTACAAGGGGCGCACACATCTGGAATTTGTTTGCAAAAACTGGAGGCCCTGGTGTACCCATTCTCCCCCCCCTTTCTCTCTCCCTCTCTCCCTCTCCCTCCCTCCCTCCCTCCCTCCCCCTCTCTCTTTCTCTTTCAAATAATTAAATAAAATAATATATTTAAAAAATAAAAATAAATCCATCTGATGTCCTCATAGGCTCATGTGTTTGAATACTTGGTCCCCAGCTGGTAATGCTGAAGGAGAGAGTTTGCTAGACTCTTTTAGGCAGTTTCAGTTAGAAACAGGCCCAGAGATAACTGATGGTACCTCACCCTAACATGAATGGAACTCTTGGCAGGTATGGAATTCATATAGGATCTACAAGAGCTACAGTGCCCCCTGATGCCTACAGAGTGGCACACTATCTAGATAGCCTTCCCTACCCAGGTGGGCTGGCCCTGGGGTATTCCTTTTACATACTGGAATCTGACAAAAGAATCCATTTTCAATGGGCTATAAAGGCTGCTTTGGCCCTGTTCTCTGGATTCCCTCATCTCTGCTTGGACACATGTGAGTGGCTTCCCCTCTCACCCAACCTGGTTGGGTATGTTGGGGGAATAACAAAGTACTGTTTCTTGGTCTATTTCTAAAAATTTTATTTAGTTATTTATTTATTTGAGAGCAACAGACACAGAGAGAAAGACAGATAGAGGGAGAGAGAGAATGGGCGCGCCAGGGCTTCCAGCCTCTGCAAACGAACTCCAGACGCATGCGCCCCCTTGTGCATCTGGCTAACGTGGGACCTGGGGAACCGAGCCTCGAACCGGGGTCCTTAGGCTTCACAGGCAAGTGCTTAACCGCTAAGTCATCTCTCCAGCCCCTTGGTCTATTTTTTCTTCTTACCCCTGCTTCAGACTTTGGGGTAACTTCTCACATTAGTTACATATATGATTTTCCTCTGGTCTCTCAATCTACCACGTGCATATTTCCCTTACACTCCAGATCTGCCACATGGGTGCTTCCTCTAACTCTACACCTAAAACCCGTGCAATTTCTCTAAACTTGGGTGTAACCATAAGTGTAACTCTCTTTACTATTCAATTCTCCTCTAGATTTCTTGGTCTCTGTTTTGATACTTTCTCTCTGCTATTCCTCCTTACGCTACCAACATTTGCCCTCTTAACTTTCTTCCATGGGGAAACTCAGGGTAGATGCTATGTACGTTTCTTCTAATTCTCCCTACATAAGCACTTAAATTCTTTTTTAATACATATTTTACTAGTTATGTACACTGTGTATATTTTAACATATTTTTTGCGGACAACTTCTATAATTATAAAAAATAACCCATGATAATTCCCTCCCTTCCCCCACTTCCCCTTTGAAACTCCACTCTCTATCATATCCCCTCCCCCTCTCAAGCAGTCTCTCTTTTATTTTGATGTCATGATCTTTTCCTCCTAATATGATGGTCTTGTGTAAGTAGTGTCGGACACTGTGACGTCATGGATATCCAGGCCATTTTGTATCTGGAGGAGCACGTTGTAAGGAGTCCTACCCTTCCTTTGGCTCTTACATTCTTTTCACCACCTCTTCCGCAATGGATCCTGAGCCTTGAAAAGTGTGACAGAGATATTTCAATGCTGAGCACTCTTCTGTCACTTCTCAGCACTATGGCATAAGTACCTAAGTTCTATCTTCCAAGTGCCTGCAGCTCTACTCCAGTCCTTCCAAAAAAAAAAAAAAAACCTCAATTTCTCTTAAATGAACTTTATGAACTATCTTCCACATGCTTGTGTTCCAGTCCACTCTTTCCTTAAAAACCTCAATTTATGGGTTGGAGAAATGGCTAAGCATTTAGGGCACTTGCCTGCAAAGCCAAAGGACCTTGGTTCAATTCCCCAGGACCCACATAAGCCAGATGCACAAGGGGTTGCACGCATCTGGAGTTTGTGTGCAGTAGCTGGAAGCCCTGGCATGTCCATTCTGTCTCTCCCTTCCCATCTCCCTCCCTCTCTCTGCCTCTTTCCCTCTCTCAAATAAATAAATAAAAACCCAATTTCTCTTAAATGAACCTTATAAGCTATGCAGTATTTTCCAAGAGTATGTTTCCTATCTTCCACATGCTATGGCTATGCTCTAGCCTTCTTCCTAGATCCCAATCTCCCTTAAATAAATCCCACAATTTGCGATTTCTCCCTAAATAAACGCAATAAATAATTTATCCTTCTTGAGTCTTTATCAATTCTTTGTTAAAGGTAGGACAGGACCCAAAACTGGAGTTCATAAATTTGAGGACCCCTCCTGAGCCCCAAAATCTTGCATCAGTGCTATTTGGGAAAGTTGTAGAACCTTTAAAATGTGGAGCCTTCAGTAAGTTATAAAGGAGACATAAAGGGAAGAGAAAGGAAGGGAGGAGGGTTCTTAATAGGTTGATATTGTATGTATGTAAGTACAATGATTGTGATGGGGAGGTAATATGATGGAGAATGGAATTTCAAAGGGGAAAGTGTTGGGGGGAAGGGAGGGAATTACCATGGGATATTTTTTTATAATCATGGAAAATGCTAATAAAAATTTTTAAAAAAATGTGGAGCCTTGCTAAAAGTAATAGATCACTGGAGGTAGGCCTTAAAGTTTAATACCCAGTCCCACCTGCTGCTCATCCTCCTCTTCAGGACGGCAGCTGCATCGTGAGCAGCAGCCTCCTCCTACTGCTGCCATGATGGACTATGTCCCTAGGAAACTATGAGACAAAATAAACCCATACCCTCCTTAAGTTGCTTCTCATCAAGTATTTTGTCCCATCAATGAGTAAGTAATACAGAAACATAGCACCAAAGTATCTTTGAGTGCTTTTTTTCATTTTTTTATCTTTAACACGTAAAAAAGGGCTGGAGAGATGGCTTAGTGATTAAGGTATATGCCAGCAAAGCCAAAGAACCCAGGTGCGAAACCAGGCATGGTGGCACACACAGTGGCGCACACCTTTAATCCCAGCACTCAGGAGACAGAGGTAGGAGTTCAAGGCCACCCTGAGACTACATAGTTAATTACAGGTCAGCCTGGACCAGAGTGAGACCCTACCTCGAAAAAAAAAAGAACACAGGTGCGATTCCCCAGGACCCATGTAAAGCCAGGTGCCCAAGGGGCACATGCATCTGGAGTTCATTTGCAGTAGCTAGAGGCCCTGATGCACCTATTCTCAATCTCTCTCTCTCTCAAATAATTTTTTAAAGTGGGGCTAGAGAGATGGCTTAGAAGTTAAGGCACTTGTCTGAGAAGCCTAAAGACCCATGTTCGACTCTGCAGGTCCCACGTAAACCAGACTCACAAGGTGAAACAAGAGCATAAGGTCCCTCATGCACACAAGGTGGCACACGCATCTGGAGTTCAATTACAGTGGCTGAAGGTCCTGGCATGCCAATTCACTCTCTCTGTCTCTCTCTTTCTCTCTCTCTCATAACAAAAAAGGCCAGTCTGTTGGGCTTGCCTCAGGGGAAAAAAAAGTGGTAAGCAGCATTGAACAATATGACACAGCCGCTGCTATGATTAAAACTGACCATGTGGTTTGCAGGCCTTTGGAACTGGTTTGTAGAAGGGAATGTCGAAAAATTTGAAAATCTGAACTATATAAACCTTACATACTATAAGCAAGACTTAGTGGTCCATTCTGTTGAAAGTTTGGAAGACCAGACAGCTGAGAGAAATGTGGACTGTGGAGAGTGGGCTCATGATGCTTCGGAGAACAGACTCTCTGGACACTGAGCTAGAGGCTCAGGTGATATGCTGGCAAAGAACATGGATGTAATACCAGCACTCCTGAGGCAGAGGTAGGAGGATCACCGTGAGTTTGGGGCCAGCCTGAGTTCCAGATCAGCCTAGGCTAGAGTCAGACCCTGTCTGGGCAGAAAAAAATAAATAAATAGGTTCTGACCGTATTCTGCCTATGTCTTGAGAACCTAAGTGAGGAGGAATCTGAATGTAAAGGTAATGGGCTAGTCTGTTACAGCATTCCAGCTGCTGTGTGGATACTACTGACTGCTACGATCAATGCCTACAAGAAAAGAGCAACAAAAGGAGCCAAAAGATAGGGAAAAGGTGCCATTTGGCAAAGGAAAGAAACAAGTATGAAATTTCCCACATGAGCTTGCTGACTGAGAAGGCAGCTGCAATTGTTAAGATATCAGCGTCACTAGAGAGATGTGGCTGTGCTAGCTGACCTGTGCTGAAGCAGTAGAAAAGGTGCCCAAAAGGCAAGACACCACCCATGGAAAGTTCTAACTTGTGAGGACACAAATTCTTTTGAAAGGAGAAGGAAATGGTGAAGGGATTCCCAGTTGCTGCAAGGCAACAACAGCCTGGGGAAGTGCACAGACCACTGAGGACCAAGGGTACAGGCGCCAACAAAGCCGGTGGCAAGAGTTGGCAGCAGCATCCACATGATATTGGTTTTACAGGCATGGAAACTGAATTACTGAAAGGGTCATGGCATCTTGCTCCACAACTGCAGAAATCCAGTGAAGCTGGGCAATCTGAAGTGGTGACAATAAAGCCTAAATGAAAAGGAGACTGCAGGATGCTGGAAATGCCAGGACACTGGGACAACCACCAAGAAAAGCTGTAGGATCAGAGTTGACCCAGCTCAAGAGAAGAGCTGTCCTAAATTGGAAGGCTGGGGCTACTCAAGCCTTTTGGAGCCCCGAATATTTCATCATGGGTCTTAGATATTGGACATGAAGCTGCAGGGATGGATTTCTGCCCCATCTTTGATTGCTGTGCTCCCTTTTGGAATGGTAATTCTTACTGTGCCATTATATGTTGAAAGCATGCAATTTGTTTAGATTTTACAGGGAGTCACAATTAGAAACTACCATGAGTCTCAGAAAAGACTGGACTTTTGAACATAATTAGAGACCATGTGGCCTTTTGAAGATAGACTGCAATTTGCCCCTTAAAACTGCAAACCAAAATAAACCCTTTTCTTTTTTTTTTAATGATTTTTTTTATTTTTTTTAATTTTTTTATTTATTTATTTGAGAGCGACAGACACAAAGAGAAAGACAGATAGAGGGAGAAAGAGAGAGAATGGGCGCGCCAGGGCTTCCAGCCTCTGCAAACAAACTCCAGACGCGTGCACCCCCTGTGCATCTGGCTAACGTGGGACCTGGGGAACTGAGCCTCGAACCGGGGTCCTTAGGCTTCACAGGCAAGCGCTTAACCGCTAAGCCATCTCTCCAGCCCCCTTTTCTTCCTTAAGTTAGTTCTGGTCAGCTATTTAGTCCCAACAATGAGTAAGAAACTAATATACTTCTCTCTTCCATCCTGTGTCAAAAAAAAAAAGGTTCCAGGGCTGGAAAGATGGCTTGGTGGTTAAGGTGCTTACCTACAAGCCTAAGGCGCCCAATTCGATTCCCCAGTACCCCATAAAACCAGATGCACGAGGTGGCGCATGATCTGGAGTCCGTTTGCAGTGGCTAGAGACCATGGTGTGCCCATACTCTTATCTGCCTCTCTCTTTCTCTCTCAAATAAATAAATAAAATATTTTAAATTGAAAAAAAAGTTTCCAGCTACAGTACAATCCCATTACAAGTAAGTACTTTCAGAGAAATGTTTCCACATGTCTCAAAAATACCCCACAGTTATATCTTGTCAGGCACATTAGAAAATGTAGGTCCACACTGCAGAGTACCAACGAAAACAAGCAGAACAGCTAATGAAGGGAAGAGTACTACAAACTAGAGAAGACACAGCTCATGAAGATGAAAAGGCCCACCTGTATCTGCTGATATAATGTACACTTTTAATTGTGAATTACATTTACTGAATAGGAATTAGAAGATATAAAAGTTAAATGTATAGAATCCTCAATAAATGCTATTTTATAAAATGGCATAAGTGTCTATAAACTTTTTACAGCAGCCTCCATTCCACAACTAGTAGACAATTTAGACTTAAATGTCTTATTTCACAATGTGACAGAGTGAAAGTATGTATAAATACACCCTCATTCATAGACTAGAAACTATACAAATTTAGTATCAATTGCAAGTATCTCACTCTGCAGAATTTATGAAATTCACCTTTTTCAAAGTTTGTTTTGAATTCCCTCACCTGACTTCTGGGTAAGATGGCTGCACAGAAGCCATACCAAACCAGCCTAGGGAGGGATTTAAGCAAAACCACACCAAAATACACCCTTCTGAAAAGTGAAGGTGTATAGGGTCTTCTTAGATACAACTGGAAAGCAAGAGAGACCAAGATCCACCAGAAAGGAGGAAAGGAGCCAGAATCCCCTTGAGGCGCTAGTGGACCCCACCCACTAGCTGCCAGGCAGGGCGCTAAGCAACAGCAGCAGAGACCAAACAAGAGGATTTTCCAACCTCATCAGCATCCTTGCAAAGTCAAGAAATCTGAAGGAAGACAGCCGAGATCAGCTAAGGAGCTTCTGAAAGGGGTACAGGCGGAACTGTGTGGAAAAACTCCAGTACAATTCCAGGCTTCCTGCACTCTCCCATCCCGCAACCATCAGAACCACGAAACTCTAACATTCAGCCCCAGAAAGCAGGGCATCCAGCCCAGCTGATCAGAACTCCAGCTCCACAGCAAAACATAGAGGGACCAAGGTGGTCACTCAACATTGGTGAGATTGGAAGCCACCCCAAAAGGTAACAAGCCTGACTAAAAAAAAAAAAAAAAAACAGGTACATAGACTTTGCATGTCAGGGCAGGTTATGGGTTACATATTCTTGGTTGGCTTTACCATTTTCAATCAAGCTGTATTTGGTGTTGATTTTTGTTGCCTTTGATGCTTTCAGATATATGGGATCTTTGCCTTATGCTTCTGTCATTATTGGGGGTAAGGTGTGATTCAGACCCAGGCTGACCTGGAACCAATTCAGAACACAATTCTCTACCTCCCAGCTGACAGGATTAAAGGTGTACAGAAGCACACATCCTTAGGGATTTTGGCTTTATAAGACTGTTTGTTATAATCCCCACATTTGCATACTCTGTGTTGGTTTTTATTGGATGTGTATATTGCTCAGTTGAAGTTTAAAATTTTCCAGTAAATTGTTCTACCCAGTCCAGTAGAATAGTTGCTTAACAGGCAAACTCAACACCTAGGATTACTTCTGTGTCTTGACTGGGGTACAAGAGCTACACTTGACACCTTAAACTCATACCCTAGAAGTATTTAAAGTTGGATTGCCACATCTAAGAACACTGCTGATAGGTAGAAAACCCTAGCATCAAATCAATTCAGGATGCAAAAGTTGCTACATTATAATATAAGACACACAAAGAATCAAGACAATACAATCCCACCAAAATTATAAATCCAGCAGAAATGATTACCAATAAGACTGTTTTAGATGAAATGCCTGGCAAAGATTTCAAGAAAATTATATTCCCTATACTCAAAGAAATCAAAGGTATCAAAGAAGAAAACAGAGAAATTAAAGAAGAAAACAAACTTCTGAAAGAGAACACAGGAAACCAGTTTAATGAAATAAGGAGGTCATTACAAGATATGTGTAAGGAAATAGAAATACTGAAGAAAAACCAGGCTGAAATTTTAGCTCTGAAGAACAGAGTCAGTCAAATTTAAAAAAAAAAAAAAAAAAAAAAAAACTCTGTGGAAAGTCTCACCAGGAGAATGGAAGGTGAGAACAGACTATCTAAACTAAAAGACCAGGTGGCAGAACTAATACAGTCCAACAAAGAGAAAGGCAAGCTAATAAGAAGGTATGAATGGGAATTTCAAAATATCCAGGACACTATGAAAAGATTGAACGTAAGAATTCAAGGTATATTAGAAAAATAAATTCAATCCAGAGGCTTAGTAGGTGTTTTCAACAAAATCATAGAAGAAAATTTTCTCCAAATTGGGGGGAAAAAATGCCAGTGCAGGTATAGGAAGCTTTTAGAACACCAAACAGACAAAACCTGGAAAGAACCTCTCCTCACCATGTTATAATTAAACTACTAAACACACAAACCAAAGAAAATATATTGAAAACAGTTAGAGAGAAAAAGCAAGTCACCTACAAAGGGAAGCACATCAGAACAACAGCAGATTATTCAACACAAACTCTAAAAGCCAGAAGGGCTTGGAGTGATATAGTCCAAATTCTGAAAGATAACAACTGTCAACCCAGATTACTATATCCTGCAAAGCTATCTATCCAAACTGATGAAGAAATAAGGACATTCCACAACAAAAACAAGCTAAAGGAATTTATGACAACTAAACCAGCTCTAAAGAAAATACTTTAAAGGGGCTAGAAAGATGGCTTAGCTGTTAAGGCACTTGCCTGAGAAGCCTAAGGACCCAGGTTTGATTCTCCAGGTCCCACATAAACCAGATACACATGGTAGCGCAAGCATCTAAAGTTCATTTGCAATGGCTAGAGGCGCTCCCATTCTCATTCTCTCTCCCTCCCCCCCCCACTCTCTCTCTCTTCTCTGACTCTAATAAATAAATAAATCAGAAAAAAATTTTAAGAAAATACTTGAAGGAATCCTTCACACTAAACAGAAAGCAAAACACATACAGAAGGAAACAGGAAAAAATAATCCATACTCAAATAACAGTTAAAACAAGAGAGTAAAGGGAAAACAGAAAGCACCACAAAACAAGAAGAATGGTGAGAATAAACACATACCTTTCAATAATAACTCTTAGCATCAATGGCCTCAATGCCCCAACCAAAAGACACAGGCTTGCAAACTGGATTAAAAGGCAGGATCCTGCCATTTATTGCCTCCAGGAAGCTCATCTCTCAATAGAACATAGACATTATTTTAGGGTGAAAGCAAGTGGGCCTAGGAAACAAGCAGGGGTTGCTATCCTAATATCTGAAAGGATAAACATCAAACCAACATTAGTGAGGAAAGAAAAAGAAGGTCACTTTATAGTGATTAAAGGAACACTACAACAGGACATTAATGTACCTAATATGGGTGGCTCCCAACTTCATCAAACACACACTATTAACTTAAGGTCACAGATAACACTAAACACAATTGTAGTGGGTGACTTCAACATCCCATTCTCATCAATTGACAGGTCATTGGTCAAAAAATATAGAGACAAACCAAGCGTGGTGGTTCATGCCTTAAATCCCAGCACTCAGAAGGCAGAGGTAGGAAGATCGCCATGTATTCAAGGCCACCCTGAGAATACTGAATGACATCCAAGTCAGCCTAGGCTAGAATGAGACCCTACCTTGAAAAAGAGAAAGAGACAGACAGACATCTGGATTAAACAATGTCATGGAACAAATGGACATACAGATACATACAGAAATGGAGATACAGATACACACAGAAAATTCTATCCAAATGCAGCAGAATATACATTTTTCTCAGCAGCACATGGAACATTATCTAAAATAGACCATATATTAGGAAACAAAGCAAATCTTAACAACTACAGGAAAATTCAAATAATCCCTTTTACTCTATTTGACCACAATGGGGTTAAACTGAAAATCAACAATAAGAAAAACTAGAGTATACAGAAATTCATATAGAGACTAAACAGTACACTATTGAATGATAAATGGGTCACTGAACAAATCAAAAAGGCCATCAATAAACTCATAGACTCAAATAATGATGAGAATACAACATACCAAAACCTTTGGGGCACAATGAAGTTGGCCCTAGGAGGGAAATGTATAGCTCTAAGTGCCTACATTTAGAAATTAAAGAGTTCACAAGTAAACAATTTAATGCTTCACCTTAAGGCCTGGAAAAAAGAAGAACAAGGCAAACCAAAAAATCAGTAGACAGGAAGAAATAACAAAGAGTATGGCAGAAATTAATAAAATAGAAACAAAAAAAGAATCCAAAGAATCAATGAAACAAAGAGGAAACACCTGAGTCACAAGGCACTGGAGAGGGTAAAGAAGACTGACCTTAATCTTCTACAGCTCCTCCCTTCCTCCTTCTCCCTCTCCTTCTCCTCTCCCCCCCCCCTTTTCTAACTCTTTTATATTAGTTATCTTTTTCTTCCTTCCCTTAGTGGGCACTGACCTGTAACTCCCAGTACCAGCAGGTGGCTATCATCCACAATGAGCTCTGGATCAGAGAGACCTACAAGGTTTCCTAAAAGAATGACAGATTTCTGTCAGAGTACTTGATGACCCATCAAAGGTTAGTGGTAAGACCCTACTGCTAAAGACACCATATGCAGTTGACACATAACACGGAGTGACATAGCTGGAAGCTAGAAGAGAGTCAATCTCCAGACAATCAGCGTGTCTAGTGCCAGAAGGTGCTACATGGGTGACTGGGGGAAAATGACCAATATCTTTGCAAGCAACTGATGGTCTAACCTACTTAGCAGCAAATAACCTGTTGTGATGCTCACACAAGTGCAACAGTGGCACACAGCCATGGTGGGAAACGAACTGCTCTTGATTTGGCTAACTGATCCACTCAGTAGAACAGGACCCATAGCTGGAGCTGGGAAACAAGTCAGAACCATATCCAAACATGAGCTACAAGAGGGCCTACACCTATTAAATTTGCTATAAAAAGAAGTAAGGGTTATCCCATTTATCTAGTGCTAACTTTACTCTCTGTTGGAGAATCTGCTTCTCTTTTTCAGACAGACGTAAGATCCTAAGGAGAGAACCACCCCATCATACCTCATACAAGCTGAAACCAAGAATAACTGGTGAAACCAGCAAGGGTGCTGTTTTCTTGGTAAACTGGGTACCAGCACAAGAGTGAAGGAGATTAACACAGAGAACAATAAACTCCTACCAAATTAGATATCCAGAGACACAGGGGCTTCCAACACCTCATCAGTGAAGCAGACCCAAAATGAACCCAACATGGACCAGGAAAATTTTGCAGAAGAGGGGGCAAAGAATGTCAAGCCACACGTTGGGTCATGATAAGCAGAGACATTTCCTCTTACCCATAACTGTGGGCTAACTCTACAATGCATGACCCATATACCTCAACAAGGAGGGGTCAGGGGGAGGGGTTAGGACATGAAGGAGGCTAACAATGGTACCAACTTGACTGTATTCACTGAGCACAAAACTAATTAATAAAAAAAAGTTTTTTAATGAGAGTTGGTTCTTTGAAAGGATAAACAAGGGCTGAAGGGATGGCTTAGCAGTTAAGGCATTTGCCTACAAAAGCCAAAGGACCCAGGTTCTATTCCCCAGGACCCATGCTAGCCAGATGCACAAGGGGACGCACACATCTAGAGTTTGTCTGCAGTGGCTGGAAGCCCTAGCGCGTGCTTTCACTGCCCCCTGTCAAATAAATAAAAATTTTAAAAAATTTTAAGGAAACCATAAACAAGATTGATAAAGCCTTAGCAAATCTGACCAGAAGACAGAAGAGACACAAATAAACAAAATTAGAGAAGAAGAAGACACCATTACAACAGATACCAAAGAAATTCAGAAAATCATAAGGACATACTTTAAGAATATATATGTCTCTAAGTTTGAAAATGTGAAATTGATTTCCTTGATTCATGGGACCTGTCAAAATTAAACCGTGATAAACTATTTAAATAGACATATAACAAGTATGGAGATCCAAGCAGTTATAAAAAATCTCTCAACTAAAAACAGTTCAGGCCCAGATGGATTCAACAGTGAATTTTACCAGACCTTCTTTGAAAAACTAACACTACTGCTTCTCAAACTTTTCCATAAAATAGAAAAGAAGGAATTCTACCATACTCCTTATATGAAGCCAGCATCACCCTGATACCAAAACCAGAAAAAGAAAACTGCAGACCAATCTCCCTCATGAACATAGACGTTAAAATTCTGAACAAAATATTGGCAAACAGTATACAAGAATATATGAGAAATATTATTCACCCTGACCAAGTAGGCTTTATCCCAGAGATGCATGGATGGTTCAACATACACAAATTGATAAATGGATTGAAGGACAAAAATCACATGATCATCTCAATAGATACAGAAAAGGTATTCAACAAACTCCAACATCCTTTCATGGTAAAAATATTACAGAATCTGATAATAGAAGGAACTTATCTCAACATAATAAAAGCTATTTATGACAAACCTACAGCCAACATAATACTAAATGGGGAAAAACTTGAAGCTTTTCCATTAAATTCAAGAATAAGACAAGGGTATCCACTAGGCCCACTTTTATTTAACATAGTACTAGAAGTCTCAGCCATAGCAATAAGGCATGAGACACTCATAAAAGGGATACAACTTGGAAAGAAGAGATCAAGTTATCATTATTTGCAGATGATATCATTCTACGCATAAAAGACTCTAAAGACTTGACAAGCAAACTGTTAGAGCTGATAAACACCTATAGCCATGTAGCAGGATATAAAATAAGCACACAGAAACCCATAGCTTTCCTATACACTAACATGAGAAGGGTGAAATCTGGGTTGGAAATAGACTGAATGCAATTTGCCCCTCAAAACTGCAAACCAAAATAAACCCTTTTCTTTCTTAAGTTAGTTCTGGTCAGCTATTTAGTCCCAACTATGAGTAAGAAACTAATATACTACTCTCTCTTCCATCCTGTGTCAAAAAAGTGGGGGTTCCAGGGCTGGAAAGATGGCTTGGTGGTTAAGGTGCTTGCCTACAAAGCCTAAGGTGCCCAATTCGATTCCCTAGTACCCCAGAATATACAAAAAACTCAAAAAACAGAACAATAAGAAATCAAACAACCCAATTAAAAAATAGGCTATAGAACTAAATAGAGAGTTCTCACCAGAAGAAATACAGATAGCATATAAACATCTAAAGAAGTGTTCTACATCCTTAGCCATCAGGAAAATGCAAATTAAAACTACTTTGAGATTCCATCTCACTCCTGTCAGAATGGCTACCATCAAGAAAACAAATGACAATAAATATTGGCAAGGATGCAGAAAAGGGGGAACCCTTCTACAATGTTGGTGGGAATGTAATCTGGTAGAGCCATTGTGGAACTCAGTGTGGAGGTTCTTGAGACAGCTAAAAATAGATTTACTGTATGATTAGCTATAGCATTCCTAGGCATATATACTAATGACTCTTCTCACTACCTTGGAGATACTTGCACAACCATGTTTATTGCTGCTCTATTCACAATAGCTAGAAAATAGAACCAGCCTAGATGGCCCTCAACAGATAAATGGATAATAAAGATGTGGTACATTTACACAATGGAGTTCTATTCAGCGCTAAAGAAAAATGAAATTGTGAAATTTTTCAGGAACCGGATAGATCTGCAAAGAGTTATAACCCAGGCCCAGAAAGCTAAACACCACATGCTCTCTCTCATATGTGGATCCTACAACAAACATAAAGACTTGTGTGTAAGCTGTAACCAAATATTGGTAGCAGAGGCCAGTAAACTAGAAAGAAAGGGAAGGACTTAAGGGGATGGTAGTGTATATATGTAAATAGAAGAACAGATTACCTATTGCCAAGGCCCTCGGTTGCCCACGAGAAACAGATGGTAAGACCCTACTGCTGAAGACTTCACATACTTGAGCAGCAAGGTCACTGAGAAATCAAACTGGTGCTGAGCAGAAAAACCTTCCCCCTGCAGACCAGCCAACCGAAAGCTGGAAAAAGCTGCACTGCATGCAGCCCTATGGGAGACAGAAGCCATCAGCAGTGAAAACAGTGGACAATGAAGCCTCAAGTTTGGCCAGACAGACCAAATGACTGAATGAGAGCAATAGTGGCTTGTCTGCTTTGGGGAAAACCAACTGCTCTCTAATTGGACTGAAGGCACACTCTACAGGAGCGAATACATGCCTGGTACTGAAAACCTAATCAGAAGCCTATGGCAGGGGAGGTCATGAGCCTTAGGGGTGTAAAGCCTGCTCTTGTCTGACAAAATGCTTATTATCATTCTCATCTAACTGCCCTGAAAGCACTATAGTTAATGTTCATATTCATATGTTAACGCTACTCTCACTTCTGGTTAGAGAAGCTTCTCTTTTCAGACAGCAATGACCATTGGGATGACCCAAAAGGCAACATAGTTCTGAGAAGAAGGGACGGAGGAGTGTCCACCACTGAACATCTCTATCACACGCTCCAAGGCTCAGGATCCATTGCAGAAGAGATGACAGAAAGAATGTAAGAGACAAAAGAAGGGCACCACTCACTCCTTACAATGCAACTGTCCAGACAGAAAGTGGCCTCAATATACATGACCTCACAGTGCCTAGCAATACCTTCACAAGACCCTAATAATAGAAGAAAATGATGATGACAACAAAATAAAAGAGACTAACAGAGACAGGAAGGGAATATGACAGAAAGCAAAGTTGTGAAGGGGAAAGTGGGGGGGGGAGGAAAATATCATGGTTCATTGTAAGTATACAACTTGTCAATATTTTTTTTTTTCAAGGTAGGGTTTCGCTCTAGCTCAGGCTGACCTGGAAATCACTCTGTAGTCTCAGGGTGGCCTCGAACTCATGGCAATCTCCCTACCTCTGCCTCCTGAGTGCTGGGATTAAAGGCATTGCTACCACGCCCGGCTCAATCATTTTTTTTTAATTTTGCTTTGAAGATTTTCATTTTCATCTTTTAAAAGTACGCGACCCCCACCCAAAAAATTCCTGCTATTACAGAAAATAAAACTATATATTTTACATATCCTAAAAGCCTATGAAAGATTATAAGTACACAGAAGTTATACTCAACAAACTATGCCAGTGAAAAACCACATGCCACCAGCCACAGAAAAAAGGAAAACAACACTTATCAGACAACAAGTTTACAACAGGTGTCATAGTTTGCCATTTTTATGCTCATCTAATCCTCATCACCTAGAAGCCACCTCCAGTGTTCTAGAGATTGAGCTATTTGCCCTTAGGCACATGCACACTGCTTTGAAAACCAGTTCACATGGGCTTAAAGCCCACTTCTCTCACATAAATTACAAAAGATCTGCCTTCTTAAAGTTTTTTCTGTGCCAAAGTCAAAGGCTATGCTGGACATAGTCTGTAATCCCAGCATTTGGGAGGTGGAGGCAGGAGATCAGGAGCTCAGGGTTATCCTCAGCTACACATGGAATATAAGGTCAGTCTGGACTACATGAGGCCCCGTCACAAAAAATAAAAAATAAAAATAAAAAAGTCAATGTTGCAGTCAGGTTCACATTGCTGGCAGAAATCACCTGACCAGGAGCGGCTTTTGGGAAAAAAAAGGTTTATTTTTGTTTACAGACTCAAGGGGAAGCTTGTTGATGGTAGGGGGAAACAATGGCATGAGCAGAGTGGACATCACCCCCTGGCCAACATAAGGTGGACAACAACAACAGGAAAGTATGCCAAACACTGGCAAGGAGAAACTGGCTATGATACCCATAAGCCCATCCTCAACAATACACTGCCTCTATGAGGCACCAACTCCCAAATTTCCATCAGCTGGGAACCTAGCATTCAGAACACCTAGGTTTATGGGAGACACCTGAATCAAACCACATTCCACCCCTGGCCCCCATAAACTGATAACCATCCATGATGTAAAATTCAATGCATTCAGTCCATACTTTTTATCAATCCTCATCATATTCAAACATCCCCATATTCAGAGATTTTTTTTCAAAGTAGGGTCTCACTTTAGCCCAGGCTGGCCTGGAATTCACTATGGAGTCTCAGGGTGGCCTCAAGCACACAGCAATCCTTCTACCTCTGCCTCCTGAGTGCTCGGATTAAAGGTGTGCACCACCATGCCTGGCTCAGAGATCTTTTAACCAAGCCATAATACCAAAAACTGCCACCCAAAAAACCATAATGGCACAGAATAAACATTCACACTTCAAAAGATAGTACTGGGCATAGCAAAGAAATATTCAACCAACACAAGATTTAAACAACCAGGGCAAACATCAAACTCTGTAACTCCAAGTCCAACAACTCTAACGAGTGACAAATCTCCAAGTCTGATAATTCTAACTAGCAACAAGTCTCTGGAGTTCCAATACCACTCCTCCAGCTAGGCTACTCACAGTCCTGGAAAACATCATCCAGGCCAGCAGCTCTCCTTGGCAGCTATCTCATGGTCCCAGCATGTCCACTGGGTCTCTACTGCAACCCACGGTTCATCCTCACAGCTCCACTGGGTCTCCATTTAGGCATCCAGCAAACCTGATATACAATGCCTATGGTCATTTCCAAAAACATAATACTGCCTTGCAAACTCAGTGACCCTCTTCTTTCCTGCACTTCTTGTACTCCACAATACCAGGTAGGATGCCAATTTATTAATCCAGGGAGGAAATAAAGCAGGCTTTGAAGAACAGGACACTCCTTGAGCACTCAGGCCCCATCAAGAGTCTACATCCTTCCTGTTGCTCCAATGCAGGTCAACTGGCCCAATCTCAAAGGTTGAAATTTCTCAGTTGCAGCTGAACGGGCATCAGTTTTGTCCCAAAGATTTCATTTCTGTGCCATATTCCTCTGTACACACCAGTCCATTTCTACGCAAAGCAACCCTTCACAAGTTCTCAGGACACAGACATGACAGCAAGCCTCTCACACAAACTGCTTCTAGCCCAGTCCAAGAAAAGCAGTTTCCCACTCACAAACCAAACCGCACAGTTCATAGTGCATTCAGGTCTTTCAACTCTGACCAGAATAGCCCATCAAGCTGTACTTACATCACTGCAAGGCATCTCTAAGACCAAGCCTTCAAATCGTTCCATATTCCTCTTGAAAATCAGCCCCAAAAGGCCAAAGCCACACAGTCAGGTGTCTAGCAACAAATGACACCACTCCTCAGAACCAACATTACTGTTGCACACAGGTTCGCATTGCTGGCAGAAATCACCTGACCAAGAGCAGCTTTTGGGGAAAAAAAGTTTATTTTGGCTTACAGACTCAAGGGGAAGCTTGGTGATGGCAGGGGAAACCATGGCACAAGCAGAAGGTGGGCATCACCCCTGGCCAACATAAGGTGGACAACAGCAACAGGACAGTGTGACAAACAATGGCAAGGGGACACTGACTATAATACCCACAAGCCCACCCCCAACAATACACTGCCTCCAGGAGGCTCTGACACCCCATTCTCATTCATTTTTTTTTCTCTCTCTCTAAGAAGACAGAATCAGGACTGAAATGTAACTCAGTGGCAGAGTGTTTCCTAACATGTAAAGGGCCTTGGGTTCAATTTCTAGCATTCCAAAGAATATTAACACTAAGGAGGTATACAGAAAAACAACATCCAAACATTTTGACCAACTACATATTCTAGGAGCTAAGTAAGAAACACTCTCTATGTTGTTTAAAATTTTCATTACTTAGTTTTTTACAACATTTTTTGTTGTAAAGTAGACATTTATTCCATGCAGGCCAAGAAGGTAAAATGTGAAATACAATAGTTTTCCATACTGAGATATCTAAAAAGAAAGGCCCATAATGTACCTACCTTACTCATAAACATTGCAGGAAAAAATATTCTGTGATGCGGATGAAACGGTATATTTATAAAATGGTAACATGTAACTCTGAATACAGGTTACACACATTATTGTCGTCCCCCCCCCAGAGGTAGGGTCTCACTCTAGCCCAGGAGGACCTGGAATTCACTATGTAGTCTGTCCCCCTCTCTCTGCTTCTTTCACTCAGCCTCAAATAAACAAATTAAATTAAATACATATTTTTTAAATTACATGGCTTATGGACTGGAGGGATGGCTTAGTGGTTAAGTCATTTGTTCTCAAAGGCAAAGGATCCAGATTCGATTTCTGAAAACACACACAAGCCAGATGTACAAGGTGGCACAAGCGTCTGGGATTCATCTGCAGTGGCTAAAGGCCCTGGCCCACCCATTCTATCTGCCTTTTTCTCTCCCTCCCTCTCTCTCAAATAAAATAAAATAAAATAAACTTACATGGCTTATACAGCAACATTTTAAAAATTTATTTATTTATTTGGGGGGAGAGAGAGAGCATGCAAGAGAGAGAATGGGCACACCACACCTTCCAGCCACTGCAAACTCACTCCAGACCGTGCACCCCCTTGTGCATCTGGCTAATGTGGATCCTGGGGACTTGAACCTGGGTCCTCTGGCTTTGCAAGCAAGCACCTTAATGACTAACCATCCCTCCAGCCCTACAGCAACATTTTAAAAATATTTTATTTTTTATTTATTTGAGAGACATAAATAGGCAGGTAGAGAGAGAGAAAAAAATGAGCGCAGCCGGGCGTGGTGGCGCACGCCTTTAATCCCAGCACTCGGGAGGCAGAGGTAGGAGGATTGCCATGATTCAAGGCCACCCTGAGATGACAGAGTTAATTCCAGGTCAGCCTGGACCAGAGTGAGACCCTACCTCGAAAAACCAAAAAAAAAAAAAAAAAAAAAACACAAAAAAAAATGAGCACGCCAGGGCCTCCAGCCACTACAAACAAACTCCAGATGCATGTGCCCCCTTGTGCATCTGGCCTATATGCGTCCTGGAAAGTCGAACCTGGATCCTTTAGCTTTACAGGCAAGTGCCTTAACCACTAAGCCTCTCTCCAGTCCTACAGCAATATTTTTCACAAATAAAAACATGCTGGGTGTGGTGGTCCATGCCTTTAATCCCAGCACTTGGGAGGCAGAGGTCGATGGATCACCATGAGTTCAAGGACACCCTAAGACTACACAGTGAAGTCCAGGTTAGCCTGGGCTAGAGCAAGACCCTACCTTAGAAAACACTCACACACACACCAAAAAAAAATAGTTCTTAACGAAAAAATAATTTGTAAAACTGCATGTCTCATACCCTGCCAACAAATTATCGCACAGAAGAAAATTTCATATTACACTGCCATACTGTAATAAGGTGAGGCAAGGGTGAGTAGAACTGAACTGGAGCAAGCATACACCCCATGAAGAAGGCATGATTTGTTCACAAAGTTAATACTGGCCCAATGCAAATGCACCAAGTATACAATCAAGTGATAAACGGTATTTCTGGTTTGCAGCAACATGAAAACAGTGAACAATGAAAAGCTTGCTATACTATAAAGCAATATAGCAGAGTGAATCTTGGTTTTGATGGTTTATGATTTTTTCCATGATATCTCAATTTGTAACAGCACACTTGAATCATCTCAACTAAGCAAGAACAGTAAAGAAACCCGACTGAAGAACTCTACAACGTGGTGGCATATGCCTTTAACCCAGCATTCGAGAGAATGAGATAGGAGGATTGATTGCCCTGAGTTCGAAGCCACGCTGAGACTACTGAGTGAATTCCAGGTCAGCCTGAACACCAGACCCTACCTCGAAAAAGCAAAAAATAAAAAAGCAAAAGAACTCTCCAGCAAGGTTACTGTCATTTTGCCCACCCTTCGCCACTTTGAAAAGTTCACCATGCCCTCTTAAAACATCCAAATGCTCAACACAAGTTCCCCAAAATCTTGAGATTAAGTACTCCAAAAAAAAAAACAAGAAAAATGAACATTTCCATCTCTATCCTTTCTGCAGGACCCATCCACTTTTAAATTCTTTAGTGAATTCCCGGGTCTGCCCTAATTGGATGCTCCCTTTCTACCCTACAAGTTCTTTCCCTTCTGAGGGGTGGGATTGGGGAAACATCATGGCACATATGGAACCAAAACAAAATTATTTACAACGCAAGAGGCAAGATTTTGTACTTAATTCCGAGGACCTCCTGCACACGCCCCCCCCCCCTCCCCGCCATTATCCCCGCCCCCTGAGACTCCCAGCCCGGCGCCCTCCTCTCGGCCTTGGCGGACAGCTCTCCTCGCCAGTCCCAGGCCGGCCCCAGCACCGCCACGGGCCTGCCCTCAGCCGAGCTTTGTGCCTCCAGCTCCCTTCGCCCCGGCAAGGTCACGCCTGCCAACTACCCCTTTAAGCCCAGCCATCCTCACAGCCGCGTTCGCGAGAGCCGCGGCAGGACTCGCCCGTCATAGGATCTATTTTGTCGCCTCGGCCCCACCTCCCTTCCCCATTTCGGCGAGTTACGTCGGCAACACTTGCCCATTCTACAGAAATAGCCACTGCCGCCGCGCTCCCGGGGGCTCCTGACCGGGCCGCCCCGCCCCCGGCGCGCCCCCCCACTCCCACCCCGGCCCATCCCCGCAGACCGTGCGCTCCTCGCGGGCCTCGCCGCACGCAAGCACGCACGCCGCCCCTTCCGCCATCCCCGCCCGGGCGCCCCGACCCCCGCCGCCCCGACCCCCAACACCACCCCCACCCCCACCGCGCACCCGGTCCGGCCGGCCTGCGCACGGGTCCGGCTCCTCCCCTCGCGACACCTGTGCCGCCCCACCCCCTCCCCACGCCCCCCACCCGCAATCCACTCGCCTCCTCCCCTCCCCCTCCGGGCCGAGCCGCGAGGGAGGGATGGCGCGGCTCGGGGGGAGGGGAGGCCGCGGTACGCCGGCTCCCCAGCGCCCTCTGCCTCCCGCGCCGGCGCCGGCGGCGGGGCGGAAGTCGGGGCCTCGCGGGCGCCCCCCCCCTCCCGCCGGGGTATTTACCGTCTGTCCGCGGGCACTTTGCAGATGGCTCCAACATTGGCGAACACTACGGAGAACTGCCCCCGCTCGGCCGCCGCCGCCGCCGCCGCCGCCGCCGCCGGTCCAGCCCTCCCTCGGCTCCCCGCCCCCCGCCTCCGCCCGCCCGCCCGCCTGCCTGCCTCCCTGCGCTCCCGCCGCGCCCTCCCGGGCCCGCGCCGCGCGCCCCCGCCTGCGCAGCCGCTCCCGCGCCCCGACACGCCAGGCCGCGCGCACCGCGCGCCCCTCCCTCCACTCCGCCCGGGCCGAGCGCGGCCATTGTTCCCCGCGCCGCACCCGCCCCCTGGCGGGCGCCCGGCCCCCCACCGTCCCGGGCCTCAGCTCCGACTCGGAGCCGGAGCGGGTGTCGGGGCGGGCGGGGGAAACCTCAGGAACCCAGTTACGAGGGAGCCCCGGCACGCCTCCCCGCCGCTTGGGCGCAAAGGCGGGCCTGGGGCGGCCTCCCCCGCTCCCACACAGCCCCGGCGGACTGGCCCTCCGCTCTTCCTGGAAGGCCGCCCGGGGTGCTCGGCTCGTACCTGCCCCCGGGCCTCTCCGGCTACCCGCCCCTGCCGCGCCGGGGACGCGCCAGCATGCCCGCGTGGGCTCCGCGGCGGGGCGACGCGCGCCTCGGCGGACCCAGCACCTTTCCAGGCTGGGGGAGGAGTAGTCACTGCCTCACCCGGAAAACCTGGAGCTCCCTCTGCACCTGCTCGCCAGCATTGGCGCCCGGGGCCCGCGAGCATCTCTGCGCGCACGCACTTCCACGGTGGTCGTTTGAGGAATAAATCCTTGCAACCGAAAATGAGAACCGGCCTAAAACAATGCCCTAGATCCTAAGGTTTTTGAAGTACAGGTGCCAGAAAACTCAAAATTACTTCTCGATTCGTCCTGGTTTTGATGTGGGTTCCTTGTGGCCCGTTAACTTCAACCCAGTTAAGCCCAATGAAAACACTTTATTTAGAAAACGGCACCAAAAATAATTCGATAATAAAAACCTAGAGCTAGAACTATCAGTGTGCTCTCACGAAGTTACCCACTTAGACTATTTTTTTCAAGGTTCTTTCCGAATACTGTGTGTCTGCCCGGAAAGCTCTAACTATCCTGTTATTTCAGACCTTTAAAAGCAATACTTCTGACTATAGAAGGGAAGAAAGTATTGTGGTCGTGCTCCCCTAATGCATTAGTTTGTTCTTTTTTAAATAGACTAAATGTGATCGTGTGTGTGCAAATGAGATAATAGATAGGAAGCTCTCTAAATAGAGCTTGGCATGTGGTAGGTCTCCACTTCAATGTGCCTCCCAGAGATATTTTCTGTGCTGCGTGTCCCCTTTTCACCTCCACCAATTTTCTCAAATTTAGTTTGTGGGTTTCTCCAAAAATCGTCACCACTCCTTCATGAATGACCACTGGCTGCTTAGGCATTATTCAGATTGCCAATGATTCAAATTATATGACCTTCACATTCAGTCTTGGGCGGGGTGGGGGGAGGACAGCACCCCATCTGGGTGCCTTTCGCTCCACCTACAACCTATCTTCCCTGAGCCTTTAAACAACACATCATCCATCCACTTCAAGCCATTCAGAAATCGCCTCCCTGAGACGCACTCTTTAACTCCCCGAGCAAACGGTGCCTTTTTTTGATATTTTCTGACATTGCAAGGGTACTGCATTGTTTTCTCCCCTGTCTTCTCCTGCCAAGCAGCGCATTGTTGAAGGGCAGGCTGTCTCTCATTCATCTCTGTAGTCCTAACATTCAACAGCAAGTGGGTGGACTGAAAATGCTTTTGGAATAAATGGCTGTGTTTATGCTTTTGGAAATGACTCTGAAATGGTGAGAAATTCCATTCTTTTTTATTTAAATCATTAAAGTTAATTGCAAACTGTCTGCTGTCACTTTTTCTTAAAACTAATTTTAAACCCCAAATATGGTGATTTTTTTCAAGTCACCAGAAAGGAACTGTTGGCTTGAATCAGTACTTTCAACTGCTCAAGGTAAATGGGTGTCAATACATTAAGTTACCTGAATGATATGGAAATCACATAAACCTGTGGCCATTACAATATTTACTATAAAATAAAGTATCTTTTCATGGGAATTGAACATAAAGGATAAAGAGTGGTATAAGCCTGCTGGCAGCTGATGAACAAGCCACTGACTTTAAGAGGAGTGCATCTTGAGTCTAACATTGCAGCTGATCATAGCACCATGAGCACTTTGAATGGGACAGATCTTAGAAAACTCCTACAATTTCTTTTTCTGTCTTCTCCTTTTAATACTGTTCTTCTCTTGGCATCTTTTCTTTTTCTTTTCTTTTCTTTTTTTTTTTTTTTTTTTTTTTTTTTTTTTTTTTCTTTTTGAGGCAGGGTCTCACTAGCACAGGCTGACCTAGATTTCACTGTGTAGTCTCAAGGTGGCCTCGCACTCATGGTGATCCTCCTACCTCTGCCTCCCCAGTGCTGGAATTAAAGGCGTGAGCCACTAATCCTGCCTTGGCATCTGTTTTTCTATAAAATTCATGTTGTCACTAGCACTCATCATGTAATTGACTCATTCCTTTTTTTCCGCTATTTTTTAATTTTTTATTGTATTACTTTATTATTTTTATGCGCCAGCTAGAGAGAGAAAATTGACTTGTCAGGGCTTCTAGCCAGTGCGGTCTAATTTCAGATGTGTGTGCACATTGTGCATCTGGCTTATTTGTATTCTTCGGACTTGAACCTGGGTCCTTAAACTTCACAGGCAAGTGCCTTAACCACTAAGCCATCTCTTCAGCCCTCTTATTCTTTTTGTTGTTGTTGTTGTTTGTTTGTTTTTGTGGCAGGGTCTCACTGTAGCCCAGGCTGACCTGGAATTCACTATGTAGTCCCAGGGTGGCCTTGAACTCACAGTGATCCTCCTACCTCTGCCTCTCAAGTGCTGGGATTAAAGGCATGTGCCTTATGCCCAGCCCTCTTATTCTTTTTGAGTACATGTGTTTGTGGATGTGTGTTCATGCTTGTGTGAGTACATGAGTGTGGAGGACTCATCAACCTTTGATGCCATCCTCAGACACAGCATGTGCCACCTTTTAAAAAATATATTTATGTATTTGCACATGTGTGCACACACTCATGCATGCACCAGGGGTTCTTGTTGCTGAAAATGAATGCCAGATTCTGGTTTTATGTGAGTAGTTGGGGAATTAAGCCTAGGCCTGCAGACTTTGCAAGCAAGTGCCTTTAACTACTGAGCTGTCTCCCTAGTCCCACCATTTACTCTTTTTGAGATAGGTTCTCTCTTGGCCTGGAGCTCACCAGTGAGACTTAACTGGCTCATCAGGGCAACGTACAAACCCTTCTGCCTCAACCTCCCCAGCACTGGGGTTACAGGTGTGTGCCACCACACAGCATTTTTCCATGTAGGTATCAGAAATCAAACTCAGGTCCTCATGCTTGCAAGATAAGCACTTTGTTGACTGACTTACCTCCTCAGCCCCCTTCTTACTCTTAATAATTGTGTGTGTGACATAATGTAATTCTACTGTTTTGTTTTGTTTTGTTTTGTTTTGTTTTGTTTTGTTTTTCGAGGTAGGGTCTCACTCTGGTCCAGGCTGACCTGGAATTAACTCTGTTATCTCAGGGTGGCCTTGCACTCATGGCGATCCTCCTACCTCTGCCTTCCGAGTGCTGGGATTAAAGGCGTGCACCACCACAGCCGGCCTACAACCAACTTCTTAATGTGTTCATTAATATATTGGAAATTTTCAGAACGGTTTTGTAATAAAGCATATGGAAGTGTTAGTTTTATGGGTTGTCTAATCATTTATTCCTCATTTATTTTGTGAAGACACAGAAAACATCTTTTTCACTGAAAATATGCATATATATATATATATATATTTTTTTTTTTTTTCCTCCCTAGGTCAGGAACAGCACTTGACACATAGTAGGTATCCATTGATTGCTCATTCAATAAATATTTATTGAGGCCTGCCCTAGGTTCTGGATAATGAAGTCATTGCTGTCTTTCAAAGATTTCAAGGTATAGGGACTGACCCTACTTCAATTCCCCAGTGCCCCAAAAACCCAGCTGCACAGTGGCACATGCATCTGGAGTTCTTTTGCAGTGGTTAGAGGCCCTGGCACATCATTCTCCAACTCCTTACAAATAAGCAAAATTTTAAAATATTTTTTAAAAGAATAAGAAAACAAAATATAACGGGGCATGGTAGCACACACCTTTAATCTCAGCACTTGGGAGGCACAGTTAGGAGGATCACCGTGAGTTTGAGGCCATCCTGAGAATACATAGTGAATGACAGGACTCCAGGTCAGCCTGGGCTACAGTGAGACCCTACCTCAGAAAAAAAGAAAGAGGGCTGGAGAGATGGCTTAGCAGTTAAGGGCTGGCCTGCAAAGCCAAAGGATCCAGGTTCGAGGCTCAATTTCCCAGGACCCACATTAGCCAAATGCACAAGGGGGCGCATGCGTCTGGAGTTTGTTTGCAGAGGCTGGATGCCCTGGCACGCCCATTCTCTCCCTCTCTCTCTCTCTCTCTCTCTCTCTCTCTCTCTCTCTCTCTCTCTCTCTCTGCCTCTTTCTCACTCTGTCTGTCGCACTCAAATAAATAAATAAACAAAATTAAGAAAAAATAAGAAAGAAAGAAAGGAAGGAAGGAAGGAAGAGGAGAAGGAAAGAAAGAAAACAAAACAAAATATATCCAGTGAAGTATGCACACATTCTGATGAAAAATTAATTCTTAAGAAACATAGTATTGCATAAATATTTTTAATAAAATGAGGACCTAGCTTTTTTTGTTTTTGTTTTTTTGTTGCTGTTTTTTTGTTTTGTTTTGTTTTGTTTTGTTTTTTTGAGGCAGGGTTTCGCTCTAGCTCATGCTGACCTGGAATTTACTATGTAGTCCTAGGGTGTCCTGGAACGCTCCGCAATCCTCCTATCTCTGCCTTCCAGGTGCTGGGATTAAAGACGTGAGCCACCATGCCCAGCAGGACCTACCTATTCTTACACTGACTTTTCTTTGTGTTGTTTTATTTTGTTTTTTCTTGTTTCGAGGCAGGGTCTTGCTCTAGCCCAGGGTGACCTGTAATTCACTATGTAGTCTATGTAGTCAGGCTGTCCCTGAACTCATGGCAATTTCCCTACCTCTGCCTCCCAAGTGCTGGGATTAAAGGTGTGCACCACCATACCCTGCTTACTTTGACTTTTCTTTCTCCTCTGTTTCACCACCTAGTCTCTCAATTGTTTTCTTATGGATGTCTATATTTTCTATGATGTCAGTTATTTAATTTTCAGCCATATCTTCTCTGCTATTTTTTAAAGTGCTGGGTAATGAACCCAGGGCCTCACACATAATAAGCAAGCATTTCTCTCTACTATTTTGATTCTAATTAATTTTTTAAATTTTAAATAGCAAGTATTGTTTAACTGGTATTTCATTCTTACTTAGCTAAAGTGATGAGATAGATTAACAGCCTGGTCTCTCATCTCTGTATTTTGTCATGTGTGAATTAAGGTCTTGCATTGAATACATGTGGCTGTAGTACAAAGCACTCATGGAAGGTGTTCTCCTGCTTCGTGGGTTTTCTTCTATATTAGGTTCTTCCTTTGTCTTTTGAGTGCAATGTTTGATTTATTATTGGCACTTTATAATGATTGGCATAATTTTAATATAATTTGTTTTCATCTTGTTGATTTAATCTGGGAAACTGTCTAGATCTTCCATTAGTTTAGTTGTACATCAGGGAAAAATAAAATTTCATCTCAGTTCTTAGGAGTGAAAGTCTAAAATCTCCTTTTATTCCACTGTCTTTTTTTTTTCTTGAGTAGGGTCT
Source organism: Jaculus jaculus (assembly GCF_020740685.1). Taxonomy (NCBI): domain Eukaryota; kingdom Metazoa; phylum Chordata; class Mammalia; order Rodentia; family Dipodidae; genus Jaculus; species Jaculus jaculus. The sequence continues at coordinate 144,330,031 of NC_059103.1, forward strand.
CACTCTAGCCCAGGCTGACCTGGAATTCACCAGGTAGTCTCAGGATGGCCTCAAACTCATAGTGATCCTCCTAATTCTGCCTCCCAAATGCTGGGATTAAAGGCATGTGCCACCATACCCAGCTGTTTTTCTTTTTTCTTTTTTCTTTTTCTTTTTTTTTTTTTTTTTTTTTGTCTACTGTATTTAGGTTTGTGATGCTTTTCCTGAACATGCTAACAAAAATCTATAAACATACTTTGCTTATCATTATATAAATCCCCTTGCAATGTGTATTAACTTCTATCACTATGAACAGACACCCTACCAGAGCAAGTTATAGAAAGAAAATAATTTAATTTGACTTAAGAGTTTTAAGGGATAGTATCACCATGGCAGGGAAGGTATGACAGGCTGAAGGCAGAAGCCAGCATCACACCCTTACACCAGCAGGGCAAAAGCAAAATCTCTAAGCCCACCTCCAGTGATGCAATTCCTACAGAAAGGCTCAACCTCCTAAACATTCCACAACCTTTACAAACAACACCATCAGAAGGGGACCAAGCACTCAAACACATGAATTTATGGGAAACATCACATTCTAGCCACCACAAGGTGGAAATAAAACTGTGACATCTGTGCACTCTGGATGAGGGAAAGGGAACACTACAGGTGGAGAGGAGTCAGGTGTGAGCTAAGGCAAGTGCTCTTCTACTGCATCAGGGAGACTGCTCATTCCTATGAGGGAACACCCTACAGAAGCAACTTAAGGGAAAAAAGGTTTATTTTGGCTCATAGCTCAAAAGGATACATGAGGAAGGTACGGTGGTAGGTATGGCTCACAGCTGGATGGGGCAGGACATGACTTGCTTACATCAGAGCAGATCAGGAAACATAAAAGGGAATTGTAGCACTCCATTCAACTGACTTTCTTCTTTTTCTAGGTTGTTTTGTTTTGTTTTGTTTTGTTTTGTTTTTTCCTGAGGTAGGGTTTCATGCTACTCCAAGCTGACCTGGAATTCACTATGTAGTCTCAGGGTGGCCTTGAACTCACGGTGATCCTCCTACCTCTGCCTCCCAAGTGCTGGGATTAAAAGCGTGCGCCACCACACCCAGCTTTCTAGGTTGTGGGTTTGTTTTTTTTTTAACATATAAAATATATTTCAGGGCTGGAGAGATGACTCAGCAGTTAAGGTACTTGCTTGCAAAGCATAAGGACTGGAGTTCGATTCCCCAGTATCCACATAAAGCCAGATGCACAAGGTGGCACATGCATTTGGAGTTTGCTTGCAGTGACTGGAGGCCCTGGCACACCCATTCTCTCTGTCTCTCCTTTCTCTATTTCTCTCTGCTTAGAAATAAAATCCTGGGGGTTTGATATATTGCCTTTTCATCAGTCTATCATACTATTTTATTTTCTACCTTCAACCATAATAACATAATATTCAAATTTAGTCTTAACTGGTGAATCTGTAAACATGGGTTTATCAATATCACTTATGGGCAAGGCAAATGCCGTGCCTTGAAATGGCTCCTCCATGGGCCCTCTGCTCATCCAACCCCGTCATCCACGCACAGCCTCCTCCCACCACAGTACACTGCGTAGCCACTTCACTGACTCACTCTAGACTTTAACTCTTCCATGGCTTCCATGGAAACAGAATGTGTTTGATCTTTACTGCATTGCCACCACCTCTGGGACCCTGAGCCTTCTTGTCAGCACTGTCACTCCCAGAGGCTGCACCTTCTGTCCCTCCTTTTCCAGAACTGCTTTTCCATTTAGGCACCATCTTCTAGACTTTCTGTTGATCTCTCAGCTGTTCCCGTAGGCGTGCATATTTCTTTTTTTATTAAAATAGAATTTAGAGGAAACATAGAATTTGGAAAAGATTATACTAAGTGAGGTAACCCAGGCTCAGAAAGTCAAATACCACATGTTCTCTCTCATATGTGGATCCTAGCTTCAAATGTTTAGATTGTATGTGAGCTGGAGTAAAAGTCAATAGTAGAGGACAGGAAGCTAGAAAGTGATCGTCAGGGAGGAGTGAGGAGGGCATAATAGATGTATAAGTATATAATTATACTTATAAGTATATATGACTATAAGAGAATAATAGATGTATAATTATATACATACAATTGCACATAATTATAGGTATATAATTATATATTATATAATACTTATAATTATGTATAATTATAAGGGCATAATAGGTATATGATGGGGGAAATAGTGCAAGGGGATGAAATAGAGAAAAGAAGGGTATGGGAGGAGAATTAATCAAAATTAAATATATTATGGTCTGGAGAAATGGCTCAGAATTTAAGGCACTTGCCTGCAAAGCCTAAGTTCACTTACCTAGTATCCACGTAAAGCCAGATGCATAAGGCAGTGCATACATCTGGAGTCTATTTGCAATGGCTAAAGGCCTGATACACCCATTCTCTCTCCTCCCTTCCTCTGCCTCTTTCTCATAAATAAATAAATAAATAAAGTCTTTTTTAAATTAAATATGTTATGAATAAGTCATATGGAAATGTATTTCTTTTCTTTTTCTTTTTGCTTTTTTTTGGGGGGGGCTTGTTTTTGTTTTTTCGAGGTAGGGTTCCACTCTAGTTCATGTTGACCTGGAATTCACTATGTAGTCTCAGGGTGGCCTCAAACTCATGGTGCTCCTCCTATATCTGCCTCCTGAGTGCTGGGATTAAAGGAGTACATCACCATGCCCAGCTTGAAACCTACTTCTTTTCTAAGCAAACTTATTTATTTATTGACAGAGACAGGGAGACAGAAAGTGGGTGAGTATGGGCACATCAGGACCTCCTGTCACTGCAAACAAACTCCAGATGCATGCAGCACTTTGTGCATCTGGGTTATGTGGGTACTGGGGGATCAAACCTGAGCTGCCATGCTTTGCAAACAAGCAAGCACCTTTAATGGCTGAACTATCTCTCTAGCCCCTGGAAACCTACTTCTTTTTATTATTATTTGTTTAATTAACTAATTGCCTTGAGAGAGGCAGAATGGGCATACCAGGGCCTCTAGTCACACTGCAAACAAACTCCAGATGCATGTACCACCTTGTGCATCCAGCTTTGTGTGAGTACTAGAAAATTGAACCTGAGTCCTTTGGCTTTGCTGGCAAGCACCTTAACCACTAAGCCATCTCTCCAGCCCAAAACCTACTTCTTTGGTTTTTACTTTTGTTTATTTATTTATTTTGAGAGAGAAAAAGGCAGAGAGAGAGTGAGAGAGAAAGAGAGAGAGAGAATGGGCACCCCAGGGCCTTCAGCAGCTGCAAACAAACTCCAGACATGTGCACCCCATGAGCATGTGTGACATTGCGTGCTTGTATCACTGTGTGTGTGGCTTACATTGGATCTAGAGATTCAAACAGGAGTTCTTAGGCTTCACAGGCAAGTGTCTTAACCACTAAGCCATCTCTCCAGCCCTACTTCTCTGTTTTTAATTTTTATTTATTTATTTATTAGAGAGAGAGAAAGAGGTAGATAGAGAGAAAATGGGTGCACCAGGGCCTCTAGCCACTGCAAATAAACTTCAGACGTGTGTGCACCACCATGTGCATCTGGCTTATGTGGATGCTATGGACTTGAACCTGGGTCCTTAGGCTTCACAGGCAAGTGCTTTAACTGCTAAGCCATCTCTCCAGCCCCAAAACCTACTTCTTTAGTAGCTAACAATATTTTGTGAAAGAGAGAGAGAGAATTTGGGTAGAAATATCTTGTGGAGGTAGATAATGTTGTGCCCACTGGGAGATATACCAACCCTGGCACTAGGATTTTGCTATAAAAACCTATGGCTTCTGGACACATCATCTGTGCCCCCCGCAGGGTCTTTCTGCCCAAACTATGTTTTTAACTTACATATTTTAAAATATTCATTATTTATTTATTAGAGACACACACAGAGAGAGGGAGAGAAGAGACATGGCAGGGACTCTAGCCACTGCAAATGAACTCCGGATGCATGTGCCATCTTGTGCATCTGGCTCACGTGGGACCTGGAGAATCGAACCTGGATCCTTAGGCTTCACAGGCAAGCACCTTAATCACTAAGCCATCTCTTCAGCTCTAATTTTCATTTTTTTTTAAATTTTAATTTTCCCTTTTTATTCAGTCCAGGAGTCCAGAACATGGGAAGGCACTGTCCATTTATAACGGATCTTTCCTCTTCAGTTAAATCTCTCTGGAAACACCCTCACATGCCCAGAGGTGTGTCTCCCAGGTAATTCCAATTAAATTGACAGTAAAATTAATAAAATCAATCATCACAACCAGTGAACTATTCCCCTAGACTACAGATATTGCTTCTTAAAAGTTCAATTACTTCTTCTTAGTATCACCTCTCCTCTTTCCTATCCAAACTTGGCCCCACACTACAAAAGCCTCTTTATTAAATACTTCATAATACATCCTTTCTCACTCCCCACTTATAAAAACTATTTAGTTCAAGCATCTCAGGGCTGGAACCAGTATTTTTTGCCTCTACTCTATGTAGTTTCAGCAAGAGCACATCAAGGTTTATGGGCCTAAGTCAAGTAAAGGCTCACTCATTTATATCTAAAATTAAGGCTGAAGGTCAGCTGGGACCTTCCCTGGCACTATCAGCCAGAATCTCTACACGTGGCCTTCTTCTGTAGCAATTTGGATTCCTAGCATGGTGGCTGGGATCCAAGACACAAGAAATAGAGAAACCACGTTCTCAAGGCCTGCGTTTAGAAACTGACAGAAATGTATTAGGAATTCTGCAATGCTCTATTGGCCAAAGAATAACAGGGCCAATTCCAGGGAAGAAACCTAATTCTAACTTTCTATAGGAGGCATGTCAAGGAATTTTAGGGTCACATTTTTGACACTTGAACCCCTTGTCTTTTTACCATATTGTTGCTGTATTAGTACAAATTACAAGCCTAAGACAAATTGAAAATTCCCTTTATTGGGTGCCTACTGATCTGACTGGATACACCCAACACCTTTCTTGCCCATTGAAGAGAGATGCATATCTGAACTATGGAGATTGCAAAAACCAGATTCAAGAAGAACAGGGTTAATAAGGCTGTTGTTCTAGTGTCCTCTCCCACTTAGGTCAACAGCACAGCAATGGACAAGTTAAAGCAGTCAACAGCTGCAGCAACAGAAGAGATGAAGGGGTAAATTGGAAGATGGAAGAAACTCACAAGAAAGTCAGGTGTAAAGGGGCATGACTGTAATTTCAGCACTCAGGAGACAGAGGCAAGAGGACTGCTGCAAGTTTGGGGCCAGTTGGTCCACATACTAAATTCCAAGCCAGTGATACCTATATGGTGACAGAGTTAAGTAAGCTAGTATTTTATTGCTGTGACCAAACACCTGGTTAGATGCAGAATAAGGAAGGACGGGTTTCTATTGGCTTACAGTTCTAGGAGACATGGTCCATCATGTCAGGGAAGGCCTGGTGGCAAGAGATTGCTGATCACTTTGCATAGTGAAGCCAGGATATAAAACCTATCTCCAGTGGTCCATTTCCTCCAACAACACTCCTAAAGGTTCCACAACTTTCCAAAAGAGTCACTAGCTGGGGACCAAGTGTTCAAACATATGAGCCCATGAGAACTATTTCACATTAAAACTAAAACATACTATCTGAACAACGAAGAGGAGGAAAAGAAGGGAAGGAGGGAAGAAAGGAACTCCCACATAGTAATGTGCAACATGTAACATTGAACCACACTGTTTCTGTGACATGCTGCACTTGGAAGTGGGCCATGGTGCTGATGAGGTGAGAAGTGGCCTGAAGAGGGACCAACAAAAGATAAGATCCAGCTATGCTCAGGCTACACCAGTGGTGCCAGGAGAGCCGGGATCATTCCTTCCTGTCCCTGCTGCCACCAGCATCACGTGCAGATGGCATCATCTTTCTTCACTTACTCACTGAACATCCATGCATGCTAGTGACACTGACAGTGAGGCATGCTGGCACATTGAATAAGGTTATCTTCTCCTAAAGGTTGTCCCAGACATCCACAGGTAATCAAGCCGCAGCTACCTCAGGGTTTGAGTGGTGACCCTTTCTTCTCTTTCTTATCCCCATTCCAACATGGACTTTCACTTTTTTGGGGGGGGAGGGGTGTTTCAAGGTAGGGTCTCACTCTAGCCCAGTAGGACCTGGAATTCACTATGTCATCTCAGGGTAGCCTCGAATTTATGGTAGTCCTCCTACCTCTGCCTTCTAAGTGCTGGGATTAAAGGTGTGTGCCACCATGCCCGGCACTTTTTCTTTTTTTACTTGTTTTTACTTTAACTTTTACTTGAGTTGACTTTACCACACCTCCTGAGAGTATGAGAGCCTCTGCTTTTTAATTCACTAATTTGCTTAAGAAGTGAATAGGTAGTGAAGGTACCACCTCTGTGAAGGCACAATGACCATAGAAAAACCTTCATGTTGTTGATCTCCCCTTTGCCTCTCTACCCTCCTGACATTAAGGACACAGCAAGACAATCGTCACCAGACACCAAAGCTGCTGGAGCAATGCTCTTGGCCTATCCAGCTTCCAGAACTATGAGAAATAAATTTCTGTTCTTCATACATGATCCAGTCTAAGGTGTCTAGTTATAACCACCCAAACTGACTAAGATACAGCCCCCTACTAGGGCTTTGTGAATGGGCAGATCAAAGGAGTAGATTGTCTGAGCTACTGGGCTCATTGTTAATCCAGCTGGTGGCTTCCTCAATGGCTTTAGCTCAGAACCTCTTTCACGTTTCCTGTTCCATTCCCATGGTCGTGCTACTTTCCAGTTCTTTCCAGTGAGTAACTGCCTCCTCTTGCTTATAGAACAGAAAGAATTAAAACATTTGTCATTGAGGCATGCATTGGTGGTGCACTCCTTTAATACCAGCACTCAGGAGGCTGAAATAGGAGGATCACTGTGAGTTCAAGGCCACCCTGAGACTACACAGTAAATTGCAGGTCAGCCTGAGCTAAAGTGAGACCCTACCTCAGAAAAAACAAAAAAAAAATTAAAAAGGACAGAACTTACTGCTTCTAAATACAGATGACCATAAGAACACAGTGGCAGGGAGCACAGCCATGGAGTGCATTTTGGGAAACAGTAAGGTGCATCTGGAAGCCAAGCTACAGTCTCTGTCTGCACGTAGAGCTGAAAGCTCTACTTCTGAAGTAGTATTTAATTTGAGTTTTAACCTCTGGCCCTGGATGGAGACATGACATTCCAAATTACCCAAAACAAGATTATGTCCCCCCCTCCTTAACAGTTAATCCAATTAAGTCTGTGAATCACCTGGCCAAGAGACCACCCCTCACCTACAGACATGCTACAAAGGGAAAGAATATGTACCCCTTTAATGAGACAATGTACTTACACCAGCAGAAGCCCTTCCCTCATTGCAGTTGCTCTTAGACCTCACTGCTGAGCCTGTCCCCTTCTCTGAGCTCTGACTAAGAAAGCACAGATTTTCCTTTCTTTCTCTTCGCTGGATGCTGGACTAAAATCCGAAGTATACTTGCCCTGACACTTTGGGGCTTTTTCATCGTTTTCTCAATAAACGATCTCCACTTTTAAAATATACATATGCATGGAGATATGGCTTAGCGGTTAAAGTATTTGCCTGCAAAGCCAAAGGACTCAGGTTCAATTCACCAGTAGCCTCATAAAGCCAGATGCACAAGGTGTTTCATATGGAGTACATTTCCAGGGACTAGAGGCCCTTGTGCACCCATTCTCTCTTTCTCTCTCTCAAATAAATAAAAAAAAATATTTTTGGCTAAAAAAAAAAGTGGCTATACCTGTGTGGGGTTGTATCTGAGACTTCTATTCCACTGATCTATGTGTCTGTTTTACTGCCAATACTTTGGTGCTTTTATTACTATGGCTCTATAGTATACCTTGAAATCAGGCATTGTGATGCTGCCAGCATTATTCTTTTTGCTCAGGACTGCTTTGGGTATCCAGAGTTTTTTGTGTATCACATGCATTTTGAGAATTTTTTTTTTCATTTCTGTAAAGAATGGTGTTGGAATTTTGCTGGGATTGCCTTGAATCTGCGAATTGTTTTTGGGAGGACAACCATTCTCACAATATTGTTTTATAACCCATGAGCATAGAAGGCTTTTCTATTTTTTTAGAGTCTTCCTCTATTTTCTTTTTTGGGTTTTAAAGTACTCATTATAGATATATTTCATTTCCTTGTTTAAGTTTATTTAAGGTATGGGGAGTAACTATTGTGAATGGAACTGTTTCCATAATTTCTTTTACAGCCTGCATATTAGTCAGGGTTCTCTAGAAGTACAGAACCAATAGAATGTATATGTGTGAGTGTGTGTATGTAATATATATATATATATTGCTGCTTCTAAATACAGATGACCACAAGAACACAGTGGCAGGGAGCACAGCCATGGAGTGCATTTATATATCCAGAGTGGGGCAAGGGGGAGTGGCTTTGTCAAGTAACACAAAAAATATTGCCCTGGCCACTTTGGGCACCTGATGTCCTTGAATCAAGAGACTTAGAAAGGAGTTAGTGTTACTAGGTGTGATTGATCCAGGCTACCAGAGGGAAATTGGATTGCTCACATATGTGTGTGTGTGTGTGTGTGTGTGTGTGTGTGTGTGTATGTAATATATATATATGTGTGTGTGTGTATATGATATATATATATATGTATATATATATATGTATATATATATATATATATATATATATACATATATATAAAACATACACACATACACATATATATGGGGATTTAAGGGTGTGATGGTACATGCCTTTAGTCCCAGCACTCAGGAGGCTGAGATGTGAGGATCACTGTGAGTTCAAGGCCAGCCTGGTGCTACAGAGTGTTTACAGGTAAGCCTGGACTAGAGTAAGATCCTGCCTGGAAAAAAACTAACTAAATAAATAGATAGGATTTATTAGATTATCTTACAGGATACAGGCTGAACAGTCCCACAATGGCTGTCTGCAGGCTGGAGACTCATAGAACCCCATAGCTGCTCAGTACACAAGGCTGGATGCCTCAGCAGTCCCAATCTGGCACTGAAGGTCTGGAGGATTTTTGGAGAGCCACTGATCTTCAGTCTACATTGGAAGGCTGATGAAGCCGGTTTTGGTGTCCATGTAGGATAGCAGCAGACGGGTAGATGCACACACCAGCAAGTAGCAGAGGCAGCCAGGCAAAAGGCACTGAGTTTACTTGGAGCTTCTATGTACACAGTCCACCACTGGAAGGGCTGCCTGCTCTCTCTGGAGGAAGGACTTTCTCTCTTGGAAATTCTCTTGGAAATGCTCTCAAAGACCTGCCCAAGAGTCATGTATCTTACTTGATGCCTAATCTGATCAAGTTAACAGTATAATTTAACCATCACAAGTTCACCCATTGTTAACTTAATACCAAACTACATCTCATTAGAGCATGCTTAATTTCCAAAGGAAGATAATAACAAGGTCAAAATTCTGCCTAATATAACTATTCCATTTACAACCAACAATACATATTTCTTCCCCCAAAATGTATGACACAGTCCCTTGAGGAATACTTAGCCTCTAGTATCCAATAATATAAACATGACAATATAGGTTTAACACATCTCAGCTACTAATATCATCTCATTGATAGTATATTACACAGTAAGAAATAGAGCAAAGAAAAACACAAGCATTTTCTTGATATATGTGTGCTTATACATAAAGTCTTTTAACAAAACAGGATGGAACCTTGTTTCTGTAACTGGTCACATGGTCTTAGCTGGTATTTGTAACTACCTTCTTCTACTACCCATTCTCTATTTCCTCCATCTTCAGCAAGCACCTCAGCAGTTCTTGGTTCTTTACCTGGAGGAGTGACCCACACCTTCTTTCCTGAAGGATCTGGGCCGTTTATCACACTGCTGTCATTAGGCTGCTGTAATTGTCCATTGACTCTGATAACAGGTCATTGTAACATCAAGACTTGCCTAAACAGATCTCCTGCACTCCAGACATACTCTTCCTTATCCCCATTGTGGAGGAGCAATCCAATTTCCCTCTGGTAGCCTGGATCAATCACACCTAATAACACCGTAACTCCTTTCTAAGCCTCTTGATTCAAGGACATCAGGCACCCAAAGTGGCCAGGGCAATATTTTTTGTGTTACTTGACAAAGCCACTCCCCCTTGCCCCTGCAGTTCCCCACTCTGGATGAATCTAAGCATGTGGATTTTGGTCTTTTGGAATGTGTTTGCAGGAGAAATATAGAAGGATTCAATACTTTGGACTGGAGATGGATTGAAGTTCTGTAAGCAGAGCTTTATGGGCTATTCTGGTGAGTTTGAAATGTTAAATGCAGACACAATTGTGGACTGTGAACTTTTAAAGGGAAAGGGGAGAACTTTGTTGGAACTGGGCTACTGTTGGAAAGGCTGGCTGTATTCTACCATGTGTGCCCTGATAATTTTGATAAAGTTAAATTTAAAAGTAATGGACTGGTATCTTTAGTGAAAGGTGCAGAACAGAAATTTATGAAAGATGCACAGCTTATCACAGAAAAAGGCAAGCAAGTTTTAAGTTATAGGCAAGAGACTGGTTTTTAGATTACTTAACCTGCAATTGTTAAGTTAATCACTACAATTAAGGGTGGGCAAACTGCTTTGCACTGGGACAATGAAAAAGATACCTGGGCTGGAGATATGGCTTAGTGGTTAAGGCGCTTGCCTGTGAAGCTTAAAGACTCCTGTTCAACTTTCCAGGTCCCACATAAGCCAGATTATACAGTGACATGAGCGCACAAGGTCACACATGTGCACATGGAGTCATGCGCATCTGGAGTCCAATTGCAATGCTGGAGGCCCTGGTGCACCAATTCTCTCTCTTTCTCACTCTCTCCCATAAAAAGAAAGAAAAGAAAACAATGCCTGAGGGGAGACCCATGGAAGTCTCAAGTTAGTAGAATGTAAATTCTTTTGAAAGGAGTCAGCCTGAAGGAAACTAGTAAAAGAATACCCAACTCTTTAAGGTCAAAATTTATTCCCCCATAGATTTACAAAATACGCTATGTTGCCCACCTGGTATTGGTTTTGAAAGCATGAAAAATACAGGGAAACAGGTTATGAAGATCATTCAGTTCCAGGAGCCACGGAGATGCAGAAATGTGAAGCAGGATTAAAGTCCCTATGTAGAGACCAAGTAAGGCCATTGTATGGAGCTATGTATGAGACCATGGTTTGTAGTGTAATTCAGCAATGTTTTGGATATGCCAGGACTGTGAATGGCTGCTATGGAAAGCTGCTGCCTGGAAATGGAATTTTCCCCAGTAGGAACTGAAACCCAAAGACTTCATCTCTGGTTATGCATGTTGGACTTGGAGCTGTAGATGTTTGATATTTACCTGCTGGTTATTGATTTTGCACTGGTCCAGTCTCTCCTTCCTATGCCTTTTAGCAATGTAATGTTTACTCTGTGTCATTATGTACTGAAGTATGCAACTTGTGTTTTCATTTTACAGGGTTCACAGTTAAGAGACAGTTGAATCTCAGATGAGACTTAAGACTTTTGAACAGTCTTTTCTTTTAAAATTAATTAATTATTAGCAAGAGAGAGAGAGGCAGATAGAGGGGGGCAATGGCATGCCAGGACCTCCAGCCATTGCAAAGGAACTCCAGACATGTGCACCACCTTGTACATCTGGCTTGTGTGGTACTGGGGAATTGTACCAGGGTTCTTAGGCTTCACAGGCAAGTACCACAAGTGCTAAGCCACCTCTCCAGCCCTGAACAGTCTTAAAGTTGGTAGACTATAGGAGATTATAGGAGTTTTTGAAGTTGGACTGAGTGCATTTTACACTGTGAGATGATAATGAGTCTATGGGGGCCAGAGGCAGAATGTGGTGGTTTTAATGTAAATGTATGTCCCATATAGTTTCAGGGATTTTTGGTTAAGATTAAACTTCCTACTTAAGTCTTCAGCAGGCAGATCCCTGCTGGAGGAGGCATGTCACTTGGAATAGATCTTCAGTACAGCCCTAGTAGGTGTGTAGAGAAGCAGCTTGAACTCTTACTGGTCTTGGCTTCCCTCTCCCTCCCTCCTCCCTTCTCTCTCTCTCTCTCTCTCTCTCTCTCTCTCTCTCTCTCTCTCTCTCTCTCTCTTTCCTCTATCCTGTATCCTGTATCCTGTATCCTGTGGATGGTGAATTGAGTCAGATTCTTCAACTATGGTGAAACGTCCTCTGAAAGCCAGAAATAAACCCTTTCCTCCCATAGCTGTTTCTGGTCAGATGTTTGTCCCAGCAATGAAAAAGAAACTGCAACACCACTCTTTCCCAAAAGACTTCATTTTGATTGCTGACACCTTTTGAAGCTGAGACTTAAACTTGTGTTGTAAGTCAACCAATTGTATGGTGAGTGCTTGGATTTGGTTTTCTAAAACTTGAGTCCTGTGGCTGTTGGAGAAAAGTGTCTCTTGTAGGGTTCACTTAAAAACCTTTAGATCAGAGGTCTGTGTGGAGCCACAGACATGGGTCTCTACTTCACAGGATGGGGTTTGTTAAAGTTGTCAAGAATAAGGCCTACTTTAAGAGATACCAAGTGAAATTTAGGTGACGAGAGGGTAAAACTAACTACTATGTTCGCAAATGCTTGGTAATCCAAGACAAAAATAAGTACAACACACCAAAATACAGGATTATTGTTTGTTTAACTAACAGAGATATCATTTGTAAGATTGCTTATGCCCATATAGAAGGGGATATGATAGTCTGCGCAGCATATGCATACGAACTGCCAAAATACGGTGTGAAAGTTGGCCTAACAAATTATGCTGCTGCTTATTGTACTGGCCTGCTGCTGGCCCACAGGCATCTCAATAGGTTTGGCATGGACAAGATCTGTGAAGGCCAAGTGGAGGTGACTGGAGATGAATACAATGTGTAGAGCATTAATGGTCAGCCTGGTGCCTTCACGTGCTATTTGAATGCAGGCCTTGCTAGAACTACAACTGGCAATAAAGTTTTTGGGGCCCTAAAGGGAGCTGTGGATGGAGGCCTGTCTATCCCTCACAGTACCAAATGCTTCCAGGGTTATGATTCGGAGAGTAAGAAGTTCAATGCAGAAGTATACCAGAAGCATATGATGGGTCAGAATGTTGCAGATTATATGCGTTACCTGATGGAAGAAGACGAAGATGCATATAAGAAACAATTCTCTTAGTACATAAAGAATAGCATCACTCCAGACATGATGGAGGAGATGTATAGGAAAGTTCATGCTGCTATATGCGAGAATCCAGTCTATGAGAAGAAGCCCAAAAGAGAAGTTAAGAAGAAGAGGTGGAATCATCCCAAAATGTCCCTTGCCCAGAAGGAAGATCGGGTTGCTCAAGAAGAAGGCAAGCTTCCTCAGAGCTCAGGAATGGGCTGCTGAGAGCTAAAGCAATTTTCTATGAAGATTTTTTTTTCATAAAGACAATAAACTTATTGACCAAGCAAAAAAAAAAAAAACAACCTTTAGATTAGCTGGGCATGGTGGTGCACACCTTTAATCCCAGCACTCAGCAGGCAGAGGTAGGAGGATCACTGTGAGAGTACATAGTGAATTCCAGGTCAACTGGAGCTAGAGTGAGACCCTATATCGGAAAAAAAAAAAAACACCCAAAACCTTTAGATCATTTATGTATACACAGAGCTGGAAATTTTAATCTCTGAACTTATTCTTTTTCCCTGTTACTTTATCCAGAGATGCTAGAAGCAATTATCCAATATCATATTTCTTATTTTCATATTCAAACATTTTTAATATACAGATTCACTATATGCCTGGCTCCTTATAAGAGAGGTGAATCAGGATCATCCAATCCATGTATCTCTCATAGTTTTTAAATAGTTCACACTATGGATTATCAGTGCTCCTTAGCTACCAGGAGACTCTTCAGTAGTGGAAAGAACTGGGAAGCCAGCTACAGATAACACCAAGCCCACTAGAGAGATGGGTCCTTACAATTAGTGTTAGTCAGGGTTCTATAAAAGAACAGAACCCATAGAAAGAATTTGCATTGTACATTATAAATTAAAAAATTATTAAAAGTTAAATTCGTTTATAAACTATGGTCTGGACAGTCTGAGAATAGCTATTTTCAGGCTAAAGAGTCAGAGAACTCAATAGCTCCTTAGTCCACAGGGCTGAATGCCTTAGCAGTCCAGACGTGGCAGTGGAGATCTGGATGATTCCAGGAGAGCCACTGGTCTTCAGTCTATGCTGTAAGGCTTATAAAACCAAGTTCTGATGTTCAAGAAGGATAGCATAAACAGAACATATATGCATGCACCAGTGAGTCACATGGGAAGCTAAGTTAAAGGCACCAGGTTCTCCTGGACCCTCTTTATACATAGTCCACCACTGTGAAGGCCACCCACTCTGGAGGAAGGTCTTTTTCTTTTCAACAATCCTTCCTGGAAATGCCTCCATAGACCTGCCCAGGTGATATCTCTCTTACTTGATTCATAATCTGATCAAGTTGACAATATAATTTAACTGTCATGGTGTTGCAGGACCAAAAAATTGAAAATGTGGGAAGGGTAAATTATGAGATTATTTTAGAGAGAGTTAAGAAGAAAAACAAAGAAAGAAATTACCCACTAAAAGTTCTCCCCCTTCCCAGACTGGATGAGAAGACACTGAAAAAAAAATCTTACACACAAAAGAAAACGTCTCTCACTGTGCAGGAAGCTTTTGAGAGAAGAAAGGAAGAAGAGTAAGAAGGGTAAAGGGTAGAAACAGGGGAAAGGGGAGAATGAGGGCAGAAGGAGTGAAGAAGGGAAGAAGAAAGGACTTACACAAGCATCTCAGGTCCATTTATATAAGGCAGAAATCCAATTAGAATGAGCCTCATCATCAGGCTTAGGTGTGTAGGAAACTTGGTTGGTTGATGGGCCCAACAGGACAATGACTCAGAAAGACCCACCCATGGGAGCTAAGCCTGGGAAACTGAGAAAAAAAAAATAGGAAACTATTGCTGTTGCTTAGGAAAAATTAGGAGGTTGTTTTTAGCCATGATGGATGAGACTGGATCAGATGAAAGTTTTAGTCCTGCCAAGGCAGGTAAGGTGACATCCATGTTTCTGTGGACCAGTCCCTAAGTACATATCTATAAAGAACAAAGCTACTGCCCAGTAAGCACATCTCTTAATATTCATACGCTTATATTAATGCTACTCTCACTTTGGATAGAGAATCTTCTCTTTTCAGATGGCAGTGACCTTAGAACAACGCAGAAGGTATCATGGTGCTGGAAAGAAGTAACTAGAGTACCAAGTAACATCTCGATCACACCTTCCAAGGCTCAGGGTCTAATGTAGAAGAGATGGTGGAAAGAATTTAAGAGCCAAAGGAAGGGTTGGACTCTTTACAACATGCTCCCTCCAGACAAAAAATTGGCCTCGACATCCATGACCTCATAGTGCCTGACACTACCTACACAAGACCATCATAACAGGAGGGAAGGACCATGGCAACCAAATAGAGGAGAGACTTATTGAGATGGGGAGTGGATGTGATGGAGAATGGAATTTCAAAGGGGAAAGGGGGAGGGGGAGGGTATTACCATGGGATATTTTTTATAATCATGGAAAATGTTTAATAAAATTGAGAAAAAAAAGAGCCAGAAAAAAAGAACAAAGCTACCTTTCTCCTAATCAGTGTTAATAGAATGTTTATCATTGGTATATAGAAAGGCTACTGACTACTTTCTTATTGATGTTGTTTTCCAAGGTAGGGTTTCCCTCTAGCTCAAGCTGACCTGGAATTCACTATGTAGTCTCAGGGTGGCCTCGAATTTATAGCCATCTTCCTACCTCTGCCTGGGAGTAAAGGCAGGCATACACCACCATGCCTGGCTCAGCTACTGACTTTTAAATGTTAATTTTATATGCTGTCACTTGGCTTAAAGTGTTTACCAGCTCTGGAAGTTTTTTGGTGGAGTCTTCAGAGTCTCTTATGTATAGACTAGATAAGTATAATTTGACTTCTTCTGATCATATTTGTATCACTTTATTTCCTTCTCTTGTCTTATTGCTGTAGCTAACACTTCAAGAACTGTATTGAATAGGAGTAAACAGAGTGGATACCCTTTGTTGTCTTCTTGGTGTTAATGTAAATGTTTTGAGTTTTTCTCCATTTAGCAAGATGTTGGCTGGAGGTTTTTAAGATATAGCCTTTATTACATTGAGATATGTTCTCTAATGAGATGGTTAATCTCTGCTTGCCAACTTCATAGGATTTAGAATCACCATGGAAACAAAGTCTCTGGTGACATCTGCTGGGGGTTTTCTAAATTACATTAGTTGAAGTGGGAGGATTCACTCTAACCATGGGTGCAACCATTCCATGGTCTGGGTTCTGAGACTTCAGACAGGAGAAAGCTAGCTGAGCATTCATAGTTTTGCTCTGCCTCCTCTCTGTTAGACTGAATGTGACCAGCTGCTGCCATGTGCCTTCTCTGACAATGGGTTATAACCTGCAACTGTAAACTGAAATAAGCCCTTTCTCCCTTAAACTGATTTTGTTGTTGTTGTTGTTGTGAAGTAGGGTCTTACTCTAGTCCAGGCTGACCTGGCACTCACTTTAGCCCCAGGATGGCTTTGAACTCACAAGGAGCTACCAGCTCTGCCCCCAGAGTTCTGAGATCAAAGGTGTGTGCCACCACACTCGGCCATAAATTGATATTTTAATTTATTAATTTATCTTTGAGGTATGGTCTCTCTCTAGCCCAGACTGACCTGGAAATTATTCTATAGTCTCAGATTGGCCTCAAACTCACAGTGATCCTCCTACCTTTGCCTCCTAAATGCTGGGATTAAAGGTGTGTGCTATCATACTCGGCCCTAAACTGATTTTTAAAATGTTTATTTATTTGAGAGAAAGAATGGGTGTACCAGGGACTTCAGATGCTGCAAACAACTCCAGTCACATGCACCACTGTGGTGGTTTGATTCAGGTATACCCCATAAACTTAGATGTTCTGAATGGTGGGTTCCCAGCTGATGGAGATTTGGGAATTAATGCCTCCTGGAGGGAGTATTATTGGGGGCGGGCTTATGGGTACTATAGCCAGTTTCCCCATGCCAGTGTTGGGCAATTCTCCTTTTCTTATTGTCCACCTTATGTGGGCCAGGGGTTGATGTCCACCCTCTGCTCATGCCATCATTTTCCCCTGCCATTGTGGAGCTTCCCCTTGAGCCTGTAAGCCAAAACAAACCTCCCTCCACCCATACCACCTCCACAGGCTGGTCTTGGCTGGGTGATTTCTACCAGCAATGTGAATCTGGCTGCAATAACCACCTTATACATCTGGCTTACTTGGGTCCTGGGAATTAAACCTTAGTCCTTTGGCTTCTCAGGCAAGTGCCCTAACCTCTAAGCCATCTCTCCAGCCCCCTAAACTGATATTTGTGATATTTTTATTTCAGCAGTGAGAAGGTAAAAGATAGATTTCCATTCCTAGTCATTTTAGGCTTTTATCATAAAAGGAGTTTGGATTTTGTCAAAGGCTTTCTCTGTATCAACTTTCCTGTATTTGTTGGTACTGACTTTCTATCTTAATATGCATTCTATTTTAGTGAAAACTCCATGAGCTGCTAAGAAGAATGTACTTTGCAGTATTTGGATGGAATGTCTTATATATGTCTATTAAGTCTATTTAACCTATGATGTCATTTAATCTGATGTTCTCTGTGTGCTTTTGTTGTTGTTGTTGGTATTATGGCTTAAATGTAAAATGTCCCCCATAGGCTCATATGTTTGAACATTTGATTTTCAGCTGGTCATTGAACCTTTAGGAGGTAAACCCTTACTGAAGAAAATGTGCCACTTGAAGTGAACCTTAAGGTGATATACATATATTTGTACATGTGTGTGTGTGTGTGTGTGTGTGTCCTGTTCTCTTTCTTTGCTTTCTAACTTTGATGGGATATGATGATGCACACTTCCCACTCCAGCTTGCCATGCTTTCCCCACCATAATAAAATTTCCCCTAGAAACTACAAGTTCCATAAGCAATAAAAAAACAACTGGTATAATTGGGATGGCCTGTCTATTGAATGGAAGTGAAGTATTAAAGTCACTCGTTATTACTGTGTTGGGTTAATCTATAACTTTATATCTAGTAGCAATTCTTTCTGGGTACACTCATGTTCAGTGTGTATGTTTAGTTTTTGTTTTTGTTGTTTTTTTTTGAGGTAGGGTCTCACTCTGGCTCAGGCTGACCTGCAGTGTGTATGTTTAGAACTGTAATGTCTTCTTCATTGATTATTCCCTTAATTAGTATAAAGTGGGTTGGAGAAATGGCTCAACAAAGTTGCTTTCTTACAAAGCCTGCTGGCCCAGGGTTCAATTTCCCAGTTCCCCTGCACAGCCAGATACACAGAAAGTGATACATGGGTCTGGATTTCATATTCAGTGGCAGGAGGCTCCACTGTACCCATTCTTACTCTCTCTTGCTCTTAAATAAATAAATAATAAATGTTTCTTTTAAAATCAATATGAAGAGCTGGGCATGGTGGCACACGCCTTTAATCCTAGCACTCAGGAGGCATAGGTAGGAGGATCGCCGTGAGTTCGAGGCCACCCTGAGACTCCATAGTGAATTCCAGGTCAGCCTGGGCTAGAGTGAGACCCTACTTCAAAAAACCGAAAAAAAAATTTTTAAATCAGTATGAAGAAATCTTTTATTACTTAAGACTAAATTTGGCTTGAAGTTTATTTTATTGTTGCAGAAATTCATGTTCAAGTCACAGAGGATAACTAAGTGTCACTCAGAAAGACTGGAGAGCTCAATTTGTTTATGCATGGGCTGAGGAGAGTCAGTAACTCCAAATACTTTCAGCATTTAGCTCTGGTGAATCTGAGCATTTACAGGGTACTAGGTGGGCAGTTGGACATCATCTTGAGTTATTTACATTAATGGTGGTCTACAAGTTTCCAAGGTTACATAATTTGGGGGCATAAACAAAAATTCCTTAGCAGGGCTGGAAAGATGACTTAGCAGCTAAGATGCTTGCCTGCACAGCCTAAGGACCCAGGTTCAACTCCCCAGTACCCACATAAGCCATATGCACAAGGTGACACATGGGTCTGGAGTTTGTTTTCAGTGGCTAAAAGCCATGGTGCTTCCATTCTCTGCCTTTTTCTCTCTGTCTCAAATAGTTAAATAAATAAGATATATTTTAAAAAATTTCTTAGTAATAATCAGAGAATGTTAAAAAAGAAACAGACAAGCAGAACAGAGGAGCAGCATGCTACTATTCTAGCATCTTTTAAATTTTTTTTAACCTCTATCCTCTTGGATATGTTTATCATGCTCTTCAGTATCCTTGGAAGAGCTATCTTAGTAGTCATAAATTCCTTTACCTTACTTTTGTCACATAGTTTTGTTTTCTTTCTTTCTCCATCAGTGATGACACAGTTTTTCTAGGCATGGAGGTTTGCACATGATCTGGTTTTTGAAAGGAACTTGACTGCTGGAAGAGAGCAGCTTGACAAGGCATGAGAAGAGCAGATTTCAGCTTCTGCTTGGCTTAGACTCTGAGGCATTTGTGCAGAATCATTTCTCACAGAATAGGATTGTTTGGGAGTGGGGCTTCAGAACACATTATCAGATATCAGATATTAGAATAGTGATATCTACATGTTTCCTGGTTTCATTTGATTGGAATACAGTTTTCATTCCTTCACTCTAAAGTTATGTCTGTCTTTGATGGCATTTTTCTTGGAGGCAACAAATAGATGAATCCTGTGTTTTAATCTAATTTCCTACTTTTTTTTTGAAGGAAGGTCTCACTCTAGCCCATTGATTACTTACAATTCCAGAGGTATCTTCACCCTCCTGGATGATTGTTTTTATCTGGGGATGATCCTGCAAGGCTCTGCTGTCCTTAGAGTCCAAGGTGACTGCAATTTGGAACACTAGTTTATCTATGTGTCTTCAGCTTTAAAAGGAATGAGAGGCAGGAGGACCAAAAAAAATTCAAGGTCATTCTCACAGATATACTATCAAAATAATAGGACAAAGAAATGTATAAATCAAAATAAGACTTATAACAATTTGGACATTAAAGATCAATCTTTTCTAAAATTAGAACTAGCCACTCCACATGAGATTATGGCTATAATCTTAAATTGACCAAAATAAAAACTAGAATAACAAAAATGTAGAATAAAAATTAGTTTAAATACTCCAGACATAAAATAAAAGATTTCACAAAATGTAAATTAAATGTAGACACAGAGAAAAACATGAAATATACAGAGGATATTTTGTTGGTTAAAATATCTGTTACCACCAGGTGTAGTGGTGCACACCTTTAATCCCAGCACTTGGGAGGCAGAAGCCATGAGTTCAAGGCCACCCTTGAGACTACAGAGTTAATTCCAGGTCAGCCTGACCAAAGTGAGACCCTACCTCGAAAAACAACAAAAAAAAAAAAAACAAAACAAACAACAACAACAAAAAAACGCTACTCTCAAAATATCTGTTACCACCAGGTATGGTGGTCCATGCCTTTAATCTCAGCACTTGGGAGGCAGAGATAAGATGAATGCTGTGAGTTCAAGACCACACTGAGTCTGCCTAGTTAATTCCAGGTCAGCCTGGGACAGAGTGAGACCCTACCTAGAAAAACCAAAAAGAATCGAAAAAAAACATGTCCATTACCTTGCCAGGTGTGGTGTATACCTTTACTCTCAGTACTCAGGAAGCTCAGGTAGGAGGATCACCATGAGTTCAAGGTTAGCCTGGACTACAGAGAGTGAGTGACTTCAAGGTTAGCTTAGGCCTGCTTTTGAAAAACAATCACTTAAAGGCATCATGAAATTTGAGAATTTAGTGATTTGTTTTTTAGAAGTACAAAGACTTCCCAGAGGAAAACAAACCACATACAAAAAAGAATAAGGAAGGGTCAGGGAGGTGGCTCAGTTTTTAAAATGCTTGCTATGCAAATATAAGGACCAGAGTTCAGATCCCAGATCCTACTGTTCATGGCAATAGACACATATGGGAATGAAGAGTTAATAGCTTTCCTTGAAAACTAGAAGGAACTAAAGAGTTAATAACTGTCCCTAAGACCAGCAGGCAATAAAGAAACCTTAGAGGCATGTGGCCTTGACAGCTCATCTACTCCCGATTGATGAACTTCCCTTAGCTTAGAAAACCTTGAGGGAATAGAAACTGTCTGGTGGGATATCCTGCCTACACAATTTTGCTAAAAATGCTTATTCTGAGTAAAGACACAAATAACTACAGTTCCTTATCTATTTCCTTGGACCTACAGCTGGTCCAGTCTGTTTTTTTTTTTTTAAATTTTTAAATTTATTTTTATTTATTTGAAAGCAACAGACAGAGGGTGGGGGGGAGTGGGTGTACCAGGGCTTCTAGCCACTGCAAATGAACTACAGACACATGTGCCACCTTGTGCATCTGGCTAACGTGGGTCCTGGGAAATTGAGCCTTGAACCAGGGTCCTTAGGCTTCACAGCAAGCGCTTAACCGCTAGGCCATCTCTCCAGCCCCAGTCTGTTTTTCTTAGGATCCTCCTTATAAGCTTGCACCACAGCCTGGCCCAGTGTTTCAGCCTTCATCCTGCGGGAAGGTTGCTGCCCTCACTGTTTCCTTCAATACACAGTCCATCTGCAGAGATCAAGTCTGGTGTTCTTTTTCACTTTTCTCTTACGCGTGCCTTACATTTGGTGCCATGACTTGGATCAGAACCCTCCAGGGGTTGCAGACTGAATGTCCTCTCCTCCTCTCTACCTCCCTGCCAATGTTTCACTCTCTCAGGAGTGCACAAATTCGCTGTGCTCACTACTTTGTACTAAACAGCTGCCTGTGACCTAAAACATTTAGTCTTTCTAGCTTAGTACCTGGAGGCTTCTTCCTTTTCTTCTTCTTTTCACCCTCTCCCACTGGCCTTTTTAACTCCATACTAGAAGCCTATCACCATGTGACCCACTGCATTCACACCCTCATCAAATCATAGCTTCAAGACAAGGTACTCACTCTCAGTCTGTGGCAGAGGCACCCAACCCAGACCTTAGAAAGTCCAGGAGTTTCTCACTTTTCAGTCTGTGGATGATCAGAGACTCTGGGAGTCTTCCACTTATCATTCCACATCCCAAGCATTATGAGTGTGGGAACTCTTCCTCCTAATGCTTGCATTTCATTTGCCCTCTGTAAGCCTGGGAGACATCCCTGGTAGTGGGATTGGTTTCTAGTCCTTGTCCTCCAAAATGGGCTCTAAATTATCTGTTCTAAAAGACACTCCATTGGCATGTCTCAAGGCTAATTTAAAGGAGCTTGAGCTTCCTGAGCTCCTGCCTGCCAAATTACTCTGGCTCTCTGTTCAAATTTGGTCGCAATATTCCTTAGATAATGACCACAGCTAGCCTGAATATGGCACTTTTGATTTTAATATTCTTACTGATCTTGACAACTTCCTTAGAAAACATGGCAAGTGGTCCGAGGTTCCTTATCTTCAGGGCTACTTTGCCCTCCTTTCCCACCCTTCCCTTTGTACTTCCTGTTCTACCTTCCAACTCCTCCTCTGTTACCAAAACCCTTCTAAAATCCTGCCCCTTCTAAAACTCTCTCACACAGTTCTACCATCTGGCTATGACTTGCCAGGGTCTCCCCAGCTCACACTAAATCCAACTATCCCACTAAATCAAATAAAAACCCTGCCTTCTTAAAGAAATTCTTGTCTTTATTGGGCCTCTTTAACTTCTTCTATATATGGATATCTAATTTTTCTCTCCTTACTAAAAGTTAAAATCACTATACAGCTTCTAGGGTTTTTTTTTTCCTTTCTTTTCCCTTCCCCCCTTCTTTTCATTACAAGCCACCAAAGAAAAAAGGTCAACTTTAAATTCAAACCACTGTTTGCTGCTCTGTTAAGTCCTCACCAACTTAAAACATAACTAAAACCTTAAAAGGATGTCTTTCCATGTTTCATTGATGTCATGTCTGATGCTGGCCAACCATGTCATGTCACGTGTTCTATGTTTCATGTAGTCTGTCCTTAAGTACAACTAAATTTATGGTTATTGGTTGTTCCAATACTTATGGTCATTAATGTTCTGATGCTTATATATTTAAATTTTAAAATTAAAATTAAAATTGTTAAAACCAGGTTTACAATATATTGAAAATAATTAACCTCTATGTTTTTGACAACATGCTTGCTCATGCTTACTACAACAACAGACATATTTGTATACCAAATTCTAAGCCTGCTTCTAAAGAAAGAGACATGTTTTTCGATCAGAAAAGACTTTATAAGGTAAAAGATTGTTGTAAGGTATGTTATTAAAAGGATATGAAAAGTGATATTAAAAGGCTATGGGACTTAAACTAAAAAGGTTTAAGTTGCCTGTGATTAAAAAAAGAGGGGAACGTAGGGGGACTGCTGACCCAGGGAGATGGGAAAATAGACAATCAGGATTCAGTCTATTTATAATTAGCCAAAAATACAACAAAAATCTTAAATGGACACATTAGAAGTCTTATGGTAAGGAAAATGAAAGTTTTTGTTGGTAGTTATGAGATGAACTGACTAAAAAAAGGTAAACTGGAAAGGAAACTTTAAATATTGGTAAATGTTTGATGAAAAAGGTTGTTATAGAGTGGTTACATAGATTGTAAGGTAAAAGTACATAGATGAAAGTATGAGTAAGCTTAAACAAAAGGTAAAAGACAAAATTGATTAAGTCTTAAAGTACTTGATCATATTACAGACTCCTTGACATATATAAGATGACTATTAGCCTAGGGCTTATATCAGACTAACAAAGGATGGCCCTGGCTGGTAGCAGAATGCTATGGTATTCAGGTTGTAAACGTAAAATCTTTTAACTCATTGGTATTAATCTGATCATGATAATGGTTGTGAAACACTGACTTTAAAGTTCTCAAACAACTTTGTTATGTTCCTCTATTTTTCAGCCTTTTATTATATTTTTAAATTTTATTTATTTGCAAGCAGAAAGAGAGATAGAGAAGAGAGACAGACAGAGAGAGAGAATGGGCATGCCAGGGCCCCTAGTCACTGCGCACAAACTCCAGACGCATGTGCTCCTTGTGCTTCTGGCTGATGTGGGTACTGGGGAATCAACCCTGAGTCCTTTGGCTTTGCAGGCAAGCAATCTCTCTAGCCCCTTTTACTATTTATCTTAAAAATTATAACCTTAAGATGGTTCCTGGTTTGTTCATGCTGTTTTTATTTATTTATTTATTTATTTATTTATTTATTTATTTATTTATTTATTTATTTGAGAGTGACAGACAGAGAGAAAGAGAATGGGCATGCCAGGGCCTTCAGCCACTGCAAACAAACTCCAGATGTGTGCTCTCCCTTGTGCATCTGGCTAACGTGGGTCCTGGGGAATCAAGCCTCAAACTGGGGTCCTTAGGCTTCACAGGCAACCACTTAACTGCTAAACCATCTCTCCAGCCCTGTTCATGTTATTTTACTGGGTGATTATCACTAAGATTATTGTCTAAGTTTTATAAAAGGTGATTTAGTCATTGTGACTTTGTTCTTAGGGAAAGTGAGGAAATTCTTCCTGTCCTAGGAAGGCCTGCAATATACAAACAATGTTAATATAGTTTGTCTAGGCTTCATATATTGTACTAGTCATAAATATTGCCTTACGTTAAACTTAAAAATGGTTCAATGATTAAAGGTAGTTGATGAAGAAATCACTTTATGTCTATCATAATGTCTCTAATATATGTTAAAATCAAACTAATTTAACTCAACAATGACAAGGTATGACTTTATTCTTAAGCTATGTATAATCAGTCTCAGTCAAGGTTTTACTTAAGTAATTGCCTCATTTCTTGTATCTTAAGTTCATTGCTTATAGATATACTGATACTTAAGACATGTTCCCTGCTTTATAAAAATGATCTTAAATGCTGCTATTCTGCTTCCAGTTTGTGAGGTAATTGGTACCCACACAGGTATGTAATCAAAGATGTTACCAAATACAAATGCCAAAACTTTATGCTGTCTTATTTGACATGTTCTGCTTGTACTTATAACTATCATATATTTGAAAAAAAAGATGTGCCTACCTTCTAAAGAGCTATTTCTCTGTACTTCTCTTACCTTAAACAATTCTCTATAATAAGGTGATAAATTTATTTATAATGCCATACCTCATATTAAGATAAAAGATTATGATAAAAGACTCTGGTCCAAAGTTATGCTTACACTATAATAAACTTTTATATTAATTATGTCCCTCACTACATAGTCTTTGGTACTGGTACTGTAGTTCTCGTGCTGTTTCAAGGCCATAGTTTGAATTACAGCTTCTGGCTAGTACTAAAATTATCTTGTGTTTCTTCTTAACTCCATAACGTGGCTACAGATATCTCTCTACTAATTAACCATTTTTTCAGTCTTTGGAAGAGATGGACTCATGCTGATGTAAAAATAGACTGATTCTCCAGTCCGTCTCTGGTGCCAGTTCTATAAGCCTTAGTTTCCCATATTAATATCAAGGTTAACAAGATCAAGATATTTTAACTAATCTTGTCTATTTATTTAAACTCTATGTAAATGTGACATAAAAATCAAAGCTAAGCCTTTATTTTGTTACATATTTTGTTTACAACAGTAGGTTTCTTAAGTGTTCAACGCTTATATGTTTTCCAATTGGGTAAGACTTATTTATTTGCTATAAAGTTATAATAAATAAAACTGAACCTATTTATATAAAGTACATTTCATTGTATTATACAACCAATATAATTATATAAAACATAATTTCATTATATGTATAAAATAAACAACTAATAACAAATTACCACGACTAATCAAAGTTTGAGCCTTTCAGCCTAACATACTTTCATTAGTTCTCCTAAAGATAAGACTTTATTTAAAATTTTTTTTGTTTTATTTATTTATTTGAGAGTGACAGACAGAGAGAGGAAAAGGCAGATAGAGACAGACAGAATGGGAGTGTCAGGGCCTCCAGCCACTGCAAACAAACTCCAGACGCATGCGCCCCCTTGTGCATCTGGCTAACATGGGTCCTGGGGAATCGAGCCTTGAACCAGGGTCCTTAGGCTTCACAGGCAAGCGCTTAACTGCTAAGCCATCTCTCCAGCCCAACATAAGACTTTTTGATCTTTGGATCAAGTAAGTAAAGACTATGAATCCTTTATAGTAAAGACTTATACACACACACACACACACACACACACACACACACCCTTTAACTCTAACTTCAAAATTAGTTAACTTCTTAATCTCTATCATATTTAAATTTAAGATATTTCAAATATTGGCGAAACAAGCAAGGGTGCTGTTTTCCTGATGAACTGGATACCAGCACAAGGGGAAAGGAGACCAACACAGAGAAAAATCAACGCCTACCAAATCAGAAAGCCAGAACCCCAGAGGCCCCCCACACCTCATCACTGAAGCAGACCAAAAATGAACCCAACATGGCTCAGAGAAATTTTGCAGAAGAGGGGGTGGAAAGAATGTCAGAGTCACATGTTGGGTCATGATATACAGAGACATTTATCGTACCAATAACTGTGGGCTAACTCCACAATGCACGACCCATATACCTCAACAAGGAGGGGCCAATGGGGAGGGGTTAGCTCATGGATGAGCCTAATAGTGGTACCAAACTGCCTGTACTTGCAGAATAGAAAGCTAATAAAAAAAAAAAAGATAAGATGACCGTAAGGAATGCCCTTAAAAAAAATATTTCAAATATTGCTTCAATACTGATCTCTTATACTTCCTACCTTACCTAAAACAAATCTTTATATTTCCACAAATTCCAATTGACTTCCCATCCAAGTTAACAACTTCTTTCTTCCTTACCTATCACCTATATTATTGTTTTTTCTACTTTAAATATAATGTTCATGTCACCTGTAAATGTCATGTCACATTCAAGAAAACTTATACATGTATAATAACCAGATCATAATGACTAATAGAGTCAAGTCCATCCATGCCTCGGTTGAGTACAGGGCTAGAATTAAGACTATGGTAGTAAATTTTGCAATCTCTTTTAAAAAATGATGTCACTTTTGGCCGGGTGTGGTGGCGCACGCCTTTAATCCCAGCACTTGGGAGGCAGAGGTAGGAGGATCTCCGAGAGTTCGAGGCCACCCTGAGACTACATAGTGAATTCCAGGTCAGCCTGAGCCAGAGTGAGACCCTACCTCGAAAAAAAAAAAAAATGATGTCATTTTTGGATAGGAGTGAGATCTATTTCTTACAGTGCTATGTGTTCTTGAACCTAGATCTAGGAAGACTTTGGGAAAGGAAGCATGGCTTAGACATTATTTTAAAATGAAGTTGAGAAAAGGAATCTATTAACTTATAAAGTATTCTCACTTCCAAAATGAATTCAGGAATACTCTGACTGAATATGTAATCAGAAATAAATTAAACATTTACCAATAACTCAAGAACACCATGTCTCAAATTAACTGTGCTAAAGTTCTTTTTTTTAAAAAAAATTACTGGGCCTGGTAGCACATGCCTTTAATCCCATATGCTTGTACCACTTGGTGCATCTGGCTTTACCTGACTACTGGGAAATCTAACTAGTGGGTATCAAGCTTTTAGGCTTTACAAGCAAGTGCCTTTAACTGCTGAGCCATCTCTTGGTCCCTCTATTTTTAATTTCTGCACTTATCTCTTCACAGACTGTTGAAAAGCCATGGACCAGCTTGGAGAAGCACAGCTCCAGAATCTGTGTGGAACCCAAGCTTTGATGTTTCAGAAGCAGGAAGCCAGTTGGAACTGAAATTTCAAAATAGCAATCAGCCAAGAAAGTTATATGGTAGTCAGACCACTGAATAAAAACACCTTTCATGTATAGAAAGGGTATAATTATTTTTACAGTGATGATAGACAAGGGGTATAGAGTAAATGGACACCATTAGGATGGTTAAATTTCCTAGTATTTTTATATAATGAAATGTAATATTTCATTGAAAGAATGAGACACTTGTATGTATCACATGTATTCATGTCATATTGTTGAATGGTAAAAAAATGCACAAGTTTCTCCAGCACAGTAGTTGTACACATCAAAAGAGGGACCCAGGCTATTTGTGATGTGTGTGTGCGTGTGTGTGTGTGTGTGTGTGTGTGTGTGTGTGTGTGTTTGTGTGTATGCATACATAATAGAAAAATATCTGAAAAAGACATGCATCACACTATTCCTTTTATTTCACTCAGGCTGGAAAAAAAGGAAACTTTAAACTTTCCTCTTTGTTCATTCATTTATTCATTGGGCAACCTTTCACGAAGCACTAATGGCAGAGGGAAAACAATGATGACACACAATAAACAAGGACACCAAGAACTTAACAAGAAAATAGAAGCCGGGCATGGTGGCTCATGCCTTTAATCCCAGCACTCAGGAGTCAGAGGTAGGAGAATCGCAGTGAGTTCAAGGCCACCCTGAGACTACAGAGTTAATTCCAGGTCAGCCTGGACCAGAGGGAGACCCTACCTCGAAAAATCAAAAAAAAAAAAAAAAAAAAGCCTGGGGTACAGTGAAATCCTACCTCAAAAAGAAAAGAAAAGAAAAGAAAAGAAAAGAAAAAATACAGACAGGGATGGAGGGAGGGTAAAGGAAAAATAAAGAGTGGAAAGGAGTAGACATAAAGCAAGTTCTAGCACAGTAGACAGCATTCTGACCCTTCTAGTAGAGTGTAGCCCAGCCCACACATAGAGGGGAGGGTAGAGTTTAGATGGCTGGAAGCAAGGGCAAGAAAGGACAAGAGGGCCTGGGCATGAGTCAGGACCTGGTAGGAATGCTGGTTTTGCCAACACAATCAGAGAAATGACTGCTTGGGTTAAGAAAGTAGATACTAAGGAAAGATACACAATGAGACTCAAAAAGGTGTCTTTCTCCACATACTTGTGCTGCAAGGTCACTGAGAAATCCTGCTGGAACTGAGCTGAAAATCTCCTCCATGTAGGCCAGCTGACAGAAAGCTGGAAAAGCCAAGCTGCATGTAGTTCAATGGAAAAGAGAAATCACCAGTGAAGATACTTAACAGTGGACACTGCAAGCCTTGTATTTGGCCAACTAGGCCGAATGAGCCAACGGGTGTAAAAGTGGCATGTCTGTTATGGGGAAAACTAACCACCTTCTAATTTGACTGAAGGCCTGCTCCATGGGAGGGAATACATCACTGATACTGAAGACCTAAAACAGGAGTAGTCATGAGCCCTAGGGGTGTAAAGTCTGCTGCTGTCTGGCTAAATGTATATACTGTGCTCATCAAACTGCCCAGTAAGTACTTCTCTTAATGTTCATACTCATATATTAATGCTACTCTCACTTTTGGTTAGAGAACCTTCTCTTTTCAGATAGCAGTGACCTTGAGATGACTCAGAAGGCACCATGATGCTGAGAAGAAGTGACAGGTGAGTGCTCAGCACAGAAATATTTCTATCACACCTTCCAAGGCTCAGGGTCCATTACGGAAGAGGTGGCAGAAAGAATGTAAGGGCCAAAGAAAGGGTAGGACTCCTTACAATGTTCTCCTCCAGGCACAAAATGGCCTGGATATCCATGACCTCACAGTGCCTGATACTACCTACATAAGACCATCATAATAGGAAGAAAAGATCATGACATCAAAATAAAAGAAAGACTGATTGATAGGGGAAGGGGATATGATGGAGCGTGGAGTTTCAAAGGGGAAAGTGGGGGGGGGGGGGAGGGAAAGAATTACCATGGGATATTGTTTACAATCATGGAAGTTGTCAATAAAAAAATAATAAAAGTAAAAAAGTGTATCTTTGTGTACAAAGCATATGTGTACATCTGCTTGAGATTTCTTTTTGGGAAAATCCTACTAGTTATTGATTTTTTAAAAAATGCCAAAAATTTTAAAAGAAAGCCACAAGAATGGCCATGGACATGTGGTAGCGCTTTGAACTTGTATCTCATTTTTGTCATGGAACAAAACCTTAAGCAGTCACTGGTTTCCTACCTAGGACTCCAGACGTCTGTCTAGCCCTCAATGCCTATGTGAGGGAGATGGATGGTTGCTAAAAGGATATGTCCATGTCTTGAGCTCTGGAACCTGTGAATATTATTTTCCACAGTCAATGTAAATATTACCTTATATAGCAGCAGACCAGACTAACATCTGGAATGGAGAAACTGATCCACACTGCCTAGGCTGACTCTGTGAGGTGTGAGGGGGCCAGGGAGCATCTGCTTAAACATAGAGGAGAAACAGGTGAAAAAACTACAGGGGAATTTGTAGTGGTGTCTGCAATTACCTGGGCCACCTAAGGTAGAAAGGTAAGGAAAAGCAAAACCTCTCCTTAGGTCTGGTGGGGGGTGGGGGATAGCACCATCCTGCCAACATCTCTCCTTCTGAAGTGTTTATGGATAACATCCCAAGGTTTAAGTTTGTGAGAATGTGTTACATCAAAGCCTAGAGGTTAGTTAAGTCACTTGGCTAAAGTTACACACAGCCAGGAAGTGCAAGGACAGATCTGAGCCCTAGAAGCCTGATCCCACAGCCTGGCAGAGAATTGTTCACTTAAAATTTTTTTTGATTTGGGCTGGAGAGATGGCTTAGCGGTTAAGCGCTTGCCTGTGAAGCCTAAGGACCCCAGTTCGAGGCTCGGTTCCCCAGGTCCCACGTTAGCCAGATGCACGAGGGGGCACACGCGTCTGGAGTTCGTTTGCAGAGGCTGGAAGCCCTGGCATGCCCATTCTCTCTCTCTCTCCCTCTATCTGTCTTTCTCTCTGTGTCTGTCGCTCTCAAATAAATAAATAAAAAATTTAAAAAAAAATTTCTTAAAAGAAGAAAGTCAGTGGGACTTTCTGGGAGAAGGAATCTAGAGGGAGGCAAGGGCACAGGAGAGGACAAAGTATAATGACACATATATATGAAAATGCCATAAAGAGAGAGAGAATGGGCACGCCAGGGCTTCCGCCTCTGCAAACGAACTCCAGACGCATGTGCCCCCTCGTGCATCTGGCTAACGTGGGACCTGGGGAACCGAGCCTCGAACTGGGGTCCTTAGGCTTCACAGGCAAGCGCTTAACCGCTAAGCCATCTCTCCAGCCCTTAAGAAATATTTTATCCATTTATTTGTTTATTTATTTATGAGAAAGACGGGCAGAGAAAGAGAGGGAATATGGATTGCCAGGTCCTCCTGCCACTGCAAACAAACTCCAGAAACACACACCACTTTATGTATCTGGCTTTACTTGCGTGCTGGGGAACTGAACCCAGGCCAGCAGACTTTCCAAGCAAGTTCCTTTAACTGCTCAACCATCTCTCCAGCCTCTTCATCTGTTTTCTTATCACACATGCTCCACTAACTCCTCTCATTCTTGTCTTTCTAGTGTCAAGACAAACACATAAATATGCAGACATATGCCCACATGTATATAATTTAAAATCTAAGTTCCACATATGACACATCATGTAGTCTTCATTGTTTTTTCTGAGTCCAACTCATTTCACTTAACATAATAATGTCAGTTCCATTCATTTTCCTGAAAATGTCATGATCTCACCTTCTTTATGGCTGCATAAAATTCAATTGAGAGCCACATTTGCTTTATCCATTCATTTGCTGATGGTTCCCTTTTCTGGCTATTGTGAATAGTGTAACAATAAACATGAATGTGCACACATTTCCATGGTATATTGACTTACAGTTGTTTGGGTGTATATCCAAGGGTGGTGTAGTTCAGTCACAGTCTAGTTCTGCTTTCAGGGGTTTTAATTTTTTTTTTTTTTTTTTTGAGGTAGGGTCTCACTCTAGTTCAAGCTGGCCTAGAATTCACTATATATTCTCAGGTGGCTTCAAACTCTGTGATTCTCCTACTTCTGTCCCCTGAGTGCTGGAATTAAAGGTGTGCTCCACCATGCTCAGCTTATTTAATTAAAAAAAATTTTTTTTTTGAGGTAGGATCTCACTCTAGCCCAGGCTGATCTGGCACTCTGTAGTCCCAGGCTGGCCTTGAACTCATGATGATGTTCCTACTTTTGCCTCCCGAGTGCTGGGATTAAAGGCATGTGCCACCACACATTCCCAACTGATGAGAATAGGTGACAGAAATTAGCTAGATAGCTGAGGGTAACAGGGTCCCTAAAGGAAAGCATTTGGTTTCTCACCTACCCCCCTCCACCACTTGGCCAAAAGCAGTAAATAACCTTAAGCATATAAAGAGGAGTCTAGTTTTTTTTTTTTTCTCAACTCTTTTCCCCTAAAGGAGATCCATTTACCTAGAAACCTGATATAAAGAGGTAAATAAGATTATGTTTCCCATATAACCTAATTAAGCTGGGTTTTCCTTACCTCTGCCTCCCTAAAAGAGAAACTCTTATGAAAAATCTCTATCAGAGCCACCTGCTTGGATTACCTGCTTGGAACCCCTCCCACCATACAGGAGCTCTGTTCTCATGAAGTTTATTCTTTCTTGTGATCCTGTGCTCAAGACTGTCTTGCTTCCTCCTCTGTATATAGTATTCCTTTAATTAGCCATGCAGTTGGTTTGGTAGTCATGAACTACCTCTGTTTGTGCTTATCTTGAAATGACCTAATTTCTCTGTCAATTTTAAATGACAACTTTGCTAGATATAGTGACCTTGGCTCACAGTTGCTTACCTTCAGGGCTTGAAGTATATCTCCATGCTTTTTTGGTTTTTAGGGTTATTGCTAGAACTGATGTCATTATTATGTTTATTCCTTTGTAGGCGAGTTAGCATTTTTTCCTTATAGCTTCCTTTTTTCTTTTCTTTCCTTGTTTTTCTTTTCTTTGTTTTTGTTTTGTTTTTCCGACCTGGAACTCACTATGTAGTCTCAGGCTGGCCTCAAACTCACAGCAATCCTCCTACCTCTGCCTCCTGAGTGCTGGAATTAAAGGTGTGCGCCACCACAGCCAGCTTTTAATGGTGTATCTCGGC
Source organism: Jaculus jaculus (assembly GCF_020740685.1). Taxonomy (NCBI): domain Eukaryota; kingdom Metazoa; phylum Chordata; class Mammalia; order Rodentia; family Dipodidae; genus Jaculus; species Jaculus jaculus. Next base: position 144,362,985 of record NC_059103.1, read on the forward strand.
TTTATATTTTTGACATTTTGACTATGTCATAAAGAAGGTCTTTTCTGGTCATGTTTCTTTGAGGTTCTAAATACTTCTTCTGTTTGGATGTCTAGATTTGGGGAACTTTCTGCTATAATTTCATTGACTAGCGTCTCTTCCCATTTCTGCTGATCTCATTTCCTTCATCTTTCCCATGACTCTTCAGTTTGCTGTGTGTGTTCCAGCATTCTTAGACACCGTGCTCACACTCATTTTTTCTTTGTTGATATTTGAACGCAGGATTTGGTTCTTCATCCCTACTATCTTTCTTCTGCTTAGTTGGGTCTACTAATGATGCTATCCATTGTGTTTTTGTTTGGTTAACTTTTTATTTCAAATATTTTTGTGCATAATTTTTTTCTAAAATTCTCACTTTCCCTGCTGACTTTTTCATCCATATTGCTGATTTTTCATTTCACTTGCTGGCTTTTCTCCTGCATACTGCCAGCTTCCCTCTCTATGTCCTGGGTTGAATTCATTGGCTTCTTTGTATACTATTTCAGGACGTTGTTCATTTTTACCAGGACTGGTTTGAAATCTTCACCTGGTGCCTCGTCTATTTCTGTGTCTTAAGCTTAGTAGTGGAGGAATTATGATTTGTGGAAGAGTCATTTTTGCCTTGCTCCATGTTTCTTGTGTTGAGCTTTGTGCCTCTGTTGGTTTGGGTATGTCTTCCAGTTTGGGGTTAATCTTCCCTTGGTCCGCTGATGACTGAAGGTTCTATCCCAGTGCCATGTGGGGAGGAGAGCACAGAAAACAAACGCTGGAAGTGGCCTCCATTTCCCCTGACTGCCAGTGCTCAGAAAAGTGCTTAGAGAAGCGTTGGCTTCTCCGAGTCCCATGCCTTTTTCTTTGCTCTGTTGCGGTATTCCTCACTTTCTCTGTGGATTTTCAAAGCTCTTCTCTCTATCTTTGAAATAGGTCTGTTATTTCTCATTCTGATTCTTTTCTCCACTATTTCCCAATGAGGCAGCCTGTAGTCACCAGCTTACTCAGAAGTCCTTTTGGTTTCTTTCTTTTTTTAGTTTCTGGACAGTTTCAAAGGCTTTGGAGTTAATAGCAGTGTATGTATCTCATCATGTTTTCTTTTTAAGTCAGCATGCTACATTTTAAATAGTAGTTTCAGGCTTATAAAAATTAACAGAAAGTAGAGTTCCCATAGGCTCCCTTCTCGCCACTACCAGTTCAACTTCCTGCATTAATGTGGCAGACAGGTTATAATTAATTACTTGTTATTGATATACCATCATTATCTAAAATCCAAAATTTATTCTAGGAGTCACTCTTTTTAAATTTAAATTTATTGTTTAACTGATAGATAAAAATAATTTAAGAAAAGAGGTGAGGCGTGGTGCATATGCCTTTAATCCAAGTCCTCTGTAGTCCCAGGAAGGAGGATCACTGTGAGTTTGAGGCCAGCCTGAGACTACATAGTGAATTCCAGGTCAGCTTGGGCTAGAGCAAGACCCTACTTCAACCCTTCCCCCCACACACAAAAAAAAAATCATACAAAAAATATTAGCTGGGCACAGAGACAGGGAGATCACTGGAGCCCAGGAGTTTAAAGTTTGCCTGAGCAAAAAACAACATGGGGGTCCTGGAGAGATGGCTCAGTGGTTAAGCGCTTGCCTGTGAAGCCTAAGGACCCCGGTTCAAGGCTCGGTTCCCCAGGTCCCACGTTAGCCAGATGCACAAGGAGGCACACGCGTCTGGAGTTCGTTTGCAGAGGCTGGAGGCCCTGGCTCGCGCCTTCTCTCTCTCTCCCTCTATCTGTCTTTCTCTTTGTGTCTGTCGCTCTCAAATAAATAAATAAATAAAAAATCTTAAAAAAAAAAAACATGGAGGGGAGGGGAGGAGGGAGAAGGAAGGGAATTGTATATATTATGAGGTACCATGTAGACCTTCAATCATTTATATATTATATAATGCTTAAGATTAAACATATCTGCCTCCTCAAACATTAATCATCTATGGTTTGTAATTTTTAAACTTTTTTATATTTATTTGCAAGCAGAGAGAGAAAGTGAGAAAGAGAAGACAGAGAATGGGCATACCAGGGCCTCCAGGCACTGCAAAGGAACTCCAGAAGCATGTGCTGCTTTATGCATCTGGCTTAAGTGGGAACTGAGGCATCAAACCTAGAAGCTTAGGTTTTGCAAGCAAGGGCCTTAACTGCTAAGCCATCCCTCCAGACCCAGCTTTTTTTTTTTTTTTTTTTTTTTAGTTTTTCAAGGTAGGGTTTCACTCTAGTCCAGGCTGACCTGGAATTCACAGTGTAGTCTCAGGGTGGCCTTGAACTCACAGTGATCCTCCTACCTCTGCCTCCCAAGAGCTGGAATTAAAGGCATGAGCCACCACACCTGGCCCAATTTTTAATTTTAAAAAAATGTCTTAAATTCAATTTTTGGATAATATACAAATAATCACATTTTATCTGTTTTCAAGCATGTATAAAATACTTTTTGTTGCATGTGTACATGTAGTGCAAATGGCGTGTGCACAGTGTATGCACAGGCGTTTGCAGAGGCACTGGCATGATGCACTCATATGTGGAAGCTGGAGGACCATGTCAGGTGTCTCCCTCGACCACCCTCCCACCCATACTGCCCTAGTGCAAGTCTCAGGCGAGGCCCAAATGAGGAGAAATTGAGGTTTAAGGAGCATTCAAATTAATCTGGGCTGGGGACAGAGCTCATACCTCTTATGTGCAAACCCTTCAGTTTCAAATAAAACAACAAAAACCAACTGAGAGCTGGAGAGATGGCTTAGCACTTAAGCGCTTGCCTGTGAAGCCTAAGGACACCCGTTCGAGGCTTGATTCCTCAGGACCCACGTTAGCCAGATGCACAAGGGGGAGCACACGTTTGGAGTTCGTTGGCAGCAGCTGGAGGCCCTGGAACACCCATTCTCTCTCTCCCTATCTGCCCTTTTCTCTCTGTGTTGCTCTCAGATAAATAAATAAAAAATAAAAAATAAAACCAACTGAAAGTCATTTCTTGAAAACTTAATCTGAAAGTTCTCTGACTTGTGGAGAGCTTTTCCACTGATCTCAAAGAGTATTGCCAGTCAGGCCTCCTGGCTCAGCAGTAGGGAGGCTGAGGCTGGAAGATTGAAAGTAGAAGGCCAGGGCTGGAGAGATGGCTTAGCATTTAAAGTGCTTGCCTGTGAAGCCAAAGGACCCAGGTCCAATTTCCCAGGACCCATGTAAGGGGCACACACATCTGGAGTTCATTTGCAGTGGCTAGAGGCTCTGGTGTGCCCATTCTCTCTCTGCCTTTCTTCTATCTCTCTCTGTGTTTGCAAATAGATTAAATAAAAATAAAAATTAAAAAAGAGCTGGGTGTGGTAGCATACGCCTTTAATACCAGCACTGGGGAGGCAGAGGCAGGAGGAACCCAGTGAGTTCAAGGCCACCCTGAGACTACATAGTGAATTTCAGGTCAGCCTGGGCTAGAGAGAAACCCTACCTCAAAAAAACAAAAAATGACAAAAAAAAAAAAAATTACAAAAGAAAGCTGGAGACCAGCCTAGGCTACACAGGCTATTGTCTCAAAACAACCCCAAAACATAAAACTGTTCTGTCAACTATGATTACTTATTTACTCTTGTCAGCTATTTAAATTACTTCTGCTTTTTGCAATAGAAAAAATTAAATCTTGAAATTTTTCCTATTGTCCCCTTGCTCTATTCTCTTCCATAAGTGTTTATAGTACTGATACTGAGTTACTTTTATATATATATATAGATAGATAGATAGATAGATAGATAGATAGATAGATAGATAGATATAGATAGACAGATAGATGATGGGTGGATGGATGGATAGATAGATAGATAGATTGCCAGATGTGGTGGCACACACCTTTAATCCCAGCACTTAGGAGGCAGAGTAAGGAGGACCACTATGAGTTCAAGGCCAGCCTGAGCATGGAGTAGCAGTTTGAGAGTCTGGTGTGCCCATATTCTATCTCTTCCCCTCTGTCTCTCACACTCACTTTCTTTCTCTCTCAGCTTGCAAATAAATAATTCTCTCTCACAAAAATAAATGAAAAAAATACACATTTATTTTTCTTTTGTTCTTGTTTTATTTTGTTTTTTTGAGGTAGGGTCTCACTCTAGCCCAGGCTGACCTGGAATTCACTATGTAGTCTCAGGATGGCCTTGAACTCACAGCGATCCTCCTACCTCTTCCTCCTGAGTGCTGGGATTAAAGGTGTGCTCCACCACGCCCGGCTTTTAGTATTTTATTTATTTACTTGCAAGGAGAGAGAGAGAAAGTTTGGGTACACCAGGGCCTCTAGCCACTGCAAACAAACTCCATATGTATGCACCACTTTGTACATCTGGCTTTATGTGGGTGCTGGAGAATTGAACCCAGGTGATTATGCATTTTAGGCAAGTGCCTTAATCACTGAGCTATCTCTCCAGCTCCAAAATATATGTATTTTTTAAGAGACTGAGAAAGGAGAGGATGACAGACAGCATCAATAGTAAGCATAATTCTTAAGCACATAGTGGAGTAGAGAAACCTTACATCATAATTTATTTACCTACCTACTCGTCTAAGGTCAACAGATTCACTGCCCTTTAGCGTATGCCCACTGTTCTCTATGTTCTTCCCATGTTCATTAGTTCCTATCATCCTGCACCTGGTTCCATTTTCACTTCCTTAGAATTACCTTGTAATTTTTGCATTTGATTTCAATACCTTATGACTTAACAACTTAAAAATTATTTCTGAGCCCAATTGGTGGTGCATGTCTGTAATATTAGCTATCAAGGAAGCTGAAGCAGGAGAATTGAGAGTTCAAGGCTTAGATCCCGAGACATGGCTCAGTAGTTAAAGGCACTTGTTTGCAAAGCATGTGAACTCTAAGTCAATTCCCCAGTACACATGTAAAGCCAGATGTATGAAGTGACATGTCTGGAGTTCATTTGCAGTAGCGAGACCCTGGCATGCCCATATTCTCTCTCTCTCTCTGCTTGCAAACAAATAAATAAAAATATATATTTTATGCTTGCTTGGGTTACATAGTGAGTTCAAGGTTAACCTGGACAACTTGGGAATAACTATTTCTCAAAATAAAAGGTGAAAGTTGGGGAGAGGGTTGGGGATTTATTTCGATGGCAGAGCATGCCTCTACATGTGTGAGGACTTAGGGTCAATCCTAGTACTGTAAGTAATATTTTCTGATATGAAAACTCCTTTCATCATTAGCAACCATCATGGAAGAATTTTGTTGTCACTTCTTGAAGAAATCATAATGCTCACATAAAATTATGTATCACACTAGTCTAGATCTGCAAGAAGTTGCCTTCAATGGTCTATTCTAGATTCCTCAGCTAGAAAACTGGGTTTATTATCCCTGCTGAAATTGCCAACTTATCCTTAGACAAGAGGAGTCCAAAGCACAAAGACAGTAGTATCTTACGGGTTCATGGACTCTTGTCATGTCCAATGGCAAGAAGACAAGCTCTTGGATTGGGAGCCTTTACTCAAGGACCCATGTATTTTTCCTTAGAGACAATGCCTCATAGCGGGGTCTCCAAGTGCATAGACACTACTCTAGAAGATGGCACATCTTCCAGGGGCTGCCTAAAGTTTTTTTTTTAAATTTTTATTAACATTTTCCATGATTATAAAATATATCCCATGGTAATTCCCTCCTTCCCCACCCCCACACTTTCCCATTTGAAATTCCATTCTCCATCATATTACCTCCCCATTACAATCATTGTAATTACATATATACAATATCAACCTATTAAGTATCCTCCTCCCTTCCTTTCTCCACCCTTTATGTCTCCTTTTCAACTTACTGGCCTCTGCTACTAAGTATTTTCATTCTCACGCAGAAGCCCAGTCATCTGTAGCTAGGATCCACATATGAGAGAGAACATGCGGCGCTTGGCTTTCTGGGCCTGGGTTACCTCACTTAGTATAATACTTTCCAGGTCCATCCATTTTTCTGCAAATTTCATAACTTCATTTTTCTTTACCGCTGAGTAGAACTCCATTGTATAAATGTACCACATCTTCATTATCCACTCATCTGTTGAGGGATATCTAGGCTGGTTCCATTTCCCAGCTATTATAAATTGAGCAGCAATAAACATGGTTGAGCATGTACTTCTAAGGAAATGAGATGAGTCCTTTGGATATATGCCTAGGAGTGCTATAGCTGGGTCATATGGTAGATCAATCGCTAGCTGCTTTAGGAACCTCCACACTGTTTTCCACAATGGCTGGACCAGATTGCATTCCCACCAGCAGTGAAGAAGGGTTCCTTTTTTTCCACATCCCCGCCAACATTTATGATCATTTGTTTTCATGATGGTGGCCAATCTGACAGGAGTGAGATGGAATCTCAATGTAGTTTTAATCTGCATTTCCCTGATGACTAGTGATGTAGAACATTTTTTTAGATGCTTATATGCCATTCATATTTCTTCCTTTGAGAACTCTCTATTTAGCTCCATCAGGGGCTGCCTAAAGTTTTGAATCTAGCTCTCTTACTGCCAGTCTTGGCCACAGAGGACAGCCACTAATGAACATAATGATTCTAGTGTCCATCTCACTAGCAGCTTATTGATGCTTTGGTGATCAGTTATCTTCTGTGCCTCCCCCTCACCCCCAAGGAAGGATCTCGCTCTAGCTCAGGCTGACCTGGAATTCACTATGTAGTCTCAGGGTAGCCTTGAACTCTTGGAGATCCTCCTACCTGTGCCTCCCAAGTGCTGGGATTAAAGGTGTGCGCCACCACACCCAGCTTCTGTGTCTTCTTATAAAATAAAATCATCTGGAAACTCTTCTGACTTCACTGACCTCCACTTCACCATGCCAACATCTTTCTTTTTTTGAGTCAAGCCCAACAGACTGGCCTTTTTATAGTGAGAGAGAGGAGAGTCTGCATGCTAGGGCCTCCATCCACTGCGATCAAACTCAAGACACATGCACCCCCTTGTGTGCATGTGTAACCTTGGGCATTGTGCACTTGCATCACTTTGGGCATCTGGCTTACATGGGATCTGTAAAGTTGAACATGAGTCCTTAGGCTTCACAGGCAACCATCTTAACCACTAAGCCATCTCTCCAGCCCATGCCCACATCTTTGAACTTTATCCTTTTCTACCTACTATGTGTTAGAGTTACTTTTCACTGCTGAGACAAACATCCAACCAGAAGCAGCTTATGGGAGGAAAGGGTTTATTTTACGATTACAGAATCCAGGGGGAAGTTCCATCACAGTGGAGAAGCTGGCTTACTTCCATAGATCCATAACAGAGAGACACTACCAACAGTCAGCAAACACAAATAGCCAGAGCTCACACTGGCTCTTTACACACCTTAGTGCTGGACTAAAAGATCTGTCTCCAGTGATACCTCCTCCAGCACCTGCTGGAGACTTAAGTTGCAAGCTTAATTTAAAAAAAATACCTCAGGTGCTAAAAGGTATGACCCTATTACTGAAGACCCCATATGCTGCTGACAGAGAACACAGAGACCCGGCTGGAATCTGGAAGGGAGCCAGTCCCCACACAGCCCATTTAGTGCTGGGAAGTGCTACGTGAGCTACTGGAGGAAAAGTGGCCAATAGCTGGGTGAGCAAGCAGAGGTCTGAGCTACTCAGAAGCAACCAACCTGACATGATGCACACACCAGTGCAATGGTGGCAAACATCCTTGGTGGGTAATCAATGGCTTTCTGATTGGCTAAGAGATCCACTCAGTGGAAAGGAACCCATGACTGGAACTGGGAGCCTGGTCAGAATCCTATGACCAAAATTATGGTCTTCATTCAACAAGAAGTTCCCACTAGTCATTGACCAACAAAGGGGTTACACCCATCAAAATCTCCCTAAATTAACAATGCTTATCCCATTTAACCTATGCTGACTTCATTCTCCTTTGGAGAATCTGTTTTCTTTTTCAGAAGTAGCAAGACCCAAGGAGATATACCACCCCTTGCACTTCAGCTAAGTCCCAGGTGAGACCATGAGGAAGTGGGGAGATGAGCAAGAGTGCTGCTTCCATGGTGAGCCTGACAATCAGCATCAGGCTGAAGGAAACACTGAGGATACTCAACAAAAAATCTAAAGGCTTCTGAGAGTTCATCACTAAAGCAGACTTAAAACATACCCACCACAGCTCAGGGAATTTTGTGAAAGTGGGGGCGGAAAGATTGTAAGATCCACAGGTTGGAAGGGCATACTGGCAAAATCAGAGGCATCCCCTCCCCACCCAATGGCTGACTACTGCTCTTACAGCTCATAACCCACAACCCATGAATACCAGAAATCCCACTGAGGAGGGACCTCAGCAGAATAGAGGCAGGAGGAGGGAAAAGAGGGTACCAACATATGATGTGTCCAAATATATTCTTATTTTTTTAGGAAAATCCATCAGACTGCCTTTTTTTAAATGCAAGAGAGTGAGAGAAAATTGATGTGTCAGGGCCTCCAGTTACTGTAATTGAACTCTAGACATGTATGCTTCCTTGTGCACATGTGCGGCCTTGCATGCTTGTGTTACTATGCATCTATCTGGCTTGTGTGGGATCTAGAGAGTTGAACATGAGTCCTTAGCCTTCACAGACAAGCACCTTAACTGCTAAGCCATCTCTACAGCCCCAAAGTATACTCCTAACTAAAACAAAACAAAACAACAACAACAAAAAAAAAAAACCTATGGGGGACATGCATTCACATTCAAACCACCACAAACGGCAATTCTGGTTTTCAACTAGGCTTACCTGTGGGCAGTTTTTTTGTTTTTCCTGATTTCTCTGATCCACTTTAGTAAGGAGTTTGTACCATGCCTTGAGGGAGGCATTTGCTTGCAATAATTTCTCTCCTACCAATCTTCTGTCCCAGCCCCTAATCAAGCATCTGCAACATCCAGTCCCACAGACACCCTTCCCCCAGGTTCTCCAGGGAACAACTATGTAACTACTGCAGGCACTTTAAGAGTACTGTTGATTTCCTCCATTACTAGGCCCCATGTATCCACGTAGGTTATAACCATAGATAGGCCTGGCAGCTAGAGGAGGTGGGAGATGGTGAGGCATATCCCTGAAGGCAGGCACAGGGGAGGGTATTCTAATGTCCCCAGTTGAAGCATCAGCCACTTTCACTAGCTAAGATTCTGAAGAGCCAAGGCAGCCAAAAAAAAAAAAAAAAAAAAAAAAAAGTCTGCAGTCATCTACCTGAAAGATTCTATTCCCTGCGTCAGGGTCTCAAGTTCTTCCAACCTGGGCTCTGTCAGATTTGCCTCACCTTGGCATCCAGACATCATTGAAGCTCAACTCTTTTAAGTTTTGAATTTGGGCTTCAGCATTTTGTTGTTTTTTTCTGGAGACTGAATCGGGCACTCTACCACCTAGCCCAATTCGCCCCTTCCCCCGGACTTGTGGTCTACAGCTTTTCCTAGTCTCTTCCTGCAAGAGATAAGACTTTATTTACTAGCTACCAAATTGGCCTTATTATTTTTTTAAATTTTATTTATTTGAGAGAGAATGAGAATGATGCACCAGAGCCTCCAGCCACTGCAAATGAACTCCATATGCGTGCACCATCTTGCGCATCTGACTTACATGGTCCTGGGGAATTGAACCCAGGTCCTTCGGCTTTGCAGACAAATTACTTAACCACTAAGCCATCTCTCCAGCCCCCAAATAGGCCTTCTATTTGTTGTTCAGACTGTTCAAAAGTTTAATTGTCCTCAAGTTTGCACTTTCTCTGTAAGGGGTACTATAGATTGAATTGTATCCTCCCCCAGCATTGTTATATTGAAGCCCTAACCTATGTCAAGCAGTGAGCGATTACATCTCAAAGCCCCATATTACCTCCTCTTTTGCACCACACTCTGCCAAATGTGGTGACATGGACTCTCTGGGAAGCAGACACTGAAGTTGACAGAGAGAGAACTGTGAGCTTATAAAAGACAAAGGGAATTGGGCTGGAAAACTAAACAATGACGCAGATATGACACCTATTAAGGGAAAGAATGAGGAAGCTGATTTTGGCCTGCGACAGCTCTGGTCTGAAACATAGATACTGGAAAGTGTCATAAACCCCAAAGTTAACCTGCTAGTGGAATTCCCTGGTGGGCAGACCCAGCCAGGCTTCCACTATGCTCAGTCAATGACTCAGGGCTTTTTGGCCTAGTTTTCAAACTGAAGTGGTGCTGAAGGGCTCGTGACCCACTGCCAAGAATGTAGCTGCTGTATTCAACATTCCCAGACCTTAGTTCACTGACTACAGTGCGTGTATTCCAACATAAAGAAAATTCCAGGTCTGGGAAGGTATCTGGCTCAGAGGGTAGGAGAGCTAGCTGCACAAGCATGAGGACCCGAGTTTAATTCCCCAGCACTTATACAAAAATCTAGGGGTGGCTATGCATACCTGTACCTGCAGAACTGGAGGGGGCAGACAGGGGAATCACTGAAGCTTACTGGTCAATTTGATCAAAACCCAGGCAGCTCCAGGCTCAGTGAGAGACTGTCTCAAGGAAATAAAGCTGAGGAGGAATGAAAAACACCCAATATTCTCCTTAGGCCTTGCTTCACACACATATGTAAACCATGTGTGCTTGCAAGCACACAACATACACCCCAGAGAAAGACAGAGAATGGCAAAGAGAAAGACACACTGAGAGACAGAGTTATACAAAGCAATATGCAGAATTCAGCAACTCAAATTCAAACAGAACCAGAAGAATGACCATTGGGACCTATAAACCAGTTGTGCCAGGTTAGCAACTATTTTGGACACAGCAGTGTCAGAAGGTGGTTTGGGCCGGGTGTGGTAGCACATGCTTTTAATCCCAGCTCTTGGGAGGCAGAGGTAGGAGGAAGGCTAGAGTTCAAGGCCACCCTTTGACTACATAGTGAATTCCGGGTCATCTTGGGCTAGAATGAGACCCTACCTCAGGGAAAATTAAAACAGATGGTATGAATAGTATCAGTTTGATTTTTGATAGATGTGATTATAATGTTTAAATAACATGGTGAGCTGAAGATGCCAAATTGTTATAAAGATATTCTTACATAAAAAGGTGTAAAGCAAAGACTCAGGCATGACTTTAAATAGGATGAAAAGCTTATGTCACATAAGAAACAAAACAAAAAGGCAAGATCAAAAGAGAATTAGAAAAATAAGTAATATTATTGTGATCAAAATGAACGTAAAACCAATTATATACATACACCTAAATGTGCACTTTACCATCAAAACCATCTGACATAGATGCCCCAAAAAGTAAATTTTAAGTGTTAGTTTTCTGAGGCAGGATCATTGTAGCCCAGACTGACCTAGAATTCACGCTAGCCCAGGCTGGCCTTGAACTCATGGTGATCATCTTACCTCAGCCCCCTAAGTGCTAGGATTATAGGTGTGAACCAACACACCTGGTTTAAGAGTTATTATAAGCAATGTTTTTGGGGACAAGGGACTAGAGAGATAGGACTGAGTGGTTAAAAGCACTTGTGGGCTGGAAGGATGGCTTAGTGGTTAAGGCATTTACCTGCAAAGCCGAAGGACCCAGGTTTGAATCCCCAGGACCCAGGTTAGCCAGATGCACAAGGGGACACATGCATCTGGAGTTTGTTTGCAGTGAGTGGCTGGATATCCTAGTGCACCCATTCTCTCTCTCCTTCTTCCTCTGTCAAATAAATAAAAAATAAAAAATAAATATTTTTTGGGCTGGAGAGATGGCTTAGCAGTTAAGCGCTTGCCTGTGAAGCCTAAGGACCCCGGTTCGAGGCTCGGTTCCCCAAGTCCCACGTTAGCCAGATGCACAAGGGGGCGCACGCGTCTGGAGTTCGTTTGCAGAGGCTGGAAGCCCTGGCGCGCCCATTCTCTCTCTCTCTCTCTCTCCCTCTATCTGTCTTTCTCTCTGTCTGTCGCTCTCAAATAAATAAATAAATAAATAAAAAATATATATTAAATATATATTAAATTTTATATACATACATACATACATATATATATATATATATATTTTTTTTTTTAAAGCACTTGCTTTCAGAGCCTGACGGCCTGGGTTTGATTCTCCAGTACCCACGTAAAGCCAGTTGCACAAAATGATGCATTTACCTGGAGTTCATTTGCAGTGGCAATGCCCATCCTCTCTCCCTCTTTCTCTACTTACAAATAAAGTATTTTTAAAGTATATTTTCAAGCTTGTTTAACATAGCAAAAGCTTTCTCCTGATACAAATTTATGGTTTTTTTGTTTTGTTTTTTCGAGGTAGGGTTCCAGTCCAGGCTGACCTGTAAATCACTATGTATTCTCGGGGTGGCCTCAAACTCATGGCGATCCTCCTAACTCTACCTCCCAAGTGCTGGGATTAAAGGTGTGCACCACCATGCCCAGCTAAATTTATGCTTTTATGTATTATTGTGCCTCTGAGGTTCCTGCAAGAAGCTCCTAAAATTCTGAGAAGCTTGAAAATTTCCGGCCTAAGCCACAGAGTAAATCTCATTTCTTTTGTATATTATTTCAACTACAGTAAGATAATTTTTACCACATTAGCAGAATCTCTGGAAAATCATGAAACTACAAAATGATGATGAAAGTATTTGAGTATGTACCATGTAAAAACATAGTGAGGGCAGACTGGAGGGATGGCTTACTGGTTAAGGCATTTGCTGTGAAGCCAAAGGACCCAGGTTTAATGCCTCAGAACCCATGTAAGCGAGCTGCACAAGGTAGCGCATGCATCTGGAGTTGAAAGTGGCTAAAGGCCCTAGTATGCCCATTCTCTATCTCCTTTTTTTTCTTTGTCTCTCTCTGAAATTTATACATACATACATATATATTTAAAAATCCCTGAGGCTGGGCTTGGTGGAAAACATTTAATCCTAGCCCTTGGGAGGAAGATATAGGAGGGAGGATCACTGTTTGAGGCCACCCTGGGACTACATAGTGAACTGCAAGCTAGCCTGTGCTAGAGCAAGACCCTATCTCAAAACAACAAAGTGAGGGATACCTGCAACTCTGGAGGCTGAAGTGACACCACAGAGCCTAGGAGCTTAGTATCAGCCTGGGAAACACTGTGACAATGCCTCACAAGTCATAAAAAAAAAACCAAAAAAAAACAATCAGCCAGGCATGGTGGTGCACACCTTTAATCCCAGCACTGGGGATGCAGAGATAGGAGGATCGCTGTGAGTTTGAGGCCACCCTGAGACTATATAGTGAATTCCAGGGCTGAGCTAGAGTGAGACCCTACCTCAAAAAACCAAAAACATAAAAATAAAATAGTAACAACCAGCCAACCAAACAAAAACTCATGATGTTTTCTTCACCTTGCCAGGAAATAATGTTCTCAAAACATTTGGAAATATCTAAAGAAGTGACTATACTACAACTTTTATCTAGAAACAAGAGCTAGAAAGAAATAGCATAGATTTCTACCTCTATTTACACACACACACACACAGACTCACACTTTTAACAAGACGTTATTGCTGAGGGTTAGAGAGATGGTTCAGGGGTTAAAGTGCTTGTCTGCAAAGCCTAAGGACCCAGGTTCGATTCCCAGGTATCCACATAAGCCAATTGCACATGGTGGTGCATGTGTCTGGAGTTCATTTACAGTGGCTAGTGGCCCTGGTGTACCCATTCTTTCTACCTCTTTGATTCCCTCTCAAATAAATATTTTAAGTTATTGCCATGTTGTCCAGGCTAGCCCTGAGTTCAAGAGTTGCTCCTGTCTCAGCCTCCTGAGCAGCTGGGGTTACAGGTGTGTACCCCTGTGTCTGGTTAAAAAGCAGAAATTGTCACAGTTCTGAGACCAAGTTGTCAGAACCATGTTTTCTCCAAAGGCTCAAGGGAAGATTCCTTTGCTCTTTTTGTATCTGGGGATCATCAGGAATCCTTGCCACTCCATTACCTATAGCTGTATCACTTGCCACATATTACCCCTTGCCCAGTTAGATGGGAGCAAAGAAACACCACCATACTCAATCAAGCATGAACTCACTTTAATTACATCCGTGACAACTCTCTCCTCAAATATGGCCACATTCTGAGGTACTGGGCATTAGGATTTCTGTGTATTTCTGCAGGACATGTTTAATCCTTAACAGGTACAAGTCAGATTTCAGTTGGGAAGAAATGACTTTGCAATGATGAGATTTATTGTTGCTTCTGGAGGACATTGCCAGTTAGGGAGCACACCATAATCTAATTTGAGGTTGATTTTCCCTCAGAAGCAATGGAAAGTTTGAATCAGGACTAGTTTACTGGTAGCGAACATGGGCAATTTTCTGTGAAGTTGCTCACAGTGACTCAGTTTCACAGCTATTTCCTCCCAAATGAGGATAAAGCCATTCTTCAGTGCTGGGCTCAGCTAAGAGTGGAAACTGAAGGACCTCACACCCTCTATCTCAACCTGACTCACAAGGACCTGTACCAACTGCCCCTTGGCTCACTCAACTGGCCACCCAGCTTTGTTTACCTTTATCCAGATCCTGTCCAAGGACCTCTGTACTTCTGACCTTGGTTCTTGCCTGAACTTCACGTATGACATTTACAATTCCCAAGTCACGACGGCATGTTTTGTCAACAATTTGTGATAATCAGAAACCACCGACACTTCATAGGGGCCACCACTTTCTCTATTGTACTTTTAATCCCCTCATGACATTAAGTCTTTTTAAGATATACAGCTTCTCCTACATACCCTTACTTGACCAGTGAGAGCTGCTCATCAGTTTAATGTGTTTCTAACATTTATAAGTGAGGCTTATCTTTACAATATTGTTGTTCCCCAGATGTAGTTTAAACATCTATTTTTTTCCTTTATTTACCTTTTGTAAGTATAGACAATAAACCATAATTCCCTGCCATCATCCCCCTTCCAAATCCACCCACCAGTGAATCCCTTCTTTCAATTAGTCTCTATTTTGATTTTTTTTCCTCCTATGATGCAGGTCTTGTGTAGGTAGTGTGAGGCACTAGGAGGCCATGAATATCAAGGCCATTTTGTCTGGAAGATTGCATTATAAGCAGTCCCACTCTTCCTTTGGCTCTTACATTCTTTCCACCACCTCTTCCGCAATGCACCCTGAGCCCTGAAGGGTGTGATGGAGATGTTTCAGTGTTGAACACTCCCATCACTTCTGAGAACTATGGTGAGTTTTGGGTCTCCCCAGTGGTCACCACTAAATGAAAAGAAAAGCTTCTCTAACCAAAGTGAGAGTAGCAATAACATATGGGTATAAACATAACTGTTTAGAGGGCAAGTATATTTATATTAATATATGAATATAGTCAAGACAAACAATTTGCCTTAAAGATAAGGATGGTGATAAACATCTGCTTTTTAAAAGGCAAAAGCAGTGAAGAATGACAATCTTCTCAAACTCTCTGGGACAGGAAGGGTGCTGTGCTTTGTCACATTTCACCCACGTGGTGATCTAGTATTTGTTCAAAATAGAGAACACCTGAATGTTTCAGAGATTAGATTAAAAACACAAGTATAGGGCTGGAGGGAAGGATGGCTTAGAGTTTAAGGCATTTGCTTGCAAAGCCAAAGGACCCAGGCTCAATTCCCCAGGACCCATGTTAGCCAGATATACAAGGGGGCACACACATCCAGAGTTTGTTTTCAGTGGCTGGAGGCCCTGGCATGCCCTGTCTCTCTCCCTCCCTCTTTCTCTGTCAAATAAATAAATAAAAAAAATATTTAAGAACACAAGTATAATCAAGTTAATTCAAGGCAGTTTTATTAAAAACAAATATGCTTGGCACTGTGTGCTAAATACTGCAGACACTAATACAGTTGTAATGCTCCACCTATAAATAAAAGGTCCAGGAAGGAAGGAGGTATAACAAGGATGACTATCTTAACTGCATCTGAGCACAATTTTGGTAGAAGAGCAGATGCTGGACATTCCATGCACAGGAAAGAACGTGCAAAACAGCCACTGGTTGCTGCTTTGGACTGAGGCTTGAGTGGCCAAGGAGCAGGCTGGATACCTAGGGCTTTTGAATAGCCCTGACATAAAGAACCTTGAAGAGAAGGGGGGATTCAGAGCTAGTTTAAGGAGACTCACCAAGACTAGACAAAAATGTATGAGAAAGTAGTGGTGTACCAGATATTTTAGATAAGTAAGTTGGATAGTAATGTCATGAAATTATGCCAGGAAAGATAAATACGCTTTTCAGTGTTTTGTGTTTTTTTTGTAAAATTTATTGTTGGGGGGGAGAATGGGATCACCAGGGCCTCCAGCTACTTCCAACAAACCTGACAGAGGGACCACCTTGTGCATCTGGCTTATGTAGACAATGAAGAATTGAACCTAGGTCCTTTGGCTTCACAGGCAAGCACCTTAACTGCTAAGCCATCTCTCCAGCACTAAATATACTTTTCTTGGAGTAAAAGTAGATCCAGAGTTTTTGCATGTTGAGTTGCATATATGCAATGTAGGATGTGGGTATGATACATAGGTTCTTGCCCAGTGATATACATTCACCCACATTAGATCCTGGAAGGCTAGATACACACATGAAAGGTACTTACTTTCCATCTTGGTTTTGTACTTTCTTTCCTAGGTAGATGATTCCATACCCCACTAATGTTAAGGGCACAGGGAGGTCCTCTTGCACACATGTTTTGCATTAATCAGGCACATATTTTTTAAACCATCAGCAATAAAATATATTAAGGAATTTCCAACAAGATAGATGAAACACTGTGGTTTCTTTCCTACTCAAGTACACAGCTGTGTCATCTGTGGAAAGTAAGTTAGGAACAAGACAAGAACTTTAACAGACCCACGTATTCACCGCAGCTTCAACTAGAGGAGAAAAGTCAGACCCAGTTTGGAAGGTAGAAAGTTCTCAGAGAATTATGTCAGGGGTAAAGAGTGCCAGCAAGTACAAAGAAAGCCACCACATTTATCTAACCATCTACTGATCTGGCAAAAACAGCTTATCGACATATGAGTTTTTATGGTATTATAATTACCTAGAAGAAAACTAAGGTACTCTTGGGACAAGCAGATCTCTCCCCTGTTGAAGAGCGTTTAATTTCTTACTGCTTTGATTAACAGATTCCATGTTAGTCCATCCTTTGGTTTGCTTCTTTTTCCTTGTGGTTTCAGGAGTCACTCATCTAAGTCAGCTGTTCTGCTAGTACACACTGTTTTTATTAACTGTACATCAGACTCATGGTAACTTTTAAGTGTGCCCAGGTCTCAATTTCTCAAAAAAAAAAAAAAAAACCTGTCTTTATTGAACTTTATTGATTTATTTCAGTAATGGAGATTGAACCTAGAGCCTCACACATGCTAGTCAAGTGCTCTAGCATCGAACTACCTTCCCAGCCCTTTTCAAATTTTGACACAGGGTCATAGTAAATTACCCAGGCTGGCTTTGAACTTGCGGTTCCCCTGACAGTTTACAGAGTAGTTGAGATTACAGGCCTGTACTAAGAAGCCCAGCCTAGATTAACTGAAGCATAAAGAAACACCAAAATAAACCATACTTTATGACCTGTTAAATAAACAGCTTGAGTGACAATCTTCATTCTGCATTTCATTTTGGAAATGGATGTTTGTTTCCATAATCCTTTACAGATTCTTTTGGAAAGGAGAACCACTACACAAGTAAGATTTCACAGTTATAAACAATGAAGATTGTGATACCTATCCAACTAGTATTCAAGTATACAGGAAATAAAGCAAAGGACAACTGCTTTATTATTAAAAGTTACTGATTCCATAAAGCACACAAAGTAACCTATATTCAACTAACAAAAGTTTGATACATGTATTTAAAAATATATAACAGATTCATCTGTCTTAACATTTATATTCTATTTAAAAAGTAGTTGCTTTACATATTTTGCCATTTAAATTTATAAAATATATACAGCCACCCTATGCAAATCTTCAAGCATGAACTTCCATATCTATTAATAAAATGTACAGTCTGTATTTCTGAGTATGGACAGAAAAATTAATAAATTCATATTGACCTGAAGATACACTTAATTCTTGGCAACTATATAATTACCCATTCAAATAATTATTTTATCTTGTGTCTTTCAATCAACTTGCATTTGTCTAAACAATCTGTTAACTAAGAAGAGATTTACACTTTCCTAGTAGCTGATAAAATCTACAATGTTCCTTAATAGTCCTGTTTTGGGCTTTAAAAGATAGGTAAGGTTATAGATCTTTCCACATACCAGGCAATTTGGCAAGTTATGTTACACAGTGAGTCCAATTAAAACTTAATTACACTATGTCTTTGAGAAAACAGCATAAAACTATAGAATTAACCTTTCCCTCAAACCTAGGCTGTGTACATGCCATGGAATTGGACATAACTGAATCTCCCTTTCCAATCATGTCTTTATAAATATAACGATATTTGGAGTTATGTCTAGACTAGCTTCTACTCAAGCATTCCTTCCATATATCCAAGCTTTAAAGACTATTATAGAATCATTCTACAGACTCATCAACATACACAACTCTCAATACAAAAGTCTGAGAATTAAGGTTAGAACTAACATTTTACTTTCCAGGATCCCAGTGAAAACTGTAACCTCAACCTGGTTGAGACAGAAGTACACATCTGAAGTACATGTTTAGAGTCCATGTGCCTCTACAGAAAATGGTGTCTATAATCTTGTCTTAAATTAATGCACAATATATACTGAGAAAGCATAAATTTCTCACAATATATTTTAGTAAAATAATTCCACATCTCACAATGGCTTATAAATTTAAATGTAAAAACAATTTCATTTGAGAAATAAGTAGGCCTTGGAAGGGTCCCCATCCAAATTTCAATATTAGTAATGAAACACCAGGAAAAGAAAGGAAGGGAGGAGGGTATTTAATAGGTTGATATTGTATATATGTAAGTACAATGATTGAGATGGGGAGGTAATATGATGTAGAATGGAATTTCAAGGGGGAAAGTGTCAGGGGGGAGGGAGGGAATTACCATGGGATATTTTTTTATAATCATGGAAAATGTTAATAAAAATTTAAAAATAGCAGCTTATATTAGTCAACTACTCAACAAATTTGGCCAACTGCTCATGAAATTAAGTACCAAAAAGTTCGTGTATTTATAAAAAGAATATTTTTTAATTTCCTAAAACTTTCTCAAGAGATTTTAATAACTGTTCTTTGCTAGATTCCCTGTCCTTAAAAGAAATAACTATGAAGACCAATACATTGAACAGCTGTGAGAAGAGACAGTACAGGAGGGAGGAAAAAAAAGGATAAAAACTTTTAAAAGGACTGTGAAGAGGTTTAGAACCAACTGGTATAGACCTAAAGAAGCCTTCTTCACAGAGCTCAGATGTGCAAAGGCATCAAAGGTCTTGGCAAAGCATGTAATTGAGTTGTGACTTCATTTGGTTTTGTGGTGAGAGGTGGAACCAGGGCTCTCCTATACTGCTACCACTCGGCTACACTCTCAGCCTTGTAACTGACTTTGATAATGTTCAGAAAAATAAAGCATGGTTAAGCCTCAGGAATTTTTTTGAAAACCAATTTACATACATATACAATTATAATTATAAAATTTAATCTTTCAGGTACAATATGTACAAAAATGATAAAAGTGAGAAATATAAGTAGCAGTAACTATGAAGGCTTACAACTATTGACACGAGTTTTTTTTTATTTAAAAAAAGAACTTGAGCACAGAGTACCTCCCCTTCTGTTCTTTCAGGAAGTTTTAACAAGTTTTAAATATCTCAATTCTCAAAACTAACAAGCATTATAAATGAGACTTGACTCCAGGAAATCACATACTTACAAACCATTTTCCATATCACTTACTGTTTCCGTCATCTGTGAATTTATTTTTGATGTGTTCTGGGATCAAGCAGTCACTAGATGCCTGTTTTAACATCTCAAAAGGCTCTGATTCAACATAGGTATCTAATGGTGTGTGTGTGTGTGTGTGTGTGTGTGTGTGTGTGTGTGTGTATACATCTAAAACTCAAAGGAAAAAGTAATAAACTACTCTAGTTACTTTATAGCAAATGTTTATATATTATCTACTCAAAACAGCGGGGATTAAGATCTTTCTCCAATTGAACTGTTAATGCTATAAAAGCTGCTGTCATCACTTCTAAGAATGAAAAGTGCTTTATTTCTCTGCAAGAGGAGAGAAATTACATTACAACACAAGCAAGTTCTTTACAAGGAAATATTAATTCCTTGAGAACACTCACAAAATTTTCTTTTAAGTTCCCTTACAAAACTGAAAACAATCTTTCTTTTTAAAACCCACTAATCTGTATTTGACAAAAAAAAAAGAAAAAAAAAATTTGGCCAGGCATGATGGCACATGCCCTTAATCCCAGCACTTGGGAGGCTGAGGTAGGAGGATCGCTGTGAGACTACATAGTGAATTCCAGGTCAACCTGGGCTAGAATGAGACCCTACCTTGAAAAAAAAAAAATTGGAAGGGCACCAAGCTCATGACATAAACGTCTAAATATGCAACATATGTGTGACTGTAACAAAATTTGGCACACCAGAAGAATGGCCAGAGAGAGAAGGGGTGGAGTAAGAGAGACTGAGACAGACACAGACAGAATGAGAATCTCCTGAGTACAGAAGTGCCATTCTGTAGACTGGTGCCCCACGGAGGGAATGCAGGAAAGCAGCATACTCCTGTGAGAATTCCTTCGTATTCTGGTTGTCTTTAAACACCACCATATAGCAAGATAGTTCTTTTTCTTATTACAAAGCCATGACTAACCCTTGACAGCAATGACCCATATAAATGTCTTAAGACCTTTACTGATGTAGCTCACATATCAAATAATTAAATCCAAGTGCAAAAGAGTTCTCAATAACTCATATTCAAAGAAGTAATGTTAATCTGACTGAATTATTAATGGTTAATGCTATACTTTAGGGTATTTTCTTGTGTTCTTTACTTTGAACTAAAAAAATACATTGAAATTATTTGGATTTCCTCTGTTTCACTTGAATTTACTTTAAGGTAATCTATATAGAGAGGTATGTTAAAACACTGTTAGAAAAACGCAAGTGAGCTATATATGACCTATTAATCTTAGTATAGAATTGCTAAGCTTTGATTTGGTATATTAATTCCTTTGGTGAATAAATGTTATAGGCTATTTTTTTACAGCAGGATTTTTAGTTAGAAGACCAGTAATATGGAGAGAGATCTCTCTATGCTCTCCCCCCCCCCCATGAGAGAACAGGATCAAGTTCATCAGTAGTTTAGAGTAGTTATGTAAAATATGAAAATACCTAATTTACAGCTGCAATTTTCATACCCAAAGCAGTCAAAAGTAATTCAAACATTCTTTATCCATGTTAAACAGGCCAATTAATAAAACGGAGTGATCATTTTGAGAACTCACATACATCTATCAAGACAGAAGGAAAATGTTTACAGTTTTTTTAAGTGGTCATTGCTAGCTAGCAGTATAAACAGTGCCCACATTTTGGTAGCTGGCCATGGTTTTAATTTTTTCAAGTTATTTCTATAGCAGACATATTTCTGAAGTCTACCCACCCCTGAGTTCAGCAGTTATACTTTTAGAGTGTAAAATTATATGCCCTTAATTAACAACACATACAAAGCTACAAAATGTCATCTACACAGATATTAAAAACAACTTTTAAAATATTCCTTACCAATTATCAGTTGGATGGTTTTATGGGGGTACATATTTCAGACTTTTCAGCCAATTGGTTTTTATTTTTAAGACCAAATTGATTAATATATTCACTGTAGAATATTTCAAAAAGAGTGCAACAATAAGGCATTAGTAAAAATAACATTGTAGTAGAAACAGATTTTGCATATGTGAAAAGGTAATTTATAAAATACATTAATTGCTTTTTAAAAAGAGAACCTAGTTATAGTATCATTAATTTACATGGTACATGATACTGAGAATGGAACCTTTCAACAATTGTTCTTTTAAATAGAAAAACTTTAGCTGTAGGCAAAGTCTCATCAACAAGAAAACAAAACAAATTCCTCCAGTAAAGACTGTATAGTTTGTAAGACAAATAAGCAAACATACCATCTTATGGTGTCCTTTTGCCAACATCTTAAAATAAAAATGTCCACACTCTTGTTAAAACATTAAGCCTCTGTCAAAAATGTATTTCTTATTTTAGGGTACAAGACTGAAGGACAATATGATACTTACAAAGTAAAGAAAATTTACAAGAAAAAAACTTGATAAAAAGTTTGCAACTGAAGTTTTGAACATTCAAACTTGACTTAAAACATAACAAAAGAAACAAGATTGCAAACAAAAATGTCTATGGATTTTCCAAACATAAATAAATGAAATAGTGTTTAGGCAGTAGGGCTCATGCTGATGGCTAGCAGGAAGTAACAGAGTGTAATCTAGTTGGGGTGAAATCATTAATGTACAAATAACAGGCCCAAATGACAGACTACAGCAGCTTTCTCATTACTGCCAATTTTTTTTACTTCCAAAATAAAGCCTTAGTTAAACCATCCATACCCTATATTACTCATACCTTAACTCCAGAGACTGAGAACTATATACAACAAATGAATTTATTTTCACCATAGGGATAACATATTGTACCTCTCTGCCAATGTTCTTTGAAAACTTCCCATGTCAAAACAATTTGACAGCAGATATAAACAATTAAATAAATACGCAATGATCTTTTACAGTCCTTTAAAGACGCATGTTAATTCATGCTGTTAACCTTAGGATCACAGTGCATAGAATCCAAATATAAACAGTTGGGGTGACGTTCAAGGTGAAGTTGGATCCCTCACTAACCGCTATTTCATAGGCCCTATCATGCATGGCTCACCCATGGCAGGAGTTAGTGAGCTCTTCCTATGACAGCGCCCACTGCCGGCAATGGACGCTCCCCCGCCCACCAGGGAAGTCACTTATTGCACACAAGGGCCTGGAGCGCTTCCAAAAGCTTAGAAATAAAACAAAAATGGAATTGTATCTGACATTTCCTGACACCTGCATTAATACTGTATGACTAATAAAAGCATGTCAGTTGCCTGGACTGAACCAGCGATCAACATGCGCCCAGAATGCACACGAGTAAAAAATGCAGTAAAAGGAAGTAGTCTTCATTGCCTATAGGTCACTTCCAGTCAAAGGTTAAAGTTCAAAGACTGAATGATCAAAGTGCTCGTTTTCTCAGTAGGACTATCTTCTGCTAGGAGGATGATAACAGTGGCATCAACAAGTATCATCTTGAAGAAAAGGAGAAAAAAATAGTTAAAAAGTTAAGCATGTATAAGTAAAATCTACTAATCTAATGTAGAAGTAATTTCAAGTAGCAAGAACATGACTGACTTGTCTGCTTGCCTCCCCCCAATCTTGCAAACAAAATATCCAGTTTTGTGTTCAATCATGTAAACAATGAAGCTTTATTCATTCAAGGAAATGGCAGTTCATACAAACCTTAAAATAATGTAACAGAAACAAAACTGATGGCTATTGCTAAGTGTTAGAAGAGCTTACAGAGGACATTTTCAGAAAATACTAACCAGAATATTTTACAAGATTCCACATCAGAGTTGATGTTTTGCTAATAAAATTTCCACACATAGAAACTTAGTGAGAGCCCCAAAAAAAAAAAAAAAAAAAAAAAAGCCAATGAAATCTGACTATTGTGCTTAGGAAATTCATGGAGAAATGTACAGAGTGAAACAGACTACATTTTAAAAATAAATCAATGGCTGGGGATAATAGTTTAGTGGTATAGTGTTAACCTATCAAGAGCCATGGGTCCAAACTCGAACATAATTCAAAACAGAGCAGTGCAGGGACTGAAGAGATGGCTTAGTGGTTAAGGTGCTTGTCTGTGAAGCCAAAGGACCTCAGTTCGATTCCCCTGTACCCACATAAGTCAGCTGTGCAAAGTGGCACATGCATCTGGGGTTCGTTTGCAGTGGCTGGAAGCCCTGGCACACCCATTCTCATTCATTCTCTCTCTCTCTCTCTCTCTCTCTCTCTGCCTCTTTCCCCCTCTCAAATAATAAATAAATAAAAATTAAAAAATTAAAAGAAACCAGAGCAGTGTATCTAACTAAAGCAGAGAGAGTAGCTCAGTAATAAAGCATGCATGCAGCAGCACACACAAGGCCCCAGGGTTCAACCTCCAGCATCAAACATAAGCAGCCAGGCATGAGGGGCTACCCCGGTAACGTCAGCACTTGGGAAGCAGAGGCAGGATGGTTTTGAGTGAAAAGCTATCCTTGTCACAAAACAAAAACAAGGGGCTGCGAGGCTATAGCTCAATGGAAGAGGGCTTGTATCTAATAAGTGCAAAGCCCAGAAAAGGTGAAAAGGGGAAGGGGAAAGGAGAAAAGAAAAAAGAAAGAGAAAAGAAAAAGAGATATGGAGGGAGGGAGGGATCTTAATTCATTGATACCCCTTCCCCCAAGCACACAAACTCTCCAAAGCTGAGTACACTTTGAACTCCTAATCTTCCTGCTTGCAGCTCCCAAATGCAGGACTGCAGGTACTTGCCACCACTCCCAAATCCCATAAGAAACCTTTAAATGAAAAAGAACAGATTCAATATCTGGGGAGATGACTCAGGTTAAATGGACTTGCTTCACAAGCTGCAGACCTGAGTATGGATTCCAAGGACCCATGTAAAGGCTGATGCAAAGTGGCACATGTGTCTGTAATCCCAATGCATATGCCACAATGGGAGGTGGGACCAGGATAATCGTGAAGCTCCAAAGTCAGCAAGGCTGGCCTTCCCAGAGCAAACAACAAGAAAAGGGACCTTGCTGGGCATGATGGCACATGCCTTTAATCCCAGCACTTGGGAGGCAGAGGTGGAAGGATCACCATGAGTTCATGAGTTCAAGGCCAGCCTGGGACTATACAGTGAATTCCAGGTCAGTCTGAGTGAGATCCTACCTTGGAAAAACAAAACAAAAAAGAAGGTGGAAAGGAAAGATAGACACCCTGAGGTTATCTTGACCTCCACACTATGGCACGTGTATACCCATACACACCAGTAAAGACATACACACAAAAAACCAAAGTAACCAATTTCTTGACTTACTGTGTAATTTGGAAGAAGCTATTTGTCATGGATATAAAATAAACTTAAGGATCACAAAGAAGTTTCTCAAAAAACACCTCTCAAAAATGATTTTTGGTTTATTTATGCGATAGGGCCTTGCTAAATTGTCCAGGTTGCCCTCAAACCTGCAATCATCCCACTGTGACCTCTTAGATAGGATTATAGGCATCTCTGCTCAAATCCAGTTTATGAAGCATTAGGGATCAAACCTATGGCTTTAAAGCTGCAAGCTAGTCAAGTACTCTATTGAGCTTTGTCCCCTGCCCTTTAATATGCTCCCTGAACATGTGGGAATAAGCAGAAAGTGGGGGATGAAGTGCTGTTTTTTCTTCTCCACAAGATGGTGTCAGTAGTGTACAAATCTGCTGAGCAGGAAGAGGTGGAAAATGGACAAGGTATTATTTAGCTGGAAAACATGGACTTCAAGTAGTACAATGACTACTAGAAAGGTGAGAAGTTTGGATTTGAAATTTTTCTTCCAGTATCGAACATGTGATAGTATCTAACATTACATGATGCACAAAGTGGCTCATGTGCCTGGAGTTCATTTGCAGTGGCTAGAGGCTTTGGTGCGCCCATCCTCTATCTGATTCCCTCTCTCTCTCTCTCTCTCAAATAAACATTTTATCTATTTATTTATTTATTTATTTATTTATGGGCGTGCCAGGGCCTCCATCCACTACAGACAAACTCCAGATACATGTGCCTCCCTTGTACATGTGGCTTATGTGGGTCCTGGAGAGTCGAACCAGGATCTAGTGGCTTTTCAAGCAAACACCTTAACCACTAAGCCATCTCTCTCCAGCCCAAATAAAAGATTTTTAAAATGCAATAAGGTAAGAAGTTAAAGAGGTTTTTTGTTGTTATTTATGTAAGAATGACAGCACATGTGGGTGGGCATACCAGGGACTCTTGCTGCTGTAAACAACAGATGCATTAATCTCTTTATACATCTTGTTTTACATGAGTAATGGGGAATTGAACCCGGGCAAGCAAGCTTTGCAAGCAAGCACCTTTAGCCACTGAGCCATCTTCCTAGCAAAATTTTAAAAAACTTTTGAGTCTCCTGTAGCCCAGGCTGGCCTCAAACTTACTATATAGCCAAAGATGACCTTGAACTTCTGATTTTCTGGGGTTTATATAAAAAACTTTAAACATCTTATTTAAAATCATTCATCATTTAAGTGTCTTCTTTTTCTTTTATTATTATTTTTTTAATTTGTAAGGAGAGAGGGAGGGAGACATACACAGAATGGGCACCAGGGCCTCTTGCTGCTACAAACCTCCTCCAGATGCATGTACCACCCCATTCATCTGGTTTTACATGGATACTGGAGATTTGAATCCAGGCCACTATGCTTTGTAAGCAAGCATCTTAACTGCTAAGCAATTTCTCCAGGTCAACTTCTAACTTTTTGTTGTTGTTGTTTTTTGAGGTAGGGTCTCATTCTAGCCCAGGCTGACCTGGAATTCACTGTTAGTCTCAGGGTGGCCTTGAACTAACAGTGACCCTCCTACCTCTGCCTCCAGAGTGCTGAGATTAAAGGTGTGCACCACCATGTCCAGTTTAGTCCATAGTTTAAAAAAAAAGATATTCTTTCTGCCAGGCCTGTGGCACACGTCTTTAATTCCAGCACTTGGAAGGCAGAGGTACGAGGAATGCCATGAGTTCGAGACCACCCTGAGAATACAGAGTAAATTCCAGGTCAGCCTGGGCTAAAGTGAGACCTTACTTCAGGGGAAGGAAAAAAAAAAAAGATATTCTGAGGCTGAGGGGATGGCTCATGTAAAGATAGGAGTTCAGATCCCTAGGACCCACATGAAGCCAGTCATGGTAGCCCATGTCTATAGTCCCAGTACTCTTATAGTAAGATGGAAAGCTCATAGGCCAGCTACCTGGGCAACAGTACTAGCAAACAAGAGACCCTACCTCAAACACGGTGAAAAGTAAGGACAGATGTCTGAGGCTGTCCACTGACTTTCACAAAGATGCTGTAGCACATGCACACTTGCACTCACACACATCACACACACAAAAATGAAAAACATTTAAAAAATAAAAACAAGGCCATTAATTCCAGCACTTGGAGGCTAAGGTAGAAGAATCACCATGAGTTTGAGGCCAGCATGAGATACAAAGTGAGTTCCAAGTCAACCTGGGCTACAGTGAGACTGCCTCAATCAAGCAATAAACAAATGAATAAATAATATTCCTCTACTTCCCAAATGAGACACACCATTTTATTAGATATAACAGATAATATATACAATGTTGATTCCTTTCTTTCTTTCGTTTTTTTTTTTTTTTTTGGTTTTTCAAGGTAGGGTCTCACTCTAGCCCAGGCTGACCTGGAATTCACTATGGAGTCTCAGGGTGGCCTCGAACTCACAGCGATTCTCCTACCGCTGCCTCCTGAGGGCTGGGATTAAAGGCATGCGCCACCATGCCCGGCTGCTTGATTCATTTATTGTAAGACTATGTTTCTAAAGCCAGTAGCAGTAAGCCTTCACCTATGGTGTATAACTCACTACTACCATTCACTTCTCATCACCTTAAGGAAGAGTGCTTCAAGAACCACAGGTCCTTACACTTTTGCGGAAAACCATCATGTATGAAAGTTGTCCATTGAACATAGCAAACAAGTTACATTATTAATGATTCTAACTGCCTACCTTATTGTAATTTTTAAAAATTTTTATTTATTTTTTGAGAGCAACAGAGAGGAAGAGGCAGAGAGAAAGAGAAAATGGGCACACCACAGCTTCCAGCCACTGCGAACTCCAGATGCATATACCATCTTGTGCATCTGGCTTACATGGGTACTGGGGAATTGAGCCTCGAACCAGGGTCCTTAGGCTTCACAGGCAAGTGCTTAACCGCTAAGGCATCTCTCCAGCCCCTCATTGTAACATTTTTATGGGTAAACAAAAAGATACTTTGTACTTAAAAAAATTATTTGAGAGTAAAGAAAGAGGAAGAAAAACAGAGATGGACATGCCAGGGCCTCTTGCCACTGCAAACAAACTCCAGATGCATGTATTACTTTGTGCATCTGGCTTTATGTGGGTACTGGGGGAATTAACCCCAGCCTTCTGGTTTTTTCAAGCAAGCACTTTAACCCCTGAGCCATCTCCAAGCCCAATATGTTGGTTTTGTTTTTGTTTTGTTTATCAGGGTAGGGTCTTACTCTAGCTCAGGCTGACCTGGAATTCACTATGTAGTCTCAGGGTGGTCTTAAACTCACAGCAATCCTCCTGCCTCTGCCTCTTGAGTGCTGGGATTAAAGGCATGTGCCATCACACCTGACATCATTGTACTTTTATCCAGTACATTTTTGTCTGTCTTATAATAGAACCTCAATCATTTACTTATGCACATGATCACATATAAACCTGTTTTCTAACACAGGCTCCAGGTCTGAATCATAGGCAAATTCCTGAGCCCATCTATATGCTGAAGTGAGTCATCTACTTCACAAACCTATTTTGACTAAACTGTTATTTTTCAGTCCCACCGTCTCTGCTCAACTTATTTTCTTTGTGTGTATGCATGTGATGTTTCTTATGATGTATGTATGTTTATGTGGGTATGTGGGGATGCTCATGCCACAATATGCATGTGAAGGTCAGAGGACAACTTCTAGGTGTCAGTCCCTGCCCTTCTATCTTGTTTGAGGTAGGGTCTTCTCACTATTGAATGTCGCTGCTTTGGCCAGCTTGTCTGCCAGCATCTGGGAAATTCTCCTGTCTCATCTTGCCACAGATGTCCTGCAATTAGAGAAGCTGACACAGCTTTTGGCTTTTACATGGGGTCAGGGGATCTGTACTCAAGTGTGTGTGTGGCATTTTATCCACTGAGCCATCTCTTCAATCCTCAATTAATTTTTCAAAGTCTATGGACTCCTACCTTAACTAGCAACATGATGTGCTTACATTCCAATGTAGATATGACTTGAATTTGCCAGTAAATAAAAACTTTTAAGAATTCTAGAAAACAGATGGCTAGTCAATTTCAAGTAAATAACATTAAGTACATTCATATCCCACTTCTTACATCTGAGGAATCTACTAACAAGGTTACATTTTATACTTTAAGAAGTCACAGTGTGCTGAAGAATCTCAAAAGAAACCAATAAAAAGTATTATTTTCAAGGGCTTATAAATAATAATGTATAAGGTTATGAATTTCAACTGAGGCTTTTTTCCAAAAACCTAACCCTGGTATCAAGGCAGCTCAATGTGGCCTGTCAGCTGAGGCACATGCCTTTAATCCCAGCACTTGGGAGGCAGAGGTAGGAGGATTGCCAGGAGTTGAAGGCCACCCTGAGACTACATAGTGAATTCCAGGTCAGCCTGAGCTAGAGTGATACCCTACCTTGGAAAAACAAAAACAAAAACAAAAACCAACCAACCAACCAACCAACCAAACAAACAAAAAAACCCACATAAAACAGCAAGAACCTATGTGTCATGAGCCAAGTATGGTGGCACATATCTATAACCCTAGCACTTGGGGGGCAAAAGGCAGGCAGGCTGCCACAAGTCTGAGGCCACCCTGGCCTACAATAGGCAAGTTCATGGCCAGTAGATAGAAAGGAGGAGAGAGGTTTGGTCTATATCTTTTGGTAAGTAGACTTTAAAGGAAAGAACATGATCAATAAAGGTTTTCTGATACTAAACCTGTGAAGGAGATGCGAAGGTTTGAATGAAATGACCCCCAAAGGATCATGTGTCTTGAATACTTTGTCCCCAGCTGAATTTGGAAAGGTTATTGAGCCTGTGGGAGGGGATCCTTGCTGGAGGAGGTGTGTCCTGGGGCAGGCTACTGAGTCACATCTCCCACCCCAAATTCTGATACTTTTAAAAGATGCTTTAATTAGTTGTGTATTTGTCAATACTCATGAATGACTAACTTTAATTTTTTAATGAAACTGGAATTGTTATTCTAAGAAAGGAATTTGAGACACTCAAAGAATGACATTTTGGGGGTTAGGAAGATAACTATGTGGCTAAAAGTATTTATTTGGAAAGCATAATGGCATCAAGTTTGATTCCCCAGTCAATACCCATGTAACACAAGATGCACAAAGTGGTGCATGCATCTGGTGTTTGTTTGCAGTGGCGAACGGTGTGTGTGTAGGGCTGTTATCTCTTTGTCCCTCTCTCTCTCTCACACACACACAGATAAGTACAAATATTTTTTAAAAAGGAGCAATAGACATTTTATGTGAGAAGGCTATTTGTAGTACTTGATTTAAAAAAAAAAAAGAATGATAAGCCAGCAAGTCAAAGGGCTATTTAACTCAAGTAGGGGTGTATTAATTTTCTGTGAAATCCTTGGTGGCCAGAAAGAATTCCTTAAACCTGATTATTAATAAATGGAAAACTCTTCTTTTGCCGAAGAATTGCTGACACAGTGGTGTCAAGTGAGGAGGTACCTGTGAATACCTAAGAATATCATAAAACCTAAAACAAAACAAAACCAGCACTCTCACCACTAAGTCAGACATCTCTACCAAGCCCTCCATGGCTAGGACAATGGTACAGAAGAGGGGAGCAGAAGAATGTTGAGATTAAAAGCATGTGACACCATACCCAGCTACAGAGAGTGAATTTTATTCATTCATTTCAAAAAATACACTGATCATGGAAAATGCTAATAAAAATTTAAAAAAAAATACACTGAGCTGGGTTTGGTGGCGCAGGCTTTTCATCCCAGCACTCGGGAGGCAGAGGGGGAGGATCACTGTGAGTTCAAGACCACTCTGACACTACCCAGTGAATTCCAGGTCAGCCTGGGCCAAAGAGCGACTCTACCTCGAAAAACAAACAAACAAACAAAAAACAACAACGCTGACAGGACTCAGGATATGGCTCAGCAGTAGGGCTCTTGGCTAGCAAGCATAACAGCAAGGGTTCTGTTTCCAACACCAACATGGGGAAAAAAGTACATGGAAGAATATAAAAATTTTGCTTTTAGTTTAAAATATCTCATTGGGAAAACACTAGGATTAGTTTGGAAATGATGCTGGTATCTCTGAATTATAAAACTACCTATTACTCACCCAACACCCCCCCAAAAATAAAGAAATTTTTAAAAAAATCAAGTTTCCTCATAAAGCTAAAATTAGTAAAACTTCATATTGTTTAAGAAGCAACTAGTTGAATCAGAGCTTTATGTAATGGAGCATCTGTAATGTATGGTAATCACACCCTACCATGAGCAGCAGCAGAGCTGAGGACACGAAGACATCAGGACTTTTACTTAAATAACAAGGGTCTTAATGGCTAGTTCTATTTGAAACTAAAGAGTATTATGGACTTCAACCAGGTGCAGATGTGCAAACCTACAATCCTAGCATGTGGGGGGTGGGTGGGTGGGGAATCGCAGAAGCAGGAGGACTGCTGTACAATCAAGGCCAGCCTGACCTACAATGTAAGCTTTAGGCCAACCAGGAATATAGAACAAGACCCTTTCTCAAAAGCTGGGCTCACTTATAAAAAATACCTACCAACTTCTAAAAAAAAGATTATTAAAATAATGCTAAATTTTACTTGTATGATGGATATGATTCTGTTTGCCCCACTAAAAACTCTACTCTAATATCCATAAAACATATTTAATATTTTAAAGAATGTTATCCATATTACAAAAATGTTACCTCAACTACATTTTCCCAAGTCCTAATAAACAGTATCTTTCACGTGAAAATACTGAAAATTTATTACTTCAAATTAAAACTGCTTACCATGATACCACCATTTTGTTTTCTTTGGATTCTTGTTACATGTTCGCACATAAAAAGAATTATCTGGTGGTCGCCTCTGAAATAAGAATTAAATAGTAAATTCTGGTAAAGAGTAACTAAGGAGAAGTAAGTTTACACAAAATTATTACAGTTGCATAAAAACAACAGAAACATCAGCAGCACAGCTTAAAGAATAAAAGGTATAAAATATACTATGGTAGAGTTTTGACACCTAAATTGTTTTAAGGGAGTGTCTGCTCTGGATTAGATTCCAGTGGATCACTGGGAAATGACTATCAGCCAAAAGGGAGACTAGATATATGAAGCCAAAATTCGTTATGCTTCTCTCTCCCTCTACAAGTAATTTAATATTTACTTTATTACTTACTTACTCTGTGTGTGTACGTGCGTGTGTGTGTCAGTCAGAGAATAACCTTGAGGTGTACACCTTCTCCTTCCACCTTCTTTTGAGACAGAGCCTCTTGTTTTTGCTGTAGCAAAAGAACACCAGTCTACTTGGCTCTCACGCTTTGGAACTTTTGGAATTTCCTGGCTCTGTTCCCATTGCTGTAGGCACCTTAGGATCACACAGATACATGTACCTCTTTGCAGCCAGCTTTACATGGAAGAGAATCAAGTTCAACTTGGCAGGCTTGCAAGCCACTGAGTCATCTCCCCAGACTCAATTTAATATTTCTGTAAACTTAATTTAAAAAAATCTAGGGCTGGAGAGATGGCTCGGCGGTTAAGCGCTTGCCTGTGAAGCCTAAGGACCACGGTTCAAGGCTCGGTTCCCCAGGTCCCACGTTAGCCAGATGCACAAGGGGGCGCACGCGTCTGGAGTTCGTTTGCAGTGGCTGGAAGCCCTGGCGCGCCCATTCTCTCTCTCTCCCTCTATCTATCTTTCTCTCTGTGTCTGTCGCTCTCAAATAAATAGATAAATAAATAAATAAATAAATAAATAAATAAATAAAATTAAAAAAAAAATCTAAGCCAGGCATGGTGGCACTCACCTTTAATCCTAGCATTCAGAAGGCCGAGGTAGGAGGATTGCTGTGAATTTGAGGCTGTGGTAGTTTGAATGGATGTCCCCCAACAGATTCAGGAGTTTATTAAAACTTATAAATTAGATTGCCAGCCCTGGCTTGAGGAGGTGTCACTATGGGTGGATCCTAGGGTGTGTTTGGGGGCAGATCTGGAATTCCAGATAAAGATATGCAGAGTGCTTGAGCTCTGCCAGGGGTTTCTGGAGTGTGGTTATTTATGGTGGTAGCGGTGTTATTTCTCTCTGGGTGGACCTGTGAAAGGGGGCCAGTTTCTTCCACCATTATCAAACTTCCTCTGGGATCTGTAAGCTTCAATAATAAACCTGTTCCTCTCATAAACTGTGCCTGGTTTGGAAGATCATCCCAGCAACATGAAACTGAATACTACAAAGACCAACCTGAAACTATATAGTGAATTCCAGGTCAACCTGGACCAAATGAGACCGTATCTCAAAAAACCAAAGAAAAGCCAGGCATGGTGGTGCACCACTTTATTCCCAGCACTCGGGAGGCAGAGGTAGGAGGATCACTGTGAGTTCAAGGCCACCCTGAGACAACATAGTGAATTCCAGGTCAGCCTGGACTAGAATGAAACCCTACCTTGAAAAACTAAAAAGCCAGGCGTGATGGCACACACCTTTAATCCCAGCACTTGGGAGGCAGAGGTAGGAGGATCACCAAGAGTTTGAGGCCACCCTGAAACTACATAGTGAATTCCAGGTTAGCCTGAGCTAGAGTGAAACCCTACCTCAAAAAATCAAATAAATAAATGAGTAAATAAATAAAAATAAAACAATCTAAGGGTGTCTGAAGAACTATACCAACTGCTAATCATTCATACAGCTTATGATTTTATTTGAATATAGCATTAAGGACAGACCAGAAGATTCAATTTGTAAACAATGTGAAAGAGGCAAAATAAAAATATGTATTACATTTCTGAGAGACATTGGTCTTTGTTATTCATATGCCCCATTAGAACAATTGAGAAATACATGGTAACCCTGCAGAACTACATTAGAAACAGTGAAGCTAAAACTGGTGGAAAATTACAGAAGAGACTTTTCCTGAAAAATGTTAGAAGTAGGGGACTTTCTAGGAAGATCTGGAAACATGCCAAATTTATGCTAAAGATACTGAAGAAAGGCTTAATGATTGATCTATATCCTCAACCATTCTCTTTGCCAATTTGACTTCTCTGACAACTTAAGTATTTTTTTCCTATTTAAAAATATTTTCCGGGCTGGAGAGATGGCTTAGCGGTTAAGCGCTTGCCTGTGAAGCCTAAGGACCACGGTTCGAGGCTCGGTTCCCCAGGTCCCACGTTAGCCAGATGCACAAGGGGGCGCACGCGTCTGGAGTTTGTTTGCAGAGGCTAGAAGCCCTGGCGCGCCCATTCTCTCTCTCTCCCTCTATCTGTCTTTCTCTCTCTGTCTGTCACTCTCAAATAAATAAATAAAAAATTTAAAAAAATTATAAAAAAAATATTAAAAAAAATATTTTCCAGTGTTCAGACTTAACTAACTGTTAAACAAAGAGATTAAAAGAATGCCTTACATTATGAGACTAGTCAAAAGAGTCAAAAGATTAGTCAAAATATGATTTAAGGGAAGGTCCATCAGAAAGCAACAGTGACAGAGACCACACCCACTGCAAAACCCCCTCCCCCAAAGTTTTTAAAGCTCATACACACAGCTCAGTGAAATGAACAACAGAAAATTTCAGTTAACATCAACAACAACAAATTAGGGCACAGGTTGTTTTTTGGTTCTTTTTTAAAGAACTACCAAGATTACACTTTTGATGGAATTTGAGAAAATCTCTTTAAAAATTACAAATTATGCTAACTTTATTTCCTCATCTTTGTAACTAACACTTAGCATAGTAAAAATAGGAAGTGCTTGATTAATTTTTGGTTAATTTTATTATATTTCAGAGAAATTCTGACTTCCAGAATTCTTGGTTAAACATTTCATGCACTAATTCCATTAAATATAATTTAGTGAGCCAGGTGTGGTTGGCACACACCTTTAACCCCAGCATTTTGGAGGCAGAGGTAGAAGGATTGCCATGTATCCAAAGCCACCCTGAGACTACATAGTGAATTCCAGGTGAGGCTGGGCTAGAGAAAGACCCTACCTCAAAAATAAATAAATAAATAATTTAGCATGGGTATGACAGAAACTGCAACCCTTGTATATTAATATGCCATGATGTACACATTAAAGCAAAAAAATAGAAAGTGTCAAAAAAAATATAATTTAACACAGTTGTAGAGAGCAGTGCACACCTTTAATCCCAGCACTCAGGAGGCTAAGGCAGAAGGATCACTGTGTTAGAGGCTATCCTGGAGCTATACAGTAAGTTCTAGGCCTGCCTGGGTTACAGTGATCCTACCTTGAAAATAACAAAAACAATAATAATAAATCAGTAATTTAAAGGGGATAATTAGTCTTAGTCTTATAAACAAGTGTGTGAGAAACACTAATATTAGATAGCTAGAAGGTGAGGAGAATGGTAAAAAAAAAAAATTAAAAGAGGTATACTGAGACAGGATCATTCCTCTGGCTTTTAATAGCAAATCATTACATTTAAATGTAAAAAGCCAACAATCATGTAAGACACATGCAAGAGATATGTACAAATATTACTGGTGATCATCTCTTGCATGTTAAAACCTATGGCTGGGCAGGAGGGATGGCTTTGTGGTTAAGGTGTTTGCCTGCAAAGCCAAAGGACCCAGGTTTAATTCCCCAGGACCCACGTTAGCCAGATGCACAAGGGGGTGCATGTGTCTGGAGGCCCTGATGCACCCATTCTCTCTCTCTTTCTCTCTCTACCTTTTCCTTTCTCCCTCTTTCCTTCTCTCCCTCCCTCCCTCTTTCTCTGTCAAATAAATAAGTAAAAATAAAACCTATGGGTATTACCTTACTTTAAGTATACTAGACATAGGAACCCTTGTAAATACAAACTACTCATGAAAGCTTAGTGTGGGTGTGGACAAAATACAGGAACCATGAAAGTTAAACCTAAGCTCAATTACAGCTTTAAAATGCAGCTTAGACAAACCCATAACAAAGAGGAAAGCAAAGTTTTTTAGTGATAGTAAAATACACATATCTTATTTCATCTAAGACATACTTTTTTCTGCATATTTTAATGTTCCTCAATGGGGATCTTTTAATTAATAATTTAATACCAATTGTTTTCCTGTAGTACATAAAAAATTAGCCCATTATTCTATATGCTTATCTAAACAAAAATTTTTGCTTGTTTCTGAAATTGAACACCAAGAAACCCATTATATAGACCTAATGTTTCAAGAAACTCTCTAGGGGCCCAAGGAGATGGTTCAGCAGTTAAAGTGCTTGGATTCAATTCCCCAGTACCTACGTAAAGACAGATGCACAAAGTGATGCATGTGTCTGAAATTTGTTTGCAGTGTAAGAGACCTTGGAGCACCCATTCTCTCTCTCTTTCAAATAAATATTTTAAAAACAGAAATTCACTAGGTAAAACAATGACTCAGAATGTTTCAGTTACTAAATAACTCATTATTTTAAAATAAACTTATATTAAAGATCAGTTTATTTTGAAAAAGAAATCTGCTAACCGCAGGTGTACACACACCTAAGGTTCCCAATTTTTTTTTTTTTTTTTTGGTTTTTTGAGTTAGGGTCTCACTCTGGTCCAGGCTGACCTGGAATTAACTCTGTCATCTCAGGGTGGCCTTGAACTCACGGTGATCCTCCTACCTCTGCCTCCCGAGTGCTGGGATTAAAGGCGTGCGCCACCACGCCCGGCCCAAGGTTCCCAGTTTTAAAGGTACCCTAAATTGAACTAGTGATTTTTTTCCCCCAATTTGGTCTCCTCACTCCCATTTTCATTAGAGAGACAATCTGTAGATGAGCAAAGGAGAACATGATAAGCTGATGGAAATTCTAATAATAAAGGTCTTCCTCCTTTAGCATAATCACTAGGATGGGGACTGGAAAAGGGGACAAGGGAACCATGATTCTCACTTCTGGGTTTTCCACTGTGATATCTAGAAACAATATTTTTTTGTACATTTTTCCTCTGTATATTGTCTTGGAAATAATATTCAGATTAGTTAAGACTATGTGCACAAATTTCCTGTTTAAAAACAATAAAACACTGTGTGAGAATGAAAATACTTAGTAGCAGAGGCCAATAAGTTAAAAAGGAGACATAAAGGGAAGAGAAAGGAAGGGAGGAGGGTACTTAATAGGTTGATATTGTACATATGTAAGTACAGGATTATGATGGGAGGTAATATGATGGAGAATGAAATTTCAAAGGGGAAAGTGTGTGTGTGTGGGAAATTACCATGGGATTTTTTTTTATAATCATGGAAAATGCTAATAAAAATTAAAAAATAAAAATAAATTTAAAAAACGATAAAACATTAGGCCAGACTTCTAGTTCATTTAACATTTAAAACTCTATTTGGTATCAAAATAACTTTCTAACTTATTAAAAAACATAACATTCCCTGTAACTTAAAAACAAAAAGCATGAGTCCTCTATCAAATAAAAATACTTATATATTAAAATTGTTATTCTACCTAGCTAGAAAAAACAAATTATTACCTGGAATAATTCGAAAAGTCCTACCTTTTCTTTGCAGCTGGAAAGCATGCTAATAATGCTAAGACAAACTGACTGGACTGACAGCGCCGGGGACCAGTCTTCTGTTAGAATGGATAAACAGATATGACCATTGCTATAAACATGAGGATGAACGGGAATGTTTTCACCAGTAAACATGACCTGAGAAAAAATAAAATTCCATTAACACTCACGTATTCCCTAACAAAAAAACTAAAATATTTTCCACATTTAGCAAGTATGATTTTTAAAAGACAAATTAAAAACAACCCAAAACCAGGAATGAGAGGAACATCTACTGTTTGTTTACTGTCACTGACCTAGTCATTTCATTGCACAAATAAACATGTAGCCATAGAAAAACCCTACATTATCTTAGAGTTTAGCTATTTTTTATAGATTCCTTTTAAATTTTCTAAATTTGTATTTTCACTGATGAATGACAAACCACTCATCAGAATAGGTTTCACTAGGCGTGGTGGCGTACTCTGGAGGCACAGGTAGGAGGACTGCATGAGTTTGAGGCCATCCTGAGACTACACAGTGTAGCCCAGGTCAGCCTGAGCTACAGTGAGACCCTACCTCGAAAAACAAAACAAAACAAAACAAATTGGTTGCCAGGGCTGGAGAGACGGCTTAGTGGTTAAGGCACTTGCCTGCAAAGCCAAAGGACCCAGGTTCAATTCCCCAGGACCCAAGTAGGCCAGATGCACAAGGTGGAGCGTGCATCTTGAGATTATTTACAGAGGCTAGAAGCCCTGGCACATACATATTCTCCTCTCCTCTCTCTCTCACAAATAGAACAAAAAAATAAAAAAATAAATCTTCATTACTCTGCATATGAAAATCAAATTCACTAATATTCCAAAAGTACAATTTTGAAATTATAAATAACATGTGGCAGGAATGCCCCTCCACCTGTAGCAGTGGTAGAACATAAGCTACACACAAAAAAAGATGCATGCTACATACTCTACCTTCTCTAAAGCCATATATTTACCAGAAAAAGCAAAACCACACACACACCAAAAAAACACCTAGATGACAAAAAAAGGTTAAACAAGTCTCCCCAACTTGTTGCTGTTTTTCTCTGCTTTTCCTATTATTAACTTCTTATAACAATATCCCTTTGGCTTTCCCTGGCCTCACTCACTGCTATGCATGAAAACATATCCTAACTTTTGTGTTTCTTTTATTTATTTATTTATTTATTATTTATTTATTTATTTGAGAGTGACAGACACAGAGAGAAAGACAGATAGAGGGAGAGAGAGAGAATGGGCACGCCAGGGCTTCCAGCCTCTGCAAATGAACTCCAGACGCGTGCGCCCCCCTTGTGCATCTGGCTAACGTGGGACCTGGGGAACCGAGCCTCGAACCGAGGTCCTTAGGCTTCACAGGCAAGCGCTTAACTGCTAAGCCATCTCTCCAGCCCACTTTTGCGTTTCTTAAGCTTATCCACATAGGAAGCAGAATAAATCCACGTGTCCTGAAGTATCTTTAGGCATACTCCATACTTCAAGGCAAAACACATATGTACATACATACACATACACACACACACACACACACACATGCTTCCAAGAGAGTTCTTTATTTAGCAATCTAAGCATAGAACTCAAGTCCTTACACATGATGACAAGAGCTTTACCACAGAGCTATAGTCCCAGAGAATTAATTACTTACTTTTATATAAAATTTAAACTGAATTGGCTCACCAATTTTAGGTAAATTTCATGCAGTAATACCATATTAATGCTACAGGTTAGCAATTGTTCCTAATTTCTGATCTCACCACAAAAAGAAAAATAAACATCAGTTGAGTAGAGATCTAGTTAAAAATTCACAATCAAGCTGATTGTGGTATACCACCATAGTACCAGCATCTGGAAAGACGAGCTCACTTGAGTCCAGGGATTTAAGGACAGCTTGGGCAAAGCAACAAGGCCTTGTCTCAAAACAGTAACAATGACTTACACAAATTCAAAAGTCCAATTTTCTGATGCAGTATCCATGATAAGATCGGCATTATCTTATCATATATCAACCAAAAGTTCCCAAACTAGATCTACTGTACCTCTCTTACTCAACCCAGGCCAACTACCAAAGAGAACAGCATTAACAGGAAGGAAAATATCCTAGTTTAAGTTATGACAGAAACTAATAAATTAGTGCTATGCACATACATTGTATTGTCTCCTTACAGAACAGAAGATAAGTCAATGAAATAAAAGTATGGCCAGTGAGATATGGCTAAGTGTAATATGGAACATGCAATGAAAATAAAGTAAGCTAAGGTCTTTAGATACTTAAATGCTGAGCCACAAATTTGACTTTACTATTTTACAAATATTTACATTTTAACAAACTAATCTTTTGTACAATTTGGAGTGTGCTAACATTTTAAGTATATTAACCAACAGGACTCTTTTTCTTAGCTGATGTTAATATAACACAGCAAAAAGTATTTTCCAAAAGGTTAACTCTCAATGCTTGTGTGTTTTTTCAAGCTTTAAATTCTGCCTACCAACCTTCATGCCTACCAAAAAAACAAAAGCTAACATAAAGCTGAAACATTAAAATTCCATAATAAATTACTTGTGCTTCCTAACTGTAGAGACTCTCTGACTGCCTTTGAATGTCTGTGTTGTAAGAAAACCATTTATCTTTTTTTCTTTTAGCGTAACAAACACTTTTTATTTATTTGCAAGGAGAGAGTGGTGAGAGGATGGGTATGTGCCATAACCTCCAGTTAATGCACACAAACTCCAGATACAAGTGCTACTCTGTGCATCTGGCTTTACACGGGCACTGGGGAATTGAACCTGGGTCATTATTAAATGATTTTTCAGGCAAGTGCCTTAACCACAGAGCCATCTCTCCAGCCATTTATCTGAATTACACATAAATACTAGTGCCCTAAAAACAAGGTTTTGAGTAGTCTGAGTTCTCCATTTTATGTGTCCAACGACAATTGCATTTTAGTAAAATTTTTAAGTGTGAACCACAGCTTATTACATATTTATTTGTACAACATGTTACACATGTCTAGAGAGGATTTTAAAAATCTCACAGAATACATATCTGCTTTGGATTATTCATTTTGTCATTTGGCCAGTAGAGTATTTGCATTAAGAATATAGCCAATGCCTGGGCTTCTGCCTGAGAAGGAAAATACTTGGTAGCAGAGGCCAGTAAATTAAAAAGGAGACATAAAGAGAAGAGAAAGGAAGGGAGGAGGATACTTAATAGGTTGATATTATATATATGTAAGTACAATTACATGATTGTAATGGGGAGGTAATATGATGGAGAATGGAATTTCAAAGGGGAAAGTGTGGGGGTAGGGAGGGAGGGAATTACCATGGGATTTTTTTTATAATCATGGATAATGTTAATAAAAATTAAAAAAAAAACAAATAAAAATAAAAAAAAGAATATAGCCAATGCCTAAAAAATGTATTCCCTAGCCACAGTTATTTTAAAGAATAAACCTCCCTCCTGTAAAGTTTCTTATCAAGAAGTTACATAGACTAGTACTCTGAAAGTGGCAAAAAATAAAGAATTGAGCTGAATATGGTGGCACACACCTTTAATCCCAACACTCAAGAGGCAGAGGAAGGAGAATTACTGTGAGTTTGAGGCTAGCCTGGAACTACAGTGTGAATTCCAGATCAGCCTAGGCTAGACTGAGACCCTACCTTGGGATGAGGGGGGGCATAAATAAAAAAAATTAGAATCTGGAGAGGTGGCTTAGCGGTTAAGGCACTTGCCTGTAAAGCCTAATGACCTGGGTTCAATTGCCCAGTACCCATGTAAAGCCAGATGTACAAAGTGGCACCTGCATCTGGAGTTCGTCTGCAACAGTGAGAGGCCCTCGTACGCCCATTCACTCTCTGTTCCTCCCTCTTGCTCTACTAGGAAATAAAAACTTTTAAAAAAGAAAGGAAAAATCTGCCAGGTTCCCTTCTTTGGCAAAAATAAACCCATTTTATCAGCAATCACCAAAGAAAATATACAAAGAGCCAAATACATAAATTATATGATAGCTTTGACATGCAAATTCACAGGGCAAAAGGAAAGCAGCGGTTTCCTTGGAAAGGACTGTTATAAACTTATGCCTGTGGCCAAAGAACCACAATCGCATGAACCACAAGGAACTTCAGAGAGGAGAGAAAGAAAAAGTAATCAGAAGACTGATAGCAAAAGCAGCAATGCGTAAAGCAAACGAGCCAGAAACCAAGACAGTAACAACTTTGATGTTAGAGAATAAAACAAAAATCAAATCAGATCTCCTGCAAAGTGGTGGCTCATGCCTGTTATCCTAGCATTTTGAGAGGCTGAGGCAGGAGGATCTAGGAGTTCAGAACCAACAAAGACTATATAGAATAACAAGCCAGCTGAATAGTGAGACCTTGTTTCAGTAACAAAGCAAAACAAAACAAAAATTAAATCAGACCTCAATTATCCTTATTTTTTTTCCAAAGGCTTTTAAAACATGCTTTGTAGGACACAAATGCAGCCAGTTTGAAACTTACTGTGGTGGTTTGATTCAGGTGTCCCCCATAAACTTAGATGTTCTGAATGCTAGCTCCCCAGCTGATGGATATTTGGGAATTAATGCCTCCTGGAGGGAGTGTATTGCTGGGGGCGGGCTTATGGGCTTTATAGCCAGTTTCCCCATGCCAGTGTTTGGCACACCCTCCTGTTGCTGTGTTCCACCTTACGTTGGCCAGGGGGTGATGTCCACCCTCTGCTCATGCCATCGTTTTCTCCTGCCATCGTGGAGCTTCCCCTCGAGCCTGTAAGCCAAAATAAATCTCTTTTTCCCAGAAGCTGCTCTTGGTTGGGTGATTTCTACCAGCAATGTGAACCGGACTGCAACACTTACACAATCCAAACCAGGGGAATTAATTATCTACACATGTTATAGTAACCCCTAGGGCCTAAGAGCTTCAAAATTTTGTCTAAATAAGGAAAGGCCGAGTTTACATGCCAGAGATGAATTCTTGAATAAAAGAAAACATTTGTCCTTAACAGTATGCTCATGTAAAAGGTGTTACCAGCCTTTTCTGTTTCCACAGACAGCTGAAATGTAAGCTATGCCATTCTGGTTCTCAGCATGTTTGCTAAGAGCAACCACAAATGACTTTCTTTAAGCACATACTGTTCTCCATCCTTGTTTAACATTCAGTATAAACCAAAGGAGGAAACAGGTATTTCAGTTGTTTTAATGCAGCCAAGTAGATTACAAAAACTATAAATACTGTTTCTAGAGTTCAAAAAAGCTTTGAGTCCTCTCTAGCTGATGAAACTATCTAGGACTGGGGCTAGGAAGATGGCTCAGCAGTTAAGAGGCAAAGCATGAGGACCTGAGTTTGACCCCCAGCATTCATGAAAAAGGTGATGGGGACTATAACTCCAGCTCTGAAGTTTGCTGGTATGGTATTTAAATCAAATAACCCATGTGTTATGAATGCTTTGTCCCAAGCTGATGGTAATGTGGAAGTGGGGTCTTGCTGAAGAGAGAGGCTTAGGGTGTTATAACCAGCTCCCTCTTTGTAGATCTCAGCTCGTTTGCTCTCTCGCGTGCTAGCGTGTTCTCTCTCTCTCTCTCTCTCTCTCTCTCTCTCTCTCTCTCTCTCGTTGCTTTCTGCCAGGTGCTGTGACAAGAAGTGATGTCCATCCTCTTCTCTACCATCCTTGCCCTGCAATGATGCAACTTTCCATAAAGACTGTAAGCCAAAATAAACCCTTTCCTCCTATCAACA
The DNA here is from genome assembly GCF_020740685.1 of Jaculus jaculus. Taxonomy (NCBI): domain Eukaryota; kingdom Metazoa; phylum Chordata; class Mammalia; order Rodentia; family Dipodidae; genus Jaculus; species Jaculus jaculus. The sequence continues at coordinate 144,406,288 of NC_059103.1, forward strand.
GCTTTTGGTCACAAGTTTTGTACCAGCAAGGAGAAGGTAACTATAACAGGTAGGATTCACAGATCAGCCAGTCTAATTGAAAACGGGCGAGCTTCAGGTTTAGTGAGACTCTCCCTCAAGGAAATAAGGCAGAAGAGTATAAGGACAACCAACATCTTCCTCTGGCCTCCAGTCATGTGCCGATGCATGTACGCATATATGTGCACATATATACATATAAAAAAGTGAGAAATTAAAATTAAAAATTAAACTATCTAAGACTGACATAACAAGACCATTGAACACAACCGATGTGAAACTGTAGTTGAATGGATTTAAACTTTTGATATTTTACTGAGATCCAAACTGTACAGTTATGTTGCTAAAACGGTATACATTCCCCAACTGAGTAAAATGGAATTTTAAAATAGGTATTTGATAAAATAAAGGTACAATTTTATAAAAAGACCTGAGATCTAATGTCCTTGAATCACATTTGAGGTCCTGAGACTGCGTAAGAAGTCAACCTCAAATGTCTCTATATTACAATCATCTCCCTGTTGGGCTCATTTTCATAAGCAGGCAAACCTAAGAAATAATTATGCCTAGGATAATTTGGGGATAAATATACTTATTTCATATCCAATCTAAAATTTTAAGCAGGCAAACATCTGGATAATTTATGGGTACTATGAATATACTGTCCATTAAAATCTAAGCTGATGGGTATGGCCATACACAACTGTAACCCCAGTCAAGTCCCATAGAGCAGCAGAGTCCTGGAGTCTCAGGAGCTGAAGAAAACAGGTCAAGCTCCAGCATCAATGAGAAACTCCAGCTCAAACAATAACAGGCAGAAGAACAGTGAAAACAAGACACCCAACGCTCCTCTCTGAACATCACATGTGAGTATACCCAACACAGGTGGAGTATGGGGCACCACAAGGCATACCCCTTACATGCACACACATATACCATACACACATACACTAAGCTGAAAGAAAACAGAATGATGAAAACCTAGAATATGAGTGGCCACCACTCAAACTGGTGAGGTCAGAAGGGGGTACAGCATCTCCTTATGTGTTTGTTGCCCAGTCTGGTTTCAAACCCTTGGGCTTAAGAAATCTTGTGTTGATCTCACAAGTAGCTGGTAATACAGGCAGTTGCTATCATGCTTGGCTTACCACTAAAATTTGATACTGTCTGAAGCATTCATTCTGATATTTGCCAGTATTTGCAATGACTTGAAAATGATCAACAGGGGGCTGGAGAGATGGTTTAGGGGTTTAGGTGCTTCCTTGAAAAACCTAAGAACCTCAGTTTGATTCCCCAGTACCCAGTACAAGGTGGCACCTGCATCTGGAGCTTGTCTGCAGTGCCTGGAGGCCTTAGCACACCCATTCTCTCCATCTCTCTCTCCTTCTCTCCCCACCTCCCTTTCTCTCAAATAATAAAAATAAAATATATTTTAAAAAGTGATCAACAGTTGACATGTATTTATACAGTTTACTAAAAACCTTAACATTATTACTAAGAAAGAAAAGGATGTAAACAAAATAAAGCAACCTGTTAATATGACATCAAGAATTTCCAAACATCAAGCCCAATAATGAAAGACCTCACAATATTAGGATGTTAGCAGAGGATGGAGAATGCAACTTGGTGGCAGTCTGCCCAGAATGCATGAGCATTGGAGTATGGAGGGGACAGTCAGATAGACAACAACAAAAATGCACCAGGATCTAATTATAAAAAAAGTCTATAAAATAGGTATGAAAAAGTCTCCTCAGAGACAACAAGAAACAGTATTCTTAAGCTCAAGGTCATTCTTGGTTATACAACAGTTTTGAGGCCAGCCTGGGCTACATGAGACTATTTCGAACAATACATGGTGTATACACATATACATATATTCACACACAGAGACATATGCAGATGACAGTACTCAACAGCAAAGTACAAAAACTAGACATATGAGCAGACAGCTTATAGTTATGATATACATTAAACTAGAAATCGACTTCCGGTTAAGATGGCGGCGTAGATACCACGCCAAAGCAGCCTAGGGGGGAAAAAGACCAAAAAATCTCAGCAAAATACACACTTTTACTAAAAAGTGAGGTGTATAGGAAATTGAAGTGGCAGTGGAGAAGTAGAAGAGAGCCAGAGCAACCAGAGCTGGCACAGGCTGGCAAAAGCGGCCCCGGAAGCTCCACCAACCACAGAGGTGGCGACGCACCAGAAAACCTCCAGGTTAGGCTCGAGCCTCAGGAAAATCCAGGTGCAGGAGCTTCCACTCACACCAGGGCTCTCCGCAACTCAGGAAACGTGAAGAGAGAGCGGCAGTGAGCAATGGAGGAGCAGACCACGAGGTAGAACATGTGGAACAGCGAGAGAACCAGAGCAGCTGTGGCTCCCTCCCCATCCCCATCGCCTGAGCCCAGCTCCAGCAAACAGAGCAGCGGTCCCGGACCGGCCACGCCAACTTGAGCCGACAGCAGGACCCAAGCAGGAGCAGAGTCCGGCAGCAATTATCAGCGGCCCGAGCAGTAGCAGATCCAGTAGCGGCAGCAGTGGCAGACCCAGCAGCAGCAGCTTCACAGGCAGCAGAGGCAGATCCAGCAGGAGCAGCCTCAGTGGCAGCAGCGGTGGTGGACCCAGCAGAGGCAGCTTTAGCAGCAGCAGTTCCAGCAGCAGGTGTGCTGATCTGGAGAGCCACAGTTGCCAGGCTTGGTTTGCGCAGCAGCAGCTTCACAGGCAGCAGAGGCAGATCCAGCAGGAGCAGCCTCAGTGGCAGCAGCGGTGGTGGACCCAGCAGAGGCAGCTTTAGCAGCAGCAGTTCCAGCAGCAGGTGTGCTGATCTGGAGAGCCACAGTTGCCAGGCTTGGTTTGCCACACAGGAAAAGCCAGTGCCCAGCTCCAGAAATCAGAACAGCAGCCCGACAACCCAGGCAGCAACTTGACTGAGACCAAAATCATCCAAGGTAACTGGGATTGCACCAGGGAAGGGTCTCACTTTGTCACAAATGAGGTCATAGAAGGAATGGACCTAACAGATATATACAGGACATTTCATCCACAGGCTGCAGAATATACATTCTTTTCAGCAGCACATGGAACATTCTCTAAAATTGACCATACATTAGGACACAAAGCCAATCTTAACAAATTCAGGAAAATTGAAATAATACCTTGCATTCTATCTGACCACATGGAATTAAACTACAAAACAGTAGCAAGAAAGGCTATAGAGCATACACAAAATCATGGAAACTAAACAATACACTACTAAATAATGAATGGAGTCAATGAAGAAATCAAGAAGGAAATCAAAAAATTTATACAGTCAAACGATAATGAGAACATAACATTATCAAAATCTCTGGGACACAATGAAGGCAGTTCTAAGAGGTAAATTTATAGCCTTAACCTAATGCTTCACCTTAAAGCCTTGGAAAAAGAAGAACAAGGCAAACCAAAAGTCAGTAGACGGGAAGAAATAATAAAAATTAGGGCAGAAATTAATGAAATAGAAACAAACAAACAAAACAATCCAAAGAATTAATGAAACAAAGAGTTGGTTCTTTGAAAGGATAAACAAGATTGATAAACCCTTAGCAAATCTGACCAAAAGAAAGAGAGAAGAGACACAAATTAATAAAATCAGAGATGAACAAGGTAACATCACAACAGATTCCAGAGAAATTCAAAAAATTATAGGGACATACTATAAAAGCACATACTCCACAAAGTATGAAAATCTGAAAGAAATGGATGATTTCCTTGATTTATATGACCTACGTAAAGTAAATCAAAATGAGATTAATCACTTAAATAGACCTATACCAAACATGGAGATCCGAACGGTTATCAATAATCTCCCAACTAAAAAAAGCCCAGGCCCGGATGGATTCACTGCTGAATTTTACCAGACCTTGAAGGAAGAGCTAACACCCTTGCTTCTTAAGCTTGTCCAGGAAATAGAAAAAGAAGGAATTCTACCAAACTCCTTCTATGAGGCCAGCATCACCCTGATACCAAAACCAGGCAAAGATAGAACAAAAAAAGAAAATTACAGACCAATCTCCCTCATGAGCATAGATGCAAAAATTCTCAACAAAATATTGGCAAACAGAATACAAGAGTATATCAAAAAGATCATTCACCCTGACCAAGTAGGCTTTATCCCAGAAAGGCATGGTCTGAGGGTTGATCTCCTTAGCACACTGGCAAGCACCACCTAAGGAGAGCCTCTCTTTGTCCTTGATCAGACCTATGATGTGTTGAGATTCTTGCCAATGAAGCAGCTACATCTGCCCAGTCTTGTCATTCATCTACTTGCTGTCTGTATACAGTTTGTCTTGGAGTCTTACGATTTGCAAAACACCCATTTAACACTAATAATGATGACTAACATCAGTTGTTATGTCTATAATACTGTGATTGTATTTACCAGCACTTGGACTCAGATCTTAGTTTATTCTGTCCCGTGCAGTCCACACAATATACATTGTATAAGCTATGCTAAATTCCATATTAAAAATGATTTTTAACAATTTATACTAAAAAAAAACTAGAAATCTACTTATGAGTAGTAGTTTAGGATTAGGGTAAATATTTGGCAAAAATGACTAGGGGCTAACATTTTAGCAGTTTACAATCCAGTTCCCTTGTAAACGGCTGATTTGTGTGACAGTTCCTTCTAGTTCTCCCTAATCATCAGTACCACGTGCCTCTCATGTGCTGCCAGGACAATGTTGTTGAACACAATGATGCTAAGCTTGGATCCCCTGGGTGAAACTCCTTTCCCATTTACACCTCTACTTTCCCTCCATTCTAGCCTAGGAAACTCCTTTTAGGAAAGTGTGATCACTTGAGAAACTTCACTATAGTTATGTGATAGAGCAGCGAGGGAGAATCCAGTGGACTAGGACTAAAGAATGAAGAGCTCATAAACAGGCTCTTGTTCTGTGCTAAGGGGTGAAAAGAGTGGCAGTTAAGGGAGCAAAGAGGGCTTTTCGTCTTTGGGCTAGGAGAAGGCTAAGGTGTAACTTTCTTCGATTGTCCTGAATCTGGCTTCATCTGATACTAGCCGCCTCCACCATGCCACCTAAGTTCGACCCCAACAAAATCAAAGTGCTGCACCAGAGGTGAGGTTGGCGCCATATCTGCCCTGGCCCCCAAGATCAGTCCCCTGAGTCTGTCTCCACAAAATGTTGGTGATGACATCACCAAGGCAAGCAGTGATTGGAAGCGTCTGAGGATTACAGTAAAGCTGACCATTCTGAACAGAGGGGATCCGATTGAAGTGGTGCCTTCTGCTTCTGCCCTGATCATCAAAGCCCTCAAGGAGCCACCAGGAGACAGAAAAAAGCAGAAAAACATTAAACACAGTGGCAGTATTTCTTTCAATGATATTGTCAACACTTCACAACAGATGTGCCACTGGTCTTTGGCCACAGAACTTTCTGGAACTATCAAAGAGATCCTGAGCACTGCACAGTCTGTGGGGTACAAGGTGGATGGCCACCACCCACATGATACATAGAAGATATCAACAGTGGTGCAGTGGAATGCCCAGCTAGCTAAGAAACATAAGAAAGAAAATATTTCAATAAAAGATGAAGAGGGAGAGAGAGGGGAAAAAATAGAGGAAATAGTTTTTTGTTTTTTCTTTTTTTTTTTTTGAGGTAGGGTCTCACTCTAGCTCAGGCTGACCTGGAATTCACTATGTATTCTCAGGGTGGCCTCGAACTTACAGTGATCCTCCTACCTCTGCCTCCCAAGTGCTGGGATTAAAGGCGTGCGCCACCACGCCCAGCTGGAAACGGTTAATTCTTTTGCAGGGCCTGGTGTTTCTTAAGCTTTTGAATAAAAGCCAGTATATTTTCAGCACTTTGAGCTTCGATGTGGTTTCAGAACCGAATAGACAGTGGCTTTTCTTGACTGCACAATAAATATTTCTCCTACTATTTCTCATTTTTAAACTTATATATATTAATATTTTATTTATTTACAAACAAAGAGCGAGAAAGAAAGAGGGAGGGAGGGGGAGGGAGAATGGGCATGCCAGTGCCTCTTGCCACTGTAAATGAGCCACTTTGTGCATCTGGCTTTACATGGGTACTGGGGAATTCAACCCAGGTTCTTAGGCTTTGCACTCAAGTTCCTTAACCACTGAGCAATCTCTCCAGCCCACTCCCTACTATTTCTAAAATAATGTGCTAGAATAGCTTTTGCAACAAAACTTAGATTTGAAAAGTTTAAAGACAATATAACTGAGAAATTTACTAAGTACTCCATAGGCATTTCAGATGTTTCCATACTACACAATGATTCCTTCTGTAACATTGTATAAATAGCACACTAGAAAGAAGGGAAAAGCAGCACAGTGAGATACTAGGTTCTAAGAACCAGAGTTTTACAGAGACCACTTTTCCCAGTGCCTCCGGGGTAACTCCCAATGCCTTCACACTGCAGGACCTTCTTCCATTAGTCCCAGAAAACCCTCCCCATGGCATCTACAGCCTCATGTATCGTATACACACGTGTACTCGTGTGTATACACACAAGTGAAAGAGCAGATGCTGTCCAGTCTAAGAGACGAAGTCCTTTCAATGCCTTCCTTGTACTTTTCACATAACTCTCTATATCCTCTCAAGCCAAGTTCAAGTAAATTTTTTTGTTTTGTTTTGTTTTTGCCTCTTCCACCTATTCTAAACTGATCACTGCTTTTCCCTTTTATTTCCAATGCCATCTACTGTCCCTCATGGAGTTTTCCTTGACTCCTTTATCCAAACTTCCTATTAATCTACCAGCAACTGCAGCTGGTTGTTTCAACTTCTAAAATATGCCCGAAGTATGTTTACCTTCTGTAACCTTCTCTCCTACCCTCTGGTGCAAGTCACTACCACCTTGGACTTGGGAGTACTGCTATAGCTCCTCTGGCCTTCCTGTGCCTTTGTGCTCTCAACAATCTGTTGCTAAGTGCAAGATTATTTCTTTTGATCTAAAATGTGATCATGTCATTTCTCTATTCAAAATTGTCCAAAGGTCTCCATTTTATTCAGAGAACAAGTCCAAATTCTGCCCAGCATGGTGGCTCACACCTTCAATCCCAGCACTCAGGAGGCTGAGATCAGAGGATGGCCGTGAGTTCGAGGCCAGCCTGGGCTACAGTGAGTGCCAGGTCAGCCTGAACTAAAGTGAGACCCTGCCTAAACAAATAAACAAATCCGAATTCTTATAACCAGCTAGAACTATATAGCAGCACAATCTGTACGTCAAATTATCTCCCTGACTTATGCTCTATGCTTCCCATCATGCTTCCATACCACTCTAAGGAACAACTCTGCTACAGGACTGGGGTCTTTGCATTTCACACAGTTTATTCATCTCTTTCAGACAATTCCTGTAGTATTTGCTCAGGGAAACCTTTTCCACCACTCTATGCCATACTTCAACTTCCTTGTCACAATTCCCTCTCTTTCGGTTTATTTTAATCATTTTATTTTTATTTATTTGTGAGGAGAGGCAGGGGGAAGGAGACAAGTGTGCAGAGTACACCAGGGCCTTCTGCCACTGCAAATGATCTCCAGAGGCATGTGCCACTTGTGCATCTGGCTTTATATGGGTACTGGGAATTGAACCTAGGATGCCAAGCTTTGCAAGCAAGCATCTTTAACCACACTGAGCCATCTCCCCAGGCCCCTGACCCTTTAAAAACAATTTGCTTTTGTTTACTTTCTCTTTCCATGTGAACAGGAATTTTTTTGTTGATGTTTGTTTTCCTTTCCTCCCCGCAACCCCCATCCAGGTAGAGTCTCACTATAGCCCAGGCTGGCCTGGAACTCACTCTATAGTTCCAGACTGGGCTCAGACTCACAATGATCCTCCTATCTCTCTACCTCCTGATTAAAGGCTATTTTGCTATTTTGAGATAGGGTCTAGCTTTGCTGACAAGGTTAGTTTAGAAATCGTTGGCTCAAGAAATCCTCACATCTCAACCTCCTGAGTGCTAGGAGGGACAAAAGACATACATTAGTACAGAGAAAAGTATCTGGCATATTACATGTGCTCAGTACACGTTGAATTAGCAAGCATTTATCTACATAGACAAATACAGTATTTACACATAAAGGCATTCCTTGTATGGCTGACAGTAAATGCATATTAGTGAAAATGGTGATGGAAACCATGCCTCACCGCTGTTTCTATAACTGAAAAACATTAATTTTATTTCTTAGACAGCAAGTGACCAAGGCAAACATAACAGGAAAACACATTAAGTGTTAATGGTTGCAAGAGTTTTATAGAGCTCATTTATAGGCGCAATAGCAGTAATTTCACAATGAGATTGTTCTGCCCTAAGGATATCCCCAAATTCTCTTCTGCTCAGTAGTCATAAACTTATACTGCATATTCTATAGGAAGAAGAAAGACTGATTGCACTAATAACTATTATGATCTAATTTATAACGATGAATTGAAGAAATGTTTCCAACCACTTCCCCAGAACAATGGACATCTGCAAAGTTCAGTTATTAGGAAAATCTTCTAATTTATATGTATATCAAAGCACTGATTGGGCCGGGCGTGGTGGCGCATGCCTTTAATCCCAGTACTCGGGAGGCAGAGGTAGGAGGATTGCCGTGAGTTCGAGGCCACCCTGAGACTCCATAGTGAATTCCAGGTCAGCCTGGGCTAGAGTGAGACCCTATCTTGAAAAACAAACAAACAAACAACAACAAAGCACTGATTGTTGGACCCATTACACTTAAGTTAAAACCATACAGAAGATGTGATTAACTTTTTTTTTTGAGGCAAGCCCAACAGACTAGCCTTTTTTTAATTGGGGGGGTGGGGGATGTGGACAGAATTGGCACGCCAGGGCCTCCAACTACTGCAATCAAACTCCAAACACATATACCACCTTGGGCACATGTGCAACCTTGCATGCTTGCATTATCTTGTGCATCTGGCTTACATGGGACCTAGAGAGTGGAACATGGGTCTTTAGGCTTCACAGGCAACAGCCTTAACTACTAAGCTATCTCTCCAGCCCATGATTAACAATTTTTAGTCAGAAACTATTATAGGATTCAGAATAGTTCTGTCCTTTTATTGTCAATCAATATGTATTACAATATACAATTTCTATACCATGAGACACATGACAAAGTTAATGTGTTAAAAAGGAATGCTGGACTGGAGAGATGGCTTAGTGGTTAAGCACTTGCCTGTGAAGCCTAAGGACCCCTGTTCAAGGCTTGATTAGGACCCATGTTAGCCAGATGCACAAGGGGGCGCCCATGTCTGGAATTCGTTTGCAGTAGCTGGAGGCCCATTCCCCCCACCACCTCTTTCTGTCACTGTCAAATTAAAAAAAAAAAAAATTAAAAAAAAAAGGAATGCAAAAATGGGTATTGTGGCTCACACCTTTAATCCTAGCACTTGGGAGGCAAAGGTAGGAGGAATGCTGAGTTCTACAATACATAAGTGAATTCCAGGTCAGCCTGTGTTAAGAGTGAGACCTACCTCAAAAAAAAAAAAAAAAAAAAAAAAAGGAAAGGAATGCTAATAATCCAAAACAATGGGAACAACTGCTCACTGCTCTGATGCTTTTCTCACTCCATATATAATCTTTCTCTTTTATTATAATTTTTTTTTTTTTTTTTTTGGTTTTTCGGGGTAGGGTCTCACTCTAGCTCAGGCTGACCTGGAATTCACTATGGAGTCTCAGGGTGGCCTCGAACTCACGGAAATTCTCCTACCTCTGCCTCCTGAGTGCTGGGATTAAAGGCATGCGCCATCACGCCAGGCTTATTATAATTTTTTAAAAATTTATTTATTTAAGAGAGAGAGAGAGAGAGAGAGAGAGAGGGAGGGAGACAAGGAGAGATGGGAGCAGAGGAGAAAAAGAGTGAATGGACATGCTAGGGACTCATATGGGGGGAATGAAATAGGGCCATCAGGCTTTGCAAGTAAGTGCCTTTAACCACTGAGCCACTGAGACATCTCTCCAACCCATTTTCTAAATTTAACTTTCTTTTTTTTTTGAGGTACAGTCTTGCTGTAGCCTAGGCTGACCTGGAATTCACTGTATAGTCTCAAGGTGGCCTCAACCTCACAATAATCTTTTTACCTCCGCCTCCTGAGTGCTATGATCAAAGATGTGCACCACCATGCCTGGCTTTTGGTTAATTTTTTAAATGTTAAGTTTTAATATGTCCCCTCCTCAGGTTCCCATTTCCCTGTGGGCCCTCCTCAGTAGGATTTATTGGTGCTCACTGTGGGATAATTAGGGCCTCTGTCTCTGGGGAAAGCTGTCTCAAGATGTTTGTACCTGCCTTGTGGCTTTTACAATCTATGTTCTTCCACAACAGTCCCTGAGCCTTAGTGGATGCTTTATCAGTTAGTGTTGACTTCTCTGTACTTCTGTTATGATGTGTTTCAGTTCACCAGTGTTTATTGCTATTTTTTCTGGATGTGGATGTTGGGCTCACATTGGAAGCAATACTCATGTTGATGCTTCCCCTACAATTTCTTCTGGACCCCAGTTGAAGTGGTAGAGGAGTCGTATCTCACTGTAACCATTTGGCTGTCTTTTCTTGTGCTTGTGGATCTTGGATCTCCCCAGTATTCTCTGCCATCTGTAAAATAAAACAAATTCTCCGCCCAAGGGCAAGAGCAGTTTTCATTAAAGGGAATATGCTTAGGAGTTTGAGAAAGATTCTGATGAGGCAACCTATTCAACTTGTACCAGGAACACTGGGGGCTTTTCTCTGGGTAATGTGATTTTCCTGACCATGGTGTGCTGACTTGGTTCCTAGTGCCAGTTATGAGTTCTCTCTGAGTGAGTGGCCCTCATGCCCAATCGAAGGGCAGCTGGTTACCCATAGAGGCTTTATGTCACTAATACACACGTGTGCAGCCCTCATCAGCTGGTGGACTGCGTAGCTTGCAGAGTCTCCCGCTTATTTATGCTGCCGGTGACCATTATACGTATCTAGTAGTTCCCATAGCACTTTTCAAGGACTTGAGAGTTTGCCAGGCAAGGACTGGCTTCCTTTTCATTTTAGCATTCTGACACGGCAGCCTGTGGTGTCATCCACAATAAGAGTCTTGCCTTTTAGCTCTGTTGGATAACCAAATGCTTGGCAAAGGTCTGAATTATTTTTGGAGATCTCATGGATCGCCCTGGCCAACAGTGGAGGCTATCCCAGATCTGGCCCAGGGATCCGCATGCCAGAGCCCATGGTTTAATGATTAAGGTTTCTCCACCTTCTACTGGGCATTTTGGTCTGGTCCATCCAACATCCTTAACTGGACATTCAATTTCATGTAGTGGTTTTCAGGAGCAAGGTTTCTACTATGCTGAGTAGTTCCCCTCCCCACCCTACCTTTCCCTGATCTTCCCACCTCACCAACCCACCCCAGTATTCTTTCCCTCTACTAGTTTGGTTTACCCTTCTGTGGTAGTTTGAATAGATGGCCCCCAATATATTCAGTTTTTTATTGTTTGTAGTTTGCATCTGTAGCCACCTAGCTGGAGGCAGTGTCACTGGGAGGATCTTAAGGTATGGTGGTGGGTTTCAGATTTCAATCTAAAGATATGCAAAGTGTGCCTAGCTGGAGTTCCTGAAGTGTGCTGTGTGGCTTTTGGCTTTTGGCTTGTGCTTCTCTCTATCTGCTTGGGCCTGTGAAGGCAGGCCAGCTTCTTCTGCCATTATAGAACTTCCCGTGGATCTGTAAGCTTCAATAAATATCCCTTCCTCTATAACTGTGCCTGGTCTGGAAGTTCATCTCAGGGAATCTGAAGTGTCTGCTACACCTTCTTTCTTCCCTCCCTGGCTCCTCATTTTCCTGGTCTCATTCTAGTTATGCGCTCATAGTCCTAATGCTCACTCCCTTTTACACTCCTCTTCCATTGGTCCGGTTTAAGAGCCATATGAGAGAAAACATGTGACATTTGTCTTTCTTAGTCTGTGTTACCTCACTTTGCATATTTTCCAAGAACATTTATTTTCCTATAAATTTCATTTCATTTTTCTTAGTTTTGAGTATAATTCCATTTGTAAATGTACCGTATCTTCATTATCCACTCATCAGCTGACAGGCATCTGGGTTAATTCCAACTCCTAGTTATTGTGAATAGAGTGGTGATAAACATGGTTGAGCAAGTATCTCTAGAGTAGAGGGTGAAGTCTTTAGAATAGACACTGAGGAGTGGAACAACTGAGTCAGATTATGGATCTATTTTCATCTTTTTCCAGAATCTCCATGCTGCATTCCATAGTGGTTTTACCGTTTGCATTCCCACCAGCAGTGAGTTTTCCTCTTTCCCCACAATCTTGCCAACATTTGTTGTCATTTATTTTAAAGATTTTATTTATTTATTTGAGAGAGGGAGGCAGAAAGACAGAAGGAGATAGTGAGAAAGAATGGGCACACCAGGGCCTCCAGCCACTGCTAATGAACTCCAGACACATGTGCATTCCCTTGTGCATCTGGTTTATGTGGATATTGAAGAACTGAAGCTGGAGCCTTAGGTCTCACAGGCAAGCACCTTCTTACCTGCTAAGCCATCTCTCCAGCCCCATTTGATTTTTTGATATTGCCATCTTGATTCAAGTAAGATAAAATCTCAAAGTTGTTTTAATTTGACTCTCCCTGATAACTACAGATGTTGAACATTTCCTTTTAAAAATATTCTTTATTTTATTTATTTGACAGAGAAAGAGGTACAAAGAGACAAATAGAATGGGTGTGCCAGGGCCTCCAGCCACTGCAAATGAACTCCAGACACATGCGTCCCCTTGTGCATCTGGCTAATGTAGATCCTAGGGAACTGAACCTGGGTCCTTCGGCTTTGCAGGCAAACACCTTAACCGCTAAGCCATCCCTCCAGCCCTGAACACTTCTCTAAATGAGTACTGGCCATTTGCATTTCTTTCTGTGAGAATTGACTGCCCTATTTTTTAGTGGGTTGATTTTTTAAAAATATTTTATTTTTATTTATTTGAGAGAGAGAGAGTCAGACAGAGAGAGAGAGGAGGAGAGAGAGAATGGGCGTGCCACAGCCTCAAGCCACCATTAACAAACTCCAGACACATGCACCATTTTGTGCATTTTGCTTATGTGGGTTCTGGGGAATAAAACCTAGGTCCTTTGGCTTTGCAGGCAAGTGCCTTACCCGCTAAGCCATCTCTACCCTGTTTGATTTTTTTTTATTGCTTAGTTTTTTGAGTTATTTGTAATTCTAGATATTAAGTCTCTGGTATAAATGGCAAAGATTACCTCCCATTCTGTGGGGTGTCTGTTGGCTCTGTTTATGGTAGGCTTGTCTGTTCAAAAGGTTTTGAGCTTCAGGAGATCCCACTGGTTGAGTGTTTAATTCCCTGAGTACTGGGGTACTATTTAGGAAGTCTTTCCCCACTCCTACATTTTGGAGAGTTCTCGCATTTTTCCCCCAATCAATCTAATTTCAGGTCTTACACTGAGGTCTTTAATTCATTTGGAGTTGATTTTTGTACATAGTGAGAGTAGTGAGTCTAGTGTCATATTTCCACATGTGGATATCCAATTGCACTAGTACCATTTATTGAAAATGCTGTTTTTTCTCCAGTGTTCACTGATTCCTCCTTTGTTTTTTTCCTTTGATCAGGTAGCTGTAGTTGCTCAACTAAGGCCCGGATCTTCTATTCTGTCCCATTGATCTCTGTGTGTTTTCATACCAGTACCATGCTATTTTTATTACCATGGGTTTGTAGTATAATTTGAAGTCAGGTATGATACTTCTGAAGTGTTTTTTGCTGAGGATAGTTTTGGATATTCAAGGCTGTCTACAATTCCAAATGAATCTTTCTTTTTCTGAAAGTTAGGTGGGAAACAGACACTTTTCTCATACTGGTAATAAAACCTACCTGGCAATATGGCATAGAGGAGAGAAAAGATGTGGTCCCAAATCTTGACTGTTTTAAGTAGCTATCAAACAATAAAGACTTTTCTGCCAGGTTCAACTTCTTTGCTTAAAAAATGAAATTGAGGACTAGAGAAATGGCTTAGCGGTTAAGGCATTTGCCTGCAAAGCCTAAGGACCCCAGTTCAATTCCCCAGGACATACGTAAGCCAGATGCACAAGGGGGCACATGAGTCTGGAGTTCACTTGCAGTGGCTGCTGGTACGCCCATTCTCTCTTTCTCTCTCTCTCAAATAAATAACTACATAAATAAAAAAATGAAGTTGAGGGCTGGAGAGATGACTTAGTGGTTAACATACTTGCTTTAATTCCTGATAGCTCAAGGTTTGATTCCCCAATCCCCACATAAAGCCAGATGCACAAGGTGACACATATGTCTGGAATTCATTTGCAGTGGCTAGAGGCCCTGGTGTGTCCATTCTCTCTATTGGTCTCTTTATCTCTAATTAAATAAATAAACTGTATTTTAAAAAATGAAATTGAGTGCTGGAGAAATGGCTCAGCAGTTAAGAAACTTGCTTCAAAGCCTGACAGCCCAGGATTCAATTCCCCAGTTACACAAGCAAAGCCAGATGCACAAAGTGGTACATGTATCTAGAGTTGATGTGCAGTGGCATGCCCATTCTGATTCTCTCTCTGTCTCTCTGCTTACAAGTAAATGATCAATAAAAAAATTAAAAAACAAAGCTGGGCGTGGTGGTGCATGCCTTTAGTCCCAACACTCAGGAGGCAGAGGGAGGAGGATTGTTGTGAGTTCAAGGTCACACTGAGATTACATAGTGAATTCCAGGTCAGCCTGAACTAGAGTAAGACCCTGCCTCTAAAAGAACAACAACAACCAAAAAAAAAAAAAACCTTTAAAAACAAAAAATGAAGTTGAAAAGGCTGGGTGTGGTAGTGCATGCCTTTAATCCAAGCACTTGGAGACTAAGGCAGAAGTATCACCAAAGACTCGAGGCTAGGCTGGGGCCATTAGGTGAGTTCAAGGTCAGCTTGGACTAGAGTAAGATCCTGACAGATGCAGAAAGTGGTACATGCATATAGAGTTCATTTGCTGTAGCTAGAGGCCTTGGCACACTCATGTTCTGTGTTTCTATTTATTCTGCAAATAAATAAATAAATAAATAATTTTTAAGAAATTAATTTAAAAAAAAACAAAAATAAATAAATAAAATTTATAGCCAGGCATGGTGTCACACACATTTAATCCCAGCACTTGGGAGGCAGAAATAGGAGGACCACTGTGAGTTCAAAGCCACCCTGAGACTACAGAGTGAATTCCAGGTCAACCTGGGCTAGAGCAAGACCCTACCTCAAAAAAAAAAAGTAAATATATAAAAATTGATTTAGAAAAAGAACTGCACAGTAGCCATGCTCTTTAGCAACAAATACACTGAATTAGAAATCTTCTCTTAGCTGCTAAGTTTCATTTATAAAACCAAAATTTTAGTCACCTTTAACAACTAAAAAGATTATATGAGAGCTGGAAAGATGGCTCAGCAGTTAAAGGTGCTTGTTTGAAAGCCTAACTTCCTGGGTTCAATTCCCCAGTATCCACACAAAGCCAGATGCATAAAGTGGCACATGTATCAGGAGTTCATTTGCAGTGGCAAGAGGCCTTAATGTACCCATTCTCAATATCTTTCTCTCTTAAATGATAAATAAAATATTGAAAGATTATTTGTGGTTAGACATGATGGCACACACCTTTAATCCCAGCATTTGGGAGGCAGAGGTAGGAGGATTGCCGTGAGTTCAAGGCCACGCTGAGACTACACAGTGAATTCCAGGTCAGCCTGGGCTAGAATGAAACCCTACCTTGAAAAACAAAACAAAACAAAAAAAAAAGATTATTTGTAGTAGTCCTAACATATAATCTAAAACTAAAAGTCTATGAAATGTTATTTGTCACCACCTATCTCATTTATAACATATATAATAACAAAACTTATTACTATCTCTCTATCCTTTAGTGGGCCAAACGATAAAAACTATAACAATATTTTGTAAAGTACAATAGTCTATCTTTTTTTTTTTTTTTTGGTATTCGAGGTAGGGTCTCACTCTAGCTCAGGCTGACCTGGAATTTACTATGTAGTCTCAGGATGGCCTTGAACTCATGGCGATCCTCCTACCTTGCCTCCCAAATGCTGGGATTAAAGGCAGGTAATTTTTCAAATTATCACTGCTAAATTCTGAGGAGGCCCTGGAAGCAGTCATCATACACTCTTAAAAGCCACAGGCAAAAACTCATGAAATGGGAAAGATCTCAAAGAATACTTTTGAATTATGAATTTTGGCAAATGTTAATATTTAGTTGAGTAATTGAAATTAAAACCATAACAAAACTGTTTAGAAATTCATGTATTGGGGGACAGATACAACATGCATGTATTTAATTAATATAAACAAATTTCCTAGCCAAAAAAAATCAAGCTAAATCTATATCCCATAACCACTTCATTAAGAGCTAACTGTTAAGGAGCTGAAGAGAGCAGTTAAAGGCACTTGCTTGCAAGGCCTAATGGCCCACATTCAATTCCCCAGTACCCATATAAAGCTAGGTGCACAAAGTGGCATATGCATTTGGAGTTCATTTGCAGTGGCAGGATGCCCTGGCATACCCATACTCACTTTATCTATTTGCCTCTTTCTCTCTGTCTCTCTCTCTCTCTCAAATAAATATTTTTTTAAAAAGTGGTAGCTGTTAGAATACAGAATGGAACTTAAATTATGACATTTGATGCAAATATTATCATATGGTAGAATCCAGTAAGATGATGTATACAGTAATGACCCTGACATTCCACAAAGGAACCTGACTGCCAAGCTACAGACTTGAATCCATGGGACATAAGCATTCAGAGTTTCTCACTAGGAGTTTTTTGGGAGGTTAAGGGATGCAGGCACAGAGGTGGGATTTGTATGTGTATACAATCAATAAGGGCTGGGTATATAACTCAGTGGTAGAGTGTTTGCCTAGGAAGTACAGGGTTTAATCCTCAGTACAGCAGAAAAAAGTTCAATAAAACTTCAGAGAGCTCTAATGGCACTATAAGAGGATATATAGTAAAACAATTAGAAAGTACTGGAACAGCCTAAATAAAAGATAAAACCTTAGGTTGGAGAGATGGCTTAGCAGTTAAGGCACTTGGCTGTGAAGCCTAAGGACTCAAGTTCAATTCCCCAGAACCCACGTAAGCCAGATTCACATGTTAGACATGTGTTTTGAGGTCATTTGTAGTGGCTAAAGGCCCTTGGGTACCCACATTCATTCTTATTCTCTCTCTCATAAACAAAAATAAAATGAAATTAAAAGATAAAACCTTGTACTACATACAATGCTGACATGACAGT
Source organism: Jaculus jaculus (assembly GCF_020740685.1). Taxonomy (NCBI): domain Eukaryota; kingdom Metazoa; phylum Chordata; class Mammalia; order Rodentia; family Dipodidae; genus Jaculus; species Jaculus jaculus. Next base: position 144,423,608 of record NC_059103.1, read on the forward strand.
TAAAAAAAAAAAAAAAGGCCGGGTGTGGTGGTGCGCGCCTTTAATTCCAGCCCTTGGGAAGCAGAGATAGGAGGATCACCATGAGTTCGAGGCCACCCTGAGATTACATAGTGAATTCCAGGTCAGCCTGGGCCACAGTGAGACCCTACCTTGAAAAACAAAAAACAAACAAACAAAAAGCCTGACTCAGGCATTAAATAAGGATTTACAAACTCAGTATCCAGAAACATATATACTATGCTTATCAAACTGCCCAGTAAGCACTTCTGTTAATTATATTAATGCTACTTTCATTTTTGGTAGAGAATCTGCTCTTTTCAGATGGTAGTGACCTTGAGACAACTCAGAAAGTATCATGGTGCTAGAAAGAAGTGATCACAGTGCTCAGTACTGCAATATCTCTATCACACCTTCCAAGGCTCAGGGTCTAAGACAGAAGAGGTGGTGGAAAGAATGTAAGAGCCTAAGGAAGGGTAGGACTCCATACAACGTGATCCCCCCAGACACAAATTGGCCTGGATATCCATGATGTCACAGTGCCTGACACTAACTGCACAAGACCATTAGAGGAGGAAAAGATCATGACAACAAAATTAAAAGAGATTGATTGAGATGAGGAGGGGATATGATGGAGAATGGAGTTTCAAAGGGGAAAGTGGGGGGAGGGAGGGTATCACCATGGGGTATTTTCTATAATCATGGAAGTTGTTAATAAAAATTTGGGAAAAAAAATCGGTAGCCAAGAGTGATGGCATACACCTTTAATCTTAGCACTTGGGAGGCAGAAGTAGGAGGACAGCTGTGAGTTCAAGGCCAGCCCGGGCTAGAGTAGTAACTTCCTTCTAAGGAAAAAGGAAAAAAAAAAAGATGGAGAGTGACTGAAGAATACATCTGACAGTGACCTCTGGCCTCCACACATACATGCACACACTAGGATACATATACACATTCATGCATGACACACACTAAAAGATGTTTCTACAGTAATAGTTTTGTGAGTCAGCAGTTCAAAGTAAGTAAAAATGAGAAGAGTAAGATAGTGCTGAATAATAAATCTGGAGAATATCAAAGTCAAAGGCATGGGAAAAATGAAAATGGAAGAAAATAAGGGAATCTGATGACAGAATTTATTATAAATCCTATAACTTCAGAGAAATAGTAAGGTAAAACTGAAATTCCTAAAGTGGATATTTTATTTATAATAAAAGACTAAGGAGGCTGGAGAGATGGCTTAGCAATTAAGGCATTGGCCTGCAAAGCCAAAGGGCCTAGGTTTGATTCCCCAGGACCACGTGAGCCAGATGCACAAGATGGCATATGTGTCTGGAGTTTGTTTGCAGTGGCTGGATGCCCTGGCATACCCATTCTCCCTCTCCCCTTCTCTCTCCTCTGTCTGACTACGTCTCTCTCAAATAAATAAATAAAAATATTTAAAAATATAAAATTTATCAACACAAACTTTTAAAGCCAGAAGGGCTTGGAGTGATATATTCCAAGTTCTGAAAGATAACAACTGTCAACCAAGGTTACTTTATCCTGCAAAGTTATCCATTCAAATAGATGGAGAAATAAAGACATTCCATGACAAAAGCAGGTTAAAGGAGTATTTGAAGACAAAACCAGCTCTACAGAAAATACTTGATAGAATCCTCCATGCTGAACAAAAGGAAAAGCACACATATAAGGAACCTAGAAAAAACAAGCTATACTCAAATACCAGTTAACAGAAGAGAGCACAGGTAGAACCAGTAACACACACACACACACACACACAAAAATGGCAAACATAAATACACACCTTTCAATAATGTCTCTTAAAAATATAAAATTTAAAAGAAGACTAAGGGACAAAGTTTACAGAATACTTTTCTCATGTGGTTTTATGTTTACAGGATTTTTTTTTTTCAGTTGATAAAGTGCTTGCCTTGTAACCACAAGGACCTGAAGTCCAATTGCAGAACCCACTTAAAATGCTGGGCATAGTGGCTTGTGCCTGTAACCACAGTTCTGGAGATGGTGGCAGAACACCTAGAGCTTACTGGTCAGCAAGCCTAGTCTAATTGGCAAGCTCCATGCCAATAAGAAATCCTGTCTCAGAGGAGGTAGATGTCATTCCAGAGGAATGATACTCAAGACTGTCTTCTGGCTTCCATACACATGCATGCATGCATACATTCACATACACAAAAGAAAAATCAATACTGTTTACTTGTGATAAAAAACCTGACTTCAAGCGTAAGCCTTCCCCAAGTTGAAAGTATCTGAGGGATGTGGCATCATTTTGTTGAACTAAGGTAGAAAAGGATGAAGCTAACAAAAGGATGGATACCAGAAGCTAACAAGAGGAAGTAAAGACAGTATTTGGAGAAAAGGAAAACATTTGTTGTAGCTTTTGATTAGCCTACAGATGCTTATTAATCACAGAAGTCATGACAGCAAGTCCCTTCACATTTAATTTTTAGAAAAATGACCAAAATGAACCTCAAAAGCTCATAACAGCTTTCTGTTCACATGAAAACTTCATAATTGTAAGTCAGTATCCAGTTACTCCTATCACTTAAAACAATTCTCTTTATAGCAGAATGCAATAACTGACTTCATCTATTTTCTCACATGGCCAAAAGAACATTAAGCTATATTTGGAATATTTTGTTTAAAGTGACAATGAAGTATGACTTTGCTCAAAATAACATATCTTTGCATCTAGTAAGTTCAATTTTAGGTGCCAGATTCATTTTCCATAACATGTCACTAGTTAGCAATATTACAGACAGTTGACAGTGTTAATATTTTAGCCAACATATATCACAAACCTCAAATTTAAAAACTGAAATACCTTGTTATAATGATTTTCTAGACTAAGTAACTGTTGTAACTCATTTATCCATCTTACGAAGCTAGAAACCTGGAAATCATCCCAGAGTCTCCTTTTCTCTATCCTCCAATTAATCATTTACTACAGGATTTATAGCCCTCAAAACATTGCTCAATCACTCTTATTCCTGTCTAAGTAGTGAGCCACTAAATAAATGCTTGTGTCCCAAATGATAATGATCGGATGTGGGGCTAACTCAAGGTATTTAACATCTGGCAATGGACACTCTGCCTTTGCAAGGCTGCAGAGAGTATGTTAAAGGAAAACCAAAGACACACGCCTTCTAATAGAGCCTTTTCATCTTTACCATGTTATTACATCACCACAACAAGAAAGAATGCATGTGGTTACTCAAAAATGTTAACTTCTATCCCCTTTTCTGCTGAAACTGATGGATAAGCAATCCTACATTCTTGGAAATGGAAACAGCAAAAGCTTTATTTCAATAAACTATTAATAACTATGAACAAACAATGAAAAACAAATCCATCCACATGTAAGTTTATGATATATATTTTTACTTAGCCAACAATCACTAATTTAACATTTTGGTACAATCTAAAAATACAATAAAATTTAAATGCAAGGTAATTACCTGAGGAGAGTCAAAAGGATATCGACTACTAAACTTAAATAGAAGTTGAAATTTTTCCCCTTCATATAAGGTACCTGGTGCACCTTCCATGTCTACAATCCACCTAGGATAGAAAAAAAAAATAATAAAAATAAAAAAAACAAATTTAAAACTTAAGATGAAAGGGATTAGGATAAGGAAAAAAGGGAATGCTGAGATGAGGTGCCAGGCACTGGCACCACAGTCGTGTGTGGAGTGGTGCCCTTTAGCCTCCCAGCAATTCTCAAGGGATTTTTACTACCTTATCCCTATCCCCTTCTCTGCTATTCAGGAATTATAAAAATTAGGTCTAAGGTCAGAAAACTAAACCAAGGACAGAGCCAAACTGTAACCCAGGTCTGAAAAAATAAACAAATGAAACCAAAGCTCAGGTATGTTAACACCAAAGCCTGTGCTGTGCTCTTCCTTTGAGATTATGTTTTGTTGTTGTTTTGTGTTTTGTTTTGTTTTGTTTTGTTTTTTTTGTTTTTCGAGGTAGGGTTTCACTCTAGTCCAGCCTGACCTGAAATTCACTATGTAGTCTCAGGGTGGCCTTGAACTCATGGAGATCCTCCTACTTCTGCCTCCCAAATGCTGGGATTAAAGGCGTGCACCACTACGCCCAGCTATGCTATCTTTTTTCCAAAAGACTGCTTGGGGCTGGGCATGGTGCTGCATGCCTTTAATCCCAGCACTGGAGAGGCAGAGGTAGGATTACTCTGAGTTTGAGTCCACCCTGAGACTACACAGTAAATTCCAGGTCAGCCTGAGCTACAGTGAGACCTTACCTCAAAAGAACAAAAAAAGAAAAAAAAAGACTGCTTATACAGTAACTAAAGAACTGCTCAGATAGTATCAAACTAATCATAATCAACTGCCTTTTGGATATCAATGTTAGAAGCAATGGCGAAAATAGGTATCAACACTGGCTACAGATAATTATAGCAGACAGACCTGTCTCATCTGTATTCTAAAGACTAATAGGAAGCTAAATTGTCATCCATTAGTCTGTGGCTAAAAGCCAGACTCTACACTGACTTTCCTTTCAACTGTAAATTAAGCACAAAATAATTTCTATAGCATCTATGCAGGATTATTTGATTTTCATATGTAACAAAGTGAGTATTGATCTGTTTTCATTTATGTTCTATAACAACCTCTAGTAATTTTCTTTAAAAATGAGATAAAGACTGAAAAGATAGGGCAGCATTTAGAAGCAAACTGAATCAGAAGTCATTAAGAATGCATTCTTGGGCTGGAGAGATGGCTTAGGGTTAAGGGGCTTGCCTGCAAAGCCAAAGGATCCAGGTTCAGTTCTCCAGGACCCACATAAGCCAGAGGTACAAGGTGCCACATGCATCTAGAATTCATTTGCAGTGCTTGGAAGCCCTAGCATGGTTATCAAAAAGAAAAAGAGAGAGATGGCTCAACAGTTAAGGTGCTTGCTTCCTGCAAAGCCTAAGGACTGGAGATCAATTCCCCAGTATCCATGTAAAGCCAGATGCACAAGGTGGCACGTGTGTCTGGAGTTCATTTGCAATGGCAAGAGATCCTGGCATGTCCATTTCTCTCTCTCTCTCTAAAATAAATAAACATTTAAAAAATGCATTCTTGCTAGGCATGGTGGCGCATGCCTTTAATCCCAGCACTTGAGAGGCAAAGGTAGGAGGGATCACTGTGAGTTAGTTTGAGGCCAGCCTGGGCTAGAATGAGATGCTACCGGAAAAAGAATACATTTCCCCCTCCCTCACCCCCAGGTAGGGACCTGACCTGGAATTCCCTATGTATGTAATCTAAGGATGGCCTTGAACTGATGGCCATCCTCCTACATCTGCCTCCCAAGTGGTGGGATTAGAGGCATGCATCACCATGCCTGGCAAAAATACATTCTTAATTAGCTCTGTAAAACATAACTATTGGAGTTGGGAAATTTCTTTAATTTTATACTTTCCAGATATACTTTTCTTACTTTATTATTTATTATTTATTTATTATTTTTGTTTTTTCAAGGTAGGGTCTTGCTCTAGCCCAAGCTGACCTGGAATTCACTATGAAGTCTCAGGGTGACCTCGAACTCATGAGGATCCTCCTACCTCTGCCTCCCGAGTGCTGGGATTAAAGGCGTGCACCACCACGCCCGACAGCACACACCTCTAATCCCAGCACTCGGAAGGCAGAGGTAGGAGGATCGCTGTGAGTTTGAGGCCATCCTGAGAATACAGAGTGAATTCCAGGTCAGCCCGGGCTAGAGTAAGACCCTACCTCGGGAGGGAGAGGGGGAAGGAAGGTGTGTGCCACCATGTCTGGCAATTTTCTTGCTTTAAATATGAGAAGACTGGAGTTAAGGATGTGCTGCAGTGATGCAGCACTTGTTTAACATGACCAAGAACCCTGGGTTTGAGACCCAGTACTGCCAATCAATCAAGGAAGAGAATACTTCCTAGGGCTCTGGTCATCACTCATCTACAATGGAAGAGTATAGAATTAGTCTCTGAAAGAAATCACCTAGCAGGGATGTACAATCTTTTGACACTGCAATTTGACATTGTCACCTCATATGTGTTGGGTCTCATTCACGGGTATCTTGGTAAACATGGGACATGCTGAAAAGCATGAAAAGATCCTTCAAAGTATGATTAGTTTCAGAATGACAATGAGTATCTCAATTTTTAAAATAAGGATATTATTGGAGAAATAGATGGCGCTACATATGTGAAAACCCTAGCACACTATTAACATCAGAGCTAGAAGACAGTAAATTACATGTAACACAAAGCTGTGTAGAAAGTAAACAAACACACCCTTTCTCAGATTGTAACTCAGCAGTAGAGTTCTTTTCTAGCATGCTGGAAAGACCTGAGCTCAATCCTCAGTTCTGCACACATACACATGCACACACGCGCACACACCCCCTAACCCTATACCTCTTTTTACCAGGTCCTTCTTAGCCTACAAAATTCTTTTTATCTCCCCCACCATGCACATTCACATCCACTACCCAGAATGATACTCCAAAGAAACAGAGAATTTCTTGATGTTCTTTCATTTTCTTTAGCAATTCTTGGGATCCACACAATATACCAACAAATTACCTGTGACATATAGAAGCACTACTTAACAAAAATAGCATTACAAGCATTTCATTAAGTGTGCAGTATCTGTTTGAAATGTCCAAAGACATGACTTCTAAAGTTACGTGTGGTTTTAAATAATTTTCGTAACTAAATATGTGATATATGCTGTGAATTTAAAAAGATACATGGGGCTGGAGAGATGATTTAGCAGTTAAGGTGATTGCTTCTGAAGCGTAGGAACCCAGGTTTGATTCCCCAGTATCCATGTGAGCCAGATACACAAGGTAGTACATGTGTCTGGAGTTTGTCTGCACTAGCTGGAGGCCCTAGAGTGTCCATTCTCTCTTTCTGTCTCTTTCTCTCTCTCTAATAAATAAAATATTTAAAAATATATAAATAAAAATCACTAAGCAATAACCATGTTTTATTATTAGTATATCATTCTTATCACCATGCAGTTTCCAACACCATTGATGCCTACAAGAAAAAGAACTACAGTACCTGCATTATGTGTACACTTCAATTATATAAATTTAAACCATAAGTGCTTACAATTTAATCATGAACACATGCATCACAGCAAAGAAATGTAATGGGAGAAGTAAACATGCTGCCTCCTATGTCCCCATCTTAAATTCATATACCCATTACTCTGAGTTCAACAGCTGGGCGTGGTGGCGCATGCCTTAAATCCCAGCACTTGGGAGGCAGAGGTAGAAAGACAGCCATGAGTTCAAGGCCACCCTGAAACTACATAGTGAATTCTAGGTCAGCCTGAGCTAGAGTGAGACCCTACCTTGGGCGGGGGGGGGGGGGAGGAACTGAGTTCAGGGTAGCCTGGACTAGCTAGTTGTGACTCAGTCTCAAAAAAAAAAAAAACCACAAAAAAAACCAAGAGCCAGGCATGGTAGTGCATATACCTTTAATCCCAGCACTCAGGAGGCAGAGGTAGGATGATTGCTATGAGTTCAAGGCCACCCTGAGACTATATAGTGAATTCTAGGTCAGCCTGGGCTAGAATGAGACCCTACCTCAAAAAACCACAAAAAAAAAAAAAGGTGAAAACTTACTAACTAGAGAGACAGTTTTAGAAAGAAGGCATTACTAATTATATAATGGCACATATAAAATGAAATACTGAGGTAAAAAAAATTGAGTATTTATAATAATACACAGAATAAGGTCTTTAGGGCTAAAGAGATGGCTTAGCAGTTAAGGCAGATGCTTGTGAAGCATAAGGGCCCAGGTTTGATTCTCTAGGTCCCATGTAAGCCAGATGCATATGGTGGCACGTGCATCCGGAGTTTGTTTGCAGTGGCTAGAGGCCCTGGTGTGCCTATTCTCTCACTCTCCCTCTCCTCCTCCCTCCATCTCTAATAAATAAATAAATAAAAACAAAATCTTTTTAAAAAATAAGGTCTTTGTAGTCTATTTGCTTTTTGATATAAGAGAACGCATATGAAATATAAAAATTCACATTATTTTTTAAAAGGGAGCATATATTTGTACATTATAGTAGCAACACAAACAAGACCTTTAAAAATTAAATACTTACTGTGTAATTGAATTCTGAACACTCTTTTCATTTAAAGTCATCCCAGGAGGTGGGTCATTTTGCAAAGCCAACAGTTCTTTCTGTAGTCGTTTCTAGAAAACACCATTGATAATAATTTTTACTTTTAAAAACAGCCTATCTTTTGTGTTACGCAGTCTAGAATCAATGATTAAATTTCCTTCTAATACTCAAACCTTTTGTACCTCTTATATATCTAATGTGCCTAATTCTCCAACTCTGAATGGTCTGCCTACAATTTCAAACTAATGTCAATATATCTCAATTTCACACTGCTATATAAACGGTTATGAACTGCATGTATATGAACTGCATGTATCCAGTTGGACATAAAACACAGTTACTCCACAGAGGCTGCAAAGTTCAGTGGTCTCAATTATAGTGCTTACTGTTCAGCAGAGCTTCTGCTGCTGCTGTCCAATGAAAACCACAATGCTCTGTACCTATGGAGACAGGCAAGCTTTCCAGAGAAATGGAAAGTAACCCTTTACACAAAAAGCTTCGTGAAAAGAACTAAATTCAACTTATAATCTAATGGCCACACTTATTTTCTTAAACAGGATTGTTCGAACATGATTTAATCTTTTAAAGTTTATCGTTATAGACATCTTTTGTTAAACACCATCAGAATACAACCTATCAGGGCCTGGGACAATAAGCTTACTTTTCCACATATGAACTATTCAAAAATGGCTTTGTACTTTTGCATTTTTATTTACATAGCTTTTATTATTCACCTCTTTGCTTGTTATGAGCAGTGGGCAATCTTTATCAGTGTACAACAAAAACAAAAATCAGGCTGGAGAGATGGCTTAGCAGTTAAGCCATTTGCTTGCAAAGCCAAAGGACTTAGATTCGATTCCCCAGCATACACGTAAGCCAGATGCACAAAGTGCCGCATGGAGTTTGTTTGCAGTGGCTGGATGCCCTGGAGCATATATTCTCTGCCTGTCTCTGTCTTTCTGTCTGTCTCCTCCTCTCCCTCTTTCTCTCATAAATAAATACCACAGAAGGATATAGCAGTAGAGTGCTTGGCTTGCATGTGAAAGTTCAATCCCTGGTACCACAAAAAAGAAGTAAACAATGTTATTAGGACTACATCCAAAATTATAAAGATTGGACTGGAGAGATGGCTTAACACTTAAGGCGCTTCCTTGCAAATCCTAAGAAGTCAAGTTCAAATCACCAGGTCCCACATAAGCCAGATGCACAGTGACACGAGTGTGCAATGTCCCACATGAGCACAAGGGAGCATTTGTGTCTGGAGTTCGTTTGCAGTGGCTGAAGGCCCTGGCACGCCCATTCTCTCTCTCTCAAATAAAATAAATAAATAAAATAAGCTGGGTGTGGTGGCGCATGCCTTTAAATCCCAGCACTCAGAAGGCAGAGGTAGGAAGAGTGCCGTGAGTTCGAGAACACCCTGAGACTACATAGTGAATTCCAGGTCAGCCTGGACCAGAGTGAAACCCTACCTCAAAAACCAAAATAATAATAATAATAAATAAAATAATAATAAATTTAAAAACAAAATTATAAAGATCCTTACTTTCTAATTCCTGAAGTAAAGACAACATGCATGAATATCTTCATAATTCAAGAGATCTTTCTGCGGGGCTTGGAATGTGGCTCAGTGGGTAGAGTACCTACTAGCATGCAGGAAGCCCTGAGTTTGATCCCCAGCACCATATAAGCTGAGTGTGGTGGTGCATGGCTGTAATGCCAGTACTTAGGAGGTAAAAACAGACGAATCTGAAGTTCAAGGGCACTCTCAGATATATAGAATTTAGGCCAGTGTGGCCTCCATGAGACCATGTTGAGAAAAATCAAGAAGGAGGGGAAAGAGAAGAGAGGGGTGGGCAGAGGTCTGTTTAAAAATGACTTCTCAGACTGGAGGGATGGCTTAGCAGTCAAGGCGCTTGCCTGCAAAGTTAAAGGACCCAGGTTTGCTCCCCAGGACCCATGTAAGCCAGATGCACATAGTAGTGCATGCTTTTGGAGTTTGTTTGTAGCGGCTGAAGGCCCTGGTGCACCCATTCTCCGCCCCCCACCCTCTCAAATAAATAAAAATAGCTGGGCATGGTGGCACATGCCTTTAATCCCAGCACTCGGGAAGCAGAGGTAGGAGGATCAACGTGAGTTCGAGGCTACCCTGAGACTACATAGTGAATTCCAGGTCAGCCTGAGCTAGAGTGAGACCCTACCTCGAAAAACCAAAATAAATAAATTAATTAATTAAAAGTTTTAAAAATGACTTCTCTTAGCCTGGTGTGGTAGCTCATTCCTGTAATTCCAGCATTCAGAGGAGGAAAGAGATCCAAAGATAATAAAATTATGTAGTTTCTCAGAGATAACTTGTTTCAATGACCACACCCTGAGGAACATGGCTGAAGAAATCCTCCACATCAGTAGAACTTTACTGAAACAAAATAGACACTAGAATCTAGTTAGTCCTGTTCCATTTCCCTTAACTCACAATGCCAACTCCAGGGACTGGGGAGATTGCTCAGTAGGTAAAAAGGTTTTCCATGCAAACATAAGACCAGAGTGCAGATTCCTAGAACCTGCTTCAAGCAGAATGTAAGTAGCACATGCATCCGTAACCCCAACACGTTATGGCACGGAAGGCAGAATCAGGAAAACACTGAAGTTTAAAGGCTAGTATGGCACTGACAGCGGCAAAAAAAAAAAAAAGAACAAGGTATAAGGAAAGAACTGACACCCTAGGATTTAGGATTGTCCACCCACTTCTAAATGTACACTGTAGCAAACACACACAAGTAGGAAAAAAAAAGATTGACAGTTTTAAGTACTAATTTTCACTTTTGTTTTTTGAAGTAGGATCTCACTCTAGCCCAAGCTGACATGGAATTTGCTATGTAGTCTCAGGATGGCCTTAAACTCACAGTGCTGGGATTAAAGTTATGCACCACTATGCCTGGCTAAGTATCAAATTTTTCAAGGGGTCAGAGAGATGGATCAGCAATTAAAGGTGCTTGTTTGCAAAGCCTGACAGCCTGAGTATGATTCTGTAGTACCTACATAAAGCCAGATGAACAATGTGGCACATACATCTGGAATGTGTTTGTAGTTGCAAGAGGCCTTGGCACACACATTCTCTCTTCTTTCCCTCTCTCTTTTCCCTTGAAAATAAATAAACCAAAAATAAAAATAATAATAATAATAATGCAGTAAAATTTTCTTAAGCCTAACCTAGCCCCCCCAACACACCCACCAGCACACTTATTAAGCATAACTGAACCTATTAATAATGACTGCCACTAGGATAGTTTCAGGTAACAATTAAGGTACAAGCCAATTTGATTCTTAGTTAATGCTTCTGATAGCCAGTGTGGTGGTTTGATTCAGGTGTCCCCCATAAACTTAGGTGTTCTGAATGCTGGGTTCCCAGCTGATGGAGATTTGGGAATTAATGCCTCTTGGAGACAGTGTTTTGTTGGGGGCGGACTTATGGGTATTATAGCCAGTTTCCCCTTGCCAGTGTTTGGCACATTCTCCTGTTGCTTTTGTCTACCTGGTGTTGGCCAGGAGGTGATGTCTACCCTCTGCTCGTGCCATTGTTCTCCCCGCCATAGTGGAGCTTCCCTTCAAGTCTGTAAGCTAAAATAAACCTTTTTTCCCCCACAAGCTGCTTTTGGTCAAATGATTTCTGACAGCAGTGTGAACCTGACAGCAACACTCAACAATACATTTTTGAGTGAACAATGGGTTATTCAACAAAAATTCCTAGAAACAAGCAGGGCATGGCAGTGCATACCTTTAGTCCTAGCATTCGAGAGGCTGAGATAGGAGGATCTCCATGAGTTCAAGAACAACCTAGGGCTATAGAATGAGCTTCAGGTCAGCCTGGACTAGAGTGAGACCCTGCCTTGAACACCACCCTCCCACTGGCAAAAAAAAAGTACTCCTAGAAAAAAAACAAAAATGAAAATACAACTTACCAGAGACTCTGAGATACAGACAAGGCAGTCCTAAGAGGAAAGTTTGTAGCTATAATCATATCAAGAAATTAGACTGCAAATAAGTAACAGTCTAACCCAAGGCTCTAGAAAAACAAGAAGCTAAACCAGGCATGGTGGCACACAGCTTTAATCCCAGCACTGGGGAGGCAGAGGTAGGATTGCCATGAGTTCAAGGCCACCCTGAGCCTACATAGAAAATTACAGGTCAGCCTGAGCTAGAGAGAAAACCTACCTCGGGGAAAAAAAAAAAAAAAAAAGGGCTGAAGAGATGGCTTAGTGGTTAAGTGCTTGCCTAGGGAAGCCTAAGGACCCCAATTCAAGACTCTATTCCCCAGGACCCACATAAGCCAGATGCACAAAGGGGCACATGTGTCTGGAGTCTGTTTGCAGTGGCTGGAGGCCCTGGTGAGCCCATTCTTAATCTCTTTCTCTCTGCCTCTTTCTCTGTGTGTCACTCTCAAATAAATAAATTTTAAAAAAAGAAAAAGAAAAACCAATAAATAAATAAATAAAAACCAAAAAGCCAACCCCAAACTCAGCAGACAGCAAGAAATAATAACAACGAGAACAGAAATTAATGAAATAGAAACTAAAAGAATACACAGAATTAATCAATAAACAGCTAGTTATTGAGAAAGATTGATAAAACTCCTAGCCAAGCTAACAAAAAAGGGAGAAAATCCAAATGAACAGAATTAGAGACATATACAAAGAAGTTATTACAACAAGCCCCAATAAAATTCTAAACACCATGAGAGAATTCTTTGAAATTTTATACTCCAAAAAGCTGGAAAATCTGGAAGAAATGGACAAATTTCTAAACCCATACAACTTCCCAAAATTAAAATTTGAGGACATCAAAATTTTAATAGGCCCATTATAAGCATGCAACCAAACATGTAACAAAAAGGATACTCACACAAAAAAAGGAGATATAAAGGGAAGAGAAAGGAAGGGAGGAGGGTACTTAATAGGTTGGTACTGTATATATGTAAGTACAATGATTGAGATGGGGAGGTAATATGACGGAAAATGGAATTTCAAAGGGGAAAGTGCGGCAGGGGAGGGAGGGTATTACCATAGGGTATTTTTTTTTAATATTTTGTTCATTTTTTTATTTAGTTATTTGAGAGCGATAGACATAGAGAGAAAGAAGAGGGAGAGAGAGAGAATGGGCACGCCAGGGCTTCCAGCCACTGCAAACGAACTCCAGACGCGTGTGCCCCCTTGTGCATCTGGCTAACGTGGGACCTGGGGAACCGAGCCTTGAACCGGGGTCCTTAGGCTTCACAGGCAAGCGCTTAACCGCTAAGCCATCTCTCCAGCCCCCCATAGGGTATTTTTTATAATCATGGAAAATGTTAATAAAAATTGTGAAAATAAAAGAAAAAGAAAAAAAAGATGTGTAAAAGTGAACAGGTTGAGTAAATTATTCAGATAGTGAAATATTTAGTTTTTAATTGTATTTGTGAGACAATTTGTAGTGACAATAAATGCTAAGTATAATGGAAGGGACTAGCAAAATGTTTATAGATTATCTCAAGAAAAATACAATGAAAAGAGAATAAGGAACTATCCCAAATGCAGAAGTGACATGAAACCTTGAGTGATTTTCTTTTTCATCTTACTTGATATTTAGAAATTAGAAGAAATCTCTGTGTGTACATTTGTGAATGCAGGTGCACACAGCCATGGTGTGGTCAGAGGATAACCTTGGATGTGATAGCCTTGCCTTCCATCTTGTTTAAGTTAGGGTCCCTCACAGTTCATTACTGTGTAAGACAGGCTTTCCCATGAGCTTCCAGAGACACTAGAGTCTCCGGCTCCTATTTCACCATATGAATGTTAGGATTACAGACACACATTGCTGTGGCTGGGTTTATGTAGGGTCCAAGTATCCAAACTCAGGTCCTCATGCTTGCTCAGTAAGTGCTTTCACTGCTGTGTGAATACTTTTAATGAAAAAGAAAACTAAAGAAAGCACCTTGGAGAGGGACAGGAGGCAATGGTGGCTGTCACCTGTCACCCAGGCTGTGAAAGTTAGTTCTGCAAAGCTACAGGCCTGGGTCTTGGCTGGGCAGGCAAATGATATGGGGAAGAGGAACAGTGTGGGTAAAGAGCTGAGTTAACACTTAGCTTAGGCTCAATCTGCAGGTTCATCTATCTTGTCTGCTCTCAGTAGTCCACGTGGATGCTTTTCCTGCATGGCCAGTGCCAGATACATTTTCTGAACCTGAGTCAAGCACAGCTATTATTTCTTGAGCCCTATCATATGCCAAGCAGTGTCCCAGGGTATGACCCACCACTTTCATGGCATCCACATCCTCACTAGAGAAAGGACACAAGAAAAGAAGCCTGTGCTGTGAAGAAAGCAGACTAGCATGATGGCAAGAAAAGAAGAGGGCTTGGGCCAAAAGGCTGGTCAGAAATGGCCTTTCCTGTAAATTGATCTTAAGACCAGCAGCCATGGGGAGTCCTGCTTGAAACGCAATCCACACCCTAGGGTATATATATCAAAAGCTCTACTCTGGCAGATAGAGGATGAGAAGAGCAGCAGCAGGCTTGAACGCCCCTGTGGTGGTTTGAGTCAGGTGTCCCCCATCAGCTGAGGTGTTCTGAATGCTAGGTTCCCAGCAGATGGAGATTTTGGGAATTAACGCCTCCTGGAGGCAGTGTATTGTTGGGGGCGGGCTTATGGGTATCATAGCCAGTCTCCCCCTTTCCAATGTTTGGCATACTATCCTGTTCCTGTTGTCCACTTGATGTTGGCCAGGAGATGATGTTCTCCCTGTGCTCATGCCATCGTTTTCCCCTACCATCACAGAACTTCCCCTTGAGTCTACAAGCCAAAATAAACCCTTTTTCCCCACACACAAAAAAAAAAAAAATCCCAAGACCAGTCAGACTCACAGCAGAATTCTAACAATTTCTTTTTACTTTTTATTTATTTTTATTTATTTATTTGAGAGCAACAGACAGAGAGAGAAAGAGGCAGAGTGAGTGAGTGAGAATGGGCACACCAGGGCCTCCAGCCACTGCAAATGAATTCCAGATGCATCTACTACCTTGTGCATCTACCTTACATGGGTAACGGG
Source organism: Jaculus jaculus (assembly GCF_020740685.1). Taxonomy (NCBI): domain Eukaryota; kingdom Metazoa; phylum Chordata; class Mammalia; order Rodentia; family Dipodidae; genus Jaculus; species Jaculus jaculus. Next base: position 144,438,818 of record NC_059103.1, read on the forward strand.
GAGTCAAGCCTCAAACTGGGGTCCTTAGGCTTCATAAACAAGTACTTAACCACTAAGCTCTCTCTCCAGCACACTAGCAAACTTTTAAAGATGACCTAATCCCAACTCTTCCCAAATTGTTACACAATATAAAAAGAGAAGACGGCTTTCAAATTCATTCTATGAAGCCAGAACTACCCTGATCCCTAAACAAGAAAAAGGCACAACTAAAAATAAATAAATAAATAAAACTACAGACCAATTTCCCTATGAACATAGATACAAAAATTCTCACCAAAATTCTGGCAAATGAATCAAAGAACGCATCAAGAAGCCTGTCCATCATGAGCAAGTGGGAATCACACCAGGAATGCAAAGTTGGTTCAACATACATAAATCAGTCAGGCATGGGGCCATGTGGCTTTAATCCCAGCACTTGGGAGGCAGAAGTAGAAGGATCACTGTAAATTTGAGGCCAGCCTGAGACTACAGAGTAGATTCTATACCAGCCTGGGCTAAAGCAAGACCTTACTTTAAAAAATAAATAAATAAATTATATTTATGTATGTGTATGTATGTATATATGTGTGCATGTATGTGTGTGTATATATATATACACATACATATATACATATACATATACATATACATATATATATATATTTATAAGGTAATACCATATAAACTTAGGAAAGAAATCATATGATCATCAATTGATGTCAAGAAGGTCTTCAACAAAGTTCAATATGCCTTCATTGTGAAAGTTCTAGAAAACAATCAAGATAAAACATGGTATATCTACACAATGGAATTGTACACAGCAGTAAGAAAAAAAATGACACAATGAAATTTGAGGAAAAATGGTTGAACCTGGAACAGATCATTCTCAGTGAACTTACCCAATCACAGAAAAAAAATTGCCACATAGTCTCACTCATCTACAGCAACTAACCTGAATCTATCCAAGATACCTTACATACCCAGCAAGCATCTTGAGGACTAGACAATAGGAGGGGAAGGAAAGGGAGGGGGTGGGAAACATAAATCTAGACCCAAATGGCAATGGTACCATAAAATTCTACATCCTAAAAGGGAGACCAAATGGTCGAACCTTCACCAGGCCCTTAGAGGGAACACCTGAGCCACAAGACACTGGAGAGGGTGATGAAGACTGACAATCTTCTATAGATTCCCTCCTTCCCTCCCTCCCTCCCTCCCTTCCTCCCTCCCTCCCTCCCTCTCTCTCTCTCTCACTCTTTCATATTAGTTATTTTTTTCTTCCTTTTCTTAGTGGGCACTGACCTGTAACTCCCAGTACCAGCATGTGGCTATCATCCACAATGAGCTTTTGATCAGAGAAACCTACAAGTTTTCCTAAAAGAAAGACAGATTTCTGTCAGAGTAATTGATGACCCACCAAAGGTTAGTGGTAAGATCCTACTGCTGAAAACACCTTATGTGGTTGACATGTAAAATGGAATAGCATGGCTGGAATCTGGAAGAGAGTCCCCAGACAGTCAGCATGTCTAGTGCCAGAAGGTGCTACATGGGCGACTAGGGGAAAATGACCAATATCTGTCCAACCACCTCATGGTCTAACCTACTTAGCAGCAAATAAACGATCATGATGCTTAAACAAGTGCAGTAGTGACACACAGCCATGGTGGGAAACCAACTGCTCTTAATTTGGCTAACTGATCTCCTCAGTGGAATGGGACCCATAGCTGGAGCTGGGAAACAAGTCAGAAACATATCCGAACATAAGCCCGCTCTCCATCATCAAACTACCACCAATCGTGGGCTACAAGAGGGCCTACACCTATTCAATTCTCTATAAAAAAGTAAGGGTTATCTCATTTGTCTGGTGCTAACTTTACTCTCTGTTGGAGAATCTGCTTCTCTTTTTCAGATAGACGCAGATCCTAAGGAAAGGGCCACCCCATCATACCTCAAAAGGGCCCTGGCTGAAACTAAGAACAATTGGCAAAACAAGCAAGGGTGCTGTTTTCTTGGTGAACCAGGTACCAGCACAAGGGTGATGGAGATCAACACAGAGAACAACCAACTCCTACCAAATCAGATATCCAGAGACCCAGAGGCTCCCAACACCTCATCACTGAAGCAGACCCAAAATGAACCCAACATGGCCCAGGGAAATTTTGCAGAACAGGGGGTGGAAAGAATGTCAGAGCCACATGTTGGGTCATGATATGCAGAGACATTTATCCTCCCCATAACTGTGGGCTAACTCCAGAATGCATGACCCATATACCTCCACAAAGTGGGGCTAGAGGGAGGGGGTAGGTGGTACCAAATTGACTGTATTCGCTGAGTACAAAACTAATTAAAAAAAATTATAAATAAATAAAATTTAAAAATGAAAACAAAATGTAAAAATAATAAAGGCCCTATATAACAAACCCCCAGCCAATAGCCAACATTATATTAAATGATGAAAAACTAGACCATGCCCTCTGAAATTGGGATCAAACAAAGATGTTTTGTCATCACTTCTACTCAATAATATACTCAAAGTCCTGGATAAAGCAATAAGAAGACATAAAAGGAATAAAAATTGGCTGGGTGTAGTGATGTGTGTATTTAATACCAGGTAGGTGGATCACTTTGAGTTGGAGACTAGCCTAAGACTACTTACTGAATTCCAGGTCAGCCTGAGAGAGAGAGAGAGAGACCCTACCAAAGAAAGGGGAAAGGAAAGGAAAAAGGAAAAAAAAAATCAAACTATCTTTGTTTGCAGACATGATTCTATACTTAAAAGACCCAATAGGGGAGGTAGAGAAGTGGCTTAGCAGTTAAGGTGTTTGCCTGCCAAAGCCAGAGGAACCCTGTTCAATTCTCCAGGACCCACTGTAAGCCAGATGCACAAGAGGGCTCATGCATCTGGAGTTTGTTTGCAGTGGCTGGAGGCCCTGGCACACTATTTTCTCTGCCTCTTTCTCTCCCACAAATAAATAAATTAATATATTTTTAAAAAGACCCAATAGGTTAGAATGTTGCAGGCCTCATAACAGCTTGGTCTCCAAGCTTTGAGAGCTTTTGAGAGAACTCTTAAGAGCTTTGAGAAAAGCAACATGTTCTTCACGGTGTTCTCCTATGAAGAAAACGCAGAGTAGTTTATCTGTATGGCATGAAAAGAAGGGAGAACAAGATTGCAGCTCATTTATTATTTTTACTGGGCTTTATTTATTAAGTTTTAACTTATTTTCTTTAATAAAAAAGGACCCAATAGGATCTTAAAAAAAAACTAGAGTTAATACATATTCAGTAAAATTGCAGGATACAAAATCAACACACAAAACTCATGTGTATTAGAGAAGAAATCAAGGAAAACCTCATTCACAAAAGTCACAAAAAAACTTTAAATACCTATGAATAAAACTAACCAAAAACATGAATATGAAAAATGGAGAAGGAGCACACATGCCTTGGAGGTAGAGGTAGGACATTCACCATGAGCTCAAGACCAACCAGAGACTACAGAGTGGGTTCCAAATCGGCCCAGGCTACAATAACACCCTGTGGGGGGAGTACATGAAAGAGCTCTACAGTGAAAACTTGAAGACAATAAAAAACGGAACCAAAGACACCACGATGGAAAGACCTCCCATGCTCCTAGGCTGGCAGAATTAATGTTATTAAAATGGCTAAACAAATTACAAAAAACAATCAACAGATTCAATGCAATTCCTATCTAATGTTCCTCACAGAGGTCAAAACTTAATGCATCAGTTGAAGAAATGGCTTAGCAGTTAAGATGCTTGCCTGCGATGCCTAATGACCCAGGTTCAATACCCCAGTACCCAGATAAACCAGATGTACAAGGTGACACAAGCACCTGGAGTTCATTTGTAGTGGCTAGAGGCCCTAGCGCAATTGTGTTCCTTCTCTCTGTATCTTTTAGCTTATTTTATTTTTATTTATTCATTTGGGGGGGGGGGGAGAGGGAGAAAGAGGGGGAGAGAAAGAGAGAGAGAGAGAGAGAATGGGCTCGTCAGGACCTCCAGCCACTGAAAATGAAATCAAGGCACATGTGCCACCTTGTGCATCTGCCTTTACATGAATAGTGGGAAACAGAACTGGGGAACCTTAGGCTTTGTAGGAAAGTGCCTTAACTGCTGAGCCATCTCTCCAGAACCCCCAACCCTCTTTCTGATTCTAACAAGCTCTTTCAAATAAATATTTAAAAAAAAAAAAAAAAAAACAATTATCTGGGCTAGAGAGATGGCTTAGCGGTTAAACGCTTGCATGTGAAGCCTAAGGACCCCGGTTCGAGGCTCGGTTCCCCAAGTCCCACGTTAGCCAGATGCACAAGGGGGCGCACGCGTCTGGAGTTCGTTTGCAGAGGCTGGAAGCCCTGGCGTGCCCATTCTCTCTCTCCCCCTTTATCTGTCTTTCCCTCTGTGTCTGTCGCTCTCAAATAAATAAATAAATAAATAAATAAATAAATAAATAAATAAATAAATTTTAAAAAATTATCTGTTTTTAACGTCCCTACAGTCTTTTAATGGTTCCAAAAATGTCTCAAGTCTTCTTCTGAGTCTCAGATAACTCTTAACTATAAGCTCCTATAACACCAAAAAACAAATTAAGGGCTGAAGCAATGGCTCAGTGGTTAAGGTGTTTGCCTGCAAAGCTAAAGGACCCAGGTTCAATTCCCCAGGACCCACACCAGCCAGATGTACAAGGGGGCACACACGTCTGGAGTTGGTCTGCAGTGGCTGGAGGCCCTGGCATGCACATTCTTTCCCCCCTCCTTCTCTATCGAATAAATAAATACATTTAAAAAAAATTACAAGCCAGCTGTGGTGGCACACACCTTCAATCCCAGCACTCGGGAGGCAGAGGTAGGAGGATCATCATGAGTTTGAGGGCACCCTGAGACTACATAGTGAATTCATTCCAGGTCAGCTTGGGCCGCAGTGAGACCCTACCTCAAAAACACAAACAAACAAAAAAAAATTACATACATCCAAAACACATGAGCACAAGGTAAATCTTCCCAATCCAAAATAGAAAAATGGGAGGACACATAGCAAGGAATGATCAGATCAAAGCATGACCAAAATTTTCCAGCTCCATGTCTGGCATCTGAAACTCATGATGGGATGGATTATCAGGGCTTCAACAGCCTTGAATAGCTCCATCCCTCCAGCTATGCTAAACTAACTAGCTTCTCCTGTGAAAAGGATTCACCTCAAGCTGACTGCTTTTCTTGGTAGCTATCTTATGTTCCTGGAACATAATATCCTGAAGTCTCCATTACAACTTAGGATTCACCTTTACAGCTTCACCCAGTGGCCTCACACTGCTTAGCCCTGGCTACCCTCTAGAACAGCGGTGCAATGCCTCCGCACTCTTATATCTTTCCTTCTTTCAAGTTCTTCTGCAAGGTAGGGATGGAATGTGATACTTATGGAACATAGTTGTAGCAGTGATGGGGAACAGGGAATTCCTGCATTCTCCTTTCAGGCCTTTTCCTTTCAAAATAATTTACAAGGGCTGGAAAGACAAGGTACCGTAGGCCTGAGTTCAATTTCCCAGTACCCTGTAAGTGAAATGCAAAAAATGGAACAAGAGGCTCTACTTGGGTGACCCCCCCTACCACCACATATACATAGACAAGTGCAAATAATTTTTTAAAAAGGCTATTACATTCCTCCTACATTCAGCCTTCGGTAGTCTGGGTCTTGCCCTCTGGGTATCTTTCCTATGGTGTCAGTGCAGAACAGTTAGCTTGTCTTTAACTGTGATAACCTCTTTAAACAATTCCAACAGAAGAAGCCCGTGTAGTTTCTGTGCCCAAACTTGAAACCCTTTATATTTCTTTTTTTTTTTAATTTTTTTTGTTCATTTTTATTTAGTTAGTTAAGAGCAACAGTGAGAGAAAGAGGCAGATAGAGAGAATGGGCATGCCAGGGCCTCCAGCCACTGCAAACAAACTCCAGACGCGTGTGCCCCCTTGTGCATCTGGCTAACGTGGGTCCTGGGGAATCAAGCCTTGAACTGAGGTCCTTAGGCTTCACAGGCAAGCACTTAACCACTAAGCCATCTCTCCAGCCCACCTTTTATATTTCTTTCTGTGCCAAGCTGTATATATTTTTTGTTTTGGTTTTTATTGACAACTTCTGTAATTGTAAGCAATATTCCATGGTAATTTCCTCGCTCCCCCCCCCAACACACACATTCCCCTTTAAAACTCCACGCTCCTACCCCTCTGAATCAATCTCTCTCTTATTTTGATATCACCATCTTTTCCTCCTATTATGATGATCTTGGGTAGTGTCAGGCACTGTGAGGTCATGGATATCCAGGTCATTGCATCTGGAGGAGTACATTGTAAGGAATCCTACCCTTCCTTTGGCTCTTACATTCTTTCTGCCATCTCTTCCACAATGGACCCTGAGCCTTGGAAGGTGTGATAGAGATATTTCAGTGCTGAGCACTCCTCTGTCACTTCTTCTTAGCACTACGGTGCCTTCTGAGTCATCCCAAGGTCACTGCTATCTAAGGAGAGAAGCTTCTCTAACCAAAAGTGAGAGCAGCATTAATATATTGGCATGAACATTAAGAGAAGTGCTTACTGGGCAGTTTGGTGAGCACAGTATATACATTTAGCCAGACATCAGCAGACATTGAACACCTAGGGCTCATAACTACCCTTGTTGTAGGTTTTCAGCATCACAGAAGTATAATCTCCCACGGAGTATACCTCCAGTCAAAGTATAGGGTGGTTGGTTTCCCCCATAACATATGTGCCACTATTACACCCATTAGCTCATTTGGCCTAGTTGGCCAAATATGAAGCTTGCAATGTCCACCGTTGAGTATCTTCACTGGTGATTTTTCTATCTGTCCCACTGAATTGCATGCAGAACGGCTTCTTCCAGCTTTCTATCCGCTGGTATACATGGAGGAGGCTTTCAGCTCAGCTCTCCAGCAGGATTTCTCAGTGACCTTGCAGCCCAAGTATGTGGAGTCTTCAGCAATAGGGTCTTACCATCTACTCTTGGTGGGAAACCAAGGGCCTCGGCAATGGCTTGTAATATTTTGGGGGCATCAAGGACTTCCTTGGCCAACAACTCACTGAAGGTATCCCATCCCTAGCACTGAAAAATTTCTAACAACAATCTATGGCTCCTGAGTGTTCCATTATCCACAATGGTGGGTTTCCATATGACTTACTTACATCCGCTTAGATTTTGATTAGCCCTCCCTCCACCCTTCCTTTACTCAATCTCTTCCCCAACCTCACTTAGGCCTTTTCACCCCCATTAATCTGTTCTCTATACATACATACAATACCATCTTATTAAGTAGCCCCTCCCTCCCTTTCTATTCCCTTTATACCTCCTTTCTAGCTTACTGGTCTCTGCTACTGAGTTTCATTCCTACTCATATAGAAGTCCAATCATTTATAGCTAGGATCAACGTATGAGAGAGAACATGTGACATATGGCTTTCTGGGCCCGGAGTACCTCACTGTAGTAGTTTGATTCAGTTGTCCCCCATAAACTTAGGTATTCTGAATGCTAATCTCCCCAGCTGGTAGCAATTGGAAATTAAAGCCTCCTGTAGGCAGTGTGTTGTTGGGGGCATACTTGTGGGTATTATAGCCAGTTTTCCCTTGCCAGTGAGTGACACACTCCCCTGTTGCTATTGTCCACCTTATGTTGGCCAGTGGGTGATGTCCACCTTCTTCTCATGCCACTGTTTTCCCCTGCCATCGTGGAGCTTCCTCTCGAGTCTGTAAGCCAAAATACACTTTTTTCCCCACAAGCTGCTCTTGGTTGGGTGATTTCTACCATCAATGCAAACCTGACTGCAAGAGTAAAGTGGTACCAAGGAATGTAAATGCTGCTAGATACCACTGTGTGGCTTTGGCCTTTTGGAGCTGATTTTCAAGAGAAATGTAGAAAGATTTGAAACCCTGGCCTAAGAGATGCCTTGCAGTGCTATAAAGTACAGCTTGATGGACTATTCTGGTCAGAGTTGAAAGGCCTGAATGCAGTAAGAACTATAGACTGTGAGGTTTGGCTTATGAGGATGAGTAAGAGCTTTGCCTGATCTGGGCTAGAAGTTTGTGTGAGAAGCTTGCTGTTATGCCTGGGTCCTGAGAAGTTATGCAGGGTTGCTTTGCATAGAAATGAACTGGTGCGAGCAGAGGGATATGGCACAGAAAGAAAAATCTTTGGGTGATCTGCTGCCCGTTCGGCTGCAGATGAGAGATTACCATCTTTGAGATTGGGCCAGCTGACCTGCATTGGAGCAACAGGAAAAATGTAGACTCTTTTGAAGGGGTCTGAGTGCTCAAGGAGTGTCCTGTTCTCAAAGTCCATTTTATTCCCCCTGGATTAACAAATTGGCACCCTACCTGGTATCGTGGAGTATAAGAAATGCAGGAAAGAGAGGGCCATTGAGTTTGCAACAGAGTCTTATGTTTTGGAAATGGTCATGGACAGTATGAAGCATGTTTTGTTGGTTGCATGCATGGAGTCCCCCATGGGACCATGAGGATGAACCATGGATTGCAGTGGAGACCCAGTGGAGATGCCGGGACCACAAGATGGCTGCTAAAGAAAGCTGCTGGCCCCAATGAAGTTTCCCAGTACTGTGAGCAGCCAAGCTGGAGGGATAGAATTGGAATGCTAGAGACTTATTGCTGGTTAGAATTATTGAACTTGGAGATTTGTCACTGCCTAGAGTTGTTGGACTTGAAACTACATAGTCTGAAGTTTGCCCTGGTTATTTTAAATCTTGTCTTGGTACAATAGTTTGTTTGATATGAAGTCAGAGGTTTTCCTACCATCTACTTCTCACCAGCCAACAAGAAACTAAATCCAAAGAAATATGAAGGTGGCCGTGAATTAAATGACTTTATTAGCTATCTACAGCGAGAAGCTACAAACCCCCCTATTATTCAGGAAGAGAAACCCAAGAAGAAAAAGAAAGCACAGGAAGATCTCTAAAGCAGCAGCCAAACGCATCACTTTGTAAAAGGACTTTTAACAGCAGGATGGGGAAACATTGGAGATGAGGACTTTCTGGATATAATCTGAATCCTGTTAAATTTTCTCTAAACTGTTTCTAGCTGCACTGTTTATGGAAACGCCAGGACCAGTTTGTTTGTGGTTTGGGAGGAAATATTTGTGTTGGGGAAAATATTGTGGGGGTTGGGGGTTATTTTCTAATTTTTTTTTTGTACATTTGGAACAGTGACAATAAATAAGCCCCCTTTAAAAAAAATAGTTTGTTTGTTTTTTGTTTTGTTTTGGTTTGGTTTTTTTTTTTTTTCCTATGCCCAATGCCATCTTATGCAGTGTGAATGTTTATTCTGTGTCATTATGGGTTTTGGGGGGGATTTTTTGGTATTATGGCTCAGTTAAAAGACCTTGGACTATGGTGATGTTCAAACATCATTGGGATTCATAAAAACTATGGGGACTTTAAATAATTTTAGAAAATTATTTTTATTTATTTGAGAGTGACAGACAGGGAGAGAAAGAGGCAGATAGAGAATGAGCGCGCCAGAGCCTCCAGCCACTGTAAACAACCTCCAGATGCACGCGGTCCCTAGTGCATCTGGCTTACGTGGGTCATGGGGAAACAAGCCTCAAACCAGGGTCCTTAGGCTTCACAGGCAGGCACTTAACCACTAAGCCATCTCTCCAGCCCAACTATGGGAACTTTTAAAGTTGGACTGAACGTACTGTATTTTACATCATGTATTGTTATCAGTTTATGGGGGCAGAATACAGTAGTTTGATTCAGGTGTCCCCCATAAACTTAAGTATTCTGAATACTAGTTTCCCCAGAGGATAGCATTGGAAATTAAAGCCTCCTGGAGGCAGTATGTTGTTGGGGCAGGCTTGTGGGTGTTATAGCCAGTTTCCCTTTGCCAGTGATTGGCACACTCACCTGTTGCTATTGCCGACCTTATGTTGGCTCATGGGTGATGTCCACCCTCTCTGCTCATGCCATCATTTTCCCCTGCCATCATGGAACTTCCCCTTGAGCCTGTAAACCAAAATAAACCTCTTTTTCCCACAAGCTGCTCTTGGTTGGGTGATTTCTACCAGCAATGCAAACCTGACTGCAACACTCACTAAGTATAATACTTTCCAGATCCATCCATTTTCCTGAAATTTTCACAATTTTTTTTAAACTGCTGACTAGAACTCCATTGTGTAAATGTGCCACATCTTCGTTATCCACTCATCAGCGGAGGGACATCTAAGCTGCTTCCATTTCTCAGCTATTGTGAACAGAGTGGCAATAAACAAGGTTGAGCAAGGATCTCTAAGGTAGTGAGATGAGCCCTTAGAAAATATGACCAGGAGTGGTATAGCTGGATCATATAGTAGATCAAGTTTTGGCTACCTCAGGAACATCCACACTGATCTCCACAATGGCTGGACCAAATTGCATTCTCACCAACAGTGTAAAAGGGTTCCCTTTTTACCTGCATCCTTGCCAGCATTTATGGTCATTTGTTTTCATGATGGTAGCCAATTTGACAGGAGATGGAATCTCAATGTAGTTTTAATCTGCATTTCCCTGATGATTAGGGATATGGAACATTTTTTTATGCCATCTGTATTTCTTCTTTTGAGAACTTTCTGTTTAGTTCCATAGCCCATTTTTAATTGGATTGTCTGATTTCTTATTATTTGGTTTCTGAGTTCTTTGCACATCCTAGATATTAATCCTCTGTCAGATGATATCAGAAGATAGTTGGCAAAGATTTTCTCCCATTCTCTAGGCTGCCTCTTCCCTCTATTCACAGTATCCATTACTATACAAAAGCTTTGTAATTTCATGAGGTCCTAACAGTTTATCTGTGGTTTTATTTCCTGAGCAGTTGGGTTAACATCCGGAAAGTCTTTGCCAATACCAATTTGTTGAAGGGTCCCCCCCTCACACTTGGTTTTTTTTTTTTTTTTAGCAGTTTTAGAGTTTCAGGTTTGATATTAAGGTCTTTGACCCATTTGGATCAATTCTTAATTCTTGTGCATGGAGAGAGATAAGGATCTATTTCAATCCTTCTACAGATACATACCCAGTTTTCCCAGCACCATTTGCTAAAGAGGCTTTCTTTTCTCCAGTGAATACTTTTGGCATGGCATTTCTGTCAAATATAAGGTAGCCATAGCTACCCAGACTTACATCTGTGTCCTCTATTTTGTTCCACTGGTCAACCTGTCTGTTTTTGTGCCAGTACCATGCTGTTTTTGTTACTATGGCTCTGTAATATAGGTTAAAATCAGGTACGGTGATACTACCAGCCTTATTTTTGTTGCTCAAAATTGTTTTAGATCTTCAATCTTTTTGTGCTTCCAAATGAAATTTTGGATTTAAACGAATGGGTCAATGAAGAAGTCCAGAAGGAAATAAAAAAATTCAGAGTCAAATGATAATGAGAACACAACATACCAAAACTTTGGGACACAATAAAGGTACTCCTAAGAGGGAAATTTATAGCTTTAAGTGCTTTAAAGGTTGCAAGTAAATAACTTAATGAGAAATTATAAAGGTCGCAAGAAAAATAACTTAATGCTTCACCTGAAAGCCTTGGAAAAAGAACAACAAAGCAAACTGAAAATCAGCACAAAGGAAGAAATAATAAAGATTAGGGCAGAAATTAATTAAATAGAAAAAAAATCCAAGGAATCAATGAAGCAGAGTTGCTTCTTTGAAAGGATAAACAAGATGGTAAACCCTTAACAAATCTGACCAAAAGAAAGAGAAAAAGAAACACAAATTGATAAAATTAGAGATGAAAAAGGAACCATTACAACAAATACCAGAGAAATAAAAAAAAAAAAATCATAGGGACTTACTATGAGAACATATACTCCACTAAGTGTGAACATCTGAAAGAAATGGATGATTTCCTTGATTTATATGACCTACCTAAATTAAATCAAGATGAGATTAATCACTTAGATAGATCTATAACAAGTATAGAGATCCATGCAGTTATCAAAAATCTCCCAACTAAAAAAAATTCCAGGCACAGACAGATTCACTGGTGAATTTTACCAGACCTTTATGGAAGAACTAGCACCAATGCTTCTTAAACTTTTCCATAAAATAGAAAAAGGAATCCTTCTACAAAGCCAGCATCAACCTGATATCAAAACTAGACAAAGACAGAAAAAAGAAAATTACAGATCAATCCCCCTCAAGAACATAGATGCAAAATTCTCAACAAAATATTGGCATCGTAATATAATACTATATCAGAAAGATCATTCACCCCAACCAATCCCAGAGATGCAGGAATGGTTCAACATATGCAAGTCGGTAAATGTAATACATTATATAAATGGACTAAAGGAGAAAAATCACATGATCATCTCATTAGATACAGAAAAAGCATTCAACAAAATCCAACAACCCTTCATAATAAAAGTCCTACAGAGACTGGGAATAGAAGGAACATATCTCAACATAATGAAGGCTATTTATAACAAACCAACAGCCAACATAAAACGTGAAACTTTCCCACTAAAATCTGGAACAAGACAAGGGTGTTCACTGTCTCCACTTTTATTTAATATAGTACTCAAAGTCTTAGCCATAGCAATAAGGCATGAGACACACATAAAAGGGATACAAATTGGAAAGGAAGAGATCAATTTCTTATTATGTGCAGATGACATGATTCTATACATACAGGACCCTAAAGACTCTACCAGCAAACTGTTAGAGCTGATAAACACCTACAGCCATGTAGCAGGATACAAAATAAACACACAGAAATCAGTAGTCTTCCTATATGTATGCTAACAACAAACACACAGAGGATGAAATCAGAGAATCACTGTCACTCACAATTGCATCAACAAAAAAATAAATAAAATCAAGTATCCTGGAATAAACCTAACCAAGGAAATGAAGGATCTCTACAACAAAAAACTTTAAAACACTCAAGGGAGAAACTGCAGAAGACAATAGGAAATGGAAAGACATCCCTTGTTCTTGCATTGGAAGAATCAATATTGCGAAAATGGCAATCTTACCAAAAGCAATCTATACATTTAATGTAATCCCCATCAAAATTCCAATGGCATTCTCCACGGAAATAGAAAAAACAATCTAAGCTGTATATTTTTTATATCTTCCTACTCTGTATTTTCTTCTTTCATTGTGGATTTCAATCAGGGCAGCAAAGACAATTCAATGAAAGATCTGGAGTTTGTAACATACCCAGTGGTTTTCTGTCTTGAGATTTCCTCTGCCAAACACTTTAGTTCATGGCTATATTGTTTGTTTGCTTGCTTGTTTTGAGACAAGACTTCTAGCCCAGGCTGACATGAAACTCACTCTGTGGTGCCAAGCTGGCCTCAAACTGATAATAATCCTACTTCTGCCTTCCCAGTGCTAGGATTAAAGGTATACACCTCCACGCCCAGCTCCCACTTCTTGGTACCATTTTCTGTATCAGTTGTCTGGACCCATTACTCTTTTATTTTATTTATTTTTTTTTTTTTAGTGTTTTGAGGCAGGGTCTCAGTCTAGCCCAGGCTGACCAGGAGTTTACTATGTAGTCTCAGGGCAGCCTTGAACTCATGGCAATCTTCCTACCTCAGCTTCCCAAGTGCTGGCTGGATTAAAGGAGTGTACCACCACACCTGGCTGCATTTTTTATTTTTTACTTAAAAAAAAAATTTCTTAGCAAGCAGAGAAAGAGAGAGAAAAGAGAGAGTCAGAGAGAAAATGGACACACCAGGGCCTCTGGCCACCACAATGAACTCCAGACACATGAGCCACCTTGTGCATCTGGCTTACATGGATACTAGGAAATCATACCTGGGTCCTTCCCAGGCAAGCACCTTAACCACTAAGCCATCTCTCCAGCCCCTCTATTTTTTTTTAACTATCTTTTTTTTTCAAATCTATTTGAGAGAGAGAGAATGGGCATGCCAGGGCCTTCAGCTGCTGCAAACAAACTCTGGGAACATGTGCCACCTTATGCATCTGGCTTATGTGGGTTCTGGGGAATCAGACCTAGGTCCCTTTGGCTTTGCAGGCAAGTGCCTTAACCACTAAGCCACCTCTTCAGCCTGATCCACTACTTTTACTTTTTTTTTTTTTGAGGCAAACCCAACAGACTTGCCCCCCCCCTTTTTGTGTAACAGCAAGAGAGAAAACTGGCGTGCCAGAGCCTCCAGCCACTGTAACTGAACACCAGACATGTGTGCCCCTTTGTGAACATGTGCAACTTTGTATATGCGTCACCTTGTGCATCTGGCTTACATGGGATCCAGAAGATTACACTTAAATGCCTTAAATCTCCTGAATGCAGATCCAAAGAGTTACATAACTGTGTATATATGATTTGCACACCTTAACTCCTTTATGGTAAATGAAGATGAGTTCTCAACTGAAGATATACATTAGAATTACCTAAATAGCTAAGATTAATTACAAAATGTGTGCCAAGATATTAACTCATAATCTGGGAATTAAAAAAGTTTTCCAAAAGAAAAAAAAAAGTTTTCTAGGTAATTTCAAATGATATCAAAGTTGAAGGCCACTGTTTTAAAAAACTCTGTGGGCCAACTTGAAAATAACCAGGGAATGGAACTGATCTATCAAAGAAATGAAAACAAAGAAGGGGCTGGGCTTTAAGATGCTTACTTACAATGCCTGTTGGCCCAGGGTTCAATTTCCTAGTATAAAGCCTACATAAAGCAGTATGCAAAAAAGTAGCACATGAAGGCCGGGTGTAGTAGCACACACCTTTAATCCCAGCACTCGGGAGGCAGAGGTAAGAGGATCTCTGTGAGTTCGAGGCCAACCTGAGACTATAGTGAATTCCAGGTCAGCCTGGGCTAGAGTGAGACCCTACATCAGGGGTGGGGGGGGTAGAGAAAGCAGCACATACCTCTAGTACAGCAACAGGCCCTGGCATACACACTCATATAAATTTTTCAAGATAGTCAGAGTGCATGGGCATACCAGAGTGTCAGACACATGTGCCACTTTGTGCATCTGACTCTATGTGGGTACTGAGGAACTGAACCCAAACCAGCATAACTAATAAGCCATCTCTCCAGCCCATGAATAATTTTTTTAAAGTAGAAAAAGAATCAAACAGAACTTGGATATAGTAACATTGTATTTTACCAGTTTTAATTTTGCTTCCACACTTTCAAATCAAAGATGGACTGAAACTTAAAATACAGTCTATCTGCATTATTCACAGTAGTTAAGATCTCAGCAAACACTGAATTAGTGAACCCTAAACTCACTGCTCCAGAAGAAATACAGGGTTAGATTCCTACAAGCTTCTAGTTATATTTCATCAGCCAGCTAGAAATAAACCTGATTTTGTATGTGTGTTTCTTTAAAGACTCCCCCTATTGGACTGATTATACAGCTTAGCAAAAGAGAGCTTGCCTAGCAGGCATAAGGTTCTAGGTTCAATCCTCAACACCCCAGAAAATTTTTTAAAAAGAACATTTACTATACATTAAACTCATTAACAAACTCACAACCAACTTCACTATAATTTATACCTGAATGAAGCTTATCTCATGCATGCACTTTCTGTCAGGCACATGACGGTTTTCATGTACTTAGGAACCCTAAGCAGAACTTCAGTAGTATGCTTGATGCCCATTTTAAACAGAAAAATCAAACCCCACAAAAAAATGTACACCCCACACCTCAAAAAGGACACTTACAGTATGAGCTAACAAGTCAGCAGAGCAGCCCTTTCAGAAGAGAACATAAGCAGAGAGCAACTTGTGTATCCTTACTGCTTTGCAAGCATGGAAGCAACCAAACAAGCACTTTCAGAAATGATTTTAGGATTACATAAATTTGAACCAGTAAATGAATTCAAGTACAAGATCTGTAATAATGAGGACAGGCAGTAGCAAATTCTATAAGGTTTCCACTAAGTAACATCAAGGGCAACACTGGCATCAATACACTCAACTATGTAATTTTCTCCATAATAATCTCATACTGGTCTTCCTAAGAATGTAACATTTTTTCTTAATTACATATATTTATTTATTTTTATTTACTTGAGAGAGAGAGAGAATGGGCATACCAGGACCTCTAGCCACCGCAAATGAACTCCAGACGCATGTGCCACCTAGTGCATCTGGCGTATGTGGGTCCTGGGGAATGGAACCTGCGTCCTTTGGCTTTGCAGGAAAATGCCTTAACCACTAACCCATACCCCCAGGACCGTATTTAAATTTTTGACATGAATTTTGGTATCCTGAGTTGCAATCCTAGAACCCTGTACCCATGCAGACACTAAGGGTCAGCTGTATTAGGTGTGTGTGTATACACATGTTCCTATATGTGCGTGTATGGAGGCCAGAGGTTGATATTGGGTGTCTCCCTTAGTTATCCTCCACGTTATTCTTTGAGACAGGGTCTCTCAATGAACCTAAAGATGACCAATACAGCTAGACCAGCTAGCCAATGAGCCTCAGGGATTCCCTGTTTCTGCATCCCAGCACTGGGATTACAAGTGTGCAACACCACATTCAGCATTTTGCAGATTCTGGGACTCCAAACTCATGCTGATTAAGCCCATTGAGCAACCTCCCCATAAAATCTTACAATTATATGGCACACAGTTCCCACAACCCTTCTCATCTAAATGAATAATCACTGAATGTTCCTAGATAGCCTGAGGATGGGACTGGCTAGCAAAGGATCCAACCAGTGCAATCAGAGGATTAGAAATTTCAGCCCTACCTACCCAACACCTGTGGAGGGGCAAAAGCAGAGGAACATAAAATGGAACATACCAATTTAACAAACCTCAAAATGCCAGGAGGGTCTAGGGATGTAGTTCAGTTGGTATATTGTCTGTCTACATTACACACAGCCCTGAGTTTGATCCCCAATACCACATAGATCAAGCATGGTGGCTGTATTGCTTACTTTATCCTTTGCTTGACAAAATACTTGACCAAAAGCAATTGAAGCAAGCAAAGGATTTAATTCAGCTTACAGCTCCATAGTGACAGGGAAAACATGGTGGCAGGAGCAAGATGTTGGCTTATCACATTGCAGTAAGACAGCAGAGGTAAACTGGAAGTGAGGCCAGACTTTAAAACCTCAAGTCCTGCCCCCAGCGACAGACTTCCTCCAGCAAGGCTCTACTTCCTGAAGGTTCAACAACCTTCTCAAACACCACCAACACCTGGGGACCAAGTGTTTAAACACATGAACCCATGGAGGAAACTTTACATTCAAACAAGAACAATGGCTCTAGCCTATAACTCTAGCACTCGGGCAAGAGAGGTATGAGGAACAGACGTTCAAGTTCACCGTAGCTGCACAGTGAGTTTGATGCCAGCCTAGGAATCATGAGACCTTGTCTCTGTCTCTCCCTCCCCTAAAAGAACTGGGTTTTCAGAGTTTCTGAAGAAAAAAAAAACACCCAGGGCTGGAGAGATTGCTCAATGGTTAAGGTGCTTGCCTGTAAAGGCTAATGACCTGAGTTCAATTCTTCAGTATTCACATAAAGCCAGATGCACAAAGTTCTGGAGTTCCTTTGCAGCAGTTAGGGGCTCTGGTACACTCATCTATATTCATTCATATTCTTTCTTTCTCTCTCTCTCTCCCTCCCTCTCTAACTCTCCCCCCCCCCTCCACTAGGCATGATGGCACACACCTTTAATCCCAGCACTTGGGAGGTAGAGGTAGGAGGATCACTGTGAATTCCACGCCAGCCAGAGACTACAAAGTGAATTCCAGGTCAGTATGAGCTAGAGAAAACCCTACTTCAAAAAAAAATCCACAGCCCGGTGTGGTGGTGCATGCCTTTAATCCCAGCACTCGGGAGGCAGAAGTAGGAGGATCACCGTGAGTTCGAGGCCACCCTGAGACTACATAGTGAATTCCAGGTCAGCCTGGGCTAGAGTGAGACCCTACCTCGAAAAAAAAAAAAAATTCACATACAGAGAGGATTGCTGGGGAACAGAATTCCTGTGTTCAGGACCTTAAGGAATCTCACTATAGTTTCAAACCATTCGTAACCTTTAAAATATCCTTTAATGTCAGATATAGTAGCTCATGTTTGTAATGCTAGCACTCGGCTGAGAAAGGAAAACTGCCACAAGATTCAGGCCAGTCTTGGCTATAGTGTGAGAACAGATTTTAAAAAATAAAATATGGTAGCCAGGCATGGTGGCACACGCCTTTAATCCCAGCACTCGGGAAGCAGAGGTAGGAGGATCGCAGTGAGTTAGAGGCCACCCTGAGACTCCATAGTGAATTCCAGGTCAGCCTGAGCTAGAGTGAGACCTTACCTCGAAAAAATAATAATAGTAATAATAAAATTAAAATAAACAAGGAACTGGGCATGATGACACATGCCTTTAATCCCAGCAATTGGAAGGCAGAAGTAGGAGGATCACTGAGTTCGAGGCTACCCTAAGACTACGTAAGTGAACACCAGGTCAGCCTGGACTAGAGTGAAACCCTACCTCAATAAATAATAATAATGATAAAATAAAATATGGGCTGGAGAGATGACTTAGTGAAGCCTAAGACCCAAGTTTGGTTCCCCAGTACCCACATAAGACAGATGCACAAGGTAGCATATGTGGCTGGAGTTCATTTACAGTAGCTAGAGACCCTGGCACACCAATTTTCATTCTCTCCTTTCTCTCTCTCAAATAAATTAATTAAATATTTTAAAAATAAAATAAGGGCTGGAGAGATGGCTTAGCAGTTAAGGCATTTCTCTGTAAACCCCAGGGACTCATGTTCGACTCTCCAGGTCCCACATAAGCCAGATGCACATGACACAAGCACGCAAAGCTGCATATGCACACATGGGTATAGTTTGACTGTAATTAATGGCTGGAGGCACTGATGTGACAATTTTCTCTCCCATAAAAAAAAAATTACAAGAAAGAAAAATAAAATAATCAACAAATGGGGGCTGGGGAGATAGCTCAGTGGTTAAAGGTGCTTGCTTGCAAAGCCCACGACCAAGATTCAATTCCTCAGTTTTCACATAAAGCAACAAAGTTGTGCATGCATCCGGAGTTCATTTGCAGTGGCAAAAGGCCCTACTGCATCCATACATATTCTTTCTCTTTTAAGTAATATTTTAAAAATATATATATGAAAAATAACCAAAACAAAAAACATTCTTCAGAATACATCAGCAATCAGTTAAGGTTAGGGGTTTGGGATCTTGGCAGCCAATAGAGCAATCATTATAGCAATCATGAAGGTGTTGGTAGATGTTGCAGTCAATTTCATGTGGCTGGGACAAACATCCAACCAGACACAGCTTATGGGAAAGGTTTATTTCAGGCTTACAAATTCCAGGGAAACACCATTAATGGCAGAAGAAGCTGACTCCCTTTCATAGATCTAAGCAGAGAGACATCAACAGCCAGCACCATTAACAAGCACAAATAGCCAGAGCTCAAACTGCTCTGAATACACCTAGTAAGAACGGACTCAGATCCACCCCAAACACACCTTAGGGTGGACTCTTAAGATCAGCCCTCAGTAACACCTTGTCTCCAGTAGGGTTCAGCCCACTGGAGACTCAATTCAAACCCAAGTCTATGGGGCCATATATTCAAGTTATCACAGTAGAGATTCTCCCAATCGTAGTCTAGTTGGAAAGCATTTGCGGATAACCAGGGACACTATGCTTATAACTGAAATCTGAGGTGGGAAACTGTCTTTGGGTACCTGTACTAACTCTGGTTAGTGTCTGCATTAAACGGAACAGGTTCCAGGTAATTGTGTGCTGAATAAAAGCAAGCAAGCATCTATTGTCAGAAGTGAGTATCAAGTACTGGTAAGAGTTACAGCATAGATGAATCTCAAAAACATTAAGGAGGGGACTGGAGAAATGCTTAGTGGTTAAGCACTTGCCTGTGAAGCCTAAGGATGCCGGTTCAAGGCTCGATTCCCCAGGACCAACGTTAGCCAGATGCACAAGGGGGCACACACGTCTGGAGTTCGTTTGCAGTGGCTAGCAGCCCTGGCCACACCCACTCTCCTCTCTCTCTCTCTCTCTCTCTCTCTTTGTGGTTCTCAAATAAATAAAAATAAACAAAAAAATTAAAAAAAAAAAAAACATTAAGGAGAGGCTGGAGAGATGGCTAATCAGTTAAAGGTGCTTGCCTGCAAAGCTAGATGGCCCCAGTTCCATCCCCCAGTACCCACTTAAAGCCAAATGCTCAAACTGGCACATGCACTTGGAGTTTGTTTGCAGTGGCAGGAGGCCCTGAAGCACCCATACTCATTCTCTCTCTGCCTCTTTCTCAAAGAAATTTTAAAAAGCCGGGCATGGTGGCACACACTTTTAATCCTAGCCCTTGGGAGGAAGAGGTAGGAGGATTGCTGGGAGTTCAAGGCCACCCTAAGACTACATAGTGAGTTCTAGGTCAGCCTGGGCTAGAGTGAGACCCTACCTCGAAAAAACAAAAAAAAGAAACAAAACAAAGAAACAAAAAAATATTAAAGTCAGAGTGTAGTTCTATTTACATGAAAGACAGATAGGTAAATCTTTAAGAAATTGAAAGGAGACTGGGGGTGGGGGGGAGAGGAAAGAATGGAGTGACTGCAGATAAGCTTTTTTCTGGCCGGACATGGTGGTGCATGTCTTTAAACCCAGCACGCACTCAAAAGGCAGAAGTAAGAGGATTACCATGAGTTCCAGATCACCCTGAGACTATAGCCTGGGCTACAGAACCTACTTCAAAAAAATAAAAAAGTTTTTTCTTAGGGTGATGAAAAATGAAAATGTTCTGCAGTGTTAATGGTGGTGAATATATTAGAAGCCTTCAAGATTTTATGATTCGAACTACATTAGTTAAACTTTTTTTTTTTTTTTTTTTTTGGCAGTGCTAGGAATAGAATCAAGCTTCATGTATGCAAGGCAATATCTATACCACTGAGCTACAACCCCAGCCCACACATTTCAATTTAAAGAAAAAAAAGTGTGCTTTTTACAATTGCTATAGAATCTAGCTCATAATTCTACTTGGCTAATTCTCAAATTCTGAAGTGGATTGGCAAAGAATGCACACTAATTGGAATCCATACTTCCGCCCTCCTTCCTGTGATGTAGAAATACAGAGACCTCATATGACACATTATCATAAAAGGAATCTGGTTTTTTTCCACTGATAACCAACACAGGGACCAGAAATCAAAAAGAAAAATAAAATTGGTAGCAGAGTTGAAAACTGGAGGCCTATGGCTGGAGATGGCTCTGCAGTTAAAGGCTCCTGCTTGCAAAGCCTGAGGGTCTGGGTTTGATTTCCCAGTACCCAGGTAAAAGCCAGATGCACAAAGTGGTGCACGTATCTTAAGTTTGTTTGCAGTAGAAAGAGGCCCTGGTACACCCTTTCTTTCTCTCTCTCAAATTAGTAAATACTTAAAAGATCATTAAAAAAAATCTGGAGACCTATAACATTTTAAGTTATAAATCACAAACAACTCTAAAAATATGTAAAAGAAATAATCTACAATTTCATGAAATATGACTGTTTTATCATCCCTATTTTGTGTTTAGAAGTAGGGGAAAGATTACACAGCTCTTAAGGGGTAAACTAGGATTGAAATCCACCTTTACCTGATCCCAGAGGATGAGCTTATTTATTCATTCAACATTTACTGAGGAAATAGTAAATTAATCAATTAATAATAAACCAACTGTGAAAGATTTAGACTTAAGAAAAATTCCTAGTCCTGGGGGGAGGGTTGGAGGTGGCATTATTTTATACTAGGTGGCAAAGGATGCCCTCACTGAAGAAATAACATCTAAACAAAGATCTGAGTGGGGGGAAGGGAGACCTCCAGATGGTGAAAGGACATTCCAAGTAAAAGAAACCAGGCCAAAGGCCTAAGCAGGAATAGCAAGGAGGCCAAGGCTCCCAGGGCATCTGAGAGACGTTAAAGCCCTGGTGCTGTTACCATTTGAATTAGGAAGCTGCAGTTGAGTTTGTAGGTGACATTTGCCCTTTACTGTAAGGTTTCTACAGGTAGAGAAAAGGCAATAAGGGTACAAAGGAAGAAACAGGAAAACCATTTATGCAGGGATTAATATAACATCCAGGAAGGGATGATGATGATTTAAATCAGGGAGTTCCAGGTCAGCCTACTACAACAGAGCGAGTTGCAGACCAGCCTGGACTAGTACTCTGGTATTCTAGACCCTGCCTTGGTGGTGGTGGGGGGAGGGAGGAATCAGGGAGTAATTCAGAAGAGGAACAAATAGTGGATTTCTAGATCTTTTGTAGGTAGAGTTGACATAATTGCTGATAGTTGACTATGGCGTAAGATAATTTCAAAGTTTCTAGATCAGCACATAGTAGGATAAAGTTCCACAAACCAACATGAAGAAAACAGGTTTGAGGAAGAGAATTCCAAAAAGCAGTATATACTTGGATGTAGTGACACATGCCTATAACCCCAGCACTTGGGAGGCTGAGCAGAAGAATCATAAAGCTGAAGCCAGGCTGGGAAACCTAAAAGTAGTTTTATGTATGTTTACTTCTGATAATCTATCTTAGCCACTATATATATGATGTTCATGTAATACAAGCTTTTTAAGTAGCAAACAGGACTTGATCTTTTGGTTCCCGATCCTGTATTATTTCTATTGAGATTTTATAAAGGCAACTTTATTTCTCAAAATAAAAACAATTCAAGGCCAGGCGTAGTGGTGCACGCCTTTAATCCCAGCACTTGGAAGGCAAAGGTATGAAGACTGCTGTGAGTTGGAGGTCATGAGGCCACCCTGTGACTATATAGTGAATTTCAGGTCAGCCTGAGCTACAGCAAGACCCTACCTTGGAAAAAAACAATTCGAAGTTCAGATACAAAGTGGCCTTGATATTCATGACCTCACAGTGGCTGATGCTACCTACACAAGGCTTACATAACAGGAGGGGAAAGAAAAAAAAAATGATGGCATGGAAAGAGAAGACAGTAGTTGGGAAGAAGGAATTAAGTGGAGGGCAGATTTGGAAGGCAAAAAAAGGGAAGTAATGGGAGGGGATGATGTTCATGGTATATTATCTATATTTATGGAAGTTGTCAATAAAAAGTTTAAAAATCAATTCAAGGCTGGAGAGATGGCTCAGCAGTTAGGGCACCTGCAAAGCCCAACAACCAGAGTTAGGTTCCCCAGGAACCATGTAGAGCTGGATGCACAAAGTGGCCCATGCACCCAGAGTTCATTTGCACAGGCTTAAGTTTGATCCCTGGAGAATCAATCTCAGGTCTTTGGCTTTGCAGGCAAGCACCTTAACCACTAAGCAATCTCTCCACAGTCTTTAATGCTATAAACACTACCACTGGAGCCCATACTTCCTCATTCTCTCTCTTATGTAAACAAATAAAAATATGGAGCTGAAGAGATGGTACAGTGGTTAAAGGCACTTGCTTGCAAAGCCTGACAGCCTGAGTTAAATATCCCAGTACCCACATAAAGCCAGATGCAAAGTGGTACATGCACCTGGAGTTCATTTGCAGTGGCATGAGGCACTGGCATGCCCATACAGTCACTCACTCTCAAACAAATAAAAATATTAAAAATACACAGATTTAAATATTTTATTTATTTCATTCTGGGGTCTCTTGCCACTGCAAACACACTCCAAATATATGCACCACTTTGTGCATCAGTACTGAGGATCCAAACCTGGGGCAGTAGCCTTTTGCAAGCAAGTACCTTTAACCACTGAGCCATTTCCCCAGCCCCAAAATTATTATTTTTTTTTTTTGAAAAGAATATAGCTGACTTGACCTGAGTCTGAGGGAGAAGGGCTGGGGTCTGAATCCCTGGGTCTTGACATCCTGATATCATATACGGTGGCTCTGGCTAACTCCTATGGACACCTCATCTCCAAGCTCAAAGGCTAGATAGAGATGGAAGCATGGAATAATGTCTTCTTGGCAGAGCACTGTAGTGCTGAACCTGCTGAAGGGAGCTTTTTGACCTACCTGGCTCAAGCTGACACGCCACTTTGAGCTCCAAGACCTGTCCTCAGACCCTTATATGCCTCTATGTATAAAGTGACAGCGAAAATGAAGGTGTAAAAAAAAAAAAAGAAAAGAAAAATCAAATAAAGTGACAGCGCCATCCCTGCCCTGGAACAACTGCAGGTCTTCCCAAGCGCCCTTCTCTCAATTGCATGTCTTATTGAAATTGTATCAAATTGTATCAAAAAACTCAACTGAAGGTGAACAAAAAGAGAATATAAAAATATTTGGAAAACATTGACGTTTTTGACCAACATATAAATCAATACAATATTTAAGAATATACAATACAAGATGAATTTTAAGTTATACCTTTGTAGGTATTCATCCATTACAAAACTGCTTAACAGATTTTCCTGAAGTAGGTTTCAATTAATGCAGAATTTGCTATTTATGAATGTTTCTTGAAGCATCAAAGTTATGGCCCAGGGGAAAAACTTAAAAAGTTAAAAACCTAGAGCTGGAGGGATGGCTTAGCTATTAAAGCACTTGTCTGCAACGCCAAAAGACCCAGGTTTGATTCCTCAGGAACCACATAAGCCAGATGCACAAGGTAGTGCGTGCGACTGGAGTTCATTTTCAGTGACTGAAGGCCCCAGTGCACCCATTCTCTACCCCCGCAAATAAATAAATAATTTTTTTAAAGTTAAAAATCTAAACACTTCTAAGACAAAAATAAGAGAGCTCAACAGCTTTAATCCCAGCACGCAGGAGGCAGAGGTAGGAGGACTGCCATTAGTTCGAGGCCACCCTGAGACTCCATAGTGAATTCCAGGTCAACCTGGGCTAGAGTGAGACCCTACCTGGAAAAGCCAAAATAAATAAATAAATAAATAAAATAAAATAAGAGAGCTCATAAGAAGTAGGTGATTAAACACAAAAGGAAAAATACAATACGTTGAGAGCGAAGGAGTGATTACCATAGATTGATGCTTGTGGTCACTTAGGTTTACTATTCACATAGAACTCCCTCAGTGGTAGCCACAGGCATCCCCTTTTCCCCTGGCCCATGCTCCAACAGCTCTGACCACCCTATTACTAAGGAATCCAATAAACCTTAGTTATCAGAATTCAAGTTCTCAATGCTCAATAAGCCTTAGCATCCAAGATGACAATTTTCTAACTTTTCATTATGCTAGAACCTTAATTATGACAATGACAAATAGGAATGTGGTATCTAATTGTTAAGGCATCATGACTTATGATAGGATTATGTAAGACCATCTTCTACCTGTACCAACCATTACTACCTACAACAAGCCAAAAGCAATGCACAGCTGTGAACAATCCCAAATAATTACTTCTAAATCACCTGAAAATAAGCACACATCCATACTCTCTTCAGTTATTGAATATCCTTCTATTTAGCCAAATCAAGTCAATAGTTTAACATCTAAGTCAGAGAGGATAAAAATTCAGAAAATTCAAAGAAGAATTCAACAATTTTGTCACTTAACAGTTGACAGGCATCAACTATTATGCACTAACTTCCTATGACCTTCCTATTAACATAATCATAAAGGTGTCAAATTAGAAAAAGAGCTAGGCGTGGCAGTGCACGTCTTTAAACAGCACTTAGGAGGCAGATGTAGGAGGAGGATCACTGTGAATTCGAGACCATCCTGAGACTACATAGTGAATTCCAGGTCAGCCTGGGCTAGAGCAAGACACTACCTCAAAAAACCAAAATAAATTTTATATATACATATATATATATATATATACATATATATACATATATATATATAACATAAAAAGACACCAGGTAAAATTTCTAATTTCTGCAGGGCATGGTGGTGCACCCCTTTAATCCCAGCACTTGGGAGGCAGAGGTTTGAGGTCACCCTGAGACTTCATAGTGAATTCCAGTTCAGCCTGGACTAAAGCGAGACATTACCTTGAAAAACGAAAATAAGGCAATTTTAAAATGACAACTTCTAGCTTAAAAGAAGTCTGAATAAAACAGCTAAATTCTAAAATTAGAAAACATATCAAGGCCAAACTGGTTAAGTATTTCAAAAGATAAAACAAGCTATAGAAAAGGAAATGAAAATATACAAACACACACACACAATGAAAAAAGAAACACAGCACAAAAAATATGGCTAAGCCGGGCAAGGTATCACAAGCCTTTAATCCCAGCACTCAGGAGGCAGAGGTAGGAGGATAACTGTGAGTTCTTGAGGCCACCCTGACACTCCATAGTGAATTCCAGGTCAGCCTGGGCTAGGGTGAGACCCTACCTTGGGGGGGGAAAAATAAATAAATAAATAAACACAATACTCAAATATTGCTTATTTTTCAAAATTATTTATAATCTCATAAAACATATAGAGCACTTTAATGAAATAATATTTTTGCAGTTTAAAGATGGAAAGTTTATAACAAATACTCAAGTCCCTAAAGTGCTAAAAGTATGTGACCTTTTCATTAAATGTTTTACGAGGGGCTGAGGAGATGGCTCAGTAGTTAAAGGGACTTGCTTACAAAGTTTGCCAGCCCAGAGTTTGGTTCCCCAGTACCCATGTAAAGCTAGATACACATAAATATTTTAAGATTTCTTGAATTACCAAACTAAATGTAGATTTCTTTAATGGAGCCTAACACCTGGCCAATTTTAAGTATCACCATGAACATACCATTCATGTGATAATTTCTTTTTTGTTGTTGTATTGGTATTTTGTGTGTGTGTGTGTGTGTGTGTGTAGGAGAGGGAGGGAGGGAGGGAGGGTTTCACTCTAGCCAAGCCTGACCTGGAACTCACTCTGTATTCCCAGGCTGGCCTCAAACTCAAAAAGATCCTCTATCTCTGACTCCTGAGTGCTGGGATTAAAGGTATGTGCCACCTTGCCTGGAAATACTGAGTTCTTAAAATATTACTGTGATAGTATTTCGTGATTTGTGACTTTGTTTTAGGAAGAACTAAAAGAAAGAAAAAAAGAATAAGACAAAGAAAAAGAAAGTGTCACAAGTAATCAGGTCCCATTCTACATTTGTAGTTGAATAGTATGGCATGTTTTTTAAAATACAGTGTCTCTCCCAGCTAAGTAACCTCTTCTACAGCAACAATACCCTGGTGTGGTAAGATGAGGAAATGTACTAAAAGCTTCTTAAATACAAGGCTATAAAGTTGGAGCAACATTTTGTGTAACAGCACACTTTTCCTAACTAAAATCCCCTATATTGATTTCCTAACCTTCTCTAATATAGTAACAAAATAAATACTACTTTTTTTTGTTTTGTTTTTTCGAAGTAGGGTCTCACTCTAGCCCAGGCTGGAGTTCACTATGTAGTCTCAGAGTGGCCTCGAACTCAGGGCATTCCTCCTACCTCTGCCTCCTGAGTGCTGAGATTAAAGGCGTGCTCCACTACACCCGGCACAAATAAATACTTTCTTCTTATCTGTAAATATTAAATGCAGAGGCAGAGATGGTGGGGTTTTGTTCACTGCTGTACCCCTAGCAACTCCCCAAATGCCTGGTATGATGGCTCTTTAAAAACATGTGCTGATAGATTGGGCATGGTGGCGCACGCCTTTAATCCCAACACTGAGGAGGCAGAGGCAGGTGGATCACCATGAGTTTGAGGCCACCCTGAGACTACATAGAGAACTCCAGGTCAGCCTGAGCTAAAGTGAGACCCTACCTCGAAAAACTAAAAGTAAGTGTGCGTGTGTGTGTGCGCGCGCGCACACACACGCGTGCGCACACACACACACACACACACACACGCTGATTTAATAAAACACATTTGTTCAAGTAGCTGTAGTTTTATGTGTAATTGAAGTCATTTGAAAAGAGCTAACTTCTGCTAAGACGGACAGACAGTAAACTTTGCACAAAGACACGGAAATAATCACATAGAAGTGTATCTACATTAAAATATCCTAATGACATTTCCAGAAAATGTAGCAGGTGTTTTCAAATACGAATAAAAGGTTATGGTTTAGTTTAACTTTAATTAAAACAGGAAGCATCGGGTTCCCACCCCCTCTAATCAGAAGTCATAAAGAGTGATGAGAATCTGCCGGAGTGCTTCTGCCACAGGAAAGTGCACTCCTGCATGAACAGGTAGTTTTCCCCCATTGTTTAAATCACCATGTAAAACTCAAGGTTACCAATATCTCTCGTTTTTTTTTTTTTTAAGTCTGAATTTTCCAAATACCTGAAGTGTATTCTAACCAACTAACATTGCTCTTATCATAGATAATCACAAGTGCTGTAGATTTTAATCTTAATTTTTAGGCTTAATGTTTTTATCTTAAGACATGGTATGGCCTTCAGCTGGTCATAACTAATAATGTTTTGATACAGATAAAAATATTCAAGCAGGGGCTGGAGAAATGGCTTAGTGGCTAAGGCACTTGCCTGCAAAGCCAAAGGACTCAAGTTCAATTCCCTAGGACCCACATAAGCCAGATGCACAAGGTGGTGCATGCATCTGGAGTTCATTGCAGTGGCTGGAAGCCCTGGCACACCCATTCATTATGTACCCACCCCCTCTCTCCCTGTCTCTCTCAAACAGTAAATAAATATATATTTTTTTAATATCAAGCAGGCGGGCGTGGTAGTGCACGCCTTTAATCCCAGCACTCGGGAGGCAGAGGTAGGAGGACCACCGTGGGTTCAAGGCCACCCTGAGACTACATAGTGAATTCCAGATCATCCTGGGCTAGAGTGAAACCCTACCTTGAAAAACCAAAAAAAAAAAAAAGAAAAAAGAAAAAAAAAATCTTCAAGAAGTTATATAGCCCATCTACTGTTCAACTGGTGTTCCACAGTTCCTTTTTGTGCCTCAAATGACGAAACTTCTCTAATGTCTCTAGGGAGATGAGTGTTAAGTATAACGTTTCCTGAAATTGTTCTTGTTTTTCCTTACAACATTTCGCGACATCTCTTCAAGTAGAAATGCTAAATGCAATTTTACTGTTCTACTGGAAAGGCCAAGAGGAGAAGAGACTGTAAAAAGAATTCTCTAAGGAAAATAGGTTGAAAGGGGATGGACAGTGTGTAGAAAAAAAAAAGAAAAAACAGTTGCATAAAGAGGAAGGTGCAGAAAAGGAGAAGGAAAAAAAAAAAAAACACTAGCACAGAAAAGAAATGGTGAAGACTTGCTTATTCTTGTAGAAACAAAAGCCAAAAATCCTTCTAAGAAAAAACGTGGTCTCTTTCTTAAGGGGATGTTATTAAAACTCTCCAAGGCATTCCATAAACAAGCTTAACAAGAGTTCTACTTTCTATTTCTACATGTTTTAATTCCGCTAGTCTTACCTGTGAATTAAACACTAACTATAGATAATGCTGTCAATCTCTACAAAACTACAATTGCGGTTGCCATCTTTGCCAAGGGAAAAAAAAAAAAAATCTCTTGGATTTGAGAGAGGAAAAAGAAGAGTAAGTTAAGTTGGAAAAACCAAGAAAACCACGCACAGCCAAGTCAGGTTGATGGGGACACAGGTTAACAAGCGTCTTCCACCCAACTAAGGTTGCACTGACGATCTGGAGGGGAAGGGCAACGAGCGGCGGCCTCACCAAGACCGCAAGGGTGGGGCATCGTCAGAAAGAAATTAGGAGGACGAGTTATCCCCGAGAGCTTTCCGGGGGGCTGGTGAGCAGGCTCGCGAGCCTGCACGCAGGGCGGCCAAGGATGCTGGGGACTCGGGCTGAGGGCAGCTTCGGGCGGGGCGACCGCGGCAGCCGGCTGCGGGGAGGGGACGCCAGCGAGCGCGAGGCTCCCCCGGGAGGGTCCCCACGGGCGCAGGACAGGCGACCGGAGCGACTGGGGCTCAGGGGCCGAGCGGGCTGGGGGCCGGCCGTGGGAGGCCCGGGAGGAGGCCGCTACGCGCGGTCCGCAGCAGCCGCCGGTCCTCTCGGGGAGCGCGTCCCGAGCTCCCCACGCGCAGTCCGGCTCCAGTCGCCCCGACCCCGGCGTCCGCAGGGAGCACAGCTGTTTCCGCGGGGCCGGGGACCGCGGAGGAAGGGACATCCCGGAGGAGAGCTGCCGGGGCAACGAGCGGCGGCCGTGCGCGTGGGGAGGACGCTCTGGAGACCACCCCGGCCGCGCCAGCGCCAAACTTCGCCCTTTCTTCCCCTCAGCCTTCTCCATCCCCCCAACTTCTCCGCCGGCGGCCGTCCGCCCGAGATCACCCCCTTCTTCTCGCCGCCGCTCAGCCCTCCCCGACGCCCCGGAGCTGGACGGGAGGCCGAGCCGCGGTGACCGCTCCCGAGCCCGCGCCGGCATACGGCAGCCCCGGACGCCAGCCCCGCGCGAGCGCCCGCACCCCCTCGGCGGCCCCCTACGCCCGCCCAGATGCAGCGACTCCGCTCACCTGCATTGACGCCATGATGAAACCATCCCCCCCAGGCCAGCGAGGCCAGAGACGCAGGGGGCGGAGCCGCCGTGCTCACGTCACGCCGCGGGCCCTCCCCCCACCACACACACATCCCCGGCGCGGGCGGGGGCGGGGCCTCCGATGGGAAGGCGAGGG
The DNA here is from genome assembly GCF_020740685.1 of Jaculus jaculus. Classification (NCBI taxonomy): domain Eukaryota; kingdom Metazoa; phylum Chordata; class Mammalia; order Rodentia; family Dipodidae; genus Jaculus; species Jaculus jaculus. The sequence goes on from NC_059103.1 coordinate 144,469,311, forward strand.
CGCCTCCGGATTGGCTGGTACGCAGGCCACGGGGAGGGGTGGGGCGCGGTTCAGGTCGCTGTGGGTACCCCAGCTCGCTGGCGGCCTTCCCCGCGAGCCTCCGGGGTCCCTGGGGGGAGGCGCTGCGTGGGTGCTGTCCCGACCACAGTTCGTGGTGGTTATGTTGGGGGTTTTGTATTTTTTTTTTGTTTTTGTTTTTGAGGTAGTGTTTCCCTCTAGCCCAGGCTGACCTGGAATTCACTGTGTAGTCTCAGGGCGGTCTTGAACTCACGGCGATTCTCCTACTAATGCCTCCTGAGTGCTGGGATTAAAGGCGTGCTCACGGCCTACAGTTCGTAGTTTTTGTAAGATCCTGCTGGTCAATGATGTCTCATTGTCTTTTTAGCCTAACTACTGAAATACGGTTGGCAAATTTTTCCTTTCGTGTGTCTTTTGCCCTCAAAAGCCTCTTTTCACGCCACTGAGTCCTATAAATAAAACTTCGCCTGGGACTGCTTTCCAGTCTTTGCAGACGTGGAAACCTACTAGTCCTGAATCGGCGGGGCATAGAGATTTTCTTGTGCAATGTGATAAGAATTAAGGGCAGAGCAACGCTCTGGCATTTTAAAGACAAGGGCGTTTGGATTTGTAGAGCTGAAACTTGCCAGAAAAGAAAGAATTAAGAAGTTTTTCTTTTGTTTGTGTGTGATCTCTAACTGCCTTACTCCAACCCCTCAGTTGTAAACTTTACATTTATTAACAGTTATTACAGTCTAAGTTTGGTTAGAGATTTGGCTGTAGCTGTGAGTTCTCAGTGTACTAGTGTCACATAACATACACTGCTATTACATCCACATTTCTCTTCAACCTAGTCCATGGGGGGAAGTTTTGTGGTCATCCGGCCTACTGATGGATTTGGGTAGAAAATGCTGAACATACAAAATTTATTCTAGGAATGTGCCAGTTCTGCCAACATTTGTTAGGAGCAACACTTTAAAAACTGTTCCAAAACAGAAGATGTCACTTGGTTAATGAAAATATGGAAGACAAAAGCTTACACCTTGTTTTATCTCTGAAAAGGATCAAGGAGGCTGACACTTTTAGTAAAAGATTTGTACTTTACCAAAGTGAAAGCTTACATCTTCCATTTTATTGACTTGGCTTCTTTTTTAGACATTTCTCCAAGATATAAATATAATGGCAATGTAGGATATCATTCTTCACACTTAAGATAGATCATGATGTTCTCTGGGAACATCCATAATGAAATGTGTTCAAAAAAGGAAAAAAGAACTTTAAAATATGCCAGTTATTCTGTGGCATAACGTTAAACACGGTGTATTCTCACTGCAGAGGAAGTTATTTTGGTATACTCTTCCCTCTCAGATTTCCACTCTAAGACTAGAAATGTGCTGGTTCCCCTTTTTATGCGAAATGCCTGTGACCTTGAATTTTGGATGACTTGGAAACCAACAGTGAGCCGAAAGCTATCAGGTGTCAATCCAGTTGTGCTATCAACATTACAACACAGAGTAAAAACCCACATATTCCCATGACATAGGAAAGGTTACAGAAAATGTTTTCAGAAATACTTCCTTTTGGAGATCTTTGACCCTATCATCTAAGAGAATTGCTTCAGAAGAGCAGGTTTTACCATTTAACTTTCACTTTGTTTAAAGGCTGTTTCTTCCTAAGGGTATAATTGACAACAGATGACCCCACAAACAAACCATTATGACATCACTCCAGCAAACAGCCTGCCAGGGTACTCAGAAGGAAGGAGAGTAGTTACAGGGACTTTGATATTGCTCACACTAGAACTAATATCCGGTATCTTAGGTTTCATGTGTTAAAAGGAACTTCACAGGTGGAAAAGTCATACCCTTCCTAGGATCTTCACCTAGCTTCATTCTTTCATTAATGTAAAATGGAGGGATAGGGTGTAACTGATTGGAAAAAATGTGTGTGTGTGTGTGTGTGTGTGTGTGTGTGTGTGTGATGCAGGAAGTCTTGTATTTGCCCCAGAACCAAAACAAAAAGCAAAATCTAGGGGCTGGAGATGTATCTTCATGGTAGAGTGCTTGCCTAGCAATACATTGAAGCCCTGGGTTCAATCCCCAGCCATGAAAAAAACAAATCATGGGCTGGAGAGATGGCTTAGCGGTTAAGTGGTTGCCTGTGAAGCCTAAAGACCCCAGTTTGAAGATGATTCCCTGGGTCCCATGCAAGCCAGATGCACAAGGTGGCACATGCATCTAGAGTTCTTTTGCAGTGGCTGGAGACCCTGGCATGCCCATTCTCTCTCTCTCGCTCTCGCTCTCAAATAAAAAGTTTTTTAAAAACCAAATCACACACACACACACACACACACACACACACACACACGTGTGTGTGTGTATATATATATTTTTTTTTTCAGGTGCTAGGTCTGACTTTCAGATGGTATAAGGATATATTACAGTCTTCATTGAGTTTAAAATATCCATATGGTGGTGATGGAGAAATGGTTTAGCAATTAAGGTGCTTGCCTGCAAAGCCAAAGGGCCCAGGTTCAGTTCGCAAGTATACACATAAGCCAGATGCACAAGATGGCACATGCATCTGGAGTTCATTTGTAGTGGCTAGAGGCCCTGGTGTGCTTATTCTTTCCCTCTCTCCCTCTTTCTCTCAAATAAAATTTCCAGCCAGGCATGGTGGTGTATACCTTTTAAGTCCAGCACTCTGGAGGCAGAGATAGTAAGATTGCCATGAGTTTGAGGCCACACTGAGACTACATAATGAGTTTCAGATCAGCCTGGACAAGAGCAAGACCCTACCTCAAAAAAAAAAAAAAAAAAAAAAAAAAAAGGTAGTATCATGTTTGCATGTTATTTACTGGCTATACTCACATATCATCTCTTTGCAAAATGGGGCTTATTGCCAAACAGATGAAGGTTAAAATGTCTGCCAATATTAAAAATGGAAGAGGAAGTAAACCTTCATAAATTCTATAGGAATTAACTTGATGTAGTCACAGTGGAATATGGTTCACAAATTAAAGTTACAGCATCTTTTTTTTTTTTTTTTTTTTTTGAGGTATCGCTCTAACTCAGGCTGACCTTGAATTCACTATGTAGTCTCAGGGTGGCCTCAAACTCACAGTGATTCTCCTACCTCTGCCTCCCTAGTGTTGGGATTAAAGGTGTGTGCCACCACGCCCGGAAAGTTACAGCATCTTTTTAAGAGAATTATTTGTAACAAAATATACTCAAAACGTGGGCTGGAGAGACAGCTTAGCAGTTAAGGCATTTGCCTGCAAAGCCAAAAGACCTCCGTTGGATTCCTCGGGACCCACGTAAGCCAGACACATGAGGGGCCTCATGAGTCTGGAGTTCATTTGCAGTGGCTGGAGGCCCTGGTGTACACATTCTCTCTCTCTCTTTCTCTTTCTCTCTCAAATAAATTAAGTTTAAAAATTTGTTTTAAAAATATTTTTTCTGCCAGGCATGGTGGTGCATGCCTATAAACCCCGCCTTTAGGAAACAGATATAGGAGGATCACTGTAAACTCTGTGAGTTTGAGGCCAGCCTTGTTGTACAGAGGGAGTTCCAGGTCAGCCTGGGCTAACAAAAAAAAGAAGAAGTAAAAGGAGGAGGAGGAGAAAGAAGAAGAGGAGGGAAAAAAAAGGGATACTTCTGAGACAATTGGAGACAAAAACATAGACTGGATATTGAGGAATTATTTTTATATAAGATTTGATAATGGAATTTTTTTTTTTTAATTTCCAGAGCAATTAGAAACCACTCTCAGGTTACCAGGAGAGGCAATTCTTCCTTGTCCCAGGAATTACTTCCATCTCCACCTCCTGGAGTTAAGAAAAAAAAGGCCAGAAGCTACACAAACTGTGTATACCTGCTGTCTTCCCTTCCAGAGAAAGGAAAAACCTGAGTCACTGAAAACTGTTTCCTGCTGGGTGTTTTGGTAGTAAAGAGAAGGACGTGTGCAACAAGTCCAGTAACACTGAAGGACCCACACAAAGACTACTGGGCAGTTGCTGTGAGATTTATAATGCAATGTAGTTTGTAGACATTGTTTTCCCTAGTAATTCACAGCCTGGACAGTAAGAAGAAGTTTGGTGAGGATTCGTTTGTTGGCCTATGAAGAGGCAGAGTGGCTTCAGAACTGTTTGCCTCATATAACATTCCGGTACTATGTCATTAGACCTATAATGGTTGTGTCTAAACATGTACAGACTTTTTTGCTTGTCATTCTTCCCTAAATAATACAACTATTTACATGGATTTTACATTGTATTGGGCACTATGAATTATTTATTTACTTATTTGCAAGCAGAGAGAGAGAAAATGGGCCTGCCAGGGCCTCTAGCCACTGCAAACTCCAGATGCATGCACCACTTTGTGCATCTGGCTTTACATGGGTACTGGGGAACCAAACCTAGTTCATTAGGCTTTGCAGGTAGTGCTTTAACCGCTGATCCATCTTTCCAGCCCCCTGTGTTGGGTATCATAAGTAAGGGACATGGACTGAAGAGATGGCTTAGTGGTTAAGCCACTTGCCTGAAAAGCCAAAGGATGCAAATTCAACTCCCTAGGGCCCACATAAGCCAGATGCACAAGATGGTGCATGTGTCTGTAGTTCATTGCAGTGGCTTGAGGCCCTGACACACCCATTCTCTCTTTCTCTCTCTCCATCTCTTTCTCAAATAAATAAAAATTAAATATATAAGATAAATAAGAGACTTTTAAAGATAACTTTTATTAGCAATGTTCATACATGTACATAGTTTTGGGGGGTTTCTTTTTGAAGTAGAGTCTCACTCAAGCCCAGGCTAACCTGAAACTCAATCTGTAGTCCCAGAGTGGCCTCCAATTCATGGTGATCCCCTCTACCTTAGCCTCCTGAGATCTGGAATTAAAGGCATGTGTGGGGCTGGAGAGATAGCTTAGTGGTTAAGGCACTTGCCTGTGAAACCTAAGAATGAATGTCTGAATCTCCAGGTCCCACATTGCCAGACACAAAGTGATGCAAGTGTGCATGTTATGCATGTGTACAAGGGGATGAACGTGTCTGGAGTTCATTCATAGTGGCTGAAAAGCCCTGGTGCATCCATCTTCTCTCTCCCTCTTTCTCGCTCTCAAAATATAAATAAATGAATAAATAGATAAAAAATAAATAAAGGCATGTGCCACCATGCCTGGCTCATAAAGTATTTTGATCATAATCCACTCCCATTACAGTGTTTTGTCCCCCTTCCCTTTACCCCTTCCACTGAACTGTTTCTTTTTCCAGCTTCAAGATATGTTTTACAGTAAGTGAGAAGATATGTGTGGGTTATATGTAAATGAATTTGATATTTGCAAGGCACTACTGGAAGCACCCTGCACCCCCCCACACACACACACATGGATACTAAGAGTCAACTGCAATGAGCGAGTCATGTTGACACATGAACTTATGGATTAGTGTTACCACAGTCAAAGTCAGACAGCTAGATATCATGTGCCTCCTGAAGATAGTACAATAGCAAATAAATAGGATGTGCCCTTTCCAAAAGAATCTAATCAAGATTTTATATGTAATAATTAGTATTTATAGGAAATAATGGTGAGAGAGTTGCATAATAGAGGAAATTACTAACCTTTATCATGAGGCTGCAAACAGAAAGTCAGATTATAGGAAATTCATCAAGATGAATGACTCAATTTCTTCCATAAATGTCATAGAAAGGAGAAAGATGGAAAGTGTCATAGATTAAAAGGAGCTTGAGAAAAATAGTAAATAAGTGCAGTGTTAACCTTATTTTGAACCTGATTCAATCACACCAATTATAAAATCATGTTTTTGAAACAACAGAAGAAATGTCAACACAGGCTGTATAGCTCTTAAGAAACAGATTTAAAAACCATTAGAGGGTTGTGGAGATGGCTTAGCAGTTAAAGGTGCTTGCTTGCAAAGCCTGGATTTGATTCCCCCAGTACCCATGTAAAACCAGATGCACAAAGTGGTGCATGTATCAAGTTTGTTTGTAGTGGCAGAAGAACCTGGATCACCCTTGTGTTTCCTCTCTCTCTCTTCTTCCTCTCTCAAATAAATAATTTCTTTTTTTAAGTTAGAGAACTCAGGCGTGGTGGCACATGCCTTTAATCCCAGCACTTGGGAGGCAGAATTAGGATTGCTGTGAGTTCAAGGCCACCCTGAAACTATATAGTGAATTCCAGGTCAGCCTGGGCTAGAGCGAGACTCTACCTAAAAAAAAAAATTTAAAAAAAAAAGAGGGCAGGAGAGATGGCTTAGCAGTAAAGGTGCTTGCCTGCGAAGCCAAAAGACCAAGATTTAATTCCCTAGGACCCACATAAGCCAGATGTACAAGGTGGCACATGCGTCTGGAGTTCATTTGCAGTGGCTCGAGGCCCTGGCATGCCCATTCTCTCTCTACCTGCCTCTTTCCCTCTCTCTCTCTCTCTCTCTCTCTCAAGTAAATAAATAGTAATAAAATATTTTTTAAAAAGAGGAAGTAATGGATCCAGGTGTGGTAGCACACACCTTTAATCCCAGCACTCAGGAGGCAGAGGTAGAAGGATCACCAAGAGTTTGAGGCCACCCTGAGACACATAGTGAATTCCAAGTCAGCCTGGGCTAGAGTGAAACTCTACCTCAAAAAAAATTTTTAATTAAAAAAAAAAAAGAGGAAGTAATGGATATGGAAGTCATAAGTATGTCATTGAACATGCAGACATAGTTGATGATTTCAAAAAAAAGGCACAATGAATTGAACAAACAAACAAACAAAACGACCAAACAATATGCAGCAAAATGAGAAATGCAGAAACTCCATAACTCATAGTAAGGCTATGTCCCAATAACCCCATTATAAGCTGGATATAGTTACTTTCTTGTCACTGTGACCAAATATCTGACAGGAAACAAGATAGAAAAAGAAGGAAAGAAACAAGGGAGGAGAGATTTATTTTGGTTCATGATTTGAGGAGATGCAAGTCCATCATGATGGAAAAGGCTTGATGGCTTCATGGTGGTGGCAGCATAAAGCAGCTGGTTACATGGGTTAGCAGTCAGGAGGCTGAAAGGAGTGGAACTGGAAACAGGGCTAGGCTATAATGCTCCCCCTGTCTCCAGTAACCCACCTCCTCCAGCTAGGCTCCTCTTCCTAAAGTTCCATCACCTCCCAAAAGAGCCCATGAGCCCATGAGGGCAATATCATAAATCAAAACTGCAATACCATATCTGATCTACTGAACATCATAGCTCAGTAGAATTGCACTGTACAGTTTGGGTTGTTTTCAACTGGTTGTGGTGGCTCATTGCCACTGCCCACATCACCATGAAAGTTCTGGACTAAATATCACCAGCTCAGGAAAAGTTGAAAACCCAAAATTTGAAATACAGTTTCTCTTGTATCGGGATGATTTGTGTGGTAGTGTGATTCGGGTGTCCCCCATAAACTCACGTGTTCTGAATCTTTGGTCCCCTGCTGATGCAATTCAGGAATTGGAGCCTCCTGTAGGAGGTGTGTTGTTGGGGCAGGCTTTATGGTGTTATAGTCAGCTTCCCCTTGCCAGCGTTGGGAGTTTCCCCTTCTGTCCATAAGCCAAAATAAATCCTTCCCTCCCATAAACTGCTTTCGGTTGGATGCTTTGTGCCAACAATGCAAAGGTAACTCCAACAACTTGTATTATCATAAAGCTGAAAATTTACATGAAACTATTGTAATTCAGAGACCACATGTATATACTTGGACTTTGTCCTGAGTTCCTAACTCAGAACTACTAAAGCTCTTGTAACTTCTGGAGAGGGTGGAGTTCTATCACTGTTGGCAGGCCTTTAGGTAGGTTTAAGATAGGGGCTGGTCTCTAAAAGGACAGAACTTGGAGTCAAATCTTGGCACTTTCAGGCCCTTTCCCACCTCTGGGGAAAGACAAGGAACTGGAGATTGAGTTAATGATTGTTCATAAGCCAGGCGTGGTGGCGCATGCCTTTAATTCCAGCACTGGGGAGGCAGAGGTAGGAGGATTGCCATGAGTTCGAGGCCACCCTGAGACTCCATAGTGAATTCCAGGTCAGCCTGGGCTAGAGTGAGACCCTACCTTGAAAAACCAAAAAAAAAAAAAAAAAAAAAAAAAAAGATTGATCGTTCCTATGTGATTAAAATGAATAAATAAGGATAAAGCCCTACGTGATGGAATTGGAAGAGCCTATGGGCTCATGAGTGAATTCACATGCTAGAATGCCACAGGACAAAACGATCCTTCTAGACTTTGCTTTACGTACCACTGCATCTGATTGTTCATCTGGATTCATTAAAATATATTTTATAATAAATGAGTAATCATGAGTAAAGCATGTACTGAGCTCTGTAAGCCATTCTAGAAAATTAAATATGAATGGAGGGTGGTCAAGGAAACTGAAGTGTGACTGGCCTTTGCAGTGTGAACAGTCCTGTGGGGCTGAGACTTTAACTGGTGGAGTCTGCATTAACTCAAGAGTAGTTAGTATCAGAATCATATGGGTGAACATGCAGTTGGTATTCAGAGAATAGAAAAACAGAATGCTGATGTCAGAAAATGCCCTTAAAGATCACATAAATTATATATAACAGTTGGACAGCTAACACTTACGTGAATGGGAGAAATACCAAAAATAGTTCCACTAAAACCAGAACAAGTAATTGCATTTCAGGAATTATCTTATTCATTCAGGGAATAAAAATTTTCTGGGCTGAAGAGATGGCTTAGTGGTTAAGGTGTGTGCCAGCAAAGCCAAAGGACCCAGGTTTAATTCCCCAGGACCCACGTAAGCCATACACACAAGATAGCATCTGCATGTGGAGTTCGTTTGCAGTGGTTGGAGGCCCTGGTGTACCCATGTCTTTCTCTCTTCCTCTCTCTCTGCCTCTTTATCTATAAATAAATTAAAATTAAAATTAAAAAATAGGAAAATGTAAAACTATTTGTAGATCATATGTTGTTATATATAATTACCAAAGATAATTCTAAGATAAGGCAGAATAAAATGATATAAAAAACTACAAAGGGGGCTGGGATGTAGTTTAATTGGTAGAATGCTTACCTAACATCCACACAGCCTTGGATAGGGCATGGTGGCACATACCTGTAATTTCAACACTCAAGAAGTTGATATAATGCACTCTTCCACACACAAAATGGCCTGAATACCCATGACCTCTCAGTGCCTGGCACTACCTGTACAAAACTATCATAACATGAGGAAAAGATGACATCAAAATAAAAGAAAGACTAATTGAGAAGGGGAGGGGATATGATGGAGAGTGGAGTTGTGAAGGGTAAAGTGTGTGGGGGGAATTACAATGGTTTATGGTCTGTAATTATGGAAGTTGTCAATAAAAAATACATTGTTCGGATGCTGGAGAGATGGCTTAGCGGCTAAGCGTTTGCCCATGAAGCCTAAGGACTCCGGTTTAAGGCTCGATTCCCCAGGACCCACGTTAGCCAGATGCACAAGGGGGCGCACGCGTCTGGAGTTCGTTTGCAGTGGCTGGAGGCCCTGGCGCACCCATTAAAAAAAAAAAAAAAAAACAATGTTCAACTCTAAAAAATAAAATAAAAAGAAGTGGAGATTGAGTTCAAGGCCAGTTTTGTTTTGTTGTTGTTTCTGTTTTTCAAGGTAGGGTTTCACTCTAGCCCAGGGTGACCTGGAATTCACTCTGTAGTCTTGGGCTGGCCTCGAACTCACTGGTGATCCTCCTACCTCTGCCTCATAAGTACTGGGACTAAAGGTGTGCACCACCACATCTGGCTAAGGCCATTCTTGTCTATGTGTGGAGTTCAAGGCCAGCCTGGGCTACATAAGACCCTGTCTCAAAAAAATAAAAGGGCAGACAATTTTTTAAAAAAGATATAATCCCATTATATGTACAAAAATAACTAGCAATGGGGTTGGAGAGATGACTTAGTGGTTAAGCACTTGCCTGTGAAGCCTAAGTATCTCAGTTCGAGGCTTGATTCCCCAGGACTTACAGTAAGCCAGATGCACAAGGTAGCACATGCATCTGGAGTTTGTTTGCAGTGGCTGGAGGCCCTAGTGAGCCCATTCTCTCTCCATCTATCTGCCTCTTTCTCTCTGCCTATCTGTCACTCTCAAATAAATAAATTAAAATAAAAAAATTAGAATAACTAGCAATGGTTTTAGAGTAAGTTAAAAATAAAATTCCTATATGATCATTTCACTTTGGGTTATGTAACAGGCCTTCTACATCTGTGGGGCCTGCATCTAAAGATTGAACCAATCATGTGTCAAAAATATTGGGAAAAATTTGTGCCTATACCTAAAATGTATAGATTTTTTTTCTGTCATTACTCACTAACCAATATAACAACTATTTGCATGTACATGGCATTGGTATTTGTGCATTGTAGAGAATTTAATGAGCACAGGAATATGATTCCATTTTTGTGCAGGGGTCTTGAGCATCTTTAGATTTTGGTATACGTGGAAAGTCCTGAAACCACTCCCCTCATATAATAAGGAGCAACTATTTTCCCCTTTCTTTGTCATTAGAGAAGTGGGGGAACTAAATGACGTCTCAAAGATTATATGCAAGTAAAAATGTGGTAGAGTTAATATTCAATTCTGTCTTTCTCCCTGAATCATACATCCCCTGGGCTATCCAGCTTCCAGGGTTCTCCTTAAAGACAGGAAGCATTTCTAAATTCTGTTGCCCAGTGTTTCATGATCTGACCCAGAAAATTCAGTTATAGAATTACATAGGAATATATAATTATACTCATGATCTCAAGCTACTTGTGGCACATGTTGAAGGTGATGTGCAAATAGAAGCAAGTAAGAGAGCTGAGACTGGGGAGATGAGCAGAGACATATGCACCTTGTATGGGGTGGGAAGAAAAATGCCTAGCAGTGATGTCTAGAAAGCTACAAATTACTTTTAAAAGTGTAAACTTGGGCTGGAGAGATGGCTTAGTGGTTAAGCGCTTGCCTGTGAAACCTAAGGACCCCGGTTCAAGGCTCGGTTCCCCAGGTCCCACGTTAGCCAGATGCACAAGGGGGCGCACGCGTCTGGAGTTCGTTTGCAGAGGCTGGAAGCCCTGGCACGCCCATTCTCTCTCTCCCTCTATCTATCTTTCTCTCTGTGTCTGTCGCTCTCAAATAAATAAATTTAAAAAAAAGTGTAAACTTGGCATACTTGGCATAGATGTTGTGATGCATCCCATCCTGCATATGAAGCAGGACAACATGAGAGGACTGAATTGGAAAAAGAAATAAATAAATGTGGAACAGGGGCTGCAGAAAAGGCTTGACTATGGAGCTAGCCTCATGGAGTGATCTGTCATCCATATAGTTTCCAGAGGGACATATGACTTTGGGCTGGGGACTATACTCATAAAGCCTGTTGTAGAGGTAGACACAATGGTTAGCATCTCTAGGCAGTGGTTACACAGTCATCAACAAGGGGGCACATTATTTTCATAAGATTTATACATCTGACTTTACATGGGTGCTGGGAATCTAGCCAGAGCTGAAGGTTTGTGATCAAGCACCTTTAACTAGTGAGCTATCTGTCCCTACCATTTTTACAAGATTTATTTGATCCAGACCTCATTAGATAATTAGTTTATTATTCTATGGAAACCTTTTTAGCTTCATGAAAAAGATTGTGTGTCTATCTGGGCTTGGTGATGCACTTGGGAGGCAGAGGTAGGAGGATTGTCATGAGTTCAAGGCCTGCCTGTGACTACATAGTGAATTATAAGTACCCTGGACTAGATGAGAACCTACCTCACAAAACAACAACAAAAAGATAATATGTTTGGGCCCTATTCAAAGATCTATTGATAAGGGAACAGAATTAGGAATTCGAAGCAAATGCAAAATCAGAGCTGAGCATGGATGCTCGTGCCTGTAATGAAAGCACTTGGAAGACAGAGGTAGTGAGAACTGGAATTCAAGGTCAATCTCATCTGCACAGCAAGTTTGCGGCCAGCCTGGGTATGTGAGATTCTGTCTCAAAACAAAAGAAGAAAAAAAAAAAAACCAACAAGGGCTGGAGTGATGACTCAGCAGTTAAGTGTGCTTCCCAGAGGCCTGAGGCTTCCTGAATTCAAATTTCCAGATCACATGTAAAATAATTGGGCGTGGCCATGCCCACCTGTAACCCCACTCTTGCTGGGGAGCTGAGACCCAAATATTATATTTGCCCAGCAAGCTCTGAAATTAATAAAAAGTGACTGAAAACAAGGCTAAAGAAGAGCAATGGAGCAGGACACCCAATGTTTCACTTCGGCCTCTGCAAGCAAGCCACCCCTCTGCAGGGGAGCACAGGGGGCACTGCAAGGGCACATGCACATGCCTACATCATAAGCACACCAAGCATACCACACTCGCCACATTGTGCACACACAAAAAGTAACAATAAAAGAAAAATAAATAGCCAGGCATGGTGGTGCATGCCTTTAATCCCAGCACTCGGGAGGCCAAGGTAGGAGTTTGAGGCTAGCCTGAGACTACATAGTGAATTCCAGTTTATCCTGGGCTAATCCAAACAAGACAAAACAAAATAAAAGGCCAGGCATGGTGGTGCATGACTCTAACCCCAGAAAAGGTAGGAGAACTACTGTAAGTTCAAGGCCACCCTGAGACTATGTAGTGAATTTCAGGTCAGCCTGGGCTAGAGTGAGACCCTACCTCAAAAAAACACAATAATAATAATAATAGTAGTAGTAGTAACAATAATAATAATAAAAATATCTAAACAAAGGCAGGACCAATCAAGTTCAGTGGTAGAACACTTGCCTAACATGTACAAAACCTTGAGCCCTATCACTAGCCATAATATATCCCAGACCCACAAGATATCAGATTAAAAGTAGCAAGATGGGAGAGCTGCGGAGATGGTTCAGTGGTTAAAGGCACTTGCTTGCAAAACCTAGTGACCTGAGTTCATTCTCCAGTATCCACATAAAGGCAGATGTACAAAGTGGTACACGCATCTGGAGTTCATTTCCAGTGGCAGGAGGCCCTGGCATGCCCATAGTCATAGTCACTCTTTCTTTCTATCGCATAAATAAATAAATAAATAAATAAATGTATGTTTAAATTATTTTATTTATTTATTTATTTTGAGAGAGAGGAGGAAGAGGCAGATAAAGACAGAGAATGGGCATGCCAGGGCCTCCACTGCCAACTAACTCCAGATGCATGCGCCACCTTGTGCATTTGGTTTATGTGGGTACTGGGAAATCAAACCTGGGTCCTTAGGCTTTGCAAGCAAGTGCCTTAACCATTAAGCCATCTCTCCAGCCCAATGAAGATTTTTTTTTTTTAGTTTTTTGAAGTAAGGTTTTACTCTAGTCCAGGCTGACCTGGAATTCACTAGGTCATTTCAGCTTGGCCTTGAACTCACATCAATCCTCCCACCTTTGCCTCCCAAGTTCTGGGATTAAAAGTGTTTGCCACCATGCCTGGCCAGAATTTTTTTTTTAATTAATTAATTTATTTATTTGAGAGCGACAGACACAGAGAGAAAATCAGATAGAGGGAGAGAGAGAGAATGGGCGCGCCAGGGCTTCCAGCCTCTGCAAATGAACTCCAGACGCGTGCGCCCCCTTGTGCATCTGGCTAACGTGGAACCTGGGGAACCGAGCCTCGAACCGGGGACCTTAGGCTTCACAGGCAAGCGCTTAACCGCTAAGCCATCTCTCCAGCCCCAGAATTTTTTTAAATATATATTTTATTTATGTATTTGAGAGGGAGAGAAAGAATGGGTGTGCCAGGGCATCCAGTCACTGCAAATGAATTCCAGACTCATGTGCCACCTTGTGCATCTGGCTAATATGAGTCCTGGGGAATCAAACCTGGGTCCTTTGGCTTTGCAGGCAAGTGTCTTAACGCTAAGTCATCTCTCCAGCCCCTAGAAATTTTTTTTTTTTTTTTTTTTTTTTTTTTTGGTTTTTTGAGGTAGGGTTTCACTCTGGTCCAGGCTGACCTGGAATTTACTCTGTTGTCTCAGGGTGGCCTTAAACTCATGGCAATCCTCCTACCTCTGCCTCCCGAGTGCTGGGATTAAAGGCGTGTGCCACCATGCCCAGCTTCAGAAATTTTTTTAAATAGCAAGATGTGCCAAGTTTAAGGCCACCCTGAGACAACAGAGTGAATTGTAGGTCAGCCTGGGCTACAGTGAAATCCTACCTCAAAAAACAGAAACAAAGAAAAAAGTAGCAAGATACACTCCACTCATCAGACAGTAATGGGAATGAGGTTTCTAAATAAGGTTTCATGATCCACCCAGAACTAGACCAGGGACTTGGCATGACCAAAGTTAGAGGCTACAGATTCTTGCACCTGCAGGTTCTATGATGTCATGTTACAAATACAGGCTGACATATGTGGCTTGGCTGGACTCTGATCTGGTGATGTACTCTGATGGCAGCAGCTTTGTTGTGGATGAATCAGGTATGCAGGGGCCGCTGTAATGGCTTTGAAAGAAACCCTGTGGGCTGAGGTCCTACCTCAGGGTACCTCAAGTCAGAAAGCTGAACTGATAGCACTGACCAAGGCTCTGATACTGGGAAAAGATAAGACAGTAAATATCAACCGAGACAGCCAGTTATGCCTTTGCCATGGCACACATACATGGGGCCATCTACTTGGAGTGAGGGCTATTAACAGCAGAAGGTAAAGACATTAAAAATAAAAGATGAAATTTGAACTTATTGGCTGCCATTTGGGCACCTGCTAAAGTAGCCATAATCCATTGTCTGGGTCATCAAAAAGGGGAGACCACAGAAGCAAGAAGGAATGGACTGGCAGACCTAGCAGCAAAGAGTGCTGCCTCTTACCATCTGCCAGATTGTCTGGTCACCCTCCCGGCTCCTACTCTTCCTGAGAGACCAACATACACGGAACAGGACCTACAGCTCCCCTCTCATCTGATACAGAAACAGACCCCACAAAGATGGTATCAACTGGAGAATGGGCAACTGTTGCTGCCCCAAACCCTAGGATGGAGGCTGGCTAAGCAACTACATGAAGGAACTCACTTAGGAAACAACAAGCTAATAAGGACAGAGTTTTTCTTCCCAGGTATGGACTCAATTATCAAGGACACCACCACCCGCTGTCAGTCCTGCCAACAGACAAATGCCTCCTCTGGTGAGGTGCTACCAATGGAGGTGAGAGATCAAGGGACAGAGCCGGGTAGATAATGGAAAGTTGATTTTACAGAGGTAAAGCCAGGTAAGTATGGATATAAATATTTACTTGTTTATGTGGATACCTTTTCAGGATGGGTGGAAGTTTTCCAAACCAAATCTGAGACAGCCCAAATAGTGACTAAGAAATTGTTAGGGAAGATAATTCCCTAATGTTTGCACCTCAGGATAAGATCAGATAATGGACCTCCTTTGTGTCAAAAATCACTTAGGAAGAAGCCATTCAATGGGAGAGATACCACCAGTGAAGATACTCACCAGTGGATACTGCAAGCCTTATAAATGGCCAGTCAGGCCAAATGAGCCAACGGGTGCAATAGTGGCATGTCTGTCATGGTGGAAATCAACTGCCCTACAATTGAACTGGAGGCCCGCTCCATGGGGGCGAACACATCCCTGATACTGAAAACTTAAAAAAGAGGTAGTCATGAGCTCTAGAGGTGTAACATCTGCAGATGTCTGGATAAATGTATATACTATACTTATCAAACTGCCCAGTAAGCACTTCTCTTAATATTTATACCCTTATATTAACACTACACTCACTTTGGGGAGAGAATCTTCTCTTTTCAGATGGCAGTGAGTTTGGGATGACTCAAAAGGTATAATAGTGCTGGAAAGAAGTGGCTGGAGTACTGAGTAACATCTCAATCACACCTCCCAAGGCTCAGGGTCTAATGCGGAAGAGGTGGTAGAAAGAATGTAAGAGCCAAAGGAAGGGTAGGACGCCTTACAACGTTCTCCCTCCAGACATAAAATGGCCTGGATATCCATGACCTCATAGTGACTGATACTACCTACACAAGACCATAAGAGGAGGAAAAGACCATGACATCAAAATAAAAGAGAGACTCATTGAGATGGGGAGGGGATATGAATGGAGAATGGAATTTCAAAGGGGAAAGTGTGGGGGGGTAGTACCATGGGATACTTTTTATAATCATGGAAAATGTTAATAAAAGTTGAAGGAAAAATCACTAGGGAACTGGAAATTACATTACACCTATCATCCCCAAAATTCAGGACAGGTAGAAAGGATGAATCTAGTCTTGAGGGAAACTTTAACTAAATTAACCCTAGAGACCAGCAAAGGATGGATGGGACTCCTTCCCTTCTGCCCTGTTAAGGGCCAGGTGTACCCCTCATGTAAAAGGAATTACTCCATTTAAAATTATGTATGGAACCCCTACCCCATCTTGCCCCAGATGGGTCTTGAACAGGTAACTGACTTTATTAATGAAAGGCTTCTTTCTAACCAAGTCTAAAAAGAGTCCAGGAGTCTATTGTTCCAGCACTCAAGGCTGTTTTTTCAGACACACCCTGTTTGCCTGCATCCCTTTCAGCTCAGCAACAGAGTTCGTATCAAGAGACACCATATTGAAACATTGGAAGGGCCCCCACCAGGTCATCCTAACCACTCTAACAGCCATGAAAGTGGAGGGACAAAATAGAAAAGGATTAGACTTACTTTTTATGAAGCAAGGAAGCCTATGTATGCCTTTAGGTAAAACTTGTTGCTTTTTTTTGTGTTTTGGTTTGGTTTTTTAAGGTAGGATTTCACTCTAACTCAGGCTGACCTGGAATTCACTATGTAGTCTCAGGGTGGCCTTGAACTCATGGCGATCCTCCTACCTCTGCCTCCCAAGTGCTGGGATTAAAGGCATGTGCCACCATGCCCGGCTTAACTTGTTGCTTTTATGTCAGTCAAGAATAACCTGAGGGCTGGAGAGATGGCTTAGCGGTTAAGCACTTGCCTGTGAAGCCTAAGGAGGCTTGATTCCTCAGGACCCACATTAGCCAGATGCACAAGGGGGCACATGGCTGGAGGCCCTGGCGCACCCATTCTCTCTCTTTCTCTGCCTCTTTCTCTCTCTGTCTGTTGCTATCAAATAAATAAAAATAAAACAAAAAAACTTTAAAAAAAATAATAATCTGAAATACACTGGCTTTAGTTAGAGAAAATCTCAAAGAAAGAGAACTTCAAAAACAAGCCACTAGTAATTGGTTTCAGTCTATGTTTAGTTGGTCTCCATGGCTAAATTCCCTTGTGTCTTCTATTGCTGGCCCCCTGATACTATTGCTCTTAGGCTTTACCATAGGACCCTACATTATTAATTCTCTAAGTAGATATATAAAGAATAGAATAAATTCTGTTCAACTCATGGTATTGCAGACACACTATGCCCCTTAGATGAAAACACCCTAGACACTGTTATTCAGAGTCAAGGATTTAACTTAGTGACATATCAGAGGGGGAAATGGAAAATGGAAGATGAAAGGAATGGGATGATCCCTCTGTGCAATGCAGGTGTTTACTGTTAACTAAGGAAGGGGATGAGCCGTCTGTGCAATGCAGGTGTTTACAGTTACTTAAGAAATGGGATGATCCCTCTGTGCAATGTACCATGATCTCACTGTATCTCTTTGTTTCTAAGTATCTTTGTGATTACATAGCATAGAATGTTTCTTGCCTCAGTTCCGCCTATGTGACCTATGTAACCTTGTGACTTCTTGTAATAGCGCCCCCACCACCTTGTTGAACAGTATGTAATTTTGTGGTTTAACTGCCAATCCTGTTTTTCTTGTTTTGTTTTGTTTTGTTTTTTTCAAGGAAGGGTCTCAGTGTAGCCCCCAATCCTGTTTTTACTATAAACATCATGTGTTACTTCCAATAAATGCTGACACTCCTAACAATTCAGGGCTGCATCTTGAGATCCTGAACTATGGAATGCAAATCTGGTGTACCACCTCTCTTCTTTTTGTTTCTTTTTACCCAATAAAACTTTGCCTCAATGTAGCAGGATACAAAATAAATACACAGAAATCAGTAGCCTTCATATATGCTAACAACAAACATACAGAGGATGAAATCAGAGAATCACTCCCATTCACAATTGCATCCAAAAAAATAAAGTACCTTGGAATAAACCTAACCAAGGAAGTAAAGAATCTCTACAATGAGAACTTTAAAACACTCATGCGAGAAATTGCAGAAGACACTAGAAAGTGGAGAAACATCCTTGTTTCTGGATTGGAAGAATCAATATTGTGAAAATGGCAATCTTACCTAAAGCAATCTACACATTTAATGTAATCCCTATCAAAATTCCAAAGGCTTTCTTCATGGAAATAGAAAAAACAATCCAAAAATTCATTTCACAAAAACCTTGAATATCTAAAATAATACTGAACAACAAAAATAAGGCTGGTGGTATCACCAGATCTGATTTTAACCTAACTACAGAGCCATAGTAACAAAAACAGCATGGTACTGGCACAAAAACAGACATGTAGATCAGTGGAACAGAATAGAGGACCCAGATGTAAGCCCAAGTAGCTATAGCCACCTGATAATCGATAAAAATGCCAAAAATACTCATTGGAGAAGAGACAGCCTCTTCAGCGAATGGTGTTTTGAAAACTGGATATATATTTGCAGAAGGATGAAAATAGATTCTTCTCTCTCGCCATGCACAAGAATTAAGTCCAAATGGATTAAAGACCTTAACATCAGACCGGAAACTCTGAAACTGCAAGAGGAAAAAGTAGGGGAAACCCTTCAACATATTGGTCTTGGCAAAGACTTTCTGAATATAACCCCAATTGCTCAGGCAATAAAACCACAGATTAATCACTGGGACCTCATGAAATTACAAAGATTTTGCACTGCAAAGGACACAGTGAAAAAACAAAGAGGCAACCTACAGAATGGGAAAAAATCTTCGCCAGCTATATATCTGATAGAGGATTAATATCTAGGATATACAAAGAACTCAAAAAGTTAAATAATAAGGAATCAAACAAGCCAATCAAAAAATGGGCTATGGAGCTAAATAGAGCATTCTCAAAGGAAGAATTATGAATGGCATATAAGCATCTAAAAAAATGTTCTATGTCACTAGACATCAGGGAAATGCAGATTAAAACTACATTGAGATTCCATCTCACTCCTGTCAGATTGGCCACCATCATGAAAACAAATGATCATAAATGTTGGTGGGGATGTGGAAAAAGAGGAACCCTTCTACACTGCTGGTGGGAATGCAATCTGATCCAGCCATTGTGGAAAACAGTGTGGAGGTTCCTAAAACAGCTAAAGATTGATCTACCATATGACCCAGCTATAGCACTCCTAGGCATATATCCGAAGGAATCATCTCATTTCCTTAGAAGTATGTGCTCAACCATGTTTATTGCTGCTCAATTTATAATAGCTGGGAAATGGAACCAGCCTAGATGTCCCTCAACTGATGAGTGGATAATGAAGATGTGGCACATTTATACAATGGAGTTCTACTCAGTGGTAAAGAAAAAATGAAGTTATGAAATTTGCAGAATAATGGATGGATCTGGAAAGGATTATACTAAGTGAGGTAACCCAGGCCCAGAAAGCCAAGCACCACATGTTCTCTCTCATATGTGGATCCTAGCTACAGATGATTGGGCTTCTGTGTGAGAAGGAAAATACTTAATAGCAGAGGCCAGTAAGTTAAAAAGGAGATATAAAGGGAAGAGAAAGGAAGGGAGGAGGATCCTTAATAGGTTGATATTGTATATATGTAAGTACAATGATTGTAATGGGGAGGTATTATGATGGAGAATGGAATTTCAAATGGGAAAGGGTGGGGGTGGGGAGGGAGGGAATTACCATGGGATATTTTTTTATAATCATGGAAAATGTTAATAAAAATTTAAAAATTAAAAAAAAAAAAACTTTGCCTCAGCCGAGCATGGTGACACATGCCTTTAATCCCAGCACTTGGGAGGAAGAAGAAGGAGAATCACCATGAGCTCAATGCCACCCTGAGACTACATAGTGAATTACAGATCAGACTGGGCTAGAGCGAGGCCCTATCTCATAAAACGAAACAAACAGGGGCTGGAGAGATGGTTCAGTGGTTAAAGGCACTTGCTTGCAAAGGCTGACAGCCTTGGGTTGATCCCCTAGTACCCACATAAACCCAGATGTACAAAGTGGTGGATGTGTCTGGAGGTTGTTTGCAGCAGGCACTAGGCCATGGCACACCCATTCTCACTCACTCTCTCTCTTTCTCTGATAAATAATTAAATTTAAATAAATAAATAAATTTAATTAAAAAAACCACAAATAAATGAAAAACATCCACCTGTCTCTTGTCCTCTACACAAACATCTCACTGACAAAGACACTCAAAAACTGATACTAAAGTGATGGAAGCCAATTGATCAAGCAAATGGAAACTACAATCACACTGTGTAGCTATTCTGATAAGTAATAAAGCCAAATTCCAACCAAAATTAGTCAAAAGAAAAAAGGAAGGCCACTACTTATTAAGGGGACAGTTCATCAAGAAATTATAACAGTCATGGAAAATGCTAATAAAAATTTTTAAAATAAAATAAAAAGAAACACACACACACACACAAAGTTATAACAGGGCTGGAGAGATGGCTCAGCCTTTTAGGCGCTTGCTTGCAAAGCCTAACAACTGGGGTTCAGTTCCCCAGTATCCACATAAAGCCATATGCACAAAATGGCACATGTATCTGGAGTTCATGTGCAAATGTTGGAAACCCTGATATACCTATTCTCTTTGTCTGTCTCTCCTCACTCTCTCTCTTAGCTTGCAATAAATAAATAAAAATGTTTTAAAAAAGAAGTTATGCCAGGTGTAGTGGTGCACACCTTTAATCCCAGCACTTGTGTGGCAGAGGTAGGAGGATCATTGTGAGTTTGAGGCCATCCTGAGACTATATAGTGAATTCCAGGTCCACCTGACCTAGAGTGAGACCCTACCTTGAAAAAACAAGAAATAAAATTTTTTAAAAAGTTGATTTCCGGTTAAGATAGCAGCATAGGAACCATGCCAAAGCAGCCTAGGGGAGAAAAAGAAGAACAAATACACTCTTCTGTGAAAAAGTAAAGGTGTATAAGAAAATCTCAACCACAGTAGAGAAGTAGGAGAGATCCAGAGCATCTACTGACCACAGAAGCAGGCAAAAGTAGCTCTAGCCACAGCCGCCAGGCTCACCTGAGCCACAGGAAAAACCAGGTGAGGGGATTTTCCACTCACACTAGCCTCCTCACAAACTCAAGAAACGTGAAAGGAGGATGGCAGGGACCAGTGGAGTGGCTCATGAGGAAGAAGATCAAGAGGACCAGCAGGAGAACTGCAGCCACCATCCACAGCCTTCCCCCCCCCCCACCAGGGCAAGTACCAGCAAGCACCAGAGACCTGTAGAAGGGAGCTCACCTACATGGCACCTGGCACAGGCAATCAGAGCAGTGAGCCACTGACCCAGCCAGCCTTACCTGAGCCCACAGCACAGCAAAGAGGGACTCAAGTGGGTGCACAGCATAATTGAGACCAAAACCATCCCAAAAGGTAACTGGGATTACACCAGGTCAGTACTAACCAAATAAGCCTGGTATATAGACTTGCATCCAACGGGCTAATTGTACCTTCCATGTCAGGGTAAACTATATGTTAAATCTGATGAATGGTCAGATTTGCCATTCTTAAATAAGCTATATTTTGGGGTTGTCATTTGTTGCTTCCAGATTTATATACTTTCATCTCCTCTTCATTGGGGAAGGGTCTCACTCAGTCACAAGTTGACCCTGGAACCCTCAACAGACCAGAAGTCTTAGTCTCCCAGTTGACAGGATTAAGGGTGTGGGGCAACACACATCGTTAGGGACTGTGACTCTCTTAGAGGATCTGTTTATTGTAATACCTATTCTTGTATAAATACTCTGTGCTATTTTTCATTGAATGTGCATATTGTTTCATCAAATTTTAGGATTTGCCTATATTTTTTTCCACTCAGCCTACTTGAATACTATCAGATCAGACAAAATCAATGCCTAGGGTCACTTTTGTGGTTACTCTGAGAGTCTTAAGAGCCACACCTAGCACCTTAAGCTCCTACCCTGAAGATATATAACATCAGATTGATAGATACATCTAATAATACTTCAGCTAATTAGAAAACCCAAGCATTAAATTAATCCAAGATGCAAAAAAAAAACCTCTGCAATACAAGAAACACAAAAAAATAAAGACAATGTAAATCCACCAAAAAGTATAAATCCATCAGAAATGACCTCCAGTGAAACTGATTTAGAAGAAATGCCTGAGAAAGATTTCTAAAGAATGATTATACCTATGCTCAAAGAAATCAAAGAGGAAATCAAAGAAATGAAAGAAGACACAGGAAACCAATTTAATGAAATAAAGAGGTAAATACAATACATGAATAAGAAAATAGAAATAATAAAGAAAAACCAATCAGAAATACTAGCAATGAAGAACACAGTCAATGAAATTTAAAAAAAAAAAAAACTGTAGAAAATCTTACTAGTAGAATGGATGAAGGAGAAGATAGAATATCTAAACTAGAAGACCAGGAGGCAGATCTAATACAGTACAACATAAGAGAAAGACAAACTAATAGGAAGGTATGAATGGGAATTTCAAGCTATTCGGGACACTATGAAAAGATCAAACACAAGAATTCAGGGTATAGTAGAAGGAGGAGAACTGCACTCCAAATGCATAGTAGGCATTTACAACAAAATCATTGAAGAAAACTTACCCCAAACTGGGAAAGATGCCAATGCAGATACAGGAAACCTTTAGAACACCAACCAGACAAAACCTGGAAAGAACCTCTCCTCGCCATAGTGTAATTAAACTACCAAACACACAAACCAAAAAAAATATATTGAAAACAGAGAAAAAAAAATCAAGTCACATACAAGGCAAGCCCATCAGGTTCATAGTAGATTACTCAACACAAACTTTAAAAGCCAGAAGGGGTTGGAATGATGTATTTCAAGTTCTGAAAGATAACAACTGCCAACCAAGGTTACTTTATTCTATAAAGCTATCTATCCAAATAGATGAAGAAATACTGGCATTCCACAACAAAAGTGGGCTAAACAAATATTTTAAGACAAAATCAACTCTATAGAAAATAGTTGAAAGGATCCTCCATGCTGAAAAGAAAGAAAAGCACACATATAAGGAACCTGGAAAAAATGAACCATACTCCCATACTCAAATACTAGTTAATACAAGAGACCAAGGTAAAACTGGAAGAACTACAAAACAAGAAAAACGTCAAAAATAGGAACAGGTGGTACAAGCATTTGGACTTTGTTTGCAGTGGCTAGAAGCCCTGGCACGCCCATTCTCATACATTAAATTAATAAATAAATAAGGAAAATGGCAAAAATAAATACACACCTTTCAATAATAACTCTTAATACCAATGGCATCAATGGCCCAATCAAAAGCCACAGGTTTGTAGACTGTATTAAAAAGCAGGATCCGGGCTGGAGAGATGGCTTAGCGGTTAAATGCCTGCCTGTGAAGCTTAAGGACCCTGGTTCAAGGCTCGATTCTCCAGGACCCATGTTAGCCAGATGCACAAGGGGGCACATGCGTCTAGAGTTTGTTTGCAGTGGCAGAGGCCCTGGCATGCCCATTCTGTCTCTCCCTCTCTCTCTCTGTCTCTGCCTCTTTCTCTCTCTCTGTCTGTCGCTTTCAAATAAATAAAAATAAACAAGAATAATTTTTTTTTAAAAAAAGCAGGATCCTTCAATTTGTTGCCTCCAAGAAACTCACCTATCTACAAAAGATGGACACTATCTTAGGCTGAAAGGTTGAAAAACAGTGTTTCAAGCAAATGAACCTAGAAAACAAGCAGGAGACACTATACTAATATCTGACAGAGTTAACTTCAGACCAACATTAGTTGGGAAAGATAAGGAAGGTCACCTTATATTGATTAAAGGAGCACTCCAACAGGAGGACATTGTAATCCTAAACATATATATGCACCTAACATGAGGGCTCCCAATTTCACCAAACAAACACTATTAGAACTAAGGTCACAGATAACACCAAACACAGTTGTAGTGGGTGATTCCAACACTCCACTCTCATCAATTGACAGGGCATCCCTCCAAAAAATAAATACAGATGAATCTGGATTAAATGAGGTCATAGAATAAATGGAACTAACAGATATCTACCATACATTTCATCCAAATGCTGCAGAATAAACATTCTTTTCAGGAGCACATAGAACATTCTCTAAAATAGACCATCTATTAGGACATAAAACAAATCTTAATAAAGACAGGGAAATTGAAATAATTCCCTGCACTCTATCTGATCACAATGGGATAAAACTATAAATCAGTAGCAAGAAAAGCTCTAGAGCATACACAAAATCATGGAAAATAAACAATACACTACTAATTGATGAATGAGTCAATAAAGAAATCAAAATGGAAATAAAAAATTCATAGAATCAAATGACAATAAGAACAAAACACACAAAAACCTTTGGGACAAATGAAGGCAGTCTAAGTGGGAAATTTATACCTTTAAGTGCCTATATTAGGAAACTAAAGGCCTGGAAAGATGGTTTAGTGGTTAAGGCACTTGCTGCAAAGCCAAAGGACCCAGGTTCAATTCCCCAGTACCCATGTAAGCCAGACATACAAGGAGGCGCATGAATCTGGAGTTCATTTGCAGTGGCTAGAGGCCCTGGTGCGCTCTCTCTCACTCTCTCTCTCTTTCTCTATCTCCTTGCAATTTTTTTTAAGTGAAAAAATGAGAAAGAAACGTCACAAGTAAACACCTTAATGCTTTAGCTTAAGGCCTTGGAAAAACAAGAACAAGGCAAACTGAAAATCAGTAGATGGGAAGAAATAATGAAGATTAGGGCAGAAATTAATGAAAGATATCCCCCCCAAAAATCCAAAGAATCAATGAAACAAAGAGTTGGTTCTTTGAAAGGATAAATGCTTAGCAAATCTGACCAAAAGAAAGAGAGAAGAGACATAAATTAATAAAATTAGAGATGAAAATGACACCATCACAACAGATAACAGAGAAATTCAAAAAATCATAGGGACATACTATAAGAACATGTACCCCACTAAGTCTGAAAATCTGAAAGAAATGGATGATTTCCTTGATGTATATGACCTACCTAAATTAATCAAAATGAGATTAACCACTTAAATAGACCTATATTAAGTATGGAGATCCAAGCAGTTATCAAAAATCTCTCAACTAAAAAAAGTCCAGAAGCCAGGAGTAGTGGCACATGCCTCTAATCCCAACACTCAGGAGGCAGAGGTAGGAGGATCACTATGAATTAGAGGCTACCTTGAGACTACATAGTGAATTCCAGGTCAGCCTGAGCTAGAGTAAGACCTTACCTCAAAAACAAAACAAAAGTTCAGGCTCAGATGGATTCACTGGTGAATTTTACTAGATCTTCTTGAAAGAACTAACACCAATGCTTCTTAAACTTTTCCATAAAATAGAAAAAGAAGGAATCCTACCAAACTCCTTCTACAAAGCCAGCATCACCCTGATACCAAAATCAGACAAAGACAAAACAAAAAAAGAAAATTACAGCCAGTAAGTTAAAAAGGAGACATAAAGGGAAGAGAAAGGAAGGTAGGAGGGTACTTAATAGTTTGATATTGTATATATGTAAGTACAATGATTGTGATAGGGAGGTAATATGATGGAAAATGGAATTTCAAAGGGGAAAGTGGGGGGGGGAATTAACATGGGATTTTTTTTATAATCATGGAAAATGGAAATAAAAATTAAATAAATAAATAAAGCAAAAAAAAAAAAAAAAAAGAAAATTACAGACCAATCTGCCTCATGAACATAGATGCGAAAATTCTCAACCAAATATTGGCAAACAGAACACAAGAATATAGCTGGTAGCTGGGCGTGGTGGCGCACGCCTTTAATCCCAGCACTCGGGAGGCAGAGGTAGGAGGATCGCCGTGAGTTCAAGGCCAGCCTGAGACTACAGAGTTAATTCCAGGTCAGCCTGGACCAGAGTGAGACACTACCTCGAAAAACCAAAAAAAAAAAAAAAAAAAAAAAAAAAAAAAAAAGAATATAGCTGGGTGTGGTGGCACATGACTTTAATCCATACACTGGGAGGCAGAGGTAGGAGGATCACCATAAGTTCAAGGCCACCCTAACACTACATAGTGAATTCCAGGTCAGCCTGAATTAGAGTGAGACCCTGCCTCAAAAAAAAAAAAAAATGCACAAACAAACAAAAAAAGAATACAAGAATATATAAGAAAGATCATTCACTCCAACCATAGGCTTTATCCCAGAGATGAAGGGATGGTTCAGCATGTACAAATCGATAATTGTAATACATTACATGAATAGACTGAAGGACAAAAAAAAAAAAATCACATGATCATCTCGTTAGATGCAGAAAAAGCATTTGACAAAATCCAACATCCCTTCATGAAAAAAGTCCTATAGAGATTGGGAATAGAAGGAACATATCTCAACATAGTAAAGGCTATTGATGACAAACCCACAGCCAACATAATACTAAATGGAGAAATGTGAAGCTTTTCCACTAAAATCAGAAACAAGACAAGGTATCCACTGTCTCCACTTTTATTTAATATAGTACTATGATATAGACATAGCAATAAGGCATGATACACTCATAAAAGGGTTACAAATTGGAAAAGAAGAGATCAAGTTATCATTATTTGCAAATGACATGTTTCTATGCATAAAGGACCCTAAAGATTCTACCAGCAAACTGTTAGAGCTGATAAACACCAATAGCCATGTATCATGTTACAAAGTAAACACACAGAAATCAGTAGCCTTCCTATGTGCTAACAACACACAGAGAATGAAATCAGAAAATCACTCTCACTCACAATTGCATCAATAAATAAATCAATAGAGAAAGAAAGAAAGAACGAACGAACAAACCTTGGAATAAATCTAACCAAGGAAGTAAAGGATTTCTACAAGGAAAACTTTTAAACACTCAAGTGAGAAATTGCAGAAGACACTAGGAAATGGAAAGACACCCCTTGTTCTTGGATTAGAAGAATCAATATTGTGAAAATGTCAATCTTACCAAAATAATGTACATGTTTAATGTAATCCCTATCAAAATTCCAATGGCATTCTTAATGGAAATAGAAAAAAACAATCCAGGGCTGGAGAGGTGGCTTGGCGGTTAAGACGTTTGCCTGCAAAACCAAAGGATCCTGGTTCGATTCTCCAGGACCCACATAAGACAGATGCACAAAGGGGCACATGCATCTGGAGTTGGTTTGCAGTGGTTGGAGGTCCTGGTGTGCCCATTCTCTCTCTCTCTCTCAAATAAAAAGTAAAATAAAATTTAAGGACTGCGGAGATAGCTTAGTGGTTAAGGAACTTGCCTGCCAAGCCATAGGACCCAGGTTCGATTCCCCAGGTCCCATGTATACCAGATGCATAAGGTGGCATTTGGAGTGTCTGGAGTTACAGTGGCTGGAGGTCCTGGTGTGCTCATTCTCCCTCTCTCTCTCTCACTCTCTGACTCTTTCTCTCTCACATAAACAAGTGAATATATATTTAAAATAAAATAAAATTTTAAAAAATGTCTCTTGGGCTGGAGAGATGGCTTAGCGGTTAAGCGCTTGCCTGTGAAGCCTAAGGACCCCAGTTCGAGGCTCAGTTCTCCAGGTCCCACGTTAGCCAGATGCACAAGGGGGCGCACGCGTCTGGAGTTCGTTTGCAGAGGCTGGAAGCCCTGGCGCGCCCATTCTCTCTCTCTCCCTCTATCTGTCTTTCTCTCTGTGTCTGTCGCTTTCAAATAAATAAATAATTAATTTAAAAAAAGTCTCTTGATTAAAAAAAAAGAAAAAATCCAAAAATTCATTTGAAGCCCCCCAAAACTCAAATATCTAAAACAATTTTGAGCAACAAAAATAAGGCTCATTTTATCACCATACCTGATTTTAACCTATATTACAGAACCATAGTAACAAAAACAGCATGGTACTGGCACTAAAACAGACATTTAGATCATTGGAACAGAATAGAGGACACAGATGTATTCTTGGTATCTGTAGCAACCTGGTCTTTGACAAAAATACTTATTGGAGAAAAGACAGCCTCTTCAGCAAATGGTGCTGGGAAAACTGGATATGTATCTGTAGAAGGATGAAATATGATCTTTATCTCTCTCCATGCACAAGCATTAAGTGCACATGGATCAAAGACCTTAATATCAGACCTTATACTCTGAAACTGCTAGAGGAAAAACTGGGAAAACGCTTTAACATATTGGTATGGGCAAATACTTTCTGTATAGAACCCCAATTGCTCAGGAAATAAAACCACAGACCAACCACTGTGACCTCATGAAATAACAAAGCTTTTGGACAGCAAAGGACACTGTGAATATAGCAAAGAGGCAACCTACAGAATGAAAGAAAATCTTTGCTGGCTATACATCTGATAGAGGATTAATATCTAGGATATACAAAGAACTCAAAAAAATGTTCTACATCCCTAGCCATCAGGGAAATGCAGATTAAAACTACAGTGAGATTCCATCTCACTCCTGTCAGATTGGCTACCATCATGAAAACAAATGACCATAAATACTGGAAAGGATGTGGAAAAAGAGGAACCCTTCTACACTGTTGGTGGGAATGCAATCTGTTCCAGCCATTGTGGAAATCAATGTGGAGGTTCCTGACACAGCTAAAATTAGATCTATCACATGATCCAGCTATACCACTCCTAGGCATATATTCTAAAGACTCATTACACTACCTTAGAGACACTTGCTCATCCACGTTTATTGCCACTCTATTCACAATAGCTAGGAAATGGAACCAGCCTAGATGTCCCTCAACTGATAAGTGGATAATGAAGATATGGCACATTTACACAATGCAGTTCTACTCAGCAGTAAGGAAAAATGAAATTATGAAATTTGCAGGAAAATGGATGGATCTAGAAAGGATTATGCCCCAGGCCCAGGAAACCAAACCTCACATGTTCTCTCTCATATGTGGATCCTAGCTACAAATGATTGGACTTCTATGTGAATAGGAATAAGTAGAATAGATTAATAGGGGTGAAAAGGCTTAAGTGTGGTCAGGGGAAGAGATTAAGTAAAGGAAAGGTAGAGGGAGGGCTAATCAAAATCTAAGAGGATATAATAAATAAGTCATAAGGAAACCTACTTTTTACACTCAGAAGCTATTGATTGTTACTAGAAAAATTTCAGTGCCAGGGATGGGATACCTTCCAGTAAGTTCTTGGCCAGGGAGGTCACTGATACTGCCAAAACATGACAGGCCATTGCAAAGGCTCTTGGTTTCCCACCAGGAATAGATGGTAAGGCCCTATTACTGAAGACTCCATATACTTGGGCTGCAAATTCACTAAGAAACCCTGCTGGAACTGACCTGATAACCTCCTCCATGTAGACCAGCTGACACAAAGCTGGAAAAAGCTATGTTGCATGCAGTTCAATGGGAGAGAAATTTTAAAAAAAAGCTGGGCGTCATGGCACACACCTTTAATCCTAGCACTAGGGAGGCAGAGGTAGGAGGATCATCATGAGTTCGAGGCCATCCTGAGACTACATAGTGAATTCCAGGTCAGCCTGAGCCAGAGTGAGACCCTACCTTGAAAAGCCAAAAAAAAAAAAAAAAAAAAAAAAAAAAAGGAGAAATCACCAGTGAAGATACTCAACAGTGGACACTGCAAGCCTTAAATTTGGCCAGCCAGGCCAAATGAGCCAATCGGTACAATAGTGGCATGTCTGTTGGGGGAGGGGACTAACCACTGTCTAATTCAACTGGAGGCCTGTTCCATGGGAGAGAATACATCCCTGATACTGAAACCCTACAACAGAGGAAGTCATGAACCCTAGGGGTGTAAAGTCTGCTGCTGTCTGGCTAAATGTATATACTATGCTCACCAAACTGCCCAGTATGCACTTCTCTTAATGTTCATACCCATATATAAATGCTACTCTCACTTTTGGTTAGAGAAGCTTCTCTCTTCCTATGATAGTGACCTTTGGATGACTCAGAAGGTACCATGGTACTGCGAAAAAGTGACAGAGGAGTGCTCAGCACTGAAATATCTCTATCACC
This sequence comes from Jaculus jaculus, assembly GCF_020740685.1. Taxonomy (NCBI): domain Eukaryota; kingdom Metazoa; phylum Chordata; class Mammalia; order Rodentia; family Dipodidae; genus Jaculus; species Jaculus jaculus. Next base: position 144,499,473 of record NC_059103.1, read on the forward strand.
TCTTCCAAGGCTCAGGGTCCATTGCAGAAGAGATGGCAGAAAGAATGGAAGAGCCAAAGGAAGGGTAGGACTCTTTACAATGTGATCCTCCAGACACAAAATGTCCTGGATATCCATGACCTCACAGTGCCTGACACTACCTACATAAGACCATTATAATAGGAAGAAAGAATCATGACATCAAAATAAAAGAGAGACTGGTTGAGAGGGGGAGGGGATATGATGGAGAGTATTGTTTCAATGGGAATGGGGTGGGGGAGGGAATTACCATGGGTTATTGTCTACAATTATGGATGTTGTCAATAAAAAATGAATTAAATTTTTAAAAAGTTTAAAACAAAAACAAAAAGTTATAACAATTGGACTGGAGAGACGGCTTAATGGCTAAGGTGCTTGCCTGTGAAGCCTAAGGACTCAGGTTCATTTCCCCAGTACCCACGTAAGCCAGATGCATAAAGTGGCACATGCTTCTGACATTTGTTTGGCAGTGGCTAGAGGCCCTGGCATATCCATTCTCTCTGTCTGTCTCTCTTCTCTGTAGTTTTCTCTCTCTGCTTGCAAATAAACATATAGATAGATAGATAGGTAGATAGATAGATAGATAGACAGATAGATAGATAGATATAAATATGGATATAGATGATATAGATATAGATATAGATATAAGGCTGGGAGTGGTGGCACACGCCTTTCATCCCAGTACTTGGGAGGCAGAGGTAGGAGGATCACTGTGAGTTCAAGGCCCCCCTGAGATTACATACTGAATTCCAGGTCAGCCTGGGCTACAGTGAGATCCTACCTTGAATAAAAAAAAAAAAAAAAATTCCAGTAACAATAATAAATCAACAAAATTTTTTTTTTTTTTTTTTTGGTTTTTCAAGGCAGGGTCTCACTCTGGCTCAGGCTGACCTGGAATTCACTATGTAGTCTCAGGGTGGCCTCGAACTCACGGCGATCCTCCTACCTCTGCCTCCCGAGTGCTGGGATTAAAGGCGTGTGCCACCACGCCCGGCTTCAACAAAATTTTTTAAAGTTATAACAATTGTAAGTTTATATGCACCCAATATTTAGGGCTCGCAATTTCATAAAAGAAAGAGTAATGAAAAGGTAGGACTTGATACAAGTATAGCAAATGTTTTCAACACCTCACTCTCATAAATAGATGATACAGGCTAAAAATCAATAAAGAAACCTAATTTGCCCCACACATCAAATGAACTTAATAGACATCTATATAACCTTCCATCCAATACCTATAGATCATACTTTCTTCTCAGCAGCCCGTGGAACTTCCTCTAAATAGATCACATTTTAGGCAATAAAGCAAGTATTAACAATTTAAAAAGAATTGAAGCCGGGTGGTGGTGGTGCACACCTTTAGTCCCAGCACTCGGGAGGCAGAGGTAAGAGGATCACTGAGAGTTCAAGCCCACTCTGTGACTACATAATGAATTCCAGGTCGGCTTGGGCTAGAGAGAGACCTCATCTCGAAAAACCCAAAAAAGAAAGAAAGAAAAAGAAAAAGAATTGAGAGTTGGGAGTGATGTGCATGCCTTTAATCCCAGCACTCAGTAGGTAGAGGTAGGAGGATCACCACAAGTTTGAGGCCACCCTGAGACTACATAGCAAATTCCAGGTCAGCCTGGGCTAGAATGAGACCCTACCTTGAAAAACAAACAAACAAAAAAATAATAACATAATATAATAATAATAATAATAAATAATTGAAGGGGGCTGGATGGATAGCTCAGCAGTTAAAGGGACTTGCTTGCAAGGCCTGCAGACCAGGGTTCAATTCCCTAGTACCCAAGTAAAGTCAGGTGTATAAAAAGTGGCACATACATCTGGAGTTTGTTTGCATTGGCAGGAAACCCTGGCATGCTCATATTTGTTCTCTCTCTCTCTCTCTTTCTCTCTCTCTCCCTCTTTCCTTCTCCAGCTCTCTTTTATTTTATATAAATATATAATATATATGTTATATTATTATAGCATATAATAATATAAATATGTAAATTTTAATATAAATAAAAAAGTAAAAAAGAATTAAAATAAAAGAATAATTGAATTAAGTTCTTGTATTTTCAGGTTATAGTAGAATAAAAATGGAACTCAATAACAAAAGAAGATACAAAAATATACAAATTCTTTGATACTGAATAACACACTTTTGAATGGGATATAGCAGAAGCAGATCTAAGAGGAAAGTCTATAGTGATGAATACACACAGAAAAACTCAGAGAGATCTTATATAAATCTACTTTAAGGTCATAGAAAATAAGAACAAGTCAAACCCTAAAGCAGCAGATAGAAATTAAGAATAAAGACAGGGCAGAAATTAATGAAATGGATTTTAAAAGAGCAACACTTACAATCAATCAAGGAGTCAGTAATTTGAAAAAATATTTGAGACTGACAAATTCTTAACTAAACTAACCAAAAGAAGATGCAGTGACTAGAGAGACAGCTCAGCAGTTGAAGACTTACTTACAAAGCCTGATGGCCTGGATTGATTCCCAGCACCTATGTAAAGCCAGATGCACAGAGTGGTGCATGTATCTGAAGTTTATTGGAAGTGGCACTAGGTCCGGTGAACTTTCTCTCTCTTTCCTTGCAAATAAATAAACAAAAGTATTTTAAAAGAAAACAATATTGCTGAAGACTCCACATACTTGGGCTTCAAGGCCACTGAGAAATCCTGCTGGAACTGAGCTGATAACCTCCTCCATACAGACCAGCTGACAGAAAGCTGGAAGAAGCCATTCTGCATGCAGTTCAATGGGAGAAAGAGATATCACCAGTGAAGATACTCAACAGTGGACACTGCAGGCCTTATATTTGGCCAGCCAGGCCAAATGAGGCAATGGGTGCAGGACTGTCATGGTGGAAACCAACTGCCTTCTAACTGGACTGGAGGCACGCTCCAGGGTGGGGGGAAACATCCCTGATAATGAAAACTTAAAAGAGAGGTAGTCATGAGCCCTAGGGCTGTAACATCTGCTGCTGTCTGGCTAAATGTATATACTATGCTTATCAAACTGCCCAGTAAGCACTTCTCTTAATGTTCATACTCTTATATTAATGCTACTCTCACTTTTGGTAGAGAATCTTCTCTTTTCAGATGGCAGTGACCTTGGGATGACTCAGAAGGTATCATGGTGCTAGAAAGAAGTGACCGCAGTGCTCAGTACTGCAATATCTCTATCACACCTGCCAAGGTTCAGGGTCTAAGGTGGAAGAGGTGGCGGAAAGAATGTAAGAGCTTACAACATGCTCCTCCAGACATAAAATGGCCTGAATATCCATGACCTCACAGTGCCTGACACTACCTACATAAGACCATCATAATAGGAGGAAAAGATCATGATACCAAAATAAAAGAGAGACTGATTGAGAGGGGGATGTGATATGATGGAGAATGGAGTTTCAAAGGGAAAAGTGGGGGGAGGGAGGGTATTACCATGGGATATTTTTATAATCCTGAAAGTTGTTAATAAAACAAATTTGAAAAAAAAAAGAACGCATTAAGATAATACCCTATGGCCATTTGTTTTCATTCTGGAAAGCAAAGATGAGATGAGAAATCACAATAATCATCTCTCAATATGTATTGAAAATGTCTCTAGCAATGTTTAACATCATCCCTTTTCTTTTTTCTTTTTTTTTTTTTTTTGGTTTTTCGACTCTGGTCCAGGCTGACCTGGAATCCTGGAATTCACTCTGTAGTCTCAAGGTGGCCTCAAACTCACGGTGATCCTCCTACCTTTGCCTCCTTAGTTCTGGGATTAAAGGTGTGCACCACCGTGCCTGGCTTTTTCAACATCCCTTCATTATAAAAGTCTTGATAAACTGGGAACAGAAGGAACATAGTTCAGCATAATAAAGGCTATATACAACACACTTACAAGTAACAAGCATTCCAAATATGGAAACACTGAGCCAGGTGTGGTGGCGCATGCCTTTAATCCCAGCACACGGTAGGCAGAGGTAGGAGGATCACCATGAGTTCGAGGCCACCCTGAGACTACAGAAGGAATTCCAGATCAGCCTGGGCTAGAGTGAGACCCTACCTCAAAAATAAATAAATATATAAAATTTTAAAAATTAAAAGGAACAAACTTTAAAACACCGAAGAATTGAAGAAGGTATTACAAGGTGGAAGTAACTTCCCAAGCCCATAGATAGAATTAATATTGTGAAAAATGCTATGTCACAAAAGGCAATCTAAAGAATCAATATAATGACTATCAAAATTTCAATGACATTCCTTTCAGAATGTACTATCTTCTTTTCCTGAGAAGGCTTCAACAGAATATCTGACACAAGCAACATGAAGGAGGAAGGGTCTACTTTTGCTCACAGTTTGAGGGATATAGTATAAGTGGGAAGCACATGAGCAAACGAGGGACTGTGGTAGGAGGAGTTTGTGTCTGTCACATCTCAAGGACTAGGAAACAGGAGAGAGCGGAATGGTGGAAGTGCTTGCAAAATACCCTTACAGTGATGACTAGAGAAGTGTCTCCCAGGTGAGTCTAAATCCAGTCAAAGCAAAAATGAAGATTGGGCTAGAGATGGCTTTGCAGTTAAGGCACATGCCTGCGAAGCCTAAGGACCCAGGTTTGATTATTCAGGTCCCACATAAGCCTGATGCACATGGTGGCACATGGCTGGAAGCCCTGGTGTGCCCATCCTTTCTCTCTCTCTCTCTCTCTCTCTCTCTCTCCCTTATTCTAATAAATAAGTAAAAATTAAAAAAAAAAAAAGATTAACCATCACAAGGAATTAGAAAAATCTGTCTGGGGAGATTGCTCTGGGATAAAGAGCTTGCCATGCTTGTGGATCCTTCGGCTCTCCATAAAAAGCTGCATGCCTTTAATCCCAGCACTAGTGAGGTAGAGGTTAGAGGATCTCTGTGAGTTCAAGGCCAGCCTGAGAATTCCAAAGTGAATTTCAAGGTCAGCCTGGACTAGAATGAGATCCTACCTTGAAAAACCAAATAACAAAACAAAACAAAAATCTGGAAGCAGTGTCAGGCTTCTTTAATATCAGTGTACTTTAGGGGAGAAGCAAGGTAGAGACAGGAGAACCTCCTAGAAGTTCACAAATGTAGCACTGAACAAGAGACTGCCTCAAAATTATGGAGGGCCAATCTCTGTTGTGTACATGTTTGTACACATGAGCACACATACACATGCATAGCAGACATGACACACACAAATATGGGCTCATGTTACACCAAATAAATCAGTAAATAAAAGTATTTAAAGAGGCTGGACATTATCAAGGCTCTTGTTTCCACCAGGAATAGATGGCAAGACCCTATTGCTGAAGACTCCACATGCTTGGGCTGCAAGGCCACTGAGAAATCAAGCTGGAGCTGAGCTGAAAACCTCCTCCCTGTACACCAGCTGACAGCCTTACGGGAGAGAGAAATCATTAGTGGCGATAAACAACAATGGACATTGCAAACCTTAAGTTTGGCCAGCCAGGCCAAAAGAGCCAACAGGTGTAATAGTGGCATGTCTGTTAACGATTTACTAATTGGACAGGAGGCCCACTCCACAGGAGGGAATACATGCCTAGTACTGAAAACCTATGATAGGGGAGGTCATGAGCCCTAGGAGTGTAACGTCTGCTGGTGTCTAGCTAAATGCATATATTGTGCTCAACAAACTGCCCAGTAAGCTCTTCTCTTAATGTTCATACCCATATATTAATTCTACTTTCATTTCTGTTTAGAGAAGCTTCTTTTCAGATGGCAATGACCTCTGGAATGACTCAAAAGGCACCATAGTGCTGAGAAGAAGTAACAGAGGCGTGTTTAGCACTGAAATCTCTTCAGCACATTTTCCAAGGCTCAGGGTCTATTGCCAAAGAGGTGGTGGAAAGAATGTAAGAGCCAAAGGTGGGGTAGGACTGCTTACAATGCACTCTTCCAGATACAAAATGGCCTGGATATCCATGACCTTCCAATGCCTGGTACTATCTACACAGGACCCTCACAATAGGATGAAAAGATGACATCAAAATAAGAGACTAGGGGCTGGAAAGATGGCTTAGCATTTAAGGTGCTTGCCTGTGAAGCCTAAAGACCCAGGTTCGATTCTTCAGGTCCCACGTAAGCATCTGGCACATGAGTCTAGTTTGTTTGCAGTGGCCAGAGGTCCTGGTGTCCTCATTCTCACTCTCTTTCTCTGTCTCTAATAAATAAATAAATAAATAAAAATATACCAGGAAAAAAATGTTTAAAAAATAAGAGACTAAAAAATAAAAATAAATAAAAGAGAGCTGGGCGTGGTGGTGCACACCTTTAATCCCAGCACCTGGAAGGCAGAGGTAGGATTGCCGTGAGTTTGAGACCACCCTGAGGCTACATAATGAGTTCCAGGTCAGCCTGAGCTAGAGTGAGACCCTACCTTGGAAAACCAAAAATACAAAAACTTAAATAAATAAAAGAGACTAATTGAGAGGGGAAGGGGATATGATATAAAGTGGATTTGTGAAGGGAAAAGTGGGGGAAGGGAGGGAATTAGCATGATTTATTGTCTATAATTATGGAAGTTGTCAATAAAAAAAAGTTTTTAATTTTTTTAAATTTTTATTTATTTATTTATTTGAGAGCGACAGACACAGAGAGAAAGACAGATAGAGGGAGAGAGAGAGAATGGGCGCGCCAGGGCCTCCAGCCTCTGCAAACGAACTCCAGACGCGTGCGCCCCCTTGCGCATCTGGCTAACGTGGGACCTGGGGAACCGAGCCTCTAACCGGGGTCCTTAGGTTTCACAGGCAATCGCTTAACCACTAAGCCATCTCTCCAGCCCAAAAAACGTTTTTAAAAAAAGAAGGGGCTGGAGAGATAGCTCAGCCATTAAGATGCTTGCCTGCAAAGCCTTATTACTGGGATTCGCTTGCCCAATACCCATGTAAACCAGATGCACAAATTGGCACATGCACCTGGAATTCAGTTGCAGTGGCTAGAGGCCCTGGGGTGCCCATTCTCATTCTCTCTCTCTCTGCTTACAAATAAATAATTAAAAATAATTTTTTAAAGTATTTAAAGAAAAAAGGGCTAGGAGATCCCTCAGTGGCTAAGGGTGCTTCTTTGCAAGGCCCGACAGCCCAGGTTCAATTTTCTAGCATCCATATCAAGTCAGATGCACAGAATGTCGTATGTATCGGGAGTTCAGGTGCAGTGACAGGAGACCATGGAGTGCCTATTTCTCTCTCTCTCCCCTTACAAATATATATATACTTTATTTGAGATAAAGGAAGAGGCAGATAGAGAGAGAGAGAGAGAGAATGGGCACACCAGGGCCCTCCAACCACTGCAAGTGAACACCAGATGCATCTCTCCAGTGCATCCTTTTTTCATTTATTTTAATTTTTTAGGGGCTGGAATGATGGCTTAGTGGTTAAGATGCTTGACTGCAAGGCTTAAGGGCCCATGTTTCACTCTCCAGGTTCCACGTAAGCCAGACGCACAAAGTGACACAAGCATGCAAAGTCACACATACTCACAAGGGGGTGCACGCATCTGGAGTTGATTGCAGTGGCTGGAGGCCCTGGCTCACCAATTCTTTCTCTCTCTCTCTCTCGCATAAAAACAAAAAAGTCCAGTATGTTGGGCTTGCCTCAAAAAAGAAAAAAAGAAAAAAAGAAAGAAAGGAAAGAACTAGGCGCTCAGTTCAGATCTCTGTGGAGGCTGTCAGGGCCACAGTAGGCTGTTCAGCATCTGGATAAGTGCCCTGCCTGTGCCCAGTCAGTACAACCCCAGACCACAGCATGCCTGGATTGAGGATTAGGCCCATCTGGTGCTGTCCCCACTCCCCAGCCTCCCTCCAGACTGTACCTCCTGAATAGAGTAGTCCCTACTGGAGCTAGTCACACCCTCTAGCCCAGACCAGAGAGAAGACTGCTGGAGCCCTGAGTAAACGGCCCAGCATCCAGGTGAGCAGGTGAGCACTCCCACATAAATCCCAAAGGATGACCCGGTGTGGGGATCAGGCACATTTGGCTGTCTCCACTCTGAGGCCTGCCTGCCTGTATCAATCCCTCCTTGCACCCGTCAAAACGGTAGCAGTCCCCAGCTTGACCAGCCCAGGCCACCTTGGAGAGCACTCATGCATGGAGTAGGCGCTCAGCTTCTAGTGTGCCCAACAGACAGGCAGATGAACCACCAGGCCACTGGCACCCAGAACAAAGCTGACTAGGCCACTCAGCAAGGGGCCCCACTAGAGCTGCTGCTGCTACATTCTCAGCGAGGCAAAGGGCCTAACTCCAAATGGACAAACCCCGAAGTAAAACAAGTAACGGTAGAAACTGAGGTAATGCTCTGTGTGGTGGCTTAAGCCTTTAGTCTCAGTACTCAGGAGGCTGAGGAAGGGGAATCACCATGATTTCAAGTCCAGTTTTGGGCTACAGAGTGAGTTCCAAGTCAGAAAAAAAAGAAAAGAAAGAACAAAAGAAACCAAGGCAAGATAACCCACCAAGAATGCCAAGTCCCATGGTGGAAGTCTCCAGTGAACTATTTAGAGGAAACCCCAACTAATCCCAAAATGCTATTATTATTTTTTATGGTTTTTTTTTTTTTTTGAGGTAGGGTCTCACTCTAGCTTAGGCTGAACTGGGACTCACTCTATAGTACCAGGCTGGCCTCAAACTCACAGAGCCTTCTAACTCTGTCTCCTGAGTACTGGCATTAAAGGCATGTGTCACCACACCCAGCTTATTATTATTTTCGGTTTTTCGAGGAGGTAGGGTCTCGCTCTAGCCCAGGCTGACCTGGAATTCACTATGTAGTCTCAAGGTGGCCTTGAACTTGGAATGATCCTCCTACTTCTGCCTCCCAAATGCTGGGATTAAAGGTGTGCATCATCATACCCAGCTGCTTATTATTTCTAAAATATATTTTTATTTATTTATTACCAAGCAGAGAGAGATAGAAGAAAGATGCACAGAGAGAATGGGCATAACAGGGCTTCTAGACACTACAAATGAACTCCAGACACATATGCCACTTTGTGTATCTGCCTTTATGTTGGTACTGGGGAACTGAAGCTGGGCCATTAGGCTTTGCAGGTAAGCACTTTAACTGCTGAGCCATCTCTCCAGTCCCTTACTATTATTTTTTTAAATATTTTTGCTTATTTATTTGAAAGTGAGTAATAGAGGAATAAACGGGTGCAACCAGAGCCTCTTGTCACTGCAAAGAAACTTCAGACACATGTGCTACTTCATGAATCTGAGTTTAAATATGTACTGGGAAATAGAACTTCAGGCCAGCAGACTTTGCAAGCACTTTTAACCACTAAGTCATCTCCCAGAACCCAAAATGCAATGGTGGTAAGCATATTCAACAAACTTAACGAGGCTATGAACAAATAACCGAAGGAAATGGAAGAAATCAACAAAAAAAAACTCTATAAGCCCTGTGTGGTGGGGCACGCCTTTAATCCCAGCACTTGGGAGGCAGAGGTAGGAGGATTGCCATGAGTTCAAGGCCACCCTGAGACTACATGGTGAATTCCAGGTCAGCCTGAAGTGAGACCCTTCCTTGGAAAAAAGAAAAAGAAGAACTCTATAGACAGTGGAAAAAAGTCAAAGGGATCATGATCAAATGCCTGAATGAATTCCAAGACAGCAGCACAGACAATAAACTAACTGCAATGAGGGAGGAGGGTACTTAATAGGTTGATATTGTATATACATAAGTACAATGATTGTGATGGGGAGGTAATATGATGGAGAATGGAATAAACTAACTGCAAGGAGAAAACCAAACCAAGAAATGAAAATGGGACTGTAGAGTTCTCAGTGGTTAAAGGTCTTGCTTGCAAAGCCTGACAGCCTGGGTTCGATTTCCCAGTACCCAAGTAAAGCCAGATGCACAAAGTGGTGCATACATCTGGAGTTGGTTTGCTGCAGCAGGAGACCATGGCATGCCCACTATCTCTCTTTCAAATAAATATTTTAAAAAGAAATGAGCTGAGCCATCGTGGTGCCCACCTTTAATCCCACCACTTGGGAGGCAGAGGTAAGAGGATGGCTGTGATATGTGGTAGGTAACTGAATTTAGGCTTTGCTTGCAAGTGACTTAACTGCTGAGTCATCCCTCCAGACCTAAAATATTTTATTTATTTATTTGTAAGAAGAGAGAGAGAGAGGGAGAAGAAAGACAGCCTTAACCCCTGAGCCATCTTTCCAGCCTGCCTGAGGTATTTCTGATTAAGCTTGCAACTTAAGTCTTAGCAGCCTGCTGGAGGGTGGGTCATAGGGACAGTTCTTAAGTCCAGCCTTAAGGTGTGTTCAGAGCAGCTTGAACTCTGGCTGTTTGAATTTGCTAACTGTTTGGTGGTGTCTTTCTGTATGGATCTATGGAAGTGAGTCAGCTCCCTCTGCCATCGATGCTGTGTTACCTGGATTCTGAAAGCTTGACATAAACTCTTTCCTCTCATAAGCTGCTTCTGGGCTAATGTTTGTTCAGCAACATCAAGGTAACTGCAACAGGTGGTTTGCATCATATATACCTCATAAACTCATGTGCTTTATATAATTGGTCTCCAGTTGGTGGATATTTGGGAGGTGGAGGCTTGCTGGAGGAGGTGTGTTGATGGAGGCTGGAGTTGGGCTCACTCCCTTTTTGTGGTTTTCCACCTATGGCAAAAGTGATGTCCACTCTCTGCTCATGACATGATTTCCCTTGCCATCACAAAATAACCCCTTGAGACTGAATTCCAAAATAAATCCTTTTCTCCCATCATACTTTTGGTCAGGTGTTTTGTCTCAGCAAGAAGTTAACTGCAACAGAAAATTGGTACCAGAGGAGTGGGGGCATTACTTCTAGAAATCTGACTGCATGGCTTTTGGTCCTGTTTGTGAGAGGAATATGGAAGGAATATGGAACTTTGGTCTCAGAGATACCTTGCGAGAGTTGGTATGGACCATATGTTAATAGTTTAAAAGACCTACATGCAAGAAAGAACTGTGCAGGCTTGGCTTATGCGAGAAGAAAAAGCTTTGTCCAGAAGCTACTAGAAGCAGTTTGTAAGAAGTATGTTGTGTTCTGCCTTTGTCATGAGAACTTGAGCATGGCTGAGCAGATGGATATGGCACAGAAAGAAATTAAAGTGGGGGCAGGAGACAGCAGCTCTGTTCAAATGCAGTAATTTGAAAGTTATACCATTGAGACTGGGCCAGGTGTCCTGTGATAGCAGGAAAATGCTGACTCTTTTGAAAAAGTAGGAAACACAAAGGAATAACGTGGAAGGTGTTTTCCTGTTCTTCACATTGGCTTTATTCTTTCCTGAATTAACTATTTGTTAGGTGTCTCTCAAAAACTCATGTGGGGCTGGAGAGATGGCTTAGTGGTTATGATGCTTGCCTGCAAAGCCAAAGGACCCAGGTTTGATTCCGCAATACCCACGTAAAATCAGATGCACAAGGTGGTGCAAGCATCTGGAGTTATGTGCAGTGGCTAGAGGCCCTGGTGTGCCCATTCTCACTATCTCTCAAATAAATAAGATATTAAAAAAAAACTCATGTGTTCTGAATGCTAGTTCCTCTGCTGGTGGCAATTTGGGAATTGGAGCCTTACAGCAAGTGGTGCGTTGTTAGAGGTGGGCTGATGCATGTTATAGCCACCTTCTGAGGACTGCTGTTGAATTCAAGGCCAACTTGAGACTACATAGTGAATATCAGATCAGCCTGGGCTAGAGGGAGATCCTAACTCAAACAAACAAACAAACAAAAAAGTCCTGGATTTCCATATGAGCATGATGTCTATTTCCTCCCTACTTATCTTGTGATTCCTTTAATAATAAAGATAAAATTACACTAGGCCCAAATAAAGTAGTTAGGAGAGGGAAAAGATTAAAAAAAAAAAAGGAGGGGGCTGGAGAGATGCCTCAGTAGTTAAGGTGCTTGCCTGCAAAGCCTAGTGACCTAGGTTCAATTCCCCATTACCCATGCCAGATGCACAAGATAGCACATGGAGTTTGTTTGCAACAGCTGGAGGCCCTGGCGACCCATTCTGTCTGTCTTCACTCTGCTTGCAAATAAATAAGAAATATTTTTAAAATGTTTAAAAAGACAGTGAAAGACCAGGAACATATGGTAAGACCCTATTGTTGAAGACTCCATATACTTGGGCTGCAAGGCCACTGAGAAATCTTGCTGGAACTGAGCTGATAACCTCCTCCATGTAGACCAGCTGACAGAAAGCTGCAAGAAGCCATTCTGCATGCAGTTCAATGGGAGAAAGAGATACCACCAGTGAAGATACTCATCACTGGACACTGCAAGCCTTATAATTGGCCAGCCAGGCCAAATGAGCCAACGGGTGCAACTGTGGCACATCTGTTATGGGGGAAACCAACTGCCTTCTAATTGGACTGGAGGCCCGCTCCATGGGAAGGGAATACATCCCTGATACTGAAAACTTAAAACAGAGCCCTAGGGTTGTAACGTCTGCTGTTGTCTGGCCAAATGTATACACTTATGCTTATCAAATTGCCCAGTAAGGGCTGGAGAGATGGCTTAGCGGTTAAGCGCTTGCCTGTGAAGCCTAAGGACCCCGGTTCGAGGCTCAGTTCCCCAGGTCTCACGTTAGCCAGATGCACAAGAGGGCGCATGCGTCTGGAGTTCGTTTGCAGAGGCTGGAAGCCCTGGCGTGCCCATTCTCTCTCTCTCCCTCTATCTGTCTTTCTCTCTATGTCTGTCGCTCTCAAAATAAATAAATAAATAATTTTTTAAAAATTGCCCAGTAAGCATTTCTGTTAATGTTCACACCCTTATATTAATGCTACTCTTACTTTTGGTCGAGAATCTTCTTTTCAGATGGCAGTGACCTTGGGACGACTCAGAAGGTATCATGGTGATGGAAAGAAATGACCGCAGTGCTCAGTACTGCAATATCTGTATCACATCTTACAAGGTTCAGGGTCTAATGCGGAAGAGGTGACGGAAAGAATGTAAGAGCCAAAGGAAGGACAGGACTCCATACAACATGCTCCCTCCAGACACAAAATGGCCTGGATATCCATGGCCTCACAGTGCCTGATACTACCTGCATAAGACCATCATAAGAGGAGGAAAAGATCAAGACATCAAGAGTAAAAGAGAGACTGATTGAGATGGGAAGGGAGTATGATGGAGAGTGGAATTTCAAAGGGGTAAGCAGGGAGAGGGAAGGTATCCCCATGGGGTATTTTCTATAATCATGGAAGTTGTTAATAAAAATTTTTTTAAAAACCTAATCTAAAAAAAAGACAGGGAAGGGAGTTAATGCATATTCAACATACCCAGGTCATAACAGGGAAGCATTAAGCATGACAGGCTGTTATTGAAGTTTCTACAACTGAGAATGAGGGATTTTCCTCTCCTAACACCATGCTTCTTTCCCCTTCAGCCATCAAACCTCCCAGTTGGAGTGCTTAATGGAGGAATGACCTACACTTTGTTCTTGATGGATTTAGGTTCCTAGTGATCCTGTCTTCTTGGGTTTGCAGAAATCTCTAGTAACTATGATCAGAACTCCCAAGATATTTAATTCCTAGGCTGACACTGACAAGTCGAGGTAAGAATTCTCTCAGTGCAGGCAGGAAAGCTCTGGTCAGAGATTCTGGCTGTCTCACTTCAAAGTTATAGATTTAGCTGTGATTAGGAATTGGGATATGGTTCCTATTTATATCTGTTGCTTGGGCCAAGCACCTAAGGAAAGCAACTTAAGGGAGTAAGGATTTACTTAGCTCATCGTTTGAGGTGATAAAATCCATCAATGGTGGCAGGAGTTGGAGCATGGTTTGATACATCTTAGTGATCAGCAAGCAAGACAAGCTCGGGCAGAAGCAGCAGCACACACTGCCTGCCCTCAAGCCTTGTGGGTGGTGGTCTACAGTTTGTCAGCTACCCCTGCATCCCAAGGATTCCACAGCTCCCAAAACTAGCTGAGGACTGGGGAGGTTTGAATCAGATGCCTCCATAAACTCATGCACCTTGAATGCTTGGTTCCCAGCAGATGGCAATTTTGGAGGTGGAGGCTTGCTAGAGTGTGTTGTTGGGGGTGAGCTTAGGGATGTTACAGCCCCTTGCCAATTGGGCTGTCTCCTGCTGCTATGGCAGAGGTAATGCCCAGCCTCTGCTCATGCCATCATGAAACTTTCCCTCAAGACTAAGTCAAAATAGGCCAGGTGTGGTGGCGCACGCCTTTAATCCCAGCACTTGGGAGGCAGAAGTAGGAATGCTGTGAGTTCGAGGCCATCTTGAGATTCCATAGTGAATTCCAGGTCAGCCTGAGCTAGAGTGAAACCCCACCTCAAAAAATAAATAAATAGGGCTGGAGAGATGGCTTAGCGGTTAAGCGCTTGCCTGTGAAGCCTAAGGACCCCGGTTCGAGGCTCGGTTCCCCAGGTCTCACGTTAGCCAGATGCACAAGGGGGCGCACGCGTCTGGAGTTCGTTTGCAGAGGCTGGAAGCCCTGGCATGCCCATTCTCTCTCTCTCCCTCTATCTGTCTTTCTCTCTGTGTCTGTCGCTCTCAAATAAATAAATAAATAATTAAAAAAAATAAATAAAAAGACTAAGTCAAAATAAACATTCCTCCCATACAATGCTTTTGGCTGGGTGCTTTATCCCAGCAAAAAGGTAACTGCAACAGGAACCAAGTGAGTCTGTGAGGACATTTTACATTCAAACCAAAACACTGTTTGAAGGGCAGGGGAGTTCAACATAGGTTCTCACATGTAGCTCAGACTGGCCTCAACCTCACAATCCCTCTGCCTTAGCCTCCTGAATGCTGGGTTACAGACATACACAAGCACATCTGGTTTCTACTAATATTTTAATTCAGCAACCCTCTGAATCAGATGTTTGACTTTTTTTTTTTCAAGGTAGGATCTCACTCTAGCCCAGGCTGACCTGGAATTCCCTATGGAATCTCAGGGTGGCCTCGAACTCACGGCAATCCTCCTACCTCTGCCTCCCAAGTGCTGGGATTAAAGGCGTGCACCACCACACCCAGCAGATGTTTGATTTTTAATATAAAGCTTTCTGGAGCTGAAAAACTGAGTACTAGAAATTTCCAAAACTAATTCTGTGTCCTGCTTTGTGATTCAGATACTTGAATTTATCATTTTCCTTTACCCAACACTGTAGAAAGCTTTTTCCCTTTCCAGTCATAAATTTATGCTGCTTCCTCATGTCTGCCATGTAGATCCTGTAGTTGAGGGTGGGTTACCTTGTGCGTGCTGAGAGACTTCTATCACAGAGTCGTCTTCGGCCCTTTTTGGGTGTAGCCCAAGCTAGCCTTGAACACAACTGAGGACATTGAACTGACTTCTTTTTACCTCTAGAGTACTGAGATTACAGTTCTGTGGCACCATGCTGGTTTTTTTTTTTTTTTTGAGTCAGAGAGAGAGAGAGAGAATGGGCACGCCAGGGCCTGCAGCCACTGCAAAAGAACTCTGGACACATGTGGATCCTGGGGAATCGAACCTGGGTCTTTGGCTTTTGCAGGCAAATGCCTTAACCACTAAGCCATCCCTCCAGCCCACCATGTTATTTTATGCAGTACTGGTCACTGAACTGTGAATGCCAGACAAGCATTCTACCAACTAAACCACATCCCTAACCCCATCCTGGGTCTTCATAGAGTGGGAACACCTCAAGTCTTGGCCCCATGAGCACACTGTTCTCAGATACAACTTGATTAGTCATCCTGAGACCTTGTCTTTTAGATTCCCATCTATAAATGTAAAACAGAAAAACAAAACCCTTACAGTGGAAGTGCTACCTTCAGCCCAAGATAAGACGACCATCAAAAACTAGATTGCTCTAATTTTCCTGAGGGTTTGTTGCCTAAAGTCTCCTGTTCCATCTCCTTGTCAAGACTGTCCGCTAAAATCAACTGAAAGTGGCTGGGTGCAGAAGAAAAGACAGCAAGGAAGTAACTGTCAATGTGGAAGTACTCCCATGATCTCTGGCAGTCAACAGGCAGAGGTCTCTGGGTGTTCTACTAGACATTATGGGGATTTCCTTAATCCTGGATGAGGATTTCTATGCTGGGTAGCTTGAACAAAAAACATTCCACAAGAGGACAGGGTGTGTGTGTGTGTGTTTGGGAGTGAAATGAACAACAAGGTATGACAGGTATACATAGAAATGCTACAGTCATACCAAAAGCATTCTACAGGGCTGGAGAGATGGCTTAGTGGTTAAGCACTTGCCTGTGAAGCCTAAGGACCCCGGTTCGAGGCTCGATTCCCCAGGACCCACGTTAGCCAGATGCACAAGGGGGCGCATGCGTCTGGAGTTCGTTAGCAGCGGCTGGAAGCTCTGGTGCACCCATTCTCTTTCTCTGTCACACTCAAATAAATAAATAAAAATGAACAAAAAAATAAAATAAAAAGCATTCTACAAGTGTACATTTTCTACTTTTTCTAGGCTTCAGAGCTCTTCAGTTCACATTTGACTTTTTTTTTCTGAATGCTATCACATTCCTTGCAGATCTTGTCTGTTTCAATATTTATACCTAATTTTTTCCCCCCTGAGGTAGGATCTCGCTCTAGCCCAGGCTGACCTGGAATTCACTATGTAGTCTCAGGGTGGCCTCGAACTCATGGTGATCCTCCTACCTCTGCCTCCTGAGTGCTGGGATTAAAGGTATGTATCACCACACCCTTCTATACCTAATTTTTAAAAGTTACATTATCTGGAAATATCTAAGTGTTCAAGTAACTACAAATAGTCTCACATAGATTCTGAGAATGCCTCTGACATTTTCAAGTATATGTAACTGTTGGTATGAATTTTCTTGTTGGCTTTTTCAGACATGGTTTCACTGGCTGACCTCAAGTTTGTGATCCTTCTTCCCCAAATCAAATCCTAGGATTACAGGCAAGTGCCACCAAGTTTAATGGGTATACCCATATTTTAGTTGGGTTTTCATTATATTTTTCTAGAAATCACCCATTTAATCACAACTTTATAAATTTTTATGGTATGGTATAACATGGTTGTAAAACTCTTTTAAGTATGACCTTTCTCATCACAAGTGTTACCAACATAGTTTTAGGCTAGTAAATATGTTTAAGCCATTAGGTACAACTTTTTAAGGGTTTAGATTAATTAGGAACCTAAAATCTTAGCAAAATTATGACTGGCTTGGTATTACATCAGACAGACTTTACATACAAAATCAGTGGCATCTCTTGAGTACTAGACCTCAAGTGTCAAATAGTAAAGTGCTGACTCTAGCACTGCTAAATCCGTGTTTGTGTGTATACACACATACACACACTGTGGAGTTGCATGAAATTTTCTTTTTGAGAATTACTTGAATGAAACACTTCCATCTTTAATAAGAATATCTATCTCCACACTGTCAATAACTGATAACCTATCACTATGATAGGTCTATATACAGCCAGATATCTATATGTATTTCTTCATGTGAGGTGAATATAGCATAACAAATTATATTTAATACTGATAAAAAATACACAAGAAATTGTTAACTAAGAAAAATATGCAATCTAAGAATAATTTATATAGTGCAAAAAATTGTCTCACCTCCCTCCCCCCTCACAAAGCTGGGGATTGAACCCAGGTTTCTGCATGTGCTGGATAAGTGCTATCAACTACTTAGCTATATCCCCAGCCTCCAAAATGAAATGCTGAGTAAAATATGACTTTATAATTATTTTCTGTGCAAAAATGTACTGGACAATTTACACATAATTTGTAAAGTATATTGTTAGAAAACTTAAGATTTCAATACTACATGATAACTACCTTATATTGAATCAAATGAAAATTACCACTATGTAATCATATGGCAAGATGCCCTGAAGCAGTTTCAGTAATCTTTCATGAAAGAGACAATTAAGGCTACAAGAGTAAACACCAAGTGTTCATCATACCTTTCAGTCAACACAGCCTTTATTAACACAAAGTTATCAGATGCTGCAAGATATACAAATTTGCCTAGTCTATGTTGCAATTTTAATGTTCTAAACTTAAAAGTCACTTCTGGGTCTAACACATTAGTAACCTACAAAACTGGTCAAGATGAAATTTGATTTCTAGTTATTGCTTTTTGAAACCCATCATTTCGGTGGTAAGTGGTAGCAGTAGTAGTTGTAGCTGGAGACTGACCAGAGGGCGGGAGGGCTGTGCAGACGCCGAGCAAGCGCCACCAATGAGCTGAGCTGTGCCTCCAGTTTCAAATTATAATCCTGCACTCATTACAGAATTTTCTAGAGCATGTGCCACTACGTCTTAAGTTACTAAAAATATACAATTTACATTTAACCAAGTTCCATGTGCTGGAAGTACATAAGGAAATTACTTTTATTATTTCTTTAGTTTCCAGAAAAACTTAATTCTTGTTCTAAGATACAGTACTAAAACTAACTCAGGGCTTCTTTTCCCATACTAAGCCAGACATGCTGTAAAAATGTTTTTGTCTGGTTAATATAAAACTGATGCCTTCCTGATAAATCTGATTTCAAGGACCCACTGATTATAGTATTGGTTTATTGGAATACAGTAATAGGAGATAACTCTGGTAACTACATCTAAGTGCACTATATGATGTTCACTGCATCTCTCCACATTGTTCATATTTTATAACATTCCAATTTGATGGAGGAAGACTGGAATAGTTCAGAAAAGTAGCTTTTATGATGTAGATAAAACTTATGAAGTGTTTTAAACACATTTAAACAGGTGGAAGTATAATCCCCAGAGGCTATGAAGGTGAGAATGAAAACTGCAAAGGAAGCTTTACAGCCAACACAAGCAGGACTTTGGACCGCCCAAAACGCACAATGCACAGGAAATCTTAAGTTGTATCATTTACTTGTTGACCATGTGGCTACAGTTCAAACAGTTACTATTTGAAAAGTTGTACCTGGGAATCTTCCAAAATTGCTTTTGAATGAAGTACTTTAAATTGTAGCAATTAACAACACAAGATACACTTAAACAATACTGTAGTTTATCAAAAAACACATAAGAAATTTCAACTCTTATCCTTTGAGTTATAAAAAAATCAATGATTTGGCTGTTATAAACATGATTTTCCACATAATTATTTGCATAACTCTAGTAATGCTATCAGTGGCTATAAGATCAGAACTGGTTTTTTAAAAAAACACTAAAAACATAAAAAATACTTAGCCCAGTATTTACCTGTAGAACTTGTTCATTTATGCTTACATTTCAGCATTTTCTATATCACTGTGATAATTTTAAGTCATATCCAAAGGATAAAGAAAAACCACCTACTAATTGGCATATTTGTTTATTTCTCAGTTTGTGAAAGCGTCCTTAATTTGTTGATATAGCAAACAAATTTCAGCTCTGATTGCTATGCAAAAGAACAGAAGGTAATCTGCTTTGCAATTAACTTATAGTTCAATTGCTCACAGGCAACATGCTATATATGAAAAAAATTCTAACTGAACTACAGGTATTAAATACTGAAAAAATTAACAGTTTATTATAATTTATTTTATTTAACAATCTAGGAAGTTGGCAGCCATCAGCAGTTCCAGTGCAATTTCAGGTGCAATTGGGAATTCAGGAATCTCGGTAGAGCTGTTAGTGTAGCGAACCTTGTAGGTAAAATACATGCATACTTTTGATAGCACATGTGAAGGGATCTCTCTAAAATTGACCTCATTGGTTTCATTCTCCGCAAACTGACCTGAAAAACAGAAAGATTATATATGTTATAGGCTGACTAATACTCCCCTTTAACTCCCATGTGGGAATCTATTGCCTCAGAATGCATTTGGAGGTAGGGTCTTTACACATGTAGTTCAGGTAAAGCAAGATCTCTAGGACAAGAATATACTAGAATTGATGTCTTCATAAGACATGAGTACAGACAGGTAGAAAGAAAAAGACCATGTAAAGAAACAGAAGAGTCCTCTAAGAAATGAGATGCAAAGCTGGGCATGGTGGAGCATGCCTTTAATTCCAGCACTCAGGAGGGAGAGGTAGGAGGATTGCCTTGAGTTCGAGGTCACCCTGAGATGACTTAGTGAATTCCAGGTCAGCCTGAGACCCTACCTCGAAACCCCATCCCCTTTCCCCACTCACTCACTCTTGACAATTTTGTGTACTTCAACACTTCAAAACTGAGAGAGGGCTGGAGAAATGGCTCGGTGGTTAAGGCGCTTGTCCACAAAGCCTATCAACCTAGGTTTGATTCCCCAGTACCCACACAAAGCCAGATGCACAAAGTGGTGCATACATCTGGAGTTTTCATGCAATGGCTGGAGATCCTGGTGCGCCCATTCATTCTCTCTCTGCTTACAAATAAATAAGTAAAAAAATAACTGTGAGAAAAGAAATTTGTTAAGTCATGTAGTCCACATCACTTTATTACAGAAGCACTGGTAAGTTAGTTTAAAAAATTATATACATTGGTTTTTTGAGGTAGGATCTCACTCCAGCCCAGGCTGACCTGATCTCAGGGTGGTTTTGAACTCTCGGCAGTCCTCCTACCATTACCTCTCAACTGCTGGGATTAAAGGCATATGCCACCATGTGCAGTTCAAATAGTAAATATTAAACCAAGAATAACTGTGGGCTGGAAGAGATGGCTAAGTGGTTAAGGCACTTGCCTGCAAAGCCTAAGGACCCAGGTTTGATTCCCCAGGTCCCATGTAAGGCAGATGCACATGGTAGCACATGTCTATAGTTTGTTTGCAGTGGCTAGAGGTCCTGGCACATCCATTTTCTCTCAAATAAAAATAAATAAATCAATAAAACTTATTTCTAAAAAGAAGGTAGGAATAAACTGCCAGTGTCCGTAGTTAAGTCAGCAACTTCAAACTCTGTAAAGAAATAAAACTGCCTAGGCCAGGAGTGGCAATACACATCTTTACTCCCAGCCGTCAGGAGGCAGAGGAAAGAGGATGGCCGTGAGTTCAAGGCTAGCTTGGAGTAGAGTGAGACCCTATTTGAAAACAACAAAACAAAACAACCTGCTCAGGAAGCTGAGGCAGGGTTATTCAAAATTTCAATGACAGCCTGGGCTATATAATGAGATCCTAGTCTCAAGTGGGGAAAAATGTAAGTAAAAAAATTATCTACAAAAGGTGTAGTGGTGCACGCCTTTAATCCCAGCACCTGGTAGGCAGAGGTAGGAGGACCACTATGAGTTCAAGGCCACCCTGAAGCTACATAGTAAATTAAAGTCAGCCTGGGCTACAGTGAGATCCTACCTCAAAAAACCAAAAGCAAAACAAACAAATGTTCCACAAGCTTGGCATATTACAAAATGATCACTTCAGTCTTATACTTACAGAAGAAAAAAACAGCAGAAAGGGCTGGAGAGATGGCTTAGCAGTTAAGGCACTTGCCTGCCAAGCCAAAAGACCCATGTTCAACTCCCCAGGACACACATAAGCCAGATGTACAAGGTGGCGCACACATCTGGAGTTAAGTTTGCAGTGGCAGGAGGGCCTGACGTGCCCATTTTCTCTGCTTCTTTCTCCTTGGCTGTGGCATTGGGGAAACTGGGGACTGACTGCCCTCTGAACTAAGTTATCCTTTGTGAATGTTAGGCTCTCTCCCTTTTTCTGTGTAGAAACAATCTCAATGTTGCCCAGACTGGCCTTTCAAGCAATCCTCTATATCTCAGCCTTTCAAGAACCTGGAACTAGAAATATGAACCATGTACCTTCTCTCTCTCTCTAAATGCTATGTGTTATTAATTAATTAATTTAACTTAAAATATATAAGCCAAGTGTGGTGGTGCACACCTTTAATCCCAGCACTCAGAAGGCAAGGTAGGAGGATTGCTGTGAGTTCAAGGCCACCCTAAGACTACATAGTGAATTCCAGGTCAGCCTGAGTTAGTGAGACCCAACCTTGAAAAAACAAAAACAAACAAACAAATATATATATAAAGAACATATTTGTGTGTGTGTGTGTATTTATCTAGCTAGAGAGATGGCTCTGTAGTTAAAGGTACTGGCTTGCAAAGCCTGGTGGTTCTACATTGAATTCCCCAGTACCCACATAAAGCCAGATACACTAAGTGTTGTAATGTGTTTGGAGTTTGTTTGCAGTGGCAAGAGGCCCTCGCATGCCTATCCCCCCCCCCACCGCTTGCAAACAAATAATAGTAAAAATATAATGTATGTATGTATTTATCAAACATTAGAAAGATTTATTAAGGAAAAGAACTGGGGGCTGGAGATGGCACTTGCCTACAAAGCCTAACAACATGGGTTCAATTCCCCAGAACCAACATAAAGCCAGATGCACAAAGTGGTGCATGCATCTGGAGGCTCCCATTCTTTGCCTGTCTCTCTTCTCTCTTGGCTTGCAAATAAATAAAAAAAAAATACTACTAAAAACCAAAACAAACAAACAAAAAAACTATACTCACCTGGCCCACTCAACATGGCTTTTATTGTTCCCGATGTTAGTGCATGTTCTCTTTTCACAATAAATTCGTGACCATCAGAAGATATTAATTTGACATACATTGCATCAGGGCCTTCACAGCCACCATAGGTTTTCTCTTCTCCATCTGGAATAAAGCCATCAGTGAATCACTTAATATATTAAAAGTAAACACATTCACCTGGGGATGTAGCTCACTGGTATAGCATTTTCTTAGCATGTACAAGCCCTTGGGTTTGATCACTTAGCATTCAACAAACAAACAGAAAACTCCTAAAACAGAGGTGAACAGAGTATGGAGATGCCACTCCACTGTTTGGCTTCAACTGCAGTTGCCTGCTCAACATTATTATTTTATTTATTTATTTATTTATTTTGCTTTTTCGAGGTAGGGTCTCAGTCTAGCCCAGGCTGACCTGGAATTCACTATGGTGTCTCAGGGTGGCCTTGAACTCACAGCAATCCTCCTACCTCTGCCTCCCAAGTGCTGGGATTAAAGGCGTGCACCACCACGACTGGCATTTAACATTATTTTTGTGTGATATACTACTTTTTGTTCATCTCACTCACTCCAGCCCAGGCTGACCTAGAATACACTATGTAGTCTCTGGGTGCTTCCAATTCATGGCGATCCTGCTACCTCTGCCTCCCAAATGTTGGGATTAAAGGTGTGAGCCACCATGGCTGGCACATACACACTTTTTACAATTTTTTTTTTTTTTTTTTTGAGGTAGGGTCTTACTCTAGCCTGTAGCATAGAATTCACTATGTAGTGTCAAGCTGGCCTCAAACTCACAGTGATCCTCCTACTTGCTGAGATTAAAGGCATGTACCACCACACCGGCTTACAATTACTTTTGTTGTTAGCGACATATAAAATATCTTATATCTTCTCCAAAGCATTTAGGAATCCCTAGGAGAAAGATGAACATAAACATTTTGTTCAGCCACAAACAACTACTAATTCATTTTTTTTTCCCCTGTAAGAGAATGGGTACCCCATGGCCCCTATCCACTGCAAATGAACTCTGTGCATCTGATTTATATGGTTACTGACTGAACCAGAGTCATTAGGCTTTGCAGGCAAGCACCTTAACCTCTAAGCCTTCTCTCCAGCCTCTAAATCATTTCTTTTAAAAAATTTATTCATTATTATTAATTTGTTTACATTATTTATTTATTTTCAATATTTTATTTTTATTTATTTGAGAGAGAAAGGAAGAATGGTCCTGCCAGGTCTCCAGCCACTGCAAACAAACTCCGAACGCATGTGCCACCTTGTGTATCTGGCTTACATGGGTCCTGAAGAATCGAACCAAGGTTCTTTCGCTTTGCAGGTAAGCACCTTAACTGCTAAGCCATCTCTCCAACCCTATGTCATTTCTTAATAGTCAACTCAGAGACCCCTAAACCTAGCTGGGCATGGTGGTGTATGCTTTTATTCGCAGCACTTGGGAGGCAGAGGTAAGTAGATCATTGTGAGTTTGAGGCTAACCTGAGACTACAGAGAAGATTCCAGGTTATCCTGGGCTAGAGTGAGAACATACCTTAAAATATTAAAAAAAAAAAAAGTTAAATATAGAAATGCCTGAAACTAAGACAAAAATATCAACTGTAGGGAACTATTTAACGGCACCAAAGAGACAAGCTAATGTAATTGGATCTTAAGATTTTAAAAATAAACCTCCTGTGAACAACACTATCAAAATAATTGGAAAATTCTGAATATGAAATAAATGGGGAGATACAAGCTTTGGTATTTAGGTGTGAGGTGTTAAACATAGGAAAACATTAGCTATCCTTAAAAAAAAAAAAAAGACTATATTAGCGATTATTCAAGCTTACAGATTTTTGGCAGTTCTTGCCAAGCTTTGTATCAATTTATGTTTAGTATTTTTTATATGATGTGACGGTGGGTTCTGATGGTCATCTTGGTTGGACTGAGAAATGCCTAGATTGGAAAGCATACTTTGCAGTCTATCTGTGTTTCCAGAATTAGATGGGTTGTGGGGGCTCTACTCTTAAGACCAGTTTATTCAAAATTTGAATAGACTATTAGAAGGTGGAGTCTGGTTAGAAAATGAAGGTAAGTGGGAATGTATACTTGAGGAGGATTCTATTATGTGCTGGTCCCTCCCAGCTACTGCTCTGCTTCCTGCCTAGCACAGATTGAACAGCTCTGTTCCGGCATGTCCTTCTTGCTGTAATGAATGAAGCAGCAGAGCAATATCCTCTCTCCTGTAAGCTGTTTCCACCAGGGCAGAGATGAAAAACTGACAAGTTAAACACTTCACATGTTTGTTGGGGAAGTTTTGTTCTTACAGTACAATTACTCATTAGATGATACTAGATATTATATTGGACTTGGCATAATACTACTACTGATCTGCCTTTTAGAGATGTCAAGAATAAACACATACTGCTGATGCTACCATTAACTTCAGTTCAACCATTTTATTTGCATTCAGTGACTTGAAAGGCCAATATTTGTTAAGGAAAAAGAAGAATCAGCTTCTACTACTTGAAATACAAAATTACCCAGGTATAACTTACCCATTATGCTCTTATGAAATTCTACTTCAATTCCACAGGAACTTTAGTAGTTTCCTAAAAATGTAACAATACCATATTAAAATTAACACTGCATTTGACAGTTTTCTATACATTGCTATTTAATATGCTCTTAGTGTTATTATGAATGATCATAATTCCAGTACACTATCAATCAAGTGAAGGCACCAACATGCTTTTTTCCTTTCTTATTTTTTTCTTTTTCTTTTTTTTTTTCAAGGTAGGGTCTCACTCTAGCCCAGACTGACCTGGAATGCACTGTGTAGTGTCAGGGTGGCTTTGAATTCATGGTGATGTCCTACCTCTGCCTCCTGAGTGCTGGGATTAAAGGCATGCACCATCAGGCCCGGCTTCTTTTTTTTCTTTTTAATATTTTATTTTTATTTATTTATTTGAGAGAGAAAAACAAGCAGAGAAAGAGAGAGAATGGGCACACCAGAGCCTCCCGCCACTGCAAACGAACTCCAGATGTGTGTGTCCCCTTTTGTGCATCTGGCTTACGAGGGTCCTGAGGAATTGAACCTCGGTCCTTTGGCTTCGCAGACAAGTGCCCTGACAACTAAGCCATCTTTCCAGCCCCCAAAATGCTCTGAGCTTCAGAATTATAGGAAGTAGACTTAAAATGAACCCAACATGGCTCAGGGAATTTCATGATAGAGGGGGGCAGAAAGATTGTTAGAGCCACAAGTTGGGACATTATACACAGACGTTGCCTCTTCCCCATAACTGAGAGCTTTTCCCACAATGCACAACCCACAATGCCCATGGGGATGAATGGCATCCCCAACAAGGAGGGTCCCTTTGGAGGGAGGTAAGGATGAAGGAAAGGATGGTACTAAATTGGGTTTATTTATATACTGAGTCTGTTCATAACTTAAAATTAAAAACAAACAAACATACATCAAGATAGGGAAATGGTTAAGGGTGCTTGCTTCCTTGCAAAACCTGCCAACCCAGGTTCAACTCCTCAATCACCTACATAAAGGCAGACAGGATTCATTTGCAGTAGCAATAGACAGGCATGTGTGCCCCCCCCCCGCCCACACACATTTAAAGCACCATGAACAAAGCCTCAGGTGCAAGATCCACCACTTAAAAAAGAAGACAGAAGGGAGGAGGGTACTTAATAGGTTGATATTGTATATATGTAAGTACAATGATTGTTATGGGGAGGTAAGATGATGGAGGATGGAATTTCAAAGGAGAAAGTGTGGGGGGGAGGGAGGGAATATAATCATGGAAAATGCTAATAAAAATAAAAAATAATAATAAAAAAAGAAGATAAAGAAGGGTGGAGATATGGTTTGGTGGTTAATGACCTGGGTTCAAATCCCCAATACTCATATAAAACCAGATGCACAAAATGGCATACTCATCTGAAGTTTGTAAACAGTGCCAAGGGGACTGGTGTGTCCATTATTTTTCTTCTCTCTCAAATCACCTTCTAAAATAATAAAGTAAGGATTTCTAGTTTAAGTGAGAACCTATTTCAACCCAGACAAAAACCAAGCCCAAAAGCTAGGGATATAAAGCTAAATGAACATACAAAATTTGGCAGTGCTGGTGTGGAAGGGAGAAAGTTGTAAACATGTTAACAGATAGTATGTTCTAAAGCAGACTTATGCTAAAAATCTGAAGAAAATTATGCATCCTTTTGTCAATAGGTTGGTGAGGGCTAGATAGCTTAGTGGCTACAAGCTTGCCTGCGATGCCTAAAGACCCAGGATCAATTCCCCAGTACTTACATAAGCCATATGCACAACGTGGCTCATGCATCTGGGGTTTGTTTGCAGTGGCTGGAGGCCCTGCCATGCCCTTTCCCTCGCACTGTCTCTTTCAAGAAATAAATAATACTTTAAAAAATATTTTATTTATTTATGGGGTGGGAGAAGAGGTAGGTAGAGAGAAAGAGAGAAAATGGACGTGCCAAGCATCCAGCCAGATGCAGACGCCACTCTGTTCATCTGGCTCTACATGGGTATTGGAGAATCAAATTTGGGTCAACAGGCTTTGCGGGCAAGCACTCTAACTGTTGAGACATTCCTCCAGCTCTACACGGTCTGGAGAAATGGCTTAGTGGTTAAGGTGCTTGCCTGTAAAGCCTAAGGACCCAAGTTCAATTCCCCAGCACCCACATAAGCCAGATGCACATGAGGTGCACACATCTGGAGTTTTTTTTTTTTAAATAGTGGCTTGAGGTCCTAGTGTGTCCATTCTCTCTTGTAAATAAAGAAATAAATGGGGCTGGAGAGATGGTTTAGTGGTTAAGGCGCTTGCCTGCAAAGCCAAAGGACCCAGGTTCAATTACCCAGGACCCACATAAGCCAGATGCACGAGGTGGCACATGTGTATGGAGTTCATTTGTAGCATGCCCATTCTCTTTCCCTCTCTGTCAAATAATATATATATATATATATATATATATATATATATATATATGAATGAATGAAATCTGGCAAAAGGTGACCCTCTATTCAATTCCCATTTAAACATCTGGAGTCCCTGTGTAACATCTTAAAAAAAAAAAGAGGCTGGGTGTGGTAGCACACACCTTTAATCCCAGCACTTGGGAGGCAGGTAGGAGGATCACCGTGAGTTCAGGGCTGCCCTGAGACTACATAGTGAATTCCAGGTCAGTTTAGGGGTCAAGGCTCTTGCTGGCAAAGCCTAAAGACCCAGGTTTACTTCCCTGGTATCCACATAAACCAGATGCACAAGGTGGCACATGTGCCTGGAGTTCAGTGGCTAGAGGCCCTAGTGTGCCCATTCTCTATCTGGCCCCCTGGGGGGGGTTTCACAGGAGTATTATTCCTGCTTTAGAGATGGAGAAACAGAGGCTTCTCTGCAAGTTCAATGACAGTATCAGGGTTTATTTAAACCCCTTACTCAAAATAGTCTAGCTCCAGGTGAGCTTATTTTCTACCTCTTATGAAAGTTGCAGATACAAATCCTTGGCAATTCTATAACACATAAAAACAGTATTGTTGGGGCTGGAGAAATGGCTTAGCTGTTAACCACTTGCCTATGAAGCCTAAGGACTCTGGTTCGAGGCTGGATTCCCCAGGACTATCTGACGTTAGCCAGATGCACAAGAGGGCGCATGCATCTGGAGTTCATCTGCAATGGCTGGAGGCCCTGAAACGCCTTTTCTCTCTCTGCCTTTCTCTCTCTGTCGCTCTCAAATAAATAAATATTTTAAAAACAGTATTGTCATTTTACAGTAATAGACATTTAAAAACTCATCAATACTATTTTCTTCTATTTGTATTATTTTGTGATTTTTTTAAATGAAGACTTGGAAGTACAAGAATTAAGCGTTAATTTTTCTATCTATGTAAATCTCCAGAGTAAAGCATCTAGGAGTAACTAGATGCTTTACTAGGAGTAAAGCTTTAACTAGGAGTAGCCAAGCAACCACGCAAAGTCACATCTTAGAAGCCCTTTGGGTAACAACAGTTTCTCTACCTACTCAATATAGTAAATCAACACCAGCATTTATACAACACAATTTAAGGAGGGGGGAGACCAACCACCAATAACAAAGGCGCAAATCAAAATGAGGGATTACAAAAGCTATTTCTTTGAGTAAAGTTTTTCTATTTTTTTTTTTTTTTTTTTTTTTTGAGGTAGGGTTTCACGCTAGCCCAAGCTGACCTGAAATTCACTATGTAGTCTCAGGGTAACCCTGAACTCTGGTGATCCTACCTCTGCCTCTCAAGTACTGGGATTAAAGGTGTGCACTACCATGCCCAGCTTTGGTAAAGCATTTACACTATGATTAAGGGCTAGCTTGAACCCTCCAAACAAATAAAATATGATTAATGGGCTGGGGAAATGGCTTTGCGGTTAAAGCCCTTGCCTACAAAGCCAAAAGACCTAGGTTTGATTCCCCAGGACCCACATAAGCCAGATGCACAAGGTGGCGAATGCATCTGGGGTTTGTTTGCAGCAGCTGAAGGCCCTAGCATGCCCATTCTCTATGCCTCTCAAATAAATAAAAATATTTTAAAAGAAAGATTAAGCTTTAATCTGTGAATTACCTTCAAACACCCAAACTTGGAGGAAAAAAAAAATTCAGTTTGAACATCTGAACATCTATTCCATGATTGAGTTTTAGTGAGGGAATACAAATTGGGCAGGTAAGAAGTCAGGGAGAATGAGGAGACAATAGTTACAGGAAAAAATTAGCAACAATGACCTATGATATCCTTATGCTTTTAAGTATATTTTACATACACATAGGACCCTGTCTCAGAAACTAAAACACTCCATCTCACTCCTGTCAGATTGGCCACCATCATGAAAACAAATGATCATACATGTTGGCGGGGATGTGGAAAAAGAGGAACCCTTCTACACTGCTGGTGGGAATGCAACCGGGTCCAGCCATTGTGGAAACCACTGTGGAGGTTCCTAAAACAGCTAAAGAATGATCTACCATATGACCCAGGAATTAAAGTTGTGCAACACTATGCCCAGCTCAATACTAAATTATTTGTTTGAAAGGAGTGCTCAGCACTGCAATATCTCTATCACACCTTCCAAGGCTCAGGATCTATTGCAGAAGAGGTGGTGGAAAGGATGTAAGAGCCTAAGGAAAGATAGGACTCCTTACAACGTGCTCACCCCAGACACAAAATGGCCTGGATATCCATGACCTCAATGCCTGACACTAAATACACAAGACTATCATAATAGGAGGAAAAGATCATGACATCAAAATAAAAGAGAAGGGGAGGGAGCATGATGGAGAATGGAGTTTTAAAGGGGAAAGTGGGAGTGAGGGAGGGCATTAACATGGGATATTGTTTACAATCATGGAAATTGTTAATAAAAAAAATTGAAGAAAAAAATTGTTTGAACGTGTGTGTGCACGTGTATGGGTGGCTGGGGAATTAAACACAGGCCAATAGCCGTTGCAAGCAAATGCCTTGAACTGTTCTCCTCAGCCCCTAAAATACTTAAAAAAATTTTTAATTTAGTGTATGTAGGTCAGACCCATGCTCATGCAAACTATCAGAAGACAATTTTCAGGTCAGCCTGGACTAGAGAGAGACCACCTACTTGATATTCAACAAAGGCCCTAACAATGTAGACTAAAAAAGACAACATCTTCAACAAATGGTGCTAGACAAACTGGATAACCACATGGAAGAAAATGAGACTAGATCCACATATCTTGCCATGCACAAAAATAATGTCCAAATGGATTAAAGACCTCAATATAAGATTGGAAGAAGAGAAAGGAAGGGAGGAGGGTACTTAATAGGTTGGTATTGTATATATGTAAGTACAATGATTGAGATGGGGAGGTAATATGATGGAATGTCAAAGGGGAAAGTGTGGGGAGGGAGGGAGGGTATTACCATGGGATTTTTTTTTTATATAATCATGGAAAATGCTAATTAAAAAAAAAGACTGGAAGCTCTGCTACTACTAGAAGAAAAAATAGGAACTTTCCATGATATAGGAATGGGAAAAGACTTCCTTAACAAAACCTCAGTACCTTAGGAACTTAAAAAACACTCAACCACTGGGATCTCATGAAGCTGGAAAGTTTCTTCACAAACATACAATAAGCAGAGCCAACAGACTACTTACAGAATGGGAGTAAAATTTTGCCAGCTATACAACTGACAGAGGCCTACTTTCTAGAATCTACAAAGAACCCAAAAAACCTAAAGAATTAAAAACAAAATCTAACAACCCACTTACACAGTAGGGCAGAGAACTGAACAGGGAGTTCTCAGAGGAAGAAATATAAATGGCAAACACACACATAAGAAAATCTTCAGCATACCTAACCATCAGAGATAGGCAAATTAAAACAACTATGAGATTCTACCTTACCCCAGTAAGGATAGCAAACATTAAAAAATCAAATGAAAACAAATGTTCCTGAGGATGTGGAGAAATTGAAACCCCCATTCACTGTTGGTGGGAATGTAAGATGGTACAACCACTACGGAAAGCAATACAGAGGCTCCTAAAAAGGTTGACTATAGAGTGACCATCAGACCCAGTTATTCCCTTACTGGGAATTAATCCTAAAAGCTCCACACCTCAGTTCAGAAAGATTTGCTCAACCACATTTATAGCTGCTCAATTCAAAATAGTTAAGAACTGGAATCAACCCAGGTGCCCATCATTGGACAAATGGATAACCAAGACATGGTATATCTACATGATGGAATTCTACACAGCAGTAAGAAAAAATGACACAATAAAATTTGTAGAAAAATGGTTGACGTTGGAGAGATCATTCTCAGCAAACTCACCTAATCACAGAAAGACAATTGTCATATGGTCTCACTCATCTATGGCTCCTAACCTGGATCTTCCCAAGATGCTAACATCCCTAATAGGCATCCCAAGGACTGGACAATTGGGGGGGGGGGGGCTAGAGGGGAGGGTAAGGGTGGGGGGAGACAACAAAACTGGACCCAAATGGAACTCGTGCCATAAAATCCTATATCCTTAAAGACAGACTAAAAGGTTGAACCTTCATCAGGTCCTTTGAGGGAACACCAGAATCAAAGGGCCCTGGAGAGTATATAATGAAGGCTAACCTTAATCTCCTGTTTCCCTTTTTCTTTCTCTCCCTTTTATATTACTTATCTTTTTCTTCCTGCTTTTCCCTTGGCCCTGGCCTATAACTCCCAGTATCAGGATGCAGTTAACATCCACAATGAGCTATTGATCAAAGAGACCTACAAGATTTCTCAAAAGAAGACAGACTTCTGTCAGGGCACTTGATTACCCACCAAAGGTTAATGGAAAGACTCTACTGCAGAAGACACCAAATGATGTCAGTACGGAACATGGAGACCTGGCCAGAATCTGGGAGAGAGCTAATCCCCAGACAGCTCATCTAGTGCCAGAAGGTGCTACATGAGCAGCTAGGGGAAAATGGCCAACATCTGTCCAAGCAACTCATGGTCTAAGCTACTCAGAAGCAAACAATCTGACATGATGCTCACACAAGTGCAACAGTGGCACACAACCATGGTGGGTAGCCAAGTGTTCTTGGATTGCCTAGCAGATCTGCTCAGTGGAACAGAACCCATAGCTGGAACTGGAAAACAAGTCAGAATCATATCAAAAAACCAAGTTTACTCTCCAGTATCAGGCTCCCACCAATGCTGGGCTACAAGAGGGCCTATACCTATTACATTTTCTCTAAACAAATAATGGTATCCCACTTATCCTGTGCTGACTTCACTCTCTATTGGAGAATCTACTTCTCATTTTCAGATGGATGTAGAATCTGAGGAGAGAATCAGCCCATCAAGCCTCACCAGGGCCCCAGGTGAAACCATACAGTAATTGGGGAAATGAGTAAGAGTGCTGCTTTTTTGGTGAACCTGGTATCAGCACAAGGGTAAAGGAGATAGACACAGAGAATACTCAACTCCTACCAAACCAGAGATTCAGAGGCACAGAGGCTCCGAAGAACTCATCACTGAAGTAGACCTAAAATGAACCCAGCAAGGCTCAGGTAAATTCGTGGAAGAGGGGGAAGAAAGATTGTTAGAGCCAGAAGCTGGGACATTACACACAGAAACATGGCCTCTTCCACATAACTGGTGACTACCCCCACAATGAATAACCCACAATCCCCATGGGGATAACTAGCATCCCCAAGGAAGAGGGTCCCTTTGGAGGGGGGACAGGGATAAGGGTAAGGGTGGTACCAAAATGTGCTGTTTACACACTGAGTATGTACATAATAAAGAAAATAAATTGGTATACAAAATCAAAAAAATCCCCAAAACAAACAACAACAAAAACAATAAATAAATAAGATATTTAGAAGGCCCAGAAGCTTCTGGATTCTATTGGTTCAGCCTCTCTCACTGCACTAGAACCACAGATGTGTGTGCCACTTAGGGTGCAGCTTTACATGGATGCTGGGAAATTGCACTGAGGCTAATAGGCATACGAATGAAAGTCTTTAACTACTGAGCCATCTCCCCAGCCCCTAAAATTGATTTCTTTCTAAAAAGAACAAATAACTAAACTCAGTCAGTCATGACTGGAACAATGGTCAGCCTGATGATTAGTTTCTAACTTTTCCAAGACTGTAATTGGGAGAGGATTATGATCAGGATACACTGTGATATGAATGGAGATTACCAATGGAAAGTTAAAAACGGGGGTGAGAGGAGAGGAATGTTTTCTAATACTGCCTTCCAGACACAAAGAGGCTGTAGTATTCATGACTTCACACTGGCTGACATAAGACCTGCATAACAGGAGGAGGAAAATGACTTCAAAAAAATAGTACAAAAAAAAAAACATAGTACAGATGGGGCTGGAGATGGCACTTGCCTGCAAAGCCTAACAACCAGGGTTCAAATTCCCAGTACCCACATAAAGTCAGATGCACAAAATGGCACATGAGTCTGGATTTCCTTTGCAGTGCCTGGAGGCCCTAGCATGTCCATTCTCTTTTCTGTTTCTCTGCTTGCAAATAAATAAAAATATTTTAAAAAGAAAGAAATGGACAGATCTGTAGACAACTGTACTTAGTGAGGTAACCCAGGCTCAGAAAGCCAAGCATACATGTTCTCTCTCATATGTGGATCCTAGCTACAAATGTTTAGACTCGTATGTGAGTTGGAATACAGCTCAGTAGCAGAGGCCAGTAAGCTAGAAAGGGGATTGGGGGTGGGGGGCGGTTAAGAGGATGGTATATTGTGTGTGTGTGTGTTTGTGTGTAGAACAGATTACTGGAGATGGAAAGAACTAAGTGAGGTCAGGGGAAGATATTGAGTAAAGAAAGGGTGGGGGATTAATTAAAATCTAAAAGGGTATGAATAAGTCATATAGAAAACTCCTTGTTTGGATAATGGTGCCCCCAGAAGCCATAGATTGTTACTAGAAAATTTTCAGTACTAGGGATGGGATACTTTTCAGAGAGTTGTTGGTCAGGGGACGTCCCTAATATCCCTAAAACATTATAGCAGGCCATTGCCGAGGATGTTGTTTTACCACCAGGAATAGATGCTAAGACCCTATTGTTCAAGACTCCACATCCTTGGGCTGCAAGGTCACTGAGAAATCCTGCTGGAACTGAGCTGAAAACCACCTCCTTGTAGACCAGCTGACAGAAAGTTAGGAAAAGCTATGCCACATGCAGCTCCATGAAAGAGGGAGAAGTTACCAGTGGAGATAAGTAGCAGTAGATGGCAAGCCTTAAATTTGGCCAGCCAGGCTAAATGAACCAATGTGCGCAATAATGACATGACTGTTATGGAGGAAATCAACTGCACACTAATTAGATTAGAGGCCCCCTCCACAGGAGGGAATACATGCCTGATACTGAAAACCTATGATGGGGTAAGGTGGGGTCAGGAGCTCTAGGAGTTTAATACCTGCTGGTATCTGGCTAAATACACACATTATGCTTACCAAACTTCCCAGTAAGCACTCTCTTAATGTTCATACCCATTTATTAACTCTACTCCTACTTTTGGTTAGTGAGGCTCCTCTTTTCAGATGGCAGTAACCCTGAGATGACTCAAAGTCACCATAGTGCTGAGAAGTGGTGACAGGGAGTGCTCAGCACTGAGATATCTCTATCACACCTTCCAAGGCTAAGGGTCCATTGTGGAAGAGGTGGTGGAAAAAAATATAAGAGCCAAATGAAGGGTAGGACTCATTACAATGCACTTTTCCAGAGACAAAATGGCCTCAATATGTATTTATTTGCAAGTAGTGCCTGACACTACCTACACAAGACCATCACCGTATCAGGTAAAGATCATGACATCAAAATGAAAGAGACTAGCTGGGCGTGGTGGTGCATGCCTTTAAACCAGCACTCAGGAGGCAGAGGTAGGAGGATTGCCATGAGTTCGAGGCCACCCTGAGACTCCATAATGAATTCCAGGTCAGCCTGGGCTAGAGTGAGACCCTACCTCAAAAAACCAAAAAAAAAAAAAAAAAAAAAAAAAAAAACACACCAAAAAACAAAAAGAAACCCCCAAAAACCAAAAAACAAAATGAAAGAGACTGATTGGGAGAAGGGATATGATGGACAGTAAAGGGAAAGTGGGGGTGAAGGGATTGCCATGGTTTATTGACTATAATTATGGAAGTTATCAATGAAAAAAAAAAGAGACTCCTTGGAGACAAAGGATTCAGTGAAGAAGGGAAAAGGGAGGGTGGAGATTATGATCATGGTATATTGTCCACATGTATGGAAGCTGTCACTAAGTTTTATTTGGGGCTGGGCATGGTGGCACATACCTTTAATTCCAGCACTTGGGAGGCAGAGGTAGGAGGATCACTATAAGTTTGAGGCCACCCTGAGACTACATAGTGAATTCCAGGTTAGCCTGAGCTAGAGTGAAACCCTACCTCAATAAAAAAAAAAGGGGGGGGGGGGCTGGAGAGATGGCCTAGTGATTAAATGCTTGCCTGTGAAGCCTAAGGACCCCATTTAAGGCTAGATTCCCCAGGACCCCATGTAAGCTAGATGCACAAGGTGGCGCATGCGAATGGAGTTTGTTTGCAATGGCTGAAGGCTCTGGTGTATCCATTCTCCCTTTCTCTGTCTCTCTCTACCTGTTGCTCTCAAGTACATAAAAATAAAAATTGAAGAAAATTGGGGCTGGAGAGATGGCTTAGCAGTTAAGATGCTTGCCAAAAGGCCAAAGGACCAAGTTAGATTCCTCAGGACCCATGTCATACAGATGCACTGGTGGAACATGCATGTGGAGTCTGTTTTCAGAGGCTGGAGGCCCTGGCACACCCATTCTCTTTCTCAAACAAATAAATAAAAATAACAAATAAATACATAAAAACGTTTTAAAAGTCTAAAAATTGGCAGGATTTCATTCTAGCATGCCTTTAACTCAGCATTGAGGAGGCAGAGGTAGGAGAATCACTGTGAGCTGGAGGTCACCCAGAGACTACATAGTGAATTCCAGGTCAGCCTGGTCTTGTAAGACCCTGGGGGGTGGGGGGGAGGTGGGAAGGGAAGAATTGGGAGGAGGTGGCTCAGTATTCAAAGATGTTTGCAAGAAAATCTGTGGGCAAAAACCACACACACACACACAAATACACACACACGAAAAAAAAAAAAAAAAAGAAAAGAAAAAGCCGGTTGGGGTAGTGCATTCCTTTAATCCCAACACTAAGGAGGATCACTGAGAGCTCTAGTCAGCTCAGCCTGGGCTAGAGTAAAAGCCTACCAGGATTAAAAATATATAAATAAATAAGTCTACTGGTCCAGGCTCAATTGTAAACCCAGATGCAAGAAGGTGGCAAATGCATACATACATACAAATTCACCAAAAATAATCTAATGCTGAAGACTATATAAACAGACAAGAGACTTAGGTTTCCTAACAGACTACCAGAAGTGACATATCACTGCAGTATAACTTTTTTGTTTTGCCTGCTATATCAGCACCCCAAAGGCTAAGGTAGGAGAACCTTGATTTTTGAGGCTAGCCTAGAGTGGAATATACGACAAAAGACTACTTAAAAAGCGAGAGGAGCTGGAAAGATGGCTCAGCAGCTAAAGGTGCTTGCTTTCAACGTGTACCAGCAGGGTTTGATTCCCCAGTACCCACATGAAGCCAGACACAAAGCTGTGAATGCATCTGGAGTTCATTTGCAGCGGCAAACACACACAGTCTCCCTCTCTTCTCTGCTTGTCAATAAATAAATAAATATATATATAAATTTTAAAAAACCCCTATGGTGCCAGGGGTCGTGGCACATGCCTTTAATCCCAGAAGTCAGGAGGAAGAGGCTGGAGGATTACTTTGAGGCTGAGGCTGGCCTGAGACTACACCGTGAATTCTAGGACAGTCTGGGCTAGAGAGCACCTCTATTTCCCATCCCCAAGGAGAAAAAAAAAAAAAAAAAAGTGTATGGCTGGTTCAGTGGTTAAGGCACTTGTCTGCAATGCCTGATGACCATGTTGGTTTCCCCAGTATCTACATAAAGCCAGATGGACAATGTGGTGCATGCATCTGCAGTTTGTTTGCAGTGACTAGAGGCCCTGACACCCCCATTCTCTCTCTCTCTACCCTTGCAAACAATCAAATATTAAAAAACAAGCTGGGTGTGGTGGCACACACCTTTAATTCTAGCACTCGGGAGGTAGAGGTAGGAGAATTGCCATGAGTTCAAGGCTACTCTGAGACTACACAGTGAATCCCAGTTCAGCCTGGGCCAGAATGAGACCCTACCTGGCGGTGGGGGGACGGGGGTGGAGAAGAAAAACAAAAGCCTATGGTTGGGAGGTCATAAACTGTAGGGAGAAACTAACTAAACCAAAGTGCTCTCTAAATACTTATGTTTATGGCCATATATTAATGCTGGTCTCACTTTTGGTAAGAGAAGATGTTGCTCTTTTCAGATAGCAGTAACCCTTGGGGTGATTCAAAACTCACAAAGTGAGGCATCTCTATTACACCCAGTGGCAGAAAGAACGTAAGAGCCAAAAGAAGAAGAGCAGTGCTTACAATACTGTCTTCCAGACACAAAGTGGCCTTGATATTCAGGACCTCACAGTGGCTGATGCTACCTGCACAAGACCTGTGTATCAGGAGGGGAAAAAAATGATGGCATCAAAATAGAGAGTAGTTGGAAAATAGGGATTCAGTGGAGGGTATATTGGGAGAGGGAAAATGGATGGTAGGAGGGGATTATGATCATGGTTTATGGTCTATATGCATGAAAGTTGTCAACAGACAGACACTGGGTGAGGTTCTAGGGTCTAAGGCAGTTTAGGGTGAGTGGGCTCCCAAAAGTAAAAAAAGGAATGTTCTTGAGCCCGCCCTTGCAGTCTCTACCCTGCTAGAGGTCAGGGACATTATGGCCTTTCCTTATCTCTTTCCCACAGGAGTTTTCTACATCTGTTTTTCCATAAACAACCTGAGTCCCTCTACAGGAAGGAGTTCCCCTTTCAAAGAATTAAAATTCCTCCTGCAATACTAATGACCCAGTAACCAGGTAAAGCCAGATGAGCAAAGTGGAGCAAGCATCTTGAGTTTACAGTAGCTGGAGGCCCTGGTGTGTACTTTCTCTTTCTCTGCTTATAAATAAATAATACTTTTAAATCCTGCCTGCTACTAACGCAGGGGCTCTCTGTACTTTCTACTCTCCTTCTCTTAATCTAATAAAATCTCTCAAAACTTACCCTTCTTGTCTGTCAATTTCAATTCTTTGAATCCATAAGACAAAAATCTAGGGATAGACCCAAATTACTAGTGCACTGGCCTATACAAGTTCTTTGGCAGAGGAAACCCAAAATCCCCCTATCAACATATCACCCAAAGTGGCCTCAAATTTACTAACAGGCTTCTGACCTGGAGTATTCCCCTCTCAAGTACTGGGGTTACAAGAATGTACCAAAATGCAGTGCTGGCCACTGAAAACTCAAGGCTTCTTATATGCTAAGACAGCAAGCCCTATACAGACTTAAAGTTTTCAAAACTGTATGGTACAGTGAGCACCTCATCAAATTTAGGGTGCTTTTCACTGTAAAAATTAAGGCTAAATTGGGTGTTGTGAGGCTGAAGTAGGAGGACTGCCAAGAGTTTGAGGCCAGCCTGCAGCTACAGAATGAGTTCCAGGTCGTTCAGGCTTCAGTGAGTGAGACCCTGCATAAAAAAAAAACAAAAACACCATACTGCCCCCCCCCCCCCAAGGCTGGCTAGCTCACATCTATAATCCCAGAATTAGGGAAGCTAAAATAGGTATCACCATGAGTTTGGGGACAGCCAGGGTTACAGGGTAAGTTCAAGGTCAACCTGGGCTAGTATCAAAAAACAAGCAAGTCAGCTGTGGTGGTGCACAACTTTAATTATTGAGGGGCATGCCTAGTACTATCCTAGTTACTAAAGACACGAAGACAAGGATTTGAACCTTGGGACTAGAGAGATGGCTCAATGGTTAAAGATGCTTACTTGCAAAACCTAATGGCACAGGTTCTATTCCCTAGTTCCTGCAAAAAACCAGACACACAAGGTAATTCATGAGTAGAGTTCACTTGCAGCAGAAAGAGGCCCAGGTACGCCCATATTCATTCTCCTCTTCTTGCAAATAAATAAAGTATCAGAAAAAAAAAAAAAAAGATTTTAACCCATGGGAAGAACAGCAGGGACAAAGCCAGGCTTGGTGGAATATGACTGTAATCCCAGGATTTAGGAGGCTGAGACAAGAGGATTACTAAGAATTTGAAGTTAGTCTAAGGAGTATAAGGGCAGCCAGACTTATTAAAGCAAGACCCTTAGCTGGGCGTGGTGGCGCACGCCTTTAATCCCCCCACTCGGGAGGCAGAGGTAGGAGGATCGCCATGAGTTCAAGGCCACCCTGAGACTACAGAGTTAATTCCAGGTCAGCCTGGACCAGAGTGAGACCCCACCTCGAAAAACCAAAAAAAAAAAAAAAATTAAAAAAATTAAAAAAAAAGCAAGACCCTGTCTCATCACCCTACCCCTTGTTTTTCAAAAAAGTGTACAAAAAGCCCAAACAAAATAACATCAGAAATGGGGAGAAGTAGGCTGGAGGGATGGTTTAGCAGTTAAGGCATTTGCCTGCAAAGCCAAAGGACCCAGGTTTGATTCCCCAGGACCCATGTTAGCCAGATGCTCAAGGGGGTGCACATGTCTGGAGTTCGTTTGTAGTGCCTGGAGGCCCTGGTGCGCCCATTCTTTCTCTGTCAAATAAATAAAAAAAAAAGAAAGAAAGAAAAAAGAAATGGGGAGAAGTGATGTGGAGCAAAACAAAGTAGGGTAACATAGGCAGGGATTGGGGTGGAGGAGTACTCCTCAAGGTGATGAAGAGACCAAGGGAAAATGAGTCATAAGTTAGGGCAAAAGAACCTGAAGGAGACCAGTCTGGCCGGAACAATGAGTCAAGGAGAGCATGTAAGAGGCCAGAGGTGGGGAGCTGATATCAAACAGCAGATAGTTAGTAATTGACAAGGAACACAAGTTGAGACAAGGATTAAGAAATGGTGTTTATCCATGTCTGCGTGGCCACAGCCATAAGGCTCTGCTTGAGCCACAAGAAAAGCCAGGTGAAGGGATTCTCCACCAAAAAAAAAAAAAAAAAAGGTGTTTATGTGTGTGGTACTTAACCCAGGGCATAGTGTATAGTAGGCACTCTACCACTGAGTTATATCCTCAGCCAATACACAGGTTTGAAAGCTTAGTAAAATACTGGGGAAGGCACATAATCCTTAGCTATACCATCCTGTTATCCAACCATTCTTTTATTTTTTTTATTTATTTATTTACTTTGTGGCTCTAGCCCAGCCTGACCTGGAAAAGTTACTATGCAGTCTCAGGGTGGCCTTGAACTCACAGCAATTCTACTACCTCTGCCTCTCAAATGCGCCACCACATCTGGCCTTTCTCAACCTTTTTTTCTCCTATTTTCAATCATTCCTGAATACTTGATTTCAGCTCTCCACAAAATTAAAGTTCTCCCCTTTCAGCCAATTTCTATAGCACCTTGGAAGTTACCTAGCCTTTCTGTGACTCCTTTCCTCAACTTAAATGATAAGGAAGCATTTACTTCTCTTCACAAAACTACCCTGAAGAATGAGTGCATGTTACAAACTTAAGAGGGTGCCTAGTACACAGTAATCAGATGCTTCTATTTCCAAATTGGACTTTCACTTACATGTATGTGTACATATAGATAGGAGG
This sequence comes from Jaculus jaculus, assembly GCF_020740685.1. Classification (NCBI taxonomy): domain Eukaryota; kingdom Metazoa; phylum Chordata; class Mammalia; order Rodentia; family Dipodidae; genus Jaculus; species Jaculus jaculus. Next base: position 144,540,143 of record NC_059103.1, read on the forward strand.
AGAGCTGGGCGTGTGAGACACGCCTTTAATCCCAGCACTTGGGAGACCGAGGTAAGAGGATCACCATGAGTTCGAGGCCACCCTGAGACTGCATAGTGAATTCCAGGTCAGCCTGGACTAGAGTGAGACCCTACCTTGAATAACCAATAAATAAATGAATGAATGAATAAATAAATAAACAGGCGGAGAAAGTGTGCCTATCTTGTGCCAGGAATTGGGTCATATTGTTAAGGTAAGTCTATTGACAGAAGAAAGAGCACTCCACTGTCCTGGCACTGTATTTTAGTGCAAGAAACAAAACAGGAATGTTTTTTCTGTAAAGGGCCAAACAGTAACTGTCATGTTTAGAAGTCTGTAACTGTTATGAATACTCCAACTCTGCAACTACAGTCATGAACAAGTCAGCCACTGAAGATATAAGCTAATGAATATGACTGACTGTGTTCCTATAACACTGTATAGGCACAGAATTTTGAATTCCACTTAAGTTTTACATATTAAAAACTTATTTTCTCCGGGCGTGGTGGCGCACGCCTTTAATCCCAGCACTTGGGAGGCAGAGGTAGGAGGATCGCTGTGAGTTCAAGGCCACCCTGAGACTACAGAGTTAATTCCAGGTCAGCCTAGACCAGAGTGAGACCCTATCTCGAAAAAACAAAAACAAACAAAAAAAAACAACTTATTTTCAGCCAGGTGCAGTGGCACATGCCTTTAGTCCCAGTACTCGGGAGGCAAAGATAGGAGGATCACTGTGAGTTCAAGGCCACCCTGATACTACATGGTGAATTCTAGGTCAGCCTGGACTAGAGTGAGATGATACCTCGAAAAACCAAACAAACAAAAATATTTGTCCAACCATTTAAAAAATGTTAAAATCTGGGCTAGGTATTTGGCTCACTTAGAGTACCTGTCTAGCATACACACGGCCCTACATTCAATTTTCATCACTACAAAATAAACAAATAAATAAATGAATAAACAATCATTCTTAGTTTAAGTAGAATCTTTTTAGCATTTTTAAAACATTTTTAATTTATTTGAGAGGGATGGAGCGAGAATGGGTAGGTGCCAGGGCCTTTAGCCACATGTGCCACCTTGTGCATCAGCCTTATGTGAGTCCTTGGGAACTGAATCTGGGTCCTTTGGATTTGCAGTCAAGTGCTGAAACACTAACCCATCTCTCTAGCCCATAAAGTAGTTTCTTAATGTATACTACCTTACTCTTAGAAGCTCATAGGTAAGAATAAGTAATACACATCCTTAGATGTGACTGCACACTTTGGGGGCATATTTGTAGTTCTGAGTAAGAGGAACAAGAATGTCCACTTCTGGGGTGGAAAGGGGGTTCAGTGGTTAGGACACTTGCTTGCAAAGTCTATGGACTGGAATTCGATTCCCCAGTACCCACCAGATGTACATGGTGACACATGTCTGGAGTTCATCTGCAATGGCTAGAAGCCCTGGCACACACATTCTCTCTTTCTAGCTGCTGCTTCTCTCTCAAATAAGTAGAACCATGCCCACCTCCGCATCTGAATTTCTAATTTCTAAGTGACAGAAATGAACTAGTGTCTATAAATCCATTCTAGCTCTATCATTTTATGAATGAATCCACCTGAAGTTCATTATATCCTACAACTGCCTTTAACTTCCCATCTGTATCTTTTTAAAATTTTTTTTAAATTATTTTATTTTTATTTATTTATTTGAAAGTGACAGACAGAGAAAGAGAAAGAGGCAGATAGACAGAGAGAATGGGCACACCAGGGCTTCCAGCCACTGCAAACGAACTCCAGACGCGTGTGACCCCTTGTGCATCTGGCTAATGTGGGTCCTGGGGAGTCAAGCTTCGAACCGGGGTCCTCAGGCTTCACAGGCAAGTGCTTAACCACTCAGCCATCTCTGCAGCCTTCCCATCTGTATCTTAATACTAAGAGTCACCCACACTTAATACAGATTTTTTGAGGGGGGGCTCAAGGTAGGGTGTTTTTCAAAGTAAGGTATCACTCTATCCCAGGCTGATCTGGAATTCACTATGTAGTCTTGGGGTGGCCTCGAATTCTCAGTGATCCTACCTTTGTACAACACAAAACTTAAGGCCTCTATACTGCTGCCATGTTCTTGGTGCCTGTCTGTTTCATCCACAATGTATCTTCAGATTCTGTTTCAGTTTCGAAAAAGTATGGGTAGACATTCATAGTACATTTAATAGCTCCTGTGCACTGTGAAATAATGAAGAAAAAGAACCTGTAAAAAAAATAGGTTAAAAATCTCTGGGAGGGAATACATGTCTGGTACTGAAAACCTAATCAAAGCCTATGGTAGGGGAGGTCATGAGCATTAGGAGTGTAATGCCTGCTCTTGTCTGGCTAAATGCATATACTTTGTTCATAAAAAAATGCCCTGGAAGCATTTTCCTTAATGTTCATACCTGTATGTTAATTCTCTCATGTTTGGTTAGAGAAGCTTCTCTTTTCAAGTGGTAGTGACCACTGGGATGACCCAAACATGATGGAGAAACTGAAACATCTCTTATCACATATCCCAAGGCTCAGGGCCCATTGCGGAAGAGGTGGAGGAAAAAAATGAAGGAACCAAAGGAAGGGTAAGACTGCATACAACAGAATTAGCCAGACAGAAATTGGCCTAGACCTTTGGTTTCCCACCAGGAATAGATGGTAAGACCCTATTGCTGAGGAATCCACATACTTGGGCTAGAGGGTCACTGAGAAACCCTGGTGGAACTGAGCTGAAAACCTCCTCCATGTAGACCAGCTGATAGAAAGCTAGAAAAAGCCACACTTCGGGCTGGAGAGATGGCTTAGCGGTTAAGCGCTTGCCTGTGAAGCCTAAGGACCCCGGTTCGTGGCTCGGTTCCCCAGGTCCCACGTTAGCCAGATGCACAAGGGGGTGCATGCATCTGGAGTTCGTTTGCAGAGGCTGGAAGCCCTGGCACACCCATTCTCTCTCTATCCCTCTATCTGTCTTTCTCTCTGTGTCTGTCACTCTCAAATAAATAAATAAAGAAAAAGAAAAAAAAAAGAAAAAGCCACACTTCATGCAGTTCAATGGGAGAGACAGAAAGCATCAGTGAAGATACCCAACAGTGGACACTGCAAGCCTTATGTGTGGCCAGCCAGGCCAAATGAGCCAACTGGTATAATAGTAGCACATATGTTATGGGGGAAAACAACCACCCTCTAATTTGATTGGAGGCCTGCTCCATGGGAGGGAATACATCCCTGATACTGAAAACTTAAAACAGGGGTAGTCATGGGCCCTAGGGGTGTAATGTCTGCTGCTGTCTGACTAAAAGTATATACTATGCTCATCAAACTGCCCAGCAAGCTCGTCTCTTAATGTTCATACCCATATATTAATGCTACTCTCACTTTTGGTTTGAGAACCTTTCTTTCTTCAGATGGCAGTGACCTTGGGATGACTCAGAAGGCACTATGGTGCTGAGAAGTAGTGACAGTGGAGTGCTCAGCACTGAAATATCACTATCACACCTTCCAAGGCTCAGGGTCCATTGTGGAAGAGATGGCAGAAAGAATGTAAGAGCCAAAAGGGTAGGATTCCTTAAAACATGCTCCTCCAAGGTAATATGATTGAGAATGGAATTTCAAACGGGAAAGTGTGGGGGTGGGGAGGGAGGGAATTACCATGGGATATATTTTATAACCATGGAAAATGTTAATAAAAATTAAAAAAAAAAAAAAACATGCTCCTCCAGACACAAAATGACCTGGACATCCATGACCTCACAGTGCCTGATACTGTCTACAGAAGACCATCATAATAGGAAGAAAAGATCATGACATCAAAATGAGAGAGACTGATAGACAGGAGAAGGGGATATGATGGAGAGTGGAGTTTCAAAGGGAAAGTGGGGGGAGGGAGGGAATTACCATGGGATATTGCTTACAACTATGGACTATCTATCCATCGATCTATCTATCTACACACACACACACACACACACACACACACACAAAATTGGCCTCAATATCCATGACCTCACAGTGCCTAGCACTATCTTCACAAGACACTCATAACAGAAGAAAAAGATGATGACATCAAAGTAAAAAAGAGAAACTAATGGAGAGAGGGAGGGGATATGATGGAGTGTAGATTTGTGGAGGGGCAAGTGGGAAAGGGGGGAGAATTATCATTTATTGTAAGTATAGAAGCTGTCAATGAAAAGAAAAAATAAAAACAACAAAACAAATAAACTGAAACAGAAGGTCTGGTAGCACAGGCCTGTAATATGAAGTATGAACAGGAAGACTGCAAATTCAAGGTCAGCCTGGGGAACTTAATGGCTTATCTCAAAATTTAAAAAAAAGTAAGTGGGGCTAGGGGTTGTAACTCAGTTGGTAGAGTTCTGACAGCATGAACACAGCACTTTCATCCGTCTCCAGCAATGTATAAAACTGGGTGTGGTAGCACACTCCTAGAATCTCAGCATCCAGGTGGAAGGGGATCAAAAGTTCAAGGTCATCCTTAGCTACAAAGTAGGTTCAAGGTCAGCCTACATAGGAGACCTGCCTCAAATAAGTAATCAAAATTTAAGAAGAGTTGGGTGTGGTGATGCATACTTTTGAATGGAACTTAGGGTAATGGTTCAGGCCTATAATCTTAGCAGTTGGGAGGCTGAGGCAGAAGGATACCAAGTTTAGACCAGTCAGGGATATACAGCAAAATCTGGTTTCAGCTGGGTGTGGTGCACATGGCTTTAAATCCTAGTACTTGGGAGGCAGAGGTAGGAGGATCACCATGAGTTCAAGGCCACCCTGAGATTAATTAGTGAATTCCAGGTCAGCATGGGCTAGATCAAGACCTACCTAGAGAGAGAAACAGACAAAAAACCAGAGTCTCACTCTAGTTCAGGCTGGCCTCAAACCCACATTTATCCTCCTACCTCAGTCTCCTGAGTGCTGGGATTAAATGCATGTGCCATTAGCCAAGTTTTCATTCATGTCATAGCCCATTTCAATCCACACCACTCCACTCAAGAGGCTCTATCAGTCAGGTATAGTAGTACTTGGGAAACTGAAACAGGAGAACTACAAATTCAAGGTCATCTTGGGCTACCAAAGGAGGCCTTTGCCACAGATACACAAAACAAGAAAAATAAATAAAGCTCATCAAAAAAAAAAAGCTCCAGAGCTGGGCGTGGTAACACACACCCCAGCACTCTGGAGGAAGAAGTAGGAGGATCGTCATGACTTCAGAGCCACCCTGAGACTACATATTGAGTTCCAGGTCAGCCAGAACCAGAATGAACCTCTACCTCGAAAAACAAACAAAAAACATTTTTTTAAGCTGCTCCACTTGGCCAGTCTAACATCCTCTAATTGGTGTCTTCTAGTCCATACTTTTTTTTTTTTTTTTTTTGGTTTTTTGAGGTAGGGTCTCACTCTAGCCCAGGCTGACCTGGAATTCACTATGGAGTCTCAGGGTGGCCTCAAACTCATGGCAATCCTCCTACCTCTGCCTCCAGAGTGCTGGGATTAAAGGCATGCGTCACCACACCCGGCTTAGTCCATACATTTAAATACAATCCATAAGTGATTTCCAGAACTTCTCTAGCTCTGCACCTACCTTGAGTACCAATTTTAGACATCTAATGTGCCTTCTACATATTCTCAACTGCCTTGATAGTTACCAAACTAAGTCCCATCAACTCATGATACATCCACCAGAAACAAAGGTTTCTTTTCATCTTTCCACATTTTAGTAAATGGTACTTACTAAAAGGTTGGCAGGCAAGCTGGGTGTGGTGCACATACCTTTATTTAATGCCAGCACTCAGGAGGCAGAGGTTAGGAGGATAGCTGTAAAATGAGGCCAGCCTGACACTACATGGTGAATTCCAGATCAGCCTGGGCCAGGGTAAGCCATGAAAAACCAAAAGGTTGGCATAGGCAAAAATGACTTTGTTCATTTTTCTCCTGATCTAGGATTTAAAGACCCACAGCTTTCAAATGACATTTCAAATCAGACTCCTCAGTAACTCCCAACTCTATCTCTCTAAGCTACTTTATCTCAAATGAACTGCTACAAAAGCTTTCTCATGCATGAGCTTGTTTCCTCTCTATTCCAGCAAGCTGTCATCTCAAGCATGAATTGGATGACACCCTACTCAACAAAATCCTCCAATGGCTCATTTTCAGATAAGAGGACTTTAAGAATATCTTCAAGCTAACTACCCTAATATCATTTTCCACTACTCTTTCCTCAATATGTTCCAAACAATGGTCTTCTTGGTGTAGGTCAAGTTCATTCACACTTTGTATCTGCAGTTACTATTGTCTCGAGTTCTTCCTTTAAATCTTTAAATCTGTCTGACTGGGAATATGGCTCATCAGTTAAAAAGTGCTTGCTTGCAAAGCCTGGTCTAGGTTCAATTCTCCATTTCATTTCTCATAAAGCAAAGTGGCACATGTGTTTAAGAGTTCATTGGCAGTGGCAAGATATCCTGACACACCCATTTCTCTCTTCTCTCTAATAAATTGGAAAAAAAACTAACAAAGAAACAAACATAAAAAAACAAAATGAGTTGGGTATGGTGGCGCACGCTTTTAACCCCAGCACTGGAGAGGCAGAGGTAGTAGGATCACTATGAGTTCGAGGCCATCCTGAGACTACATAGTGAATTCCAGGTCAGCCTGGGCCAGAGTGAGACCCTACCTCAAAAAAACAAAACAAAACAAAACAACAACAAAAAACCCAAAGCTTCTTTGTTACTTATGTCTCTAGCTAAAACAACAAATCCTCAAAGATGGATTCTCTGATTAATCTTAGCCCAAGACTAAGTGGTGGTGTACACCTTTAATCCCAGCAGAGGTAGGAGGCAGAAGTAGGAGGATCGCCATGAGTTCAAGGCCACCCTGAGAATACATAGTGAATTCCAGGTCGGTCTGGGCTAGAGACCCTTCTTAAAAAAAAAAAAAAAAAAAAAAAAAAAAAAATTTCTCAGCCCAATTACACTAACCTCTAGTCGTGGTGTTATTTTTTCTTTTTCTTTTTTAAATCTGGGAGGGGTTTGCATAAGATTTCACTATGTAACCCAAGCTGGCCTGGAACTCAGCAATCCATCTGCCTCATCCTCTTGAATACTTGGATTATAGGCCTGTGCCACCACACTTAGCCATATTTTTAACATTTTATTTATTCATTTATTTATTTGAGAGAGGGAGCACAGGTAAAGAAAGGGTGTGTCAGAGCCTCTAGCTACTGCAAAGGAACTCCAGACTCATGTACTACCTTGTACATCTGGCTTATGTGCATACTGAGGAACTGAACCTGAGTCTTTAAGTTTCGCAGGCAAGCACCTTAACCACTAAGCAATCTCTCCTGCCCCCATATTTGTTTTCATATTTGTCACTACGTAAAATTATGTTTTGTTTGATTTTACTTAAAGTAGCAATAAAGAATTTGGGGCAGCAGGGTAACTGGTGCATAACACACATGAGCATAAATTCAGACATTTCTGTTTACTTCCCCATACAGAAAAATATGCAAAAATTAAACAAAAGATAACACCTACTCACAAGTATTTCAGAAAATTTCAACAAGCTTTCTTTTAAATAACTTTATCAAGACCACTGGAACTTCTAGGTGTACACCACTGCCTAATAGTACTGTCAAATTATCATCTTATCATGAAATTGGACCTCACTATCTGGAATACATATGTATATAAATAAAAAATAAAATTAAATATATACAAATACATAATAAATAATTTATATGTATGTATATATGTATAAATAATAGAAGCCATTGGACTGGAAAGATTGCTCAGCAGTTAAGGGATTTGCCTGCAAAACCCAATGACCCAGGTCCGATTCCACAAGGCCAAATGCACAAAGTGGCTCATGCATCTGGAGTTTGCAAAGGCTACAGGGCTTGCCATGCTCATTCTCTCTCTTTCCTTGCAAGTAATGTTTTTTTTTTTTGTTTAAAAAGAATCTGGGGCTCTAGCTCAGTGGCAGAGTACTTACTTATAGCATAGTTAAGTCCCTAAGTAGTTAATCCTAGCACCTAAAAAAATTAGTAAGCAAACTTGAATCTCAAGTTATTACCAAGAATAAAAACCAAGTATCCATGATGGGGATAACCACACAAGTCTCCTCACCACTGTATCTCCAGGAAGAATGAATTCGCTTATGAACTGTAATTCTGCAATAATATGAATCACACTGTAAAGTAAATGAGACCAGATACTTATCACTTTAGATCGCTTGACAGAAAAGTAGTTGGAAAACAAAAAGACAACGTCAGCGGTTGGAAATCGAAGTTTTATAAGTAATCATTTCGGGGGCCGGCCGAGTAGACTCAGCGGTTAAAAATAACAATTTCGGTTTGCTTTCTACACTGAAAAAAAAAAAACCAGAATAGGGATGATCTTACTAAATGACACAAACTCTTCAGTTACGTTAATAAAGAGGTCTTCAGTTCCTTGAGGGAAATTCAATGAGCACTGTATTTGACACTAGAAGCCTCCTTGCAGACACAACTGGGAGATAGCTGAACCAAAGCCCCAAACCACAAGTAAGGCAAGAGGTCACCCAACAAGCTGCCCAGAAGGCAAACTTTGTTGCTGCGTCCTGCAGCTGAAGGAAGCGAGGACCTTCTCCTGGGACAAGGGACTGGTTTCGAGAAAAGGAGAATAGGAATGTATCTGAGCGCACAGGAGCAAAGTAGAAAAGGAAAAGGGACAGGGCTGCCATGCTCCGAACTCCACCCTCTCCGCGGCCCGCCTGGAGAAGGCCCAGTCTCACCAGCCCACTAGGCTGACTCCCTTCCACCTCTTCCCGAGACCACCGAGCCGCGCCAGTCCAGGTCCCGCCAACCTCCTCCCCTCCCCTCCCCCCCCCAACCAGGAGCAGCGGAGGCCGGGGAGGTCGGGAGCTTCCGTTCCTTCCCCGCCCAGTCGGGAAGGGGTGGAGAGCAGGATGGCAAACGCGCCGACCTAGCTCCCCCAGTTCTCCGCGCGAACCCGCAACTCGGCTCCCGTACCGGCTCCACACTCACTAGTCAATCCCTCAGCCACCGCAGCCGGCCGTGTCCCCGCGCACCGCCACAGCCCCTATTCAGGGCCACCCCCCCACCCCCAGCTGCCTACCCCAGTGAGTTCCGGGGCACTAGAAGGAAATACTTCCGCTGGGTCACAGCCTCTCACGGCGGCGCGCGCGAGAGTTCAATACCTGGTGCGGCCGGTTGCACTCTGTTTCACACTTCCGTCTGTAGGAAGTGCGTAAGTCCCCCTCACATTCCCTGAAATAGCACAGGTCCGCTAAGAGACGTGTAGCAAATCTCAACCAATCAGCTCTGAGTGGCATTGCATTCTGGGATTTGTAGTTTCCTCAGACAGTTACTGTTTGCGTTTGGGGGGGGTGCCGAGGAAGCGCTGCATCCTGGGACTTGCAGTTTCTGGGCTCAGTGTTAACGCTCTTAGGTGGGCTTTAGAGGTTTTTTCAGGCTTCTCATTTCGAGTTAACCTGGAGTCTGGAGGTGGGAGATTAAAAAGGAAAGACTGAGGTGTGAGAATGAGATTTCTTTTGTAAACGAGGTCTTAATGAAACAGCGTCTGCCCTTTGTGAAAAGTTGGGATACATGTTGATGAGCCTCTCCACTGTTCGCGCTATGTACCTGCCTCACTTCCTCTCTTCCCAGCGTAGATCAGTGTTTACTGGGGAGATGAGGGGAGGGCAACTCTCCCTCAGTCGCTTAAAGTGTAGGCCCTTGCCACCGTTATTCAATCTTGGGATCATTTTTCTTCTCACCTCGCTTTATCCACCCCATTGCCTTTCCCCACTTGTCTATCCTTTTCACTTGGTATATTGAGGTTACTGTCACCTTGTTACTAGAAGGATGAAACAGCTGTTTACCCTCTGCTGTTTTCTTGGAATGCGTCTTTTGAAGCTAGTGTAGATTCAAGACGCTTGCAACTAGGCACTGTTCTAACAGAGCCCATCAAAGAAATATGAAGTTTGTTAAATTAATTAATGGCCTGTACCAGAAAGGCTCTTTTTGCTTGCTTCTGACCTTTTTTTTTTTTTTTTTTTCTCCCAACATAGGGTTTCACTCTAGTCCAGGCTGACCTGGAATTCACTGTGTGGTCTCAGGGTGGCCTCAAACTTATAGTAATCCTCCTGCCTCTGCCTCCCAAGTGCTGGGATTAAAGGCTGTGCCACCACGCCGGGCTCTTTTTATTTGACAGAGAGCGAATGGATGTGCTAGGGCCTCTAGCCATTGCAGACGAACTCCAGACATAGTACCACATGTGCGTCTGGCCTATGTGGGTTCTGGGGAACTCCAACTGGGTCTTTAGGTTTTGCAGGCAAGTGCCTTAATCACCAAGCCATCTTTGCAGCCCTGCTTTTGACATTTTGAGACAATCTTGTTATGCATTTCTGGCTGCAACTACTTACACTACTAAGTAGTCAAGGCCTCAAACTCTTGGCACTCTTCCTGCCTCAGCCTTAGTGAATAAATTACAGGTATGTGCCCCTATGCCTATTTGAAGGGCTGTTTTAGTTGATTTGGCAAATAAAAATTGTTTTTGTTGTTGTTTCAGAATAATTGCAAAGATGGAACACACTGTACTGGACTAATTTTTTAAAAGGCTTTGCAGAAATCGTTAATAAAACTATTTTGGCTGTATTAGTAGTTCAAAATAGTTGCTAGGGGAAAGAGGCACTAGGTGGAAGAAGATGAAACTGGAAAAAAAAATCTTAATAAACCTAGCTTAGCCTACTTTCTGCTTGTGGTGGTTTGAATAGATAGCCCCCAATATATTCAGTTTTTTATTTGTTTGTAGTTTCTATCTGCAGCCACCTGGCTGGAGGTAGTGTCTCTGGGTGGATCTTAAGGTGTGGTGGTGGGTTTCAGATTTCAATATGCAAAGTGTGCCTAGCTGGAGTTCCTGAAGTGTGCTGTGCTATGTGGCTTTTGGTTTTTTGGCTTGTGCTTCTCTCACTGCTTGGATCTGTGAAGGCAGGACAGCTTCTTCTGCCATTATGGAACTTCCCCTGAATCTGTAAGCTCCAATAAATATCCCTTCCTCCATAACTGTTCCTGGTCTGAAAGTTCATCTCAGTGAACCTGAAGCTGTCTGCTACACTGCTGATGATAAACTCACTGCTAAGCAGGATCTCACTATTAGCTTTGAACTAGATTACACCTTTGACAAGAGTCATGATAAGAATAGTTGCCCAGGGCTTAGTGGCTAAGAAGGTTGTGTGCAAAGCTCTGGTTTGGTTCCCCAATACCTACATAAAGCCAGATGCACAGAAGTGTGTGTATCAGGAGGCCCTGGTACACCCATTTTCTCTGTTTCTTTTCTTTCTGCTTGCAAAACAACAACAAAACAGTTGCTTAAACTGGCCATGGTGGCCAGCACTGGGGAGGCAGAGGTAGGAGATTCACTATGAGTCCGAGGCTTGCCTGAGACTACATAATGAATTCCAGGTCAGCCTGGTCTAGAATGAGACCCTGATTCAAGAAATATGCCTACCACTACCTGTGATGAAGTCTTTACAAAATAAATATTTTAAAAAAATTTTTTGTACATTTTCATTTATTTGAGAGTGACAGACAGAGAGAGAGAGAAAGAGGCAGATATATATAGAGAGAATGGGCACAACAGGGCCTCCAGCCACTGCAAACGAACTCCAGACGCGTACGCCCCCTTGTGCATCTGGCTAACGTGATGTAGGTCCTGGGGAATCGAGACTCTAATGGGGGTCCTTAGGCTTCACAGGCAAGTGCTTAACTGCTAAGCCATCTCTCCAGTCCCAAAATAAATATTTTTGAATATTCCCAATAAAATATTTTCCTGTATTTTGGGAGACATTTGTTTGAAAAATATCTCCAGCACTCTATGTGCAGCAAGAGTATTAGTTTTAGTGACTGGCATATTACTTGATAGGGGAATTTTGGGGCTCCTTGCCAATATACCAACATATGCCAACACATTGATAATATGGGGTTTACATCACTGCACCAACATATATCAACACACCAATAATTTGGGATATCCCCTGATTCTTGTCTTAACAGTTCTAAGAATTGAAATCCAGAGACCAGAGGGTAAGGTTTAGAAAGACTTTATTAGATTAGGAGAAGGGGAGAAAGTTCAGAGAGGTCCTGCCTATTAGCAGGCAGGAGGGGGGAAAGCCCACCTTGTGACCCAAATTTGGGTCATTATGGATTCTAAATGGGCTAACTGGCAATGACATAAATTTTGGGGCTGAGCTTAATCAACCACAATGACAGAATCAGCTTTAAACCTTCCAAAAATCTTAATACTAGGAAAGGAGAACTCCTTCCTAGGGAGGGACTCTTGTTTAGGGGAAAACGGTCTAGGATATTATTCTTTGGGCTACAAATAAGGAAAAATCAGATTCTTCTCTAACCTCTAGTAGACACTATAAGAGCATGTTCAGGGACATTCCTGCTTTTACTTTTGGGGGCTCAGTCACACTAAACTGCCTCATATCCAGCAGCACAAGGAGGCTGAGGACCCTTTTCAGTTTTTTTGTTGTTTGCTTTTATGAGACAGTGTCTCACTCTAGGCCAGAAGTGGAACTTGGTAGCCCAGGCTGGCCTCACTCCTGTTTATCTTTTTGTCTCAGATTCCCAACACTGGGTTGAAAGAAAGGAAACACCACACCTGGATTTCCGTTTTCAATCATTTTCCCTCAGTTAAGGAGGAAACAAACAAAAAGTCACAAGCAAACTTTACACAAATATTGTGGTTGTACTTTTAAAGTTATTTCACTCCAACCCCCTACACTTTATTTATATTTTTAAAAAGCATTTTAATTTTTATTTATTTACTTGAGAGAGAGAGGAAAAAAATTGCACACTAAGGCTTTTAGCCTCTACAAATGAGCTCTAGATGCATGTGCCACCTTGTGCATCTGGCTCAAGTGGGTCCTGGAGAATTGAACCTCTGTCCTTTGGCTTTGCAAACAAGCACTTTAACCACTAAGAAATCTCTCCAGCCCTAGATTTTGTTTTTATTTTTGTTTTTCTGCTGTTATTTTGGTTTTTTTGAGGTAGGGACTTACTCTAGCCCAAGCTGACTTGGTATTTACTATGCAGTCTTAGGCTGGCCTCAAACTCCTCCTATCTCTCCTGGGATTAAAGGCATGAGCCACCATACCTGGCTAAGATTTTTGTTGCTTTTTTGAGACAGGATTTCACTCTAAACTAGATGGCCAGGAACTCACTCCATAGCCCCAGGCTGGCTTCAGTTCACAGTGATTCTCCCACCTCAGCCTGTGAGTGCTGTCATTAAAGGCATGAACTGCCATATCCAGCTCACCTTAGCTTAATTAAAGAAAAAATAAACATTAAAAGCGCTACTTATAATACCAAAATAAAAAAAGGGATGTCTTAGTGGTTAAGGCATTTGCCTGCAAAGCCTAAGGTCCCATGTTCCACTCTCCAGGTCCATGTAAGACAGACGCACAAGGTGATGGAAGCGTGCAAGATCGCAATAGCACTTTGTGCATCTGGCATTATGTGGGTACTAAGGAACCCAGGCTAGCAGGCTTTTCAAGAATGCACTTAAAATTTATTTTTTTTGTTCATTTTTTATTTATTTATTTGAGAGAGACAGACACAGAGAGAAAGACAGGTAGAGGAGAGAGAGAGAATGGGCGTGCCAGGGCTTCCAGCCTCTGCAAACGAACTCCAGACGCGTGCGCCCCCTTGTGCATCTGGCTAACGTGGGACCTGGGGAACCGAGCCTCGAACCGGGGTCCATAGGCTTCACAGGCAAGCGCTTAACCACTAAGCCATCTTTCCAGCCCAAAATTTTTATTAGTATTATTTATTTATTTATTTGACAGAGAAAGAGAGGGAGAATAGGTGCACCGGCGCCTCCAAAGGAACTCCAGACACATGCACCCCTTTGTGCATCTGGCTAACATGGGGCTATCCTGGGGAATTGAGTCGGGGTCCTTTGGCTTTGCAGGCAAATGCCTTAACTGCTAATCCATTCCTCCAGCCCTCAAGCAAGCACCTTTAACATTTAACAATCTCCTCAGTCAATTCCACCCCCACTTTGAAGAGAAACAAGAGGTTTGAACCCAAGATCTCCTGTATACTAGACAAAATACTACTATACCTCAACTTCACCTAATAATTATTTAATGGGTAAAGAACAAATATGTATATGAATGTGAAAGCTATCTGACAAATTTGATAACAAGTATCTATACTATATGAAAAAGTTTCATTTTTCTTTTATTGAGGTAGGATCTTATATTACCTCAGGCTGACCTGTGGTGACTCACTCTGTAATCCCAGGCTGGCCTCAAATTCACAGCAATTCTCCTGCTTATGCCTCCCCAGTGAGTGCTAGGATTAAAGGCATGTGCCATCAAGCCCAACTAACATGCATATTTTTTTTAAATATTTTTTTAAGATTTTTTGTTGTTGTTGTTGTTTTTTCGAGGTAGGGTCTCACTAGCCCAGGCTGACCTGGAATTCACTATGGAGTCTCAGGGTGGCCTTGAACTCATGGCAATCCTCCTACCTCTGCCTCCCAAGTTAAAGACGTGTGCCACCACGCCCGGCTTTTTAAAGATATTTTTGTGGGAAAAAAAGAGGTTTATTTTGGCTTATAGGCTCAAGGGGGAAGCTTCACAATGGCAAGGGAAAATTATGGCATGAGCAGAGGATGGTCATCACCCCCTGACCAACATCAGGTGGATAATAGCAACAGGAGAGTGTGCCAAACACTGGCAAGAGGACACCGGCTATAACACCCACAAGCCTGCCCCCAACAATACACTGCCTCCAGGAGACATTAGTTCCCAAATCTCCACCAGCTGGGAATCTAGCATTTAGAATACCTGAGTTTATGGGGAACACCTGAGTTTATGGGGGACACCTGAATCAAACCACCACACTCGCATACACTGGTAGCTATGAGGACCTAATGGACACAAGAAAGTCCACAAGCCAAGGATGGGATGGGCACAACATGCTGTGTGCTCCATGAATTGTTCCCCTGGCAATACTTTGCTAAGATGGGGAACCCTGAAAGCCTGCTATCAGCTCCCCACTTCATCCAATCCCTAGGGATGGCCATGGGCATAATGCATTTACCAAACTTATCAAGTGATAAACACAGCAACATTTATTTTATCTGACTGCTGCGCCCACTGCTCATCATTCATAACCCCATGGTGAGTAGGCACAGTGCCACAGAGATGCTCCCTTCCCTGTAGGGGAACGATGGTACAAATATATGATGTGTCCTTACAAATTTTCTACTGAAGTCCAATAAAGAAATACTAAAAAATTAAATTTCATTTGAGATCTAGGGGAATGTTTCTTACATTTTTTCCAACTGTGACCCCCCCCAACCAGATGTTTTCCCAGCTCAATTGACTGATTTATTTGTTGTTGTTGTTGTTGTTGTTGTTGTTGTTGTTTTTCGAGGTAGGGTCTAACTCTGGCTCAGGCTGACCTGGAATTCACTATGTAGTCTCAGGGTGGCCTTGAACTCTCGGTGATCCTCAATTGACTGATTTATAATCATCAGTTTTGATAATTGAAAAAATCACAGATAAAATGAAAATACTACAGGTATTCATAATGGGGAGACTAAGACTCTGCCTCACATGATTTGAGGTGCCTCCTTTTTCAAATTATTTATTTATTTATTTATTTGAGAGAGGGAAAGAGGCAGAGAGAGAGAGCGAGAAAGGGGGAGGATTGGTGTGCCAGGGCTTCCAGCCACTGCAAATGAACTACAGATTCATTGAGCCACCTTGTGGATCTGGCTTACATGGGTCCTGGGGAACTGAGCCAGGGTCCTTTGGCTTTGCAGACAAATGTCTTAACCTCTAAGCCATCTCTCCAGCCCCTCAAATTTTTTTTCTCACACCAAGAGTCCCTGGATCTTCCTGGTATCTGCTTTCAGCTGGACCCGGCTGATTCTTTTAACCCAGGGGGAGAGTTATAGCTCCTGCTCTCACACTAGGTGAGAGAAACTACATTTTACAGGAATATTGTCAGGTTGATTGATCATGTGGCTATAGCTACCCAGACTTACATCTGGGTCCTCTACTCTGTTCCATTGATCTACATATCTGCTTTTGTGCAGGTATCATGCTGTTTTTGTTACTATGGCTTTGTAGTATAGGTAAAAATCAGGTATGGTGATACCACCAGCCTTATTTTTATTGCTTAAAATTGTTTTAGATATTGGAGGTTTTCTGTGCTTCCAAATGAATTATTGGATTTTTTTTCTATTTGTGTGAAGAATGCCATTGGAATTTTGACGGGGATTACATTAAATATGTGGATTGCTTTTGGTAAAATTGCCATTTTCACAATATTGATTTTTCTAATCCAAGAATAAGACATGTCTTTCCATTTTCTAGTGTCTTCTGCAATTTCTTGCTTGAGGGTTTTAAAGTTTTCCTTGTAGAGATCCTTCCTTGGTTAGGTTTATTCCAAGATACTTTTTTTTTTTTTTGATGCAATTGTGAATGGGAGTGATTCTCTGATTTCATCCTCTGTGTGTTTGTTGTTAGCTTATAGGAAGGCTATGAATTTCTGTGTTTATTTTGTATCCTGCTACATGGCTGTAGGTGTTTATCAGCTCTGTCAGTTTGCTGGTAAAGTCCTTAGGGTCTTTTATGTATAGAATCATGTCATCTGCAAATAATGATAACTTGATCTCTTCCTTTCCAATTTGTATCCCTTTTATGTGTGTCTCTTGCCTTATTGCTATGGTTAAGACTTCCAGTACTATATTAAATCAAAGTGGGGACAGTGGACACCCTTATCTTGTTCCTGATTTTAGTCAAAAAGTTTTAACTTTTTCTCCATTTAGTATTATGTTGGCTGTAGGCTTGTCATAAATAGCCTTTATTATGTTGAGATGTGTTCCTTCTGCTCCCAGTCTCTGTAGGACTTTAACATGAAGGGATGTTGGATTTTGTCAAATGTTTTTTCTGCATCTAATGAGATGATCATGTGATTTTTGTCCTTCAGTCCATTTATATACTGTATTACATTTATCGACTTGTTAAACCATCCCTGCATCTCTGGGATAAAGCCTACTTGGTCAGGGTGAATGATCTTTCTGATATATTCTTGCATTCCTTGTGTTTTCATTCTTTGTTTTTGTTTTTTTGAGGCTGCTTCTCCCTGCTTCTTTGGGCTCTAGATGTTCTGGATTTCTCCTACTTCTCTGCTGCAATTGATAGTTTCTTATACTCCTCACTTTTTAGTAGAAGAGTGTATTTTGCTGGGCTTATTTTTGGCTTTTTCTCCCCCCAGGCTGCTTTGGCATGGTTCCTATGCCCCCATCTTAACCAGAAGTCTCCAAGATTTGTTTTTCTTTATTTATTTGAGACAGAGAGAGAGGAAGAGAATGGGTGCACCAGGACCCTAGCCACTGCAAACCAGATGCATGTGCCACCTTGTGCATCTGGCTTATGTGGGACTTGGAGAATCGCACCTGGATCCTTAGATTTCATGGCAAGCACCTTAATTGCTAAGCCATTTCCTCAGCCCTTAGAAAATATTTTATTGGGGGAGACTTCTGGTTAAGATGGCAGCCTATGAAACTATGCCAAAGTAGCGTAGGGGGAAAAAGCCAAAAAAAAAAAAAAAAAAACCAGCAAAATACACTCTTCTACTAAAAAGTGAGGCGTATAAGAATTTATCAACTGCAGCAGAAAAGTAGGAGAGATCCAGAGTGTCCAGAGACACAGAAGCAAGCAGAAGCGGCTCTAGCAGCGGCAGAACCAGGTCCATGTGGCTACAGCCACAAGGCTCTGCCTGAGCTGCAGGAAAAGCCAGGTTAGGGGATTCTCCACTCACACCCGGGCTCCTTGCAAACTCAAGAAATGTGAAGGGAGGACTGCCGGGAAGAATGGAGGAGCAGCCAGTGAGGAAGATGATGGAGAGGACCAGCGGGAAAACATCAGTCACCATCCACGGTCTGCTGGTGTCTGGCTAGAAGTATATATACTATACTCACCAAACTCCTCAGTAAGCACTTCTCTTAATGTTCATACCCATATATTAATGCTACTCTCACTTTTGGTTAGAGAACCTTCTCTTTTCAGATGGCAGTGACCTTGGGATGGCTCAGAAGGCACCATGGTGCTGAGATGAAGAGTGCTCAGCACTGAAACATCTTAATCACACCTTCCATGGCTCAGGGTCCATTGCGGAAGAGGTGACAGAAATAATAAGAGCCAAAGGAAGGGTAGGACTCCTTACAATGTGCTCCTCCAGACACAGAATGGCCTGGATATCCATGACCTCATAGTGCCTGACACTACCTACAGTAGACCATCATAATAGGAAAAAAAGATCATGACATCAAAATAGAGAGACTGATTGAGATGGGGAGGGGATATGATGAAGAGTGGCGTTTCAAAGGAATAAGTGGGGGGATGGAGGGAATTACCCTGGGATATTGTTTACAATTATAGAGGTTATCAATAATAAACAAATAGGTAGATAAAGTATTTTAGTGGCTAGAGAGATGGCTTAGCGGTTAAGGCATTTGCTTGCAAAGCCAAAAGACCTTGGTTTGATTCCCCAGGACCCACGTAAACCAGAAGCACAAGGTGGCACATGCATCTGGAGTTCATTTACATTGGCTGGAGGCCCTGTCACAACCATTCTCCTTCTCTCTCTCTGCTTGTTTTGTTGGTTTTTGTTGTTGTTGTTGGTTTTTTCGGGGTAAGGTCTCACTCTAGCCCAGGCTGACCTGGAATTCACTATGTAACGTAAGGGTGGCCTCGAACTCAAGGGGATCCTTCTACCTCTGCCTCCAGAGTGCTGGGTTAAAGGCTTACGCCATGCCCGGCCTAACATGCATTTTTGTTTACATCGTTGTTTTGTTTTTTTTTTCTTTCCCCCTGGAGCAGCAGGCTAGAATCATATCCTCAAAACAACAAAGAATTTAAAAGGACTCTGTTTTCAATACTGTCATAAAGGGCGCCAAGCCTAAGCTGGGAACTCATAAAATCGGGAAGGTTGCAGGCCGGACCCCTTTTCCGCACACGCGCGGGCGCCAATTGGGCCGCGCGCCGGGCTCCGGGGGCGGGGTCTCGGCCCGAGGTGGTGCCGAGCGGGGTCTTGCCGCCCTTGACCCCTGCTGCGCTCTATGTGTCGCCACGTCTTCCCGCTGAGATGCTGCTGCTGGCCTTAGGCCGCCCGTGGACGGCGGCACTGTGTCCTGGAGGGAAGAGGACCGGGCTGTGGGCGGCCGCCGCGCTCCGGGTTCCCCGGGCGGCGGGCTCGCGGGCTGCGGCCGTCCTTCGGCGTCCCGAGCGAGCGCAGGTGGGCCCTCGGAGAGCCCCTGGCCGGGTGATGGGTGCGGGCGCATCTCTCGGCGACCCCCGGGTCCTACTTGTCAGCTCGAGGAACGGGTTCGCGGGAGTAGCAGGCCTGGCCTCGGGGACCGGCAGCCGGGCCTGGAGTTAACAGCCTGGGACGGGAGAAAGTCGCCGGGGCGGCTCGTAGCCCAGGCGGTTCCAGGTCTAGAGGTGTGTGATGGCAACTGTGAGGTTTAGTTACTCTCTTATCCCTTGAGTAGAAGCTCAGCAGTGAGTTTGCAAAGAAATTGTATTCAGCACCTGGAGATAGAACCGAAAGAAGTCGGACAACCCGATTTTTTTTTCTTTTCTTCCTTTCTTCCCTCTCTCCTCTCCCCTCCCTCCCTTCCCTTCTTTTCTTTCTTTCGTAGGGTCTCACTCTGCCCCAGGCTGCCCTCCAACTCACAGATTTCCTTCTACCTCTGTGTCCTGAGTGCTGGGATTAAAGGTGTGCGCCACCACTTCCAGCTGTTCCATTTTTAAAATTGCATTTATTTTCAGGAATTCCTATGATCCCAGGGGAAAGATGGGGTATAGACGTTAATCCTTTCATTTTAATAAGAATAACAATTGCCTCACAGTACACTACAAAATGTTAAGAATTGGGGCCGGAAAAATGGCTTAGCGGTTAAGGCGCTTGCCTGCAAAGCCAAAGGACCAGGTTCGATTCCCCAGGACCCTTGTAAGCCAGGGGCATAAGGTGGTGCATTCGTCTGGAGTTCATTTGCAGCGGCTGGAGGCCCTGGCGCATCCATTCTCTGTCTCCACCTGTCTCCCTATCAAATAAACAAGTAAAAATTTAAAAACATTGCCTGGTGTGGTGACACACGCCTTTAATCCCAGCACTCGGGAGGTAGGGGTAGGAGGATCGCCATGAGTTCGAGGCCACCCTGAGACTACATAATGAATTCCAGGTCACCCTGAGCTAGAGTGAGATCCTACCTCGGAAGACAAAACAAACAAACAAACAAAAAATTAAAAAGAATTGGCAAGCCTGAATGAAGCAGCAGAAATGCCTAAGGTGGAAATTGGAATCCTAATTAAATTTCATCAAGGAATTAGGCTTACCCCTTTAAAACTTTGTTAACGATTTTAATGCATGTTCATAATTATTTTGAACATAACCTCTTCACGTTTCCTTCTCTCGTCCCCCTCTCCATCACCCTTCCAGTGAAGACCCTTTCTTCCCAGCTAGTCGCTGTTCTACTTTGATATCTTTTCTTTGTGTCTGTGTGTGATCCACTTAGTGTAAGTAGGGTCGACTGCGTGAATGAGTGGGGGGTTTAGGCATACCTTTTGCATTTTTTTTTTTTCTTTTTTGGTTTTTTGAGGTAGAGTCTCATTCTAGCCCAAGCCGTCGTGGAATTCACTATGTAGTCTCAGGCTGGCCTCAGACTAAGAGCGATCTTCCTACCCCAGTCTTCTGAGTGCTGGGATTAAAGGCTTGTACCACCATGCCTGTCAGATATATAGTTTTTCTTAATATTTTATTTATTTATTTTGATTTTTTGAGGTAGGGTCTCCCTTTAGCCTAGGCTGATGTGGCATTCACTATGTAGTCTCAGGCTGGTCTTGAACTCAGCAATCTTCCTACCTCTGCCTCTGCCAGAGTGCTGTGGTTAAAGGCATGTGTCACCACACCCAGCTATTTATTTATTTGAGAGAGAAAGTAGGGTTTGCCAGAGCCTCCAGCCACTGCAAAGAACTCCAGACACATGCACTACTTTGTGCTTATGGTTACATGGGTCCTGGGGAATCAAACCAAGGTTTACGTAGGTACTGGAGAATCAAAACCAGACCATGAAGCTTTGCAAGTAAGTTTCTTTACCTGCTGATCCATCTGTCCAGCACAGCTCAGTTTTTACAGGCAGCATGGCAGGCAGTTTGATATCACCTTGAATTCTTCACACTTTTCATGGGTTAAAACTTCTGGCCTATGTGACTGGGGACTATAAGCAGAAAATTGCAGAAGCTCAGGGGATTTTCCTTATGTCTACAGTAAGCAGATAATATATTATAAGTGGTACAGCTGCACATATTGGGAGGAGACTCAGGATTACATTGTCTCCTTGGTAAAGGCTTAAACAATAGAAATTTTGCTTTAGAACATCAGCTGGGTCTGGTTCTGTCAAAATTCTATAATACTAAATCTAAAAGTAATGGGAGTTGGGAATAGAAACATACCAAACTTGAACTCAACACATTTGAATTTATGACCATGATTAAGCAATACCATTCTCTTAATTTCTTTCTTTCTTTCTTTTTGAGGTAGGGTTTCACTCTAGCCCAGGCTGACCTGGAATTCACTATGTAGTCTCAGGGTGGCCTTGAACTCACAGCAATCCTCATACCTCTGCCTCCCGAGTGCTGGGATTAAAGGCATGCACCACCATGCCTGGATCTTAATTTCTTTAGCTCTAGATTATCTGAGAAAGTCCTCATGTCATCTCATGACAAATTCTATTCTTTGTTATACAAAGAATACACACACACGCACACACACATGTGTTTTTCATTTTTTTTGAGTTAGGGTCTCAATCTAGCCTGGGCTGATCTGAAATTCACTATGCAGTCTGAGGCTGCCCTCGAACTCACAATTCTACCTCTACCTCCGGAGTGCTGGGATTGAAGGCATGTACAGCTCATTGTTACTTATTTAGTTTTTGGTTTTTCAAGGTAGGGTCTTGCTATAGTCCAGGCTGACCTGGATTTACTCTAGTCTCCGGCAGGTCTCATCTTGATCAATTATCCTCCTTCCTCTGTCTCCCAGGTGCTGGGATTAAAGGTGTGTGCCACTACTTCCAGCCGTGTGTGTGTGTCTAGAAAAAGGGTCAAGAACTAGGCGTGGTGGCACACGCCTTTAATCCCAGCACTTGTAGGAGGATCACCTTGAGTTCAAGGCCACCTTGATAATACATAGTGAATTCCAGGTCAGCCTGGGCTACAGTGAGATCCTACCTCAAAAAAAAAGAAAAGAGAGAGGCAGATACAGAAAGAAAGAAAATGGGCACACTAGGGCCCTTAGCCACTGCAAATAAGCTCCAGACACATTTGCCACCTTGTGCATCTGGCTTTACATTGGTACTAGGATATTGAACCCAGGTCCTTAGGTTTTGCAGGCAAGCGCCTTAACCATCAAGTGAGCTTTCCAGCCCCCTTTGTTATATTTAAAAAATTTAGCTTAAAAAAAAAAAAAAAACTTTAGAGGCAGGTGTGATGGTGCACACCTTTAATCCCAGCACTTGGGAGGTAGAAGTAGGAGGATCCCCATGAGTTCAAGGCTACCCTGAGACTATATAGTGAACTTCCGGTCAGCCTGGGCTAGAGTGAGACCCTACCTTGAAAAACCAAAAAAAAGTTTTAAGAGTTTAAAGTTAGTCCATCATGCAAGTTCCCTGTGTACTCATAATGATCTCTTGTTTCAATAGATACCTATTTGTTGGGAAGGATGTGTTCGAAGCTTACATACACAACTTGACAAATCAGAAGATGGAAGGCTGATTTATACTGGGAATCTGGCCCGGGCAGTATTTGGTGGGTAATCAGAGTGAGGGTTTTTCCTTAGTTTTCTTTTATTTAATCGTAAAAAGCATTTAAAAATTTTATATTTATTGGTAAACAGAGAGGGAAAGAATAGGCACACCAGAGCCTCTTGACACTGTAAACAAACTTCAGGTGCATACTCCACTTTGTGTATGTGGTTTTATGTTGGTACTGGGAGATTGAACCTGGGCCTTGAGGCTTGGCAAGCAAGTGCCTTTACCCTCTGAGCCATTTCTCCAGCCCCAGGGGCTGGAGGGATGGCTTAGCGGTTAAGGCATTTGCCTGAAAAGCCAAAGAACCCAGGTTTGATTCCCCAGGACCCACATTAATCATATGTATAAGGTGGCACATGCGTTTGGAGTTCTTTTTCAGTGGCTAGAGGCCCTGGCATCCATCCTCCCCCCCCCCCCCCCGGTCAGATAAATCAATTAATTAATTAAAGAAGTACTTTTTAGGCCAGGCGTGGTGGTACGCGCCTTTAATCCCAGTACTGGAGGGTGGGGGGAGGGTATGACAAAGTAGGAGGATCACCATGAGTTCGAGGCCACCCTGAGAGTATAAGTATTTTTAAAAAAATTTTATTCTTTGCAAAGATACAGCGAGAGCACACCAGAGCCTCTGTTACTACTAGCGAACTCCAAATGCATGCTCCACTTTGTGCATGTGGCTTTACATTGGTACTGACCCATCAGGCTTTATAAGCAAGAGCCTTTAACCACTGAGCCATTAAGAAATATTTTAAAACTAGGTGTAGTGGTGCCCACCTTTAATTCCAGCACTTAGGAGGCAGAGGTGATCCTCCTACCTCTGCCTCCCAAATGTTGGGATTAAAGGGGGTGTGCCACCATGCCTGGCAAAAAAATATGGTTTTTTTTTTTTTTTTGTGGTTTTCCAAGGCAGGGTCTCACTTTAGCCCAGGTTGACCTGGAATTCACTGTATTGTCTCAGGGTGCCCTCGAACTCACAGCAATCCTCTTACCTCTGCCTCCTGAGTGCTGGGGGGAAAAAAGTATTTTTAAGTATGGCTTTACTTTCATAGTGGTAATCAAACCCAGACCAGTGGACTTTTCAAGCAAGCACCTTTAACTGCTGAACTATTTATCCAGCCTGAAAAAGCACTTTTAGCATATGTTATCTGTGGTGTTATCATCTCTTAATTATAGCACATAAGGAAAAATTAGATTATTATTTTTTTCCTTGAAGTTTGTTGATAAGATGGTGAAGTTGGGACTTATATTTTACTTGTATTTTAGATTTATAAAAGATGTCAGGCCTGGAGAGATGACTTAGCAGTAAATGTGCTTGACTGAGAAGGCTAAGGATCTAGGTGCAAATCCCTAGTACTCACATAAGCCAGTTGCACAAAGTGGCGCACGTGTCTGGAGTTCATTTGCAGTGGCTAGAGGCGCTGGTGTACCCATTCTCTATCTGCCCCCTTTTCTCTCTCTCTGTCTGGTACTTTCTCTCTCAAATAAATGAATAAATAAAAATTTAGATTTTAAAAGATGTCAAAGCTGGATATGGTGGTCACTCCCTTAGTCCCAGCGCTCAGGAGGCTGAAGTAGGAGAATTGCTGAGAGTTCAAGAACACCCTGTGCCTACATAGTGAGTTCCAGGTCAGCCTTGGCTAAAGTGAGACCCTGCCTTAAAAAGACAGAAACAAACAAAAATGAAGTCTAAAGGCTATGTTATAGTTTGGTGATCTTATAGCTGTACATTAATTTCCATATCTTTGGTGACCTGTCTCTTGGAATTTAGCAACAACAAAAAAAAGTTGGAATTTTTAGAGAAGATTGGACAATTATTACTATGGTTTGAAGTGTGGCTTGATTTGAAATACCCTCCACAGGATCCCTAGTGGATAGCATAGTTTTGGGGAAGGTTCCATAAACTTTAGGACATGGGGCCTTGTTGGAGAAAGTATGTCACTGGGGGATGGCATTAAGGAGCTTTCCACTACATGTTAGTGCTGCCTTTATGTTTGGCCTAAGTGCATGGGGTCAAGCAGCTGTGGACTGAAGTCTCTCAAACTGTGTCAGCATAACTCACCACCTGTGCTGGTGAACACCTTAAATCCAGCACTCAGGAGGATCACTGTGGGTTCGAGGCCAGCCTGAGACTACATAGTGAATTCCAAATTAGCCTGAGCAAGAGTGAAAAACCTGTCTCTTTTTTTTGAGCCACCATGCCTACCTTAATTGTATATTTCTTTTTTAAATTTTTATGTATTTTGTGTTTATTTCTTAAAGAGAGAAAGACAGAGAGAGAAAATGGGTGCTGCAAGGCCTCCAGCCCCTGCAAATGATCTCTAGATGCATGCGCCCCTTGTGCATCTGGCTTACATGGGTCCTGGGGAATTGAACCTGTATCCTTTGGCTTTGTAGACAGCCACCTTAAGTGCTAAGTCATCTCTCCAGCCCTAATTACATATTTCTTTTTTTCCTAATTACATATTTCTTACGAATGAAGTTTATCATCTTTTTTTTGGTTTTTCGAGGTTGGGTCTCACTGTAGCTTATGCTAACCTGGAATTCACTAGGTAGTCTCAGGGTGGCCTTGAACTCACAGTGATCCTTTTACCTCTGCCTCCTGAGTGCTGGGATTAAAGGTGTGCACCACCATGCCTGGCTAAGTTTAGCATCATTTTATCTATATAGGACCATGTAAACATATGCACTTAAAAATGTAAGAATTTTTGAGCTGGGTATGGTGGTGTACCCCGTTAGTCCTAGCACTTGGGAGACAGAGGTAGGAGGATTATTGAGCATTCAAGGCCACCCTGAGAATACCTAGTGAATTCCAAGTCAGCATGGGCTAGAGCAAGACCCTACCTAGACCTCCCCCTCCCAAAAAAAAAGAAAATTGTAAAACCTTTTGGTTTTCTGATATTCTACCAACCTGTTCTATATTAGGGATATTAACACCTTGGAATATAAGTTGAACATAATTGCATCAGGTTCACATTTCTTTCTAAATTTTTGTTTATTTTGCTTTTTTATATTTATTTGAGAGAGACAGGTAGCAAGAGAATGGGCAAGCCAGGACCTCTAGCCACTGCAAATAAACTCCAGATGCATGTTCCACCTTATGTATCTGGCTTTACATAGGTTCTAGGGAATCAAACCTGGGTCCCTTGCCTTAACCACTGAGCCATCTCTTTCCAGCCCCTATTTTGGCTTTTTTTTTTTTTTAAGGTATGGTTTCCTTGTAGCTCAAGCTGACCTGGATTTCACTGTGTAGTCTCAGGCTGGCCTTGAACTCACAGTGATCCTCCTACCTCTGTCTCTCTCTCTGTCTCTCTTTTTTTTTTTTTTAAACATGGTCTGACTATATAGTCCAGGCTGGCCTTTCAGCCTTGTGAAGAGTCAAATTGCCTGAGTTTGAACTGTAACTTGGCTCCTTAGTAGCGATATGACATTATATGTGTCTCATTTTTTTCTTTCCCACTCATTTTTGTTGTTGTATTGAGATAGAACCTCACTGTGTGCACTAGGCTGGCCTTAGATTCATAGCAGTCCTCCTGCCTGTTCATCCTGAGTATTGGGATTACAGGTGTGAGCCTTCAGTCAGCTCCCTTTCTGTTATTGTTTTTTTTTTTTTTTTTTTTTTTGGTTTTTCAAGGCAGGGTCTCACTGTGGCTCAGGCTGACCTGGAATTCACTATGTAGTCTCAGGATGGCCTCGAACTCACGGCGATCCTCCTATCTCTGCCTCCCGAGTGCTGGGATTAATGGTGTGCGCCACCACGCCCGGCTGTTTTTGTTTTTTGAGGGAGGGTCTTTCTTGTTCTAGTCCAGGCTGACCTGGAATTCACTATGTAGTCTTAGGGTGGCCTTGAAATCACAGCAAATCACCAACCTCTGCCTCCTGAGTATTGGGATTAAAGGCGTGTACCACCACACCCAGCTGCTTCCATTTTTCACTTAAAAATTATATTTTTCAATTTTTTTCTTTTTCTTTTCATTTTTTGAGATGGGGTTTCATTCTAGCCCAGGCTGACCTATGCTGGCCTCGAACTCATGAACTTCTACCTCTGCCTCAACAAATGCTGGGATTAAAGGCGTGTGCTACCACACTTAGCTAAAATGTTTTTGTTTTTGTTTTTGCTTTCTAGTCTTGTTCTAGCCAGGCTGACCTGGAATTTAGTATGTAGTCTCAGGGTGGCCTTGAACTCTCAATAATCCTCCTACCAAGCTGGGTGTGGTGGCACATGCGTTAATCCCAGCACTCAGGAGGCAGAGTTAGGAAGATCACCGTGAGTCTCAGGGCCTCTAGCTGCTGCAGATGAATTCCAGATGGCATGCACCACTTTGTGCATCACAAGTATGTGGATACTGGGGAGTCAAACTCGAGTCATTAGGCTTTATGGACAAGCTCCTTAACTGCTGAGCCATCTCTCCAGCCTACTGTAAACATTTTTAAAAAATCTTTGGTGGTGCTTGTGATCCATGTAGAGACAATGAACATTCTAAGCATGCCACCATAGAGCTATACTCTAGCCTTGTTTTCTTTCTCACCCTGCCTTTCCAGACAGTCTTGCTGTGTGACCCACATTGGCCTCAGACTTGTGATCCTCCTGCCTTATCTATTCTGTCTCTTTTTTGAGTTTTGTTTTTTTGAGGTAGGGTCTCACTCTGGCCCAGGCTGACCTGGAATTCACTATGTAGTGTCAGGGTGGTCTTGAACTCAATGGCAGTCCTCCTATTCTGTCTCCCCAGTGCTGGGGTTAAAGGCGTGCACCACCACACCAGGCACTATTCTCATTTTTTAAAAAAGGGTTAATTATGACCCTTCTACATCTCTCATAGGGCTTTCTGTAGATTTCATGGATAAAATAAGTTGTTTAAGATGAGTTGGCATATAATAAACACTCTGCTTTGGTTTTGTTAGTGATATTTGATGATTAATATATTAGCTTTCTCATCATTGTGACCAGATACCCTAGAAAACAGCTTCAAAGAGGAAAGCTATACTTTGGGCCACAGTTTCAGACCACTTAGTCCATTCTTGGGCAAAACATCAGGATGGTGGTAGTATGTGGCAGACAAGTTTCTGTACTTCAAGGGTGACAAGAAGCAGAGAGAGAGAGAGAGAGAGAGAGAGAGAGACGGACAGATAATAGGTGCCAGGACAAAATGCCCCATTGACCTACTTCTTCCAGGTAGGGTGTACTTCCTAAAACTTTCCAGAACATCCCAAAGTATTGCATTACCATGTAGGGACCGAGTGTTCAACATGAGACTGAAACATTTTGCATTCAAGCCATATTATGATACAAGAAGAAGGAAGGGGAAAAATTAGTAGAGATGATTGTTTTGTAAAACTTTTCTTTTTTTGGTTTTTCAAGTGTTATGTAAAACTTGAGTACTAATTCACTTCCTTTTTTTTCCATTTAGGTGTGAAATGCTTTTCTTATTCTACAAGTGTGATCAGCCTTACCTTTTTACCATATGTTTTTTCCCAAACTAATGTTTCATTTGGAAGTTTGCCTTTGCAAATTTTATTTTATGGCATCCTAGGAAGCTTCACAGTGATCACCCCCACACTGCTTCACTTTCTCACAAAAGGATACGTTATTCGGTTGTACCATGAGCCCACAACTGACATGTACAAAGCCATTACTTACAATGTTGTGCTCTCGGAAACCAGTACTGTGTTTCACCAGAACGACGTGAAGATTCCTGATGGCCCACATATGTTTACCACATTTTATGCTAAAACAAAATCACTGTTGGTTAATCCAGTGCTCTTTCGAAATCCTGAAGACTATGACCATCTAATGGGTTATGACAAACCGTTCACTTTTGATGTAGAAGAAGACAGTGAAAAGAAGCAGCATGAGGAGAAGTGATGTTCTTACCTTTGTGCTTAAATGTGATGTACATTTCAGTATATAAGAAGATTGCTTTTACTAGGTCTTTTTTGTTTTCGAGGCAAGGTTTCACACTAGCCCAGGCTGACTTGGAACTCACTATGTAGTCTCAGGGTGGCCTCCAACTCATAGAGATCCTCCTACCTCTGCTTCCCCAGTGCTGGGATTAAAGGTGTGTGCCACCATACCCAGCTTGCTTTTACTTTTTTATTGTTAGTGAGTGGTTGTTAAAAATAATTTAAGGGTACAGGATAGAGCTCAATAGGTAGGGTACTTATCTCTCAGTTGGTAGATTACTTGTCTAGCATGCACAAGATCCTGGGTTTGGTCCTTAGTGCAGTGTGTTTGTGCATGGTGGTGCATACCCAAAGCCTATAATCTCAGCAGGTAGCAGCAGCAGAAATTCAAGGTCATCCTTGACTACATAGTGAGTTTGAGGCAAGCCTGAACTACATGAGACCTTGTTTCAGAACAAGATAAAACAAAAATTAAAAGCTGTTAAGCAGAGTTCTGGTTTTCAGATAATGATTCTTTTGCAATAAAATAAGCTTGGAAAAAGTTTCTTTCTCTTCTAAAATTTTTCGAGGTAGGGCTCACTCTAGCCCAAGCTGGCCTCGAACTCAAAATGATCTTTCTACGTCTGTCTCTCAAGTGCTGATGTTAAAGGTATGCACCTTTATGCATGTCTGACCAAAACATTATTTCAGTTTAAAATGTAAATAATCATGTGGGCTGGAGAGCTGGCTTAGCGGTTAAGTGCTTGCCTGTGAAGCCTAAGAACCCCGGTTCGAGGCTCGATTCCCCAAGACCCACGTTAGCCAGATGCACAAGGGGGCACACGCGCCTGGAGTTCATTTGCAGTGGCTGGAGGCCCTGGCACGCCCATTCTCTCTATCTCTGCCTCTTTCTCTCTGTCACTCTAAAATAAATAAAATAACAAACAACAGCTAAAAATAAAAATTAAAAAAATGCAAATAATCATATACATTCTGGTGTACATATGTGTAATATAAGGGTGGTTGCCCCTAAACTCAGTATTGGAGTTAGAAGTAAACAGTTAGCCAGGTGTGGTGGCGCATGCCTTAAATCCCAGCACTCCCAAGGCAGTTTGAGGCCACCCTGAGACTACATGGTGAATTCCAGATCAGCCTGGGCTAGTGTGAGGCCTTACCTTGAAAAAGCAAAAAAAATATAAAAAAGTAAAGAGTTAAGTTTTTCTTTGCATTCGGATTTTTCTAAGTATTATTCTTACTTAAAAACAAAGCAAAACAGCAATAACAGAGGGCTGGAGAGAGACTTCAGTGGTTAAGGCACCTGCCTACAAAATGATGGTCTGGGTTTGATTCCCTAGTGCCCACATAAAGACAGGTGCACAGTGGTGCATGCAACTAGAGTTTGCAGCAGCTGCAGGCCCTAGCACACCCATTGTCTCTGTCTCTTCTATCTGTTTGCTTGCAATAAGTAAAACTTTTTTTTTAAAATAGTCAGATGTAGTGGTACATGCCTTTAATCCCAGTACTTGGGAGGCAGAGGTAGGAGGCTCCCTGAATTTGAGGTCATCCTGAGACATACTGAATTCCAGGTCAGCCTGGTCTAGAGTGAGACTATCTCAAAAAGGCAAAAAAATAAAAATAAAAAAATAAAAAATTAAATAAAAAAAACAGGGCTGGAGACATGGCTCAGAAGTGGGTTTCCTTTGCAAACCTGAGGGCCTGAGTTCAAATCTCCAGATCCCAAGTAAAGCTGGGTGTGGCTCTAGATTTAGTAAAAGGAGACTAGCTCAAAACATGACCAAGCAGAAGTATAACAAAGCAGGACACCTGAGGTTCCACTCTAGCTACCACAGGCAAGTATTTTAGACACCACAAGGACACATACATGTACATACACATAACACATTGTACACAGAAATTTTTATTTATTTGAGAGCGACAGAAAGAGAGGATGGGTGTGCAAGGACCTCCAGCCGCATGCGCCTCCTTGTGCATCTGGCTAATGCGGGTCCTGGGGAATTGAGCCTTGAACTGGTGTCCTTAGGCTTCACAGGCAAGCACTTAACCGCTAAGCCATCTCTCCAGTCCGCACAAAAATAAATTTAAAAGTGCTTAAAAATCCACAAATTCCTGGAAGCAATGTTAATCTTTTTCCTTTGATTCTGCCTCGCTTCTGTGGTGAGGTAGCCCATAATAACATCACTATATGGATGTTTGTAGCCTAAATAGCACTATCTTCAGTGGCTCACTTGTTCCTCTGTGTATGCTCTCCTCTTTTATTTTTAAAATATTTTATATTTATTTATTTGATAGAAAGAGGCAGATAAAAAGAAAGAATGGGCATGCCAGGTCCTCAGCCACAGCAAATGAATTCCAGACACATGCAATGCTTTGTGCAACTGGCTTATGTGGGTCTTTGGGAAATTGAACCTGAGTCCTTAGTCTTAATAGGCAAGTGCCTTAACTGCTAAGCCATCTCTCCAGCCCTGTTCTCTCTTGACATATCCTATCAGAGTAGGAAATCCTTGCTATTAAATATATAGATAGGGGCTGGAGAGATGGCATAGCGGTTAAGCGCTTGCCTGTGAAGCCTAAGGACCCCGGTTCGAGGCTCGGTTCCCCAGGTCCCACGTTAGCCAGATGCACAAGGGGCGCACGCATCTGGAGTTCGTTTGCAGAGGCTGGAAGCCCTGGCGCACCCATTCTCTCTCTCTCCCTCTATCTGTCTTTCTCTCTCTGTCTGTCGCTCTCAAATAAAATTAAATTAAAAAAAATTTATATAGATAGTACCTTCTATAAAATATTAAGTCTGTGCTGGCTTTACTGGGAATTCACATGTTTTAGCTGGCTAGATGTGGTTTGGCGTATGCCTGCAATTTCAGTAATTGGGGGGTGAAAGTAGGAGAATCAAGTTTAAGGCTAGCCTTGGCTCCATAACAAGGCTGGTGTAGGCTATGTGAGACCCTGTCAAAAATTTTTTTCTTACCCATGAGTATAAAATGTAAAGTATTTTCTTGTTTTGTTTTTGAGACAGAATATGTAGCCCCAAGTCTGAACCTGTTGGCAAATAGATTCAGGGATGTATCACTATGCTCAGCAAAAGTTGAACTTTTAAAATTATTTTACTATTTTTATTCCAAGCGGAAAGAGCTTGGGCATGCCAGGGCTTTTGCCAATGCAAGTGAACTCCAGATGCATGCCCCACTTTGTGCATCTAGCTTTATGTGAGTACTGGGGAATCAAACCAGGGCCATCAGTCTTTGTGAGCAAGCACCTTTAACCACTAGCTACTTCGCCAGCCCTAAAGTTGATTCTTGCACAAATTTTCATCCAGGAAAAAGTCTTCAAACGATGATATTTAAATCTATAGATGTGTCTTAGGAGCCTGGAGTGTCTGGTACTTTGCTGGTTACTGGAATCACAATTGAGAACAAAATGCTAGGTCTGTATGGAGCTGCCTAAAGTCTGTGGCCAAGTATTTTGATTGATAGAGCAACTCTGAGACCTGGAATTCACAATGTAGTCTTAGGCTGGCCTTGAACTCAGGGCAATCCTCCTCTCTCTGCCTCCCAAGTGCTGGGATTAAAGCTATGCACCACCACACCCAGCTGAAAAAAAAAGTTTTCTTTCTTTTTTATTTATTTACTAAAGACAAACAGAGGGAGAGAGAATGGGCATGCCAGGGCTGATCTGGAATTTGCTTGTAGTCTCAGGCTGGCCTTGAACTCACTGCAATCCTCTTACCTCTGCTTTGCAAATGCTAGGATTAAAGGTGTGTGCCACCTCATCTGGCTAAGCCCAAAAGTTTCCATTGAATCATGGCTTGCACTTGTAAGTATGAGGATGATTAATGAGGGAATAGCAGGCCATCAGTAAGGCTCATTGAAGAGAAATGTCAGGTTGCTGGAAGCTTATTTTAGGGAATGCTTGAGGCAGGAAATCATCTTCCAGGGACCTATAGCCTCCGCCAGCTCAGCAAGCAAACTCTGGACTCACCATCTTGTTCTCAGTTTGGGCCTCTGCTTCTGTCTTTCCTTGCATGAGTAGGTAGGTGCTTGTTATTTTGACAATGAATGAGATATTTTTCAATGAAAAGTTACTCCATGAAAAGCTGCCGTGGTGGCACATGCCTTTAATCCCTGCACTCGAGAGGCAAAGGTAGAAGAATTCCCATGAGTTTGAGGCCACCCTGAGACTACCTAGTTAATTCCAGGTCAGCCTGGGTCAGAGTGAGACCCTACCTCAAAAAAAAAAAAAAAAAAAGTTATTCCTTCATCACATGTACATGGTGGATATATTAGAAGGTCAAAACAAGGAAAAGATACTTCTAATGTAACAGTCATCAAAGGAGTAGAGATACTGTATTTGAGAGACAGAGTATAGGTATATGAGGGTCTCATGCTGCTGAAAATGAACTCCAGACACATGTGCCACTTTCTTCACTTTCTTCTTTAGCTTTACATGGGCACTTGGGAATTGAACCTGAGCAAGCAGTCACCTTTAACCACTGAGCCATCTCTCCAGTCCATGGAGTGGATATACTCTAAAGAGAAATGTGTGCCCCTCCATTCCACTATCAGATTACTGAAAATGGATATGGAATTTTTCTAGGAGTTGTGTTGGCTGCATCCCTAGTGCCAGCCAGAGGGGCACTGCTGCAGATGAAGTCCAGTCACATGTACCACCTTGTATATTTGGCTTACATGGGTTCTGGAGAATCAAATCTGAGACCTTTGGCTTTCCAGGAAAGCACCTTAACCATTAAGCTACCCTCCAGCCCTTTTTTATTTTTCAAGGTAGGGTTTCACTAGCCCAGGCTGACCTGAAATTCACTATGTAGTCTCTCGTACTCTCGGAGATTCTCTTACCTCTGCTTCCCAAGGGCCACGCCTGGCTAGCAGACAAATTCTTTTTTTTTTCTTTCAAATTTTTATTAACAACTTACATGATTTTAAAAAATACCCCATGGTAATACCCTCCCTCACCCCACTTTCCCCTTTGAAACTCCATTCTCCATCATACCCCCTCCCCATCTCAATCAGTCTCTTTTAATTTTGATGTTATGATTTTTTCCTCCTCTTATGATGGTCTTGTGCAGGTAGTGTCAGGCACTGTGAGGCCATGGATATACAGGCCATTTTGGGTCTGGAGGGAGCATGGCAAATTCTTTTAAAAAGTTATTTATTTATTTATTTGAGAACAATAGAGAAAGAGGGAGAGAGAGAGAATGGGCGTGCCAGGGCTTCCAGGCACTGCAAATGAACTCCAGACGCATGGGTCCCCTTGTGCATCTGGCTAATGTGGGTCCTGGGGAACTGAGCCTTGAACCGGGGTCCTTAGGCTTCACAGGCAAGCACTTAATCACTAAGCCATTTCTCCAGCCCAAATTCTTTTTTTATTAAAAAAATTTTTATTAGCAACTTCTATGATCATAAAAATTACCCCATGGTAATACCCTCCCTCCCCCACTTTCCCCTTTGAAACTCCATTTGATATTCCATCATATGCTCTCCCTATCTCAATCAGTCTCTCTTTTATTTTGATGTCATAATCTTTTCCTCCTATTCTGATGGTCTTGTGTAGGTACTGCTAGGCACTATGAGGTCATGGATATCTAGGCCATTTTGTGTCTGGGGAGAGCAGGAGTCCTACCCTTCCTTTGGCTCTTAAATTCTTTCTGCCACCTCTTCCACAATAGACCCTAAGACTTGGAAGTTGTGATAGAAATATTGCAGTACTGAGCACTCCTGTCACTTCTTTCCAGCACCATAATGCCTTCTGAGTTATCCCAAGGTCACTGCCATCTGAAAAGAGAAGATTCTCTACCAAAGTGAGAGTAGCATTAGTATCAGTATGAACATTAAGAGAAGTGCTTGCTGGGCAGTTTGATAAGCATAGTATATATAGTTAGCCAGAGAGCAGCAGACATTACACCCCTAGGGCTCATGACTACCCCTGTTTTTTCTTTCTCAATTTTTATTAACATTTTCCATGATTATAGAAAATACCCCATGGTGATACCCTCCCTCCCCCAACTTTCCCCTTTGAAATTCCATTCTCCATCATATCCCCTCCCCATCTCAACCTGTTTTAAGTTTTCAGTATCAGGGATGTATTCCCTCCCATGGAGCAGGCCTCCAATCCAATTAGAGGGCAGTGACAGACGTGCCACTATTGCACCCGTTAGCTCATTTGGCCTGGCTGGCCAAATAAGGCTTGCAGTGTCCACTGTTGAGTATCTTTACTGGTACAGAACAAATTTTTTTTCTTAAAAAAAATATGCAATTTATTAATTCTTAGCTTTCATTAAACTTAAAACAAGTTACATTAAAATGAAGTCTTATGAAAATGCTTCAACATTAAGGTATTGTAGCCATTTTCAGGGACCTTAACGACCTCAACTGTCCTTAAGGCTTGTGACATGGCATCACTATTGCCAGCTCTCAACATTTCTGCAGAAACACATTCAGACAAGCAGACCAATTAATTAGCTGGCTTCAGAACAAATTCTTAATTCTTATTTACTACCTACTAATTGAATGAGACAGGTTTTTGATATGTAGTGCATATTGGCCTGAAACTTGCTATGTAACCCAAACTGACTCAATCTTTGTGTAACCCTCCTGCCTCTGCCTCCCAAATGCTGGGATTACAGGCATGTGATATCTTTCCCTTTATTCAGCTTTAAGAAAAGAAAATTGAGCTGGGGTTGTAGCACTCACTTTTAGTTCCAGAACTCAGGAGGCTAAGGCAGGAGGATCTCTGTAAGTTGGAGGCCAGCCTGGTATAACAACAAAAAGCAAAACAAAAAATAAGCCTTGAATTGATTTCCTAGCACTGAAGCAGGAAGGTAGACCATATGTCTTGGACTGAGAGTCACAAGCAGGTTGACTGTAGAACCTATCAACTAACAATGGCCCCTGGGACTGCAATGGACAACCTTGAAGACTATACACCACCTCTGACAAACAAGACACAGCCAATCACAGGCAGAAAGTTAAACAGTAGGGTATACTCTTAGATACTCACCTGTATATTAAGATTGCCTGAAGGTGGCCTTTGATACATCATAAACCACTTTGGGGCTAATGAATATGGACTCATTCATATGATTATAACAGGATCATGGGATGGTACATGTGTAGTAAACAGTATAACCAAGACTATGTAGAGTGAAGGATCAACCCCTTCAAAGAACCCTTCTGTAGCAGTTACCTTCTCATTGCTGGGAGAAAACACACATCCAAAAGCAGCTAATGGGAGAAAAGAGGTTATTTTCTTAAATTTTTATTATATATATTTGTTTATTTTTATTTATTTGAGAGAGATAGATAGACAATGAGAGAAAGAGGCAGAGAGAGAGAGAGAGGATTGGGCATACCATGGCCTCCAGCCACTGGAAACGAACTCTAGACACACATGCCACCTTGTGCTTCTGGCTTACATGGGCACTGGGGAATTGAGCCTTGAACCAGTGTCCTTAGGCTTCGCTGGCAAACACTTAACCACTAAGCTATCTCTCCAGCCTCTTTATATTTATTTTTTATTGACAACTTCCATAATTGTAAACAATATCCCATGGTAATTCCCTCCTTCCCCCCACTTTCCCCTTTGATTTTTTTTGTTGTTGTTGAGGTAGGGTCTCACTCTAGTCCAGGTTGACCTGGAATTCACTATGTAGTCTCAGGGTGGCCTTGAACTTGTGGCGATCCTCCTACCTCTGCCTCCTGAGTACTGGGATTAAAGGTGTATGCCACCACACCCGGCTCCACTTTCCCCTTTGAAATTCCACTCTCCATCATATCCCCTCCCCCTCTCAATCAGTCTCTTTTATTTTGATGTCATGATCTTTTTTTTTCTCAATTTTTATTAACATCTTCCATGATTATAAAAAATATCCCATGGTAATACCCTCCCACCCCCCACTTTCCCCTCTGAAATTCCATTCTCCATCATATCCCCTCCCCATCTCAATCATTCTCTCTTTTATTTATTTATTTATCTCTTTTTTAGTTTTTATTAAAAACTTCCATGATTATAAAAGATACCCTATGGTAATACCCTCCCCCCACTTTCCCCTTTGAATTTCCATTCTCCATCATACCCTCTCTCCATCTCAATCAGTTTCTCTTTTACTTTTGATGTCATGATCTTTTCCTCCTCTTATCATGGTCTTCGGTAGGTAGTGTTAGGCACTGTGAGGTCATGGATATCCAGGCCATTTTATGTCTGGAGGGAGCACGTTGTATGGAGTCCTACACTTCCTTTGGCTCTTACATTCTTTCAACCACCTCTTCTGCATTAGACCCTGAGCCTTGGAAGGTGTGATCGAGATGTTACTAAGTATTCCAGTCACTTCTTTCCAGCACCATGATACCTTCTGAGTCATCCCAAGGTCACTGCCATCTGAAAAGAGAAGATTCTCAACCAAAAATGAGAGTAGCATTAGTATAAGGGTGTGAACATTAACAGAAGTGCTTACTGGGCAGTTTGATAAGCATAGTATATACATTTAGCCAGACATCAGCAGATATTACACTCTTAGGGCTCATGTGATGTCATGATCTTTTTCCTCCTATTATGATGGTCTTGTATAGGTAGTGTCAGGCACTGTGAGGTCATGGAAATCCAGGCCATTTTGTGTTTAGAGAAGCACCTTGTAAGGAGTCCTGCCCTTCCTTTGGTTCTTACATTCTTTCCACCACCTCTTTTGCAATGGACTCTGAACCTTGGAAGGTGTGATAGAGATATTTTAGGGCTGAGCACTCCTCTGTCACTTCTCAGCACCATGGTGCCTTCTGAGTCATTCCAAAGTCACTGCCATCTGAAAAGAAAAGTTTCTCTAACCAAAAGTGAGAGTAGCATTAATATATGGGTATGAGGCTGGAGAGATGGCTTAGCAGTTAAGGCATTTGCCTATAAAGCCAAAGGATCGTGGTTCAACTCTCCAGGACCCATGTGAGCCATATGCACAAGGGGGCGCATGCATCTGGTGTTCATTTGCAATGGCTGGAGGCCCTGGCATGCCTATTCTCTCTCTGAAATAAATAAATAAAATATATTAAAAAAATATATGGGTATGAACATTAAGAGAAGTGCTTACTGGGCAGTTTGGTGAGCATAGTATATACATTTAGCCAGAGTACAGCAGATGTTACACCCCTAGGGCTCAGGAATGCCCCTGCCATAGGTTTTCAGTATTAGGGATGTATTCTCTCCCATGGAGCAGGCCTCCAGTTTAACTAGAGGGTGGTTGGTTTCCCCCATAACAGATGTCCCGCTATTGTATCCATTGGCTCATTTGGCCTAGTTGGCCAATTTAAAGTTTGCAGTCCACTGTTGAGTATCTCCACTAGTTATTTCTCTCCAATTGAGCTGCATGCCATGTGGCTTTTTCCAGCTTTCTGTCAGCTGGTCTACATGGAGGAAGTTTTCAGCTCAGCTCCAGCAAGATTTCTCAGTGACCATGCAGCCCAAGTATGTGGAGTCTTCAGCAATAGGGTCTTACCATCTATTCCTGGTGGGAAACCAAGGGCCTGAGCAATGGGCTGTAATGTTTTGGGGACATCAGGGACTTCCCTGCCAGCAACTCACTGGAAGATATCCCATCCCTGCCTCTGAAAATTTTCTAGTAATAATCTATGGTTCTTGAGTGTTCCATTGACCAAAAAAGTAGGTTTCCATATGACTTATTTATACCCTGAAAAGAGGTTATTTGTGCTTTCAATTTCTAGGGGAGGCTTTATAAAGGCAGGGACATCACAGTAGATGCAAGAAGCTGGCTCTCCTCCTCCCATCTTTCCATACCAGGGAAAGGCAACAGCAAGAGTGAACTAGGACTGGCAAGTGGGTTGTCCTAATCAGCTTCAAGGTTTGCCTCATCACCACGCCCTCCTCAAGCAAAGCTCCACTTGCTGGGGACTAAGTAAGAAGTTTAATCACAAATATTTCAGGGAAGGGACATTTTACATTCAAACTAGCACACCCTTCTCTTTTGTAACTTACAAGCCCCTGATCCCATGTGCTTGCTGGACTTTGTTCTACTCTGTAGAGTATATTTACTTCTACTTTCTGTTGTGTTTATTTATTTATGAGAGAGAATGGGCCTGCCAGGGCCTCCAGCCATTGCAGATGAACTCAAGACACATGAGCCACTTTGTGCATCTGACTTATGTGGGTACTGGGGAATGGAACCTGGGTCTTTAGGTTTTGCAGGCAAGTGCCTTGACTGCTTTTGCTCCTGCTTTTCTGTGCTTGACTTGATTCTTGGTAGAGAGACAAGGAACCTGGACATCACATCACAGAAGACCCCCTCCAACAAGAATACCATCTGATGAAAACTGGACTCCAAAATATTTGTGATGTACAGAGCTGGAGAAATGGCTTAGTGGTTAAGGCATTTGCCTGCCTAAGCTAAAGGATCCTGGTTCCATTCTCCACAGGCGCACAAGAGGGCGCATGCATCTGGAGTTCCTTTGCAGTGGCTGGAGGCCCTGAAGCACCCATTCTCTCCCTCACTCTTTCTTTCTCTCAAATAATGAAATAAAAATATTTTTTTAAAAAAATATGTGATATAGCCAGGAGTGGTTGCATACGCCTTTAATCCCAGCACTCAAGAGGCAGAGGCTGGAGGATCACCATGAGTTTGAGTCCATCTTGAGACTATATAGTGAATTCCAGATCAGCCTGTGCTAGAGTGAGACCTTACCTTGGGAAAATAAAAAAAAATAAAAATAAAAATAATAAAATGTAATAAAAGTGATATTCTTAAGTGTACTTGGTGCATTTCAATTTATCACAGATAGCATCTTAAAGTTTATATAGTCATACAAATAGAATAACTCATGGTAACATGTTCATGTCCTAATCACCAGAAACTGGAGAGTTTCCATGTGTTACAACATGTATTTCACAGATATAATGGGAGGTGAGAATTCTAACAGTGAACTACCAGTGCTGCTCTCCATAGGTATAATAGAACTCAGGATTTGGAGTAGGGATATTCAGCTGGGTTCGTTGTAATCACAATAGTCTGTGTAAGAGGCAGGTGATCAGAAAAGGTGACGAGGGGAAAAAAGGAAAGAAAAGATGATGGGGTTGATGGAAGGAAAGATTGAAAAGTTGTACTTTTTTTTTTTTTTTTTTGAGGTAGGGTCTCACTCTAGTCCAGGCTGACCTGGAACTACTCTAGCCTTGAACTCACAGCAATTCTTCCACCTCAGCATTCCCAAGTGCTAGGGATCACAGGTGTGCACTACCACCCCAGGTATTTTATTTTAATTAATTATTTTTTTTTTTTTGAGGTAATGTCTCCCTTTAGCCCAGGCTCACCTGAACTTGACTACGTAGTCTCAGGGTGGCCTCAAGCTCATGGTGATCAGGTCTCACTTTAGCCCAGGCTGACCTGAAACTTACTCTGTAGTTTCAGGCTGGTCTCAAAACTCAGAGATCCTCCTACCTCTGCTTTCTGAGTGCTGGGATAAAAGGTGTGAGCCAACATGTCTGATGAACTTAGACTCCTAATAATGTCCTAATAATGTATATTCTTTGTCAATCGTGTACACAATATATAATGATCATAATCCCCTCCCACCACCCTTCTTTGCTCCCCCTCTCCTTTCCACCCTCTACTGAATCCCTCCTTTCCAACTTGACTCTGGTCTATTTTTGATGTCATCTTTTTTTTTCCCCCTTCATTCTATTATGCAGGTCTTGTGAGCCACTGTGAGGTCATGAATACTACTGCCGCTTTGTGTCTTGGAAGACAGTATTGCAAAGCACTCCTCCTCTTCCTGTGGCTCTTGTATTCTTCTTGCCACCTCTTCCATAATGATCTCTGAGCCTTGAAGGATATGATAGTAATATAGGAATTTTGGGGTTCCTCACCAATATGATATTCCAATGCACCAATAATTTTGGGGTACCCCTGAATTCTTGTCTTTTGGATTCAAAGAATGAGATCCACAGAACAGAGAATAAGGTTGAGAAAGATTACACCTTCGAGCTTAGGAGAGAGAAGAGAAGGGGGCTTAAGGAAAGGACGGCACAGCTCTTGCCCAAGGAGGCAAGAGGGGGTTTGAGAAGCCCACCTCAAGACTCAGGTCAGGGTTTTTCTTTGAGCCCCATGGATGGGTGGCTGGGTTAGTCAGTGTCATTCTGATGCCTGGGTGTCTGCAGCCAGGATTTCTGGAAAAGGGCAATCTTCTCCGAAATCTTCATTTTCTAGGATGGGCCTTCTCAGAAGGAAGTGGAAGGACTCCAAAGGGGCAGCGATAAGGAACCCCCAAACCCTTCTGATACATCTGACCTGTAGTAAGTGTGATGACCTAGATCGTAATACATCAAGATTGAGGCAGTTTGGGCTACACAGCAAGGTCCAGGCCAATACTGTGAGACCCTGCCTCAAACAACAGCAGCAACAACAACAAAGCCTATGGCTGGGGAAGGTCATAAACCCTAAGTGACACTATTACTGTTGTCTGGCTAAATGGTTATATTATGTCCATCAAACTACCCTCTAACTATTTATTTACTTTGGTGTGATTTTTCGAGTTAGGGTCTTGCTCTAGCCCTGGCTGACCTGAAATTCACTATGTAGTCTCAGCCTGGCCTGGAACTCACAGAATCCTCCTACCTCTGCCTCCCAAGAGCTGGGATTAAAGGTGCTGGCAGCGCTGGTTACTTCCTGTTTTGTTTTGTTTTTCGAGGTAGGGTCTCACTGTGGCTCAGGCTGACCTGAAATTCACTCTGTAGTCTCAGGGTGGCCTCGAACTCACTGTGATCCTCCTACCTCTCTGCCTTCCGAGTGCTGGGGTTAAAGGCGTGCGCCACCACGCCTGGCAGCTCTGGTTACTTTCATTTGTATCATGCTCAACAACAATAGTCTTTTCATTTTCCTCTCTCTCCTTGCAGGAAGTGCTCAAATATTAAGCACATACACAAACAGTTACACACACCTATAAAAAGAGGAAACAGTTGCAAAGGAACTAAGAAATCACGTGAGTGTGGTTAAGTTAGGTCTTTCCTATTTACTGTAAGGGGAAAAATAAATCCATGGTCTTCTTTACATTTTTAAAGTTTGGTAGATACTGAATCATGTTAGCGTTTTTTCTCTTTTCTACCCTACTTTCTTTCGTACTTACCGAGCACGAGGAGCAGCTGTGGTCCTGCAAGTCCTCCGATGCAACTATTTCTTACACGTACTGCGGTAAGTGAGGGGCAGCAGGTGACCTGCGGGACACTTTCCACCAGGCCTGCGCGGCGGGGGCGGCGGGGTGGGGGCGGGGGAGCCGCGCCGGTCGCTTCCCCCTGCGTTCCTTCTCCGCTTCTCCCGCGGCTCAGATTTCAGAACTGTTCTCCGGTTGATCTCACTGGCTCACTATTTCTCCTTTGAGTCCAGTTTCAGGTTTTTCTGTCTCGGTAGTGTAGGAAAAAACCCCCGCAGGGGGCCCCCACGCTCTGCCCGGATAAGGCGACACCCCAAATCACTCACGAGAAGCGCTCTTGATGCAAACTGCAAGAGGATTTTATTCCAAGCGCGCTGGGGCCCACAGTCGTACACCTCACAGGGGTAGAGGACAGGAACAGGACAGTTTTTATAGAGTTTCTAACAAAGCCTGTGCATTAGACCAATCATTTTCTAATATTAGGAGCCCCGCAGGGTGTTAGCCAGTCAGTTTGTGCCACCCCATAGTTTCTAAGCCAATTAGTTTATGACCTTGGTGGTCAGCATTTGCGCAGGTCCTTAGGTGGGGGTAGCAGAGTATGGTATCAGCCTCCTATGACCTTGGAGGTCAGCCTTTGTGCAATTCCTTAGGTGGGAGTAGCAGAGTATGGTATCAGCCTCCTGTGACCTTGGTGGTCTGAGGCAGGCTGCTACAGCTTATGGTGCGAGCTACTAAGGCTAACAGTGTGGGCTATTAAGGCTTATAGTGTAAGGCTTATAGTGCAGGCTATTTACAGAAACCAAATAAGTGGTTCACTTCATTACTCATTTCCCATCCTTGAGGGCTATCTCATGCCCTTTTACCTAGTTTTATATTAGGAGTGGGCTCTGATATAATGAGAAGAGGGATTCTTTACTTGCTTCCAACAGGGAGTAAAGCCTGGAGTTTGAGGTATGCAGGGAGCCCGTTTAAGCTCCCCTTGGAGCGTGATAGTATTTCTGAGCTTCTGAATTCTTGGGCCTTTCAGTAGCACTGTCTGCAGGCGAGCTATTGCCTCAGCCTGGACACGACTGGTCCTTCTGTCCTGAGAAGGCCCCACTGTGCCAGGGCTTCTTCCAGAAGGGGATCTCTACCCCAGGACCTCATCCCAGAGAGCTTGTGGAGTCACTTCTGTAGTCCGATGTGAGCCTGCTGGCTGTGACCTTGAGCCATCTATTAAGCTTTTCTGTTTTTTTTTTCTCTTCTTTTCTTGAGGGTTGGGAGGAGCTGCGTCCCCTGCTCTTGGGGGTCCCTAGAAGGTGACAATGGCTCTAGTCCAGCTATTAAGCCTTTCTTAAACAAGACAGTGATTTTAGAGTCCACCTTGTAAGAATCCTTATGAGGTAAAGAGTTTAGCACAGGGCCACGTAGACACAATATTATTTATTTGTTTATCACAGAGGAGTGTTATTTTTTAATTAATTAATTTATTTATTTATTTTTGTTTTTCGAGGTTGGGTCTCACTATCTCAGGCTGACCTGGAATTCACCATGTAGTCTCAGGGTGTCCGAGATCCTCCTACCTCCTGAGTGCTGAGATTAAAGGCGTGGACCACCATGCCTGGTTAGG
This sequence comes from Jaculus jaculus, assembly GCF_020740685.1. Lineage (NCBI taxonomy): Eukaryota > Metazoa > Chordata > Mammalia > Rodentia > Dipodidae > Jaculus > Jaculus jaculus. Next base: position 144,583,707 of record NC_059103.1, read on the forward strand.
TGTTTTTATTTTTTTGAGACAGGGTCTCACTTAGTCCAGGCTGGCCTGCAACTTGCTATGTAGCTTAGGCTAGCTCCAAAGTCACAATCTCTGCCTTATCATCCAGAGTGCTAGAATTAGTTTTTTTGTTTTTTCCTCAAATCAGCCTATACTCTAATGCTATTTGCTGATTCATCAGTTAATGTGATTGTAATGTTATGCCCAGTTCTTGGCAGCCCCAGTGACCACCAAGAAGAACCAAACACCTATGCAAGAGCAAGGAACTTTATTTCCGACTGAAGCTCCATCTCTTGACTTCACCAACACAGTGAACCCCTTACAAGAGTGCCCAGAAGCAGGAGTGTGGGGTTTATATAGGGATTCAAACAAAGGAGTAGGGGATGGGTATATGATTGGTTGATTTAAACAGTGACTGTACTTTTGCCCTTCTGATTGGCTTAGGACATTGGTGGGCAAAGTTGGTGGGCTTGGGGAAAACTAGGTAACCTCCATTGTGATTGGCTAAACAAGCAGCAATAACATTTGTGTGTTTTTTGATTGGTCAGGCCAGGGAAGCAGGAGGGACAAGTCTTTGGCAAGGCTCAGGCATGTCCTGGGCTTGGCTGGGGGTTGATTCAGGCCCTTTGGTGGAAATCCCTCCTGACCACATGTCAGGGTGGCTGCCTTTGTTTAAGCTAAAACCTGGAACTTAGGCCCAGCTAGGGCAGTGCTCTACTGAAGTCTGTCATGGTGTTGTTTAGTTTCAGGGTCTTTCATTATTGGGGTTTGGGGGGTTTCAAGAAAGATTCTTAAACCCAAACTCTGAGCTTGTGTTTGTTTTACTAAAGAATTGAGATAAAACAAGACTGAGAAGGATAATCATAAAATTATTACATTTATTCAGGGAAGTATGGAATCAAGGGAAGAGAAATGGATACATCCATGTGGTCTGAGAGCCCATAGGGGCATTGAGCATGGGCCTGGAAGAAACATAAAAAGGGACTTTTAAGTTTTTTTTTTGAGGTAGGGTCTCCCTCTACCCCAGGCTGACCTGGAATTCACTATATAGTCTCAGGGTGTCCTTGAATACATGGCAATCCTCCTACCTTTGCCTCCTGAGTGCTGGGATTAAAGGTGTGTGCACCACACCTGGTTTGAAAAGGGATTAATTTTTTTTTAATTTGGACTGAAATGATGGCTTAGTGGTTAAGGTGCTTGCTTGCGAAGCCTAAGGACCCAGGTTCTATTCCCCAGGACCCACGTAAGCCAGATGCATGCACAAGGTGGCACGTGCATCTGTATTTCATTGCAGTGGTTGGAGGTTTTTTTGAGGTAGGAGCTCACTGTAGCCCAGGCTGACCTCGAATTCATTATGTAGTCTCAGAGTGGCCTCAAACTCATGGCGATCCTCCTACCTCTGCCTCCCAAGTGCTGGTATTAAAGGTATGCACCACCACACCTGGCTATTTTTATTTACTTACTTGAGAGAGGGAGAAAGAAGCAGATAGAGAGAATGGGTGTGCCAGGGCCTCCAGCTGCTGCAAGCAAACTCCAGATGTATGTGCCACCTTGTGCATCTGGGTTACATGGTCCTGAGGAACTGAATGTGGATGTGGGTTGTTAGGCCCTGCAGGCAAGTGCCTTAACCACTAAGCAATCTCTCTAGCCTGAAAATGCATTTAAAGAGGAAAGAGAAGAAAGTACAGAGTGCTCCTTGCCACGTGGAAGGCAGGATGGGGTAAATACCATGTGGGAGTACAGGTGCGGAGCTTCATCTCAGCTGGGCTGGCCTGAGATGAAGGGAGGTTTACCAGGACAGGAAGTTCAGAAGAGATGAACAAGCCAACAAGAGGACTTGCCCACCTGGTAAGGAACTGTATATAATCTTATTGTGGTGGGCTTTACCCTCAGATTCAGGTGAGTCTGAGAGAGAGCTGATTGGTCTGGGCTCAGGGCCTGGCTGCAGAGTAGGTGGTGATAGTGCTGATTGTATGGCTGGATCAGACACTGAGCTCTGGTGTTGCTGAAGCAGGTAGGCATGGTGCTCCTGAAGGACTCAGGAACCAGATGGATGCCATGACAGGCTTCAGAGTCCTCAGTAGGCCTAAGTTGCTGTTTCTCAGCAAGATCTAAGTTTTTATTTTCCAGTAAGGGTGGGTTTAACACTTATTGGAAACTGATTACACCATATTCCTATAGTCATAGATAAGTTCAATACCTCTAGCCCCAGCCCGCCAACTTTGCCCACCAAAATCCTAAACCAACCAGAAGAGTACACTGTTTAAATCAAGCAATCATGTACCCATCCCCTTCTTCTATGTTCAAATCCCTATAAAAACCCTGCCCTCCCACTACTCGGGGCTCTTGTAGGGATCCACTGCGTTGGTGAAGTCAAGAGACCGAGCTTAAGCCTGAAATATAGCTCCTTGCCCTTGCATACGTGTTTGGTTCTCCTTGGTGGTCACTGGGGGTGCCGAGAACTGAGCATAACAGTTCCCTCTTTGGGGACTTCCTCCTGACTGGTTTCCAAGGAAAGAAGATGATGATCAGTCAAGTCATTAACTACTTCTAGCTGAGTGGGGTTGTAGAAGTATGACAGTTAGTCTTCCCCCAGAGAGAAACCCGGCAGTCAGATGTCCCATCACCTTTGATGTGTAGATTTTTTAACCTGGTACCAAAAAAGGATTGCAAACATTAATGGCATAAGTATTAGAGCCTACCTTGGAGATGAAGAAGTTTAACATTGTAAACTAGGGAGGGTTGGTAGTCTTGTTAGAAGGGGTGATCAAAGGAACATGTATAGATAGAGTTAGATTGTTGTATGACCATCTAAGGGAGGGAGAGGTAGGAGGATTACCTTGAGTTTTAGGTCATCCTGGAACTACAGTGTGAGGTCCAGGTCAGTATGGACTATAGTGAGACCCTGCTAAAAAAAAAACAACAAGCAAATAATAACAACAAACAAACAAAAAACACTCCCTTTTAGATTTTTTCCCCCTCTTTTTTTCAGGTTGACTTTGAATTTGTGGTCCTGTTGCCTCTACCTTCTAAATGCTGGTGTGTACCTCCACATCTGGCTGTTAACCTGTTTTTTGAGACAAGGTCTAATTGTACAACATAGGCCAGTCTCAAACTCACTACATAGCTCAGGCTGATCCAAAGTCTTGATCTTCCTGCCCCAGCCTCCCTAGTCCTGGGATTCCAGACATGAGTCACCATATCCAACTGAAAAGGGGGTGTTTTATTAGCTCTTTATCCTTCTCTTGCCCTTTTGCTGTTATATGATGTAGCAAGGTCTTAATCAAAGGCTTAGTACCTTAATTTTGGCCTTCCTAGACTTCAGAAATATGAGAACTAAATTTTTTGTTTTGGTTTGTTTTCAAGGTAGGGTCTCCCTCTAGCCCAGGTTGACCTGGAATTTACTATGAAGTATCAGGGTGGCCTCATGGCAATCCTCCTACCTCTGCATCCCGAGTACTGGGATTAAAGGTATGCGCCACAATGCCTGGTGAGAAATAAATTTCTGTTCTTTATAAATTTCTCAGTCTCCAGTATTTGACTCTAGCAGTTTGTAGAAGTTACCTTCCTATTGATTGGACAAAACATCCAACCAGAACCAGCTTATGGAAGGAAAGGGTTTACTTTGGCTTATAAGTTTTTTGTTTTTGCTTTTCTTTTTCGAGGTAGGGTCTCATGCCCAGGCTGACCTGTAATTCACTATGTATTCTCAGGGTAGCCTGGACCTCTCAGCAATCCTCCTACCTCTGCCTCCTGAGTGCTGGGCTTAAAGGCATGCTCCACCATACCTGACTAACAACTTTTAAAATTACTTTTATATTTGTTTATTTATTTGCAAGGGGAGAGAGAGAGAGAGAGAGAGAGAGAGAGAGAGAGAGAGAGAGGAGAAAGAGAGAGAGAGATTGCTGACAGAGTGAATGCTAGGGCCTGTATCCACTGCAGATGAACTCCAGAAGCGTGAGCCACTTTGGGCATCTGGCTTACATAGGTACTGTGGAATCAAACCTGGGTCCTTAGTCTTCACAGGCAACTGTTTTAACTGCTAGCTATCCCTCTAGCTCCCTTGTCTTACATTTTATGGTGAAGTTTCATCATGGCAGGGTAAACATTAGCAGGAGCAGACAGCCAGGGCATCACATCTTCACATTACAGTAGGCAGGAAGGAAAGAGAATGAGCTGCGTGGGACTATAACATCTTCTCAAGGTTCTGCCTCCCAAAGGCTCCACCAGCTGGGGATTAAGGATAAGGATTAATCATAAACACCTGAAGCTATGGGGGACATTTGACATTCAAACCACTACACAGTCCAAAGTAAACTGAGACATTTGCAGATGGTTACTTTTCTCGTCTCTCCTTTATTCCCTCCCCGGCTCCCAGTACTGTAAATTGAATTTAGTAGTCCATGAATGTGAGACAAACTCTCTACTACTAAGCTATATTCACATCCAGAAAGGCTGCTTTTGCTGTTAGTCCTAACCTGGTTTTCCTTTGTGTGCACACATCTATGGTATCCCTTCTTATAAAGACACTAGTCAGATGGGATTAAGACTTACCTTCTGTTATCATTTAATGCAATCATCTCTTGAAAGGCTCTATTTCAAAATTCAGACTCATTCTGAGGTACTGGGACTTCAACATAAACTGATGGTGGAGGGGCTTAACACATAATGGTCTATTAAGATCATTTACAGACAATCGGGTTTGTCCCTTTACTTCATGCATGCCTCCTTCTCCTTTGTCACCTTCTCATTCTCTTCTTCCTCTCCCTTTCCCTTCTCCCCTGCTTTGTTTTTAAAAATATTTTTAACTTTTTATTTATTTGTTATTTACTTATTTATTTAGAGAGAAGAGACAGACGGAGAGAGAATGGGCAGGCCAGGGCCTCCAGCCACAGCAAACGAACTCCAGATGCATGCGCCCCTTGTTGCATCTGGCTTACGTGTGTCCTGGGGAATTGAACCTGGGTCCTTTGGCTACTCAGGCAAATGCCTTAACTGCTAAGCCATCTCTCCAGCCCCTTCCCCGCTTCTTAATTGTATGACATTTCACTGGGTTAAGGGAGGGTCTCTGAACAGAGGATATCCTGAATTTTCCTAGGGATTTTTGCTTTAACTTTTTTTTTTTTTTTCTTGAGGTAGGGTTTCACTCTAGCTCAGGATGACCTGGAATTCATTATGTAGTCTCAGGGTGGTCTCGAACTCATGGCAATCCTCCTATCTCTGCATCCCCACTGCTGGGATTAAAGGGGTACACCACCACGCCCGGCTTATTTTAACTTTAAGTAATTATTTATTTATTTATTTGCAAGGGGAGAGAGGAGAGAAGGGAGACAAGAGAGAGAGAGAAAGAGAGAGAGAGAGAGGGAGGGAGGGAGAGAGGATAGGAACATGGGCATGCCAGAGCTTCTTGATAGTGCAAACAAACTCCAGATGCATGTGCCACTTTGTGCCAGGCTTTACATGGTACTGGGAAATTGAACCTGGGCTGTCAGGTTTTGTAAGCAAGTGCCTTTAACCACTGAGCAATCTTGTAGCCCTTCCTAGGGACTTTTCAAGATTAGTTTTGTGTTTTCCTGGGTAAAGGAACCTATAAATTAGTACCTGATTCTTTACAAATAGGATTTGTGAATTGTGCTTGTGGGGGTAAATCTACAGCTTTCTGCTCTACCATGTTGCTGATGTCATTCCTCTGGAGAAAGATTTTTTTTTTTTTCCTGATTTTTTTTAAGGTAAGGTCTCACTTTAGCCCAGGCTGACCTGGAATTCACTATGTAGCCTCAGGGTGGCCTGAGTTCACAGTGATCCTCCTACTTCTGCCTTCTGTGTGTTGGGATTAAAAGCATTTGCCACCATGCCCAGTAAGAGAGATATTTTTAGCTGTTGTTGTCATATGATTTTAATGAAAAGGAGCTTGGAGGGGGGAGCTGATATTCAGAATAGTATACTTATTGGAAGTTTTAAAATAATTTATTGACATTTTCTTTATTCCTCTTAGATAACATAAAATTCCCTATTTCACTTCATACTGAACCGTGCATATCATTGAAAGGAACCAATGGATTTTTGCATATTTCCTACATTCCAAGTAAGTACAATTTAGTTTTGTAGATGAGTTCAAGTGTTCATGAAACATCAGTGAAAAATAATTGTGTTCCAAATATACTTATACTTGTTAGCTTTTGCTGTGTAACAAATGACTATAGTCTTAGTGGATTAACATAGTTCACAACTGTTGTCTTATGATTTTTCTAAAAAAAACTTCATTTCATTTTACTTATTTATTTTAGAGAGAGAGAGAAAGAGGGGGGAGAGAGAGAGAGAATGGGCATGCCAGGGCCTCTAGCTGCTACAAACAAAACTCCAGACACATGTGCCTCCTTGTGCATCTGGTTTCATGGGTTCTGGGGAATCAAACCTGGGTCCTTAGGCTTCGTAAGCAAATGCCTTAAGCACTAAACCATCTCTGCAGCCCATGTCTTATGTTTTTTTGTAAGGTCATAGTCCAGCCATAATCCTGTGTCATCTTAAGGTTACACTCAAGATGTTGACCACGACTGTGATCTTTGCTCAAGTTCAACCTATGGAAAATCTATTTTCAAGCTCATGTGGTTGTGGCAGTATTCCATCTCTGAATTCTGGCTATTGATCATTCTTTGCCCCCATGAGCCTTTTAACACAGTTGCCTGCTTTATCAAAGCTGGCAAAGAATGGGGTTGGGAAGATGGCTCAGTGGATAAAAGTGCTTGCTGTGTTAGTGTGATGACCTGAGTTCAAATCCTCAGAACCCACATAAAGCCAGACACTGTAGTGTGAGTATGTAATCCTAGTGCCCTTCTTGGGAGGGAAGATAGAAGAATCCTGGGAAGCTTGAAGACCAGCTAGCCTGGGATAACCAGTGGTGAACAACAAGAGACCCTGGGCTGGAGAGATGGCTTAGCAGTTAAGCGCTTGCCTGTGAAGCCTAAGGACCCCGGTTCGAGGCTCGGTTCCCCAGGTCCCACGTTAGCCAGATGCACAAGGGGGCGCACGCATCTGGAGTTCGTTTGCAGTGGCTGGAAGCCCTGGCGCGCCCATTCTCTCTCTCTCCCCCTCAATCTGTCTTTCTCTCTGTGTCTGTCGCTCTCAAATAAATAAATAAAAATTTGAAAAAAAAAAAGAGACCCTGCCTCAAACAAGGCGAAAGGCAGGCCGACACCTGAGATCCTCTGACCTCAACACACATCCTACGGCCTGTGTGTACTCACACTCACTCGTACACATTCATGCCTACACATCACACCAAAGATTTTTAAAAATGGTAAAGGGCAATATATTAGTCTGGGTCCTTTAGAGGAACACAACCAATAATATAAATGTGTATTATAAGGGGGTTTAATAAGATTAGCTTAGAGGATACAGGCTGGGCATTCCAGTGATAACCATCTGCAGGCTGGAGAGTAGGTGAACCCATAAGCTGCTCAGCCCATGAGGCTGCATACCTCAGCAATCCCAATCTAGCACTAGAGTCCTGGAGGATTCCTGGAGAGCCACTGGCTTCAGTTCACATTGAAGGCAGATGAAGCTGGGTTCCAATTTCTATAAATAGTAGCAGCAAAACAAGGTAGATGTATGTACCAGTGGGTATCATGTGCAGCCAGAAAAAGGCCTTGTGCATTTAAAATTTTTTTTTGTTTATTGTTATTTATTTGAGAGTGACAAATGGGGGGAGGGAATTAATGGATGTGCCAGGGCCTCAAGCCACTGCAAACCAACTCCAGATGCATGTGTCGCCTTGTGCTAATGTGGGTCCTGGGGAATCGAGCCTTGAACTGGGGTCCTTAGGCTTAACAGCAAGCACTTAACCACTAAGCCATCTCTCCAGCCCACCTTGTGCATGTTTGAAGCTTCTTAGTCTACCACCAGATAGGCTGCCCACTCTAGGGGAGGGTCTTCCTCCCTCCACCAATCTTTCACAGACTCATCCAAGAAGGGTATCTCTTATTTGGTTCCTGATATGATCCAACTTACAATAAATAGAATTCATCTCACAAGTAACAAGACAGAAGTCATAATTTTATGTGGTCTATTCACAGAAGTGGCACTTTTATCACCTTTGCTGTGTAAAACACCAAGTCATGGTAACTAGACAATCTCAGTCATGCAGAGGGGATCACACATGGGAGTAGAAATGAGAAGAGCTTTAGATTTTGATTTTATGTATTTTATTTTTATTTTTATTTTTTGGTTTTATGAGGTAGGTTCTCACTCTAGCTCAGACTGATATGGAATTCACTCTATAGACTCAGGGTGACCTCGAACTCATGGTGGTCCTCCTACTTCTGCCTCCTGAGTACTGGGATTAAAGGCATGCACCACTATGCCTGGCTAAACTTATGTTATTTTATTTTTTCTCAATTTTTATTAACATTTTCCATGATTATAAAAAATATCCCATGCTAATACTCTCCCACCCCCCACTTTCCCCTTTGAATTTCCATTCTTCATCATATCTCCTCTCCATCTCAATCAGTCTCTCTTTTATTTTGACGTCATGATCTTTTCCTCTTCTTATGATGGTCTTGTGTAGGTAGTGTCAGGCACTATGAGGTCATGGATATCCAGGCCATTTTATGTCTGGAGGGAGCATGTTGTAAGGAGTCTTGCCTTTCCTTTGGCTCTTACATTCTTTCTGCCACCTCTTCCACATTAGGCCCTGGGCCTTGGAAGGTGTGATCGAGATGTTACTCAGTACTCCAGTCACTTATTCCAGCACTATGGTACCTTCTGAGTGGTCCCAAGGTCATTGCCATCTTAAAAGAGAAGATTCTCTACCCAAAGTGAGAGTAGCATTAATATAAGGGTATGAATATTAAGAGAAGTGCTTACTGGACAGTTTGATAAGCATAGTACATACATTTATCAAGACATCAGCAGATGTTACAACTCATGACTACCCCTGTTTTAAGTTTTCAGTATCATGATGTATTCCCTCCCATGGAGCGGGCTTCCAGTCCAATTAGAGGGAAGTTGGTTTCCACCATGATAGACGTGCCACTATTGCCCCTGTTGGCTCATTTGGCCTAGCTGGCCAATTATAAGGCTTGCAGTGTCCACTGTTGAGTATCTTCACTATTGATTTCTCTCTCTCCCATTGAATTGCATGGAGAATGGCTTCTTCCAGCTTTCTGTCAGCTGGTCTACATGGAGGTTATCATCTCAGTTCCGGCAATGATCTATGGCTCCTGAGTGTTCCATTGTCCAAAACTGGCGGATTCCATATAATTTATTTATATCCTATTAGATTTTGATTAGCCCTCCCTCCACCTTTCCTTTACTCAGTCTCTTCCCCTGATATTTGACACACACACACACACACACACACACACACACACACACACACACACACACAGAGAGAGAGAGAGAGAGAGAAAGAGAAAGAGAGAGAGAAAGACAGAGAGAGAGAGAGAGAGAGAGAGAGAGAGAAAATGGGTGCACCAGGGCCTTTCAGCCATTGTGCATGAACTCTAGACATGTGCGCCCCCTTGTGCGTATGCATGACATTGCATGTTTGAATCACTTGTGTCTGGCTATAAATGGGAGCTGGAGGATTAGAACAGTTCTTAGGCTTCGCAGGCAAACACCTTAACTTGCTAAACTATCTCTCCAGCCCTAGACTCTTATTTATTTATTTATTTTTCAAAGTAAGGTCTTGCTGTAGCCCATGCTGACCTAGAATATAGTCTCAGACTGGCCTCAAACTCACTGCACTCCTCCTACCTCTGTCTCTTGAGTGCCTGGCCTAGACTTTGTTTTTTTTTTTTTGAAGCAGGGTCTCACTCTAGGCCAGGTTGACCTGGAACTTACTCTGTATACAGGCTGGCCTGGAACTCACAACAATCCTCCTACCTTAGCCTCCCAAATGCTGGGATTAAAGGTGTGAATTCACCAGCCCGGTGTTGTGGCACACACCTTTAGTTCGAGGCCACCTTGAGACTGCATAGTGAATTCCAGATCAGCCAAGTTTAGAGTGAGACCCTAACCTCGGAAAAAAAAAAAAAAAGGGGGCGTGTCACCAGAACTTGAGACTGCTAATGATGTATATGCTTTGTTAATCACTAGCTGCTCAGGTGGTAAGTAATGTTGCATTTCCACTAGTGAAAGATCTGTACGTGTGCAAGCCATGCAGCATGTCTTCATCGTAGCACAGAACAGAGAATGACTAACTCTATTATCATTGATAAGGATGAAAGAAATCATTTAAAAATTTTGCCTAGCTAAGTCTCTACAGTTTTTCCATCTTCCTCAGACTCTTTTAGGTATGCCTTACCCCAAGGTGCCTGGCCTGTGATGATTTATATAACTGACACAATTACTAATGATTCATATAATGAATAATTTCATTTTCAAGTGAATTCCTTATCTTTACTATTTTATTTATTTATTTGTTTGTTTGTTTGTTTTTTCGAGGTAGGGTCTCACTCTAGCTCAGGCTGACCTGGAATTCACTATGTAGTGTCAGGGTGGCCTTGAACTCACAGCAATCCACCTACCTTTACCTCCCAAGTGCTGGGATTAAAGGTGTGCACCATCACACCTGGCCTCTTGTCTTTATTAGAAGCAGGTTGTATTTATAGTCTGAAGTAATAAAACAATCTAGCAACACTTAGGGTTCTCTGAAAGGCTGGCTCCAAGGTGGAATTAGATAAACTAGAGTTTTGTTAGAGGAAATACTTGCAAACACTAAAAGTGAGAAGTCAGAAAAGACATTAAGAGATTCAGATTGGAGTGTAGGTCTGATACGTTTGCAAAGTGAAGCAGTATAGCATGATGGTTAACACTTGTAGTTCTAGTCACATGGGACTGAAATGGGATGAGAGCTTAAGTCCATGAATTCGAGACCAGACAGTATAACACAGTGAGACCATATCTCAAAATTCAAAAAGAGGTCTGATGTGGTGGCACACGCCTTTAATCCCTGTACTTGGGAGGCAGAAGTAGGATTGCTGTGATTTCAAGGCCACTCTGAGACTACATAGTGAATTCCAGGTGAACTTGGGCAAGAGTGAGACCCTACCTTGAAAAATCAAAAACAAACAAAACGAAAACCTCAAAAAGAATGAGGCATGGTGGCACACACCTTTAATCTTAGCACTTGGGAGTCAGAGGTAGGAGGATCACTGTGAGTTTGAGGCCAGTTTAGGAGTGAGTTCCAGGCCAACCTGAGCTAGATTAAGATCCTACCTTAGCACCCCCCACCCCCGCCCCAATGGGCTGGAAAAATGGTTTAGCAGTTAAGGCATTTGCTGTGAAGCCTAAGGACCCAAATTCAATTCCCCAGAACCCAAGTAAGCCAGATGCAATGGTGGTGCATGTGTCTGGAGTTTGTTTGCTGTGGCTAGAGGCCCTGGCACACCCATTCTCTTCCTCCCTCTCTCTCTTTCTTTCTCTCTATCATAAATAAATAAGTAAAATTATTAAAAAGCCAAAAATAAAAAAAAACCTCAAAAAGAATCACAATATAAACCAACCTCCAAAATTAGTCAACTATCAATCAATCAACCAAACCAAAAACTAAAATAAAATTAAAAAGTATGATAGAAGGAAGAAGAATTTGGATGTTCACTAAACAAAAATGCATTCTTGTGTAAGTCCCAGCCGGGTCGAGGAGCCTTACAGAAAAGACTGCTGTAGGAGTCCCACAACAGGCGGGAGTAGCTGGTTCAAGGGCCCCTGTGGTGGTTGGTCATCTAGGATAAACCTCTAAGAATGAGTCCTGTATATGATGCTGGATGGATCTGAAGGTGCAGCACCCATGGGCTGTTGCTGACCACACTCCTTCTTGCAGGTTCTTTTGTAGGGAATTCTGAGTGACATACCTTCCTTGCCACCACAAATACTTTAATCATTCACTAAATATCACATAACAAATTATATTAATTCAGTAGCAAAATAATCATTTTGTCACTTTATGTATTTATTTATTTGATAGTGAGACAGAGATAGAGTGTATGGACATACCATGACCCCTTGCCACTGTGAACAAACTCTAGATGCATTGTGCAACGTTGTGTGTCCAGCTTTGCATGGCTACTGAGGAATCAAACCCAGACTGGCAGGCTTTGCAAGCAAGTGCCTTTAACTGCTGAACCATCTCTCCAGCCTCTCATTTAGTCATTTGTGTTTTTGAGGTAAGGCCTCACTATTGCCCAGGCTAACCTCCATGCTGGCCTTGAATTCACAGTGATCCTCCTATCTCAGCCTCCTGAGAGCTGGGATTAAAGGCATGTGCTACCATACCGACTTTCATTTGGCAATTTTTATAGTGCTTTGTCCTTATAATCTGAATTTCTCTAGGATTTATAGCTGTAAGTGTGGGACACATCCATAAAGACTAGCCATATTTTTATGGTTTACTTCTATGCAAGTTTAGTAAGAACTGTAACTATAGCCTTGAAGCAAGAATTGAATGGGAATAGAAATTATGCCTTTTGATAATTTTTTAGGCTTGTTAGTAAATGTTGGTGTACTAGGAAGTAATTGATATATAAACCTATATAAGTCCCTACAACTATTTCTGGAAGTTCCTTGAGTTGCCTTACGTGAGCTCAAAAATGTTTCCCTTGTTCTTCCACGGTGGCCACAGGTGTCTCATCTCTCACTCTTTTTCTAAAATTTATTTCTTTTCCTTTTTCTCCCTTTGTTTTTCAAAATATATTTTATTTTTATTTATTAGACATAGAAAGAGAGAGAGAGAGAGAGAGCACAAAAGAGAGAGGGAGAGAGGGTGAAGGAGAGAATGGGTGTGCCAGGGCCTCTAGCCACTGTAAACAAACTCGACACATGTGCTACCAGGTGCTTCTTGCTTATGTGGGTTCTGGGGAATCAAACTTGGGTCCTTAGCCTTCATAGGGAAACATTTTTTTATTTTTATTTTTATTTGAGAGTGACAGACACAGAGAGAAAGACAGATAGAGGGAGAGAGAGAGAGAATGGGCGCGCCAGGGCCTCCAGCCTCTGCAAACGAACTCCAGACGCGTGCGCCTCCTTGTGCATCTGGCTAACGTGGGACCTGGGGAACCGAGCCTCGAACAGGGGTCCTTAGGCTTCACAGGCAAGCGCTTAACCGCTAAGCCATCTCTCCAGCCCCATAGGGAAACATTTTTGAGCTCACCTAAGGCAACTCAAGGAACTTCCAGAAATAATTTCACAGGCCAATGCCTTAATTTCTAATCCATATCTAGCTCATCTCACTTTAAAAAAAAATATTTAAAAAATATTTATTTATTTATTTATTTAAGAGAGTGAGAGAGAGCGGGGGAGAGAGAGAGAGGGAGAGAGAGAATGGGTGCACCAGGGCCTCTAGCCACTGCAAATGAACTCCAGACGCATGCACCCCCTTGTGCTTACATGGGTCCTCACATATTGAGCCATGGTCCTTAGGCTTCAAAGGCAAACACCTTAACTAAGCCATCTCTCCAGCCCCCTCATCCTGCTCTTTTGTTTTTTTCAAATGTTTTAATTAATTTATTTGCAAGGAGAGAGAGCGAGAGACTTACAGAGAATGTGAGTGGGGCCAGGGCCTCTTAACACTGCAAACAAACTCCAAACACATGCGCCCACTTTGTGCATCTGGTTTTATGTAGGTACTAGGTAATTGAACCTGGGCCATTAGGCTTTGCAAGCAGTGCCTTTAACAGCTGAGCCATCTCTCCAGCTCTGCATCTCTTTTTTTTTTCAGGGTAGGGTTTCATTCTAGCCCAGGCTGATCTGAAATTCACTATGGAGTCTCACGGTGGCCTCAAACTCACAGCGTTCCTCCTACCTCTGCCTCCTGAGTGCTGGGATTAAAGACGTGCACCACCAGACCTGGCCGCACCTCTTTTTTGAGACAGGGGCTTGTGCTGTAGTCCAAACTACCCTGAAACAATTATGTTGTTCAGGCTAGCCTTGAACTCATGGAGGCAATACTTCCTCCTAACCTTCTGAGTACTAGAATTACAGGTGTGAACCACCATGTCTGGCTCCAGGCCTATTGTTTTTTAATTGTTAAAATTCAATTTTAATAAAAAAAAATTTTGACTTGGAGGTACAGTTCAGGGGCACATGCCCTAGGCCCTGAGTTCCAGAACCAGTGTGTTCCAGCCCTCTTTTTACTTTTTGTTTTGAGACTAAGGTACCTGGGCTGGCTTTTTTTTAAAAACTTTTTTATTGACAACTTCCATAATTATAGACAATAAACCATAATAATTACTGCCCTTCCCCCAATTTTCCCTCACAAATCTACTCTCCATCATATCCCATCCCCTTCTCAGTTAGTCTCTCTTTTATTTTGATGTCATTACCTTTTCTGGGCTGGCTTTGAACTTGCTCTGTAGCACAGACAGGCTTTGAACTTATGAGCCTCCTGCCTCAGCCTCTCAAGTAGCTATAGGAACATATGCCACTAGGCCTAGCATGGAATTTTTTGTTTTTTAAGTATTTCACTTTAATCCCAGTTTTCCATTTTGGGTCATTCAGTAGAAGCCTATCTCTTAGATATAATTTTGTTGTTCTTTTTCCTTACTTACCAAAAGGATACTGAGTCATTTTTTTTTTAATTTTGTTTATTTTTATTTGAGAGCGACAGACCTCCAGCCACTGCAAACAAACTCCAGATACGTGCGCCCTCTTGTGCATCTGGCGAATGTGGGTCCTAGGGAATGGAGCCTCGAACCGGGGTCCTTCGGCTGCACAGGTAAGCACTTAATCGCTAAGCCATCTCTCCAGCCCCTGAGTCATTTTTTAAAAGTCAAATCTCAGGGCTGGAGAGATGGCTTAGTGGTTAAGTGCTTGCCTCTAGCATGGAATTTCCCATGTTCATGATAATAGGGAGATCACAAAGAGAAATTAAAAACCCATATATTTAATTTTCAGTCAAAATATTCAGTTCTGTTCTCTAAGAACCCTTTCATACAACCTCCAAAAATTTACAAGTTGATTAACCTTGGGTCCCTTCCTTTACTTTTAATTTTCTTTTTCGTTTTGTTCTTTTTGATTTTTGAGGTAGGGTTTCGTTCTAGTCCAGAATTCACTATGTAGTCTCAGGGTGGCCTTGGACTCATGGCAATCCTCTTATCCCTGCCTCCCAAGTGCTGTGATTAAAGGCATGTGCCACCACACTTGGCTCTCCTTTTATTTTTTTAGCCAAACTTATTTATATATATATATTTATTTATTGGAGGGAGGGGGGGAGGGAGGGAGAGAGAGAGAGGGAGGGAGAGAATAGGTGCATCAGGGGCTCTAACCACTGCAAACGGACTCCAGATGCATGCATCACTCTGTGCATCTGGCTTTATGTGTTTATGTGGGTACTGGGGAATGGAAACCTGGGTCCTTAGGTTTCACAGGCAAGCACCTTAACTGCTAAGCCATCTCTCCAGTTCTAGCAAAACTTATTGAAATTGAAACTTACAGGGCGTGGTGGTGCACACCTTTAATCCCAGCACTTGGGAGGCAGAGATAGAAGGATCACCTTTAGTTCGAGGCTGCCCTGAGACTCCGTAGTGAATTCCAGGTCAGCCTGAGCTAGGGTGAGACCCAACTTGGAAAAAAAAATTGAAACTTTTCTGTCTTTGATAGTTTTCTCTATTATGTCTAAATATTTCTCTATTTTAGGTATATTACACGTTATTTTAGAACATTCTATTTTGCTATTAAGTTGCTTTCTTGGTTTCATTTGCAAAACAAGGGGCATAATAATCTCATGGATAGATGTGATAATTAGATGAAATCATATAGGACAAAAGCACAAGGCATATGCAGTGTGTATAAGTGCTCTGTATGGAAAAAGCTCTTATGTTAGGGGCTAATGAAATTTTTTTCTTTTTAAGGGAGAGACTTAAAAAAATTATATTTCAATCTCTTTATAAAAATCAACTCAATGGAGTTGCCAAAGCGCAAAGAAGTTATTTGCAGAGGATCTGATGACGATTATTCTATTTGCAGAGCTCTGAAGGGAGGTAAGTATTCAGTTTGTATTATTAAAGACAAGAAAAAAATTCTTCATGAGAATGCTATAAAATGAAACAGGGGTTGGAGAGATGGCTTAGTGGTTAAGACACTTGCCTGCAATGACAAAGGACCACGGTTCAATTCCCCAGGATCCACATGAACCAGAAGCACAATGTAGTGCATGCGTCTTGAGTTTGTTTACAGTAGCTGGAGGACCTGGCGTACCCATTCTCTCTCTCTCAAATAAATAAATAAATTCATTAAGTAAAATATTAAAAAAGAAATGAAACATACTAGCCAGGTGTTGGGTTAGTGCCTTTAATCCCAGCACTTGGAAGGCAGAAGTAGGAAGATCTCAGTGAAGTTTGAAGTCATTCTGTGCTAGAGTGGGACCCTACCTGAAAAAAAATGTGTGTGTGTATGTATGTATGTATGTATGTATGTATGTATATATGTGGTACACCCCTTTAACCTCAATACTCTGGAGGCAGAGGTAAGAGGATCACTGTGAGTTCCAGACCACCCTGAGACTACACAGTGAGTTCCAGGTCAATCTGGGCTAGAGTGAAATCCTACCTTGAAAAACCAAAAACCAACCAGCCAAACAAAAAATCCCCCCAAAACTTTTACACTGGGGGCTAGTGAGATGGCTTAGCAGTTAAGGCGCTTGCCTTCCAAGCCTAAGAACCCAGGTTTGGCTCCCCAGTACTCATGTAAGCCAGATGTACAAGGTATCATATGCATCTGGAGCTCATTTGCAATAGCAAGAGACTGTGGATCACTTATTCTCTCTTCTCCACTCTCTGTTCTCTTTGCAAATAAATAAAATATGGAAAACAACTTTTACCTTAGGCTGAAGAGATGGCTCGGTGGTTAAGGCACTTGCCTGAACAGCGTAAGGACCCAGAGTTGATTCCCCGCGACCCACATAAAGCCAGATGCACAAGGTGGTGCATGCATCTGGAGTTCATTTGCGGTGGCTAATGGTGGTGGTGCGCCCATTCTCTCTCTCTGTGTTTCTCTTGTACTTTCCAATGGTTCTACAGTCTCCCAAAACAGCGCCACCAGCAGGGGACCACATATTCAAATACATGACTCTATGAGGGACATTTCATATTCAAATTGAAGTGTGTGTGTGTGTGTGTGTGTGTGTGTATATATATATATATATATATATATATATATATATATATATATTTGATTTTTTTTTGAGGTAGGGTCCCACTCTAGTTCAGGCTGACCTGGAATTCACTATGGAGTCTCAGGGTGGGAAACATATATTTGTATTTATACTTTTCCTTATATTATAGATTTGAATATTCCTATACTTGTTATAAATAGTTACAGATAAATCCCAGGAAGAATTATGGGAATTGAACAGTTTGAACATATTTGTGGTTATTTTTATTTTATTTTCTTTTCCTTTCTTTATTTTCTTTCTCTTCCCTCCCCTTCCCTCCCCTCTTTCCCCTCCTTTTCCCTCCCTTTCTCTCTCCTCCCCTTTCTTCCTTCCCTCCCTCCTTCCCTCCCTCTCTCTCTCTTTTTCTTTCTTCATTTTCTAGGTAGGCCCAGGGTAACCTGAAACTCTGTAGTCCAGGCTGCCCTCCAACTCAAGGTGATCCTCCTACTTCAGCCTCCCTAGTCCTGGGACTAAAGGCACGTGCTACCACATTTGGGCGTGGTTTTTTGTTTATATAGCCCAAACTGCTTTTCTAAAGGATTATACCAATTTATATATTATACCACCACTTAATCTCTCTTGTTAGCATTCAGCATTACAAGTTTAAAAATAAATTAAAAAACCTGGCTGGGAAGATGGCTCAGTAGTTAAAGGCCCTTGTTTGCAAAACCTGCTAGTCCCAGTTCAATTCCCGAACCTACTTTTGCAGCAGCAAAAAGCCCTGGTGTGCCCTTGCCCACACACATGTAAATAAATAAAAAATTTAAAAAACCTTGTAATCTTTATGCCTTAAAAACCTTATGCCTAGTTGTTTCATCAACTTAAAAATAATTTGTTTATTTGAACAAGAGAGAGACAGGCAGACAGAAAGAGGCAAATAGAGCAAGAGAGTGAGAGAGAGACAAAGAGGCAAATAGAGAATGAGAAAGAATGAATGAATGAGTGAATGAATAGGTTCACTGGGGCTTCCTGCCACTGTAAATGAATCCCAGATGCATGCTCCACCTTGTGCATTTGGCTTTATGTGGGTACTGGGGAATCAAACCCATGTTGTTGGGCTTTGCTAGTGTTGCAGTCCGGTTCGCATTGCTGGTAGAAATCACCCAACCAAGAGTAGCTTCTAGGAAAAAGAGGTTTATTTTGGCTTACAGGCTCGAGGGGAAGCTTCACGATGGCAGGGGAAAACGATGGCATGAGCAGAGGGTGGACATCACCCTCTGGCCAACAGAAGATGGACCACAGCAACAGGAGGGTGTGCCAAACACTGGCTTGGGGAAACTGGCTATAAAGCCCATAAGCCCGCCCCCAACAATACACTCCCTCCAGGAGGCCTTAATTCCCAAGTATCCATCAGCTGGGAACCTAGCATTCAGAACACCTAAGTTTATGGGGGACACCTGAGTCAAACCACCACAGCTAGCAAGCGCCTTAACCACTCAGCCATCTCTCCAGCCTGTGTTTTCTTAACTTTTACAATTATTCTTGTAGTTTGTTTTCCCATATGATTATTTGCTATTAACTTGTACCTTATTTAAGAGGATGTCAGGTAGTTAATACATACATACATACATATACATATATATTAAATTTAGTGATAAATTAGCTATAGCTAGGCCAAAAAAATGGAAGAGTAAGGCTGGAGAGATGGCTTAGTGGTTAAGGTGCTTGACTGTGAGGCCTAAGGACCTATGTTCAACTCTCCAGATCCCACATAAGCCAGATACGGAAGGTGAGGCAAGTGGGCAAGGTCACACATTTGCACATGGTGGCATGCATGTCTAGAGTTTGATTGCAGTAGCTGGCGGCTCTAGGGTGCCAATTCTCTCTCTCACATAAAAAAAATTACAAACAGAATGGAAAGTTAGAGAATTAATGGAATGAGAGAAATATAAAACTTCATAAGAGGGCTGGAGAGATGATTTAGCAGTTGGGCACTTGTCTGTGAAGCCTAAGGACCCCGGTTGGAGGCTCGATTCCCCAGGACCCACGTTAGCCAGATGCACAAAGGGGCACACGCGTCTGGAGTTCGTTTGCAGTGGCTGGAAGCCCTGGTGCGCCCATTCTCTCTCTCTCTCTCTGTAGCTCTCAAATAAATAAATAAAATAAACAAAAAAATTAAAAAAAACCTTCATAACAGAACGGCCTATATTTTGCTCTGTGAGGGCAAACTATTAAAAAATAGTTTCTGGGCTGGAGAGATGGCTTAGTGCTTAAGGTGCTTACCTGGGAAGCCTAAGGATCCAGGTTTGATTCTCTAGGTCCCACGTAAGCCAGATGCACAAGGTAGTGCATGCATCTGGAGCTAATTTGCAGTGGCTACAGGACCTTGTGCACCCGTTTTCTCTCTCTCTAATAAATAAATAAATAAAAACAAAATTTAAAAAATAATTTCTTAGCCAGTCTGGTGGTGTATGCAATTAATCCCAGCACTTGGGAGGCAGAGGTAGGAGGACTGCTGTGAGTTTGAGGCCACCCTATGACTATAGAGTGAATTCCAGGTCAGCCTGGACTAGAGTGAGACCCTACCTGGAAAAAAAAGTGTGTGTTTGTGTGTGTGTGTATCTATCTATCTATCTATCTATCTATCTATCTATCTATCTATCTATTAGATGCACAAAGGGGCACATGCATCTGGAGTTGGTTTGCAGTGGCTGGAGGCCATGGGTTGACAATTCTTTCTCTACCCCTTTCTCCCTTAAATAAAAAAAAAAAAAAAATTGGAGACAGTGAAACTCAGGTAAGACAGTTTTAGGATTAAAATATATAAATATATACATATGTAAAATATGTGATATATGTATGTATGTATGTATATGGAGAGAGAGAGAGAGTGTTTAGCTGTGGTTCACAGTCTAGGAATTCTTCTCTTGTTCCTGATTATAGCCTTCTCATTTTTACAGCTGAGGAGTCCAATGACCACAGTTTAGTAATGAGTCTGTAGTTATTTGGAGAACTAGTTACAGAGCTACCCCTAATTCTTCTTCTTCTTTTTTAAAAAATATTTTATTTTTGTTTATTTATTAGAAACAGAGAGAGAGAGAGAGAGAGAGAGAGAGAGAGAGAGAGAGAGAGAGAGAGAGAGAGAAAGAGTGAGAATGGGCATGCCAGGGCTTCCAGCCACTGCAAATGAACTCTAGATGCATGTGCCACCTTGTACATGTGGCCTATGTGGGGCCTGGAGAATCGAACTGGATCCTTAGGCTTCGCAGGCTTGTGTCTTAATTGCTAAGCCATTTTTCCAGCTCCCCATTGTTGTGGGAAAAAAGGTTTATTTTGGTTTACAGACTTGAGGGGAAGCTCCATCATGGCAGGGGAAAATGATGGCATGAGCAGAGGGTTAATATCACCCCCTGGGCAACATCAAATGGACAACAGCAACAGGAGAGTGTGCCCTACTCCCTGATTCTTTTTTTTTAAATTATTTTTTCTCAATTTTTATTAACATTTTCCATGATTATATAAAATATCCCATGGTAATACCCTCCCTCCCCCCACTTTCCCTTTGACTCCCTGATTCTTTTTTTTAAGATTTTTATTTATTTATTTAATTTATTTATTTGAGAGTGACAGAGAGAGAAAGAGGCAGATAGAGAGCGAAAGAGAGAATGGGCGCGCCAGGGCTTCCAACCACTGCAAATGAACTCCAGATGCGTGCGCCCCCTTGTGTATCTGGCTAATGTGGGTCCTGGGGAATTGAGCCTCGAACCGGGGTCCTTAGGCTTCACAGGCAAGTGCTTAACTGCTACACCATCTCTCTAGCCCCCCCGATTCTTAATCCATGAGTCTTCTACTCTGCCATGCTTTATTATTTTTCAAAAATTTAGCTGCGTGTAGTGCTGCACACCTTTAATCCCAGCACTCAGGAGACAGAGGTAGGAGGATTACTGTGAGTTTGAGGCCAGCTTGAGGCTACATAGTGAATTCCAGGTTGGCTAGCCTGGGCTAGAGTGAAACCCTACCTCAAAAAACAAAAACCAAAACAAAATTGTGTATTTATCTTGCAGCACTATTTTATAGTGATTTCACATAATCTCTGTGGGACTGTAGATATTTCCTCTGAAGTTTTAGAATCACTTCCTGAAATCTAAGGTATGTCAGAATCACCCTAGTCTGCCTATTCTTCTCTCTCTGTCTCTTACAACAATGATCTTCTGAACACAGTCTAAGTAAAACCTAATTTATATTCTGGGAATCCAAGGTTGGATGATAAGTCTCTTTCCTTAGAAAAAATCACTCTGTCCTAGGAAAGACGGAATTGACAAAGGAATGCCATAAATGTAGTAGAATTATATTCTGTGGTTTTTTTTTTTAATTTGGTGTTTTGTTTTTCAAGGTAGGGTCTCACTCTAGCCCAGGCTGACCTGAAATTCACTGTGGAGTCTCAGGGTGGCCTCGAACTCACAGCGTTCCTCCTACCTCTGCCTCCCAGTGCTGGGATTAAAAGGTGTGTGCCACCACGCCCGGCTTGCTATTGGTTTTGACTATGTAGTTCTTAAGTAACTGTGACCAGTAAACTCAGGTCCTCACATAATATTTGATTAGAGTGAGGACTCTGAGAGCATCAGAGGATGAGGACTAAGCAGAAGCAGAGTATGTAAGCACTTCTCGCCACAAAAGCATGATTTACTTGGACAGTTGTTTCTTTGGGCTTTTGCAGTTTGAGTAGAATGTTCTTAGCAGGGATTGCTGCATGAGTCTAGGGAAGAGGACAGGGTTGAGCACAAGGGGCGCATGCGTCTGGAGTTCTTTGCAGGGGCTAGAGGCCCTGGTGTGCCCATTCTCTATCTATCTGCCTCTTTCTATCTCTGTTGCTCTCAAATAAACAAACAAACAAACAAAACAAAACAAAACAAAACAAAACAAAATATAACACAGTTTTCCTAAAGGATGCCTTGACATGCCAACTGTGTCCGTATGGAAGGTAGAGGGGGCATGAGACTTGTCTGGAAGGAAGAGCTGCCAGGAGGTTGTCTGAGAGACCATTATGGCTGAACAAGGAGTCTGGCCCTGGGCACAGAGGGAAGAGCACATCTGGAGTGAGAACTGGCAGAGCCTACTCACTCACTTGTAGTGTAGTGGTAAGGGTTAGGGAAAATCAAGACTCACTTGAGGGTTGGTGACTGATGTCTCAAAGTACCATTATCTGAGATAACGGGTATAAAAAAAAGGGGCAAGCTGGGTATGGTGGCGCATGCCTTTAATCCCAGCACTGGGAGGCAGAGGTAGGAGGATCGCTGTGAGTTTGAGGCCACCCTGAGACTCCACAGTAAATTGCAGGTCAGCCTGGGCTAGAGTGAAACCCTACTTTGAAAAACCAAACACAAAAAAAAGAGGGGGTGTCGCGACCACCTCGACCAGCAAGAATGAGGCGACCCGAGAGCTCTTCTTTAAGCAGTTTATTCAGGAACCTTGAACCATCTTCTGACCCCGGGGAGAGCCCACCCACAAGTTAAGTAGTCCTGCACTAGCCAACCCTAGTGAGCCACCTGGCCCACGCAGATAGGTCCATGATTAAGGAAGCAGAATTAGTTAAGCAGCCTCAGCCAAATAAGGACTTGTTTATCCCAGAGAGCACTCGCTATTGGGCTAGCGGAAGGCGGAAGCCGACGCCAATTTTAGGGCGCAGCACATCGCAGCTCTCCACAAGGGGGGGTATAATTTTGAAGAGAAAGAAGTTCTGGCTTGGGCATGGTGAGCTCACAGTAATTTTGGAACATTCAAATAAACATGTCCATCTGGCAACTGAGTATGTGGGCCCAGAGCTTATGACATTCTGTTTAAGAAGCATTGACGTATCAAGAGACCCTTGAAGTCTAAGAGCCAAGCTTGCAAGCACCATATATAGCTATTTCAAAATAACACTCCTTTTTGTTATTGTTACAAAAGTCATACATCTTCAGGATATGATATTTAGAAAATATGGAAAAGCAAAAATAAAATAAAAATTACTCATGACCTTACCACTTTTTATATATCTCTGGTTTCTTTCAAAACCACGTGTATACATAAGTAAATGGTTATTTCAAGGCATCTTCTAGCCCCGTTACCAGGATCTTGGTGGTGGGGATGCTGTAACAGAGGACCACTAACTGCTGGTGTATGCTGGTGTAGCATGACGGACATTGAGAGTCTCACAGACTTCGAGAACAGACGTCTGCAATCAAGTTCCAAGCAGAACCACGTTCCCTTTGCAGGCATCAGGGAAGGATGTGTTCCAGGTTTCCTCCACGCTTCTGGGCACCCTAGGTGTTTTTTTTTTTTTTTGCCTTGTAAGAGTATTTTCTTCCTGCATCTCTTAATATAGTCTTTGCTTTGTGCATGACTGTTGCTCTGTTCAAATTTTCCATTTTAGCGGGGCATGGTGGCGCATGCCTTTAATCCCAGCACTTGGGAGACAGAGGTAGGTGGATCGCCTGAGTTTGAGGCCACCCTGAGACCACATAGTTAATTCCAGGTCAGCCTGGACCAAAGTGAGACTCTACCTCGAAAACAAAACAAAACAAAATTCCATTTGAAATTAAGGATGCCAGTCAATTGGATTAAGGCCCAACCTAATGACTTCATTTTACTTGATCATTTGCATAGCCCTTGCTTCTAAATAAGGTTGAGCTCGTTGGTTGGCACTTGGGGTTAGAATTTCCATTCATTTATTTTCCTCCCTCCTTGTTTTCTTTTCTTCCCTTTTTCTTCTCCCTCCTTCCTTCCTTCTTTCCTTCCCATGTGTGTAGCGTGTGTGTGTGGTGTGTGGTATATTTATGTGTGTGTGCAGATGCTCAAACCCCACACCCCAGCATGCAGAGGCCAGAGGAGAATGTTGGGTTCCTCCAATCATTCATGTGCATATTTCTTTCCTTGAGATGGGGTCTCTCCCTCAACCTGGCACTGTTGTCCTTAGTGAGCACCAGAAATTTTCTGGTCTCTGCCTCCTTTCCCCCATGGACTGGGGTTACAGATGTGTGTAGCTATACCCAGCTCTAAAAAAATGTTTTTATTCATTTATTTTAATTTATTTATGGGGGGGGGAGAGGCAGTTAGAGTGAGAGATTGGGTGTGCCAGGGCCTTCAGCCACTGCAACTGAACTCCAGATGCATGCGCCACCATGTGCATCTGGCTTTCGTGTGCATCTCTCCAGCCTCTACACCCAGGTTTTTATGTGGGTTCTGGGGAGTTGAACTTGGCAGTCTCTGACCCAAGAGACCATCATGCTTAAATGACAAGTCCTTAGCCACTGAGTCATCTCCCCAGTTCTTCCGCACATCTTGTGTGTGGGGGAGGGTGCATCTCCACCTCTAATATCATCTGAGGCTTGAGAGCTGGACCAGGACCACAAGTAAGCTACGTGGACACCTTTTGGACGAATAGAGAACTCAAGAAGGGCGTCTGGGCTCCTTTCCCTAGCCTGACCCAGCTTTCCTCCAGTTTCTTCAAAGCTCTCAGAGGCTTCAAGCTGAGTCCCCAGGACTCAGAGATGAAAAAGACTGGAGTTGTGGAGTGCTCCCTGCAGGCCCATGAGCTTCTGAACTTGCTCTGGTCCCTGCTGAGAGAGTTCCTATAGGCTGTTCTGTGGCTGGGGCCTTCTCTACTTCCTGCCCATCTTCCAGAGTCTGGCTTGTATTCATTTCTTCTGGATTTCTCAAGACATCCTCTGGGGATGAACTGTGAAATGCAGCTTATGTAATTTCAATGACTGCATCAGAGTTAAGCCCTGTGCTGTTTGTGTTTAAAATTGGTGATAGACAATAAGGAGATGAAAGCGAAGAATGAGGGCTGGGGAGATGGCTCAGTGGTTGGGGGTACCCACATAAAGCATTAAATGGCTCATGCGGCGTTCATCTGCAGTGTCAGAAGGCCCTGGCATACCCATACTCATTCATTCTTTCTCTCAATAAATTAAAAAAAAATTTCTTTTAAACAAAGTGGAGTGGGGTGTGGTGGCACACACCTTTAATCCCAGAACTCTGGAGGCAGAGGTAGATGGATCGCTGTGAGTTTGAGACCACCCTGAGACTACATAGGGAATTCCGTGTCAGCCTGGACTAGAGTGAGACCCTACCTTGAAAACCAAAACCAAAACCAAACCAAAACAAAAAAAAACCCAAACAAGCAAACAAACAAAAAAGTGAAGAATGATGTGTGATAAGTGTTCTCAAGGAAACCAGTAGATGATATAGATTTTACAATTCTTATCATTATATAGAAATATATAGATACGATGTTACTAGGATAACAATGTCATAGGATTATAATTGACAAGATGCTATGGGAAGAGTTGGAAGGAAGAATAATATTACTGTTATAATAAATAACATTTAGGGGTTAGGGTATATCACAGTGGTAGAACTAATGCATGCTTAGCATGTGTGAGGCTCTAGGTCCAATCCCAGAACCAAAGTAAGTACCCCTTTCCCCAAACCTCAAGCACTTACCTATTTTTGTTGTTGTTTTGAGACAGGGTTTCCTGTAGCCCAGACTGGCTCAAGTTCTGGATCCTCCTGCTTCCATCTCCCAAGTGTTGGGATTACAAGCATCTGCCACCACACCTGGCCCAAGTTTTTAATGTTAAGATGTTTAATGCTGAGTCCCAGGTGTTCCTCTGAGTACCTAACACCTAACATGCATGAACTCATGTAGGCCTCACAATTATGATTCTACAAGATAGTAATATTACCTGCCACTATTTCATTGAGAACTGAAGTCACTTGATCAAGGTCACATTTCAGATTGGAGAGGAAATGAGATTCAAACCTAGGCAGTTCTGGCCGCAGAACCATCTGTCTTACCAAAATTCTACACTATTTTTGTCCTTTCCCAATTCATATTGTATTCGGAATAGTTTCTTTACATGCCTGCATTCCCAATAAATTAGCTCTTTGGAGGAAGGGACAGTTTTGTATTAACCATGGTTTCTTCAGTCCCTGGCACATAGCAGGATTTTCTTTTTCTTTTGGATTTTCAAGACAGTGTCTCCTTCTAGCCCAGGCTGACATGGAATTCACTATGTAGTCTCAGGGTGGCCTCAAACTCATGGTAATCTTCCTACCTTTACCTCCCAAGTGCTGGGATTAAAGACGCGCACCACCATCCCTGGCTCCTTTTTCTTTTCTTTTTTTTAAAAACTTTAAATTTATTTATTTAATTTATTTGCAAGCAGAGAGAGAAAATTATAGAAGAAAGAGAGAGAGAATATTGGCACGCTAGGCCCTCCAGTTACTGCAAAAGAACTCCAGACGCATGCCTCACTGTGCATCTGGCTCTATGTGGGTACTGGGGAATCAAACCCATGTCATTAGGCTTTATAGGCAAGTACCTTAACCACTGAGCAATCTCTCCAGTCCCTCTTTAAAAATTTTTTGTTGTTGTTCTTTATTGATGTAGGGTCTCACTCTGGCCCAGGCTGTCCTGGAATTCACTATGTAGTCTCAGGCTGGCCTCAAACTCATGGCACTCCTCTTAACCTCAGCCTTCTGAATTCTGGGATTAAAGGTGTGTACCACCATGCCCAGCTCTAAAAAAAATATTTTTATTTATTTATTTGCAAGAGGGACAGAGAATATGGGCCTGCCAGGACCTCCTTCCAACGCAAACAAACTCCATACATATGCACCACTTTGTGCATCTGGCTTTATGTGGGTACTAGAGAATTGAACCCAGGCTGTCAGTTTTACAATCAAGTGCCTTTAACCACTGAGCAATCTCTCCAGCCCTTTATAAAATTTTTATTTATTTTCAGGGATAGAGAGAGAGAAAATCGGCACTCCAGGTCTTATGTAGGTCCTGGGGAATTGAACCTGGGTCCTTAGGCTTTGCAGACAAGTGCCTTAACCACTAAGCCATCTCTCCAGGTTGGGTGATTTCTACCAGCAATACGAACCTGACTGCAACACCAGCCCAGATTCAATTGCCCAGCCATCCACATAAAACTGGATTGACATTCAATTATTATTATTTTAATTTTGTTTCATTTTTACTTATTTGAGAGCAAGAGTGAGAGTGAGAGCGAGCAAGTGAAAGAGAGAGAGGGAGAGAGAGAGAGAGAGAGAATGGGCACACCAGCTACTGCAAACAAACTCCAGATGCATGCGCCACCTTGTGCATCTGGATTACATGGGTACTGGGAAATCGAGCCTTGAACTGGGGTCCTTAGGCTTCACAGGCAATTGCTTAACCACTAAACCATCTCCTTAGCCCTGTTATTACTACTACTACTTTTATTATTATTTGGTTTTTCGAGGTAGGGTCTCACTCTAGCCCAGGCTGACTTGGAATTCACTATAGAGTCTCAGGGTGGCCTCGAACTCTCGGCGGTCCTCCTACCTCTGCCTCCTGAGTGCTGGGATTAAATGCTTGCACCACCATGCCTGGCAGGACCCATGTTTGATTCCACAGTACTTAAGCCTGATGCAGCTGGTGGCCCATGAATCTGGTGTTCATTTGCAGTAGCTACAGGCCCTGGTGTGCCCATTCTCTCTCTCCCTCTTTCTCTCTCGCAAATAAATAAATAAGAAACAAATAAAAAACAAAGCTTTTAGAAAGATTAGTATATCCAACTAAAGGTGCAGAAGTTGAACATATACACATACACAGTCTGATGTGATGGAAAGTTTCATTCATTCATTGCTGAGACCAATGGGCCTTGAAAAGGATGAGATATGGGTGGTACAGGGAGAGAGTGCGTGCATGCATGCGTGTGTAGGATGAGGGAGCTGAGGATACTATAGGAGTATAGTAACTAGCATACAGTATTCCTCCTTTCTCTAGTTTTGCTTGGAACTGCTTCTGCCCATAGTAAGTGTACTTCATGAAAGTACACTTCATATTACCAAAGAAAGCAAGTACCTACTGATGTTTACAAATAATGTTTGTATCTTGTATGTTGTTTTCAGAGACTGTGAATACATCAATATCATTTTCCTTCAAGGGAATACGATTTCCTAAGGTATTGTTCAAGGTTTATTTTGTATGTTCTTAACTTTTTGCAATAACATGTTATGAATTTGAAACAAGCAATTCATGACTACTAAAAATAGATATTTAAATTAAGATGTTTCAGAGTCTGAGTTTTAGGTATTTTCATATTTTCTGAGTTTTAGGTATTTTCATATTTCTTCCTCCTGTAAAATATGAGAAAAATGCCCATGAGGCAGCTCTTTTTCATTTCATTGTTTCCCTTTAACATACATAACTAAAAGTAATAACAAAGTTCATCATTAATCTATTCGTAGTCTTCATATGAAAGCACTGGGCATGTACAACATTATAAATATTTACGTATATGTTAAATACATGATACAAATTGTTTAGAATAAAAATCACACAATAAATAAATTATTTATTTATTTCGAGGCAGGATCTAGCTCAGGCTGGTCTTGACCTCACAGCAATCCTTCTAAATCAGTCTAAGTACTGGGATTAAATGCATGTACTACCATACCTGCCTTGATTTTTTTTTTAAGTGTTTTTACTTATTTGTTTGTGAGTAGTAAAAGAGAGAAAGAGTATATGGACATGTCAGGGCCTCTTGCTGCTGTGAACTCCAAATATATCACCACTTTGTGCATCTGGCTTTATGTAAGTACTGGGGAATTAAACCTGGCCTGGCAGGTTTTGCAAGCCTTTAACCTCTGAGCCATCTCCCTAGCCACTATAGGCTTATTTTAAGACTTTTGTTTGGGGTGAGGGCATTTAGCTTGGATAGATGAGCCTTTGTAAAAATAACTACGGTCTGGATGAGTACCAGTATGCTATTATTATTATTTTGAGAAAGGGTCTTACTTTGTAGTCCAGGCTGGTTTTGAACTCATAGCAATACTCCTGTCTCAGCCTCCCTGGGATTACAGGCATTTGCCGCCATACCCTGTGTCGTGACTATTCCTATCCCTGCCTCCTTAGTGTTGGGGATTAAAGGCATGCACCACCACACCCAGCTTTACTTTGCTTTATTTTTGAGGCAAGGTCTTACACAGGATCTTACTCTAGCCCTGGCTGACCTGGAACTCAGTTTGTAGCCTTACATGTGCTGAAACTAAAGGCAAGTGCTACTGTGCTTGGCTTATGGAGACTATGAAAATAAATTTTAGGCTGAGGGAGATGGATCAGTGGTTATAGGTGCTTGCTTGCAAAGTTTGCCTGCCTGGGTTCAGTTCCCCAGTACCCATGTGAAAGCTAGATGCAAAAGACCCTGGTAGACCCATTCTTTCTCTCCACTCACAAAAACACCCCGCAAAACCCATCTTAGTTATTTTTCCATAAAATATATAATATTTAAAAACTTGGGCTAGAGAGAAGGCTCAGCAGTTAAGGTGCTTGCCTGCAAAGCTTAATGACCTTGGTTTGATTCCCCAGTACATACATAAAGCCAGATGCATAAAGTAGTGCATGCATCTGGAATTTGTAGCAGATGGAGGCCCTGGCATGCCCATTCTCTACATTTCTCTTCTCACTACCTCTCTCTCTATTCGCAAATAAATACAAATATTTTTAAAAGGACTTAGTGGTTAAGGTGCTTGAAGAGGTACTTGCCTGCAATGTCTAAAGATCCAGATTTGATTTCCCAGTACCCATGTAAGCCAGATGCACAAGGTGGTGCATGCATCTGGACTTCTTTTGCAGTAACTGGAGACCCTGACCCACCTATTCTCTGTCTCTTTCTGACTGTCTCATAAATAAGTTATTCAATTTAATGAATTATTCAAAAACTTTGGATGTTATTGTTAAGAAATCATTAAAATTCCTATCTTATAATTGGGAAACGCATGGACTCATTTTAAAGGCATGTAAAGTTTCCTACCACAGACTGGCATGGTGGCCATGCCTTAATTCTGGCACTTGGGAGGCAGAGGTAGGAGGATCACTGTGAGTTCAAGGCCACCCTGAGACTATAGAGTGAATTCTAGGTCAGCCTGGGCTAGAGTGAGACCCTACCTGGAAACAACAGCAGCAACAACAACAACAACAACAACAACAACACCCAAAAGACAAACAAACAAAACAAACAAACAAAAGCCTCAATTTCCTCTCATGGGAAAAGTAATAAATGGTAATTAGGCTTGGTGTATAGTTCTTGCCTGCTATATATATGAGGCCCTGTATTTGATCCACCCACAAGAAAGTAACCATTCAATGCTTATTTTAATTTAAATCATATTCTACTGGTAAGAAAAGTTCCTGTGAATGCCTTTAAAATGGTAGTAGTTAATGCTTTGTATTCTATTTCCTATTCCTCATTTTAGGGTCAATACAGATGTATTGCAGAAGCCATTGCAGGGGATATTGAAGAAAAGCTATTTTGTTTGAACTTTACCATTGTTTACCGCCCTAATTTCAATTAGAATAAATCGATTATATTTTCATTTTTGAAGTGTTATTCTTTTCTCTTTCTCCTCTTTGTTTTATTTTATTTTTGATTTTTTGATTTTTCAAGGTGGGATTTCACTATAGCCCAGGCTGACCTGGAATTCACTC
The DNA here is from genome assembly GCF_020740685.1 of Jaculus jaculus. Classification (NCBI taxonomy): domain Eukaryota; kingdom Metazoa; phylum Chordata; class Mammalia; order Rodentia; family Dipodidae; genus Jaculus; species Jaculus jaculus. Next base: position 144,614,315 of record NC_059103.1, read on the forward strand.
TGTAGTCTCAGGGCAGCCTTGAACTCATGGTGATCCTCCTACCTCTGCCTCCTGGGTGCTGGGATTAAAGGCATGCACCACCACGCCCAGCTTCTTTGTTTTATTTTTGAGTCAGGATTTCACTCTGTAAACCCAGACTGTCCTCAGACTATACTGATCCTTCGGCCTTAGTTTATGAGGTGCTGAGATTACAGGTTAAAAGTATTGCTTTTGGAGCCAGGCGTGATGGCACATGTCTTTAATCCCAGCATTTGGGAGGCAGAGGAAGGAGGATTGCCGTGAGTTTGAGGCCACCCTGAGACCACATAGTATAGGTCAGCCTGAGCTACAGTGAGACCCTACCTCAAAAAACTAAGAACAAAAAGTATTGTTCTTGGTGGAGGTTATCTAATGCTTCCTTTAAGGCTGAGCACATAATGATCACTTATTCTGAGCACTTCACTCAGCTATGTGTCTCTGCATTAACCTCTTAGCACTGCAAAAAGAAACTTCTTTGAGGATGAGAGCAGCACTAATCTATGAGTATAAGCATAAATATTTAGAATATTTAAAAGGCAGTTTGACATTTTGAGGTAGAATCTCACTGTAGTCTAGGCTGACCTGGAATTCACTATGTAGTCTCAGTGCCTTCAAACTCACTACAAACCTCCTACCTCTTCCTCCTGAGTGCTGGGATTAAAGGTGTGCCTTTAATTACTGCCCCTGGCTGTAATGACTTTTCTCCAGCAGCCTGTATAGCACCATCTGGCACTGTGAAAGCTGGTTAGCAGGGAGGAAGCTTCCAGCTCAGTTCCAGCTTGATTTCTTTACGTTATACAGCCAAAGTGTATACTGTCTTCCACGAGGACTTACAATGTAGGATGAAGGAACATTGTGAAGAGGTGGAAGAAAGAATGTAAGAGCCAGAGGATGGGGAAGAGTGTTGTGGAATGCTGTCTTCTGGACATGAAATGGCCATTGCACTTATGCAATCACAGTGGCGGTAGTTTCCTACTCAAGACTGAACCCATCAACATTTCATCATGGATGAGAGACCCCACTCCTCGCAGAAGAGTTGTTGGCAACTAATGATTGCTGGGGAAGGGGTATAACGGGAGTGTTGGGGTTCCTTGCCAATGCACCAGTAAGTTTAGGGCATCCCTCGATCCTTGTTTTATGGATTTGAAGAATTAAAATCCATAGACCAGCAAGTAAGACTTAGAGATTAGAGAGACTTTATTAGATTAAGAGAAGGAAAGGGGAGGAAATGCAGAGAGCTCCTGCCATGTGGAAGGCAGGAGCCAGTACAGAGCCCATGTGGGAATATTGTCTTCTCCTCCCCATCTCAGCACAGCCCAGCTGAGACAAGGGGCTTTACCAGAGCTGTGACCTGGAAGTTCAGGACAGGTGAAGAGCCAAAAAGAGGCCTGCTCATGTGGTAAGCATCTATTTATAACCTGAGTGTGGTTGGTCTTCTCTTCAGACTCAGGTGAGTCTGAGAGCTAATTTGTCTGGGCTCAGTAGGCTGGCTCAGGAAGAGGTCAGCACACCTGAGTTGGAGACGAGAGAAAGCTGATTGGATGAGACTGGATCGGATGCTTCAGCAGAACAGGTGATGTGACATGTCTTTGGTTCCCTCTTTGGGTCCTCTCTTGACTGGCTGCTTGAAAATAAAGCTACCTGACTAATTTCCTCTCAGGGGAGTCATGTTCCTTAGTGTTGTTGCCTTTAGTGAGTGGCTCATATTGATGCAGGATTTGGGGGTTCAGGAGGGGCCTCCCAAACTTATAAAACCCAATTTTGGGTCCTTATTTTAACAAAGAATTGATAAAATTGGCTCCACTCAAGAAGGGTAAGTTATGAAGTTTTGAGTTTATTTAAGGAGAAATCACAAATTGAGGGGTGTATTTAAGGGAAATTGGGGAAAGGGCTGGAGCAGACTCACAAGCACGTGGATGATAGGACCCAAGAGCTGATGTTGGGAGATTTAGAAGAAAGACACACTTGTGTGGGAGGCACAGCATCTGCTCTGAGCTTCCCATGGAAAAAGTTAAGAGAGCACGTACGTGGTGAGGGCTTTAAGGAAGAAGAGCAGAGGGAAAGTACCAAAGCAGAGACAGGAAATTCAGATGAGAAATGGGTAGTAAAGAGAGTTGCACCCATGGCTACCCTGAGTTTAGAGAAATTACACAGGTAGAAGGTACAGAGTTTAGAGGAAATACCCATGTGCTAGAGAGTAAAGGAAATACACACATTGCATACTCAGAGATCGGTGGAAAATCATACATGTAACTAAAGTGAGCAGTTACCCCAAAGCATTAAACAGAGGTAAGCAGAAAATTGCTCTCCCGTACCTAGCCAGTCTGGATAGGGGAAAGCCAGACTTACATGTCCAGACAGAGCTCACAGGGCAGAGAGGGGAGAGGGCAGCAGACAAGCATTTACAGTCCCTTGAAAATGCGTTCTTTTGTCAGTCGCAGGGATGTAAGGGGAAGGCCTGATTGGTTTGTAGTCAAAGGGCTGACGCCAAAGACCAGCCCACCTAGTGGTGTGCTAGACTGCGGTTGAGCAGGGAGCCTGCAGCTGTTGTGCATGAAACTGGATCAGACACGAGTCCATTCCTGCCAAGGAGTGGTGGCATCTTCTGGTTCTCTTTGGGCTCCTGTCCCTAACTGAAACTGTCTGCAAGAAGCTAGCTCCTCCTGAGTCTCCTTCGACACTCCAGTAAATAACTTCCAAGCCTTACTCATGCTGGTATGGGAATTTGGAGTGTCTTTGAGAGTGGGGGAGCCTTTCTTGGCTCTTGGGTAGGCTTTTAAACTCAGGCGTTGGGGTGCTGGACACTCCCTAAACTTCCCTTCATTTCTGCACAGCCAGTGGCCTCCAGATTCTTGTCTAGTGAATTTGATGAACTCCATGTACCATAGAGGGTGAGATTTAGAAAAATCTTATTGTATAGTGTAAGAGAAGGAAATATAATAGCTTTGTATAGCAGAAGGGATCCCTAGCAATGGGATACCATTGAAATTACTGCCTTGGAGTTGGTAAGGCTTTACTGAATGGGGGATGAGCTGGTCAGTCTAGGTCCCATGCTGGGGTGTCCAGTCCTTGCATTCTTTGTCATGTCCTCATGTTTGGTTTCTGAAAAAGGGGATTTTTTATGGAGAAAGAGATAAGGAAAAAGCAGATCCTCCTTAACAGGCTCAAGGATATTTCCTGATTTTAGCCAAAAGAGAAGAAAAAACAGACAAAAACCTGTTGGGACTTTGCTACCCTAAACTGCCTAGCCGATTTATTTTTCTCCCTGTTTCACTGTTCATTCCATAGCCAGTTACTTTGGGAGATGGACATCACAATATAGAATGAAAACAAAATGTACAGTAAACACAATATGTCCACTTATGCACCTTACCAGTGTATAGCTCCGCTTTTTCATCAGTGCGAGTGACAGAGGAGTTGGGAGAGTTGGAGTCTTTCTCAGTTCTGGGTGGGTAGTAACTCAGAAGCAGGGTGCCAGACACTCATGGTCATACAAAACTTCCACTGAATTAGTAGCCTCTGAGATTTTGTCTCATGAATTTGACAAAGGAATTTCACAGACCATAGGAGGTTGACATTTATGAAGCTTTTAATATAGAACTTACGGGTAAGACTCCTGATGTCTCTAGAGATAAGCAGAACTCACCCAGTGGCTCTGATTGGGGTTCTCATGGGAAGGGGAATTCCACTAAAGAAGGAAAATACCAGGTTCTTGCACCAGGCTTTGAGGTAAGGGGTTATGTTTCTGGGAAACTTCCCAGGAATCTTGATTCTTCAGGAAAGATATCATCTATAAGGAGGGTGGGTAATTCTGGTGTAATCTTAATTATTTAGGGAAGAAAGAAAGATAAGGGGTAAAATATATTTTCCTTTCAGGCAATATACATCTCTGATTCTTCATCAATGCAAGTGATACAGGAATTGAGAGAGTCAGAGCCTCCTGAATTTAGCCAAACAGAAAGCTGTTCACTTTGAGGGTCAAGTTATCCAAGATACTAGCTGATTTCTATCTCATGTTCTTTACAAGTAACCCTAACTTAACCCACTGGATCACAAAATAGCAACAAATCACAAAAGTAGGAAGAGGATTTTGGGAAGAAGGTTCAGTGGGAGAGGATGATATGGGGGATGGATGTGATCATAATATATTATGTGTATTAAATTGTCCAGGGCACACCCTTCTGTTGCTGTGGTCTACCTTATGTTGGCCAGGGGGTGATGTCCACCCTCTGCTTATGCCATCGTTTTCCCCTGCCATCGTGGAGCTTCCCCTTGAGCCTCTTCATAATGAAGAGGACAACTCAGAGCCATCTGCTGGAGAGCAGCCGTCTTCCTCCAGTGTAGCACCAGGTTCAGTGCAGGCGGCGCCTTCAGCACCAGCACCTGAAACTGACCCGTCCCCGCCACCTTACAGTAGCATTACTGTGGAAGTCCCTACAACTTCAGAATCAGGAGGAAGAGTGTCCACCAAGAGATGACTTCAGTGATGCAGACCAGCGTAGAGTGGGCAATGATGGCATGTTTATGTTGGCATTTTTCATGGCGTTTATCTTCAACTGGCTTGGGTTTTGCTTATCCTTCTGCATCACCAATACCATCGCTGGACAGTATGGCGCCATCTGTGGATTTGGCCTTTCATTGATCAAGTGGATCCTTATCATCAGGTTTTCTGATTATTTTGCTGGATATTTCAATGGACAGTATTGGCTGTGGTGGATATTTCTTGTACTTGGCCTGCTCCTTTTCCTCAGAGGATTTGTTAATTATCTCAAAATCAGAAACATGTCTGAAAGTATGGCAGCAGCTCATAGAATAAGATATTTCTACTTACTATAGAGACTGCATCAACCCAACATTCCTTTCTTATACCAATGTGAAATTTCCACATCATCTGTAAATCGACAACTTTAGGATAGAAGACTATTAATAACGGAAGAAAAATTAGTAAAAGGTGGAGCTACAAAATTAAGTGTCAGGGTGGTTTAACCTTAAAAGCCATTTCTGTTAAGTCCTTAATTATTAGTATTTTATTTGTTTTGCACATTTGCATATTCTTGAAAGAAACTGTCAAATTGGAGCAGTAAAGTACAGTCATGTTTGGTTAATCAGTGTTTGATAGAGTTGAAAGGGTGGAGTGGTGAATAGTCTTCCAGCATGTAAATGCTTCTGACTCTACCATTCGTATAATAAAATTACACTATTAATCTTGTCAAATCCTTTAGTTTTTGGCTCTTTGATTCATCTAGTAATTCTTTTTTTTTTAATTTTTTTTTTGTTCATTTTTTATTTATTTATTTGAGAGCGGCAGACATAGAAAGACAGAGGGAGAGAGAGAGAATGGGCGCGCCAGGGCCTCCAGCCACTGCAGACGAACTCCAGATGCGTGCGCCCCCTTGTGCATCTGGCTAACGTGGGACCTGGGGAACCGAGCCTCGAACCGGGGTCCTTAGGCTTTACAGGCAAGCGCTTAACCGCTAAGCCATCTCTCCAGCCCCCCATCTAGTAATTCTATACATGAAATATTCTTTGTTATATATAAAGTTTATTAAAACCAGTGCTGATTGTGGGAAAGAATTTGTCAGATTTTAGAGTGTAATATTATTTAGGAAAGCTCTGTAAATAACCATGCATAAGTTCCTTTTGACATTGTCTTCTTAGAAATTGTGTCTAGATACACGTTCCTTAATTTTAAATTAAGTAAACTAAACGCATATATATAGATTCATTGAGTGTTAAAGATAGAATGATTTAGGATGAACTTTAAGCCAATGTAGGTATACCAAATGTCTTTGATAAGAAAAAAAATTAAGGGGCTACTGATTTTAAGAGTTTTCAAATGAGAAGCTTGATTTTTTTTATGATTATTTATCTTAGAGAGTCTTTCAGGAAGAGATTGTATTAGATACTGTATTTATTTCATCTAAGGCAATTTAAAAATTAATTTTTTCAAATAAGATATTCTCATTTACATTTGGCTTTTACAAAGCCAATAAAGGTATCTTTCAATATCACTGTAATAATTTTTCTTAAATGTTTAATGTGTTCAGCTTAGCAAATAAAATCTTGTCCTGTTAATAGCAAAAAAAAAAAAAAAAAAAAGAAAAAGAAAATTGTCCAAACAACATAACAAGGTATTGCCAGGTGTGGTGGTACACACCTTTAATCCCAGCATTTGGGTGGCAAAGGTAGGAAGATCCCTGTGAGTTCAAGGATAGCCTGAGACCACAAAGAGAGGTCCAGGTCAGTTTGGGCATGAGGGACATCCTACCTCAAAAAAACAAACAAGGAGCTGGGATTGGTGGTGCACGCCTTTAATTCTAGCACTCGGGAGGCAGAGGTAGGAGGATCGCCGTGAGTTTGAGGCCACCCTGAGATTACATAGTGATTTCCAGGTCAGCCTGAGCTAGAGTGAGACCCTTCCTTGAAAAACCAAAATCAACCAACCAACCAACCAAACAAACAAAGAAAATGTATTTCTCTCTCTCTCTTCATTAAAGGCTTTTAGGGTCTATTTTAGTCATGTATGGGAAGATATAAAGACATAGGAATGATATCATAGAGGAAAAGGTTTGTACTTAGAGATCCCTAGAAACAGATGGCACAATGTATCACTCAGAACCACACAGGAAAGCACTAGGGTCAGCCTGGAGATGGAGGGAAAGGATTAAAAATATGGGCAAGACAATGGGTGCAATAGTGGCATATCTGTTATGGGGGAACCAACTACTTTTTAATTGGACTGGAAGCTGGTTCCACAGGAGGGAATACATGCCTGGTACTGAAAATCTAGTCAAAAGCCTATGGCAGAGGAGGTCATGAGCACTAGAAGTGTAACATGTGCTGTTGTCTGGCTAAATGCATCTGTTACGCTCACAAACTGCCCTATAAGCACTTTTCTTAATGTTCATATCCATATGTTATTTATTTATTTTAGAGATGGGGAGAGAGAATTGGCATGCCAGGGCCTCATCCACTGCAATTGAACTCCAGACGCTTGTGCCACCTAGTGGGCACATGCAACCTTGCATACTTGCCTCACTTTTGTGGGTTTGGCTTACCTGGGATCTGGAGAGTTGAACATGGATCCTTAGGCTTTGCAGGCAAGCACCTTAACCTTTAAACCATCCCTCCAGCACTCATACCCATATATTGATGCTACTTTCACTTTTGGTTAGAAAAGCTTCTCTTGGGCTGGAGAGATGGCTTAGTGGTTAAGCGCTTGCCTGTGAAGCCTAAGGACCCCAGTTCGAGGCTTGATTCCCCAGCACCCACGTTAGCCAGATGTACAAGGGTGCGCATGTGTCTGGAGTTCATTTGCAGTGGCTGGAGGCACTGGTGTGCCCATTCTCTCTCTCTCTTTCTCCCTTTCTCTCTGCTTCTTTCTCTCTCTGTATGTCACTCTCAAATAAATAAATAAATATACCAAAAAAAGAAAAAAAACAAGATTTCCCCGACTTGAATATGACCAATATGCAACATGTTCATACAGTAAAGTTCATAATTAACTAAAATAAAAGCTTCCCTTTTCAGATGACCATTGGGATGACTCAAAAGGCACCATCGGGCTGGAGAGATGGCTTAGTGGTTAAGCGCTTGCCTGTGAAGCCTGAGGACCCCAGTTCGAGGCTCGATTCTCCAGGACCCATGTTAGCCAGATGCCCAAGGGGGCGCACGCATCTGGAGTTCGGTTTGCAGTGGCTGGAGGCCCTGGAGCACCATTCTCTCTATCTGCCTCTTTCTCTCTTTCTCTGTCGCTCTCAAATAAGTAAAAACAAACAAACAAACAAACAAAAAGGCACCATCGTGCTGAGAAGTGACAGAGGAATGTTCAGCACTTAAAGATCTCTATCACAACTTCCAAGGTTTAGGGTCCATTGTGGAAGAGGTGGCAGAAAGAATGTAAGAGCCAAAGGAAGGGTAGGACTGTTTACAATGCAATCTTCCAGACACAAATTGGACTGGATATCCATGACCTTACAGTTCCTGGTACTGCCTACCCAAGACTAAACAAACAGGTTCTGCACTGGCTAATTTGCATAATTTTAGTAGGTTCTGTGGCTGTGCTGTCCCTAGGGGGCTGGTACCTGGCCCTGGGAAGATTAGGGAAGTACACAGAGCTCCAGTGTATGAGAGCCCAGTAGAGGAGGTGGTTGAAAGTATGGCTCTGAGCTAGCTGGTTTGTATATGAAAACTGAGTTCACGGTCTCTGATTAGCCATCTCTGTGAGGGGCAGTCTGTTTAGAGTCATTAAGATATCCCTCCCCCCATGTTGTCAAAAACAGCTAGCTGAGGGTACCTTTGCTCTAGTTGGATGAAAATGGTAAATTGCTGAGAAACAGCTCCCTTAGTAGTGGCAGCCCAGAGCTCTTAGTGCCGGGGCTTACTTGCTGGATTTATAAATCCTGAGGCTTATGGATATAGACCTTTAGCATTAGAGGCTTCCAAAGCCAGAGACTTAGATCCCTAAATGGTCAGGTCAGAGCCTTATTGCTCTGAGCTTTGGGTGCCAGTGGGCCAGCATCAAGTAGCCAATATTACAGCTTCCAAGAGCTTTGAGTGCTGGGGCCTGTCAGCCCTCAACTGTTGGTCGTTCTGTGAAACTTCCAGTGGCTAGGCTGATAGCGCTCATCGTCTTGGCTCTTCAAGCTTCTCACCTTCCATAGTCTCAGCTTTTCTTTCTCTCTTTTCCTTTTCTTTTTTTGGTTTTTCAAGGTAAGGCCTCACTCTAGTCGAGGCTGACCTGGAATTCACTATGTAGTCTTGGGGTGGCCTTGAATTCACAGTGATCCTCCTACCTCTGCCTCCCGAGTGCTGGGATTAAAGGCGTGCACCTCCATGCCTGGTGATAGTTTTCTAGTAGGTTCTCAGCTTTCTGTTGAGTCTCTTTCTTGACACTTCTGTTGTCTTTGTGTCTTGGCTCCTCACAGTTTCTGCTCCAGGTTGCTCTCTGAGCCTTTTCAGCTGCCTTCTTGCTGATGCTGGTTGGATGTGGGGCTAAAAGTCTCAGAAGCTCTTCTCCTCTTTGTGCAATCAGCTCAGCCCACTTTACTTGTAATAAAGGCCACATACAGGCAATAAAAGAGCATTCAGGAGAAGCTATTTATTACATAATGTTGTAATATCAATGGGTAGTCAGGAGGGATGTCTCCCAGACCAATTAGGAGAGAGTGAAACTTGCTGCTTAGATAGCTAGAAAAGGAAGGAACATGACATAATTATAGTTTACCATTCCACTAATCAAAGCCTTGCATGTGCATGAGTTCTAGTTCCAACAAGCCTTGGATGTGCCCCAGTCACCAGCTTCCATGTGCAGTAATCACAAGCTTCAAGGACACAGTTTCTCTGTCAATTATAGCTTTTGATGAGTCACCAGGGGAGGGGTTTCTCCCTAACTGGAGAGGACAGTTGTTACTTGGTCTGGACTAGCCATGGGTGGGGTCATCTGCTGGTCATCAAGGTTTGTCCTGACTGAGGTACATGCGGTCTGGAGTAGTTATGACTAGAGCAAAGCCTCCTGAAGCAGTTGTGGCTCCCAAACTATGTCTGCAGGGCTGTTCACAGCTGGTGTAGACTTTCCTTGGGGTTTCTGAGCAGTGTCCAAAGCAGTTAGGCCTCCATAATGACAATTTGTCTTGTGTCCAAAGAAGCAGCTGCTTGACTGACAGCTCCCTGTTCAAGGCATCTGAGCACAGGGAGAGCTGTCATTCAATTGGCGGCACCACACAGCCATGATAGCTCAGCCATGACAGTTTCCATAATCTAAAAGGGAAAACTTGAAAGGGTGTTTACAATGAAAATCTATAATATAGGCTAGAGGGATGGCTCATGGTTAAAGTGCTTGCTAGAGTAGACTGATGGCCCAGTTTCTATTCCCTAGCACCCATGTGAAGCCAGATGAACAAAGTGACACGTATTTGTTTGCAGTGGCAGGAGGGCCTGACACGCTCATTTGCTTTCTCTCATAAACAGATAAATATTTTTAAAAAATGTACCATGGGGGCTGGAGAGATAGGTTAGCAGTTAAGGCACCTGCCTGCCAAGCCAGGTTCAATTTCCCAGGACCCGTGTAAGCCAGATGCACAAGGTGGTGCATGTGCCTGGAGTTTGTTTGCAATGGCTGGAGGCCCTGACACATCCATTCTCTCTCTCTCTCTTTCTTTTTCTCTCCCTCTCTTTCTCAAATAAATAAATAAAAATAAAAAATATTTTTTTCAATTTCAATTTTAATTTTATTTTTTTTCTTTTCACATTTTTTTCAATTTTTAAAATATTTTATTTAAGAGAGAGAGAGAGAAAGAGAGGAAGAGGCAAGCAGAGAGGCAGAGTAGGTGTGCCAGAGCCTCCAGCCACTGCGAACAAACTAGACGCATGTGCCACCTTGTGCTTCTGGCTTATGTGGATACTGGGGAATCGAACCTGAATACTTTGGCTTCTCAGGCACATACCTTAAGCACTAAGCCAACTCTCCAGCTCTTTTTATTTTCTTTTTTCTTTTTTTTCCTTTTAGGACACTCCTTGAGCACTCAGACCCCTTCAAAAGAGTCTATATTCTTCCTGTTGCCCCAGTAGAGGTCAGCTGGCCCCAATCTCAAAGGTTATAATCTCTCAATTGCAGTTGAAGGGGAAGCAGTTCACCCAAAGATTTTTGGGTGTGTATTGTATCCCTCTGCTCACACTAGTTCAGTTCTATGCAAAGTGACCCTGCACAACTTCTCAGGATCTAAGCATAACAGCAAGCTTCACACAAACTGCTAGCCTAGTCCAGGCAAAGCTCTTTCTCATCATCATATGCCAAACCTCAATTTTTATTAACATTTTCCATGATTACAAAAAATATCCCAAGGTAATACCCTCCCTCCCCCCTAAAAATAAAATATTTTAAAAAGTACCATGGAATTAACATTGCCAATAGTATTTAATATGATTCTTATCCTTTATTTATTTATTTATTTTTGCACAAGTAGAGAAACTTCTGGCAATCATTAACTTCTTTCTATTTATCTGCCATTGGGGGTAGATCCGTATTGCTGCTCTCAGGGACTACTCTGAAGCATGCTGGCTGACGTTCCCAACTCTGCTCAGGCACTTCCTCAAACTTTTCTCCAAAAAGGCAGTTGCCATGGGATTTTCAGTTTGTAGTCTGGCCCTGTTACTGTCATGCAAATTCAACAAAAGAAATCAGGCAAAAGGAAAAAAGTCCCTCCCTGGGGCTTTCTATTCTTTTTGTGATGAAGCTCAATGTATCACTCTTGTCCACCCTTTTTCTTCCCAGCTGTTTCTCCTACTGCCCTCCTGTCCCTCTGTGTTCTAGAATGGGCCCTGTCCCTCTCTCTACGACCTCTGTCTACACAGTTCCAGGTGTCTCAGCTCTCCTCTCCTCCATCCTTACCCTTTGTAGTAGGTGCTGGTCTTTCTCAGCTCAGCAATTACTTTCAGCCCATCCTCAGAAGAATCTCTTGCACTTTTTTTTTTTTTCTAAGTAGGGTCTCACTCTAATTCAAGAGACCTAGAAATCACTATGTAGTCTCAGGTTGGCCTCAAACTCACAGTGATCTTCCTTCCTCTGCCTCCCGAGTGCTGGGATTAAAGGCATGTGCAACCATCCCAACCTGGTCGCCTGCTTTTTTTTTTTTTTTTCAAGGTAGGGTCTCATTAGTCCAGGCTCACCTGGGATTCACTATGGAGTCTCAGGGCAGCCTTGAACTCACAGTGATCCTCCTACCTCTGCCTCTTAAATGCTGGGATTAAAGCCATGTGCCACTATGCCAGGCTAGATTCTTTATTTTAAAAAAAATTATTTATTTGACAAAGAGGGAGGGAGGGAGAGAGAGAGAGAGAGAGAGAGAGAGAGAGAGAGAGAGAGAGAGAGGAGGGAAGGGAAGGGAAGGGAAGGGAAGGGAAAGGAAGGGAAGGGAAGGGAGGGGAAGGGAAGGGAAGAGAAGAGAAGAGAAGAGAAGAGAAGAGAAGAGAAGAGAAGAGAAGAGAAGAGAAGAGAATGGGTGCCCCAGGGCCTCCATCCACTGCAAATGAACTCCAGATGTGTGTGCCTTCTTGTGCGTCTGGCTAACGTGGGTCCTTTGGCTTTACAGGCCTTAACTGCTAAGCCATCCCTCTAGCCCTCTCTTGCATATTTGATGCTAGGCAGAGACAATCTCAAGGGAAACTATATAGAAATCACTTACATAATCCTGAGACCATACTCCTGTGGCTTCTCCAAACTCCTGATCATCTCTTTACTAGCCACTTTTTTATCTATGTCCCTTTCTTTGACCACTCAAACACTTACTTTGTCATTATTTGGTCACTATTACTAGAACAAGCTCCATGAGGCCAGGCAGGATGGTCATCCTGTTTTACTTATTACTCTTGACCAGCACTTAGTAGACCCTAGGCCTGCCTTTGCTATGAATCCATATTTGTTAGATGGACATTTTCTTCTTGTAAAAGATTAAGTAATGTACATGGTTACTGGTTGTCTGTTATGTATCAGTTCTGTTCTCAGTATTGGAGTTATATCATTTAGCAACAGAAAACCTTAATAATAAAAAAATCCTCTATCCTCACAGAGCCTATACTTTTGTGGAGAAAGACTAAATAAATAAGTAAATGATAGAGTACTTTACAAATAAGCATTCCATGTAAGTGCTACATACATACAGGGATGGAAATTAGGGGAATAAAGATGAAGACATGTTTGTAGTTCTATGTAGGATGGTTAGGAAAGATCTCACTGAGAAGGTAGGGGTTAGAATAGTTATTGAGCAGGATATGTGACTTTCTGGGTGTAAAGACATCACAGGTTGAGAGAACAGTAGGGGTGGGGCCAAAGCTCTAGGTAGGAGTGTGCCAGAGTGTTTAAGGAAGAACAGAGAAGTGTTACAGTGAAGAGTGTCAGGCAAGATGATGTTAGAAGTGGGTGGGGAGTGGGAGCCAGGTGCTGGAGTTTTACAGGTCATCTTTAGGACTTGGCCTCCTGAAAGAGATGGAAAACTACTGGAGGACTCTGAATAGAGAATAGCTTCAGCTCACACTTTTAAAAAAGGCATGGTCTGGTGGCATCCATCTGCTCAGGAATGGGAAGAAGCAGAGTGAGTTTTGGCAGCAATTCAGATAGAGAAGGAAGGAGGAAGTTGGGGGATTTGAAGTAATCCAGGTAAAAGATGGAAGAGCTGGTGCAAAGTGATTTGTGCTGGGTTTATTCTGAAAATAGAACAACTGAAAAAATATTCTATTTTTCCTGCTTGATTTATTCAGATTTCATATGCAATGATACAACTGTGACCCCAAAATGTGCAAAGTTAAAACCTTCAACTGCAGCTGAGAGGAGAAGGCAGGAATAGTATCCCCCCCTCCCCCCCCCCCGCCCCCCGCCGGGATGGTGGCGAGTCAGGAATGACTGGCAGGTGGCCTTGATCAGGCCCTCCCTGGTTCCGGGTTTGGGGGTGGGGCAGTAGGCTGAGGAGCAGGGTAAAAAATATTCTTGCTGAGGGATTGGGTGTAGGGTATGAAGCAGGGAGAAATGAGGGTCATTTTAACTTCTCTCTCTCTCTTTTGGTTTTTGAGGCAGGGTCTCACTCTAGCTCAGGCTGACTTGGAATACACTATGTAGTCTCAGCATGGCCTCGAACCCAGGGTGATCCTCTTACCTCTGCCTCCCCAGTTCTGGGATTAAAGGCGTGTGCCACACATCCGGCTTTAACTTCTCTTGTTTGAGCAAATGGAAGTATGGAGTTGCCATTACTTGAGGTAGGGGAGTGGAAGGAGATTTTAGGAAGAAAAAGAAACCATGAACTTGGATTTAGACATTTTGAAATATATTTTAAATGCCTGAGTGGAGACCTTGAAAAGGCAAGGAATATTTGAGTGTGAAAGTCAGGCAAGAGTTCTAGACTGCAGACAAACATTTGGAAGTTGTTAACATATAGAGGGAATGAGTATAGACAGAGAAACTAAGAGGTCCAAGGACTGGGACCTGGAGTCCTCTGTGGTCAAGAAGTAGAGCACTTAGAAGAAGCTACAATAAATGAATGAATGAATGAATGAATAAGTTAATTAATAAAAATAAAGACTGATAAAGAAGTTGGGCCTGATGACTCAGGTTTGTAAACCTGGCTAATCAAGAGGTTGAGTGAGGGCTGGAGAGATGACTTAGCAGTTAAGTGCTTGCCTGTGAAGTCTAAGGACCCCGGTTCGAGGCTCCATTCCCCAGGACCCACGTTAGCCAGATGCACAAGGGGGCTCATGTATCTGGAGTTCATTTGCAGTGGCTAGAAGCCCTGACGTGCCCATTCTCTCTCTCCGTCTGCCTCTTTCCCTCGCCGTCTATTGCTCCCAAATAAATAAATAACTAAATCATAAAACAAAAATAAATAAATAAAATTAAAAAATAAAAGAAAAAAAAAAGGTTGAGTGAAGAAAGAGGATTGAAAGTTAAAAGCCTGCTTTGGAAACTCAATGAGACCTCTCAAAATAATAATTAAAAAGAGGGCTACGCATCTAAGTCAGTGGTGAAGTACTTGCCTAGCATGTGAAAAGACCTGAGTTCAATCCTCAGTACCACACTCATCGTTGGGAAGGAGGAGAGGGCTGGGTGGGGAGGAGGAATGTTGGCAGCCGGGTGAGTAACTGTTTTGAGGTGCTGATGTGCCAACTAGGATGGAGACTGAAAATTGACCTTCATATTTAGCCACATGGAGGTCATTTGTGATCAGATAATATCACCAGTACGGAGCCTCTGAGGTTTATGGCGTCAGTCCCAGCTCTGTGCCACACATGTGGGGTCAAGTGGTAAGCTCTGTGAACAGTCCTGTGGTGACCTCATCATTAAGGTTTTTTTTACAGTATTTTATTTTTATTCATTTGAGAAAAAGAGATACAGAAATAGGCAGGGAGAGAGAGAGAGAGAGAGAGAGAGAGAGTGGGCGCACCAGGGCCTCCAGCCACTGCAAACAAACTCTGGACGCATGCGCCACCTTGAGCATCTGACCTATGTGTGTCCTGGGGAGTCGAACCTGGGTCCTTTGGCTTTGCAAAAAAGTGCCTTAACCACTAAGCCATCTCTCCAGCTCTCATCATTAAAGTTTTGAGGGAGGACATTCTTCTTTTTTTGTCTATTTATTTATTTATTTTTAATTTTTTATTGACAACTTCTATATTTACAAACAATAAACCATGATATTTCCTTCCCCTCCCCCACTTTCCCCTTTACCACTTAGCTCTCCATCACATCCCCTCCCTCTCTCCATTAGTCTTTCTTTTATTTTGTTGTCATCATCTTTTTCTCCTATTATGAGGGTTTTGTGTAGGTATTGCTAGGCACTGCGAGGTCATGGATATCAAGGCCCATTTCTGTCTGGACAGTTGCATTGTCAGGAGTCCTACCCTTCCTTTGGCTCTTTCATTCTTTCCACCACCTCTTCTGCAACGGACCCTGAGCCTTGGAGGGTGTGATAGAGATGTTTCAGTGCTGAGCACTCCTGCGTTACTTCTCAGCACCATTGCCCTTTGAGTCATCCCAGTGATCACCACCATCTGAAAAGAGAAACTTCTCTATCCAAATGCGAGAGTAGCATTAATGTATGAATATGAACACGAATATTAAGTGTAGTGCTTTCAGGGCAGTTTGGTGAGAATAATATATACATTTAGCCAGACAAGAGCAGGCCTTATACCCCTAAGGCACATGACCTCGCCTGCCATAGGCTTCTGATTAGGTTTTCAGTACCAGGCATGTATTCTCTTCCATAGAGCGGGCCTCCAGTCCAATTAGAGAGCAGTTTGTTTCCCCCAGAGCAGACATGCTGCTATTGCACCTGTTCAGTCATTTGGCCTGTCTGGTCAAACTTGAGGCTTTCAGTGTCCACTGTTTTCACCACTGATGACTTCTGTCTCCCATAGGGCTGCATGCAGTGCAGCTTTTTCTAGCTTTCATCTGGCTGGTCTACAGGGAGAAGGTTTTCCACTTAAACCTTGATTTTTAAGTGACCTTGCAGCTCGGGCATATGGAATCTTCAGCAATAGGGTCTTATAATCTGTTGCTTGTGAGAAACCAAGGGCCTTGGCAATAGCCTGTAATGTTTTGGGGCATCAGGGACCTCCCTAGCCAACAACTCACTGGAAGGTATCCCATCCCTGGCACTGAAAATTTTCTAGTAGCAATCTATGGCACAAAGTAGCACAAGCATCCGGAGTTCGTTTTCAGTGGCTGGAGGCCCTGGCCTTCCTATTCTGTCTGTCTGTCTCTCTAAACTCTTCCTTGACAAACCCATACCCACACTTTCCCTGAGCACTTTTCTTTCCATTGTTTAAAAAAGACCAACTCTGACTTATATTGGCAAATCCTGATTTTTTTTTTTTTTTTCAGGTAGGGTCTCCTCCAGCCCAAGCTGACCTGGAAATCACTATGTAGTCTCAGGCTGGCCTTGAACTCACAGCCACCCTCCTACCTTGACCTCCCTACTGCTGAGATTAAAGGCATGCACCACCACACCAAGAATTCTCTCTCTCTCTCTCTCTCTCTCTCTTTCTTTCTTTCTTTTTTTTTTTTAAAGACAAGGTCTCATTCTTATAGCACAGGCTGTCTTAGAACTTGCTGTGTAGATCAGACTGGCCTCAAACTCATGACAATCTGCTTGCACCTGCCTCCTAAGGGCTGAACTTACAGGTGTAAACCAGTATGTCCTGCTCTTAGTTCTGAAATTCTTTTCTGCATCAAAGCCAGGAATCCTGTGTTTGTTGAGGTCTGTAAAGGATTAAGAGAATGCTTCAGCCTTTGAGAATGATAATGTGGAGTTATATCTCTGTCCCCTTACTACTGACAAAGTGACAACTGTAAGATATGGTGGAAGTCATTATTAGGAGGGAAGTATAGAGTGGTGATAAAATAATAAAAGGACACTCATGTGGACAAGAGACATAGAGTCTCATTGATTCATAGAAACTATTGCCCACCCAGTTTCTCTTTCCTTGTCATAAGGGAAGAACCCAATAGGTTTTAGATAATGCCAGGATGTCTCTGGGGACCAATGGGTCATTGATCGGTATCTTACATAGGAAAATTTGTGTGTGTGTGTGTGTGTGTGTGTGTGTGTGTGTGTGTAGGATGCGTGGAATGATGTGGTGGTGGTGGTGTGTGTGTGCGTGTGTTGGTATCTGCACATGCATGTGGATGCCAGAAGGTTAGGTGTCCTCCTTTATCAATCATCTGCATGTATTCTTGAGACAGAGTCTCTCACTAAACTATGGGTTCTGGGGAACTGAGCTCAGGGTGGCCAGGCCCTCATGCTTGTACAGCAAGTGGCCTCACCTACTGACCTATCTCCCTAGCCTGGAGGAAGCAATTTTTAAGAACTTAAAAAAAAAATTATTCCTTTGAGAGCGACAGATAGAGAAAGAAGGAGGGAGGGAGGGAGGGAGGGAGAGAGGGAGGGAGAGAGAGAGAGAGAGAGAGAGAGAGAGAGAGAGAGAGAGAGAGAGAGAGAATGGGCACACCAGGGCCTTCAGCCACTGCAAGTGAACTCGAGATGCGTGCGCCCCCTTGTGCATCTGGCTAACGTGGGTCCTGGGGAACCGAGCCTCAAACCGGGGTCCTTAGGCTTCACAGGCAAGCTCTTAACCACTAAGCCATCTCTCCAGCCCAGGAGGAAGCAATTTTTAACAACAACAACAACATCAGGAAGTGAGCCTTATGCTTCACATCCTCAGATGCTTCCATAAACTCAGTGAAATATCTACTTTTTTTCTCTATGAGTGTGTAGCCTGAGTTTCCCCAATACTTGTGCAATTCCCTTTTCTTCAACCTCTTTTCTTTCCAATTAAAACTTTTTTATTTATAATTTATTCAGTCTGAGTTTTAAAAAGGTTTATTTATTTATTTATTTTTAATCAATTATTTATTTATTTATGAGCGACAGACACAGAGAGAAAGACAGATAGAGGGAGAGAGAGAGAATGGGCGCGCCAGGGCTTCCAGCCTCTGCAAACGAACTCCAGACGTGTGCGCCCCCTTGTGCATCTGGCTAACGTGGGACCTGGGGAACCGAGCCTCGAACTGGGGTCCTTAGGCTTCACAGGCAAGCGCTTAACCACTAAGCCATCTCTCCAGCCCTAAAAAAGGTTTATTTTATTCATATTATTTTATTTTATTTGAGAGAGAGAGACGAAATAGGCACCCCAGGGCATTCAGCCACTGTAAACAAACTCCATGCACCACCTTGTGCATCTGGCTTACGGGGTCCTGGAGAATAGAACCTGGGTCCTTTGGCTTTGCAGGCAAACTCCTTAACTGCTAAGCCATGTCTCCAGCCCCAGACTGAGTTTTTATTTCTATAATTACTGGAACAAGTTCCCTTTCATCCGGTGTCAGTGAGAGAGGAAACCAGAGGAGATGGAACTTAGAACAGGGGATCCAGGAAGGTCTGCTGGGCTGGAATGTAGCTCACTGGTTGTATTCGTTAACTTTTCTTCTTGAAGTGACAAAATACCAGACAAAAGCGATTGAAGGAAGGAAGGAAGGGAGGGAGGAAGGAAGGTTTCTTTTGACTCAAGTTTAGGGTACAGTCCATCATGGAGGGAAAGATGTGGCAGGAGGTGGCTCCATGGTGGTGGGAATACATAGCTGGGAGTCATTACCGCTTCAGTGTGGGCCTGGAGTAAGGCCAGGTTATAAATCCTCAAGTCCCATCCTCAGTGACCCACTTCCTTCAGCAAGGCTCCATCACTTAAAGGCTCTACAACCTTCCCAAATAGACTATCAGCTGGGGACCAAGTGTTCAAACACTCAGTGAGCCTATGGGGAAAATTTTACATTCCAATGGCGACAGTGGTAGGACATGTGGCTGGTCTCTCCAGCCCTTTAAAAGAAATAAAAATGTGAAGGCAGTGATATAGGGGTTGAGGATTAAAGGGCACATTTCAAGTTAATTTAACCAAATATATGCTAGGCACAGGAAAGAGCTGATGTCAAGATCTAGAGCATATTCAAGATATTGATAACAATGGGCTAGAGAGATGGCTCAGCAGTTAAGGTACTTGCTTGCACAGCCTGTCAGTCTGGGTTTGATTCCTTAGTACCTACATAAAGCCAGATGCACGAGGTGGTATATACACTTGAAGTTTGTTTCCAGTAGGAAGAGGCCATGGGGAGCTCTCCTCCTTACAAATAAATAAATAAATAATAAACAATAAAAGATTAACAATAATAATGATGGTACTAGGAGCTGTTATAGATAATTATCCTGGTTGATGGTCAGCTCTTTCCTATACATTTTGTATTTAATACTCATAGCAGTCTAAGAGACAGACAATAGAATCCTGACAAAGATGAGAAAGGTGGCAAAGATGAAGCATAGATATTTAAAGAAGTAAATAATTTAACATTTTATAGCTAGTAAGGGCAACCTGGAGTTGATACCCAACACTGTGGCTCAAGGCTGAGTTTTCCTCTTGCTTTCCAAGCATAACCAGTAGGTAGCTGTGAGGGAGAGCGTTGTGGGAGGTCAGGCAGGGTCAGCGCTGCTTTGATAGGCAGCTTCCTTGAGCCTTGGTTCTCTTTGACCTCCGTAGCAATTTCTCTACATCCGTTACAACCTTTCCTGCCACCTTCTCCTTCCTGGCACTGCAAATGCTTCTTCAGCTGATATCTACCTTTCCCCCCCTGCCTCTAACTCCCCAAATCCTTTAACTACATCTCCCAGCATCCCCCCAGTTAAATCTTGCTGTTTGGCTCACAAGGTTGAACAATTGGCGTTAGCTTTATTGTTTTTTTTTTTTTTAAAAAAATATATGTATATATATATATATATAATTATTATTATTATTATTTTTCTATTCAGCAAATACAGGCAGTTTGGTACCATCATTAGGCTCATCCATGGCCTACCACCTTCCCATTGGCTCCTCCTTGTTGATGTATATGGGTCGTGCATTGTTAGCCCACAGTTATTGGTACGATAAATGTCTCTGCATATCAAGACCCAACATGTGGCTCTGACATTCTTTCCGCCCCCTCTTCTGCAAAATTTCCCTGAGCCATGTTGGTTTCATTTTTGGTTTGCTTCAGTGATGAGGTATTGGGGGCCTCTGAAGCTCTGGCTCTCTGATTTGGTAGGAGTTGATTTTTCTCTGTGTTGGTCTCCTTCCCCCTTGTGTTGGTATCTGGTTCATCAGGAAAACAGCACCCTTGCTTGTTTCACCAATTTTCCTTAGTTCCAGTCAGGGCCCTTTTGAGGTATGATGGGGTGGCTCTCTCTTTAGGATCTGCATCTATCTGAAAAAGAGAAGCAGATTCTCCAATGGAGAGTAAGTTAGCACCAGGACAATGAGATAACACTTTTTTTTTTTTTTTTAATAGAGAGTTTAATAGGTGTAGGCCCTCTTGTAGCCCATGATTGATGGTAGCTTGATATTGGAGAGTGGGCTTATGTTTGGATATGGTTCTGACTTGTTTCCCAGCTCCAGCTATGGATCCCATACCACTGAGGGGATCAGTTAGCCAAATCAAGAGCAGTTGGTTCCCCACCATGGCTGTGTGCCACTATTGCACTTGTGTGGGTATCACACCAGGTTATTTGTTGCTAAGTAGGTTAGACCATGAGTTGCTTGGACAGATATTGGTCATTTCCCCCAGTCGCCCATGTAGCACCTTCTGGCACTAGACACGCTGACTGTCTGGGGACTGACTCTCTCCTGTCCTCCAGCCATGCCATTCCATTTTACATGTCAGCTGCATATGGTGTCTTCAGCAATAGGGTCCTACCACTGACCTTTGTTGGGTCATCAAGTACTCTGACAGAAATCTGTCATTCTTTTAGGAAACCTTCAAGGTTTCTCTGATCAAAAGCTCATTGTGGGGCTGGAGAGATGGCTTAGCGGTTAAGCACTTGCCTGTGAAGCCTAAGGATCCTGGTTTGAGGCTCAATTCCCCAGGACCCACATTAGCCAGATGCACAAGGGGGCTCACACATCTGGAGTTCGTTTGCAGTGGCTGGAGGCCCTGGCGCACCCATTTTCTCTCTTCTCTCCCTATCTGCCTCTTTCTCTCTCTGTCACTATCAAATAATTAAATAAAAATAAACAAACAAACCAAGGCTCATTGTGGATGATAGCCCCATGCTGGTACTGGGAATTACAGGTCAGTGCCCACTAAGAAAATGAGGAGAAAGATAACTAATATGCAAGAGTTACAGAGGGGAGAGAGAGAAAGAGAGAGGGAGGGGGAGAGGGAGGGAGGGAAGATGTAGAAGATTTAGGTTAGACTTGATCCTACCCTCTCCAGTGTCTTGTGGTTCAGGTGTTTCCTGTAAGGGCCTGGTGAAGGTTCAGCCATTTGGTCTGTCTTTTAGGAAGTAGAATTTTATGGTACCATTGCTGTTTGGGTCTAGATTACTGTTTCCCACCCTTTCTATGCCCTCCCCTCCCTCCCATCCATCCTAGTGTCTAGTCCATGAGGTGCTTTCTGGGTATGTAAGGTATCTTGGGTAGATTCAGGTTAGATGCTGTAGATGAGTGAGACTATGTGGCGATTTTTTTTCTGTGATTGGGTAAGTTCACTGAGAATGATATGTTACAGTTTCACCCATTTTTCCTCAAATTTCTTTGTGTCAGTTTTTCTTACTGCTGTGTAGAATTCCATTGTGTAGATATACCACATCCTAGTTATCCATTCTTCTAGTGATGGACATCTGGATTGATTCCAGGTCTTAGCTATTATGAAAGCTTTATTGTTTTAAAAAAAATTATTCATTTTTGGTTTTTCAAGGTAGGGTCTCACTCTAGCCCAGGCTGACCTGGAATTCACTATGTAGTCTCAGGGTGGCCTCAAACTCAAAGTGATCCTCCTATCTCTGCCTCCTGAGTGCTGGGATTAAAGGCATGCGCCAGGTGTTAGCTTTATTGTCACTTTGACCAAAATACCCTACCTGAACAACTTAATGGGAAGACTTGGTTATTTTGGCTCATGGTTTCAGACCCTAATCCCTGGCTCTGTTGATTTGGGATTCATGGTGAGGCAGAACATCATGGCAATGTGAGCATGTAGCAGAGGCTACTTATCTCATGTCAGAACAAAGACCAGAGGTGTGTCCCAAGGATGCCCTTTCCCCATGCTCCCCAATAACAATCTTCCCCCCACTAGGCCCCATTTCCTAATTCCCACCAATGCCCAGCAATGATATCCTTTTATAAATCCATCAATTTGGCTATAGCCCTCATAATGAAGTTGTCTCTGGAAATGCTCTCACAGACACACCCAATTATATGAATTGGCTAGATATCTCTCCATTCAATTAAATTGACAATCAGACATGCCACCATGTCATCTACTCCCCAAAGTCTGCCTTTCCAATCCTATCATCTACTTCTCTTGTGACCTTTCACTTGGTTCTAGCTATACAAGCTTCCTTTTCTTCCTCTAGTATCTTTAGTGATTTCTTATTTCAGAACTTTTCAATCATTCTTTCCTGACCTTGGAATGTTCCTCCCCCACTCCACAGATATTTTCATAATGTCTTATCATTTTTGAACCTGGGACCTTTGGCTTTGCAGGCAAACGCCTTAACCTCTAAGCCATCCCTCCAGCCCTACACTAGATTTTACGTTCAAATGCCTCTTCTTCAAAGAGTCCATCCATGACCAGTGTTATAAGACCCTACTTGAGAGGCTTTTGTCAGAGAAGCTGATTCTGTGTCGTGCAGGAGGGGTGTGATGTTTGAGGACTCAGGCGTCTGCTCTGGCTTGGGTTTGGATGCTCAGAAATTGCTCCTCACCAAATCTGTGACCCAGGTGACATCTTCCCATTCATAACACCACTCCAAAGATGACTAAGTTATAAACCAATCAGACATCATTGTTTCAGGTTTTTTTTTTTATTATTGGTATCTTGTTCATTATGAATTGTTAATGATATACAAATGTTGCTTAGATACTGACCTTGAAGTCTTTTCGGTACTGTCACCTTGGGATTTTCTGCATAATTGCTATGAAGTTTTTCACTGTGTTTGTAATGCTGTGACGGGTTTAGTTGGTCTCAGATTTCAACCACCACATATGTCCTACTGCAAAAAGAAAGGCGAGCTTTGTCTCATACTCGAACTGTTTCATGAGCTTGTGTTTCTTCTGCCAGCCCTGCCTCCTTCTCTCTTCTGATAACTGGTTTCACCATTCAGTGATTTCCTTAGTTGGATTTTATAAAAATTCCTGGGGGATTTCCACACTGTTCAAGGTAGTGTACATTTCTTCTATGGAATGATAAACTAGTGGCCATTACTTTATGCTGATTTTCCTAAGACATTTTAAAATCACATATTTTATTCTCCTTGGTTCTTTTTTTTAAGTTTTATTTATTTATTTGAGAGAGCCAGAGAGAGAGATAGAAAGAGAGAAAGAGAGAGAGACAGATAGACAGACAGAGAGAATGGGCGCGCCAGGGCCTCCAGCCACTGCAAACTAACTCCAGAAGCATGTGCCACCTTGGGCATCTGGCTTACGTAGGTCCTGGTGAATTGAACCTAGGTCATTTGGCTATGTAGGCAAATGCATTAACAGCTCAAGTGTGGCAGGAACTCATTATTGAAAGTTGCACACTTCTGAGACATCTGCAATGGACACGGTGCTGTCGTGGCCAATTAAGGCCACGTGGCTCTCACTGGGAGAGCAGCTGAGCCACTCATCCCAGGGCCACCAAACTCTGCATCGGCTGATGGAAAGGCATCTTGTTGCCATAGGACATGCTGGCTGGCTTCCCACCTCTCACTTCACATTTGAAGTCACATGAGCCCACAGCCAGCAAACGTTTTTGGGATGTCTCCTCAAGCTGAGGACTATGGGCACAGTGGACTTCTTAGTGTGCTTGATCACCCACCAGCCACTTTCAGGCTCCAACAACCAGAAAGAAGCCATGCTACAGTTCCCACAGCACATCTGTTCTCTGGGAAAGACCACTTCCCAAAGAAGTTGCCAGGGTTGGCCTCCAGATGCCATCGTTCTGACTCCAGACACCTGCATTGTGGTCTGCCTTGGAACTAAATATTAGTGACCATGGCCTGAGAACACAGAATGAGGTTGCCATAAATTCCATGTTCCAATGTGTGATCAATTTCATGAAGTTCTTTAGTTACAGAACAAAAGAAGGTCATAAACCCAAGCACTTTTCAAGTGCACTGGTGGGAGCACCTGGCAGGCAGGCCATATCAAAGCTGAGACCTCTGCCAGAGGCTCCTGATGTCCTCTGATGATATTCTTAGGCTTTGGGTTAGTGGAAGGTGATGGTCAGTACATTCCAGAAAGGTTTCACCTAATAGTCACAGGGATGTTAGGCCAGACCCAGAGACGGCCAATAAATAGCTATTAACAAGAGAGCTAAAGATAACACAAGATAATCTGGCTGTGAACCTGACCCAGCTCCCCACAATCAGTGCTGCCAATCAACCAGCCTTGTAGGATGCTTGAAGCAGGTGCAGCTGCTTCTCAGGACCTATTTTCAAAAAAATATTTCTTCAAAACTTTTATTTATTTGTGTGTGTGTGTGTGTGTGTGTGTGTGTGTGAGAGAGAGAGAGAGAGAGAGAGAGAGAGAGATAGGGGAGTGGGGAGAATGGGCACACCAGGCAGGCTCTTCAGCCACTGTAAATGAACTGCAGATACATGTGCCACCTTGTGCATCTGGCTTACGTAGGTCCTAGGGAATCAAACCTGAGCCCCTTGGCTTTGCAGGTAAACACCTTAACTGCTAAGCCATCGCTCCAGCCCTTCTCAGGGTTTTTAGTTCACAAGGAACATGATTCTTGGGGTTTTCAAAGCACAGAAATCTGGGTTTTGGGTAGCCAGGAGGGCTTGGAGCAGAAGATTCCAGGATTCTGGTCAGTGTACTTTAATGGCTCAAGTGCTTGGTGCTGGTGGAGGACGGAGGTCCCCAGGGAGTAGCTGACAGCTCCTGGAAATAGTCATTCACTTGAGAAACTATTTTATCAAAACAAACAAGCAAATAATAATAATAAACATAAAAGAACCCAGAGCCAGGAGTGGTGGTGCACGCCTTTAATCCCAGCACTCAAGGAACTGTAGTAGGAGGATCGCTATGAGTTTGAGGTCAGCCGGGGCTAGAGAGAGACCGTACCTTGAAAAACCAAAAAAATAATAAAAAATAGGCAAAAGTCTCGAATAAACATTTCTCCAAAGATGACATACACATGGCCAGAGGCAAATGAAAAGGCGCTGAACACATTGGTAACCAAGTGCAAATCAAAGCCACAAGGAGAAGCGGAAGTGGCTGCCTGTGCCTCGGGTTTCAGCTGGGATTACAGGCTTGCCCATCCGTGTCCCCATTCTTTTCTCCTGAAAAAAATTCAAAGATGATGAGTATCTTTCCTCTGAGCCAATTACTCACTTAAACATTTATGAATTAACCACATTAACTTACTTTCAATGCAAAGAGAAATGGCTTCTGTCTGATGTCTCAGCTGTCCTGTCAGCGGCCTGTCACGTTGAAGGATTCCCTTTCACATTCCTACCGGTCCCCTATTCTCCCTGAAACAAAACTTCCTCCAGAGTGGGAAGTGAGGGATCAGGTTCATTCCTGGTTTTTGACTCATATTATACAACTCTCTGATGTTAGGCTGTAAGAACATCTCACTTTCCTGTCGGGCTGAGTGTTGAAGGAGGAACCACTCCTTGACCAAACGAACTCCATTTTGTCTCCCTATGACCTGTTCTTTAAAGACTTATTCTTTCCTTCAATTTATCTTAAACTCCCAGATCTGAGAGAAAAACATCCCATGATGGTAATTGAAACTGCCCTTCCTATCAAACGGTAGAGACTTCCTTGGCACCAACAAGACTCTGAGACCAGTCCCAGGATGGTGATCAACCAAACCATGGCTTGACCAACATGGCAGCCTCACTTGATTCTTGCCTTTTCTTCTTTCCCTACATAAATCTAAATTTATTGTTGAGAGCCCAAGGTTGGCACTGAGATCTGTTTCCCCAAAGCAGCCACACTATGAAGAAAAGTCTTTCCTGCTTTATCACCAGTTGTCTCCTGTTTGATCAGTGGGGACAAGTGATTGGTTCATTGGATCCCCAGAATCAAACCTCTGGCCTAGTGAAGCAGGATTTTTGGATTCAGGAGGGGGTCCCCAGAATTTATGAACCCCAAGTTTTGGGTTCTGTTTTACCTTTAATAAATAATAGACAGACTCAAGAAGGATAAATTATGCCTTAAGTATTTTTAGGGGGAAATCACAAATTATGGGGTTTATTTAAGGGAGAAATCACAAAGTGTGGGGTTTATTTGAGGTAGAAATCACAAATGATGGGATTTAGGAAACACACTCTCATGTGGGAACTGCAGAGTTTATAAGGTTCATTTAAGATAAATTGAGGTTCTTTGGGAAAAACTGGAGTACAGCCTTAAGCACGTGGAGAGGAGTTAAATTAAAGCTTTTGAGTCAAGACTGAGGTAGAGCTGCAAGCAAGCACGTGGAAGGGCCAAGGAAAGGAAAGCTGTAAGCATGTAGAGGAGAGTTAGGGCAAATGGTGAGGCTCAGGGTACTTAATTTCCCTTAACAGCTGGCTGTTGGCAAACAGAGGCCCTCTTACTCCAATGTTAATTATGCGTATTGGCCCTCAGATCACACATTACACATTATATAGTAATTATTATACATATACATATACATACACACACACACACACACACACACACACACACACACATCCACATAGACAATATGGTGCTGTCACTGCTGAGCCATCTCTCCAGGCCCACACACACTTCTTTTTTTTTTAATTTTGAGGTAGGGTCTCACTTTAGCCCAGACTGATCTGGAATTCACTCTATTCTCAGGGTGGTCTCAAACTCACAGCAATCCTCCTACCTCTGTCTCCTGAGTGCTGGGATTAAAGGTGTGTGCCCCCACGCTGGGCTCCCACACCTGCTTCTTATAGGAGTGTTACTTTGGCCTACACTGAACACTTTTGCCCAATTCTTAGTGATCAGAACTTGATTTCATGGCCACTGTTCTGTAAGGGAGGCTTACTTTGGCAGCCTTGGGCCCAGCTATAAACTGGGGTCTGTTATTATAGGAGGGAATGGATATGGGGACACCTAGTGGTTTCTGTGGTAGAACAGCTAACAAGGATTAATTCATGGGATTAATTAATATCTGTCTATCTCACTAGACTGTACTCTTCATAAGAGCAGGGCCTTAATCTGTTTTTAATCACCACTGTATTTTTTCCATATGTCACAGTGCCTGGTCAATAGTAGTATCTTAATAAATATTTGCTCAATACATAAATGTGGGGGTCAGGTTTCTGACTACTTGCATTTCCCCATTTTAGACTTGAAACTCTGGCCAGACCAACTGCCTGTGTTTACCTAGTAATGTAGTCATCATCAATTAAGAAAAACTTTTCTATCATGGTAAGCAAATACAGTTGTCTTGGGCTGGATGTGGACTCCAGTAATAGAGTGTATGCTTTGAATGATGTGAGGCCCTGGGTTCAATTTCCAGCAAACACACAAACACACACCATTTTACTTTTGTTTAAATTTTTTTTTAAATTTTTTATTTATTTATTTGAGAGCAACAGACACAGAGAGAAAGACAGATAGAGGGAGAGAGAGAGAATGGGTGTGCCAGGGCTTCCAGCCTCTGCAAACCAACTCCAGACACGTGCGCCCCCTTGTGCATCTGGCTAACGTGGGACCTGGGGAACCGAGCCTCGAACCGGGGTCCTTAGGCTTCACAGGCAAGCGCTTAACCGCTAAGCCATCTCTCCAGCCCACTTTTGTTTAAATTTTTAAGTGATTTTTCAAGTGGTATTTGCTTTGGTTTTTTTTTTGGAGACAGGGTATCATGTAGCCCAGGCTGGCTTTGAACTTCCTATGTGATAGGTAGCTGAGAATGATCTTGAACTTATGATCCTCCTGCTTCTACTAAGTGCTGGGAATACAGGCTTGTGTTACCAGGTACATTTTTTTCTTTCACGGTAGGGTTTCACTGTAGCCCAGGCTGATCTGGAATTCACTCTACAGTCTTAGGGTGGCCTTGGATGCACAGTAAATCTCCTACTTCTGCCTCTCAAGTGCTGGAATTAAAGGCATGTGCCACCGTGCCTAGCAACCATGTACAGTTTTATGCAATGCTAGGGATTGAACCCAGGGCTCTGTGTATGTTAGGCAAGCACTCTACCATCTGAGCTACATTCCTAGCCCAAGATATATTCAACTTTATATATATGTCTGTTTATACTTCTTGTTTTGACATGAGCTATGCCACTTCTAACAGGATCCTTTGAAGTACACAACAACTTTAACCCAGCCAGATGTGGTGGTAAGTGTCTTTAATCCTAGCACTTGGGAGACAGGAGTAGGAGGATTGCCATGAATTCAAGGTCAGCTTGGGACTACAGAGTGAGTTCCAGGTCAGCCCAGCCTAGAGTGAGACCCTACTTCAAAAAACAAGCTGGACATCGTGACTGTACACCTTTAATCCCAGCACTCAGGAGGCAGAGGTAGGAGGATCGCTGTGAGTTCAAGGCCAGCCTGAGACTACACAGTGAATTCTATCCAGGTCAGCCTGGGCTATAGTGAGACTCTACCTCAATCCTCCCCCCCAACCAAGAAATCACAAGCCCCCCCCCAAACAAAAAGTTTAACTCATATATTTCAGTCCAAAATTAAGGACCATATTAAGAAGCATACTTAGACACTTACTTGGCAATGAGTAAAAATATAAAGTAATCATGCAATTTTTCACGAATGCTATCTCTCAAACCTGGGCTGTTGGGACTGGGGAGATAGTTCATTAGGTAAAATGCTTGTCTTGCAAGCACAAAGTCTTGAGTTCAATCCCTAGAACACACATAAAAATGCTGGGTGTAACATGGCTCAGGGAAATTTTGTGGAAGAGGGAGCGGAAAGAATGTCAGAGCCACATGTTGGGTCATGATATGCAGAAACATTTATCTTACCTATAACTGTGGGCTAACTCCAGAATCCATGACCCATATACCTCAACAAGGAGGGGCCAGTGGGGAGGGGGTAGGTCATGGATGAGCCTAATAATGGTACCAAACTGACTGTATTTGCTGAATACAAAACTAATTAATAAAAATATTTAAAAAAAAATGCTGGGTGTGGTGACATACACTTGTAATCTGGAGTGCTGGAGAGGTGAAAGAATGTACTCTCTGGGGCTTACTGATCAGTCCGTGTAGCCTACTTGGCAGATTCCAGACCAATGAGAGGCTCTGTCTCAAAAAAGGTGTATGGCAGCCTGGGCTAGAGTGAAACCCTGCCTTGAAAAAAAACAAAAACAAAACAAATAAACAAAAAAGGTGTATGGTAGCTGAGAGGAATGATACCAGAAGTTGTCCTCTGGCTTTCATAGGTAAGTATATGCACATGAAAACATACACACACACACACACAACCTTGTTAAAATATCATATTCAAGCCAGGTGTGGTGGTGCACACCTTTAATCCCAGCACTTGGCAGGTAGAGGTAGGAGAATCGCTGTAAGTTCAAGGTCACCCTGAGACTACATAGTGAATTCCAGGTCAGCCTGAGCTAGAGTGAGACTCTACCTCAAAAAACAAAAACAAAAACAAAAACAAACAAACAAAAAGATCATGTTCTGTGTTTAACATCAGGAAGGATGGTAGTTAAGGAAATACCCACAAGTTTTAGCAGTCAATAGAGATTAACATTGTATTGATAGATCAGTACATCTAATCAGGACTTGATATGAATGGTGGCAATCTTACTCATATTACCACTCACCCACACACTCCATGCAACTAGATACAGGTGCTTTTGAATCACATGTTAAAGGTGCTTGTTTGCAAAGCTTCTTGGTCCTAGTTAGCTCCCTAGCACACACAAAGCCAAAATTCCAAGTGGTGCCTGCATCTGTGATCCTGCACCTATGACAATGTGAGGCAGAGCAGGAGAATGCAAAGTTCATGGGCCAGCCAGCCTGATGTTTGTTTGCAGTCTGGCAGCTTATTTGCAGTGGCAAGAGACCCTGTCTCAAAGAAGGTGGAGCACAGACACCTCAAAATTGTCCCTTGACTTCCACACACATGTTGTGATATGAGCTTCCCCACAGAAGAATATAAAGTCAATCTAACAACATATCTAATGGGCTGGAGAGATGACTCAGTGGTTAAGGCACTTGCTTGCAAAGCCTAATGACACAGGTTTGATTCCCCAGTGCCAATGTAAAGCCAGATGCACAAAGTGGTGCATGCATCTGGAGTTCATTTGCAGTGGCTAGAGGCCCTGGCATGCCTAGTCTCTCTTTCTGTCTCCCTCTCTCTGCCTGCAGATAAATAAGTAAACCAATAAATAAAACCCCAGACAAATAAATAAAATAGATCTAATAATGGACAGTCAATGAGCTAAATGAAAAACTGGAAATAATAGGATGGAAGAGTTTTAGATCTTATTATTATTCACAATTTTTAAAATGAAGGATTTATTTATTTTTATGTGTATGTGTGTGCAGAGGCACATACCCTATGAGCATACTTGTGGAGGCCAGAAGAGACTGTGGAGTCCTCCTCTATTGCTCGTCTGCTTTGTTTCCTTGAGGTGGAGTCTCTCACTGAACCTGGGCCTCACTGTAGATGGCTGGCCAGGAAGCCCTAGCTATTCTTTTGTCTGTGTCCCTCAGGTCTGGGGTTACAGGCACCTTGCCAGGGGTCCAAGTCAGGTGCTCATGCTTCCATAGCAAGTGCTCTTGCCTGCTGAGCCATCTGCCCAGCCTCAGCATTTTTCTTCAACATTGTTAATTGTTGCTAATTTAGCTAAATTATAACACCATGACAATCACCAAATCATAACTCATAGTCACTATTTCTAATCCTGGAATCAATGCTTTTTTGTTTTTCTTTCTTCCTTGCTTCCTTTCTTTCTTCCTTTCTCTCTTATTTATTTATTTATTTAACAGAGAAAAAGAGAGAGAGAGGGAGAGAATGGATGCCAGGGCCTCCAGCCACTGCAAATGAACTCCAGATGTGTGTAACCCCTTGTGCTAACATGGGTCCTGGGGAATCGAACCTAGGTCCTTTGGCTTTGCAGGCAAATGCCTTAACTTCTAAGCCATCCCTCCAGTCCTCTTTCTTTCTTTTTTGGGGTAGGGTCTCATTCTAGCTTAGGCTGACATGGAATTTGCTATGTAGTTTCAGGCTGGCTTCAGACTCACAGCGTTTCTCCTACCTCTGCCTCCAGAGTGCTGGGATTAACGGCGTGCGCCAGCACACCAGGCATGTAGCTCGGGCTGATCTTCAGCTCCTGATTCTCCTGTCATCCTCTTGAGAGCTGGGAGTCCTGACATGCACTACCACACCCAGCTTACCAGAACTCTTTTAAAAATACCTAGTACCCATAGATGAAGAGAAAAGAGAGAGGCTGTTCTAAATATAGGAGCAAATGTGGTTAATGTGCGGAAACACATTTTCCTGTATAAGATTCAATTATAATTCTGAAAGCCAAGAGAGGAAGCAATAATTTCAGTCAAAGGAAGTGAAGAGCTTCTGTTTCCTTAGTGTTCAGGAGTGAGGCTGAATTGAGCACACTTGCTAAGGAGAGCAGTGTGCTTTCAGACAAGAAGAGCACCCCAGGCTTTGGTGTGCAGATACACAAAGATCACACATCAGGAACTCCGTGATTTTACATATACAAACTGGACATGAGAGGAAAGACAGAGACTAGCCTCTTAATGAATTGCTCAGTGGCTGCTCAGAAATGCATTTGACTGCAGTCTCCACAGTGCAGTTCCTAGTCATCATCTTGGATAGCAAGCGTCTCTCTCATAAAGCTAAAATCCTTGGCAAGTACAATCTACTGAATGTTTGTGTTCCATCGTAAACATCATGTGTTGAACTCCTAATCCATAGTTGAGAGGTTTTCTTCCCACCCCTGCTCTTCTCCTCTTCTGTCTCCTCCTCTTATTCCTCCTCCTCCTTCTCCTTTTTCTTCTTCTGCCATGCAAGTGTTATGATGTATAGGCTGGCCTCAAACTCTTGGACTCCAGTGATCCTCCTGCCTCAACTTTCCAAGTTGCTGGAAGCATAGGCATGCTACTGTGCCCAGTGCTTGGCACGATGACTGTCTGACAGTAACGCAATTGGCTAGGGTTGCAAGGTTTGATTTTATTCACTTCAGGTTCTCAATTCAAGCTATTGTTTTTATTTATTTTTATTTATTTATTTGAGAGCAACAGACAGAGAAAGAGGCAGATAGAGAGAGAGAGAGAGAGAGAGAGAGAGAATGGGCACGCCAGGGCTTCCAGCCACTGCAAACGAACTCCAGACGCGTGCGCCCCCTTGTGCATCTGGCTAACGTGGGACCTGGGGAACCGAGCCTCAAACCGAGGTCCTTAGGCTTCACAGGCAAGCGCTTAACTTCTAAGCCATCTCTCCAGCCCTGTTATTTTTTTTTAAAACTGGACTACTATACCAGTACAGTTCATTCCTGTAAATTTTTGGTGTAGTGGAATATGCAAAAAATTAAAAAAAGGAAAATTATAAAAAAGAAATAAATATGAGCAGGGAGGGAAGGAGTTGCGTTGGAAAAGGGGCACGAGGTTTGTTGGATGGGAAAGCAAGAGGGTGTTTCTTGGAGAGCATGTGCTGTGTGCATGAGGGCGCAGGAGGCTGGTGGGGGTTGCTGGAGGTGGTAGATGACAGAACAGCTTCCATTTCAATGTGAGATGGGGTGGGAGCTCCGTGTGAACTCCTGTGACTATCTGGAAGGCTAGAAACCTCAGTTTTCCCCAGTTTAGTTTAGTTGGCCCTGTTTAGACTAACATTTCTTTTTCCGGCCTGAATAGACTTAACATTCCTGAATTATAAGGAGGAAGAGAAAAAAAAAAAAAAAAAAAAGGCAAAGGAGGAGAAAAATGCTTGGTGGGAGGTCAGAGATTTAAGGCAGAGAGTGCTGCGAACCTGGTACTCCCCTTGGAGCAGCTTGTAGACCAACTACAAACAAAAGTGAACTGTGACCAGGGGATAGACTATGGTGACTAGAGAATTTGGTATTGGCAGGCTGGTGACAGGGGTTCCAGATGCCACTAGACACGTACCTAGAAGGTATAATAAATATATGGCAGCAACAGAAACTTGATTCAGGGTGTAATCATGTCAGGTCACCAAGAACATAAATATGGATGGCATGTTCAAATTCAAATGTAAGGGTGGGGGAAAATAGGGAGTGGTATGATTATGATGAATAGAATGACATGGGAAAATTTAAAATTAAAAATGTTTAAATTTAAATTTCCTCTGTGGGAATACTGGCCTGGTGTGGCCGGATATCCTGATTTTCTAAGAAAAGGGGTAAATTGAATTTATTTTGTAAAAAAAATTAATCTTAAGCTTTGGTAAATTGACTTGAAAAGCTTGAAAGCATTCCTTGCACCAGGTCTCCTTAATGACCACCCCAAAGTCCACAGGTGGTACGAACTTCAGAGTCAATGGGTAAAGTTCAGAAGGCTAGTAGGAACTCTCCATTGTCAGGTGGGGTCAAGATAGATGCCATTTCTTTCTAAGCTCAAGGGTGTAGAGTACCAGAGCTCACATGTCTGACAACAGTGTCCAACTCAGCTCCCCAAATCTGCAAATGGCAGTAGAAATTCCATTAACTAGCCCTCGCTTAAATTTTTCACCAGATTAAAACCGGGCATGGTGGCGCACACCTTTAATCCCAGTACTCGGGAGGCAGAGGTAGGAGGATCGCCATGAGTTCAAGGCCACCCTGAGATGACAGAGTTAATTCCAGGTCAGCCTGGACCAGAGTGAGACCCTACCTCGAAAAACCAAAAAACAAACAAACAAACAAACAAACAAATATTTCACCAGATTAACTCCCTGTCAATTCACTTTATAAAAGGAACTGACAGATGTGCTCTGTGTTCTGGGCAGGCACAGTACACCAGCTATTCCCTAGAATAGAACTCAGACCCTTTTGCCTCTCCCAGTCAATTAGTTGAATGTTTATCCCAAATCACTTGTTCCCAGACCTGTTCATGTCTTGTGATTTGAATAGGGATGGTGGTAGGCAGAAGCATGCACTCAAAGATGCTCATGTCCGAATCTCCAAAATGTATAGATACGTTGCCTTGCATGGCAACAAGGATTTAGATAGTGAGATCCAGGTTAAGGACCTTGAGATGCGGAGACTAGCCTGTATTTTCTGGGCAGCACAATCTAACACTATGAAGTCTGCCATGGATGAAGCCCTGTGACAGGAGGAGTCAGAAGGTTTCTGGCTTTGAAGATGGAGGACTGGAGCTGTGCATCAAGGAATACAGATGGTCTTTAGAAGCTGGAATAGAGAAGGAACCAGACTCCTCCCTAGTTTCCAGAAAGCAGTCCAGTTCTGCAGGCATCTTCGTTAGCCCAGTGAGGCTCCTGTCAGACTTTTGTCCTACAAAATCTATAATCAATTTGTGTTATTTTAAGCTACTAAACAAAGTTTTAAAAGTACCATTTGGACATTATTGTACCTGCCAAACAACCCTTGCACATCCCACAGCCTGTGAAGCTCAATATGTCAAAAATGAAACTCAGTCTGTATCCTCATGTGAACAAATGGTGCCACTGACTGCGGGGAGCCCAGGCTAGAGAGGTGGGAAGAGCTCAGACTCCTCCGTCACCTCCCTGTGTCCAGCAGGTAGCCCATCCATGCGGATTCTGCCACTGGAAACCTGTTTCCTGGATTCGTCCTCTTCTCTACATCCCTACTCTCAGATTTCACAATCTTTCTTGGCCTGAGCCATTTCCCAGGATCACCCCATTCAAATTCTCTAGTGACCTGTCTAAAATGAAAATTGAAGCAAGGTATTGCCCAGTCCCCAAATTCCATCTCACTCCAGTAAGTAAAGGATATAGACAGCATGTCTTCTGATTCCCATCCAGACCCTCAGCTTTATTCCCTGAGCGCCCTCCTCCTTCCTGAGCTCCAGGTGCTGATCGGGGGTTTGGCTGCCTCATTCCTCTTCACCTCTGTTCTCCGGCTTCTCTTGCTTTGACAAATGCTTTTCCTTTCTGTGTCAGTATGTTCTAGACAAACCCCAATTCACAGTGGCTTAACTGGTAAAGGAGATGACAGACTTACATAAAAGGTAGGGCAGGCTTCACCACTGGTCTGATTCAGCGAGTCCTTGTTACCACGGACCCGAGTTCTCCTCTTCTGTCTTCATCCTGAGACGGGCTCCTTGCAATACTAGGTGAATGCTGATATCCCCTGGACTACAGTTCAAGACCAGCTTTTTCTACACAGTGAGTCCAAGCCAGCCAGGGCTACATAGTGAGACCTTGTCTCAGAAAAATGCAAATAAGGAAGAAAGAAATAAAAAAGGAAAGAAGGAAGAAAAAAGAAAAGAAAGAAAAATGAAAGGTCACTATTCCTGCATAAGGTTCAGGCAGTGGGGACGTTATTATGCCAGTTGGCTGTTGTCACTATAGTCCTGATTTCTCAGGTTGGATCACCAACTTGGTTTCTGCTTGGTGATGGGGAACGTCAGAGTATGTGTATTGTTTACTTTTCCATTGCTGGGACAAACTACTTGATCAGAAGCAGTTTATGGAAGGAAAGAGTTCAATTCAGTTTAATTTTGAGGACATTTTCCTCTGACAGCAAGGAAGGCGTCGCAGGCTGGAGAGGGAAACTGGTGTCACGTTGCAGCACTGGAAGCAGAGTGAACTGGACTTGGGCAGGGTTGTAACACCGCGAGGCTCGCCTCCCCCCCCCATGACACAATTTATCCGGCAAGGCTCCACTTTCTGAAGATTCCATGACCTTCCTTAACAGCACTACCAGCTGGGATTCAATATTCAAGTACATGAGCCTATAAGGGCATTTTACATTTAAAACACCACCATGAGTGACTACTTTGGTTCAAATCTAGTGCAAGAGTTTAGTCCAAAAGAGTGGACTTACGTAATTTTCATATAACAATCCCTCTCCAAGGAAGTAGATGTGGTTTCTTGCACAAGATTGAGCTTGTCAGTATTTCATTATCAAAGGGGGAAGGATCAATGAGATCCCACACCTCCCAGAGTCGCTAATGACAGCTAATTGTTGCTGGGAGAGAGAAGTCAGGTTCATTAGTGGTATAGTCACTGGTAAGTTGCTCTTCCAGGATAAATAACCTTCCACCCATGATCATGAAAGCAGCCCTAATTTAACTCAATGGATATGCAAACACCAGGACATTTAGCCACTGCAAACAAACTCGATTCATGAACAACCTTGTATATCTTGCTTACATGGGTACTGGGGTCCTTAGAACTTGGGTCCTTAGACTTCACAGGCAAGTAAGTGCCTTAACTACTAAGCCATCTCTCCAGCCTTGGAAAATTTTTATATTTAGTCTTTTTGTTTGTTTGTTTGTTTTAAGGTAGGGTCTCACTCTAGCACAGGCTGACCTGGAGTTCACTCTGTATTCTCAGGATGGCTTTGAACTCATAGCAATCCTCCTACCTCTGCCTCCTGAGTGCTGGGATTAAAAGCGTGTGCCACCACACCCAGCTAGTCTTATTTGTGTGGGACTATAAGGAAGGGGGAAAAATGGAGTAACTCCTTGAGAAGAAAAAAAAAATAATATGATGGAGAATGGAATTTCAAATGGGAAAGTGGGGGGGGGGGGAGGGAGGGAATTACCATGGGATATATTTTATAATCATGGAAAATGTTAATAAAAATTAAAAAATATATATATATATATGAAAACACACACACACACATATATGTATAATATATAAATAAATAAAAATAGACAATATGTATATATTATCTATTTTTATTTATTTGACAGAGAAAGAGGGGAGAGAGAGAGAGAGAGAGAGAGAGAGAGAGAGAGAGAGAGAGAGAGAATGGACATGCCAGGGCTTCCAGCCACTGCAAATTAACTCCAGACATGTGTGCATCTGCCTAACATGGGTCCTGGGGAATTGATCCTGGGTCCTTTGGCTTTGCAGGCAAATGACTTAACTGATAAGCCATCTCCCCAGGCCAAGAATACTTATATTTAAAGATGGAACTCTTGTATATCTCTGTACTATATAATGTAGCCAACACCTGATTGCTCTTAGGAAACTGGGTAAAATTTACAGTCCACAAACAGACACTTCACAGAAGGTGGTACTTAAAAAAATATAAATATATATGTGCATATATATATATATATATATATATATATATACATATACATATATATGTAAAAATATTTATTGTAGACTTGTTTATCATAACTACTGTTGATAAAAAATAATTATACTGTGTTAAAGGAAAAGAATAGTTTATCCTGAACCAAATATAAGTGGCCTTAGGCTGGGAGCTCAGATTTAAATTACTTTGAGTGAGTGTTCCAAAGAAAGAAGTTTTGACAACTTTTATAGACAGTGTGAAATTCTGAAATTCTCAGAAGAATCCACATCTAGACTGAAGAGCTTAGGTGACAAGAGTGAGATTTTGAGGAAATGGAAAGTTGTAAAAAGAAAGCTGAGCTGGGCGTGGTGGCACACGCCTTTAATCCCAGCACTTGGGAGGCAGAGGAAGGACCACTCTAAGACTACATAGTTACTTCCAGGTCAGCCGGGGCCAGAGTGAGACTCTACCCAGTAGCCATTGGCCATTAGTCTCTGTATCTGACCTAACATCCTTGTGACTACTAGATACAACTTTTGACATGCATTGTTAACCCTGACAGACTTCTAGCTTCCCCTCAGGCCTATAAATGCAGGAACATCAGGATCCTAATGAAGAGATGATCTTGTTTTGCTGTATACCACCTACTGAAGTCTCTATCAGTTATCTCATAAATACATTGATTTGCAACTTTCTTTTGTTCTGCACATGGTGAAACATGTCCTCTTTCATGGTGGAACAAGTTTTATTTTTAAATTATTTTATTTTTATGTATTTATTTGCGACAGTCAGGGGGAGAGAGAGAAAGAGAGAGAGGGAGAGGGAGAGGGAGAGGATGTGCCAGGACCCCAGCCACTACAAACAAACTCCAGATTCATGCACCACTTTGTGCATCTGGCTTACGTGGGTCCTGGGGATGCAACTGCCTGAAAGTGACTGGCTGTCTGGATTCTCTTTGCTGAAAGGTTTGTATGAAAAGTCCCCATGAATCTGCTGTCCCTAGCCCATTTTTTTTTTTGTTGTTGCCCTGTAGGAAATTCTTCTCTTTTCCTACCCTTTGGGGTGACTAGGATATTCCTGCACTATGCAGATTCAAGTGGGAGTTGAGTGACGGGTGATGACTGACTCCATCCTTCGAGTCTGGCAGAATTTCTGAACAACTGAACAACCTTTGAATTGGGGCTTGGGATGTGCTGTATGGAGTGGGAACCCTACTTCTGTCCTCCGTATGTGTCAGTGCACAGAAGGTCCTCTGAGGTTTGTGGACCATAAACAGAAGGTGTGGCTGCCTGGTGTGCACTATTTGTGTCTGGTTTCCTCTGTTCTTTCACTTTCCCTCCTTTCTTTTTTTAAATTTTTAAAATTTTTATTTATTTATTTGAGAGCAACAGACAGAGAGAGAAAGAGGCAGAGAGAGAGAGAGAGAGAGAGAGGGAGAGAGAATGGGCGCACCAGGGCCTCCAACCACTGCAAATGAACTCCAGATGCGTGTGCCCCCTTGTGCATCTGGCTAACGTGGGTCCTGGGGAATCAAGCCTCGAACCAGGGTCCTTAGGCTTCACAGGCAAGTGCTTAACCGTTAAGCCATCTCTCCAGCCCTCACTTTCCCTCCTTTTTAATCTCTGATCTCTTTCCCTTGTCTTGTTTGTGACTTGGGCACTTGCGCTACAACTTTCCAGTAATGGTCTTTCCTCTTTTTCTGAAAACACTTCATTGTTTTGATGCTCACAACAGGTGAAGATGTGCCTTGAGTTTTGGCTCTAGCTGGTTCAAGAACTACACTAAAAAAAAAAAAAAAAAAAAAAAAAAAAAAACTTATTTACTTTTCATGTGTGTCTGGGTATTCCAGAGTCTCTTGCCCCTGCAAATGAGAGCCAGATACTTGTGTCACTTTTTGCATCTGGTTTTACATGGGTGGCTGGGGAATTGAACCAGGCCTGGCAGACTTTGCAAGCAAGTATCTTTAATCACCGAGCCATTTTAAGACTTTTTCCAAGCCCAAACCCAAGCGAATTCTTTTCAGAACTCACTGGAATTGCAGACAAACTTATTTCACTGCATTAGGTCCATGCACAAATAACACAGGATGAATAGTGCCCTTTAGGATTATATAAGGAAGAATTTAGAAGTCCCTGTTATGGGTTAAATCTGAAATGTTCTCTGACGGTTCATGTGTTAAAGGCTTAGCTGTTAGCAAATGAACTCTTACAAAGTCATGGATCCTTAGGGCTCTGGACTAACTGATAGATTAATCCCTTTGATTCATAACATGATGACATTTTTTGAGGTAGGGTCTAGTTGGAAAAGTAGGTCACTGGGGGTATGCCTTGTGTGGTGGTTTGACTAGGTGTCCCCCATAAACTTAGGTGTCCTGAATGCTAGGTTCCCAGCTGATGGAGACTTGGGAATTAACGCCTCCTGGAGGCAGTGCATTGTTGGGGGCTGGCTTATGGGTGTTATACCCAGTTTCCCCTTGACAGTGTTTGGCACACTCTCCTGTTGTGATGGTCCACCTTATATTGGTCATGGGATAATGTACACCCTTTGTTCATGCCAGTGTTTTCCCTGCCACCATGGAGCTTCCCCCTCGAGCTATAAGCCAAAATAAACCTCTTTTTTCCCCACAAGCTGCTCTTGGTTGGTTGATTTCTACCAGTAATGCTAACCTGACTACAACACCTTGGAAAGATATATTTTGTCCCTAACCCCTTCCTCTGTCTGTCTTTCTCTGCTTTCTGGCTGCCATGAGGTGAGCAGCTTCCTCTGCTATCTTTTCAGGCAGCCATGATGTTCTGCCTCACCACAGACCAGTCCCAGAAAGTTATCCAATAATCAAAGAATGCATCATCAGATAGAAAACAGACGAGTATTTCTTTGTTTTCTAGAGGGTGCAGGAGACCCTAAAAGATGAGCCTCCAGTGTCTTCCATTCCTCTGATAAACTTGGGAAGTTGCTTACTTTGTGCTTGCTTGAAAAAATTCTATTATAACAGTTTCTTCAGGAATGTTTAATTTTACACACCTAACTTAAAACCACCTGGGTGTTCACTGGCAATGCAACAGGCTGAGCATTGTGGTACACACTTAGGCCTTTTCACCCCCATTAATCTGTTCTTCTACTTACATATATATAATACCATCCTATTAAGTCTCCCCCATCCCTCCCTTTCTATCCCCTTTCTATCTCCTTTCTAGCTTACTGGCCTCTGCTATTGAGTTTTATTCCAACTCACATGGAAGTCCAAACATTTGAAGCTAGGATCCACATATGAGAGAGAACATGTGACATTTGGCTTTCTGCAGATCCATCCACTTTCCTTCAAATTTCATAACTCCATTTTTCTTTACTACTGAGTAGAACTCTGTTGTGTAAATGTGCCACATCTTCATTATCCACTCATCAGTTGAGAGACATCTAGGCTGGTTCCATTTCCCAGATATTGTGAATAGAGTGGCAATAAACATGGTTGAGCAAGTATCTTTAATGTAGTGTTACAAGTCCTTAGGATATATGCCTAGGAGTGCTATAGCTGGGTAATATGATATATCTAATTTTAGCTGTCTCAGGAACCTCCACACTGATTTCTATAATGGCTGGACCAGATTGCATTTCCACCAACAGTGTAGAAGGGTTCTTCTTTTTCTTTCTTTCTTTCTTTCTTTCTTTCTTTCTTTCTTTCTTTCTTTCTTTCTTTTTTTTTTTTTTTTTAGTGAATTAGTAAGTTTATTTAGATTACGTACAGGAGTACAGGTGAGAGTTACTTATAAGAAAAGGAAGAAGTCAAAGAGCTACATCTCCAAAATGTGTCTTCCAGCATAGAAGTGGACTCACAAAAGTTGCCTCAGCTTATCAGGAATTTCCTACATACATTCAAAGTAACTAGTCTAGCCCGCTCCAATTTAATGCCTAATTTACATCCCAG
Organism: Jaculus jaculus; assembly: GCF_020740685.1. Taxonomy (NCBI): domain Eukaryota; kingdom Metazoa; phylum Chordata; class Mammalia; order Rodentia; family Dipodidae; genus Jaculus; species Jaculus jaculus. The sequence continues at coordinate 144,655,411 of NC_059103.1, forward strand.
TGGTATAATCATCAGCTCAACAGAACCTTCCCACACAATGCAAAGTAACCAAACCAATGCACCCAGACTTGAATCCTAATTTACATCCCCCCAAATATAACTCCCCATCCTGGTAGCTAAGGTTCCTCTTTTTCTGATCCTCACCAGCATTTATGGTCATTTGTTTTCATGATGGCAGCCAATCTGACAGGAGTAGGATGGAATCTCGACATAGATTTAATCTGCATTTCCCTGATGACTAGAGGTGTAGAACACTTTTTTTTAGATGTATATGTGCTATCTGTATTTCTTCTTTTGAGAACTGTCTATTTAGTTCCATAGCCCATTTTTTAATTGGGTTGTTTGATTTCTTATTATTTTGTTTTTTGAGTTCTTTGTATATCCTAGATATTAATCCTTTATCAGATGTATAGTTGGCAAAGATTTTCTCTCATTCTGTAGGTTGCCTCTTTGCTCTATTCAGTGTCCTTTGCTGTACAAAACCTTTGTAATTTCATGAGGTCCCAGCGGTTGATCTGTGGTTTTATTTCCTAAGCAATTGGGGTTATATTCAGAGAGTCTTTGCCAAGACCAAAACTTGAAGCTTTTCCACTAAAATCAGGAATAAGACAAGGGTGTCCACTGTCCCCACTTTTATTTAGTATAATACTGGAAGTCTTAGCCATAGTAATAAGGCAAGAGACACACATAAAAGGGTTACAAATTGGAAAGGAAGAGATCAAGTTATCATTATTTGCAGATGATATGATTCTATACATAAAGAACCCTAAAGACCACTAGCAAATGGCTAGAGCTGATAAACACCTAGAACCATGAAGCAGTATACAAAATAAACACAATGAAGTCAGTAGCCTTCTTATATGTTAACAACATACACAAAGAGGATGAAATCGGAGAACCACTCCCATTCACAATTGCATAAAAAAAAAATAAACCTAACCAAGGAAGTAAAGGACCTCTACAAGGAAAACTTTAAAACACTCAAGCAAGAAATTGCAGAAGACACTAAGAAATGGGAAGACATACCTTGTTTTTGAATCAGAAGAATCAATATTGTGAAAATAGCTATCTTACCAAAAGCAGTCTACACATTTCTTGCAATCCCCATCAAAATTCCAATGGCATTCTTCACGGAAATGGAAAAAAATGTACAAAAGTTCATTTGGAAGCACAAAAAAATCTCGAATATCTAAAAACATTTTGAGCAACAAAAATAAGGCTGGGGGTATCATCATACCTGATTTTAACCTATATTACAGAGCCATAGTAAAAAAACCAGCATGGTACTGACACAAAAGCAGGCATGTAGATCAATGGACTAGAATAGAGGACCCAGTGTAAGTCTGGGTAGCTATAGCCACCTGATCTTCAATAAAAATGCCAAAAATACTCATTAGAGAAAAGATCGCCTCTTCAACAAATGGTGCTGGGAAAACTGGATATGTATCTGTAGAAGGATAAAAATAGATCCTTATTTCTTTCCATACACAAGAATTAAGTGCATATGGATCAAAGACATTAATATCAGACCTTAAACTCTGAAACTGCTAGAGGAAAAAGTAGGGGAAACCCTTCAATATATGGGTATTGGCAAAGACTTTCTGTATTGCTCAGGCAATAAAACCACAGCTAAACTGCTGGGACCTCATGAAATTACAAAGCTTTTGTACAACAAAGGACACTGTGAATAGAGCAAAGAGGCAACCTAGAGAATGGGAGAAAATCTTTGCCAGCTATCTTCTGATATCATCTGACAGAGGATTAATATCTAGGATATACAAAGAACTAAAAAATAAAATAATAAGGAATCAAACAACCCAATTAAAAACTGGGCTATGGAACTAAATAGAGAGTTGGGATTAAAGTCATGCACCACTATGCCCGGCCCTATGATTTTTTTGTTTCTTTGGTATCTGTTGTGATGGTGCTTTTTTCATCTCTAATTTTATTAATTTGTATCTCTCCTATCTTTCTTTTGGTAAGATTTTCTAAGTGTTTATCAATCTTGTTTACTCTTTCCAAAGAACTAACTCTTGAGCTGGAGAGATGGCTTAGTGCTTAAAGTGTTTGCCTGCAAAGCCAAAAGATCCTGGTTTGATTCTTCAGGACTCATGTAAACCTGATGCACAAGGGGACACATGCATCTGGAGTTTGTTTGCAGTGGCTGGAGGCCCTGGTGTGCTCATTCTCTCTCTCTCTCTTTCAAATAAATAAATAAATAAATAAATGAATGAATAATATAAAAAAAAAACCAACTCTTTGGATTTTTTTTTTTTGGGTTTTTTTTTTTTTCACTAATTTCTGCCCTAATCTTTATTTATTTATTTTTTCCTGCCCACTGAATTTTGGTCTGCCTTGTTCTTTTTCTAAGGCCTTAATAAGTTGAAGCATTAAGTCATTTACTTGTGACCTTTCTAATTTCTTTTTTTTTTTTTTGATATTTGTTGAAGCCTACAGATCCACTAATTTCTTAATATAGTCACTTGAAACCATAAATTTTCCTCTTAGGACTGCCTTCATTGTGTCCCAGAGGTTTTGGTATGTTGTGTTCTTATTATCATTTGATTCTATGATGTTTTTGATTTCCTTCTTGATTTCATCATTGACCCATTGATCATTTAGTAGTGTATTGTTTAGTTTCCATGATTTTGTGTTTGATCTGTAGCTTTTCTTGCTATTGATTTGTAGTTTGATCCAACTGTGATCAGATAGAGTGCAAGGAATTATTTCAATTTTCCTGTATTTCTTAAGATTTGCTTTATGTCCTAATATATGGTTATTTTAGAGAATGTTCTATGTGCTCCTGAAAAGAATGTATATTCTGCAGCATTTGGATGAAATGTCCTGTATATACCTGTTAAGTCCATTTGTTGCATGACCTCATTTAATTCATATGCATCTATGTTTATTTTTTGCAGGGATGACCTGTCAATTGATGAGAGTGGGGTATTGAAATCATCCACTACAAGTGTGGTGTTATTTGTGTCTAATAATGTTTGTTTGGTGAAATTGGGAGCCCCCCATGTTAGGTGCATATATGTTTAGGATTATAATGTTGCCTGTTGGAGTGTTTCTTTAATCAATATAAAGTGAGTTTCCTTGTTTTTCCTAACTAATGTTGGTATGAGGTCTACCCTGTCAGAAATTAGGATAGTGACACCTGCTTGTTTTCTAGGCACATTTGCTTGAAGTACCATTTTTCCAACCTTTCAGCCTAAGATAGTGTCTAGCTTTTGTAGAAAGGTGAGTTTCTTGGAGGCAACAAATTGAAGGATCTTGCTTTTTAATCCAGTCTACAAATCTGTGTCTTTTGGCTAGGGCCTTGAGGCTGTTCGTAGTAAGAGTTATTATTGAAAGGTGTGTATTTATTTTTGCCATTTCTCTTGTTTTGTAATTCTTCTGGTTTTACATTTGCTCTCTTGTACTAATTAGTATTTGAATATGGTTTATTTTTTCCAGGTTCCTTATGTGTGTGCTTTTCTTTCTCTTCAACATGGTGGATCCTATAAAATATTTTCTGGTTTTGTCTTCACATATTCCTTTGGCCTGTTTGTGTTGTGGAATGTCCTTATTTCTCCATCTATTTGAATAGATAGCTTTGCAGGATAAAGTAACTTTGGTTGACAGTTGTTATCTTTCAGAACTTGACATACAGCATTCCAAGCCCTTCTGGCTTTTAAAGTTTGTGTTGAGTAATCTGCTATGATCTTGGTGGGACTGCATTTGTATGTGACTTGATTTTTCTCTCTAACTGCTTTCAATATGTTTTCTTTGGCTTGTATGTTTGGTAGTTTAATTTTAACATGATGTTGAGAAGTTCTTTCCTGATTTTGTCTGTTTGATGTTCTATAGGCTTCCTGTATGTGACCTGGCATCACTTTCCCTACTTGGGAAAAGTTTTCTTCTATGATTTTGTTGAAAATATCTGTTATGTCTTTGGAGTGAATTTCTTCTCCTTCTACTATGCCCTGAATTCTTATGTGTGATCTCTTCATAGTGTCCCAAATGTCTTGAAATTTCCATTTATGCCTTCCTATTAGTTTGTCTTTCTTTTTGTTGGTCTGTATTTGATCTGCCACCTAGTCATCTAGTTTAGATATTCTGTCCTCTCCTTGATCCATTCTACTGGTAAGACTTTCTATAGATTTTTCTATTTGAGTTACTCTGTTTTTCATTTCTAGTATTTCTGATTGGCATTTTTTTCATTATTTCTATTTCTTTACTCATGTTTTGTATTGACCTACTTATTTCATTATGTTTGTTTCCTATATTTTCTTGGGATTCCTTCAGGTTGGTTATCTTTTTGGTTCCTTTGAACATAGATATGATCTATTTTTTTTTTTTTTTGAGATAGGGTTTCACTCTAGCCCAGGCTGACCAGAAATTCCCTATGTAATCTCAGCATGGCCTTGAACCCATGGTTATCCTCCTAACTGCCTCCCAAGTGCTAGGATTAAAGGTATGCACCATCATGCCTGGCATTTTTTTTTTTAATGATCATTTTTTTCAAAATCCTTGTCAGGCATTTCATCTAAAGGAGTCTCACTGGAGGTCATTTATGATGGATTTATAATTTTTGGTGTAATTATATTGTCTTGGATTTTTGTGTTCCTTGTATTCTAATGTAGAGAGTTTTGCATCTTGAATAAATGTGATGGTTGGGTTTTTTAATTATTTGCAGTATTCCTAGCCATGTAAATCCAACTTTATGTATCTTCAGTGTAGGAGTTTCAGGTGCCAGGTGTAGCTCTTATACTCCAAGAGAAACAGCAGAAATGACCCTAGGTGTTGAGTTTATGTGCTACTCAAGTATTGTAGTAGACTGGGTGAAGAAAATTACTGGCAAATTCTAAAATTCAACTGAGTAATATTCTATATTATTCAATCAAAACCAGCACAGAGTATTCATATAAGTGTGGGGATTAAACTAAACAGATAATCTCATAAAGCCAAAGTCCCTGAGGGTGTGTGTTGTCCTACACCCTTAATTCTGTCAACTAGGAGGTTGAGATTTCTAGTCTGAAACCATTTCCTAGTCAGCCTGGGGCCAGTCAATCCATGCCCCTTATAATGACAGAAGAAAAAGAAAAAGGCCCTGAAAATCAGGAAACATCAAAGGCAATAATAGTCAACACCAAGTTACAGCTTATTTGAGAAGAGTAAAGCCAACCAAGAATATATCATTCAAATGTAATCCATAACCTTTCCTGACACAGAAAGAGAGATAAGCACTTCCAGTGCAGGCTTATGTATCTGGCTTTACATAAGTAGGCCCTGCTACCTTTTGGGATGGCTTTCTATATCACTACTGCTGAGTGCCACATTGATTCCTCTTGGTGCTAGGCGGCTGGGGTGAATGAATTCTCTGATTGTTCATGGCCCTGACAGTTGGGGAATGGGAGACTTTGCAGGGTGCCTGGAGTCATACTGGAGCTGCTTAGCTGGTCCCATTTGTATTCTCCTTCAGCAGCTGCTCAGCTAGTCTCTGCTGTCTTCCCTTTCAGGTTTCTTGCCTTTGTGAGGAGGCTGATATGAGCGGGAAATCCCCTCACCTTGTTTCTGTTCCTGCCACTCTGCATTACTGGGCAGGCGGGCTCGTGGATCAGGGCTGCTGGAGCCTAGGTGGGATTCTGCCTGGTCTCTCCTTCCTGGAAGAGCTTGGTCTCTCCTGCTTCTCTGCTGTGATTGATAATAACTTATACATCTTCACTTTTCAGTAGAAAAATGTATTTTGTTGTGTTTTTGTTTATTTCCCTCCCTAGGCTGCTTTGGTGTGGCTAGTATGCTGCCATCTTACCCCCAGTCCTATCTCATTATTTATATCAGAGAGAGAGAGAGAGAGAGAGAGAGAGAGAGAGAGAGAGAGAGAGGCTGTAGCCAGTGTAAACAGACTCCAAATGCATATGCCATTTTGTGCATCTGGCTTACATGGTCCTGGGGAATTGAACCTGAGTACTTAGGCTTCACAGCCAAGTGTCTAAATCACTAAGACATCTCTCCAGCCTTAATTTTTTTTAATTTTTTTGAGGACTTGCTCTAGCCCAGGCTGACTTGGAATTCACTAGGTAATCTCAGGGTGGTCTTGAACTCACCGAAATCCTCCTACCTCTGCCTCCTGAGTGCTGGGATTAAAGGTGTGTGCCACCATGCTCAGCTCCTAATGGTTTTGAGATTCAACCATGTTGTATTAATTTTTTTTCTTTTTGGCTTTTTGAGGTAGGGTCTCACTCTACCCCAGGCTGACCTGGAATTCACTATGGAGTCTCAGGGTGGCCTCAAACTCATGGCAATCCTCCTACCTCTACCTCCCGGGTGCTGGGATTAAAGGCGTGTGCCACCACACTTGGCTTGTATTAATTTTTTTAGCCTTTTGACAAACACTTGGGTTGTTTTAGGTTTCAGCTATAATGAGTAATGCTGCTATGAGTATTCTTGCACATACTTGTGTAAAACAACACTTCTTTTGGCTAAATTAGGTCATCCATGTGAAATAGATATTGAGATCTCTGATAAAGTGCCAAATACTTTTCAAATTAGTTGTACTATGTATTCCTTAGCAGTGTATAAGTGTGCCAGTTATTGCTCATATTCTCTAACACTTGGCACTGTTCATTTTTGCTTCTTGTCACTGGCTTTGCGTTGTGGTCTCCTTGTGGCTTCAGTTTGCAATTATATTGGTCATTTTCAAGTGCTTATTGGTCACTCACATGTCTTCATTTTGCAAGGAAGTTCAAATCTTTTGCTTATTTAAAACTGTGATAGTTTATTTCTTTATTAATGAGTTTTAAGAACTCGTTCTTTTAAAATACTTATTTGTGTGAGAGAGAAATGGGTGAATGGGTGTGCCAGGGCCTCCTGCTACTGTAAACAAAATCCAGACACATGCACCACTTCCTGCATCTGGCTTTACATAGGTACTGGGGAACTGGAACTGACAGCTTTTGTAAGCAAGTGTCTTTAGCTGCTGAGCCATCTCTCTGGCCCCAAGAATTTTTTAGATATTCTGGGTTAAGGCCTTGCTGGATAAGAGTATTATGAATATTGTCTCCTTGGGATTTATCTTTTTTTTTTTTTTTTTTGGTTTTTCAAGGTAGGGTTTGGCTCTGGCTCAGGCTGACCTGGAATTAACTATGTAGTCTTAGGGTGGCCTCGAACCCATGGTAGTCCTCCTACCTCTGCCTCCCGAGTGCTGGGATTAAAGGCATGCACCACCACACTTGGCTTGGATTTATCTTTTTTTTTTTTTTTAAAGACATACTCATTTATTTATGAGAGAGAGCATACAAGTGCTTCTGCCACTACACATGGACTCCAGATACTTGTGCTACTTTGTACACATGGGCTTATGTGGGTACTGGGTAATTGAACTTGGGTCAGCAGGCTTTACAAGCAAGTGCATTTTAACAACTAAGCCACATCTCCATCCATGTCTTTTCTTTGTAAAAACAGTGTTTTCAGAGCTGGGGAGATGGTTCAGCTGTTGAAGGAGTTTGCTTGTAAAGCTAGTTGACCCAGGTTCAATTCTCTAGTATGCACTTAATTAAAGCTAAGCCAGAACATGGCACTTGTGTCCAGTATTTGTTTGCAAGAGATCCTGGAGTGCCCCTACACCCCCAACACACAAATTAAAAAAAAAGTTCTTTAACAAGAATAATTTTTGTTTTATTCATTTATTTATTTCAGAGAGAGAGAGAGAGAGAGAGAGAGAGAGAGAGAGGGAGGGAGGGAGGGAGGGAGAGAGAGGGAAGAAGGGAAGAGAGAGAGAGAGATAAAAAGAGGCAGATAGAGAATGGGCATGCTAGGGTCTCTAGCCACTGCCAATGAACACATGTGCCACTTTGCATATCTGGCTTTACATGAGTACTGGGGAATCAAACCTGGATCCTTTGGCTTCACAGGCAAGTACCTTAACCACTAAGCCCTTTTTTCAGCCCAAGAATAAGTTTTAAATTTCATGAAGTCTGATTTATACCTCACCAGGGTCATTGTCAGCATCATAATCATCATCTTAGGACAGGGTCTTCACTATGTTGCGAAGGCTGGTCTTAAATTTCTGGGCTTAAGCCATCCTGCTTCAATCTAAGTAGCTGGAACAATAGATACCACTGCACCTGTACAATATACTAGTTTTTCAATTTACTATTTTTTGAAACAGTTTATACCTTTTGCCTTCAATATAGTCATGAACATGATCTTCGTTGTTTATATCTAGAAGTTTTGCTTTCTTAGGTTTGACTCTAGGATTTATTATGAATTTAAAACATGAAGTGGACATATGTTTATGCTAACATATGTAATACATGTTGTATTGTACATGTGCATATGTCCTTAGGAAATTGTGGGTACAGAAGTCTCATCCTTCTGATGCCCAATGACATATGCCACTCATGATTGGGAAGCATCTCTTCTTTTCCTTCAGCACCATTTAAATATTCAGTTTCCTATTCCTCATCCAGCTAGTGCTTTTTACCTCCATTAGTCAATAACCAATCAGGTCACTCATTTATTGAGAGAATAATCAGTAATTTATGAAGAGAAGGTTTTTTTAAAATTTTTATTTTTTTATTTATAAGAGAAAGAGGCATATATATATATATATATATGAGAGAGAGAGAGAGAGAGAGAGAGAGAGAGAGAGAGAGAGAGAGAGAGAAGAATGGGTGTACCAGGGCCTCCAGCCACTGTAAATGAACTCTAGAAGCATGTGCCACCTTGTGCATCAGGCTTACATGGGTCCTGGGGCATTTAACCTGGGTCCTTAGGTTCACAGGCAAGCACCTTAACCACTAAGCTATCTGTCCAGCCCAAAGAGATGGTTTTATAAAGTTGTTATCTCTTCTACACTTCCTTTTTGGCTGGCATTCTTCTGTAAAGTAGGGCCAGTTGGCTCTCTTGATGTATATTTCACTCTATAAATTCAGGATAAATACCGAAATCTTGTCAAATGTTACTAATTTGTGGAAGTTTGGTTTATTGGCTTCATTAGATGGTGACAAATGAGCTTCCTGCTTTCCCTGGATTTATCTTTTTACAGTGTTACTTATATTGTGGTTTTATGTAGTTTATATTTGTCATTCAGTTACAACTATCATTATTTTTGATGCTTATGTGGTCATAATTAGGCCACCGAAATCCTCTTCAGCTGACTCCTGTGTCCTTTCATTTAGACTCCATTAATCTTGTAACATTTCTCTGGTTTTGAACATGTCCAAGCTCACCTTGTGTTTAACTGCCCTACTTCCACAAACTATTCTTTCTTTGAGTCCTAGTTTCGTTGTATAGGGCAAAAATCTAGAAACCAAAAATCACATTTCATGAATATATATGGGATTTTCAAGGTAGGATCTTGCTCTAGCCCAGGCTGACCTGGAATTCACTATATAGTCTCAGTATTGCAGTCAGGTTTGCATTGCTGGTAGAAATCACCAAGAACAACTTGTGAGAAAAAGAGGTTTATTTTGGCTTACAGGCCTGAGGGGGAAGCTCCATGATGGCAGGGAAAATGATGGCATGATCAGAGGATGGACATCACCCCCTGGCCAACATAAGGTGGGCAACAGAAACAGGAGAGTGTGCCAAACACTGGCATGGGAAAATTGGCTATAACATCCATAAGCCTGCCCCCAACAATACACTGCCTCCAGTGCTTTAATTCCCAAATCTCCATCAGCTGGGAACCTAATATTCAGAACAGCTAAGTTTATGGGCAACACCTGAATCAAACCACCACATTCTACCCCTGGCCCCCATAAACTGATAACCATACATGATACAAAATGCAATGCATTATTCCAACTTTAAAATTACCTATAGTCTTTTAATCAATTCTAATAATGTTCATATATCCCCATAGTCCATGATCTTTTAACTGAGCCATAATACCAAAAAATAACCTAAAAAATCCATAATGATGCAGAATAAACATTTACATTGCTAAAGATGGCATTGAGCATAGCAAAGAAAGACTCAAGCAATACATGATTTAAACTGGGCAAACACCAAACTCTGTAGCTCCAAGTCCAACAACTCTCATCAGTGACAAGCCTCCAAGTCCGATAATTCTAACCAACAACAACTCTCTGGAGTTCCAATTCTGCCCCTGGCAAATTTCATCGGGGGCTGGCAGCTCTCCTTGGCAGTCATCTTGTGGTTCTGGTAATCTCCACGGGGTCTCCACTGCAAGCCATGGTTCATCCTCATGGTCCCATGGGGTCTCCATGCAGCCATCCAGCAAGCCTGCTTCACATTGCCTATGGCAATTTCCAAAACACAAGACTGTGTTGCAAACTCAATGACCCTCTCTTTCTTGCATTTCATATACTCCATACCAGGTAGGGTGCCAATTTGTTAATCCAGGGGGGAATAAAGCAGATTTTAAAGAATAGGACACTCCTTGAGCACTCAGGCCCCTTCAAAGGAGTCTATATTTTTCTTGTTGCCCCAGTGCAGGTCAGCTGGCTCAATCTCAAAGGTTGTAACCTCTCAATTGCAGCTGAACAGGCAGCAGTTCACCCAAAGATTTCATTTTATTCTGTGCCATATCCCTCTGCTCACACTAGTTCATTTCTATGCATAGCAACCTGGCACAACTTGTCCAGGCACAGGCATAATAGCAAGCTTGTCACACAAACTGCTAGCTCAGTTCAAGCAAAGCTCTTTCTCACCCTTATAAGCCAAACCTCACAGTCCATAGTTCTTAGTACATTCAGATCTTTCAATTCTGACCAGAACAGTCCATCAAGCTAAAGTTATAGCACTGCAAGACATCTCTTAGACCAAGGTTTGAAATCCTTCCACATTTCTCTTGAAAATCAGCTCCAAAAAGCCAAAGCCACACAGTCAGGTGTCTAGCAGCAATCCCACTCCTTGGTACCGCTTTACTGTTGCAGCCAGGTTCGCATTACTGGTAGAAATCACCCAACCAAGAGCAACTTTTGAAAAAAAAAAGAGGTTTATTTTGGCTTACAGGCTCGAGTAGGAAGCTCCATGATGGCAGGGAAACCAATGGCATGAGCAGAGGGTGGACATCACCCCTGGCAAACATAAGGTGGACAAGAGGAACAGGAGAGTGTGTCAAACACTGGCAAGGGGAAACTGGCTATAACACCCAAAAGCCCGCCCCCAACAATACACTGCCTCCAGGAGGCTTTAATTCCCAAATCTCCATCAGTTGGGAACCTAGCATTCAGAACACCTAAGTATAGGGGAGACATCTGGATCAAACACCACACTCAGGGTGGCCTTGAATCAAGATGATCCCCCTACCTCTCCCTCACAACTGCTGGAATTAAAGGCATATACCACCATGTCATGCTGAAAATATATATACATATATATATATATGTATATATATTTAAAACTAAGAATGTTATATGTGGTCTTTTTGGGTTCTGAATTTAGCAGGAGTGTTGTTGTAGGTCTTCATTGAGTATCTGAGTGGTGAGCATTTTACCACACAATTATAGCATACAATGTTCACATTGAAATATGGTAGGACTCTTAATCATCTTTCTTGTTTTAAAGATGATAAACAGGGCTGGAGAGATGGCTTAAGGTGTTTGCCTACAAAGCCTAAGGACCCATTGTTGGGGGCGGGCTTATGGGCTTTATAGCCAGTCTCCCCATGCCAGTGTTTGGCATACCCTCCTGTTGCTGTAGTCCACCTTATGTTGGCCAGGGGGTGATGTCCACCCTCTGCTTATGCCATCCTTTTCCCCTGCCATCATGGAGCTTCCCCTGGAGCCTGTGAGGCAAAATAAATCTCTTTTCCCCAGAAACTGCTCTTTGTTGGGTGATTTCTACCAGTAATGTGAACCGGACTGCAACACCCACATTCCACTCTCCAGATCCCACGGTAGCCAGATGCACAAAGGTGAGGCAAGCCCAAGGTTGCACATACCCACTAGAAGGCACAAGCATCTGGAGTTTGATTGCAGTGGCTGAGGCCCTAGTGGGCCAATTCTCTATCTCACTAAAAAAATAAAATGAAAGAAATAAGAAAGACAAAGATGGGCCAGAGAGATGGCTTAGTTGTTAAGGCACTTGCCTGAGAAGCCCAAAGACCCAGGTTCAATTCCCCAGTACCCACTTAAGCCAGATGCACATACTGGCACATGCATATGGAATTTGTTTGCAGTGGCTAGAGGTCTTAACATACTCATTCTTTCTCCTGCTGCCTCTCCCTGTCTCAAATAAATAAATAAATATTTTATAAAAAAAAGATGACAAAGATGAGATGGAAAGATGAAATAAGTTGGTCTCAACTCAAACAGCTGGCAAGTGACAGGGAGACATCAGAGCCGGGAAGAGACTCAAACCCTCGCCTGTCACCACTGTGCTGCGGTGTTGTTCTGTTGCTGGGAAGCCTTCGTCACAGGACACCTGGCAGGGTGTAGTATACATGTCGGCAGCTGTCTTGTAAGGATTTATTCCAAAAGGAGAGGTTTATCAGATATGTGGGAATGGGGTAGACAGGAGCAGAGAGAAAGATGTTTTCCTTATATAGAGAAATGTACATGTCATAAGTATAAAGGATAAGAAATGTGTATTAAGTTAACATACCTATGTACGGAGTTTTCATATAAAAAAAAGCATTACTAGTGTACATTTCAAGGAAAAACTCATTTCATGTGTAGATATGTCAACATACGTATCTTAAAGTTTTCACAGCATATATTACTTGAAGAGAATAATGGGTTTCATCATGTCATTTGTATACATGCATATCATATACTCCTCCCATTACCAATTTTTTTCTGGCACCCCACTTCTGCTGTTCCATTTCCTGCACCCAAATAGACTCCCCAGTGAGACCCCCTTCTGTTTATATGCCTTTAAAAAAAATTCTAGGGCTGGAGAGATAGCTCAGTTGCTAAAGGAACTTGCTTGCAAAGCCTGATGGCCTGGGTTTAATTCTCCAGTACCCACATAAAGACAGGCAAGCAAAATGGTACATGTGCCATTTTGTGTGCCTAGAGTTTGTTTGCACTGACAGAAGGCTGTTGTGGTTGTGGCTTTCAATTCCTGGACTATGGAGAACTGGAGCTGTGGACCATTTATTACTTTTCTCTGCACTGCCTTTTTGTCTCTGTGCTTTGTTACCTCTCTGTTGATCCCTGATTTCCTACCTTCCTTTCTTTTCTTTCCTTGGCATGTAATCTATTAATTATTAATATAATCTAATAATTATTGGGATACTTCTTGTTCACAAAATTACACAGGAGAAATTTCTAATTTGACATTTTTTTTCCAGAGGTCCAGTATGTATATCTTTCTCCCTCTCTCTCTCTCTCTCTCTTTCTTTCTTTTTTTCGAGGTAGGGTCTCACTCTAGCTCAGGCTGACCTGGATTCACTATGTAGTCTCATGCTGGCCTCGAACTCATGGTGATCCTCCTACCTCTGCCTCCTAAGTGCCGGGATTAAAGGCATGTGCCACCATGCCCTGCTTCTTCTTTTTTTTTAAGATAGTGAATACTGCTCATGTCATAAAAGCAGGGGACATTATTTCAATGATAAATTTATTTTTTAATATATTTTTATGTATTTATTTGAGAGAGAGAGAAAAAAAAAAGAGAGAAAGAATGGTTTTCCAGAGCCTCTTGCCACTGCAATTGAACTCTAGGCACATGTGCCACTTTGTGCATTTGGCTTTTTATGCAGCTACTGGAGAATCGAACCTAGGACAGCAGGCTTTGCAAGCATCTTTCACTGCTGAGCCATCTCTCCACCCCAAGCATGTATATCTTAACAGATTAAAAATATAATACTATGGGTTGGAGAGATGGCTTAGCGGTTAAGCGCTTGCCTGTGAAGCCTAAGGACCCCGGTTCGAGGCTCGATTCCCCAGGACCCACGTTAGCCAGATGCACAAGGGGGCACATGCGTCTGGAGTTCGTTTGCAGTGGCTGGAGGCCCTGGCGCGCCCATTCTCCCTCTCTTTCTCTATCTGCCTCTTTCTCTCTCTGTCTGTTTCTCTCAAATAAATAAAAAAAATTAAAAAAATATATAATACTATAACCATACTATAATAATTTTTATAGCAAAGTCATCAATAATTAAAAATTTAAAAATTTACTGCTTCATTTTAAAATATCCAGATTATGTTCATTTTCACTGTATATCTCAACAATGTCTATATTTAGTCTATAATAGCTAATTTTCCAAAAGAGCCCATGTCAGATAGTATAAGCTTTCTCATTAGCTTCTTTTATCCTCTAACTGCTCCATGCCTGTCTATTAATGCCCTTTCTCTCACTTCTTCTATTATTTCTATGACAGTGTCTTACTATGTAGACTAGGCTAATCCTTCTGCCTCAGCCTCCTGTGTGCTGGGCTGCAGGTACATGCCACCATGCCCAGCAGTATTATTTCTTTGTTGTAAGTTTGTTTTATTTACGAGAGAGACAGAGAAAGAGAGAGAGAGAGAGAGAGAGAGAGAGAGAGAGAGAGAGAGAGAGAGAGAGAGAGAGAAGAAGAAGAAGAGGAGGAGGAGGAGGAGGAGGAGGAGGAGGAGGAGGAGGAGGAGGAGGAGGAAGAAAGAGAGAGACAGATTGGGGACACCAGGGCCTCCAGCCATTGTAAACAAACTCCAGACACATGTGCCACCTTTTGCATCTAGCTTACGTGGGTACTGGGGAATTGAACTTGGGTCCTTAGGCTTCACAGGCAAGGTCCTTAACTGCTAAGCTGTATCTCCAGCTCTGTTGTATGTTTTTGATCATTGGTCACATTCTTATATTCTGGATTTAGCTGATTGAACCTTTCTGGTGTGACTTAACATGTTTTTTTCTATTACATTTTTTGGGGTAAATCAATAGTTGGATACAGAGATTTGGCATATTTTCTTCGATCAGTAATTATAAAAGCAGTGTGTGATCCATTATATTTGGAACATACTGCATATTTTGGGAACCAGTGCATCATTATTTACAAATATAGACCTAAAAAATAACAAAAAGAATAAAAAAGATAAGGAAAGCATTTTTGTGAAATCAAAAAATATTCTCAATAGTCTTTCTTTCATTCTTTATACTGTCAACAGAGTGAAATTTTGTTATTTTATATTTCAATGAGTCTTTCCCTCAAAAATAAATCCATATGATTCTAGAATATCTTCCATGAGAAGAAATATGTATGTGAGATTATATCATATAAACAATAACTGCCAACCCTAAGTATATAAGGAATAATATGCATCCACTAACCCCAAACAAGACCTACAACAGTACCTAACAATACATACTTTTCTCTTTTTCTTTTCTTCTTTTTTTCATCATCAATATTCACTGTGCATGGCACTATGTTACATAAGGACACTTTCCTACAAGTATATATTATATATTGAGCATGATCTACCCACCCACCTCTTTCTCTTTTTTCTCCCTCCGGTTAGTTTCCTTTGTTCCCCTGATGGCTTTGCTTCTTTCTCATCATATACACACACATGATTATGTATCTGCGGGAAATCTAGGAACCACAAATGAGAGAAAACATATATTTGTCTTTCTGAAATGGATTAGTTTGCTTAATATGTTTAACTCCATTTGTGCCAATTTTCTTGAAAACAACATAACTTCATTATTTTTTTTAAAAAAATTATTATTTGCAAGCAGAGAGTGAGAGAGATAGAGAGAAGAGAGACAGAGAGAGAGAATGGGCACACTAGGGCTTCCAGCCACTGCAAATGAACTCCAGACGCATGTGCCCCTTGTACATCTGGGTTATGTGGGTCCTGGGGAGTTGAACTTGGGTCTTTTGGCTTTGCAGACAAATGCCTTAACTGCTAAGCCATCTCTCCAGCCCCTCTTCTTCTCCTCCTCCTTCTTTTTATCAGAGAGTGAGTGAGAGAGCGAGAGTGAGAGAGAGAGAGGAGGAGAGAACTGGTGCATCAGGGCCTCTAGCCACTGCAATCAAATTCCAGATGCATGCACCACTTTGTGTGCATGTGTGACCTTGTTTTATATCTGTCTAAATTGTTTATCTCATCATCTCATCATGGTTTTGATAGGTCATATATAGGTAGGTCATATGTGTGTAGAAATTCATCCTTTTATTTATTTATTTTATTTTATTTTTATTTTTTTTGGTTTTTCAAGGTAGGGTCTCACTAGGGTCCAGGCTGACCTGGAATTAACTCTGTAGTCTCAGGGTGGCCTTGAACTCATGGTGATCCTCCTACCTCTGCCTCCCGAGTGCTGGGATTAAAGGCGTGCGCCACCACGCCCGGCTCCTTTTATTTTTATTAAATATTTTATTTATTTGTAAGTAGAGAGAAAGAGAAAATGAAATGCTCCAAAATCCAAATCTTTTTTTAAAAAAATTTTTACTTATTTATTTGAGAGAGAGAAAGAGAGAATATGGGTGCATCAGGGCCTCTAGTCACTGCCAACAGAACTCCAGACTCATGCACCACTTTGTGCATCTGGCTTTATGTCCATATTGGGGAGTTGAATCCAGGTTGCTAGCCTTTGCAAGCAAGTGCCTTTAACTGCTGAGCCATCTCTCCAGTCCTATTTAAAAATTTTTAAAAATATTTTACTTATTTATGAGCAAGAGGAGGGAGGAGAGAATGGACATGCCAGGGCCTCCAGCCACTACAAATGAACTCCCGATGCATATGCCACATTGTGCATCTGGCTTTATGTTGGTACTGGGGTATCAAACCTGGGTCCTTAGGCTTTGCAGGCAAGCATCTGAACTTCTAAGCCATCTTTATAGCCTTATTTTCAAAAATTTTTGTTGGCAATTTTTTTTTTGAGATAGGGTCTCATTGTATCCCAGGCTGATCTGGAATTTATTATGTAGTCTCAGGGTGGCCTCGAACTCATGGTGATCCTCTTACTTCTACCTCCTGAGTGCTGAGATTAAAGGTGTGTGCTACCATGCCTGGCCTTTTTTTTGGCAACTTTTGGACATGTATATGTATCTTGATCATAGTTCACATTGCCTTCTCTTTCCACCCCCTCTTTCTTCCTTCTCCTGAATCCTTTCTTACTCCTATTTCCTCTTCTACTTTGACGTCTTTTTTCATTTGTATGTGTGTCCATGCTAATGAGATTGATTAAAGTTACTTGCATGAGCATGTGTGGGGATTACTTACCAGAGCACATGCAATTTACTATGCTTCACCACTGAAGGAAATGTCTTCCACTCCCCCGGCAACCAGGTACTGTCAGGAAATCCTCAGGGAGTGAGAGGAGCCTCATGTCCTCCTCCACCGTCCATGACGGAATGTTGATGGGCCCAATCTTCTGAAGGTCTGATGCAGGTTAAAAACAAGTCACTGTGAAGTCATGGATGCAATGGCCACATCATGTCCAGATGTCAGTGCTGCACAGCACTCCTCTCCATACTCTGGCTCTTGCATCTTTTCTACCCCTTCTTCCACAGTGTTCCTTGAGTTTTGGACAGCGTGGTTACAGATGTCTCATTTTGTGCTGGGCACTCCATAGTCACTTATTCTCAGCACAAAGTGCTTATATTTAAAGATCTAACCCTCCTTGATCAAAATTTACAACTCACTCCTTTCCTGTCCAGATTCCATATATATATATATATTTTCCCCCACTCATTCAGACAAGTTTAATAAATAATGGTGTTAGTTTGAATTAAGTTTGGCTTGAAGTTACCTCCACAAATATCTAAATTTTGTCCAAACATTTTTCTGTACATGGTAAACTGTGAACTAAACTGATGTCTAACCCTACTCTTGGGCTAGAGAGATTGCTTGGTGGTTAAGGCACTTGCCTGCAAAGCCAAAGGACCTAGGTTCACTTTCCCAGTACCCATGTAAGCCAGATGCACAAGGTAGCACATGTGTCTGGAGTTCGTTTGCAGTGGCTAGAGGCCCTGGCATGAAGATTCTCTTTCTCTATCTGTATCTCTCCCTCTCTCAAGTAAATAAATAAATAAAACATTTCAACACCCCTCTCCACCAAAACCAGGCAAACAAACAAAAACATAGGAAAAAATTAAACCTATTCTGTGACAGGTAGCTAAGTCTCAGCCAATCCTAGCAGAGAGCTTTTGTCAACCTTAGGCAGACAACTATTCAAAGTGGTTCAAAAAAGGCAAATGCCACACTTTAGCCAACTGGGATATCTGAGTCTCACTTTCTCTTTCTTTCTTTTTTTTTTTAAAATATATATATTTATTTATGAGAAAGAGAATGGATGCATCAGGGCCTCTAGCCATTGCAAATGATCTCCAGATGCATCTGACTTAAGTGAGTTTTGGGGCAGATTCTATATATTTTTTGAAATATTTTTATTTTTATTTGGCAGAGAAAGACAGAGAGAGAGAGAGAGAGAGAGAGAGAGAGAGAGAGAGAGAGGGAGGGAGAGAATAGGCGCACCAAGGTTTCCAGCCACTGTAAATGAACTCCAGATGTGTGCACCCCCTTGTGCATCTGGCTTACATGGGTACTGGGAAATCGAACAGAGGTCCTTTGGCTTTGCAGGCAAGTGCCTTAACCACTAAGCCATCCTTCCAGCCCCAAACTCCATATTTTTCAAATCTTTCTGCTCTATTGTTTTATTTTTTTCTCCTGATTCTTACTATAAAATAAACTTGGGTAAGGCACAGGAAATACTGCAATGATTAAGAGTGCTTTTTGCTTAAGCCTGAGGGAGGGCCTCTCAGTCTGGAGACAGTGAAGTTTAACTACCCAGAGCCTATATAAAAAGCTGGGCAATGGCCACACTAGTCTCAGAGACCAAAGATTACTGGGTTTTCTGATGAACAGCAGCTCCAGGTTGAGGGAGAGACTCTATCTTAAGGAAAGAAATATGCAAATTATAAGATAAGAACATCTGATATTCTATTCTATTCACCTGTGTGCACATGGAACATGCACATCTGCACATACATGTGTATGCACCATATATCAAACATATCACACCATACTCTATATGCACACATGCAAAAAACCCTAAATATGACAAAAGTAGCCATGCCACAATTTGTTTTTGGAGTTTAATTTTTTTTACTTTATTAAACATTTATATAATCCCCTTCCATTTGCACCTCCTTATGCACCCCCTCTACTGAAACTCTCCTTTTTCCTACTATTCCTTCTATATCGATGTCTTTTTGTTTGTTTGTTTTTCTCTCCTCCATCAACCTGTGGTAGGCCCAATATTATACAGGCCTTGCTCAGGTTAATAGAATGTAATGCCAATGGCCTCCAGTTCAATCTCCAGAAAAAGCCTTGTTCCCTTTGAAATCTCATGAACTCAGTCTTTACTGTCTGTGCTGCTGTCAGCATTAGAGTCTTTGGAGCTACACCAGACTCATGCACTAAACTCTTCTTATAGTGTTCTAGGGCTTCAGGAGTCTGTGCTTCCAAACTCTTCCAAAATTCCTCCTACAAACCCATTCTAAAAGGCCTAAAAAACACACATTTAGTTAGGGTTAATCATAACAATGATCTCACTTTCCTGGTACCAATTGTCTTAGCTACTTTTCTCATTGACTAAAGACCTGACAAAAAGCCTGTTCATGGAGGAAGGATTTGGTTGGTTGAGTTTGAGGGTACAAGCCATCATGGTGGGAAGGCATAGCAGCAGAAACATGTGGTGGCTGGTCACATTGTGTCCCTAATCAGGAAGTAGAAAGCGAAATGTTTGAATAAGAAGAAACTTTGTATGGACACGTCATGTGTTGGTACCATCATTTCTCTCCTCCCTACTTCCACTCCACTAAGGGCCCTCCTTAGTGGGATTGCTGGTATTCACTATGGAGTTGTGGGCTATGAGTTGCAAGAGCAGCAGTCAGTCATTGTGGTGGGGGGGGGGGGCAACGTTTCTGGGTATTCCTTCCCACCTGATGGCTCTTGCATTCTTTCTGCCCTTTCTTCTGCAAAATTTCCTGAACCTTGAGGGAGTGCTTTAATTTTGCTTTAGTGTTGAGCTCTCAGCAGCTTTTGGTACTCAGGAGGAATGGAAGAGAATGCCATTACAAAATTTATATTTACAAAATGTTGTCTTTAGCTTCAGAAAATAAATGTACAATTAGAGATATTTAATGGAGGGACTTCCACAAATAAGCAGGTCTATTTAGGAAAGGATTATGGAAATTTTGATTAGAAAAATATCAACTAGACTAGAAAAATCATCAAATTTCATAAAGTAATATCAAAGGAATAAGAAAGTAAATAAGATATGCATGCACGAGAGAGTTTATGGACAAATCCTTGTTTGGAAATGACCAGGGTTGAAGAGAAAGGAATTTGTTGGGAAGTTAAGAAGAAAGAAGCTAATGAGAGCATCCTGGATACAAAGGATTTTGGACATCTTGGAGATTCTAAGGAAAGATGTGAAGGAGGCGGTGGGATAGATGTGTCTAGAGCTCAGGGAAGATATCTGGGCAGAGAATACAACATAGAGTCACTTCCATCGAGAGACTCCATATGCTGTGTCATTTGGAATGACATGTAAAGGAAGTAGAGACATAAAACACATAGCCAGAGAAAAGGAGAAAAAATTCAAAGTATGGAAACAGATGATGCTGATTACTGCTTAATGATGAGTTCTGAAAACACTGTTCAAGGAACTAGTGACTTGGAGTTATTGATACTTGTGCTGGCATAAAAGGAAAAAGAAATGATTGTGTAATTCAATAGTTTAATAATTTGATCTTGGGATTTTGAACAATAAAAAACAATGGAGCCTCTTGGAGATGGACTGATTTAACTTTTCATTATGTGATAAGCATGAACATTTTGGGATCCAGCAGCACAATGTTAGGATTTATATATGTATCCTTCCTCATCCTAAATGGCTAATGAATCAGATGCTTGGTACACAAATAATGGTACTATTTTGGGAGATAAGGAAATATAAGTAAAACTCAAGAGGATAATCTTTTTTGTTTGCTTTTCTCTTCCAGTTATAATATCTCTAAGTCAGAGTATGTATTGAGATTAGCCAGAACCATCAAAAGTGCTTCACACTATGCTTGCTTCTTTGCAATGCATGCAAGATCCCTCACTCATCAGGGAATAGGTTCAGATTCTTTCTTTTTGTTCTGTATGGATATATCATGTGTTGGTGCCATCATTTCCCTGATCCCTGCCCCACTCCACTGAAAGCCTGCTTAGTGCAATTGCGAGTATTCACCATGGAGTTGTGGGCTATGAGCAGTGGCAGCAGCAGTCTGTCACCATGGGGAGCAATGCTTCTGTATATATAACCCACCCCATTGTTCCCACATCTTTTCTGCCCATTCCTACTCAAAATTCCCTGAGCCTTGGTGGGTGTGCTCCAAGCCCACTTTACTGTTGAGCTCTCAGCAGCCTTTGGACTTCTGCGTTGGTGCTCTTGGACTATCCTCAGTATCTATCTCCATCTCTCTGGTACAGGTTGCCAGGCTCCCTGTGGAAGCAACACTCTTTCTCATCTCAGCAACCCCTCTGTGGTTTCACCAGGGCCCTGGTTGCCGTACAAGGGCTGGTTCATCTCCTGGCAGGGAGTCAGCTATCTATGCTTGTCTTGTTGATAGATCTTGGTTGTCCCTAGTTCTCATTGCTTTCTGAAAAAGAAAAGCAGATTCTCCAGCCCAGAGTGAGATCATGATAGATTAAAGGAGATAAGCCTTGTTAATTTAGAAAGATTTTGATGGGTGTAGCCTCACTTTGGACCAAAGATTAGTGGAATCTTCTCACTGGAGTCCATAATCTTTGTCTCCATAGGATTCTAACTTGGTTCCTAGTTCCAGCTATGGGTTCCTTTCCACTGAACAGGTCTCTTAGCCAACCAGAGAGCCACTAGCTACCCACCTAAGCTGTGTGCCACTATTATACAGGTGTGTACAACTTGTCAGGGTGGTTGCTTTCATATAGCAGGGTGTCCTGCTTGCTCACAATGTTATTGGTTGTTTTTTGCTGGCAGCTCATATAGCCACTTTTTAGCACTATATAGGATAATCATCTGGGACCTGGCTTCCTTCCATATTCAGCCAGATCTCTCCATGCTCTGCATGGGTAGCATGTGGTATCTTCAGCAATAGGGTCTTTTACCTTTACCCTCAGGCAGGTAATCAAGTGCTTTGACAGAAGCCTGTCTTGTTTTGGGGAGCTTGTAGGCCTCTCTGATTAACAGCTCAGCATGGATTATAACCAGTTTCTGATAGTGGGAGTTACAAACCAGGGCCAAATATTTTAGGGTTAGACTTCATCTCACCTTCTTCATGGTCCTTCTTACCAGACAATCCCTCATGTTCCTGTTGAGAGTTACATCTTTTAGTCCACTGTCCAGGAAGAAGGTTTCCATGGTACCAATTCATTTTGGATTTGGTTTTGTGTATATCTCCTTGCTCTGTCCTGTTCCCCTCCCTCCCAAACCCTCCTGTGCCTCTTATCTGTTCTTCAGGTTGCTTGTCAGATGTGCCTTCAACTCAAGATGTTCCAGTTTAGGAACCACAGACAAGGGAGAACATGCTGTTTGTCTTTTGGTGTTTATGTGAGTTTGCTTAGTATGATATGTTCCAAGATTTATTTATTTTTCTTTATTTATTTGAAAGACAGAGAGACAGAGACTGACACACAGACAAGCAGAGGGAATGGGCATGTCAGGGCCTCCAACTACTAAACTCCAAATGCATGTGCCACCTTGTGCATCTGGCTTATGTAGGTCCTGGGGGATTGACCCTAGGTCCTTTGGCTTTTCAGGCAAGTGCCTTAACTGCTAAGCCATTCCTCCAGCTCCAAGATTTATTTATTTATTTATTTGCTTAAATTTTTTATTTGACAGAGAAAGAGGGAGAGATGGAGGGGGCAGAGAGAGAGAGAGAGAGGGAGGGAGAGAGAGAGAGAATGAATGAATGAATGGGCATGCCAGGGCCTCTAGCCACTGCAGACAAAGTCCAGATACATGTGCCCCCTTGTGCATCTGGCTAACGTGGGTCCTGAGGAATTGAACCTGGGTCCTTTGGCTTTGCAGGCAAATGCCTTAACCACTAAACCATCCCTCCAGCCTTATTTATTTGGTTTTTTGAGGTAGGGTTTTGCTCTAGATCAAGTTGACCTGGAATTCCCTATGCAGGCTCAGGGTGGCTTTAAACTCATAGCAATCTTCCTACCTCTGCGTCCCTAGTGCTGAAAAGATTTAATTACTTACTTGTTTGTTTTTGTTTTAGTTTTGTACTCAGTGAATACAGTCAAGTTGGTACCATTGTTAGCCTCCTTCCTGTCCTCCCCCCTCCACCTGGACCCTCCTTGTTGGGTTATATGGGTCATACATTGTGGAGTTAGCCATCAGTTATAGGTAGGAGGAAATGTCTCTGTGTATCATGACTCAAGGTGTGGCTCTGAATTCTTTTTCCCCCATCTTCTGCAAATTTTCCTGAGCCATGTTGGGTTCATTTTAGGTCTTTTTCAGTGATGAGGTCTTGGGAGCCTCTGTGTCTCTGGATATCTGATTTGGTAGGAGTTGATTGTTCTCTGTGTCGATCTCCTTCACCCTTGTGCTGGTACCAGGTTCACCAAGAAAATGGTACTCTTGCTTGTTTTGCTAATTATTCTTAGTTTCAGCTGGGGCCCTTTTGAGCTATGATGGGGTAGTTTTCTCCTTAGGATCTGTGTCTTTCTGAAAAAGAGAAGCAGATTCTCTGACGGAGAGTAAAGTTAGCACCAGATAAATGGGATAACCATTATTTTTTACACAGAATTTAATTGGTGTAGGCCGTCTTGTAGACCGTGATTGGTGGTAGCTTGATAATGGAGAGCTGGCTCATTTTTGAATGTGGTTCTTACTTGTTTCCCAGTCCCAGCTATGGGTTCCATTCCACTGAGAGGATCAGTTAGCCAAATCAAGAGCAGTTGGTTTCCCACCATGGCTGTGCACCACTATTGCACTTGTGTAAGCATCACAATAGGTTATTTGCTGCTAAGTAGGTTAGACCATGAGTTGCTTGGACAGATATTGGTCATTTCCCCCAGTCACCCATGTAGCACCTTCTGGCACTAGATGCGCTGACTGTCTGGGGACTTACTCTCTTCTAGCTTCCAGCCATGCCATTCCATTTTATGTGTCAACCGCATAAGGTGTCTTCAGCAGTAGGGTCTTACCAGTAACCTTTGGTGGGTCATCAAGTACTTTGACAGAAATCTCTTTTCTTTTAGGAAACCTTGTAGGTCTCTCTGATCAAAAGCTCATTGTGGATGACAGCCACCTGCTGGTACTGGGAATTACAGGTCAGTGCCCACAAAGAGAAGGAAGAAAAAGATAAGTAACATAAAAGAGTTAGAGAGAAGAAAGTGAGAGCTAGAGTGAGTGAGTGAGTGAGAGAGAGAGAGAGAGAGAGAGAGAGAGAGAGAGAGAGAGACAGGCAGTAGAAGATTGAGGTCAGTGTTCATTGTACCCTCTCCAGGGCCTTGTGATTCAGGTGTTCCCTCTAAGGGCCTGGCGAAGTTTCAACCATTTGAGCTGTCTTTTAGGATGTAGAATTTTATGTTATCATTGCCATTTGGGTCCAATTTTGTGTCCCCGCCTCCTCTCCTCCCCTTCCCTCCCTCCCCACTCACCCTATTGTCTGGTCCTCAAGATGCTTGCTAGGTATGTCCACATCTTGGGTAGATTCAGGTTAGGAGCTATAGATGAGTGAGACTATGCGGGGATTATCTTTCTGTGATTGGGTGAGTTCACTGATCTGTTCCAGATAAAATGTAAAGGAACAGAAAAAAGAGAAGAAAGGTCATTTATCACCTAAAACCAGCTCAGGTGGGGTAAGGGGGAGGGTACCTGTGCCTTGAATCTTCCAGAACTGTGAGAATTAGGTTTCCTGTTGTTTATAAGTCCTGTACTTTGTAGTGTTTTGTTACAGCACCCCAAAGGGATCAAGACAGGGCATATCTCAACTTTCCTTAGTAGGAGTACTGAATGAGCGAAAGACAATCTGACAAGACTGAAGCCTCCCAGCTATTCTTCCAAAGTTGCACAGTAAATGCTTCTGAAGTCCTAGGACCCTGGGTCTGATGTGTAAAGGTTTGCATTACAGTCAGCCAGTGGCTGGGGAGACATATAAGGTGACAGAACACATGGTCCCCACATCAGTACATCAGGATCCTCTGGCGGGGGTGGGGGTTAGGGAGGGGTGGGGGGTGGGAAGCTGGGACTCACTCATCAGCAGCTTTGGGGGCGGGCCCTGTCATTCACACTTTGGCAAGTACCCAGGTGTGTCCCATGCTTCCTGAACTTTGAGCACCACTGTCCTTAGGAAAGAAGAGCGCACCTCCTCGCACTCACTGATCCCAAGATCCTGAGGTGACCACCACAAACTGGAGCTAGCAGCCCACACGGAATCCCCACAAGCCACTCCCACTCCGTAGATTCTGCCGTCATCCAGGCCCTCCACTGAGCTCCACCCTAGCCCGATGTCATTCGTCTAGGTGTGGTCTCACATGGCCAGCTCTACACACCCATGGGAGCCAAGATTAACTGTTGACTGACAGGGCCTCAGTCAGGATCTACTTGGGTAGGATACCTACCTTGGGTGGTGGCCGGGTTGCATCTAGCCTGCCTCCTTTCTTTACACATGGGTGTGGAAATTGAGGCTCAGGACTAAAATGACTAACTCCAAGCTCCTCAGGGGTCGCTCCTTCAAGAACATTCCTTGTTCCCTGAACGTTGCCTGTGGAAAGGCACTTCACCATTTTACCTAGAGATAGTATTTAATATAAATAGGTAGCCTCAGACTTCTCTCCTGTGTCTTTTGTCTGAAAGCTTTTTCTTTCACTTCAAATTTCTCTTTTTCCTTTCTTCTCATCGGAATCTTCCAGTTTCCTCAAGAACAAATCGAAGCCTGGCATGGTGGTGCATGCCTGTAATCCACCGCTCAGGAGTTGGGAGCAGAATTGTTTGAGGCCAGCCTGGAACACAGAGAGCTATGAGAACCCGTGGTAAAACAAGCCAGCAACAGCCCTCCCCACCCCAAAGGAAAGCAAACAGAACCAGAAAGAGCAAGTTCAAAGCAGCCTCAGCAAAATCTATCCACTTCAGGCTTTTTCTTCCCCTGAATCCCTAAAGCAGTTGTACCATAACAGTTTGCTCTATTATACATTACATTGCTGTATTAAAAGAAATAGGACTGGGGCTGGGGAGATGGCTCAGTGGGAGAGCGAGGCAACGCTGAGTACTTGAATTTGGCTTCCAGGCTCCACGTAAAGCAGGAAGCTGCGGCGGACTTCTGTAATTCCAGTGCGCATAGGAAAAGAAGGGAAACAGAGACAGGAGAATTTCCCAGAAATTTCTGAAAGGAATAGCGAACAAAATGAGACCCTGCCTCAAAAACGATGCGGCAAGCTAGGACCTGTCCTCCAACCTCAAACCGCGTGTCATGGTACGACCCCCAACAAACAAATAAATTTAAAAATCAGAAATGGAACTGAAAGCGTGGCTTACCTGCATCTTCCTATTTTCAGGCTCCCTTGCTATGCATTCATCTTTCTGGGAAAACCCTGGGAGACACAGGACGTCCTTTAGCCGCCAGCAGAGGGCCGCAGAGCACCCACGGCTCTCACTTCTGTTTTCCACCTCTCTCCTCTGTGATCAGAAAGCTCAGGGTCAAATAGCCGTTTGGCTCCGAGTTTAGACAAAGCGGTTGCTAACTCTTCATAGATGTTATGCCCCCTTCCTCACTTTCCCGTCTTGCTCCCTGTGCGGCCGATCCTGAGCTCCCCCTCTTCCAAGGCTCGGTTTCGGCTCTTCTCAGCCATGAACATCGAAGCCAAAACCTCAGCATATCTTCTTTCCCACTGGAATGAAACTCTACTATTTTAAGTTGAAGCTAGTCTAGAAAGGTATTTTGCAATTTTGTCTATATACAATATTGCTTTTCTCCTGACATAGGTTGGCATTGACGCTGGTGGAGGGGAATTCCAGCCTGTGGCATGAAGTTCAAGACAAAGGTGGGTGGCAGATAGGAGAAATCCTAGAAGAACGCCTAGAAGGATTCCATGATTCACTAATGATCCTGAAGACTTCTTGGTCTGAAGAGAGAAAAGTACCCCACAGACTCCCTTCCCTGAACAACTGCTATGGATCAGCTGGTTGCTGAGACTTACGCAAAGGGGCGTGCACTATGCAAACTTCTCATCCTCCGGTGTCCTCAGCAAACCATATACACTCACATTTCTAACCTCACAGCCTTTAAAAAGGACCAGTTAGATAACTTGTGTGTCCTAGATCAAGCTTAAAATACAAATCTGATTGTCAAAAAATATTAATAATTTTAAACCAGTAACTGGAGAATGCAAACAAGCACAGGATCCCCCAGCACAGAGCATAGGGACAGAGCCAGCCTTGCCTCCAGAATTCACAGGACAAGCTCTTCTTTACCTAGACTAGGAAGGAAGTTGGTACTGGGCTTCCCACCTGTGGATCCTTCCCTGTCCTCAAGAACCAGTGTCCTGGAGAGTGGAAGATACACAAGCAAAGGGGGATTTTATTTGGCAGATAAGTGATACATGCTGCTTTAGGCTCTGGCAATTCCAAAGGAAACAACCCTACCCTACCCTCTTGAGCTTGCACTTTAGTTGGCCAAGGCAACAATAAAGAAGTAGGTAGATACACACTCATAGCAGTGCCAGCCTGGGACAGGGAGGATATGCTGGCATCATGGGCCAAGTGGCTTGTGATACTTCAAGAGGTGGGTAGGCAGGGCTGCACTGATAACATGTTAGCTGAGCTAAGATCAGAAAAGGGAGTGAGTCACACAAGGGTTTGAGGGATGAGCATCCAGGTACAGGGAAAAACTGTGCAAAAACACTGTGGCCTCTCAAGTGTGAAGATCAAGGAGTCCAATATGGTTGGCATGTGTGATTTGGGGCTGAAGAGATGGATGGGATGGAGAGGGAGGCCATATCCTACAAAGTAAAGACTCTAGACTTGACTCTGGGTGAAGATTCAGAGCAGAGATGGCTTCCATGATGCTCTGTTAAGGAGAGATTGCAGAGACTTAAAAGTGAAGGCAAGTGCCCAGTGAAAAGACTCTGGTAATAATGCAAGTGGCTTTGACCAGGTGTTCATGGTTGAGCTGAGGAGAAATGTCATAGCCCCAAGAAGGCAAGGGGAGGTCAGCTTTATCACTGTAATTGTATTGCTAAGGACAAACTTTAGTGTATGGGGTTGCTCATTAATATGCATTTAATTATTCATTAATCTTATGGTTACTAAAAATAGATAAGAATTCTTATAATAATAGCTTCCTGTAAGATAGATACAACATTAAAAGAGCAGAGAGAAGAGACTTCTTGGACTGAAGAGATGTCCTAGTGGTTAAAGGCACTTGCTTGCAAAGTCTGATGACCAGGGTTCAACTCCCCAATACCCATGTGAAGCCAGATGCATAAAGTAGCACATGCATTTAGAGTTCGTTTGCAGGGGCAGGAGGCCATGGTGCACTCATTCTTTCTTTCTCTTGATCTCTTGAATAAATATATAAGTATTAAAAAGAATTCCTTGCTGGGTATGGTGAAGCACACCTTTAATTCTAGCATTTGAGAGGCTGAAGTAGGAGGTCGCTGTCAGTTTGAGAACAGCCTGATACTACATAGTGAATTCCAGGTCAGCCTCGGCTACAGCAAGACCCTACTTTGAACCCCCCTCCAAAAAAAAAAAAGAATTTCTTGATAGTAATTTATAATATTCATTCTCATTTGTTTCTAATAAATCTGTTAAAATGTTAAAGATCAGTTGTATGAAATAAATTCTGTTCAAATGACACATGAACTGGAATGTTAAAACGGACTGTCAGACTGTGTTTTCAGTGTGTGGTCAATAGGTGTCACTTTATCCCATTGGGGCTCCATTCCCTAGTAGGAGTTGTGTGAGGAGGCTTAATAATACAGATCAAAGTGTTGCATGCCGTTTTAACGGGAGTAAATGGTTGGTCTGTTGAAAATTAGATTAGCATTTCAAGCCATTTAGTAGGACTTTTGGAATTATGTGTGTGAAACTAACATTTGAAAATGTCATTCTTTGAGTGGAACATTTAGGTATTATTTAAATGATAGAAAATACATCTCAATATTGAAAAGAGAGCATTGCCCACATGCTGGTGTGCCTTTAGTGACTGATTATACTTTACTTTGTTTCCTTCTCCATGGGTTGCCGGTGTATGTGTGTACTTTAAATATGTATTGCTGCTATTTGTAAAAGTTTACTCCTTTACTGAAAATGTACAGGGTGGTAGAAGGATTACAGGAGTCACGTAGGAAGAGATGTGTGCAAGGAGAAAACGAGGCTGTGGTAGAATTCAGGCTTGTGGGAAATCCTTTGAACATATTGCAGATGGCTACTTTTTTCTAAGGGGGGAACTTCTTAACTGCTGGGCTGTCTTTCTCCAGGAAGCTTCTCAAAGCATTACTACCCTGTTTAAGACTGTATCCCTTGAAACCACAGCTGGTTCTTTCTTGGGGAATGCTCAACTTCCTTCCGTGGAGCTGGCTGCTACAGGTTACCCCAGCCCTGCTCAGGTCCGAGGGAGTGGAGGATCTGAGACTGGGTCAGAGCCAGGCCTTTTCTCAATAAGGTGGCTCACTGTCGCCTTGTAAGTTGGCTTGTGTGCTTCCTCTTCCCCATGGCCTTCCTGGAGACCCTGTGTGGATTTTGTAGCGAGGAAATTTTGTGGATAGATCTCCTGAAACGTAAGGCTTTGACAATTGTCTCTACCATTGGACCAATAAAAATACCCAAGCCAATGTATTTGTTTCATTTTTCCTCCAAGCTGCCTTTTCTCCTTGGAACCTGGGATGTGCAAGTGGAAGATTACAGTTAGCTGGCTTGCTCTCCCTGCTATAGCCAGCACTCCTCCTCACTGGCTGTGTGTGACCAGGCACTGACCAGCCTGTTGTGTCCCCACATGGCCCAGCAATGCCCTTCCCGCTCTGCTGGCCTTTCCATTGTGCCATACACTCAAGGGTTGTCCATCAGCAAGCGTGAAGCATGGACCTCCTGAGTACCAGGCATTGTGTGGGTGCTGGGGACACAGCAGGGGCTGGTTTCCAGCCTCAGCCTTTCCTTAGAGCACACTTGCTGGGACTCACTTGTAGCCCTCTGATGACATGGCTCATATGTGGGCCTTGCCTTAAACTCCCCTATAGTTGGGGATGGGCAGTGGGGTTTTCCATCTTCAAGAAATATTTTATTTATTTATTTGCAAGCAGACAGAAGGAGGGATGGAGGAGGGATGGGGGAGGGATTGGGAGAGAGAGAGAGAGAGAGAGAGAGAGAGAGAGAGAGAGAGAGAGAGAGAGAGAATGAGAATGGGCACACCAGGGCCTTTTGCCACTGCAAATAAACTCCAGATCCATGAGCCACTTTGTGTGTTTGGCTTTATGTGGGTATGGGGGAATCAAACCAATAGTGCTAACCTCTGAGCCATCTTTCCAGCCCACTCTTTATCTTTGAATCTTGCTGCTATCATTCACAGGTTGGCTTTTTGTCACTTCCCAGTGAAAAAAGTGGCTCAGAGACTCACAGACATCATTTCTTCATTCAAGGATGACAGGAAGAGGTTGAAACAACTGTGTCCGTTCTTTTATCTGAGAAACATGAGTTTTCCAGAGTCCCAGTTCCTCCGTGCTGGTCTGCAGCTGAAAGCAGCCCTGGGAAGTGAGTACCCTGCTCCAGTGAGAAGAGGTTTTCTCTGGAGTTCTCCTCCAAACACTTCGGCTGGGTGGTGTACTCCATCCAATGGGATGTGGTCTTCTGTAGAAGTTGCCAGAACAAATTGACATCTGGGTCACTCTATCCCATTTGTTGACTCCTGGGCTATTGTTTTCTCCTGACTGGCTCCTCTTATCATCTGGCTGACTTTGACTTTGGAATTGAGGCTTGGTCTTAGAGCTCCTTGGCCTCAACCAGGGACTCCTGTCTTCTACTGTCTAAGGTAGTCCACTAACTGGACTCTTCTTTCAAACTTGGCCCTCCTCCTGTGCTCTCCTTCCTATATGGTGATAGTCCGTCTGACCTGTCATTGGAAATGGTCTCATCCTCTTGTGCTTCACTTCCCCTGGTCCTCTCACCCTCTCTCTGGAATAGCTTTTGCCTCCTCTTCTCTGTATTGACACAGCTGTACTTCAAGAGCTGATTTTCTCTGCCTATTTCAATTCATCTCCCAAAACCTGCCACTGTGATGTCATTGTATAATTTGATTTGAGTGCTCTTCCTTGGTTAGAAGTCATTCATGGCCTCTTCTTGTTTTAGTATCAAGTGAAAGCATGACACTGGAGATCCTTCCTGCTTGCCCTGATACTTGACCTGATAACCTCTGTGCTTTTCCTTGTCATTCTGCATTTCCAGTTTTCCAGCTAGGTCTTGGCTCTCTGGTGTCTCTATAGCGCTTCCTCCCCTTCTCTCTCAGCAAACTCCTGCAGTGAGTGGCCTCAAACACAAGCCTTTCTTTGCATACGAGGCAGAATGAGCACATTGTCCTCCCTTTTCCCATTGTATTATTCCTCTTGTAACACCCTTTTTACATATGTGTCACTTTCCTTAAGAGAAGGCCATGGGCCAGGTAAATAGAGCATGTGGGAAGATGAAGGGAAAAGAGAGCTGGGCAGGGGCTGGAATGCAGTTCAGTGATGGAGCAGTTGGTTAGCATTCATAAACACCCTGTGGGTTTGCTTCTTACTACACACACCACCGCCACCACCCACAACAACAACAAATAAGACTAGTCTCTGATTTAACTTTGTATTTTAAAAAATATTTTATTTTTAGTTATTTGAGAAAGAGAAATAAGGAGGGGGGAGAGAGAGAGAAAGAGAGAGAGAGAGAGAGAAAGAGAGAGAATGGGCATGCCAGGGCTTCCAGCTACTGCCAAAGGACTCCAGATGCATGCACCACCTAGTGTATCTGGCTTACATGGGTCCTAGGGAATTGAACTGAGGTCCTTTGGCATTGCAGGCAAGTACCTTAACTGCTAAGCCATCTCTCCAGTGCCCCAAACTATTTTATTTTTGTTTAAGAGAGAGAGAGAGAGAGGGGGGGGGGGGAATGAGCATGCTAGGGTCTCTAGCCACTGCAGATGAACTCCAGATAGATGCACCTCTTTGTACATCTGGCTTTCATGGGTCCTGGGGAATCGAACCTAGGTCCTTCAGCTTCACAGGCAAGTGCTTTAACTGCTAAGCCATCTCTCCTGGCAGGTGCTCAATACAGGTTTGTTGAACAAATATTTTTGAACCATTGTGGATAGTAATGGAAGACATTTTCCAAATGTTGTATCTTTCATACACTTTCAACATGTGGGAAATCTGAATCCTAAAAGTTCAGCAAAGCAAACTTTGGAGAACAAATGTTTACCACGGTGTAGAGCTCTTCAGTTTCCAGGATTGGAGGTGGTGTGTGTGTGGTGTGTGGTTGGTGTTTTTAGAACAAGGCAATGGTTGAGCCCTGTGGGAGCAGATTGCATGAGACAAGCACCCAGAACGGGGGGAGATGATGCCAGCCAATCTGTCAGATTTCATCATCTGCTGGTCCTGGGTTGGGAGGATGCTTAATATATGCCTCTCATGCTTCTATCTTGTGAGAAGCTGCCTTCAAATTCCAGCTTCTGCAGGTTGCTTATACAACCCAATCTCTAAAAATAATATTTTAAGAAAGCATATTATTTATTTTGAGTTCTGTAAATGACTTGGTGTATTTTCTTAAAGCACAGATTTTGATCATTTCTGCTTTGTGATGCAATTTACAGACATGGGGAAGAAGCAATCTCGTAGGTTACTCAGTAAAATAAGAACCATTTTTTAAATTTAATTTTATGCTGCTGGAATTATAATTATATAATTATGTAAAAACAGTTTGAGGAGTAGTCCGTTTATGACTCAAGTACAGAGGGAGCTGTTATTGTGAACCAAAAGAAAGGACAAGTGGTTTTGTTTTCAGTCTGGGAAACCTACTTGCTGGTGGGGTGTGGATTTTGGCAAATCAAAAAGTGTGCATTGGACAGTTGTTTATATCTACTCACATGACTGTAGGTAAGGGTGTGTGTGTGTTCAGCTATTACAACAAAACCTCCCGCGCTTAGGAAACCAGTGGGAATGACCTAACAAACTCATTAAAAGCTAGCTGTTCATCATACTTAAACATATGTAACTGACTTTCTTTTTAAAATACTTTTTATTTTTATTTATTTATTTGATAGAGGGAGAGAGAGAGAGAGAGAGAGAGAGAAAGAATGCGTGTGCCAAGGCCTCTGGCCACTGCAAACAAACTCCAGATGCATGCGTCTCCTTGTGCACCTGGCGAATGTGGGTCCTGGGGAATTGAACCTGGGTCTTTTGGCTTTGCAGGCAAACGCCTTAACCACTAAGCCACCCCTCCAGCCTGTAACTGACTTTCTATGTTAATGGTTTTATAGGTGGTTTCTTTTTAACAGATTATACTTGAAACAATGTTTTAATGTTAAAATAACTTCCCTGAATATTATTTTCTTTGCAATGCCTCCTTTTCAAGCCTGCTACAAAGGTAATCTTCAATTAAGGATGAATTACTACTATTTTTTATGTCCTGGTATCTAAAGTAATGTTTTTCAGAAATTTTTCAGTTTTTTAGCTATATGAATTCATAGTTCTTTCCACCTAGTTTAAACATAGTCTATCAGCCCCTTAAACTCAATGTCTTAGGTGTATGCTTAGAAGTGTATTTATCTTGTGGTTTAACTAAGGCAACAAGCAGTTGGAAAGTGCTAATGAGGCCTGGAGATATGGCTAAACAGTTAGGGCTCTTGCCTGCAAGGCCTAAGGACTTAGGTTTGATTCCCCAGGACCCACATAAGCCAGATGTGTAAAGTGGCAAGTGTGTCTGGAGTTCGTTGGCATTGGTTAGGGGTCCTTGTGCACCCATTTTTTTTCTCTTTCTGTCTCTATCTCTTTGCCTCTTTTTTCCAGAAAATTAAAAATAATTTTTTTCAATATATATATATATATATATATATATATATATATATATATATGTATAATTTTTTTTTTTAAAGAAAAAGCTAATGATTAAAAGGAACTGTTGAGGTATTTTTGAGACGGTCCCTCCTCTTTTTTTTTTTCTGAGGTAGGGTTTCGCTATAGCCCAGGCTGACCTGGAATTCACTATGTAGTCTCAGGGTGGCCTCGAACTCACAGTGTTCCTCCTACCTCTGCTTTCCAAGTGTTGGGATTAAAAGCATGTTCCACCATGCCCAGCTCCAGATCCTCCATTTTTGAGATTAAAAAAAGGAATTGTTCTGATGATTTTAAGCATGTCATCTCTTCTGCATTCACATACAGCTTTCTGTGAAAAGAAAGAGACAACTCTAAGCTGGGTGTGGTGGTGCACACCTTTCATCCCAGCACTTGGGAGGCAGAGGTAGGAGGATCATTGTATCACTGTGAGTTTGAGACTACTCTGAGACTACATAGTGAATTCCAGGTCAGCCTGAGCTAGAGTGAGACCATACCTCAACCACCCCCTGACAAATAACTCTAAATGGGTAACTTGGCAGGAAGCTGGTGATAGGAGATGATTTTATTTTATTTTTTTTATTTTTCGAGGTAGGGTCTCACTCTAGCCCAGGCTGACCTGGAATTCACTATGGAGTCTCAGGGTGGCCTAGAACTCACTGCAATCCTCCCGCCTCTGCCTCCCGAGTACTGGGATTAAAGGCATGCGCCACCACGCCCGGCTAGGAGATGATTTTATAGAAGAGTGTGTGATGATAGAGCAAGTTCGGCGGCGACCACAGAAGTCTGCCCTCCTTGGGTTGAGTACTTAGAAAAGGACCATGAATGTCTCTCACTATTGTTCTTCCCAAGGCGAGGCAACACTATTCAAAATAGAAATTCATGGCTAGAGCCATGAATCTCAGATTGTAGAAAAAATGTTTCAAGCATCCTTTCATGTCCTGATCAGAGGCCAGGTTTTGTGTGGGTGATGGCTTAATGGTTGGTTGGTGACCTTCTCTTTCTTTCTTCCATTCAAAAGGTTAAAATTGGGCTGGAGAGATGGCTAAAGGCTTAAAGTACTTGCTTGTAAAGCCTAATGACCTGGGCTCAGTTCCTCAGTACCCACATAAAGGCAGATGCACAAAGTGGCACGTGCATTTGGAGATTGTTTATGGTGGCTAGAGGCCCTGCTGGGTCCATAGTCTGTTTCTGTCTATATCTGTCTGCTTGCAAATAAACACATAAAATATTAAAAAAATAAAAAATATATATTAAGCTTGATTCAGGGAAGGCTAGACAACAATGAGTCAGTGAGTTAGCAGCATTGTTGAGTTCTCCTACACTTCCTGAAGGTCATCCACAACCTCCAGCTGCTCCTCAGCTTGTTTTCTGATCTCCTGTAGTAGTTTGTACAATTGCTCACACTTTTTTTCTCTTGATTTTGAGCACCCCATCTTTCCCGTTTCCCTTCTTCCCCCGTGTCTTCCCAGAGGCTTACTTCTTCTTTCTCGTTCCCAGACATGCTCAGGGTTGGGTCCTTAGAGTGCGTCTGACGCTGCTGGAGATCTGCTCTGCCTCACCGATGCAGGTGCTGCCCCCTCTGCGGGCCCACCTCTGCCATTCTGCTGTGTCTTTAAGGTTCACCTTCATGTGTTAAAGGTGAGCTTGGGGTTGTGCCTGCATGTGGGCTTTCCTTGCATTCTTTTGCACCGTGGTTAAAGGCAACTGAAGTTTTTTAAGTCCTGAGGCTAATTATCATGGAAACCACCTGAAAGGCCTCTCTTCTCCTTGCATTCCACATCTAAACCCTTTGAGGTGTCTTGAATCTTTCCACTGTTCACTTTATCTATTACTTTTATCTTTTTTAAAAAATTATTTATTTGAGAGAGACAGAGAGGAAGAGGCATATGTAGGAGAAGGAGGGAGGGAGGGAGGGACAGAGAGAGAGAGAGAGGGAGGGAGGAAGCGAATGGAAATACCAGGGCCTTCAGCCATGGCAGATGAATTCCAGACACACGTACCACTTGTTCATATGGCTTATGTGAGTGCTGGGGAACTGAACTTGGGTTCTTAGGCTTCATAGGCAAGTACTTTATTTCCTAAGCCCTCTCTCCAGCCCTACCTTTATCTTTAGTATGGCTCCCCGACATGGAATATTATAGTTGTACTTAGCTATTCTCCAAGTTCCTATCCTTGTTCTCCACAGGTCAGTCTTGTTCATCTCCCTCCTGCTCTTCATCCTTTTCTCCTCCTTCTCCTTGGTAGTTGAGATTGAGTCCAAGGCAAGCACTAGGTGGTTGGAAAGTACTCTCTTTCTAACTCAAAATACTTAGCTCTTTAATATACTGGCCAAATCATGCTACTTCACTGTTCCAATGACTGTATTTGAAGCCTCAATGTAACGGTAAAGCCAATAGCCTAAGAACACTATGTGACCCGTGTCTTTCCCAACCGGTTTCCTTTTGTCTTCTCTCACTATGCTCCCTGCCACTTTGCCACTCCAGAAACAGTGGCCTTTTTGCTGTTCCTTAATATTCCAGACATGTTTCCATTTTAGTGCCTTAGCACCTGGTGTTCCAACTGCCTAGAATATTCTCCCCCACACATGGGTCTAATTAATTCCCTCAAACACACCCTCTGCCCAGCGTCACTTGCTTTCTTGCCATGGCCACCTCGATGACCCTAACTGACACTTCAGCCCCTTTTACCCTGGGCATACTGGACTCCTCTGCTCTGCCATATTATTTTTCTGTAATACTTATCTTGTAAGGCACTACGTAATGTGCTTGTTTTCAGTTTTCTTTTTTTTTCAAGATAGGGTCTCACTGTAGCCCAGGCTGACCTGGAATTCACTATGTAGTCTTAAGGTGGCTTTGAACTCCTACCTCTGCCTCCTGAGTGCTGAGATAAAAGGCATGCACCACCATGCTGGCTTTGTTTTCAGTTTAACTGTCAGCCTGTCTGCACTAGATTGTAATCTTTTCAGGGAAAAGACCTTTGTCTGTTCTGTAACCCAGCACCTCATGTGATATGTGGTATCCAGTCATCTGTCAAGGACTGTTGGTTGCATGAATAGAAGTGAGTGGGTGACCAGCTAACTTGTTCCTCTGAACTATAGCTTATTTTCTCTCAAGGTGTTTGTGGTAGAGGTAGGAGTGAGAGTCAGGATTCCTTTGGAATGGTTTCTGGAAAGAGGGGGAGAACAATACGATGGCCCTGCTATTCCAGGGTGAGTGGGCTGGCTCACACTTGAGATATAGAGCTGGGTCATCAAAGGGCCTGGCTTGTCCTGACTTATTAGTATTTTCTCTCTCTGTATTTTTCCTCTCTTTTCCTGCTCCTCTCTCTGTCTCTCCCTCCCTCTCCCCCCATGCTGGAAATGGAACTCAGGCCTTGTGACTGCTAGGCCAGTACTATTTGGTGAGCTATACAATTCCAATTCTGCTTGTGTTCTGGCATTTTTTTCTTTTTCTTTTTTTAAAATTATTTATTTATTTATTTGAGAGTGACAGACACAGAGAGAAAGACAGATAGAGGGAGAGAGAGAATGGGTGAGCCAGGGCTTCCAGCCTCTGCAAACGAACTCCAGACGCGTGCGCCTCCCTTGTGCATCTGGCTAACGTGGGACCTGGGGAACCGAGCCTCGAACCGGGGTCCTTAGGCTTCACAGGCAAGCGCTTAACCGCTAAGCCATCTCTCCAGCCCATGTTCTGGCATTTTTGCTTAATGTGATATCATGAGTAAATTGGTAATTTTTATTTTTTTTTTTGGTTTTCGAGGTAGGGTCTCACTGTAGCCCAGGCTGACCTGGAATTCACTATGGAGTCTCAGGGTGGTTTTGAACTCACAGCAATCCTCCTACCTCTGCCTTCCGAGTGCTGGGATTAAAGGCATGTGCTACCACGCCCGGCGTAAATTGGTAACTTTAAAAGTAGTCTTCAGGCTGGAGAGATGGCTTAGTGGTTAAGGTGCTTGCCTGCAAAGCCTAAGACACATGTTCAATTCTCCAGATCCCACATAAGCCAGACTCACAAAGGTGAGGCAAGCGCAAGGTCACACATGCCCTAGAGCCCTAGGCCTTAGAGTACCAATTCTTTCTCTCTGTCTCTGTAAAATAAAAACACCCCACAAAAAGCAGTCTTCATGATCATTCTTGTTTTAAAAAGAAATTTACAATTTTTATTATTTATTTATTTATGAGAGAAAGAGAGAGAGAGAATGTGCGCGCTAGGGCCTCCAGCCCCTGCAAACAAATTACAGATGCATGCTCCACGTTATGCATCTGGCTTACATGGGTACTGGAGAATCAAACCTGGGTCCTTTGGCTTTGCAGGCAAGTGCTTTAACCACTAAGCCATCTCTCCAGCCCCAAGATCATTCTTTTAATAGCAGCAAGAGGTGAAATGAATACCTTTAGGGGAATCCTGCCATCTCTGGCTCTATGGAATTCAGTACTGTTATCAATTTATAGAATTCTCCAGAATAAGATCTTGGAAAAATGTCCACAAATATTCCTTGAGATGAAAGCTAACCAGGACAGAATTTTAGACTTTTAAAAAGCATATACTTTTTTTTAATTTGCAAGGAGAGAGAGAGAAAGAGAGAATGAGAATGGCATGCCAGGGTCTCTAGCCACTGCAAACGAACTCCAGACACATGTGCCACCTTGTGCATCTGGCTTTATGTGAACATTGGGAATTGAACCCAGGTCATTAGGCTTTGCAGGAAAGTACCTTAACTGCTACTATGCTATCTCTCCAGCCTGGGACTTAAAAAAAATTCTCACTGGTACATCTTATTCTGCCTTAACATTCATGTGATGATACTTTTTAAGAACCAGCAGGCTTCTAGTACTTTTGGTGTAAGCTACCAAATTAAATTATTAACCTGTTTTTTTTTTTTTTGTTTTGTTTTTTTCTTTTTCTTTTTTGAGGTAGGGTTTCACTCTGGCTCAGGCTGACCTGGAATTCTCTATATAGTCTTAGGGTGGCCTCAAACTCATGTGATCCTCCTACCTCCACCTCCTGAGTGCTGGGATTAAAGGTGTGCACCACCATGCCTGGATTATTAACCCTTTTAATAATAAAAGAAAAGAAAGTGACCCTTACCAGCTAGCTATCTTTTTGTGATCAAACGGCAAATGGGTGATGAGGAATTTGGGATGTCAATATAATCAAATTGGGGGGTGTCTAGAGAAATGTTAAGCATACTTCTGTGTGCCTGTGAGGGTGTTTTGAGAGAAAACTGGCATGGGGGTGTCAGATAATGAGTGGAGACCTGCCCTCAGTATGAGATGCGTCGTCTAATATGCAGGGATCAGATGGGGTGGGAAATGCAATGAACAGGTATACTTCCGCTCAGGTCAGCTCTACTCATGCAAATCTCTTTTCCAGATCCAGCTGCTTCTCTATATTTCCTATGGACATCAGAGTCCAGGTTCTTAAACTGTTAAACACAGACTCACCAGTGGCTCCCTGGGGCTTTGAGCCAGGGCTGCATCATTAGCTCCACTCTACTGTATCTTCTGAGAAGGGACCACTTTCCTGGGTCTCCATCCTGCAGATGGCTGTTTAGGACTTTGGGCTGTCTCAGTCACTAAAAAGTGACAATTGGCCCTCCTTTCTTCACAACCCAGGGACTGGTTAAGGCATTGGACATCAAAAATTACCTACAGGCTGCCTGGAGGCCCTTAACATATACTTTAGCCAAACTTTACCAA
Source organism: Jaculus jaculus (assembly GCF_020740685.1). Classification (NCBI taxonomy): domain Eukaryota; kingdom Metazoa; phylum Chordata; class Mammalia; order Rodentia; family Dipodidae; genus Jaculus; species Jaculus jaculus. The sequence goes on from NC_059103.1 coordinate 144,695,047, forward strand.
GAGATCTGAAAAAGAAACAGAAAGAAATGAGAAGAAGGCTAATGGGGAGTATCATTCCCAGGACAGGGCCCTGGCAGTAGCTTGACGTGAGAGTATAAAACATAAAGTGTTATCTGAGGGTCCAAGCTCATAGGTATCCCGCTACAACTTCTCATCACGACCCTCAGGCTTGACGCTGCAGTGTCTCCCCTTGTACTGCACTCTAGTTGCATATGTTATTTTGTGCATCTGCCTTTACTGAGGATTTTGAACCTGGGCCATCAGGTTTTGCAAGCAAGCATCTTTAATCACTGACCTGTCTTCCCAGCCCAAGGAATGCTGCTTTTATATCAATAAATCTGGAAGGGTTCAACAGAGTATCAAAAATTTCCTCTGAGGAGTTAGTTCCACTGAAAGTCTAGGTGACAGCCTTTCACCTCTAAACTGGCAAAGTTGGATATGGTGAGCACTCCTTCCTTTGGGAGTGTCCCTCCTCTTTCTGATTCCCATGCTTATTTTTGGACCTCCCTTTCTCTACCAGCTTGTACAATTTGTTTCTTCCAGAGTGCAGCAAATCCAGTTGTAAATGATCTTCCACCAACAACTGCCATCAAGAACAAGAAAGTAAGACATTCTTTGTAACCACGGTCAAAGGAGGGACCTGTTCTTCTCTGGACCAACAGGCTGAGAGATTCTGTGAGCACTCCCCACCAGGCCATGCGGAATGTAACAACTGTAGAGAAAGCGTGGGAAGGAATATGTCTGTCTTACTCAGCTCTGTGTCTCTACTCAGCACAAATTAGTTCCAAGAAGACTGACCTATCTTCAGATTCCCTAAAGAAGTAGGGAGAAAAAGTCTCCTGGGTAGAAGTTGAGGTAGGCAAGCACAGGAAGTAGCTAAGCCACTCAGTTTAGCTACACTAAACACACCCTTTGGCTAAGCAGTGCACCTAGCAACCTCTTGGGAACCTGAGACATTCACCTGCACATGTATCCTACCTTAAAGAACAAGCTAGTTTTTCTCCTCTCTCCTCTCCTGAGTGACCATTCTCCATGATCCTTCTGCTTTATGTTCTATTAAACATATCAGTTTTGCTCTAGCCCAAGCTAACCCAGAATTCTCTTGTGGCAACTACCTCTGGCTCCTGAGTGCCATGATTAAAGGCATGTGCCACCACGCATGGCTACAGTCCTTTATTTTTAAATTTAACTTTTCTTAAGTTTTCAGGACACTGGAAGAGCATTGCCAGCCTCTCATGCAAACTGCCCCCAGCCCTGTCTGCACAAAGTTCTTTTTCCCTCATAAGCAAAGCCTCCACCGTATATAGTTCTATCTGCAGTTGCTCTCCCAAACCATCACAAGAATGGTCCATCAAGCTCTGCTTTTAGCAATGAAAGTCTTCTGTAGTCTTAAGTTCAAAATCCTTTCATATTCTTCCTGCAGATCACTTCTGAAAGACCCAAAACCACACAGTCAGGTTTCTAGCAGTAATGGCCCCACTCCTCTGGTACCAATTTTATGTTGTAGTTACCTTCATGTTGCTGGGACACCTGGATAAAAGAAGTTGATGGAAGGAAGGGGTTTATTTTGAATTGAAGTCTTGAGGGGAAGTTTTCAGCATGGCAAGGAAAGGATGGTAGAGCACAGGCTTGCCACAGCAGCTGGTAGAAAGCAGCATGAGTGAGTTGAGCTTTGGCATGGGGCAGCTGGGTATGACACTTCAAAGCCCACCCCCAGTTAATACTTCCTCCAGCAAGGCTCCACCTTCCAAATTGCCATCACTTGGGAACCTAGCACTCAAAACACACAAGCCTATAGGGAACATCTAACTCAAAACACCACAGATGCCTAGAACCTGGAAACATCTGGAGGCCTCTGATAAATTTTAAGTCGATAATGTTATGGTAATTTGTTAGGGAAATCCCTAGGAGGCCAATGAATCTCTCATGCTTCCAAGGGTGAGCTCTCAGGGAGAACTTTGTCTTCTTCCCCAGATGTTCTACCTTGTACCTAAGTGCAATACATCTTTTCGCCACATCTGTGACTCCTGGAGAGGGAAATTGTTGAGCCAATGAAGTATACTACAGAGTCTGATATTCACAGACCTCAACAGTATAGCAAGTGGTGCATAGTTAGTGTTGGTGTACCAATTTCATAATGAAAACAATGTTAACTTTTACTCAGGATGAACCAACTGGTGCCGTGTCTTTCACATGTCATACTTCTGGTTTCATATATGTAGAAACATGAGTGGGATGTGAGAATTTCCCATACCATCAGTTTGTGACTGTTTATTGAATCTTGTGAAGAATGCTGTTGTATAGAAGGAAGGATCCCAGACTGGGAATTTAGAACTCAGTGGTTGGGGTTTGAGTCCATATCCTGCTTAGTGCTATCTATGCCAAGGCAGACAAGCTACTCTGTCAAGCTCAGTATTGATACTAGCAAAATGAGGATAAAACTATGAGTACTCCCTATCCCATGGGTGGGTTATGAAACTTCTATGAGGCAGACGTGAAAGAGGGCCTGGGACAGGTTGGTCATGATCATAGACTCCCTGTGGAGTCACAGCTAGTCACAGAACCTGTGTCAGTCCACTTTCTGTTACTCTCCCAAAGACCCGGATAACCAGCTTAGAAAGGAAGGAGACTTATTTTGATGCACAGTTTTGGAGGCTTTAGTCCATTGCTTTTGGGCCTGTAGAACTGCATACTGGCAGTTGCTGTAGCAAAACTGCCCATCTCACAGTTGGGGTATGCTTCTGCCTTTCTCTCTTTTTGTGTCCTGGGGAATCAAACCTAGGGTTGGGCAAGTATGAGCTATACTTACAACTTCCATTCCTGAGATATGAAATAAAATGAAGTGATGAGTCCATTATCACCTCTGGGGGATTCTCTCAGTTATTTGAAGACCTCCCCTCTAGTCCCATCTCTCTCTTTTGACTATACTTTCAGGGATCATTTCTATAGTTCCTTTTATAGCTTTTAAAATATTCTATCAGCATATATTAATTATACATAATGATGGGTTTAATGACATTTTCAAACATATATAAAATCTGTTTTGTTTGTATTCACCCCCTATAACTCTTATCTCCCTCACACTCCTGTAGATCCCAGCTAGCCTCCCTTCATTGTCATGTTCTCTCATTCTTTTTCCTTGTCCTTTTGGTGACCCTGTGAGGTTTAGGCTGTTTCAGGAACATAGGTGAAGGATTATTTATAGGAACATGGTCACCTTAATACTTAGGCCCCTGACTCAGTGTCTCCCAGTAGCACCAGGCTGAGTACTAGGCTTTTAACACATGGGTCTTTGCAGGAACAGTCCAAAGCCAAACCATAGTAAAGCCTTAGGATTTCAATGCATAGGAGAGTTTGGGAACCATGTAATAAGCTCCTTATTTTTTTAAAAAAATATATTACTTATTTGTTTGCAAGGAGAAAGAGAAAGAGAGAGATTGAGAGATAGAGGGAATGAGAATGGCTGCATCAGGGCCTCTAGCCACTGTAAACACACTCCAGACACATGCACTACTTTGTGTATCTGGCTTTACATGGGTACTGGGGAATCAAATCCAGGTTGTTTGGCATTGCAGGACAGCACCTTGACCACTGAACAATATCTCTAGCTCAAAGCTCTTTAATTTTACAGGAGAAAAGTTACTCACCTGTGTAGTTTGAATCAAGTAGACCCACCTTGGGTCTGTGTCCCTCCTCACACGAAGCTAACCAAGTTTCTGCCTTTGTAGAAAGTGGCAAAAATGAACTCCTCTCACAGAAGATAGAGCAAGTGCAGGACAATTCTCAGGAAGCCAACAAAAATTTTAGAAATCATGTCAAGCCATAGTATGATTCTTTGCAATCCATTTTGAAGAATGTGATAAAATTTAGTATCTGTCTGGTAAGGACACAGTTTACAAAGGCATTTATTTAGGGTTTGAGTATTTGATGGCAAGGGATGTAGATTTAAATAGATGTATATGAGAGAGAGAGAGGGAGGGAGGGAGAGAGAAAGAATATGGGCCACTTGGCACTGCAGACAAACTCCAGATACATAAGCCACTTTCTGTGTCTGGCTTCACATAGGTACTGGAGAATCATATGCAGGCCTACAGGCTTTGCAAGCAAATGCCTATAACCTTTGCACCATCTCCCAGCCCCGGATGTGGATTTTTAAGGTGAGTGGCTTAAGTGGCAATGCCCCAGAGAGACAAGGACAATTTATCAGCTCTCCTATAGAAGAGAAGATGTGTCCATGATGTGCTGATGAGATTGACAGCCCAGCTTTGGGACCTGAAGCTATGAAAATGCTTATACTGGTCATCTTAGCTACTCCCTAAGGAATAAGACACTGTAGATGTAAGTGACTATTACAAGATCACACGGTTGTGAAAGAATACTTCACTTATAAAGGAAATAAACAAGGATAAGAAATCTGATAGCAATTTTCAATGGGAGCTTGCCTTGTTTTCTAGAAAAGGATGCTTTGTACAGAGGTTCTGTGTTTGTGACGTGGAATGCGTTCTTAAATTAAGCTTATGCTTTGTGAGACTGGTGAAGAGCTACATCTTTAAATGACTTAATGGGACATCTTCAAGCAACTCAGCATTTGGCAGCCTTCACCTTGACAAGCAGGAGCAGGTGGGTGGATCTGGCTTCTCAACCTTGGTGAGATGACCCTGGATGACTTTGTGTTTTCCTGATAGCTGCAAGATAAAATAAGGGTTAATTAAAGGGTTCGGGAAAGGTAAATATGTTGTTCAGGTGAAGGTGTGGCAGGTAAAACTTCATGTGTCACGAAAGCCAGGTGCCATGAAATTCTGGGAAGGAGGCAGGAAGGAGTCCCTGGACCTCCGGGAGTGCACACTTTCTGTTTAGGACAGAGGAACTAAACTCAGCAGTCCGTGACGCTTGCACAAGCATGCATGTTTTTGTGAGTCCGGGTGAGATGTCTTTTCTGTTTTTTGGATGAGAAGCCTACCAGGGGAGGAATATGCCCTTCCCCAACCCATGCTGGCTTGTGCCTTTTCTAACTTTGGGAGGCTTTAAGTACTTTGAAAAATACCTGGCTTTTCTAAAATTGTTTCATATTGTTACTATTTTGATCTTGGTCTTTCACTGGTTCTCCTGGGTCTGTTTTCTTCATTAGCACTCCTCCCTCTTCTTCCTTTAATCTCTGTCTGTCCCTGACAGTCTGGGTAAAGTTTCTGGCACCAGACTTGTTTGCCAGGAAAATGACAACTGCTGGTGAAGGAGAAGCCCTTTCCTGCTAGCTCCTCCATTCTCAGTGCCTGTGTGCTGCGCAAGTGACCTCCATGTTCCCGGCAAAGGGAATGCCCACCTCATGTCCATCCTTTCAGAATGTGAGCAGGACTAGGGATCTCATGAAAGGTTTTGAAGTTTTCAGGCCTGTGTTTTCTAAATTCTTACTTGGTAACTTGATCACTTAACTTTTTAAAAAATTATTTATTTATTTTTTGTTTCTCGAGGTAGGGTCTCACTCTAGCCCAGGCTACTTGGAATTCACCATGTAGTCTCAGGGTGGCCTCGAACTCATAGCGATCCTCCTATCTCTGCCTCCTGAGAGCTGGAATTAAAGGGCTGTGCCACCACGCCTGGCTTGATCACTTAACTTTTTGTACTGAGAGAATATAGCAGTGGAGACAGAGCATGCTCTGATCTGTCTGAGAGAAAACACTATAATGTAGTGCCATTGGGGATTTTAAGAGAATCTATAATGCTGGGTTGGAGCAGGGTTAGAGTGAGTGTTTGATTTTGGTTTTGTTTGTTTGGAATATAAATTCTATCAGATTCTTTCATGTTGAGCTCTCTCAGTGGGTTTATGAAAAGATTTGCAAACCAGAGTAAAAGATATATACATTAGCATATTTCTATGTTGCAGTCAGGTTTGCATTGCTGGTGGAAATCACCCAACCAAAAGCTGCTTATGGGAAAAGGAGGTTTATTTTGGCTTATAGTCTCGAGGTGAATCTCCACAATGGCAGAGGTAAACAATGGCATGATCAGAGGGTGGACATCACCCTCTGGCCCACATAAGGTGGACAACAGGAACAGGAGAGTGTGCCAAATACTGGCAAGGGGAAACTGGCTATAACACCCATAAGACCGCCCCCAACAATACACTCCCTCCAGGAGGCGTTCCCAAGTATTCCCAATATTTCATCGGCTGGGAGCCTAGCACTCAGAATACCTAAGTTTATGGGTGACACCTGAATCAAACCACCACAATCTACATGCACATTTATTTTGAAAGATCTTGACTTTCGGGTTCTGGGGATGTAGTTCAGTAACAGAGAGCTTGTCTCAAGCACAAGGCCCTGGGTTTGGTCCTCAGCACTGGACAAAGAGAAGTCTTGACTTAATTGACCATGTAATATTGTGTTCCCGTCTGTCTTTTGTAATTTATATTCTCTCATTCATCCCATATTTCCGTGTGTCTGTCTACATGTATGAAATGTAAATTAACAATACAGTACTCTTCCCTTGTCCATGGAGCACACACACACAAACGCACACACACACACACACACACACACACACATGTTTACCTGTAACAAATTTTCACTTTTCATTTATAGAAAGTACTTCACAGTTTCTAATGGGCACATGCATGTCTAAATAATTACCGACATCACTATTCTTGTCCCTTTGGGTCAATATGAAGGAAAATAATGGTTTCCTGATTCCAAACACTATGTGAACAACAATTCACATTCCAGGAGAGTTGAAGCTGGATGGTTGAGACTTCATCATGCTAATCAGAATAGCATGCAGTTTAAAACTTATGACTTGGTTATTCCTGTAATTTTCCCACTCAATAGTTTTGGACCTCTATTCTCTATGTAGATGAAACTGTGGGAAGTAAAACTACAGATAAAGGGTCTTACATTACTTTCTAGCACAAACCCTCAAATGATGCTTAACATAGTCAGGTGATGTTTAAAAGCTATTATATCATATCTTTCAATGTGTTTGGTTTTTGGTTTTGCACTTTTTATTTTCAAGACAGGGTCTTGCTATGTATCCCTGGCTGGCCTGGAAACTACCACATAGTTCAGGCTGGCTTTGAACTTTTAGTGATGTTCTTGCTTCTGCCTCCTGAGGGCTGGGATTACAGGCCTACATCACCATGCCAGGCTTTGACCTTTAATTATATTTTAAAATTTTATTTCTCTATTGCTGTCTAAATGCATATATATATATATACATATATACATAATATTTTTCTAAATATTGCCCATTTGATTAAGGCTATAACCACTGTAAAATTAGTATCTTTCCAGTTGCAATTAAAACAATTTGTGGAGGCGTATTTTATGATTATGTCAATGCTCTTTTTGTCATTAAATTTTCTCATACTGGTTATTATCTAATCTATCTATTACTATCCTCACTCTATCATGCAAAGTAATGAAGATAGATGAAATACTGGAGTTATAAAGTCAAAACTCAAATAATAATAATAAAAAAAAGAAAGTCAAAACTCTTTTTATAGAAAATAATCTGCAAATTCTTTTTACTATTCAGTTAGGAATTTTAAATATGAGCTATCTGTATATTACTTTGACTGTAATCTAAAGGGGAAGTAAAAGGATGATAATTGTAGTTAAAAATACTATGTATTTCAGCATATAGATACCTTGATAACTCCACATGAGAGCACATACCTTACTGGGATTACATATAAGAACTTGGGATGAGGAGTAGTCGCTGTTGAGGGTCAGAAAATGGTACCTCAGAAATGGCTGTTTTGACCTGCTGAGAGGCCTTGAGCCATCTTAGAATTCAGGTCCATCTGTCTTCCTGATCTGGTTTCCTTCACTCACAGTATGGACAGAGGCTTTCTGTAAAGATTTGCTCCACCAAAGCAGGAACACAGTTGAAATTTTGCTATCCAGAGACGACTAGACGAACCTAGCAGCAAGAAAGACCGAAGTCTATCAGCACATGGAAACCCGCCTGGGTAGACTTTGCCTCAGGCTGTTTTGTACGTTCTCCAAGCCCACTGGGTTGCTCTCCTAAAAAGTGAGTACATCTGAACTTCCTCCTTCACGTGAAGAATATTTAAATCCAACTCTTTAATGTTCACTTTGCATCTCATGTTTTGTGTATGACTCCGAGGCATCATAAAAACTGTTTGTTTTTCCTCTGACTTAATCCGTCTATGGTCAGCTTGTTCCAATGGAAACCTACCCTTTGCCCCTGAGATGTGTACGAGCAGAGGGGACCTGCTGGTACTTTCAGTCAATCAGTGCTGTGATGATGGAAATGGCCCTTTTGAAACTAATGAACAGCTCTTAATAAAGTTTGGAACGAAGTAGTACAAAATGTTCCTTCACTTTTTCCCCCTGAACCTAGGTAAACATTCTACCTGAGCGATACTCAGTCTCAGTGTTCCCTTGATATACACCATGTTGGCAATGCTGAAAGTTCTGGCATACATTAAGATAGTGCAAGAATTATTTAAGCCGTGTCTGGTGGTGCATGTCTACAAGTTCAGCAGCTGGGGGGCTGGAATAGAAGGATTGTGAATTTGAGGCCAGCCTGGGCTTATGCAATGAGACCTTGCCTTAAAAACCAAGCCAAAACTTTGAGTTTAAATTAAAAAATATAGATATAAAATTTAGGTGGTCACAGATAGATTTTTATAGATGGAGTTTTAATCTACATTCTGGACAGAACATCTGAAATACAACTTAAGATAAGGATGATTCTTTGCCATACAGCATCAGTCTCAGTCTGCTCATTTTGGGACATCTTTGGTCTGATACGTAATGTTTTTGGTCTGAATATATTTAGTATACTTTCATTATCCAGACAATGAAATAACTCCCACAAATGTCCTAAAGGCTCTTGAAAATAACCATACTGGTTGTTACACTAGTTGGAAAGTACTGTTTATAAGCTTATAAGCATAAATGCCTGCCCGCTCCTGCTGCCCTACCCTGACCCATCAGCAACATATATATTAATGCTGTCTTGGCACTCCTAGATAATTTTCTAGTTCCTCACCTGTTTGCTTTATATCTATTGCCTCTAATGGATCTTTGGCAGACAAGGCTCTTCTAAAGTGTTGATTTGAGGGCTAAGGGTTCTTTGGCATATAAATAGCCCAGACTAGCCTTGAACATGAGATCCTCCTGTACACCCTCCAAAATGCTGGGATTTCAAGCATGTTCCACCACACCCTGATTGCTGGTATATTTTGAGTTGGTTATTCAGAGAAACTTCAGATCTATATAGACATGAGAAAGGCTCTAAAAGTCATTTTGTAAAAGAAATTTATGTCAATAAAGAAAATCCGGGCTGGAGAGATGGCTTAGCGGTTAAGCGCTTGCCTGTGAAGCCTAAGGACCCCGGTTCGAGGCTCGGTTCCCCAGGTCCCACGTTAGCCAGATGCACAAGGGGGTGCACGCGTCTGGAGTTCGTTTGCAGAGGCTGGAAGCCCTGGCGCGCCCATTCTCTCTTTCCTCTATCTGTCTTTCTCTCTGTGTCTGTCACTCTCAAATAAATAAATAAAATATTTAAAAAAAAAAAAAAAAAAGAAAATCCATGTTAGTATAGTAAACAGCCCGCTGATGTTAGGCAGGCATTTCTAGTTGATACTTACCTTTCTGCCTAGGAAAGATCTTTTCACAGGAAGCAAAGATTGGAGTCTGATACCTGACCCAGAGATGACCACAGGTGGCAGTTACCTAGGAAACCTCATCTGGGTAACAATAGAGATTTTGAAAGCCTTCCCCCAGAAGCCAAATTCCTTGTTCCTTTATTTTTCTCTATAGAAACATAAATATCCAGCCCTTCTTTGAGTCTTGTTTCTGTGTATTGTTCCTGTTTTCTACATGTTAATAAATTTTTTATGATTTAAAATTTTTTAAATTTTTTATTCATTTGAGAGAGAGGAAGATGAGAGAGAGAGAGAGACAGAGCGAGAGGGAGAGAGAGTGGGCACGTCAGGGTCTCTAGCCACAACAAACGAACTTCAGATGCATGAACCGCCTTGTGAGTCTGACTTTATATGGATAATGAGGAATCAAATCTGGTCCTTTGGCTTTGCTGGCAAGGACCTTATCTGCTAAGCTGTCTCTCCAGTCCTATTTATAAGAATTTTAAAAACGTGTTTTTATTTATTTGCAAGTAGAGAGAAATAGAGATAGAGAAGGCAGACAGAGAAAGAATGAGCATACTAGGGCCTCTAGCTGGTGCAAATGAACTCCAGATGCATGCACCACTCTGTGCATCTGGCTTTATGTGGGTACTGGGGAATTAAACCCCAGGTTGTTAGGCTTTGTAGGCAAGCGTCTTAATTGTTGAGCCATCTCTCCAGCCACTCTTATGATTATTTTACTGTGAATTTACCAGCTCTTAGCTCATTTCTTAGACTAAAATTATTGAAACTTCAGAAAGCAGAAGGTAAATTTTAACCTCCCTACAGAGGAACATTTGCCGAGTGGTATGATCCACCATACTTACCACTTATTATCATATTTCATAAGAGGGAGTTTAAAGATTAATGATTCCCTTTAGGTAAGACTAGTAAGATGGACATTTTCTGGGGCTGTAATCAAGACCCCAGGCCTTCCACAGCCTTGTCCCTCTCACATTTTAGAGATGTGTCTAACTTCACTGTCAAAGGATTTGTTTGCCCTTTGGGGTCCCAATGTTTAGATTAGATCCTGGAGCAGAGCTATGATCAAACAATATGGAGGCCTGGTTGGGACAGTCTATCTCACCATATGGAAATAAGAAGCATTATCAACCAGCACTCTAGTGTCCAGTGATCTAGTAATAAAGAACCAGCAAAAATGATTTTGCTGTGTGCAATGGGATGGAACTCTAGATGGGTTCTGGAGGCTGAGGCAGGAGGATTGCTTACTCAGGAGTTTGAGGCCAGCATATACCACATAGAATTTTTTTTTTTTTTAGTTACCTTAATTTTACTAATTCAGTTGCTTAAAAACAAACTTGGGCAATATCAATGTATTTTTAATGACTGTACTGGAAAGTTCCATTGTGTACTACTTTTTCTAAAGAATGATAGACTTTTTACTAAGTTGCACAACCAAATAAACAGATTCCTTTTTACTACCTGTACTTGAACTACCTGACATAAATTATTATTCTTACTGGTTTAGCAGCTTTGTTTTGGGAAAAGCAATAAAACCCACTTTGTTCCAAAATCAGAGTGTTGACTCAGAGACTGACTCTAAGATACCTGACTATATTCTATCCCCAATCAATCATGAAGGTGAATTTTCATGAGCTCTAATGTATTAATGCAAAAATGACCTCATTTATCAACATACAACACCAGCCCAGCAAAACCAAAAGAGCACATACATAAGGAAAAAAATAAGCTTGTATAAAAAAAGAGGGTGTATGGCTTCATATAAAGTAAGAGGAATATGTATGGGAATAGAAACTTCTGTGGAGATGATTTGGGTTTGTAGGTAAGCCTGCTTAAACTATGACAGAATGATTGGAAATTTTCTTTTCCTAACCTAATGCCCATTCACTAAAGCTGGTCCTAATTTCTTATTTCCTTGGACTTATCTACTGTACCTTCATTGTCCTGCATTAACTTATAAGCTGGGCCTGCCCAACCTGCTTCTAAAGCCTCTCTCAGAAATACACCAGATGCATTAAACAGAGGCATCTTTTAGTAGAGTTCTACATTTCAAGACAACATATAAGGAATGAGCAATTGGTCCTCCAATGTAAATATCTTTCATTTTACACTATCACAGCAACAGTGTTATTTACTAACTACTCCTTCCTTACAAGAAACTTAGTAGTTTTAATAATTTTGTTTAGAGCCGGGTGTGGTGGCGCACGCCTTTAATCCCAGCACTCGGGAGGCAGAGGTAGGAGGATCGCCATGAGTTCAAGGCCACCCTGAGACTACAGAGTTAATTCCAGGTCAGCCTGGACCAGAGTGAGACCCTACCTCAAAAAACCAAAAAAAAAAAAAAAAAAAAAAAAAAAAAAATTTGTTTAATTGTAGAACATTTCAATACTTATTAATTTCAAAGATCTGAACACCATGTAGTTGTGGCATCTTTGGAATAAGTACACACAGGATAGAAACTGTGTTTAGGATGAAGTGAGTCAGATCATACTTCATATAAAAACTTGCCAGAAAGTATAGAATTATTGGGAAAATTGTAAAAAATTTTCATGACAATGTAAACTGTTCTCCATTGCCCAGTTGTTCCCAATGCGTTAGGAGCCTTGCTTTCCCCTGGTCAGTAGTCTCAAAAGGTGTTCCTTTCACTGCATGCAAAAATACATACATGCCCAGATTATGTATAGTATTTGTTAAGGTCCAAGCAACAGGAACACTGAAGAAGGGAATGCCGAGCAAGACAATATGAAACAAGCCAATTCCCAATGCATATGTCAGCCACATACCCTTGCTATTCATTACATGGATATTTGGATTCACCTCACTGTGGGCAACTCCAACCCTCATGTTTGCTCCGCAGCCCAAGTCCCAGCACAATGCAGAACCAGCCCAGAGGCGATTGTGGATTTATTTCCTCATGACCAAATGCTGGGGGGGGGGGGGGGGGAGGCTGGGGGGAGCCCACATAACAATTCTTAACAAAAGAATCAAAATTATTTCTAGGGCTGGAGAGATGGCTTAGCGGTTAAGTGCTTGCCTGTGAAGCCTAAGGACCCCGGTTCAAGGCTCGATTCCCCAGGACCCACGTTAGCCAGATGCACAAGGGGGCGCACACGACTGGAGTTTGTTTGCAGTGGCTAGAAGCCCTGGCGCGCCCACTCTCCTGTCTCCCTGCCTCTTTCTCTCTCTGTCTGTCCTCTCAAATAAAATAAAAAAAATATTTCTAATATCTCATCAGATCATAGTGGAATAAAACTAGAAATCAGTAGCAAGCAAAACCACAGAAACTACACAAATCCTTGGAAAATGAACAATACAGTTTTGAATGAACAAAGTTGGCAAATATATGCCTTGGTAAAAAAGCCTCCTAACGACTGGTGCTGAGAATAGTGAACATCCACCTGCAGAATAATGAAACGAGAACCATGTCTCTCACTTTGCACAAAAATCAACTCAAAATGGAACTTTTCAAACTGCAAGTTGGAAAACATAAGAAAAGCACTCGAGTATATTAGGCATATGCAAGAACGTCTTGAAAAGCACTTCAAAAGCACTAATTGATAAATGGGATTACATAAAATTAAAACACTTCTATATAGCAAAAGAATCACTTAGCTGAGTGAAGAGACAGTCTATAGAAGGGGAAAATATTTGCCAATTATGTATCAGACAAGGGTGTTAATATCTATAATGTATAAAAACTATAAAAATTAAACAACAAAAATTACCTCTCAAATACTAAATGGGCTGATAAACTGAATAGTTCTCAAAAGGAGAAACACAAATAAGGCCAATAACTATTTGAAAGGGTGTTAGACATCTTTAAGCCCTAAGGAAATGCAAAGTCTATTGAGTTTCCATTTTACTCCAGGAAAAATGGCTGGTAACAAGTGTTGTATAGCAGTTCCTCTGAATTGAAATGTTCTATGCTGGAAACTCTGGGAGTAAATTGAAATTTACTAGGCTTAAGAAGTAAGCAACTCACAAGTTTTGGGAAACTACTGATATTTACAAGGTTCTTAGTTCCTAGGGAGGACTCTGGCCAACTGAGCCCCTGCAAGTGGAGCAGGGGGTTCCAGGGATGTGGTTTCATAAGTTATCACTTGTGCTGGGGTGAACTTTCTGGTGCAGCTGCCTTTGAGTCATCCATGCTCCTGTAAGTAATTCCTCACCCATTCTCCTGAAAGTAACCCCAATTAACTCATTGGTTCACCAAGTTAGACTTCATTGGAGTCATTACTTTGGTCTATCAGCAATGCCCTCTCTGTAATGAACAGACATTTGTTTATATCTCCCCAGAAAGAGTTCACACAATACCAAGAAAATAAAAAAAACCACTCATGCTGAAGGTGTGGGGGAAGAGGAGCCCTTCTTTACTGCTAGGGAGATATAGTGGTCCAACCATGATGAAAATCAGTATGGAGTGTTCTCCATATGACTCAGCTATACCACTGTTGGATATATACCTGAAGGAGTCTGTGTCAACATACCACAGAGATATTTGCATATCTATGCTTATTACAGCACTATTCACAATAGCTAAAAATGGAAACAGCTTAGATATTACCCAACAGATGAATGGATAAAGAAAACATGGTACATATACACAATAGAATTATATGTAGCCATAAAGAAAAATAGTCAGCATTTGCTGGAAAATGGATGAAATTGAAAATCATTATGTTAGACAAAATAAATCAGATTCAGAAAGGCAAATATAGCATAGTTCTATCAAATGTAGAACCCTGACTTGTGTGTGTGTGTGTGTATAGTCATGAAACAGAAAAGGGACCATGAAAAAGATCTTAAGTGAAGGTGGGGAGGGGGTTAGAAAACCAAGGGAGGTGTGGTGGTTTGAATAGATGACCCCCGGTATAGTCAGTTCTTTATTGTTTGTAGTTTGCATCTGCTGGCTACCTGGCTGGAGGCAATGTCACTGGGTGATCTTAAGGTGTGGTGGTGGATTTCAGATTTCAATCTAATGATATACAAAGTGTGCCTAGCTGGAGTTCCTGAAGTGTGCTGTGGCTTTTGACCTTTAGGCTTGTGCTTCTCTCTGTCTGCTTGGGCCTGTGAAGGCAGGCCAGCATCTTCTGCCATTATGGAACTTCCCCTGGATCTGTAAGCTTTAATAAATCCCTTCCTCCATAACTGTGTTTGGTCTGGAAGTTCATCTCAGCGAACCCGAATCTGTCTGCTACAGAACTTGGTACTGAGGAGTGGGCTGAGATGTTCCTGGCCATGTGGATGTTGATCTTTTGGAACATTGGTTTTGGAGTAATAGGCATGGACTTGGAGCTTGCAGCTGAAGATGTCTTCTGGAGTGGTAAGCCAAGTTTTATGGACTATTCTGATGAGAGTCTGAGAATGCTAAGTGCAGACAGCATTGAATTTCGAGGCTTGGCTTATGAGCTTTCTAAGGGGAAGGAAAGACTGCAGAGGACTTTGTTGGAACTGGGCTACTGGCATAAGGGCTGGCTACGTCCTGCTGCCCAGGCCCAGAGAGTTTGACCAAGGTTAAATTTGTAATGGACTGATGTGCTTGGCTAAAGCTATTGGACTGAGAGGTTTTAAGATTTTAAGCTGGAAAACCTCAAGCAAGTTAAAATTACAGGTACTGAGACTGGTTTTAGGTTACTGAATCTGCTATTGTCAAACACATTAGTAATCTTAAAGGAAGATGGTCCAATTGCTTTAAGTTATGACTGAAGAAAGACTATCATAGAAATGCAAATACCTTTGGAAAGAGTTGACTGGAGAAGGAACTTGCTTTTCAAGGTTATGATTTATTTTGTTTGTGAATTAAGAATATGGCTGTGTCCTACACACCTGGTATTGGTTTCAGAAGCATGAAAAATGCGAGGAGTGGTCATAAATTGCACATGCTTCCAGGAGCTACCACTGAGATGTGGTATGAGGCCTGATGCCCTGATAGGCTGAAAGAGCCTTTGGAAAATGTGAGGAGTGGTCATGAATTGCACATGCTTCCAGGAGCTGCTGCTGAGATGCAGCATGAGGCAGGGCATGATGCCCTGATAGGCTGAAAGAGCCTTTGGAAGATGGACCGTGGTTTGCATGAAGACCTCAAGAAGTTTTGGATATACCAGGACTGTGCCAGGGCTACCATGGAGTGCACTGTTGGCCTGAGATGGAAGTATTCCCCTGCTACTCTGCCCAGCTGGAGGGGCGGAATTGGAAAATCTAGAGACTGTCAGTCTTGGACTTGAACTGCAGAAGTTTGATATTTTGATGGTGGTTGAGTTTGCATTGTTTTAGTCTCTCCTTGCTATGCCTTATACCAGTTGAAAATGTTTACTCTGTGTCTTTATATGTTAGAATTTTTTAACTTGTTTGATTTTACAGGTCTTAATATCTTAAATTGGTCAAGACTGTGGGGACCTTTGAAATTGAACTGAGTACAATTTACAATGTGTAATGGTTATAAATCTATTGGGGACCAGGGGTGGAATGTGGTGGTTTGAATATAAGGCCCCCAGTATAGTCAGTTCTTTATTGTTTGTAGTTTGCATCTGCTGGCTACCTGGCTAGAGGCAATGTCACTGGGTGATCTTAAGGTGTGGTGGTGGATTTCAGATTTCAATCTAAAGATATACAAAGTGTGCCTAGCTGGAGTTCCTGAAGTGTGCTGTGGCTTTTGACCTTTAGGCTTGTGCTTCTCTCTGTCTGCTTGGGCCTGTGAAGGCAGGCCAGCTTCTTCTGCCATTATGGAACTTCCCCTGGATCTGTAAGCTTTAATAAATCCCTTCCTCCATAACTGTGTTTGGTCTGGAAGTTCATCTCAGCGAACCTGAATCTGTCTGCCACAGGAGGGTACTAGAATATATGTGATATGAAAATAAAAGAGCTACTATTGGGGAGGAGGAAGGAGACTGGATCAGAGGGCCAGCAAGTGTGGGCTAAGGTATGGGAGAAGATCATTCAGGAGAGGGATGACCTCAACCACATCAGCTAGGGCCCACAAGATAAGGTGTGAAAAAACTTCAGCTGTAAAAGCAACCTAAAGAGATTCAAATATGCCTGTCTCCATCTATTTTTGATTTAATTTTTTTGTTTATTTTATTTATTTGAGAGTGACAGAGAGAGAAAGAGGTAGATAGAGAGAAAAAGAGAGAGAATGGGCATGCCAGGGCCTCCAGCCACTGCAAACGAACTTCAGATGCATGCACCCCCTTGTGCATCCGGCTAACGTGGGTCCTGGGGAATCAAGCCCTCACTGGGGTCCTTAGGCTTCATAGGCAAGCGTTTAACTGCTAATCCATCTTTCCAGCCCCTGTCTCCATTTATTAATTACACTGCCTGGAGAAGCTAATTCATCATTGTAATACTCAATTTGGGCAATAAATTATGAACCTGGAAAAATATGCATAAAATGTCATAATGCATGCTAACTTAAAAATTAATAAAACATTGTTTTGCCAAAGAACTTAACATAGGAAAGCCTAGTCTACTAGATTTATTAATCTGTTATAAACAATAATACTATCACCAAACAAATCTTAAGGGAGAATTGTCTTTGGATTGGAATATTTTAGTAGGCTGAATTTGGTCAGACATGGTTACCCAAGGTGCTAGCTCTTTCTTTTTTGTGGTGCTTAGAGTTCCTTTTTCTTTTCTTTCTTTCTTTCCTTCCTTCTTTCTTTCTTTCTTTCTTTCTTTCTTTCTTTCTTTCTTTCTTTTTTTACTCCATTTCTCCCTCTTTCCCTCTCTCTCACCCTCTCTCCCCTTTTCTTTGTTTTCTTCCGCCTCTCATCATTTGTTTCCCTTACTGCTTTCATGTTCCTACCCTTCAGGTATGAGAAACCTGACTTCTAGTTGAACTGGGCATGTGACTATTCCACTCATACTCTACAATTATATCTAAAGTTTTCGTAGATAAGGACACATATGAACACAAGCTTTTGTCAAGCAAAACTGACAGGCAGGAGCTTTGTGGCCTTTTTTTTGTTTGGATGCTCTTTCAGACTGTCTCATAAGGCTCTCCTCCATTGCAATTCTTTCTCTACAAGTTTTCTGGATGCTTTGACCTGGTTTAGTTTCTGGTTTGGCATGTGGCAATGTGACAAACTGGCAGGACAGGACAGAAGTGAGTTGATTATTTTGGCTGAATTTCCTGGGCATTTCACTCGAATACAAGAGGGGCAGACTGCGTAGGAAATTGTAACACGCAGCTTCTCATTATCCCTTTGCTGTTCCGTCAGTGAATGTTTACAGAATTCCCTTTATGTGTTGTAGCAGGAAAGCAGGAGCCAGCATGACTGGGTTCCCATGGCTACTGAGAGGCCAGCAGGTGGCATGAAGGATGGGGGATGCACTGCTAGTTACCTGGGCTCCCCTTCAGGTGCCAGCTCTTACCAGCTGAGGTGTGTGGCCCTTAAACTCCTCATAAACACGACTCCAGTTTTGTCTACAATATAGTGTCATTGTGGTGGTTTAAAGAAACAAACACACAAAAAATAAATTACTAAAACATTTACACTAACACAAAGCTTTGCTTGAGACCACATAGATGGACTTAAATTTGGATTTGGGGTTCAAGTTTGGGGGCTAGGTAGATGATGCTTGCTCAGGGCTTCCTGGGGTAGCCAAGGGCTGGTTGTGACAGCTGAACTCTGAATGAGGGAGAATGGGCAGGAGCACATAGCTGACAACAGACCAGCCACCTTACGATCTCTTTAGCCTCAAAATGTCAACGTTGGGCTTGTCACATCTTGACCTTGGCTTTAGGCCACCATTTTTCCTTCATGGCCCCCTTTGATCCTAATACCCAGCCTTTTGAAGTTAGCAGCATAGGCGGTGCCCCATGTGCCCCCTCTGTGGGGTCCTTGGCTGTGCTAAAAAAGACAGATACCAGGCCAGAGTGGAAATGACCCTAGCATCTTATAATTCTCCCTCTTTGGAGCTCATGAGTCTATTTATCAAGACTGCATAGAGTAGATTTTCACTTAAATAATTCAGAGTATGATTGAACTGGCATTCAGATGAGTTGATCCATGCTCTAGTTTGGACTCACGTTTTTTTGTGAAGCTTCAGCAAAATGGTTCTTCCTGTTTGCACCTCAGTGTCCGTCTGAAAAGCAGGCTAGCAGTAGCTGCCACAGTCATGTTTTTGAATTACCATGTACCATGAGACAGAAGGTGTGTTTGGTTTGTCATCAGCTGGGATGTTTCCTGTGGTGCGATGCAAAGCAGGTTTGTTGCTTTGTTGTTAAACATAAGCCATTGGAAGGAGAGTAGAAATGATTTATTATGACCTTGACTTCATGGTACATCCATAATGATATTTAATCTTCATAACAAAATCCTTCAGAGAGGTTAAGATGACACACTGCCAGGTGCCCTTGACTGAATTGAAATTCAGGTCACCTGGAACTCAGCTGTTTCCATGACATTTGCTGCCTCAGTACCGGAACACGTACATGTTTTGACTCAAGGCAGTACACTTGTGACTTCTCTGCTTGAATATGGAGATAAAATGAAAAGCAACCCCAAGTCTAATCTTTGTATCCCGTCTCTGAATCTAAGCAGGCCCTCTGGATTTGAGAAAGGAAATGCCAAGCTTAACATAGGAGTCAGAGGGATCCAAAGCTGAAGGTTCTTCTACACCACACCTAAGTGGGTGTTTAATCCAGGAGCATTAGAAGAATGCCATCTGGAGGGACTACCATGAGATTCCATAGGGACCATGGATACCCATTGTGAAAGCCTGAACCCAGAGCACACGCTGTCGGCAGACAGGCAGGCAGGCAGGCTGCTGAACCCATGAGTCCCGTTGCATCTGGCTGCTGGAAGGGAATGCACATCTTCCTTGCTGGCCTGAGCTGAAACTCTCTAGATTTAAGAGAAACTGTTAATAAGAAATATAGAGAACTCAGGAAAGAATGTGTTCCATGGAAATGTGGATGCCAACTTTGCAGCATTGTTTCGAGGGATCTCTGAGAGTGTAAGAATCTCAGAATTTTAGAACTGCTTGTGACCTTATGTCTGCAGTGATAACTTGAAGAAACTGGCCCCTAGGAAAGCAAAACAATATTGTCATTTGGTATGATTTGATATAACACTTAGCTAGTGCTTTTCAAAATTAGTTTCAAACCCAATGAGCTGTGGGCACCTGCTGGGGATTAATATGTTTGTTGATAGACTTGTTAGCTATCAGGATAAAAACAACTGAAGAAGAACAACAAAAATAATAAAAAAACACCCAGTCTAACAAAACTTTCCATCCACCTGATCTGTTGCTAAAACCTGACACTCCTAATATTTCTCCAAATCACTTCTCTTATATCAAATTATTCAAACAAAGCAAAAGTGATATTTGATATGTTTAAAGAGTGGGCCAAATTATTAGGTGTATACTCTGAAAAAGTTATGGAGAGAAGGAAGGTAGGAAATGTTAGGTAATGTGATGCATTAATAATCACTTTGTGAAAGTTTTTCTAATTAATGTGCCAATAGTAATATGGCTGGGCTTTCAGGATGGATGGTTTGATTAGGTGGGCTCCTTACACATACATGGGTGCTTTTCTATTCAGGTAGGATGTGAGTGGATAGCTGTTCCCAGTGGTCTGCACATTTTATTAATGGTACAGAAGAAATACAGATGAGTTAAAAAAGAACATGGTAATAATAACAACAAAAATACCAAAGTCACATTATGGAGATTGTTATTGTTTTGGAATATAAAAAGCTGGTGTTTGTTAAGACCTGGATCCAAATTGGAAAATGAAAAAAACCTCATTCTTTAGTGCTCTGTGAATGATGGGACTTCTCACAGAGCTTGCTTAAATTTGGTTTTGTTGTTTTTATTCTTCTTTTGCTTGTTTTGGGTGGTGCTGGGGCTCAAACTCAGGGTCTCACACATGCTAAGCAAGTGATTTACCAAGTGACCTATATCCTCAGTCCCTAAATACCATTTTCATTTTGGGGGAGGGCTGGTGGCCTAAGTTGGCCCCAAACTCACTGCCCTCCTCTTGCTTTAGTCTCCCACATGCTGGAGCCACCACATCCAGCGTCACCTGCACTGGTTCTGTGATTCTTTCCAGTTAGGAAAAATATTTGTTTTTGTAATTTTTTTTTTATGAGAGAGATTGAGAGAGAGTGAGAGGATTGGTGTGCCAGGGCCTCCAGCCACTGCAATCGAGCTCCCGATGTGTGCACCCCATTGTGTGCATGTACGACCTTGAGCTTGCATCACCTTGTGCATCTGACTTACATGGGCCCTGGAGAGTTGAACATAGGTCCTTAGACTTCAAAGGCAAGCACCTTAACTGCTAAGTCATCTCTCCAGCCCAACACATATGTTTTATGTAGTACAGTGGATTCAAGAATTCTCTTTTACCACCATTAGAGTACATATTGAATAAGATACAATTGGCTCACCTGTGATTCCCTTGCCTTCCTGTATGTTTTTGAATGATTTGATTTCCTAACTGCTGAACATTTCTGGTGTGAATTTTAGAAACCTTGATGGATGTTATTGTCAAGATAACAATGAGGATAATGACAACCACTATGGCTACTACTTATTCAAAGTCTCCTGGCTTCAAGGTGCTGAAATAAATATCTCATGTGCATTTTTGGTATACCTGATAACAAGTCCTATACAGTAACCAGTATTAGCTCAACTCTATAAGTGGGGAAACAGGATCTGCAAATCTAAAAAAAATTGGAATTTGAATTAAGTCAGTCTGACTCAAGACACTGTTCTTTTCAATATAAAAAGGGGGGAAAATAAAGGTTGACTAAGAGAAGGGAAAAGGAGTCATTTTCTACAGGAAGTGGCCCAGACAATGACAAACATGCATTGTTCCCTTCTGGAGGTTCTGAAACCTGAGACACAAATGTGATATGAAAAAACTCTCATCTCTAAATGAAGAAATGCAGGTCAGAGCTTGCAGAAATTCTGTACATGCTCTGTCAAACAGGTGTGGCTTAAGCTGACTGGGCATGGCAAAGTGTCAAACGTTGCCTTTGCTTTGCAGAAGGACCAGCCACATACAATCATTTTTAGTGTGGGTTCTTTCCTGCATAATCCACGTTTACCATAACAACCTTCTTAAAAAATTAATATTTTACTTATATATTTGCAAGACAAGAGAGAGAGGAATGGGGCTTCCAGCTACTGTAAACGAACTCCAGATGCCACTTTGTGCACCTGGCTTTATGTAGGTATTGGGGAATCAAACTCTGGCCAATAAGCTTTGTATATAAGCACCTTTAGCCACTGAGCAATCTCCCTAACCCCATATAAAGTAATTGTGAAGCTTCATCAATTCTCCTTTCACCCAATCCAACCTCTATCCATTTTACTAAACACCTGAGAGTTTCACCAGTGCTACCAGTTTAAATTATCATTAAAAAATATATTACAGTGTTTTCTACAAGTAATTGTAATGAAGTGAAATTTACCAAAAAATGTATTTTGGTGAAGTTAATTCTCTGTATTTATTTTTTAAGCACTTTATTGACAAACTCTGTACATATAGACAATATACATCAATTTCACTGCCCTCCTCAATTTCCTCTCCTGAATTTTCCCTTCACTGAATCCCTTCCCCCCCCCAACTAGTTTCTCTTCTATTTTGATACCATTATTTTTTCTCCTATTACACAGGACTTGTGTAGGTAGCATCAGCCATTGTGAGCACATGAATACCACAGCTATTTTGTGTCTGCAAGATGGCACTGTAAGCACCCCCCTTTCTTTGACCCTTACATTCTTTCTTCCACCTCCTGCACAATGGCCCCTGAGCCTTGCAGGGTGTGATAGAGATGTCTGTCTTAGTGTTGAACACTCCACTGTTACTTCTTCTCAGCACTTTGGTGAGTTTTGAGTCTCCCAGTGGTTACCGCCGTCCAAAGGCAGAAGCTTCTCTAACAAGAAGTGAGATGGCATTAATGTGTGATCATAGACATGCTCTTAGAGAAGAATTTGGTGGGTAAAATATATGCATTTCATCAGACAGCAGCGATGGTTTCCTTTATAGGGATTTTCATCAGCCACAGGCTTTTTTTTAAAATTAAATAAATATTTATATTTATTTGCAAGCAGAGAGAGATTGGGAGAAGACAGATATATGGAAAGAATGGGGGCACCAGGGTCTCCAGCCACTGCAGGCAAACTTCAGATGCATGTGCCACTTAGTGCATCAGGCTTTATGTGGGTACTGGGGAATCAAACTTGGGTCGTTAGGCTTTGCAGGCAAGTGCTTTAACTGCTGAGCCATCTCTCCAGCCCCAACCACAGGCTTTTGATTAGGCTTTCGGTACCAGGCATGAATTCCCTCTGGTGGAGTGGGCCTCAAATCCAATCAGAGAGCAGTCAGTTTTCTCCATAATAGCCATGCCACCACTGCACTAGTTTGTCACATTTGGCCTGGCTGGCTAGCCATGAAGCTTGCATGGTCCATTGCTGATTCAGACCACTGATGCCTTTTCTCCCCAAGCAAGCTACCTAGATCTTTCTAGCATTATGACACTTAGTTAACATGGAGGAAGCTTCCAGCTCAGTTTCCATTTGATTTCTCAGTGTCCTGAAGCCCAAGCACGCGGAGTCTTTAGCAATAGGGTCATTACCATCTAGTTGTGGTGTGCAACTCAGAGCCCTGGCAATAGCCTGCAATGTTTTGGTGGCATCAGAGGACACCCCAACAAATAATGCACTTGAAGGTATTCCACCTCTAGCACTGAAATTTTCTTGTGTTTATCTTTGGCTTCTGGTGACATTATTATCCACTTCCACAGGTTACTTCTTTCCAAACTCTTTTTTTTAACATGTATATCATTTATTAAACAGATAAGGAGATTTCTGGAGTTAATTCTTGAACTGTCTTATTAATAGCAGCTACATGGAAGCTTTGGGATAATTTATCTGCACGATTATTTAATACATCAGATGGGATTGAAGCTTGTGTTTATTTCACAGAAGAGAGTCATTTTTTTACTTTTGATTTTTTTTTTTTTTGAGACAGGGTATTATGAAGCCTCAGGCTGGCCTTGAATTTGTTATAAAAGTGAAGATGACCTAGCTCAAACAATGGGGTAGCAGGCATGTTCTGGGATGCCCTGTTTATGTGTTGCTGGAGATTGAACCCATTTTTTCATGCACACTACATAAACAGTCTGCCAAACAAAGTACATCCTCAGCCTTAGTAATGTGACACTTAGTAATAGGGATACACGGGGAGAAGTGTGTTGTTAGGTGATTTTCTCATTGTGCAAACATCTTAGCATGTACCTATTCAAATAAGACAGTTATAGGGTCACTAGATGATACAATTTTATGGGACCATGAATTTAGATATGCTGTCTGTGATGATTAATCTTGGTTGTCAACTTGATAGGATGACATAGGAGGAATACTTCTGGGCATATCTGTGAGGGTGTTTCTAAAGAAGCCTAACCAAGGAGAGACCTGTCCTTAAGGGGCTAGGGCCCTGGACTGAATAGAGGAGGAAGCCAGCTGAGCAGCAGCTTCCATCTCTCAGCACCTTGCCGATATCACAATGTGATCAGCTGCCTCACGCTCCCTCCACCACGCCTTCCCTGCCATGATGGACTGGACCCTCCAACTGTGAGCCAAAACGAACCTTCTTTCTATGAATTGCTTTTGTTAGTCATTTTCTCAAAAAGTTATACATTGCTGTATTTATGTTTTGATTTTGTAACCTGAAAGATATTTACTAGCCTTGATTTTTTTTCTTCTTCTTTGGAGAGGATGAAAGCTTTTTGGAAGTAATTTTATACTGTGACAAAATCAGAACATCTGAAAAATTTGGTCAGTCCAATTATTTATACAGCAGAGTCATGTGGCAAATATTTAGAAGCATCATCCACTATGGTTTGTGTAGACTAAATTAGTACTTAGCTAATGGAGACAAACTAAAAGGTATAACCCTCAATAGGAATAAAGGGAAGCACCTGAAAGGAAGGGCTCTGGAGAGGATGGCATGAAGTCCAAGATAAAAACATTTTTTTCTTTGTTTCTGGCCTGTAACTCCTAGTACTAAAAATTGGTTGCTACCCACAGTGAGCTGTTGATTGGAGAAACCTAGGAGGTCCCCAAAACAATACAGATTTCTGTCAAAGCACTTGATTACCCACCTTAGGCAAAAGGTAAGACCCTATTGCTGAAGACACCATATGCTCCTGACACAGAACATGCACAGACTTGGCTAGAATCCAGAATAGAGCCCATCCACAGACAGCCCATCTCATGTTGGAAAGTGCTGCATGACCTACTGGGGCAAAGTGGCCAACAATGTGCTGAGCAACCAGAGGTCTAAGCTACTCAGAAGCAAACCTGGACAGGGTGTACACACCAGGGCAATAGTGGCACACAGCCTTCGTGGGTAACCAATAGCTTTATTTTATTTTATTTTTTCTCAATTTTTATTAACATGTTCCATGATTATAAAAAGAATCCCATGGTAATACCCTCCCTCCCCCACTTTCCCCTTTGAAATTCCATTCTCCATCATATCCCCTCCCTATCTCAGTATAAAGGAACCTATATCTGGAATTGGGAAGCAGATCAGAATCCTATGGAGACAAAGATTATGCTCTCTAGCATCAAGCATTCCTTTGTCTTTGGCTAAAAGAGGGTAACATACATCCAATTCTCCCTAAACTAGTAATACTTATCCCATTTAAACTATGCTGACTTCACTCTCTCATGGAGAATCTGTTCTTTTTTGGAAGGTAGCAAGACCAAAGGAGATAAACTACCCTTCACAGTTCAGCCAAGCTACATCTGAAACCACAGAGGAACTGGGGAGATGAGCAAGAGTGCTGCTTCCATGCTGAACCTGATAATCAGTGCCAAGGTAAAGGAGACAGAGCCCGAGGATACGAAACAGTTATCAAAGCAGAGATCTAGAGGCTCCTAAGAGTTCACCACTGAAATAGACTTAAAACTCACCCACCATGGCTCAGGGAATTTCGCTGAAGAGGGGGCAGAAAGATTGAAAGAGCCACAGGTTGAGACATCATGCCCAGAGGCATTTGCTCTCACCAAAAATAACTGACTGGTGCTCCCACAATGCATAAACCATAACACCTTAAGGAGTACCTACAACCCTGCTGAGGACAGGGATGAGAGAAAAGAGGGTAACAACACATGATGCATCCATACAAAATATGTTGTTAACAATAAAAAAATGTTCTAAATAAAAGAAGAATCATGTCATCTAGAAACAGGGCATTTGATTTCTTCCTTTCTAATTTGTATTTCTTTTAATTTTTTTTCTCTTGACTTATTGCTTGAGCTAAGACTTCAAATACTATGTTGAAAAGCAGTGATAAGAGAGGACACCCCTGTCTTGTTTCTGATGTAAGTGGGAAAGCTTTGAACCTTTCCTTACTTGAAATGATATGGACTTTAGGTCTGGTATGTATAGCCCTTACTTACTATGTTGAGATATGGACCCTCCAGCCCTAGTCTTTACATGAAGGGATGTTGTCTTTTGTCAAAGGCCTTTTCTACATCAATTGAGGTGACCATGTGATTCCTGTCTTTAAGGCTGTTTATGTGTCGTATTATGTTTACTGATTTCCAGTTTCCATATGTTGAACCATTCCTGTGTCCTTGAGATGAAACCTACTTGATCAAGGTGGATGATACTTTTGATGTGTTTTTGTATTTTGTTTGCAAGAATCTTATAGAGAATGTTTGCATCTAAGTTCATTAAGGACATTGGTCTATGATTTTCTTTCCTTTTTGGTTCTCTGTCTGGTTTAGGTAAACCTATGCTAGCTTCATAGAAGGAGTCAGGAAGCATTCCCTGTTTTTCAAATTTTTGGAATAACTTGAGAAATAATGATTTCAAGTATTCAGTGAAGGTTTGGTATAATGAAGCATCTGGGCATGGACTTTTTTTTTTTTTGGTTCAGAGGCTTTTTTTTTTTTTTCTTTTTTGGTTTTTTTGAGGTAGTATCTACTCTAGCCCAGGTTGAACTGGAATTCACTAGTTGTCTCAGGCTGGTCTTGAACTCACAGTGATCTGTCTACTTCTGCCTCCCAAGTGCTAGGATTAAAGGTGTATACCACAACACTCAACTTTTTATTATATATACATACATATATATATATACATACATATATATACATGTATACATATATATGTATATACATATATATACATGTATACATATATATGTATATATATATATATGTATGTATATATATGTATATATGTTTGACAACTTCTATACTTACAGACAAAAACCATGGTATTTCCCTCCCCTCCCCCACTTTCCTTTCCTTCATAACTCTGCTCTCTGTCATATCCCATCCCTCTCTCCATTAGTCTCTCTTTTAGTTTGATGCCATCATCCTTTTCTGCTATTATGAAGGTCTTGGGTAGGTATTGCTAGGCACTGCGAGGTCCTGGATATCGAGGCAAATTTCTGTCTGGACAGTTGTATGTAAGGAGTGGTACCCTTCCTTTGGCTCTTACATTCTTTCTGCCACCTCTTCTGCAATGAACCCTGAGCCTTGGCAGGTGTGAGATGTTTCAGTGCTGGACACTTCTCCATCTCTTCTCAGCACTATGTTGCCTTTTGGGGCATCCCAGTGGTTATTGTCATCTGAAAAGAGAAGCTTCTCTAACCAGAAGTGAAAGTAGCATTAGTATATGAATATGAACATTAAGTGTAGTGCTTTCAGGGCAATTTGGTGAGAGTAATGTATGCATTTATCCAGACAAGAGCAGGCTTTGGACCCCTAAGGCTCATGACCTCCCCTGCCATAGGCATTTGATTAGGTTTTCAGCACCAGGCATGTATTCCCTCCCATAGAGTGGACCTTCAGTCCAATTAGAGAGCAGTTTGTTTTCCCCAGAGCAGACATTCCACTATTGCACCTGTTCAGTCATTTGGCATGTCTGGCCAAACTTGAGGCTTTCAGTGTCCACTGTTTTCACCACTGATGACTTCTGTCTCCCTTAAGGCTACATGCAGTGCAGCTTTTTCCAGCTGTCAGTTGGGTGGTCTATAGGGAGAAGGTTTTCTGCTCAGCACCAGCTTGATTTCTCAGTGACTTTGCTGCTGAGGTATATGAAATCTTAAGCAATAGGGTCTTACCAACCTTACCAAGGGCCTTGGTAATAGCCTATAATGTTTTGGTGGCAACGGGGACCTCCCTGGCCAAGAACTAACTGGAAATTCCATCCCTGGCACTGAAAAATTTCTAGTAACAATCTATGACTTCTGGATGTGCCATTATTCAAGAAAGTAGATTTTCATATGTCTTATTCAGAATATCTTGAATTTTGATTGACCCTCCCCCCACCTTTCTTTTATACAATCTCTTCTCTTGACCTAGCTTAGGCCTTTCCCCTCCCTGTAATTTGATCTTTTACTTACCTATGTACAATACCATCCCCTAAAGTCCTTCCTTCTTCTCCCTCCCTTATTGCCTTTTTCTAGTTTATGGGCCTCTGCTACTGATTTTTTTTTAAATTTAGGGCTGGAGAGATGGCTTAGCAGTTAAGACACTTGCCTGTGAAGCCTAAGAACACAAGTTTGAATCTCCAGGTCCCACATAGTTGGACACACAGTGATATAAGTGTGCAATACTGCACATGTCCCACAAGGGGGCTCATGTATCTGGAGTTCAGTCACAGCAGCTGAAAGGCCCTGGTGCACCCATTCTCTCTCAACAATAAAGTAATAAAAGTTATTTATTTGTAAGCAGAAAGACAGAGAGAGAGAGAGAGACAGAGAGGGAGCGAGAGAGCGCGAGCGAGCAAGCGCGAGGGGGTGGGTGGGAGGAAATAGGGACACGAGGGTCTGTAGCCACTGCAAACAAGCTTGAGATTCATGCTCCGCTTTGTGCATCTGTCTTACATGGGTACTGGGAAATAGAACCCAGGTCGTCAGGCTTTTCAGGCAAGCACCTTGACCACTAAGCAATCTCTCCAGCTCTGATTGGGAGGCTTTTAATTACATTTTCAATTTTGTTTGATATTACAGTTTTATTCAGGTTTTTAATCTTTTCTGGGCTTTTTTGGTAGGGGTTAAGTATCAAGAAATCCAGATTTTCTAGTTTTGTGGAATATACACTTTTGAAATATGAGCTGGTGATAGTCTTAATTTCATTGGCATCCATTTTAATATCTCCATTTTTACTTCTAATTTTGTTGGTTTGTGTTTTTTATTTATCTTCTTTTGATCAGTTTGGCCAGGAGTTTATTAATCTTGTTTATCATATTTTTGAAGAAAAAGCTCTTCATCAATTTTGTTTTCTTAATTTCCGATTTGTTGATTACTGCTCTGATTTTGATTCTTTCTTTCCATCTGGTATGTTTGGATTTGGATTGTTCTTTTTTTTTTAATTGCTTTCAGCTGTGTGATTAAGTTATTGACTTGAACTCTCTCTGACTTTGTAATTTAGGCATTTAGTGCTAGAAACTTCCCTCTTAGGACTGTCATCATTTCATTCCAATAGGTACAGCAGGATGAGGGTTCCTTGCGAGTGCTTACTGCTTACATCAGTTACTAGGACAGGTGCTTGAGGGTGTGCACTTCACTTGGATTTGATGGAGTTTTACCCATTCACACCCTGGCCCTAAGTGTGTGCTAGGCCCTGACTCTTTGGACCCCAGGGCTAGCACAGCAGGACTTGTGCTGTCTGCAGAGCCCTGAGAAGGTGTTCTGAGCTGTGGGCAGGCAATTCCATTCTAGCATACAGACTGCCTTCCTCCAGCTCCCAGCTGTTTCAGGACTCAGTTCACATAGGGGCTGGGAGGTGGAAGCCCACCTGGGCTCAAGTGGCCAGCATTACTCACTGCCTGGTGTCTAGGGGTCCGGAATCCCTCCTGTGGGCTGTGGCAGAGACTGGAACGTGGGGGAGAGAGCCGTTCCAGGAGGGCATTCTCTTGGAGTCTAGTGTTGCATCTCTGTTTTTCTCTGCATGCACTCTTCTGGAATTTTTTATTTTATTTTATTTTTTGCGTGTGGAACTACTTTCCCTTTAGATCTGCTGGTGCTGATGGAGGCAGTGCCTGGCTGTGCTGATGGGAGCCCTACCCAAGCAGGGCCTTGAGATCCCAGGCTGTGGCTCCCAGCTGCAGTGGATTCCTGGAACCGATCCTAGTGTGGTGGCTGGGCACTCTTTGCTCACCCCAGCTTCAGTGCCAGGGCATCCCCAGGCAAAAAATTCCTTGCACACCTTTCCTTTTTGGTAGAAAAGTATGTTATGTGTTATCTTGGATCTTTCTTTCCCCAGTTTTCCTAGGGGTGGTGCTTAGTCTACCATCTTAACCAGAATCTTTCTTTATTGTTCTAAAAACCACTAAAACTTTTGCTTTTCATAATTTTACTGCCCAAAGTGGTTAGGTCACATCTTGTTCTCATTCAGGACCATCTCCCAGAGCATACCTTTGCTCTGTATATATTACCAACAGGCATCTGCTGCTTGGACCAATTGTAACAGGGTGGGTCTTAGGCAGATTTTTATCACTGTCAGAAACAACTGAAATGCATGAAAGACTTATTTTGGTTCACAAGTTTTTAAGTTGCAGTAGTAGTTAGGGTCATTTCTGGACCTGTGAGGAGACAGCCAACGTAGAAGGATATGGTGGAGCAGAGCTGCCTGGGCATCCAGGAGACAGAGAACCTACAGAAGTGGCTTTTATCCTTCTTCATGTGTGTGCCATCAGGTCTTCTAGCCTATTGTATGGTGCTGTCCACATTCAGGGTAGGTCTTCCCCAAGTATTAGTTATTTTCTCATTGCTTTGACTGAATACCCAATAAGAAGTAACTTATGGAAGGAAGGGTTTATTTTGGCTTCCAATCTGAAGTTACAGTCTGTCATAGTGGGGAAGGAATGGCAGCTAGAGCTTGAAGCAGCCTGTAACATTCAGTCTAAGCGAGGGAGCAGAACACTAGGAATGCTTGTGTTCAGCTTGCTTTCTACTTTTGACAGTCCAAGACACCAAGACCAGTGGAATGGTGCCGTCCAGAGTTAAGGTGGTTCTTCCACCTCTGTTGACCTAATCAAAAGAATCCCTTCTAGGCATGCCTAGAGGTTAGCTGCAGTGGTTTGAACGTAAAATGACCCATAGCCTCATGTGTTTGTGATTAAACCTCATACTTAGTCTCTAGCTGGTGCCGCCTTCGGGAGTAGAACCTTGCTGGAAGAGATGTGCCACTGGGGTGGACCTTCAGGGTTATCAGGCCAGCCTCACTGAGTGATCATTAGCTCACTCTTGCTGCTTCCTCACTGCTGATGTGACAAGTTGTAATGCCTAGCTATCTGCTCATTCCATGCTGGCACTGCCATGGCAGAAGTTACCTCTTGAAACTGTAAGCCAGAAATAAACCCTTCCCTTCCATAATCTGTTTTTGGTCAGGTGTTTTCCTCCAGCAATGACAACGGAATGGCAACACTAACCTAATCAAGTTAACCCCTTACAGGTCTGCCTAGGAGAGTCTAGGTCCTGCAAAGTTGGTATTCATGTTCCATGTGCTTGGGGAAATGTCTTCACAGACATACCTACAAGTTTGCTTTATGAATCTCTTGCATATCTCTTAAACCAACCAAGTTCAGTTGGGGTAGCTCTGGACCAGCTGGGTTCATCTGGTTCTTAGCCCACTGGTCTTTCAATGTTTGTGTGAGGTGGTCAGTTTGCTTGTAGAATGATATCTGTAGTAGACTTACCACCCACCACCAGCCTTACCATATGTGGCTTCTCATTGGTTATGGTGGCTGATCTTTCAGCTGGGCATTTTATCTTTCTATCAAGCCAGTTAGTTTTGGAAGCTAAGAGCAATGTGTGGCATGAATGTAATGAATATAAGCTCATTGCCTGTTATCTTTTGTCTTAATATATTAGCCAGTGTTCTTTAGAGGAACAGAAGAATATATGTGTGTGTGTGTGTGTGTGTGTATGTATATATGTGAGATTTATTAGATTGGCCTACAGGATATGGGTCAGTAAGCCAATAATGGCTCTCTACATGCTGGAGAGGTAGAGAACCTAATAATTGCTCAGTCTACAAGGCTAGATGCCTCAGTAGTCCCAATCTGTTGCTGAAGGCCTGGTGGTTTTCTAAAGAGCCATTGGTCTTCAGTCCGCATTGAAAGGCCTGCGGAGCTGGGTTGTGACATCAGTGGAGGATAGCAGCAGCAACAGGGACAGACACACTCACCGGCAAGAAGTGAAAGCAGGCAGGCAAGCAGCAGCACTTTTTCCTTGGACCCACTTATATCTGGGTCGCTGCCCACCCTCTATGACAAGGCAGTCTTCTCTCCTCAGGTAATTCTTCCAGGAAGTGCCCTCACAGACTCACCCATATGTGTGTCTTTAGTTGATTTCAGATCTAATCAAGTTGACAATCAAGACTAGCCACCACACTTAACACAATTCTTCTGCATGGGGAACTTAACATAGGACATCAGTGACAATAATAAATACATTCTGTAAATCCACGTATGGAAAGCACCTTAGGCAGTGAGGTCCAGAGTACCCAGAATACAAATGTAACATGTGAAGATAAATTTAAATACTTTCTATCATGGAAGAAGTCCAAGGTAATTTGCCTGACTCTGAGTGACCAGCTGGACCTCTGAGGAATGTTAGGGGGTTTATGTCATTCTTGTTACCATGGAAATGTTTTCCTGGGCCCACAGAGCAAACACTGGGGAGGTAAATTATCATTTTACTGGTTTGACTGCCTCCTCTGAAGCCATCCTTCCTGAGTATCTTCCTGCCTTATTGGAAGTCTATTTGTGTCTCCCTTACTCTATCTTGTTAGAAAGGTTATGATTTTATTTTTTTGAGGGAGGGTTTCGCTCTAGCCCAGGCTGACCTAGAATTCACTATGTCATCTCAGGGTAGCTTCAAACTCATGGCGATCCTCCTACTTCTGCCTCCCGAGTCCTGGGATTAAAGGTGTGCACCACCACGCCTGGCTAAGCTTATGATTTTATTCTTGGCGTTTCCATGATCATCCAGGCAGTGCTTTTAGCTCCCGACCATGAGTCAGTGTAGATCTAGACCTCAGCTATTTGTCCTTCTTCATGTGGTGAACAACCAGACAGACCTCTCAAAGCTCTGTCCACAGGGGTGCTTCACATTATCCACTGCCTTTCATGGATGCAGAAAGACAGTACAGATCCATCTCCTGCCACTCCTGATCACAGGGACTCTTTAATATCCCAGAGGTGGATTGAGGGAATGGGCATGTCAGGGCCTTCAGCCTTTGTAAATGAACTCCAGATGCATGCATGACCTTGTGCTTCTGCTTCAGTGGGTCCTGGGGAATTGAACTTGGTCCCTTTGGCTTTACAGGCCAATGCCTTAACTGCTAAGCCATCTCCAATCCTATTTTATTTTTATTACTCATATTTATTTATTTATTTATTCATTTGAGACAGAGAGAGAGAGAGAGAGAGAGAGACAGAGAGAGAGAGAGAGAGAAAGAGAAAGTGACAGATCCAGAAAGAGACAGAGTGATAAAGGGAGAGTGAGTATGGGTGTACCAGGGCTTCCTGTCACTGTAAATGAACTTCAGATGAATGCACCACTTTGTGCATCTGCCTTTACTTGGGTACTAGGGAATCGAACCTAGACCATCAGAGTTTGCAAACTAAAGTCTTTACCACTGAGCCATCTCTGAAGAACCACATTATTTAAGTTTTTAACCTATTTGGATTCTTTTTTTTTTTTGGTTTTTCGAGGTAGGGTCTCACTCTGGTCCAGGCTGACCTGGAATTAACTCTGTCATCTCAGGGTGGCCTTGAACTCATGGCAATCCTACCTCTGCCTCCCGAGTGCTGGGATTAAAGGTGTGTGCCACCACGCCCGGCTTTTTCTAAGTAACTTCTTAAGAAAAATTGTTTCACATCTTCTCTCCTTTGAGTAAAATACTAATGCAAATATCCCCCATCCATTAACCTTTCTGTTTCCTTTGTACATATGGAAGTATCTTGCCTGAGCTACATGAAATATTCTATGGATAATGAGCCTTGTGTTTTCCTATATGCCTGATGTGTTTAAAACACCAGTGAATCAGTTGCTAAAATATTTATAGTTTAATCAACATACACAAACTTGAATCCTGGTCAGAGTGGCAGTAATATATCCAAATCTGAAAAAGTGTGAGAAATAGATTCTCTCAGACTCATTTGTTCTGAGCCATTGCTTCCATGTTTAGAAATTAAAACTTTTGTTGTTCTTTGGAAGGAGCAGGGCATCCTACCAACCCAAAGTGCCATCTGGGCCAGGATCCCAGGAGGGAGGAGAAGGGAGAACAAATGGCAGATCAGAAGTGTGGATCCAGGTGGTGTGCCTTTCATTTCAAAGAGTGCTCCGTGCCCGGATCAGTCTGGTGGATGGTTTAACATAATGGTGATGGGTCTTTGGGATGTGCAGAGGAACAATGAGTCATCAGAGGGGAAGGCAGAGGTGATCTAGTTTGTGAAGGAAACACGAAGGAAATTGAGCACTGTGCCAGGCTGGAATTCCCTGCAGGATACCAGGGAGTGGGCTTTTAAACTGTGAGGATGGAGGTTGACTCCCTCCAGAGCTGGGGACTTGTTACATCTGCTCATAAAACAGAGGCAAAAGATGAAGTATTTTGTTTGTTTTATTTCTTTGCACTATAGGGAACAGTATGGCTGTAAAGTACAAAGGCATTCAGCTTCTCCAAGGTATTTTAACTTCAGCATCAGTCCTACAACTACAAGAATGGTCATCACTGTTCTACATTCAAAACAAGATGCTAGTTTAAAAGTTAAAACAGGGGCTGGAGAGATGGCTTAGCGGTTAAGCGCTTGCCTGTGAAGCCTAAGGACCCCGGTTCTAGGCTCGGTTCCCCAGGTCCCACGTTAGCCAGATGCACAAGGGGGCGCACGTGTCTGGAGTTCGTTTGCAGAGGCTGGAAGCCCTGGTGCGCCCATTCTCAATCTCACTCTCTATCTGTCTTTCTCTCTATGTCTGTCGCTCTCAAATAAAAAAAAAAAAAAAGTTAAACCAGGAGTATGGCTTGGTGGTAGAGGGCTTGACTAGCATGCATGAGACTGAGTTCAATCTTCAAAACCATAAAAACAAAAGGTACAAGAAATTCCAGTAGAAACTATTGTGGTTTGAATGTGAAATGCCCCCAGCACCACCATAGATTTATATGTTTGAACACTGTCCCCAGTATAGTGGCACTGTTTGGGAAGGTTGTGAAACCTTTAGGAAATTGAGCCTTGCTGGAGGAGGTGGGCCTTAAGGTTTTGAGTCCTGGCTCTACTTCTTGTTCACATTCTGCTTCCCGCCTGCTCTGAGCTGCCATGCTGACCCAGACATGATGAAACTTCCCTTTGAAACTACAAGCTGAATGAAACCTCTGTGAACTAAAGTTCCCAGAAAAGTTCTGCATCTGCTGCACCAACTTCCAGCCAAGCTGAATGGACAGTTAGAACTCCTGTGACACACAGAGAGGGAATGTTGCACGGTCAGAGTCAAATTACCTTGGGTTACCTTTAGCCCCTTAATAGCCATTTATTGCCCACCTCTGCATGTGACCTCACATCCACATGACTACCAGCTGATCAGGTGTGATCTTTTATGGAAACTAGAAGACCACCAGCTTCCACCAACCCAAGGGCTAAGAATGTCCTCAGAGAGCATCTGAGCCCTATGGTGGAGATTTCCATGCTTTGCTGTAACCCGCCTACCTGATGGTGTTATGCCCAGTTCTTGGAGCTCCCAGTGACCACCAAGGAGAACCAAACATGCATGCAAAGGCAAAGAGCTTTATTTTATGCTTAAGCTCGGACTCTTGACTTCACCAGCACAGTGGATCCATGTAAGAGCCCCAAGTAGCGGGAGGGCAGGGTTTTTATAGGGATTTGAACAAAGAAGTAGGGGGCGGTTACATGATTGGTTGGTTTAAACAGTAACTGTACTTGTATTCTTTTGATTGACTGGGGCAGAGAGGCAGAAGGGACAAGTCTTGC
Source organism: Jaculus jaculus (assembly GCF_020740685.1). Taxonomy (NCBI): domain Eukaryota; kingdom Metazoa; phylum Chordata; class Mammalia; order Rodentia; family Dipodidae; genus Jaculus; species Jaculus jaculus. Next base: position 144,730,641 of record NC_059103.1, read on the forward strand.
TCATGCCTGGACATGTCTAGGGGCTGACTCAGGTCCTCTGCCTAAGCAGGAATTTGAAACTTAGGCCCATCTGGGGCAGTGCCTTACTGAAACTTGTCATGGTGCCAGTCTGGTTTCTGGGTCTTTCAATGGTCAGCCAATGTATTTGAAAAGCGCCTTGATTTATGACTTTGTTTTATAACCATAAAACCTTCATGAAATTGTTAACACATTGGAACATGGAATTTGGAGTAACCTAAATCTGTGTTCCTGGGCCATGGTCACTCATATTTGGCTCCAGAATAGATGATCTCTTATTCCCTTTGAGGCTCTGTCTTTTTTTTTCCAATTTTTATTTTTTTATTGACAACTTCCATAATTGTAAATATCCCATGGTACTTCCGTCCCTTCCCCCACTTTCCCCTTTGAAACACCACTCTCCATCATATCCCCTTCTCCTCTCAATCAGTCTCTCTTTTATTTTGATGTCATCATCTTTTCCTCCTATTATGATGGTCTTGTGTAGGTAGTGTCAGGCACTGGGAAGCCATGGATATCCAGGCCACTGTGTCTGGAGAAGCACGCTGTAAGGAGTCCTCTCTTCCTTTGGCTTTTACATTCTTTCTGCCACCTCTTCTGCAATGAAGCTGAGCCTCTGTCTTTTGCATTGATGCCCGTTTCCTTCTATAAGTTGCTTCTAGTTGAATATTTGTTTATAGCAATGAGACAGTAACTCATGTAGAAAGGAAAATAAGTCAGGACTTTTGTTTCCAAAATGAAATGGAGGTGATGGTTAAATATGTACCATTTTCTTCAGGTGTCATATATAAATTCTGAATTAAGCTTGACATTACAAGTTTTAAAATAGGTATAAGAAAAAGAAGTCTCCATAGTTAGTCGTTTCTAGAATCTTAGAGAATCTCCAGCCTTGTGAACAGTTAATTATGGGTTAGGAGGAGAAAGAAAAGAATAGTCTATCCTAATATCTTTGTGAAAGAGAAAAACCAAGATTTGTCATTGTCATTCACCCCACTGAGTAGAATGTCACCCTTACTCTTGTCACTATATCGATGATCTGTTTATCTACACATCATCTAAATTTTTAAACTTACAAAATTATTTATTTTTTTGCTTGTGTGTGTGTGTGTGTGTGTGTGTGCACGTAAGTGCATGTGCCAGGGTCTCTTGCCACTGCCAGCAAATGCCTGCCTGCTTGGCAGGCTTTGTAAGCAAGTGCTTTTGACCACTGAACCAGCTCCCCAGCTCTTAAATTTTTAAAAGGTTTACTTGACTTTCAATTCAATGTTTAAATTATTTTTCAAGGGTATATTTGGAGCTTTGTAGATCTACAGGTAGCTATAAACAAATTAAACACTGAGTTTTATTTTAAGATGTTTGTAAGTTTGTTCACACATTTGCAGGATGGAAAGAAAGATTAAATCTCAGAATGTAAATTGTGAGAATTTTGGCAAGGATTTTGAACAACAAAAATAATTTTGTTGTTATTTACAGCTTCCAGATACTGAAAATAACTGTATATTTTTAAGTCTTCTTTTTTTTTTTTGGTGGTAGTGGTGGTGGTGTGTGTATTGGGGCGAAGGGCTGGATCTTGCTACAAAGCCCAGGCTGGCCTTAAATTCATGCATCTTGTGCCTTAGCCTTCCAACTGCTGAGAATACAGATGTGCACCACCATGCCTGGCTCTTGGAGAGCTATAGGTATCTCCAAGCATTTTAGGAACAGGCAGGTAGATTTTTTTTTTTTTTTGATGCAAACAGCAAGAGGATTTTTATTCCAAGTGTGCTGGGGCCCACAGTCGTACACCACACAGGGGTAGAGGACTGCAGAGCCTTTTTTTTTTTTTTTTTTTTGAGGCAGGGTCTCACTCTAGCTCAGGCTGACTTGGAATTCACTATGTAGTTTCAGGGTGGCCTCGAACTGAGGGCAATCTTCCTACCTTTGCCTCCCAAGTGCTGGGATTAAAGGCGTGCACTACCATGCCTGGCTTTAGAATAGTCTTGATCTATGGTTGGAAGCAAAATTTGCTAAAGAATGCTCCATTGTTCTTCTATTCAAATTGAGAATATATACTGAAGTTTACACTTTTTAACTAATTTTTTCAAGTATTTATCAATTTTTAAGTAAAATGACAAATTAATGGATCTCATGATAGCATTTTCATACATATGAGTTATTATATTTTGCTCTAATTTGCTCCCTTTACCCCTTAAAAACAAGACTCTGAAATTTTTTTTTGTTACCTGCATTCAAGGAAGTATTTTGGAGTCCATTCCAGCTTTCTACCAGTTTAGATACTAAATATCTAATATATGAGTCAAATTTTGTATCTCAAGATTTATGATTCATTTTTTACACTTAAAGAATAATACATTTATCTTTGAGGCAAAATACAATTCAATTCTCTAGGGCTTATTAGTGCTTAAGATTATTTTTATAGATAACAAGCAAATTTATTTTTAGACCATTTGCCTCCTGGAATTTATGAACCTGCGTTCAAAACTTCAAGATCCAGGCTACAAACATAAAGTGATTCTGGTTAGGAATTTCCTGGCATTTTTCTGTCCCCTTGGCCCTGTCTTTTTTATTTATTTATTTGCAAAGAGGAAGGGGAGGGGGCGGAGAAAGAGAGAGTGAGAGAGAGAAAATGAGAATGGGTGCGCAAGGGTCTTTGCAAATAAACTACAGATAACATGCGCCACTGGTTGGAAATATCTCTCTTTCTGACACTTTATGCTTTCAGTTTTGTAAGAACAAATGGGAAAGACTGAAAAGACATATTCTGACTTTTTAGCAGTATGTTCTCTGGTTTCCAAATTTTCTATGATGCATGTTTGTTTGAAAAAGAATACAGAAGAAAAACTGTAATGAATCTCCTTGCATGCTCCATCTGGCCTGAATAAAACACTATGTTACAACTCTCAACTGTCTCTTTAATTTGGGAAGATTGTTTTAAAATAAATTCTTTCTTCTTATTTGGCCTAATAAAGTTATTACTTTTATTTATTTTTATTTATTTATTTTTTTTGTTTTTCAAGGTAGGATCTCAATGTAGCCCAGGCTAACCTGGAATTCATTACATAGTCTTAGGGTAGCCTCGAACTCATGGCGATCCTCCTACTTCTGCTCCCTGAGTGCTGGGATTAAAGGTGTGCACCACTGTGCCTGGCTTATTTTTATTTTTATTTCTTTGTTTTTTCAAGGTAGGGTTTCACTTTAGCCCAGGCTGACCTGGAATTCACTGTGTAGTCTCAGGGTGGCCTTGAACTCACTGCAATACTCCTACCTCTGCCTCCCGAGTGCTGGGATGAAAGGTGTGTGCTATCACGCCCAGCTTATTTTTATTAAAAAATTTTTTTTTTAATTTATTTGAGAGAAAGAGTGAGAGAGAATGGGCATGCCAGGGCATGCAGCCACTGCAAATGAACTCCAGACACATGTGCCACCTTGTGGATCTGATTTAAGGGGAATTGAACCTGGGTCCTTTGGCTTTGCAGGCACATGCCTTAACTGTTATGCCATCGCTCCACTCCTAGCTTTTGTTTTTATTTTTTTGCTTTTGTAAAAAGTAGGGTCTTACTCTAGCCTGGTCTGACTTGGATCTCACTCTGTAGTCCCAGGCTGGCCTTGAACTGAAGGTGATCCTCCTACCTCTGTCTCCCAAGTACTGGGATTAAAGATCTGTGCCACCACACCAGGCCTAATATTTTATTTATTTATTTGCAAGCACAGAGAGACAGACAGACAGAATGGGTGTGCCAGCCACTAAAATGAACTCCAGATGCATGCATATGCTTGTGCATCTGGCTTACGTGGGTCCTGGAGAATCAAATTGGGATCCTTTTGCTTTGCAGGAAAACGCCTCAACCGCTAAGCCATCTCTCCAGCCCTCTGCACATATTGCTTGATCTAATAAGTGCTCTTGACTTCCACCTTTGAGTTTCCCCCAACTCTATAAGTAGCACCAGCATCTACCCTACCAAGTGGCCAGAAGTTTCCTTGTTTTCTCTTTTACTTATGTCTCCACCCAACCCCAAGCTCTGTTGTAATTACTTCTCAAGTTTTCCTACGTCTATTTTTACATCATATCCAAACCGTGTCCATTTTCTCACTCTCACTGCTGCCATCTCCCTGATCAAGCCATTCTTACATCTCAGCTACTGCTGTGGCCGCCCAGCTGGCCTCTGTTTCCATTCTTGCTCTTTCTTTATTTCACTCAGCAGTGTCACCCTTAACACGTGTAAAATCAGTCACAGAGATTCTCTGCCTAAAATCTTCCCAATAGCTTGCAGGCCTACTGAGAATGAAACCCAAACTTTACTTTTGCTTCCAATGCTGCCCTCACCTGGCTTGCACTGACCTACGGAGCTCCCCTGCCCCTCGCTTCCCTTATTGTGCTTGGGCTTTTGATTTTTCATGACCTGAAACACACCAACGTTATTTTTGCCCTGGGACTTTGTGTTTGGCTTTCTGTTTGGAATGTTTTTTCCTATAACTTAAATGTCTTTCTTAATTTTTTAATTGACATATATCCATTGTCTATAAAAATAGGTTTCATAAAACATTTTAGTATGGAAATATATCATGGACTACTATATCATGGAATTTTATATCACGGAATGTATTCACCCCCATGTCTGACCCCTCTCCCTTTTCTCTTCCTCTTAGTCCCGTCCTTCCTCCAGATAGTTTCATTTCCATGTCAAATATACCTAAATGACTTTGTGTATCTATGTGAAATGTAGGATCCACAAATGGGAGGAAACATATTTGTCTCTTAAAAAATTGTTTATTTGAGAGGGAGAAAGAGGGAGGGGAAGAGAGAGAGAGAGAATGGGCATGCCAGGGCCTCTAGCCACTGCAAATAAACTCCAGACACATGTGCCACCATGTCTATCTGGCTTACATGGGCCCTGGAGAATTGAACTTGGGTCCTTTGGCTTTGTAGGCAAACATCTTAACTGATAATCCATCTCTTCAGCCAAGCATTTGTCTTTTTTTTAAAAAAAATATTTTTTACTTATTTGAGAGAGAAAGAAAGGGGGGGGGGAAGGAAACCAGATAGATAAAGAGAGATAGATAGAATGAATGAATGGGAATGCCAGGGTCTCTAGCCACTGCAGATGAACTCCAGGTGCATGTGCCCCCTTTTGCATGTGGCTTACATAGGTCCTGGGCCATTGAACCTGGATACTTTGGCTTTGTAGGTAAGTACCTTTACCGTTAAGCCACCTCTCCAGCCCCAATATTTGTCTTTTTGTGCCTGACTTTCTTTGCTTAATATGGTAGTCTGCAGTTGTGCCCATTTTCTTGTGTATAACATATTTTTGTTTTTCTTTATGGATAAATAAAACTTCATTGTGAACATATCACATTTTCTTTTATCCATTCATCTCTTGATGGACACCTAGAATTAGCCTGTAACTTGGCTATAAATATGAACAAATGCTAATGAGAATGTGAAGGAAAAGGAACCCTTATTCATGGCTCGTGGGAAGGTACACTGGTGCAGCCACTATGCAAATCAATGTTGAAGATATACTTGAAGGGTTACAAATCATCACACCACAAAGATACTTGCACATCTATATTTACTGTGGCTTAAGTGACAAACCATTCCTCAGAGAAGCTATGCCTGACCATTTTATCGAAGAAACTATTCTGTCCCTCATTTTTCTGTTACTCTACCATCAAACTTTGCATAACATTTGTCATGCCATTTATTGATATTCTGAGGGCACTGTCCACCTGGGCAAGCAGTGCCCTGGCCTGAGGCCTCTTGCTTACAGATTCCACTTTGACCCTCCTGTGGGTTTGGCCATCCCATACATCAAGGGACCTGCGAGACTGCAGGACAAGCTCATGTCCCCCCACAGCCTATCCTCTCTCTAAGTATAGACCATGCCTATAGAGCAACTGATACCTACAATTTTCTGTGCAAGTTGCATTGAGCTAGCTTCTAGGGACTACATGAACTTCATTCCTAAGTACATCTGCCCAAAAGTAGACTGAGTTGTCTATGCTTACATTCCAAGGCCTAAGGGATGGCTAGCCAGGGGTATTTGCAGATGAGGGTAAGACTTGGGTATATGATCTAGGGAATGCACATGTGTACACAGTGCCTCTTGTGATGTGGTCAGAGATGTAGGTGAAAGCGACAGAACTGTGAGGGAAGGGGTGGATTGGATCAGAGAACCAAAAATTCTGAATCTGAATCTAAGCTTCTAGGCTAATGTGAAGGAATATTTGTTAAGGTAGGGAGAGAAATTTTTGTTGTTGCTTTGGCCTTGTTGGGGATTGAACTCATGGCTTTTTTTGCATATTACCAAGTGTTCTGTCACTGAGCTATGTCTTTAGCCTGCGAAAATACTTAGCTAGCAATTTACCAGTTGCTACAATTTGAATTATGAATTAATTACTTAGACTACATCATATATACTTGCATTTGTATTCTTGGCTGAGTCCTCCAAATGTAAGGGACAGGACTGTATATCTGCATCCTATTCATTTCAGAGTTGGCTCTTATCTGTCCTTTCGCTTCTACATAACTCAAACCTAGACCAGTGCCTGCACATAATGGGTGCATGGGCCCCAGCACAGTAGAGGAAGTGAGTGGCAGGAAGTGAGTTCCCTGCGTCAGTGCAAGCCAGGTGGAAGGTAGTATTAGTAAAAGTAAAGTTTGGGCTGCATTCTCAGTAGAATGGGAAGCTACTGGAACATTTTAGAGATCCAATATGATTGATTTTACATTTTCTCTTGCATCATTTCTCTTGAAGAGAATTATGCTGTCTTTTAATTTTGTGTTTTGAACTTATTAGATATTGACATTGCTATTCCTCTTTTATTTTTATTAGCATTTACCTCATGTCTCTTTTCTATTCCTTTTTTTCAGTCCCATGATGTTCCTTTAGAACCTTTAATTTATAACCAATGTTTGGCTAGTTTAAAAAATGCACTACCTAAAACTTTCATATTTTAAAAATTAAATATACTTTTCCTATTACAATACTTGGAATTGAACCCAGGGCTCCGTGCATGACAGGCAACTTCCTTATCACTGAGCCACATTTCTTTCCCTCGTGTTTACATTTTGTTGTAATTATTTATATTTTGTGTTATTATGGAATTCCTTTTTTAAAATTTATTTGTTTTCAAGAAGGAGGAAGGGAAGGATGGAGAGAGAGAGAGAGAGAGAGAGAAAGAGAGAAAGAGAGAAAGAGAGAAAGAGAAAGAGAGAGAATAGGCACACCAGGGCTTATTGCCACTGTAAACAAATTCTAGATGCATCTGGAGTTCACTTTGTGCATCTGGATTTATGTGGCTATTGGGGGGAAAAAAAAAACCAAACAAACCACCATACCATCGGATTTTGTAAGCAAGCGCTTTTAATTGCTGAGTTATCTTCCCAGTTCATATTTTGGCATTCTTAATTTTTATTTCTTTCTTTTTTATCTCTCTCTTGATCTCTACTTTCAGACCCATTCCTGACTTTTGGGTAAAGATTGAGTTTTAGGTTCTTTTCCCAAACCCCATTTATTTGGAAGGAAATTATTTTCTGTTTTCCAGTGATGAATTTTTTGCCATAGGTATAAATGTATCTTTGAGTCAACATCTACAATTGATTTATATCTACATTTTTTTTTTTTTTTTTTTTGGTTTTTCGAGGTAGGGTCTCACTCTGGCTCAAGCTGACCTGGAATTCACTATGTAGTCTCAGGGTGGCCTCAAACTCACGGCGATCCTCCTACCTCTGCCTCCCGAGTGCTGGGATTAAAGGCGTGCGCCACCACGCCTGGCTTTATATCTACATATTTTCCTTTAAACTTATTGGGACTGAAGACCACTTCTTCCCTCTGTTCCAAATTTTACTGCACAATCTTACCAATATCTATTTTTTCCTGACCAACTGTCTATTATTTCAAGATAATTTGGAATTGTCATTACTTTTGCTTCTTTCTTTCTTTTTGTTTTTTTCAAGGAAGGGTCTCACTCTATCTAGCTCAGGCTGACCTGAATTCACTATGTAGTCTCAGGGGGGCCTTGAACTCATGGTGATCCTTTTATTTCTGCCTCCTGAGTCCTGGGATTAAAGGCGTGCACCACCATGCCCACCTTTATTGTTTCTTTTTAATCTCTAGTTATTTAGAGTTAATGGTAAGAAATTTTAGCTGTTTACTGCCATTTTGAGTATATTACTTTTCTTTCTCTTTAATTAGTTTTTTTTTGTTGTTGTTGTTGTTCAAATTTTGTCAGGGCTGGTTTTCTTGAAATGCCTGAGTGGAAAGACCTCCTAAGTCTTTGCATATCTGAGGCATCTTCATTTCTTTATTTCCTAAGTAACTGTGAGTGGATACAGAATTTTGAAACCATGATTATGTTAGCATTTTTACATACATAATTACCCATGTGAATACTAATGACAATTTATTTTTTTGTAAGATTTCCAACCCCAGCCACGGAACTTTTTAAAAATTTTTTTATTTTATCTATGTGTTTGTTATTTTCATTCATTGTACCAGAAATTTTTTGAACCTATTTATTTTCAGTATCTTTTTTTCTGGAATTTTCTCCTTTTTTCCCCCTCTGAATACTTCCTTATTATTGTGATACTAGGCAGACATTAAATTTTTGAAATATTTTCACATTTGCCACATTTATGAGTCCCTTTTGAGCTGTATCTTAGGAGAATTGCACAATTATATCATCCAAATAAGTAATTATTCTTCACTCATATCTTTTTTGTCACTTAACACACTTGAGTTCTCTTCAGATCAGTGACCATTCTTCCTTTTCAAGATTAGTAGCTCTTGTTCCAAAAACCAATTTTAGTTAAAAACAGCCAGGATCCTTGCTTATCCTTCTGAAAATCTTAGCTACATGTATCAAGCTTGGCTTGAAGTCTCATTTGTGTGTTCTATTTCCTTTGATTAGTGCTGGTATTGTGGTTTGAATGTTCCCCATAGGTTCATATATTTGAACATTTGGTCCTCAGCTGGTCATGATCTTTGGGAAGGCTATGGAACCTGTAGAAGGTGGAGCCTTGTTGGAGGAAGTGAATCACAAGGGTGGGACTGGAGGGTTTTATAGCCTGACCCCACTTCCTGGCCGGCCTTTCTTTCCTAACTGTGAATGCAGTGTGACCAAAGGGCTCCTCTTTCGCCACCGTGCCTTCCCCACCATGATAGACTGTATCTCCTTGAACTGTAAGCCAAAGTAAACTCTTCCTTTTAGTAGATACAGCAATGAGCAAAGGAGCCAACACAGTTGGTTTTTCAATATTATAAGCATGGTACTTCATTTAGAACCTCACCTCTCCTTCCATATTTGCTGGGTTTGGCTGTATGGTCACCTGGAATTTGAACTTCAGAGTTGGCTTGTTTATGCCCTATCTAATTATCCATTCTGTTTCCCATCTTTCAGGCTGGCTTGTGGCCCATACACTTCCTGGTGACAGCGGCTTCCCTTTCTTTTTTCTTGGTGACAGTAAATATTAGCCCAAGTTCTGTGTTCCAGAACTGACATGTTTATTCCTGGATGTACATTGGTTCTATCTTGCCTATCAAGTATCTACTGGACTGTGTCACACCCAGAATTAGAGAGATAAAGGGTTTAGAGTTCCTCTATGCCTCTACCTTGTGCAGTAGCCTTCTGGAAAACTTGAATCCTCTCTTGTTCTTTTAAATTTTATTTTACTTTATTTATCGACAGTTTTTATGCATGCATATGATGTGTTTTTGATATTAAACACCTCCTATTACATTATTTTCTCCTCTCCCTCCCACTGAGCTCCTTCCCAGTAGTCCTTCTTCTCCTTTGATCTCTCTTTCTTGCTCTCTCTCTTTCTTTCTTTCTCTCTCTCCCTCCCTTTCTCTGTGTTTTCCAACTGGGTTGAATTATGGTTGCTTGTATGAGTGTGGGTAGAGAGGTTTAAATTTTTTTTTTTTTTAACCAGAGCATGTACAACTTACCAGTGGCTACACCACTGAAGAAAATGTCTCCTCCTTCTGTAGCAGCCATTAGCTGCCAATACCTTCCCAGGGAGGTGTGGGTCCCTCTTGTCCTCCTCTACCATCTATGATTGTGCAGATCTTGTGCTGTTACCAACAGTTGCTGTGAGGTCATGTGTACACTCTTCTGGTCTTTTCTTTTATTGCCTCTTAGTTGGCACTCAGGAAACCTTCACCCTCTTCCTCAGGCCTCACATCTAAGTTGACAATCATTTCTTCATTTATTTATTTATTTATTTTTAAATTTATTTGAGAGCTAGAGAGAGAGAGAGAGAGGAGAGAGGGAGAGAGAGGGAGAGAGAGGGAGAGAAAGAGGGAGAGAGAGAATGAATGTGTCAGGACCTTCAGCTGTTGCAATCAAAGTCTAGATGCACATGTGCGACATTGCATGCTTGTGTCACTGTGCATCTGGCTTACATGGGACCTGGAGATTTGAACATGAGCTCTTAGGTTTCACAGGCAAGCACTTTAACCACTAAGCCATCTCTCCAGCCCAAATAAAATATTTTTTAAAAGAAGAAGAAAAAGAAGAGGTCTGGAGAGATGGCTTAGCGGTTAAGCGCTTGCCTGTGAAGCCTAAGGACCCCAGTTCAAGGCTCGGTTCCCCAGGTCCCACGTTAGCCAGATGCACAAGGGGGCGCATGCATCTGGAGTTCGTTTGCAGAGGCTGGAAGCCCTGGCGCGCCCATTCTCTCTCTCTCCCTCTATCTGTCTTTCTCTCTGTGTCTGTCACTCTCAAATAAATAAATTAAAAAAAATATTTTATTCATTTATTTTCAAGGTGGGTGGGAGAAGAGAGATATAGAGAATATAGGGAGAATGGGCATGTCAGGGCCTCCAGCCCCTGCAAACAAACTCCAGACACATGCATGTGGCTTTATATGGCAACGGAGAAGTTAAACCTGGATTGTTAAGCTTTGTAGGCAAGTGTCTTAATCACTGAGCCATCTCTCAGCCCTATCATTTCTTTTTTCCAACATGAAGCCATTTGTCTTTAATGCTCCCAAATTTCTATGATATTTGCTTATTGAGGACAGGCAAGCCTTAGTTTCTAGAGCTATTTTTATTAAAATAATGTCATCTTTTATTTCTGGGGGTTTTAGAAGGCTTTAGCATGTTTAAATTTGCAATCTTGATTTGCTACTCTAATGATCTGTTACAAAGCATATTAATCCAACTTAAGGGAAGTCTATCAGTTATATTTATTCCAACTTTTCAATGCTAGTGGAAATTCAAACTGCGAGTGGGCGTAATATATATTAATACCTAATGTTCTCCTTTTGAGTAATGCCTATGGTTTGGCCTGAATTATAGTACTTCTAAGATATGAAAATGGAAACTTAGGCAGGTAATTTACCCAAGTCCAGTGGATAGCAAGAGAAAGAGCTAGGATTCCTATCTGTGACTTTCCATGAAACAGCTGTCTTTTATTAGAAGACATAAGGCAATTGTCATGAGCAATGCCTTTGCTGTGGGATAGCAGCAGAATACATTCAGTTCTCACTGCAAATCATGAAATCAGTAATTACTGATTATGATGGATAATTTGGCAACAAGTCATTGAGCTGACTGCATTTCTCAATTTCATTTTGTTGCCTTGTCAGTAAGATTTATTTTCAGAGCAATTGGGAACTGTAAGTGTTTGGTTCAGTGGGCTGAACACATGCATGGCATGTACATATTGGTAAACATTCCACAGTGTTGGCAAGTTGGAGGTTCTATTTTGAATTGATTTTTCTTATAGCTTTCAACTGAAGTTTATTTTCATATCAGCAGAAATTACTGAGAATTACCCTGCAGGTAACTTGCTGGTGGTGAGAGAGCATCATGTGCACTTACATATCATGTATAATCATTTGTTTGAGTTATTCACAGAAATCTTCTCTAGCAATGATGAGATATAGGGCTAAGGGTCAAGAAAGGCAGGCTGTGTAAATAATCTAAGGTTTTTGTAAAATTCATACTGTTTTGTTCAAGAAGTATTTTTGGAGAATCTACTATACTAAACAATTGGAAAACTAAAAGATACAGAAATAAAACCATTTATTTTTGAGGGAGGGTCTCACTCTAGCCTAGGCTGACTTGAATTCACTCTGTAGTGTCAGGGTAGCTTCCAACTCACAGCAATTCTCCTACCTCAGCCTCCCAACTGCTTGTCAAATGCCTATGGTAGACAGACCAGACCATGCTAGGATTTTCCAAATGTTGCTTCAGACACAACTTCTCTCTCTTTCTCCCTTCCTGGGTATCTTTTAGTGGAAGACATAGAACTCAAAGTAGCACGAGCCTGAAAGGAAGTGTCGAGGTTCAGGTTTTCAGATGAGATTTCTGGAGTTTGTGTCTTTTTCATGCTGGCATTGTTTCTCTGTTGGTTTCGTTTACTCAGTGCTGCCTTTCTTATAGAAGCTGGTAAGATCTTCAGGGTCACATCGTACCAGGTTAACACTAACCAAAGAGAATGACAACAAAAGTCCTAGGTCTGAAGCTGAATTCGTTAGGATGGTTTTAGCCACAAGAAATACAAATACTGGATAAAAGAGAAGCTTATTCTTCCCACATAGTAGAAACTCAGAAGCAAGGACAGCTCCGTTGTTCATTAGCTCAGTGATCAGTGACATCAGAGTACTTGGCCAATTTCTCCATGGATCCTGCCACATTCCCCTTATGGCTTCAGATGGTTACCCCCATGCCAGTCATCACATCTTTATCTGACTGTGTCTGAAGATAGGAAGGAATAAATCTCTGCTACATGCCTTCTCTTGAGAGTGCAGAAAAGCTCTCCAGAAGTAAGCAAAGAGGCCTCTGTTTTACATCTTTAGTGCTGTATCACATCCTCAGGATTTAAAAGCCTTTCAAGGGGAAATGCAGGTACCTGAACAGCTTTAGCTTTAGCTATTAACATTCATTTCTTAGGACTATGGTTCACTCAGTTAAAAAACAAAAAGAATTTAAACAGAAATCCAGAGGCAACAGAGAACTCAATACTAAATCAGATGGCTAACAGGCCCACCAAGGTTCAGGGAACATTGTGGAAAAGGGAGTGGAAAGATTATAAGATCCACAGGGTTGCCCTGTGGTAGGATTACCCTGAGGCTCAGCTCCCACCACAGAGACTGACTGAGGCCTTCATGACCCCACAGTGGATACCAATAACCTCACTAAGGAGGGCCCTCATTGGAATGGGGGCAGAGGAAAGGGGATATAACAGTATAACTATTTTGGGCTGGAGAGATGGCCTATAGGTTAAGGCACTTGCCTGCGAAGCCTAAGGACCCATGTTCAATTTTCCAGTTCCCACGTAAGCCATAGGCACAGTGACACAAGTGTGCAAGGTTGCGCATGTGCTCAAGGGGCACACACATCTGGAGTCCAATTTCAGTGGCTGAGGACCTGGCATGCCATTTTTTTTTCTTTCTCTTTTTCATGCTTGCTCTCTCGCAAAAAAGAAAAGGCCAATCTGTTGGGCTTGCCTCAAAGAATGAGTAAAATTATTTTAAAAATAAAATGAATGAAAAATAGAGTTTAATTATTAAGGAAGAGGGGTTACTGAGTAGATGCCCAAACATGTAGGCCAGTGTTCCATTGATTTAACGTGGGTTATAAATACATTCCTGAGACATTTTCAATGACTAGTCCTACTTACATGCCTACCATCATGGTAGGTAGAGCTATTTCCCACCTCACATGAACTGAGAGCAGAAGGGGCTGGGTCTCTGTTACTCTGTGTCTCCTAAGCTAACTCATATCTAGAAGACACATGAAAACCCTCAACCTCTTTCTTTCCCTTCCTTTCTTCTTTTCCCAATCTGTCTTCCCTCTCACCTCCCCTCTCCTTCCACCTCCTCCATTTCCTCTCTTATTTACCCCTTCCCTCTTGCTGTTCCTTCCTGTGGTGCTAGGGATCAAACACAGAGTCTTTGTCATGCCAGAAAAATACTATATACCACCAAGCAATCCAACCAATCCCCTTGACTAAATTTTTATATAAAAAGAGGTTCTCTATTCTTGTCCTTCAATCATATTCTACAGTTTGGAGAAGCTCACAAATACACTGCAGTAATCATAGACAGGGACTTGGGTGATCAAGGGTAAAGGCAAGAACATGTTCAGCAGGATCTGTCATTATAGAAGACATGTTCCAAGATGCTCAGCAGCACACTGTTATTATGGACCATCTGCAGGGACATGGAGATATTTGTGAGGGTCCTTTATTGCAATAATATTGGCAGCATGAAACTTCACTGTTATATTTTAGTATATCGCTTTTGTGAGGTTTTCTTTTTAAGAATCTGTTACTAGGGGCTGGAGATATTGGTCACTGGTTATAGGTGCTTGTTTGCAAAGCCTGCTGACCTAAGTTTGATTTACCAGAATCCATGTCAAGCAGGATGCAAAGTGGAGCATGTGTCTGTGATTCCAATGTGCCATGACAATAGGGGTTAGAGTCGGGAGGACCTGAAGCTAGTCTGGTGTTCTTTTGCAGTAGCAACAAACTCTGTCCCAAAGAAGGTAGGAGATTAGCATAGACTATATTTAGTAGCAGATTCTTTTTTCAAACATTAAATTTATTGAAATGTTTTGGGGGGCACATGCATGTGTGCATGGAGGTCAGAGGACAAGTGTGTGCTTTAGTGAGGGAAAGATAATACTTTGAAAAGAGACTTTATTACTCATGGATGAACCTCACAACCTGCATTTTGATTGAGTGATTACACATTTCCTTCTTGACAGTCTTATCTTCAAAATGTGAGACAACTTCTCTCTCCTGCTCTAGTAACATCTTATTTTTGGGACCTCTAATTACTTGTTTCCTCTTTGTTTTTCCATCACCATGACTGTACTCTCTAATCTGTTTTCTAATTACCTCTCTCCATCTTTTCTATCCTGCATACCTGCTACTCTCCAGAAGCCATGGTTGTGAATATTCTGACCCTGGAAATGCCTTCCTTCTGCTTGTCCAGATTCTGGTCAGCCTCAAGGCCAAGTAGAAACTAAAAATAACAGGAGTGTGGTAATAACTTCAAATCTCTCAAAGAAGCACAACACAGACATTCAAAACACACCTGTCACTTGAAAGCCTGTTTGCCAGTGGTGTGGTTGAACCTGGTATGTCTACTCACTTTTGGAACAAAACAGCCTTAGCTTGGGATCTATCCATCTGTGCCTTCATCCTTATTAAATTTACTACCAACTAAAATTTTGCATCTGGTACCTGGATTTGCATATCCCCTGGCTCCTTAATGGCTAGATCTCTGAGTATGTTGAGATAGCTGTTTGCTGGTACACTTGGGATCTGGATTTATTTTATGAGATTATCCAAATAATAGGTCATTGAAAGGAATGAGGCATACATAATTTGGAGATGGAAACTGACTGCGAACTTCTTTCCGGATCACCCATTAGCGTTCTTTATGCTTCAACATTGGGTGGAGGTTGAATGTGAACATGAGCGCAGGCACAGTGCAGCCTCACCGTTCTGGGCTCACCAGAACTTCCACAGAGGGGAATCTTCCACTGACTGTCTTCTCTCCTAAACGTCAGAGATTTTACAGGGTATTGGACGGCAATTTCAGTAACAGAAAATACTTATTTGTGTGAATGGCTCAGACACCAATCGTTCCACTTTGGTGGTGGTTTGGGGATAGAATTAATCTCATTCATCCTCCAAATGCCTCACAAGGCACAGGAAGAGCTAGTGAGCTTCTGTTTGTTCTTACACAGTCAGGCTGTTCTATTCATTGAGTGTGTGTGCATGCATGTGTGTGCATGTGTTTGTATTAGGGACTGCCATGTCTACTGTCACCTCTCAGTACTGGAGGTGTCTGTGTATTTGTCACTTCTAATTTCAAATACCAGATCATTTATGTTCCATGTCTGCAACTTGCCAATCCTTCCCTTCTGTGTTCCAGCTTCAATTTTGTGACCTCTTATTTCCCTGAATCCATGAACAGTGGAGCTAGTCCTTTCATCTTGTTTTTAGGAGTGTCAAAGGCCAGGCGCTTTTTAGCTGGCAATAGCAGTACTGCTCGTGCTTTTCTCATATTGGCAGATCTGGTGTGTGGAGCTGTGAAGGACTAGAGCTTACAAAGTTGAGATTCATCATCCCTTAGATGGAAAGTTTGCATGCTATCCCTATGTTCTATTGGAAACAGAGCCATTATTAAAATAAGTATTGCATTCATGATCTAGTGCAGAAGGCAAACAATTATTGGAAGTCCCAATTTAGTTACTGCTTTTATAGTATTCTCCTTGATAATGGGAACTGTGCCATATCAATCTCCTGTCATTATATGTGTACATTATACATAGTATGTACACATTATATATGGCCCTCATACATTATATAAGACCAGAATGCACGACAAGTTCAAAGCATGCTTCTTGGATGAATGAATGACTGAAAAGACACATGGCACAGGTGTGAGGGCGGTGACTTAACAGAACCACCTGGTGCCCGTCTAATGCACATGAATGTCACAACATGTAACTTCCGTTAGCTGATTCTTAGATACAACTTTCTCTCACATTTTAACATCTCTGGAGCTAGCACTTTGTTTTGTTTTGTTTTTCAAGATAGGGTCTCACTCTAAGCCAGGCCCTGACATGAAATTCACTATGTAGTGTCAGGCTGGCCTTGAACTCACAGTGATCCTCCTATCTCAGCCTCCTGAGTGCTGGGATTAAAAGCATCTGCCACTACACCTGGGAGGGGAGGGAGAGAGGAAGAGAGAGAGAGAGAGATTGGGCCTACCAGGGCCTCCAGCCATTACAAATAAACTTCAGATGCCATTTTGTGCATCTGGCTTTACATAGGTACTAGGGAATCAAATTCATGTCATTAGATTTTACTGGCAAGTGGACTAACTGCTGAGCAATCTCTCCAGCCCTACCAGTACATTTTACACATGTTTTTATATTCCATATATCAAGAATTTAAAAAAGAACTTTTATGTTATAATTTAAAGTGTGTGCATGTACACATGTGTGTGTGTTTGGGAGGGCACAAGCATGTGTGTGCATGTGTGTGTGTGGAGACCAGAGGACATTCTTTTTTTTTAAATTTTTATTTATTTATTTATTTGAGAGCGACAGACACAGAGAGAAAGACAGATAGAGGGAGAGAGAGAGAATGGGCGCGCCAGGGCTTCCAGCCTCTGCAAACGAATTCCAGACGCGTGCGCCCCCTTGTGCATCTGGCTAACGTGGGACCTGGGGAACCGAGCCTCGAACCGGGGTCCTTAGTCTTCACAGGCAAGCGCTTAACCGCTAAGCCATCTCTCCAGCCCCAGAGGACATTCTTGAGTATCATTCTCAGGTATTCATCTCCTTTGAGACAGGGTCTCTCATTGCACTAGAGCTCACCATTTAGGCTAGCCTGGCTAGCTAGCAAGCCTCAAGGATCTTCCTATCTCCAGCTCCCCAATATCAGGAATACAGGCTTGTGCCACCATGTTCAGCAGTTTTACATAGGTTCTGAGGATCAGAACTCAGAATCATGACCTCAGGTCCTCATGCTTGCAAGGCAAGCACTTTACCAACTGAGCCATCTGCCCAATTCCAAACAATTTTCTAGTTGTGTGTAAATGTCATTTCAAATAGTCAATGTCACCTTAGATTTGACAAAAGACAGTAAATTAGCATTTCTACACAGGACAGGGGCAAAAGTATTGTTTGAAGAATTTTAGGTGAGTACAGTATTTACTCTTAGCTTGATGGATCCACATTAGGGAGGCTTTGATGAGGGAGAAATTAACAAGTAACCACTGTTCTATTTCTGAATCTTCAGCACAGTGCCTGGCCTGGCTCCTTTTAAATAACCAATCCTTTTAGGGTTGTGAGGAGCCATCAAAGTTGAGATCATCTAACAAATGTCCTGAAAGACAGAGAGGAATTTTCAGGTTAAAAGAAAAGAGCACTATGTACAAAGGCAGAGAAATATGACAGTCCACACTCTATGTGGGCAGGTGGGGACTACTGTTGAGGGGAGAGGGCCAGGTGTGGGGCGGGGAGCAGCAGAGGCTGAGAAGGTGGCCACTGGACTCTTGAATCCAGATCCTATTGTATCCGACTTGAGAGAGTTCAATGGGGAATTTAGGCATTCAGAGCCCATTTCAAGAGCTCAAATCTGTCCACATTCTAACCCAACAATTTCTTCTGCCCCTCCCCACTTTGTTTTGGGAGGCTTTATTATTTATTTGAAAGTTATTTTATTTATTTATTTATTTATTTATTTATTTATTTATTTATTTATTTATTTGGAGGAGAGAGAGAAAATGGGTGTGCCAGGGCCTCCGGCCACTGCAAAAAACTCCAAATGCATGTGCCACCTTGAGCACCTGGCTTACATGGGTTCTGGGGAATCAAACCTG
Source organism: Jaculus jaculus (assembly GCF_020740685.1). Classification (NCBI taxonomy): domain Eukaryota; kingdom Metazoa; phylum Chordata; class Mammalia; order Rodentia; family Dipodidae; genus Jaculus; species Jaculus jaculus. The sequence goes on from NC_059103.1 coordinate 144,749,014, forward strand.
AGTCCTTTTGGCTTTGCAGGCAAGCGCCATAACTGCTAAGCCATCTCTCCAGCCCTCAGATACCTTTTTTCCCCTTAAATTTGTTTTTTATTGACAATTTCCATAATTGTAGACAATAACCCATGGTAATTCTCTCCCTCTCCCTACTTGCCCCTTTGAAACTCCACTCTCCATCAATCAGTATCTCTTTTATTTTGATGTCATGATCTTTTCCTCCTATTATGATGGTCTTGTATAGGTAGTATCAGGCACTGCAAGGTCAGGGATATCCTGGCCATTTTGTGTCTGGAGAAGCACACTGTAAGGAGTCCTACTCTTCCTTTAGCTCTTACATTCTTTCCATCACCTCTTCCGCAATGGCCTTGGAAGATGTGATAGAGATATTTCAGTGCTGAACACTCCTCTGTCACTTTTTTTCAGCATCATGGTGCCTTCTGAGTCATCCCAATGTTGCCATCTGAAAAGAGAAGTTTCTTTAGCCAAAAGTGAGAGTAGCATTAATATATGGGTATGAACATTAAGAGAAGTGCTTACTGGGCAGTTTGGTGAGCATACTATATGCATTTAGCCAGACACCAGCAGACATTATACCACTAGGGCTCATGACTACCCCTGTTGTAGGTTTTCAGTATCAGGGATGTATTCCTTCCCATGGAGCGGGCCTCCACTTCAATTAGAGAGTGGTTGGCCTTCCCTTATAACAGACATGCCATTATTGCACCCATTGGGCTCATGTGGCATGGCTGGCCATATTTTTTTTTAAATTATTTATTTATTTATTTGAGAGCAACAGACAGAGAGAAAGACAGATAGAGGAAGAGAGAGAATGGGCGTGCCAGGGCTTCCAGCCTCTGCAAACGAACTCCAGACGCGTGCGCCCTCTTGTGCATCTGGCTAACGTGGGACCTGGGAAACCGAGCCTCGAACCGGGGTCCTTAGGCTTCACAGGCAAGCGCTTAACCGCTAAGCCATCTCTCCAGCCCATGCCTGGCCATATTTAAGGTTTGGAATGTCCACAGTTTAGGATCTCCACTGGTTATTTCTCTCTCTTCCATTGAACTGCATGTAATGTAGCCTTTTCCAGCTTTCTGTCAGTTGGTCTATATGGAGGAGGTTTTCAGCTCAGCTCAGCTCCAGCAGGATTTCTCAATGACCTTGTAGCTCAAGTATGTGGAGTCTTCAGCAATAGGGTCTTACTATATATTCCTGGTAGAAACCAAGGGAGGTTTTATTTTTGTACCAGGTGCCCACAGCCTTCAAAGGCCTGCTTACTGGCCTAGAAGTCCCACCAGACTTCTTTCCTTTTCTTTCTTTTTTTAAAAAATTATTTTTATTTTAGAGAGAGAGAGAATTGGTGCTCCAGGGCCTCAGCCACTAAAATTGACCTCTAGACGCTTGTGCTGCCATGTGGCCACATGTGACCTTGTGCTTGCCTGACATTTGTGCATCTGGCTTATGTGGGATCTGGAGAGTTGAACATGGACCCATAGGCTACACAGGCAAGTGCTTTAACTGCTAAGCCATCTGTCCAGCCCTCCTTTTCTTTCTTCCTTCCTTCCATTTTTTTTTTTTTTTCAAGGTAGAGTCTCACTCTAGCCCAGGCTGACCTGGAATTCACTCTGTATTCTCAGGGTGGCCTTGAACTCATGATGATCCTCCTACCTCTTCCTCCCGAATGCTGGGATTAAAGGTGTGCGCCACCACGCTTGGCCCTCCTTTTCTTTTCTTTTAATTTTTAATTTTTAAAAATCATTTTATTTTTCCCCCCTCTAATAAATTTTTTATTTTATTTATTATTTTTAAATTTTTATTAACATTTTCCATGATTATAAAAATAATCCCATGGTAATTCCCTCCCTCCCCCCCACTTTCCCCTTTGAAATTCCATTCTCCATAATATTACCTCCCCATCTCAATCATTGTACTTACATATATACAATATCAACCTATTAAGTACCCCCCTCCCTTCCTTTCTCTTCCCTTTATATCTCCTTTTTAACTTACTGGCCTCTGCTACTAAGTATTTTCCTTCTCACGCAGAAGCCCGATCATCTGTAGCTAGGATCCACATATGAGAGAGAACATGTGGTGCTTGGCTTTCTGGGCCTGGGTTACCTCACTTAGTATAATCCTTTCCAGGTCCATCCATTTTTCTGCAAATTTCATAACTTCATTTTTCTTTACCGCTGAGTAGAACTCCATTGTAAAAATGTGCCACATCTTCATTATCCACTCATCAGTTGAGGGACATCTAGGCTGGTTCCATTTCCCAGCTATTATAAATTGAGCAGCAATAAACATGGCTGAGCACGTACTTCTAAGGAAATGAGATGATTCCTTCGGATATATGCCTAGGAGTGCTATAGCTGGGTCATATGGTAGATTGACCTTTAGCTGTTTTAGGAACCTCCACACTGATTTCCACAATGGCTGGACCATATTGCATTCCCACCAGCAGTGTAGAAGGGTTCCTCTTTTTCCATATCCCTGCCAACATTTATGATCATTTGTTTTCATGATGGTGGCCAATCTGACAGGAGAGAGATGGAATCTCAATGTAGTTTTAATCTGCATTTCCTTGATGACTAGTGACGTAGAACATTTTTTAGATGCTTATATGCCATTCATATTTCTTCCTTTGAGAATGCTCTGTTTAGCTCCATAGCCCATTTTTTGATTGGCTTGTTTGATTCCTTATTATTTAACTTTTTGTGTTCTTTGTATATCCTAGATATTAATCCTCTATCAGATATATAGCTGGCGAAGATGTTTTCCCATTCTGTAGGTTGCCTCTTTGCTTTTTTCACTGTGTCCTTTGCAGTGCAAAATCTTTGTAATTTCATGAGGTCCCAGTGATTAATCTGTGGTTTTATTGCCTGAGCAATTGGGGTTGTATTCAGAAAGTCTTTGCCAAGACCAATATGTTGAAGGGTTTCCCCTACTTTTTCCTCTAGCAGTTTCAGAGTTTCAGGTCTGATGTTAAGGTCTTTAATCCATTTGGACTTAATTCTTGTGCATGGAGAGAGAGAAGAATCTATTTTCATCCTTCTGCAGATATATATCCAGTTTTCCCAACACCATTTGCTGAAGAGGCTGTCTTTTCTCCAATGAGTATTTTTGGCGTTTTTATCAATTATCAGGTGGCTATAGCTACTTGGGCTTACATCTGGGTCCTGTATTCTGTTCCACTGATCTACATATCTGTTTTTGTGCCAGTACCATGCTGTTTTTGTTACTATGGCTCTGTAGTATAGGTTAAAATCAGGTATGGTGATACCACCAGCCTTATTTTTGTTGCTCAGTATTATTTTAGATATTCGAGGTTTTTTGTGATTCCAAATGAATTTTTAGATTGCTTTTTCTATTTCCATGAAGAAAGCCTTTGGAATTTTGATAGGGATTGCATTAAATGTGTAGATTACTTTTGGTAAGATTGCCATTTTCACAATATTGATTCTTCCAATCCAGGAACAAGGGATGTTTCTCCACTTTCTAGTGTCTTCTGCAATTTCTCGCTTGAGTGTTTTAAAGTTCTCATTGTAGAGATTCTTTACTTCCCTGGTTAGGTTTATTCCAAGGTACCTTATTTTTTTTGGATGCAATTGTGAATGGGAGTGATTCTCTGACTTCATCCTCTGTGTGTTTGTTGTTAGCATATACGAAGGCTACTGATTTCTGTGTATTTATTTTGTATCCTGCTACATGGCTGTAGGTTTTTATCAGCTCTAACAGTTTGCTAGTAGAGTCTTGAGGGTCTTTTATGTATAGAATCATGTCATCTGCAAATAATGATAACTTGATCTTTTCCTTTCCAATTTGTATCCCTTTTATGTGTGTCTCTTGCCATATTGCTATGGCTAAGACTTCCAAAACTATGTTAAATAAAAGTGGGGACAGTGGACACCCTTGTCTTGTTCCTGATTTTAGTGGAAAAGGTTCCAGTTTTTTTTTCCCATTTAGTAATATGTTGGCTGTAGGCTTGTCATAAATAGCTTTTATTATATTGAGATATGTTCCTTCTATTTCCAGTCTCTGTAGGACTTTTATCATGAAGGGATGTTGGATTTTGTCAAATGCTTTCTCTGTGTCTAATGAGATGATCATGTGATTTTTGTCCTTCAACCCATTTATATAATGCATTACATTTATAGATTTGTGTATATTGAACCATCCCTGCATCTCTGGGGTAAAGCCTACTTGGTCAGGGTGAATGATCTTTTTGATATACTCTTGTATTCTGTTTGCCAATATGTTGTTGAGAATTTTTGCATCTATGTTCATGAGGGAGATTGGTCTGTAATTTTCTTATTCTGTTCTATCTTTGCTTGGTTTTGGTATCAGGGTGATGCTGGCCTCATAGAAGGAGTTTGGTAGAATTCCTTCTTTTTCTATTTCCTGGAAAAGCTTAAGAAGCAATGGTGTTAGCTCTTCCTTAAAGGTTTGGTAAAATTCAGCAGTGAATCCATCTGGGCCTGGGCTTTTTTTAGGTGGGATATTATTGATAACTGTTCAGATCTCCATGCTTGTTATAGGTCTATTTTACTGATTAATCTCATCTTGATTTGATTTAGGTAGGTCATATAAATCAAGGAAATCATCCATTTCTTTCAAATTTTCATACTTTGTGGAGTATATACTTTTATAGTATGTCCCTATGATTTTTTTAATTTCTCTGGAATCTGTTGTGATGTTACCTTTTTCATCTCTAATTTTATTAATTTGTGTCTCTTCTCTGTTTCTTTTGGTCAGATTTACTAAGGGTTTATCAATCTTGTTTATCCTTTCAAAGAGCCAACTCTTTGTTTCATTAATTCTTTGGATTTTTTTTTTTTTGTTTCTATTTCATTAATTTCTGCCCTATTCTTTGTTATTTCTTCCCATCTACTGATTTTTGGTTTGTTTTGTTCTTCTTTTTCCAAGGCTGTAAGGTGAAGCATTAGGTGGTTTACTTGTGACCTTTCTAATTTCTTAATATAGGCACTTAAGGCTATAAATTTACCTCTTAGAACTGCCTTCATTGTGTCTCAGAGATTTTGATATGTTGTGTTCTCATTATCGTTTGACTCTATAAATTTTTTGATTTCCTTATTTATTTCTTCATTGACCCATGCATCATTTAGTAGTGTATTGTTTAGTTTCCATGATTTTGTGTATGCTCTATAGCCTTTCTTGCTACTGATTTGTAGTTTAATTCCATTGTGGTCAGATAGAATGCAAGGAATTATTTCAATTTTCCTGAATTTGTTAAGATTTGCTTTGTGTCCTAATATATGGTCTATTTTAGAGAATGTTCCATGTGCTGCTGAAAGGAATGTATGTTCTGCAGCCTTTGGATGAAATGTCCTGTATATATCTGTTAGGTCCATTCCTTCTATGACTTCATTTAGTCCAGTTGCCTCTCTGTTTATTTTTTCCTGGGATGACCTGTCAATTGATGAGAATGGGGTGTTAAAGTCACCCACTACCACTGTGTTTGGTGTTATCTGTGACCTTAGTTCTAATAGTGTTTGTCTGATGAATTTGGGAGCCCCCATGTTAGGTGCATATATGTTTAGGATTGTAATGTCCTTCTCTTGGAGTGTGCCCTTAATCAATATAAAGTGACCTTCCTTATCTTTCTTGACTAACGTTGGACTAAAGTCTACCCTGTCTGATATTAGGATAGCAACCCCTGCTTGTTTTCTAGGCCCATTTGCTTGAAACACCGTCTTCCAACCTTTCACCCTAAGATAATGTCTATCCTTTGTAGAAAGGTGAGTTTCTTGGAGACAACAAATTGTAGGCTCCTGATTTTTAACCCAGTCTGCAAAACTATGTCTTTTTGTTGGGGCATTGAGGCCGTTGATATTAAGAGATATTATTGAAAGGTGTGTATGTTGCCATTTTTTTTTTTTTTTTTGTGGTTCCGGTTCTACCTGTGCTCTCTTGTGTTAACTAGTATTTGAGTATTGCTTGTTTTTTCTAGGTTCCTTATATGTGTGCTTTTCCTTTTCTTCAGCATGGGGGATTCTATCAAGTATTTTCTGTAGAGCTGGTTTTGTCTTCAAATACTCCTTTAACCTGCTTTTGCCATGGAATGTCCTTATTTCTCCGTCTATTTGAATGGATAGCTTTGCAGGATAAAGTAACCTTGGTTGACAGTTGTTATCTTTCAGAACTTGCAATATATCACTCCAAGCCCTTCTGGCTTTTAAAGTTTGTGTTCAATAATCTGCTGTAATCCTGATGGGCTTGCCTTTGTAGGTAACTTGATTTTTCTCTATAACTGCTTTCAATATTTTTTCTTTTGTGTGTGTGTTTGAAAGTTTGATTATAATATGGCAAGGAGAGGTTCTTTCCAGGTTTTGTCTGGCTGGGGTTCTAAAGGCTTCCTGTATCTGCATTGGCACCTCTTTCCCAATTTGGGGGAATTTTTCTTCTATGATTTTGTTGAAGACGCCTACTATGCCTTTGGAGTGGAATTCTTCTCCTTCTAGTATGCCCTGAATTCTTATATTTGATCTTTTCATAGTGTCCTGAATATCTTGAAATTCCCACTCATACTTTTCTATAAGTTTGTCTTTCTCTTTGTTGGACTGTATTAGATCTGCCACCTGGTATTCTAGCTTAGATATTCTGTCCTCTCCTTCATCCATTCTACTGGTGAGATTTTCTATAGAGTTTTTTATTTCATTAACTATGTTCTTCATTGCTAGTAATTCTGACTGGTTTTTCTTTATTATTTCTATTTCCTTATTTATGTCTTGTATTGCCTTCTTTATTTCATTAAATTGGTGTCCTGCGTCTTTGATTTCCTCTTTGATTCCTTTGATTTCCTCTTTGATTTCTTCTTTGATTCCTTTGATTTGTTCTTTGACCTCTTTGAACATATTTACAATCATTCTTTTGAAATCTTTCTCAGGCATTTCCTCTAATTCATTGTCACTGGAGGTCATTTCTGATGCATTAATACTTTTAGGTGGATTTATATTGTCTTGCTTTTTAGTGTTTCTTGTGTTGTATATATTTTTGCATCTTGGATTAAGTTAATGCTTGGATTTTCTAGCTAGCTGGGTATTCTTAGCTGTCTCAATTGATTTGATGTTATATATTTTCAGGGTAGGAGCTTAAGATGTTAGGTGTGGCTCTTAAGACTCTCAGAGTATCTACAAAGGTGTTCCTAGGGGTTGAGTTTCCCTGCAATGGGAGTATTCAAGTAGGCTGAGTGGAATAAAATACAGGTAGATTCTAAAGTTTAACTAAACACTGTACACATTCAGTCAAAAATAGCCCCAAGTATGTATGCAAGAGTAGTTATTATAACAACCAGATCCTCTATCAATAAAGAGAGGGCTGGAGAGATGGCTTAGCGGTTAAGCGCTTGCCTGTGAAGCCTAAGGACCCCAGTTCGAGGCTCAGTTCCCCAGGTCCCACGTTAGCCAGATGCACAAGGGGGCGCACATGTCTGGAGTTCGTTTGCAGAGGCTGGAGGCCCTGGCGCGCCCATTCTCTCTCTCCCTCTATCTGTCTTTCTCTCTGTGTCTCTCGCTCTCAAATAAATAAATAAAAGTTAAAAAAAAAATAAAGAGGTTAAGATTTCTGGTCTGTTGAGGGATCCGAGTCAACTTGTGACCAAGTGAGACCCTTCCCGGGTGCAATCCCAGTTACCTTGGATGATTTTGGTCTCAGTCAAATTTGCTGCCTGGGTTGTCGGGCTGCTGTTCTGATTTCTGGAGCTGGGCACTGGCTTTTCCTGTGGGGCAAACCAAGCCTGGCAAGTGTGGCCCTGCAGATCAGCACCGCCACTGCTGGAACTGTTGCTGCTAAAGCTGCTGCTGCTGGGTCTGTCCCTGCTGCTGCTGAAGCTGCTGCTGCAGATGCTGCTGCTGGGTCCACCTCCACTGCTGCCACTGAAGCTGCTGTTGCTGGGTCTGCCGCCTCTGCCGCTACTGGATCTGCTGCTGCTGGGGCTGCTGTTACCGGTGCTGGAGCTGCTGATGTTGCTGCCAGACTCTGCTCCTGCTTGGTTCCCGCTGTTTGCCCAAGTTGGCGTGGCCGGGTCCCAGGACCGCTGCTCTGTTCGCTGGAGCTGGGCACAGCAGTGGGGGAGGGGAGGGAGCCACAGCTGCTCTAGTTCTCTCGCTGCTCCATGTGTTCTTCTACCTCGTGCTGTGCTCCACCGTTGCTCACTGCTGCTCTCCCTTTACATTTCTTGAGTTGCGGAAAGCGACGGTGTGAGGGGAAGCTCCCGCACCTGGCTTTTTCTGTGGCTCGAGCAGAGCCTGGCAGTTTTCTGGTGTGCTGCCGCCGCTGCCGTGGTTTGGGGCCGCTTTTGCCGGCGTGTGCGGGCTCTGGATGCACTGGATCTCTTCTACTTCTCTGCTGCCGCTTCAATTTCCTATACACCTCACTTTATAGTAAAAGTATGTATTTTGCTGAGTTTTTTTGGTCTTTTCCTCCCTAGGCTGCTTTGACGTGGTACCTACGCCGCCATCTTAACCAGAAGTCCCTCCTTTTCTTTTTTGATCTCACTTTCACCCAAATTAGCCCGTGGTGCTTCACTGACTCAGCACTTCACATCTGCTTCTGAGTCGCACACCACCCAGGGCCACCATCCACACGTCAGTGTTCTTACAAAGGTGTCTGTCTTGCATGCTCACTGTCCCTGGGCTGCTGGGCAGTGGGGCTAGTCAGAATACTGGCTTAGGAGCAAAGCTGTAATTTCAATCTGCACATTGCCAATTTTGAGCCTGTGCCTCAGTGCTCTCTGCAAAATGGAGATAATAAATAATGTTATCTGCCCCTCTGAATTGTCAGGGGAATTAAAAGGTGAAATGGGCAAATGCTTCTGAAATAGTTCTTGGCAGATAGCACTGTACTTTGGATAAATGTCTTCAAAAAATGTCATGTGACAAAGGCTTGGCTATCAGTCCTTGGCATTGTTGGGAGGTGGCAAGTCTAGTAGAAAGCCTTCTGGTCACTAGGCTTCACCCTTGCCGGGGATATTCACACCCCAGTCTCTTCCTCTTTTCTTGGCTTCCCTGTTGCCTGAGATGAACAGCTCGCTGTACCACACCCTCTCATCCATGATGTTCTGCTTTGCTGAAGGCCCCAAAACATCAGAGCCAACCAACAAGGAGCTGAAGCCTCCAAACCACAAACCCAAACAAATCTTTTCCCCTCATACATTTATTATCTCAGGTTCTTGCTAGAATGATGGGAAACTGACTAATACATATACAAAGCACTCCAAAACCATAGCTAATCTTTCACTGGCCTTTTAATGTGATCTCAGCTAGGAGGCTGAGAAGCAATTAATTGGCTTTTTCTTTATCACATATAACTTCCTGCTTTCCAAGTGTTGCTTGTTATTTGTGGAAGTTATTAATATTGTGTCTACAATGAGGAAGTAGAGATGTGCTAGTAGTTTGGTAGAAATGCTTGTTTTTTTTTTAGGGTGTCCTCCTATATGGTTTCCTTTTTTTTTAATTTTTATTAACATTGTCCATGATTATAAAATATATCCCATGGTAGTTCCCTCCCTCCCCACCCCCACACTTTCCCATTTGAAATTCCATTCTCCATCATATTACCTCCGCATTACAATCATTGTAATTACATATATACAATATCAACCTATTAAGTATCCTCCTCCCTTCCTTTCTCTACCTAGAAATGCTTGTTTAATTATATTCTCAAATTTAAAAACTACACATCATTTTGATAGTAGTTTTGTGCTTTAGTATGCTGTGTTTTGCAAAATTTGCTGGAATACTTGGGAAGATGACAATGATCTTGATGCAAACTGTTTATTGTACACCAGCATTTTTTGTGGACATTTCCTCTTAGAGATCATGATGTGATCTACCTATGGTTAATCTAGAATATTTCTGGAAAGATAAGTACCGCACTTCCTTTTCCTGGAGAGCTAGACAACTCTGGTCAGCATTACAGGTTTTATTTTTAAATGGTTTAATTTTAGGTTTTCCCTCGATATACCTACCAAGTACAGGCTTAATGGTACTTCCTCCCACACCATGTGATCAGCGGCACTGCTTTGAAGGAGGGTGAAGGAGTGGGTAGCCCACGTTGGGAGCTTCTGGGTCACATTAACCTTTCAGAAACAACCTAAAATACACCCACTTAGGTATCCACAGACTACATTTTATTGGCCATTTATTGCAAAGAGGGCTGGTTCATATTTTGAAGTTAGTGTTAATTATGGAAGGGTGCCAGAGGGAGCAAGCTGAATGTCTTTAACCCATTTTTTTTTTTAAAAAGCAGGTCAAACACAGCATCTGGAGGACAACTTGTAATTTGGTTCAAAATAATTGAGCAGTTTGACATGAAATGCATTAAAAGGGTCAGGGCTATTCTATGTTTCAAATTTCAAGATAAATTCATTTAGCCCAAGGCCTTTTTCAGCTAAACCCACTAAGCCCAAGAAGGCACCTGGGCTTTTGTTTTCCTAGAGTTTGTACTGTGCTGAGCCACACTTAGTATTTATTTTAAAAGCCTTGGAGAAAAAAAAGGCAACGGTCTTTACCATAACGGGTGAGGTTTGCAGAACCACTGTATTACAGCAGGAGTCTGAGCAAGCACACCACACCGCTTTGCGGAAGAGAAGGGCAGCACGGGTGACTTAAGTGGTATCTGAAGAAGTGGACCCTGAGGGTAATACACATGCAAATGATGGATTCACAGTGGTTGCCAGGGAGATCAGCAAGGGAGAGGGGCAAGCAGCACTTGGAGGAACCCAGAATTAGCTTCACCCTGCCCCTGAAAGGGAGCTCTACAGTATGGGCTGCGGGCCAAGGTGTTTCATGTTCCTGACCCCACTAGCCATTGGTTAAGGCCCATGGTGGAGAGGGGCAGACTACTGGGACATAAATTGCCAAACACTCCCAGTTGTCAGGATATAGGCACAGCAAACTGATACCATGAAAGATCCTTAGGTGTTGGCTATTAAAGGTGAAACCGGGCTAGAGAGATGGCTTAGTGGCGCTTGCATGCAAAGCCTAAGAACTCAAGTTTGAATCTCCACGTCCCATATAAGCTAGAAGCACAGTGACACAAGCAATGTCGTGCATGCGCACAAGGGGACACATGCATCTGTAATTCATTTGCAGTGGCTGAAGGCCCTGGCGCACCCATTCTCTCCTGCTCCCTCCCCCCCAATTTCTCTCTCTCTCCCAAATAAACAACAACAACAACAACAAAACAAATACGAAACTCTGTGGAAGCCAGGGGACTTTCAAAATGGCGAAGAGGGGACCAAGGGACCCTGGGAAGAGGACAGAAAAGAGCAGAAACTCAGGGGCTAAGGCTGCTCTATTGTTCCCTCCCTTCCCACTCTGGGCCAGGACTGGCTGGGGTGGGACTTTGCTAGACATCTGTATATAAGGAAAACACAGGGTCAAGTGTTCATGGAGAGAAGTCCAGCACAGTTAGGAATGGGGACAAGCTTAACTGATGGGGATGAGTCTGGTGTTCACCCCCAAGTTAACATTACCTTCTATGCAGAAGGAAAGCTAGTCATCTATTTCCACCAGGTGGGCTGCACCAAGTCAAAGGCCAATATGAAGTCAGTGGGCCCCAGATGTTCTTTGTTGTGCCAGTGAGCCTGAAGATGAGGAGGCAAGTCCTTCACCCAGGCAGAGCAGCAAGGTCATAAGGTCAGGGCACGACTAGGCAGGTCTTTGTGTCTTTGATGGGAGGCCTCAGTGGATTGCCACAAAAGCAAGCCCAAGGCCACACTTCTCTTTTTCCTTAGTCTCTTTTCTCTGTCTTTGGATTTTTGTTTGGAAGGTTCTGTTAAAAGGAAATATTCCCTAGCCCAATTAAATTTAGTAGAGTTTATTTTAGATCAACACAACAAAAACATGACTTGTAAATTGGGCAGCTCCCAGAACTAGAGAAGGTTCTGAGAACTCTAGCCAACTACATGATCAGACATCATTTATAGAAAAACAGGGGCAAAATATTTTAATAAATCACAGTTGCCTTCAGCCTAGTCAATGAGCCAGTCAATGGCTACTGTTTCCATAGTTAATTGTTTAAACCCTGCAAGAAACTAGCACTCAGTTACAATGATGAAACTTTTGTACTGTTTTTGTCTGTTGGACTCAGCACAGGTACCTGGTCCAAATCCAAGACCTTCCAAACCTCAGCATCATTCTGTTGTAGAGAACCTGAAGGGCCAGGATAAGGTCTGGAGTAGGTGAGTTAAGGAAGTGAGTGCATTAACCTATTTCTTAGATTCCAAGTCCAAGAGCAAGAAGTAATGGTGAACTTAAACAAATCACCAGAGGAGGGCTAGAGAGGTGGCTTAGCAGTTAAGGCTCTTACAAGGAAAGCCACAGGATACAGGTATGATTCCCCAGTACCCAGATGCACAAGGTGGCACATTCATCTGGAGTTTGTTTGCAGCAGATAGAAGCCCTGATGTGTTCATTCTCTCCTTTTATCTCTCTTCTGTCTGTTTCTCTCTGCTTGCAAATAAATAAGTGAAATATTTAAAAAAAATCACCAGAGGAGCCAGGCATGGTGGCACACGCCTTTAATCCCCGCACTCAGGAGGCTGAGGTAGGAGTATTGCCATGAGCTCAAGGCCACCCCAAGATTACATAGTGAATTTCAGGTTAGCCTGGGCTACAGTGAGACCCTACCTTGGAAAACTGAAAAATAAAAATTAAAAATCACCAGATGAGCGGGCCAGGTGTGCTGATGCTCATCTTTAATCCCAGAACTGAGGAGACAGAGGTAGGCAGATTACTGTGAATGTGATGACAGCTTAGGGCTACAGAGTGAGTTCTGGGTCAGCCTGGGCTAGAGTGAGATCCTACCTCAAACAAACAAACAAACACCCCAAAAATCATCAGAGGAGGAGTGAGGCAGACAGGTTCTGGCTGTAGAGTGAAAGTGCAGCTGGTTGGAGGCACCCTTCTGCATACTCTGCGGGGATGGCATGAGAGATGGGACCAGGAAGGTAGAGGATGCTACTGGAAGAGCTGTGCATAAGGTAATATCCATGTGTCCCATGTTCACTTGTGCAAAGCCTTCTCCCTCCACTTCACTCTGAATGATTCCGTCATAAAACTGTGGGCCCCACTGGCTGCCTTCACCTCACGGAGAACAATCCTACGTACCCAATATCCCATCTCCTTAGGGAAATGGCTGGCTTTCTCACTGATTAACAGAAGCTATTAGTACCTTCTCTCATGCTCCCAGTTTAATGTACTTTTGTTTCCAAGGTGATTTCCAAAAGAATTATTTTTTTCTATTTTATTTAGTCTAATTTCAGATAGTATCTTGCTGTGTACCCCAGTGTGGCCTCAAACTCACAATCTTCCTGCCTTAGTCTCTCCAAATGCTGAAATTACAGGCATGTGCCACCATACCTAGATTTATCATTTCTCAGGATAAAACCTTAGTACTTTAAAAAATATTTATGTAGAAAACAAAAGAAAATGCCAATAGTTCTACTTGGAGAAAATCATTGATTACATTTTGGTGTGAGTCTTTATCTTTTTAGCAAAACATAGGTATTGAGAACATATAGGTACTTTCAGTTTACTTGCATTTTAAGAAAAGATGCTGGGAAAGATGGTAAAGTTTTTGCCAAAAGAAATGAATGGATTCCAGTGTGGTTTGTGCTATGCTCTCTGCCTGAGGGCAGACAGAAACTATTCTGACCAATAGTCTGAGTTTAATTTTAATTTTAAATTGAAACCCAAGGTTTTTAGCCTCTGTTGGGCAGGTTGGAATTAGAGCTTAAATGGTATGTTGCAGGCTTGGAGATTCATACAGCACAGCAAGGATTTAAAAAAGTAAAAACATTAGAAAAGTCAAGTTTGGCACAAATCCAGATTGGCTTTCCAGTGGGTATGCTTTCTGTACTGGAATCTAATCAATGTTTGTTCCCTAGCGGCCGAGGTTCAATGCACTTCTTTTTACATATAAAGGTCCTAGAAGTCTTAGGATTTGAAAACTCACAGGGTGATGCTTGGCCCTTCTGCCGATGTCTAAATTCACTCTGTTTAAGGAACAGGCAGATTTGTGTTGCAAGGTCTGGGATGGGGGTCTAGTGAGCACAGTGCTTGTTGAGAAGTACCCTGGAGAATAACACTGTGGAAAGGAGGACAGGAAATAAGACAGGGCAGAAGTTCAGTTCAATGCATGCCTCAGCCTCACAAACCTTCATGAAACTATGAAGTTGGAATGGCCTACCAGTATTGTCTTCTGGACCCAAATGGCCTGACCTTTGTATCTCTTTTATCCCTTCCTCAGTGAAGGGATGTGGGCTGATCCAAGTGGTGTGACCATGGGACAGGCAACTCTCAGCAGATGGGAAAAGCCCTGAAGGTGCTCAAATATCTTGGGGCATGTGGCTTCATGAAAAATAGAGCTGGACTACTCATGTCATTGTCCATCACATAATGAACATGTCATACCACAGAGACTTGTGAACTTGACAGGGGCAAAAATTGTTAAATTTTAATTTATAAAAGTACTGTGCTGACTAAGCAGACCACATTTCTGGCTAGACTCTGAACATGATGCCTTATTTAGAAGTTGTTTTCACTAGAGAGAAGAAGGTAGTGTCTGATCCTCAGTACTAGTTTACTAGCTGCCATGACAAGACACTTGACAATTGATGTAATCTCTGTATGTCTCAGTGATGTGTGGAAAATGCAGATGAATGCAGTGGGGTAAGCTTCCTGCTATAAGGTCTCATTGCTGACTTGTCCAGGATCTGGTTTTGCCTGCTGTCCTGACATAATTATTAATAAGTCTCCTTTCTCTCTTCATGCATCCCCATTTGTGGTAATGAATACAATGGATGTTGTGATTTGAATGTACAATGTCCCCTATAGACTCAGGGGGTTGAATATTTAATCCCCAGTTGGCACTGTTGTTTGTGACAGTTGTGGAAGCCTTAGGAGATAGAGTCGTGCTAGAGGAAAACTATCAGAGGAGTTTCACAGTCAGTCTGCTTTGCATGTCCTCTCTCCCTACTTCCTCCTACTGATATGAACATGTAATGCCAGCTGTCTGCTTTTGCACATGCTTCCCTGCCATAATAGACATCTCAAAACTGTAAGCCAAAAATAAACCTTTTTTACCCCCTTTAAGGTACATCTAGTTGGGTATTTTGAAATAGTAACTAATAGAGAAAATTGGTACTGAGAAGTAGAGTAATAAGCCTATACTTTGGGAAAAATAAAATAAAAGGGATAGATACAAATTGTAAAGGCAGAAGTCAAACTTGCCTTGTTTGTAGGTGATATGATTCTGTACTTAAGAGCCCTGTAAGACTCCACAAGAATACTCTTAGATCTGAGTAACACTTTCAGCAAAGTGGCAGGATATAAAACTGACACACAGAAATTAGTAGCCTTAATGTATAGTAACAATAAACTTCTGAGAAAGAAATAAGGTAAACAGTCCTGTTTCCAACAGCCACATAAAGTAGATATCTTGGAATATTCCTAACCAAGGAATGAAAGAAAGCTACAATAAATATATTAAAACATGGAAGAAAGAAATTGTAGAAGACACAAGAAGATGGGAAAAATCTCCTATGGTCATGGATCAAATGAAAATTACCATCTTATCAAAAATTATATGCAGTTTTAATATGATTACAATAAAAATTTTAGCACCATTCTTCACATAAATAGAAAAAAATGGTCACAGGGCCCTGTGTGTTTGGGGTGGGTGAGGTGTCAAAATGTTTGGGGCTTGCACACTCAGACTGGAAGAGGTGCAGGCATGTTTGAGGCCTTTGCACCTGGACTGGGTGAGGAACCAGTGTGTTTGGAGCCTATGGCTTAGACTGGAAGAGGTGTCAGCATGCTTGGGGCCTGTGTGCTCAGGGCAGTGAGGTGCAGTCATGTTTAGGACATGAGTGATTGTACCCAGAAAGGTTCCCACTTGCTTGAGGCCTGTGCACTTGGATAAGGTGAGTGCAAGTGAGTTTGGGGCCTGTGCACTTGGGGAAAACAACACAATGCAGAACAAGAAACAGAAATCTCTGCTAAGATTGCCTAGTCCCACAGTAGAAGTCTCCAATTAAAACATAGAGGAGGCAGAAGGAATAGAGTCCCAAAATGAAAGCACAATAAGCTTATTAAATGAGAGCTGACCAAGAGAATGGCTGAGCTGGAAGCAAAAGCCAACAATCCCATAAATGAAATGCAGCAGAATCATCTCTTACAGTACACAGCTTTTGTTACTAGACTTAAATTAGTTGAGGAAAACCAGAGAGAACTCAAAAGACAGATAATTGAAGAGGTCACAACAGGCATCAATGAAATTGGATGAATCATCAGAACATAATTCCCAAATTTCTACTCCACAAATTTGATAACCCAGAAGAAATGGATGAATTCCTAAATACATACAACCTACCAAAACTAAATCCAGAGCAGATAAATCTCCTCAACAAACCTATACATCCACTGATATTGAAAATGTAATCAAGGGCTGGAGAGATGGCTTAGCGGTTAAGCGCTTGCCTGTGAAGCCTAGGATCCTGGTTCGAGGCTCGGTTCCCCAGGTCCCACGTTAGCCAGATGCACAAGGGGGTGCACGCGTCTGGAGTTCGTTTGCAGAGGCTGGAGGCCCTGGCGCGCCCATTCTCTCTCTCTCCCTCTATCTGTCTTTCTCTCTATGTCTGTCGCTCTCAAATAAATAAATAAATAATTTTAAAAAAAAAGAAAGAAAATGGAATCAAAAGCCTCCCTGAAAGCAAAAGTCCAGAACCTGATGGATTCTCAGCTGAAGTCCACCAAATCTCATTGAAGAACTGCAACTACTTTTTCTTAAGCTTTTTCAGATAATCCAAGATCAAGAAATGCTCCCCATCTCCTTCTATGAAGCTACCATCAACCTAATACCAAAACCAGACAGAGATACAACAACAGAAGAAAACCATAGGCCTATATCCCTGATGAACTTTAATACATAAATCCTGAACAAAATCCTTGCAAACAGAATTCAGCAGCACATCAAAAGCATGATCCACCTTGATCAAGCAAGCTTCATTCCGGGGATGCAGGGATAGTTTAACATACAGAAATCAATAAATGTAATATACCACAGAAATAAACTTAAACACAAGAACCACATGATAATTTCAGGAGATGCAGAAAAGGCCTTTGACAAACTGCAACATCGCTTCATGATAAGAATGCTGGAGAGACTAGGCATGGCGAGTTTATATCTCAACATAGTAAAGGCTGGATACAAAGCACCAAAAGCCCAGATCATACTTATTGAGGAAAGACTCAAGGAGTTCCCATAAGATTGAGAGCATGACAGGAGTGCCCCCTCTCACCTCAGCTCTTCAACATAGTACTAACTGCCCTAGCCCAAGCAATAAGACAGGAGAAAGATATAAAGGGGATACAAATTGTAAAGAAAGAAGTCATACTAGCCTTATTTATAGATGACATGATCATATACAAAAGTGACCTGAAAGACTCTACCACAAAACTTCTAAAGGTGTTAAATTCCTTCAGCAAAGTGGCAGGATACAAAATTATAACACAAAAATCAGTAGCTTTCTATATGCAAAAGACAATTATACAAAGAAAGAAATAAGGGAGGTTGTTCCATTTTCAATAGACACACACACACACACACACAGACACACATCAAATATTTTGGAATAACACTAACCAATGAAGTGAAAGACCTATATAATGAAAATATTAAAACACTCAAGAAAGAAATTGAGGAGAACATGAGAAGATGGAAAGATCTCCCATGCTCCTGGATAGGTAAAATCAAGAGTATGAAAATGGCAATTCTACCAAAAGCAATATACAGATTTGTGGGTTCCTGGATTCTTGGGGTTGTGGTTCCCTGGAGGCATTCAGGCAACTTGTGGAACCAGGTCTTGAGTGGCCATGAGTGTGACAGGAAGAGACACCCAGGAGACAGCTTCAGAGAACAGCTTGTTTATTTGTCAGGGGACTGAGTTTTTTTTTTTGTTGTTTTGCTTTGCTTTTTTTGTTTTTTGTCTTTTTTGAGATAGAGTCTCACTCTGGTCCAGGTTGACCTAGAATTCACTATGTAATCTCAGGGTGGCCTCAAACTCATGGTGATCCTCCTACCTCTGCCTCCCAAGTGCTGGGATTAAAGGCATGCACCAATATTCCCAGCAAGGAACTGAGATTTTATAATCAGTTGAGAGTGGGAAGAGGGTCTTAAGGGGATTGGTGGGTTCAAAGGTTGCTTGCCAATGCCTAGGTACTTTCTTTCTAGCACAGGAAGAAAAAGAGTCAGGTGATCTACATAGTGGCAGGAAGAGGGTCACAGGGGGAGGGGCTGTGTGAAGGCTGCTGGCTGATAGCACATAAGGAGTTTCTTAGGCAACTGGCCAAAGGTCACAGGGCTATGAGCAAAACCTAAGTCTTATCTCAATGCAATTCAGGTATCCCAGGCTTGGAGAGGGAGTGGCCCTACTTCCTGCTGATCTTGGGGCCCAAGACTTTGTCTGGTAGTCCAGGTTCACTGTGACCCTGAAAATGGAGCCTGGCTCACTGCAACCTCTGAAAATGGGGGGAGGAGCTAACCTGATGGTACAGTCCCTGGGATATGTCCTGCGGTTCAGGCTGCTATGACCTCTTTTTTGCCAGGGGCTCTTAGTATTGTCAGACAGCTGAGGCTTGCTTTAACCCAGGGCCCTGCCTATGTCCCACAGCTCTCTTTATGGGGTGGTGTCATCATATTGGGTGAAATCTTTACAGTATATCATAGGTTCAGATAGAGCTAGATGGTGCACGAGGACCTGGTTAGTAGCAACCTTAGCAATATTAGTTAGTTGTCTGAAAAATTTGGTGAGGCAGGGGGCTACAAGTAATAGGGTTTCTATAGCAAGAAGGGGGCTAAGGAGGGGGAGAAGCCAAATGACTAAAGGGTTAGAGAACCAGGTGCTGGGGTCCTCAGGTTTGTAGCAGTCAAGCAGCTCCTTGTGGAGGTTTTTGAGAGTTTTAACATTTTGTTCAACAACATATCAACAGATGCAACTCAATACTAATAAAAATCCCAGCATCATTCTTCACAGATATAGAAAAAAAAATCTCAAAGTTATATGGAATGGAAGAAGACCTCAGCTAACCAAAAATATTCTCAGCAAAAGAAATACCTCTGACGGTATCACCATGCCCATTTTAAAGCTATACTATAAAGCCATAGTAACAGAAACAGCATGCTACTGGCATAAAACAGACATATAGACCAATGGAACAGAATTGAAGATGCATCCCTTAGTTCAAATAATTATAGCTACTTGATCTTTAACGAAGGAGCCAACAATGTACACTGGAGAAAAGATAGCATTGTCAACAAATGGTGCTGGACAAAATGTATAATCACATGTAGAAAAATAAAACTAGGCCCATTCTTCCCATCATGAACAAAAATCAACTCCAAATGGACTAAAGACCTCAATATAAGACCTGAACCTCTCAAACTACTGGATGAAAAAGTATGGGGAATGCTCCATGATATAGGAGTGGGAAAAGACAGTAGTGATGACTTTTATCCCTCAGCAGCTCATATAGTATTTCTCTACACAATGACAACTAGCTAGCTCAAGATGGCTTCCACCTCGCTTCCAGCTTGACTTCTCAATGTCCTGTGACTAACTGCAGCCTGTTGTGTCTTCAGCAATACGGTCATGTCATCTATTATTTGGTGACTAACCAAGTATTTTGGTAATGGCCTCTACTGCTAGAGGGCTCTTGGGCTTCTCTGAACACCAGCACACTGTGGGGAGGAAGTGACACAATTCTAGCACTGGGATTTACCAGCAACAGCCTATGAGTTTAGGGTAAAGCTTTCTCTGTCCTAGGAGAGAACTTCTGCCTGAAGTTACATGCTCCCTGGTCCCCTCTCAGAGTTACAACTTTTAATTAGCTAAGAAAGAAGTGGCTTTCTATAGTACTAATTTCTACCATCTTTTTAGTTTTGTGTGTCTCTCTTCCTCCCTTCCCTTCCTTTCCACAGTCCCACCAAGACCCTTCCACCCCCTGTGTTCTGTCCCTGCACTTGCCTTCTCTAACTCCCCCCTGCTTCTCTTCCCTCTAAGTCTCATTCTAGTTTCCTCACCAATACTACTGGTGCTTATTACACTTTAAATGAGGCATAGTGATACCACCCACAGTAATTTTTTCACTGAGGACAATTTTGGCTGATGCCTTTTGGGCTTTCATGTGAATTTTGCAATCATTTTTTAAAAATACACAATATTTTATCAGATAGAAGGTTTGTATGGACACATATCATGTGTTGGTACCATCACTTCCCTCCTCCCTACCCCAACTCCGCTGAGGGCCCTCCTAAGTGGGACTGCTGGTATTCACCCCAGGGTTGTGTGTTATGAGTTTTGAGAGCAGCAGTGAGTCATTGGAGTGGGGGGGTGGGCAATGCCTCTGGATAGTCCCTCTGGAATCCTTGACCCTCTGAGGCCACTGTATGGAGCCATGAATGTGAACTGTAAATTGCAATGAAAATCCTGGCATTTCTGAGGTGCCAGGGCTGTGGGAAGACTGCCAAAGGAAATTTCAGGCCTGGTTTGGATCCTGCTAAGGAGAGAGGCTACAGACACCACAGCTGGATGGGGAAGCTCTCCAAGTCTTTTGGAACCTAGAGGATTTCATCAAGAGTTGTATACATGGAGCTGTAGAATTTGATGCTTGTCTTGCTGGTCTTTGGTCTTTCTTTAGTCCAGTCTTTCCTTGCTATGCCCCCATTCTTTCCCTTTAGAATGGGACTGTTTACTTTGTGCCATTATATGTTAGAAGCATGTAACTTATTTTGATTTTATATAGCTCACAGTTAAACTGCCTTCAGTTTCAGGACTTTTAACAGTGCTGTGACTGGTAAAGACTATGGAAGGGTCTATTAAAGTTGTATTGAATGCATTTTGAATCATCAGGAGATCATGAGTCTAAAGGGACCAGGAGTGGAATATGGTGGTTTGAATAAAAAAATGTCCCCCATAGACTCAAAGGGTTGAATACTTATTTCACAGTGGGTAGCCTTGTTCAGAAAGTGTGTGGAACCTTTAAGAGACACAGGCTTGTTGGAGGAAGTATCTCCCTGGGGGTGGGATTTGAGGTGGTAGAGCCCAGCTATGCTTCATGCTTCCTTTCTACTTCCTCCTTACTGATGTGAGGATGTGATGCTGGTTGGCTGTTAGTGACATGCTCTCCTTGTCATAAAAGACTTCCCACCAAAACTATAAGTGAAAAAGCAGCCATTTCTTAAGCTGCTTTGGGTTTGTTCTAGCAACAAGAAAGTAGCTGATACAACTGTCTTCATGAGAATGTTCACAGTTTTTTTCTTCCTAATTCTTGGATTGGCTTGAACATCAATTCTTCTAATGATACACCGGAAAACGAAAGGTCAGTCATGACTGTTTCTGAAAACCTTGGCTATCTGCTCATGTCAGGCTTCTACTGACTAGATTCTCATTGCCTACTGTGTAGTTTTCTCTAGAAGATCTGCTAACAGGTTGCTCAGTGTCTTAAACCTACTTCTCTCTTTTGCCTAATTTTGGCTTCCTCTCATTCATGTGTCCGTTCATGTGTGTGTGTGGGGGGAGGGTGTTGGAATTTGAACCCAAGACCTTGAGTTCCAAGTTCTAAGTAGGCATTCAACTACTTAGCTGGCTATATTCCAGCCCTGGTGTTCACCGTGTAGCTCAATTTCACTCTCCAGATGGGTGCTATGGAGATTTTTCCAGGTTGTAAGTACGATTATGTCATTCCTCAGCTGAAGTCTTGACCAGCTTCTTTCTTTGAGCAGAAGTGCTGAACTCCTCAGGTGGACTATTCTGGTTTCAATACTACACTATTTCAAGCTTCCATTCTCACCATATAATCCACACTGACCCTGGCTGCAGTGTGGATCTGCCTGACAGTGAAATTGAGCTCCATGGTGGATGTTTGTTTGTTCATGTCTCCTTAGGAAAAGCAAGAAACAGTAGAAAAGATGGATATTGTTCCCAAGAGATGAATGAAAAGCACACCTCATTCAAATTGAATTTTAATGATGTAAAATACTCAGTTTTTAAACTTAAATGGCATAGGTACAGGAGAAGAAAGTAGACAAAAATTTTATTGTAGGTGATATTTTTTAAACAAACATCCATTTACGCCAAGCAGGGCACTGATGATAGACCAAAGGAACAGTCCACCAAAGGCTAGCTTGTTGAATCAATGGGTTTAACTGGGATTACTAACAGGAACACAGGCAAGGTTTTCATGGTGCTACTTTTTTTGGTCCCTTTCTATAGCCTAGACTGTCCTGAAACAAATTATACAGCCCAGGCTGGCCTTGAATTCGTGGCAATCCTCCTGCCTCAGCTTCCCATATGCTCTGATGACCATTCTGACCAGGGACTATGCTGCTAATCTTTCTCTCTTACAGATTGTCCATAAGAAGCATCTATATTGGCCCTGCTTACCCTTCATCCCACTGATGGAGTAGCCCCACCCCTCATCTTTCATTTGCTCTTTTTATTGAATTCAGTTATATAGAAGCTTATGTCATTAGTTTCATTAATTCTTTTCCTGGCTATGTGAAACCAATATATAAATATGGACTTAGACAAGTTTCTCAGGTGGGATTGATTAGTTGGGGTTACTCAGGGACCTACAATTTCTGTAAGTTTGGGAGAATTGGGCCTCTTTCTGATCTCTATTATGGCTAGGGAAAATTCTGCTTTTTCAAAAGCATTTCCCTGGGCTGAAGGGATGGCTTAGTGGTTAAGGCATTTGCTTGCAAAGCCAAAGGACCCAGGTTTGATTCCTCAGGACCCATGTTAGCCAGATGCACAAGGGGGCACATGCGTCTGGAGTTCATTACAGTGGCTGGAGGCCCTGATGGGCCCATTCTCTCTCTCTCCCTCTTTCTCTGTCAAATAAATAATTAAAAATTATATATATATATATACATATATATATATATATATATATGCATTTCCCTTTTTCTCACTTCACCTTTCTCTGTTTTTGTCCTCACATGTGTCCTTTTATGTATAAATGTTACAAGATGAACTTTCACCCAAGGTTTCCACGTGGAAACTAGTGGCCTTTGGAGGGAGGCACTAACTGGCTAGAGGGGAGCTGTGCTGTGTCTGGGCTTGGCTGAAAGCAAGAGAGAGAGAAAGAGAGAGCAACGTGTGTGTGTGTGTGTGTGTGTGTGTGTGTGAGAGAGAGAGAGAGAGAGAGAGAGAGAGAGAGAGAGAGAGAGAGAGAAAGAGACAGAGACAGAGACACACAGAGAGAATATGTGTGTCACCATCACAGACTGCAGCACTAGGTCATTCATCTATGAGCTCAGGTGCTTCTGGAATGGAAGTGTGGCATGGTTTCACCATGTTTGGGTGCAAGTACCTAGAAAAATACCAACATTTCCCCTGACTTCTAGCTGTCACCCTCTAACAGAACCACCAATATGAAAATATACAGCCTAGAAACTGCTATTAATGTGGCATACCTAATTAGTGATTAATGGAACTTTGAAAGTACAAAGAGTTCTATAAGAAGATGACGTTTGCAATAAAAATGATCCTGAGATAGGGAAATGTACTAGACATGGAGTTTATATAAGGAAAGAACATCCCTGTATCCTTGATATAGTTTCTGCTGCTTTTAGAAAGAAGCTGGGCTTTCTCTGATAGATAGATGATGGATTCATATTCTATCTGTAATGCTGTCACCAAAACCCAAGGCTTTCTCTCTCTCTTCTGGCTGAAAATGAATGTCTTCATTGTGTGATAGCCATATTTTCATAGTCATTGATCACACCACCCAGTCATTTTAGACCAAAATTTATTGCCTTTTTCCCTAAGTTAAAAACTTTTCCCTGTTTGAAAACTTTCTAAGCCATGCTAAAGTTTTATAAATTACATGGCTAAAAAATGTCTTTGAGACTAACACATGTTCTTACCAGGAATATTTTATATCATTGCATTCAAGGGAGGAAAATTGAGATAGATTCCTTGTATTACCCTTTATGATATTGATATTGGAAAGCAAAATCATTGACAGAGACTATTGACTTTAATAGGTTAAGAATTCTTCTTGCTGCTATGGCCACTATATTGAGAGGATTTCCCTGCTGTGGACTGGAAAAACACAACTTCTAGAGAAAATGCCAAAAATAATAAGACAAAAAACCCCCATACAGACAGTATTTACTTTATAACTATCTCTTGTGCTAAACCATGAAAAGCCTAACTGTTCATCCCCCTATTTCTCTCAGTAGAAATAGTGAGGATTTCATTCTGATTTAGAGACTGCAATCACTGACAATCATAATTTATGTGCTGCCTAAAATGTGACAATGGTGTTGATATATATCAAAGCAAATATAAACTATAGTGAATATGACTATGAATATGATATGGATATGACCAAATATGATTCTGACTTGGTTCCCAGTTCCAGGTATGGGTTCCTTTTCATTGAGAGGATCTCAGCCAATCTGAAAGCGGTTGGTTACCCATCAAGCCTGTGTTCCACTATTGTACTTGTGTGAATTTATGCCTATTTTTTTGTCATTTTATGGGGATTTAGTGTATTTCTAATCTTTTCCTATTTTAAACTATACTGGAAAGAATAATGTTATAAATTATGATCTTTTATGGATGGATTTTTTAAATTATATTCTTTTTTCTGTGTGTATATGCATGTGTTTGAATGTGTATGGTTCTCTCTCTCTCTCTCTGTGTGTGTGTGTGTGTGTGTGTGTGTGTGTGTGTGTGTGTGTGCATAGGAGTGCATGTGGGGGTCATGGCTCACTTCAGATGTCTTTCTGATCATGTTTCTCTTACTAAGGCAGAGTCTTCACTTGAAGTCAGAGTTCATGGTTTCAGCTAGTATAGCTAGCCAGCTTGTTTGGGATCTATGTCTCCATCTGAGTACTGAAATTACAGGCGGCTGCCATGCCTAAGAGACATTTACATGGATGTTGGGTGTCTGAACTCTGGTCTGTGTGCTTGCGTGGCAAGTTCTTTACCCATCGAGCCATCTCCCCAGCCCCATTATGTTTTCTCAAAGGAGGTGGAATCATCTAAGACCAGCTCTTTGCAGCAGTTTTCTCTGTGCATAGGCTAATGTAGATTTTACTTTTAGTGGATGAGAATGGGTCACTGTAACTGCCCTGACTCGTGGACAGGTTTCTTTTGTACCTGTGACATGCAAGCTGATTATTTACCTCTCCCCTGCTCTTATTCCTGTGGTGCTGGTCCTGAGCTATGGAGCTGTTCTTCATCAGGAATCCCTGGTTTTGCCCATCTAGGTGCATTGTTGACCTTGCAGTCTCTGCTGTTTGTCACTCCTTTCTGAAGTTGGTAGGAACTAGTGCTTTCCGCCCTCATCCCCCAACCCTGCCACCCTGTTTTGTGTTTCCTGCCTTTGGTAACCCCTCCTCATACTTTGCATTTGGTGGTCTTACTGTAGTTTCATCAGAAATGTGGCTTGATTTATGTTTCCTATTATTTTGCTTTGAGGTGATCTCCACGAGAAGAAGGGGACAATTCCAACTTTATGATGTCATTGTAAAAACCCCAAGTTTCCTCCAAATCTTAAAAAAATATTAATTTGGCAATTTCCACTGATTATTTTTAATGCATGTTGCATCCATGAGTGCTCATGAAATCCCATTTGGGATTTGCTTTAAACAATATGAAATGTGTAACTTTATAGCTAAAAACCATCTAATACACTATGTCTTCCTGCTAAGAAAGAGAACTCTGCTATACTCAGAAGTCACGGTGACCCAGCCCTCTGTTTTCATCCACGTGCTGTCAGCCACCCAGTCACATGCATGCCCAACATTCCACCTGGCATGCTAGCTCCTATTTGAAAGCTTAGGCCTGACTTCCTTTGTCATAAATTCGACATCAGGCTGAAAGTTCTCTAAATTTTAATGCTAAGCAACTAGATTGACACTATAGTTTATATTTGCTTTGATTTCTATTAAGACCACTGTCACATTTTAGGCAGCACATAAATTATGATTGTCAGTAATAGCAGTCTCTAAATCAGAATTTCTACCGAGATAAATAAGGGAAGGGCAGTTAGGCTTTTCATGGTTTAGCACAAGAGATAGTTCTAAAGTAAATAGTGTCTGTGCGGGGTCTTTTGTCTTACTCTTTTTGGTATTGTCTCTAGAAGATGTGTTTTTCCAGTCCACACCCAGGGAAATCCTCTCAGTATAGTGGCCACAATAGCAAGAAGAGATTCTTAAGCCATTAAAGTCAATAGTCTCTGTCAATTCTGAACTTACATAATTATGACAGGTGAATGTCCGGGTGCTTCCACAGATTATATACTGTGCACAGCAGTTAGAAAAGCCTGGGCAGCTTTAATTGAATTTGGTAATCTGTACTTAACATTGCTCTCAAAAATTCCTGTATCAGTGGTACAGCCACCCCACCCTGCAGCTTAGAAACAGCCCTGCTATGCAGCATGTGAGTTAGACACACAAGAATCACCATGGCATGGTGTTGAAGAAACGGGGTAAGGGCTCAGAAAGCTGAGCCTCTTAGACTGAGGCAGATACAGACCCTAAACAAGGATTAAGCCATCTGGGTGGAACTGTACAGGGAAGTTTCCCTTTATTTCACTCAGGTTTTCTTCAATTCATTATTGTGAAAGGTGAGAACCCATAGCTGGGCCAAGTTGTAACTTGAGGTACATAATACTTAAAACTGCCTTTAGGGAAGCTGGAGCCTCACATGCCACTGTTGGGGTGGGGCGGGCACCTGTGTTCTGGGCTGAGAGCCTCCAGCTTTGTAGAAGGATCAGACTCCTGGAAGAGCTTAGATCGGGTCTTTAGCTGCCTTAGCACCATACAGTCAGGAGCATTGCATCTACTTGTGCTCCGTGGATTCCCAGTGAAGAGTCTTGTCAGGAGCTGCCTGACCCCTCAAGCATTGAACTATTTGGGCTCATGGCCAAAACAATCCACTTTAAAAGCACACATTTCCTTGCATTGCAAGTACCTTTCAGCTTTCCCGAACCCTGACTTGGGAGCAGCTGCTTAGCTCTCTCCACATATGCAAATGTATTTATTAAAAATCTAATTACATTCTGAACTCTATTAAGTGTTGGATTTGTAACTCACTGCAGGGAAACCTATTCTACAGGAGCAAATGAATGGAAAGTCATATTTTTTCTGTCAATGGTGACATGGAATCTTCGGTTGCAGCATGGAAGGCAGTTGTCCTGGCAGCAGAAACAAGCCCAACTGTGAGAGCATGAAAGATGCTGCTGGTGACACGGTGAGCCTCCTGGATGGGGCATGCTAGGACAACTGAATTGAACAATTGGTTCAGCAACTGGCGAAGTCTTACATTTTCTTAACAAGACCATCAATTATCATAAAAACAGAACATATTGTGTTTCTTGCATTTGAAGCAACACATAGTAATTAGGAGATCTATTGTGTTTGGAGCTGGTGTGGGGAGATGAAACCTGAATCCTGATTGCAAGTTCAGTTCATTTTTCTTTCTTGTGAAATTGGTCAATGCTCACCTTGCTGCTTTTCTGTGCCAATTAGATAATCTGGGGAGACACTTTAAGCCATGACACTTTCTTGCCCAGTTCCCCGTCTTTTACTTGCCACACCTAGTTCTGTCAACGGTCCATGATAGCCCGTCTGCACGCTGCTGACCAAAGCTGGTGGTGATGCTGCCCGTGGAACTCCTGTGTGCGGAGATGCCTTGATAGCTCAGGAAACTCAGCAACTGAATTCCCAGTCATCTGATAGAGATTTTGTCATGCCGATGACTGGCAGTTCAATTAGCATTTACCACATGCTCCGTCCATCAAGTTTGGTTTATGTTAGATGTACATAATTATTTAGATTAGGAAAGAGCAGGCTAAACACATCACCTCACAAAGTGCCCTGTTGAACTTATTGACACTATAGTCACGTCAGGCTGTGATGAAATGCCACATGTACTCCTTGTCTTTGCTGATGACAAGATGTAATGTGACTATGTCTGTTTGTGTGCCATCGCATTCAAATGTAAATAACAACAGCCAAAAGCTAATGAGTTTTTATTATGACTTGGCACTAAGTGATGATGAGGCAGTTTAGGGGTAACGGGGCTCTCGAAAGAAAAGCAAGGAGTGCTCTTGAGCCTGTAAGAGGGGTTTCTGGTTCTTATCTCCTAAAACCTCACTGGAGGATGTGAAGAAGAGACGTGGGTGTCTCAACACATCTAGTCTTTCTTTCTCTTTCTTCCCAAGTGCTGTAAATGAGATTACTCCCTTTCCTGGAAAGTTGGTGGTGCTTGGACACCCAGTGTATTAATCAGGG
Organism: Jaculus jaculus; assembly: GCF_020740685.1. Lineage (NCBI taxonomy): Eukaryota > Metazoa > Chordata > Mammalia > Rodentia > Dipodidae > Jaculus > Jaculus jaculus. The sequence goes on from NC_059103.1 coordinate 144,777,346, forward strand.
TTTTCTAGAGGGACAGAACCGATAGAATGAATTGTAAAGGGAATTTTATTGGATTAGCTTATGGCAGTTCAAAAATAGCAGGTTGTAGGTCCGAGAGTCAAGGAACCCGGTAGCTGCTCAGTCCACGGGGCTGGATGCCTCAGCAGTCCCAATCCAGCACTGGAGGCGTCCTGGACAGCTGCTGCTCTTCAGTCCATGCTGGAAAGCAGCAAGCAGCACTGGCAGGCAGCCAGGGGGGAGGGGGAGTTCTTTCCTTGGCAGAGCTTCTTTAGATAAAGACCGCCCCCCACTGAGAGGGGCCACCCACTCTGGGGGAAGGGCTCATCCTGGGGGAAGGATTCCTTCTTCAGTTCATCTTCCCTGGAAGCAACCTCACAGACCCACTTATGAGGAATGTCTGTGGATTCCGAAAGAGGTTGACACAAAACCATCACACCCAGTGTGGGGGTTGAACTGACCAGCTGAGCCCCCATCCAATAAATTCACATAGAAGACCCCAGTCAAAGTCTGCAGGTGGGCTTTCTCATTTCTGGAAACCCCTTTGTACATTATAGCAGGAGCTCTGTATTCTTTCCTTATCTTAAGCTCTATAATAAAATCTTTCTAAACTTCACCCTTTATGGTCTGTGGATGGAAGTAAGATGGCTACATTATGAGGTGGTATAATTTCATGAAAATATCATACACATGTGGTCATTAACAGAAGCACTGCTATGTGGCACATGACTGTCCTCTGTACCAACTCTGTGAAATGGATGTGTGTGTGTGTGTGTGTGTGTGTGGTATGCTGTGCTGTGCTGGGGCTTGAACTCAGGGCCTTGTGAATGCCCTTTATAAATTATTTTCATTGGGTACAAGACCTTGCTAAGTTGCTCATGCTAACCACCAATTTGCTAGGTAGCCCAGGCAGTATTTAAACTTCTTATCCTCCTGCCTCAGTTTCCTAAGTAGCTGGGATTACAGGTGTGTTCTGTCATCATGCCCAGCTGACACGGACAGTAGCATCACCTCAGGTCACAAGAGATGCATCGGAGGCAGATGAGTACCACGCTGGCAGCCAAGGAGTTGGCAGACAGCTGGGATTTGAGCTCAAGTAGGCAGCTCTGGAGACCACGTGCTAGCATTGCTTCCTTCTTGTTAGGAACAAACCTATCTATTTGCTGTTTTTGCCTGAAACTATTTGCGCAGGTTGTCACCCACTGAGCTCTAACTACAAAGGTTGTGCTAGTTAGTGACATAATTTCTGCCATCTTTTGTTGTCATGTTAAGATTGGCTCTCTTCTAACCACTAGGAGCCAAAGGGAAGAAAGCGAGGGGATAGGTCCATCTGAATTCAGTTTCATTACTGCACAAATTGAGTGGTCCTATGCCTCCTGACAGTCAGCAGGGTCTACTTTGTTTTTGGATAAACTTGTTAATTTCCAAATTGAGCAGGTAAATGAGAGTCCATCTGCTCAGGACCTTCCGCTTAATGTGAAGACACATATTCTGTAAGATATCATGTGGGAACATCACAACCATCTTAATTTCTGCACATACACATGATGACACTCACAGGACAGTGAAAAATCACCTAAAAATGAATATCTTAGAATGGGTGCCCATTGTTAAGTGACAGAGTTTGGTACTACCCATGGTTTCAGGCATCTACTGCAGTCTTCAGATAAAGCATTATTATATTATACCATTTTCTCCTTTGTAATTGCACTGAGATCCAAGTAGGTTTTAAAATGAGACAGTAAGCTAAATAAGTAGTGGGAGTCAAGCCACTGAGAAAAGCAGATATTCCTGTAGGTCCTAGGTGGCCTGGACTTGATGGCCCCTCTGGGATTCCAAAGAAGATACACTGTTATGGTTTGGGTCTGAAGTGTTCTGCAGAAGGCCCCTGTGCTTGGTTCTCTACCCTGTGGTGCTATTGTGAGGTGGCACAAATTTTAGGAGGCCTCCTCCACCATGCACTCCTGCAACCCCTCCCTCCATGATATTCTTTGCCACCACTAGGCCGAGAGCAACATGGCCCACTGAATACAAACAGAAACATCTGAAGCCATGAGCCAAAATAAAACTCTCCTCATTTAAAAAAAAATCAATAAATTTATTTATTATAAAAGGTAAAACTTTCCTCTTTTATGTCAGGTGCTTGCTATAGCAATAGACAGCTAACTAGCACATGCCCCAGGAGGAGTCTCCTTCTGTGAGAGAGATCCTAGTAAGAATTAGGAATTTGGGGTTCCTGTGAAACACTGGCTTAGTATTCTAAATTATTTGTTGTTAAAATGATCATTACACTTATTTTCTATAGACTGTGTGGTAAGTCTGGAGATGTCAAGGAAATGGTGGTGTGGGGAATGGATAGATTTCATAACATCAGTTAATTTTCTGGAGAATGCAGGTAAAGGAAGATTGACAAAGTTCTTTATAAAACTAAGCTGATCCATGGTGATCATAGCTGATTATGCAGAGAATTATTTAGAACCTCAACAGTGAGTGCTACCATTATGGCCTTCACTTTGCTGCTTTGGGTTTTTACTGATAAAATAAATGAAGTGCTATTAATGATTTTCTTTTTCAGAAAGAGAGAAGAGCAAGTCTCTGTAAATATCTGAAGGTTTTTTTTTTTTTAATGCGAAAGAGTTAGAATGAGAGAGAGAGAATTTGTGTGCCAGCCACTGCAATCGAACTCCAGAAGCATGCACCCCCTTGTGCACATGTATGACTTTGCACGCTTGTGTCACTTTGTGCGTCTGGCTTACATGGGACCTGGAGAGTTGAACATGGGTTCTTAGGCTTCACAGGCAAATGCCTTAACTGCTAAACCATCTCTCAAGCCCTGGAGTTTTATTCTTAAATATTTTATTTATTTATTTATTTATTTATTTATTTATTTATTTATTTACTTGAGAGAGAGAGAGAGAGACAGACAGACAGACAGACAGATAGAAAGAGAGAATGAATGGGCATACCAGGGCCTCAATCCACTGCAAACAAACTCCAGGTGCATGAGCCACCTTGTGCCTCTGGCTTATGTGGGTACTGGGGAATCGAGCCTGGGTCCTTAGGTTTTGTCAGTGAGTGCCTTAATTGCTAAGCCATCTCTCCAGACCCATTGATGTTTTCATTGAACAGCAAGAACAGTAATATATGAAGAATTTCTAGTACATGCGCAAAACACAGGCAACATATGCGTGAAGGGCAAGGAACTCTTGGTGCTAAGTAATTTTTTTTTTTTTTTTTTTTTTTTTGGTTTTTTGAGGTAGGGTCTCACTGTAGCCCAGGCTGACCTGGAATTCACTTTGGAGTCTCAGGGTGGCCTCAAACTCACAATCCTCCCACCTCTGCCTCCCGAGTGCTGGGATTAAAGGCGTGCGCCACCACGCCCGGCGCTAAGTAATTTTTTAAACATTTGTTAAAAGAAGGGATTTAGGAATGTGACCTGTTGGTCTCTGCTGATCCAGAACACACACACACACACACACACACACACACACACACACACACACACACTTTCTGTTCACAAGTGCAATCACACCAAGCCTACTTGTTGTTTGCAACAATTGTGGGAAATTCATTACTTTTTAAAAAATATATATTTTATTTATTTATTTGACAGAGAAAGAGGGGGAGGGAGGGAGGAAGGGAAGGAGAGAAAGAGAGAGAGAGAGAGAGAGAGAGAGAGAGAGAGAGAGAGAGAGAGAGGAAGAGAATGGGCATGGCAGGGCCTCCAGCCACTACAAATGAACTCCAAACACATGCACCCCCTTGTGCATCTGGCTAATGTGGGTCCTGGGGAATTGAACCTGGGTTCTTTGGCTTTGCAAGCAAATGCCTTATCTGCTAAGCTGTCCCTCCAGCCCAAATTCATTACTTTTAACATGTATTGTCTTCAACAGGTCAGTGAGTACACATTGTTCTGGGTCAAAAGTATAATCAGGTCACTAAGGAAGTAGGGCAGAGTCAGTATCTCTTCACATTCCTTGTTAGTACTGGTCATCTGTGCTGTTCAGGCCAAAGGTACATCAAGGCAAAGGAGACCGCGTCACATTGCTCTAAGCGGGCTGATCCCATGGTTGTAAAATTAGCTTCAGGGCAGGTTACGAGACAGGAACTGGCAGAAAAAGCATCTCACAACAATACTCTCAGAAAAGTTATTTGTAAGTTCCATAAGAAGTAGTCCCTCAGTTCTTTCCCATAGTTCATTCCTATATCAGTCCCACGATTCATTCTTACAGTTCCTTCCCACAGGTGTAGTGCAGGGCATGTGCGGAGGCTATCACAGCCGTCTAGGCTGGTCCTGAGACTGGCACATGGAGCCCTTTAGCCAGGCACCTGGCATGTTACTCATAAACCAGCCTTTAGTTTTATGTGAATGGCATGTTTTTAGTCCTATTTTGGTTAATAATATTGAAAGTGAGCGTTTATTTCATTTGTAATACATTGCTCCTTATGTTACTTTATTGAATGCTCTCAAAGACGCTGGTATATCTCTCTCATCTTTTTACTGGGTGAAGGAAGAAGGGATTATAGCATCTAAAGCCATGCAAGACAGTAAAGGGGGACACAATTTGGAATCGAATTCTTCTGGTGACAAATACTGTATTTTAATTTACATAATTCATCTTTTTCTCCTTAGTATTATGACTTAAGTGAACTGAAATTTTAGACCATGTTTAATTTCTAAGACTAGGGAACAATTTTTTTGAGCATAGACTATATTCTAGGCATAATGCTTTCCCTGCCTTATATCACTTGAATCCTCACATCAACCCTATGGGTGATGCCTTATTTATATTTTATATTTTGTTTACTTGCCCAGAGAAGAGAAGAGAGAAGCATTTCAGGGTCTCTTGCTGCTGCAAACAAACTCCTGATGCATGTGCCATGTTGGCTTTTCATGGGTACTGAGGAATTTAACCCATGCCAGCAGGCTTTGCAAGGAAGCATTATTTTTTTAACTGCTAAGACATCTCACTAGTCCCTAATTAATTAATTAAAGACAAGGTCTCACTATATGCCCTAGGCTGGCCTCAAACTCACAATCTTCTTCTCTCAGCCTCTGGAGTGCTGGGAGTATAGACAGGTATGTGCCAGCAGGGCTTGCTTGAGTTTTGCATTATTATTATTATTGACCTTATTTTACAGATGAGGAGGTAAACAACCTGACTAGAGTTATAGGAATCCCAGTTTCTGCTGTGAAGCTCTGCTCCTAGGTATGACATTATGTTGCCTCCCTAAAATCTGGTTTACTATTGATGACATTGAGATTAGCATTTGAATCCAGTAAGTGAGAAACTGGAGAGAGAAGTCCCATTGGAGGTGGGAAGGCACAGTAAGGGATCCGCGAAGAACTCGCTCCTACCTGTAATCTGATCTGCTGATGCAAGGCAGTGTGGAATGTGCTGCGCTGGGCGGAAGCCCAGGGTCCTGGGAGCTCTCCGGCTTTTACCCTTCTTCCTTTTAAAGGCAATTAGCTGGCAGAAAAGCTACTTAGGAAACTATAAGCTCATGAGCTGATTTTAAACATCGCAGGAGAAGCTGCCACATATGAAAGCGATTTAACACTTTCAATTGGCTGCTTCTTCCGGTAGTGGTAGTGCTAGGGAAAAGAGCTTTTTCTTAAAAGTGTTTTTATGGCATTTTCAAATACTTTTATCTTTAATCTAAAATTGTCATGTATTGTTTCAGATTACACTTTGAGAATGTGATTTTTTTTTTTTTTTTTTTGGTTTTTCGAGGTAAGGTCTCACTCTGGTCCAGGCTGACCTGGAATTAACTCTGTAGTCTCAGGGTGGCCTTGAACTCACGGCGATCCTCCTACCTCTGCCTCCCGAGTGCTGGGATTAAAGGCGTGCGCCACCACGCCCGGCTGAGAATGTGATTTTTTTTAAGTGAAATTACAGTGACCATTAGGGATACTCAAAACTCATCAAAATGCTGAGAAGTGACAGTGGAGTGTTCAGCACTAAGTGACACATCTCTGTCACACGCTCCAAGGCTCAGGGACCAGAGTTGGCAAAAAGAATAGAAGAGCCAAAGGAAGGGGAGCAGTGCTTTGCAGTAGTACTGTCTTCCAGACACACCGTGGCTGTGGATTCATGACCACACAGTGACTAGTGCCACCTACACATGGCCTGAATAATAGGAGGGAAAAATGACGATATCAAAAGAGAACAGGGACTCGGTGGAGCAGAGATGGGGAGGGGGACAAGGAAGGATGGTGGGAGGGGATTATGATCATGATATATTGGGTATATGTGTGGAGGTTGATGAAAAGTTTGTTAATGAAAAGTTTTAAAAAATTTAAAAATTGAATTGCTTCTTTTGCTCCAAATCTAGTCTCATTATAGCAATAGCAACAACCTGTCATTAAGGAATTTCTTGCTGTCCCTCAGTGATGGCTCTTGCTTTGAGAAAATTTCTAGGGGGACTTGATTACAGTGCATCTAGGAAGAACATAACGTACTGCTTTATTTGCCAACTTAAAGTCTTGAGAAAGCGTGAATTCTGCAGGAGTAGGATGAGTCTGGTCGTGGATTCCTGACATCCGTGTGCTGCAATACACTTACTTGGTCAAAGTGGAATGGCCATTGTTCTGGAGGGTGAAAGAAGGTAGGAGAGAGACTTTGCTGTGGAAAATCTTGCAAACTAGGCATGGTAGCACAGGCCTTTAATCCCAGCACTTGAGAAATGGAGACAGGAGGATCAGGAATTTAAGGACAGCCTCAGCTACTTAGTGAGTTTGAGGCCAGTCTGGGCTACATGAGACACTATGTCAAGAAAAGGAAAAGAAAATCATGAATACAGGTTCCTCGTTGGAGGATGACTGCGTGATTGCTGTGTGAGGTGGGATGCTTTTGGGACTAAAAGGGGACAGTGTATCTACAGCAACCATTGTCCTGGGGAGATAGGATTTATGGCCACCCAGCCTTCCTGAGTCATATTCAGCAAGAAAGAGTTTTTTTTTTTTTTTTTTTTTTTGAGGTAGGGTCTTGCTCTAGCCCAGGCTGACCTGGAATTCACTATGGAGTCTCAGGGTAGCTTCAAACTCACAGAAAACCTCCCGAGTGCTGGGATTAAAAGCGTGCGCCACCATGTCTGGCTTTTTTTTTTTTTTTTTTTTTTTTTTTTTGAGGTAGGGTTTCACTCTTGCTCAGGCTGACCTGGAATTCACTATGTATTCTCAGAGTGGCCTCGAACTCATAGCGATCCTCCTACGTCTGCCTCCCGTGTGCTGGGATTAAAGGCGAGTGCCTCCATGCCCAGCTAAGGAAGATGATTTTAAAAACAAATGTCCAGTGCTGTCCATTCATCTCCCCCCGTACTTTGTTCAGAATGAGCTGAACTGTGGCCTAAGATCATTTAGCTATGGAATTCCCATTTGCTGGTTTACCATTCTGACATCCTGGTCAGGCTGTGGTATTGTGGACAGTTTACCTCGGGGACACATTCTGCAGAGGGTGCCAGTCACTCTGACCTGCTGCTTAAGCATGAGACCCAGCCATCGGTGCCCTGTGCTGGCCTCCTGTAGGCTCAGCCTTGGTTTCTGCTCCCTGTCTTCTGTGCAAAACTAGTGGCAACTCCAGTCTGTGGGGTGGAAATAATGCGTTGTCTGTCTTGTGTGTTTGTTGTGAGAATTAATGCACACAAGCACATGAACCAGATGCTGACTGTGAGTTGGGGCTTCTTTTATTGTGAACCAACAGGGAATATTGAATACTCTCTAGGCATCCTTTTTCCTTATCCATAGCAAGAGTACTGTATCTGATTCTCCAAGTACTTGATTCAATGTAGAGAATTCTTAGTCTACACAAACACAAGTCTTTAATTCAGGCTGTTTCTGGGACTTTGTGACTTAGTTACATTGACTTGTTTTTCTCCATGGAGTCACCTAGGGGTGAGCCTTGCCATCTGAAATGTCTGGTGTGGACAAGAAAATGCTGGTAAGCTTCATGGACCACTTGAGTGGCTCCCAAGCAGGAGTGAGGATGCTGACTGCTGCAGAAGCGGGGAGGATTTGGGGGACAGGCTCAGGAGTGACAGACTGCAAGACTGCCAAGAAACAACACCGGGAGCTCCTTCCCTCACACCGCTAAAAATACTGCTGGGAAAGTCATTTCTCTGGTCCTATTTTAGAAATAAGAGACAGATCTACCATATTCGTGTTTGGATTCTGGTCAGCCTTCTGGCCCGAGTTTTAGATTTCAAGAAAGATTTTTGTTGGGAGGGAGTAGAATCTGAGAGTCAACATTTGAAAATAGATATATATTGAGTATTACTTAGGTGACTACTAGCATTTTTATTTTTATTTCATTTTCTTTTCTTTCTTTTTTTTTTTTTTTTTTGAAGCAGGGTCTCACTCCAGACCAGACTAACCTGTAACTCACTCTGTAGCCTAGATTGACCTTAAATTTACAGTGATCCTCCTACCTCAGCCTTATGGGTAACCAGCATTTTTTTCAAAAAAGGCTTTATTAGAAATAGTCAAGACATCCTATGACAAAGTCCTTCCAACTAGTTACTTGTTCATAAGTCTATGATTATGTACCTATGTATATACACATACATGTGTATTTATACTTTAGATTTAGAGAAACATGCATTCTTTTTCTACTTAATTTTCCCTTCTCCTCCTTCTTTCTCCTCTAGAATATTCTATCCTTTTCTTTCTGTTCTTTTCCTCCTCTCTCAGCCTCACAGTGGGCCAGAACCTCACCCCTCATCGGTTGTATGTTTCTGATAGAAATTTGTCTTGGCTTCAGTCTCTCACTGTGCACTTTCCCATCCATTCCTTGCATAAGCATTTACTGAGTACTTATTACTGAACTACTCAACTTTTGAAGAGAACTCAAAGAGAAGTAGCACAGAGTCATCACCTTCACAGGATCCCATAGGAGACAAGTTCAAAGCCAAAACAAGGAAATGGGAGCAGGGAAGCCTTGTGATTAGAAACAGGCTAATTAACCAAAATTCAACTTCTAAATAATTTCATCAAAGGACCAACATGCTGAGAAGCCAGCTCACTAAAAATCAATCTGGCATTGGCTCAGGGCTGCTGAGTGTTGCCATAGAAATGATTCGCCTAAAGGTTCTCTAGAGGCAACCTGGGCATTTGGAGAGGAGGCACTCTTGTGGTTCATGCTCAAGAGTCCACTTGGGTGGGACCCTGCGAGAGCATTCTGTATACTGAATTGCTGTAGCAAGAAATGGTTTGATTTGCTTAAATAGCAAGGCTAATTGAAAACAAACAAACAAACAAAAAAGAGGACTAGTGAACCAGCAAGGCCCACGCTGAAACTCTGGCGGAAGCAGGGCCAGGGAGCCACTGCCACACAGGGAAGTTTGAACCATGGCAGTCACTTCTCTTGGCCATGCTCAGTGGTGAGGTGAGGTGGGGAAAAGAATTCCCAAGCATGAGAAAAGACAAGAGTAGATTTCCTGGGCCCTTGCCACACCAGACAGGATTCAGTAACATGCTACCAAATTGCCATTTTTAAAAAATAGTATTTAAAAAAAATGCATTTCTTTGTGAGACAGAGAGAGAAAAAGGCAGATAAAGAAAGATAATGGACATGTCAGGGCCTCTAGCCACTCCAAATGAACTCCAGACACATGTGCCACCTTGTGCATCTGGCTTACATGGGTACTGGGGAATGGAACCTGGGTCCTTAGGCTTCACAGAACCCTGAACCCTAAGCTATCTCTCCAGCCTACAAATTGCCATTTTGTTGAGTGAAGGAAGACTATGGTTGCCATCACACTTAAAGCTCAGTATGACTCTCAAAGTTCCCCAGTGATACCAAAGTTAAGGAATTCTCAGTAGTTCACTATATGAGTGGGATTCAGAAAACAAATTTGTAATAGAATTTGTTTAGAAAAGTCATTTTGAGTGGAACTCTCTAGTATATTTGTTATAAGGTGTTTTTAGTTCGTCTAAGAGAATCTTTTAAATTGGCTCTGTTGGCTCTTACAATATGGTGTCATCTTCATTAGTTGTCCTGGAGTCACCAAAAAGCCCCAAAGGGTTTTAGGAGAGGCCCAGGGCACAACAGGGTAGAGATTAGAAGTCTAGGGTCTATATTCTGACTCTGGAGAGCTGTGCCTTGGCAGCCCAGCCTGAACAAAGAGAGCTGGCTTCCAAGGCTCTCCCATGTCATGCTCTGTTTTGTTCTGATGGTAGCATGTGGACTTTATACTGAGTTTCCAACTTGGCTAAGGTTCACCTAGAGAATGAACAGTCATTTCCTCCTTTTGGCTGATACCTCATCTTTATAGGTAACTTCCTAGAACCCTCTTCCCTTGCCTTGGGAGGCAGTGAGGTGGGCCTTTGCTAGGGATTGAGAAATTCAGGGCAAACTTGATGGTATCTGTTTGAGGAAGTAGAGGACACTGGCGATAAATGTCTAAGGCAGGACAGATTTAGTTAGGCCCCAGGTCACTGATCTAATGCTGATGTCTCAGGCACTGGAGAGAAGGGGAGATTTTGAGCATGTCAGTGATGTTCCCTCACCCAGTGGACTTGTGTCCCAGTCCCTGGGTGGGGGTGGGGACAGCTATTTGTATAAGGGAAGAAAGAGATGTTTTTATACAAACTGTCCTTGAAGCACCAGGAGTACAAGGCAGCATTGTGTGGACAGTGAGGCTGAGAATAACAAATGGGGGAGAGAGGAGCCTTCTGACCCTGGGTGGCAGAAAATGTAGCATGACCTGTGTGTGGTGCCTTTGGCACTTTGGTGGCTCCAGCATGTCTGATGTATCTTAGGTTTTACTGACCAACAGTATAGTTGAATCTTTCCACAGTGCCACGGAAGGGAATAAGAGTGAAGTCCTCAGCAGGTGCAAGAGGGGGACAGAAGGCTTTGGAAGCAACGAAAATGATGTCCTTGTCACGGATGGATTTTCACCCCTTTTGCTTTAGGGAAGCAGTGTCCAGAGTTGGCTATCTTGGAGTTCTGGCCTAGCACGGTGGCTTAGGAACATTCCAGCAGCATTGGTGCCAGGCAGCAGGTATCTACAGAGGAGCAGAAGCCCCACAGAAGGGCCTTCTGACACCTCAGATCCAAACCACAAGGCAGATGCGGTGGTACTGTCTGAGCATAGCAGTGGAGACATGGCTGCAAATTGTTCTAGAAATAACTCATCTTATCAAAGCTTCAGAGGCAAAGCAGAGTCTTCCCCTTTTCCTCCATCTTCAGTGGGTGCCATTTTCCAGGTGACCACAAGTACATCACTTCATAGTGAAATTTTCACCATTCTCTCCCTGTCTTAGCTTTTACCTGTCTCTCTGGGAGGTGGTTGTCACCCCCTTACTAACTTCCATATCAAAGTTTTTGATGTTGAGCAGCACACACACACACACACACACACACACACACACACACACACACGAATAATTGGGTGCCAGGATATCTGGAGGACAATGTAAATGAGCTATAACCCAGCATACTCTGCACTCAGTACTGATGACATGATCTTTAAAATATTTTTTATTTATTTATTTATTTGAGAGCGACAGACACAGAGAGAAAGACAGATAGAGGGAGAGAGAGAGAATGGGTGCGCCAGGGCTTCCAGCCTCTGCAAATGAACTCCAGACGCGTGCGCCCCCTTGTGCATCTGGCTAACGTGGGACCTGGGGAACCGAGCCTCGAACTGGGGTCCTTAGGCTTCACAGGCAAGCGCTTAACCACTAAGCCATCTCTCCAGCCCTTTAAAATATTTTTTAATTTATTTATTGAGGGCTGGAGAGATGGCTTGGCAGAATACATTAAATATTACACAGCATGATCAAGGGGGATGTGTTCCAGGAATGGAAGGATAGTTCTACATACCCAAATCAAGAAATGTGATACATTATATAGAATTAGAGGCTAGGGAGGTGCTTCAGTGTTTAAACGTGGTTGCCTATGAACTTGGGTTGAAATCCCCACTACCTGCCTCAAAGGTAGACCCAAAGTGTCACATGTCTGTAATCCTAACACATCTATAGCAATGGGTGGCAGTCAGGTGAATCACAAATCTCACAGGCAGCTATTCTGGTCTTCCCAGAAACAACCAAGAGGAACCCTGTCTTAAACAAGGTGGAAAGAGAGTGCCAACACCTTGAGGTTGTCCTCTGACCCCCATATATGTGCTCATACACACATGCAGAATGAAGGACAAAACCGGGATAAACATACACAGAAAAACTTTCAATAAAATTCAGCATCCTGGGCTGGGGAGATGGCTAAAAAGAAAGAAAAGACAACTTCTGTGTGTTCTCACTCATGTGTGGAAGCTATAGAAGTTGATCATGGGAGGGAAAGGTGCCTCAACAGTTATGTGTGCTTCCTGCTCAAGCATGAGGGCCTGACAGGGTCTGAGACTACCCAAGTGTGAATCCCAGAACCCAAATTTAGTGGCTGGGTGGCCAGTTCCATAGGGGAGCCAAGACCTAGGAACTGCCGGAGCTTGGGAAAACAAGAGGTGTGCCATGGGGTCAGTAAGAGACTTCAGCTCAAGTACGAATGAGTGTAAGCACAATGGAGTGGGACTTCAGAGGTTCCACCCTGCCCCTGAAGGAAAGTTCACCCCTGTGCAGAGCTCATGGGGCCCCACATGGACACATACTTGTACATACACCATACACACATATCACACACCACAGATGCATACCACATTACACACACAAGAAAAAAAGCTGGGCTGGAGAGATGGCTCAGTGGTTAAGGCACTTGCCTGCAAAGCCTACGGACCTGGGTACTATTTCCCAGAACTTACATAGAGCCAGATGTGCAAAGTAGTACATGCATCTGGAGTTCATTTGCAGTAGCTAGAGGCCCTGGCATGTCCCCATATTCTCTCTCTCTCATAAGTAAATAAATAAATAATAAAATAAATAATAACTATTTTTTGAATGTTGATGTCAAAGAAGAAAAGAGCATTGTAATGATTAGAGGCTTGAAACAGAGAAAAGGAGCACAGGGAGGCTGAATATGAGGTTGTGAAGTACAACTAGAAGGAGGAGTAAGTTCTAGACTTACAGTACCGCCGGGTGACAGTCGTGTCCAACCACCTATTGTATTGTTTAACAAGAAAAACAGAGGAGAGGAGTTTATCAGCTCTAAATACATATATATAAGGAGATAGAAATGCTAATTATCTCCATTTGGTCACGACACTGTATACATGTATTGAATACTGTACCTCAAATTATGTGCCATATGTACAATCATATGCCAATTCAAATAATACATAAATAAATGTAAAGAACCCCCATTTCACTACAGAATTCAATCTGGTTGAGTTCAATTTACCTCAGGTGTGGTAGTTCACACCTGTAATCCTCGCTCTTGGAGGAGGTGGCAGTAGGATCAGGAATTCAAGGTCAGATTTGACTACATAGCAAATTGGAAGCCGGCATGGGCTACATGAGACCCTGTCTCAACAAAGAACCCCCAACCAACAAAAACAAACACCCCATCCCCCCAAAGTTCAATTCACTATTAAAATAATTACCAAGGTCTCACAGCTACTAAACTGTGGATTGACGATTTTAACTTGTGAAATTTGGCTCTAGAGTTCAAGCTTTACTTTTTGGCAAGCTATTTGCAGAGGGGGATTTGTTAGGAAGCACTTGACACTTAAATTTTAGGAACTCTCTTATTCAGGATTTGTTTCCAAAGCCCTATTTTCACATGGCCATATGTTTTTTGTAAAAATTGCAAAAGATATTTAAACTGCAATTTGTTATGTTCCTTTTCTTTGTATATTTTGTTTTTCTGATATAATTTTCTGAGCAGCTTTGGAGGAACTGTGAACATGTGGGGAACTGGCTAAATTGAGAATTTATTTAGTTTAGTTTTAGTGGTATTTATTTTTGTGGCCAGTCGTTACTCTGCTAGCTTTCTGGTGTTATAATATTGTGACTGGTACCATGGCTATATGCAGGTTCTGCTCATGGGTGACTTTTCACTGTGGTGACTGACAGGATAGAGGGACAGGAGCCAGGGCTCCATGAGGAGCTGGAAACTACTCCGTGGAAACCCCTTCCTTCATCAGATGCACATAATTATAATAGAAGGTTCAGTTTTCATAGATACTTAGTTAAAAAACAAAGTGCTTTTCTTTCAAGAACATACTTGATAATATAACGTACAATGAAAAATGTACCATGTACTTGTTTCTTTTCAAGAAATTGTGCAAAATATTGTTTATCAGAATTCCTATGTCTCTAGGGCACAATTTGAGGTAATTATTTATGAGAAAACAGATGTTGAAGTAGAATTGTTTGCCTGAGGCAGGAAGTGAGAGGATGTATTTACCATTTGGGCTATGACTTCTTCATTATTGCCAGGGTTTGGTATAAGGCAGATGGTTGAAAAAGTTCCCATAGTACCCTACCTAGTTGAGGCGGATAATATGATAGGAAGCAAGACACACCCAGAGACTGGGTTCTTGAGTCGCTCATAGCAAGAGCTGAAAGGAAGCAGGGGACCAAGAGGATGCATAGTGGGTAAAAGAGTCCCACATACTGGCCGGCGAGCAGCACTGCTTCAAAGACCATGTCACTAGTCCTTGTGTGAGCATGCATACTCACAAACCACGCACAATTAAAATACCAACCCTCTGACATGTCCCGTGTGGCAGATAACATCACAATGGTGAGACTAGAAGCCATTCTCAGAGGCAAGGGTGATTATTTTAATAACCACCCCCTCTCATGGGAACTCCCAGAGTCCTGCAAGAATTACATTAACCCCTTTAGAGGTTAATGCTCCCAATGACCTAATTTCCAGCACTAGACAGGCTGTCTGGAGACAGGCTCTCTTCCTGATTCCCTCCAGGTATCTCCATGCTCCCATCAGCTGCTTTTTGGTCAAGTGCTTTATGAGAAGGTAACTATAATATGTTAATCTCCTTCCAGTCTGCCCACCTCTTAATGGTTCCATCATCTCACCACCTTGCTCTGAGAACCATGCATATAGCACATGAACCTTCTGGGGGATATACTCAAGCCATATCCAAATTCCAGTTAACTATCAGTAATTTAGACAAGATAATAAAATATGTTAAAGAAATTAATATTTTTCTATGGAAAATAGTCATATTAGAGTATGTAACCCACAGTGAGCCCTATTAACTTGTAAAATGAATATGTGTTTGTGGTAGTTTGAATTAGGTGACCCCAGTGAACTCATGTATTTTGAATGCTCAGTTTCCAGCTCATGGCAATTTGGGAGGTAGAACCTTGTTGGACGACATGTGTCATTGGGAGCAGTCTTAGAGATGTTACAGCTATCTCCCCTTTGCTAGTGCTTGGCTTGTTCTCCTGCTGCTGTTTTCCACCTGCTGTGGCAGAGATGTTGTCCAGCCTCTGCACATATGTCCTAGTTTCCCTTGTCATCATGAAGCTGCCCCTTGAGAATGTAAGCCAAAATAAATCCTTTCCTCCTATCAGCTGCTTTTTCTTCATTATTATTATTTTGTATGGTACCTCATGTGTTGGTACCCTCTTTTCCCTCATCCCTGCCCTCATTCTGCTGGGGTCCCTCCTCATTGGGATTGCAGGTGTTCCCTATGGGGTTGTGGGTTATGCATTGTGGGAGCAGCAAACAGCTATTTTTTTGGCGGGGGGTGGGGGAGGGCGATGCCTCTAGACATGATGTCTCAACCTGTTGCTCTTACAATCTTTCCTCCCTTCCTTCCACAAAATTCCATGAGCCGTGGTGGGTGAGTTTTAAGTCTTCTTCAGTGATGAGCTCTTAGGAGCCTCTGAATGTCTGCTTTGGTAAGTGTTGAGTTTCCTTGGGATCTGTCTCCTTCACCCTGGCACCCAGGTTCACCATGGAAGCAGCACTCTTGCTTGTCTCCCCAATTCCTCTGTAGTTTCAGCTGTGGCTTGGGTGAAGAAAGAGGGGTAGTTTATCTCCTCCGGTCTCACTACCTTCTAGAAAAGAACAGATTCTCCAATGGAGAGTGAAGTCATCATAGTTCAAATGGAATAAGCATTATTAATCTAGGGAGAATTTGATGTTTGTAGTCCCTCTTTTAGCCAAAGACTGGTGAGAACTTGACACTGTAGAGGATAATCTTTGTCTCCATAGGTTTTTGACCTGGTTCTGAATTCCAATTATGAGTTCCTTTACACTGAGTGGATCTCTTAGCCAACCAGAAAGCTATTGGTTACCCACTGAGGCTGTGTGCCACTGTTGCATTGGTGTGTACATCCTGTCAGGGTGTTTGTTTCTGAGTAGCTTAGACCTCTGGTTGCTCAGAACATTATTGGCCACTTTCCCCTTGAGTTGTCTAGGTTTGATCTCTGAGTCCCTTTCATTGGCTGCTTTGCCCCTTTGACACATGCAAGCACTTCCTGAATTTTGGCATAACAATATCTTCCAGGCTTACATTTTATGTTCCAATCCTAGAATAAGCCATTTCCTTAAGCGACTCTTGTGCTTTCTATTGGAGAGTGGTACTAGAAACAAAGATTTGGTTGTTGGGTTTATTCATTGCTATTGGGGTGTCAGTTTTTCCACATGAGACATTTTTAAAGGCTTTGTGTAAGAAGCAGCTTCAAAGTGTTAGTCACATATTAGAAGCATCACCCTTGTTTTGACAAATGGTTACAAATACAAACTCATTGGTCTCAGACCTATGGAATGAAGAACTATATTTTAACAAGAGTTCTATGTGAATTACATGGAAATTTGAGTTTGAGAAGCAGTGGCTAGAACTCAGTCCTGCAGCTTCAATTGAAGGGATGCTGGTGATAGATGCCCATGCAGAGGAAATAATGGGGACATTGTATGTTTATTTGCCACATCTATGGACTCAAATATTTGCTCAGAATTGCTCATTTAGTTGGATAATTTATATTGCAAGCACCTATTTTACTTTCATTCTTGTTCTTCCATTATATGCTTTACAAAAATATTCATTTATACACATAGGTTTTCTTTTTTTTTTTTTAATGAAGAACATATTATGTCTCTGGCACTGTTCTGAGTAATAACACTGGAACAAGGGGACCATGGGATAATGGTCTCTTGCTTGCTTGCTCTCCTTGCTTTCTGACCACCACGAAGGCCAGCAACTTGCTCCACCATGCACACCTTCCAAGCTGTGTTGTTTTACCACAGGCCCAAAGAAAGGGGCCAACAAACCATGGTCTGGAATCTCCAAAAACATGGGCACAAAGAAACTGTTCCTCTTTTTAATGTGTGCCCAGGAAGCTATTTGAATATCCCATATACTTTGTTATGGTAATGGAAATTCCGTAACACCTCATCTAGATGGAAATCTGAATGATGTAAACAAATGTAGGTGTGTGAGGGGGAACTCTGGGCAGGAGTTCTATTGTAAATCATTACTAAGATTTGTTAATAAACACCAAAGGTTTTTTCCCCCACACTGATTAAAAGTTTAAATCTCAGTTTCAATGCCAATGTATTACAAATCTTTATGCCCTAGATTGGTTTATTCATTATTCCTATTTATCTATCTATTTTTTTTTCAAGGTAGGGTTTCACTGTAGTCCAGGCTGACCTGGAATTCACTATGTAGTCTCAGGGTGGCCTTGAATTCATGGTGATTCTCCTACCTCTGCCTCCCAAGTGCTGGGATTGAAGGTGTGTGCCACCATGCCAGTTCCTATCTAGATTTATTTGCAATGTATAGATCCTGCTATGATATTGCAACCTCTCTTGTCAATGTATGCAATACAACAACGCACATTTGATAGGTCAATTTTTTGATCCTAGGACCTTTTATTATCCTTAGAAATTATTGAAGACCTTGGGCAAGAAAGATGACTCAGCAGTTGAGTGCTTCCTGTGCAAATGTGAGGCCAGAGCAGGCCTGAGACCACTGAGTTCATTTCTCAGAACCCATGTAAATAGCTGGGCATGTCCATACATGACATGACTGGAGAGTTGCTGGAGCTCTCAAAACTACCAATGCTGTCATGCATGGTGGCACATACCTTTAATCCCAGCACTTAGGATGCAGAGGCAGGAGGGTCACTGTGAGTTTGAGGCTACCCTGAGACTACACTGTGAATTCCAGATCAGTCTGTGCTAGAATGAGACCTTACCTAAAAAATAAAACCAAACCAAACCAAACCAAAAAACTACCAAAGCTCTGGAATCACTGAAGAGACTGTCTCAAAGAAACAAGTGGATGAGCAATGGAGGGGCAGACCCCTGTTCTCTGTGAACACTCACATGTGCATTATCAACACACACACACACACACACACACACACACACACACACACACACACCACACCACACCACACCACACCTACTATACACAAATGACACATGCAAAAAAGTTAATTAGGTTCCCAACAAACTTTTGTTTATGTGGCTTACATCTATTATTTTTGCTGCATTAGAATTAAAACTAAGAAGATTCAAATGCAGTCATTGAAAAATAATAATCAAGTCATTACATATTAACAAGCCATCATTTTTATGGAAGTAGGTACATTCTTTCAAGAGTGACATTGTTGCATTTTTGGATTTCCCATGGCTGTCAGGTTTAGTAGCAGCCATCTGGACTCTCCTCTGTGACTCTGTATTCAGTCTGCTGCACTGGTGTGTAGCACCTGGAAGATTGTATTGTATCCTTGAAGTAAGAAGAATAAAAAAAGGCAGCAGCCTAGCATTATTACAAAAAAATAGTTTTGCCCTCATGGGCCTCCTCAAAGGTCTTGAGCACTTCAGTGGGTTCATAGAGCAATTTGAGAGCCTGTCTGTGTCTGCCTCCAGCTTCTTCCAATTGGGAGATGGTTCTCATTGTTCTGTGCCTGAATTCCTAGGTCTTGAAAGGAAAATCACAATGCTTCCTTCCCAGGGCTCATGTGAGGATCAAATGACCATTCACGGGAGCCTTTGGAGCCAAGCCTGGCACAGAGAAAATGCTAGTCATTACCATGATTGTAAATAAACACCGAGGTTAATTATGAATTCTTATCTGTGATAGACTACTAGTCACATAAAAGGTTCAATTTTGTGTTTTTTCCTTGGTCAGGAAGGTATCTTCCACTTGAGAAGTTGATATGGAAAAATAAGATACTTTTGAAAAGTAATTAAAAAAATAAAGCTTCAATTACTCTTCTGTCTTTTGAAAAGGTTTCTTTCCTACTATATTTTAAGCTCCATTAAAAATTGTTGCTAATTTCTTTATGATTCTATCTAGGGAAAACATGTTTTCCATGTCCCAAGACAAAACATGCTTATATGTGACAGTTCTTTAAACATAGAGGTCATTTGCTACTGAGTGTCACTCTTAATCTGAAGTTTAGAGAATTCCACAAAGAAAATTGTCTTCTAGGGCTATAGAGATGGCTTAGTGGTTAAGGCATTTGCCTGCAAAGCCAAAGGACCCAGGCTTGATTCCTCAGTACCCACATAAGCCAGATTCACAAGGTGGTGCATGTGTCTGGAGTTCATTTATAGTGGCTGGAGTCCCTGGCATGCCCCTTCTCTCTCTCTCAAATAAAGAAAAGAAAATTATCTTCTACCACTGTAGAATGTCCTTAGAGACCATTGTCCTTTAACACTTCTTTAACTTGTAGCTGTTTTACATGTTTAGTGTATTTGTCATTAAAATCATGTGCACTGGGCTGGAGAGATGGCTTAGTGGTTAAGCGCTTGCCTGTGAAGCCTAAGGACCCCGGTTAGAGGCTTGGTTCCCCAGGTCCCACGTTAGCCAGATGCACAAGGGGGCGCATGCGTCTGGAGTTCGTTTGCAGAGGCTGGAAGCCCTGGCATGCCCATTCTCTCTCTCTCCCTCTATCTGTCTTTCTCTCTGTGTCTGTCGCTCTCAAATAAATAAATAAAAAATTAAAAAAAATCATGTGCACTAAGACCATGAATCAAGAACAATAGCATGAAATGCTGATTTTATGTTCAAATTGAAATGATTCTTTTTTCTTTTTCTTTTTTATCAACATACAAAGTATTAGGTTATATTATGGAATTTTTAAACAAATTTTGATTTTGCTTCCATGGGACTCTCTTCCTTCTTCTCTCCAATCTGCCCCCAAAACCTCCTTCCTGCCTTCATGCTCCATTTCTTTTTGTCCTCTCCCCCTTTCTCACCACCTCTTGTTCCTCTCTCATGCTCTCCTATCTAGTTTCTTGTTGTATGTGCTCTCAGAGCCTCTTTTTACATACATACATAGGATCTACATATGAGGGAGCACAGGCAATTTTTTTGTCATTTTGGTCTGGGTTATCTCCCTTTGTATAATTTTTTTTCCAGCTCCATCCATATGCCTGAAAATTTCATTTTTCCTTATAGCTGAGTAAAATTCCATTGTGTATGTGTACCACAGAAGTTGATATTTAGGATATATATGAAAACTTCCAAAACACAAAAAATAATATTGCCAATTAATAAATGGGTTAATAAAGTGAAAAGACAATTCTCAAAATTTATTGACAGATATTTAAAAAATGTTCCACATCCTTAGCCATCAGGGAAATACATAGTCAACCCACTTGGCACCTCAGTCAGAATGGCAACTATCAAGAAAACCAATTACAACAAATGCTGGTGAGGGTATGGGGAAAAGGAAACACTTGTAAGTGGGAGTGTAAATTGGTACAGCCACTGTGGAAATCATGGTGGAGGTTCCTCCAAAAGCTGAAAATTGAGCTCCATGTAACCCAGCTATAGCACTCCTAAGCACAGACCCAAGGGACTGTATATGCTACAACAGGGGCATTTACAGATCCCTGCTCATTGCTGCTCTGTTCTCAATAGCTAGGGAATGGAATCAACCTGAATGTTGATCAACAGAGGGCTAGAGTGTGGAAACGTGGAACCTATGTGCGATGATTCTCTTTTAACTCACATGTATGTCTTTCACATTCTTTTGTTTGATTTTACCATGTGAGTTAAAATGAAAATACTTCACATCACTTAAGTACCAGATGGACTGTGCATGGTAAGTTGTGCAGCCTTGGGATAACTATCTTAAATATAAAAGAACTTCAAACGGCAGCAACACAAGGTTAATCCAAAAAGCATTAACAGTCTCCTCTCCATCCACCCTGAAAAGGGAAGCATTTATGTAACTAATTAGTTTACCATAGTAAATAATCCACTGACATTTATAAGAAACATTCCTATTGGAGCCTGGAGTAAATATTATGTTACACGTTAAACTATAAATAGGATGAATAGTGGTTCCAAGCCCAGTTTTAAAATATTATGGAAAATAAGTGAGCTGTCTGGGTAAAATGAGTGTTGCATGTCCTGTACATGCAAATGCTTAGTGCCTGGCTCAGGTTTCCCTGTAGCTGCTGTGGAGACCTGATGATTCACGTTAGTTTCCAGCATGACTCCACGAGTCGCTAAGACAGTGAATGACTGTTTCTCTTGAGGGAAAAGAAATGTAGAAGACAAATGAAAACCAAATTTGCTATGGGTAGAGGGGGATTTCTTTTAGCTTCCAGTGATTGAATAACACTTGGTTCTCTGTATGAAAGAATTTGGAGTTTCTGCTTGAAGCTTAGATAATGTGAAGATCTGGGATAAGAAAATACTTTGTTGGCCTAAATATTTTTATAATATATGGTCTTACACTGAGGTGACTATAGTCAATAATAGTTTATTTTGTATTTCAAAATAGCTGGATGAATGATTTTTTTTTTAAATCACACACAATTAAAGGTGAGGTGAGGTGGTGGGTATAAGACCTCAGGTTTGACCATTGAAAATTGTACATATGTGTTGAAGCATCACATTCAACCTCATAAGTATGCACAACACTTATATATCAGTTGCAAACTGCTAGTCAAGTGAAGAAAGAGTAAGTTTGGGAAGAAAAGTAGATATGAACATGGGGTTTTTACATTGAGAAAATTTCCTAAACCCACAGATTTGGGTGAAGTACACCTCTATGAGGCACTGAACTTAAGGCCTTACTAGAGGGAATGAGGAGAAGACTAGAAAGGAGGGTAGTATTTTTAGGACTCACCCAGACATAGCCGAAGGAACAGCTGGTTTTCCAGAATATGAGGGGCCCAGAGAGCCTCACTTGCCCCATTCCTTAAATTCCTCCCATAACAGCCACACATTTAATTAGGGCTCTTTCTGTGCAATGATCTGAGCTCATTCCTCTATGTCTGTTCAATCATTTGTTCATTGATCTGACATCTCTGATGACCTATGACTTGGGCTAGAACCATTAAAAATGTATATTGCCTATTTCAACCAAGTTGGTGGTCTAACAGAAGACAGAAGAAAATTAAAGCCAGGGCAGTGGAGGTGGGTCAGCAGTTACGAGTGCTTGCTACACAAGCATGAGGAACTGAGTTTGATCTCCAAAAATCCATGTAAGAAGCTGGGTGAAGACACACATGCATATAAGCCCAGTGTTGAGTCAGGAGTGGGGCTGAAACAGAATTGCTGGGGCTCATGGTCACCTAGTCTTGTCAAACAATGGCAGCTCCAGCTTTAGTGAGAGACTTTGTCTCAAGGAAATATTGTGGAAGAATGATGGAGGCAGCCACCTAATGTTTTCCTCTGGTCTCCACCTGCATGCATATTTGCGCACACACATGTATATACTACACACTAGACACAATACAGAAAGAAAAGAAAACCTGACGTTTAGTGTGACAAGTACTTTGATGGAGGTAAGTATCACTAAGATCAGGAGAACAAAGGATAGGAAGAGCCCAGCATGGTAGGTCCTATTGCTAGGGCAGTAAATGAGGTGCGTGTCGCTTGTGGCTCTCATGCAGCTGACACTGCTCTAAAGAAAGGGCTGACCAGGTAGAGTGAGTTTAATTCCTTTTCAAGTCTCCTTTGCTAAAGCCTCATAGTTAATAGGACCTGGACACAATTAAAAGATAACCATGGTTACCTCTAGAAGCCTGTTTACAATGATGTATTCTATGCTGTAGTTTTGCACATGTTGTTACCATAAACTTAGAAAAACAAGAGACACACAAAAAGGGAGTACATATGCTTTTGCAATAAATGATACCATATTGGTTTTTGCAGAGATATTATGAAAGTATTGCCTCTGTGTTCTGAGGAAGAGTGAATTTTTCATCTCTTCCCTGACTATGAGGTTTAGGTCTGAATCCTTTCCTACATATCCTTAAAGCTGAAAATGTCCTAGGCCTTTCCGGTTTTTAGCTCTCTTTGGAGCAGTTAGCTGGTAGGTACGATGACTGAACTAACTAATCCTATTTACAATTTTCCCCCACCAAGTGCATGACTTCTCTAGTTATTAAGAGGATGGATAAAGCCAGGTTAGTTAATATCATGGAGCCTTAAATGTGAGTTTCCTATTGGCTACCTATTCATCCACTCATTGATTTCTATTATGTGCTCTATGATGCCCAAATAGTTTAATAAAGAGATACAGACACAACAACTCAAGTCAAGGTCATAAGTGCTGTTCTAGAGGAAGATAGAGAGTCACAGGGGTACAGAATACAAGCCACTTAATCAAGATGGAATTCATTCAAACCTAGTGGGATGAAGACAATGGGTTTTAAAAATATTATACACAGCTGGTTAACACTTAACATTTTGACTTACAACTAAAACCATTTGCACATTGTTAAGAGGACATGATGTTTAGATGACTGCCTTAACTATGAATCAACCTTTTTGCAGATTGTTTTCTATATGAACCCGTGCTTTGAGGACATTCTCTAGAATCACACATTTGATAAGACAAAATCAGTACCCATGGTGATAGAAAACTCAGCCAAGAAACAAAGTCTTAGGTGAAACCCTTGGATTGGAGTGAAAAAGAATCAGATGCTCAATGCAAGACATAATTCAAAGAGGCACAGGAGGTGTGTGTTAATGTCTGTTAGGTGCCGTGTCACCTCACTCAATGGGGCTTCTAGTCCTTTGGTGCTAGAAGATTCTCAGTGTGGCAAAGCTTTTCCCTGTGAGAGAATCACCATGAAAATCCCCCAGAGGGAGAAGTTTCCTTGTCAACAAGCCCTGCCTTAGCAATGGCTAGATGGGAGGGAGGCCACAGCCATTCCTAGAGACCTCAGTTCACACCCCATACTATCATTAGGCTTAGGAGAAAGATGATCAAGAACAACAGCAAGGTCATGATAAGTGGTCCTGTGTTGGAAGACTGACTTCTCCCCTTTTCCTGAGCTTGTATGCCTCTTGGGCTGAGGCTACCTCTGAAGTCTATTGCTTCCTTCCCCTGGCACCTTCCTGAGATGAGGATGGCTGACTGTGGTCAGTTATAGAGCTTTGTGCAGGATGTGCTCAGGAATCCCGTATCATGGCGTCAGTGTCTATTATTAACCTTCTGCATTAGAGCATGGGTAGGGCTGGTACTCACACACCCATTGAGCCTCTGACTGGAGGGTCGGCATCTAAATCTCTGAAGCCATACTGGGTTGTGCATGTCCGTGAGGCTATTCAAGATTGTGGGCACCAAAGAATCCCATTCCTTCTTTGGTTCCTGTTGTCTAAGTATATCTGTCTGGGTGGAGGGCCTGGGCAGAAACTCAGCCCTCCGAGCAAGAATGCTGAGGGTTATGTGTGGTTATGGTGAATGTCACACCAAGGCCAAGGGTGTGATGACTGAAACAATAGTTGGAAAGGCCACTATGTATCCTACTGTGAGCTTGGCTCTGACCAGTAATCTGCTCTGCTAATCTGCTATGCTCTTGTTAGCTTCACTCCAAGCCATTCTAGCCAGAATGAGGGGAGAAGGAGAATACCATTTTCTAGGGAGTGAACTCAGTTACCTCATACAGAATTAAACCCAGGTTTCTTACCATTGTACCATATGCTGTGGTCTCTGCTGATCTTTCTACCACCAAGCTGGCCTCTTAGCTAACCCTGGAATGTACTTGGTGGAATCTTGCCTCTGGTTTTAGGCCTTGCTATTCCTTTTGTCCAGGGTTGTTTTCATACCTTGCTCATTCAAGGGCTTCACTCAAGTATCTGCTCAAGTGTTGTCTTATTGACCACCCTGCTTTTCTGTCTTTTCCTCACCTTTTACTTTCTGTCCCCTTCTTGTCTGTTATTGTTTGACTAGTAAATGTTGCCCAAATCCATATGTTGAAGTCTTGATCCCCTAACTGATGGTGTTGTTAGGAGGTGGTGGAAACTTCAGGAGGTGTGGAAAGAAGTTTGGTCCTCTGGGGGCTTATCCTTAAAAGGGCATGCACAGTCTTACCCTTCTTCCCCTTTCTGTCTTTGCTGCCTACACATCATAAGGTGAGCAGCTTTGTTCCACCACATCCACCCACCATGAGTCAAAAAGAAACTTTTCTGTGATTTTCAGGTATTTTGTTATATAGTGATGAAAACTTGACTAGCACACTTTTTTTTTGTTATTTATTTATTTATTTATTTTTGAGAAAGGGTCTCATGTATCCCAAGCTGACCTCAAACACACTGTGTAGAGGAGATGATGTTGAACTTCTAATCCTCATCTCTCCATACCCAGTTTATGTGCTGCAGAGATTGAATCCAAGGCTGTGAAGCACTTTGCCATCTGAGCTACATCCCCTGTCCCTGACTTTTTTCATAGCATTTCAACTGACATACATTCTGTATATTCTTCCGCCATCCTTAGGTGAGCTCCTGAGAGCAGCAACCTGATGCCCTAAATGGTACATGCTACCTCTCAGATATGGTCAAAAACATCTAGAAGTGTTTGTTGAATGGGCAAGGGCAGTTTTCTCAAAGAAGCACTCCAATTTCATGCTCTCTGCTCCTTCACCTCCTATTCATTCTGTGATTCAAGCAATGAAACTTCACCCCTGGCTGGGCCATGACTTCTCATGCACATTAAACTCTTCAGTTACATTTGACGTAAATTTTCTAATGCGGTTTATGCTATGAAAATAGTGTTATGGGCTTTGGAAACAGAAATGTCTGACTTTGAATCCCATTTTGCTGCTTAGCAGGTATGTGTTCTTAAATAAGATATTTCACTTTTATAGCCTCGGTTTCCATATTAAGTTAGTCAGAATACTAATACCATACTCATAGGACTTTTTTTTTTTTTTTGTAGGTAGGGTCTTATTCTAACCCAGGCTGTCCTGGAATTTATTAGGTAGTTTCAGACTGGTCTTGATATCACAGCAATCTTCAGTCTTCCTACCTGTGCCTTCCAAGTGCTGGGATTAAAGACATGTGCTACCACATCTGGTTTAAGAGTGCTAAGTGAGAGAACATATGTAAAATTCCTAGTGCAGGGCTCAGTATGTCATCATAATTCCAGAGTGTTAGCTTTGTTGCTAATTTCTCCTTCTCTTCTGCTTCTATGATTCTACTTCTTCCTTATCTTTTTTTCCTCCCCTCTAATCACTTCTTTCTTTATTGGTCTTCTCATGTTTTGAACTGTTTTAGCTTCTCAAATCTGTCCTCAGACTTGTTTTGTTTTTCTGTTAATGTGCTCAGTCTCACCTTTGACTCCAGCTAGCCTCTGCTAATAATTTCATGGTTCCCAGCTCTACCCCAGTTCTATTTCCTGGAGCCCCACCTGCTACCTGGTGGCATCTCTTTTGTCCTGTTGGATTTCCAACTCTGTGTGTCCCAACTCAAGCATCACTTCCTGTATCACCCCATTCTCTTTGAGAATAATGGTTCTGTCCAGTTATTCATTGGAAATCGATGAGTTTTTGTTGTTTTCTCTCTGATATCTCATATAATTCACCCAACAGTTTCTAATTTCTGAAAATACTTCAAACATTTTAACTCTGCCTCCTGCCCTTTTAACTCAAAGTTGAATCCTTTTTTTTCTTACTATTGGTTTGTTTTTGTATTTATTAATTTTTGACATTGTTATAATGCATATATCTTGATCCTATTCCTGCAGTTACCCTTTCTAATTCTCCCGTACTAAAAACCTTGTCCTTCTCCATTAATCCCCATCTTACTTTCATGTCTTTGTTTTTTTAAATTTTATTTATTTATTTATTTATTTATTTATTTTGGTTTTTGGAGGTAGGGTGTCACTCTGGTCCAGGCTGACCTGGAATTAACTATGTAGTCTCATGGTGGCCTCGAACTCTTGATGATCCTCCCACCTCTGCCTCCCAAGTGCTGGGATTAAAGGTGTGCACCACCACACCCGGCACATGTCTTTTTTTTTGGACGCACTGAGGGTTGTTTGCATGATCATGGTGGGAGAATTCTGGAGAATGAGCAACTCACCAGTGGCTATACCAGTAAAGAACATGATTCCTCCTACCCCAGCAACTACTAGCTGCCATTAGCTACCCTGGGAGGTATGGGGTCTTATTAACCCTTCTCTCACTCATGATGACAGGCTCAATATTGTGCAAAAAACCACTCGTGTTCTGTGAGTTCATGAGTGCAACAGCCATGGTGCACCCGGAAGACAGCACTCCTCCCCATCCTCGTGCTCTTACGTTCTTTCTGCCTCCTCCTCCGTGAGGCTCTCCACGCCCTAGAGGAAATGGCTCATGTGTCTTGTTTAGGGTTGAGCACATAACTTACTACCATTATTATAAACCGTCCTCCTCATTTGGTGTAATCTCTTTCAAATAAGCTTCAAGAGTGAACTTTGGAAATGTGAGCACATTATTTCTATTTTAACATAATATTATTTAATAATTATCTGTCATGTTCAGGATCAAATTCAAATTCTTTAGCATGAAAGACATGACTTTTCATGAATTGGTTCCATTCCCAGCTACAGTTTCCCCAATATGTTGGCAATTGCAGCCAGTACTCCGCCTTTGCTTTAGCTGTTCCCATTGCCTGGGTCACCTTACTCTTACTGTGGTTCATTGGGCAATCTTCACTTGAGCCTTACAGTACTTACTTTCAATTTTGCCTTCTCTTTGAAGCTTTGGTGACCTTTTCAAGCTGGGACAAGTGCCTGCCTTGGGTGTTCCCCACCTCACGAACACACACACAGTCCTATTAAGACTTACTACACTCTGTGTAATCCATTGATTTTCCTGTTTCTTGTGTAGCCCCATGGGCTGGAATGTCACGAAGGCATTCACTTCTGATTCCCTAGTATTTGGCATACTGTCTAGCCCTCAGTAAATAATGGTTGGCTGACTGGATGGTAGGATTAGCGCTTGTTTTAGAAGAGCAAATTGCCAATGCCCTACCTCATGTTTTAGAGCATGGAAGTTGATGAAAAATTCTACTTTTCCTCACTCCATTGTCTACCTATTGCATATTATATGTGAGCTGGCTGGTGACTTACTTTAGATTTCATCCTTTTGTTGTTTTTTTTTTAAGGACTAGCTCAATTTGTCTCCTCAGTTCCCTTTGAGCAAGCTCAGCCACTGAACAGCTGTGGCTTCTTGAGCTTCAGTTATTATTCTGTAAGATGGAAGAAACATTCTTCTAAATAATTCTGGGGATTGGCCTGAAGTACATGAGAGCACCACATGCAAGGCAATACACTCTGGGCATCACACCCTTATTTCTACATTTTTATACCATCTTGAAGTAAACAGTGGCAAGTGTCACATGGCTCCCTGGCTACAATATTTTCAATTGAGAGAGACCTTATCAAAAATTGTTAGTGAAGCTGTGCGTAGAGAAAAACAAAATGCAGTCCTTGAAAAGCCTGCAGCATTCAGAACATACCAGACAAGTCTTAGAGAAGTGGTCTAAGAAGAGGCTGAAATGGAGCTCTGTGGGTGGGGCTGCCTCTGCTTGGCTGGGTCTCTCTGAGCGCTGTGCTGGGCAGGTTCACACTGATTCCCTGGAGCACTCTGCCTACTGATGTCCTCTTCTGAGACCACTGACAATCATAGATGAAGATGTCATTGCTTTGACTTGGAAATCCAAGAAGCCCCTGAAGAATGTTCCAAACATAGAGCCCCACAAGCTGCCCAGCTCGAAGACTATGAAAAGGCACTAGTCAAGAGGCCAAAGCCAGGAATGGAACCTCTCTGTGGACCAACCAATTTATTTGGGAAGACTTACTGAGCAACTGGCATGTGTTAAGTTCGCTCTCAGTTTCTGGGAGCACAAAAAAGAATAAGAGATGGTTTGTGGCCATAGGAGAGGAGACTGGAGAAGGGGATATGTCCTCTCTCTGGATGACTGACCACCACTGAGCACAGAGACCAAGAGTGTATGAGCCCCCTCCCAATTATTACGTAAGTAACAGAAGGTCTGTTCTCTTCTGCACCAGGGTGGCCTGGGGCCTCCCAGAGTTCAGAGAAGAACCACTAATGTGCTTTGGATTGTGATTTATGGCTTATACATGTGGTTTTATTTGATAGCCACCAAAGGTCTCCTAATTTTAAGAAATAATTTCCCAGGCAGATATTTCCTGACTATTCACAGGCCCCATTTATTCAGGCTATCAAAGAATTATCATTTAAAATATTTTTTGTGGTACTTGCCCATGCTGGTTAAGTACTTTACTACTGAGCTACAGTACTGGCCCATGAGTGATCACTGAAATATGAATGATTCTGTAAACATTGATAACAATGCCTATTGAATTCTGCTATGACAGGCTCTAGCTTAAATGTTTTCTAGCTAAGTCAGTTAATTCTCACAGTAACCTAATGAGGTAGGGTCATTATTTCTATTTTAGCTATGAGGAAATGGACACACACAGCTACACAGGAACTGCCAGCAAACCATACCCTAGAAAGTGATGGAGGCAACATTTGAATTCAGGCCAACTGGATTCAAATTCTTTTTAAATTTTGTTTTTGAGGCAAGCCCAACATATTGGCCTTTGTGTGTGTGTGTGTGTGTGTGTGTGTGTGTGTGTGTGTGTGAAAGAGAGAGAGAGAGAGAGAGAGAGAGAGAGAGAGAGAGAACTGACACACCAGGGCCTCTAGCCACTGCACTTGAACTCCAGATATGTGCGCCACATCATTATGTGCACTTGTGTCACATTGGGTGTCTGGCTTATGTGGGACCTGGAGAGTTGAACATGGATCCTGAGGCTTCGCAGGCAAGTGCCTTAACCACTAAGCCATCTCTCTAGCCCTAGATTCAAATTCTTATTGTTTCTTTTCTAGAAAGAGCCATATTGAACTTTCTTTTTTAGACAGGGTTTTACCATGTAGCCCAGTCTACCCTTGAACTTAACATTCTCTTGTCTCCGCCTCCCTGAATGCTAGAGTTGTAGGCTGCCACTATGACCGGCTTAGCATTGGGTATTATTATTAATTAACTCCATAATTTATGTGACATAGTAGAGTGTGCAAGTACCCCATACCAAGTGATTTTTTAAAAAATTTATTTTATTTTATTTATTTGTTTGAGAGCGACAGACACAGAGAGAAAGACAGATAGAGGGGGAGAGAGGGAATGGATGCGCCAGGGCTTCCAGCCGCTGCTAACGAACTCCAGATGCGTGCGCCCCCTTGTGCATTTGGCTAACGTGGGACCTGGGGAACCGAGCCTTGAACCGGGGTCCTTAGGCTTCACAGGCAAGTGCTTAACCACTAAGCCATCTCTCCAGCCCCCAAGTGATTTTTATTATTTTGTTTATTGCTAGCAAAACCAATAGAGTAGTTATTTAGTTATTGTTATTATTATTTTACCAAAGAGTAGAATAAAACCGAGAAATAATAAAGAATGAGTTTGAGGGTCTGGGACAGTGACTAGTGGATAAGGCGCTTGCCACATGAGCATGGGTCCCTAAGTTCGGATCCCTAGAACCCACATAAAGCACTCTAGCACTTGCATCCACAGTGTGCCTACTGTGAGAAGAGAGGGGATGGCAGGAGAATCTGCTAGAAGCCCATGAGCCAGATAGCTTGATGAATACAGTGGTGAACAATGAGAGACCCTACCTCAAATGAAGTGGAAGGTGAGGATGGACACCCAAAAGTTGTCCTCCAACCTCCACACGTGCCCCTATTTCATGTAGGTGCCCCCCCCCACATACCAAGAAAAAAATTAACTTGAGGCTCCATAAGTAGACATATAGATCTAGAATTTGGAACAGTATCTTAACCATAAACCCCTGTGATCAGTAGTGACCCTTGACAATTGAGACCAGACATCTAGACATCCATGAGTTAAAAGGCCAAATTTTTCAGTGAGTGACTAGGTGTCATGGAAAAGGTCAGCCAAGAGACCTGGAGTGGCCATGGGGAGAAGGAGAAATGAGACAGTATGAAAACAACACTCTTCACCCCTCACCTTCACCTGGAGCTGACTGTGCTCTTTGTCCTGCTCAAGGCTTTTGGTCACTTTATCACCGAATTGAACACAAGAAATTAACCTAATGCCATGCCTAAATATTCTGACAGGAAGTTATCTTTCTACTTACATTCTCATTCAAAGCACATCACTGCTATCATGCTCAAATTACTGAGCTGAAATTTCTTCCCATAACTTCTGTTTGTAGCTTCTTGTAATAGAGGAATTGAGCCTATATCTTCCTGAGCCCATCTTGTTATCACATACCACACTAGCCTCCTTTCTTCTCTGCAGGTTTATGACAAACCAACTTTCTTTGGAGAGATCAAAAAAGCCATGTGCCTTACTGCCACCAAACCTGTACTTAAGATATGTCATCTGTCTAGATAGCTATCTCCTCTTCCAAACCATTTTGTTGGTTCCCCATGCCTCAAGTCAATCATTTCCTTAAGTAAACCTTCCCAAGCCTTATATTACATTTTCTAGAAGCAATCTGAGGATGAGAATGTGCGTGTGTGTGTGTGTGTGTGTGTGTGTGTGTGTGTGTGTGTGTTTCTGATGTTATTGAGAGTGCCCTCAGGAAAATGACAGGGAAGGAGAGAAAATCTGCCTTTCATTTGATCTCAAAGGGATTCCTGTAGGGTAAACTAAATTGCAGAATCTTTTTTTTTTTAAATTTTTATTAACATTTTTCATGATTATAAAATATATCCCATGGTAATTCCCTCCCTCCCCACCCCCACACTTTCCCGTTTGAAATTCCATTCTCCATCATATTACCTCCCCATTACAATCATTGTAATTACATATATACGATATCAACCTATTAAGTATCCTCCTCCCTTCCTTTCTCCACCCTTTATGTCTCCTTTTCAACTTACTGGCCTCTGCTACTAAGTATTTTCATTCTCACGCAGAAGCCCAGTCATCTGTAGCTAGGATCCACATATGAGAGAGAACATGTGGCGCTTGGCTTTCTGGGCCTGGGTTACCTCACTTAGTATAATACTTTCCAGGTCCATCCATTTTTCTGCAAATTTCATAACTTCATTTTTCTTTACCGCTGAGTAGAACTCCATTGTATAAATGTACCACATCTTCATTATCCACTCATCTGTTGAGGGACATCTAGGCTGGTTCCATTTCCCAGCTATTATAAATTGAGCAGCAATAAACATGGTTGAGCATGTACTTCTAAGGAAATGAGATGAGTCCTTTGGATATATTCCTAGGAGCGCTATAGCTGGGTCATATGGTAAATCAATCTCTAGCTGTTTTAGGAACCTCCACACTGTTTTCCACAATGGCTGGACCAGATTGCATTCCCACCAGCAGTGAAGAAGGGTTCCTTTTTTTCCACATCCCCGCCAACATTTATGATCATTTGTTTTCATGATGGTGGCCAATCTGACAGGAGTGAGATGGAATCTCAATGTAGTTTTAATCTGCATTTCCCTGATGACTAGTGACGTAGAACATTTTTTTAGATGCTTATATGCCATTCGTATTTCTTCCTTTGAGAACTCTCTATTTAGCTCCATAGCCCATTTTTTGATTGGCTTGTTTGATTCCTTATTATTTAACTTTTTGAGTTCTTTGTATATCCTAGATATTAATCCTCTATCAGATATATAGCTGGCGAAGATTTTTTCCCATTCTGTAGGTTGCCTCTTTGCTTTTTTCACTGTGTCCTTTGTGGTTTTCACTTTGTCCTTCTGTGGTTTTATTGCCTGAGCAATTGGGGCTGTATTCAGAAAGTCTTTGCCAAGACCAATATGTTGAAGGGTTTCCCCTACTTTTTCCTCTAGCAGTTTCAAAGTTTCCGGTCTGATGTTAAGGTCTTTAATCCATTTGGACTTAATTCTTGTGCATGGCGAGAGAGAAGAATCTATTTTCATCTTTCTGCAGATATTTATCCAGTTTTCAAAACACCATTTGCTGAAGAGGCTGTCTCTTCTCCAATGAGTATTTTTGGCATTTTTATCGAATATCAGGTGGCTATAGCTACTTGGGCTTACATCTGGGTCCTCTATTCTGTTCCACTGATCTACATGTCTGTTTTTGTGCCAGTACCATGCTGTTTTTGTTACTATGGCTCTGTAGTATAGGTTAAAATCAGGTATGGTGATACCACCAGCCTCTTTTTTGTTGCTCAGTATTATTTTAGATATTCGAGGTTTTTTGTGATTCCAAATGAATTTTTGGATTGTTTTTTCTATTTCCATGAAGAAAGCCTTTGGAATTTTGATAGGGATTGCATTAAATGTGTAGATTGCTTTAGGTAAGATTGCCATTTTCACAATATTGATTCTTCCAATCCAGGAACAAGGGATGTTTCTCCACTTTCTAGTGTCTTCTGCAATTTCTCGCTTGAGTGTTTTAAAGTTCTCATTGTATAGATTCTTTACTTCCTTGGTTAGGTTTATTCCAAGGTATTTTATTTTTTTTGATGCAATTTTGAATGGGAGTGATTCTCTGATTTCATCCTCTGTGTGTTTGTTATTAGCATATATGAAGGCTACTGATTTCTGTGTATTTATTTTGTGTCCTGCTACATTGCTGTAGGTTTTGATCAGCTCTAACAGCTTGCTAGTAGAGTCTCTAGGGTCCTTTATGTATAGAATCATGTCATCTAAATTGCAGAATCTTATACCTTGAGGCAAATACTGGAGCTCTTATACCCAATTCCAGTCAGAGATTGGTTTGGGGATCTCTGGGTTCAGTAAATTTTAAGAACTTCCTGTGGACAGTGGGCCATCCTCTGGATAGGTCACAGGCTGACCGACCAGGTGAAGACTAAGAAGTTTGGGAAAGGGGCTTATCCACCAAACACAGCATCTCAGAGGATGGGTCCATACATGAAATACAGGTATCCCTGAGGTCGTGGCGGGCGCTGACAGTGTATGCTCCAATCATAGCCTCTCCTTCATGGAATTCCCTATGTAAACCATTACATTTACATGAGTTGTTATCTGACTGAAACCTGTCTCTTCCATTGAAGCAATCTCTTTGCAGGTAGTACCTGGGTCTTCCTGCATCACAAAGGTCTCCATGGTGTCACGCAAGGGCTCATGGGAGGTCGCACTCAGTAAGGACTAGTTGAGGAGTAAATGGATCAAATTAATGATCGGAACCCACTTTATGTTTGAGATGACCACAGTTTCCTTTCACTTCCATAACTCCTTTCCTACTTTTATTTCAGTTTTTTGACACTTAATTCTCTTTACACAGTCCTCTCCTTTCTGGCTCCCTGGAATTGCATTTACCTCTACTCTAAGAATTCCATTCCATATCCTGGTTGTTAACCACCTAGGGTGTCTGAAAACATTTGTCAAGAGCTTGTTCTCAAAGTGGGGATCAGCTTGACTTTGTAACAACCCACAACTGCTAAGAGTTTCAAAGAAGAGGACAAATAGTGGCACTCAGCACTTAGATCCAGGTGCTTTCATGGTCTCTTGTAACTAAGAAAAGGGTTTGAATCTGCTGCTGCTTGGACAAGTATGATGGGAAAAGAAAGAGCTCTATTCAGTGGCCAAAGAATGGAGAAATGAGGACTTTGCTTTGGTCATTGCTCTGCCTTCCCACTCTAGGGAGATGAGTTATGGCGATAGGATACAAACAACAAGGGAGAGGCTAATAAAGGGGAAGCACAGTCATGTCCTTCTTAGGAATAGGCCCAGATATTCCAGAACTCTGATGCCACCTCTTCTCTCTCCATTTGAGGCTTGCCTTTCCAGTCATAGTGTCTGGTAAATATCTTTAGCTCAGAGGAGACAGACATACTATAAAGACAAGTGAAGCCTTTCTCCCTTAATCCAGTCACCTTATTGGACATCTGCAGGGCTAAATAAGGAGTCAGTGTTTTCAGCAACAGGGACTTTAAGTCTCTGAAAAGTAACCTAGGCAACTGTTTTCATAACCCATAAGCAGAGGTGCAGTCTATAATTAGGGATTTTTTTGGTAATTTTTTTTTTACAAGAGAGAGAGAGAAGGGGGGGATTGTCATACCAGGGCCTCCAGCCACTGTAATTGAACTCCAGATGTGGGCACCACCTAGAGGGCATGTGCAAGCTTGAGTCATCTTGTGCATCTGGCTTACGTAGGATCTGGAGAGTCGAACATGGGTCCTTAGGCTTTGCAGGCAAGCACCTTAACCACTAAGCAATCTCTCCTGCCCTGAAATTAGGTATTTTTAAAACAGCCTAAAGCAAATGAAGCTAGAAGTTTTCAGGTTTATCCTCAGTAACACTCCACATTCCTTTCTAGGTATCAAGGGAAATACAGGAGAATTTGAAAATTTTCTTGGTTAATTTTCCACGAAACCACTCATAAAAACTTTTATTAATTCCTGCTAATCTGTTCGTTGGTCAAAATAATTAGTCAAATTCAACCTATATGTAGATTACTGAGAGACCAGGAGTAATGAGATAAAAGAAGTTTAAATCTTGTGGTAGAGAAATTTTGGGGAGCCTAAAAACTTTTGTAACGTTGATGGTACCAGGTATTGGACAAATGGAGTAGTCTAGCATAAGACAGAAGGTTCTGAGGCACAAATTTCTGTCTACTAGCTTAGGAAATAAGAGTTCTAATGTATGCTGCTGTGCAGAAGTGTGAGTGTGGAGATGTGTGTATGTACATGTATGCCCACAAATCCACTCGAGACATGCATTCTCATTTTGGTTTCTATAACCTCTTTATTTCCACATCAGAGTAGTATCTGTTCTTTGCTCTACATTGTTTAGCTGGGACACCTTGGAAACTGCCTCCCTGAGCCTCACTTTCATTTTTGAGCCTCACTTTCACCTTTGGGAAACAAAAGGGTTGGAATAAATGTCCTGAGCTACAGAACTCTCTGGTCATATTTATTGTGGGTAGTGCTAGACATCCTTGTAGTATCCTTGGAGATCACCTTCTCATTGAATTCTTCCAGGAGATGGTGTCATCCTTATCAAAGGGGAAGCTACAGATAGGGATAGAGTTTTGTGCCAATGGTCACTTAGCAAGTACGTGTGAGATCCAGGACTAGACCCATTGGACATGACTCCTTCATTACATTTTCTTTTCACTTTGCTGCAGTACTTGTCATTGTTGGTCCGTAAGGTACCTCCAGTGGAGTTCAGAGAGTAAAAAGAGGAGAAGAAAGCCCATATAGATTGGCCACTGCTCACTGCTTTAAAATTTCAGGTGTGTCCAACTTGTGACCTGTGGGCTGCATAAACTCAAGGATAGCTATAAATGTAATATAACACATTTGTAGACTATAGCATCATGTCATAATTTTAAAAGGTTGGATATCCCTGAAAAATTCTTTTCTCTACCTCTCATTTCAATTGGAATTGTGGCGATTAGCCTCACAGAGAAAAGAGAAGCTGTAGGTAAGGACACTGAGTGTGCAGGCTAAGTAATTGGTGTGGTAAAATAATACAATAGCTATTTAATAATGATATGGATATAATCACATAGTGATTATATTCTGTAGCATTTAAGAATAGACAGTGAAAAATTGTGACCAGGCAAGTGTCTATCTAGATGTTCTGCTGGTTCTCAATTAGAATTAAAAATTCAATTAGTTTGACTGATAATTTGGTACATGTATATGATAAAATTTTGCTCAAAATCCCCTCCCATTACCTTCTTTTGACCCCACTCCCTGTCCCCCTTTCACAAAACCCCTTCTTTCCCAACTAGTCCCTCTTGTACTTTGATTTTTATTTCTTGTGTGTTGTGACTCAGTGAGTTTAATTAGGATTGCCCACATGGGCATGAGTAGAAGATTATTTCAGAATATGTGGATCCTACCAATGGCTAAACCACTGCAGAAAATGACTTCCCACTCCCTCAGCAACTAATAACAGTCAATAATCCTCAAGGAGGAATGGGGGAAACTCATGCCCTCCTCTGTCATCCATGATGCAATGTTAATAATGTTAATGGGTCAAGTGCTGTGCAGGTCTTATGCAGATAAAAACAGTCACTGTGCAGTCAAGAGTGCAAAGGCCATGCCATGTCTGGAAGACAGCTTTCCACAGCACTCCTCCCCATCCTCTAGCTCTTACATTCTTTCTGTCCTCTCTTTTGTAACGTTTCCTGAGCCTTATAGGAGTTAATATAGATATCTTATTTAGTGCTGAGTACTCTATAGTCACTTACTATCAATGCTTTGTTGAGTCTCTTCAGTAGTTACTGGCATCTGTCCAAAGAAGCTTCTGTAACTAATAGTGAGAGCAGCACTTACCTATCAGCACAGAGCATATTTAGGAAGAAATTTGATGGCATATGCTGCAATTACCTTTGTGTTGCTGGTACAAAACATCCAACCAGAAGAAGCCTATGGGGGAAATGGATTAGGCTTACAGAATTCAGAGGAAAGTGCTATCATGATAAGCTGGCTCACTTCCATAGATTCACAGCAGAGAGGCACCACCAAACAACCAGCAAACAAGAACATCCAGAGCTCAAATTAGCTCTTGATACACCTTAGGGCTGGACTTAAAGATCTGCCTCCAGTAACATTTCCTCCGGCAGGCTGCTGAAGACTTAAGTTGCAATCAAAAACACTTGAGAAGCTCCCTGGTCTGGTTTCCCTGTGTAGACAGTGTGTGGGCAGTGCAGCGGTATGGAGTGAGTAGGCAAGACACCTGTCTCCTGGCTCCTCCCAGCTCCTTGGCCTGGGTTCCCTGCATGGACAGCGTGCAGGCGGGCACAGTGTTGTGGAGTGAGTAGACCAGACCCCTGTCTCCTGGCTCCTCCCAGCTCTATTATATTTTGCTCTAATGTGCTCCTTTTACCATTTGGACACAAGACTCTGCAATTTCTTTTGTTACCTGAGTTTAACAAAATATTTGGGAGTGCACTCCAGCTTTCTACCAATTTAGATACTCAATATTTAATATGTGAATCAAACTTTATATCTCAAGATTTCAGATTAATTTTTCACAGTTGAAGAATAATACATGGTCTGAGTCCTTTGTGTGGTCAGTGCGTGGCCAGGCTCAGCTGTCTAGAGTGAGTAGGCTGAACCCATATCTGGACTCCTTCCACTGCCCGGGTCTGAGTTCCATGCGTGGTCAGTGGGTGGGTGGGTTCGGCTGTCTGGAGTGAGAAGGCCAGACCCTTGTATTTGGGCTCCTTCCACCTCCCCAGTCTAGGTTGCCTACACTGGTCTATGTCCTGGAGGGCTCAGCACGAAGTAGGCCCTGTTCCCTTACTCCTCCTCGTTCCCTGGTCCTGGTAGGCCCCATTGTGCCTTATTTGGGGAGGCCTGGCCCCTGTGTGAGCTGTGGAATAAGGTCTTTTTCTGTGGTATCTTGACTGTTCACTAAGTACCAACATCCCTGTTCACCTGAGTCAGAGGGTGAATGGGCCAAAGGACATAAACTTGCTTCTTCCTCAATAAAATAAAAAGCTTTCCTAAAATGGGTAGACAACAACGGAAAAAAGCCAATAAAAGTCAGAAAACGGAGAGATCTCCACCAAGGATGCCTAGTCCTACTACAGAAGCCTCCAATGAAATCATAGAGAAATCAACAGAAATTCATTCCCAAAGTGAAAACACAACAACCAATGAGACTCTGATTTAAAAAAATATCGCTGAACTAGAAGCAAACTGTTAAAGAACCAGCAATCAAATCAATGATATTGAACAGAATCATCTCCTAGAGCATTCAGCTTTTCTTTTTTCTTTTCTTTTCTTTTTTTTTTTTTTTAACACCAGGAACTTTTTTATTTTTGAGACGTTTCTCGTGAACATCTTTGGGCATTTCTGTTGTTGTTGTTGACCTCATGCAGTGACTCCCGGTCCATCACTCCTTCCTTTAGTACAGTTATACTAGAATTTAAGGCTGTCCCACAAGTAGGAAAAATATTCTTTTCCATTCACAACAGATTGTATCTTTCAACTTCTGTCCTTATAAGGATATTACAACTATTCCATTTACTTTACTCTCCCTCCACTTGGGTAATTGTACTAGTACATCAAGGTTTACGCCATCATTGCATTCCTCTTTATGACCAATATTAAATGTTCCCATTATGCACAGCCTTTAAGTCATTACATAAACAGTCAAAACATTATGCTATGTCCAGATATTCATTTGTTTGGCTCCAAGGTCTTAGCCCATGTGCAGCTCCCAGGGACACTGAATTAAGTCCATCTTCACACAATTCCATATTCACAAGCCTGTGCATTCAGGTTTACTATTTGGAGAACACTTTTTTTCCTATTGCTTTCACCAAACCTTTATGAACAGAGGCATGCCTTTCAGAGGACATTCTTAATATCACTGGCCTCTTCTTTAATGAATGCCTTGCTTCCCATCCAATTCATGATGTCTGATTTTTTTTTTTAAAATTTAGAACATGAGTTTTTTGCGATTAAAAAAATATTTTGCAGAAAAACTTGGACCTCTTTTTTATATATCTTGCAGCCACTGTCACATCCTGCCATGTGCTCATGGTTGGGTTTAAAGATACACAACTTCTTTAAATATTCCTGTGGGGTCTTCCACAGTGGCTCTTTGCTCTCCCGACAGCATCTTTCCCAGTACTGGCCTGTGTCACACTGTACACAGAGGAGGAGGGGAGGCCCGCTATTAGCGGAGTGCACATGTGCATGGGTGTGCTCGTGTTTCCATGAGACTTTGACACCTGGTGGTCCCACATCTCCCTGTGCCATGCATGCTGTGTACCTGCAAGCACATGTTGAGGATGACCAGGAAAGTTCATGCGTATCTGCCAGGCCAACTCGAAGAAGGTGAGAAGCCTGCAGCAAAACCCCATGCAGAAGGCCCCATAGGAGGTGGCTGTGGATGCGGCCATAGGTGCAGGCCTCCAAGGCAGCCGCATGCTTCACGGACCTGTGGCTGAGGAATGGATGGGATGGAGATGAGGATGGGGTCGGGGTCAGGAGGGAGACTGGGAGCATTCCAGGAGTCACACCTGCACCTCCCGCGGGCTTGTGCTGGGCTCCTGAGCATTGAGCTTTTGACAGTAGGCTTAACTTGATGGAAGAAAATGTTAGAATCCTCCAAAGAAATATGAATAAATTGAAGGTGAGTCAAGAAATGGAAGACCTCAACAACCAGTTGATTAAGCTTAATGAACACTTGATCAAAGCAAGAATAAATTCCAGGAAGCATCAAGAAAATCAGAACTCAAACTGAAATTGTACCTTGGAAAAGAGAGGGACACACTGAAAAATAACACAACAGAAAACAAAAATTAAACAGAAATTGTAAAAACCCCTATAGAACCATTCACCAACAGAGTTGCTCATGTAGAAAACAGAACCTCTAACCTGGAAGACAGAAGAAATTTATTGGGAGGCCAAAACCTTGCTAAGTTAAAAAAAAAAAATCAAGCAAATAGAATATGAGAGAACTGTGGAATACCTTAAAATGACCAAATATCTGGATTGTGAGTATACCAGAAGGATGGTCAATTCAGGCAAGAAGCATAGAGAAAATGCTCAACAAAATTATTGAAGAAAAATGTTTACAATCTCTCAAAAGAGAGGCCCATCCAGATATAAGAAGCCCACAGAACACCAAATTGACAGGGCCAAAAAAGAAACTCTCCAAGACAAATCATAGTTAAAACTCTTAACAATGAAAACAAAGAAAGAGTGTTAAAAGCAGCAAGAGAGAAACAACTCACAACATACAAAGACAATCCCATCAGAATTATGTCAGGGTTTTCAATGGAAACCCTGAAAGCCATAAGGGCTTGGAATGGAACACTTCAAAGTCTGAAAAACTATGGCTTCCAGCCCAAGCTCCTCTACCCAGCAAAAGTATTCCTCATAGTAGATGGTAAAAGAAAAACTTTCCATGAAAAAATTCAACTCTATGAGTATATGAACAAAAAGCCAGTCCTACAAAGAATACTTGAGGGAATACACCACATAGAACAGTCAAACAACCAATCACAACAGCCAACAAGATAACAATAATTGAAATTTACCAGGCTCAAAATAGTACAAAACATAAAAAATAACCAGACCCCATAAAACACTTCATCATGGCAGGGGTTAATCCAAACCTTACAGTAATAACCTTAAATATTAATGGACTTAACTCACCCATCAAAAGACACAGTTTATCAGGATGGATCAAAAAACTGGACCTTTCTATCTGCTGTCTTCAAGAAACCCACCTCACTACTAAAGACAGACACCTATTCAGGGTGAAAGGTTGGAAAAACAATATTCCAAGTAAATGGAATTAAAAACAAGAAGGTGTTGCTATATTAATATTTGATAAAACAGACTTCAAACCAGAAGTAATCAAAAAGGACAAAGAAGTCCACTTCTTACTCATCAAGGGAATGATTCAACATGAGCACATCACAGTCATAAATATACATGCGCCAAATAGTGGTGTACCACAATTTATAAAACAAAATCTACTAGACCATAAAACAGAAATAAACACTATCCACCAACATCATCATAATCAGAGAGTTCAATACTCTATCAATAGACAGATCATCCAAGCAGAAAACCAACAGGGAAACAAGTTAGAATCATAAACAGATAATGATTG
Organism: Jaculus jaculus; assembly: GCF_020740685.1. Classification (NCBI taxonomy): domain Eukaryota; kingdom Metazoa; phylum Chordata; class Mammalia; order Rodentia; family Dipodidae; genus Jaculus; species Jaculus jaculus. The sequence goes on from NC_059103.1 coordinate 144,818,991, forward strand.
TGCTTTCCATTGTCAAATTTTCACTAATCTTGGGTTATCAGAGGGTCTACACCCTTTAAGTTCTCTCTAAATTAATAATGGTTATCCCATTTAACAGGCACTGATTTCACTCTCCATTGGAGAATCTGCTTCTCATTTTCAGACAGAAGCTGGACCTGAGGAGATAAATGACCCAGTGCACTTCACTCTAGCTGAAACCACAGAGGAATTGGGGAAATGAGAAAGAGTGCTGCTTTCTTAGTGATTCTGATATCAGCACAAGGGTGAAGGAGATAGACACTGAGGACACTCAGTACCTACCAAACCAGAGATCCAGAGGTTCCTAAGATCCCATCACTGAAGTAGGCTTAAAATGCACCCAATATGGCTCAGGGAATTATGTGGAAGAGGGGGCAGAAAGATTGTTAGAGCCATAAGTTGGGACATTTTGCACAAAGACATAGCCTCTCCCCCATAACTGACTGCTGCCCCCATAATGCATGACCCATAATCCCCATGGGGTTCCTCCTGTATCCCCAATGAGGAAGGCCTCTTCAGAAAAGGGGCAGGGAGGAGGGAAAGGATGGTACCAACATGTGTTGTTTACATACTAAATATGTCCATATCTAATAAAAAATTAGAAAGAAATAATTTCAGGCTATGGGGGGGGGGACATACATTTACATTCAAACCACCATAGCAAAACATACACATTTAGGCAAACTATAATTGTAGCTTCCCTCCTAGGGCCTATGATATCCCTAGACTTTGACTGTATCTTCAGTACCTGTTTCCATAAAGCAGGTCTCAAATCCAGTTAGAGAGCAATTGTTTGTCCCCATAATAGTAATGGCTGTATTGCACCAGTGGACACATCTTGCCTGTCTGGTCATTGTGGAGCTTACAGGGTCTCACTGCTGGGTAAGATTGTTGATGGCTTATCTCCCCTTTCTAGATAGACACTGTTGCTTCCAGAAGCCATAGTTTACTAAAGGAAAATCCCAGTGGCAGTGATGGGATACCTTCCAGGGTCAAGAATGTCTCTAAGGTCTCCCAAACAATAGACTATTGCCAAGGTTGAGCATCAGAACTATATGATAAGACTTTTGCTAAAGACTCCACATGCTTCAGTTGAAGGCCACTGAAAAATAAGGTGTAACTGAGCTAGAAACTTCCTCCTGTTGGCTAGCGGTCATAGTGCTGGGATGGTGCTATCCATTACATCCTTTGTACAAGATGGTGGATTAGAAGTAGCCTCTATGTGATGCTATGATTGAGAAATATCAGGAAAACAAAGGATAGACTCTATAACAAGGAGGAAGAATATAAGGAACCATCAAAGACATCATAGGACAGTAGAAAATGCAGAGAAATAGAAAGGCTAAGCACCAAAAAAGAAGGGTCAAGCCCCTGTCTCCTGAAGAGGAGCAATAGACTCTATGACAAGGTTATCCAAGAAGCCTTGGTTTAAAAAGAGATTGGCAGTCAGTGATATACACAGGACAAACTCACTGTTCTCATGAAGCTTAAATCTAGTTGGGGGATTTGGTGTAAGAGTGACTCTTACAGATCCTGAGGACACTCCACACCTACCAAAGCAGAGATCCAGAGGCTTCTAAGAGATCATCACTGAAGTAGATTTAAAACTCACCCAGGATTTTGCTGAAGAGGGGGCAGAAAGACTGTAAGAGCCACAGGTTGAGACATCATGTCCAGAGGCATTCCCTCCCCTTAAAAATAACTGACCACTGCTCCTATGACACATAAATCACAACCCCATAGGGAATACCTGAAACCCCACTGAGGAGGGTCTCCAGTGAAATGGAGGTAGGGACAAGGGAAAAGAGGGTACTAACATATGAAATATCCATACAAAATATGTTAATAATAATAATAATAATAATAATAAGAAGAAGAAGAAGAAGAAGAAGAAAAGAGCGACTCTTGCATTGGAAAAATACATTCGGCACTATCCACACGTTGGAAAACTATGTCCAGATGCCATCTTAAAATAGGGCATATTGGCTGGGTGTGGTGGTGCACATCTTTAATCCCAGCACTTGGGAGGCAGAGGTAGGTGGATCGCTGTGAGTTCAAGGCCACCCTGAGATTACATAGTGAGTTCCAGGTCAGCCTGGAGTAGAGACCCAACCTTGAAAAACTAACAAAGAAAAAAGAGGGCATATTATTTGACACTGAGCTATTGTATGGGCCAAAAAAATAAGGGCAAAAAAAAAAAAAAAACCAAAAGAAACAATTCATGGGTGCTAGAGTACCCAGTCTCAGACCCTTGAGAAAGATGGCTGTGCAAGGCAGGTGTGGTTTAGGGAAGAGCTAAATTCAGAAACTCAGGTGGTTTTTTGAGTGGTGAAGGACTCAGAGGTTGGTGGCCCTGCCCCTTTTGGTCAGGAGTAGGATAACTATAGAGATGTGATAGCCCCAAGTCAGAGGTCAATGGGTGGTTTTAACTCCTTGGCCATCTCTCTGCCAGAGTTCAGTGAGCAGCATGAACTCTGCAGCTTCCTCTCTGCTCTGCAGTTTTCCACTCATAGGACAGAGAACTTGAAATCTCAAGTCCAGTGGACTTTGCTGACAGCCTCCTTCTTCTAGTAAGGTATTTCATATTGAGCAGGGTTAGAAAGTATTGAGATGAGTCCTCAAGTACCATACCTACCTCTTCTGTACTGAATCTGACACACTCAGGAGACACCACTTGCATTAGACATTAATCGCCCCAAGAAGATTCAAACTAGGAAGTCTCTAGAGTCAGAAGCAGTCAGGCCCACAAACTGAAAACTTAACTGTGGTCATAAGTGGCTCCTGGCATGCAAGGAAGGAAAGCACCTGAGTGAAGGAAGCACTCAGTGGTAGAACAGCTGATTCTTGGACACTAGGCTCAGCACTAGTTTGAACAATAGGAATCTGAAGAGTCTTTAACTTCAGCTCACTACCCCATCTAACTTCAGGATCCAGTGTTAGGGAAATCTGAAAGACACTGCTCTAAGACTCTTTGGGCTTTGTTTTCTTTTAACTGTGCATTTTCCCTTTTACCATACTTTTACTACCTTTTATTTTTAAAAGCAGCTTATAGGTTTTTGTTTTCATTTCTATAATTTTGCTTATGAATGCTTTTATTTTTATATTGTCATTTTAAAATCTTTTCTATTCTCTCCTTTTTTTCTAGCACCCTTATCCATGTTTTGCCTTTTTCTGCTTTTATGTAAGCTAGATTCTTATTTTGTTTCCTTTTTCCTTGTTTCCTTTACTACATTCAAGTATTATTTGTACTTTTTCTAATTAGTTAATTTAAATGCTTTTATTTATTGGAAAGGAGGAAGAGGAGGAGAGAGAGAGAAAGAAAGAGGGAGAATATGGGTGTACCAGGGCCTCTTGCCACTGCCAAGAAATTCCAAATGCATGTACCACATTATGTATCTGGCTTTGACTGAGTGCTAGAGAATTAAACCCAGGCCAACAGGCTTTGTAAGCAAGCAATTTTATCCACTGAGTCATTTCCCCAGCCTCTAATTAAGTTTTAACTTCTTACCTTACCGTATCATTTTTATCATTTTATTTTTTGTGGTCATTTGTGGCACAGCAGTTGGCTTTAGCTGATTGCAAATGTAGTATCTGATTTGATGTCATTCTTGTTGGAGTAGTTTATCTTCTATTCTCTGGATGACACTGGGGATCAGGCCCTTAAGTGAAAGCTGTTCACTCATAAGACTCCCACAGAAAGCCACAGAATGTCCAAACCAAAAGTTACAAACTGCATCACAGAAACATGATAGTCACAGAAAAGCAAGGAAATGTGGCTCCTCCACAAGATTGTAAGTCCTTATGACTGAACCTAAAGATACTGGAATGGGTAAAATGCCAGGCAAAGTATTCAAAAGTTTACCTGTAAAACTGCTCAGTGATTTCAAAGAGGAGACAGATTAAGTAGATGAAGGAAGTCAACTTAAGACCAGGAGAAGAAAGTCAGTGATGTAGATTAAAAAGTCAATAAGGAAATTGACATTTTGGATAAAAACACAGAAATTTTGGAAATAAAAAATTCAACGTGTCAAATAAAAAATAGTAGAGTGCTGGAGAGATTGCTTAGGAGTTACAACACTTGCCTGCAAAGCCAATGGACCCAGGTTCAATTTCCTCAGAACCCACATAAGCCAGATATACAAGGCAGCACATACATCTGGAGTTCGTTTGCAGTGGCTAGAGGCCCTGGTACATTAATTCTCTCTCTCTGTCTTTCTCTCTGTCTCCAACTAACTCAAATAAAATAAAATAAAGTAAAGTTAGTTTTAAAAAAACAGTAGAAAGGGTCACCAGCAGATAAGAATAAGCAGAAGAAAGAATGTCAAGGATGAAAGACAAGGTTGAGGAAATACTACATTGAGAAATCAAAGAAAAAAGTAAACATGATCACAACTTCCAAGAACTCTGGGACATGAGTAAGGAACCAAACCTAAGACCCCATGAGCTACAAGAAGGAGCTGAGAGAAAAACTAAATACATAGAAAATCTACTCAATGAAATTATGGCAGAGAATTCTTGACGCTTAGAGAAAAAAATGTACAAAAAAATACAAGCAACATTAAGAATCTCAAATACGGGCTGGAGATATGGCTCAGCAGTTACAATTTGGTACCATGTGTGTCAGATGCACAAAGTGGCTCATTTGTCTGGAGTCCATTTGCAGGAACAGAAGCCCTGGTGCGCCCTTGTCTCTCTTTTTCTCTCCCTCCCTTCCTCCTTCTCTCTCTCAAATAAATAAATGACTATTTAAAAAAATAACCAAAAAATATGATTAAAGACAAGCCTCTCCATGAAACATTATAGTCAAGATGACAAACTATGAAACAACAAAACAATATGCAAACTGCCAGAAGCTGGATATGATGGCTCATTCCTATAATCCTACCATTCTGGGAGGTTAAGACAAAAGGATTGCCATGAATTTGAAGCAGTATGGGTTCCATAGTGACTTTAAGGCTAGCCTGAGCTACATAATCTCAAAAAATAAAAGCAAAATGAGTAAAAATGTCGAGAGAAAAATGCCAATTCACATATACAGGTAAACCCACCAGAATAACATCAGATTTCTCAATAAAAGCCCTAAATATCAGCAGACCATGAAAGCATATGTGTCAATCCTTGAGAGCAAAGTACCAATCAGGACTGTTATATCCAGCAAAGTTATGCTGCAAAATTGACAGAATAGCAACATTTCAAGAAAAGCAAAAATGAAAACAATTCATGATCACCAAGCCAGCACTGAAGAATATAATTTAAATGAACCTTAACCACAGAGGAGGAAGACAGTGTCAATAACAAGAAGATGGAAGAACTCTCATGAAATGAATAAATAAACTAAGGTGAACCAGGAGATAATCTGAATGATTAATACTGCAAAACCCCAATACAAATAGGAGGAAACAACCCCAAGCAAAGTACAACCAGAAAGACCCAATCAAATGACAGGAATCAGAACATCTCTAACAATTGTAACTATAAATATAAGTAGTTTAATTCTCCAATTGAGAAGTACAGGCTACCTGATTGGGTTAAAAAACAAGGTACATCCAGATGTAATGACATACACTAGTATTAACCACACTTAGGAGGCAGAGGCAGGATGACCAGGAACTCAAAGCTAGCCTCGGCTATGTAGCAAATTTAAGGTTGGCCCATCATAAGAAACTATATCTCACTGTGAAAGACACACACAGATTAAAAGTGAAAAGACAGGAAGTCAATTTAACAAACAAATGGAAGCTATAAACAAGCCAGTTTTGCTAATTATCTATCTGATAAAGTAGACTTTAAGCCAAAATTAGTCAGAAGATATAAAGAAAGCTGCTACACATAAATAAAATGAACTGTCTATTAAGAAAATATAAAAAGTATAAATGTATATGCACTAAATGTTGGAGCTCCCAATTTCATAAAAACAAGCACTAGTGGACATAAAATAATAGTGGATGACAATAATAATAGTTTATACCCAACTCTCCTCAACAGAGAGGTCATCATAACAACAAATCAAACCAAATCAGAGTCAAACTAAACCATCAATGGGCTTAACAAACATTTATAGAACCTTTCACCTAACATCTCAGCAGATTATGGAGGTTTCTCTAATATAGGTCACATTTTAGTCTATAAGTCAAATATAAACAAATTAAATAATTTATTTTACCTTACCAGGTCATAGTGAAATATGACTAAATATCAATAGTAAGAGAAGAAAAAGAAGTGATACAAATATATGGATATTGAACAATAGTATTTTGAATATCAATGGATCATTGAAGAAATTAGTAAGGAAATTAATAAATTCTTATACAGGCTGGAGAGATGGCTCAGTGGGTAAGTGCATTCCATACAAGCAGTGTCTGAAAAAACTTGAGAGGTGGAAGCATATAATGAATGATAGATGAAAATACTTGATGCTCTTCTCTGGCCCCTGTATGTGCATGCACAGAACATATATTTTCACACACATGTGCATATGCCACACAGCACCACACATACCACATCCACACAGACACACAAATTCCTAGAAGCAAATGAAAATTCACAATTTGTCAGAATCTTTGAGAAATAACAAAGGTAGTTCTAAGAGGAAAGTTTATAACTATGAGTGCTTATAATAAAAAATCAAATAAATCACTATGTACTTCACAGTCTCATAGAAAAATACGAACAAGCAAAATAAAAATCAATGTACAAACAAAAACAATAAAGATCAGAGGAGAAACTATTCATAAAGTTTGGGGTGAGAAGATGGCTCAGTGGATAAAGCACTTGCTACACAAACCTGATGACTCAAATTCAGATCCAAGCACCCATGAAAAGATGTATGTACAGTGCAAGTGTCTGTAACCCTAATGTGCCTACAGTAAGAAGGGAGGCACAGGAGCATCCCAAAGCTCATGGGCCAACCACAGTGGTGACTGCAGGAGCAAGCACCAAGAGACACCTGCCTCAAACCAAGGTAGAAGGCATGGACTGACACCTGAAGTTGTCCTCTGACCTCCACATGTGAACTATGGCTCATATGCACAGTGGCACATGTGTACCTGCACTCACACATGAATACATACACATATCCACACAATGAGATAATAAAGAACTTAAGAAGAAGACAGCCTACCCACTGACAGCACCTTAGTAGCCTCTGTCCTCTGGTTTTAGCACTTTGTATCCTCACTGACCTAATGAGACAGAAGATTAGCATGCCTTATTAAATATGGACATCTGCACTCATTAATGGAACCATTTGGTGAGGTTGTAATTGAGTTTGTAATCGAGTATACTCAATCACTGAGGTTGAAAAACTAACTCAGCAATTTCACATTTCAATTGTCAGGTAAGTTATTAATCTCTCTGTGTCTTGAACTCTCACTTGAAAAATAATGCTGACAGACATGGTGGAAGAAGTGAAGTCTCACCCTTTTCAGCAACTAGCTTGTACTGATATCACACATTGTTTTGATTAGATGAAATAAGAATTTCAGGCAAATCTAACACAAATGTAAACTATTATTGAATATTATTTTACATAGATATGTACTATTATTTGATTTTTCATGCCAATTTTTTATTTACTCAAATGCTTTCAGGCATTGGCCATTGCTGACATTTTTGAATCCATATCCATTAAAAAAATAAAATGAGTCCAGAATTTATCACAAAACATATACTGAATGAGTGCACATTAAAGGAATAGCCTATTTTAAAATAGATATCTATATTTGCAGTACACTTTGTTATATCCAGATTTAAAAGGTTTAATTGTGCTATATATAAAATAAAATTCCCTGTTTTAATATTTTTTCCATGTATAATTCAGTGGCATTAAGTACCATCACAGTGTTATACAACCAGCACCACTAACCATTTCCAAAATTACCTCACCATTCCTACCCTAAACTCCAGACCTATTAAACAATAATTTTCCATCTTCTGCCACACCCTTGGTAAGCTCTATTCAACTCCTTCCCCTATGAATTTGCCTATTCTAGATATCCCAGAGAGGTGGAATTATTTAATATTTGTCCTTTTGTGCTTGGCTTATTTCACTCAGTTTAATGTGTTTGCCTACATTGTGGCTTATGTCAGCATTTAATTCCTCTTAAAGCTAAATAAAATGTTATTTCACATACCACATTTTGCTCATTCATCCCTTGTGAGCCCTTGGGTGCTTCCATCTTCTGTTTTGAATAGCAATACTACCACGGATGTGGGGTACAAGTTCTCAGTCAAAGCAGCAGTGTAACCTCCTGTTTGGAGTAGGCACCTGTCAGCACACTAGGACTGGCCCGCTGTGTTTCTGTTGGAGCCATGTGTGGAATTTTGGATGCCTCTCATGTGCCTAGACACAACAGCTGGTCCCTGGCACAGCTGTGGGAATGTCACAGAGTGATGCCATGTCCGTACTTTGCAAGGGACTCCAAGGGACAGAGAGAACATGAGCAGGGTGACATTGGGGTTTGGGTGCAGCATGAGTGTGTGCAGGTGAATGTTTTTCTGTCTATTCCTGGATATAAGTTCTCTGCTTATATTCCTGTATTAGATGGGGAGGGGCACCTGAGTTTGCTGAATAGTCAGAGATTGGAGACTTGGAGCTGGAGGTCATGGCCTTCCATGCCCCTACACCGTTAGGGCTACACATGTGTTTGGCCGATAATCCTGTCTCTCAGCATTGGCTCCCTGTTGTAGGAGCAAAAGCCGATGACTTTGAAGCTGTGTATGCACAAGAATGCCTGAAGAGTGTGTCCATTACTCTAACTTCTGAGAAATGCAATCACAGGGATTCTCACTTTGGGGTCATCTGTCTCCAGACACAGCTCCCTGGGCCTGCAGTTTTTATTTTGGCTGCCAACGAATTTTAGAATTGGTGTCAAGAAAAACCACTGCATGGCCTTGGAGTCTTGTGTTGAGCCTGCAGTGGGAGAGATCAGATTCCAGGATGATGGACTTGACTGTCTCTAAGGTTCAGACAGAGTCAGATGAGGACAGCATAGGCAGGTGCTTTTGTAGGTCTTTGGTTTGGGACTCTGTCCCTTTGAGTTTCAATCATTAAGGATTCATATTCTTTAACCTGTTGTGGCTTTATCTTTCTGTTTTTACCTCTTTCTAGACTCAAATGTTCTTAACAAGACTAGAGAAAAATAAAGATGTTGGGCTTTAGGAAAAATAAAGGACTATCTTTAAAGTTTTGGTTAATTGCAGAAATAAAAGTTTGTAGAATAGAATAGCTCCAAGCCCACTGGCTTGTCTCCAGTGTTCTCATTGACTTTCCAAAATAGTAACTAGTTCTTGTTCTTAATTGGAAAAACAAATTCGATCACATTGTCTCAGTTTAGGAAACAGCCTGGAGAAGAGCTGGGTGCCACTGTGTAACTGGAAGGTTGCAATCAATGCCAGGCAGCCAACTGGAGACAAAAGTGTGTAGGTAGGGAAGGGCAGGATGCAAACCCAAGGTGAGTGATGAGTGGTACTTTGCATATTCAGGTGAGCAGACTGCTGGATCACAGGCAGATGTAGTAGCTTTTGAGCCAGTGGCTGGACTCTAGACAAGATATTCGAGATCTATTCCCTACAGCAGTCCTCCAGATGGCAAGTAGAAGTCTATTGGCTCTTTCTCACTATTGAAGTCCATAGTCCCTATACCTCCCTTCCCATTGATTTATTGACTTTTTTTTTTTTTTTTTGCCATGGTGTGGTTGTCAATTAAGATAGCATAGAGTGGTTTTTCAGCTGATCCAGAGACTGGTCATTTCCCTTACCCAGTGGGGTCAAATGGTCACAATGGCAGCCGATGGGCAGTTCAGGTGATGAAAGTCTGGAAAATAGCATAAACTAGAGAAAATACCCCCTCCCTCCCTCGGGTCTTGTACAGGTTAGACAAAATTTCTATCACTGAACTTTATCTCAAGCTGTTTTAATTCATTTTTCATTGTGATTATATATTGTATATATATCATACAACTGTATCTATCTATCTATATATATTGATCATTTTAATCATTTGTGAATGTCAGGTTAGTGTCATTGAATAGATTTGGTGTTGTATATCACTACCACCCTCCTGCAGAAAGTTTTTATTTTCTCAAACTGAAACATAGCATTGATTGGACATGATTTCTCTGACCTCACTTCCTCCAGTTCTGGGAGGCTCCCATTCTGCTTTCTGTATCTACACATTTGACTACTTTGATAGTTCATATAAATGTAATCATACAATACTTGTCCTTTGTCTTAATATTCTGTTGTTGAACATTTAGGTCATTACTACTTTTGGGCCATTGTGACTAACATTTTTATAAACATTGGTGATCAGCTATATGACTGTGTTCTTGCTTTCAATATTTTAACAAATATTTAATTTATATGCAAAGGAGAGGGGGGATGGGCACCCAGGCCTATAGCCACTGCTAATGAATGCCAGATACATGTACCACTTTGTGCATCTAGCTTTATATGGGTACTGGGGAATTGAAACCAGATTGTTAGGCTTTGCAGGCAAGCGACTTAACCACTTTCAATTTTTTTTCTTTTTTGGTTTTTTAAGATAGGGTTTCACACACTAGTCCAGGCTGACCTGGAATTCACTATGTAGTCTCAGAATGGCCTCAAACTCATGGTGATCCTTCTACCTTTGCCTCCTGAGTTCTGGGATTAAAGGCATGCGCCATCACTCCCAGCTGCTTTCAATTTTTTTTTTTTTTAACGTGGTTGTGTTTGCACATATGTAGGAGTGGAATGAGTTCATATGGAGATGTAGTTTTACCTTTTTAGGATCTACCATACTGTTTCCAACAGTGGCTTCATTATTTTATACTTCTACCAGCAAAGCACAAAGGTACCAGTTTTTCCATATTGTCATCCACACTGCTATTTTCTAGCTTTGTGGGGAGCAACCGTGTGTATGAAGCAGAATATTGTTTGGCTTTATTTTGCATCTCCTCAGTGACTACTAACAATGAACATATTCAGGTGCTTAGTGACCACTGGAGTATCTTATTTTTAAATTTTTTATTAGCATTTTCCATGATTATAAAAAAATATCCCATGGTAATTCCCTCCCTTCCCCCCCCCCCACACTTTCCCCTTTGGGAGTATCTTTTTAAAAAAATTTTTTTTTAGAGAAAACGTCTATTCAAGATCTTTGCTCATTTCTTAAATTAAATGGTGTGTTTTTGCTATGAGATCAAATGAACATTTTAAACACGTATATTTCCCCAAATTGTTGAGTGTCCTTTTTATCTTCATTGTGGGTTTCTTCTTTCCTTTTATTTCCCGTGTCATTGTCTTTTTAGGGTGCCATAATAAAATGCTAGACACAGACTAGTTTATGAGCAATAGAAATATATTTGTTTTAATTCCAGAGGCTGGGAAATCCAAGATGAAGTAAGTGACTGACCAGTCTGGTGAAGGCTTGCTTTCTGCTTTAAATTAACCCTTTTTTGCTGGTCCATCAGATAGCAAAAGGGAGACCAACTCCCAAACCTTCTATAGAAGATCATCAATCTCATACAAGTGAGCCTCAGTCTCATGCCTTAATCACCTCCTTAAGGCTCCAACTTTTAGTCAAAATACCACATAGGACTTTTGGGGAGTCATATTGAGAACCTGCACCCAGGCTCCCACCTGTCATCTCTTGTGTCTATTCTTGAAGGAAGATGCCTTGTTTCTTGTTCTTTGCTCTCACCTGCCTTGTTCTTGTCTTCATTCCTCTGTAATTCCAGGTGACTCTGCAATATTTTTCCCCCATTTGTTATGACATTGGGGCATATTTTTGAGTCAAAATCCACTCTTGATATTAAATTTTGGTCAACTTTATGCATCTAAAATTTACTTATATGATAATTCTTTTCATTTTATCTACCCTCCCCCCACCTTAACCAGTATTATTTGCTACTTAACAAGATATAGGTCCTAATAAATGGCCACTGGAGAAAATTATATGTGTGTGTGTGTGTGTGTGTATGTATTTGCTTTTGGGTTTTTTGTTTTGCTTTGTTTTTTGAGGTAGAGTCTCACTCTAGCCCAGGCTGGAATTCATTATGTTGTCCCAACAACAAACAACAAATGAATAAAATGGACAACAGATTTGAATAGACATTTGAAGAATAATCTTCTCCAAAGAAGACAGACAAATAAACAGATGAAGAGATGTTCATCATAATCAAGAAATGGAGAAATGCCAATGGGAGCCATGTTGAAAGACTGCTTCATGGGCTGAACATAGTGATGGTAGATACCAGCACTTAGCAGACAAGGTCTCAGAAGCCCAGGCTGGCATGGAATTTGTTATATAGCTGAAGATGAGTTTACTACTCTCAGCCCTTACATTTAAGTCTGATTCACATGATTTCATTTTAATATATGGTATAGGGTTGTGAAATATGTTTTTCTTCTTTTTTTATTTTTTTGAGGTAGGGTCTCACTCTGGCTCAGGCTGACCTGTGAAATGTTTTCTTTCTTAACTTTTTACTGGTGATGAAAAAATTGTTAATTTTTAAAATAAAATAACAAGTTTTTAGTTTTCATATTTTATTGATTGTTTTATGAGGGAGGGAGGGAGGGAGGGGGAGAGTGAGAGAGAGGGAGAGAGAGAGAGAGAGAGAGAGAGAGAGAGAGGGAGAGAGAGAGAGAGAGAATAGGTGCACCACCACCACCAGGTCCTCTAGCCACTGCAAATGAACTTTAGGCACATGTACCACTTTGTGCATCTGGCTTACATGGGTCCTGGGGAATCAAACTTGGGTCCTCAGGCTTCACAGGCAAGCACCTTAACTGCTAAGCCATCTCTCCAGCCCATTAACAAGCTTTTAATATTATACCCAAGTTACATGCTTCTTTTAGCTTTAGCTCATTTTCTTTCTATAGATATTTCTTCATTCACTCAATAGTATTTCTTGAGTAAGTACTCTATATCCTGCTCAAGTAGATAGTGCAAAGGGGAATAAGGAGTATCTGTTTTCAGTGTGTTAACAGTAGGGGAGGAAAAAAGAAGAAAACCAACAACTACTGCATGCTAGAATGATAGGAGAAGTAATTTATTCAGGTCAAGGAGGCCATGGGGATGCTCCTTAGGAGAAAAATAATGATGGCAAGTCAATTTCATCAGGTGGGAAAGTATGGTGAAAGTGAGGGAGGTAGCTGTCTTGGCGGGGTGCAGCAAGTCACGGAGTGTAAGGGGAAGCATCGTGTCTGTGAGAACAAGAATGGGCAGTTGTTATCATGAGCATGTGACTGGGAAATAGTGATAAAGTTATGGTAGCAAACAGCGAAGGTGAGCACACCTTGTTCAGAAAGGCTTTGCTAAAGCACAGATGAGAGGTTATGACAGGCTCAACTAAACCAGAGATTGTGGAAATTCATTGAGGAGGTAGACTCAGGGGAAAATTATCACATGAGCCTCTGGATTCACTCTGGCATTAAAGAACATGGAATATTTGAGGAAGTGGAATTGATGGGTATTATTACATTTAGAGAGTAAAGGGAGGTTCCCAAGATGCCAGCTTCGGGGAGTTGGAGGTAAGGGGGTATGTAGCCAAAATATGGTTTGTAAACCCTATCCTGTTTTCAGTAGCCTTTGACAAGGTCAAAGCTTTCCAGAGTCTTCAAAAGAGGGCTGTGTTCTCTTTATTCACAGTCCATTCAAATTTCTTCCATTGGATATTTTAAAATGTTTTATTTTTATTTGTTTATTTGTGAGGGAAAGGGGGGTGGGGAGAATGGGCTTACCAGGGTCTCTGGCCACTGCAAACAAACTCCAGACACATGTAACACCTTGTCCATTGGACTTTATGTGGGTCCTGGGCAATGGAACCTGGGTCCTTTGACTTTGTAGACAAATGCCTTAACTGCTAAGCCAGCCCTTCCTTCCTTTCTTTTCTTTTAGTACAGGGTTTGGGGACGAGGGCTTAACCCAGGGCCTTGCACATTCTAGACAAACTCTACAGCACTGAGTTATATGCCATCCTTTCCATTTGAATTCATAGAATTTCTTGTACTATTGCTAACTTATCACCGAATAAGATGCATATGTTTCTTTTCTCCTGCTTCTGTCCTTTCTTCTATCCACTTCTCTCACTCTCATTTCTTCTGAACATGTTTACAAGTTGTATTGAGCCAGTCTGTTGCTGACTGAGGAAGAAAGAACACAGAAATTCTGACTTCCAGCACCACTTGTTCCTACTACCGGCCGGTGTTGAGGCTCTTCCCAGGTTGAAAACCTTACCAGCTCCCAGTGGATGAAACATAATTTGCTTTTCTATTGGTTCTCTTGGTAAGAGCATTGCAAAGGACCAGCAGATGCCTCATAGGATGAAACACTACTTGGTAGACTAGGAGATGCAGATAATTGGCATGCTTCCTTTCATCTGCTAACACTGGCCCAAACCCAAGCCTCCACTGAGAACAGCTTTGCCTCAGTGCAGCTGTGGCTCTAGCCCTGAACGTATGCTCTTTAGGGATGAGAAACCCATTGATCTGAGCTGTGAAAGCTGGTGGCTAAAGACAGAGCAATTGCATGTCATCTAAGAGGCCCTAAATGCATCATTTGGGCAGTGGTTTGTCAGCTTCCCGGCTGCTTTTCCTTGCCTGGGAACCTGATTTCAATGGAAAAATACAATGAGCACTGTGCCTCATCCTTATGCAGGGTACAGGAGTTCCAAGAGGACCCAGGGTCAGGAAAATCTAGTGTTAGCTGAGTGAAGATGGGGGAGTTGAATTTGTATGTTTTCCATAGCACCTAGCATCCCAAGTGCTCTTTCAGGAGAAAATCTGGTTCATGTTCATTACTCTAAGTCACCCTATCTGAGAAGCCTGCAAGTTGGCTCCATCCTCAACTCCCCACCATTCTCAGCTATTCTTGGGTGAACTGATGGGGCTTGAGAAGGCATCTCCACTGTGACTTTTGGGATCTCTAAGGAGAACAGACACAGCATCTCTTCTCCCTGGCATCTGGGAGGATGGAAGTTGAGGAACCAGCAGAAAAGGAGAATGCTTACATGTCCTTGAGGCCTGGGGCAAGGGTTGACCTTTCCTGGGTCCCCAAGGAGACTGTAGCTGGAGACCTATTGCTTGACCTGGTGACCCTGATGGTCCTAGCAGGTTCCCTCTGTGAGTCTCAGTCCAGCGCACTGGCTTGCCAGGCTGATGTGTTGGCTTTACTTCTTTGTGGTGGACCACCAGCAGCCCACCACTGGTTTGCTCATGTGCCAGATGCCCTGCAGAATGTGTGTTAGCCTATAGGGCTGGGGTGGACACAGAAAATGCAAAATGACACTGGATATGAAAGTCAGGCAGGATGTTTGTCCGAGGGGGTGCTATCCAAGCAAAGTTCTTTCCAGCAACAAGGTCAAGAAGAAACTTTAACAAAATAATTTATAAATTCTTAAGGGGATGAAATTATACTTTTTAAGAGGGTTTTCTGAAGAAACTAAAGAACTATTTGTTTTTGAAGAAATTCAATTAAGTAGACATAATTGAGTACTTATTTCTTTATATTTTTATTTTATTTTTTGGTATTTAGAGATCAAGTCTCACTCAAGCCTAGGCTGGCCTCAAACTCACAGTGATCCTCCTACCTCAGCCTCCTGAGTGCCCTACCATGCCCAGCTTATTTCTCTCTATATACATATTTTAAAAAAGAAACCCTTTCCCAGTGTGGTGGCACACGCCTTTAATCCCAGCACTTGGGAGGCAGCAGTAGGAAGATCATTGTAAGTTTGAGGCCAGCTTGAGACTCCATAGTGAATTCCAGGTCAGCCTGGGCTAGAGTGAGACACTACCTCAAAACAACAACAACAACCCCTTATGCTGATATATACGCTATGAGGACAGTGATACACCATACTGCCCCTTTGTCAGGGAGTTCACAACCTACTCAGAGAGCAAGAGGGAGGGAGGGAGAGAGAGACACCCAAAGGAGGATTGTGTAGGATCTTTTATGAAGTAGTAATATAGTATCTTTGCATATAGAAGGAGGAGCTTTTCATTCTAAATGGCAGTCAGGGGTGGTTGGCAGAGAAGGGGCTGTTTCTGCTGGCTCTGACTGATATCTGGGCAGAGATTGACAGTGAAGCAGAGGCATGTTGTGGAAATGCGGCTGGAAGGTGGTTTTGCTCCACAGGTGGGATACAACATTGGGTCCTACACTTTGGCATCAGATGAACCCAGATTTCAGGGCCTATAGCTTTGCTCTCAGCTGGGTGACCCTCTGTAACAGCATTGTGCACAAAAGAGGGGTGGATACTGCATGGACAAGAATAATGAAGTGAAGAGCAATGGGACATTTGGGCTTCTGGGCATAGCCATGTTGTTGAACAAGCAACCCAGAGAGAGGCAAGGGTAGGAGTCATTTTATAGTTGAGGCATTTGGGGCTGAGAAAGTCTGAACAGCATGTTTCCCCAGAAAATAAGGCTTCGGGGGGGAGGGTGGGGGATTTAAACCCAGAGCTTACCTTTTCTCCCTTATACTACACTGTGGCTTGCGGACTTTGGGGCGGGGAAGCCGCACTGGCTTGCGCTCGGCTCTGTACAGTACACAGGAAGTGGAGCCGTAGGCCAGAGTTGGGATGCTAGAGGGGCTCCGGGAAGGTGCAGGGGTGGGCGGTCCTCCCAGAGGAAGTGGATTTAGCTGAACGGAACCAAGCACAGTGCGAAGTCCAGGGTGGTGGGTGCTGGCAGCCACCCAATTACGAACCTTACTTCCTGGCTGTGGGGCATGCTACCAGGCCTCTGGGGGTGGCCTCAGTTAGTAGTGCAGCCTCACGCAGGGCCCTACCTCCTCCCACTCCCTGGGATTGATAGGGTCGATGCCCAAGCTGATGGTGCCTTAGCCAGCTCCCAGGCCTGGACCACTCTCCCATTTTGAGCCCACTGGGAAGGCGCGCTGGGCGTGCTGGTTCTCCACAGGGTTGGCTAATGTTTTCTCTGGAGCTGCATCATAGGCACCCTGCACCAAACCTGCCTCTCTCCTCTTCTGTTCTTAGATGCAGGCCCATTAGCCCCAGTCACTTTCCAGAACCCAACCTGAGATATTGCCCCGTGGTTCTGGCCTGCAGCTGAGTGTATGTGACTCAGCCCACCAGCACTGCTGCGCGTTGAGAGGGCGGAACACAAGAACCTGCTTGCGTTCTCACAGGATGCGAGGCTCATCTTCGTCCCTCAGCTACCAACTCCCTTAACATTCTTGTCTGGGAGGAACATGTGTAGGCAGCTATGCCAAAGGTGTGTGTGTGTGTGTGTGTGTGTGTGTGTGTGTGTGTGTGTGTAGGATGTGGGAGCACTGTGAAGTGGAGGCAGGCATTTTCCAAATGCTCAGTGGGTGGGGAGAGGGGCACCTACCGAGGGCGAGCACAGCGTTGAGGGGAGAGGAGACTCAGGTCCTGAAGACACTTCAGCGGTCTCAAGTTTTGTAAACCTATGCCCATTTGCCTCCTGCTGCTTTTCTTTCTCCTTCTTCTCTTCTTCCTTCCCCTCCCTCAATGCTGGGGATTAAGACAGTGGTCTTGCATGTGTGCCCACTTTTCATGGATATAAAAATATTACTTATAAAAATGTGTGTATTTAAGGTATACAACATGACACGTAGTGAAATGGTTGCCATGGTGAAACAAATGAATATATTCATTAAGTTAAAATACAATGAAACAGGTTTAAATAGGGCGCCATAAGAAGAAAAATAAAAGTAATAGCACACACCTGACAGGACGACAGAGGTGCAGAATGAAGAGGTCAGCTTCTGAGTGACATCAGAACCAGGAGGGGTGACCACTCCACAGGGACTTGGTTGCTGTAGTTTGAATTATGTGAGAAAAGTTATTCTTCACTGCACCCTCGCTCTATGAACTCGGAGTGACGGCACAGCTGAGGCTCTTTCATTGGAACTGTCAGTATTGGCACAGCGGCCTGAGGCTGGATCTGCATGAAGCCTGACTGTTTGGATGGTGAGGTCTGCAGGAGTGCCCTTCCTCAGTGTGGGCAGCTTCTTGAACTCAGGGACCCCAGGAATGCTCTTAGGCACCAGTGACAGAAGAGTGCAGGCCTGGCAGACCCTCAGAGCTGCCTGGCTGGCTTGTGGTTTGACAGAATCAAGTTTCCAGTGAGCTCTCAGACTGCTGCTCTGTTCTGGCGCAGTCCTTAGGGCCAAGCTCTGGCCAGTAGAAAAGGCAAGACCCAGCAGAAGGCCTGGCACCCATTGGGTGGGGTGGCCATTCTTCCTTAAACACTGAGAACATTGTCTCAGAGTCAGACCTGGTCCTGACAGTATGTGGGGGTTTGTCTCCCAATTTTTTTTTTTCTAATTTCATGAGGAGCAGAGAAGCTGCTGAGTACCTTTGAATGAGTGGCAGGCTCAGAGTTGTTTTCAAAAAGATTTACCTTTGGACTCTGGTAAGTTCTGGTAGCAACATGGTTTTGGGTAGATGAGAGGGGGAAAGGGAGTCCAATTTGGGTTGCGCTTATGCTCTTCAACTGAGGAGGTGAGTTAGCATGGTGGTAATGGGGATGGAAAAGAGGGGGTCATTGGAGACACACTGGAGGCAGAATGTGTTGGAGTGAACAATGGTCACAGCACCGAGGGACAGTGGCTGGTAATGCTGTTAAACTGGGAAGTCCGTTCTCACAAACCTTATGACACAAGCTTCAAAAATAGATCTGGTTTCAAATTCTAGCCCTCTTACGGCTGGCTGTGGAGGGGTCATTGGATATATGAGCCACCCGGTGGAGTCTGATTTGTTGTTTTTTTAATTTGTAAAATCTGGGATGGTGATGACTATTTCATGGAGTTATTTATTGCAAAGAATAAATTAAGTGGGAAACATCAGAAAGCATTTATGATAGGCCAGCATGCCACCAGCACTTGGGGAATGGTAACAGCCTGATATGGTGAGGCTATAGCCATGCACTGAAAGCTTGCCCTTGCTGCAGCTGGGCCTGTGGGGGAGGGACACTTGTTAAGCTCAAGGAGGAGTCAGACTTATGTGGTGTCTGCTCAGGGCCTGTGATGTTTTACAAGGCTGTATTTCTAAAGCACAGAGATGAGTTGGTTTAGAAAATGGGCCTATTTTTCACTGAGGTACTGATGGTACCTCATCTCCTTTGTACGTAAAGTTGAAATCATTTTGTTCTTCTTACCATTTTAATGGGAGCTAATGTTTTTCTGAAAGGGGGATTTTTAGATTAGATCACAATGGCATTTATTAGTTACTTAATATGAAACATTCAACAATGTTATGAAAGATAATGGACTTTTCTCAACTTTCTGCTTCCCCTGCCTTCTTGGGTCTTAGTTTTATACCATCACTGCCACAACATAAGGTATCACATCTATATTAAAAACAGGAGGAGGGAGAGAAACAGAATATGAATATGTCGCAACACCATTGGGTTCTCTGATACCTGTCCATTTTTGCTAGAAAAGCAACTTTTTTTTTCTTTTTTTTTTTTTCTGTAAAAACCCAGCTGAGGTTCACTGGCCACAATCAGGTCATAGGATCATGCCCTAGGATAAAATTCTGGGGAAGCAAATATCTGGTAAAGATAAATAGGATTGCCTGATAATGGTTCTCAAGCTTCATGGAGGTGGTAAAGTAATGTATGGTGTGGTACTCTCTTGTGATGGGGTGCACTCGCCTGTGGCCTGAGTAGAAAGTTGGGCGTCCTGGACCATTGTTCTTTTGTCCATTTATCATTCTTGATCCCAAGTTTCTCACTGATTCCTGAGTTTGGCATTTTTTCACAGGCTTCCAGCAATTCCTAGGTCTCCACTCCTCTACAGGACCAGAGTTAAAGGCACACATGGCCATGCCCAGATGTTTAATGTGGGTTCTGAAGATTTGAATTCTGGTGGTCTCAGGCCCCCTAAGGCCCTTATGCTTGTGCAAGAAGCTCAAGCAGCCACTCAGGAGATTTGGAAGCTTTTGTGGTTTTGGCACCTTAATTTTGGTTACACAGTCATTTATCATTTGCCTACGGACCAGTGGATTTCATCAAGGATGGGGAAGTAATAGCTCTGTCTTCTAGAAGATAAAAGAACTGAAAGGAGATTTTGACCTTTTTGGTATTTCATGTCTTACAGAAGCCTACTTTTTCTTCCTCCATTCTTCCCTACTCCCACTTAAAAAAAAATTCTCTAAATTGGAGGACCTCTTTGAGTAGAAGATAATTAAAAATATTGGTGAACTTCAACGTTGTTACATTTTAAATTTCTCTCTGGCTCAGGAGTTGGCTCAGTTGCACCGCGAGCTGGAAGTACGGGGAGGATGGCAGTGACCCTTCCATCTGGGGCAGGAAGGGGCCTGCTCAATGGAGATTAGCTGCTGCCCCTCCCCAATCCTCTGCCTGATGGCAAGGAACACCAAGGTTATTTTTAAAAAACTTTTTATTTTTACTTATGTGTGTATATATTTTCAAGTAGAGAGAAATAGAGAGAAGCAGACAGAGAGAATGGGCACACTAGGGCCTCTAGCCATTGCAAACAAACTCCAGATGCATGCACCACCTTGTGCATCTGGCTTACATGTGTCCTGGGGAATCAAGCCTCGAAACCAGTGTCCTTGGGCTTCACAGGCAAGTACTTAACCATTAAGCCATCTCTCCAGCATACCCCCCCCCCCCCCCGCCCACCAATGCCATCTTTGAATCCTACTTTTCTCTTACTCTTCACTATAGGTCAACCACTGCTCATTGAGTTCTATTTCCTCTGTGCCACCATAGTCAGCCTATTTCTCTTTACCTCACAGTTGCCACCCTAAGGCAGGTAAGGAATCAGGGTCTGTCACTGCTGAAGTAAGCTGCTAGCATTCATCCTGCCAGCCACTCCCCTGATCATGGTGGACCTTTGCAAGGTGCAGAGAAATAATTGTTGTCACCAAGGTGGATGGTCTGCTGGCCTTAGATATAAGAATGATACTTGGCACACCAATGGAAAGTGGAAATGAGTGATAGCTCCCAACAGCTTTGTACACATGTTCAGAATGTCTTTCTCTTTCATGAGTCATCACGCTCCCTTCCATGTAGCACCATGACATTGACAATGAAAGATCAGCAGGAGAGTCAGGTCCTCACAGAATGCTGTGGGAAATAGCTATCTTACAGCAGCCTGAGAAGCCAAGTTTTTTAATGTATTCTTTAGCTCATTAACATTAATTTCACCAACTATATATATATTGGGCATTGTTTGAGGTAGAAAGGACAGAATTTCTTTCCGCAAGGAGCAAAGTCTCAGGGTAGAGAGAGAAAACCAGCTGACTGCTTTAGAGAGTGCCATCAGGACCAGGTGAGTGAGAGAAAAGAATTGCCCACGGCCTAAAGTGACCAAGAAAAGCTTCCCAGCCTGGACAGTAAAGATGCAAATTTGAGATCTAGTTCTCTTCAGAGCCCCCTTTTCTGTTCCAGCCAAGAATGTCATCAGCATGGTAAGCACATGCTGAGTACAAGTCCTTAGGAATGCTGTGCATCTTTGTGTGTGAGGGCGGACACATGTGTGCCACGCGTAGAAGTCAGAGGACAGTCTTGTGTGTAGGTCTTCGCCTTCCATCTTGTGAGAGGCACTTCCTGCGCTCACCGCTGTGTCTTTCAGACCAGCGGGCCCATGAGCTTCTGGAAGATTCTCCCGTCTCTGCCTCTCATCTTGACATAGGCATGCTGGGACTACAGATGCTCACTGTTGCGTCCAGTTTTACGTGGTTCTGGAGACTCACACTCAGGCTCACATGCTTGCCTGGCAAGTGCTTTATCCAGAAAGTCACATTTTTTTAGAAACAGGGTCTTTCTTTAGCCTGGAGCTCACTAATTAGGCTAGAATAGTTGGCTAGTGGGCCCCAGGAAACTTCCTTTCCAAGGCTGCAATTACACGTGGATGCCACCACAGTCGGTACGCTTTACTGATAGAGCTACCTCCCTAGCTCCAAGTGCAGATTTTAATAATGTCATTGTATTTTATTTTGTATTTCCTTTGCTACTAGTCAGTATCTTGTCATGTCTACTCGACCCTGTGTGTTTTCTCTTTTGTGCTTTTGCCGATGTCTATTTGTGGAAAATCTCAGGACTGGGAGCTAATGCTTTGACGCAGATAGGGAGCTTGTCTCTGCTCTTTGAACAACTGATTTCCTAAGTCCTACTCCCATCTGGAGACAAGAAATAAGGAGCAGGATGTTTTCCTAAAAGCTGCCTTGCTTCCTGCCAGTGTCTGCCTTTCTCTGACATTCTGGCTTCCTCCTCTAGGCTGGTGGTCACTAAGGAAGGTCAGCAGGACGTGATGGAATTTGTTCATGAAGACACCATAATCTTTGTTAACATCAACTTAACATTCAAAACTAGAGGAGAAAATCTACACAGATAGACAGAGGGAGTTGTGTGTAGGATGGTGAATGTGAGAACTGCCTGGACTCAACCTTCTTGCTTACCCATCTGATGATAGTAGAGGGCTATTCAGTAAGTGTGCCTTTTGTTTTAACCAACTGGCGGCCAAAGGCCAGGGTCCAGGCTCCCCAAGATTTACAGGAAGGACATCTATGATACCTAGTGAAGAGTTGTGGCTATTACTGAGCAGCTGTGTTTTCTGAAGCAGACCTCTCTACCTCTCCGCACCTGGCTGTCTTTATATGCAAATAGAAAGCATTTCCTAGCTTACTGAGTTACTGTAAGCATTAAATACACATTATAAGTTGCTCTGCTGTTGTTAGCTGCATATTCTTTTTCACTCTTCTTTCTTCTATTTCCTATATTATACACACAACCAAGCAAAGGTCCTTGAAAGTAATTGGCAGTTAATACTTATGCTGGTTAAATACAGCAGAGGTTTCTTGAAACCTTGAAGATTACTTGAGTGTATCTCCTGGCCAGCATCATTAGCATCACCTGGGAGCAGATTAGAAATGTAAATTCCCTTGCCGGGCGTGGTGGTGCAAGCCTTTAATCCCATCACTCGGGAGGCAGAGGTAGGAGGATCACCATGAGTTCGAGGCCACCCTGAGACTCCATAGTGAATTCCAGGTCAGCCTAGGCTAGAGTGAGACCCTATCTCGAAAAAAAAAAAAAAAAAGTAAATTCCCAATCCAGGCTTGATTGTACAGGACTGTATTGCCAGCCACTTGGGAAACTGAGGCAGGAGGATCACAAATTCAAGCCTGCCTAGGAGATAAAATGAGTTCAAGGTGAGCCAGGGTAGCTTAGTAAGACTCTGTCTCAAAATAAAAA
The DNA here is from genome assembly GCF_020740685.1 of Jaculus jaculus. Classification (NCBI taxonomy): domain Eukaryota; kingdom Metazoa; phylum Chordata; class Mammalia; order Rodentia; family Dipodidae; genus Jaculus; species Jaculus jaculus. The sequence goes on from NC_059103.1 coordinate 144,842,199, forward strand.
TAGCACTGGTAATGTAGCTTGCTTAGCTACATTGCTTAGCATATGAAAGGATAAGGGCTCAATACCTAGTACCACTCAAAAAAAAAAAAATAGAAATTCTCAGATTCATTAGAAACTGACATTTTCACCTACACATAATTCTCTAGCTTGTTCAAGTCTGAAAGCCACAGAAATAAAAATATCCTTCCTGCTATGGTCAATATCAAATCAAATTTCGTGAAAGATAAAATGTATGTGTGTGTGTTTGAACAATATAAAAGCCATTTTAAAGTCTCAGGAGGTGTGAGCACAACTGTGTGTGTGAAGCATGCACACTGTGTGTGCAGATGCACATATGCCACACAAGGGGAGGCCAGAGACCTTCAGGTGCCCTTCCCTATTGTTTAGCCCTATACTTTGTTGAGACAGAGTCCCTCCCTCAACCCAGAGCTGCTGTTTGGAGGTGATTTTTATCTGTCAGATTTTCTTTAAAAATACTGAGGGTGAGCTGGGCATGGTGACTCATACCTTTAGTTCCAGCACTCGGGAGGCAGAGGTAGGAGGATCACCATGAGTTTGAGGCCATCCTGAGACTACACAGTGAATTCCAGGCCAGCCTGAGCTAGAGTGAGACCCTGCCTTGAAAAAAATAATGAGGGTGCTGAGGAGATCAAGTCCTCGCTCCTCAGTCTCCAGACCCCACATAAAAGTCCCATCTCCAGACCCCACGTACAAAGCTGGATGTCTGGGTCGGCTGTGGCTTCTGTAACCTCAGCACGTTGAGTGAGACGGGAAGCAGCGGTTAGGAGGCTCGGTGCTGGTGAGCAGTGAAGAACAGCAGCAGAGCCTGCCTCAGTAAGGCGAAGAGCAAGGACCAGCATGAAAGCTGTCCTCTGACCTACGCACACTCTTCGTGGCACATGTGTGCCCACACTCACAAACATGCATACACAAGAACACGCACAAATACAGTTTAAAAGAGTGAATATATCCCTGATACTGAAAACCTAAAATAGGGGTAGTCATGAGCCCTAGGGGTGTAACATCTGCTGCTGTCTGTCTGAATGCATATACTATGTTTATCAAACTGCCCCGTAAGTACTTCTCTTAATGTTCATACCTGTATATTAATGCTACTCTCACTTTTGGGAGAGAAGCTTCTCTTTTCAGATGACAGTGACCTTGGGATGACTCAGAAGGCACCATAGTACTGAGAAGAAGTGACAGAGGAGTGCTCAGCACCGAAACATCTCTATTACACCTTCCAAGGCCATTGTGGAAGAGGTGGCGGGAAGAATGTAAGAGCCAAAGGAAGCGTAGGACTCCTTACAACAAGCTCCTCCAGACACAAAATGGCCTGGCTATCTATGACCTCGCAGTGCCTGATACTACCTACACAGGACATCATAATAGGAAGAAAAGATCATGACATCAAAATAAAAAAGACTGATTGAGAGGGGGAAGGGGTATAATGTAGAGTGGAGTTTCAAAGGGGAAAGTGACGGGAGGGAATTTCCATGATTTATTGTCTACAATTATGGAAGTTGTCAATAAAAAAAAAAGGAATGAGACATTTTCAAGCAGAGTTATTTCCTGTTACTTATCAAAGAAAACCACAACTGTAGCTAAATATAGGATTTCAGATAATATATCTGGTTGTCTATACTGATAAGGATTAGTCTTATCTTTTTTCTGTTTATACATACTCATGGCAAAACTTATAAACTATTGTTCACCTCCTACTCAACATGCAAAGATCTAACTCAATATTTTGCCTTGCTAGTAGTTGTGATTAAATCTACTTTAATTTTATTTAAAGCTAGAGTCACTTGCCTGTGTTCATTACCACAGCAATTAAACTTAATAGCTAGGCTTATTAACATGTTTCTCCTTATCAGAAATGATCCTGAGGCCCTATGTACCTGGAGTTCATCTGTACAGCCTTGAGCAGGCCTCACTCTGGCTCTTTTCTTACATATGGTAACTGTATCCTTTTACCATACAGTGCTTGTAACTGACATCAATGAATAGGTGTACTTATAGAGTATTTAATGATTCTACTGTATTATCAAATGTTCCCTAGCTTCTTATGAGACTCATGCTTTGAATTTTAATTGCCACTTGCTTTGGGGATTAAAAAAATAGTTTAATGCTTATTTGTATCAAAGACAAGTATTCTACAAAGTGTATATTCCTTCAAGGAGGATCTTATGCTTAATGACATGGGCTGGTAGAACTGCATTTCTGGGAATTGAAAGCAGCATGAATTAAGTATGCAGTAAATGTTTGCTGTCAGAATAAGTCAAAACTGCTTAAAACGGTATGTGTTGTAGTAGGCTGTAGCATACATGATGTCTGTTGTGTGTCAGTAACTATGATACATTTTGACTTCTGTAAAAATGGGTATTATGGTTCCCATTCATAGACACCAAAACAATCTTTAGAGTTTTCAGAATGACATGGGCAGGTTGGGGCTGGAGAACTTGGTGAATATGGGGAAGCCTTGAAAGGAATGTATGGTTGGTTTCCTAATCATAGCATCTAAGAAAGTGAATGTGGGTTTGCTTGAATTCAGGGCTTTTTATCTCTGTCAAAGCTACGTCCTCATTAATCTGACCTGTTTGTCAAACTACATTGTGCATGGAAGCCTGCTGCCAACCTGGAAGATACAGACGGACTGTGGTTAGGTACAATGCAGGAGACTGGGCATTACTGTGCAGAGCACATGGCAGTGACAAAATTCCTGAAACGTGGGCAGGGCAGCAAGAAAGCTGGAGTGCTTCCTTTGTAACAGGTGTTCATTAGGATGGCAAAACAAAAAAACAGGTAGTAAACTGTGTTGCCAGACTGAACAAACCAATAGAAATATGGTCTGCTGGGATATTTTAGATTACTGTTTTATAAAAAGAATAATTGGATGTGATTATCAAAAAATATGGGTAGATATTTCTGCATACATAAATTCTTTCAAATATTTGAGAGAGAAGCGAAAGGGGAGGGGAGTGTATGGGCATTTTGCAAACTAGGGCCTCTGCAAACAAACTCCAGACACATGAGCCTCTGTGTATTTGGTTTTACATGGGTACAGGGGAATTGAAACTGGACCCTCAGGCCTTGCAAGCAAGCACCTTTAACCACTGAGTCATCTCTCCAGCCCTATGTACAAATATCTAATGGAAGGAAATCAAACAAAAGGAAAGACTGGGGGAAAAGTCATGGGACACTTAGACACCTTTGTCAAAACATACTGATGAGAAAATTAGATGACCTTTGGTCTGTCTTTCCTGTGTATCTTTTATTGCACAGGGTGATGATACCTTGGGTGGGTTCTTCCTACTGTGTAACATAAATGACAAAGATGGGACAGAGTCTTAAGACAAGCCCCCATTGCTTTCCCTGAAGTAAGTAGCATCATGAATGCTATTGAACTGGATATTGTTCTTGATATTTTACTAACAAGTTTGCCTGGGCTGACAGAGGACAGGAAAGACTTGCATTGTGGACATTATTACCTTGTTGCTTGATTCCTGTCTGTGTTCTTCTCAAGGATGAATATGTGCCTTACAAAGTAAGCGCACAATCTTATCATATCAGTGGAATAAATTGCAGACCTTTACCTTATGTCAACTCCACTACTAGTTTATCTAAATCTGACCTGTATGCAAGACAATGTCAAGGAAGTTTTATGATATTGAGATATACTGTACTGGGATATCAGAAAACTGGTATAAACTTCTTTAGGTCTTCTAGGCACTAAGGTGCAATTTCTATGTTGTTTATGAAATCAAGCCCATGTGCCAAGATCACTTATACCATGTCTCTTACTTCAAAACACTAAGACATCATTTAAATGCTAAAGCTATTAGTTTTACCTAGTGTTTTGTAAAGTTCAAGTATATACATATACACAGTACCTTACATGTAACTGTCACTGTAAACACATTTTATTCATAACTTTTAATAGGTTCTGCTTGAGTCACATAAGTTCAGAAGCATTATGGAGCTTACAGTAGACAGTAGATGTATGCTAACTTGGACTTCATGGCACTTTGCACTTTTTTTGTGGATGATGGTTGACAGTATAAAATAATGTAAGCCAGTATGAATAAAAACACAAGAGGGCTGGAGAGATGGCTTAGCAGTTAAATGCTTGCCTGTGAAGCAAAGGACCCCGGTTTGAGGCTCGATTCCTCAGCACCCATATTAGCCAGATGCACAAGGGGGAGCACGTGTCTGGAGTTCATTTACAGTGGCTGGAGGCCCTGGCGCACCCATTCTCTCTCTTTCTGTATCTGCCTCTTTCTCTTGGTGTCAGTTGCTCTCAAATAAATAAATGAACAACCACAACAACAAAAAGCACAAGAGGACTGGAGAAATGATTCAGCAGTTAAAGTGCTTGCCTGCAAAACCTAACAACCTGAGTTCAGTTCACCAATACTCACGTATAGCCAGATGCACAAAGTGGCACATACATCTGGAGTTTGTCTGCAGTGGCTAGAGGCCCCAGTATGCCCATTCTCTCTCTCTCTCTACTTGCAAATAAATAAATAAATTTTAAATTTTTTAAAATTTTTCTTTATTTGAGAGAGAGAAATAGGTAGGGAAGTAGAGAAGCATTGGCTTTGAGAGGAGAGAGGGAGAGAGAGAGGGAGAAATGGGCATGCCAGGGCCTCTGGCCACTGCAAATGAACTCCAGATGCATGCACCCCCTTGTGCATCTGGCTTATGTGGGTCCTGGGGAATCAAACCTGGGTCCTTTGGCTTTGTAGGCAAGCACATTAACCACTAAGCCATTTCTTCAGCCCAAAATATTTTTTTTTAAAGCACAAGATTTAGTCAATTTAGGACTCCAATACAGACTTTTCAACTTTTTGGCATTTGCTAGTATAGTATATCCATCTGGGATCCTGGGAAAGTTGTTCATCAGCATCATTTTCTTATAAGAATTCAATGAGGCACTGATAGGGAGGTTTTTTCCTAAGGAAACTAGCTCTTACTCGCCTGCTCTGGAAAATGCATGTGAGCATCAGGACAGGAATTGTTGGTGTGACCATTAACTTTCAGGGAGAGAGGCTGACATAGCATTACTGAGAAAGAACATCACAGAACTGAGTATGATTAATTCACCTTTGTAAACAGGCTTCTAGCCTGGGCTCTCACTGTATTTTTGTGTGTGCTTGAGACATTAATGGGGATGTGGATGTGGTCATGCTTCTTTCCTAGTTCTTCTACTTAGTAAAAACTAACATGTACCAAGAGTTCCATGCCAGGTACTGAACTGAGCACTTAAAATAGGTCATTTTGGGCTGTGAAAATAGCTCAACTGGTAAAGCAAACATTAGGATGTGAGCTCAATCCCAAGATCCCACATAAAAATCCCACAGGTGTGGTGGTGCATGCTTGTAATCCAAGCACTGGGTAGGTAGAAACAGGCGGTTCCCTGGGACTTGCTGGTAAGCTAGTCTAGTGTACTTGGTGAGATCCTTTGCCAGTAGAGATCATGTTCAAAAAAGGTAGATGGCACCTTAGGTTGTCCTTTGACCTCCATATGCATGCATACCCACCTACACCTGAAAACACACAAATATACAAACAAACACATTTCATCCTCACAACTACCCTGTGAAGCAAGTGCTATGACTATACTCATTTGCCAGATGAGAAAATCAGAGGCATGAGGGAAGGATACCCAATCAGTCAAGACCACAGAAGAACGGCACCCATACTTAAGCATTCACTGGCATCTACTGTATTTTAAATATTTGTATATTCTCTCACTAATGTACACCCGATCTCTATTAGAGCTATTCCAGAACATGGAAGTACTTTTCAGTAGCTTTGGGTTGAGGTAAGTGTTGTACACAAGTGATTCTCAAACCTGAGACAGATAGTTCAACAGTCTGATAAACTGTTAAACTTAATGGAAGAAATGCCACATCTATAGCCACCTATTAGGTTGGAAAGAAGAGAGTACACAACTTTCCAGGCATGGAAGGAGAGCTGCAAATAGCACTGGATATCTTCCTGGGAAGTCTGCTTGCCATGACTCAAGCAATGGTTATTGCATTAAAAGGGCATGTAGAACATTTGCCAGATTCCCCAATTGCATAGGTGTTACCTCCACTTTGGCTGTGACCCTCATATGCGGTTTGGACATGACACCAGAATTGGTAATCTTTCTAGCACCCTGTGAGTTCCCTGTAATCTCTTCTTGTAGGATTGAGTAGGAGACTGACTGCCCCAGATGACAAATCTGCTAAAACCTAGATGCGATAATTGCGCATTATATATATGGGGAGGGTCTTCAATAGCTAAGCCCTAAGCAGGGGTGATAAACTTGGAGATCTGAAAGTACCTTGGCAGCTCCCTGGGAAGCAGTGCTGGCCTTTGTTGTACCTCATAGGCAGCTTGCCTGAATGTTCTGCCAGCATCGCCACCACCAAAAAGGGCTTTGAAAGGGGCACTGTGGCTGTTAAGTTCTAGTGTCTCCCCATTCCCAGTGCTGGGATTATAAGTTCTTCACTCAATTTGCCAGTGCTCCTGACCTTCTAGGGGTACACCAAGACAGTAAGGGCCATAGCAGTATATTAATTTATTTGGGGCATAATAGTTAAACATTTTAACTGGAAAGTATCCATGCAGGAGGGAGATTTACTTTACTTCTGACTTTTCCTTACAGAATAGAATTATGATCTTGGATGAGGAATTGATTTAAATAACGAAGAAACTATACATACTAATGAATTTTACTTTGCAGAATTTGAAAATTCTAGGATAAAAGATAGGTAGAAATAGTAGAATAGTATTGCCCATTTCCACTTTAACAGATTTCTCTCTTTTTTTTAAACACCGTCACCACTGACATTCCACACACCCCAGACAGTAATTTACTCACAAGGAAACACACCTCCAACTTTATTAATAACCAACTTTTTTATTAGAGCAGATACAGTTGTGAAAACTGTACATTATACATTTTGGTTTCAAGGATTATAAATAAAGGAACTCACGGGTAGGGAGTTCTTTTTCACAGCAAGAAACGTTAAATAAACAAAGTCATGTTTTATTAAGTACATTGGCAGACTTCATGTGCTGTCCAAAATGTAGGGTACAGTATAACAACCCATTAGAAAGAGCCTTCATGTAAAATACAGCTGTTCACATTTTAGAAAAATACCAACAATTTGAGCTTTGTTTTAAAAAAGCTTATAAATCATATATATATTTATAAATGGAACCAACATGCTTACTTTATAAACATATCCTTTAGTTATCTGTTACCCATTGTTTCCAAAGCATTACATGTTTTAAATAAACACTTAGTAAGATTAAATATCTTATTTTCTTAAAAAAAATCAGCTTTCCCGGCTTAAGGAGCTATGGGAGTAGGAAGAAGCGGTAAGAATGCTGAGACTGACATGAGAACTCAAACGTTTGTTCTTGGGCAAAAACATACTTCCTAAATTCAAAAGTCAAAGCAAAATGTAAAAAATAAATATACAAGTTTTAACTTTTCATTTCCTCTCTTTTTGCCTTCTTCTTTATTCCAGATTGGTCACACCTAGGATTCTCAACACATTGTACTCCTGCAAAAACACCACTGGGTTACTACCCTGCAGGTGACAATGCATGCAGTCCACACCTGTGCTAATGAGGGAATTACGTGAACTGTCTCGTCTGCATTAAAAAGCTAGCTAATAAGGTAAAAAGAATCTGATTAAACCATGCAAATTATAGACATAATTTAGGAAGCGTGCCCCCTTCACAATGGCATGTCTTCATGACACCTAAAACATACCATTCTTCTTCTGATTTCTTTTTAAATAATTACTTTATAAAGGCCATATAGTTTCTCTAAGTAAGCATGCTTCTGTGTAATAAAGGATAAATTATAAAATGGCAAAAATCAATGTGTCAAAACAAAGTACTGCAAAAGACAAGTATTTAAAATAAAATCTTTTAAATCTTTAAACTTTGGAATAAAATTACAAAAGGAGTTTGAAACACATGAAAGGCAGAATATTGAGAAGCAATGATTTAACAAAGATTTATGCTTTACCTGAATGTACTCAACAAAAATTTAAGTTGGGAAAAAAGAAAGACAAGAACAGTTATTAATAGCATCTTGCTTAACTTTTCATGGGAATTAACATGGCCACTGACAAGATTTTATTTGGTTGTAAAGTACGTCAGCCATGAAACTGAATCCTTTAAACACTGATTACTGCAATCCATGCAACATTTTGACTACATTTCTTCGGATTCTGTTGTCTTTCTGCTTTTAAACTTTAGCACCTCCAGAGTGCATAATTTGTCTCAGTAATGTTAAAGATATCTAAAATTAAATTATTAGGAAGGCATAATGTCTTCAGATTGCTATATTTTAAAGGTAGCTTCTTGTAGGTTTAGGAAGAATAAAAGACATGGGAAATGATGTACTGCGACCAAAATAAACACATATTTACTATCTTTTGTTGTTTCTTTTTCTTGCGAGCAACCTGAGTGTCTTCGTCTGGCCAGGGCTACAGGTGGAAGATTACTACACAACATATTTAAGTAAACAGCAAAAATGAGCGGAGTCGTGCATGAGCAAACTAAACGTTCTTTCCCAGAACATTCCAGGAGAAGTTAAGGCAGCAGGTCATGGCACAGGACTGCTGAGTGACGCTGCTACCTATTTCTTCTAATGAGATAGGAGTGAATGTTGGAACCACGGCCACAGCAACACAATCCTCCGACTGCATTCCTCGGGTAGTCGTTTCCCCAGCTCCCTACTAAAAACGTCAGATGGTAAAATAGTAAGGCAGCTGTTGACTTCCATCAAAAAAAAAAAAAAAAAAAAAAAAAAAAATTGCAGGTCCATACATTTCCAGTTTAGTCACACTCTGCTAGGACAGATGGAGGAGCCAATGCCAAGAACGTCGCCGGATGGGGCTGCTTCAGCAGATTTTAAAAAAGAATTATTATTAAGTTTTGCTCTCCAACATGGCTGTATGCTTCAGCTCCCAGAGGACCCCAAAGCCACCAAGCATTCCTGGGGGAACTGAACAGCTCCTCTGGCTGAATTTTCCAAGTTTCATCTCTCTTGCGATCCCATCCTAATTCCAAGCCTCCTTGCCTGTGTGAGTCTGACTGGGGATGCCGTTTAAAGGGCTGAGGACACCACGGCAGAACTGTGGGCTAACACCACTAGTTGACATGACTTCACTGAAGGGTCAAAAAGTTATAGCATTAAGTAACTATGTTGAATCACATTCAGGCATAGCCAAAATTAAAGGACAATATGTCATTATTAAAAAAATATAAATCTGAACAATGAGAAAAGAATGTTACTGTAATTTTGTAGAGAAATTAAGGCTATTCTTACCTTTCCTAATTCCAATCAAGTTAAAAAGTGAACAAAAAGAATGGCCAAGCCGATGTTCAGCAGCATGACTAGGACGATCATGACCGAATTAGGGCCCTGGAAGGGAAACAGAACAAGGCAAGCATAAAATTTCCACGTAAGAATGGACGCATTATGAAAGCACATTACCAGAACCAATTACCAGAAGTGCAAGCACACCAGTGTTGCTGAAGGAACCACAGCATGACTAATGACAGCAGATCTAAAACGTGTAAACTGGCCTGGCAAGATGGCTTAGCCGTTAAGGTGCTTGTGTGTGACGATTAAAGATCCAGGTTTGATTTTCCAGTACTGACCTAAGCTAGATGCAAAGTGGCACACGCATCTGGAGTTCATTTGCAGTGGCTGGAGGCCCTGGTGAACCCATTCTCTTCCTTTCACTCTAATAAGTAAATTAATTAAATAAATAAATTTAAAAGGTGTGAACTAAAAACAGCAATACTATTGGAGTTGGAGTTGGAGTCATTGCTAAACTTCACTTAAAAATGAATCTGAATTAGGTTAAACATGATTTCAGTAATAACTCACCTCATACACCTCACATAGTGAACGTCCTGGACTGGGACAAATCATCTTAAGGGGCTGAGAGCTAGTGAGAATTAGACATGCGTTTGGTATTAGCGTATCATTCCAAAAAGGAAGAGCTGCGTTCTCATCAATCAGTTAGAAAGACAGAGTAAAACCAAGGACCAGGAAGTCTCCAAATGAAAATGTAGGAAAATACTTATGAGGTTTTCTAAACTCTTGCTTTTTTCTGGGATTCTCTTTGGATGGTTCCTACCCTCTCCTTTAAGTAGAAACTGCAAGTGGGAACTTGAATACTTTCTGAAGTTGTTTTAACAAGTCTAACTTTTCTTTTCTTTAATAATAGACAATTACAGAAATCAAACTATATTTAACAAAAAGTAGAACCCTATTTTGATAAATATCTCTATCATGATTCCCAGATAGCCCAAGGTCATCAGCTTTTACTTGCTTAAACCAAGCTCCTATGACCCATCTGTTCAGGTCTGGTCCCTGGAGTGCATTATTAGAAGGATTTAGTAGGATTTTCTTTATTATTCATTATTACTATTTTAATTACTTTATAACTATACTATTTACTATTAAATATGGGCATTTACTCTTAAAGTAGTGTCTAAGTCTTAAATAGTAGTGTTCCAAATTGGCCTGATAAGGTATGTAAATCAATTGTTCTTAACTGCATGCACAGGGAAGCAGTTCTATTCTATTTGGCTATCAAATAAGGTTATGTTGAAAGAATGTCACAGAGGTTTCAAATGTGCTTTCTTTGGTGACAGGGTTAAACAGTAAGGAGGCTGAGCTGCCTTCGGTCAAGTTTCATCCTTCAGGCTGAAGCCTGGGTCACCCATCACTGACTGAAGGCCATCTCTTCCAGGCAGAGGTTATAGCTCCCTGGTGGAAGTCAGGGTGCCCTGTTTTTTTTTTTTTTTTTTTTCTGAAACAACATGTCACATTTTATTGCCATCTATTGTTGAACTGCCACTTTCCCACCTGGACCCTGAGCTCCACAGAAGGAAAGGTCTTGTCTTCCTGGACCCTACTGTGCACCCAGTGCCTGACACCCACATCAGGCAGCCAGTATTTAAAGAGAGCACACCCCCCTCCAGGATTTCTTCAGGCACTAGGGGTGTGGTTGTTGAAAAACAAAACAGATCAAATCAGTGTGTTAAAGAACAAATGAACCATTAATACACAGGCGGGGGGGCATAAAAACAGGTGGCCTTTTGAGAGAGGGGACTATTAGCAACAAATCCCCTATTTCTTAAACGCCAAGTAGATGGGAGCAAAATGGGTTTTTATAACACCAGGCAGCAGGCTAAGCCTTTCTAAGTGGATTACCATTTAGTTTTTGTTTATTTTTCACATGTGATTTATTCATTCCATTTTAGAGAACTTCAAGAAGGTAAGCCTATTAGAATATTTATGAATTATTCATAATTACTTGTGAATCAAGGCTCCTCAGTCTGTTTGAACGAATCTGAGCCAGACTGTTTACCTGGGCACTCTAGGTGATTTTCTTTCTATTCCTGCTAAAGCCACAGGTCTTAGTTTAAAAATAATTTCCTATGAAGTTCTTTACAATGACATTTTCACTTACATCTTATCATTCCCAGAGAGACATCAAATCTTGATAAGTCCCAACTGCTTTTTAATTTATATGAGAGACAGAAGGAGGCGGGGAGGGGGGGGGAGAATGGGCATGTCAGGGCCTCTAGTTATGGCAAATGAACTCCAGACGCATGTGCCACCTTGTGCATATGGCTTTACGTGGGTACTGGGGAACAGAACCCGGGATCTTTGGCTTTGCAGGCAAGCTCCCTAACCATCTCTCCAGCTTCCAACTGTTTTTTTTTTTTTTTAAGTATTTTATTTATTTGAGAGAGAGAGAGAGGGAGGGAGGGAGGGAGGGAGGGAGGGAGGGAGGGAGGGAGAGGGGCAGATAGCAAGAGAGAGAATGGACGTGCCAGAGCCTCTAGCCCTGCAAATGAACTCCAGATGCATGCACCACCTTGTGCAACTGGCTTACGTGGTTCCTGGAGAATTGAACCTAGGTTCTCTTGCTTTGCAGGCAAGCACCTTAACCGCTAAGCCATTTCTCCAGCCTCTCAAGTGCTTTAAAGAATTTATTATTCTTATTATTTATTCAGTATTCTTTTTAAAAAGTTTAGTTATTATTGTTAACAATATGGTTTTTTTTTTTTTTTTTTTTTTTTTGGTTTTTCAAAGTAGGGTTTCAGTGTAGCCCAGGCTGACCTGGAATTCACTCTGTAGTCTCAGGGTGGCGTGGCCTTGAATTTACGGCAATCCTCCTACCTCTGCCTCCTGGGTGCTGGGATTAAAGGCGTGTGCCACCACACCTGGCTTGTTAACAATATGTTTTGTATGGATGCATCATGTGTTGGTACCCTCTTTCCCTCTTTTCCCTCATCCTTGCCCCCATTCCACTGAGGCCTCTCCTCAGTGGAGTTGCAGGCATTCTCTATGGGGGAGGTAGCTCATGTCCCACCTACTTTATTGTTATTATTGGGCTTTAGTTTTTGAGAGAGAGAGAGAGAGAGGGAGGGAGAGGGAGAGAGTGGGCATGCCAGGACTTTCAGCCTGCTGTGAATGAACTCCAGACGAGTGCGCTCCATAGTACGTATGTATGACCATTGCTTGCTTGCATCACTGCATGTCTGGCTATGTGGGACTTGGAGATTTGAACATGAGTTCTTAGGCTTCACAGGCAAGTGTTTTAAGTGCTAAGCCATCTCTCAAGCCCATAACTTCTTTTTTATAAAAGGAGAGTTTGTACATGAAATTAATGAGTAAGCCATGCATAACGGCTCATGCTTGCAATCCCAGCACTCAGGGTGTTGAGGCAGGAGGACTGCTGTGAGTTCCAGGCCAGGCTGGTCTATAGAGTGAGACTCTATCTTAAAAAGAAAGAAAAAGTAGGTGAATTCTGATTTAAGTAACCCTTTAATTAGGGCTGACTTGGGACATAAACTCTTAGGATTCAAAATATTAGAGACTACTTTTTCAATCTAGGCTGGTTCACCCCTTCTTAGGCAACCTGGTGGTCCCTTTCTCCCAGGAGGTCATGATCTTAGTGCGGACATCTAGTGGTCACAGTGCACTACAGCCCAGAGCCCAGACTCATGTGGTACTCCTGCTTCAGACTCCTGAGTAGCTGAGATGACAGGAACATGCTGCTATGCCCAGCTAGAGACCAGTTTTCAATATCACATCTCAGCACAGATCATAAAGACATGCTATTACCACTATGTGCTTTGATTAGATTTTGTTCATAAGTATGTAAACAACTAGGGACTACTTTAACTCTTTTGAGCCAGTACACAGAACTCATAATTCTCAAAGACCATCTAGTGACATGATCAACAGGGCAAGGACACTGGGTCAGAACAACACAGTGAAGGTCTTAAATGGACCCAGAGAAAAATCACACAATGCCTTGGAGGCCAACTTCAACAGTTCAAAGTAGGCTGGGCATGGAGCTCACTGGTAAGATGCTTGCTTAGCATGCACAAAGCCTTGGGTTCTAGCCTCAGCAAAAGGAAAAAATAAACTTAAACTGTGCCTCAGTCATTAACTCCCATTTTACAAACCCTATAAGGTATCCATGAATTTATATATACTCTCTTGAATTATTTGAATTTACAAACCCTCTAAGGTGTCCATGAATTTATATATACTCTCTTGGACTAGTAATAGTCAGAATTTGTAGATTGTTTTGGGTTGAGTTTAGCAGCTTATTGTCTGTCTTCAAGGTCTGGCTATGTCTCATTTTACTCGTAATCTGGAGTCAGTGAGTAATGCTTGATCCAGTATTAAAAGCACACCGAATCCACATCTATTTATCCTGTACATACTCTAATATGCATGCATATTTATCCTCCCAGTGGAGCTCCACTTATGCAGTTATTTTTAAAGATGATTCAGTGAAGATGAGAGTAAACCAGCAATGAGAGTGCAAACACTAACCAGGTGAAATATAACAATCTGGAATACTCTGTTTAGGTGGCAGATATTAAGCTGTGACCTCTGTGATCTTCAGATACCTAGGCAGGCTACAGGGTGAAAGGCTTTAAGGTGAAGTCCCATAAATATGACTGTGGTGGCCAGCGGTGGCTTAAAATAGCAAAATAAAAAAAACACTCAGTTTTGCTTTCCCAGACTGACTGGGACAGGTGTGATGCAGGGAGCTGTGGCAGGCAGTGTCCTGATCAGAAGAAACTTCCGGGTGGTTAGGAAAATAAGGTAGGTCAAGATATGAAAAAGCATCCTAGCTCAAGAGGTTATTTTTTTCATCAACAGATAATAGTTCATTTAAAATTGTGAACAATGTTCTGCTCAAAGATTATTAGAGTTTATGTCAAATCTAACTTCTCAAAAATGTAGGCAAAGAAGTAGTACTAAAATTTTATATTAATGGCAAAGTTTGATTTCATGGATTTGTTCAGTCAGTGATGCTTAGATTTATGCAAATTCAAAACAGGATCAGGTAATCTTAACACAAACTTAGAAGCTGACCACAGTAATGTCTGAGAAAACAAGTGCTGTCAAGTTTCAGAATGGGTTGAGAGTTCTAGCTGGAGGACCCTGCATTTGTCCACTTAGTAATAAGGCCTGGAATATGGTCCTTGTGGCTTCTATCATATGTGCTGTTTAGAAGCCCTACAAAAATTTCACAGAGAATGTGGGCTTATGAGAGGAAGTCTACATACAGATACTGCTTCTCAAGAAGGCTGTAATCCCTAAAGGAAACTTGCTCTCAATTTGCTCTAAGTATAAGCCTGTGGCCTCCAGGATTTTCTTTATTTATTGGAGATCAAGATCCAGGTTGATCCTGAGGATGAATCACATGCATTGAAGCATTTACAAACTATTTATGCTTCAACGATTACACAGTCTAACACAATAGTTGTGTCTTTTGAGCACCTGCTCTGCCCTGCACTGCACCATATTAAGAATGTCCTAAGAGTTTCCTGGCTGCCCACAAAGCACTCTGGATGCTTCCATATGGTTTTCTCTCAACTGCCTGCTTTAGTTTGGAGGTTTCTATGATTTTTTAAATTGTTCACTATAAACTTCTGACTTGTACAATACCTTTGGCTCTCAGAACTATAGGTAAAACACTATTGTTTCCAAGGTCATTTACTGACCACCCTTACGATGATGACCTGTCCCTTCCTAACAGGGGGAGAGGACAGTCATTTGGAGTGAAAGACAGCTATCTGTTCCCGGCAGGAAGACAGCATTTACACTTAGAGGGTCGAATCAATCCTGGCTTCCGGGTCCTCTCAGCACCACACACAGAGGCAGCCTGAGCTCAAAGGGGCTGTGGAGCTGCTGGGGCGAGGGAAACCCAGATATGGTGGGGGCCGGAAGCACTCCAAGTGCCAGAGAATTCAGAACAGAAGGAAAGCAATTTTTTTACTTAATAGGGAGGCTGTGAGTTTATAGTTCACAAAATGCACCTATAGCAGTTTTAGAGAAAGGTTTATAGGTAAGAACACTTTTTCCCTTATCAAAGACTCAGGGGCGGGACACTGGGACACACATTCTCAATGTGGAGTTCAGGAAGTCAACCTAAGGGTGGCACACTGACAGGTATATGGCCTTGCATTGTTCACATTTCCCCACAGTCAAGCAAACGGATAATGCCCATACATGAAGCCTTACTTATCATGGATAGACATGATGAATGTCTGATGCGAAGTGATTACTGCATGTAACAAATTCAGTAGTGATAACATAATATGGCTTAACTGGTATATCAGTGCTTAAACGTTCTTAAAACGAATCTAAGTACTCAAGAGTCTTGTCAGTGTTAGTCTGTTTGGAAATCCAGTTACCTCCACAGAAGCCGACTCTTAGGAAGTTATTAGTCTAGTTCAGCTGGTTGATTTATATTTAGATGAAAACACTGAGACCTTGAGGAAAAGGAACTAGTATATTTTAGACATTAGGAAAGGAAATACATACATTTTAAACATAAGGTAGCTTAAAAGTTAAATTTCAATTGTTTAATTCTGAGAAGTATGAACAAACAAAAATATGCAACTATGGGCTATTCTATAACCTTGCTAGCCTGCATTCCGGTTCCAGTCATTACACACATCACTAGTACTACCTATCAAGTGAGATGTCATGTTCCATACCCCGTCCAAAATTGTACACGACCAAGTCGATGGGTCCATTTTTTCAAAATTACAACTTAAAAAATTCTGTAAAATTCAGATTGTGCCAATTCCACTGAACTTGATAAAGTGCTAATTCATATATTATTTAATGACTAAATCTCATGTAAAGGAACATGCAGACAGCAACAACACAGCACATTCTGCCCAATAAACTTACATGTTCAAGACTTATCAATAGTAATGGATAATGAAAAAGTGAAATTCTGGGAGCATTCATATATCCTAAGATGAGTTATATATGGTCATTAAACTGTTGAACCTTTTCTCATTTGGAAAGATAAATGTTCTTGCTGCAAAATTTTTCTCATTAAGCAAAATCCAGGCTAAATATTTATGAGAAGATTTCACAATGGCTCCAAGTGATGTACTTTTGTATTAGGATGCCGACTGATGCTGGGGTCAAAAGAAGTTTCATAACCTGTTCTTGCCAAAGCTCTGAGAACTGCCTATGGGCACTGGCTGTTTCCCTTCCAGCCACAGGGCACATTACCAAGCAGTTCGCCAAACAGCACCAATAAAGGCTTGCTACTTACTATGGGACGTGGTTCTAGGCTGGCCATGTCCTACCTTCCTGAATTATGTCCAAGTGGGGGGGTCTAAGGATTCCTGCTCAGAAGCTCTTTACTGTCTCAAGCTACAAGTGTGTTCTGATCTAGTCTAAAAACCCAGTTCACCAAGGAAGGACCTTTGTCACTTAGCCACCTCATGCTGTTTCCCAAACAAACCCAAGGGAAGAAAAGAAGGCGAGACTTACTGAATTGGCTTCTTTTTCCAAAGAAGGGCATGAATCATTGCTTGCTGGGTTCTTTGGTATAGCAAGTTCAGACTTCTTGGCTTTTGGCTCAGCTTTGCTGTCTTTGGCAACTGGTTTTGTCACAGATTTAGGGGGACTCCACTTGTTAGGGGAAGGCCTGTGTACCAGTGCAGAGGAAGAGTGGCTGGCTCCAACGTTGTCCTCCCCATCTACTGGGGGATGCTGGGGGGCATTCAGTTTCACATAGTAGCCGTGATACTGAGAATGTAGTTCCCCATTACTGGGGTTGGGGACGTGGTGGCGGCCAGAGTACTTGGACTGGGGCATGGATGCTCCTATCTCCTTCGAGGGAGCCTTTGACATCAAGGGCTTGTTGACAACAGCTGTCACCTGCTCATCGGCCATGCTCCTTTTATCTTGACCGAGTCTTGCCCCTGAGCTGGGGTTTTGTTTCTTCATGGGCTTTGGGGAGGACGGCGGGGAAGAGTGGCTCTGTTTGGGACTCCCCTCAGGAGACCTGGGGGGTGTCGTGCCTTTGCGATAAAAGTGAGGAGATTCCTTTGGCGTTGGTGGCTTCTCTGGTGCCTTTTCTTCTGGGTTTTCTTTAACATCTACACCTTCCTGAAATCTCTGTTTGATGTAATCAGGACCTAAAAAAAAGTAAGAGGAATAAAAAGAAAAAAGTGATAAAAATAAGATATGAAGATTTGTATGCTATATGTCTCTACAATCTTGCTAAATTACATTGAACTTTTGTAGCCCTTTATTAAGCATAGGTACATTTTATTTGCCAGGAAAGGGATTATTTATTACTGACAATGTGCTTTTAAGATAAAACCTACCATTACTTACACTATATTGACATCCATAAGAGATAAAAATTCTAACTTCTCTAATAATTACATTGTGTTTTGCTTATAAAATGTGGAGGCCATCGCTTTTTGGCCTTTTGGCTAAGATCAAGTGGAGAATGTGGAGGTGAAATTTATGATGGTAGAAAAAACATAACCAATCTGTTTACCCAATTTATGTAGTTTGATTGAAATGCAAAAGGAGGGCTGGAGAGGTGGCTCAGCAGTTAAGGTACTTTCTTGCAAAGCCTTATGTCCTAGATTCAATTCCCCAGTACCCACATAAAGCCAAATGCACAAGTTGGTGCATGTGTCTGGAGTTCATCTGCAGCATCAAAAAGTCCTGGTATGCCATTACCTTCTCTCTCCTTGCAAATACAATAATAAAAATATTGTCTAAAAAAGAAATGCAAAAGGTATGCACTTATGAATAGAAATAAATTGATTCCTGACTGGTCAAAAGTTTAACAAAGTGCTATACTGTCTAAGGAAACTCTGTTGATACACATTTGTAATAACACTAAAGCTTTCTAGTGAGGAAAAACTTCTCCAGGTTAGACTTCTTATGAAGAATTACTTCCCCGATGCCCATTCACAGCTGTGACAAGCAGGGGTGTGCCAGAAGCGTTCAAGATAAGGCACTGTCTTTGGCTCTGTACTCTCAAGATTTCTATTTAATTTTTTAATAATATTATCCATTTATAAGGAGAGAGCAAGAGAGTTAATATGAAAATGATTGAGGAATGGGTATACCTGGGCCTCTTGCCACTGCAACCAACTCCAGATGCATGTGCCACTTTCAGCATCTGACTTTACAGGTACTGGGGAATTGAACCCCAGGCTATCAGGCTTGGCAAGCAAGTGCCTTTTCACTGCTGAGCCATTTCTTTAGCTCCTATTTAATTTTTATGTACTTCAGATCATTTCTAACACCTATGTTTTAATCAACAGAAATTTTAAAAAGAACTTTTTATAAAAGTTACCCTGCTACATTATTTTATGAGGTGTGCAACATAAGGAAACAAGAGTGTGCATGACATGATAGCACAGGCTGAGAGCTTACAGATGCCAGTGGTCCAGAGAGGGGCAGCCTGGGGCTAAGACAGCTCTAGAAGTTGGTGCCCTCATTCTCTTGTGTGTTAGCTCTCAGCTCTTCCCCATAATCATGTCACATGTTATTCCACCCACCAGCCACTGTATGCTTGTATGTATGTATGTATGTAAAAGTGAGTATGGATGAGAATAGGCATGCCAGGGCCTCTTGCCACTGTAAACCAACTCCAAATACATGTGTCCCTTTGTGCATCTGGCTTTATGTTGGCTTTATGTGGGGAATTTAACCTGGGATGGCAGGCTTTGCAAGTAAGTGCTTTCTAACTGCTGAGCCATCTTCCCAGATCCCTCGTCGGCCACTTTTTCTCTTGGGAGGTAAAGTCCAGGCTACACCCAGCACAGTTGGCCACTTTTCTATAAACGGGTGGGAGTTGATACACCTCTCAAGTTCACAGGAAAGAAATCATCCCCACCAGTTTGCTCTGGTTAGCGCCACACACTGCATCTTCTTCACTCCCCTTCCTGCCTCCACCCTCACCCTCACCCAAGTACAGATCAACTTTCACTGTTAAAAGTGCATGCTGTACATTTACACTTTTAGTTATTCTTCCTGTGGTGGCCAGAGTAGTCAGTTATTGCAATTCAGTTGCTATTTGTTCTCTAAGCCATTCTTCCCTTGAAATGTAAAAATCTCACCCCAGTCATAGGAAGAGAGTGTTAGTGTTCCCATTTTATTAATGCAAAAACAGTTAAGGCAGCTGAAAAAAGCAAAATCCATATAGCTCCTGGTATCTTTTAGGATAAAACATAGTGTGGCATATAAAGTAATGTTTGAAAGCTTGAAATGAGACTTCCTCAGAAGATATCCATACAGTTCTGCCTGGAGCCCAGAAACACCATTTCTAGCCTCCAGAAGATAAGTGGAATTACAGTTGTCCAAACCAGTCCAGACTGCTTGTCACCAACTAAGATTTCTTTTCTGAATTTGGTAAGCTAACCCTTTAAAAAAATTTTTTGTCATTTCTTTTTTCTTCCTTTGGTTTTCTGAGGTAGGGTCTCACTCTTTAGGCCAGGCTGACCTGGAATTCACTCTGTAGTCTCAGAGTGACCTTGAACTCACAGCTATCCTCCTACCTCTACGTCCTGAGTGCTGGGATTAAAGGTGGGCACCACCATGCCTGGCTTAAATTGTCATTTTCTTTTAATTCTCCAGTTCTTTTAAAAGAAGGACATGAATTCCTGGCCCAGTGAAAGGCAGCTCACTAAAGAACAGGAGTGACTGTAGTCATGCATAAAAGGTGCCATGTTTCTGAGTTTGCCCAGCACCGTGTGCTAGACAGAGTGCCCAGGCAAGAGGAAGCGCCATGAACACAGGACATTGTGTCCCCATCAGAAGCCTCCTCTCTGCTTTCTTGAGCTGATTTCTTCTGCTGCTGAGCACTAAGCCCAGAGCCTCAAGCTCCACCACTGAGTCCCAGCCTCAGCCCAAGCCATCCTTTTGAAGGTCTAAAAAGTTATTTGCACCTGCCCTTCACAGAGAAGCCCCTGATAATACCACTGCAGATTTTTTTTTTGTCATAACCCTCTCCTTGTCTGTGATCTATGCTCTAAGTGAGCCTGACTCAAGTGTGTTCTTATTACATGCCATCCCTCATCTCTTTATTCAAAGTGTCATTAAAGTTCTTTTCTTTGTGTTTTACAGTTGTTCAATTACTCAATGTGACCACCTATGTAGAGTAGTGAATGTACCATGCTAGGTTAATGAAAGTGGTCAAGACTTCTGCAGCCAATAGTGTTTGAATTTAAGCCTCTAATATTGAACAAATTATACAAATGACTATTTGTGACATCAATTCAACAGTGAGTGCAAAATGTATGTTTACAAAACACTTGCCAATGTCTATCTCAAATGAAAGTATCGTCAAAGCTAACTTCTCTTAGGTTAGATACACAGACAGCAGAGCGGGAGAACAATAGTAATAATAATAGAATAATAATAATGCTGGCAAATGCTAGCGACACATTCTGAAAATCAGAAGGAAACACTGAAGAGCCACTAAACTTTGAAAAGTAAGGTTGTCAAAAAGCCTGTGCCTTTCATTTTGGAATGTAAGACAGTGACAGTGCACTATAGATCAAGGACTTATCTTGGTGACCTTCGGTCCCACCTACACTGACGGAAGAAAACATTTGAATGGACATGGGAGTTCTCAGATGGATCCCAGCAAAGTGATACTCCCTGCCAGGGTAAGACCAGTAACACTGAGAACTACAAGAGGCTATTTATTGTGAAGAAATGGTCTATTCAAGTACTACTGGCTATGTTCAAAATCTATTGAGTTCAAAGAAATTACTAGAATGGTGGAAATACATTTGGCATCTTTTTTTTTTTTTTTTTTTTTGTTTGGTTTTTCAAGGTAAGGTCTCACTCGAGCCCAGGCTAACCTGGAATTCACTATGTAGTATCAGGGTGGCCTTGAACTCACGGCAATCCTCCTACCACTGCCTCCCAAGTGCTGGGATTAAAGGCATGTGCCATCACACCCAGCTTGGCATCAATTTAAAAAAATTTTTTTTTGCTTATTTATTTGAGAGCAACAGACACAGACAGAAAGAGAGGGGGGGAGGGAGAGAGGGAGAGAAGGAGAGAGAGAGAAAGAGAAAGAGAGAATGGGTGTGCCAGGGCTTCCAGGCACTGCAAATGAACTCCAGACGCATGCGCCCCCTTGTGCATCCGGCTAATGTGGGTCCTGGGGAACTGAGCCTTGAACCAGGGTCCTTAGGCTTCACAGGCAAGCGCTTAACTGCTAAGCCATCTCTCCAGCCCTTGGCATCAATTTTTAAATGAAAGGAATGTCTAACTTTATTCAACATTAGAAAGTAACTGATTAAAGAAAATGTAAATGTCCCACACAGTGGCTCCTATACAGACAAATACCCCAGAGAGTTCAATTTACTCAAAAGTATGAATCAAATCCTAGAAATCGGAATGCTTAGCAAATGTTCAAGATGATTCTAACATACCTAGGTACAAATGTTAGAAAGCATACAAAAATTAGCTATGTTGAACAGATCTAGGCCTCATGCCAGTCTTATGTAGCTACACCCAGTGGAAAATGGTTCCAAGAGTGGCTATTCTGTGACCAGATAATGAGGATAGATAGCAGAGTTTTGAGGATAGTCAGATTAAATGCATTTTAAACAAGACAGCCAATGTAATGCAGAGGACAGAAGTTTTCCTGGACTGGTCTTCTCTCGGAAGGCACACACATACTGAGCCTGCTACCTGTGGTACATAGTAATGTGCGTCACAGTGTGTAACACTGCACAATGCCAGTGACATAAAATTGATGAGTTGTGGCAGCTCATCAACTGGACTAGCCAGAATCTTGCCAGGCAAGAGAGTTGTGGCAGTCAGTATTTCAGAGTCATGTCATAGGTCATGTCCATGAATCCTAAGAGGTTTTCAGCCCCTGGGGATTCACACTGGGAAGAAGTCTTATGCAAATCGCTTGTGTTACTATGCTCCCAGGCAATATAAAATAAATTAGCATGCCATCTACCAACACTGAAAGGTAAGTTGTCACCGTTGGCACAGAGGCTCTGAACAGACAATGGCAGATGGTGGCAGCAGGGAATCCAGTTTGAACTTCTAAGGTGAGCCTTGCTAGCCTTGCTATGGGCAGAAGGCACACCATGACCATTCCCCCAAACAAATATTTACAGAGAAAATGCCCATACCACAGGCTTTGTAGCAGTGGCAGGAATCAGTAAATAAAAATCGATCATTTTCTCTACCTGCCAATCAGGGAAAGAGAACTAGATTGAAAAATTCTGAAGAGATGAAATAACCAGGAGCAGAACCTGTGGTATGTGTGTTTGTATGGGTATAAATATGTGTTTCATGTGGTATGTATGAGCACGTGTGTGTTTGTATGCATGCACATGTGGGCACCTGTGTACCCTAACATGCACGTGGAGGTCAGAGGACAGTCCTCGCCTTCCACCTTGTTTCAGACAAGGCCTTTCTTGTTGGCTGCTGTGAATGCCAGACTAGCTAGTCCGTGAGCTATGGCATTCTCTTCCTTCACTTCCGATTGCCACAGATCACTGAGATTACACACGTGTGTGGTACTGTTAGCCACGGAGCCATCTCTTCAGCCTTGAGCAGGACTTTTGTGTTCCTTTGAAAAGAATGTTACTTTCCTATAGGACTTTACAGCCCTATCTGTAATGGTTCCACAATGTCTGCAACAACAGCACCATCACACAGAAAGTCAGCTATGGATATTCAATCCTATACTCTGAACTTGGCTGGCATTGAATACACATGTGTGAAACTGAATCTATGGGGGTAAGTGGTAATAATAACCAGCAAACTCATGAATCATCACTTTCACATCTACTAGGGGATTATTCAATTTCCCTTTTTAAATGAAAAAACTGAATTCAGAATCTTAGGTTTGGAATGGGAGCGCAGAAGTCTTCTATTCCTGGATGCTTCCTTTTACTCAACTAAAAATAGTATACATTAATGACAAGCACAGGAATTTATGTAATGAAGAATCCTTTGATAGCTTTGGACCTCTAACTCATCAGAAATGCAAGCTTGGTAACACTCAGTAACCAAAAGGCTCCATGTTCGCAGTAGTCACTGTGCGGTGAGCGAACACATCCATGTCTCAGCACAGGAAGACAAAGCATGTTGAGGGTGTTGCTAGGGAAGCAGGCTGGCAGTCTTCCAAGAGGGCTCAAAGTAATAAATTCATCACATTCCAGGGCAGTGTTTCAATTTCTTTAACCCATGCCCAGACTCACTGATAAATGCAAAAAACATTATTCTGACCCTAATTCTCTAATCCCTTGTACTTCTTTTTCAGCATCTTCAAAAGCCTAGAAACCAGATTTACTAGCACACAGAGGTAAAGCCATTGCCTGTGGGGAGATTTCCATGTACCACACAGATGGGAATGGTCAATTCATTAGCTCCCATAGGCACATAGGCCAGACTTGCTCTGATACCAACAATACACACTGTCTCTGTGTACAGACCTCTATGGGTTACTGGTGAATGTAGAGGCAGGACAAGGAACTTGAGGTAAATTAACAACGTGATGGTATCAAGCTGAGGTAGCCTGATGTGCCCATTTCAGAATGACCTTGCCAACAGAGCCATACGCCACTGGCTACAATTCCCTGCAACCTGCCCTGTAGCAACACCCTTGCCAATGTGGCTGTAGTAGTCCAAGTTCTGGCTCAGGCTTCTCTGGACAGGATCTGGATGGGCATGCCAACTTGTGCCTCTGTGACTCACTTTTCTTCTATACTGCCTACAGTGACCAATTCTTTCTTCTAGTGTTTCATCCACACAATTGTGCTACTAGGAGCTCCTGCAGTCCCTAAGGCTGTGCTACCACTGAGGATCACTTGACTGATCCCTGCAAGATCTTGGCATATTTTCAAGGTGAACTCTCAGAGGGCAAAGTTCTTAACAGTCAAGCCACTGTCCCCTCACAGTGACTGTAGCTTACTTTTCTCTATGCCATTAACTATATACACGCACCTATTTCTATGCATTCCATGATTAGAACTTAACCTTTTGGGAACTTCATATATCCGCATTTTTAACTGACCTATAGAATAACAGACTTGTGAGCTAAAGCCCTAGGATTCAACTGATTTAATTATGTGAAAATACTGCAGCTCTGGAAAACAGGCACTTAACCATGAAAGTGTTCAGAATGTAAGTTATAACAGATATCTTCCTTCCTAGGGCTAAGGCTCAGCCCTTATTACCATTATCAGAGATGTGTAAAGTACTTGAGCAGGCTGTCTAAGAAGTTCTTGAAAGCCCTTTTAGTGAACATCTATCTGATTGGATCATCCTGTACATGCAGTGTGGAAAACATGAGTTATTTTCCCCTGAGAAGATCTGTCACACCCAGTACAGAAAAGGCCTTCTATACAGTTGCTGACAGAAGTGCTGGCCATGGGTCAAAGGGAGCTTTCTCCTCAGCTCTGGTCTCAAAGAGGCTCTCTGTCATCTCATGCTACTAGGATATATTCATTACCAATGAGCAACTTACTTATATGAAGCTGCTAGAGCTAAGAAAGGGTGGAATTACATTTTCCCACAATATTTCTTTCCCCTCACATGTTTTTCTGCCATCAAAGGCTTTTAAAGCCATTCAGTCCAGGAAACTTAGATGACTCTCTGTATCATGCACCTCTGGGTAACACCTAATGAAAGCCTAAAGGGATCCCACTCTCTAATAAAATTAACAATGGAACCAAGAATTAGCATCTGTAGAAACAAGAGTAAGCTTGTCTGCTTGTGAATCAATTCAAGCTTACTGACTCCTGGCTGTCCAGCTTCTCTAAATGACAGCAGCACCGGGAGCACAGGACGAGCCCCTTGGCTTACTAGGTACTTTCCATAGATCTCACACCCTGGAATGGCTCATTCATCAAGGTACATAGATATTTGGGAAGAATGAGTTCATTTTAGATGATTATTCACTGCAAAAAATAACTGCAAAAGGTCCCTTTCCTCACAAAACATATGCATACATTAAGCCATTTAAATCTACTCAAAGGCTTAAATAAGATGCGCAGGAAAGAACATGCTATGTTTTCCCTGGCTTGCCCACTCTGGCCTTGGTCTCTTGGGGAAGTCACTCTGCCAAGACACCTATATTTTAGCAATCTGGTTGGGGGCCACTGGAGCTTTGCTCCTATAGAAATGAGCTATTCCGAACCTGGTTCTTTACTGGATTCTGTCTTTGTAGGAAACAACAACAACCACCCAAACTCTCAAAATCAGGTCATTTTCTAGTACTGTGTTATTACAGCCCAGTTTCTAGTGTTCCCGTAGCTCTGGCCATTCTGTTCACTTTGCCTAACCTTGCGTAGTAGGACTCCAGAATGCCCTGTGGTTCCAATGCATCATCCTTAGTGAAATAGACAACACACTCAACACTTAACACTACATAGGATGCTAGGCGAGGGGCAGGGGCTAGTAATACTACATAACTGATTTATAAAGAAACATGGAAAAAACCCTTACCAAAAAATAGAATTTTTTTTTGTATTTTCACCTGGAAATCTGTTGCTATCTGGAAGCAATTACTAGAAACATATTTATAAAACAAAGGAGAAACATAAATAGTGGTTATAGGAGGCAGGTATGGTGTGACAAGCCTATAACCCCAGCACATGGGAGGCTGTAGCAGTAGGACCAGAAGTTCAAGGCCAATCTGAGTTACACAGGAAGAACCTGTCTCACAAAAACATAACATAACACAACACAACAAAATAGGCTACAGCTATTTTTAAAAGAGCATTATGGGCTAGAGAGACAGCTTAGCAGTTAAGGCACTTACCTGCAAAGCCTAAGGATCCAGGTTCAATGCCACAGTACCCATGTAAGTCAGATGTACAAGGTGGCACATGCATTTGGAGTTCATTTGCAGTGGCTGAAGGCCTGGCATGCCCATTCTCTCTCTTTCTGCTGCCCTTCCCTCTCCATCAAATAAATAAATAAATAAATAAAAATATTTAAAAATGTATTAAAAAGCTTGAAAAGAACATTATAGAAAGGAATGGAAGGCTAGGAATGTGGCTCAGTTGGTTAAGTGATCGCCTTGCATGCATAAAGCCCTGGATTCCACCCTTGCAGGACATGAACTGACTGGGTATAACCTGTAACACCAGCACTTAGGATGTGGAGTCAGGAGGATGTCAGAAACGCTACATAGTGAGTTTAAGGCTAGTCAGATACATGTGTCCTTGTTTAAGAAAAAAGATATATCAAGCTTGTTGGTTTCATTTCTTCCATCATGACAAACATTTTTCTCTTAATCTGTGCAAATTAAGATCTTTTTTTTAAATGTTAACTTTAAACTACTTACCTCTGAGCTTTAGTAGTACAGGTATATTAAATAAGCAAGCCCCAGTACTTGCTCATTCTTCTCTTACTGCTGCTCTAACTGCAGGTAACTTTAAATTTGGGGATTATATCACAGAACATGCAATTGTCACTAACACAATTTTTTAAAAATTATTTATTTATTTATTTATTTGAGAGCGACAGACACAGAGAGAAAGACAGATAGAGGGAGAGAGAGAGAATGGGCGCGCCAGGGCTTCCAGCCTCTGCAAAGGAACTCCAGACGCGTGTGCCCCCTTGTGCATCTGGCTAACGTGGGACCTGGGGAACCGAGCCTCGAACCGGGGTCCTTAGGCTTCACAGGCAAGCGCTTAACCGCTAAGCCATCTCTCCAGCCCACTAACACAGTTTTTTAAAATAATTTTTTGTTCATTTTTATTTATTTATTTAAGAGTGACAGAGAGAGAGAGAGAGAGAGAGAGAGAGAGAGGGAGGCAGGCAGATAGAGAGAGAATGGGTGCGCCAGGGCCTCCAGCCTGCAAACAAACTCCAGACGCATGCATCCCCTTCTGCACCAGGCTAACGTGGGTTCTGGGGAATTGAGCCTCGAACCGGGGTCCTTAGGCTTCATAGGCAAGAGCTTAACCTCTAAGCCATCTCTCCAGCCCACTAACACAATTTTTAAGAATCAGAAACTTCTTTTAGATTCCTGCTTTGTTTAGAACTCTTGGCTTAAAGTTTGTGGTCGGGAGCAGGAAGCAGGAAGGGAGACATCCTAGGGCATAATTCCGATCCTCAATGCTGACACTCAGAATTTAGGGAACACTTACGACCTTCTCCTGTTTTGAAGTATTGTTGAGATTCATAAAACACTGATCTTTAAATTTAAGGAAATCAAATCCAGTGCTTTAACCTCCCCCATGGAAGGAAGAACTATTTTACCTGGTTGGTAGAAGTCAGGCGACAGCTCCCTGGCCACAGCTCTTGCTACGTCACACTCCTGGCGAGCGGCCAGGGCAGCCTGGTCAGCAGCGTCAGCTTTCGCTCTGGCATGCGCAGTCCTACATGGACACAAAAGGGCCAGTCAGCAAAGACGGCATCACATCAGTTACCCATAGACAAGAAATCTCATCTGGAAAAAGAAATGTTAATTCTCATCGTGGCCGGCCACCTGTAACAGCAACTTTTATTTCCGATTGCCCTGAGACTTCAAGGATGATAACACAGATAAAACTCCCTGTAAATCTCTAGTTCTTCCAAGGGAATAGAAGTAGAAACAAGGTTGGTGTAAACTTACTGGATCAAATCTATTGCCTCTGGATGGCACCTCCCCCAACCTTTCTCCCTCAAAAACAAACAAACAAACAAAACTGCAACAAAAAACAAAACAAAACACAAAATACCCACCGACTAGGGAGAGTACAATGTGAGCATGTGAATTAAATTAAGTGTTCATGGATTAAACTCTTCTGGTAGAATCAAATGAGAATTTGACTAAGAAAGGTCTGCTTAGTGGTTTGCTGGAAAAGAGGCTCCTTGGGCCAGAGGAGGGTGGGGGGGAATCTGCAAAATGGTTACTGGTAGTGTTTGCTGCTTTTCCTGTGAGTATTCCTAGCCACCTACAGTGGTTGGTTCCAGGCTACCAGTATGACGTCATTGGCAGGAGACACACTGCTGAGTCTTGCCAGCCTGCTCAGGAGGGTTAATGAGGTGCCTATTTCCTGTATGAAACAGAATGGAGCCAGTGAGGCAGGCGAAGCTGGCAAGGATGGAATGGATCATTTGGTCCTCCATCCTCTCCCTGATCCATCCTTATATACTGAAACCTCATCTTGCCAGCGGGCTCTGCTAAAGAGAAAAACAACTGGGCTCCCTAAAGCCTGACAAGAGAATATATGTCCACCAGCCCAAAGAAGACCTGGAGGTCACAGGGAGCACTGGGGTGTTGCCTACTGCCCAAGTGGGGAAGACCTTGTCTAGCTAGTCTTTAGAGGGTAGGCGTGGGCACCTGCTCTTATGCCTTTGTGGATGCTCTATCCTATTTTACCAGCTCCAGGCAGGGCTATGGAAAACTAGCAGTCAACATTTAATGAAAGCCTGAAAGAGGTGTACACAGTAATCTCAAACAATTAGGAAATGCCCCTATGCTCTGGGTGGCCACTGAGGAGAAATGGAGGCAGCATCTGGGGATCAGCACACTCAGTTTCTCCAGTTAGACTGCCAACATTACAATGGGAAGATGGCATCTGAGTTGAGGCTGGCAGTGGGGAGGTTACTAGCTAGCAGGAGGTCCTACTCAGCTTACTTCCTTCAATTTCCTTGCTTCATCCTGAGCCCATCTCACTCCCACATAGGACCTAGTAGAGCCTGGAGGCTTGATGTACTAGAATGTAAGCTTCACAAAGACTTGGATGTTTTGATTTTTCATCCTCTGCTATAATCCTAGGGCATACACAATTACCTGTCTCAATGTTTACTGAGAGCCCACTGAGAGAATAAAGGAAAGTTTCATTAGGAACAGCTGGACTGTTGCTTAAAAATAAGTGAGATTACACAACTACAGAGACAGGAAAAAGCTAGTGGTTGCCAAAGGTTCAGTAAAAGAGGGGGAACAGCTGGGGCAAAGAGTATATTTAGGGGTGTGAAACAACTCTGTGTGACCCTGTCATGGTGGATAACATGATGTTCTGTATGTGTCACACCTTATAGACAGTACATCTTGAAGGACAAGATACTAATGCAAGCAATGGACTAACACTAAAGTATCAACATTGCTTTACCAACTGAACTAAATGTACCTACTGATGCGAGGCAGGGGAAATTGTGTGTGGGCCTAAGGTGGAAGAAAGATGTATATAGGAACTCTGTAGTTTCTGGTCATTTTTTTTTTTTCTGTTAACTTAAAATTGTTCTAAAAAGTACATTAACTAAAACTGAGTGGATTAACTTCCAAGCATCAAAATCGTAATTTCTGAATCATGAAGGATTTGTATGATTATTTCTGTCTATGGAACACTATCAAATATGAAGTATAAATGAAAATCAGAGGCTAAGGGAGATATTCCTAAGCAACCAGCTGCAGGGACTGGGTGTGAGGCGCCATCTCTGACGGTGGTCGCGCTTGGTGTGCCTGAGAATTAGTAGATGCCTTCTGTTAATGTTCTTTCAGTTTCTCAGAATCTCAACATTTTTTTTTTCCCAGAATGGTTTTCCATTTTTTTTTTCTGCTATTCTTGGCTGAAGCCTAATTATGTCTAGGTATCATAGTTAATGAAACCCTGAGTACAGCTATGCTGCTTTACAGTGTAATCTTCCAGCCCTCAATAAATCTGTAAAACCGAACAACTTATTCTAATACAACTATAACAAGCCTTAATAGAGTCAAATAAATGAATATATTATCCCCACTGCTTACAATGCCCCAAACTGAAGACCTGACACAGCTTACCTCTCTTGGAAACCTATTTTGTAAGCACAGCATCAATAAGGCCTCATTGCTACTCTTCTACTAAATCTTTTACTTTTCTATGCACTCTTTTCTGTAAGGCCAGACAGAAAGAAACTTACCATCTAGGCCAGCCCTAGCTGTCAGGACTACTGCACAGCTGGTCAGGTGAGCCAAAGCCCCACTGAAGCCTTAACTTGGAGGTCTAATCAAGAAGTTTTCAGTGGAACTTAGCATGATAAGTGGAGAACAGGAACCATTGCTGTGTTTGTGCTACCATCAGCCTCATGAGGCCAAGGCCAAGGCCAAGGCCACTGGCAGGCCTAGATTTTGCCCAGGAACAATCTGGGTTTACCTCTGGCTCATGTGTGAATTCATGTTTTCAAATCCCAGGCTTGGTGCCAGAACTACACAGAACCCCTTTCATCAGCCAGCTGGTCAGACATGTAATTGTTCCTGGGGTAGGGGTCCAGGCCAGTCTAGAGAGACCAGCTGAAATCACTCACTGTGGATGCCTGCTGCTACAGAATTTTTTTTTTTTTTTTGGAAAACACAAACACACACACACACACACACAATGAAGGTACAACACCATGTCTTTGGCTTCTTTCAGATCTTCACATATCATTATTACATATTTTTCCAGTGAATGCAATAGAAAGAAGCTAAGAAGCAATTTCTGATAGTGAGGCATCAGTCTTCTAGGGCTGTGCTTTTACAAATAAGCCACTGTCTTACTTGTGGAGAGTTATGATGGATGGGAAGACTCAAGAGCAATGCTAAGATCCAGAGACTTGTGTACTTGGCCAGGCTCACTACACAGCTACTCTCCAGTCTCTCCTGGACATAGCCACGCCATGAAGCAGAATATCTTAATGTGATGCATCATCTGTAGTTTAAGTAATCACTAACTGTTTTCCTAATTGGCAGCAATTCCTTTTTATTTTAAGGACTAAAATAGTAAAAGTTCTAAGTCACTTTACTTATAGGAAAATTAGTTTCTTCAGTGTTTTTTGGGGTGAGCTCTTTAAAAGTTAGTGTATTTAACTTTTCTTAAACTAAATAACACTTTCATGGAAAGCATATTCAATGGTACTGTAGTGTATGCTCCTTTATGGAACACCTCCTGTAGATGTTCACCTTACCTTCTTTCTTGCATATGCCTGTTTATGGACACAGCAGATGAAAAATTTAATCCATAAGACATATGACTCTGAAGATGGCAAAACTACATCTCATAATGATGTTTGCTATTTGTACTTTTCTGTGTGCATGCGTGTGCATGTGGAAGCTGGAGGACAACCTCAGGTGGCATTCCTTAAGCACTGTTCACCTTTTTTGAGACAGTGTTTCAATGGCTTAGATCTTACCTAATTAGATAAGAGTGGGTCACCAGTGAGCCCCAACGATTTATTTTCTCTGCCTTCCCAGCACTGGGATTATATGCTCAGCTCTAAACTTTTTTTTAAAAAGTATTTATTCTTTATTTGCAATCAGAGAGAAATAGAGAGAAAGAGACAGAAAGAGAGAGAGAGAGAATATGCATATGAATGGATGCATGAGATTCTCTTGCCACTGCAAACAAACTCTAGACACATGTACCACTTTGTGCATCTGGCCATATGTGGGTACTGGCCATCAGGCTTTGCAAGCAAGTGCCTTTCACCACCTGGGTCATCTGTCCAGCCCACAGCTTCTTTTTTTCTAACATGGGTCATTGGAATCAAATGCATGTCCCCAGGCTTGCAAAGCAGGCACTTTACAGACTGAGCTTTCTCCCCAGCTCTATTTCTTGTTTCATACATTCTTTTCCAAATAATAAAGTACTTTAGAATATGATGATTTTGATGTCTTTTAAAATATGTGCTACATTGAGTCAAAGTTTACTGATCTGACTCTTAAAACTTGATTACTATGGTCATCTTCATCTAATGGGTTCATGTTCTGCCCTTGTGATAGGTTTTGACATCCAAATATTTATAGGAAATTGTTACTAGGAAAATTTTAAAAATAAGAGCTAATAGCAGGTGAAGATACAAATCTGATTCATGGCAATGCCACTTTGCCAGGTGCTCAAGTCAAAAGCGCCGAGTCATTTTTGACACCTCTCCTTTGCCTTGCTTCATTTGCTCCAGCCAATCTACTGTGCCTTACTTTCAAAATATCCTCTGAATGCACCCAGTTCCCATAGTCATGGCTCTGGCCCTGGTCACTTCAGTATCGCCTCACCAGGGTTGCTGCAGAAGCAGGGTTGGCCTGACTGCTTTGCCATCCTCCTGCCCACCATCCTATTTCCCTTCCAGTTCTCTTGGAAATGCCCGCCAATAACCAAATGTTCTTGCTTGGGTTAAGGCATTGTGGGTAATACAATCCAAAAAATAGGACCTGTTAGCCTTCCTCTTGGACTGTGACATTATTCACTTATGTGAGATCTAGATTTGAAAAGTCCAATTATCGTTGCAGCTCTCTGTAAGAAGAAATTAGTCTGGAGCAAAGCACAGTATTATTATTATTATTGTTGGTTTTTTTGAGGTAGGGTCTTGCTTTAGGCCAGGCTGACCTGGAATTCATGTTGTAGTCTCAGGGTGGCCTTGAATTCACAGCAATTCTCCTATCTCTGCTTCCCAAGTGCTGATTAAAGGCATGCGCCACCACACCTGGCATGAAGAACATTATTCTCAGTTAACATCCAAGGCTTGATTTCTCAGGGACCAACACCAAGTAAGAATGGGGACCTACAATCCTGATTTAGTTTTCTGCTTCGGCACGTGCTTGTCATGCTGAAGAACACACAGCCCTTGGATATCTTCTCAACTTCCCACCTCTACGCTCTCCTGCATGGACTGGCACTCTTGATTTTAGCCTGGAATGGACAATGGCTCTGCTCATAAACTTGCTTTGGAAAACTTCACCTCAGCCACCATCTCTCCCTGAATGTTCTCTCCTCCAAAAATGCCCCCTCCCTTTTAAAAAAATGTTTTAATTTTTGAGACAGAGAAAGAATGGGTGTGCCAGGGCCTCATGTGCCACCTTGTGCATCTGGCTTATATGGGGAATAGAACCTAGGTCCTTAGGCTTCTCAGACCAGCACCTTAACCACTAAGCCATATCTCCAGCCCCCCTCTTTTTTCTAAGATAGGACCTGTAGGAAACTAAATTCTCAGGCTTTGGTTTAAAATAAACTGGGGTAGGTCATGGATGAGCCTAGTAATGGTACCAAACTGCCTGTATTTGCTGAATACAAAACTAATAAAAAAAATTAAAAAGAAAATAAAGTGTAAACTATCAAAAAAATAAACTGTATCAGCAATGAATAGTTAGTTCCATTTGCTGATGCAGAAATCCATGTCTTACTCACCCCTAAAAGTGCTGTCAGGTTATTTAGACCCCAGATGCATGAAAGAATGAAATATGGCTACTGAAGGTTGATATTTGATATTTTCAGGGTCCAGACCTTTGCTTTGAAAGAGTCAGGAGTTAGGTCAGCCCATTTGAGTCATAAATGAACCTTGTCAATGAGATCAAAAGTTAAAACACATTACTTTTACAAAGAGATGCCTTCACAGAATGATCATCAGTATAAAAATTCACCTAAAGAATGTTTATATACTCTTATAAAATGCTGTTATGACTGTCATGTTTATAGACTTAGGTGATACAATACTGTCACTGTTTAGTGTCAGGAAATATTTGGTCTCTGATGATAAACTGGTTTGCTTCCTAGTATCATACAACCAGAACAACATAATCTGTTGTTTCTCTTTGTTAAGGCTACCAGGAAACTCAGGAGTAAAATGATCCTCGGTGTACGTGCATGGTCGTCGTCTGTAACCTCAAGGCTCCGGCTCTGTGCTCCCAGTATCAGGAACACTGTTATGTATGTGACTCATCAGAGTGCCCTGTGGATTCTTTCTGGAAACTGGCAGGATATTTAATCAAAGCAGCCAATTTCTGAATCAATAAGCTGTTGTTATACTATGTTTTCTGAACTTTAGCCCCTCTCATTGTGTGAATGTTCTAGAGATAGATGTTTGGTCTTCTTTTATGCTTACCTCATGTATATCTAGAACTTTCTCAAGCTTAGAAAGTAAGTCCTCATTCTTAAGTACTATACAGCCTTTGTTCCCTAATTTTTGGTCAAAAACTTAGTAAGCTTAAAGTGTCATTTGGGCTTAGTTTTGCAATATGCGTAGTGTCCATGTGTAGTGCATGTGTGTGCCCATGTGTAGGGAGGTCAGAGGACTGCCTCAAGAGTTATCTTTGGGATGTAATCTCTTACTGGCTTGGAGTGCACCAGTAAGATAGACTAGCTAGCTAGTGACTCCAAGGGGTCATCCTGACTCTGACTCACCAGCACTGGCATTACAAGTGTGTGCTGCCACTCCTGGTGTTTCTCTGTGGGTACTGGGGATCAAACTCAGGTCCTCAAGCTTGTGAGGAAAGCTCTTTATCCAATGGTCTATCCTCAGTCCCAAGTCTATATCCTTTTGATAGCCACATCAAAAGCACACTTCTAATCCTTGTTTGAACTATGCCCAATAATTGGTCACTTCACTCGTTTTGGTGTTAGAGATGAGATCCAGGGTGTCTTGTGATGCTAGGCAAATGCTTCATGACTGGGTTCCTCTACTTTTATTTCTTTGGGAGCAGGGTCTTGCTTATATACCCCGACATGACCTCTAAGTCATAATCCTCCTGCCTCAATTTCCCTAGTGCTTGGACGACAGGCATACATTACCATGCCTGGCTTACTTAAAATCTGTTTTATAAAGTGTACCCTAAGAATTATCTTTTCCTTTTATGTATGCATGGAGAAAACTTTGATATGAACAAGCTAGGGGGCTGGGGAGATGGCTTAGCAGTTAAGATGCTTACATGCAAAGCCTAAGGACCCAAGTTCCATTCCCTATGTGACGCCTGATGTACAAGGTGGCTCCTCTGTCTGGAGTTTACTTGCAGTGGCTAGAGGCCCTGGAGCACTCATTCTCTCTCTCTCTCTCTCTCTCTCAAATAAAATAAATAAGTAAATAAATTAGGTTCATTTTATCATTGAAATAATCTTTGGAGAAAAGTCCTTCTAATGAGGGTCATTTTAAAGTTCAAAATCATTACTGTAAGTAATATCAAGCCTCTCTCTAAAACTCAACTACCCACAATCAGATGGAAGAAAATATTTGAATAGGATCCAGAATATGTAAAGTTCTCCTACAATTCAACAACAACAAAATACAATTAGAATGTAAACCAAAACCATAATGAGATGCCACCTTGTGCCCATTAGAAAGGCTATTATAAACGTCATAAAACAGGCTGGGAGATGGCTCACTGATAAAGCACTTGCTGCAAAACTCTGAGTACCTGAATTTGACTCAACATGAAAGCAGAAGCGGTGGTGGCTTATATAATTCCTAGAAGGGAGGGCTAGGCAGGAGAGCACTTGACAGGAGTGTGAGCAACAAGGTGGCCGGTGAGGACTGACCTGAAAGCTGTCCTCTGAAGCACGCACCCTCACCTTTCATGTATACACACTAAATGAGTAAACTGAACAGCCAGAAAAGAACACATGTTGGCAATGATGTAGAGAAATTAGAACCCTGTGTACTACTAGTGAGAGGGAATCTAAATGGCACACTTACTGAGGAAACCATGTGTGGTTAGTATTATTCTATGGTTTCACTACTCGTTTTGGGGATATAGCTCACAAAACTAAAGCAGAGTCTGAAAAGAGGCCTCTTCATTCCCACGTTCAGAGCAGCACTATAACAGCCAGAAAGTGAAGCCACCCAAATGTCAATGGATGAATTACTAAAAGTGGTACATTAGTCTTCAGCCTTAGAAAGGAAATTCTGGGGCTGAGGAGTTGGCTCAATAGTTGAAGGCACATGCTTGCAAAGCCTGACATCCCAGGCTTTTTTCCCCAGTGCCCACGTAAAACCATGTACACAAAGTGGCATGCTAATCTAGAGTTAGCCTGGCACGTCCATTCTCTCTAGCCCTTTACCCCCTTGCCCATGCTACAAATAATTTTAAAAATATTTTATTTAATTATTTAAGAGAGAGAAAGAGGGAGGGGGGGAGGGAGGGAAGGAGACGAGGGTTGGAGAGAATGGGTGCACCAGGCCTTCTAGCCGCTGCAAACGAACTCCAGATGCATGCACCGTCATGCGCATCTGGCTTGCCTGCGTTCTGGTGAATCAAACCTGAGTCCTTAGGCTTTGCAGGCAATCACCTTAATCGCTAAGCCATCTCTCCAGCCCACAAATAATTTTTTTTTTTTAATTCTGATACATGCCACAACGTGGACCTTGAGGACATGACATTAAATGGAATAATCCAATGATAAAGACACAGATATTGTAGGAGAAACCTAGATTAAACAAATTGTGGAGAAAGAAAGCAACTGCTGGAGGGAAGGGTGTATGAGAAAGGGTGGGTAATAGTCACAGCACTTTAATTCTGGAAGATGAAAGCTTTTGGTGACTGGTTTGCACAACAGTGTCAACATCTACTATTGAACCGTTTACTTAATAATGGCCAAGCAGGTATGTATGTTATACATGTACTTTACAATTAGAAAGGAAATCAACTGATGGGTACATATTTACAGAGCATCCTCTGTGTCTATATCGAAAAGGTGGGGCTCTTGGCTAAGAAGTCACTGTACTAATCCCAGCCATAGAATGCTGATAATCTAGTGAGGGAAACAGCCCCAGTGTGAAGGGATCACTGTTGGACACTAGGAAGGAAGTGTCTGAATTTTGTGACATGCCTGTTTTAGTAGAAGTTAACAGAATGCCTGGCATAGAGGCTGCTTTCAAAGCATCAGTGGAATGGATAGATGGTCCAGGGGGAGAGAAACACCAGTGACGACACCAATACTTCCAACCATATGTATAGCCTTACTATAGAGATAAACTGTTCAGGCCCTACTATTGGTTCAAGGTGATTAAAAGTTATATTTCAGACAAGTAGGTCTTTACATGACATAGGCATTTATAACTAAAAATATAGGACTATGAAAACTAAAAATCTAAATTATAAACAGAAGCATGAAGACCATGATGAGGTCAATAAAAGGTGAATGAACACATTAAAAAAATGAGTCAAGGGTTGGAGAGATAGCTTAGCCACTAAAGTGCTTGCCTGCAAAGCCTAAGGACCTAGGTTCAACTCCCCAGGACCCAGGTAAGTCAGATGCATGTGGTGACACATGTGTCTGAAGTTTGTTTGCCGTGGCTAGAGGCCCTGGCATGCCCATTCTCTCTCTCAAATAAATAAATAAATAAAATTTTAAAAAGTGAGCCAAAAAGAAAAGGACAGAACAAAATGCCCTAGAGACCCGGTTGAAGAAAGAGCACTGGAACTGATGGGGATGCATATACATAGTTGCTCGACCTCCAATACAGCTCCCTCCCACTCAGCCCCAGCAGGAAGCTGTATTTTTCTTAGTTCAAGTGGCTGATGCATGTACAGCCTCTGGAAGAAGTATAGCCTGACTCAGCACTTGGGAGGGATGGTGGGCTGAAGAAAAGTGGCTCAGTTTGATTAAGTCCCCTTCAAGGGGGTAGTTGGAGTGAGGAGGTCACTGCTGAACAGAGATGGAAGCAAGTCACTGAGGAACTGGACAGAGGAAGTAGAGGAAGCAAGTGTGGGCCACAGACTGGAGACTTTGACTCAGAAAGGAAGGAGGAAATTTGGATGGTAATCAGAAGAATTAGCTGGGTCAAGGGAAAAGGTGATTTGCTAATATTTTTATGAAAATGAGAGCTGGTCCTGTTGGAAGATGGGAAGAAAGATGTTCAGAGAACAAAGATAAAGAAGCTTTGAGAAGATGACAACTGGGAGTTTTATTCTAGAAGAGATGAAAGGATGCAGGGGAAAATGTAAAATTAGTGATGAGTTGGTACAATGTTTTCATTATTTGAAGGATCCTAAGCTTGAAAAAATGTGTGCCATGGGCTTCAGAACCACACTTGGTCTCTCATCCAGTGTTATCCCATGTTAGTTCTACCTTAATTTCCTTGCCTGTAAAATTATTACGGGTATTATATATATTATAAGTCTTATAGTGTGGACTTACGATTGATTTATATGGATATTCAGGATTAGCTTTGAGTAGTAAGTGTGTACGTGTCTATTCTTAAGTCTTTGGAGGAAATTAAGGGATAGTGAGGACAATCAGGGAGCTTAAAGCAGTGAAGATTTGGAATGAGCACTTTACAAATGCTGGACAGGATGAGAACCCTCTCAGGGGGATGCGATTCTGTGTGTTTCTCTAGCAGCCTCTCTTCTCTGGCAGAAGCAGAGATGGGACAAAGAGGAGGGGACAGCATGGAACTCACTCTGGGCAGAGGGATAAGCCCACAGCCAACCTCAGCCTGCAGGTCAGATGAGACAGTACAGGACCAAGTAAGGCAACCTGACGAGTGCTAAAGCCATGTGTACATAGACTTTCATGTTCTTGGTTCTTCAGCTGATTGCAATGAAATCTGTGTATTCCCTATGGCACATTTAATAGAAACTGTCTTATTTTGACTGAATTTGGCTTCCTATTAAGGGAGCTATCTTTTAAGTTTATATTATCCACTACTAGTGTTTGAAATGACAAATGGTCCATATTATTTAAACATGAATGCCTATACACTCAAACTGCATAGAACCATGACAATTTCTCTTGACACTGTCCAAGGAAACATCTGGATGTGCCTGGTGAGAACTTGGCAACCTTCAGAACCTGAGACTTCTTGGGTAACAGCAAAAATTAAAATGTCAATGCCATTTTATTTCTACATCAGCATTCAAGTTCTTATCCTTTGCCAATGTGGGTAGAACTGTGGGTACAAATTGAGGGATGCTAAAAATGTGAGACATTTAATACATAGGTTAGGAACACATGATGGTAACTCAGGTATTCAGTCAGTAGCAAACTGACCAAGAGATAAGTTTACAAATGATCCAATCCCCACTTCCTTTGCAAATGCCATTTATGCATACTTTGCAGAGCTCAAAAGAGTCCATTTTATAAATATTTATACACTAAAAAAATAAACTAGGCTGGAGAGATGGTGTAGCAATTAAGAGTGCTTGGCACTTCAGCATGAGGGACTCTCGGGCTGGAGACAACCAAGTTTAATTCTCCAGAAACCATAGTCATGCACATCTGTAATCACAGCCCATGGGGTTGGAGTGGAGTGGAGGCTAGGAATTGATGGGGCTCACTGGCAGACAGCAGCTTGGGTAGAGGGAGAGATCCTGCCTCAACAAAATATATGAATAAGCCACAAAAGACATCTGACTTTTTCCTCTGGCCTCCACACACACATGCATGGGTCATGCATCTACATATAACATGTATCACACACACATCAAACTCCAACACTACGGACATGTGCACAAAAAAGTGACACCCTTTAGAACTTCTCTTTGAACTCACAGTTGAAAATTATTCTGTTAGCTAGTAAGATATCCATTTCCTATTGCATATTACCTGAAATGGCTCTCAACAAATCCCAAAGCTGCCAGTTTACCATTTCACTTGGTTCTGTTGGGATATGAACAGTAAAGGACTCTGCCGAGATTTGAATACTAGTGTGGACAAGAACTTCTTGGGATTAGTCACATAAAACCTCTATTGTATACCTTAAGTTCTTAATATTTTTAAGGTAAACATTTTGAAGGTACAAGGTTTATGAAAGTCCTGCTTTGTGAGGAATGTTACAGTATTAAAAGCATGATTATGTTCTCACAAACAAGTTTTATTCACTTCATATTTCCTAGTAGGAACTCAGTTCTGTTACTTCATTTATTTTACCTCAACCAAGAAGTCCCTGACTATATTTACTTTAATCCTCCAGCTTTTATTTCTGCAAGAGACATTATGGAAAACAATAGAACAATCACAGAAGTACTGCCCTGACACATAGTAGCCCTCTTGTTTGTGTGTGAGTATGTATGTGGGCATTTGTGCCATGATGGCATATGGGTATCCAAGGACTTTGAGGTATTTGTACTCTATCTTCATTGAGACAGAGTCGCTTGCCACTCTAAATGAATTACCAGAGAGCAGACTGTCACACTAGCTGGCCCAGCAGCTTCGGATGCTCCTGCCTCTGCCCATATCATATCTTGTTGGGATCACAGATAAAATTCTCCTAACCAACAGGCTTTGCAAATAAGTGCCTTTAACCATTGACAGATCTCCCTAGCCCCAGCCACAGCCCTCTGGTTTTGAAGTGTCAATCAAAATGTCTGTTTTACCAAGGCATGTAGAAAAACACAGTTGGAACAAGGGCCTCTGAGAATCCTATAGTCCCTTCCTGGGTGGTAGGCAGTTATTTTTCCTGCTATTGGTACCTAACTCAGAAAGGCTAAAAAACACATTCACACTCACATTCACCCAGCTATTCAGTGGAATGAATGTGTAAAATGTAGGCCTCTTAACCTTTAGGACAAATTCTAAAACATATGCTGTGAAAACAGATCTCTGTATTACTTTAGTAAATACTCTGTTATTTATTTCATCTTCCAGTTATACTTTTTTCTTTCTGCTCTAAAAACTTATTAATTCCATAATTCATCTTCTGGTGTGCATAATATGTGTGGTGTGGTATACATGTGGGGAGGTCAGAACAGGTACCCCATTGCTGTTCCACAATGCTTCCTTAAGTTGGAGTCTTTCACTAAATCTGGACCTTGTCATTTTGTGGTTAGACTGCCAGTAAGCCTATCTCCACTGCTTTTTACCACTGGGGTTAGAGACATGCACGGCCATGCTCGTTTTATGTGGGTGCTGGGGATCAAACTGAAGTCCTCATGCTTCCTTGGCAAGTACTCTTACCCACCAAGCCATCTCCTCAGGCCTACAACACATCTTACTTTCATGCTTCCTCCTTGATTCTATTATTGAATTCTTTTATCCATCTTTAATACATTCTGGCAATCTTCAATACACTTATGGCAAAAATTTGAGTTTTCTTCTACATATATATTTTTTTAACCAATTCTGGCAGACTTTCAAATGAAATAAAGAACTTAGAAAACATCTCACTAAAGACTGCAGGATTTGGTTCCCAGTGAGGTTATTCTTCAGTGGGAACATTTTTAGGTGGTGATAAAAATACTACAGATTCATCCAACTTAGAGTTGCCTTCCCAAATAACCAAATTAGTAATTAACGCCTCCAACTTTAAAAGGAAACATCAGATCTTCCAATTCCTCCTGAATTCTTAAAGTTTCTTCTTTTTCCTCATGGGAATTTCACAAAATTTTCTGTTGTGTTTGCTTGTAGTATTTGTTATGTTAAACCTAATAGAAAGAATTTACCCTAATATTCAATAGGTAAAAGCAGATCCAAAAGATATGGAGAAAAATAGGGGCAGAAACAAGTATATAAATCAGAGTGACCTGTTTCCTATTTACTACTTAAAATTTTATTTTTATTTTTATTTATTTGAGAGCAACAGACAGAGAGAAAGAGGCAAATCTCTCTCTCTCTCTCTCTCTCTCTCTCTCTCTCTATCTATCTATCTATCGAGAGAGGAGAGAGTGGGTGTACCAGGGCCTCCAGCCACTGCAAATGAACTCCAGATGCATGTACCCCCTTATGCATCTGGCTAATGTGGGTCCTGGGGAATCAAGCCTCGATCCAGGGTCCTTAGGCTTCACTAAGTCATCTCCCTAGCCCCTATTTACTATTTTTAAGTGAAACTTAGTATAATGTAGCAGAAAAGGCAGTTTTGCAGATGAATGAATGAACATCAAGATAAAAATGTACACCACTACTTAAAGATGGTGACAGAAATGTATGGCAGGGTCAAGTCTAGTTAAGAATCCTGTTAAACCCTAGCTCTAATAGGAATCCCTCCTGGTTCTGATGGATTGCTAGTGGACAGTTTCAGTATTTATGTCCTTATAGTGCTTCTAATACTAGAGTATTCTTTTAAAAAAATTTATTATTATTATTTATTAGAGGGGGGGGGAGGTTGTGCCAGGGCCTCTAGCTACTATGAACAAAGTCCAGATACACGTGCTACCTTGTGCATTTGGCTTATGTGAGTCCTGGGGAATTGAACCTGGGTCCTTTGGCTTTGCAGGTAAGCATGTTAACCACTAAGCCATCACTCCAGCCCATAATACTGGAGCATTCTTGACAGAAGTCTGCTCTCTGTATTGTGAGCTCTAGACACAGTCTGGTGAACTTTTAAACTTTTATATGTCTTCTAGATGCTGGGGCCCGTCAGGGGCCAGATGGACCCACATTGCAGTCACTGAGGAATATGGAACATGCGTTCCTGGATTTCATGCTGTAGCGAAAGATACATTAACACAAATGGCATTACCCTCGCCAGAATGAGAATTGGCCAAGGTCCAAAGAGGTCCAAGATTCTGAAGCACAAGGGATGTTATTTTCAAGGAGGAGGAGAAATGTGGGATGTAATTCCCATTGAGGTAAGGATTCAGAAACTGTGGGAAGTCCTCTGTGCAGCTTTGGTGGATAGCTGACAGCTTGTCTCGCAGGGAGCACAGTTTGCTCTGGAGCATTCAGCTATACTTTCCACGTTAGAACTGCTCAATGTGTTCAATTTTAGGAGCTTCCGGTACTGGTAATGATTCTTGCCTTTTCTAAAATGGCAACAGACTTGGTGACAGAACTGTCCTTGCTTTACCAGGTGAATTTGTCCAGTCTAAATTAGATGTAAGAAATTCCCATGCACTTAAGGTGGAGAACCCTGTACCCATGAC
Organism: Jaculus jaculus; assembly: GCF_020740685.1. Classification (NCBI taxonomy): domain Eukaryota; kingdom Metazoa; phylum Chordata; class Mammalia; order Rodentia; family Dipodidae; genus Jaculus; species Jaculus jaculus. The sequence continues at coordinate 144,885,047 of NC_059103.1, forward strand.
AGCTTCGTTACCTTTCTGGTGGAAGCCTGTAGAAAATATTTACAATTTTGGACCCATATAAGATCAAAATAAACAATGGATGATTGAACTTCATGTACAGTGGTTTATTCTGGCACGAATGAAATGGGAGCACAGAAAGCCCCTTTATACGAAAGGGCTTTCATGTGACTTTCACACGAAGTCATCTAGGGTTGACCAGTTACTCTGCAAAATAAATGAGGGACATCCAAAATTCTCTGGCAGTCAGTCATGATTTCTCAAGAGGCCTGCTGTGAAAAGGCCTCCATTCTGGAGAAGTGAGAACCTCATGGTTCTGGTACACAGTGCTGCTTCCTTAAGAAGGGTGGGAACACTGGAAGCAGTAGTGGCTCCACAGAGGAAGAGAGTTAGGAGGCTCTCTGTGTCTAGTCGAGGACTGGGAGGCAGTAGGCATGATTGCAAGCACCTATACTGTGAAGAGTGCTGACTGACATCAGGATGTGCCCGCTGCTCTCTGCTGGCCTGTGACATGTCTCCAGCTTACAGATCACTTTTGAGTTGCTATTCCCTGAAATAACCATCCTATACAGTTTTACATTGCTGTTCACATGCTCATTTCAGAATAGACTACTGATTTTTTTTTTAACCTCAAGCAAAACCTCAACCTAATGAATTTCCTGCAAGTGTCTAGAAACACTTTTAAAGGAACATTTGCTACTTGGGCACATAGGTAATTCTGTCCAATTCCAAGAACTTTTTCTACATGTAAGCCAAGATTTCAGTGGCTGTCTAAAACTATGGTAGTACTCAACTATATTTGCCTTTTTGCCTACATGTATAGACCTGTGGTAAAGTTTAATTTATAAGTGAGGCACAGTAACAAATATAATAGAACATATATAATAAAATAATATAATATTTTGAAGCTGAGGTTGACTGCAGGTGACTGAAACCACAGAAAGTGAAACCATGGGTAAGGGGGACTCCTGTGTCGCACATATCAACATATTGTTCTACCTCCTCTGAAATTCTAGGAGCGCAAGGAAAGCTGCTCTTCCTTTGACAGATGACTGCTGCTGGCAACAGTGAATTGTAAAAAGGAAGTTTCTCGGCAGTGTTTTCCCAAGATGTCACGGTAACAGGAGTCAAAGAATGATCCTGTGTGAGAGTTAGATGAACAAGGTCTGAGGCTGGGCTGAGGCAGGTGCTCTGCCATGATCTGAGACATGACACATGACAGTCACCACCAGTGACATATTTTAATATGATAAACATTTCTTGTAAGTGACTTTTAAAGAATCTTTTCCAGGGAACCATCTCATTTCCAGAAAATACCATGCTTCTATAAGTACCATGTGGCCAACTACACCATGGAGTATGACCATGCTTTGAAAACGCACTTTCCTTCTTTTGTGTGTCTGTCTTCACACGTATGTGCATGTGCAGGCCACAGTATGATGTTGGGTGCCTTCAATTGCTTTCCACCTGATAATTTGTCTGTCTGTACGTCTATGTCTGAGTGTGTGTGAATATAGCCATACTTGTGCCATGAAGTCAGAGGACATAATGTGGCCTTCCATTGTGTTTGAGGCAGGGTCTCTTTGGTGTTTGCTTCCGGCCCACAAGCTTCTAGGGATGCTCTTGCCTCTGCCTCCCATCTCGATACAGGGGAGCTGACATTCCAGAGGCTTGTGCTCTTGTGCCCAGCTTCATGTAGGTTCTGGGAATACTTGTGTATTGCTTTTACCCACTGTAAGGCCCTCCACCTTGTGTTTTGAGACAGGGTCTTCATTAAATCTGACACTCACTGACTTGGCTAGATTTGCTAACCAGCTCACTTACTATGAAGACTTGCCTATCTTTGCTTTCTCAGTGCTGAGATTACAGGTGCATGTCATCGTTCCTGGCATTTTCAAGGGTCCTGGGGATCCAAACTCAGGTCTTCATGCTTTCATAGCAAGGGCTTTGCTGGCTGAGCCATCTCCGCAGCCCTGACATTTTAATTTTTGAGGCAAAATCTTTTCTGCTCTGAGCATAGTGGAAAAGATGTTTTTAAATTTTGTAATCTTAACTATCAAATTATCTATATTAAGTGTAGCCATCAATTTAGAAGCTATGAGATGACAAATCCCTTGCATCATTAAACACCAACCAATGTGAGCCATTCCTACAACGTTCTGAATGTCGTTTTCCTTTAGGGCAATACTTAACTGTACTCATGCTCCTCTAATAAAATGCTTTCTTGCTTTTTGAGTCCTAGGCAATGATAGACTTGGAATCAAGGAAAACTAAAGCAAGTTGGCTTGAATGATGGAGGAGGGGAAAAACATTACAATAGAAGATGGAATAATAGGAAAGTTGGTACAGAATGGGGGAGAAGAGCTAAAGGAGGAGATTATGTAAATTATTAAAGTTTTTAATTTTAATTTAAAAATGATAGAGAACCCTAAGAACCTACCAACCAAACACAAAAATTTTATATGTGAATTTTGAGATTTTGTACTGATTACTCACACTGTCTTTGCAACTAGCTATATTAGGGCTACTCATATAATCTAGTTATGATGCCATTAGGCATAACACCAGACTCTCTTCTTAAATAAGGCTTTATTATGAGGCTGGGGAGACGGCCCAGTGGTTAAAGGTGCTTGCTTACAAGGCTACTTACTGTGTTAAAAATGCCTTCCCTGGAAAACCTAACTGCAAGGGTATTGCCCTTAACTTTTGATGTGGAATTCAGTCACCATATCTTATTTTTAAAATAATATAGACTTCACTCAGTTTTGCAAACAGCCTTCTGGGCTTCTGAGCTTATACCAGTCTTCTTGTCATGCTCTGAGACTCCATGCTGACCTGGACTGAAAGACATACAGCCAGAACCCAAGGTGTCCCATCCTGTCACTTTTGAGCTTACCATCTAGCCTGAAGCCTGTTTTTCCCATCTCTTTGCCATATCCTGGCAAAGAGCCCTCCCTATTCCCTGCCATTTGCCACTTGTTCTGAGCTATTTTAACTCTGGACAAATCATGGTAGTAGGCTATATATAAGTTGGCCAGCACTATGAAGACACAGTAATACACGTGGCACCTTTTCCCTTTTTGACATAATCCAATTGTGCTTTGGCTGCTAATCAAGCTGCGAGATTCTGCATCACACATACACACTGCCTCAACTCCCACTCCCAGCTCTCCAGGTGTTCAGCACCCCGCTGGGGCCGTGGGAGTCTTGAAAGCTGAGCTAAGCGTGGAGCAGTCACCAGCAGCTTCAGGAGTCAACTGAGACACATGAGCAATAAAGAACAAAAAGCAAAGGCCCACGGACTCCTGGCCGAGTGTGCCTGGAATGTCTGCAGGCTCATTTCCGAAGGACTCATTTAAAAATACAAATTTGATAAAATAATGAATCTAGTGAGAGCACCTTAAAGGAAATTACACAAGCCTACAAAGGTACTGCTTTCTCAAGTTCGTGAGATTTTACAGGTGGACATAATCAGTCAGGGACATGGTGTCTAGCATGGCCCTCTACACCTATCCCTTCTAGTGCCACAAGTCTGTGCACACCTGGGTCACACAAGAGGCGTGAGCTCTAACCTGAGTTATGCTGTTGTTTCCCAGAACAAACAAAGGGTGGAAATGTCCTCACATCATTAAAAGTTAAAGAAAATTTAAAAAACACCTTTCTACAGAACAGCTGCTCAGGTTCACAGTTCAAGTTAGCCTATAGCCAGGTGTACAACTGTGTCAGAAGAACTGGACAGGTAACGTTTCAGTAACTATTTCACAAGCTTACAATTTTTGCAAGGGACTTTTAACATATGAGGGACGGATACAGATGAAGCCATCCAGGCTAGTTACACCAGCATATTCTAACACGTCTACAGGAGTTTAAGCCAGGGTTTCTGCCCAGTGACTTTGGATCTATTTACTTGGACTGCTTGAGCTATGAGAACTTTCCTGCTGCTACTCAAATTTTATTTGATTTCTTTTTTGAACAAAGTTTACTAACTGGCTGATGATATAGCTCAGTGGCACAGCTCTTGTCTAGCATAAGCAAAGCCCTGGGTTCAAGTCTCAGCAGTGCAAAAAAGCTGCCCAAGCAGGTAGTACATAAGGCTTTGGCCTCTGGAACAAGCAGGAAAAGCACTTTAGAAATGCTATGTTGTTAAAACAGTATTTATCCTCATACTAGTCAATTAACTTGAAACCACTTTTAAATGTCCTTAACAAAGGAGGACCCATTAGCAGACTATTTGGTTACATGTAGTCAGGGATACAGACATTCAAACTTATCTTCCCAGTGGCAGAACAGAGAGGAAGAAAGTGGATCAAAACAGAGATGTCTGTTTTACTGGAAGGCACACAAGTGGCCTTGAATATAATTATGCTTCAAATATCATCAAAACACAACTCAAAATAAATCCCAGGCTACGCTTAGTGCTCTGAGCTTTTGAAGAGCTAGTTCCACATTTCAGTAAGATGCCACCTTCTTCCTAAGCGCACTTCTAGGTTTTCTGACATCCTTACCTAGAGGGAAGAAAAGACCTAAGTCTTCCCAGATTTTCTGACCTTTTTGTTAAGGTACTGAGAAACTTAGCAGGCTTGTGTGTGTGTTGCTGGAGATGAAACCTAGGGCCTCAATACTCCCCAGGCAAGTGCTCTGACACACCCAGGCCCAGGCTTATCCTTAAAGGCAACATGACAATGAAAAATACACGAGATTCTTCCTCTTAACTGTGTGGCATTTACTACCTAGATCAAGTCACGCATTTACAATCAACCCCAAACCTGCTGGAGATACTGCCAAGGACAGGATAACTGTGGCCACATTAGAAAAGATAATGGGGACACTGTGTCGCTAAAGGCACTTCCAATGTTTTCATGCAGCTGCTCTCACAGGCATCAGACTTTTCTCAAAACAAGGCTATGTATGAGGCGGGCTCTTCCATTTTAAGAGAGAAAGATCTCAGAGAGAATTCTTACTCAGGTAAGAGTCAAGGCAGGAAACAGATGGAGACCAGTTTTGGCTTTTAATACAACTGAAAGGATTATTATTAGAATTTCTAAAGATATACTTCTTTATAACTTTTATTAGTTTGATGTATACTATCTTCTGTGTTTTTCATGGAATTATCAACTAATACATGTACACAGATCACATGTACTCCAAGATTGAAATGAACAACGGGTTTAGAAGAAAGAGAATGGGAATCATACCACATATCTTGAAAAGGCCACCAACAGAAATACCACTTAACAGACAAGCTTCAAGTGGGAGAGGCTTGATTCCCTTCATCTTTAGGGAAGAGAGGAGTGAGTGGCTGAGACCTCCCCTAGCGTCTACAGCAGTCATGGATCTGTGTTCTACTCAGCTTGAACAGGATAATTCATAGCTGTGAAGTAGGAGCAGGAAGAGGACCCATGAACATTGTCCCCAGGGACAAGGAGGTCAGTCCCTGAGTCTAGTCATGACCCCTCAGTAGCTGGGCAATATACAAAGGAGAGCTGCAGATCTTCCTGGTCAGTGATTTGTAGTCCATAAGGTACTCTGCCAAGTACTGCACCACTCGGGAGGACTGAACATGGGGGATCAGCACTCTGGCAAGCAGCAAGTACTAATGGTCATCTTGGTTTACTTTTCAATATTCATATTTGTATTTATTTATTTGACAGAGAGAGGGAGACAAAGTGAGAGAAGTATAGGCATGCCAGGGCCTCCTGTCACTGCATCTGAACTCTAGAGGCACGTGCTACTTTGTGCATCTGCCTTTATGGTGGTACTGGGGAACTGAATCTGGGCCATCAACCTTTGTTAAGCAAGTGTTTTTAACTGCTGAGCCAGATCTCCAGCCCCAACAGTTTTAATCTTAAATTTTTTAGAGTTATACATATACTACCTCTTATAGTCCATCATGGGTTATCAGTTGGTGGTGGGAGCTGGCTGGGGGCCTTTCACCTGCATGCCCATACTCGTGACTCCTACCTCAGTTAAGCTGTGGATCTCTCCTGTAACAGTTTAGCTTTCCATTCTTGTCGATGCTTGGCTTTCCTTATCATCTTAATTGCTATGAGGTGAACATTCTCCTCCAGATAGGATTTTCAATTTTTCTTTAATTAGCATACTTATTTCTCTTTACTGAGTGAGTTGATTCTTATATATAATGACCTTTCAGGGATAGCAATTTCTAGCTTGAATGAAAGTCCAAGGGACTACATTAGATAGCAAGTGATTGTTAGCTACATGTTAAGTCTTCAAACGATTTTAAAGATAAGTATAGAAAACTCAATAAAGTTTCAAAATTTCTCTTTGGCCCTTTGAGATGTTGAGGCACTGCCAGTGTGGCTTTCTGTCACTGATAATCGTCAGGCAGCACTTGCCAAACTCTCTGTAGTGGGTACTTCATGCTTCTGCACTGGCATATGAAGCCTTTTGTTGCCTGCCAGGCTACCCCGAGGCCACACTTGCATCCCATCCTGGTCCCTGCTGCGCTCAGGCCATCTGGAGGCTCTGACTGTTCCCTCTTGCCTACTGCCCTGGGCATGCCCTCAGGTAGTTTGTACTGTAGTATCTGGCATTGAAAACCATCTGTAGCACATTGTTAAAGCCATAGTATAAAGGTAATCCTTGAGTTAGATTAGCACAATAGAAATTTCACAGCATCTCTGGATCTACTCTACAGATGTAGACATATTATTTAAGATACACAGACATCAAAGTGTCAAACTAAAAACACTTCTTATGTTGGAACATACTCAAAGTCAGGGTTCTAACTGTTTGTGTAGTCCATTCCTATAGTTCTACATAGATGTGTGTACTAGTCCTGATCAATCATGAGCCAGTCAGCCATCTGACAATGCCTCAGGTTCTTCATGTGGCAATGTGAACAGCAGCTGAACCGTAACTTTCAGGGATTCACAAGGATCTCAGATGTTGTAGGTAAGTTCCTAACACAGACAAGCTATACATGTGAAGATAAGCACAGAGCAAGCACCCAACATTATATACAGAATATGTACTTATTTAATCAACTCACTTAAAATAATTTCTCAGTAAGTAGTGACTTACTCATTACATGGTTCAAGAATGCATTTAAAAACTAACAGGATGAGTCTTCCAGTCACTGATACTAGCTTAGCTTCAGCTAATCTGTGTTGCTATGTTCTGAAAAAGGATTTTCCCAGAGCTAAAATATGTAAAAGAAAATAAGTAAAAAAAAAAAAAAAAAAACTTTCCTCCTTTCTACAAAGAAATTAACATATACAACATTTTTGTGTCCTTAGAAAAAATGGAACTAGAAAATGCTGACCAAAGTATAAGGCAATATAGTATACAAAATAATAATCCCTTTACCCTTGTGAGGGATAACAGTGAATATAAGAACCCAGGTAGCAGGCAGCATGATGGAAAGGGGTTGGCATACTGAACAGAACACCTAGGTTGGGTTCTGCCTGCCCTTTGCCAGCTGTGCGGCACTGGGCAAGCTACTTAAGTCTCAAGAGATGTGGGACTGGTATTGTAAGTGTGTCCTGTGGGAATATAATGAAGTGTGTGTGAAAAGTAGATATGCATGTGTGCAAGCATGTGCACACACACCAGTTAGAAGTGGCTATCACCTACAAGACCACTTTTTCTACTCTGGAAAAGAATATATTGTGCCTATTTCTGACTTAGTGCTGGCTTGCCACAGGGTATTCCTTGCCTAGGGTTCCAGGGTCTACTTTCCCTTGAGCTTAACAAAGATTCTTCTGAGATAAACTTTATCTGTATTAGCCTTGTTCAGTGTTTCATGGTAGGTCAGTTTCTTTGAAATTCTGTCAACAATAAGTGTTACCAGGCATGTGCCTAATGCGTGAGAATAAGCAGAAGAGTGCACCTAAGATGTCCAAGCAGGTTACTGTTTTTCAGAAACAACCAGTCAAGCCCACTGCTAGTGGCCTCATCCCTCTGTGGTCCAGGCCCTGGCTACCACTGGGAGTTTTGTCAGGGAGCTGGGCATGAGGCCAGGGGAAACTGCTTGGGAGTTTGAAAGGTTTAGATTTGAGTCCTTTCTGTTGCTCACACCTTCCTATCTGTGAGCAGACAGAGGCCTTTCACCTACAGTGCTGTATTAATTCATGCACTTGAAACATGAAGTGGCTATAGTTAAATGATCCTAATTTGTTTCTTATAAGATTTCCCCCGCTCAACATAAAAGCAGATAAAAGTGCATATGGCTTACAAGTATCTTTCTCCAGTGTTCATTCAAAACTGGGAACTCCAAGGAAGCCACTTTGAACCACTGGAAAACTGGAAGGGGGCTGACATTCCCTTCATCCAAATATTCACTAATTGTGGTAGCTATGCTTTCATTTCCAAGGAAATCCATTTATCATACATTAAACACTAGTCTCTTTTACAGGATGAATGTCTTAGTATTAAATCAGTTATTATGAGTTATTTTGTTTTGGTAAATAAACTTAGATGTATTTCAGGTAGGGTGAGGCAAATGTACATTCCAACTCAAAGTTTCCTACGAAATGCTAATATTCAGCAATGGGAGGATGACTGTATACAACAATCAACCTGTGGCACATTAAAAGAAAAAATGAAGCTATTTGTATTTTGTTGCTATAGGCAAAATCCTGCCATCAGATATTTACGTATGTGAATATGACACTCAGAATCAGAGCTGAGTGGCTATTATCAGAGATTCACTTATAAAAACAAAGTCTTTATCCTATAAATGGCCAATTCAACCCTAGATCATTGATCATTAAATGAATGTATTCTACACTCTAGAAACCAAAAAGGACCTCAGAGATGATTTAGTTCTGATTCATTTAAGTAGGCCAGGGAGCTGAGGACGACCGCAGCACAGACACAGAGCAAACCCATCCCATGAGTGTATCGCTAGTGTACAGATGTGCAGGCACTCTGTATGATCACACAGGCCTTATCACTCCAGCCTGCTCACTTCTAGTATCCACAGTGACAGCATAGGAGGAGGCATTACAACAGGGTCACATGGGATAAAAAGTACAGCAAAAGCCATAAGTGTTGAAAACCAGGGAAATTTCCTATTCCCATGGACTGACTGTAAGTCATACACCAGCAATGGTTGGTTCACAACTGAGTGTCAAGAACCGGGCTATTCTACTTCATACAGGAGTCCCAAACATTTGTTTTTATATTTAAATGTATTTTTAAATAAATAAATATTTATTTATACTACTCATGCATTTTCAATGATTATTAATGAAATACATGCAGATGGGAGGGTCAAAGTAGGCAATGGGATGCTGAGGCGTAACACTGTCGCCTGTGGATTCAACACGGACAAGGGCAACTGACCAGCAAATTGTCTAGAGTTAAATTAACACGAGAAACTATCTTAAGACTGTAAAACATGAAAACTAAAAATTTAATATTCATATACTATCATAACAGTTATTTAGGGACTCACACTCTAATAACATGAATATAAAATAATGTTTTATAATTATGGAGCATCTATAGCTCCAAATCTCTGTTAAGCACTATTAAGAAAAGTTATGGGATACTCAGAAAATAATACTGCAAAGATATTACTCTGTTTCACGTATAAAGCAGGTAGTGGTGTGTAGTAGGAAAGAACTGAACTCCCATGTGTTTGGTGGGAAAGCCCACTCCCTTCCCATGATATTATTTTGTCAGCTGAAAAGAATGAGAATGTTACAGGGAAAGTTCCACTTGCCTATTATACCAGTTTTTGTAAGTAAGTCTTAGGCTCCTAAAACTTTTGTATTTATGTCTTATAATCCCACTATAACACACTTTCACTATGTCGATTGTTCAAATGAAGAGGATTTATTTCAATTCTGTGAGCTACAGATAAAATTGACCATTAGCTGGAAACTGACCAATATTGTTAAACCAACTCTGCCCACTGTGATCTTACCAAGATCACAATGCCACCAGTGGTCACTTGTTTTGCATGTGAGGTTTGCCTTAATATAGTAGGAGCAAATGCCCTACTGATCCCTCAGTCAGCCAATTTGGTTAAGAGAGATGAAAATACTAAGCAGGCAGAAGTGTCTGCCCTACTATTTCAGTCAAACAGACATGGCCTTAGTATTTGATGTCTGAAGTAAGCCTACACTTGTGTATAAGTGACTATGGGAAGCTTTCTAACTGAAGTTTGATAACATTCTGTTTTATGACTGTTACGAATCCAAGGACCAAGCCCTGGCCACAGCCATGTGTTCAGATTCGTTCTCATCTGTCCTGTGTGGTAGTAGGAGCTACCAACACTGCCCCAACTCATTCCACACTTATCCCCTCACAGCCATACTTCTGTGATCTTAGGTCATAGGATAAATCTTCTTGGATTTCCCCCTCCCACACTCTGCCCTTTTCTTATAACCACTGGTACCACCCACTGCCAGCCTCCTCCTTCCCAGGAGAGCTGAACAGCAGATACCTTTGAAACTGTAACAGTCAAGAGGCAAGAGAATGGACAGAGGACACACCACAATGATCAAGCTGACTCTTAGAAATAGGCTTATGAAGGCATCCAATCCAACGAAGGTCAGGAGACTTTTCTCATGTCCTATGGTTACACCTCAGTGAAGATTCATGAAGTATCTGGCATACATCTCATATGTGAACTCACTTGTTTTTCCCCCGTAAGATGGGCTCTGTAAACATCTCAGTGTTATTGATAAATATACCAAGGGTAAGAAAGTTAAAATAACTTGTCCTAGGTGTAGAGGTCAAGACTTTTATGCCAAAGCACATGTTCTCTGCATAGTTTACTTCCTTAAATTATTACACAGTGTGATACCCACCCTTGGCATGTTTTTCTGCCAACCAAAATCTTCCACCAAATTTTCCCTATTAAGGATCCAAACTATTATTAGGGAGATGTGTGAATACTTCATTCTAAAACAGAACACCCGGGGGCCATCTGCCCAACCACAGAACACATTCCATGCTCTCTCTGGGTGTTTAAACTTTCTGTGCCACGAGGACAGAGATGTTAAGAATACGTATGCTGTGCTGGGTATCAAGCAGTCTACTGTAGGTAGACATTTAAAATTAAGAAATTTAGAATATATATACTTGAATATAAAGCTACCACAATATTTTACTAGAGACATTTTAGTAGATGGTATCTTTGTTTTTCAAGAGAAGCTAGACAAAATGATTATGATAGTGCAGTTTGGTATAGAGGAATACTGGAGGCAGTCTAAATATCCATTAAGAGGGGAATGGCAGGTAAACACAGTGCATATAGACTTCATATGCAACAGACAAGATTAACAAGCCAGGGGTACATATGATAATATAAATAAATCTTAAAACATACTGTAGAAAAATACATATGTATAATATATATAAAACTAAACATATAACATTATAAAAAAAACTATAAATAAAGAAAAATATTTGGGTGGCATGGGGACATTTATATAAATCAGAAAAATATAGAGAACACTACTATGGTTTTCAGTGTATCTAAAACCAGTGACATACATACATTACTACTCGGTGCTCTTATAAAGGAGCGGGCATGGCAGATAGAGAAAAATGGAGAGACCTAAAATCCATGGCTGCATGCAAAAGGCAGGAATTGAGGATTATGAAACCCAACCCTTCTACCAGGAAGGTTAACGAAAGAGAAAGGAAGGTGGGAGGATGGGGGAGGGGGGTTCAAGAGAGATGTACAGATAAGCAGATAGACAGAGGATGGTCATAAGTTAGGAGTCCAGCTGAGATTTGACCCCACACATTCTTTTCTTGTTTGATTGTACTTTTATTCAACAGTGGCATAATAATGCAATCCTGTTTCAGAAACTCCTTTAACTGTGTGCCAGTAAATTGCAGCACCTCCCCCTTCCAAGCGCTGATTAGAAGCCCAGGCTGTAGCTTGAATTTTGACATGCACTAAAAATGGTTCTTTTGGCAATGGAACGGAAGCTTTGGATTTTGTCCGACAATAACTGTTCCACTTTCTTTTCATAAATATATAAACTGGCAGAGTCGAAGCAATACACAGACGAAGAAAATGAAGAGTGGTGAACTAGTGGCTGGAATTTACTATTTGTGTTTTTTCCTTCCCCTACCTCTATACCCAGTGACTTCAAGGGGTGGTAGTGATTGCTAATTTCCTTCCTTTGAATGCCCTGCTCTAAGAGTCCTCCAGTCCTTTAACCTCAGGCCAGCTGGGGAGGCACAGGGGTGGTTGGGGAAAAAAGCCTTCAGGAGCCAGGGCTGGTGAACGAACTCCTAAACAAACTCTCCACTGACACATCACTAAAAATAAGTATGCTTACATGCATAACACATTTCTGGAACAGTAAACCTAACTTGCTCCTTTATTGCCTCTAGAGACTTGCGTGTCATTCCCATTCAAGTTTATATAAAATAACCCCCTGGTGCAGCCACTCTGTGCACTGGGGGATGGTAACTTCTGATGTGATAAGTGCACATCTGCCAAGAAGTAAAAGAATTGGAGAGCAGTGCATATCAGCTGCTCGCCCAGATTCCGTCAAACGCTGATAAGGCTCACTTGGGCATTGCCTTATTTAGTCAGACTTCTGTGCCCCAACACTGGAGCACGGTGACAACTGCGCATGCTATTACAAGTCTTTCTCCTTTCAGTCATCTGCTGACACACCAATTAGAAAAGTGTCACCACTATTGAAACAGCCTACCGTCTTTCTGACTAACAACTTTCCTATAGAGAACAATAATTACATAACAAAAAGAAAATCATGAATGCATTACTTGTCAATAGAAGTCTCATAGCAAGTAATACAAATTAAGTTCTAGTTAAGGCTCTCCCCAATACTGAACAAATTAGAATATTGTATATTATTACTTTACTGCTTAGGTTAATTTTCCCCCATAAACCAGTGTAGTTTATAATTTCTAACTGTATTCTTTAAAAAATGCATCATAAGGGGCTTCATGTTAGAAATCAGTGATGATCTAGATGTGATTATGCTAGGTGCAGCTCCAATACATGACTCACACACAAATGTATCAGCTATTATAAACATTTAAGTCACTCTTTAGAAGCCTAGCATATGATCCAGTGTGTTTTTCCAGTGCCAGGCATAAAACTCAGCATCTTTTGCATGCTAGTCATGTGCTCTACCGCTGAGCTACATCCTCCAACCTTAGTAAGCCAGTTTTAATTCTTACAGAATTGGGAGGCTCTTATGCACTACTATATGATGAATTACCATATCTACTACTAACAACAAAATACCAGAGTGCAAGAGAAAACATTCTGAGCTACTAAAATTTATCTGAAATTCTGAAATCTAAAAAGCTTTTAAATATCCAAAACTTTCTCACTCATTTAGTGCCAAATTTTGACAGCAACAGTTAGATATAAGTGACATAAAGATATTTATGATTCTTCATTCTACTTACTATGAATATTCAGTTCCTCTGCAGAATTAATGTGTTTGATTACATAGTGCAACTCAGATCCATGGGGTATCATGTAATTCATAGTACAAGTACCACATTGCTCTTCTAAGTCAGTAAGTTCAGGGTCTAAAACAAACCTGAGCCTCAAAAGATTTCATCTTTGGTTTTATAAATGATTTATTTACTTATTTATTTGAGAGAGAGAGAGAGAGAAGCATATAGATAGGGAGAATAGGTGCACCAGGGCTTCCAGCTATTGCAAACAAACTCCAGGTGCATGTGCTACCTTGTGTGTCTGGCCTACGTGGGTACTGGGGAATCGAGCCTCGGTCCTTAGGCTTCATAGGCAAGTGCCTTAATCATTAAGCAATCCCTCCAGACCTCATTTTTTGTTTTCATACAGGACATCACCTAGTTGAGTGCCAGAATGGCAGGTGTGTGCAACCCAAAAAGTCTTGGATAGCCACTACAGGTTTATAGCATGTTACCATCTTCATCAAAGGGGATAAAAAGGTGTGTTTGGGCATATCATGTAACAATTTATGAGGCTCCTAATAACTTTCCCTGCCTTTTGAGAAAGACCTGGTTGGCTGGAGGGAGATCAGTATGTGATCTATTCCATCTTACAACTTTACGATTCTCAATCATAAACATGGCCCATCTTCAAAAACTAAGCATTAAACTTAAAAACATCCCAGCTTGTTTACATTTGGAAAGACCTTGAACTAGTCACACTGCAACCTGTCAGCAAGCTCTAGTTGGCAATGTGGCACTTCCACAGCTGGGCATCTCTAGCCAGCCCTTCCACGTCATCATAAATGCCAGTTTCTCTTCACTCAATGTAAGCTCTCCCAGCTCTTTCCAAGGCCACCCTCCCTTCCTTAAAAACACTGTGTACAGCATCTTTCATATATGAAGCTTCCAAGTCCCCGACTTGCCTGGGGTATTTCAGCTATGCCTGTGACCCTATGAAACAGAAAACTACCAGGTACATGCTTATTTATTTATCCTATCTTCTCCATTGCATGGGAAATTCATGGAAGCAGGGGTAAAATATTCTTCCTTTAAGAGTTTTGCTTGGACAGAGACATTGCCTCTCTCCCATAACTGACTGGTGCCCCCACAATGCATGACCCACAATCCCCATAGGGTTCACCTGCATCCCCAACAAGGAGGGCCTCTTTGGAAAAGGGGCAGGGATGAGGGAAAGAAAGGTACTAATGTGTCATTTACATACCAAGCATGTCCATATCTAATAAAAATAAATACAAGAAAGAATTTTGCTTGGCACCATTTTGCTTTTCTTGACAGTTTGTTACACCCTATGTGTATTTCTGGTCTTCTTAATGACCCTTCCAGGGTCTGTCTAAATGGTGACACATATTTGTTAAATTGCATTAAGCTTATAGAACATAATCATTCCCTATAAGCACTACAGTGAAAATAAAATGTGGAGAAAAAGGGGCTGGAGAGATGGCTTAGCAGTTAAGATGCTTGCCCATGAAGCCTAAGGACCCATGTTTGACTCTCCAGGTCCCGTGTAAGCCAGGTGTGAGCTAATGAATGTGCACAAGGTTGCACATGTGCACTGGGCCTGGAGTTCCATTACAGAGTCTGGAGGCCCTGGCACCCTAATTCTCTCCATCCCACCCTATCCCTGGCTCTCTCTCACTCTTGCACAAAAATAAGGCCAGTCTGTTGGGTTTGCCTCAAAAAAAAAAAAAAAAAAAAAAAAAAAAAGGGAGGGGGACTATCAGCCAGGCTTCTGAAGACTCTACTCCCATCTGAATGTAATACAGTGTAATGTGCAAGAAGACAGCCTTAGCTGGCTGGGAGCTGCTTTGCATTCACAATTCCTAAGCACTGATAGACAAATGTGCTTAGAGTGCAGAAAATCAAGTTACATTCTGGTGCTCTGGTGTATTCATGAAAGGGCCTGGTTAAATATTACTGTGAGTTATAAACTGTCCCTGTGATACTAAAGAAAAGCAATCATTCACCGATTGTTATCAAGAGTCCCGATGAACCTAAACTAAGACAAAAATCTTTAAAAAGTCATGGGAGTATGTATTTAGAAAAAACCACATCCTGATATCTCTTAGACTCTCTGAACATACTACAAAATAATTTTTAAGAAAGGTCACTGGTATCCACATGCAACTTAACAGTTAATTATAATAGTATGCACATGTGATTAAATAACTAGTGAAATTTTTACTTTAGTATAAAGAAATTTAATAGTAAACTATTGAGCCATTTTTTTTTTTTTTAGGCAGAAAAATGAGAGACTTTTGAACAAGAGTGAAATTCTATAAAACAAAGTAAAATTTCACTCTGACTATCTTTCATTCAAGTGCACTGTTTGGTGTTGGCGAAAAACCCATTTTATTCCAAACCATTCTCAACAAAGTATATTTTCTCTCATGAATTAATACTATTGGAGAAGTACACTTGAAAACTTTGCCTATACGGACACAAACTAAACCCAACACATCTCTTCAGTTTTCAATAAAAATATGTACTTGTTTTAGCTGGTAATAACATTTTTTAAGTCAGAAAAATCTTAGCAAGAATTTTAAGTTGCTTTTTATTTTACAGGTGAGAAAACTAAGTTCAGGGAAGTCACAATTTACTGGCTGTGTTGCATTGATGAGGAATACAATTATTCAAAAAAACTGACAGGACTTAAAGAAACAAGTATAACATCATTTCATAAATACAGAACCAAAGTGTGAGAGAAATGCCACAGAAAAGGGAGATGGAGGGCCCTGGAGCAGGCAGTCCTGGCTTAAAGAAACAAGTATAATATCACTTCATAAATACAGAGCCCAAGCTTGAGAGAAATGCCAGAGAAGGGAGATGGAGGGCACTGGAGCAGGCAGTCCTGGGAGGGCTCTGGCAGCATCAGGTTTCATCTTCCCACCCACCTTGGGTTTTCAGCTGCCTTCTGTAACAGAATTTCTGTGGCATCATCACTTGTTGGTCTCAATTGAAAACCTGTCTCTTTTGTTTATGGGTGCACGTGTGTGTGTGTTGTGTGTGTGTGTGTGTGTGTGTGTGTGTGCATATATGAGGAGATGAGTTTGATATAAAGTGTCTTTCTTGATTGCTTGCTACTCTATTTACTGAGGTAGGGTCTCTCACTGGGTCCCAGAGCTCATTGATCCTGCTCGTCTAGCTAGCTACCTTGTCTTAGGGGCCTCCTGTCTTTGTCCCCTGAGTGCTGAGGTTACAGTCTGGTTATTCTATCTGACCCCCTTCCCAGCATTTAAGCGGGGATCAGGGATGGGAACTCGGGTCCTCACTATCCTTGGGTAGCAAGCACTTCATTCTTAGCCCTCTCCCCAGCCTCTGTAAACCCATGTCTTGAACAACAAGCATAAGTTGGCTCTTAACACCTATTAAGTGAACCCAATAAATGAATGACTTTAGGGTAAAAATGGTCACAGTACAACCAGATATTGGGATAGAGAACAGTGCTAGAAGTGGATGATGAGAAAATTAAGGAGGGGAGATAGGAAAGACAGATGTGGGTGGAGATCTGGGAAAAGAGTATCGTGAAGGTGCAGGTGAATAGCTGAAGGATGTTTTTTGTTCAACAAAGTAATGAAAAAAATGAAGTTATGCCCTTGGACAATCTCTCATGGAACATGCGTACCATCTTTGGCAAATATTAAATAAGTAGGTATGAAACCAGAAATTTATATAATCTTAATGATAGTCTTAGGTGATAAGAATAATCTTTGGTTCAAAAATTTCAGATAAAATCTAATATTTTAATTGTGTAGTGCTGATATATTAAAAGTGACTCATAATATGAACTCATTTTGTGCATGGAATGAAGAGCTATACCTAGGAGTTTGTTGCTGGGTTAACACAGACTCATTTATCCCATCTGTGAACTGGAAACTGACAGACACCAGAAAATTAGTCCAAAGAAACATCTGTACCAAAACTGACATTCATCCTATCACCCTGCACTGAAGAGAACAAGTATTTACTATTGAACCATCTACATCTGATTTCAGTTCTTTGCAGGATTAAAAAGAAACGACTGGTGGCTTCACCCCAGTGCAGTCATAGCAGTGACTTGTCTCCATCACAAACATACCACGAGCTGCAGGGAAGATGGCAATACTAGTCTGCCTGGCAAGGATGGCAGGTTGGTCTATCCAGTTAATAATGGTAACTAAAGTTCTGATGTCAGAAACTACAGACAACTCTAAAGGTACTTAGTTGAAGAATGCACAGTAATCACAATGCTTGCATGGTTCCTAGGGACTGGGTATGATCCAAGATGGTTCCCAGCCCCCTGCTGAGCTGTCCTTGTCCCCATATCCTTTTCTCACAATCTCTGCTCTCATTAGAGCAAGCTCTCTTCATCTGTCACCTCCAATCCATCTCCTGGCTCCAGATTCCATGTGCACGTTCTTTTCCCACAAGGCCTTTCTTGATGTTCCCATGAAGGCATACCCCTTTACTCTTTTAAACTCCATCCAGTACTTAAGATTCTCAAAACCACAGTGGATCCTATCATGCTGTGTACTCTTCTCCTAAATCACAGAGATGCATAATGTTCTATAGCTGGAATGCTCTTGGGGCTCATCTTGGAACCCCCTGAACACTCCACAGTGTTCAAAGAAGCATAAGAAAGTACACACTGATCAAGAGGAGTCATCTCAGTCTCCAGTGAACTGCCACAAAACAAAGAGGTCTGCACTACTGACTTCTGTCTCATCATTGTGTGTGTGTGTGTGTGTGTGTGTGGTCTAGTGGTCAATACAGAATGCCTTCCTCAGTTACTCTCCAACTAATTATTTTTTTATAAGGCCTCTCATTGAACCTGGAGCTCACAGATTTGGCATGACCAGCTACTAAGTTCTGGGGATCCACCTGTCTCTGCCTCTGCATAGCTGACATCAGGTGCCACCATGCCCGACATTTTTATGTGGGTTCTGGGGATCCAAATTTAGGTCCCTGCTCTTGTGTGGCAAGCACATTACTCACTGAGTCACTTTTCCAGTCCTCAATTTTTTAATGTATGTATGTATGCATACATGAACCTTCATGTGGAAACCAGAGGACAACCTCAGGTGTCATTCCTCAGGTGCCATACACCTTTATTTAAGACAGGGTCTGTCAGTGGCCTAGAGTTTGTCAAGTAGGCTAGACTGTCTGAACAGTAAGCCCCTGGAATCCTTTTTTTCTCTGCCTCCACTGAACTGGGATTACAAGTATATGGCACCAAGCCTGACATTTTTACATGGGTCCTGGGGATTGAACTCAGGTCTTCATGATTGCAAGGCAAAACACTTTACCGACTGAACTATCTCCCCAGCCCCTGACTCCCAATTTTTAAATGATTTTTTTTCTAGTCATTTTTCAGGTTGCAAACTTACCCAACTATATAAAGAGGAACTTGTTTTAGTTATTTTCCTGGAGCCAAAACAGGTGCATTGAGAAATGGATAGTGCAGATGTTTTAATATCTTAAGACAGACATTTCACAGTGTTTACTGACTCTCCACACTTTGAAGTCTGGCTATTTCTTCTGAACAGGTGGATTGACTGATACCACATGAGGCAGGAACACAGACATGCAGATGTGTGGGTGGGCAACTGTGTTGAGAAGGAAAGTCCAATTGAATCCTGTTGAACCAGGCAAGAACCAGGACAAAGCCACAGGCAGGTGTGTTCAGCTCAAAGCTGTTTGAACAGCCATAGCAGACAGATGGGAGTGGTGAATCAGGCTGGCTTGAGTTTTAAAGAGGAAACCTGTCTCTATAGCCACAGTTTGTACACACCCTGGAGCAGCCTTCTGGAACTTCAAACAGAGGTGTGGTCACCTATCCTGCAGGCTGGGGATTTTGTTCCTATTTGCATGCAATGTATTAGAAGAAAATCATTTATCCTGAACCAGCATTTGGGTAGGAATCTCTGTAGCTGTCTCTCTGAGAGACCTATGAGCGCCCATGAATTGTTAGTAGTCCCATAACTGAACATGTATCCTATGGGAATGTCACAGATGCCTTGGATAATGCATCAGAGGAATTATCATATTCCTAGATTTGCCCAGTGTTTGAGCAGAGCTATACCAAAAACCTTTGGATGTGTCCCACAATCAGAATAAGAGCTCAGAGGTATTAACTGTATTCCAAATACTCCATACACACCAGCTCCACAATTCTGTGAAGTTCTATAAATGATCATCCAATGGTACAGATGAGGGAAAAGGCTTGGATTAGTCAACTGCTTGATGCTGCTCTGCTGAAAAGCAACAGGACCAGTTCCTGAAATTGCTCTGGCTCCTAAGTCTGCTCTTCACCACTACTGCACTTTGCACAAAAATGTAAGAACAATTACCTAAGCCTCTCTGGGCACAATGTATGCTTTACATTGAAGACAAATCACTTTTCTTTTATACCTTCTTACTGTTTTAATGAAGCAACTCACGCTTACCAATACCCCAGTTTGAGCAACTGTAACTGAACTAGACCTGACTGACCATCTCTCCTCCCAGCCCCAGAATGACTGAAAATAGGGTAAGTACTTTATCAGAAGTAAAACTATGAAACAGTGCCAGCACATACCACCACATGACAAGTCTCTGCCAGAAACAAGATGTTTGAAGATCCTGGGGGACAAGCAGACCCCTCCCACTACAGCCCCTAAATAGGTGGGAGATCCCTTGAAACTATAGTATTTATCTCAGACTTGGCTTCCAGACTATAATACAGGTTTCATTCTGGTCTGCCCTAAGGAAGTTATAGTGGTGACCCCTGTATAAATGACAGCCTTTGAAGGTGGGGGTTGGCAGAGCCACTGGACGTCACAGAAACTAAACAAAGGTGGTATAATTAAGCTAGCAGGGGAATCCCAAGAATGAGCTCCGAAGCCCAGGGCTTGGGACTTCTCTGTAAGCTTACTGCTCCCTGCCCTGATTGTTCACTAGCTCTTGCAAGTTCTGCTTCTCTCTCATGCTGCACCACAAACCTATCCAACTCTCCCAGTCTCAGGTCTGAGGGAGTCATGGGGACTCTGTCTAGGTGGACAAATAGTACCTATGACAAACTGGCCACAGACACTAAAAGAGGACCAAGCCAACCTGGATGGACTTACCCTGATTCGTGCATGGCAAAGCCAAAATGAATACTGAGCAATTCTAACCCAGTGTCTAGCAACACATGCATGTTAAGTCTTCAGTAAGAGAACCAAGAGCATTGGCAATAAATCAAGCTAGTATGAGCTGGAAGCCTCCTCCAGTTGGTTCGATGCCATAGTGCTGGAAAGTGCTATGCAGGCTGCTGGGGAGAAAATTCATTAATGGTCTTAACCCATAAACTATACAACCAGCCAGCCAGATAAGATAAGTTCACCAGTTCAATAGTGGCATGACTGTTAGGGGGTAACCAATTGCTCTCAGAGTGGAGTTGAATCCACTCCAGTGGGAATGAATTCATGCCCAGTATTGAAAACTTTATCAAAGGCCTATGGCTTGGAAGATTATTGGCACAAACAAGGAAGCTACTACTGTCATTTGCTTAAATATGTCTGTTGTATTAAATTAAATTGCCTGCTAAATACGTATATTGCTCATATAGTGGTGCTGTTCTTACTTTTTTTAATAAGATTTTTAAATTTTTATTTATTTATTTGAGAGCAACACACAGAGAGAGAAAAAGGGAGAGAGAGAAAGAGAGAGAATGGGCGTGCCAGGGCTTCCAGCCACTGCAAATGAACTCCAGACGCATGCGCCCCCTTGTGCATCTGGCTAACGTGGGTCCTGGGGAATCGAGCCTAGAACCAAGGTTCCTTAGGCTTCACAGGCAAGCACTTAACTGCTAAGCCATCTCTCCAGCCCATGTTCTTACTTTTGATCATAGAAGTGAGTTAAATGCTCCACATTAAATGGGATATCTCTGCTATACATATCAAGGCTCTGGGAACATTGCAGAAAATATGCAGAAAGAACTTCAGAGCCAGAAGTTGGAGAGGAGTGCTTTGGAACATCGTATTCCAGATACATCATGGCCACAGCATTCATGACTTCACAGCAGCTGTCATTACGTGCACAATATTGGGCCCATCATGGATGATGAAGGAAGGCAAAAAATAAACATCTCAAGGTAGTAGAGGAACTGGAGGGAGGAAGTTGTTCAGTGGAAAGGATATGAGGAAGTGGGGGCAAGACCAAATGATGGGAGGAGACTATGGTCAAAATACATCATGTACATATATAAAAACTGTTAATAAAGTGTTTAAATATTCTACCTCAAACTCCCTTTCCCAAGAATTATTTCTCTTTGCAGCAAATCTCTCTGGTGATGCTCCAAATGCCTGCTGACCTCCACGTCTCTTATTTCATTTCACACTGCACTGATAGCTGTTTAATCTCTATCTCTGTCACCTGTTTAGTTCCTGGAGACTAAGGACTGTGTCCTTTTCATTTTGGGTCCTCCCGAGGCACCTATTTACTGTACTTGGTTTACTTGATTTACTGTACTTAGTTTACTTGAAAAGGCATTTGGGAAATGTTGGTTGAAATGATTATGAAAGTATTCTAATGCAAAAATTTAGTGTAAACTTTCTACTACAAGTTTATTAGCTCTTGGCCTTCACAATATTCATTGTGCATTCACCCAGTCATTCCATTCTTCAGATGAATCAGTGCTATACATGCAAAGGGTAAGCCTCGTGTGGGGCTCAGGCTTACAGCATTGACAGGGTCAAGGTTTGAGCCAATAGTGCAGTGTGTGTGTGTGTGTGTGTGTGTTTAAATCTGTTTATGTATTTGCAAGCAGAAAGAGAAAAAGGGAATGTATGGGTGCACCATGGCCTCTTGCCACTGCAAATGAATTCCAGGCACATAGCCACTTTGTGCTTCTGGCTTTATATAAATACTGGGAAATTGAACCAGACCATCAGATTCTGCAAGCAAGCACCTTTTACACCTGAGCTACCTCCCCAGCCCAGAATGTGTGTTCTTAACCAGGAACTCCACATACTAGAACTTCAAAAGTGTGAATGACAATAGCATTCTAATTTTTTGCTGGGAACAACCAAACAAATCTCTTATTCTTCCAGGAATTTGTCCATGTGGGTCCCTCTGCTTAGAAAGTTCTCCTCCTCCTTTCCACTTCTGTAAATGCCTTGTTTCATCAAGACCCCAATCAAGACAGTCCCCTGAAAAAATACTTCTTCCATTAGGGACTCTGCTGGGCTCCTGGACTTCTTGTCTTTTGTCCTATCTCAGTTCTCATCACGTCACATACCTGCTAGCTTTCTTCTCAATCATTTGTCCCAGAAGATGAAGTCTCTGAGAGCCTTTTCATGACACTCAGCTTGGACACTATTGGCTGTAATGGTTTATTAAGCACCAATTAAGTGCTGCTCACTATTACAGATAATTCACATATACTTGCTCTCACAACCTTCCCCAAGCTAGGTGCCAAACTGTCCCATTTCTTTATATAAGAAATACCATGCTTAAGAGGACTCAGACTGCACTTAAGTTTTCCTCCTTTAGCTCAGTCTTATAAAATCTCAGAGTCAGTCTGGCACCTTGTCTGCAAACACAGAGCAGAGCCAGTACTCTGGGGAAGCACAGGATGTTCTCCTGGTGGGCCTCACCATTTTTTCCCCGGCTCTGATCTGAGACCTGTGAAGGGAATGGGTTTAGGTCATGGTCCACTGGATCTATAAAACCACAACTCCTTCATCTGCCCATCTCATGTCACTCAGTGGTCACGTGTATATCTTAGCTGACCTCAAGGAAATCGGGGTCATTAATTATGAGGACTCAGTGATGAATAGTCCCCTTCCACTGAACTGAATACCTTTTATGCAGCAACTTCAGTGAGGAGGTTTAAAAATGTATGTGATGTACGTAGTGCTGGACTGATGGATGAACTGTCAAAATCCTGATTAAATCTTAGCCTTGTGCTGAATATTCTAAGTCTCTAAGAAGAACACTAACTCAAAGAACATCAATCAATCAAACCAAGGAAAGGGCTTCCAATGTCTTGCTGTCTATGCTAGTTTCCATGCACAGCACAAGAAACTGAATCATTAGCTACATACTATGTAGGTACTTATTAATAAGCATAAAGTAGGCCACTGCAGTCTAGAAATGATATCTTCATTATCACTTTCTTTCCTAGTATTGTACAAGTAAATGTGCTATTCTGGGACATGGCCCAGACTTAGTTCTTATTAAAAAATGATTCTAGTTTCTTTTACATTTGTGCTTAACTATGGGGAGAACTTTTAGAAACTATCTGGCTTTATAGTACATTGCCACAGTATTTATTAATTCAGACATCTAAAACTTATTTAGAATTTAAATGAGCAGAATTGCATACTGATGCAGTTACCTTCCTGTTGCTGGACCAGAACACCCAGCCAGAAGCATCTCATGGGAGGAAGGGTTTATTTCAGCTTACAGTTTTAAGAGGGAGCTTCATCATGGCAGGAAAGCATGAATGAGCAAGACAGCAGGGGAAGGAAGCAAGTGAGCTAGCTGTGGCCTAAGGCCTGTCCCAAGCAACACACCTTCTCCAACAAGGCTCTACCTCTCAAATTGCTACCAGCAGGGGATTGGCTATGAGGCTTAATCACAGCACATGAGGTTATAAGGATATTTCACATTCAAACCACCACATGTACTAATCATAGAGATGCAATGGATGGGGGAAGGAAAATTTTCTGAACATGTTTAGAAAAAATCCAGTTATGCATAGTTTTAAGTTCGTTTTGTCTGCTCAGAGCATGGCTTGCAAATAAAGCGATTCACCTAAAAGTGTCAATTATTTCTAGCCAAGTAATGACTTCTCCTTCCTCTCTCAGTTTTATTAAAGTATAGCTGGAAAATAAAAAATTGAGTATATTATATGGAGGTTGTCAATAAAAGTTACAAAACTGCATATATTTACTGTGTACAGTGTTTTCTCATATATGTGTAAATTATGGAATGATAAAGTCAAGTTAACTAATATATCCAAGAAATTCCTTTGTAACCTCTGTGGATTGGAAACCAACTTTTACATTTCTGGCTAGCTCAAAGAAAACATGGAAAACATGACAATGCAAGCCATGGTGTTGTGCAGGTAACTCATACTTGAACAGCTTATGATATAAACAGTAATATTTTGACCATTTATTCATCATTTGATACCTTTTTTTCTCTTTCAGTGTTTTCTGTTTTATGAACCTTTAGAAATACTGTCAATAGGCTATCTTCTTGATTTAAAAAAATGGAGACTCCCCAGTAGAGACTCCTGATCTCACCAAACCCCTGTCTGCTTCCTCACAGAGAAGTGGCCGCTCAGACCCAGAGGGGTGGGGCTGCTCAGGCAGGACCTGCTACCTGGTACCAAGGGGCTGCAGGAAGATGGGGCTACAGGGACCAGGACATAGATGGTGCTGCAAAACATAAACCCCAAACTGATGCTGAGTTCCCCCAGGTTTGTCCCAAGCTGAACCAAAGTGCTCTTCTAATTCACTGCTCTTCCTACTACTCCATGTAGCTACCGTGCCCAGAAAGACCCTCCCAGAGGTTCAGCTCCTGGGGTCTGGGGCCTGAACTCACCACTGCAAAGTTTTCACATTCTGTGCTTAACTGAAAGACAAGCATATTCACGTAAGCATGTACTCACTCTGTGCTCTATGCTGCAAAGAATAGAAAACTAAAAAGTGCCTTTTATATCGTAAAGGAAGTCACAAACACTAAGTTCATGCTTTTCTACAGATTGTGTAGCTAAGACAACAGGTAGCATGAAGAGTTCCAGCTTCTACTGCTACGAGCCACCCCGACAGTGTAAGGGCTTTTGCACTGACTGTGCCCTAAATAAAGTGGAAATGCTAATTTGATGAGGAGCAAGATGGAATTATGCACAAAAACTACATTTAAAATCACAATCAAACCTTGTTTGACATCACAGTATAAGATAATTTTTTGTTTCATATCTGTTCCCTCAGATTTCTCTTCCTCTCTATGCACTTTCCTAACAAATATTTATTGTGTCAATGTGCATATGTTCTCTTTTTCCCAATTCTTTGGGAAAGTCTAAACTGTTCCACATTTCATAGTACCTTATATGAACCACATGATAGCTTTGTCACGTTCCACTGTAACTGTCCAAGAATTTCAATATTTGTTAGTCTGTTCCCCAGAATGTCTCAGAGCGCTGTGTATGCTCTTATCCTTATAGCTTTAACTCCACTGTATACAACGAGCTCTATGAGATTTCCCTTTATGAATTTCAGGGCTCTAGTTCTTTTTGCCTGCATGGATGCCTTCTTCCTGCTCCCAATTCACCATGTTTAAAATCATTCTCAGATGTTGTCTTGCTTATGTTACTAACTTCCTCAGCACGCTGTGATGGTTTCTACTGGTGTGGTGTACAAGGCCTTCTTAGTACTTTCAGGGTCCTTTACTGGCCAGGCACCCTGCATCCAACTGTCTGGCTCTCTTGTCATCACTCAGCTGTGCTCCACACTACAGTAAAGCAAGCACTAGAGTCCAGACTTTACATAGACAGGGCGGCACCAGAACCCGATTGAATTGGACTGTGTTTCTGTATGTACCTTTTTGACCAAGATTTTTCAACCGAGGATAGGACTTGAGTTAAATCTTATGGTAGAGCCATACTTAATCTTTTAAGCCTCCTAGTTTGTTATTTCAAAAAAAGAACATCAGCCTGGAGAATAGCTCAGCAGTCAAAGGCACTCACTTGCAAAGCTTGATGGTATGGGTTTGATTGTCCAGGACTGATGTAAAGCCAGATGCACAAAGCAGTGCGCGTGTCGAGTTCATTTATGGTAGCAGGAGACCCTGGTATGTGAAGATTCACTCTCTGTCTGCCTCCCACAATAAGCATATATATATTTTAAAAAGAAAATGAGTTTTTTGTTATATACCAATAGCATTATAGTTTTTAGAAATTTTGGTAGTAGTACCACTATTGTTCTCTCAATGCTTGAACTTTCTTGGTAACAGGATGAGGGCAAGGATAGGCCATAGAAAGATCCTGGTTTTCAGATACTGTTGGCAAAGCAACCCATTCAGGAGCATCATCAGGGGACACTATAGGCCCACACTGACCACACATAAGGCACCCTGGCAATCCTATTGCCTTTGTGTGTGTTCCTTCTCCATGGCTATGAGTCATCAAATACACAATTTCTCCCCCACTTGGCAACACCTACTTGCCTCTCTGGTAGGACACGCACCAACTTCCCTCCAAAATGGTGCTCACGGATCTAGTTCTTCCTCCTTCTCCTCCCTCCCTCCCTTCCTTTTTTGAGACAGTCCTATTAACATAGTTTAGGCTGGCCTCAAATTCACAGTCCTCTGGCCTCCACCTCCTAAGCCCTGCCCTGATCAAATTCTCCATGAAGTTATTCCAGATTAACTCCATCTGGCTCCAGATGTACCATTTATACTAGGATTCCCATGATTCATGCTATGTCTTAATTTCTTTCCTTTTGTCATTACCCATCATATCTCCAGAGATAGCACCCACATAATCATGCTAATCTTCACACTGGCTGAGGAGACGAGCTTGGTGTTTTATTCTTTCCTTTACTGGAGTACCCCTCCTGTTTTCCTTAAAACATTTTTAAGGGCTAAACAGATGGCTTAGTGGTTAAAGCACTTGCCTGCAAAGCCTAAGGACTCATGTTTGACTCTCCAGTCCCACGTAAGCCAGATGCACAATGATGTAAGTGTGCAAGGTCACACATATGCACAAGGGGGTGCACATGTCTGGAGTTTGACAGCAGTGGCTGGAGGCCCTGGTATGCCAATTCTTTCTCACACTCTTGCATTAAAAAAAGGCAGCCTATTGGGCTTGTCTGTCTGTCTGTCTGTCTCTCTCTCTCTCACACACACAGACACATTTTTAAGATATACTTAAAAGACACTCAATGACTGTAATATATATAGCAACTGCAATTCGACAAAAACTTTTAAACATTATATTTTAGTAACTGAGCTTTAAGATCACAAAATAACACAGTATGAAAGCAAAGCAAAGCAAAACAAAACAAAACAAAAAACCAACCCCTTAATGCTTTTCTTGCCATGTTTTACTTGTAGAATTAGAAATCAGTGACTGTTCTATAATCAGTTTCAGTAATTCCAACAAGGGGTCAAAAACTACTCTGATCTAGAACAATTACGGGTTTGGGATGAAGCTCTGTGGCAGAGCACTTGCTTAGCATGCTCAGGCCCAGGGTTCAATTCCCAGTACTGGAAGGAAAAAAAAAAAGCTTTTATTGTCAAGTTTATACTATAAGATGAAAAAAAAACCCACCTAAATATTCCTAAGGTATGTGGACAAGTAAAAATGAATCATGGGAAGTGCTTTATACACAAGCCCATCTGTTCATCTTTGATTCCTGATAAGACCAACCATTTTTCCATTTCCGCAAATGGTCTTATAACCTTTATGGAAATGTGGCAGAGCACAAATAAACCATGGCAGGTTGAACTGATTTGCACTCTTTTCTTTTATTATATATGGGCATATTTAGTATGTAAACAACTCATGTTGGTACCATCCTTTCCTTCCTCCCTGTCCCTTTTCTGAGGAGGCCTTCCTCACAGGGGATGCAGGTCAACCCCATGGGGATTGTAGGCCATGCATTACGGGAAGGGGGGTTCTCTGTTTACATTCTTTTTAACTCCTTCCAATTTATTCCTGTTACTTCTCCTCTAAACCTGTGGTAGGTCAGACCCTCACTTCCCTGTTCTCCTTCAGGTCTAGCATGTAGGGACAGTACAGGTACTTAATAACACTTCTGAGACGAGCAAGAGTAACTGGT
Source organism: Jaculus jaculus (assembly GCF_020740685.1). Taxonomy (NCBI): domain Eukaryota; kingdom Metazoa; phylum Chordata; class Mammalia; order Rodentia; family Dipodidae; genus Jaculus; species Jaculus jaculus. The sequence goes on from NC_059103.1 coordinate 144,913,249, forward strand.
GATCCAGTAACAGTCCTGGGTACTTCAAAACATGTTTTTAATTTTGATGTTCCTAGTTATCATCTTGTTTCTAAAAGTTTGCACACTAGGACCTTTCCCCTTTCAACCACAAATTTCTGAGTGAAGACAAGTCTGGAGTTGGGAAAGTAAAATGTCAGTGATGGCTCATTGTTTATTGAGTAATTTCTATAATAGCATTCTTGGTATAATTATGCCAAGTGAGGATCAAAAATGGGCAAAAGGAAGAGAATCCCAGACTCAGGCTTTTCTCTAATATATTTATCCACTGCATTGATAGGAAAAAAATCCACAAATATGATTTATTTCATATGTTTGAAGTAAGAATTCATATCATGAAAATAAATAAAGCTTCTTGCTAATATTGACCTATTGGACACATATCTTAGATTTGCTTCTGTTTCTCACCTACTACTCCAATCCCTCAAGTATTGTTAATTTTATCCCTTGTACCTCTACAATCCCATCCCTGTTCATGACCAAAGTCTTTATCAAAATCTCATTCAAAAATTTAAATACACATATACATACCCATACGTACATAAATACATACATTACGTGAATGTAAAAGAGGACTATAAGGAGGAGGAAGGGGTCAAAAGGGAAGAGAGGAATGAGAGAGAATAATGAGAGTGAAAGACCAAACATCTTACAGAGATACACATTTCCACAGAGAGAGAGAGAGAGAGAGAGAGAGAGAGCGAGCGAGCAAGGAAGCAGAAGGGTTATGTTTTGGGGGAGGAAGATCAGTGAGAGGAAAAGGGCAGGATGGGACAGGGAGAATAGTGGAAAGGGTGAATATGGGCAAAGTACAACTATAATCTATCTACCTATCTATGAAGTGTTTTCCTTTTAATTTAATTAAATTAATTAATTTGAGAGTGCAAGAGAGAAAGACATGCACACACACACACAGAAAGCAGAAGGGTTGTGTTTTGGGGAAGGAAGACCAGTGAGAGGAAAAGGGGCAGGATGGACAGGGAGAATAGTGGAAAGGGTAAATATGGGCAAAGTACAGCTATCATCCATCTATCTATCTATGAAGTGCTTTTTTTAAAAAAAATTTTTTTATTTATTTGTTTATTTGAAAGTGCAAAAGAGAAAGAGGCAGACAGACAATGAGAGAGAGAGAGAGAAAGAGAGAGCAAGTGCAAGTGCCAGGGCCTCCAGCCACTGCAAATGCACTCCAGACGCATGCGCTACCTTGTGCATCTGGCTTACGTGGGTCCTGGGGAATTAAATCAAGGTCCTTCAGCTTTGCAGGCAAACACCTTAACTGCTAAGCCATCTCTCTAGCTCTGAAGTGTTTCTTAATAGAGTCCAAGCTTTCAGCAATCCAAGATCTATCTATCATCTGTGTACACACTTGTGTGTATACAAATGTTGTAACAAAACATTATTTTGCATGCTAACTAAAAATAATTAAAATAAAAATCAAAAGCAAGCACAGAAGTCTGTTACAGAACAACAGAATAAATTCCCAAATCTCCTCTGTAGAGCAGTCCTTCAAGCCCTGGTTCCACGTGACTCTCCTCCATGAAGCCATCAAGCATTCACCTCAAATCCCTTTGAAGACTTCCCATGCCCTGTAAACCTTCTCAATCTTGTTTCTCGATACAACCTAACTTCTCCTTGACAATATGTGCAGGAAGTTTACAAAGTGCACATTTCTGGTTCTTATCCAAAGGCATGTTGATTCTATGTTCTTATAACAGACTACAGAGGGTGGAGAAACTTTTTTTCCAGAGGACACTGTTCACTGGTACAAAGAGTGTACCTGCTTGCACAAACTCGCGCTGCGTGTATACATTGACTCAACTAAATCTACTTAGAATCTCCACTCTTTGCTTTCTGCCCCTTATTTGGTCTCAGCAGTCCTCGAATCTTTGCATCTTCTGATTTTTTTTCCATAAAATTTATCATGTTGTACCTATATTGTCTGTTTGGACAACAGGACTTGTGGCTATTGAAAGCACAGTATCTGTTCAAGGAACCTGTCCAGATGAAGTCTATGACTAAATACTGTAAAACAAATGTCCCAGTTGCGGGGGCATTTGTGTGCTGAAAATTCTACAAGGCTGAATGACTAGTTAGAACTGAGTGGTTGTAGAGAGTATCCTGGGCTATCTTTAGTCCCTTTAAGAACCATTCATCCCTGTATCTGACATAACATCCCTCAGATTATCAGGTAAAACCTCTGAAGTGTTTTCTTAACAAACCACTAGCCTTCAGCCATCCAAGAGCTAAGACTATCATAGACAGCATCTGAAACCTATGGCATTTGGAAAATGCATTGATTTATGGCTTCTTTTTCTCTGTAACTAATTAAATTCCACATAACATGCTTTCATGGAGCACATTGTTCACAGCGACTTGAATTTATGTTCCCAGGCTGTGGTCACTCATATTTGATTCCCAGGCCATAGTCTCAGGTTTGGCTCAGCGTTAATTAGTTATCTCTTATTCCCTTTGAGGCATCAGCTGTGCTTTGCGTTGATAAACCTACTGCTCCTGGGGATCAACCTTTATGAGCATACACGGGCTCAAGAAAAAATGTACCCCAGACTTAGAGAAGGTGAAGAGCTTGAGCTCTGGTGTTATGTTTTCTGGGACCCAGACTAGATCTGCCACATACTTGGTCTGTGACCTTTCCAATTCTTACAGATTCTCATGGTTATCTGGGGATTAGATGAGATGGAAAATGTCAAGGTCATGTCACATTGAGGCACCAGGTAACATTGGAGACCTGTTGTCTTAGTGTGTGGCTGCATTATTATGACCCAGAAGAGCATCCTCGGACAAATGAGAAGGAGCCTCAATGTCTACTGCACTGTGCTCTTGGGGGGAAGTGGCTCTGTTTTCTATGCTGCTGCCACATCTGAAAACATAGCCAAGAAATTCACTTACAAAATCAGCTGCTGCTTTACAAAATGCTGGCTTTGAAACCTGTTTCCAAATACTACTAACAGGATCCCACTACCTCTCAAAATCATATTTAACAGGCTCTCTGTAGAAATAATTTAATTCACTAAACTTTCTAATGAAATCACAAAGTATTTCATTTTGCATTATAGAAATTCTTAGTTTATATCTTTTCTATTGAAAGAGTTGCTATTGCAAAGATTACAATGATCAAATTCACTTATTTATACATTAATTTGTGTGTATGCATGTGTGTTATGTGCATTGGGAGGAGAGGTTAACATTGGGTATCCTCCTCAGAACCTTTCCATGTTATTGTTTAAGACAGGACTTCACACTGAACTTGGACTCACTGATTTGGCTAGACCAGCTAGCACAAACTGCAGGGATACTGTCTGTCTCTCCAGTGCTGGGATTACGGGCACGTGCCGCCACTCCTGGCTTTCACACGGGTGCTCAGGATCCAAACTCAAATCCTCAGGTTGCATAGCAAGCACTTTATTGACTGAGCCATCTCCCCAGTCCAAGTCTACTTATTTTATGAGACATTTGTGTTCCATTTCTTCACTTAGTCATACCTGCTATGGACCTTGAATATAACCATAAAAATATCTCAGAGTGGTTAAGCAATGTGAGATGGTCTGGAATGAGGGCAGAGCACAGAGACAGCTGCTTGTGCAAAAATCCCTAGCAAAGTGTCTGTGATGAACTTTCCAATGCTGGGTTAAGGGCCTCCTAGGAGGGGTCCCTTCTACCTTTGGCCCCACAGCTCCCGCTCAATACACAGGACTGCTATGAACTCCACTAGGAGTTGTTATTTTAAGTGACAGGTTTTGTTTCTTATTCATCTCTGTTGTCCCAGGGCCTGGTGCCATGTTTGGATAGAGCTGGCACTAAATAAGTGTTTACTGAATGATATTTCTTTAGCATAATAATTCTGTTCTAAAATGTTGCCAAGAAAAAATATGTCCAACAGATTTTGCTTACTGGGTAGGTCCTCAAGCATGAATCTTAGAAAGCATATTTTCACAAACTCAGGAGTAGAATTTCTCATACCTGGATTGCACTGTCATAAGTCAACAGATTCCTTGCCACTTACTGTGAGAACTGTGTGACTTGTAAGCTTTTTAAAAAAGAGTTGTTTCTAGCATCACATACATAGAATTCCTCTTTCTCTGCAGGCCCTATAAATGTCGTGATTTTTCAGGGTTAGAATATGAGCTGTATAAGTACAGTACAAGTTTTCTTGCTTTCTGGGACCATCTTCCCCCTAGATATAGAAATCTGAGACATCAAAAATCCAAAACTCAGCTGGGCCTGGTGGTGAATGCCTGTAATCCCAAGCATCTGGGAGGCGAGGACAGTTGGAAAAAAATTACAAAACCACTACAACAAAAGAAATCCAAACTTGCCTTCTTCCCCTAGCCTATATATTTCCCGTCTGGTATGCTTCTGAGTGAACAGTACTACCATTCATCCAGCTGACCAAACCAGAAACCCAGGAGCCACTCTGAGTCGTCCCACATGTATTCAACTACCAAGAGAATCTTGGTGGGCCTGCACACAGGGTGCTCACCTCTCATTCACTTCTTCCTGTTCTTCCTGCTACTGCTTAGCTCCACCCAAGAGCTTTGCCTTAGTCAGTAGTTAGCACATGTCTACTTTTTCTGCTCCTAGTTTTCCAGATCCTGACTTCCCTTTGTCCCTATACTATTTGTACCCAAAGGTGAGCATTCTAAATATGGCTACCCAATTCTGTTAAACATCTAACAAGAGCTCACTTCTCAACACCCATACACAGTCAGTCACGTTTGTTTTACCCCCCGCCCACCCCAACCATACAAGTGAACCCTATTCCACACCTTCTGGAAAACATTTATACATCCTGTGGTTCTCAGGCTGGAAATCAACTACAGAACTCTACCTCCAGCACCACTTTAGGATGAACTTCCTCCTATAGGGTATCTAAGATCACTGCCCTATGATAAAACTTAATAGGTACAGATTTGCCCCTGTTAGACTCCATGAGGAAATATCTGGGTCTTTACGATAACCATACATTTATATGGCAAAGATTGATTAAAATAAGAACTTCACTAAGAAGCAAGCCTTAGAAAATGGACTGGTGACCATGTGCATTTTCTATCAATCAGGGTGATTGACAACATGTAAGATTTCAAAATTCTACCCTTCAGGTGCATCTTTGTCCTTACAAAGTAAATAATCAAGCCATAGCTTGAAAGATGATTGTGGAGTCAGTTGGCTGGGCAGGAGTCAGGCAGGGAACAAGGGACTGGGTTAGTGGGAGGGTGGGTAATGACTGTGTCTCTCTATTGCTGCCCTTGAACTCCAAATTGCTGGTTTCTGTGGTATAGTTCCTCAACTTTGTTTTGTATATGGTGTGCATGCATACATTTAGGACACATGTGTGTGCAGGCACATGTGCATTTGTGTAGGCATGCATGTGGAGGTCAGAGGTGTAAGGTGTTATCTTCAATCATTTCTCACCGTATTCTCCGAGACAGGGTCTCACATTGAACTTAGAGCTGACACACTTGGGCAGACTAGCTAGCCAGTGGGTCCTGTGGTCCCCTGTCTCTACCTCCCCAGCATGGACTGCCATACCCAGCTTTACATGGACGCTGCACATCGGAACTCAGGTCCTCATGCTTGAGTAGCCTGCACTTTACCCACTGAGCCGTCTCTACATGCGCACACGTTTCGATTGCTATGCTACCCATAGAAATCTCAAACCCTTCCTCTACAGCATGAAAGTAAACGTATGCAATCTTGAAATTCAAAAATCAGTTTTAAAAACATCACGTACTGGAGAGGAGGAGATGGCTCAGTAGATAAAAGTATTTGCTGCACAAGCACGAGGTCCTAATTCTGGATTTACAGAATCCACATAAAGCTAGATGCAGGAGTGTCTGTAATCCTAGTACTCCTACTGCAAGAAGGGAAGTCCCCAGACAGGACAATCACATAAGCTCACAGGTCAGCTAGCTTGGTTTGTACAGTGACAAACAAGAAACCCTGCGGGAAACAAAGTGGAAGGTGAGGATAGACACCAGAAGTTGTCCTCTGACCTCCACACATATCCCTTGCCTACGCACACACAGGAATACACAAAGATAAAAATGAAATATAAATATTGCATACCTAAGCAGAAAAAAATTAAAAAGATGTTCCAACCAAGCAACAGATAAAAATTTTATTAGTCTATACCATTAAATTTGTGAAAATTTTAACCACATTAAAAATGTTATAAAAATTAGCAAAAATAGCATAAAAATTAGTTGTTAACCCCTGGCATTGTTTTAAAAGTGCTAGAAAGTGAATAACTGTATTTTAGTTGGCTTTCATAGGTTTCTTCTGGTTCACATGGAACTCCTAAGAAGATTGGTTTCAAAGTGTTATAGTATTTTGAATCCTTAAATATTAATTAAATTTCTCAGAAAGCAGCTTAGTTTGAATTTAGCATATTATGTAAACAAATGTGAAACACCAACTGAAACAGAAGGTCAGAATTATGAAAAGCTGATTTGATTTTATTCTCAGGAGGCCGTTGTACTAAAGCTGAATGACTTACATAAATACCTTTGGCATTTGTTGGACCCTGTTCCTAAACACAATGTTCATATTTCATCTATAATAAGAAAAGCATCTCAAAGATTTGCAAGGCACTGGTCTTGCAAGCGTCCAGTTTGGTGTCTTGAGTAAAGTGAGATTGGCAGAGTCAGCTTAATCCATAATGGAAAGTTGTGAGTGGGGAGCTTTGACTGCTGGCAGCTGCTGTGGGGACGAGTCTCCAGCTATGTTCACTTGCACACAGGACGCCGACAATTGCCCAAAGACAGTGTCTCCCGGTCAAAGCCGACACAGGGGGCACAGGATAAGATTATGAATACCATCACACTGAAGCGGGGGGTGGAGGTGGTTCCCAGAAAACAATAATGGGTGATTTCTGTTACAAATGAAGTTATATGCAATTTACTGTTTTAATTCCCCCTATTTAGACGATCAGGAATTTGTTCTATTTTACAGCAAAATGAGATGCAATCTGTTGAAATTTGTATTTTTTTAAGCAAACTCCCATTTCTACAGTTGAAACTAGATCAATATGAGACCCCCTCCACCAAACCTAGCTTACCACTGTGGATTTTCAGTTTGCTTTTTCCCTAGTCTTCACAGCCAGTTTTTCATTAAGTAGATCTCTGCACAGTAAGTATCATCTCATGCCCCATTCCTACCACACTAAGCACCTTCTCTTTGCCTTCCTGTTTTAGTTAACATGGGTTGCCATGCTTAAAAGAGGTGGATCTTAAAAAGTATGTTTATGATAACCTGAAAGTTTAAAAAACTGTGGGATCCTTCCATTTGTTATGGCCTAACATGAATTTTCATTAACTTTACATTTGATTGAACCTACATGTTCACCGTTAAAACACATACCCACCTCACCATCACTGAGCTTCTGAATAGACCTGGACTTGGGAAGCTGGGGGCAGAGATTCTGACAAAAGAATCATGAGAATCAAGACATTCTAAAAGAGTATAAGAAGGCTCATAAAACAGTGTGTTCCCATTTTGTGTGTAACGGCCTGTTAGATGGTAGGTGAGCGATGAACTGTTGGAGCCAAAGAACAGGAGCTGCCATGAGAGTTTCTCTGTGTTCCCAAGTTACGCCTCCTAGCACTGCTCTGGTTAAGCCTCACTTCTGGCTTGGGGACAGGGTAGAACTGCCCCCAGAAAGTCATCTTTTTGGTTCCAGCTGTTCTCTCTGCACACCCACATGAAGAGAATCATCAGGGAATGCTCCAAGGCCCTGATATGGTGAAGCACGTTTTTCTTTAAACACTCTAGAGACTAATGTGAGCAGTTCAGAGCCTCCTTTGCTTTCTTCCAACAGTAAGGGGTTCTCTGGCAAAAAAAGGACATTTTGCATAAGCTTATGTGCAGAGCTGGGGACATGGTTCAGTCAGCAAGGCACAGGCCACAGAAGTGTGCAGACTCACGTTCAGATTCTCAGGCTGCATGTGAACACCAGGTATGGAGGTTCTTGCCTGGCATCCCAGCACTTGACAGACAAGTGGATCACCAAGGCAGGCTGACTAGCTAGACTAGCTGAATTGGTGACCTATGCACTGAGAAAACTAGTCTCAAAACCAAGAAGAAAAGTGACAGAGGAAGAGACTCTCAATATGGACTTCTGGTCTCAATATACGTGCACACACATATGCACCCACCCACAAAAAAAACCCCAAAGACACACATGTATGTATACTACATACACAAAATTTTATATACAGTAAGAAACATAACAGGCATAAATGATGATGGTGATAGGTACTAATATACCTAAACAATATGAGGATAAATCTTGTTATTCTATAGTCTTCAGAATAGCACTCTGGCACAACTAGATATAAAAATGTATGTCATTTTTTTCTTTCTTAAAAATGAAATTGTCTGTTAAGAGTGTGTTGACATCACAAAGATCAGAGTCTGGAAACAGGGTCTTTTGTGTGTGTGAGAGATACTGGGGATCAAACCAATGGCTTTCTTTGTGCTTATTAGTTAAGCATCCTGCCACTGAGCTACATGTCTTTGTGGGGTAAACTGATTCCTATTCACATTCACATACATAGTCTATCTTGGATCTTATTCCTCTCTGCTTATTCCTATTTATGCTTCCCAAGCCTTTTCCTTCCTTATTTCATTTTTACCCTCATGCTAGCTTGGCTTCTTGGTCTTCTTTTAGCGTTCATTTTGGAAGTGGACTATGAAGACCAAAACTCTCTCCTGGACACTAACTGACTGACAGAGTATCACAGGGCTTTGTAAACTTTTTCTTACTGAGCTCTCAAAAACATACTGTTCTGAAGGCTGAGCCCCTGTTCCTAGTAACTTTTCTGTGTCTCAGATGTTAAGTGTTTTAACCAAGCCTTTAGAATTTGTACAGAGAAGCAATGGTCAGAAAAGCTGAGGAAGGGACAGGAAGCCAAGGTACAGGTATGGAAGAACATAAACAGCCCACTGAAGAAAGTCATTCATGTTCTGGGAATTCCCACACCTTTATCTGCTAAGCAACCTCCTCGTTTTTTAAGGTATTAGAAAGAATTCACTTCCCTGAATAAACAAATCAGTACCAGTGATGCAGAATTAACCAGAGCTCCTGGTTAAAGGAAGAAAAACATCATGGAAAAATCACCTGCAATTGCTCTTAGAAAAGACAACAGGAAACTGGGTAGAGTGGTATTGGCCTGTAATCCCATCTTTCTGGAGGCTGAGACAGGAGGATTGAAAGTTTAAGGCCAGTGTGGGCTACACAGCAGCTTGGCAGTTTGAACCAACCAAACAAAAAATAAAAAGACCATTACTATAGCAGAAAAGGAATATAGCATGTGAACTATTAATTCTGATGTTTAAAGGAGAAAGAACATCCTTTGTCTTGCAATTTAAGAATTTCACTATCTTGGGACTTTAACCACAACTTTTAGCAGAAAATGAGGTTTTCTTTCTCCTTCAAATCAGAAGTAATCAGTTTATTTTGAATTTGTAAAATGCACTGACCCACAACTTGAGATTTTATTTATCAGTAATTGTAGTGTGAGCTAAGAGAAGCACTCTTAAAGAGGACTGACCTGTCCATCCCAGCATCTATTAAACAGAATTATATTTGACTTACAAAATGGCCCTGGAAAAGTGGCAGCACGAGAAAAGCTTTCAAAAAGAAATAAAGACAGTGAATCTTTAGAAAACTGTGAATTTAGGAGACAACAAACCCTCTTTGTCAGGCTTATTAAATAATCTGGTAATACCAAACATATAGAATATTATTATAGTCAGAATTGACTTTCTGGAGGTTCCAAATCCGTAAGGGATCACTTTGCATGCATTATTGGACCAGTGGCAGACTTTTAGCACTAAGTTCTCTTCTTTCAAACTATAGGTTAGAGATGTGGAACAAAACCAAACTAGAGGCCTTGGCAGTGTGCGTTCCCTAAGCAGTGAGAATGTATTTCCCCATTCATCAAATATTTACTAGAGTTACAAATGTCCCTTGATCTAACCTTACACCATTCCCAGTCCAGTTAGGAGAGCGACACCATACACACACTATATAATGGCAACTGAGGCTAATGGGGGGATTAAATCCACACAGAGAGGAATTGAAGTAGGGAGGGAAGGAATGGGTTCTGGAAAAACTTCCTTGAAGAAAAATGCCACAACTCAACTGAGGACTTGAGAAAGAGCTACAGTAAACATGCCAGGTACAGGGATGGGCTGAGCAAACCTTTCATTCCACTGAAGGAAAGCTGGCATGGCTGAGCCATTCTGAGAGGAGAGTGGTATGAAACTGAAAAGTATGGGAAGCGGTCTTTTCCAATCCTACTGGAAAAGTGCAACATTCTTCATTTTCATATTTCTAAAACTGGCTAGCCTCAAGTTCAAAAGACAAATGTAGCAAGCTCACCTGCACACTGGGTCACCTGAGCCTGAGGGTCCCCACGTCCTCTCTGCTTCCATGCCTTCTATAGCCACCACTGTGACAGCAGCTATATAGTTGGTGCTAACTGGTGACAGAATAGGTTTCTCCTGACATCACCTGTCCAGGTGCTACTACTGTCACTGAAAACGGCACTCAGTCAGAAAGAGAATATCACAGGCCCTTATGACTGGCTGGCCTGAGCCATGGTCACCAACATGTCAGGGCAGTATTGGAAATCTGACCAGTCATGCTTCAGTGAGCTTCCATGAGGCTAGTTCAGATCAGGAGAGGTGTGCAGAATGGAAGAGTTCCTGTGAACTTTCCAACCTCCCACCTTCTCATCTCTCCTTGGGGCTCTGACACAATGACCCTAGTACAAATTATACACCTTGGTCCTCAGTTGCTGCAGGCCATCTCGCACATCCTTCTCACCAAGTACCTTCCTTTGTTCAAGACTCAGGTCACAGAGAGTTCTGCTTTTGACCACACTCCTTCCTGCATGATCTACTCATTTCTAAGCAAGTATGGCTCCCTGAGTTACTTTTCATTTGCTCTCTCAACCAAAAGTGAAATTCTTCCTCAAGAAGCAGTATGTGCCTTGAAAATCTCACTTAAAGAATTCCTGGAGTCAGCTGATGGAATAAACTGACGACATGGGAAAGCGGATTGGAAGGGCATCGATGCCAGAATGAATTGTTGGAAGCAAGAGCTAAGAGACTGGACACTGATACTCCATGAAGTAGCAAAAGGTCAGCCACAGAGACAGTGGGTAATCATGGATGGAGCCCGAGTCTTTGCCTCTGCTTATGAGGAGAGTGGACCAGACAAGATCTCATCATCTTCAATATCTGGCTTTGGGAGGCTTTAGTCTTCTTTACCAAAACAAATTCTGCCTATTGTTTTTTCCTAGAAAGTAAGCCCAGGATAACGAGAGACCCAGACTTTATTATAACACTCTAAACATTGTAGTGACTCAAAAGTGAGCCCAACTGGTTAGGTACTATCAAACTTAACACAGATGAAGGATAGACAGAGGGGCCTGGTCTTGGGTGCTGGCATGGCTCTTCCTGGTCCCAAACAGCTGAGGTTACAGAAAGATTTGGCATGTTAGCCACCAGCACAAAAGCATCAGACAGGATGGGCATGCTTATTTCTTGAGATATTCAGAGCTATTCTCCTGTTGAATATTCCTTAAATAAGGCTAATAGAAACTCTCTGTCACTAGTGATGAATTCTACCCTCAAGTGAAACAAGAAGGGGAAATTAAAAAAAAAATGTTACATCTCATAAGCGTCATGTTTTCTGGACCAGATCAGAAACCTAAAGGAAAGCTCTAGGAGTCAGAATTCTTCACAACCATTATGGTTTTGATTCTTTAAAGGCTGATGATGGTACCACTATATATGTGTCCATACGAAGTATATTCTTAAAACAAAAAAGGCTAACCTGATAGTAAGCTGTCTATACATTCTGTACCTACCATGCAATGTTTACTAGCTACTAACCTATGTCATTCTGGTATTTCTTGGCCTGTAAGAATTATACAGGCACTCACAATCAGCCTGCAGAAACAACCCAGTGTGTGGATGTGGGAGAAACGCCACTCCTTCTTTCTCAGGAGACAAGGCCACAGTCTATACATCATCCCTGTTTTCTTAAATCTTTGGGTCAAAGAGGGTTGGTTCTTTGTGTCCTGATCACCAAGAAGACATGGTTAAAGGATAAAATTGCTGTTGCTCAGAGCCAATTTGAGGCCTTGCTTAAGGTAAAAGGGTGTGAAGGTACAGAGGTGGATCTAGTTCCTTGGGACATAAGAAGCAATCCTGTCTCCAAAGCATAAGAGAGAGTAAGTGATTAACTAATCTGGGTAGGCAACCAACTGGCAGATACCTGTTAACCAATTATCCCCTGTTACTGTTAACAGCTGCAAGAGCTAATGTCTTAGTTTTTAGCTCTTATTCTGCTATTACTGGGCCAGGTTATGGGCATCACCTTACATCCTGAATTCCTCAGTATTTTCAGACATAAGACTCTGAGGCTGGGAGTGTGTAACTCATCAACAGAGTATCTGTCTTGTGTAAGTGAGGACTTGGCCTATCCCCAGCACCATAAACATTAAAAATTAATTAACAATAATAGCAACAACTGATCAACAGGGAAGGGCTGTGCTCTTGGGAGAATTACAGAGAGCCACAGTTTATGACAATAACCCAGCTAGAAGTCCTTTCCAGGAAGCAATCTCTAATGCCTTAAAAGAACTTTATCTAAATAAAAAACACCTGCAGAACTCAAGACTTAGCTGTCATGTGCAGAATGCCAATCCTTTAGCTACTTTTTCCAAAAATAAGGTGTAAACCTTTGTATCTCAACTATTCATTAGAGCAAAGAATCTTACATGGGCACTGAGAAATGAAAATAAGCACTAAGAGTTTAGTTGAACACTTCAGTCATTGAATGTTTTAATTCTTAAGTGTTTTTTTCTGTTGTGCTATCGGAGTACTATTTTTAATTGTGGTAAGAGCACTTAACATGAGACCGTCCTCTTCAACGACTTTAAGTGCATAGTCCGGCACGGTTGATTGTTGGCCTGATGTTGTGCAGATCTCTGGAACTTACTCATCTGTGCTTCTGCAACTTTATACCCACTGACAGCAGCTCCCCACTTGCCCTCCCTCTCTTCCCTGACAACCACCTCTGCACTGTTTTAATCAGCTTGATCATGTTGGATGTCTCATCTGAGGAGGATCAAGTAGTATTTGTCCTTCTATGGCTGGTTTATTGCACTTGGCATAATGAATTCAGCATATCTTTTAAATAGCTAAATAAAATCTTTACCAAGTTAGCTGCTGAAAGTATAGTCTTAGGCTAGTGATGTTCCAATTCCAACTATATAGTATACCATCCCCAAACTGCACGATAACCAGTCTTTCAAAAGAGAATGTGACAAGAATTTGGGAAAGAGTTTTACGGTATTATTATAATCAGAGATTGTCTCTGCACCACAATAGTCAGTGTCTTTTGGTTAGAGAGCGTCCTCCCATTAAAACAAGTCATAAAAGTCAACAGTCAGAACAAGCCACTTGTTAGTGTCTTGCACAGGTTCATTTTCCATCTGCTAAGACTGAACTTGCCTCCAGTGTCAGTAAGTTTGAACATAAAATGAAACTAGCAGTGCTGTTAAAATTACAGGCCAGCGAATGGCATAGTGCTAGCTCTAAAAGTGAGCCAAGGGCCAAGACAGCCACCAAATGTACATGCAGCCTATGGAACAAGCAATCCCAAAGGCAACATGACAAAAGAAAACAGACAGCCATGACAGATGCTCAGAAAGAGGCAGCAGGAGAAACCCTTCATGACAGTTTGTCTCAACTGCCGAGAAGCATTACCTTTAAAACTGTAATAGCCTGAGGCACAGGACTTAAATATGTGATTTTTTTACTTTTCAATTACTTAGAAGTAAATATTAGTCCTAAAATAGAAACATTGAAAACAGAAAAGGAGGGCTGGAGAGATGCCCAGTGATTAAAGACACTCGATTGCAAAGCCTCACAGTGTGGGTTCAATTCCCCAATCTCCATGTAAAGTCAGATGCACAAAGTGGCACATGCATCTGGAATTCATTTGCAGTGGAGGAAGGTTCCAGTGTGCTCATTCATTCTCATTCTTTTTAATTCTGTCTCTCCTTGCAAATAAATAAATAAAAATATTTCTTTTTAAAAAAAGGTACTCCTGGTTTCTGGTAGTATGAAATTGAGCCATACAAAGCTTCCAATTTATTTTTCTACATGAAAAGTTTAAAAAACTAAAAATTTCACATGGTCCAATGAAAAAGTGTGTGTGTGACGGTGGGAGTGAGGGACTAACTGCTCACTGATTCAATGCTAAGATTAGAAACCTGAAGATATGGTAATATTTGGTAGTTTCATTGAAAGGGTAATCACAGCAGAATATTACTGGAGCAGGAAGAAGAGTTTTAGCATGCCAAACTTACGTTTTTCTCCAGTCAGGATCCACTAAAATATGCCTTAAAAATTGTGTTATATCAGCCCCTTTCCTTCTGTTTAACCTACAACATCAATACTTAATAAATTCTAGTCCTAACAAATGTTTCCATCCCTTGTGCTGAATCTCCAAGTCCAGTATTAATGGCAAAACTTCAAGCAAAGCCCTCCTGTGCCTACATGCAGCCCCTTGTCAATCTCGTGTTCCCCCGCGCTCTCGTGCTCACCCCAGCCCTTCTCCACTGCTCGACTTTCTTCCAACCTTGGCACAGTGAGGCTCCCATCTGTCCATGTCAGGTTCCCTCCACCCTTTCCTTTTAATACACCAGTGATCTAATCTTTCCTGCCTAGAACATGGCGAGTCTTAGGAGCCCTGGCCTCTACATCTTCCATGCGCAGGAACTCTGGTTTTTTGAACAAGCTTGCTAGATTTGGTCATTTGTAATTGTCTACTCTTGCCTTTTCGTTTTGCCTCAGCCAGTTTTCTCAAAACCAATTTCCCCTAGCAGGCTTCAAAAATAACAGAATCTGAATTTTATGTTAGGATAGTTTTACTAGTTGTATATGTGTCTAAATGAAGTAGCAGACTAAAGGTCTGCATCTCCATTGCACAAGTTTCCTGTGAAAGGGCTATTTCTGGTACACAAAATGGTGGCAGTGTCTCTCAGATTCTTCTTTTAAAAACAGAACTTCCAGGACTATGTTAGTTGCACACGGGGCCAGAGTGAACACCACATTAATTAGGGACACAGTAGAACAGCAAGAAGGCTGAATGGGGTCTTCAACTTTTTTGGGGGGTGGGGTGAAATAATAAGTTTCAGATCCCTGTAGGTACATTTCTGACTGTTGGTGTCCATCAGTTTTGGCAGTTTTATTTTTTGGCCAAGTACAACCAAAACTCATTTGGTAATACCACACCAGCTGACTCACAGAAAGAAAATTCCAGTATTTTGAATGAAGTTGCCCCCCCCCCCCCACAACACTCTTGGCCACAGCACTCACCCTGGATTTACATACCTTGAATTTGCTATTTCCACTTTGGTTCTGGCCATGGCCGCAGCCCTTTGAGCGCCTTCGATGGCTCTGTCCACCTTCTCCCTAGTTTTTGTATTTCTTATAGGTATAAGCTGCTTCCTTATTCCACGAACCAGAATATTATTTTTGTACTTCCCCTCTTCCTTGGAGCCATCGGGGAACACGGTGCAGCCGTACCCGTGCCTCTTGTTGTTGGCCCACTCGCCTTCGTACTTCATGCCGTTGGAGCGCTCGCTGATGCCGAAGCCATTGCGCTTGTCGTTCTTCCACTCGCCCATGTAGGTCTCGGTGGTGGTGGCGTCCACGTGGTCCTCCACGGGGCAGAAGTCGCAGTCGACGTCGCCGAAGCTGATGGTGGAGTTGGCATCGCTCGAGCTGATTCTGCTCATGGCCGCGTCGCTGCGCACCGAGCTGCGCTTGCTGGAGATGGAAGACTTGGATTCGGACTTGCGGAGTTTCATGCTTCCCAGCAGGGAGCCCCTGCGGAAGAGGCCGCCCTTCTTCTTGCCCAGCTCGGCGTCGGCCTGGAAGTTGAGCACGAAGCCGCCCCGGGTGCCGGCCGGGCTGTCCGAGGCGGCCGCGGCGGCGTCGTGGAGCACGCTGCCGTTGCTCTGCTCGCTGCGCAGCGAAGCCAGCGACGTGCGCAGCGGCGAGCGGATCACCGTGGCCATGCCGTAGGGCACGCTCTGGCGCACGCCGTAGCCGTGCCGCATACCTCCGGCCCACTGGCCCTGGTAGGTACCTTCCGGAGAGAGCAGAGGGGCACAGGGTGAGGAGGGGAGGGGCCTGCAGGCACCTGCCCTGGGGGGACAACAGAGCCCAGGGCAGAACCAAGGTCAAGTTCAACATGCACTTCTGGACACACTTCTCATTTGGTGTTATGGCCTCAGGGTGCTCAGGCAGTACGTTAATAATGCATGAATACAGAGTTCAGTGAGCTCAGGGAGTATTTTAGTGTAGTCGGGTATGTTGGTTTTTTTTTTTTTGTTGTTTTAAATCTGGGAACTTCTGCTTTTCATTTAAAAAACTTCCATGTTCAATAACTATGAGAATCACTCCTTTCTCATACATATGAAAAGGGTGATTAGGGCACACCTTTCCTTTTCTGAAGTTAAGGTATCAAAAATGTCCCTTAGCAAGGCAGTGTAAGAGTAGAAGAAATGAATTCTATTCGTGATTCTTATTAATTTAGCTGAAAAACTGAAAACTACTTTGAGGTGTATGCCAACATAACATTTTAACAAGCACAAACACTTCAATTAATTAACCCTAGAGATGTGGGTTGTCAAAGAAGAGGTCTTGGATTTTCTACTACAACAGAACACTTTACATTCAGGGTAGGGAAAACTGTTAGGTATTTAGGATTCTTTTGGACACTGTCCCTACCTTATTACTTGCTAAACCTGTTTTCTCTTGGCCATTCACTTTATGGATATCACTAGCCTCTGCTAAGACACCATGAATCACATCACAAACTGGAAGTAGCCTGCAGACAGAATCACCAAATGTCCAAACCCGTGCTTATGTGTCCCTGTGGTGTCTGGGTGATGGGTGATTAAGGAGCTTGTCAAAACTGAGGTAGGCTGGAGGTAACTCTCTCTCAGGTACCATGATGGACTTCATCTCTGGGTACAGGCAGAAAGGACAGTGTCCATTAAAACTTGATCCAGATCACCTTTTCAGTGACAATTATGCATTTCAGGAATAGGATTATCTCTTGAAGTACTTGTTTTCAGCAAGTTTTTCTACTAAATAAGCCAAGATGTTTAAAAAATAATGTGGTCCAGGTTTTAAAATAATATTTAGAGGAAAGAAGGTTAACAAAGAAACTTAGAATTTTCTTTATAAAGTCAAGGTCATTTCCTTTAATTAAAGGCAAATTTTTGCATCATAGTATGCCCCCAAAGCAGCTATCTGGAAAATTTTAAATGTAATTACTTCTGTGTTATTCACAATGTCATAGAAAATAAATCATGATTATAGTCTGTATTGACCTTGCTCTGTTTCTGATTATACTTTGCATTTTATATTACCATGCACAGATTTCCAATGATTGAGATACATTTATTTTTAATATACAGAGCAATAATATTGTTTTTGTGTTGTTTTCTAAGATGATGCTTTGTTATGTAGCTCAAGCTCTCCTAGAATTACTCAATCTTCCCGTTTTAGCCTCCATAATGCTGGGCTTACAGGCATACACCACTGGGCCTGGTTGGGCTAGTGGATTTCTACTGTGTAAACAAGAACCAATTATTTCACCACATTAAAAGCTAATGGGGCTAGAGAGATTTCTTGGTGGTTAAAGGTGCTTGTTTGCAAAGTCTGATAGCTGGGGTTTGGTTCCCCAGTACCCATGTAAGGCCAGATGCACAAAGTAGTACATGCATCTGGGGTTTGTTTGTAGTGGCACAAGGCCCTGGCATGCCTGTACACACACACACACACACACACACTCCCTCCCTCTCTCTCTCTCTCTCTCTCTCTCTCTCTCTCTCTCTCTGTGTGTGTCTTTCTTGCTCTCAAGTAAAATAAAATGTTAAAACTGCTGTCCAATCAAAAGTGGGGTCACTTTCAAGATTATACCTCTTTCTATTCATTCCGACCTATTTACAACACATAAACCAATGACAACAATGTGGCAATGAAATACTAAGTGGGTCTAGAACTCTGAATGTCATATTCTGAGTAGACATGAAGTCTTAACCTCATGCCCATGAATTTCTGAAGGGAATGGGGAGGAATAGAGTTTTTGAAAAAGGAGAAGATAGCTAGGAGGGATGGTATACTTCTTTCATCCCAACACTTGGGAGGCTGAAGCAGGAGGATTACATGTTACAGGCCAGTCTGGGCTACATAGCTAGACCCTGTCTTCTTATCCCCCAAAAGCAAAACACACAAAAAAATTTTATGGTAAGAAGCATCCTACTCAATAATAGCTATGTCTAAATGCTGCCGCCTAAACAGGAAAAGCTGAATTAGGAAAATTCAACTTTGACTTTTACTTTGCCTATATAGATAAAATCTAAATTCTAGGAGAAAAGTCACAGAACCTGTCTTAGACAAATTACCTCATTTTTTAATGTTTCAGACTGCTAAATTGTCATGATCCATTCTTGTAATATTTCAACATAATGGCTTTGCTAGAGCCCCTTGTCAAGAGGCTGCTTGGTGTCCATATTTACGCTTTTGAAGTTCAGCCAAACCATCTTGGTAAATGGTTAACACGGATGGGAAATTAATAGCTAGTTTCCTCAAAATGGCATTTCCAAAAGTAAAACTAGTACTTAGAATTTCCAAAGAAGTATTGCTTGAAATTTCAGGCAGTTTAAAGAACAGCAGTAATTAGAAAGTTTAAGTCTCTGCTTAACAGTCAAATAGAGACGAGGGCAGGGAACAACACACCCGCCAAGTTCCCCTTCTGTGTTAAATCACTGTATGGAAAAAAATTTTCTTCATGGCATTGCTAGAAACCAATTTGCAATCAAACTCTAAGCAGTTTCTCTGAAATTTAAAACAGGTTTAGTTTAGTCAATGAACCTGGAAAACAGAACCTATTTCTTTATGAAGCTGGTAGGTTCCAACTTCTTTTCCTCTGAAATCAAGTTGTAATTAGCAACTATTGAATCTTAAAATGTACTTATTTCACAAGCACAAAAAAATATTTTCACAGGTTTTGTTTAAGGGTGTGCTCATCTTGGAGCGGACTTTTAGATCTTACCATTTTAAGTGAACAATCTTTTAATGAATGGAAGGCATTCAGTTCAGAATGAATTTGTCAAATTTGGAATACTATGTGACAAACTTAAGCATATGCTCCAAATTGCTGTTTGCCCAGGTATCAGCATAGTTAACAAAATAGCTGGGGAGTTGGAGCTGTTGCCTAGTACACACAAAGCTCTGGGTTTGATCTTCAGCATTGCATAAATTTGCACAAATCTATAATCCTAACAGTTGGGATGTAGAGGCAGGAAGATCGGTAGTTCAAGGCCATCCCATCCTTAGCTATATGCTGAGTATGAGCTACAAAAGGGGGGGGGGCAGTCTTCCTAGACATCTTCTATAGCTTTATGACAGGGAACACATAAAGTACAGCAAACCAAAATTTGCCCCCAAAATTCTGGGCATCCAGACTTAGGTTTCTTGAATGTGATGTTTTGATCTTCACTTTCAGGGAGTTCCTACTTGAACACATTAAACAGAAGTCACTCAAGAAATAAAGTGAAACTTTGCATGTGGAATGACCACGTCTTTCCTTCTGTAACATCACCACAAATACATGGAAAATCTGACTATCCCTAAATCTGATAGAGGGCGTAAGGGATAGACAGGTTGTGGTGTGGAAAATGGAGGTTGAAAAAAAAAGTTAACTCTTGTAGAGAAGGTGATACTCCCATTTGGACTAAAACTTTTCAATCAAGTACTAGCAACTACTTATCTCAAGATTATGAGCTTTCTAATGAAGTGACATGAGAAAAATAGAAAACGGACTAGCAGAGTGGATATGCAAGTGATATATTTTTTTGTCCTAATTGTGGCACACTAGGTTGTTTTTCTTCCCGCTTTCTTTTTGGTAGAGAAAGAAAAATCACAATACTATGATAATGCCAAATTATAAGACCTTTTAATTTTTAGAAGTTCTTTTAACACATAAGGCAGATTATTAATAAACTCATTCTGGAGTCATATTTGGACTTCTACAAAACAGATGCATATAGGGCTTTTGCTGTGTCATACGCTACACGTGGTGTGGTGTAATAAATATTCTAAACCAAAAATTTTGTTTAATGAGTAGTAACATTTTTTTTTTTTCGAGATAGGGTCTCACTCTAGCCCAGGCTGACCTGGGATTCACTATGTAGTCTCAGGCTGGCCTCAAAGTCACATGGATCCTCCTACCCTTGCCTCCCAAGTGCTAGGATTAAAGGCATAAGCCACTCACTATTCCCAGCCAATGAGTAGGAACTTTTTGTTTTTTGTTTTTTCGAGGTAGGGTCTCACTCTGGCTCAGGCTGATCTGGAATTAACTATGTAGTCTCAGGGTGGTCTTGAACTCACTGTGATCCTCCTACCTCTGCCTTCCCCCCAGTGCTGGGATTAAAGGCTTGCGCCACTCGTGCCCAGCGAGTAGTGACTTTTAAAAGAAATCTATTTTGAAAGTTCCTAGTTTGAAGTAAGAGAAGGGTTATAAAATATCCATATTAAAAAAATAAACTTTGGATTCCACTTTTGAATATAGTGTATAGTTATATAGTAGAGCCATGGCATCCAAATCAACATATTCACAGGGTTGCCAACCAAGACAGTTTATGTCCCTTGAGAACATGTAGGGATCTTCAAAACTGCCAAAGAACTCAGTTTTCAGACAACCCATAGAAAGTATTAAGGTTTTTTTAATCTTTTAATTCATGTGACCCATATCCTTTATTTATACTGTGGGATGAAAAGATGCCTTTTTTAGCAAATCCTACCATTCTGCTGTTTTGCATTTGAAACATGGTCTAAGTGTTCCGAGTAAGTGAAGTGTACAAATTGTATAAGCTTTTATATAAGCAATGTCATAACTGGAGTTTCAGTGGGCTGTAGAAACTTTTAATTGGATCCCTTTAATATCCTCCAACTCTAAGCAGCTTAATTCCAAAAGGTGACATAGCCTCTTACAATCCTTTTCAATTAAATGATTATGTTCATGATCAGAAAATGTATTTTGCCAAAGCATAAGCCATTCATCTTCCTCAGCTTTGTTTTCAAAGAAATTCATCAAGCTTTGACACCTGTTTCAATAATGAATACTTTTTCCTCGTGGGAAACAAACAAACTCCTGTCCTATAGCATACGTGTTATTTTGCAAAGATTGTTAACTATTAAAATATAGTGCTTTTGATGGCAGCTGGGCATACTGTTAGGGTTATACACATTAACTGTGGTGCACATTGCTGATTCAGCACTATCCTAGCCTCAGCAGGTACATGAGCATACTTTTGTCTAACTTCATTTATCTTTTTATTTTTTACAAAATAGAAACTCCATCACTCATTTCAAAAGCGTTTTACCAGTAATTGACCCAAAGATCTCGGCAAATATGGCTGTTCTGCTTATTGAAAACCAGCACTTTCTGGAGCTAAATGAAAACTAGGAAGAAAACCCACACAGCCTCTTAATTCCACCTGCTCAGGCCAACCTCTTTCCAAGGCCCTAACTAGGGCGCTTCCAAATGCACCCTAAATAAGGTGCAATTCCCCAACATCCTGGTTATGGGGTTCTGGCTTCTATCTTTAGAGAACCAGAAGCGAAATACGAGACTCCACGTGAAACCAATCCGCGGAGCGGTCAGCACAGCCCCAGCCCGGCAGTCTCCCCAGCCCTGGGCGCCCGTCTAACTTCACGGGAGAGGCGATTTCAAACCCGGCCGGGAGAGGGAGGGATCAGGAACGTAATGTGACGGGCTCAAGTGACAGCGTCCCCTCTCCAGCCCAGTCCTCGCGGGGGCAGCGCCGGCGCTGGCCAGGTAGATTCCCGGCCGACTCCCCCCGCGGGTGGGCGCCCCGCCCGGCCCAGGAGCGCGGTGCGCGCATCCCCCCGCGCGCCCCGGCGTCCCCACGCACCCCGGGGGCGGAGGACGGGAGCGGAGAAGGGTGGGAGCTTCCCCAGGTGTTTTGGCGGGTTTCCGGACACGTGCGCCCTGCGTCCCCGCCACCTCCCCGCAGCCCGAGTCGCTCACCTCCATCCCCGTAGGTCTCCACGCCGTAGCCGTCCTGCAGCCCGTTACTCCAGGTCCCCTCGTAGCGGGCGGGGGTGCACACGCTCTGCCGGACCCCGTAGCGCCCCTTGAAACCATGTGACCACTCCCCCCGGTACATCCACTTGCCCTTCGTCTCCACCCCCAGCCCGTGCCGCTTGCCCTGAGCCCAGTAGCCCTGGTAGGTGTTGCCGCTGGGCCAGGTGTAGCCTCCGACCACCTCGAAGCCGTGCGACCAGGAGCCCGAGTACTCGCCCTGGCCCTTGGGCCCCGTGCAGATGCCATGCCCGTGCGCCTTGCCCTCCTCCCAGCCGCCGCAGTAAGTGCCGCCATCGTCGAAGTCGAACCTTCCGCCCGTCATTCGGGGGGCAGCCCCGGCGCGCTCCCCGCGGGGGCACGGACGCGGGCAGAGCTGGGCACGGCAGGGTGTAGCTCGGGGGTGCGGGCCCGGCGGGCGAGCTCACGACTGCGCCCCGGGCAGCTCGCGCCGCCGCTCGGCTCCAGTCCGACGCCACCCCCGTACTCCCCTGCTCCGGTGCCGCCGCCACCGCCGCCGCCGCCGCCGCCCGTCCTCCTCCTCTTCCTCCGCCGCCGCCGCCCCGGCCAGCGCCGCGCGCGAGAGGACAGCTCAGGCTCCCCGGCGGACCTTCAGCTGCTCCCGCCCGCCCACGTGAGCCGGGCACCGCCCCGTGCCCGCCCCTCGTCCCCTCCCCGGGCGCCCAGGCCCGGCCCCGCGGCGTGCCCGCCCCGCCGGGCCCTGCCTTCAGCCGCGGGCGCCACCGCTTGCCTGGCGCGGTGGGATGCCGGTGCCGGTGGGAGGGTGCGGGAACCCGGGGGCGCGCGACCATCTCGCGTGGGGATGGATGAAGGCGCGGTCGCACGCGTGGGGGTAGCTTGCGGACGGCCGCGCGCCCGAGCCTCCGGTGTTTGGGGTTTTTCGGTTTGTGGCTGAATCTCCTGGAAGTGCGGCCACGTGGGTGAAGAGGGAAAACTCGTTTTCTGTGTGTTTGTGTACGTGGGATTTGTGCTTGCATTTTTCTCCCCAGCATTCCAACCTGTGTACTGTTGCATTTGTCTTGCTCAACTGTCATCATGAATGATTGTCTTCCAAATATATGTATGCATGCGATATAAATCTGCCGCAGCCTAGATTTTAATTGCGCAGAATGTTCTTTTACACCTACCTATTTCGGAGCACATGCATTTCTTGAATGAAGATAATCAGGGAAGAGCAAGGCGGGTTGGAAAAGCACGGAATAAATCGTCCAGATGTTATGTGCACTAGTGAAGAGGAGGGTTTATATTTCTTTGCCGGAGCAAAGGACATTGCCTTTTCATTAGCGCCTGCTTCCCTTAATGCCTCATCTGTTGTTCTTCACGACCTTAGAAATTCTCCAGTCTGAAGCTGTGTACCCAACTGGCAGCCAGCCGGCTCAGTCTGTGTATGTTGTATAAGTAAGTGCCTGGAATGCACACCTGGTGCCTCTCCACTGGTATCCAGGTTTAAGAAAGTCAATAGATGTTTTCAAGGAGGACTCTGGTGTGTAAAGCACTTCTCTCAACTGACAAAGAAGCTGTGACCTACAAAGCCAGAGGCAGATGTCAGCTGATCCACTTTCCAGGTCCGGTGCAGTCTTGTTAAACTTATCTTAGACACTTGTAAACTTTTCAACATCTTTTTCACCATTTTCTGAATGGAAATGACTAGGTGTGTCTTTCTTTTCTATCTTAGGGAATAGCTGGGTGTATTTTGAGTGCAGTGCCCAGCAAAGAGTTCAAGTTGGTAACAGGTAAGTTGAATCACTTGGTAAGGACTCTCAGGAAGAAGCATTGGTCAAAATAGTCTTGGAACACACTTCCCCCAAGTTCACAGTCAGCCAGGGGTCTTAGACTGGCCTCTGAAGGCCACAGCCCTGCTGGACATCCCTGTTATTCCTTAGTCTGTCAGGCCACTGCATGACTGTGTGAGGATCAGCATCTGGCCTCCCACTAGGTAGTTGACAATCTGATAAAAATGTAAGGACAGGTGTCTGGAAGGCATCTGGGGAGAAGTAGACTTTCCTATACAGAACAGGAACTGAAATTGACCTTGATTTTCTCTCTCTTAGAACTGGAGCTGGCCTTTTCTGTGTATCTGTCTGAAAGACTGAAAGAAGAAAATTTCAGTTTACACGAAGCCAAATCACCAAAGAGGAATGAGAAACTGTCACCCGCGGAGCAGCCTGCAGAGTCGCCTGGAATACTGCTTACCCTACTGGCCTGAAATAATTAGGCATCTTGCTCAGCATCTTGTCCAGGACTGGAGATTGATTCAGGCCACTGGGAAAATGTGGGCCCAGGGCCTTGTAGCTGAGCCACGATTCCATTTCTTTGTTACAGGAACACCAGACTCAGGTACTGACATAGACAAATCCACTCCCACCAATTCTGAGGTTCTTTGTTTTTTAAAAATATTTTTTGTTTATTTTTATTTTTTAATTTGAGAGCAACAGACAGAGAAAGAAAGAGGCAGAT
The DNA here is from genome assembly GCF_020740685.1 of Jaculus jaculus. Taxonomy (NCBI): domain Eukaryota; kingdom Metazoa; phylum Chordata; class Mammalia; order Rodentia; family Dipodidae; genus Jaculus; species Jaculus jaculus. Next base: position 144,937,973 of record NC_059103.1, read on the forward strand.
ATATAGAGAGAATGGGTGCACCAGGGCCTTCAGCCATTGCAAACGAACTCCAAATGTATGTGCCCCCTTGTGCATCTGGCTAACATGGTTCCTGGGGAATTGAGCCTCGAACCAGGGTCCTTAAGCTTTAAAAATATTTTTACTGGGCTGCAGAGATGGCTTAGCAGTTAAGGTGTTTGCCTTAGAAGCCAAAGGACCCAGGTTTGATTCCCTAGGACCCACGTAAGCCAGATGCACAAGGTGGCGCATGTGTCTGGAGTTCGTTTACAGTGGCCAAAGGCCCTGTGCACCCATTCTCTCTCTCTTTCTGAAATAAAATAAATTTAAAGTATATATAAATAAAAATATTTTTATGTATTTATATGTAGCCCTAATTGATTTTCTCCTGAGAAAGAAGAGAAAGGCACACCAGGGCCTCTTGCCATTGCAAATAACTGTAGATGCATGCACTACTTTGTGCATTTGGCTTTATGTGGGTCCTGGGGAATTGAACCAAGTTAACTGGCTTTGCAAGCAAGTGCCTTTGTCCACTGAGCCACCTCCCCAGTCTATGACGTTCTCTTTGATAGGAGAAATGGTGTGGTTGCTCAAACTAATATTTCTTTCCCTTCTCTTTTAGCAGGTTTTCTTCACAGAAGTTTTTGTTTTTTTTTAATGCTTGTTTCTGGTTTTGGCCCCAGTTGCATGTGTTAAGGCCCATATGTTCTTCAAAAGTTTTTTTTGAGTCACTTTTTGTGGGGAGGTGTTTGAAGTAGGGTCTCACCCTAGCCCAGGCTGACCTGAAATTCACTATGCAATCTTTGGTTGTACTTGAACTCACCACAGTCCTCCTACCTCTGCCTCTCAAGTGCTGGGATTAAAGGCATGTGCCATCATGCCTGGCTGAGACACTTACTTTTTTATTTATTACTTTTCCTAGTTGGTTCTCACATAAATGAAGGCTTTTCTTGAGTATAATACCCATTGCAAGTTTCTGGCTTTTGCAATAGCTGTCTAGACATTCATGGTGGACTGACAAAGATTGGCACTACACACATATGTGGGTGGAATATGTGGAGGCTAAGAGGCATGGTTATTTGATTCTTAATTTTTTTTTTCTTCTGGCTAGCACTAATAGATTTTCTCCTTGGTCAGAACCCTAACTAAAAATGAGAACTGTTCACTAGTTATGTGCTTTCAAACTTCATTTAAACTTAACCTGACTCTGCCATCAACTACCTGCATTGAAGAAAGTTTGTACTGAACTTTTGCTATCTTACCAGTTGTTGGCAATGTAACTGTGTACCAGGAATGTCCAACCTTTTGACATATGACGTGACACTGTCATCTGAAAATCAGTTGGACTGCATTTACGGCTGCCCTGGGCTGCATAGACTGGAGGTTGGATATGTCTGTAAGCCATGCTTCCTTTACCAGCTGCTATCACAGCAGACTGCATTCCCACCACATGGATGTCCATGAATGTCAGTTATGGGGTTCAACAGTGATGGTAGAGAAGATAGGGGGTAGAGAACTAGGAAGAGGAGGAAGTGCTGAGAAGGATGGAAGAGCAAAGGGGTTTGTTGGGGTTTCAGAGGCAGGGTTAGTAATGTCCTTATTTTCCCTCTCACTCTGAACCTTTGCCCTGGATAAGGGGGAGTTGAATTTAGCTTTAAGAAGGGATTAGTAAGAAGAGAATGTGAATGTTGGTGTGACAGGTGGGATGGGGGAGGTCATTAAAGCCCAAGGACCAGCCACCATTCTAGCAGTTTGTTTTCCTTCATGCTCAAAACACAGCTAATACGTGTTTCCCTTCTTAAAACTTTTATAACAAACGGTAAGCCACTTTCAGTGTGAATATGTCCAGCTAACATGTGGGTAAAGATGTTTTGCTTAGAACTTAATGATACTGTTTTTAATTGGTGATTTCATTTACTTACATATTAGAATTAATTATTGAGCATTTTAAATAAAACTTTTACAAATGACCAGAAGGATTATCTGTAAGTGTTCGTTGTCTAAAGGGCATGAATTAAGGTGTGTAAAAAAGTATATGTAGTTAAAATCACTTGTATAATTAAAAATAAATATTGCTAGTTTGATTTTTATAAATCAGAATTTAAACTGTCCACAATGAATACAGAAATTCAGAAATATAGTCATCAGCTTTGCCAACAGCATGAAACAAGAAGCAAAGACTCTCAAGTTAAGGATCTTCAACTCTTTTAAGGCAATTACTATCTACAAGATACTATGCTAAGGCTCTTTTTTTTCTTGTACTATAGATTAAACCCAGGGCCTTGTGTATACTAGGCAAGTGCTCCATCACTTATAATATACCCAGTCCTATTTTTATGTTGAGACAATATTGATAAACTGTTTGTTCTTCATGCCTGAACCTCCTGAGTGGCAGGCACAAGGCTTGAGGTGGTTCTCCATCACTGCCTTTTATTGGAGTGTAAATTGAGAGCTCCTAAATGGGGGGAGGAAATGAGTCTGGGATGGGTGGGGTGAGGAAAGTTGGTGAAGATGGCTTTTATTTTTTGTTTTTAAAAGAGTTGGCTGTGTGTATTAAAATGCTACTGTCTAGAATTTTAAGAACAAAATGGAAGAAAATTACAGGGGTTGTGGAAGTTACATTCATTTAGGAGAGGATGATCCCAAAATATACATTAAGGCTAGGGTATAGCTCTGGGATGGAGTATGACTTGCCTCCAAGCGCACCTATCTCAGCTCCTGGGTTTAATCCCCAGGCATGCTAACAAACAAAACCCAGAAATATACACCAGAGGAGATGTTTAGAGGGCAGTTGACAGTTGAGTAATAAAGGTCAAAACTAAAAGCCAATAATAAGTACTTATGTTTTTCTTCTCAGAAGCATGTTATTTTGAGACTTGAACTATTCACTCATGCTGTTGGTGGCCTAAACCTGCCAGCATCCTCTTTGGGTCACTCCTCTGTGTTCTCATAGCACCGGTGGCTCACCCACTACTCTGCATGATGTCCCTTGTCATGGTTCAGGACAGTTTCACCCATGGCCTTAGAATTTGTCAGCTTTTACAGCTTTATGACACAGCCTGGACCTGACTTTGACCCAAATGCAGCTCAATTCTGAAACCTGGAACTTGACAGTCTCTTTCTGTGACAGCATTCTCTCCAGGAAGAAACCACTGTTATTGAAGTACCCTCCTTGACATTCTCCCTGACCTCTACCCTTCTCCTGCTCTGCCTAAAACCTTAGGGTAAAGCAGTCAGTTTCTTTTCATAGTGGTCTCCTGGTTCACCTATGTGTCCTGTCCACCATTCTTAGCCACCATTTCATTTCCTATCTCCTACTGTGGTAAGCCCCTTTTGGACATAGCCACCCAATTGACCAGTTGCCACTACAATCCCTGGTTGTAAGCCTTGTACAAACACTCAAACCACATGGCAGATCCCACTCTCAATAACTCCAGATGTTTTCTCTGTTCTCCAGCCACTCTCAGCCCCCAGCATTCTCCCATTGAGCAGGGGATCTTGTCTCCCCCCTACAAAGGAAAGAGAGGACATATGGAATAAATAGTTCTTACCTACCCCTCCCTCCCTCCCTCCCTCCCTCCCTCCCTCCCTTCTTTCTTTCTTTCTTTCTTTCTTTCTTTCTTTCTTTCTTACAAAGCTTAATGTCTGTATTAGCTTTCTACTACTGTGGGACAAAATACCTGAGAAAGATAAAGATAAGGAGGAAAGATGTATTTTGGTTCAAATTTCAGCCAATTTTTCAGTTCAAATTTTGCTTATCTCTGCTGTCTTTGGGTCTGTCGTGAGGGAGAGGAATGTTTGATAAAGGAAACACTACTTCATGGCATGGTGGCTAGGATGGAATGCAAGAGGAAGGACCAGGATCCCACCACCCCCTCAAGGATACACTCCACTGAGCCCGCTTACTTACAGTTGGCCCTGACTTACAAGGATTCCCTGACCTCCCAGTTGCATCAGAAGCGACCAAGCTTTAAGATCCGAACCATCACATTGTTTCCATTATCTTCCTTCTCCATGTACCTTCCCCCAAGATGAAAAACTAACCCTTTTCCTCTCCAAGACCTGGGTCAGTTCATCTGCTCTTACATTTATTTCCTTCCCTTCTAACCAACAAGCACACTGTGGTGTCCTCTGTAATAAAATGCTTGGTTTCTTGGTTCTTTTTTATCTGCTAGTTGTCACCTCCTTACCTCTGACTGTCATAACAAGAGATTTAGATTCTGTTCTTAGTCTAATCATAATCGGGACCATTTTACAGATGAGGTGGCCAGGTTTAGCTCCCACCCTGCTAGTGACAGCTGCAACTTGATACTTATGAGCACTTCATACCTCAGCTTCTGTGAATCCTACCTATCTTGCTTCTCTTCTTCCTCTCCCACCTCTATCTCCTTCCTGTTTTTCTTGTTCCTGTCCCTTTCTGCTCATAGTTTTGGGCTTGCTTCTGTGCTCTCATTTTTAGCTTCATGATATAAGAATTTTGTATAATTGCTGGATACTTGTCTGATACAGCTAGGCAGTCCTACTCTAGAGGCGAAGTCTAATTTAGAAACAGTCTTAATTCCCGTATAAAAACACCAGCTGAGCCTTGTGTAAACCTCAAGGGCAGTGCTTTGGTTTCTTCCCATGACTTGTCCCTGCGGACCTGTGCCTGTTTTTCCTAATGGGGAAAGCCACGTGTATAGACCTAGGCCGCATCCATGGCCAACGAAAATTCACAGCAGGTTTCAGGAAAGCTTTAACAAGGAAAGCTGTAATGACTGATGAAAGGGAGAGTTAATAAAAAAAAAAAAAAAAGAAGAGTAGGGAGTTTGAAGACACAGAAAGGATTCCAGGTCTATTTTGAAGACCTGAAGCAACTAGGTGAGGTGGTATACGCATGCAATTCAAGCACATGGTAAGCAGAGGCAGGAGAATTGTTGCAAGTTCAAAGCCAACCTGGATACTTTGTTGACTGGTTCAGTTAGGCATTCTTACCTTAGAGACTAAGGCTAATTTAGAAACAGTATAAGTCCTATATAAAAAGTACAGCTGAGCCTTATATAAATCTCACGGGAGGATTTACATACTGAGTTTGAGATCATCCAGGGCTATATATATATATGGACACCCTGTCTAAAGCAAACCAAAAATAATATGAAGATCTTAATCATATGTCAAAATGCATATACATATATATACATATATGCACATACAATGATTGTTTCAGAATTGGGGTCTTATGTCTGGCTCAGATTTGTATATTAGGGTCTCTGTACAATATTTATGAAAACATAAGAGATTTATATTAAAAAAATAATAAAAGCACAAGAAAAACAGCTGTAAGTAGCCAGTAAGAGTCAAGTGTCCTAAGATTCCAAAGGACAGAGTGATCTTGTGGACTGCTATGATTAAACCTATTTGGGAGAATTATGTGCATATTGTTTAACTTTTGGATATAGCGAAATGCATCCTTCCAGATGTTATAATGGAGTCATCTCAAGAAGGTACACCCTGCAAAGGAATGGATGAGAGGAACCCATGCCTGCAATTACAAAGGTTCAGAGAGAAAAGAACTGCAGGAAAGGGGTCTGCATAGACCTTTAAAATCATGCTTTTGGTTCTCTCATACTGAATATAAAATCAGAACCTGTTCTGAAGACACATCTGAAAGGTAAGTGTGTGAAGTACTGCAAATATGCAAATAGAGGGACAGCAATGACAATAGCAGCAACAACAACAACAAAACATTTGGAAATGTTGGTATTAATATATTAAAAGTTGTGAAAAATGATTTGATAACTCACAAAGCAGCTGACTAAACAGGGAAGGCATACAATATTGTTACTACTACTGAGGGGTAAGTCAATTAATTGACTTATAACTAAAGGAGAGAAAAAAATTAATTATTAAGAAGTACAAGAAATGTAAATTGTAATTGAGGAATGAATGGCTCCAATAGCTCTGGAATGAGATTTGAAACAATAGACAAGAATAGCAAAAGAAAGGCTAGAGAGATAGCTCAGTCAGTAATGTGTTTCCTTTACAGGCATAAGAAGCTGAATTCAATCCCCAGTACCCATATAAATTGCCACCATGATGGTTGTACATGTCTGTCAACCTAGTGGTGGGAAGGCAGAGACAGGAAGATCCCTGGGACTTGCTGGCTATCTAGTGTAGCCTAATTTGTGACTTCCAGGTCAGTGAGAGAGCCTGTCTCAATGGAGGTGGACACCTTTCTGAGGATGATGCCTAATGTTGTCCTCTGGTCTCCACAGACATTGCACTTTCACAAAACCAGAAGCAGAATACCAAAGGCGTTTCTCCAACTAAACCACAGGAGGATGTTTTATCCTTACCATGTGTTGCAACCCCTGGCTGCACATCACCTCAGCATACACACTGCAAAGCTCTCCTGTGATTTAAACACTGATTGCTTTCTAGATGAGCCAAAATTTGTCTTTCTTTCTTTCATCATCCTCTAGCAGTTTTGTTCCCTTGAATTTCACTTGCTGCTTTCACATACTTATATATAAATAAATTATCTATCTATCTATCTATCTATCTATCTATCTATCTATGTATCTATCTATATTTAGGTAGATAGATTCTTTATTTATTTGAAAGAGAAATAGGCAGGGAGAGAGAGAGAGAATGGGTGTGCCAGGGTCTTCAGCCACTACAAACAAACTCCAGATGTGTGTGCCTTCTTGTGCATCTGGCCTTACATGGGTCCTGGGGACTCAAACCTGGGTCCTTTGGCTTTGCAGGCAAGCATCTTAATCACTAAGCCATTTCTCCATCCTCACATACATTTAAAAAATTAAAAAAATGATGAGAGAGAGAATTGACACACCAGAGCCTCTAGCCACTACAATTGAACTCCAGCTGCATGGGCCACCTTGTAATCTGGCTTAAGTGTGTTCTGATGAATGGAACCTAGGTCCTTAGGCTTCACAGGCAAGCACCTTAACTGCTAAGCCATCTCTCCCACCCCGCTTTCACATACTTTTAAAAGCTTGCCAAGACATCAGAACTCCCCACAGGGTGGCCTTAGTGGTACATCACAAAGATGTCCCTTCAAGAGAGCCTAAAATGAGATGTTACTAGCAGAAAACTCCAGTTGTCATGACTTCAGATATGTTATGGTGCTTATATCAATGCCATGCTGTGCTCATAACATTCAGTTGAATGAAACCTTTTCTCTAGGGAGACATGAACATATCTTTTCACCCCAGATAGAGCACCAACAACAGACCAAAGCATGATTGCACCAAAACCCATTTTGTTAAATCAATGAGTTTATTGGGAGACACAGAACACTGGTGAGGGATTACTTACAGAAGCATGGATGGCTCAAAAGCATTACCAAAAAGCCTACCCCAGCATAGGTGACTGAATCAGGCAGATGGGATCCATCAGTTGTTTACTGTGTTTATAACCTTGAAGAGGGGGCTTGTGATCATCTAAGTTTGAACCTTCCCAGACTATACCTTCTGACTCTCCTGAACCTACTGCTTCCCTGGAGGACAGAATGTTTCAATTCAGAGGAAACTGCTAAACAACACATCCCTCCAAAGAAAAAGGCAAATTACTACATCTTTTCTCCCTTAATGGAGAGAAGGAAGCAGAGCAGCTGGTAGGCCTCTTGAGTTCTGGAAGTAACATACACCACACCTAGAAATTGTTTCAGCCTTAATGGTAGGTGACATGGAAAGAAGCCATCAGCCATGAGAAAACTCAAGACAGCATGTAATGCAGGCAGCCCTGCCTCTGAGGTTATGTGCTTTTGCATATCTGCAAGTGCTGAAAGTGTCACCATTGAGAAAACATGCACAAAGATGGCAGCAAGTCTTGGTGGAATAAACAGTGTGGGTTAATGAGATATAAAGCAAGTCCAGAACATCTGCAACAGATACCTATTTATCTTGAGAAACAGTTCATGGTAAGTTCCTTGTTTTTTGTTAATATTTTATTTATTTGCAAGGAGAGAAAGAGAGGAGAGAGAGAAAGCATGGGCATGTCAGGGCCTCTAGCTGCTGCCAACATAGTCCAGGTGCATGCACCTCTTTGAGCATCTGGCTTTATGTGGGTACTGGGGAATTGAATCCCCAGTATTTAAGCTTTGTAGGCAAGCACCTTAACCACTGAGCAATGTCTCCAGCCCAAGTTCCTTATTATTGACAGAAAAGAAACATCTATTCTCTCTCATACTTGGATCCTAGATTCAAGTGCTTAGTTTTGTATTTGAGTTGTAATAAGTCATAGAAACCAAGAAGCTACAAATGGGTCGTGATGGCAGGAGGAAAGGGGAGGACTTAAAGAAGGGTATAGTGAACATTTAAGTAGAGGGGCACAACACTGGGGGTGAAATGGTCTTGGTGGGATCCGGGGAAGGGATGGAGGACAGGAGGTGGTTTGAGGAGGGTTAATCAGAGTAAAATGTGTTATAAATAAGGGACATGGAAACCATATGTAGGGAGAAGAATAGATTAATGGGGGTGAAAAGGCCTAATTGAGGTCAGGGGAAGAGGCTGAGTAGAGGAAAGGTGGACTGTTGCAGTGAGGTTCGCATTGCTGGTAGAAATCACTTGACCAAGAGCAGCTTGTGGGAAAAAGAGGTTTATTTTGGCTTACAGGCTTGAGGGGAAGCTCCATGATGGCAGGGGGAAACGATAGCATGAGCAGAGGGTGGATATAATCCCCTGGCCAACATAAGTTGGACAATAGCAACAGGAGAGTGTGCCAAACACTGGCATGGGGAAACTGGCTATAATACCCATATGCCCCCCCCTCACATAATACATTCCCTCCAGGAAGCATTAATTTCCAATTGCCATCAGCTGGGTAACCTAGCATCCAGAACACCTAAGTTTATGGAGGACACCTGACTCAAACTACCTCATGGAGGAAGAGCTAATCAAAATCTAAGAGAATATAGATAAATCATATGTAAACTGACTTTTTTGGACAATGGAACACTCAGGAGCCATAGATTGTGACTAGAAAATTTTCAGTGCCAGGGATAGGATACCTTCCAGTGAATTGTTGGCCAGGGATGTCTCTGATGCCCCAAAAACATTACAGGGCATTTCTGAGGCCATTGGTTTCCCACCAGGAATAGATGGTAAGACCCTATTGTTGAAGACTCCATATACTTGGGCTGCAAAGCCACTGAGAAATCCTGCTGGAACTGAGCTGATAACCTTTTCTGTGTAGGCCAGCTGACAGAAAGCTGGAAGAAGCCATTCTGCATGCAGTTCAGTGGGAGAGAAGGAAATCATCAGTGAAGATACTCAACAATGGACACTGCAAGCCTTATATTTTGCCAGCCAGGCCAAATGAGCCAATGGGTGTGATAGTGGCATGTCGATCATGGTGGAAACCAACTGCCCTCTAATTTGACTGGAGGCCTACTCCATGGGAGAGAATACATCCCAAATACAAAAAACCTACAATAAGGGTAGTTATGAGCCATAGGGGTATAATGTCTTCTGCTGTCTGGCTAAATGTATGTTTTATACCCATCAAACTGCCCAGTAAGCAATTCTCTTAATGTTCATACTCATGTATTAATGCTACTCTCATTTTTGGTAGAGAACCTTCTCTTTTCAGATGGCAGTGACCTTGGGATGACTCAGAAGGCATCATGGTGCTGGGAGGAAGTGACAGAGGAATGCTCAGTACTGTAATATCTCTCTCATACCTTCCAAGGCTCAGGGTCCGCATTGCAGAAGAGGTGGCAGAAAGAATGTAAGAGTCAAAGGATGGGTAGGACTCCTTACAACGTGCTCCTCCAGACACAAAATGGCCTGGATATCCATGACCTCACAGTGCCTGACACTACCTACACAAGACCATCATAAGAGGAGGAAAAGATGATGATATCAAAATAAAAAAGAGAGACTGATGAGAGGGGGAGGGGATACTTTGGAGAATGGAGTTTTGAAGGGAAAAGTGTGTGTGGGGGGAGGGCATTACCATAGGATATTGTTTACAATCATGGAAATTGTTAACAAAAAATTAAATTAATTAAAATATTATTTTAAAAAAGAGTTTGTTCAGGAGTACTGTCTTGGAGTGGATGATGTTGTGCCCAGAAGCCATAGATTATCACAAGAAAATTTCAATGCTTCCAGAAAGTTATTGGTTAGGGAGGACCCTGATGATCCCCAAACATTACAAGTTATTAAGGCACTTGGTTGCCCATAAGAACTAGATTGTAAGTACCTATTGCAGAAGACAAGACATGCATTGGGTGTAGGACACTGAGAAATGAAGCTGGAGCTGAGCTTGTAGCCTCTTCCCTGCTGACTAGTTGTCATCATGCTGGAAAGGCTATGTAGCCTGTTGGGGAAGGAAAGTCACTAATGCTCTCAACCAGCAGTGGATCCTGCAAGTTTAACAATTGGCAAGCCAGGCTAAATGAACCAACTGGTGAAATGGTGGCATGTTTGCTATGGGGGAAATCAACTGCTCTGTGAGTGGACTTGAGGCCTGCACCATGGAAGGGAATTCCTGCCTGATACTGAAAACTAATCAAAAGCCTATGGCTGGATGTGGCCGTAAACTATAGGGGAAACTATGTTGTCTGGCCAAATGGACATATTATGATCACTGAACTGCCCTCTAAATACTTATGTTTATGTCCATATGTGAATGCTACTCACTTTTGGTTAGAGAAACTTCTCTTTTCAGATGGAGATGACCACTGGGAGACTCAAAACTCATGAAAGTGCTGAGAAAAAGTGACAGTGGAAAGTTCAGCACTGAAACATTTCTATCACATCCTTCAAGGCTCAGAAATATTTCAGAAGAGGTGGTTTAAAGAATTAAGAGCCAAAGGAAGAGGAGGAGTACTTACAAATTGTTTTCTAGACACAAAGTGGCCTCGATACCATGTACACAAGATCTACATAATAGCAAAAAAAAAAAAAGTGAAGAATCAAAATAGAGAAATTAGTTGAAAAGAAGGAATTCAATGGAGGGGGTATTCTGGAAGGGAAAAGGGAGGAAGGTAGGGGATTATGATCCTGGTATATTTTCCTTAAAAATTTTTTTTTTATTAATTAGTTTTGTATTCATCAAATTCATCAAATACAGTCAGTTTGGTACCATTATTAGGCTCATCCGTGACCTATCCCCTCCGCATTGGCCCCTCCTTGTTGAGGTATATGGGTTTTGCATTGTGGACTTAGCCCACAGTTATGGGTAAGATAAATGTCCCTGCATATCATGACCCAACATGTGGCTCTGACATTCTTTCCAACCCCTCTTCCACAAAATTTCCCTGAGCCATGTTGGGTTCATTTTTGGTGGGCTTCAGTGATGAGGTGTTGGGGGCCTCTGAGGCTCTGGCTCTCTGATTTGGTAGGAGTTGATTTTTCTCTGCGTTGGTATCATTCCCCCTTGTGCTGGTATCCAGTTCATCAGGAAAACAGTGCCCTTGCTTGTTTCACCAATTTTTCTTAGTTTCAGCCAGGGCCCTTTTGAGATATGATGGGGTGGCTCTCTCCTTAGGATCTACATCTATCTGAAAAAGAGAAGCAGATTCTCCAACGGAGAGTAAGTTAGCAGATCCTGGTATATTTTCTGTATGTATGGAAGGTATAAATAAAAAGTTTAAAGGAAAAAGAATATCTGATCATGGGACAAAGTGCCATTCATCCAGAATTTCCCATTGTGAGCTGAGTCCTGTTGAATCTGCCAAGAAAAAGTTGGATAGACTTTGAAGCAGTTTGTTATAAGTTATATATTGGAATAGCCAAGATCAAACAGAACAGGACCAGAGAGCCCAAGATTCTGCTAGAACCGGTTTTCCAGGGTTGTTTTAGTATTCCATCCTCAGCTTTCTTCTATAGACAGAACAGGATTCCATACATTGAGCCAAAGGCACAGGGAAGGCTGCATTTGGTTGATGGATAAATGGGCTTGCAACGTGAGTGAAGTTGGAAATGATTGAAGGTACATTACAGCCATTTTCATGAGTGGCTGAGAAAACATGGACTGAAAGAAAATGATCTAATGGGCAGAGCTGTGAGAAGTAAACCTTATTGTGTTTTGTGTGAGTAGAAAAATTGCACCATGTTTGAATATATGTGTATTTCTGGACAGTGACCAAGTGGCCTGGCCATCTTGTCAAGAATAGCACTGGGAAACTAGAGGCATGAGAGTGTAGGGTGGAGACATGTGGGTGAATGTAGGAGTTAGACATGCATGAAGAGTTTTTGTCATATGCTAAGGCCTGTAATGTGAAAACCAAGACTGGGGATGTTGACGTTCGTCAGCCTTCTTTTTTTTTCATAACTTTTTTGTTAAGTTTTATTTATATATCTCCTGCCCTAGTCAGCCTTCTTAATCAGCTGTTCTAGGTCTGGAACAAGAAGCACATGCTTTTGGCAGTTTTAGAATATTCATGTAGATTATATATGGGCCCATGAGCAAAGACTCCTCATATCAAGGCTGGCTTAGCTATTGTTCCCTCTGACTTCACCTTACCATCAATGGAGACTCTCCCTGAGAATAACAATCACCTATGTGGTGGTAAGCTGACTTTTCAGGTTCCTTTCAACCTGGAAGCACCAGTAGTTTGTTATGACTGGGATGGACAACATCCTGGGTATGGGTTTGCCTTTCTTGCCCAAGGAGTCTCCATGTGTGCTGCACTATCCTTGGGCATATGAAGTGAAGGACAGATCCACAAGCATGGGGTTTCATGTCAATTAGGGGCTTACGGTAGAGTGAAGGAGGTTCCAGTGGAAGCCTTGATTGTGAGGCCTTCTGGCCTTATCACATACTACAGTGTCACTTACCTGTCTTCTATACGAAAAGCCAATCTCATGGAATGATGGAATGGGCTTCTGAATGCACAGCTAAAGATTCAGTTTTCTGGTAATCTGCAGATTTGGTCTGGTGTTTTGGGGGATACAATATATGCAGTATTTACCATCAGATTCAATGACTTGCTCAGGATATTGTCTTTTTTAATCTATTTCATTTTATTCAATTAGTTGGTAACACTGAAGATTGATTCCAGGGACTCACAGAAGCTCCATAAATCCTCTACCTACATCCTCAGCTATCTTTCTTACCCCTGCAACTCTGAACTCTACAGGGTTCTGGAGAAAAATTCTTGCCACAGGACAAAGGAGGGGTTCTATTGAACTGTAAACAGTGGCTGCTGAGGTCAGCAGATGAGAGAGCAGTCATGATACTGACAAGGGTGGTTTATCCTAATGAGCAGAGGAGGCTTTTCTACAAGAAAGGTAGAAAGGAACACCTGAAGAACCCAGGTGATGTATTAGGGTGCTGTTCATCACCACCCCCCCATGCATTCACACAAGAACCTCAGTCTATGACAGGTCATACAACAAGTCTCACACATGCTTACATTTACATCTATAGATAGGTCTTAGTCAAAGGATAGTGAAAAATCTAGTCCATAACTTTATAAAACTGACTTAATATTTAAATTTCATGGTCCTTGAAAAAGAATGAAGGGACTTTCTATATACTGATGTGGAAAAATCCCCACCATCTACTAGGTAAAAAAAAAAAACAAAAAAACAAAAAAAGAGGAAGGCAAAAATCAATGCATGTAGTATGCAATGTTTTATTGTATTTGTATGTGTGTGTGCAAAACCCACAAGACAAAAGACAAACTGAGGGAGAGCTGGGCATGCCTTTAATCCCAGCACTGTGGAGGCTGAGGTAGGAGGATTATTATGAATTTGAGGCCAGCTGAAATGAGATAATGAATTCCAGGTCAGCCTGTGCTAGCATGAGACCCTACCTTGAAAAACAAAATAAAACAAACAATGAAAAAAATTTTTGAGGGAATGGAAGCATCTTGAAAAACAGATTTGCTTTTGTTTTGAATCTTGAAATTATATAGGTTATTACTAAATGAACTGAAATGTTATCCTTACTATCTTATTTCTTTAGTTATTAAAAAATCAATCCTGTAGTCAAGGTTGAGTAGAACTACTCGTTTGCAGATGATGCAGTCATATGTGTAAAGCAATCTGCAGACCAGTGCATTTTAGGACCTTCCAAAATTTGCTGTCCCAACTGAAGAAATACTTCTTGGATTATCCACATGTATAGTAATTTCTGACTGACCAACTGATCCCATAATCCACAGACTGCCTGAGACTGAAGTGGATAGTTCGAGTCTTCTAACTGTATCCTGACTGTCAGTCCTACTCTGTTTGCTGGGTTGAAAATCCTTCTAAGTGTAGAAAGAAGTAGGAGCCATCCTTTCCATCCAAGTAATAGCCTATACTAAATTATACCTCACTTCCACCCGTCAGGACCATATTAAGTAGATCTTTAAATGGATACTTCATCAAGATGATGGTAAGAATCCTTGGGTGAGAAAAGGAGCATCTTTTCCAATGGCACTCCTCCTGAGAGTGTCCCTTGTGGTCCTGATACATTACTCTGATGGCATCATTACTGAAGGGCGTTTTACAAAGCTCCATGTTGATGATCATCTGGAGGCTCTTGTTAAATGTGCATATAGCCAGTTTTGTCCCCTGATGGATTCCAAGGCTGTTGCTTTGTTTGGGCTCAGGAATCTGTTTTGATAGTACTCTTGAGTATTCTCCAAGGAAACACTGATGGATGGTAATCCCCTGACGAGGACTGCTAGAGAGTCTATAATTGATCAAATATGTTCAAAGTTAGCAGGGCATGGTGGCACACGTCTTTAATCCCAGAACTCGGGAGGCAGAGGTGGGAGGATTGCAGTGAGTTCAAGGCCACCCTGAGACTACATAGTGAATTTCAGGTCAGCCTGTTCCAAAGTGAAACCCTACCTCGAAAAACAAAACAAAACAAAACAAAACAAAACAAAACAAAACAAAACAACACAAAACAACAACAAAAAAAACCCCAAAATGAAAAAACAAACAAATCATATATTTGTTTTCAAAGTTGCCTACTATTAATATTCCTAGCATGATTTCATCTTTTTTCATGAATTTTCTCTTAAAGTACTTTATGAGCAGTAGCTTCCTTCTGGTTATTTTAACAGCAAACTTCAGAATGCTAGAACATGTCCTTTAAGGATGTGTACAATGGACAATGAACATTTAAAAGCAGAACAAAGCATTAATAAGGTAGCCTTGTGTGGTTGTTTGAATGGATGTTCCCCAATAGATTCAAGAGTTTATTAAAGTTTGTAAGTTGGATCTCCAGCCACCTGGTTGCAGGAGGTGTCATTGTGGGCCCACCCCAGGTCCTAAGGTCTTACTGGAGGTGGATCTGATTTCCAGTCTAAGGAGTGCAGAGTGCTTTAGCTCTGCCTAGGGTTCCTGGAGCATCTTGCGTATGGTGCTGTTGGTGGTTTTCCCCCTATGTGGATCTGTAAGAGAGGACCAGTTCTCCCACTATTATGGAACATCCCCAGGATCTATAACCTTTGAATAAATGCCATTCCTCCCATAAACTGTCTGATTTGGAGGTTCATCCCAACAGTGTGAACCTGTGACGTCTTGAAACTCAGATTTCAATAAAACTCTGGAAATTGTTGATTAATGGATGAACTTGTAGCTTTTGTCTTTGGCTCAGCACCTGAAGCCTGACTTCAAAGTGGTATGCTTTGTTTGGGGACTGCTAATCTTGAGAGGTCTGTTCCTGCTCCTCTCCTTTTCTTCCCCTTGCCACCTTGGAAAAGAGCTGGGGTTCAGGACATGAGCTAAACCCAGAGGAGCGCTGCTCTTAGGAGGTTACACAACAAAGCACCCCTGCCCTGCATTTGGGACTTCTAGCCACTTTATAATGGTAGCCTCGGTCTGGCTGACAAGTTCTTATGATCATGCCCTCATGAGTCACTATGTCTATCGAGGCACACTGGTCTTTCCCTGTTGGTGAGTGTCAGCATCAGTAGAAACTGTTTTGTTCTGACTCCTAGAGGTTTGTGGTAGCGTGGAAACAGGAGGGGGGATGTCACACTGAGAACACAGGAACACAGGAAGAGAATGTAAGCAAAGGATCCTGCTCTTGAAGATATTTTTTCAGCTAATCTTTAAAATTATCTGATGGAGGAAACAAATATTTTCTATTATTATGAAGAATTAGTTCCCTGACCACTGATTCAATAGTTTAAGAGCTATTATGTCTAAGCAGTAACTGAAGTTTGCTTTAAGATAGTCTATAGGGCTGAAGAGATGGCTCAGTGGATAAGGCATTTACTGTACAAATATGAGTATCTGAGTTTGGATCCCAAAACTCATATAAAGCTAGAGATGCCTTAGCCTGGGTATCTGTAATGCTATCTTACCTACAGCTTGGTGGGAGGCAGAGACAGTATAATCCCCTGGAAACTCAAGCCAGCTAAACTGTTATATGCAGTGAGAAACAATGCAAGACCCTGTCTCAAACAAAGTAGAAGATGGAGATCAGCACCCAAAGTTGTCCTCTGATCTCCACATGGGTGCTGCGGCACGTGTGCCTAGATGTGCATGCACAAACACAACACAACACAACACACACACACATTTATAGCCTTTGAAGTACTTTTCACCTTGGTTATGATATTGTTGCCATCAGCATTGGGTTGCTGCCATAAAACACCTGACCAAGAGCAGCTTTTGGGAGGAAAGGGTTTATTTTGGCTTATAGATTTGAGAGGAAACCCCATGATGGCAGGGAAAAATGATAGTATGAACAGAGGGTGGACATCAACTCCTGGCCAACACCAGGTAGACAACAGCAGGAGCAGAGTGTGCAAACACTGGCAAGGGGAAGCTGGCTGTATCACTCATAAGCCTGCCCCCTACAATACACTGCCTTCAGGAGGCTCCAGTTTCCAAGTTGCCACCGGCTAGGGACGTAGCATTTAGAACACATAAGTTTATTGAGGGCACCTGACTCAAACTACCACAGACTGATTATATATATGGTCCATATATAATCAATATTCAGGGCTGGAGAGATGGTTTAGCGGTTAAGCGCTTGCCTGTGAAGCCTAAGGACCCCAGTTCGAGGCTTGACTCCCCAGGACCCACGTTAGCCAGATGCACAAGGGGGCGCACGCGTCTGGAATTCGTCTGCAGTGGCTGGAGGCCCTGGCGCGCCCATTCTCTCTCTCTCTGCCTCTTTCTCTGTCTGTCACTCTCAAATAAATAAATAAAAATAAACCAAAAAAATTTTCTTAAAAAAATCAGTATTCAGGGCTGGAGAGATGGCTTAGCGGTTAAGCGCTTGCCTGTGAAGCCTAAGGACCCCGGTTCGAGGCTCGGTTCCCCAGGTCCCACATTAGCCAAATGCACAAGGGGGCGCACACGTCTGGAGTTCGTTTGCAGAGGCTGGAAGCCCTGGCGTGCCCATTCTCTCTCTCTCCCTCTATCTGTCTTTCTCTCTGTGTCTGTCGCTCTCAAATAAATAAATAAATAATTTTAAAAAATCAGTATTCAATTTATTATGTAATGAGACAAGCATATAATCAGTTGAAAATACAGTGGGCAATAAGATGTGACACTTCTAGCTAGAATTTGCTCTCCAGCTAGTGACCATGGATAAGTCACCTCAGCAAGCTGAAATTTAGCTTTATGCTCTATAGAAGAATTGATTATCTGCACTGTTTTTAAGTTATAACCTAGAGATTGGGGGATTATTATTTCCTCCAAAACAAAATACTTGGGAACTGAACTTTTTAATTGTAAACTTTATTGTAAGAACATATTACATATTGGTCATATTCCCATTGGATTAGACTCATGTTCCCTATACCCTACTCCCACTTCCCATTCCTCTGAGGGCCCATCTCAGTGAGATTTTTGGTATTCACTGTGGGGTACCAAGTCAGTCTCTCTGGGGAAGACACAATGCTTCAGAACACACACACACACATACACACACACCCACACACCCACACCCACACCCACACACACACAAGTGTCATTTATGCTACATTCTGACAGATGAGTAGAAGGCATCCAGGACAGTAAGTAGATCAGCTGGAGAAGAGGAAACAACTCTGTTGTAGAAAAGAGCGTGGCAAGTGGAAGGGGCAGAGGAAGAGAGTGTGTGCTGACTCATTGAACAAGGGAGAGAGGGTCTTGGCGAGAAAGGCAGAGACCAGGGCTTCTTTGTGATCTTATTCTAAGAGCACAGTAAGAAACCTGATTAGTCACCTCTCCCATGGCTGTGGTTAGAACAGAGAAAACAAAAGACAGAAGGGTAGTGTTAGAGAGTACGAAAAGGATGCTAAATGTTATCCTCTCCCTTTGGATGCTGATACATAGCAGTAAGCAAGATGACACCCTCTCTTCTATAGGACAGAAATGACTTTGAAAGGAAAGGAGAGATAATTCTAAATTTCCCTGTCTATAATGGTTTAAATAATTTAATTATTTTTGTTTGAATTTACTTTGTATATGTATACTTCAATTGTAAAAAAATTAAGGAAGGGATACTAATGTGAGCTTATAGTTTATTTATAGCATAAAGCCAACCTAATTTGAAACAACAGCACTGAAACTAACAATCTGAATTTTATGTGACAGATGATGTTTTGCATTTTCAAATGTTTGGGTACTGCCCACAGAAGCACAGCTTCTGAGATCTGTATTCTGGATGCCTGGGGACCTTACCATGTGATCTCTTAGGAAGCCTTTACTTGCGCAATGTGCTAACATGCCATGTGGATATAGCTTGGCGGAGATGCACCAACTCATATCAGGCTTGTCTCTTCTCATTAGACAGAAACAAAGCAGAAAGACTCAGCACCAAAATCTACCTAAGCATAATCACAAAGTTAGTCTCGGAAACCAAAGTCTATCATGGAGATGAATAGAGATCTCTAGAGAGATTTATCAGAACTCTTAAAATTCCTTGATGGAATCCCATGGGTGAATGGACTTCTATGTGGAAAACAATCCTAAATAAAGAGAGAATGACTCCCAGAATTCCTAGAGGCTAAAAGGGGAACTATTTCTTTTCACATAGAGCTATGGTGACAGGATAAATTGTTTCTTCCAACACACTATAAAGGGATCCTTGAAACTCAAAGTTTTGTAGGGTCAGGAAGGATCACTAAGATCTCAGTGTAAGGAGAGACCAATTTAGGTAAGGTTACAAGACCCCATTGTTCTTATAGATATCTAGGACAGGCAAGATTAGAAAGGGGAACTGAATGCCTCTCCCTGACCATATGGCTAATAATGGTGTGGAGCACTATTCTCTGAAATCAGGTACACAAACCCATCCCCACTTTAGGAAGAAAGTGTTAGTAGCCCTGGGAAATCTGGGCTTGCCCTCAGGCACATGCAAAACAGTTCTCATAGAAGTTCTGTAGAGCTCAAAGCTCTCGGCAACTTATATAATGTGAAAAATGCTAAAATCAGCTAATGAAAGAAATGTATGCTTCTTCTGACAAGAAACATACGTTTCTTTCATTAATTTGTGACAAGGCAAAAATGGTATTGTCTATTTGTTAGTTGATCAGGCTAATATATTTGGAATGTTAATCAAAGCTGATTTTATCTGTTCCAGATTATCCTATCCATTAGCAATGGTCATTATTGGGTAAGGGGTGAGCATACAAAGAGTGAATTTGAAATTTATAGCTTGAAAACAGATTTTATTCTTAGAAGAAGAAATGTATTCAACTTAGGCATTGATGAAAAATTGAAAAATAATGGTTGGCTTTTCAAGACCATCAAATGGAGAATTGAATGCTAGATGTTCATTGAGAAATGTAGATGAGAAAATAAGTGAGATATGACATCAAAACAGCTTGGAGAGGTTTAGGATAGGCTCAGTTCAGATAGAAATTGTCAGATTTACCTCTAGGTATATTAAAGATCTGAGATTATTTCTCTGTTGGACCAATAGTCAGCACCAACCTGGGGCAGCCACTCCAGGACAGAGGGGATGGTATGGATTATATGACCATGCATACGCTATGGGAGTCCTATCGTGGACCCTGTCCCAGATCAGTTTCTCCATAGGACATGGGTTCCTTCCATGCTCTGGTGATGGCAACAATGCCTTTCAACTGAATCCTTCAGGAACTGTAGCCCCAGGTCATATGAATTCCCTGGAGGCTACCCTTATTTTGTGGCTGGCTGAATATGGAACACATATAGATGTGGCCCCTTGCTTCAGTTGGAATAACTCAGAAAGGCTGCTGTAGCCCCAGAGATACTGGTACAGCTAGCTTTGCACCATCATGGCAGGTCCACTTTCTCTGTTTGCTCAACACAGTTTCCTCGCTTCCTTGTGAGTGCTGTGGAGTACACTTGCCAATAAACCTGTAAGTAAATCAGCCTATGTCTGGGGAAGCATTAGCTGCAAACAAGCCTCCTCATGTCTCCTGGCTTCTAGAGCTGAAGTATGAAGTGGTGTGGTGTGGCGTGGTGTGAGGGAAGGCTATGTGTGAACACCACAAAGGCAAACCCTGCATGGAAGGCATGTCTGCATCTCAGAGGCACAGGTAAAGCCAAAGTTGAGTCAGCTTTGATGAGGAGTGCTGGCCAGCCACATGCTGACCATGCCTGTCTGTGTTGGAAGGACTGGCCATGAGTGACCCCTAGATATGAATCTTTCAGCAGCTGTAGCAAGGCCAGAGGTCAGTTCCCAAGCATCCAGCTGGACAAGACACTTTAAGGGAGGCCAATGAGGACCACAGGGTGATTTTCAAGGCAGAAGTGCCTCTCTGGAGGCCAGGAGAACACTAAACCACCATTCTTCACCCTTCTCTTTATGGATTGAGGTAATGGCTGAATATTTACTCCCAAAGTGATTTGTTTTATAGTGGAGGTGGCTGAGTTACCCAGAGAAAGACAAAATTGATTGTTTTTCACTATCAATAGAAATGTATCTCTGATGTTATTAGTTTCACTTATAGACACAAAACCATGCAATTTCTACACACATGAGATGTGATGATACAGAACTATAAAATGGGAAAGAGGGTAAAAGAACAATACTATGACATCAGAGAAGCTACCCATGTGATCTATGTTTACACATGTCTCACTTTAAGAGCAGCCCTTGTTCTGGGCACTTTTGCTTAATTCTATAGTTTATGCACTTTTCTGGTGAGAATTTTAGCCATGTTGCCAGCTGATAGGGCACTTTAAATAATACTCTGGAAGCCGGGAATATCAAATCTAGACCATTGTGTGTATGAGTGTGTTTTGTCTTTGCAAGTATGATTAGGGACACAATCCATGGACTTAATGATTTGTACACCTTAGGCAAATGCTGTACCAGTGAGCTGTGTCCCAGCCCATATCTTGTCACTTTTTGAGCTGACAGATGAAGATGAACTATAGTTGATCTGGTTCAAGGAATTCTTGCCAGTGTGAGAACGCCATACTCTAAAAGAAAAAGTCACTTTATAGAGGAAATGAGGGCTGTGGCCAATCAAGGATTCAAACCCAGAGCCTAAGCTTGTTTCCTCAGCAGCCCACTGGCTCTGTCGCTCTGTGTACATTGCAAATTGGATTTGGGGAGGGTACAACAAATACGCACAGGTATTTTGGCTATGCTGTGTTGATCAACCAGGTGATTCTAAACATGGAGGTATAAGAGTGTCAAGAGATTTTTCCAGCTGGTAATTTGGAGGAGTTAGTGGTTAAGTCCAAATCATTCTCATCTAGTATCATCCAATGCATGTTGTAATTAGTTATTTATGTGTCTTAAGTTCTTCATTTAGAAAACCTGTATATTGTTACTTCCCAGGAGCCCGCGCCTATGCCCTGTATCATTGTATCCTTACTTGGAGTATCTGTAGCTTATCATTTATAAAGTCACTTTTCACATCACAAAAGAGGAGTGTCTTAGGAAGAATGGAGGGCCTAAGGTTATACACAGGGAAGTGGAAAATCTTCAAGTATTTGGCAACATTTGAATACTCCCAACACTTAGCAGTGAGAAAGTCAACAGTCAACATTTGCCAAATTTTTTTCTTTCCTTTTTTTTTTTCTTTCTTTTGGTTTCTCAAGGTAGTTTCTAACTCTAGCTCAGGCTGACCTGGAATTCACTATGTAGTTTCAGGGTGGCCTTGAACTCACAGCAATAGTCCTCCTACCTCTGCCTCCTGAATGCTAGGATTAAAGGTGTGCATTACCACACTGGCCATTTGCCAAATTTCTAAGTTCTGCTGACCACTCCAATTGTGCCTTCTCTTATCCATGTTTCCATTCCTTAGCAAACTTACCACAAATCATCGTCTAGGGTCACAGCAGGACACTAACAGCACAGGTTTAACATTTAGGGAGACAGAATTTCAAGCTTTTAATGGCATACTGCAGACTGCCTTGGAAATGCTTAAGAACTTCTCATTTTAACTTTCCTACTGATAGAATCTATTTGTATCTCTGGGTTTAGGCTTGTAGACTTGGAGGGAGTGGTGAAAGATGAACGGGCAGTGCTCAGCCACAAGGGGAGAAAAACGTCATCCAGTCCCTAGAATAGCAACAGCAATAAATACGGTCATGCTGCTCTTCTGCTGAGCCTGAAACGCTGGGCAGATCACATTTAGGGCACCCAATAGGCCTGCTGGCTGCAAGGGGTGGCTCAGGGGGTTGGCAGAATCGTGCACAAAAGTTGATGGTGTCCTAGAGACATGATTTCCGAGCTGTGACTCAGCACAGAGAAAAAGCGGCTCAGAACACAGACCTCATCCCAGAGCTAGAGAGGATTCAGCACCCTTCTGAGAGCACTATAACCAAGGGAGAGCACTATAAATCAGCTTTCAGGACAGCTGGCTCAGGGCTCTTGAGAGCTGAGTCAAGAACTTCCCTGCAGGTTGGTCAGAGAACTTGCTGTTATCTGCTGCTGCCCCAGCCATCCAGGCACATGTGCAATGAGGAAGAGGAAGAAAGGGACTCTTGTTGACCATCAGTTATTTAAAGAGGGTCCCCTGGATTTCAGCCATTTGATTGTATGGAATTGGCACCTTTCCTTGGGAGATCCCAGAGGAAAGGAGTTCTCCCTTCAAAACTTCTCAAGGTCTTTCCGGACACAGCCACTGGGCATTAGCTATTTCTGGGCCTCTAGAAGGTTCACTTAATCTGTCCACACACTGTATGGCCATGTGTCTCTGTAGGCACGGTTTTACCATCTTTACCTTCTTTTGCCATTTGGCATTGGCAGGTCCAGACTTTTATACTTTTTATAACCTGCATATGTAACCTGCATTGCATAACCTTTGCAGTCTTAAGCTGCAAAGTTTAAAGCTGACTTGGGCAGACAGTTCTTCCCATGTGCTTTTGAAGCTAATGCTGCACCTGGATCTGACCTTCTCCCCTTTTTTGGTTAAACATTCTTACTCTGAAATAGTAAAGCCAAGCTCCTTCTCTCTGTGACGTTTGTGGTTCATTGATCTCTCCAGCCGCCTCACAGAGAAGCACTAGGAGCAGGTTCATGTTGATCATGTCACTCATTCCTCTCAAGTAGCTTTAATGGGCACAGGCTCAACCCCAGACTTTCATTTGTCTCAGCTCCATGCTGAGCTTTTAAATTACTCTTTTTCTCATAGATCACACTATTGCATTTGTTTGAAAAACATCATTTTTAAAATGAAAGCCAATGTGTCTTAGACACAGACTCAATCAATGTAAATTCAGCACCGGATGCTGTGGTCATTGCTATCTTACCTTCTTTAGTATCTTATTAAAACCAACAAGATAAGTTGAATAGGTTTTTATAGCACTGGCTCTTGTGTTTATTCTCTTAACATCCTTGGTGACATTGGGTGGTTAAGAAAAAAAGCATGCCAGGGTGTTGAAGTTCGTGCCAAAGGAACATAGATGACTGTTTGGTGTCCAGAATCTGCTGCTGCCCAGAATCTTATCTTGTCCTATTTTTATATTCACAAAGCAAAATCTTCGAGCAATGTGTGCAACATTAGCAAGTTCTTCCTTTAAAGCTATGTCTCTGAGTTTTTGTGCCATTTTTCTCATGTGGCCAGAGACAATGCAGACATCAATTAACTTCTCCATGTACTATTTAGGAATGAAAAGAACACAAACCAAGGCCATTTAAAAAATAAATTCTAAATATATTATTAAATACTCTAATTTGAATTGCAAAGATATATGACCTTAAATCCCTGGAAATATTCCTTTAAACATAAAAAAGAGAATGATAAATTGTCTGGAAGACTTCTTGAATCATTTATTGGGAAATAGCAAGAAATGGGCACCTTTTACCAAGATGATGGATTTTCTGTAGTTATGATGAAAGGATAGTTAAAATATATACAAGCACACTTTAAGTAAGTAGACAAGCACTTAACTTTAGGAAATATGACTGATTAAATCTGTAACTTCTAAGTTAAGCATTATGTGTCATCCATGGGGCGTGCTCTTATTATTTTGCTCCTGAATTAATAATATTATGTGTTGATGCTGAATGCATGAAAATGCTTAGTCATGAAGTACCCATGGTCCCAGGAACTGCTGCTGAGCCATTGCATATAGGCAGTTCATGATGACCCTGTGGAAGAGGCTGGTGAAGCCATTGGAGGATGGATCGTGGTTTGCATGGAGATCCAAAGATGTTTTGGATATAGTAGGACTGTGCAAGAGCTACCATGGAGGTTGTTGACTTGGAATGGAAGTTTGCTCTGGCTATTCAGCCTAGCTGGAGGGATAGAATTGGAAAATCTGGAAACTGTTAGTCACTGGTTATATTGGACTTGAACTACAGAAGTTTGTTGTGTACCCCACTTTAAAAATCTATGTGAGCCACATGGACTAGATTACTAGCTTGGGTCAAGGTATAATAGGTGTTCCAGTTTCTGAAGGCTTAGTTGTTATCAACTGCCATCATCAAGGGAAAGAAGAGAATCTTACTTTTCTACAGCTATAATAAATATATTTTTTAGTTTTTGGAATATATTCTTTTGAAGTGGCTTAATTAATTAGCTGATTAATTAGTTAAATGTATTCTCTGTAAAAGATCACCATTTCTGTTTTCTAATTTGTTCAGAAAGAAAAATGTCAGAGGATAGTTTTCTTTTTTGTCTTTAAAAAACTAGAGACCTCTTGTGGTCATTCATAATAGTACTTTAAAATCAGAAATCTAAAGTATTCTAATTCACCAGGCAAAAATCTCTGGTTTAAATGACATTCATTACAAAACACAAAACAAAGTCTTCCATAAGTCCTCTTAAAGCATAAAATCAGAAAAATGATTTTACATATACTGACCTTTATACACACATATATACATCATTCAGCCATAACAACACTATATGATAAGTATGATTTCATTAAATCACAAACATCAATTAATAAGCAGTTTGAATGAATCTTTTATGTAACACATACCATTCTGGGTTCCTTGGGATGCTAAATAAATACTTCAGGTCTTTTTACTTAAGAGGCTCAGTCTAATACCTAATACATTCTTAATCTAAGACATACATGGAATGTTTGCTGGTTTTAAGAATCATTTAAGCCAGTGTAGTGGTGCCATTTGCCTTTAATCCCAGCACTCAGGAGGCTGAGGTAGGAGGATGGCTGTGAGTTTGAGGTCAGCCTGGGGCTAGAGAGTGAGTTCCAAGTTATCCTGGGCTCGAGTGAGACACTACCTCAAAAAACCAAACAGAAAAAAAGAATAATTTATTAAAATTAAACTTAAATTGATTTCATTTTTAATATTGGATGTATTAAACATTCAGCATAAATTCTTATCAATTTCAGTTAGCTTTCATGAACTAGTGGCAATATAACACTAGATATATTGATCATTATGTTAGTAGGCTAATAGCTATGGTAAAGATAATCACCTCATCTATACACCTGTCTGTATTAACATTTCTCTATATTCCTATTATAATCTTATACAGATCAAAGCAAATATCACAATGTATTAAAGTCTCATTTTTATATCTATGGAAGAGTTCTCTGGGACCAATGGTTATGACTTTCCATTCTGTTTTCTGCATAGTACTGTGCTTCAAACATGTAGGACTCAATAAATGATTATTGAAAACATTGATTGATCTAGATCTGGCTTCTGTCTTCCAGCAGCCCACAATAATGCTATCATGTGCCATATTGGTATAAAGTACATAAATAATTTAATAAAAGCTCTGGAAAAACATGTGAACAAACATAACAAAAATTTTCTATTATTCCAAAGTGGTTTAAAAAAGGTTTCCATTTACTTATGAGGAGGGAGAGAGGGAGGAAGAGAGGCAGAGGGAAACAGTGGGCATATCAGGGTTTCTATGTGCTGCAAACTCCAGATGCATGCAACAATTTGTGCATCTGGCTTTACATGGGAACTGGGGAGTTGAACCTGGGTTGGCAGGCTTTTTAAGCAAGCACCTTTAGCCACTGAACAATCTCCCAGACCCCAAATGGCTGTTATTGAACTAGAAATAAAATGAATTATAGACCATAAATTATAGATAATAGAAGTTCTTTAATACCTGTTATAAATAAAATACCATCTTTTCTTATCTCATCTTTTAAAAATATTTTAATTTAATTAAAATTTATTTATTTGAGGGAAACAGAGAGAGAGAGAGAGAGAGAGAGAAAGAGGGAGGGAATGGGTGTGCCAGGGATTCCAGTCACTGCAAAATAACTCCAGATGCATGTGCCCCCTTATACATCTGGCTTACATGAACTGGCATCCTTTGGGTTTGTAGGCAAAGGCCTTAACTGATAAGCTATCTCTCCAGCCCCTAGTTATTATTTTTTTTTGAAGTAGGGTCTCACTCTGGGCCAGGCTGACCTGGAATTCACTCTGTAGTCTCAGGGTGACCTCAAATTCAGGGTGATCCTCCTACCTCTGCCTCCCGAGTGCTGGGATTAAAGGCATGTGACACCACGCCAGGCAGGTTATATTCTTTTAATGTTCTAATTTGTGATGGTTTGAAATAAAATGTCTCCCATATGCTCATGTGTTTGATTACTTAATCCCAGGTGATGGTGGTGTTCATGAAGGTTATGGAACCTCTGGATTTAGTGCGCCACTGAGTACAGGTCTTGAGGTGTGATAGCCAGGCCAATGTGCAGTTCAGTCTCTGCTTCCTCCATACAGATATGATGATGTAATACCAGTTTCCTGATCCTTCCATGTTTTCCCCACCATGATGGACTCTATTCTCTGGAAGTGTAAGCCAAAATCTACCCTTTCCTCCTGAGGCAGTTTAAGGTGTCTGGGCCCCTGAAAGTAAAAGCAAAGAATGTCATTGAGTTTACCCTTGCTGTCTCCACTTTGTTAGAGGCCAGGGAAGGATCTGGCTTCTTATCTCTTGCTTAAAGGAGTTCATTAGATCTGTTTTTCCATAAACCTGAGTCCCTTTCCAGGAAAGAGTTCCCCTTTCCTAGAATTAAGATTCCTGGAAGGACTAAACCTGAACCTGGCATTGTGGTTGGTTAAGCTCAGCTGCTAAAACTTGTGTTCATGGCTGGTTAGCTTGTCCCCCATTCAGAACCTATAAATGATTCCAGTTTGGGTCTCTAGGTAGGCTTTACCCCCTGCCTGCCTTCTCACATGCAGGAGCTCTTTATACTATCTTCTCTTTTCTTTTCTTAAACTAATGAAGTCCCTCTAAACTTTATCCTGTGGTCTGTGGATTTCAATTATTAGAATTCATTAGAGAAAAATCAAGGGATGCCCCCAAATTATCATTATATTGGTGTATATTGGTGCATTGGTGAGAACCCTCCCTCAAATCTGCTGTAACTTCCTTAAGCTGCTTCTGGTTGGGTACATTTTGTCCTAGCAATGAGAAAGTAAGCAATACAGAAGTTTGGTACTGAGAAATGGGGTCTTGGCTGTGATAAGCCTAACCATGCCATTCTTAGTGTTTTGGAAATTGTTTGTGGGAGGAATGTGGAATGATTTTTAGCTTTGGACTAAGAAGGCTTGCAATGCTATAAGCACAGATTGATGGGCCATTCTGGTGGGAATTTAAAGACCAGAGTGCTGGGAGAAATGCAGACAAAAGAGGCTGTCTCATGAGGTGCCAGAAGGGAATATGGACTGTACCGGGAGCTGGGCTAGAAGTAGTTTATGTGATATTCTGGCAAAGAAACTATCTGCATTCACCCTGTGCTGTGAGAACAAGAGTAAAGTTGAATTGAAAAGTAGTGGACTAATGTTTTAGGCAGAGGAAATTTCAAGGCAAAAAACCCACATTTCTTATGTGGCATGGATTCTCTTAGGTGCTCTTGTGGTCTACAATGAAAGAGAACAAAATACAAGGGAGAAAAGTATAAAAAATATGAAGTTTGACACAGAAAGAAATATAAACAAATTAAAAGTTCTAGAAATAGAAATAACAGCTGCTCTGGCTATAATTGTTAAAAAGTTACCACCTTTGAAGATAAGCCAACTTTTCATCACTGGGACAATAGGAAGGATGCCCTGAGAGCAAGACTCAGCCACTGAAGGCTCTAACTAGTAAGCATGTGAATTCATTTTTTAAAAATTTATTTTTTAATTAGATATGGACATATTTAGTGTATAAACAATACATGTTGGTATCATCATTTCCTTTCTTCCTACCCCTTTTCTGAAAAGGCCTTCTTGGGGATGGAGGTTATCTCATGGGGATTGTGGGTCATGTGTGATGTGGGGAGGGAAAAATGCAATGTCTCTGTGCAAGATGTTCCAACTTGTGACTTTAACAATCATTCTGCCCCTTCTTCCACAAAATTTCCTGAGCCATGCTGTGAGTATTTTAAGTTACTTCACTGCTGGCACTTAGAAGCCTCTGGATCTCTGGTTTTGTAGATGTTGAGTGTCCTTAGTATCTTTCTCCTTCATCCTTGTGCTAATATCAGATTCATGGAGAAGGCAGAACTTTAGCTCATTTCCCAGTTCCTCTGTGGTTTCAGCTGGGGCCAGGGTGGAGTGCACTAGGTTGTTTATCTCCTCAGGTCCAGCTCCTGTCTGAAAAAGAGAAGCAGGTTCTATAATGGAGAGTGAAGTCAGCACCAGTTAAATGGGATAACCATTATTGATTTAGAGAGAATTAAAAGAGTGTAGACACTCCTATAGTCTAAGGTTAGTGGGAGCTTGACAATCAAAAGCAGAATCATTATCTGGATATGATTCTGACTTGTTTCCCAGTTCCAGATATGGTTTCCTTTCCACTGAGCAGATCTGTTAGCCAATCTAAGAGCTGTTGGGTACCCACCATGGCTGTGTGCTACTATTGCACTTGTGTGAGCATCATGTCAGGTTGTTTGCTTCTGAGTTGCTTAGACTTTGTGTTGCTTGGACAGATGTTGGCCACTTTCCCCCAGTAGCTCATGTAGTGCCTTCCAGGACTAATGGGCTAATTATTTGGGAGTTGGCTCTACTCTGTATTCCAATCAGGTCTCCCATAGTCTGTGCTGACAGCATATGGTATCTTAAGCAGTAGGGTGTTACCATTAACCTATGTTGGGTAATCAAGTGCTCTGGCAGGAGTCTGTCTTGTTTCTTTTGGGAGATCTAGTAGGTCTCTCTGATCAACATCTCTTTGAAAATGTAAACCACATCCTGCTATAGGGAATTACAGGCCAGCACCAAGGGAAAGGAAAAAAAGAAAGGACAGTGAAGAATGATAAACTGGAGATATTTGAGGCTAGATTTTGTCTCACGCTCCCCAGGGCCTTTTGATTCAGGTGCTCCTCCTAAGGCCCTCTTGAGAGTTCTATGTATTAGTTTGACTTCCAGGATATAGGATTCTATGGTACCAGTTCAATTTGAGTTTAGCTTTGTGTTCCCCTCCTGCCCTTACCCTTACCCCAAACCCTACCCTTCCTATTGTCCAAGCCTTGAGATGTAATTCAGGTATGCCAGCAAGTTGGGCTGATCTAAGTTAGGAACTGCAGATGAGTGAGACCATGCAAGGGTTGTCTTTCTGTGATTATGTAAGTTCACTCAGAATGATCTGTTCCAAGTTCAACCATTTTTCTACAAATTTCAATTCTTTTGAAAGGGAAAAGCATAAAGAATTCTATAGGAGTTCCCTAATCTTCAAGGCCAGCATACAGAAGCTTCTGTAGCTGTGTTCCATGAGCACCAGCGTTCATCCTGATCTTGCTATAATTTGGCTGCATCACTCTCATGGCACTGGTTTTAGAAATATAAAAGATCTAACATAGAGGAGGGCATGGAATATTACATCACAGTTCCAGAAATTTCTGAGGCTACGTAATGTGAGACAAGGTCCTACTCCCTGCAAAGAGGCCCTGTGAGGCCACTGTGTAAAGCTGTGAAGGTGAGCCCTAGCTTAAAATGGAGATCATAGGATCTCAAAAATGCTAGAACCATAGAACAATTACCAAGAAAAGCTGTGGGCTCAGCACAGATTCAACCCACAAGAGAGGCTACAGGTGGCACAACTTGATGGTCAGGGACACCCAAGCTTTTTGGATCCCAGACGACCTCATCACAAGTCCCAGATACCAGAGATGGAGCTCTTGCATTGGCTCAATCTTTCCTTATTAATGCCCTTATTCCTCCATTTTTGAATGGGAATATAGATTCTCTGACATTATATGATGAAAGTATTTTATAGGGATCATAGTTCAGAGACTGCCTCAAGCATCATATAAAACTGTCGGGAGCCATTTTGGCTGCACTTGTATCCATAGCTCTGGGCTTTTGGCAGCAACACTTTAGCAAAACTATAGCAAGGCTTTAGTAAAACTATAGCAGCCTACATGTAAGCAAGATTATGTATATTCAGTGTCAGAAGCCACTTGGCTGGCCTTAATAGTCTTTTCTACTGAGAAGTGATTTAAGTGCAAAAACTCTGTAACAGGAAAGTTTTTTTTTTTTTTTTGATAGAAACTTGTGTGAGATTCATGGAACTTTTGTCCACGGAAAAACTGTTTGTAAAAAGATATAAAAAGGAATGCTGTGAAATAAACCTTGCTTCAGTCCTAGCTTGAGTCCTTGCTTTCAGTCTTTCTTCTATCTTTCCTTAATCCTCACTCCCCATCAGGCTCAAACCCTTTCAGCTGGCAGACTCTGGCATAAAACCATGGACTTTTGAGCAGTTTTGGAACTTTTAAATTGGACTGAATGACTTTTGCATCATGAGATGGCCAAGGAGTGGTGGTTTGGATATAAAATGTTCCCTATAGATTCATGTGTTTGAATACTTAATCCCCAGTTGGTGGTTCTGTTTGAGAAGGTTGTAGAACCTTTAGAAGGTCTTTGTTGGAGGAAGCATGTCACTGGACATGGGCCTTGAGGTATTATAGCCAGATCCCATGTACAATTCATTTTCTACTTACTTCTTGTGGATGTGATGATGTAATGGTAGTTTTCTACTTCTGCCATGCTTTTCCCAGCACCATGAACTCTACCCCCTGGTACTATAAGCTGAAATAAAATTTCTCCTTCTCTAAGCTGCTTCCGGTCAAGTATTTTGTCCTACCAATAAGAAAGCAGCTGATACTACAGCTTTAAGAAGTACAAGCAACACATATTCATTACTGAAAATTTAGGAGTATAAAGAAGTAAAGCTATCTAATTTTTACATGGTTGATATATTAATGGAGAGGTGAGACAATAGCATCTACAGAACATCAATCCTCCCTCCTCAAACAGACTTCTTTTGTAAGTGAAAGTGTGGAGGCTTCTAAATGGAGATTGGTGGGTAGTGTTTCTCGGCATCCTTCAGAACTCACTTTCCCTCCAAAATCATGGTCCAGTCCAGGGTTTTGTCCCTTTCTTTAGCATTTAAGTCAGCATCCACATTCCCAGGATCAAGCATTCTAAACTATGTTCTAGATGCATGTTCTTTCATTGTATTCCTGTACCAGTCCAAGCAGGTGTATATTTTTATACATCCATATTTTATCCAAGATAAAATAAAGCCAAAGAGGGGTCAAAGTAGAGTGGAACTAGATTTTAATTCCAGTCTTATATTAAAATTTTGCTTTCCTTTCTGCTTTAAGCATGAACTGAAGGGACTGGTGAATAGCTCTGTGGTAGAGCACATGTTTGACATTTTCAAGGTCCTGGGTTAATCTAACTCCCTCCCCCTCCAGAAAAGGTGATCTTATAAAAACAAAATTGTCAAGGAGATCAGTTTTGCCATAATATTTAACTTAACTTAAAGGTATAAGAAAACATTATGAAATCTTAAAATTACAGAAGAAATAGAGTAACAAATGAAGCGCTGTCAAGGGTGTAAAGAACCTTGTGAGTTTTTGTCTCTTCCAACGACTCTTCTTACTTGGGTTGGCTTGCTATTCCTTCATTTCC
Organism: Jaculus jaculus; assembly: GCF_020740685.1. NCBI lineage: Eukaryota > Metazoa > Chordata > Mammalia > Rodentia > Dipodidae > Jaculus > Jaculus jaculus. Next base: position 144,970,142 of record NC_059103.1, read on the forward strand.
AATAGTTTTCTGTCTTGGCCCTGAGACTTTTGTTATTTTACTATGACTATTTATTTCATTATTTTGTCCACAAGGCATATCTTGGGTGCTTGGCACCTAGGTTCTCAAAACATTATTGCTCGGTGAAGTATAAAGGCATTTATTTCATGGTTATATTTATATGTATTGACTGAAAGAGAAATTTTATCAGTTTATTATAATGCAGGATTTTAAGAAATATACAACTAGATTAGTGTGAAATTGTGATGCCAACCACGAACTACTTATGAGACAGCTAATCTTGTGAAAAGTATTGTGTACAGCTAATGTGTCAGAGGTGTTCAGTGGAATGCTTTATTTGGCTCTCATAAAAACTGTGGATGTAGTAAAATAATCTCTAAAAACGGAACAATTGGGAAAAGCTGGACAGGAACTCAGGTACCTTTGTATTTAGTAATTATTTAACATTGCCATTGTTGAGTGGGGTTATTTATGGGATCTGTTTTTCATAATTGCATGATAGTGTCTTTTAATCCTATTGTTTTGCTTGCCCACCCTAACTTCCTTTTCACTAAAGGAAGAACCCTGAGTCTCTTGGGAAATTGCTGCTTTTATGTCCAAGCAATCTCCAAAGCTGATGAGCAAGCTGCCATCATCATTTTTTCCCTTGCCAGACTAACCAGGCACTCACAGTTTTAGAAACTTCGTCCGACCTAAAATATGCCTCCATGGTACTTCCCAGGTGAACTGCACCTTGGGTTTTTACGGACCCAGGTTCCGCAGCATCCTCGACTGCGAACTACATTTCCCAGGGGCCTGTTCGGCCGCGGAGCTTGTCCTTTCCGCCCTGGAGAACGTCGGGAAATCAAAGGACGCTGCGCCAGGGCTGAAGACGCGCAGGGCGGGCGGGCCAAGGCTTCTGCGGTGCTGTAGCCGGCAATGGCTCGGAGGCAGGACGAGCTGCGGGCGGGCGCGACCCTGAGGGCGGACGGCAAGGCCGACGCGGAGGTTAGGCTCATTCTGTACCACTGGACGCATTCCTTCAGCTCTCAAAAGGTAAAGGCCTGGCCGCGCGGGCCGCTCGGCTTCAGCACGCGGACAGCTCCTGCGCCGGCCCGCAGACCCGGCGGGGTCCTCCCGGGGGCGGGGACGCCACGGCGCGCTCGGGCTCGCGAGGGAGCGAGCGCCTGCGCACGGCCGCTTACCGTGACTTCATTTCACGGCCCATGTTAGTGTATTATTTAAATTTTTAAATTAGTTTTACTTGCACGTGAGTGTGTGTGTACACCACGCTGCCTTGCCTCTACAAACGTACTCCAGACTGTGTGTCCGGTCTTACGTGGGTGGCTGGGGAATTGAACCCACGTCGGTAGGCTTCGCAAGCTAGCGCCTTTAACCGCTGAGCCATCTCTCTTGCCCCTATTTTAAAATTGTTTTGTTTTTTTTAGGGCAGAGTCTCTTGGCAGGCCTGGAACTTGCTATTGTAGAGCAAACTGGCCTCAATGTTGTGGCAACCTTCCTGCCTCAGTCTCCCTGCATGCTGGAGTGACTGGCGTGCTCCACCACGCCTGGCCTCTTGCACCGCCCGCCCCGTCTCTGGTAAAGCTCGTGGGTGGACACATCACCTATTGTAGGAGAGAGACAGTTGTGGTGATGGGAAGGGTGACTCTAATGAAGGCAGAATCATTTACATCGCTCACTTTGTATTCTTCTCTAATTTATAGGAATAAGCCTCCAGAATGCATCTTACTGGTTGTAGCAACAGACATCATGAAAAGGATGTTTAAAATGCTACTCATCCAGGAAGCCAGGATAGGCGGTTTAGCTATGCCCAGGGAAGTTATGCCACTGAAACCTGTAGTAACCACTGTGAACTCTTCCAGGTGCGCTTGGTAATTGCTGAAAAGGCATTGAAGTGCGAGGAACATGATGTAAGTCTGCCCCTGAGTGAGCACAATGAGCCTTGGTTTATGCGTTTGAACTCAACTGGAGAAGTGCCTGTCCTTATCCACGGGGAAAACATAATTTGTGAGGCCACTCAGATCATTGATTATCTTGAACAGACTTTCCTGGATGGTAATGTTAAGGCTATTTGTGATTTCTTGGATTTACTTTAAACACAAAAATGTGTATCTTCTGTCTGTCTGTCTGTCTGTCTGTCTGTCTGTCTCTCTCTCCCTTTGTCTTTCTCTTGCCCATGTCTCTTTCTGGTTTTATGATTGTGATTTAGTGATTTAATAACCTTTTCTATTTCTATAAACACATAAATTTAAGTCTAGCATAAATTTAACATAAAGCCAGTGTAAAATATTTAAAAGAATTTCACATCAAGTACAAAAGTTAATGTTGAAATATTCCTGTTAAATTCACTTGCAAAAATTCTGAAGTTGTATGGTTTATGATACTTATTAGCTTTAAAATTAAATTCATAGCATTTGTTGTAAATTTATATTGTGAAAACCAGTTTCATCCTAAAAACAAGAAAGAATAATAAATATTAGGCAGGGGAAAATACAAAGTATACTTTGGGTATGTTGCCCTCAATAATTTTGTATAGTTTGAATTTGTTCTTTTTTACAGAATTGGAAGGCTTAAATGTTTGCAGTTTTTATTCTATACTTATTTATTGATAGCTATATGTCAAACATTTTATAATTTCTATTTTAATCAGCTGTCAAAAGAACACATATGAAAAAGGTTTGGGAGAAAGTAGTTATTCTGTTTGTATATCAGTAGAGAGAAAAACAGGGCTGTCCAAGAGTAATGCAGCCATTTGATGGTAGGGTCTTTTGTCTCCAAAGCCTTCAGTCTAAACTGTTACCTGTCATCTTTGACACACACACATCGTCTTGCTTGTTTCAGCATTTTCAGGTTAGCTGTGGCTTGGGCGAAGTGCCCAAGTTTACATAGCTGATTCCTAGCAGAACTGAGAGAAGAAGACAGGGCTCTTAGCTTCAGCTGAACTAGCTCCTAAGGAAAAAAAAAGTCTCATGATGTTCAGTTAATTTTCATCTACTACCAGTTGTGCTGATGATGATTGGGTAGTATAAAACCAGCATATAACCCCAAATTAGAAGAAGCCATGGAAGGAAATCACTAGGCCAAAACCATCAGAGGTAAAAATAGATATTGGACCTGAATGGAGGAATTAGATTAGCAATCTCTAATATTTTGTCTGGGTGAGGTAGTGCCACTATTCTTAATCTAAGTGTAAGTATTAGTGAATGCCCGAAGACTTCTGTTTGTAGCTGTTAAATAAAGGCAGCCTCAGTCTAAAATACATGCTGTAAAGAATTACTTATTTTTCACCATGATCTGTTTATCCCTTGTATGTTTTATGCTAGGACTATATTTAAATGGTTTCATTTAAAGCACAAATCTTGAGTGTTTTGGAATTGGATGTCTGTTAACAATAATTTGTATTTCTTGGAAGATGTGAGTATAATAACTGGACCAAAACAAAATCATGTGTAAGAATTCTATTTTAAGTCATCAAAACAGTAACAAGTTATACAAATAAATGGAAAATCATATTTAAATCTCTTGGTAGCATTGCTTGAACTAATACCATGATTGCCATGATTCCATGTCTCTCCAAGATGTCCTTCTTTTCTCGTCTTTATAGGATACTTTATAGCATAGTAAATGTTGATGTTAATTATTATTTAATTTTTTCCTTAGGCTCTCTTTTGCTTTTGTTATATAATAATAGCATAGTTGAAACACATTCTGAGTCTTGCTAAGTTATGTTTAAATAACCTAACAAGGAAACTAGGATATACATTCTTTTGAGACAAAGTCTCATGTAGTCCAGGCTAACCTAGGGCTTGCTACGTAGCTGAGGATGACCTTTATCTCTTCATTCTCCCAAGTGCTGGTAGTACAGGCATGTCCTTCTCAGCTTGGTGGGAATGTTTTTCTTTTAAATAAATTTATAGAATTAGATAAGACACTGTTGGCTGAATGGCAGTGTGGAAATATGGAATATGTGAATTTTAATTTTGGTTGAGTTAGTCTAATAAGAAAGCAGTAGAGTCCTGGCATGGTGGCACACACCTTTAATCCCAGCACTCAGGAGGCAAAGGTAGGAGGATTGCTGTGAGTTCAAGGCCACCTTAAGACTCCATAGTGAATTCCAGGTCAGCCTGGGCTAGAGTGAGACCCTAACTCAAAAGAAAGCAGTAGAGTCCTAGCTTTTAGTTTGATCCTGCCATTAAATTGTTAAACTTTTGTGATTATATTTCTTCTCTCTTTGACTTTTGGATTAGGTGGTCCAGTTTTGTCAGTTATAAGATAAAACAAATCCAGCTTTCGTTCATGTTCCTCTTTCCCAAGAGAGTATTTATCCAACTGGATAGGATTAGAAAAGATTAAAGCACTTGTAATTTAAGGCAGATATCAAGACCAATTTGCAGGTTAAGATAGAGCTTACTGTCAAGTATTGAAATTGTAAAAAATAAAAATGTTAACACAATTATAATTCGGGTACTGAGTTTTTACCATTAAGAACTTAGGAAAAGAGCCCGAGAATAGATAAATAAATCTTACCCAGTTGTCAAAGAAGGGGACAGGTGAACTGCCATTACCAGCAGCATTGCATCACCTTCTAGCAGATGTAATGAGTTAGAATTTTCCTTTCAACAAGAACCCTGAATGATTTCTGTGTACTCAGATTTGAGGCTAATACTAAAAATTACTGTGTTGTGTTTTAGGCATTGCTGTAAATCACTGTCTTTATGTCTGGCAGAATTCTAGAGTGGATTGCTAAAAGATGCATTTTGAATAACTACTCTTCTGGGAAAGAGTGATGTAGGGGTAGGTTGTACTTGTTTTATCTCTGCAACTGATAAAATTGCCAGAGACCTTTTTAGTTTACATTTTCAAATTTTCAGTAGAAGTAACCAGCCTAAATTTTGCATTGTAGAAGAATATCATGATACTTTTAAAAAATGTGTGCCTACTAGATGCCAACTCTGGTTCTAGATACAGTGATTTTAATTTAAGTAGCTCATTTGAGATGAGATGATGTCCTTGTGCAATAAAGCAGCAAATCTAGCTAAAGAGGATAGTAGCACATACATACAGATGAACATTTTGCCAAATTGAAGAATACTCAAGTTGGCCTGTAGACTGTTCTTTTACTCAGTTATATTTGTATTATTTTAAAATCATTGTAAGCACCATAAGATCAGAAATAATATCTATTATTAAGAACTGTCCCCTATGCCTCCTGCAAGTGAATGTTCCTTAGTAGGTACTTCATATGTACTTTTGAGTGATTAAGATAAATGATTAGTGAAATATATTTAATCCTGGATGGAGATATTTTAGTGGTATTTTATTCACTGATGGACTTATTTATTAAGTTCTGGGGATGAACACAGTCAATGCTGGGCAAGTGCTTTAATTCTGAGTTACACCCTCAGCCCTCTAGTGGTGTTCTTCTAGGCTTCTGTGCCCTGACCCAGGCCTACTAATTGTATAACTGAATAAATGACCATGAAGAAATAGTACTGTGTATGTCAAAGACAAAAAAGCTAGGGTCATAAAAATGAGAAATATAGAATGATTTTTATGGAATTAGGATAAAGCCATAAAAACTGAGATAAAATTTGGCAAGGCTTTTGTAATATTTGGATTTTTTTGTTTTATTTATTTATTCATTTATTTGAAAGTGACAGAGAGAGAAAGAGGGAGGGAGGAAGAGAGAGAGAGAGAGAGAGAGAGAGAGAGAGGGGAGAATGGGCACAACAGGGCTTCCAGACACTGCAAATGAACTACAGATGCGTGCTCCCCCTTGTGCATCTGGCTAACATGGGTTCTGGGGAATCAAGCCTTGAGCCTGGGTCCTTAGGCTTCACAAGCAAGTGCTTAACTGCTAAGCCATCTCTCCAGCCTGTAATACTTGGATTTTTAAAAATTGGTTACATTATGAAAGGATAGGGCTGATTTATAGTGAGTTGCCAGTTACAAGCTCAAGGTTAGTGTGATCTCACATTGTTTAAAAAGTATTGGTTCTGTGTAGTTCAAACAAGTTGTGTCAGAATCTTTAGTATTTTTTCTATGGTTAGAATTTTGAGAAATAGGAGGATGGCTATAAGTGGTTGGGTCTCATGACAATACGCCATTGTGTGGGGTTGTGATAGCAGCCTTAATGTGTAGTCATTTACCTAAATAACAGAATATAGTGAACTGTCTCTCTGTCATCTGTTATCCTTTGTTAGCAAGTCAGCTGAAGATCATACTAAAATAATGTCTTGATGAAATTTTTTGCACATTGATATTCATGCATTTATATCCTAATGATTTTGGGATAGTCTTAAATAATTGGTAGTTGTAGGAGAGGAGTTTGAAGGTTAGTGGTTTTTGTCCCCTAACTCTTAGCCTAAAACAGTAAATATCTAAGTGTTAAAATACCTGCATTTGGTTCCTTTTTAATAAACAGGTACATGGAGATATGAATGATATTCCTGAGGGTAAGACTTGGGTTGAAGGAAGAATTTAGAAGGACTCAGTTGTGAGCAGACTTGCTAAGAGTGCTCTTCATTCTCTCAGTAGCCACTTAGTGGGTTTTAGTTAGGGGCTAGCTCCTGTGATTCTGCAGAGAAGTTCATTGACCTCAGGTCATTAGAAACTAATTTATCTCTGCTAGGCGTGGTGAGTGGCACATGCCTTCAGTCCCAGCACTAGAGAGGCTGAGGTAGGAGGATCACCAGGAATTTGAGGTCAGCCTGGGCTACGGTCATACCCTATCTTAAACAAACAAAAAACACCCCAAATCAAAAACACAAATGAACAAAAACAAAGCAATGCAACTTAACTTACCTTGAAAGCTATTTTTCTACCTACAAGCTTGGTAAAAATTTTTATCCTGCTTATAATATGTGAATATACTATTATTACTGTTATTGAGTTTTACAGACTCTGATTCATGTCCATGTTGCATTTTTCAATTTGGGCATACAGTGAAGAGAATTATATTAGAGCAAGCAATTAAGCTAGGTAAGGTATGACATGAGCATACCCAGGAACAGGTTGAGACAAGCTGAATAAACAAACTAATAGTGATGCTTAAATCCAACTATTTCTTTGTACTATTCACAATCTCTTAATAAAATTTAGTTGAATAGATGATAAAATGGGATATAAAATAAAATAAAATTCTAGAACATGTAATATTTATTAATTATTGTCAAATAACTCAATGGTAGACTGGAATGGAGGATGTTATATGGTATTAAGATTTTGTAATTTAATACATATAACAGTTCCCTGAAAATCATGCATGTTGTATGTTTACCATTTGGTAATAAACTATCCTGTTATTTAAAAATCATATATAAATGTGATTTGAAAATACAAATTTATTTTATAGATACAATTTTATCAGCATATATTGAAATTTCAGCATACATATAAAAAGAATATCAATTCTAAAATTACTATTAAGAAATATAATTAAGGAATTGATAATTAGTTTTGAGGTTCTCAGAATAATTTTTTGTCCATAAAAAGCTCTGGTATATTATTGGCCACTTTATATGCCTTTTGGCATATAACATAAAGTATAGAGAAAATATGGGATATAGCAAGGAAAACAAAATATTAATAAAATTTTCTTTGAAAAGTAACTTTTGGAGTAGAGAAATGGCTTAACAGTTAAGGCACTTGCCTATGAAGCCTAAAGACCTAGGTTCAGTTCTCCAGTACCTGTGTAAGCCAGCTGTACAAGGTGGTGCATGCATCTGAAGTTCATTTGTAGTGGCTGGAGGCCCTGTTGCATCCATATTCTCTCTCTCTCTCTCTCTCTCAATCTCTATCTCTCTCTGCCCTTCTCTCAAATAAATAAATAAATAAATAAATAAATAATATTAAAAAAGAAGAAATAACTTTTACTCCGTGATTTATTTAGCCATTCTGAGCAGACAAATGAGGATATTAAAATGCAGAGGCCAGCAGTTGGAACAGACTGTCTGACAAAGGGATTTTTGCCCCTCCTTAAAAATGTTTCTGTGAAAGCCATTAAATATGATATCAACCAAAAGTAAACATATACTGTAAAATGTATAAAATTTATTGAAACGTTAAATGCTACAAATTTGTCTGTCTCAAGAAAATCCTAGGGGCATATTGTGAGTTTATATAATTTGATGCTGTTTTTTCTCATCCATACTTAGATTTTTATCTTTCTAGTACCAAAATTATGACAGTCTTAAATTGCAGACCAGTTGCAACCACATCTTTTGTTTCTGGTCACAACTTAGTTGTTTTCTGTCATTATTCAATTTTTTGGTAGACTGTTGGGATTAGTTGAATGGCACAAATTGTTTACTTACATTAAGCAACTCGTTTAATATACCTCATTATGCCTCATTATGCATCTTAACAAAAAGACAGCATGCAGTAGACTTAGATCGGAAGCCTGTTTTGTATTCATTGAGCTAATAGGGAGGACAGCAGAAATCTTTATGACCTGGGGGTTATATCTCTCTTGAAGGCAAGGCTGAATGTGCCTCCTTTTCTGATGTTACTGTGGAGTATACAGAACAAAAGCAGTAGGTTTAGTGAAAATAATGGCAGCCTATGCTTTTAAACTCTTGATTTCTTTTTATTTTTTGCTCTTGGGCACACCTAATAACACTTTGTCTTTTGGTGTTTAGAAAAGGGCTCAGAGCCATTGCTGCTTATACTCAGCAGTACAAGAACTAGAGAATGTAGAGGGCCATTTGTCCCTACTAAAAGCTTTCATTGTTTATTTCTGTGTTTTCTCTCCTTTGAGTTTTTTTCTGCTATAACATCTGTCTGCTTTATGTCTGTCTGTCTCTTTCCAATCTGCTGCCTTTCTTTATGTTCTGTACAAGACCTGCTTTTTCACCTAGAAAGTCAGGTCTATGCTTGTTTGCTTGCTTATTGATTGATTGGATTGAGGGCCTTGTGCATGTAAGCATGTGCTCTGTCCCTGAGCTACACCTTCAGTGACTATCTGTTCTTCAAATCACTAAGCCTGGCTTGCACTATTGCAGTGCCCCCCAATACTATTGTCAGTTTGTTTTTTTCCCTAAAAACGATATATTATTTATTTATTTGACAGAGAAAGAGGGAGAGAGAGAGAATGAGAATGGGCGCACCAGGGCCTCCCGCCACTGCAGACCGAACTCCAGACATGTGTGCCCTCTTGTGCATCTGGCTAACATGTGTCCTGGGGAATAGAACCTGGGTCCTTTGGCTTTGCAGGCAGACACCTTAGCCACTAACCCATCCTTGCAGCCCAGTTGTCTGTTTCTTAAAACTTCTTTGATTTATTTTCTTGTACCCATGTCTTTATATTATGTCCACAAGGGAATGCCAAGAAAGTATGCTCTTTTATTAGTTATTATAACAAAGACGCTGTATGAAGGAGTTAGAAAACAAAGATATGATTGAGAGAAAACGTGTATAATTCAAGGGAATTCCCAATTATCTTTATTTGTTGGTAACAGAGTCTCACTCTGTAGTGTAGGCTGGCCTGGGACTCACAACCTTCCTCTCACAGCCTCCCAAGTGCTGGGATTACAGGTGTGTGTCACCATGCCCAGCAACACTGGCTTCTAAAACCTTTGCTAAGGCAGTGAACATTGTGCTGTGTAAAGTTGCCTGTGTGATGCTGGGGAGAGCATCCTTGAAACATGTAGGAAGAAGGAGTTAGGAAGAGAGTATAGGGACAGTGGGCATCTTATAGTGTGCCTGACAAAGTGCTTTAGCAGGTAGAGGATACCAATGGGACACTGAGGAGAAGAAAAGTTTTTTCATGGGTATAAACGTTTATTCTCTTTTGAATTCAGGCTCGGCCAGATGGAACGCACCCAAAAACCAATTAGATGTTGTTTTCTTCCTCTTGTTCACTTTCCTGGAAGGAAGTGGTATGCTCTTTTGGAGAAAGCTTCAGGGCCTGGCACCACAAGCAGCCAGAGCCAGGAGCCATAAACTTGACATTTGGGAAATATTCAAAAATGTACTGTTCATGGTTATTAACATGAGGTTCTTGGACCCCTAAAGCAGTGCTTTCTTAAGATTTTTGGATCTCTTTGTCTTAAAGTTTATTGAGAACATTTGAGAGATTTTGTTTATGTGGGTTAGTATTTGCCACTTAGAAATTCAAAAGTGAGAAAAGTTTAAAACCCTATAAAATTCAAGTGCACACCTCACTAGCTGTCAGCTTGATGGAATCACCATCTCCTGTGGCCCTTGGAAAACTCTGCTGTACCTTGAGAGAGAATACAAATAAAAAGCACTTCACATGTTAGTACTGCTATAAAAATAGCTTTGACTTTGTAGAACCCCCACAAAGTCACTTAGGAGAGACAGGAATCCTCAGTTTATACCTTGAGAACTTTGCCCTTGAGTAGAGTTTGGAAAATTCATGTCATCTTGGATAAGAAAAAATTTTATCTTCATTTTTGCTTATTTCTAATACTAATCTGTCATTTCCTTCCATACCAATGTAGACATAGTCTATAGCAGTGTCAGGAGTGCCTATGCCTTTATTACCATTAGAACTTAACTGATATGTTTATATTAAATTATTATAGGTAACCTTTTAAACTAGCTAATAGACCTGATGCCAGATCTTGGTAATGTGTAAAGAGATATCTACATAGGGTTTTTTTTCCTTTCGAGGTAGGGTCTCACCTTGGCCCAGGCTGACGTGGAATTCACTCTGTATTCTCAGGGTGGCCTCGAACTCCCAGCAGTCCTTCTAACTGTGCCTCCCAAGTGGTGGGATTAAAGGCATGCGCCACCACGCCTGGCCACATAGGGTTTCTTTTTCTTCGAGGTAATGTTTTGCTGTAGCCTAGGTAGGCTGACCTGGAATTCAATATGTAGTCTCAGAGTAGCCTCAAACCCACAGTCATCCTCCTGCCTCTGCTTCCCTAGTGCTGTAATTAAAAGTGTGTACCACCATGCCTGGCTATGTTAGGGTTTTGTAACTTAGAAATGTTTTGATATTTTAAATGAACTTTGCAGTCATATGTTTTATATTTTATACATTTAAGGTCAGAATTATTTTGGAAGAGTTCAGTGGCATTGCAAAGGTGAGAACTGCTTAGGAATTCTAAAGCCTCTGGTTTAGTTCCCAAGAGTTGGTTGGGGTCCTGGTTATTTTTATGAAGGAGGCCTGAAAGTTCTGCTGAAGGCTCTAATTAAAATCTTTAGTGATAAGATGCTGGCTGTGGTATAGGTGACTCCCCTGTGTTGTTTCCACATGGGGTCAGCAATGATTTGTGCTATGTGGGCTGAATGCATGGTGGAGGAGCTACTTGTATTTGGTGCTTCATTCTTGGTCACTGTAAGCCAGCCTGCATCATGTACTCTGCAGCGGAGTATTGGACATTTGCCTACTGGTTTGAAGAGTTACTCATCCCCCTCCCCCGCCCAGGATAGTCAGAAATACCCTCCTGGCTTAAAAAATCTTGTTCTACTTGGTCTGGCTTGATCTTGCTGGAACTATTCTGTTAATGGCAACAAATGCTGAATTGTCAACATTTATGAATGAGTGTCAGGTGCTCAGGGGACTATAAATTAAATAACTAAATAACCTAAGTCAAGAAATAAGTGAATAAAGAATTTTGAGGCAGTTTCTTTCACTAGTTGGAATAAGGTATTTGACATTTTTCAGGGGTGGTTTAAGAGGCAGAGTGGGAAGCAACCCTGAGGGGACTTAGCCCTGACCTCTGGATCACATCCTTCACTTTTCTCTTTAGATAGTCTTTGAAATATAAGTTCTTAGAAGATGTTTTGATGTTGTAATGAACAAAGTATTACATTAGGGCTCAGGTGTTCTGCCTCTAATAAGCTTTGAGATTTGGGAACATTTCCTAGTCTCTACATCCAAGTTTCTGCATTAACTACCAGTTTTTTCAACACAAATACTCTATAGTAACTGGATATTTGGGAATTTTCTCATACATTGTAATCTATTGAATACCTACTGCATGAATTAGGCTTTGCGGATTTACAAAGAGCAATTTATCGCCCCATCCCACAAGAGGTTTACAGTTGAGTTTAACCAGCAAATGAAAATTTAGGCAGAACTCACTTTCAAGAGGTAAACTATTAGAAATCTACAGCTGTGGTTTTTGAGCCAAGGCCTTTCTTACTCCATATGAGCATTAGTTCATCTTATTATCATTGGGATTCCATTGGGTTTTGTTGACTTACAGAAAAATGTAGTCCTAGGGCTGGAGAGATGGCTAAGCGGTTACAGCGTTTGCCTGCAAAGCCAAAGGATCCTGGTTCAACTCTCCAGGACCCATGTAAGCCAGATGCACATGGGGGCGCATGTGTCTGGAGATCATTTGCAGTCGCTGGAGACCCTGGCATGTCCATTTTCTCTCTCTCTGCCTCTTTCTCTTTGTCAAATAAATAAATAAATAAATAAACAAATAAAACATATTAGACAAACAAACAAAAAAAAAGTGGTCCTTGACTGTCTTCCCTTAGTGTGTATCATTTACTTAACCTTTATTGAGGGTTGAAACTGTATTATCTGCAACAGTACCCTGTCCTGAAGATGTTCACAAGGGTAAAGAGGTATAGCTATTTACAGTTTGTTGTGGGCATGCAGAGGAAGGCACACTTGAGCAAGTTAGGTGTTGACAGCTATATGAGGTTAGGGCATGCTTCATGGAAGAAGTGTAAAGAGTTGGACCTTGAGCACTGAGCAGGAGTTTACAAAGTGGAGAAATGAGAGGATTCCTGTAGTAGGATCATGGTTTGGAATCTCATCTGATACATTAGGCCATTTCAGATGTTGATTGTTTGAGCTGGAAAGACAACATGTAAATGTACTGGTATAATGTTGAAATGTTAATGATGAGGGATTAGGGTTTTTGCTTTTTGACATGAGTTCTCATTGCTAACTTTTCCTGCAATGTTTGTGCTTATGTTTTATATGTGCATTTTAGAAAGAACACCCAGATTAATGCCTGATAAAAAAAGCATGTATTATCCACGGGTTCAGCATTACCGAGAGCTTCTTGACTCCTTGCCAATGGATGCCTATACACATGGCTGCATTTTGCATCCTGAGCTCACTGTGGACTCCATGATCCCCACTTATGCAACCACAAGGATTCGCAGTATGTAAAAATCTTAAAGACCTGGAATTCTGCCTGAAATTTATTGTAATTCATTTTGAGACCTAACATGTCTCCTGGTTGCCAAGAGAAGATTGGCAGAAATATTGTTTGAGTTTGCTTCATGGAATTACATGCTATGGATCAATCCAAGAACCAGAGTACATAGTCTGTGCTTTAGCCATTCAGCCAGACATGCATTTTCTATGAGGTCTAATATGTCAGCTCTTGGCTTTGAGAGACAAATTTGGAGAAAACCTAGAAGAGTAGTTAGTACAAAAGTAGAGGATATGACATTCTCATGCACAGATGGAACAGGAATCAGTAAAGCTCAAACCTGATTTGGAGTACAGGCAGCTGAGTTCACATTGCTGGCCCTTAATTACCATTTCACAGTGGGACAGAGCTGAACTAGAAGGTGTTTAGCCTTTATCTGTATTGAATTATGACATCCAGCTTCCTCCTTCCTTTCTGTCATGAAACTCTGGCAGGATTAGTATGTGAGATGGAGCAGAAGGAGGTGTGCTGTGTGCTGTAGGCGGTTGAGACTAGGAAAGCAAGTTAAGTTGACACTGATCACACAGTGTTTGGCTGGAGACACTCAAGATCTGATCTTTTTTTTTTTTTTTTGTAAAAATATTATTTATTTATTTGAGAGCGCGAGAGAGAAAGTAAGTACATGCAGGGGCATGGTAGGGGCTCTTGCTGATACAAGCAATCTCCTGATGCATGCATGAGCCACTTTGTTCATCTGGTTTTATGTGGGTACTAGGGAATTGAACTAAAGGCTTTCCAGCAAGCACCTTTAACTACTGAGCCATCTCTCCAGCCAACACCTGATCTTCTCAACCCAGAAACCATGTTTTTTTCCTTATCATATCTTACCATTGTTGTTCTTTCTTATGCTTTTTTTCCTTCTACCCCTCCCCCCTTTTTTTTGAGGTAGGGTCTTGCTCTAGCCCAGGCTGACCTGGAATTCACTATGCAGTCTCAGGGTGGCCTCAAACTCACAGAGATCCTCCTACCTCTGCCTCCTGAGTGCTGGCATTGAAAGCATGTGCCACCATGCCTGGCTTTTTTTTTTGATACCTTTCTTTTTTCTCTTTACTCTCTCTTCCTTCATCTTATTTCCTCCATTTTCTTTTCTCCCCTCCCCTTTCATCGTGCTTCTCTCCATCCTCTTGCTCTTTTTCCTTTTCTTCATAAGTGCTCATGATAGGATTTGAAACACATTCTAACCATTTTATTACCTACAGTTAATGTTATTTAAAAAATAAGGGATTCTGAATGCGTGGAAAGGAGCATAGCCCTCCAGCATGGAGCACAGGGGTGCTGGGCCTTGCTGTAGGTTCTCCCAGAACCTTCCTGAGGAGTCTTTGTACTTGCCTCAGGTATTCTTGCTCTCTTCTAAAGGCAAAGCACTAGGATAGACAGGGGACATCCAGTGTAGCGGCAGGCCATCAGCCCACAGTGCATCATTGAGTATCCCTATTCCAACTTGTGTCTTTCATAGGAGGGTGAATGCTCCATTTCAAAATGTTTTTATTGTCAGGCCAGATTGGTAACACAGAGTCTGAACTGAAGAAACTTGCTGAAGAAAACCCTGATTTACAAGAGGCATACATCGCCAAACAAAAGCGGCTTAAAGTAAGTGACTAGGCTGGTCTCCCTCAGCTGATGTTGCTGTTTGTAGTAAGTGATGATTACTGTTTCTAGAACATCTTCTGCTAATACTACAGCTCACTAATATATATTACATTTAGTTTATCCTGTGCTTTCAGGAAGACTTTTCTGAGCCAGGCATGTTGGTGAATGACTGTAATCTCAGCACTTGGGAGGCTGAGGAGTATCACCATACATTCCAGGCCAGCCTAGGATACAGAGTGATACCTTGTCTCAACATGATCCCAAACAAAAATACTTTTGCCTAATAGAATATTTTTGAGATTTGATAGTCAGGCCTATTGATGATTATCTGAGAAACAGATATTGAGCTTGCTGGTTGCCATGCAAAGTTACAAGATGTAAATGCAAATCAATATATTTTAGGGCTCTGTCATATCAGGTACGACCGCTGTCAGGCCCAGCTTGACCTTGCCTTTCACTTGTTATACTGACTTGCTCTGCCTCTAATAAGAGGCTGGAGCTATGCTCAGCCTTTACTTTCTGTGGATTCTTTGCTAATGGCCACGTGATGCATGAAAGCTTCTTCCCTGTTACAGATGTAGTACACAGTGGCACACCCATCACACAGCATACTCCCTGCACACGGTGGCCTTTCCAACCTTTCCCCAACCTTTCCTTAGCTAAGTGAGCTCAGCATAAATGCCTCCCCATGGTCACTGCTGCTTCGCGCTTGCTCCTCTGGTTATTTGTTCACTTCAGGGTGCTCAAGTTCTCTTCTTGAGTTAGTAAGAAAGGAGCAGCTTCATGTTCTTCATATTTTCCATGTGATCGTGAGGCCTGCCAGCAGCTGCCAGTGAGCACTGGGTCTCCTGTGAGATGCTTCACAGCTCAGGCATTTCTCTTCTTCTCTGGCCTTACAAAGTTATTCTGTTTCTTCCCATTGCCTAAAATAAGCAGGCCCAACTCTACAAGAGTTTATATTTCATCCATATACACACACACTTCATGCTACATAGGTTTTTTTTTTGTTGTTGTTATAGTATTAAATAACCTGTTCAGTTTCTTTCTTGGGTTGTTATTCATTAGTCAAAGCTGCTTGATCATGACAATGTCAAGTACTTGAAGAAAATTCTTGATGAGTTGGAGAAGGTCTTGGATCAGGTTGAAACTGAGTTACAAAGAAGAAATGAAGAAACTCCAGGTAGATTTCATTCTTTCTTTCTCTTCTGCCTTCCTTCCTTCCTCCCTTGCATGATATGTGTTTGTGTGTGTGTGTGTGTGTGTGTGTGTGTGTGTGTATACACATATGTGTGGAAGACTGGGGACAGCCTTGGGATTATCATCCTCAGGTGTGTTGTCTACCTCCTTTGAGACAGGGTCTCTTGTTGATGTATGAGATCACCAGTTAGGCTAGGCTAGCTGTTCAGCAAGCCTCAGGGATCCTCCTGTTTTCACGTCTCCAGTGTGTGGATTACAGGCCCGTGCTACCATGTACCCCACTTTTATGTGGGTACTCAGGATTGAAGGCCGTTCTTCATGTTTACCAGGCAAACACTTTACTGACTGAACCATCTCCCTAGCCTTCTCATTGTTTCTCTTTTCTTTTCATTTTATTGTATTTATTTTTATTTTTGCTTACTTATTTGAGAAAGAGTCAGATACACCACACACACACACACACACACACACACACACACACACACACACACACACAGGGCGGGGGGAATAGAGGGAGAGAGAATGGACATTCCTGGGCCTCCAGCCACTGCAAACAAACTCCAGAGGCATGTGCCACCTTATGCATCTGGCTTACATGGGTCCTGGGGAACTGAACCTGGATTCTTTTGTAGGCTAGTACCTTAACCACTACACCATCTGTCCAGTCCTATTTTTCTTTTCTTTTCTTTTTTTTTTTAAGCTATTTTATTTATGAGAGAGAGAGAGAGAAAGAGAGAGAGAGAGAGAGGGAAGGAAGGAGGGAGGGAGGGAGAGAGAATGAGCACACCAGGACCTCTAGCCACTGCAAACTCCAAATGCATGTGCTGCTATGTGCATCTGACTTATGTGGGATCTGGGAAATTGAACCTGGGTCTTTAGGCTTTGTAGGCAAGCACCTTAACTACTAAGCCATCTCTCCAGCACAGCCCTCTTTTTCTTAATTGAGGATATAAATATATGAACGTACTATATTTTGATCATAACCCCCCCTCCCATTATCCTCTTTTGTCCACCTTCCCATACCTTGTTCCACTGAACCATCTCTTCTTTCCAAGTAGTCTTTATACTTTGAAGTCTTATTCTTTTTGTCCTACTCCATATGTCATAATGGTGAGAGGCTCAATATTGTGCAGGTTCTGTAGAGGTAAAGACATCCACTGTGAGGTCATCAATGCACCGATCAGTTCATTTTTGGAGACAGTACCCCAAAGTTCTCCTCCCTACCCTGTGGCTCTTCCATTCTTTCTGTCTATTCCTCCACAGTGTTCCTTGAGCTTTGCAGGATGTGATAGAAATGTCTCATTTAGTGCTGCTTTTCTTTTTCTAATTTCAGCACTAGGAGGATTTATGGAACATTCTTAGATATCACAGCACATTTTATAATCTGATTTTTTATGTTTGTTGCTATCCATGGGCAATTTTCTTTCCTACTTGACTTTTTGTTTTGTTTTCAAGGTAGGGTTTACTCTAGTCCAGGCTGACCTGGAACTCACTGTGTATTCTCAGGGTGGCCTTGAACTCTGCGATCCTGCTACCTCTGCTTCCTAAGTGCTGGGATTAAAGGCATGTGCCACCATGCCCGGCTTCCTATTTGATTTTTATTTTATGTTATTTTTATTTTCTTCATGACTCAACGATTATTTTCCGGAGCTGCTGGGTAAGGAACTCATGTTTCCAGCAACCATTAGTTGCCTATGGATACTTACTATGTTGAGAAATGCCTCATGAAGCCCTCTGCTAGCTCTCATAGGCAGGGTTTTTTTTTTTTTTATTCAATTTTTATTGATTCATTTGAAAGAGGCAGAGAGAGAAAGAGGCAGGGGGGGGGAGGGGGAGGGAGAATATGGGCGTGCCAGGGCCTCCAGCCACTGCAAACAAACTCCAGACATTTGCACCCCCTTGTGCATCTGGCTAATGTGGGTCCTGGGGAATTGAGCCTCGAACTGGCATCTTTAGGCTTCACAGGCAAGCGCTTAACTGCTAAGCCATCTCTTTAGCCCATAAGCAGTCTTAATTCTGATAGCAGCAATTTTAATTATAACTATCTGCATGCGTGTAAAATATGTCTCATGAAGGATTTTTTTGTCTCTTTAAATTATTATAGGGAGATTCCTGCCTAACCAGTTGTACAAATTTGTAATTATAACAGTCTGGTTGAATAACCCAAGTAATTGCTTGAATGCCCCTTCTAGCTCTTTCCATAGGTAGAGAGGTAGCTTCAAATCTGAAGTGTAAAGTGGAGGCCACCATGTGAATATCTGGTGAGCACCCATATATTATACCTGTCAACTTCAGGATGAAGCCATTGCCCAGGTGTATTCACATAGGCCATTTGCGCTTCTCTAACTGTTGACAGAGTTAAACATCTTGTTACCAGAAACTTACTTCACTAGGGACACCCTTACCTGGTTGTGGTGGCTCACACCTGTAATCCCAGTGCTAAAAAGGCTGAGGCAGGAGGATTTGCACCAGTTTGAGGTCAGCATGGGCTACAGAGTAAGAGATCCTGTCTCAACTCCCTGTTAAGTACCCCCAAACAAACCCCAAAAGGTCTACCTTGTGCTTCTGCTTTAAATAAGGGTAATAAGCCCTTGATCTCCAGGAAGGATTGGTTCCAGGAATCCTTGAAGATACAAAGTCCATGGATGGACAGGTCCTTACTGGAAAATGCTTCAGTGTTTGCATGTCTTCCCATATACTTGAAATGATCTCTTAATTACTTTTAAACCTATGATAATGTAAATGTCATGTAAATAGTTTTTATATATTACATTGTATAAGGGATAATTGACAAGAAACAAAAGTCTACATGCTCAGTACAAATGTTGTTTTTTTTTCCTCAAATGTTTTTGCTCTTTGGATGCTAAGGTACAAATACTGACGGTGTACTGCAGCTAAAGAGCAGTTGCCCCTAAGTGATGTTTCAGGTGTTACTTCATGGCTTTCCCTAAATCACATGTGCTGATTTTCTAAACCAGAAGGAAGTAACTGTTATTCTGTTAATTCCTCTGGTTTGCAGGCACTCACTTTCTCACTTTCTGAGTCCTTTAAAAGAGATAGAAAGGGGGCTGGAGAGATGGCTTAGCAGTTAAGGCATTTGCCTGCAAAGCCAAAGGATCCTGGTTCTATTCTCCAGCACCCACATAAACCAGATGTACAAGGAGGCACATGCATCTGGAGTTCGCTTGCAGTGGCTGGGTGCCGTCATGTGCCCATTCTCTCTCCCTCTCTCTCTTTCTGTCTCTTAAATAAATAAATAAATAAATTAATTAATAAAATATATCTTAAAAAATGATTGAAACGCCTTTAGCTCAATTGGTTCTAATCTCATGTAGGAACTTGGGTTTGATGTCAGACAAGCCTTCTTGAGCTTGGGACACATCTGCGTGGACTTTTTTCCCCCCTCAAAGTATTTTATTTATTTATTTTAGAGAGAGAGAGGCAGATAGAGAGAATGGGTGTTGGCGTGTTCCCCTTGTGCATCTGGCTAACGTGGGTACTGGGCTATTGAACCTGGGTCCTTAGGCTTCACAGGCAAGTGCCTTAACTGCTAAGCCAACTCTCCAGCCCAAACTTTCTTTTTTAATATACATAAAATCACTTGGTGACTGTGGTTGTCAAGAAGAATGTATCAGGGCCTCCGTTTTTGCTTTATTCATCCTTCCCGGTAAGGCTGAGACTGCAGATTTGAGTGAGGTCTGTCTGTACAGTGCTTGCCCCTAATTCTCCATATCCCTTTCTCTGATTAGAAGAGGGCCACCAGCCTTGGCTCTGTGGAGAATCTTTCACCCTGGCAGACATCTCGCTGGCTGTCACATTACATCGACTGAAGTTCCTGGGGTTTGCAAGGAGAAATTGGGGGAATGGGAAGAGACCAAACTTGGAGACCTATTATGAGCGGGTCTTGAAGAGAAAAACATTTAACAAGGTTTTAGGACATGTCAACAATATATTAATCTCTGCCGTGCTGCCAACAGCATTCCGGGTGGCCAAGAAAAGAGCCCCAAAAGTTCTTGGCACCACCCTTGTGGTTGGTTTGCTTGCAGGAATAGGATACTTTGCATTTATGCTTTTCAGAAGGAGACTTGGCAGCATGATATCAGCACTGAGACCCAGACCAAATTATTTCTAGGCTCATTGGGAATCTGATGGTGGCAACCAATTCAACCATCCATTAAGATCCTTGTGTATTCCTTAGATCCAGTGAAGAATTATCCCAGGCAACTGAATAGAAAGCATAATTTACATTACTCTGGGTGGTTCACATGGGGAAGAGAAGCTAGCAAAAATGTTTTTGTAGTCTGGTGAAGTGACTTATAACAAATATGTCCTTAGAGAATGTGTGAGGTCAAGATATCTAAATACTGACAGTTGAACCCAAATTGGTAGCTCAAGTTATGAATTACTTTTTGAGAGGTCAATATTATGTGACTGTCAATAACTCTTCACCTGATACTGCTGTGCTTAGTATTGAGTAGTTCTAGAATCTTCCTTTGGAACTCAAGTCATTTTTGTGGCCCTACATGGTTTAGATATCCACAGGATATAGCACTACTTCCTCTCCCACCACCAGCTTGAGGCAGAAATGAAGGGAAATATAAAAGGAAAAAGTGTATTTAGGGTAGAGCAGCAAAGTGTGACCCGTACTGCCCCCAGTATTTTCATGATGCCGCTTCCTTGGAAAGTGTCACACTTAACTACTTGTGGTTATGCCTATGCATGAGCTCTTTACTTGAGGACCCTTGGGAAGGAAAAGGTTGGGAACACATTGTGGATGGTGGGCTGGAGAACCTTGAGCTTTAAATACATAGCACCTCATTTATGAATCATACTCATTGACCTAATAAGATTAAGTGATTATGTACTTGGCTTCTGGCTAATTTATTGGAATATGTCTGTCTAGCATTTATAAGAATGTCTTAGGTAAAAGGTGGTTTCTCATGGTCCCTACCTTGATATTACCTATGAGATATTACAAGTCTGGAGCACTGTGTCCAGTTCTGGAGACTTGGCCTCTGTGGCCCTCTTTATGCACTTGAGTGGTATATGGATGAATGTCTCAGGCAAATACATGGCTGATGGCTGGGCAGTGGATATTTTAACAAGAACCAAATATGCTCACTCTCTTTTGGGGGGAGGCTGATGCGTTAACACACAAACTGTTGTTCAGGTCTATGATAATCAACAAAGCCTTAAGAAGTTGAAGACATGAGGACAGTGTAGCCTTAGCAGTTGGCCATTCACATTTAGGAAGCTGAAGTATTCATCATGTACATCATGTATGTTTAAACATTTTTGGTGTTACTTCAGTCCATCTGAAGGAGACTATTCTAGTGTGACCAGGTGTAACCACTGAACTTCAGGAGGCAGTTTCTCTGGAGCTGGCTGTAAAGGCCTTGAGAGCAGTTTCACAGTTCTAGTTGGGTGGCTTGTACAGAGATGATGAATGAAGAGTCTATTGAGTAATGAAAGCCTGTATGTACTCTCAGGTAGCCTATGCAAAGAGCCAGAGAATGTACCAAGTTTTTCATTAATAGAAAATAGTCAGGCTAAGGTAACAATGACTTTCTGATGGTAAAAATAATTGTGTTATTCCATTTTGATTCTGTAATTCCATTTCATAATCTAGTTGTATTAGAAATCTAGACGAACTGGATGTGACCCATTTATAACAAGTTGATAACACTTCAGATGAACTCAGACCAACAATAAAAGATATAATTGAGCTTATATAATGTATTAATTTTGTACATCTGCATGTTAACATATAGACTGTCTGAATCTATTTGTTGCTTGAATAGTCCCTCTGTTCATAAAAGCTATATAGAGGTAATTGATTATTCAACAATTTTTAGTGTGTTATAATTCTTTATTCTGTTAGAAAATGAAGTACAATTGGATTTTTATAAAATCTACCAATGATATACCTGTGAAAGGGTTGATAAAGGCTTACTTTTCTTTTAGTATAATTATTACTGAGTCAGAGGGCATCTACTTGGAATTATTTGTAATTTCATTATACAACTTATTTGGAGGTTGACTTGAATCAATATTGAAGGTGAAGCATCCTAGCCATTTCGCCTGTTTACTGGGTATTGAGATTACTGCTTTAAAAATAACTGTCTAGCTATATTATCATGACCACTAGATGTCACTCTTCACCCAGTGGTCGAAGGTCAGGCTTCATTAGGTTCAGTGAGCCTTCTGAAATATTTCAAGGGAGATAAACATTAATGACCTTAGATTCTGAAATGAAGGCATCTTCATCAAGATTATTCATCTGTGAAAAAGTTTGAGGCAAATGTAGTTTTGATTTCTAATGCATCATAAGTAACAACAGCATTGTATGATGTCAAGCTAGAGTTCAGCATACTTTGTTAGCTGAATGAAACACACTTTAGATCTTCTTTGTCATGGTCATTGGTGATTGGCCATGTGCTCTGTATTTTCCAAAATTTGTATAAACTTCAAAACTATAAAATTCCTGAGGTACTCAAGCTCTGTTGGCTATTTGTGTCTTAACATACACATGTACTATTGTATTGTTACTGCAATTTTATGCCTCTTGAATCTCAAAGAATTGCAAATTGCTTGTTCAGTTTTAAAATAATTACTGCTGTTGATATCAGAGTTATAAATTTTTAGTATTGTTGAATGTCATAGGAAGACTAAGATATTATTCTGCCTGTAAGATCAATAAAAGTAATTTGAAAATAAATACGATTCAGAGACAATGTACTCATTTTTTTTAAAAAAACTCTTCATGTATTTTTATTTATTTGAGAGAGAGAGAGGGAGAGAAAGGGACAATATGGACACACCAGGGCCTTTAGCCACTGTAAACAAACTTCTGACACATGTACCACCTTGTGCATCTGCCTTATATGGATCCTGGGGAATCAAACTTACGTCCTTTGGGTTTGCAGGCAAACACCTTAACTACTAAGCCATCTGTTCAGCCCATATATTTTTTTTTAAAAATGCAAGCATCAGGATTGGGGATGTAGCTCAGTGTTGGAATGCTTGGCTAACATGTAAAAAGCTGTGGTTTAATCTGGGGAATTTTTTTTTTAAAAAGAATCAAAGCATCATGTGGTAATTAGAGTAAAATACGAAGAAGTTTGGTACTAGAGTTACATTTATAATATATTTTTTTCTTATAAGTTACCAACTCCATCGATATGTCCATAATTTATGGTTACAATGAGTGGCAGCCTGAAGTGTAATAGTGGGTGCATGTGGTGGCACACGCCTTTAATCCCAGCACTTGGGAGGCAGAGGTAGGAAGATTGCCATAAGTTGGAGGCCAACCTGAGACTATATAGTAAATTTCAGCCTGGGTGAGAGTGAGACCCAACCTCGACCCCTCCCCCCAAAAAAAGAAACCCAAAACATTGACCCTGGATAGCTTTTCTACAGCTGACCACTAGTCACTGAGACTACAAATAAGATGAACACTGCATATGTTTTTGTTTTTGTTTTTAATTTTTGGTTTTTCAAGGTAGGGTCTCATTCTGGCTCAGGCTGACCTGGAATTCACTATGTAGTCTCAGGATGGCCAGGAACTCATGGCGATTTTCCTACCTGCCTCCCAAGAGCTGGGATTAAAGGCGTGTGCCACCATGCCTGGCTCATATGTTTTTATTTTTGCAAAACAATTCTGCTTTATGTTTAGCAGGTTTCATATTTTATTCTCGTGATATTTACATGTTTAGTAGGTTTCATGTTTTACTCTCGTGATATCTGTATGTTTAGTAGGTTTCATGATTTGCTTTTATCTGTATCTGTTTTTGACACAGCCAGTTCTCTTCCCTACTTAGGTGTGGATTATGAATGTACAAATTACCACCCACATTTTGGTCTTGGTAAACTTAGCCATTATTCTAATCAAATAGTTTGAATGTTGTATTTGTTTTACCCTGACCTAAGCAATCAAGAGGAAGTCTAATTGATCTTATTTTTCTTGAACTTACATTACAAATAAAAACAAAAGACAAGAATGCTTTAATATCCATGGGAAGTCAAGTGAATCTGTATGACTATCCTCTCCTTAGAAAAGAAAAAAGTACAGTGGCAGACATGACAGGTAAAACAATAAAATACGAGTGTTTAGCTTCTCCCTTTGTAGGTATCACCTAAGAGACAGCTGCCAAAATGAAGTTTTTAAAAAATTATTTTTATTTATTTATTTGAGAGCAACAGACAGAGAAAAGGGAGAGAGAGAGAGAGAGGGAGGGAGGGAGGGAGGGAGAGAGAGAGAGTGTGTAAGAGTACACCAGGGCCTCCAGCTACTGCAAACCAACTGCACATGCATGCACCACCTTGTACATGTGGCTTACATGGGTACTGGGGAATCAAGCCTTGAACCGGGGTCCTTAGACTTCACAGGCAAATGCTGCTAAGCCATCTCTCCAGCTCCAAAATGAAGTTTAATCCCTTTGTGACTTCTGACCAAAGCAAGAACTGCCAAAGGCATTTCAGTGCACCTTTCCACATTTGGAGGAAGATGAGCTGAGACGATGCTTATTCTATGCCTATCCAAAAGGTGTGAAGTTCAGGTTGTGAGAGGACACCTTAAAGGTCAGCAGATTGGCAAAGTAGTCCAGGTTTACAGGAAGAAGTATGTCATCTACATTGAATGGGTACAGAGAAAAGGCTAATGGCACAACTGTCCCTGTGGGCAGTCACCCCAGGAAAGGTGGCTATCACCTGGCTACAACTGGATAAAGACAGCAGGAAGATCCTGGAACGGAAAGCCAAATCTTGCCAGGTAGGAAAGGAAAAGGACAAATACAAGAAAGAAACACTAAAAAAGATACAGGAGTAGGGTCATCTTGTGTACACCTTTTACTGAATGCTTTGATTAAATAATCCTAGTCATAAAACAAATGATTGTTTAGATATAACCTCCAAATTACATCCAAATGGGTCCACCTATTTTGTTCTCTCTAATTAGGGAAGGGTATCAGTCAGACAGTGCTTGAGACAAACTATGCCTCTAATGGGCCTTGATACTCTGATTCTAGTAGGGGTGTCTCATCCATACTGCCTTGTCAAAAAGCACTTTTGGGGAGGTTATATGTTTTTTGTTGTAAGCTTTTTCCTTTATTTGCTACCTATACATTGGCTTCCTGCTTGGAAAGTAGTGTCATTAAATTCTTTGTGCAGGGAACCAGAAATAGGATTTAAAATGTCAATATCTAAGGGAAATAAAGTATAAAGTATTGGGCAATATTAATATCTCTATATAATTTTTTATATTTAATATTTTATTTATTTATTTGAGAAGGAGAAAGAAGCAGAGAGAGAGATAGACAGACAGAGAAAATGGGCCAGGAGACAGACAGACAGACAGAGAAAATGGGCCAGGGCATCCAGCAACTCCAGATGAACTCCAGATGCATGTGCCCCCTTGTGCCTCTGGCTTATGTGGGTCCTGGAGAATTGAACTGGGATCCTTTGGCTTTGACAGGTAAATGCCTTAACCACTAAGCCATCTCTCCAGCCCCCATCTATATATAATTTAATTCCTAATAAAGTAATTTTCTGGCATTTAGGCTATATATATATATTTATATCCAATCAAACTATATTTTGAATTTAATAATTTTATATGCAATAGTTATCTATAAAATCATTACATGCCATAAAAATAAGACATTTTCAGAAGTTGAATATAACAGTTTACATTAAAATGATATGCAACTAAGTTATTGGCACTAAAGCGGAAGTGGGGCTCTGTTGTAAAAAATGACCATAAATACTTCTCAATACTGCACTTATTTTCTTAAAATATTATGTACATGCCTTACCACTAAGAAATTGCATCTGAAGCTGGTGGTACATGCCTGTAGTTCCAGAACTTGAGAGTGGGGAGCAGAAGGTGTTAGAGTTCAAGGCCAACAAGTTTAAGGCTGGCCTAGTCTATATGAGATTGTCTCAAAAAAACCCCAACCCAATAAAACAGAAAAATACACACACAGAGCAAAACTACATGATGATTACCAGAAAACAACTAATTAAAGATAGGAGACATCAATTAGCACTGACAGGAAGGCCTATTCCAGGTGGGGTTGGAAGACCATACCTTTTTAATCCTTCAGGTGGAAGAACGTTTATTGGAGATTTGTTCTTGGTATTATTAATGATGTTTTGTGGAACTGCTCTGTGTGTCTGTAGAATGTTACCAGCTCCTTTTCCTCTTGTCTACTAAGTGCCAGTGGTGCCCTTACTCTACTTGTGACAACCCACAATACCCTGGGAGAAAATCACCCTCAGTTGAAGACCATTCCTACACACCCACTGTTGCAAAACCTAAAACCAGGCATGATGAAATTTGCAGGGGAGATGAATTCTGGAAGTTGATTCTTTCCAAAATAGAGGTATTTGGGAAACATCTTGGGAATTCTGTATGTTCTTCAAAATGGAACATAAAACCCTAAACCTACCCAATTTAAAGATTAGCCTTTAAGGAAGAATTAATGCTGTTCAGAAGGAAGATAATGGAAGCTAGTCTTTCTGTCACTAATAATGTGCAATGATCATAACAAATTACTAGATAAACACAGAAGCAGGACCATAGTGGAAAAAGTAGTGACAAATAGAATGAGATCTGATAAAATGTTGGATTGTGCAGACTTTAAAGTGGCATACTCAGAGAACTCAAATGTAGTTGATTGAGTCAACACAAAGGATACACAAGGATGGAAAGTCATGATTAAAAGAGTACTATACCTGAAGTGAACTTTTCACTGGGTGGACTTAATGACTACCAGCTTTGTGAAGAATTGTGATATGTGCAGAGGGTGGTGCCCATTGTAAGAAGTGGTAAGTGTTGAGTGTGTGGGTAACACAAATCTACCTCTGAACAGACTGAGTGTTAGCTTTGGGGAAAAAACTAAAAATTAAAAAACATAGTTTAAGAAGCCAATAGAAAAAATAGAAACAAAATATCAGCAAGTGGCAACAGTACCAAGAAACAGATTCAAACACATCAAACCAATAATTAAATTGTATGTAAATTGTAAAATGTTTGCATTGTACATAAGAGATCATCAGATAAACTCAGATTAGAAAATGCACTTATGTTCTGTCTGTAACAGATATGCTTTAAAGTATGTATAAATTCAGCATATGAGAATGTAAAGTGATATACCAGGTAAACAACACAAGAAAGATTGTGTTGCTATGTTGACTTCGAAAGAAAAAAAAACTTTTAAGACAAAGGGATATGGAGGAACATTTATAAATCACAAAGTAACAATTCATTAGGAAGACCTAATCATGGACATTTAATAAGTCTCAAAGTTCATGTTATCAAAACATGATAGAAATGATAGAAAATGCAGTTTCTGATTTTATCACCTTTCCATCTCTAGCAGGACAGGTTTAAAAAAAACACATAGTTTAGATATAAAATACCTGAGCATGTTGACAATCAACTTGGAGCTAATATTTACAGAACATTGTACTCAACAACTGTAGAATTTTTCTCTTAAAACAGAGAAGAAAGAGAATGGGCATACAAGGGCCTTCTGAAAACAAATTCCAGATGCATGTGCCACTTTATGCTTCTAGTTTTATGTGGGTACTAGGGAATCAGTCCCTGGATGTCAGGCTTTGCAAGCAAGTGCCTTTAACCACTGGTCTAGGAATTTTTTTTTCTGTTTATTCTCTCTCTCTTTCTTTCTTTCTTTCTTTCTTTCTTTCTTTCTTTCTTTCTTTCTTTCTTTTTTTTGAGACAAGGTCTAACTCTGCAGTCCAGGCTAACCTAGAACTCATAATCCTCCTGCCTCAGCCTACCATATCATAAGATTGTAGGCATATTGAATCATGACCAACTTAAACAATCTTTTCAAGTACATATAGAATGTTCATCAAGGTAGTCCATATGGCAAAGCTTAGTAAACTCAGTAAATTTTCAAAGATTTTCACATTGTAGAGCATATTATATAACAATAGAAGATTTTAATTAAAAAAAATCTGCATGCAGTGTAGCTTTTTCCAGCTTTCTGTTATCTGGTATACATGGAGGAGGTTTTCAACTCAGTCCCAACAGGATTTCTCAGTGACCTTGCACCCAAATATGTGGAGTCTTTAGCAATAGGGTCTTACCATGTATACCTGGTGGGAGACCAAAAGCCTCAACAATGACCTATAACATTTTGGGGTTATCAGTGACCTCCCTGGCCAACAATTCACTGGAAGGTATCCCATCCCTGGCAATGAAAATTTTCTAGTAACAATATATGGTTTCTGAGTGTTCCATTGCATACAGTTTGATGGAAGAGAGAGAAATCACCAGTGGAGATACTCAACAGTAGACACTGCAAACCTTAAATTTGGCCAGCTAGCCCAAATGAGCCAATGGGTGCAATAGTGACATGTCTGTTATGGGAGAAACCATCTTCTCTTTAATTGGACTGGAGGTCTGCTCCATAGAGGGCAATACATTCCTGATAATGCAAACCTACAACAAGGGTAGTCATGAGCCCTAGGAGTGTAGTGTCTGCTGGTGTCTGGCTAAATGTAGATACTATGCTCACCAAACAGCTCAGTAAGCACTTCTCTTAATGTTCATACCAATATATTAATGCTATTCTCACTTTTGAATAGAGAAGCCTCTCTTTTCAGATTGAATTGACCTTGGATGACTCAGAAGGCACTATGGTGCTGAGAAGAATTGACAGAGGAGTGCTCAGCACTGAGTTATCACTATCACATCTTCCAAGACTCAGGGTCCATTGCAGAAGAGGTGGCGGAAAGAATATAAGAGCCAAAGAAGGGTAGGACTCCTTACAACATGTGCTCCTCCAGACACAAAATAGCCTGAATATCCATGGCCTCAGTGCCTGAAACTACCTTCACAAGACCATCATAATATGAGGAAAAGATGATGACATCAAAATAAGAGAGAGGGACTTCCGGTTAAGATGGCAGCATACGCCAAAGCAGCCTAGGGGAGATAAAGCCAAAGAAAACCCAGCAAAATACACACTTTAATTAAAAAGTGAGGTGTATAAGAAATTAAAACAGCAGCAGAGAAGTAGGAGAGATCCAGAGCATCCAGAGCCCACACAGGCAGGCCGAAGCAACTCTGGCAGCAGAAGTGACGGTGGAAACCATGGCTCTGACTCTGGCAGAAACAGCAGCAGCTCCAGCACTGGCAACAGCGGCTCCTGCAATGGTGGGTCCAACAGCAGCAGCTATAGCAGTGGTGGATCCAGCAGCGGCAGCTTCAGCAACATCAGTGGCAGTTCCAGCAGCGGCAGCTTCAGCCGCAGCAGCGGCGGATCCAGCAGCGGCAGCTTCAGCAGCAGCAGTGGTGGATCCAGCAGTGGTGGTGCTGGTCTGCAGGGCCACAGTCGCTAGGCACAGTTTGCCCCACAGGAAAAGCCAGTGCCCATCTCCAGAAAATAGAACAGTGGTCCAGGACCTAGCCAGCCTACTTGACTGAGACCAAAATCATCCAAAAAGGTAACTGGGATTGCACCAGGGAAGGGTCTCACTTGGTCACAAGCTGACTTGGAACCCTCAACAGACCAGAAATCTTAACCTTTTTGTTGATAGAGGATCTGGTTGTTATAATACCTACTCTTGCATAAATACTCAGTACTGTTTTTGATTGAATGTGTATGGTGTTTAGTTAAATTTTAGGATCTGCCTGTATTTTGTTCCACTCAGCCTACTTGAATACTCCCATAGCAGGCAAACTCAACCCCTAGGAACACTTTTCTAGATACTCTGAGAATGTTAAGAGCCACACCTAACATCTTAATCTTCTACCCTGAAGATATATAACATCAGATCAATTGATAACAGCTAAGAATACCCAGCTAACTAGAAAATCCAAGCAATAACTTAATGCAAGATGCAAAAATATATACATTATAACACAAGAAACACTAAAAATCAAGACAATATAAATCCACCAAAAAGTATTAATGCATCAGAAATGACCTCCAGTGAGAACGAGTTAGAGGAAATGCCTGAGAAAGATTTCAAAAGAATGTAAATATGTTCAAAGAAGAAATCAAAGGAATCAAAGAAGACACAGGACACCAATTTAATGAAACAAAGAAGTCAATGCAAGACATAAATAAGGAAATAGAAATAATAAAGAAAAACCAGTCAGAATTACTAGTAATGAAGAACACAGTTAATGAAATAAAAAAACTCTGTAGAAAATCTCACCAGTAGAATGGATGAAGGAGACGACAGAATATCTAAGCTACAAGACCAAGTGGCAGATCTAATATAGTCCAACAAAGAGAAAGACAAACTAGTAGAAAAGTATGAATGGGAATTTCAAGATATTCGGGACACTATGAAAAGATCAAACAAGAATTTAGGGCATAGTAGAAGGAGAAGAATTTCACTACAAAGGCATAGTAAGCATCCTCAACAAAATCATAGAAGAAAACTTCCCCCAAACTGGGAAAGAGGTGCCAGTGCAGATACAGGAAGCCTTTAGAATACCAGCCAGACAAAACCCGGAAAGAACCTCTCCTTACTATATTATAATCAAACTAGCAAACACACAATCCAAAGAAAAAATATTGAAAGCAGTTAGAAAAATCAAGTTACCTACAAAGGCAAACCCATCAGGATTATAGTAGATTACTCAACACAAACTTTAAAAGCCAGAAGGGCTTGGAGTGATGTATTCTCGCTCAAATAGACAGAGAAATAAGGACACTCCATGACAAAAGCAGGCTAAAGGAGTATTTGAAGACAAAACCAGCTCTACAGAAAATACTTTTTTTTTTTTTTTTTTTTTTTTGGTTTTTCAAGGTAGGGTTTCACTCTGGTCCAGGCTGACCTGGAATTAACTCTGTCATCTCAGGGTGGCCTTGAACTCATGGCGATCCTCCTACCTCTGCCTCCCGAGTGCTGGGATTAAAGGCGTGCGCCACCACGCCCGGCCTCTACAGAAAATACTTGAAAGAATCCTCCATGCGGAAGAGAAGGAAAAGCACACATATAAGGAACCTAGAAAAAAACAAGCAATACTCAAATACAAGTTAACACAAGAGAGCAAAGGTAGAACTGGAAACACACACACACACACACACACAAATGGCAAACATAAATACACACCTTTCAATAATATCTCAGAAGGGAGAAGAGGCCACGACCAGGCAGAAAACCCCGGAGTCGCTACCGGAGTGGAGTCCACTCCCCAGCTGCTACCACAGAGGCCCACCACCTGTCCTTCCATCTGCCCGCCCATCCCCCTATCCCGTTCACCATGTAGAGTCTCTAGTCCAGGCTGACCTGCCTTAGAACTCACAGTGATCTTCCAACCTTTGTCTTCCAGTTACTGGAAATAAAGGCAGCCTGCTTCTGCAAAGTGGTTCGATCAAAGGGACTATGTCTTCATTGAATTTTGTGTTGAAGACAGTAAAGATGTGAATCTAAATTTTGAAAAATCCAAACTTACTTTCAGTTGTCTTGGAGGAAGTGATAATTTTAAACATTTAAATGAAATTGATAATTTTCACTGTATTGATCCAAATGATTCCAAGCATAAAAGAACAGACAGATCAATTTTATGTTGTTTACAAAAAGGAGAATCTGGCCAGTCATGGCTTAGGTTAACAAAAGAATGAGCAAAGCTTAACTGGCTTAGTGTGGACTTCAATAATTGGTAAGACTGGAAAGATGATTCAGATGAGGACATGTCTAGTTTTGATCGTTTTTCTGAGATGATGGACCACATGGGTGGTGATGAGGACATAGACTTACCAGAAGTAGATGGAGCAAATGATGATGCACAAGACAGTGATGATGAAAAAATGCCAGACCTGGAATAAGGAGCATTATCACCTGGATTGTAAGAAAGAAAAAATAACTTCTCTGCAAGATTTCTTAAAAGAGAATTCCTGAGTTGATAGCTCTAAAGGTAGATGCTGTATTTGCCACTTTTAACTCAATTTTCAACCTGTTTGTTTATTTTAAAGGCTTCACTAAGGGTTGATAATATACCATTGTGTGGGGCAATTTTGAGTCCGCTAAGGCAATATACTTATGCATGGACATTTCTCAGACTTCCCATGAAGGTGTTGAGAACCTAGACAATTGATTCAGCAGTTGAGATAAATAAAAACTTTTCACTTAAGTCTCCTTTACTTTTTTTTTAAAATTATTTATTTATTTATTTGAGAGCGACAGACACAGAGAGAAAGACAGATAGAGGGAGACAGAGAGAATGGGCGCGCCAGGGCTTCCAGCCTCTGCAAACGAACTCCAGACGCGTGCGCCCCCTTGTGCATCTGGCTAACGTGGGACCTGGGGAACCGAGCCTCGAACCGGGGTCCTTAGGCTTCACAGGCAAGCGCTTAACCGCTAAGCCATCTCTCCAGCCCAGTCTCCTTTACTTTTTAACATAGTTACTGACATGATAGGAAGCTCTCAGCTTAGGGAAAGATAATGAGATTTAGATACTAGTACATGGACTTAGAAGTGGCTGAAACAAATTGCCCGACATTTTAAATTGACAACCCTACCTTCCTCTGTATCTTTCAGGATTGTTCCATTAAAGTTTATTTTACCAAAAAAAAAAAAAATGTATTTCACATTATTGTTTGTAACTTGTCAGTGTTCCTTATGTGTATCTTAGCTAAAACTAAGACTAGTGAATGCCCTAACTTTAGATGGCTTTTGAAGCCTATACATTTAGTATTATTAGGCCCTTAAGCTTTTCCATCTCTTAGCATGGAGGATGAAGAAAGCTGTACATTGTTGCTTGAGAGTCTGTACATTTTAGACCAGATTTGTATTTGCACTGTCAGTATGACAAATGAGTGAAAAGATGTTAATACACTATTGGGATTTTTAAAAATTTCTTGTTTTGATTTCAGCTCATACCCTGGCTGGGGGTGGGGACTCAATTTATGTTCATGACAGTGGGGATTTTTTAAAATGTCTACATATTTTCTAATAAACTGTTGGAAGAATAAAAAAAAAATCTCTTAATATCAATGGCCTCAATGCCCCAACCAAAAGACATAGGTTAGCAGACTGGGTTAAGAAGCAGGATCCTACAACTTGTTGTCTCCAAGAAACTCACCTTTCTACAAAGGATGGACATTATCTTAGGGTGAAAGGTTGGAAAATGGTGTTTCAAGCAAATGGGCCTAGAAAACAAGCAGGGGTTGCTATCCTAACATCTGACAAGGTAGACTTCAGTCCAACATTAGTCAAGAAAGATAAGGAAGGTCACTTTATATTGATTAAGGGCACACTCCAACAGGAGGACATTACAATCCTAAAAATATATGCAGCTAACATGGGGGCTCCCAAGGTCATCAAATAAACACTATTAGAACTAAGGTCACAGATAACACCAAACACAGTGGTACTGGGTGACTTCAACACCGCACTCTCATCAATTGACAGGTCATCCTGGGAAAAAATAAACAGAGAGGCATCTGGACTAAATGAGGTGATAGAAGGAATAGACCTAACAGATATATACAGGACATTTCATCCAAATGCTGCAGAATATACATTCTTTTCAGCAGCACCTGGAACATTCTCTAAAATAAACCATACATTAGGACACAAAGCAGATCTTCACAAATTCAGGAAAATTGAAATAATTCTTTGCATTCTGTCTGTCCACAATAGAATCAAACTACAAATCAATAGCAAAAAAGGCTATAGAGCATACACAAAATCATGGAAATTAAACAATACACTACTAAATGATGAATGGGTCAATGAAGAAATCAAGAAGGAAATCAAAGAATTTATAGAGTCAAATGATAATGAGAACACAACATACCAAAATCTCTGGGACACAATGAAGGCAGTTCTAAGAGGTAAATTTATAGCCTTAAGTGCCTATATTAAGAAATTAGAAAGGTCACAAGTAAATGACCTAATGCTTTACCATACAGCCTTGGAAAAAGAAGAACAAGGCAAACCAAAAATCAATAGACAGGAATAAATAATAAATATTAGGGCAGAAATTAATGAAATAGAAACAACAACAACAAAAATCCAAAGAATTAATGAAACAAAGAGTTGGTTCTTTGAAAGGATAAACAAGATTTATAAACCCTTAGCAAATCTGACCAAAAAAAAGAGAGAAGAGACACAAATTAATAAAATTAGAGATGAAAAAGGTAACATCACAACAGATTCCAGAGAAATTAAAAAAATCATAGGGACATACTATAAAAGCATATACTCCACAAAGTATGAAAATTTGAAAGAAATGGATGATTTCTTTGATTTATATGACCTACCTAAATTAAATCAAGATGAGATTAATCACTTAAATAGACCTATAACAAGCATGGAGATCCAAATAATTATCAAAAATCTCCCAACTGAAAAAAGCCCAGGCCCAGATGGATTCACTGCTGAATTTTACTAGACTTTCAAGGAAGATCTAACACCATTGCTTCTTAAGCTTTTCCATAAAGTAGAAAAAAAAGGAATTCTACCAAACTCCTTCTGTGAAGCCAGCATCACCCTGATGCCAAAACCAGACAAAGATAGAACAAAAAAAGAAAATTACTGTCCAATCTCCCGCATGAACATAGATGCAAAAATTCTCAACAAAATATTGGCAAACAGAATACAAGAATATATCAGAAAGATCATTCATCCTGACCAATTAGGTTTTGTCCCAGAGATGCAGGGATGGTTCAACATAAGCAAATCGACAAATCTAATACATTATATAAATGGATTGAAGGACAAAAATCACACGATCATCTCATTAGACACACAGAAATCATTTGACAAAATCCAACATCCCTTCATGATAAAAGTCCTACAGAGATGGGGAATAGAAGAAACATATCTCAATATAATAATGGCTATTTATGACAAACCTACCAGCCAACATATTAGTAAATGGGGGAAAACTGGAAGCTTTCCCACTAAAATCAGGAACAAGACAAGGCTGTCCACTGTGCCCACTATTATTTAATATAATTCTGGAAGTTTTAGCCATAGCAATAATGCAAGAGACACACATTAAAGGGATACAAATTGGAAAGGAAAAGGTCAAGTTATCATTATTTGAAGATGACAAGATTCTATATATAAAGGACCCTAAAGACTCTACTAGCAAACTGTTAGAGCTGATAAAAACCTACAGCCATGTAGCAGGATACAAAATAAATACACAGAAAGCAGTAGCCTTCCTATATGCTAACAACAAACACACAGAGGATGAAATCAGAGAATCACTCCCATTCACAATTGCATCAAAGAAAATAAAGTACCTTGGAATAAACCTAACCAAGGAAGTAAAGGATCTTTACAATGAAAACTTTAAACACTCAAGCAAGAAATTGCAGAAAACATCCCTTGTTCCTGGATTGGAAGAATCAATATTGTGAAAATGGCAATCTTACCAAAAGCAATCTACACATTTAATGCATTCCCCATCAAAATTCCAAAGGCATTCTTCATGGAAATAGAAAAAACAATCCAAAAATTCATTTGGAATCACCAAAAACCCTCGAATATCTAAAATAATACTGAGCAACAAAAATAAATTTGGTGGTATCACCATACCTGATTTTAACCTGTACTACAGAGCCATAGTAACAAAAGCAGCATGGTACTGGCACAAAAGCAGACATGTAGATCAATGGAACAGAATAGAGGACCCAGATGTAAGTCCAGGTAGCTATAGCCACCTGATATTCGATAAAAATGCCAAAAATACTCATTGGATAAAAGACAGCCTCTTCAGCAAATGGTGTTGGGAAAACTGGATATATATCTGCAGAAGGATGAAAATAGATTCTTCTCTCTTGCCATGCACAAGAATTAAGTCCAAATGGATTAAAGACCTTAACATCAGACCTGAAACTCTGAAACTGCTAGAGGAAAAAGTAGGGGAAACCCTTCAACATATTGGTCTTGGTAAAGACTTTCTGAATACAACCCCAGTTGCTCAGGCAATAAAACCACAGATTAATCACTGGGACCTCATGAAATTACAAAGATTTTGCACTGCAAAGGTCACTGTAAATAAAGCAAAGAGACAACCTACAGAATGGGATAAAATCTTCACCAGCTATATATCTGATAGAGGATTAATATCTAGGATATACAAAGAACTCAAAAAGTTAAATAATAAGGAATCAAACAAGCCAATCAAGAAACGGGCAATGGAGCTAAATAGAGAGTTATCAAAAGAAGAAATATGAATGACATATAAGCATCTAAAAAGATGTTATACATCCCTAGTCTGATGACTAGGAAAATGCAGATTAAAACTACATTGAGATTCCATCTCACTCCTGTCAGATTGGCTATCATCATGAAATAAATGATCATAAATGTTGGTGGGGATGTGGAAAAGGAGGAACCCTTCTACTGTTGGTGGGAATGCAATCTGGTCCACCATTGTGGAAATCAGTGTTGAGGTTCCTAAAACAGCTAAAGATTGATCTACCATATGACCCAGCTATAGCACTCCTAGGCATATATCCTAAGTACTCATCTCATTTCCTTAGAAGTATGTGCTCAACCATGTTTATTGCTGTTCAATTTATAATAGTTGGGAAATGGAACCAGCCTAGATGTTCCTCAACTGATGAGTGGATAATGAAGATGTGGCACATTTATACAATGGAGTTCTACTCAGCGGTAAAGAAAAATGAAGTTATGAAATTCGCAGAAAAATGGATGGATCTGGAAAGGATTATACTAAGTGAGGTAACCCAGGCCCAGAAAGCCAAGCACCACATGTTCACCCTCATATGTGGATCCTAGCTACAGACGATTGGGCTTCTGCGTGATAAGGAAAAAACTCAGTAGCAGAGGCCCGTAAGTTAAAAAGGAGATATAAAGGGAAGAGAAAGGGAGCAGGGTACTCTACAGGTTGGTATTGTATATACGTAAGTGCAATGATTGAAAGGGGGGGGGGATATTATGGAGAATGGAATTTCAAAGGGGAAAGTGGGGTGGGGAGGGATGGTATTACCATGGGATATTTTTTACAATCATGGGAAATGTCAGTAAAAATTGAGGAAAAAAAAAGGAAATAAAAGAGCGACTGACTGAGATGGGGGAGAGGTATGATGTAGAGAGGAGTTTCAAAGGGGAAAGTGGGGGGGGAAGGGAGGGAATTACTATGGGTTATTGTCTACTATTAGGGAAGTCGTCTATAAGAAAAATAAATAAGAAAATCAAGAAATCTAGTATTTCTAAATATTTGGAAATTAAAAAACATGTATATAACTCCTGTTCTTGAAAGTTCCTGAAAGAACTCATAAGGGAGCAAAAATTTTTTTGATAAAAAAGCCAGGTGTGGTGGCACATGCCTTTAATCCCAGCACTCAGGAGGCAGAGGTAGGAGGATTGCCATGAGTTCGAGGCCACCCTGAGACTCCATAGTGAATTCCAGGTCAGCCTGAGCTAGAGTGAGACCCTACCTCAAAAAAAATGTTTTTTGATAAAAATGCTAAAAGCAGAGCACCTTGGGCTGGAGGGATGGCTGAGTGGTTGAGTCATGCCTGCAAAGCCAAAGGACCCAGGTTTGATTCTCAGGACCCATGTTAGCCAGATGCACAAAGGGGCACATGTGTCTGGAGTTCATTTGCAGTGGTTGGAGGCACTGTTGTGCCCATTCTCTCTCTCTCTTCCTCCTTCTCTGTCAAATAAATAAATAATTTTTTTAAAAAAAAGCACCTCAAAATTTATGGCTCAAAGTACATACATATACACATACATATAAAGTCATAATGAAACCCTTATGTTGTATAATTAGTGTTTTTAAACAATAAAAAATGGGTAAAGCAAAAGCAACACTTGGGGAACTTTGTAACTTTAAATATCTGTAGTAGAAATGAAGGAAGATTTAAAACATTTTCCACTGGAATTTTTGTAAGATGACAAATTAGAACCCTTATCAATGTGAGTTGGTTAAAGAAGACTTGATAATAAACAGTAGTCTATTCCTACAAGAGGTAATAACTGAAAACAAAAGCAGTGTGCCCGTTGAGGCCACAGTGGCAGTGAACACTGCCCAGCCTCACTGTGGCTCAAGCTGATGTCAGTGGGAACTGCCAAGGATTTCAGGTCTCCTGACATGGTGCTGCAAGGAACAGGTAATTGGAAGAGGACCAATTGGGCTCTGAATGGAACTAAGGACTGGGGAGGCCCAGAAGTTCAGGCTGTGGATGTGGAAGCTGAAGTGTGACTCTGAAGCCTAAAATGGGATTCCACATTGGAGGTTTAACATTGGGTGAGTGACAGTGAGTGACAGAGGGAAGTACATGCTGAACTCTGCAATTGTGCCAGAACTGCTTGCTGTCCTTAGGTGAACTGGCCTGGTTTGCAGTGACCTAGAGATCAAGGAAGCTCTCCCCAATAGAAACAGCTAGAGCCCTGGTATAATGAAGAATATTCAGCAACAGAGGGAAACAATGTGG
Source organism: Jaculus jaculus (assembly GCF_020740685.1). Lineage (NCBI taxonomy): Eukaryota > Metazoa > Chordata > Mammalia > Rodentia > Dipodidae > Jaculus > Jaculus jaculus. The sequence continues at coordinate 145,008,489 of NC_059103.1, forward strand.
GCGGGGTCACTTCCATAACTCAGATTTAGAAACACACCCGGGGGTTTGGCCACCCAGCATAAGTGCAGTATAAGAGGTGGAAGTGTCCCAAAGGCAGTATCCTACGCTGAGGGCAGAGAAAAACCCCAGTAAATGGCAGACAACTACTAGAGGCTGAGCAGAAACTCAACTCAAAAGGTAACTTATGTAAACTCCACTAGGACACTACATTTCCACAAATCTGGGTTTCCAGATTTGAACTAGAACTGCAAATCACCACCCTCACCCCTGATACATACATGAAACATCAAGGGCAGGGAAGGAATTCAAAGCCCGCATGTGATGGTTAACCTCATTTGTCATCTTCGAAGGATTTAGGATCATCATGGAAACAAGTCTCTGTCTTTGAGAGATGTTTTAGATTAGGTTAATTGAGGTGGGATGACCCACCCACTGTGGGTGGTGCCATTTTGTGGGCTGAAGTCTTGGACTGAACAAAGGAGATATCTAACTGCTCACCAGCATTCACTGCCCTGCTTCCTGATTGCAGACACAGCGTGGCCAGCTACCTCCTCCTGTGCTGTGCCTTCCCCATCATGATGGATGTATTTACCCTGAAATATAAGTTGAAATAAACCCACTCTCAGTTGCTTTGGTCAGGTATTTCACAATGAGAAAAATAACTACTACACCATTCCACCAAGGATGAAATACTAATGATTTCATATATATATATATATATATATATATATATATATATATATATATATGAATATATGAATATATATATATGAATATATATATCCTATTTTACTTTCATTCAAGAATATTTCTTGATTTAGTTTCTATATTTTTTATATATACAACTTATTTACTTTCTGTTATAGTCAAGTTCACATTGCTGGTAGAATACTACTCTTATTCCTTATTTCACAATACCTACTGAAGTTAAAGGGGCAGCTGTTTTTAAGTATTATGATATTTGGACCTACTAGTGGTTGTGTTTGATTCTGTAGTCAACATTTTAGTTGTGGAGTAGGATTGGAGTTTGTGCATGGGAGCCTGACCACAGAGACTATGGGTTTAAATATTGAGCTACAATTTCAGTCATCTGAGGAAGAATGACACAAAAATTCTAGTAAAGCCTAGTCCCACTTGAAAATTGCAAACGTTTCAATTGAAGGAATATAGCTGATAGAAAAAAAAAAAAAGTAACCAATGGAGTAACCCCAGGTGCACAAGTTCCAACACAGAAATGTAAGAAGTGCGAAAAATCAAAACAATGTCATCCCTCCAGAAAATACCTGTTCCACAATAGTGAATTCTAATGATAGTGAATTAAACAAAAGCCCAAAGAATTCAAAGGGTAAGAATGGCTAACAAAATCAAAGAGGATGCAAATAAATTCTTAAAATGGATTCAGAGAGCATACAAATAGACAGCTGAGTGAAATAAGGCAATACAGGATACGAAAGAGGAATTCAATATATAGATAGAAAAACAAAAATATCATTTGAAACTTAAGAAATAAAATTTTTATCAAATCAAACTCAGTAGTGTGGGCTAGAGAGATGACTCAGTAAAGTGATTGCCATGTGGTGTAGTCAGGTTCACCTTTCAGGTTCACATTGCTGGTAGAAATCACCCAACCAAGAACAGCTCTGAGAAAAAGAGATTTACTTTGGTTTACAGGTTTGAGGGGAAGCTCCACGATGGCAGGGGTAGAAGATGGCATGAGCAGAGGGTGGACATCACCTTCTGGCCAACATAAGGTGGACAATAGCAGCAGGAGAGTGTGCCAAACACTGGCATGGGGAAACTGGCTATAACATCCATAAGCCTGCACCCAACAATACGCTCCCTCCAGGAGATGTTAATTCCCTAATCTCCATCAGCTGGGAACCTAGCATTCAGAACACCTAAGTTTATGGGGGTCACCCGAATCAAACCACCACATTCTGCACCTGGCCCCAATAAACTGTTAACCATCCATGATGTAAAATGCAATTCATTCAGTCCATCTTTAAAAGTCCCCATGGTTTTTTTTTTTTAATCAATGATGTTCAAATGTTTCCATAATCCAAGATCTTTTAACTGAGCCATAATACCAAAAAAACCCCCCCAAAACCCATACCGGCACAGAATAAACATTCATACTGAAAATGATGGCATTGGGCATAGCAAAGAAATATTCAACCAATACAAGATTTAAAACAACCAGGGAAAACATCAAACTCTGTAGCTTAAAGACCAACAACTCTAGCCAGTGACAAATCTCCAAATCTGATAATTCTAACCTGCAACAAGTCTCTGGCATTCCAATTCCATCCCTCCAGCTAGGCTATTCACAGTCCTAGAAAACTTCATCAGGGCTGGCAACTTTCCTTAGCAGCTGTCTTGTGGTTCCAGCATCTCCACTGGGTCTCCACTGCAATCCACGGTTCATCCTCATGGCTCCATGGGGGTCTCCATGCAGGCATCCAGAAAACCCACTTCACACTGCCCATGGCCATTTCCAAAACACAAGACCATGTTGCAAACTTAATGATCCTCTGTCCAGCAATTCTTTTTTTTTTTTTAAATTATTTATTTATTTATTTGAGAGTGACAGACACAGAGAGAAAGACAGATAGAGGGAGAGAGAGAGAATGGGCACGCCAGGGCTTCCAGCCTCTGCAAACGAACTCCAGATGCGTGTGCCCCCTTGTGCATTTGGCTAACGTGGGACCTGGGGAACCGAGCCTTGAACCGGGGTCCTTAGGCTTCACAGGCAAGCACTTAACCTCTAAGCTATCTCTCCAGCCCTGTCCAGCAATTCTTATACTCCACATTAACAGGTAGTGTGCCAATTTGTTAATCCAGGGGGGAAATAAAGCAGACTTTGAAGAACAGGACACTCCTTGAACACTTAAGCCCCTTCAAAAGAGTCTACATTCTTCCTGTTGCCCTAGTGAAGATCAGCTGGCCCAATCTCAAAGGTTGTAATCTCTCAATTGCAGCTGAACAGGCATCAGTTCATCCAAAGATTTTTCTTTCTGTGCCATATCTCTCTGCTCACTCTAGTTCATTTCTATGCAAAGCAACCCTGTACAACTTCTCAGGACATGGGCATAAGAGCAAGCTTCTTACACAAACTGCCAGCCCAGTTCAGGCAAAGCTCTTATCCTCTCATAAGACAGACCTCACAGTCCATAGTTCTAACTGCATTCAGGTCTTTCAACTCTGACCAGAATAGTCAATCAAGCTGTACTTACAGCACTGCAAGGCATCTCTTAGGCCAAGCTTTCAAATCCTTCCACATTCCTCTTGAAAATCAGCTCCAAAAGGCCAAAGCTACACAGTCAGGTGTCTAGTAGCAACCTCTCTCCTCAGTACCACTTTACTGTTGCAGTCAGGTTCACATTGCTGGTAGAAATCACCCAAACAAGAGCAGCTTCTTAGAAAAAGAGACTTATTTTGGCTTACAGGCTTGAGGGGAAGCTCCATGATGGCAGGGAAAACAATGGCATGAGAAGAGGTTGAATATCACCCCCTGGCCAACGTAAGGTGGACAGTAGCAACAGGAGAGTGTGCCAAACACTGGCATGGGGAAACTGGCTATAACACTTATAAGCCTTCCCCTAAGAATACACTCCCTCAAGGATATGTTAATTCCCCAGTCTCCATTAGCTGGGAACCTAGCATTCAGAACACCTAAGTTTATGGGGGGCACCTGAATCAAACCTCCGTACCATGCAAGCATAGGACCCTAGTACCCATGTAAGTGCTGGGTGTGGAGGTTCATGTCTGTAATCTCAGCTCTCAGGAGGCAGAGATAGGTGGATCCCTGAGGAAAACTGGCTACCTAGATTAAATTGGTGAGTGCTTGGCTGAGTAAGAGCCTGTTTTACTAAAGTATTAGGATTTGAATTCAAGGAGAAATAACACAGTTTCCTTGGGATAAGGAGTTTATTTTGTATCAACAAGAGAGTCCCAATTGGAAAGGAAAGGGGAACACTAAAAATGTCATGGAGAGAATGAGAGAAAGAAAAGAACAGAAAGGAGTGAGATTAAATAGGCTAGAAACACATTAAAAAGGTGTATGTAGAGTGACAGAAACAGAGAAAGACAGTGAGGGGCCAAGAGAAACAGAGGGAGCAACAGAACATACACCTTAGTTCAGGAAAGAAACAGAGGGAGCAACAGAACATACACCTTAGTTCAGGAAAGAGCCACAGAGTAGAAGAGAGAGAAAAGTGTTTGTGAGAGGCTTTCCATATGTTCCATTTGGGGGAGGGGAACTGCCCCGTGAGGGAATGGCCTTGGGAGACATGTTTAAGTGTAGGCTGGTGTTCAAGGAAGGATCCAGGTTGCTTAAATCTCCACTGAGATCTTTTGGGAAATTGAGACCTTTGAAAGCCTAAGTTATGACTGGTTGGGAGATGAAGAGGTCTCTGTGACCTTCACATTAGGTGGAGAATAACAGAGGGTGGTATGAGACATTGACCGCTGGCCTCCATGTGCATATGTGCATACACACATACAAATGTGAATGTATACATGCAAGACAACAAAAAAATCTCAGTGGAAAGTCGTACCAATGGGATGGGTCAAGGAGAGTATCAGGGATAGGGTTAATATATAATAGAACATTCAGACACTGAAAAAAAATAAAATAGCGACATCTATGGGACACCACTTAAACCAAATTATGGAATCCCTTACACTCCATTCCCCTGCCACAGGGAGTCTGCACATGAGTTTAAGGACAGCTGCCCAATTTCCTGTGTCCTTTAGCATATCTCCACCCTATTGCCACGAACGTCCAATGAAGGTGTCTAGGTACAGCCTTGCATTCCCTATGTTCCTGCCCCATCATTATTCCTAGCATAAAACACCCTTGCCTGCAATATTAATGGCTGTGAATGCCCTCCTAGCTGAAGTTTCACCTCACCTACCCCATCCACAAGTGGCACTGAGTACTTCCACAACTGAATGTGTCAATAGCACCTAGCTGAGCAAACAAAAGTTAAGACAAAGGGACATCAAACACCCACCCAAATACTTATCACAGATGTGCCACAAAGATAAGATGGGCAAGTCTCAATGCAAAAATATGAAAACCCAAAGCAACAGAATTACTAGTTCCATAGTAGAAGCTCCCCATAAGAGTTACTCAGAGGAAATTACAAAGAATTCAAAAGAATGATTATAACTATGTACAAAGAACTTAAACAGAGCCCCAATGAAATCTACAAGAATACAAACAACTGAATAAATTCAAAGAGGATACAAACCTCATGTGGTGGTTTGAATATAATGGCCCCATGGCTTAGGTATTTGTGATTAAGTTTTCTACTTGGTCCTCAGCTAGTAGAGTCTTTGGGAGGTAGTGTTCTGCTGGAGGAAGTGTGTTGAACTCGGGGTGAAGTCCAGCTTTAGAAGTATGTTCAGAGTTAGCTCCTGCTTGTTGGTACTTGGAATTCTCTCTGCTGAGGGTGTATGATGAAGTAAGCCAGTTTATGCCATGACAAAATTTCCCCTGGAATCTATAAGCCTGAAATAAATCTTTTTCCTCCTCTAAGCTGCTTCTTGTTAGGTGTTTGTTCCAGCAACAAGAAGGTACTGGAAACAGAAAATTGGTGCCAGTGGAGTGGGGTCATTGTTTCTAGAAACCTGATTGTGGCTTTGGGACTGTTGGAACTAGTTTGTGTGAGAAATGTGTAAGGCTTTGAAACCTTGGCTTGAGAGACACTTTTCAGCAGACAATTCTGTTCAAAGTTGAAAGATCTAAATACAGAAATAACTGTGGACTGTGCAGGCTTGGCTTAAGAGAAGAAGAAAGAACTTTGGGCCCAAACTGCTGCTCATTTAGCAGAATTTCTTTGAGATGTCCACCATTGAGATTGGGCCAGCTCTTCTGCATCGGGACAGTAGGAAGAATGCTGACTACTTTGAAAGCAGTGGGACAGAATGTTGAAGAATTTTCCTGTTGTTCAAAGATGGCTTTATTCTCACAATGGATTAACAAATTTGGTAGCATACCTGGTACTATGGGAGTATAGCAAATGCAGGAAATAAAGGCCATTGGATTTAAAACACAGTTTGGAGTTTGGAAATGGTTATTGGGCAATATGTGGCAGGGTTGTGGATGCCCAGTGGAGCCAACTGTGGGTTGCAGTGGAGATCTCAGGATTCTTTGAAATTGCAGGGACTATAGAATAGCTGCCAAGGTGAGCAGCTGACTCAGGATGGATTGTTCCCTGGACTGTAAACAGCCCATCTGGAGGGGTAGAATTAGAGCCCTGGAATCTTTGTTGCTGGTCTCAGAAGGAAAGAGTTGCAGGATTTGATATTTGCCCTGCTTCTGTTATATCTTGCATTGGTTCAATCTTTCCTTACTATGCCCAATGCCATCTATTGTAGTATGAATGCTTACTCTGAGATATTATGTGTTTTTGGTTTTATAGGCTCAGTTAAAAGACCTTGGACTATGGAGATGTTTGAACAGTGTTGGGATTGATAAAAATCTATGGAGATTTTTAAAGTTGGACTGAATTCATTGCTTTTACAACATCAATGATCATAAATTTATGGGGCCAAGGGTGAAATGTGGTGAGTCAAATCAGATGTCCTTCATAACTCATGTGTTATGAGGGCTTAGTCCTCAGCTGGTGGCAATTTGGGAGGTAGAGCCTTGCTGGAGGATGTATGCTGCTTGGGTTGCACTTTGGGGTGTTGTAGCCAGCTCCCCTTGTTAGAGTTTGGTTCACTCTACTACTGCTGTTTTTTACTTGTTATCACAGAGGTGATGTCTCTAATGTGCCATACTTTGCCCAACCTTCATGAAACTTTTCCTCTTAAACCAAAATAAGTCCTTTCCTCTATCATTTTGCTTTTGGTCAGGTGTTTTATCCCAGAAGCAAGAATGTAAGTACAACTTCCCTGAATTAATTATAAAAGAACACAATCAGATAAATGACATGGGGAAGTCAAACTAGGAGAGATAGAAATGATGCAGAAGAGGGCTTTCTGTGGGTTCCTCTCCCAGTAGCTCTCAAATTTCATGTTCTTGTCCATGTTACCAAAGACTTGGCAGAGAAGGGTGAATTATGAGATTTATTTTAGGTAGAGTTAATAAGCAAAGGAAAACAGGAAAGCCCCCAAGCCAAAAGAAGTTCTCCCCTTCCCAACCTATCTTGGAAGCAGAATTGGAAACCAGGAAAAATTTCCCTCATACTGGAAAAAGTCTCTCTCCTGGGAGGAAGCCTCTGGGGAAAGGAAGAGAGCTTGCACATGTGGCTCCCACTCATTTGTATGAATTTGGTGTCCAACTAGAATGAGTCTCATCATACATCTCAAGTGTGTAGGGAGGGACCTGATTGGTTGTTGAGGCCCAAATGAACAGTAATTCAGGAAGGGCCCACCCATGGAACTATTCACTCAAAATTGGGAAAAAACAAAACAAAACAGGAAGCCTTTGCTGTTGCTGAGGAGGGATTACAGGGCTGTTGCTTGCAGCCATCTTGAATGAGACTGGATCAGATGTGAGTTCTAATCCCATCATATTTCTTTGTCCCAGTAACTCAGTTAACTAGCTATTAGAGAAAAATATCTTGCTCCTAATCAATATTAGAAATATCAAGGGAATAAAACTGAAATTACATGCTTAAGTTAAAACATATATTAAGCAAACACAACAAACAAACAAAATACCAAAAACAAAACCAACCAAACAACAACAACAACAACAAAAAACCAGCCTCTAATCTAAAAACCCTCAGCAAAAAGCCTCACCAACTGGAATGGATTATGTAGAGAACAGACTACCTTGAAGACAAAGTAGAAGAATTGGATTAGTTAGTCAAAATCAATGATAAACTCAAAGAACTATATGAATAGAATATGAGGTAATTAGAACATCATGAAAAGATCAAGATCAAATTTATGAATTATGGGCAAAGCAGAACTTCAGGACACAGGCATAGAAATATTTTCAATAAAATGTTGTTTAATGAAACATCTCAAGTCTAGGGAAAGAAATGTCCATCCTGGTACAAGAGGTAGACAGAGCATCAAATAGGATCATAAAATAAACTCTCCATTTCATATATAGTCAAATATATTTATATTTAATATAAACATGTAGTCAAATATAAAAATACCATATACACAGAACAAGAAAGCTACAAGAGAGATACATCAAATTATACATAAAAGGAGGTCCAAGAACAACAACTGAGTTTTCAGTGAAAACTATAAAAGATAGGTCTTGGATTAATGTATTTCAAGTATTAAAAATCCCAACTGCCAATCCAAATTACCTAACAAAATTACCTAGCACAAGAGAAAAAAAATGTCCTATGAGAAAAGTAAGCTAAAGGAATTTGTGACCACTAAGATAGTTCTACAGAGCATACTGGAAGAAATGCTTTAGAAGGAAAAGGAGGATCATCACATCAAAGAGCCTATGTGGAAAAATAATAATGCTTGAATAGTTGCTATGCAAATGAGGACTAAGAAAACAACACCAAATTACCAACATAACAAGAAGTAACTCATACTTTTCAATCATAATCCCAAATATTAATGCCCTCAATTCTTTAATCAAAAGACGTGGTCTAGGGGCTGGAGAGATCGCTCAGCAGTTAAGGCACTTGCTGCATAGCCTAACAACCCAGCTTCAGTTCTTCGTTACCTACATAAAGCAAGATGTACAAAGTGGCAAATATGTTTGAAATTCATTTGCAGCAGCTGGAGACCATGATGCAACCATTCTTTTTGTCTGTTTCTCTTTTCTCTACCCCCTTTGCTTATAAATAAATCAATAAATAAAATATTAGAAAAAAGACACAATCTAACATACTGTATAAGAAAACAGGGTCTTTTTTGCTATCTTCAAGAAACTCACCTCACCATCAAAAATAGACACTATTTGAGAGTGAAAAGATAATAACCAATATTCCAAGCAAATGGGAGAACAGCAAAATACTGGTATTGCTATTGTAACATGTGGAAAAATACACCGCAAACCAAAATTAGTCAACGGAGACAGAGAAGGATGCTTCATATTGATTATGCAAATAATCTACCAAGAAGAAAACTACACTTAGAAGTATACAACTAGATGCATATCTCTTACCCTGCACAAAATCAATTCAAATTGGATCAAGAATCCCAACATAAGACCTGAAACTCTGAAATGGTTAGAGGGGAAAAATATTGAGTACATTTCAAGATATTATAGATAATGGCACTTAAAAATATTTATTTATTTGAAAGGGAGAGAGAGAGAGAGAGAGATAGAGAGATAGAGAGAGAGAGAGAGAATAGCCATTCCAGGGCCTCCAGCCACTGCAAATGAATTCCAGACACATGTGCCACCTTGTGCATCTGGCATATGTGGGTCCTGGGAAATCAAACTGAGGTCTTTTGGCTTTGTAAGAAAATGTCTTAACTGCTAAGCTATCTCTACAACCTGATAATGACTTTTAACAGGACTCTGGTTGTGTGGGAATGAACTATGAAAATGAACTTTGGGAATAAAATGTAGGCATATATCATATGGACCTTAGAACTAATTTGTCTGAGAATATTTCTGTGGGATGCCTTTTCTGCTGAATTTCTAACCAAGCTAAAATTATGTCTAGAGTTATTTTATAACCATGTAATCAGCCTTCTTCAAACAATGTAATTGAGTTTCATATGCCTTAGATTGCCTATGCCCTGAACCTCATATTGACAAGAAATGTTGGACATGATGATATGATCATAGCCATGTTCCTTGTTTTACTTCCCCAGTGACCTGGTTGTCCTCCTGGCCCAAAACAATGAGTGCATGTGTGAGATATGTTGAATGCCACTGAAAGTAGTAATTGTTGAAAGCAATGAATTGCCCACAATATGTTAAGAACAACATGTGGACTTAGAGTGATAACATCTGAGATTGATAAATGGGGTGTGTGTGTGTGTGTGTGTGTGTGTGTGTGTGTGTGTGTGTGTGTGTTTTCTGGGTCAACAGAGTTCACTGATCCTGCCCCTAAGTCCATTCATTTGAGCAAATATTAAAGGATTTTTTTTTTTTTTTGTAGACAAAATATCTTTACCCTTGCTCATGTATTGCTTGCACCTCATTTACACAATGCTCATTCTTGGCTTAAGTTACTCACATATTGCTGTTTTTGCTGTTCAATAAAAACTCCAGATGGAATCTTGCCTCAGTGCCAGCACCAGAAGGACAAGTTTCAGAAGCAGAAGCAGCTAAGGCAGTGGACCCATGCTTGGTTTTAAATGACTCCAAGAATTAGACTATTTTTATTCTAGAATGCTGCCACAATTGGGCATGGCTGTCTAGGAACAATGACAATAATTAAAAAACAGAAATAAAAAGTTTCTGTATTGCAAAGGAAACTGTCAGCTAAGTGAAGGGGCAGCCTAAGGGTGGGAGATCATATTTGCTAGCTGTGTATTTGACAAAGGATTATATCTAGAATATACAAAGAACTCAAAAGAACTAGAAAAATATCCAAACAAATAAAAATGTGGGCCATTGGGCTGGAGAGATGGCTTAGCGGTTAAGCGCTTGCCTGTGAAGCCTGAGGGCCCCGGTTCGAGGCTTGGTTCCCAGGTCCCACATTAGCCAGATGCACAAGGGGGCGCACACATCTGGAGTTCGTTTGCAGTGTCTGGAAGCCCTGGCATGCCCATTCTCTCTCTCTCCCTCTATCTGTCTTTCTCTCTATGTCTGTCGCTCTCAAATAAATAAATAAAAAAAAAATGAACAAAAAAAATTAAAAAAAATGTGGGCATGGCACTGAACAGGGAATTCTCAAGAGAAAAAACACAAATGGTTAGTAAATATCTTAAAATCATCTCTAACCATGAAGGAAATGGAAATTAAACTGCTTTGGGATTTTATCTCACTCCAGTTATACATGGCCATCATTAAGAAAATAAAAACACATGGTTTGAGAAAAGGGAAACTTTTCCTGTTGTTGGGAGTGTAACCTGGTATAGGGAATATTGAAAATTAGTGTGGCAATTCCTAAAAGTAGAATTACTGTATTAACCAGTTATGATATTCCTAGACGTATATCCCAAGGGACTACATTCTACCACAGAAATACTTTCACCTAAGGACCCTGGTTCGAGGCTTGATTCCCCAGGACCCATGTTAGGCAGATGAACAATGGGGCGCTTGCATCTGGAGTTCGTTTGCAGTGGCTGGAAGCCCTGGCGTGCCCATTCTCTCTCTCTCTCACTCACTCTCTCTTCTCTCTCTCTCTCTGTCTCTTTCACTCTTGATCTCACGCATATAAATAAATAAATAAATAAAATAATAAAAAAAATAATAGCTAGGAAATGGAATCAGTCTATATTCCCATCAAGTCACCACTGGATAATGAAAATGTGGAACATACATTACTCATACATACTCATACATTACTCTTCAGTAAAGAAAAATGAAAATATAAAATTTGCAGGAAAATGGATGGATCTGGAAAATATATTGAATGAGGTAACTCAGTCTTAATATAAATGCCACATATTTTCTTTCATATGTGAAATATGCATTTAAATTTTCAGTTTTGTGGGTTAAATTTGGAGCCTCTCTAGAAAACAGGAAGTGTGAAAATGTCCACTGGGGAGGAACAGGCTTAATGTTAGAGCATACAGTGATAAGAAAGTAGTGTGGGAGAATACTATGTTTGGAAATGGTTAGGCAAGATGAAAAAGGAAGTATGGGGGAGAAGGGCTTCACTAGGACAGGGAGGGGAATAATGAGGGGAAATATGGAGCACATGTGACCAAAAATGCAAGATATGTATGTATGTATATGAAATTATCAAAGGACAAATTAAATTATAAAAATAGAGTTACAGGAATAAAGAGTAAATTAAACCCAAATAACACAATAGAGGAAGATAATCTATGCTGAAATCTATGATAAATAAATTTTAAAATTAGAAACTTCCAAATTCATTCTTTGAAAGGTCCATAAAGTTAAGAAATCCTAATAGGAAAAGTTAATAGAGAGATAAAAAATAAATTAGAAATATACAAGAAGGAATATTATTGCGTAGTGTACAGATTTTATTTTAAATATTTTTATTTATTTGAGAGGGGGAGGAGAGTGAGAGTGAGAGATGAACATGAGCATGAGCATGCAGGGGCCCCTTGCCACTATAAATAAACCAAGATATGTGTGCTAGTTTGTGCATTTGGCTTTACATGGGTAATGGGGACTCAAACCCATGCCATCCAGCCTTTTTTTTTTTTTTTTCCTGAAAGCAAGTGCCTTTAACCACAGTGTAATCGTCCCAGCTCCCAGTGTATAGACTTTAATAGAAATACTTAAATATCACCATGTTTTTTTTCCCTATTCCAGGTATACCATTACACTCTATTTTCTACCTACTTCATGATCTTTTCCAATGTGTATACATACATACACACACAAACATATATATATATATATGGTGTGTGTGTGTGTTAAATTTAACATATGAGAAAACATTGATTATATTCTTCTCATTTTGGCTTATTTTACTTCACATTACGATTTCCAGTTGCATCCATTAAGAGAGCCCCAAGGATCCACCTGTCTCCACCTCTCCAGTACTAGGATTATAAGTATGCACTGGTATGCCCAGATTTTTTTTTTTTTTTTGAGGTAGGGTCTCAGTCTAGCTCAGTCTGACCTGGAATTCACTATGGAGTCTCAGGGTGGCCTTGAACTCTACCTCCTGAGTACTGAGATTAAAGGTGTGCACCACCATGCCTGGCTGCTCAGATTTTTACTTTATTTTTTAATTGAAACTCAGGTCCTCATGGTTGAAAGGCAAACATTTTACTGACTGAAATATTTCCCTGGCCCTAAAAAGTTTTCTAGTACAAAATACTCATTCTGTGGGATTAAGACAATGTAAAAATACTAAAGCTTATTTAGTTATATGAGTAGTCCAAGCATGAAGTATGAAGACATCATAAATTATTTAAAAAACAAAACATAAAGTATATCAAGTTTCTGGGACTTAAAATATTGCAGATAAGATGTATTTTATTTACTAAAGGTAGAATTCTTTGTTGTAAGAATTGTGATTTTTTTCTGAGGGGTGTTTGTGTGTGTGTACACAGTTGTGCTACAGTACACAGGTAGAAATCAGAGGACAACCTTTAGGTATGGGTCCTTGCTTTCTACCTTGTTTGAGATAGCATCTTCCTTATTATTCTCTTCTGATAATGTACAGCAGACTGGCTGACCTGTGAGCTTTGGGTTTCTCCTGGTTCTGCTTCCCATCTTGCTTTTAGAGATGCAGGAATTACAGATGTGTGTGCTATGGCTTCTGGCTGTATATGAGTTCTGGGGATTTCAACTTTAATTTGTCAGGCTTGTGCAGTGAGTGCTTTTAACCACTAAGCCATCTTCCCAGCCCCCCAATTTTTTTTTCTTTTAAAATTTTTTCTTTCTTTTTATTTATTTATGAGAGGACAGAGAGAAACTGTAAACGAACTCCAGATGAACGCACTCCAGACACATTTACCACCATGTACATTTAACCTACATGGGATATGGGGAGTTGAACCTGGGTCGTTAGGTTTCATAGGCAAGTGCCTCAACTGCTAAGCCATCTCTCCAGCCCTATTTTCTTTTTTTAAAAAATTTTTATTAGCATTTTCCATGACTATAAAAATATATCCTGTGGTAATTCCCTCCCTATCCCCCCAACACTTTCCCCTTTGAAATTCCATTCTCCATCATATTACCTCCCCATCACAAATATTGTACTTACATAAATACAATATCAACCTATTAAGTACCCTCCTCCCTTCCTTTCTCTTCCCCTATTTTCTTTCTTTCTTTCTTTCTTTCTTTTTTTTTAAATTTAATTTATTAGTTTTCTTTTCAGTAAATACAGGCAGTTTGGTACCATTGTTTAGGCTCAATTGTGATCTACCCCCTCCCATTGGACCCTCGTTGATGTAAATGGGTCGTGCATTGTGGAGTTAGCCCCCAGTTATTGGTATGATATATGTCTCTGCAAATCATGACCCAACATGTGACTCTGACATTCTTTCCGGCCCCTCTTCCGCAAAATTTCCCTGCGCCATGTTGGGTTCATTTTTGGTCTGCTTCAGTGCTGAGGTGTTGGGGGCCTCTGAGGCTCTGGCTCTCTGATTTGGTAGGAGTTGATTTTTCTCTGCGTTGGTCTCCTTCCCCTTTGTGCTGGTATCCGGTTCACAGGAAAATATCACCCTTGCTTATTTCGCCAGTTGTCCTTAGTTTCAGTTGGGCCCCTTTTGAGGTATGTTGGGGCAGCTCTCTTCTTAGGATCTGCATCTATCTGGAAAAGAGAAGCAGATTCTCCAACGGAGAGTAAGTTAGCACCCGGAAAATTGAGATAACACTTACTTTTTTGATAGAGAGTTTGATAGGTGTAGGCCCTCTTATACCCCGTGATTGATGGTAGCTTGATATTGTACAGTGGGCTTGTGTTTGGGTATGGTTCTGACTTGTTTCCCAGCTCCAGCTATGGGTCTAGAACCACTGAGTGGATCAGTTAGCCAAATCAAGAGCAATTGGTTCCTCACCATGGCTGTGTACCATTATTGCACTTGTGTGGTCACAGCCCCCAAATTTTGAAGTATTTTCCTTACTACAAGATTGCCATTTTTTTGGTTTATATCAGTTATATTTTATGTCATTATTTTAAATAATTTCCAAGTGGAATCTCATATTTATCCTTTGGTTTCATTAGCAAATGTATCATAGACTCTATAAAGAAAACACCTGCCTTTATATTAACTGAAATATTTGAACAATTGATTTTTGGCAAATATGCAAGGTAATTCAGTGGCAAAATGTAACATTTTAAAGGTGATGCTCGACTAACTGGACGTTCAAGCACAGCAGAGCAAAATACCTTCTCATGCCTTCTTTGATTTACATCCCTCAACTATACAAACATCAGACCAAAATAGATCATAAATATGAAGGTGAAAGCTAAAACTAAAAAATAATCCTACAATAAAACACAGGAGAAAATTATATGATGCTGGATTTGTCCAATTTCTTAGTCACAGACCTAAAGAATTATCCATAAGAGTGAAAGTAACGATGAATTGTAGATCATCTAAATTAGAAATTTTTTGATTTTAAAGAATACTATTATGAGAATAAAATACAAGTCACAAATATTTGCAATTCTTCTATCTGATGAGAAAAACATGTACAAAATAAGTAAAATTTTAAATTGACATTTTATCAGATAAATATGATTGACATATCATCCCATGAAAAGTACTCAGCATCATTGGTTTTTGAGAAATGAAATACAATTCACAACAAAATGCAACTGTTCATCTACTGAATTGCTTAAAATTTAAAAGACTGAACATACCAAGTACCAGTATGTTTGTGTAATAACTGACAATGTCAAACACTATGGATGGAAATGAAATGTTGACAGTAGTTTTGCAAGGCTGAGGATACAGCCGAGTTACTAGGGTGCTTGCCTAGCATGTACATGGCCTTGAGTTTGATACTTAGCAGCAAAAAACTGGCGAACAGAATTTAACAGTTTCTTACAAATTGTGGTACATATATTGCCCAATTTAGTGGTTGATGTGTCTTCTACATATAGTATATTTTTTCCCATATGAGCCATCATTTAATGGTATGTATTTAACCAGAAGCAATGAAAGTCCATTTCATGCAAAGACTTGGACATGACTGGTCATAGCAAGTTTATTTGCAAAAGCTTCACACTGGAAGTGACCCAAATGTTCCTTTATAGATGAATGGATAAACTACTGGGTATGTGAATGCACAGCTAGTGAAACATGCAATTTAGATGAATAAACATAGTTATGCTGACTTTATGGTTACAGTTACATGAAATTCTAGAAAATGCAAACTAAGCAATAATGATTAAGAAAACTTAATATTTCCCTAGTTTGGCTAAGCTTTACATTGATTTTTCATTGTCTATAAGCCCCTCACCTTTTCTTGGAGTACTTAGGATGTGTGTGTGTGTGTGTGTGTGTGTGTGTGTGTGTGTGTGTGTTTGCATGCATATATATCTACTTTTTCTTTGCTCCTTTGAGCTATAATTTTGCTAGTTTCCTATCTCCAGACAAGTTTAGGAATATATTTTACAAAAATAAAAAAATATTTCACACAAACTTTTGGAATATTATAAAGAAAGATAAAGGCTGGGGACATAGTGCAGTGATAGAGTACTTATACAAAGTGTTTATATGCACTTAGCATGTGCTAAGTCTTCGGTTCCATGCTCAGCACTGCAAGAAAAAGAGAGAGAGGACTGGAGATATGGCTCTGTAGTTAAAAACACTTGCTTACAAAGCCTGCCAAACCTGGGTTTGATTTCTCAGTACCCACATAAAGCCAGTATCTTAGAGTTCATTTGCAGTGGCAAGAGGCCCTAGCACACCCATGGTTTTCTTTTTGTCTGTCTGTCTGTCAAATAAAGATAGATAGAAAGATAGAGAGAGAGGAAGAAGAAAAATAAAGTTGTGTGGCAATGTTACACAGTTATAATCCCCATATACTGAAGGCTGAGACAGGAGGATTGTGAGAGTTCAAAGCTAGCCTGAGATACATAGTGAAACTTTTTCTTTATTTAAAGGAAAAAGATGGAGCCCCTATCTTTCAGTCTTCATTGGACCTGACAACAATTAGCAAACACTTTTGTGTCCTGATCATATTACCCAGCCTACGATGTCTTCTAGAACTTTTCATTAGCTACCTCTTCTCTAAAATTTTTTGAGGTTTTTTTTTTTTTTTTTTTTTTTTTTTTTTCCCAAGATAGGGTCTCACTCTAGCCCAAGCTGACACGGGATTCACTATGTAGTCTCAAGGTGGCTTCTAACTCAAGGTGATCCACCTACCTGTGCCTCCTGAGTGCTAGGATTAAAGGCATATGTCACCATGCCAGGCTAATATTTTTATTTATTTGTTTGCAAGCAGAGAGAGAGTCAGAGAGAGTATGGACATGCCAGGATCTCCTGCTACCACAAACTAACTCCAGATGAATGTGTCACTCTGCATCTGGCTTTACATGGGTACTGAGGAAATGAATTCGGGACATTTTACAAGTAAGTATCCTAACTACTGAGTCATCTCTCCAACTCCTATTATCATACTTCCAACATCTACTACAATAGTGTTCACTGAAGTGTTTCTAAGCCTGGTTACCTCTGATGTGATTCTCTTTGACAAGTGACAGAAAGCAGATCAACAATTGCCTAGGGATTGGGAAGGTATAGGAAAGAAGTCTTAGAAAAGGGGGTGGGTGGAGAAATGGGGTAATACATATGCTTTTTATGTGTGTGGTGATGGTGTCATGAATAAACTTGTATGTCAAGATTGACCAAATTGTTATTTATATAAATTAGACCTCAATAAGTCTGTTAAATATTTATTGTTCCAACCAATATTTTGTCATTTAAGATAGTTTTACCAAAATAATTACACACACACACACACACACACACACACACACACACACACACACAGATACACTAACAGAAGTATGTATGTCACAGATTCTGTAATAAAACACTAGAAACAATCATGTTTATCAGGAAGAGGATTATGAAATAAATTATGGCATAGCCAATGCCATGATTGTTGTGAACAAATACCTGACAAGAAGCAGCTCAAGGAAGGAAGGGTTCATTTCTAGTTCCAGTTCCAGGAGATGTGGTCTGTCACTGAAGGGAAGGTAGTCACCAGGAGGTGGCTGGTCAAATTGCATTCAGCCAGGAAGTAGAGAGGGTGAGCAGACAGTGGGGCAGGACTGCAAAACCTCAAAGCATGTCCTCAGTGACCCACTTCGACCTCCCCAAACTCCCACCACCTTCCTAAATAGCACCACTTTCTGGAGACTAAGTGTTGAAACACTGGAACAATAAGGACCTGAACACATTTGAGCCACAACACAATCACCCAATATGAACTGACGATTCATATATGTAGCTGTTACTGTATATGCTTTGGTTTATGTAGAGAAATAGATGGGCACCAATAAAAAGTCATAGTGATGTCTTAATAGTGGCCAGCTCCAAACAGGAATTACATAGGAATATGTGAAGGCAAGGACCTGATATTTGTATTTTATGTTTCATGTTTAATTATCTTTTTCTACATTTCTCCTAGTATTGGCTGCTATATTGGGATACAGTCAGAACTTAATTTTCAATATAGTGCATTGGTTCTCTAGTTTTCCCCAAGACGACCAATGAGGTATTTTTTTTGTGGTGGGGAGAAATATTATGAACTTAGTGATTCAACCTGATTTCATGTGTTTCAACCCATTGTGTTAATTATCTTACTGATGCTCAAATTGTCCTATCTTTAGGCACTATAAGTCTATTTAACTTGATTCTTGCCTTCTTTTCCTACATTCCAGTTACATCCTTGGTTTCTGGTATGGTAAATTCACTTTTTATGTTCCTTACTCAAGACTTGGAATCAGCTGTTTTCCAAAAGTTCTTTGGGTCCTGTTAGTGAGAAATTGGTGTAAAAATCACTCATTGTTATTGAGTTGATCATTTTTTCCCAGATCTTTTCAGTGGCTAGACCTTGTCAGGTTTTAAACATTTAGAAACATGAAACCATATAGCACCTCTTCATCTAAGACACTGTTGGATATTTGAGTGTAAAAAATGTAGAAAACATCATAATTGATCTAGGAAACTTATAATTTCCATTAGCGTTTCCTGATTTTTTCCTAAGGACAGTAGATATTTTGAACCTTGAGCCTATCATACTTCTGTTGCCATTGACAATGCTGTAGTACTTCTAACTTCTCTGTATTCGTGCTGGTTCACATGATTAAACTGAGTAAATGATTAAGGCATTAACATATTCTGATTAGAACATTGATTAGTGCTAACAACTTATATTGTCATCTATAATCAAGGAAAGATTGCAGCAAATTTCCTCTTTATAATTCTAATTGCTTTTCATGAGTTTGAATTATTCAAGACAATTTTTGGACTATTCTGTTTACCTTTGATTTCAATTAATTCCCATTTGTAATCTCTTCTCTTCAGGAACCCTATGCTCCTAGTTGCTGAATTTAAATGTAGAATTCCTGGAATCTGAATGACATTTTAAGCTACAAACAAAACAAAACAAACTTCTTCCTCAATTTGCTTACAAATCAATCACTTTGAAAAAATATTTGTAAAACTTTCCAATACTTTTTATAGACATGGGTCATGTCTGGGTTTTTTTAGATGTAGCATTCAAGGTAACCAAAATTCCACAAAACATGACATTTTGTTTCCCTCGGTGTTTGCATAGAAACTTAAACAAATCCAAATGGAGAACAACTTTTCAGTACCTTCGTTGACTCCTCTAAAACTGGGTTTGGAGAAGTCTTAAAGATCAATTCCAATTAGCTTGCTTTGCTAAATTCACCTGTTTGTAGGTTTCTGATGGTTTCTACCTCAACCTTCCACTCAGTCTAGTTTTATCAGAAAACCAGATGTACTGGCATTAGAATCCAGCTGGGCCAGCTCCCAGTGCATCCCACGGACCATGGAACTGCATCCCTGGTTGGTGCAAAACTCATATTTAGAAATTTCTTTTCCATCTCTCCTTTTGCTCTCTCCTCCCCCCTCCCTCTACTCTTCTCCCCCCACCCCAGGAAATGATTATTTTGAGTAGTAGCACTAATTTCAAAAGTCTTAAATTTAATGATATACTTTTAAAGTTTTGCAAATATTTCTATCCTTAATTTTAAAATGTTTCTCTAGGGGAGAGAAATAGAGGAAGGAAGGGAGGGAAAGAGAGAGAGAGAAAAAGACATAATCAACATTCTATATAAACCATGATGGAAAGCTTCTCATTTTCAGTCTTTCTTGTCACTGTTCCCAGAATGGATCGTAATCACCCCTTTAAGTACATCTACTCACAGCTTCATGATCCATACCATCCCTAATCATCAGAGAAATGCAAATTAAAACAACTATGAGATTCCACCTTACCCCAATAAGGATAGCCAACATCAAAAAATCAAATGAAAATAAATGCTGGCGAGGATGTGGAGAAGCAGGAACACTCATTCACTGTTGGTGGGAATGTAGGATGGTACAACCACTTTGGAAAGCAATATGGAGACTCCTGAAAAAGCTGACTATAGAAATACCAACAGACCCAATTATACCCTTACTGGGCATCTACCCTAAAACCTTCAAACCACAGGCCAGAGAGATTTGTTCAACCATGTTTGTAGTGGCTCAATTCGTAACAGCTAAAAGCTGGAATCAACCCAGATGTCCATCATTAGAAGAATGGATAACAAAGATGTGGTATATCTACACAATGGAATTCTATACAGCAGTAAGAAAAAATGACACAAAGAAATTTGGGGAAAAATGGTTGAACCTGGAACAAATCATTCTCAGTGAACTTACCCAATCACAGAAAAAAAATCGACACATAGTCTCACTCATCTACAACACCTAACCTGAATCTCCCCAAGATACCTTACATACCCAGCAAGCACCTCATGGACTAGACAATAGGATGGATGGGGAGGGCATGGAGGGCATCAAAGGGTGGAAAACAGTAATCTGGACCCAAACGGCAATGGTATCATAAAATTCTACTTCCTAAAAGACAGACAAAATGGCTGAACCTTCACTAGACCCTTACAGGAAACACCTGAACCACAAGACACTGGAGAGGGTAGGATCAAGACTAACCTAAATCTTCGACATCTTCCCTCCCTCCCTCTCCCCCTTTCCCCCCTCTCTCTCTCCTCTCTAACTCTTGTATATTAGTTATGTTTTTCCTCAATTTCTTAGTGGGCACTGACCTGTAACCCCCACTTCCAACTTGGGGCTACCATCCACAATGAGCTTTTGATCAGAGAAACCTACCAGATTTCCCAAAACAATGACAGACTCTGTCAGAGTACTTGATGACCCACCAAAGGCCAGTGGTAAGACCCTATTGCTGAAGACTCCATAGGCAGATGACACATAAAATGGAATGGCATGGCTGGAAGCCAGGAGAGAGTCAGTCCCCAGATAGTCAGTGTGTCTAGTGCCAGAAGGTGCTACATGGGCGACTGGGGGAAATGACCAATATCTGTCCAAGCAACTCATTGTCTAACCTAATTAGCAACAAATAACCTGATGTGATGCCCACACAAGTGCAATAGTGGCACACAGCCATGGTGGGGAACCAGCTGCTCTTGATTTGGCTAACTGATCTCCTCAGTGGTACTAGACCCACAGCTGGAGCTGGGAAACAAGTCAGAACCATACCCAAACATAAGCCCACTCTCCAATATCAAGCTACCATCAATCATGGGGTACAAGAGGGCCTACACCTATCAAACTCTCTATCAAAAAAGTAATTGTTATCTCAATTTTCTGGGTGCTAACTTACTCTCCGTTGGAGAATCTGCTTCTCTTTTTCAGATAGATGCAGATCCTAAGGAGAGAGCTGCCCCAACATACCTCAAAAGGGGCCCGACTGAAACTAAGGACAATTGGGAAACAAGCAAGGGTGATGTTTTCCTGATGAACCGGATACCAACACAAAGGGGAAGGAGACCAACACAGAGAAAAATCAACTCCTACCAAATATTCCATACTCTCTCTTATTTATTCTTTTAACTACATCTTTTCAGATTCACAAAATATACCTCTTCCATACTTTCTCCACATGAGTTTATTTCTATTAATTCGCCAATTTGGAAGCTTTTTTTTTTTTAAAAGTTGCTATACTTACAGATTCACTTATTCCATGAAATCTTCCTATCAAAATGTATGAAATGCACCAAAGGAAAAACATTAGCTCACACATATAACCATCAGAGTATGCCTTAACCATGCCCACATCTTGGCAGCTATAGAAATCCGAACACTAAATGGGCTCTACAACCCATATTACCACACTCCATACATCCATTCAGCACTTTACTCCAAGTTGCAGATTGCCTGCTTCTGAAGTGATGAGGACAGGGATTTTGTTATTTACCTCACAGGAACTTCTTTTTGGAATATGCTCAGCTGAATTTAGACAGTGCATGGATAACCAACTGCTTGCTTTTCTAAAACATTCTGTTGTTCATTTAAAAACCTTGTTGGATTCAGTCTACCAACATATGAATGAAGTTAACATTTTCTTCAAGAAGATTGTGTGTTTCCACACCTCCTCTATCTTTAGGGAATTCTCTTCAACAGCAAGAATAACAACCAACAGTAACACCGTATTACAAAATTTCTTTAAATTCCTATCAGACGACTTCTCAACCACGGAGTTTTTGTTCCAGAGCCCATGTACAAACCGTTTTTGTATTTTTCCAAAGTAAAAATTGTTTTCTTCAGGTCTTTTCTTTCCATTAGGAAGTCATGTTTTCTCCGTGAATGGAACTTAAGCCCCAATTGTTCAATTTTAAGTTCAAAACCCACAGAGCTTGGTCTAAAGTAAACAAAGC
The DNA here is from genome assembly GCF_020740685.1 of Jaculus jaculus. Taxonomy (NCBI): domain Eukaryota; kingdom Metazoa; phylum Chordata; class Mammalia; order Rodentia; family Dipodidae; genus Jaculus; species Jaculus jaculus. The sequence goes on from NC_059103.1 coordinate 145,030,931, forward strand.
ACATTTATTCTCTTGTTCCTAATTGCTTGAAATTCTATCCAGGTTTTCAAAAAAGTTGCTTGAATCTTACAAACATTCTCTATGAACCACACAGGATTTAGAGTTTACAGAGAAACCTCAAGCCTCTAGAAATAAACCCCACATCAGGAAAGTTTCATTTGGTTTCAGATTTCACTACAAAAATTCAATATAACTTCATTACCTTGCACTAAGAAACCCTGGAAGACCATCTGTCTCCAGTACAATGCCATATCTGTGAATCACTGTGTAGCTGGGCTAACTTGCATCTTGAAAGTCGTGAATGAAGTCCACTCTATGTTTTGCACTCAACAGAACTCTCTACATTTAATGTATAAACTTCTGACCCAGTGCTGACTTTAAATCTTGAAAGCACACAAAATAGTATACTGAGGAGTAATGTTATACAGACATGGAGCTATCTGAGAACACAGGCGAGATGTAGCATTAAAAGGAATTTTAAGTGCATAAGACAGTTTAATATATTCAGCAGTGTCTTAGAATTTACATAAGGGGTAAAACTAATGGCATAAGTGCGAATTAGCTAAAAGTTACTAACTTCCACATGATCCAGAATTATAAAACATGAAGGAGCCTTCAGGAAACTTTTCTAAAATATATCTTATTTATTTGAGAGGGAGAGGTGTGTGTGTGTGTGTGTGTGTGTGAGAGAGAGAGAGAGAGAGAGAGAGAGAGAGAGAGAATAGGCATTCCAGGGCTTCCAGCCACTACAAACGAACTCCAGATGCATGCACCACCTTGAGCATCTGCTTTATGTGGGTATTGAGGACTCAAATCTGGGTTCTAAAGCTTTGTAGGCAAGTACCTTAACCACTAAGCCATCTCTGTAGCCTAGGAAACCTTATTCTGCTACATCCTCTGAGTAGAAATTAGATATTATTAAATCAATGTCTTATTTTATGGATCATGAACAATGATTTGGGCTGAAAAGATGGCTCAGCCGTGAAGGTGCTTGCCTGTAAAGCCTAAGGACCTAGGTTCAATTCCCCAGGACCCACATAAGCCAGATGCGCAAGATGGTGTGTATGTTTGGAGTTTGCTTGTAGCAGCTGGAGGTGCTGGTGTGCACATTATTTCTCTCTGCTTCTCCCTGTCTCATAAATAAATAAATATCTTTTTACAAAAGAACAATTGGTTAGATGTCATGTGCTTTTTCCTAGTGACTGGGTTGTGACTAATGTTGATATTATCTAAGAGTTGGACTAAACTATTTGTAAATAAAACATATAAAGGTGCATTCATTGTTTTTACACTGATTGACTTCAGTCACAAAGATGATACAATTATTTATATAATAGTAATTTCAGATATAAAGCATTATAAAGCCAGTTTAGTTAAGTAGTTTATCTTCTACCACTCTGCAACTTTCCTTTATTTAGAAAGTGAAGATTTGAATGATCACCAAATTGACTTTAAATTTTATCAGTATGATATTCAAAATATTCATATAATATAATGCACCTCATTTTGTGATTTCAGCAAGAAATAGAATATTATTTGATGTTAATAGTTTCAAAATTCCAATTAAAGTAGAAGAAAATGATATCAAAATGTACAATTTCTATGCCCACGTAAACATAGCAGTGATTAATATCAGTATGAATCTCATTGGAAACTGTTTTCTAGCTTGTTGCTATTGTATGCTTTTATTTATGGTGTAATATTATTTAATATTTTTAAACCATTTTTTTCATTAAGTAGACACTTGGTACAGACACACCGTGTGCTGATATCATCACTTCCCTCCTCCCTGCCCCATGCTGTTGAGAGTCTTCCTCAGAGGGATTGCTGATATTCATCCTGGGGTTGTCGGTTATGATATGTGAGAGCAGCAGTCAGCCTTTGTAAGTGGGGGGGGGGCAGTGCCTCTGGATATTCTCTTCCACCTTGTGGCTCTTATAATCCACAAAATTTCCTGAGTTGTGGTGGGTGTATTTTAAGTCTGCTTTAGTGTTGAGCTCTTAGCAGCTTCTGGATTTCTCCTTTGGTACATTTTGAGTATCCTCAGTCTCTGTCTCCATCACCCTGGTGCAGGTTGTCAGGCTCACCATGGAAGCTGCACTCTTGCTCATCTTGTCAATTCTTCTGTGGTTTCATCTGGGCCCTGGCTGATGGGTGAGGGAGGGGTTATCTCCTCAGTTCCTGTGCACAGGGTCTCAGCAGCCCCACTCCAGCCTCAGGGGAATTAATTAATTAATTAAATATTAACTTATTTATTTACTTATTGGGTTATTATATACTCATTGAGGCAAGGCTGTTATATTTCACAGACTTGTCTGGAATTCACTATACAGCCAAATATGACCCTGATCATCCCCTTATCTCTACCTACTGAGTGCTGGGATTATAGACATATACATCTGGATTATACATGCTGGGGATTCAATTCAAGGCTTCATGAATGCAAGGCACTATACCAAATGAGCAGCATTCCCAGCCTCTCATTGAACATTAAAGTTTATGGTATTTGTTTTGACTGCGAATATGTTTTATTGAAGACTAGTAAGCCACTAACGCTGTGTCTCCCTTTCATCAGTTTTTGGAAGTAGAGGTGGAGTTAGGAACTACATCTTCCAGCCTCTTTGTAACTGGGATGTATCCTTATGATGGTGCATTCTTGCCTGCTAAATGAAATGAAAGCAGACTGGCTTACGCCACTAATCAACCTGACCACCAAATCACATGCCTGACTGTCACTACCTGCTGACTATTGAGTTGGAACTCAGTGGGCACTGATGGGGGTATCTTGATTCTGGAGATGGCCAGGCCTTCATCTAAAGGCTTAGTTTAGAACTGACTCAGCATCTCCTCAGTTGGTTAAAACAGATCACATGACCAACTCAGATTCATGGGAAACAGACTACAATAGTGTGTCTATTGGAGTTCATAATTAATTGGGGGAGCTATAGGGAGATACTGTACCACACCTGACAATGCTACAAAGACATTCATTTATTTAGTCTAACAACTATCTGAAGAGAATGGCTAGAGTTAAATATAGACAAATAGTATTATTATCTATTAATGGATTTTAGTGATTAAGGAATCTCTAGCTCATCAACAAGTCAGGTCTAGAAAAGCATGTGTCAAATACTTAGAGACAAAGGAAGTCTTTTTCCTATCTTCCTACTTCAAGTGAGGTTGTTTCCCAGAGTTGCCAATAGAAATATATTTGAAGCCAGGCATGGTAGCACAGGCCTTTAATTCCAGCACTTGGGAGGTAGAGGTAGGAGAACCACCATGACTTTTAGCAACTCTGAGACGACAGGTCAGCCTGGGCTAGAGTGAGACCCTACCTAGAACCACCTCCCCCGCAAAAAGAAAGAAAGAAATATTTGGAGTCATGAATGTGTTTTAAAATCCTCTAGTGGCCATATTTATAAAGATTAATTTTTATAAAGTTAGTGAATTAATTTTTTAAAAAATTATTTATTTATTTATTTGAGAGCGACAGACACAGAGAGAAAGACAGATAGAGGGAGAGAGAGAGAGAGAATGGGTGCACCAGGGCTTCCAGCCTCTGCAAATGAACTCCAGACGTGTGGGCCCCCTTGTGCATCTGGCTAACGTGGGACGTGGGGAACCGAGCCTCGAACCAGGGTCCTTAGGCTTCACAGGCAAGTGCTTAACTGCTAAGCCATCTCTCCAGCCCAAGTGAATTAATTTTAATAATGCTTTATTGAGTAACATTATCATCTCAATTAGAAACTTGAAAAGAAATCTGGCCAGTGTAAGTCTTCTCCATTCTCATCAGGTTTGGGGTATGATAGCATCATAGGAATAAAAAACAAAAAAACATAGTATGGCGAAAATTTTTGCTGAGAACACCAATGCAGTGTTAAGACATGGACATGTGGAAGTTTCTTATACAGAATCTGGTATTGTACTTATCAATACAATTTTGTGTTTTATCAATGTCAAAACATTCAAACACTAAAAAACTTCAAGTGCATAGGGAATAATCATCAATGTCTTGGAATTTCATCCTATGGAGCAGTATTTTTTTAACAACAATGATAATATATTATAGCACACAGCCACCTTTTGATTTAATGGTTATTGTTAATTTAAATGATTTAATAATTATTCCTTGCTTACTGAAGATATTGACAGACAAAAACACAAAGAGCATTTGCTAATTTCTAGCTTGGACTAGGAAATAGAGATATATAGATGATGGTAGATATAAAGGTAGATAGATAGAGAGATAGATAATAGACAGGGAAAGAGGGAAAGAGACAGAGAGAGGTTGATTAACATACTGTCTTGTCTTCCTTTTCTGGGTAAACTCAGTAAGCTTATGACATGGAATGAAGACATAAGTCTAAATAAAGACCATGAAGAACTTTAGTTCGAAAAATTTAAATACAATAAAAATATAGGATCAAAGTGCTCTGAACAACTTAGAAAGGTAATGCTAATTTTAGTTGTTATTGTGTGACCAAGGAAAGAAAAAAATGAGTAAAAATTTAATAGCTATTTTCTAGACTTTAGTATATAAAAGCTTGTTGAACCAGGAGAATAACAAAAAATCATATTTTATTAAGAAACTGGGACTCGGGCTGGAGGGATGGCTTGGCAGTTAAGGCATTTGCCTGCAAAGCCAAAGGACTCAGGTTCAATTCTCCAAGACCCACATTAGCTAGATGCACTAGGGGTACATGAGTCTGGAGATCCTTTGCAGTGGCTGGAGGCCCTGGTGTGACCATTCTCTCTCTCTTTCTCTCTCCCTCTTTCTCTGTCAAATAAATAACTAATTAAAAAAGAAACTAGGACTCCATCAACAAAATGCAGATCATTGACTATTATAAGAACAAATACTTAGAAAATTATCATAAACTTCTCATTTAATACTCAAATGCAATTGAAGGCTTATGTCTTTCTACTCATTCTGATTCAGTTCTTCTACTCTCCACAAAATGCAGTCAAATTCTCATGTGAACACTCACTTTCAGTGAGAATGTTCTATCCCAGATGAAAATAGTTGGCCCCTCAGGTCTATCCTGTGGTAATTTGTGGAGGGGACATGTGTTCACGGCTCCTTTGCCCTCACTGTGTAGGACACTCTCATCTTCCTGGCTTCAGTGGTCAGGGAAGTACACTCCAGCTTCATCAGCAGTCCATTCATACTTTGTTCTACTCACTTGTATAAGATATGCTGATACTGACCAGTGCCTTGATAGACATAGTGACTGTGACTTGAAGGACATGCAGAGGTAGGTGGAGTTAAGCTGAACTGAGGCTGTGAATGGTACTGTTGGTGACAATAGGAGTGAAGAGCCGAGAGATAGGTTTGTGAAAATGGGAACCCAAAGGCACTCAAACCTGGTGGGAGCTATCATGGAAGTAGGGTTAGGTCATGAAGTTAACTTTTCAAGCCCAAAGTTAAGGAAAATAAAATTGCATAATTATAAATAAAATGTATTTCTGAGAACCTTATATTGTTGTTTTACCTTTGGGTTTGGCTACTTTCATCTCTGTGGAATACCCTTTGATTTGTGCCCTGTGGTATGTCTCCTCTGTTTAGCTTCTGCATTTAATTCCTTTGACTTCCCAGTGTTTCCTGTGCCCAACGAGTTGAATGAACTAGCAAGTTCCAGAAAACATCATTCACTTTTTTTGCATGTGCATGGGTGTGTGTTCATATGTGTATGTGGTATGAGAGCATATGGATATTCATGTTTGTATATGGGGGCATGTGTATGTATGGACAGAGGTTGGGTATCTTCCCAGTCACTCTCCATCTTCTGACTAATTTGGCCAGAGTAGGTAGCAACAGGTCTCAGGAATCCTCCTGTTTTCCCTTCCCCAGAGTTAGGATCACAGCTGTGCTTTACCATGTCCAGCTTTTTTTTTTTTTTTTTTTTTAATGGGTGCTGGGGGTCTGAACTTTGGTTATCTTTCTTGTATGACAAGCATTTTACTCTCTGAGCCATCTCCCCAGCCCCAGACAAAGATTTAAAGTTATGTCTTTTCCTCATCCAGTCAAAGAAAAGCACATTATATCTTTACATGTTTTATTTGGGTGCCTGTCTGAGAATGTCTCATCTACATGGGAGATGGCTAGAATTGCAAATGAACCCAGATGGTTGAATTTTCCTTTCTAAATAAGGTGGCCAAATGTTTATAAGTTTTAAATGCTTACCGTTTAGCTTTTGCTGATGAAGCACATCTATTGGCTTTTGTTGGAAGTTCTAGTAAACGTGTATGGATTGTGGTCAGCAGCATTTGTAAGCCATTTGGTAGGCTTCTCAGGTTGCACCACATTTGTAGCATTTGCTTTAGTAACCTGTTCTTCCTAGGATGGTAAGGATGAACTGTAGTCATCTGTAGGGTGAAGGCTGTGCTTAAACCCGAAACCTGAGGGAGCTGCTTCGTTGGTTTAGTTTCAGCTGAGGCTTAAAACCCACTCTTCTCATTTCATTTAGTACTATGTATAAAGTTTTCATTGTACCTGGACAGCTTTGGTTTTTATTCTCTGCGTTGAGAAAAATATATGGATACCCAATCTTTAAATATGGATGCCTAAAAAAAAGAAAGTCATGAAGTAGTGTTTTGAGTTGCTCAATATAAAATCTCAGAATGTCAGAAATTTTTATAATTACAAGACTATTAGAGTTATTTGTGATTATTAATAATAATGATACCTAGTTTTAAGTACTTACCGTGGACATTTATCTATTTGCACATGTACATCAGGGCCACTTGACACTGCAAACAAATACCAAACATTTACTCCATGTTTTGTATTTAGTTTATATGGGTTGCTTGAGAATTGAACCCAGGACAGCAGACTTTGCAAGTGAGAATCTTTAACTACTGAGCCATTTCCCAGCCATTCCTCTCCCAAAGATTTCATTTTTAACCATGATACTATTAACACCTCTCCTTAGGAGTCCATGCTCCTTGACATTGTTAACTGGCCCTTAGGGAGAATGCTTTCTTCCCTAGGTGAGTTTTCATTATATATCAGAGTTTTCTCTCCTCTTCTTCTTTTGCCCCATGAGGGTTTCTTGGTGTGCTGAGGTATCAGAGTATTCACTGAACTGAAGCAAAGTTTACCATTGCCCAGGCGAAACTCTGTCCTAATGTCCTCTGCTTGTCTTTTTTCAAAATATTTTATTTATTTATTTGATAGAGAAAGAGAGAGCGAGAGCGAGAGAGAGAGAGAAAGAGAGAGAGAGAATGGGCACACCAGGGCTTCCAGTCACTGCAAACAAATTTGGATGCTTGTATCCCCTTGTACATCTAGCTTACGTAGGTCCTGGAGAGTCAAACCTGGGTCCTTTGGCTTTCTAGGCAAGTGCCTTAACCATTAAGCTATCTCTCTAGCCTCCTCTGCATGTCTTTAGGATTGCATTCACACAAAGTTTACTGTTGTGCTATATGAACTTAATTTTTTTCTTAGATTTATGAATAGTCCTTTTAAATGAATATACAGTCATATTATTTTTTAAAGTTACTGAATCCATGTAGAAATAACAAAGTTAAAGTATTAGAATAAATCTTGACATTGACCAAAAGGGCAAGATTCAGGAACTAAACATGACTGTGTCCTGAGGGTGAAGTCTGTCCAAAAGCATAGAGTTTCAGTATTTTAGCACTGGAGGTCAGTCATTAATATGACATTGAGAACATTAAGTGGAGCTGGTGGGGTACAAAGTGGTGTGTTCTGGCAAAGAAGAGATGTCTGAGGAGGCATTCCCACATTGTGAAAATTTCCACATGGGACATTTTCCAAGGAGCCAAAAATATATTGGAATCAATAAATGTCAGTAGCTTGCATGGGCTTTTAAACCATTTTAATGTAGGACTATAAAGTCCTTGGCATAAACAAAACTAAGCACTTGCCAGAGCCACATGCCTTGAATCATCTGAGACACTCACCTGACTTGTCTCAGCTCAAGTTCTGTTTTTAATCATTGCTGAATTGTAATTGTAAGATGCTGAAAGCTGGATGAGGCAAAAATGTGTGATACACGTGTCTTTTCAGCAACATGGCAATATGTGGAGAATATTTGTGGCTCAAATTAAAGTTTAGGACAGTCAGTGCCATTTAATGAATTCTAGGTTAGCGATGATAAATAAACAGTGACTCAGAATACTGTTTATTTTCTGTGCTTGAGACTTTACTTTGGAGTGGGCCCTATAAACACACATGCCCTTCTCACAGGGCTGGCATTCACATAATATGCTGTGATACCAAGGAAATCTACTCTAAAGCATGGGCTTTGCCTGATGAGCAGCTCTCTTTACTTATTACAAGAAGCCATGGAAAACTGCATGCACAGGCAACAGATTTAGATTTATAAATCTTTTATATAGGTTATAGTGGTAAGGCCAGTTAAAAGGAAATTCTGCAATTATTAGGGGTTGAGATCAAAGGATGAGAGTCATTGTGTTCCTCACTTAATGATGCTTATAGATGGAGAATAAATTTACATAGTAATTAAACACCACTTAATCTTTTACTTTCCTCATGGATTCCCATAGCTAGAGAACCATGTTTTTAATATTTAATTTTTCTATTTAAGACAGGGTCTCATGTAGCCCAAGCTGGCCCTCAACTCCCTATGTAGCTGAGGATGATCTTCAACTGCTAATCCTCCTGCTTCTACCTCCCTAGTGCTGGGATTGCAGGCATGTGCCACCCTGCCCCACATGAACTGTGTTTTTGACAGGTAAATGTTCAAACTGGTACTCGTGAAGTCCTAGAAATTAATGTACCATGAGATCATTTATCTTCTCAAGTTAGGGTAAAGCTTCCACATAACAGCTATTTGTAGCTGTGTGCATTTAACTCCCAAGGCAATTTAGAAGAGCGGCTGTTAATCAGGGTCACTAAGCGTACCTAGCTGCTTGTTTTTCAATCATCATAGTATAGTTTTGTCTGTCTAAATAACACTTTAATATGGTTGATATACTTAAAAATTCTGTGAATTCTAGGCTAGCAATGATAAACAATTGCTCTTCTGGAATTTTGAAGGTTTTTTTTTTTTTTTTGAGGCAGGGTCTCACTTTAGCTCAGGCTGACCTGTAATTCACTTTGTAATCCCAGGCTGGCCTCAAACACACAGAAATCCTCCCTCTGCCTCTTGAGTGCTGGGATTAAATGCATGCATAAATATGCCTAGCATTTTTTGGGATTTGATTGACAGAAAGTACCAAATATTAATCATGGAGATACCTTGACAATTTCAGATCTGATATCCAGGCAGGACTTCTGTCATTTCTTGATGCCTCATTTTTAAAATAGCAAAATAAAAGTCCTTTGATGATTACTTCTTTTCTTAACGTTAGACTGATTATAAACCTCAAATATTCTAATTTTCTTCTGGACTTGAACTTTACCCTTTTCTCAACTTTCCCAAATCAGATGCCCCATCTATTGAATATTCTACTGCCTCCCAACAGTGTCATAGGTTGGGATCAACCCTTTAATAAATGTGGCTTTGAAAGACATTCCACAGAAACTGTGGCACAGCCATAAGAAAGGCTGGGGTTAAGGGTTGAATGTGGCACCCCACCCCCCAATCAACTACATGAGCCCCTTGCAGTGATCTAGACTTATTTGTTAATAGTATATCTAAGATGGAAATCAGTCTGAACCTTCAAGTTCTCCAGTCCTTTTATAGTGGCCTTGGGTATTCCCACTAGAGCCCTATGGAATACATAGTACAAGGTCTAAGGAGACATTCTTTACTCTGGACTATAAATGTGGTTATCATTTAGTTTCATTTTTTTCCCACTTGGTCTTATTTTTCCTTTTAAAAATACTTTATTTATTTTCAAGGAGAGAGAGAGAGGGAGAGAGAAGCAGAGATACATGGAGAGAATGGGTGGACCAGAGCCTTTTGCCTCTGCAAAAGAACTCTAGATGCATGCACCACTTTGTGCATCTGGCTTTGTATAGGTACTGGGGAATTGAACCCAGGCCATCAGTCTTGGCAAGTAAGCTCCTTAACTGCTGAGCTAATTTTCCAGCTCCCCCATTCACTTTCTGGCATTCTTTCCAAGTAAATTGAGGTGGATCCTTATAGAGCTTCAAAGATAGTGTTTCTTAACCACCTGAATTAGAGCTATTGGGATGCTTACAAATAAAGATTTTTCATTGTAGGCTCATTTAGTCTCCAGAGTAAGTGCTTAATGTTTTTTAATGCCCCATAGGTGAGTATGATGTGAAGCTGAATTGTGAAACTTCTATAGACGCCAAAACTTGGAAACCGATATGATTGAGTTATTTAAAAATGCTCTCCTTCCTTCTGGCATCTATGTCTTTGGTGTTTTAGGATTAGGTGTACCTGCTCAATTGGCACCATCCCCAGCTCTGTGGATGTGTGTCCACTTCATAGCAAAACGTGTGGAGAAAGATGAAAAAGAGATTTGTCAATAAGGGAATATGACACATGACATATGATCTACCTGCCTCTTGAGTCAATTATATGAAGTCATCCTTGGGACAGTCTAGTCATGTAATTCTGATGCCAACTCATGCTCCAAGACCTGAAGTTTGCCAAATACTAGAGCATCCACGTGGAGGAGGAAGAGAGAAATAGGAGCAAACCCTGAACTGATTGAGTTTAGCCACTTTTCCAACCAGCAATGACTGGGAATTGGCAATGTTACTTTTCTTTTCTTTTTTTGGCCATTAACAGAAATGCTGGATTGAGTACTGTATCACAGCCTGTAATAGAGAAAACTCAGGTTGTATGATCATGAAATATTAGGCTAGATATAATTGAGAGTTATTATTTTTAGTTCAATATTAGTGTTTTCACTTGGAAATTGTTTTCAATAATTTACTGGGATAATTAGAAAAAGTACTGATAAAACAATAGACAAATGGGGAACATAGGAAAAATGTGTCATTTTTTGCAAGAACTGAAGCTGAGTTAACAATATAATGGTTTGGAGTTAAAAGGACTCTAATGAAGTCAAGTCAAAAGCAAGAGCAGGTGACCTTGGAAAGTATTGGAAGCTGCTCAGATGTACATGGGAGGAAGACAGCTCTGAGGTCAGGGACTAGGGAGTCAGTCTTATAGCTGTCACATTGTAAGTGTGTGCATATGGCGTTAAGTTGGCAATAGTGACTTATTCTTGAAAATAAAATAAACATCAGTTTGTTTCTATACATAGTAGGACTTTATATAAATCCTATTAGAGGCATTCTAAGAACAAAACAAAAAGCAAAACAGTTCTCAAACTGACAACAAAGTAATTGACTAAGTATGAGATTCAAAGTCATGGGTTGAGGGCTGGAGAAATGGCTTAGTAGTTAAGGCGCTTGCCTGCAAAGCCAAAGGACATAGGCTTGATTCCCCAGGACCCATGTTAACCACATGCACAAGGTGACAAATGTGTCTGGAGTTTGTTTGTAGTAGCTTGAAGCTGTGGCACACCCATTCTTTCTCTCTACCTGCCTTTCTTTCTCAAATGAATAAACAGAAGGAAAATTTAAAAAGTCATTGGATGACTTAAGCCAGGAATGTTGGCACATGCCTTTAATCCCAGTACTCAGGAGACCGAGGGAGGAGTATTGCTATGAGTTCAAGGCCACCCTGAGACTACAGAGTGAATTCCAGGTCAGCCTGGGATAGAATGAGACCCTACCTCGAAAAACAAAACAAAACAAATCAAATCAAAACAAAGCAAAACAAAACAAAACAAAAGTCATTGGATGATTTAGAAAGTAAATGATAGCCTAAGGGAAGGCAATGAAAATATATTTGAGGAATTCTGCAATGATAATACATTACACGTAGACATAAGAAATTTTACAGAGATGTGAAAGATGGAAAAAAGAGACTATCAGATTCACTATGGTTCACCTCATCACCTTTGTGCTATTGCCACCTCCTATCTTCAAAAAAAGAATGAGCTCATAGTGCTGAGAAGTGACAGTGGGATGTTTCTCCAAAAAGAGCCCCGAGAAGCCAGAAGTTAGGTGACATTTGGAAAGGTACCACCCTGGTATTAAAAATGGCTAAGAACACAAAATCTCAGATGAGGAAGCACGAGAAGTCTTAATCAAGGAGATACTAAGATTTTAAAAGCATCAAGCATTTCCTTGTAAGAAAATAAGAGAATTCTCCTTTATCCTTAGTGTGATAGTTTATATAAATTGTCAACAAGATCTAGAATCACCTGTGAGGGATTATTTTGATTAGGTTAATTAAGGTAGGCCCACCTCAATTTATAGTCCATGGGCCATGGTCCTGGACTATAAAAAAGAAGAGAGCTGGCTGAGCAGCATTTATCGTTCTTTGCTTTCTTCCTCATTGTGGACTGAACGTGACCAGGTGCTCCAAGCTCCTGCAGCCACCTGTCATGATAGACTGTAACCAGGAACATAAGCTGAAATTAACCCTTCCTTCCCTAAATTGCTTCTGGTTGGGTATTTTGTCTCAGCAATGCGGAAGTAACTGATACACTTTGGGGATACATTCTAAGAGTCCTCCCATTAGATGATGAAAGCTGCAGATAGTACCAAACTCTGTATGTACTAGGTTTTTCTCTTATACAAATATAAAGCTTTACTTATCGATAAAGCACAAGAGATTAGCAGCAATAGCTAATAATAAAATGGAACGATTATAATATGTTATAATAAAACATAGATAAATGTGGCCTCCTTCTTTCAAAGTATTATATAAAACTTATACTTCTTTTTTGACAAGTTTTATGAGAGAAAGAGAGAGAGAGAGAGAATTTGGTGTGCCAGGGCCTTAGCCACTGTAAACAGACTCTAGATGCTTGTACCGTCTTGTGCACATACACCATCTGTGCACATGTGTCACCTTATGCATGTGTCTTATGTAGGCTCTGGGGAGTTGAGCCTGGGTCCATAGGTTTCACAGGCAAGTGCTTTAACCAGTAAGCCATCTCTCCAGCCCTTTTCTTGGTTGATTGATTGACAACTTCCATAAATACAGACAATATAGAGTGATCAAAATCCCCTCCCACCATCTCCTTTCTCACTCTCAAATCCCCCCACCACTGAACCCTTCTTTTAAATTTTTTTTCATTTTTATTTATTTATTTGAGAGTAACAGAGAGAGAAAGAGGCAGAGAGAGAGAGAGAGAGAGAGAGAGAGAGACGGAGAATGGGCACGCCAGGGCTTAGCCACTGCAAATGAACTCCAGACGTGAGCACCCCCTTATGCATCTGGCTAGCATGGGTCCTGGGGAATCAAGCCTTGAACCGGCATTCTTAGGTTTGACAGGCAAGCGCTTAACCACTAAGCCATCTCTCCAGCTCTGAATCCCTTCTTCTTTCCAGCTAGACTGTACTGTATTTTGATATCATAATTTTCCCCCTTCTATTATTTAGGTCTTGTGTAGGCAGTTTCAGCCACTGTTAGGTCATGAATATCAAGGCCACTCTGTGTGTGGAAGACAGCATTTCAAGCTTTCCTTTTATTTATCTTTTACATTCTTTTTCTCACCTCTTCTGCAGTGGTCCCTGAGGCATGCAGCAAGTTATAAGGTGTCTCATTTGATGATAAACATTCCATTGTCACTTCTCAGCACTATGAGTTCATTCTTTTTTTGAAGATATGAGGCGAGAATGCACAAAGGTGATGAAGTGAACCATAGTGAATCATAGGTATTGTGAGGCAGCTGTAAGTAAAACGGCTGCTCAAACACAAGCGCTGTGATACCACGATTATTGATCTGATAACCAGGCAAGATCCTCCCTAGCTAATGGGCAGGTAGCATATGCAGCAAAGGGATAATTCATGTCCCAGTAAAGCAAGACAGCATGAGATTTCATCATGATGCCTAGAACAGCACACATTCAAAACTCATAAATTATTTCTGGAATTTTCCATATTACGTTTCCACAGGTAACTGAAACATGCAGAAAGTAAAGTAACAGTAATATTGAGACCAAGCTTTCAATTTATCCTACTGTCTGTGCAGAGGAAAAGCAGCAGTGAGAAAAGTTGGCCCCAATATAGGTTTATTTCCCTGGTTTAAGTAGTTAAATGTATGATTTAAATCCTTAGGTTGTTCATCAGTGGGTATAACAAATTCTTCTTAGGTTTATTGTTTTTGTGGAGATTATCACATCTGCATCTTTCAGAACTGAAATTAAGCAAACTAGAAGGAAAAATCAAGTGACGAGAGAACTCAAGTACTGGCTCCTACACAAGCACTCGAGACCAAGCATGGATACCTGTCACTATTGTTATGAATGTCAAGACATCATATTTTTTTCCTATTTTACCAAAAGCCCATGGCTTGAAATGTTAAGACGCCTGACTGGGAGTGAGGAGGTGAAAGTGACAGTAACCACATTGGAGAGACTGCTCTCAGGGCTGTACTGCTCAACCTCAGCCTCAGGGACTCAATTTGTAAGAGGTCACCATGTTAAACCCAGTGCGCGGTGTCATTCCTCAAGGGGAAATGGTGTTTCTCTCAGCTGTCTGCTGGGGCATTACTGCATGGGGGTTGGTTCTACCTTTGCTAGTCAGCCTGGCTGTGAGCTGTGACAACTGAAATGCTGTCTGGCAGTGTGCTGGTGAAAGTGGTTGGCTTTTTACCAGACCAGGCACTTGACTTTATTTTCATTGAACATGACCCTGTTGCATACCTTATGACTCATGTGACAATAGACCACAGAACTTTTTGTTATTGTTATTAATATATTGCTTTTAAACTGCTCTTACTAAGCCTTGTCTTTATAAACTTCCAGCATCTTTCAATAACTTAATCCATGTGTTTTGAGGGGGAAAAAGTTGTCAACCTGAACAACTCAGAATTCAATTCTGGGCTAAGTACATAGACAGTGGTAACATATAGACCCAAATGGAATTAGCCTTTTGTTTCTTTCTTTTTATGTTTGAACAAACAACTCTTTGATTCACATATGTGTAAAACTTTTCTGTTTTAGGATTTTTTATATCTTTTTTTTTTTTTTTTTTCTGGAGCATTTTTCCTAAGAGCTTTGCATGACTAACTCATCCACCTCATTATGAGGTCTTTTCCATCCACCACTAGGCAAGCTCTGGCTCTGACCCCATTATCCCCCATTTTCGTAAAGCATCAGTACTGTTTTTTAAAGGTGTATACTATGTTTTAAAAGCATTATTAATTAAATTCCACTCCTAATCATTTAATTATTTCCTTAGTCTCACTTTTTACTTCCTAGACTCATTAAACTTGTGGAAATCACAAAAGACACGGTCTAGATTTGTTTTGTTCAGGAATATATACCTAGTGCCTGACATATTGTTGAGTAAAAATTAGCTTGTCCATAAATACTTGTGAAATGAATGGATCATATTATCATTGGTGGTGACAGAACTGAATCTGTTCTTCCAATCTTTCAAGCCTTTATATGCCCAACATTAACACACTAAGTTTCTATGTCTATGTTTCTTTATGTTATCCTGGATGCAAAAAGAGGGTATTGCATACTTAGACTCACTCTTACTAGAGCAATAACAGCATTGGTTACGAACTCCAGTTCTCTTCCCTTTGAGGGGTACAGTGATGTATTGGTCAACTTCTTATTGTTGGGACAAAATATCTGCAGTTCTACTGATGAGTATTTACTCAATGCATTCACTGTACCACACACTAACAATGCTGTGTTTTCAGGTTAAAAAATGTTTTTTTTTTTAATTAATGCTTAAACTCTTTAAACTTTCCTCCCTGTTGCTATCTAGTTCTAAAAATTCTTCATCATGTATGAGAGTGAGCATGAAGTGGCTTCTTGCATTCCGCTGCACTTCACTCGCCGTGCCTCATCAGCAGATTGAAAAAGCCCCCAGGCTATCATGCTTGGCTCAAGTCCTATAGAGGAATGATCTGATCTGTGGACAACCTGATAATTCCCAAAGCAAGCCACACACAGGACATTGCTTGCTCTCCACTGGTTTCCTTTGAGTCACTGAGGTCTTGGAATGGGGCTGTTGATTAGTCCTGGTTATAGCATGCTATAGTATTCCTCTCTTATTATAGTGCAGAAAATGTTTATATTTTATCTTAGACATCTTCAAATCAGAATGGAAGGATATGCATTGGTGACTGTTTCAGTTGGGATTAAACCAAAAATATTTCATCGCAATATCTAATTACTTACCAAGTACATTTGTTATTTATTTATTTGAGAAAGAAAGAAAGAGAGAAGAAGAAGAAGATACAGAGAAAGAGAGAGAAAGAATGGACATGCCAGGTCCTGTAACCACTGCAAATAAACTCAAGACACATGTGCCCCTTGCTTACATGGGTACTGGAGGATTGAACCTGGGTCCTTAGGCTTTGTAGGCAAGTACTTTAACTGCTAAGCAATATCTGCAGCTCAATTATTATTATTATTATTATTTATAATAAAAACCGATTTCAAAAGGTTCACTACTTCAGTATGGGACTGCCAGTGATGGCTGTCTCCATGCTGAAAAGGCTGAGAACCTGGTAGCTGCTGAGTCTATGAGGCTGGATGCCTCAGCAGTCCATTCTGCTGTTGAAGGCCTGGAGGCTTCCCAGAGAGTCATCAGTCTTCAGTCCAAGCTGGGCCCTGATGCCAGGTAGCACCGAGGTAGATGCACTCTCTGTAAGGAGCAAGGGCAGGCAGAGGAACCACTACTTGTTTTTTTTTTGGAGATTTCTATATGTAGGCTGGCAAGGGGCTGTCAACTCTGGAGGTGGGTTTTACTTCTTTAGTCAGTCCTCAGAAATGCCCTAGTAGACTTTACCAAGATATTCATCTCTTACTTGATTCTCGATCTAATCAAGTTGACAATAGAGATTTTTCCATCACAGTGGGCAAATGGGAGTATGATGACATGATAATGTCATTTAGCTGGAGAAGTTAATGAGTTCTTTTGTATATTACTAGTATTATTGTTTTTTTCTTAAACTTACATATGCATTTATATTTGGATCAAGAAATTCCACTCCTAAGCATTTATTGCATCATAAAAAAATCCAAAGGATGTATAGACAAGCTTTTCACTGGAAGACTATTTGAGTCGCATAAGGCTAGAAAGAACCTAAAAGCTTCCTAGTAAGGAGCTTGTGGTAGTTTGAATAGATGGCCAGCAATATATTCAGTGTTTTATGACTTTGTAGTTTGCGTCTGCAGCCACCTGGCTGGAGTGTCACTGGTCGGATCTTAAGGTGTGGTGATGGGTTTTATCCCTCTAAAGATATGCAAAGTGTGCCTAGCTAGAGTTCCTAAAATGTGCTGTGCTGTGTGGCTTTTGACTTTTGGCTTCTGCTTCTCTCTCTGCTTGGTCCTGTGAAAGCAGGCCAGCTTCTTCTGCCATTCTGGAACTTCCCCTGGATCTGTAAGCTTCAATAAATCCCTTCCTCCATAACTGTGCCTGGTCTGGAAGTTCATCTCAGCCAACCTGAAGCTGTCTGCTACAGAGCTCGTAGAATCAACTATGGTGCTTTCATAATATGTAGTCCTAGGCAACTGATAAAAGGAGTAAGGAGAGAGAGGGAGGGAGAGAGGGAAGTAAGGAGAGAGAGAGGGAGAGAGAGTAAGTAGTTTATGAGACAGGATCTTATACTGTAGACCAAGGGGGCCTGAAACTCACTATGTATCCCAGGCTGGCCATAAACTCATAGCAATTCTTTTGCTCAGTATCCTTGAAGGAAAGAATTTGGAGAAAAGTTTAGAGAGCATTTTCTCATATGTATAGTTTCCTCTTGAAGCCATCAAATAAGAGAGTCATTTAAAAAAGAAAAAGAACTTACAAACCTTGTGTGATACATCATGTCACCAAGAACCCTTCCAGATGGTGATAAGGCAAAGTAACTTTCCTTTTTGGTTCACAAGAAAACAAATCTTACATCACTTTTGGTGTTGAGGATCCAAATCCAAGTTATCCAAAAATCCAAAGTTAGTCTTAGAATGCACATTCCATCCAACATTGCTATTTATTTTTTTAAAGGTTTTATTCTTGTTTAAAGCTGGTTTTCTTAGTTTTTCCCATGGTATGGAATTTTTTGTTGCATCTCCTAATTTAAAAATAAAAAGTGACTTATGACATTGACAATTAAAAATGTGAACATGGACTAGTTATTTTTGATTATTTAAGAAATTATGTTTTTAGGGTGAGAGTGGACTGTGGCCTAAAAAGAGATGCTTCAGTATTTATAGACCAACTACCAGTGATGTGATGTCTGGGGTATGCTTTAGCATAACATGGTGAGATTAGTCTGTGGACTGGCTCCAGTGGAGCTAAATGATGAATATTATAGGTATGCAGAATGCATAACTAAATATGTTAATTTTGTGATAAGAATGCTAAAATGAGAATGCTAGCTATAGAGCCTACCTACCTGGGTTTGAATTCTGTACCACCATTTAGGAAATAAGTCATTTGGAAAAAATATTTTACTTTTCTGTTTCACAGTCTGAAAAGTGGAGCCAATCATATGATTGCCTCGCAATCCTCTGGCAGCAACTGAGTATGCATGCATGAAGTGTAGATGATAATACTATAGTTAATTTTGGCAATTACTACTGCCACTACCATCTTCTCTGAGCTTTAACATAAAAATGCTTGCCAGGCATAGTGACGCATTCTTGTAATCCCAGCATTTAGGAAGCTGATGCAGGTGGATTGCTATAATGTTGAGGCCAGACTAGGCTCTAATGTGAGAGTCTATCTCAAAAATTCAAAGGCTTGGACAGACAAACTAAAGCAAACACTTGAAGAAAGCAGTCTTCCTTACTCATCTTCTGAGATCATGAGCTGTGACAGTGTGGTAAACCCAGAACTGCTGTTGTGTCCTTTTCCACTGGAGCAAGGTACAATTTACAGGAAAGCAGGGGCACTGTGTGGGCCATTCCATCCCCTCTTGTGCCCCTAGGTTCAGCCTCTCAAGGAAATTCCCCATTGGACTTCATTCTCACATACTGATGCAATAATTTATTAGCAGCATCGCATAGTCCTCCTGCCCCTCAGCATGTATGCACGATCATGCTTAGTAGTGTTGTCAGATACTAAAATTGTAAGTAAAGTAGCTAAGATATTTAAACTTAAGTTTGTTGTGATTTTGTCCTTTGTCATTGATAGTAATAACTCATTAATGCTCCATTAATGATAACAAATAGACTGCACTAATCAAAGGTGTTAGTGCCTTTGTTTGCCTAGGGTCTTTTGGACATGTTATATCAATTTTGAATTTTGGAGGAATTAGAGATTAAAGAGATTAGTGCAAACATTAAGGAAGAGCTGACAAAAGTCAGTGTGTTAGATTTTTTGGGGGGGCACTGTGATAAATACCTGAGAAAATAACTTAATGGAAGGTTGCAGTCCAAAATTGGCTAACTCTGTGTGGGTCTGTGCTGAGGCAGAGCATCATGGCAGGAGATGGTGCTTAGGAAAGCTCCACACTTCACTGTGACCAGGATACAAAGTGAGATAGAAAGGGGTCAAGGACAAAAGCCTGCCCTTGGTTGATGGTGAGCTCCTTCCTCCAACCAGACTCCACCTTCTCCTTTCCACCACCTTCCAATAATGCCATCAAATGATAAAGCCATCAGTGACAGTTACATCAGAGCCCTCATGATCCAGTCACTTTTCCAAAGGTCATCAGCTGATAACCAAACCTTTAACATATGAACCTCAGGGACTACCACTGCCAGAGACACAGACAGCCTGTGGTCAGGCTCTAACCAAAACTCTGGTGCTGGAGAGATGGCTCAGTGGGTAAAAAGCAAGAAGCTTGTGAGCCAACTTACCTGACGTAAACAGCAGAAAACAAGAGACCTTGCCTCAAACAAGGTGGACAGTGAGGACTGATACCCGAAGATGACCTCTGACGTCCACATATGTACCGAGGCATATATGTGCCCATACTCTCACACAAACACATACATGAATAAACATGCACTCACACTGTCCCTCACCCCACAAGATTAAAAAGAAACCTAAATAATCATATCTGGTGAGCTTCCTGGGTCGGCAATCCTCTGAAAGCATTGCCACGCTTTGATACTGGGAAAATATCCTAGCCCATGACTCCATGAGGACAGAATTACCAGAAGCTCCTTTGAGCTTCTTAGTTTTAATCTGTTAATTTCTTCTGTAGGCATATTCTAACTTGTACCTTTGTTGATAGTAAATGTGACGGTAAATATAATAGCTTTCAGTAAGTCATTAGAGCAAATTAATGAACCTAGGGATGGTTGCCAATTTTCCTGTATTTTTTTTGCCATTTGGTCTGCAGTGATGTTGGCCATGACAGCCCTGAGGTGGCAGCTGGAATCAGAAGTGAGGGTAATCTTAAGCTCAGTTTGCCTTGATTTGCTCCTTTAAATACTTACTGACTCAAGAATAAAGGATGTTCTTATTTTTATTATCCCCTTGGGTCTACCATAGTAGCAGTCAAACTCTGAAAACCTTCTTTCTGCTTCCATCTGTGTACATGCTCATTGGAGGAGACCACTAAATGCTCTCAGGCAACATGTATCTACCATTTAAAACAAAGCATTAGATTAAATGTCACTAAATGGTAAAGTTTACTGTATAGAAAATTCTGTGCTAGGACTTATTATTACAGAATAAGAATAATATCAAGGAAGACAGGGCTTGGAATGGCTCCAGACATAGTCAAATTGTGGCTTGAATTTTCATTTCTTTTGGTCTTCATCAGGTATGGGTAAAATGACCCAAACTTTTCCAATCACCTTCTCATTGATGGAATCAGATATTACACCATGCCCTCATACTCAACCATACAAATGGTGAGCATAATTTCACAAGTTATTCTGTGATCCCAAGTTCTAAAGGGATTACCATCATCTTGTGATAGGTATTCAGGTGGCTGTTAGCAAGTGACTTCACACAAAAATGAAGCACTTTTTTTTTTCTAACAGAGTTGGAGATAAACATAAATCTTTCAACTTCTTATCTCTTTTATAATGGATCTAAATTTCCATTCCTTTTTGTCTACTTTAATATTTATGGTCTGTCATCTTGGAAACTCTCCCCAAATCAGATGCTTTTAAAAACTTTAAAAAATTTATTGTGTGTATATGTGTGTGTGTATATGGTGCACATGTGGAGATCAAAGTACTACTTAGAGATGTTTGTGGTCAATCTTTTGAGACAGGGTCTCTTGCTGCTACAAATGAGCTACCAGACTGCAAATAAACACCAGACTAGTGGGTTCTAGAGCTTTGAATTCTTGCTCTGCCTCCCATTGTCCTAGGTATATTGAGATCACCGATGCATGTGCCACTTTGCATCTAGCTTTACATGGTCACTGGGGAATTGAACCCAGATCACCAGGCTTTGCAAGCAAGTGTCTTTATCTGCTGAACCATCTTTAAAGCTCTCAAATGATTTTTAAGCATATTAAATGGTAAATGTTTTTTGTTTATGATACCATTCCCATTTTACTAATTTGAAAGTAATTTGAGCTAGTAGATAAAATTAATGGGTAAACTACTTATTCAAAATTACTTTAAAAATATGATTTCAAAGAATTGTAATATAGAGTCCAAGACAGTGAGAGGGAATTGATTGAAGCCCTGCAGAGCTTACACTTTGAAGCATGAGAAGGGAATGACACAAAATACTATAACCATGAGTTCTGGAGAAGTAGTAGATTAACAATCAAGAGTCAGCTAGGATGTTTACAAGGAGTCCTAGAGAGACATCCCATTGGGAAGACATACACATGTATGTCTTCAATGGCAACTCAGAGTTAATATAGAGTGATGAAAAGTTGAAATTGGGGATGAGGGTGTTGGCTTTTTGGGTAAAGCAGTTGCGAGTAAATGTGAGGACTGCAGCTCAGCGTCTGAGAACTCTTGCACATGCATGGTGGATATGAAGCTACTTGTAATTCCAGCACTTGGGCAAGCTGTGTGAGCTCTGGGTTTAAGTTAGAAATCCAACATCAACCTCTGGCCTCCACACATACCTGCATACATGTGTACCCATACCCATACGAACACACAAATACACATGTATGGATACCACATGTGCATACATGTTGTTTGATTGTGGTAACACAGCCATGTATTATGAACAAGTTATTCTGGATCCCAAGAAAAATCAGCAAATTCATAAACTTTCAACTCTAAGAACCAGAATCCTCAATGGCATGCAAACATTGAATTTGGTTGTCAGGGTTTCCAAGTTGATTTTCAAAAACTGATATTTAGAAACACTTCTCTAAAACACAATAAATCAATTCTTTGATTTCTCTGCACATTTTCTTCAGTTTGTTAGGCTATAATATAAAAAAGGTTTATTATAATCATTAAAAGTAGGTTGAAATAAATGTTTCTAGATATCTAAAGTTGCCAGTGGGTTATGAGACTAATGGGAGAAAAGACTACAATCTGTGGCTCAATATTAGCACATAAATATTAATGAGTTCAAACCATCTCCAGGATTGAAGAAAAAGAATTTTTTGGGATTATTTTCAAAATACATCCTATTGTGCTGATTCCAGAATGAAACTCTTTAAACAGCTAATAAATAGCAGGCAAGCACACTCTCCTCATCTGACCCATGGCACAGCACGGACTGCCCATAGAGGACTACTTTGGGTTGCTTTCTAGCTTTCAATTCTTTCTGGAAATTGGACTTCAAGCCTCATGGGTAAATTAGGGATATTGTCTGAATACACATCTTTATACACAAGGGCAATTGAATTAAAAGTGCATTGTGAACCCAAGCTGGATCAAAGCTGTGTCCTAGTAATTACTGGGTTGTAAGGAGAGACCAGAACACCGAGGATATCTGGCAATGACAGAGCTCTTGGGAGAGGGTCAATGAGATACTGATGCAGAAATCTCTTCTTAACCTCTTCCTTTGTTTTAAAGATACCGATGATACCTTACATAATTATTTAAATAGTTAAATAATTGTCCTCCAACCCCTACCTACTATAAGCCAGACACATTCACATTTCAGAACTTGAAAATTAAAGAGTAATTAAATTAGGACTCAAAAGTTTTACAGGAGGTAGGAGACTATCCAGACATCCCTCATGGTGCAGCCTAAGATGGGACTTCCTGGGCTGGGGGCAGTTGTTTTAGAAAGACTCCAGGGGAGAATGTGAAGTGGATGTGGTTGGGAAGAAGGGGTGATAGCATATGACACAATACTGCTTACAAACAGGAGAACAAGGGAATAGTGTAAGATGTTACAGAGTAGCATCCAAGTAAAAGTTCATGTCTTAAATTTCAAATTAACTTTAGAATTTAAATTACTGTGGATCACGTGAATGCTTTGAGTTGAATTTTATAGCTATAAAGTACCTTGGTGATGGATTGGTTCAACCCTCTGTTATACACATGAGGCAAGTAAGGCCCAAAGAATTTAGAGGATTCTTTTTTTATTTTTTTAATTTTTATTTACTTATTTCAGAGAAAGAGAGAGAGGGAGAGGATGGGCATCCCAGAGCCTTCAGGGGCTGCAAACAAAACCATCTTGTGCATCTGGATTATGTGGGCCCTGTAGCATCAAACCTGGATCCTTTGGCTTTGCAGGCAAGTGCCTTAATCTCTACGCCATCACTCCAGCCCTAGAGGAGTCCTTTTTAAAGACCTTCAGTGTCCCATTGCAGCAAAGGTGAGAGTACTTTTGTTTCAGAAAAATCTAAGTTCAAGTCAGTGAGAAATCGAAGCATCAATGGGAGAGGTGGAGAACTCATTTATTTACACTGGTGGGCTGAAGTGAGCTCCATGCTCTCAAATGTCTTCTGCTCCCCCAACCCCAATTAGGATGAGCCCATGTCTTTTATAGGCTTTTTGGCAGGCAGTTTGACATCACCTTAGGTCTTTGACATTATTGGTGGGCCAACTTTATAGGCTACATTAATATGGACACAGACAGGAAACCTCCTTTGGTAGCAAGCAAGCTTGAAGAAATGGGGAGGGAGCATAGCTGAATCCCTAGATAAGTGGTCTACAGAAGTCAAATTTGAGCTGTGTACCAAAATGAAGTTCGTCATCAAAGACCACATGCGGTATTGTTAAATGAATTAATAAATGTGCTTAGTATATACCTTTATTTTAAAATTAGATGAAATTTACTTCAGAACTTTATTAAGATTGTACCATAATGCTTAAAATTATTGTATGAAAACACCGGAATATAGCATGAAATAAATGTTGCACTTTTAAAAAGGAAAAAAAAAATATCTATAGTTCATGGCCCCCTGTCTTGGTGATTCCAGACTGTCTGTGTTGCTCTGAGCCCTGTCTTCTGTAGTTAACCTTATAGTTTCCAGGACCAGAGGCTCTCTCCTTCAATCTCACTGGCTGTTGGACCTCTGTTTCCCCTGAATGCTCAGCACTCCAGGGAGAGGGTCCCAGAAAATATATTTTTGAAATTAAAAAATTTATTTATCTTTTATTTATATTTGAGAGAGAGAGAGCATGTGCAAGCATGCCAGGGCCTCTAGCCACTGCAAATGATCTCTAGATGCATGTGCTCCCATGAGCATCTGGATTATGGGATTACTGAGAAATCAAACCTGGGACCCTAGGCTTCACAGACAAGTGCCTTAAATACTAATCCATCTTTCCAACCCCCACATAAGATGTTTTGATTGAGGTTTCCCACCTCTACACTTTCAGTGACTTAAATTTGAATTAGATGTGCTTCACACTGTCATAGGCAATTTTTCCCCTGGAGTGATGTGAGCAATAGGGTTCAGACAACAGAGTCAAGTCAATTTCAACTTTTCATCACTCTATATTAACTCTGAGTTGCCATTGAAGAAATACATGGGTGTTTCCCAATGGGATGTCTCTCTAGGACTCCTTGTTAACGTCCTAGCTGACTCTTGATTGTTAATCTACTACTTCTCCAGAACTCATGGTTATAGTATTTTGTGTCATACCAAAACCAGCTTGGTGCACCAGTGAGTTTATTGGGGTTACTTAAGAGCAGGCGGAGGGCTTGCTTGAAGGGACATGGATGATTCAAAAGCAGCTGCATCACAGGAAAGCCCAGCCCAGCCCAGCCCAGCCCAGCATAGTCTCAAGCATACAAAATGACTTGCAGGCAGCTAAATCCAAGCACTTGCTTTCCATTTCTGTAACCTTGGGACCAGGTCTTGTAAAACACCCCCCACCCCCACACACAGGTAGGGTCTCACTCTATCTTAGGCTGACCTAGAACTCACTTTGTAGTTCCCAGCTGGATTTGAACTCACTGGGATTAAAGGCATGCACAGGTCTTGCAACCTTTATCATACTTGTTAACTTCCCTAGTCTGCTGAGCACTGCGCCCCCCGCCCCAACTGCAGCCCCCCGCCCTCTGCATGGACACTGTCCCAGGAGGGAATGTAGGGAATGTTTCAATTTGAAGTTAACATTGTTGAGTTTGCACTTAATCATTTCCTATAACCTTGTGAAATGGCTGTATGACCTTTGACTTTTCAGGTCTCAAAGACTTGACTTCCTGAATCCCCAGAACCTCCTTCCTGTCTTCAGGAGGGAATGTTTCAATACTGAGGAATCTGGTATGTAATACTAATTCTATTAGTTTTTTTTTTTTGGTATGTATGATGTGTGTATATTATGTATGTGAGAGTGTGGTGTCTACATGCCATGACACATGTGTGGAAGTCAGAGAACAATTTTGGGTGTTGGTTCTTGGCTCACCTGTTTGAGACAGAATTTCTCATTGTTCACCATTCTTTTGCTGGCCTAGTTGGCCTGCTAGCTTCTGGGATTCTCCTATCTGGCTCTCTTCACAATGTAGGCATGCTGGAATTACAGTTCCCCACTGAAGGAGGATAGGAAAAAGCTAGCTTTTTCTTTTTGACAGTTTCAGTTAGGGATCGAGGCTCAAAGAGAACCATGAGATACCACCCCAGATGCCACCTTGTCCTGGAACAAGAAACTCTTAACAAAAATGGAAGTCTGATGGAAACCTATCTTGCTGCCCACAGTCTACTGCACTATCTGGGTGGGCTGACCCAAATGGGCTGATGGTCAGGTTCATCCTCCAAAATTATTAGCCAATTAGGTCTTCTTCTTACACACTTGAATCTCATGCTGTAAAGGCTATGGCCTTCTAGCCCTTCTCTCTCTCCTGGCAGACCCCAGGTATGTGTGAGTCTCTCCAACTCTTACCTTGTGCTGTTGTAACACATGAGCCTGGCCTCTGTCCCCATAGCCCAGCCAGGATGGGTGGGGGTGGGACAGCATAGTTTGGGGTGACTTCTCCCTTTGATTATATGCGAGGTTTCCCTCTGATCTCCAATCTACTATGTGGGTGTGCTCACCAAGTCTGGACTTGCTACCTGTATCCTTACTCTAAACTCAGGGTAACATGAGAGTAACTGTTCATCATTCACTTCTCTGAATTTCTTGGTCTCTGCTTTGATACTCTTTCCCTCTCCAGGAAAGACCATGGAGGCCATGTGTGTTTGTCTCTCTCTATATGCATCTAAATTCTTTCTATGTGCTTGCACCTCTGTTCCAGTCTTTTGCTAAAGACCTTAATTTCTCCTAAATGAACCTCATAAGCTATACAGTGTTTCCACATGAGTGTGTTTCCTACTTCTCACCTGTTTAGCCTCCTTTCCTAGACCCCAGTCTCCCTTACATAAACCCCACAACTTGTGATTTCCCCTCAGTAAACTTAATAATTCACAATTTATGTCATGAATCCATCTTTGTTAATTCTTTTTTTGTGTGTGTGTGTGTGAGAGAGAGAGAGAGAGAAACAGAGAGAGAATTGACATGTCATGGCCTTAGCCACTGTAGTTGAACTCCACACGCTTGCGCCACCTAGTGGGCATGTGCGACCTTGTGCTTGCCTCACCTTTGGATGTCTAGCTTAGGTGTGATCTGGAATGTTGAACATGGGTTAGGCTTGGCAGGCAAGCGCCTTAACTACTAAGCCATCTCTCCAGACCCATCTTTGTTAACTCTGTATTAAAGGTAAGACCGAACCTAAAACTTGAGGTTCATAAATTCTGAGAGACCTCTCCTGAACCCCGACATCCTGCATCACCACTACAGTATCCAGCCTTTTTTGTAGGTTCTGGGATATGAACCTTGGTCCTCACATATCTGTGGCAAGCACTTTGTCCACTAAACCATCTCTCCTGCCCTCTATTAACTTTAGTGCTCATGTTGTGGTTTGTTTTACATTAATAGTAAGTTTTAATTTATTTATCTTATTAGTTATTTATTTTTGTTTTGTCAAAGTAGGGCCTTGCTCTAGTTCAGGCTGACCTGGAATTCACTATATATTCTCAGGCGGACCTCAAATTCACATCGATCCTCCTACCTCAACCTCCAAAGTGCTGGGATTAAAGATGTGCACCACCACACCCAGTCTAATTTATTTTATACTTGAAAATTTGAAGGAAATAAATCATTACAGATTTATTTGAGACTCCTGGATGTTCCTTAAGTCATTTGCATCTCTACCTTTGCTGCCTTTGCCTTGCTTTTCTTGTTTATCATTTCTGATACTTTTTGCCACATATATGGCATCATTTTTGCATTTTATAAAAATGAGTAAATCAGGCTGGAGAGATTGCTTAGTGGTTAAGGTCCTTACTTGTGAAGTGAAAGGATTCAGATTCAATTCCCCAGTACCCACATAAACCAGATGCATACAGTGGCGCACATGCCTGGAGTTTGTTTACAGTGACTAGAGGTCCTGGAGTCTCTCTTTCTCTCTATCTTAATAAACAAAGTATAATAATAAAATATGATTAAATAATTCCATGCTGCATTATACTTTAGAGAGTTAACTATATAATACATATAACAATAATTTTCATTTTAATACTACTGCACTGCAGAGTATCTACCTCACTTGTTGATATTGTTTCTTCAAGATTTCACTATTAACACAGTGCAGCAAGAAAAATTCCCGCACATGACCAATTGTCTGTACATATGAGAGTTCCCCTGTGGTGTGTAGGAGTACAGGAGCTGTTTAATGAATAAGAGAACTTTCAATCTAAGTACACTTTGTCAAAGTGCTTTTATTTTCTGTTTTTGAGGCTGAGTTTTACTCTAGTCCAAGCGGACCTAGAACTCATTTTGTAGCACAAAATGGCCTTCAATTTACTGTGATCCTTCTGTCTTAGTATTCCAAGTACTTAGGTTAAAGTCCTGTGCCACTATGCATTGCTAATTGTATCAACTTTTGCTTCAGCCGCTGTGTATGAGATTTTGTCGTGTCCAATTTAGACCTGTAAGATTTTGAGGAATTTTCCAGTCTATGGTGGTTTATTCAGTACTTCTCTGAATGCTGATAAGCAACTTGAACATCTCCTTCTTAAAGGTATACTAGATATGAGGTTTTCCTGATAGTGTGAAAATTACTTAAATGAATTCATTGCTCATTTGTTTATTCACATATTTTAATTCTTATTGGTTTACAGACATTCTTTACATATAGTCTGGATAGTACATCTATTCTTTTTTTAAAAAGTATTTTATTTACTTATTTTGAGAGAGAGAGAGAGAGAATGGGTGCACCAGGGCCTCTAGCCACTGAAGATGAACTCCAGATGCATATGCCACCTGTGAATCTGGCATATGTGGGTACTAGGGAATTGAACCTGTGTCCTTAGGCTTTGTAGGCAAGTCCTTAACCACTAAGCCATCTCTCAGTCCCATTACATCTATTCTTAAAACAGTGTCTTGCTTTTGATTTTAACATACACATAATTTTTGATGTGAGGTTCACCTTTATTGTAGTCAATTTTATTTGGATCATTGGTTTTTATGATTTAAGATAGCTTTTCTACAGACATGTCATCCAGTGCTTCTCAAAAATGATTAATGAATTTTTTTCTTCTTCACAAACAAGTCTTAAATCTATCCATTTTTTTCATTTGATTTCTCATTTGTCTATATAAGTAAGAAAGAGGTAAATTCATTTATTTTTCATGTGGAAGATCAATTATTTTACCTCCACTAGATGATTCCGCTCTGGTTTTCAGTGGTACTTCTGTCATATGCTGCTTTCCCATATGCGGTGGTTTATCTGTGCATTTTCTAGACCCTTCATTGGTCCATTTATTCTCTATGATCCAGAAGTACAATAGCACAATTCCTGCTGCTTTCTAACAGGTCTCCATATCTAGCAGGGCAATCTTCCAATATTTTATTTCCTTACATTTGGCTTGGATCATGAACATTTTTTCTTTCAATATTATTTTAACTAATAGCACCTCAGTTTTTTCTTTTTGAAAAAACTACGAACTTTACTGTATGAACATATTGCATATTGGTCATATTTTCATCAGGTCACACTCTTATATCCCTTCTACCCCACCCCCATTCCACTGAGGGCCTTCCTC
Source organism: Jaculus jaculus (assembly GCF_020740685.1). NCBI lineage: Eukaryota > Metazoa > Chordata > Mammalia > Rodentia > Dipodidae > Jaculus > Jaculus jaculus. The sequence continues at coordinate 145,060,244 of NC_059103.1, forward strand.
AGTAGTTATTGGTGTTCACTGTGGGCTCATGAATGCACCAGCCAGTCTCTGTGGTGATGACAATGCCTCAGGAGACTCCTTTCCATCCTGTTGCTCTTAAAAGTCTTTCCCTCTTCTACAATGTGCCCTGAATCTTGGTGGGAATGTTATTAAGTCTCCTTTAGTATTGAGCTCTCTGAATCCTCTGAATTTCTGCTCTGATATTTTTGAGTCTTCTCAGTGTCTGCAACAATATTCCTAGAGGAGGTTATCAGTCTAGCATTATGAGTAGCACTTATGTTTAAATTGCCACTCCCTCTGTAAGCTCTCCTGAACCCTAGCAGATGTGATACACATGACTCATGCTGTGAAGTTTGCTAATTTATTGTACTGATGCATCTTGGTTCTCCTTGATATTCACTTCCATCTGTAAAAAGCAGATTCTCCAACCTAAAATGAGAGTAGCATGGATCAAAGGGAAAAATCATAGCCTTTTAAAAGCCTTCTATTTTTTTTTTTGAGGCAAATCCAGCAGATTGGCCTGTTTTTATAAGCAAGAGCAAGAGAGAGTGAGTGAAAGAGAGAGAGAGAGAGAGAGAGAGAGAGAGAGAGAGAGAGAGAGAGAGAGAGGAAGAGAGACAGAGAAAATGGCATAGTAGGGCCTCCAGACACTTTAATCATACTCTAGACATGTGTGCCACCCTGTGTGCATGTGTGACCTTGCACGTGTCACCTTGAATGAAAAAAATTACCCATTACCATTTCAAATAGTGTCTTTTTCCTGCTTTCTTGCTATTTTTGCTTCTTTAAACCATAAACTGACTTTTGTACTTGTAATAATCACTTTTAACATTTAAAAATTCTACCTAGCTATTTTTAATTAAAAGATGTGAAATGCCAAGGGAGACTATCTTAAAAGTGCTTATGTGCTAATGAATGTTTTTTCATATGACCTTATTTTTAATATGTTTCTTTTGAATATTCAATGCTTCTAGGATTTAGTATTCTTTGGGGAATTTAATATTCTTATTTTTATACCTGGTGACTTTTCTCTATTGAGACCTTTTGTTCTCTCATCTATTTTAAAGTCCTGATGGTGAGCCCCTTTTAAGTGGTCCATGCCCATGGGAATTAGTCATGTCCTGGATTGAGACCATTTTCACCAGAGGTGTTTTGTACTTAATTCTTCCAGGCACTATAGGGTTAGTATGGTTTGGAGTCATTTTACCCTAGTGACTAAAGCCAGATGATTCCTTGGCCACACATGAGGAGTGTAAATTTAAACGTGTCTGCAGTGGAACAGAGCTGTGGTTGTACATTTGAATAGAAGTCCCTTTTACCTCTCCCAAGCCTACATGAAAGACAAGTCATCCCATTGTATCTCTGAACTGGTGTGTATATATTTTTTCTCCTCCTTTTGGCATTTTCTCTGGAGTGTCATTTCCAGTCAGTTCCTGGTTCACATACATTAAGAATAGCAATCTTATTTTCTCATTTTTTCCAAGGTTTTGTTTCTTGTCCTTATATAAGTAATGAAGCTCAAAGGTCTCATATTATAGGTCAGCATATGCCTAGAGCTTTCCTAGGACGTTGCATAGTTCCGGCTTCTAATGCAATCTTATTTTGGGGGGATTGCCTTCTCTTTTGTTAGTGAGTGGGGATTTCCATGCTAAACTGATGCTGTCTTTGTCATTTTCTTGTGGGAATTTTTATGCTTATATTTTCTACATTCCTGGAACAAAAGCCAAATCAAACTTTAGCATGCAAATTAGATTTCAACAAATTGCAGCCTAAAACAACATTCTTGTTTATAAGAAATTATTTCTTAGGCAATTTTTATATTTATTTATTTATTTATTTTATTAGTAATGTACATACCCATGTGTTAACAGCCCATGCTGGTACCATCCTTACCCTCATCGCTGTTCCCCTGAAAGGGATACTCCTTATTGAGGATGCCAGTTTTCCTCATGGGGTTTGTGGGTCATGCACTGTGTGGTTAGCTGTTAGTTATGGGGAAGAGACAATGTCTGTGCATAATGTCCTAACTTGTGGCTCTAATAATCTTTCCACCCCCCAGTTCCATGAACTTTCCTGAGCCATGTTGAGTTTGTTTTAGTCTTATTTAACATGTCAACTGAGACTATCTTTTGACACTGTATTTATACATACTACAAACTTATCAATAACAATTAGTGTGTTAAATAATTCCAAAGTATAAGTGATTCCCTTATAATGACATATTAGTTTTCTTTGCACATGAATGAACAAATTTATTTATAAAAAAGTCATGGTGGCATTTCTTACATTAATGAGGAATAGAAAACAATGACTTCTAACAATAGGGGGCATTTTATGGACTACCCAGTGAAACGTTCTACTGTCATTAACTATAATGTTACAGAATGTTTCATGACATGAGAAAAATGTTAATATGTTGCTTAGCAAAGAAAGTTACCCAATGGTATATACATCCTGATTAAACAAAAACAACAACAGACTGGAAGGTATTATGCCAAAATAGTAACAGTGTTCTTCATATTACATCCTTCCTTTTACCTACACTTCTCATTTCTTTCTCTCCTTCCTAAAATGTGCATATGTATTACTAAAAATTACTAAGGTAAGAAAATTGCTTCTATTAAATGGTACATTTCAAATTAATAGGGTCTGATTTCTCTTATAGGTCTAGACAGGATTAGCAAGTAGAACTAATGGGGAATTGTCAATGTAGAGAAAGTAGGCGAGCATATTTAGCAATAATTACTTCATGATGTTCTACAATATGTTTACTTGTTCAGGTCTCAAATGATTGCAAGGAGAAATCTAGAATGCATTAAGGCCCATATAATAGGGTGAAATATGACTCTGGTCTTTGTGCAGGGGAATGAAAGAGAACAACACAAATGGAGAGCTCAGTGATTACATAGAGCCTGCATGGATGTTGTACAAGAAAAGCCAGAAATGAGAGGCTGTCCTCAAGGCAAAGGGGCCTACTTCAGTCTTTCATCCAAGAATCTCTGTGCCCACAGAAGCTGAAAGTCTGTATGTAAAATTAGATGTAAACCAGGAACCACTTTTTGGAAGCTTGCGAGATGTTCCATTGCTCATGATTTTCATGCCTCCTGGACTTTCTTCCACTACTGTCTCTACTCTGAATGAACCTGAGGTAAGAAATAGTTCCCAAAGCAGCTATCTATAAATTATAGGCATGGGCAAAAGACAAAAATCTCAATATTAACCCCCTCAATATAGAACCCCTGCCTACCCAGTCTATAAAGTACGTAGTTCATAACAAGTGTGTTAACTGATGTTACTGGTAAATTCAGACTGATGGGAAGAGCAGACACATGCACTTTGTATAGATCATACATAGTTTAATTATCTACAGGGTCTAAGGAAATTATCACAATTACAATGTATCTCACAGAGATCAGCAACCTTATTCTGGACTGATAGAGGTTCAGTCTTCTGATATCCTTACATTACAGTTCATAATTACACTTGATCCCAATCAGGCCTTCTGGAGGCTCTATACCTGTATGACATTCCCAGGACTGGGTGAATTCTCTAAGTAGACTAATCCTAATTTCTGCTGTTGAGCCAGGAGCACCACATTAAACTCAGCTTTATTTTTTTGAAAAAAATATTTATTACTTATTTATTTGAGAGAGAGATAGAGAACAGGCATAAGGGGAGGAGAGAGAGAGAGAGAGAGAGAGAGAGAGAGAGAGAGAGAGAGAGAGAATGAATGGGCACACCAAGGCCTTCAACCACTGCAAATGAACTCCAGACACATGTGCCACCTTGTGCATCTGGCTTACGTGAATCTTGGGGAATTGACCCGAGTCCCTTAGCTTTGTAGGCAACCACTTTAACAGCTAAGCCATCTCTTCAGCCACAAACACAGATTTCTAGGCTAAAGAGAAATGAAGATCAACCAGATGAATAGAAGCGGAAGCTATGTATCCAGGGTTTACTGTAATGATCGCCATCATCATCTCTTGCATTTTGGCAGAAATTCAAAAGCAGGCAAGCATAGGAGTAGAAAAAGAAAGGGTTTAAACTATTCCCACATTGAAGACTGATAGCATAGGAAGATATAGATTGAGACAAAAATTAGGGAAGCTGTCAGTTAATAATCAAATCTTGACATTTTGAATCAGTTATTATAAGGGGTCCTGTTCCAGCTTCTAGGACTTTCCGTAGAGGTAGCATCATGGCTGCCTGCAAGTTTAACTTTTAAGGCCTTGGAGGATTTCCTGAGCAAATTGTTATAGACTGAAGGTTAGAGTTCTACTTTTTATATGTGGTATAGTCACTGTTCATTTGCATATCTAGTCTCTCAATACAGCAGTATGGCTGCGGGAGACAATGCAAACACACACAAAATCTTGATTAGTCAGAACAAAATATAAAGTGGTAAAAGTATACTTTATATTATGATCTCCTCAAGCCTGTTATTTCTGTTCATTTTTCTTCATGCTCATGTCCAGGAGTTTCTTACTTCCATTTTCAGCTTTTTTCATGGAATAAAAATCAAGGAAACAAAGTTGAACAAGTATTTTTATAATGCGTTAGTGTCAAGAATATTTCAAGAGTACTGAAAGGTCTGAATCTGTGAATGGGGTGCTTGAGACCCACTGGAAGCTAGGTGGGGACTGACATTGGTTTTTAGGGCCTGTTTCTTCTCCTAGTATCCTGTATGTACTTTGAGGCATCTCTGAAAGTCCTATACCAAGATCCTTTGTCTTCTTGCTGTGCTCATCCACCAAAGAGTGCATTGACATGGGAGCTTTAGTTTAGATTTTTCTCTCATATTTTCAACTCTAGAAGTTAGAGGACATTTTTCCTGTTTATTTTATTTTTTATATTTGGACTGCCACTTCACTCCACTCCTGAAAGTATCATTTAAGTTCAAAATCTTTTCTTAACAGATATCTGAATTTATACATAATTTAATTTAAAAGCTTTCTATATATCACCATTCAATTTCAAATATGTACAAATCCAGATTAAAAATCTTACCAAACCAGATATCCAGAGACAAAGACGCTCCCAAGACCTCATCACTGAAGCTGACCTAAAATGAACCCAACGAGGCTCAGGAAAATTTACAGAAGAAGGGGAGGAAAGTATGTTAGAGCCACATGTTAGGACATCATGCACGGGGACATGGCCTCTTGCCCATAACTGATGGCTAACTCCACAATGCACAGCCCATATTCTCCAACAAGGAGGGTTCCTGTGGAGGGGTGAGGGTAGGGAGGAGGCTGAAGATGGTACCAACATGACTGTATACATTGTGTATATAACTAATAAAAATAAATAAACAAAATAAAAAATCCAATGACCTTAGTAATGGTTATTCATTTAGAGAAACAAATTGAAATAAATGTCCTTGAAACAGTGCATTCTGTATTGACTATAACTGAAATCTTCAAGATTGAGGGGCTGGAGAGATGGCTTAATGGTTAAGGTGCTTGCCTGCAAAGCCAAAGGACTTTGGTTAGATTCTCTAGTAACCACATATGCCAGATGTAGAAGGGGGCGCATGCATCTGGAGTTCATTTGCAGTGGCTGTAAGCCCTGGCACACCCATTCTCTCTCTCCTTCTTTCCCTCACTCAAAATAAATAAATAAAAAAACTTCAGGATTGAGAAAAGAGCAGTAGTTATCACAGATGCTAAAGATTAAATATGTAAAGAAAGGGTTACAGTTACTAGAGAAACAGTATTGAAAACTTTTTAGGCAAACACATAGAGCACACATCTAAAAATGAGTTACTTTTCCAGATGTCCAAGAAAAATGGAATAAGTGTTGAAGATGGTTCCACGCAGTCACCAGAATTCCTATCTTTTAATCATCAGTTCATCAATTCTTTGCCCATTCATCAACTGAAAATAAACAGAGTCCTGTATGTAAGCTTGATACTAATAGGCACTAAAACGAATGGAACTTCTGGGCTTGTAACCTCTGGAGACTGGAATCAATAGTGCAGCTGGCAGTAGTGAAGCAATAGTTGATGCACTTATGGAGGAACTTTGTTATTACCTATGTGGACTGGGGTTAGCTTCCATGTGGTTACAAAGAAGGAAGATGCAGTGAGCCTCTGGTACTGGTACATCAAGGGAAGGGCAAGCCCAGCATGGGGAAACAAAGGTTAGTCTCACCTAAAGCCTGGTTTTCAAATGCTACTTAGGTCAAGAGCAAACTTTAATAAAAGTTTCTTTTCTTCTTCTTTTTTTTTTTGTTAGACTAGTATAACAGAGTTCCATTAAGTGAATATTGTTATATTTAAAGGACTTTTATTTCCCCACTTTCTTCCTCTTGCTCTCCCTCTCTCCTTCCCTCCTTCCTTTCCTTCCTTACTGCATTCATGCTGGAAGGAGCAGAAGGAATAAATCAAGTGATACTCCTTCATGTACTATCTAATTGTTTTTTTGAGATACCGTCTTTCACTGGCTTGGGACTCACCAGTGAGGTTAAACTGGTGGCCAATGACTCCCAGGGATCCTTTTGTGTCTGCCTTCCCAGTATTGGGATTACAGGTGAGATACCATATTCAGCTTTTTAAATATGTATTTTATTTGTATTTATTTGAGTGAGAGCCAGAGCCAGAGCGAGAGTGAGAGCGAGCGAGCAAGAGAGAGAGAGAGAGAGAGAGAGAGAGAGAGAGAGAGAGAGAGAGAGAGAATGGGTATGCCAGGGCCTCCACCTGCTGCAAATGAACTCCAGATGCATGCCCCACCATATGCAACTGGCTTATGTGGGTACTGGGGCATTGAACCTGGGTCAGCAGGCTTTACAGGCAAGCGCTTTAACCGCTCAGCCATCTCTCCAGCCCACAAACTCAGATTTTTAAATGTGGCTTCTGAGAACTCATGCTTGCAACATAAGCACTTTGCTGACTGAACTATCTCTACATTTCTTTGTTATTTCTTGAGATTAAGTCTTTTCCATTTTCCTTAGAAGATTATGGTGATAAGCAGTTTAAGAAAGTCTTTGACAAATGAAAAGGGATGGGCATGCTATCCAAATCATCTGTTTTTCTGAAATCCAAACATCTAAGGTTTATGATGACCATAATTTAGGACTGTCTCCACAGGCAGCCACAGGACAACTCAAGATCGAGATTCCATCTGCAGTTTGGGAGGCTTCCCCAGTTATTCTCTTCTGGAGCCTTTTTGACATTCTGTGGCTTGTGCTTGTTCTCAATCTGTCTATTCTGACTCCACACTTCAGAATGTTCAAATCTCCCCCATTCAGTTTCCCTTCAGCTGCTTTTTGTTCCCAACCTCATATTCAGAAATTTCTCTTCTCATTTTCAGTTTCAAGTTTCTATTACCTACTCCAATTTTGTCTTTATTTCCCAGCATTATAACCACTTCACCAGAGTTTCCATGCTTACTTGTCTGTTCTTATCTTAACTCTAGGAATCATTTACAGGGTAATTATTTTTTTTCCTTCTTAGAATTGTTCCCCCCTTGATTTCTTCTTTTTCAATTTTTTTGGTTTATCTTTATTTGAAAGTGACAGAGAGAGAGAGAGAAAGAGAGAGAGAGAGAGAGAGAGAGAGAGAGAGAGAGAGTGCAATAGGGCTTCCAGCCACTGCAGACGAACTCCAGATGCGTGCGCCCCCTTGTGCATCTGGCTAACATGGGTCCTGGGGAATTGAGCCTTGAACTGGGGCCCTTAGGCTTCACAGGCAGACGCCTAACTGCTAAGCCATCTCTCCAGCCTCCCCCCTTGATTTCTGTGCTTCTATATTTTTGGATGTTTCTCTGCCCCTTATTCTTACCCACCAATGAGATGGTCAGATACACTGCACTGATTTTTCTTACTTTCTTTGCCCTTTTTGACTTTAGTAAACTTTAATCAGCATTTTAAAAACTTTTTAAAAACCTGGTACAGGTATGCAGGTGATCCTGCAGACATGATATTAAGTAAAGTAAGCCAGACACAGAAAAAGAAAGGCTGGAAAATTTAACGTATAGAAGCACAGAGTAGATGAGTTAGTACCAAGCATTGGAGTGGAAGAAATAGAGAGATGGTGATTAAAGGACACATAATTTCAGATTAGTAAATTGAGGTCATAATGTATACATATACATATATCTGAACATCATATTGTACTACTTAAATATATCTAATTTTTATTTGCCAGTCATAACTTAATAAAGCTAGAAAATATTTTCTTTTACTTTTTCTTTTTGCAAGGTAGGGTCTCACCCTCTGGAATTCACTATGGAGTCTCAGGGTGGCCTCGAACTCACAGTGATCCTCCTGCCTCTGCCTCCTGAGTACTGGGATTCAAGGTGTGACCCATCATGCCTGGCTTCTTTTACTTTTACTTAACTCTTTATATTTAGAATTTATATTGTCTATGAGGTAATGAACATTCTATTTTAATGAAATGACTTTAGGTATTTCATCTCTGAGACCTGGTGGCATTGTCCATTAAGAATACTCTGTCCTTAGCACCTGAGAGTATTTTTTACAGCTATTTATTCTAGAAGAGACTTTACAAGATACTTAGCACTTTCACATTTCAAATGAAGAGACTAAAGTAAAAACAATTTTGTGGTTCCATGTAGAATTGAAATTGAATTTAACAAGATTAAATTTCCTCTTTCTGAGGAAAGGGAACTTAAGACAGAAAAGTCTATTATAGATAAATATGGAACACATTTACATTTCTTGTATTTTTGGTTTTACATACACACACACTACACACTTTATTTCCTATACTGATATGTGATTGTTGTAACTCAGGTATAGATAACCTAAGCACAGAGAGACACTACAGGACAATTCAACCCATGAATTTCAAGGAAACTGCTGGAAATTAGGGATGACATGTGCATGCAAACTTTGGGCTGTGCACATGCACTCTTGGCACTCTGGGACATTGCAAGTTCAGAAGATGCTATTAGTGAGCCAATACTAACAGCTGTGGTCAGTTAATTAGGTAAGAATTAAATAGAGGAATTAGCAAGTGATGGTTTCCCAACTAAATAACTTCAGAGTTGAATTTTTGTTACATTTACTTAACTTAAGGATCTGTAAATTTTCAAGTTCTACATAACAGAACAAAAGCAGTCATGATGGAAGAACATGAAACAAAACATATGCATCTTCTGGCTTTGCACCAGGTTCTTTGAAAATATAAGTGCTAAGCAGTGCATTTTAAATAATTTGATTTTCTTCTTTAAAAATATCATGTAGAAAATACTTAAATGAGACTGTAAATACATTTAGTGCATTTCTTTGAGAACAACCTTAAGGGATAAGTATATATTACATTGCATCTATTTTTTAAAGACTTCTATTCCCCACTCATGAGAAAGCAAAATTGCTATTTGTAGTCAAGGAAAATTAAAACTATTTGATTCTGAGATTCTAGATTTTTGCAGAGAAGTGCGATATTTTGGCAAATTTCTCTTTGGTGTCATAACAATTTTCCTTTTTGTTTTCTGTTGTGTATTTTGGGGGGATGTCAAATGCAGTCTCAGTGAACAATCAAGTCTTTTGGGGGTCTATACTAAGTTCAGTGAGTCACAGGATTCTGAGGTGCAGGAGCAGCCAGAGGTAACCTGCTTCCAGACAAGACATCAGAGTCAGGCTTCATCCTGTTTCTAAGATCTGGAAGAAGGAAACAGAACACTCTAGAATACAAGAACTTAGTACTTAGAAGCCTAAAGGTTGAAACTGATGTATTATGACCATCTTGACTGGAGTGAAATCTCTTAGTGAATTAGGTAGGGTTGGTTTTTCTGCTTCTTTTACACATTATATGATTCTCTTTGAGAGTTAGCACATCTAGCTGCAATGTTGGAGCAGTCCCTTCCACAGTTTCTTAGTCTTTAGACAGCCAATGGCAGCACCGGTAACCTAACGATTTGTATTCTTACTGTCCTTGTGGAATAGCCACATTCTCAGCTATCTGCAACTAGATTTCCCTTAGACCATATTTTTCCCCTTTCAGGGTCTGGTACTGTGTGTGTGTTCCAATTTGTATACAATTTAGATGAAGACTAACCAAATCTTCTTGATTATTGCAGCCAATAGAGAGTTGGACTTCATTTTTACATTCTTATTTTATTTTTATTTTTTAAAGATTTTTATTTATTTATTTATTTGAAAGTGACAGAGAGAGAAAGAGGCAGATAGAGAGTGAGAGAGAGAATGGGCGCGCCAGGGCTTCCAGCCACTGCAAACGAACTCCAGACGCGAGCGCCCCCTTGTGCATCTGGCTAACGTGGGACCTGGGGAACTGAGCCTCGAACCTGGGTCCTTAGGCTTCACAGGCAAGCGCTTAACCGCTAAGCCATCTCTCCAGCCCTACATTATTTTTGAGTTGAAAAAAATATACTAGTTATTATAACTCCTAGAAATCTACTATGCAAATAGATTACATACTTTGTGTCATGCAGATCATGGTATGAGAAGGCATCAAATTAGACACAGTTATGAATCAAAGATGGTCCTAGAGTTCTAATGTTATGCCTACCGTGGCATCTCAACATTTGAATCAGAGGGCTGAGTACATGCAGAGATATTAGGAAAAACTTTGAGGGGTCTTTTCCTTTAAATATTTAATTTAATATATTTATTTGAGAGAGAAGAAGGAGAGACAAAGAGAGAAAAGGTGAGAGAGAGAATAAATGGATGGACATGCCAGGGCCTCTAGCCCTGCAAACAAACTCCAGATGCATGTGTCGCCTTGTGCATCTGGCTTAATCTGGCTAATGTGAGTCCTGGGCAATCGAACCTGGATTCTTTGGCTTTGTAGGCAAGCACGTTAGCCACTAAGCCATCTATCTAGTCCTTAAGGGACTTTTTTTTTTTTTTTTTTTCCGAGGTAGGGTTTCACTCTAGCCCAGGCTGATCCGGAATACACTATGTAGTCTCAGGGTGGTCGTAAACTCATGGCAATCTTCCTATCTCTGCCTCCTAAATGCTGGGATTAAAGGCGTGTGCCACCAGCTCTTAAGAGACTTTTTAAACAGTCATCCTTTAGGGAAAAATTGCTTGCCTTTAGGTTTAATAAAATTTCACATCTTATATAAATATGTCCAGCAAAATGGCGAACATGTTGAGTCAGCTGATTAGGAGAAAAGTCTGGTGTGTTTTCCACACTACAGGGCTTGGTTACTATCACAAGACTTTATCTGAGTTATGGATTAAAAGAGATGATTGCAACACCAGTATCCTGGAGTCTTTTTAAAAAGTCATTTCTTTTTCCTTTATACTTTAGCATGTAGCACGAAAAAGCTCTCATCAGAGTTTCCTAGAGTAACTGAGTTAGGGTGACTGGACCCCTTAAGGTAAAAAGGACAGGAAATTTGTACCTGCTAAAAATCAAAGATGATCTGATTTATTATCTCTTGCCTAGTTATGTAGAACTATTTTCCCACAGTCAGGACCCTTCCTGGGAAGAGGGTCTTTTGTGGGATGTAAACATTGTGGTTGGTCAAGTTCAGCCCCTGGAACTTGGTGCCAGTGCTAATGTCTTCCTCAGACAGCCCCAGCCCTAACCAACAAGCTGGCCCTTAGTTCACCTGGCCCAAAAGATAGCCTACCACCCTGAGGTTATAAATACTTTTGTAAAGGGAGTTCAGTCTCTGTCTGGAGGTCATTTGGGAACTTCCAGCTGTGGGTGAGTTTCTCCTTGCCCAGGCCTAGCCGGGAGGGCCCCTAGCCCTATCTGCATGGGTTCTTTATCTCCTCCAGCTCCCCACATGGCAGGAGCTCCTTGAACTTTCTTTTCTCTTTTCTGTCCATGCTTTTCTTCCCCAGATCTGTATCTGCTCACATGGACTCCTGAGCTACACATGGCCCACATGGGCTTTTGGGCTCCATGTGGTGTACTTTTCTTCTCCCCACTTTATCCCTTTCCCCTACTCCTTAGTAAAATCTGAATAAAATATGGTATTTTAAAAATGATTCTCTTGAACCTGGAGTTGCTAATTCTTTGGTTAGTTTGTAGATATAAACTCAGGGCTTGGGGTTCCAGGAAGCATCCCAGAAGCCCTTTTATATAACATGATCAGTAGAGAGTAATAAAGCAATGGAAAATAGTTATTTTAATTTTCTATCATGATGCCCATTTTGGCTGCTCAGAAAGTACAGGGATCTGAAGTTGTAATGTAGAGATGCTAAACTATCTGTGATGATTTCTGGAGACCATGCCAGAAAGCATTAAGTACCTGTGTGCTCAGATCACAGGATCCCTTGAAGGAGACTATTAAACAATCTATTGTATAAGGAAAAATCTCTCCTGAAATTGCCATTACAACTGTTCCACATATTGGAGTCAAATTTGACATTTTTCAAGTAATAGTTTTGGAAAAGCTTTCAAAATTCACCCTTACCTCAAAAGTAAAGATGCAAGCAATTGTTTATTTAGTGATTACTATGTTCTAGGTTAATATAAATAAAAGATGGTATGTTCACTCAGCAAAATATTTGTCAGTCATAATAAGGATTAGAGTTATGATACATATTTACTGAATTTTTTTTTTATTAAAGAGAGAACAGGGGTGAGAGAATTGAGTTTGGGTGTACCCAGGGCCTCCTGCCACTAAAAAAACACTAGACACATGCACTACTTTGTGCATATGGATTTATGTGGGTACTGGGAATGGAACTCGTGTTGTCAGGCTTCGCAAGCAAGATCCTTTAACCACTGAGCCAACTCTCCAGCCCCTGATACATGCTTTGATGTGGATAAACCTTGAAGGCATTATTCTAAGTTAAAGAGGCTAGATACAAAAGGCCACATGTTGCATGACTCAAATAATATGAAGTTGAGAATAGGCAAATCAACAAGTAGGTGATAGAGTAGTGATTGCAAGGGACTGGAAGGAAGGGGAGTGGCAGTGACAAATAATAGGTATTGCATTGTTTGGGAGTGACAAAAACACTCTGGAATTAGTGGTTATTGTAGTAGCCTCTTGTGAACATGCTAAAGACCTCTGAATTATACATCTAAAAATGCAGTGTATACTTAGCATGTTAATTTGATCTATCACTAGCACTGGAAATAAAAAAACCATAAAAAATACTACCTATATTAAAAATGAAGCCTTTTCACATGGTCCTTATTCCACCTTCTTAGGTAAAAAAAAAAATAACTCTAATAAAAAGTTAATTTTTTTTATTGGTGAGTGGGTATAAACAGTTTAAATACAAGGTGGAAAGAAGTAATTACCATGAGGATGAAACACATCAAAATTCTATCAAGCTTTTTTAGAGTTGTGTCTTCCAACTATCTTTAATTCAACTAATAATTTCATTTGTGATGCCAACATGTATTTTTTTCATTAACTAAACCATCATCAATTGGCCTAAAGTTGATAAACATTGAAGCTGAGAAATGGTTAACTGGTATTATTCTATTGTTCAGATTTCTATACTTGGTTGAAGATGTCTGTGGGATTAACTTATAGATATTGTCAAATTGAGGAAAACATTATTTTACTAAGTAAGTTGGAATATATTTTATTTTCTACCTTTTTGTAATGGAGAAAAATTTCCATCAGTGAAAATCATAGTTTGATGAGCTTTGATCAATGTAACCAGTCCCTGCAGATATAGAATTAGTCTTATCTTGGGAATTTCCCAGCCATTATTTCTCATTGATAACCACTGTTCTGACTGCTTTTTATCATACATTTATTTTACTGTTTGTGAGTTTCACATAAATAGAACTATAGTATGTCCTCTATGGTTTCCTTTACTATGCATAACAATTTTGAGGCTTGACCATGTTTTTGTTTATCAGTAGTTTATTCTCTTTTTTTATTGTTTAAGAGTATTTTATTATATGACTATGCCACCATTTGCTTTTTTCATCTCTTGTTGATGGACATCTGGACAATAGTTTTGGTAATTTTGAAAATACAATTACTTGTTCTTGTAAAAGTCTTTTTCTGGGAACACATGTTTTCATTTATGTTGGTATTTACAGAAGGACTAACAATGATTTTCTAAAATGTTGTATCAATTCACATTCTCTCCAGCAGTGAATGACTGTTCTAGTGACTCAGTGCCCTCAGCAATGTTTTGTTTTGTCAACTTTACTTATTTTAACTAGTTTAGTGGGTGTCAAATTGTTCTTTTTAATTTTTAAAAAAATTTTTTTTGAAAGAGTCAGAGACACAGAGAGAGAATGGGTGCACCAGGGCCTCCGGCCACTGCAAACAAACTAAAGATGTGTGTGCCACCTTGTGCATCTAGCTTATGTGGGTCTTGCAGAATCAAACCAGGGTCCTTTGGCTTTGCAGGCAAACACCTTAACTGCTAAGCCATCCCTCCAGCCCTCAAATGGTTCTTAATCATGGCTTGTCATTTTCCTAATGTGTAATAATTTTGAAAGTCCTTTAATGTACTTATTGGCCACTAAAACATCATAAGTGATGAGTTTGTATGTCCCTTGCTTATTTTAATCAGGTTGTATGGTATTTATCTGTAGCAGCTTTTTATATGTTACAAATGTTTTTTTTTTTCTACAACAATATTTGAAAAAAAATTCACTGCTAAGCATTTGCCTACCCTATAATGTCAATTTCTTTTTACTTCTAGAAACATTACAGTTTTTAAAGATTAGTTAACTTTAAAAAATTTAATTATACAAATTAATAAATTTTACCTAACAAACACATAAAAGTAAGCATGCTAGGGCTGGAGAGATGGCTTAGCAGTTAAGGAATTTGCCTGCAAAGCTAAAGGACCTCGATTCGACTTCCCAGGACCTACATAAGCCAGATGCACAAGGTGGTGCATGCACCTGGAGTTTGTTTGCAGTGGCTGGAAGCCCTGATGTGCTCATTGTTTCTCTCTCTGCCTCTTTCTCTCTCTCACTCTCTCAAATTAATTAATTAATTTACTAAAAAAGTAAGTATTCTATTTAAATTATAAATACTCAGAAGAACTGGGTGAGGTAGCTGAAGTAGAACTGGCATGAACTGAAGGCCAGTCAGAACTACAGAGTGAGCTCCAGGTCATCCTGGACTAGAAAGAGACTGCCTCAAAACAATAAATAAATATACCCAGAAGAGCATTGGAAAACATAGAAAACTGGCCAACTAGGTTCCATGAATTACATGATTCTGTTGTAAAGTCTAGATTTGGATAGTACAGTTAAGACTACTACTAATTATGCCAAAGTATTGAATAAAATCCTGGTTCAATAATAAAATACAAGTGTGCCCTAAGATAAGTTCATATAAGCAACAAGAATATATTTATGTGATACAAGATTGTTCAATGTATGGAAAAATTAAATGATCCACACAGGAGCAGAATAAGAGATGACAAAATGATTGAGTAGAAGGAAACACATTTATCATAGAAACTCTTTTTAAAAAAATACATATTTTAACTTCTTATTGATAGCTTCTGTAAGTATACACAGTAAACCAGGATAATTTCCTCCCCCATCCTATTCTCTCCCTCTCAAATCCACCCCCCTATTAAATCACCTTCTCTTTTCAATTAGTTTCTCTTTTATTTTGATGTTATCATCTTTTCATCCTATTATGAGGGTCTTGTGTAGGTCATATAGAGCACTGTGAGATCATGAATATCCAGACCATTCTGAGTCTGAAAGAGTGCATTATAAGCAGTCCTGCCATTCCTTTGACTCTTACATTCTTTCCGCCACCTGTTCCAGCTTGATTTCTCAGTGACCTGCAGCCTAAGCATGTGGAATCTTTAGCAGTAAGGTCTTAACATCTAGTTCTTGTGAGCAACCAAGAGCCTTGGCAATGGCCTACAATGTTTTGGGGGCAGCAGGACTTCCCTGGTTAACAACTCACTGGAAGGTATTGCACCCCTGGGACTGAAATTTTTCTATTAGCAATCTATGGCTTCTGGGTATGCCAGTATCCAAAGAAGTAGGTTTCCCTTTGGCTTCTTCATAGCATCTTAAATTTTGATTAACCCTCCTCCTACCCTTCCCTTTCTCAATTCCTTCCCTTCACTCTGTTTAGGCCATTCCATCCCCAGCAATCTGTTCCTCTGCTTAAATATATACAATATCCTCCCCTTAATTCCCCCCTTCTTCACTCTCCCTTATAGCACCTTTCTAGATTTCTGGCCTCTACTACTGGCTTTTATTACAAATCACATTCAAATCTAAACATTTGTAGCTAGGATTCACATATAAGAGAGAACATGTAACATTTGATTTTCTGAGTCTAGGTTACCTCATTTATAGATAAATCTATATCAAATTAACAACTTATATGACATGAGTGAGCATCTATGGTTTAAGTTTTTTATATGATTACCCAGGTATTTAAGTGTTATTTACTAAAAAGCCTTTCTTTCTCAATGAATAGTTAGATATCTTTGTCAAATATCAATTGACATGCACATTGGGGTCTCTTTCTGGCTTGTATTTTGTTGATGCTTGTGTGCATGATCTTAATTCCCTTTATTTACTGCCATAGCTGAAAAGTAACCCTCAAAATCAAGCTAGAACCAACTTGCCTCTTTTCACAATTACTTGATGTGGTACATATATTCTGTGTTGATATATAATTCTTACTGTCAATTTGTATTTTAGCCAGGTGTGGTGGTGCACACCTTTTTTTTTTAAAAATTTTTATTTATTTATTTGAGAGCGACAGACACAGACACAGAGAGAAAGACAGAGAGAGGGAGAGAGAGAGAGAATGGGCGCGCCAGGGCTTCCAGCCTCTGCAAACAAACTCCAGATGCGTGCGCCCCCTTGTGCATCTGGCTAACGTGGGACCTGGGGAACCGAGCCTCGAACCGGGGTCCTTAGGCTTCACAGGCAAGCGCTTAACCACTATGCCATCTCTCCAGCCCTCAATTTGTATTTTAAAAGTTGGCTTGGAGTTTGATTGGATTTACATCAATTCTATAGATTTATATATATATTTGGAAAGAACTATCTTCTTGTCTATATTGACTTTTCAAATTCATGACCAGGTTATTGTTAGCAGGTAAGATACAAATTATAAAAGTTTTCACAAAGAATCACATACATGGGACTGGAAAGTTGCTCAGTGGATAGAGTGTTTGCCTTGAAAGCCTAAGGACCTAAATCCCATCCACAGAACCCATGTAAAAAGCCAAGCATAGTAGGGCATGCCTGTAATTCCAGTGCTGGTAGGAACCCCAAGGTGGATTTTTGGGGTTCCCCAGATAGCGAACCTAACTTCCTTATTGAGTTCCAGGCCAGAAAGAGACCCTATCTGAAAAAAATAAAAGAATGGCGGGCATGGTGGTGCATGTCTTTAATCCCAGCACTTGGGAGGCAGAGGTAGGAGGATCGTTGTGAGTTTGAGACCCTACTTTGAAAATACAAAAAATAAAAATAAAATAAAATAATGAAATACAGTATATGATAAATACATATGAAAACTAAATTATAAATTAAAATAATGCAAAGTTGAGTGGGAAAAGATACCTACTAGATTACAGGACTGAATTACACATAGTTTCTATATATGAGTTCAAAATGTAACATTAAGCTTCTGTATTAGTCAGGGTTCTCTAGAGGAACAGAATTTACAGAATGAATTACACTAAAAGCAATTCATTGGATTAGTTCATGGCAGACCAATAGCAGTTGTAGGCCTGGGAATCAAGGAGCCTGGTAGGTGCTCAGACCACTTGGCTAGAGGCCTCAGTAGTCCCAATCCAGCACTGAAGGCCTGTAGGCTTCCTGAAGAGCCACTGGTCTTCAATCCACACTGGTCTTCAGTCCACACTGGTCTTCAGTTGGTGCTGATTTTTAGTCCATACTGGCTTTCAGTCTGTGCTGGTCTTTAGTCCATATGGGACAGCAGCAAGTACCTCCAGCAGCCAAGTGTAAGGAAGGGGAATTCTTTTCACCCTGAGCTTCCTTATATAAAGTGCCCCTCTGAGAGGGGCTGCCCACTCTGGGGGAAGGGCTCATCCTGGGGAAGGACTTCCTCCTTCAGTAAATCCTTCCTGGAAGCAACCGCAGAGACCCACCCAAAAGGGATTTAGATTAAATTGACAAATTAACCATCACAGTTTCCTAATTATCAAAGCTGAAAGGAAGACAGTAAATTCCATATGGAAATTATTCTAGAGATAATTTGTTTTCTATTAAGTTCCAAAAGGAACATATCACATGGATCCTTGCCCAAGAAATATCAAACAATTTAATGGGATATATTTTAAAAATTTTTGTTTTATTTTTATTTATTTATTTAAAAGTGACATAGAGCCAGGCGTGGTGGCGCATGCCTTTAATCCCAGCACTCGGGAAGCAGAGGTAGGAGGATTGCCATGAGTTCAAGGCCACACTGAGAGACAGAGTTAATTCCAGGTCAGCCTGGACCAGAGTGAGACCCTACCTTGAAAAACCAAAAAAAAAAAAAAAAAAAAAAAAAAAAAAAAAGTGACAGAGAGAGAAAGAAAGAGGCAGGTAGAGAGAGACAGAGAGAGGATGGGTGCATCAGGGTCTCCAGCCACTGTAAACGAACTCCAGATGTGTGTGCCCCCTTGTGCATCTGGCTAACGTGGGTCCTGGGGAATCCAGCCTTGAACCAGCATCCTTAGGCTTCACAGGCAAGCGCTTAACCGCTAAGCCATCTCTCCAGCCCTTAATGGGATATATTTTAATGGTATAATTAGAAAGTAATTGTTAAGATAATGAGAAATATAACATTTAAAAGGTTTCTCTTTTTTTCTAGTAGCAACTAAATATAGATGGGCTTTAGGGTAAATTTTGTTCTTGCAATAACTAAAAACTAGCAAAGGCTAAAATAAAATTGTTTAATAAGCTCTCTAGAAATGAATTAACTCCAGTTCTTGGAAATTTTAACTTATATTATCAGGAAGACATTTTAAAATTTTTATTGACAAGCTCTGCTCAAATATACAATGTAACCTGTTCATAATCCCTTCCCACAATTCTCCTTTCTCTCCCCTCCCCTGTCCCACTTTCACTGAACCCCTTTTTCTTTCCATCTAGTCTTATCAGAGGAACATTTTATGAATCAGTTATGGACGCAGTAAAACTCCAACCAGAATTATTCTAACCTATCTAGAAAGTATGTAGACAATGGAAGGAAAGTAATCTCTTAGAGGACATGAGTGTAGCTCAGTGGTGGAAGGATTATCTAGCATGTGCAGTGCATTAGACTCTCTCTCCAGGACTTCAAAATGATTGAGTAAATAAGTAAGAGCACGGAACAAGTAAGTAGTCCTTTGTACCTACCACTAGGGACCAACTTTTTGCCAGCTTAAAATACTCAGCCTGCTCTTTCTACTATGCTAATTCCCAATAAGATGAATAAAAGCATATTAAATGAAAACTCATCAAAAACAACAACAATCAAAATAAGCCAGTTTTTTTTTTTTTTTTTTTTTTTACTTAGGTTTCATCGTTTTAAAACACAAATAGTGGCATTAAGAAGTTCTAAGAATTTTCCAAAAGTCTGAAACAAAATATAAATAATTGGACATGTTTGAGAGATATCCTAAATACAAATATTTTATAAGCTGTTCATACTTTAATATTTAGTGAAATTATTGTCTATATGCTGTTATATAGTATCTTTAACTCCACAATATTAATGAATATCTTTATCAAAATAAACTATATCTATACTCTTCACTTAAAAACCGCAGCATAGGGCTGGAGAGATGGCTTAGCGGTTAAGCGCTTGCCTGTGAAGCCTAAGGACCCCGGTTCGAGGCTCGGTTCCCCAGGTCCCACGTTAGCCAGACGCACAAGGGGGCGCACGCGTCTGGAGTTCATTTGCAGAGGCTGGAAGCCCTGGCACGCCCATTCTCTCTCTCTCTCTCCCTCTATCTGTCTTTCTCTCTGTGTCTGTCACTCTCAAATAAATAAATAAATAATTAAAAAACAAAAAACAAAAAACTGCAGCATAGCATATTGAAAAGATATGCAATTATTTCTTTAACCAATGTTTAAATGACTTCTAATATTTTGTTATAAAAGAATAGTCACATCCATATTTGTATATATATCATTATATCTTTTACATATTCACTTATATGACTGACTACTTTCTTAGCAACTTGCAAAAGTAGAAATGGTTAGGTCAAACGAGATATGGACTACTTATTTACTCACATTGCCAAACTGCTTTCAACAAACAACTCTTAATTTAATTTTCTATTGAAAATATATAACATTGTCCAGAATCCTGATCTTTAGTGAAAACTCAGCACCAATCATTTAAATATTTGCCAATCAGTGTGATGAAAATTGATATGAATGTGTTGGTAGCCTTGTGCTTTCAAAAGAAAGCGAGTGAGGAAAGTACAGTGGAGTCCAGCTATGGTTTCAGCTGCAGACAGGCTTCACCTTGACCCCACCAGGAGCTCTGGAGTATGACTTTCACTACAAGGGAGATGTCTTAAGGCAAGTGGACAAATGTTCTGCACCACAGTATTTGTTGGTCATTGGTTGTCAGCTGCCTCTGGAAGGAGCAGTAACTTCTTGGATAAAACGGTTTCCTTTGTCAAAGCCGTCCTCTAAACTCCAGTGAAAGGTCAAGCGTGAACTTGTAGCAGTCTGTGAATAAGTGTGGTTTTCTTGTTGACATATTGGCTGGTGTAGTGAGTTAACTACTGTCTATTGTGCTCCTCAATTCAGGTCCAGAAAGAACTTCATAATGCGGTCTTACTTGAAAACACTGTCGTTTGGGCTGGAGAGATGGCTTCACGGTTAAGACATTTGCCTGCAAAGCCAAAGGACCCAGGTTTGATTCCCCAGGACCCACCTATACCAAATGCACAAGGGGCACATGCATCTGGAGTTTGTTTGCAGTGGCTACAGGCCCTGGCATGCCCATTCTCTCTTTGTCTGTCTCTCTTCTTTCTCTGCTTGCAAACAAATAAATAAATAAATAAAAATAAGTATTTGAAAAAAAAGAAAACACTGTCTTTTATTATTGTTTTTATTACTTTTTTTTTTGAGGTAAGTCTCACTCTGTAGCCTAGGCTGGCCTACAACTCACTATAGTCCTCACTGGCCTTAAACTTAAACCATTCTCCTGCCTCAGCCTGTAAATTCCTGGCATTACAGGCATGAGTCACCATGCCCAGCTGAAAGTAGGGTATTTTTAGAAGTAAATAATTAAAATGTGGTAAACCCTAGTAAACTAAGGTACAACGTATGTCCATTGTATAGGAGATGTAGTTTTGTGGTAGAGTAGTTGCCTAGCATGCTTGAGGCCCTGATTTCAATCCTGGGGAGGGGAGAGAAGAGGGAGAATATATTCTTGGAGAAGTTCAGAGCATTGAGAGGAAGATGGGGATAGAGGCTCATAGATGGAAGTGAATTTTTCAGATCAGAAATGTGAATCCTTTGGGTTTGGCATCCACTGGGTATGTCAAAGAGAGGCCAGGTTTAGAGGGAAGGAGCCAAGGTGTGAGTATTTATTTCCAGAAGGAAGCTAAGTGTAGATTATATAGACATTGGAGATGGAAAAGATCCACAGGATTACATTAACAAACCCGTTCTTCTGCCAGTCAAGGATGCCTTTGAGCAGGGAGAAGATCAGATATGATACTGACCTCAACAACAGGTTTGGTGGTGGAGCATGCTACTGTACTGCTGAATGTATTCACAGGTGATAGTCTGTCTGATCCTTAAAAGATAGCACGGGATATGCCTAAGGATCATAACCAGGGAAGAAAAATACAGCTTTCTGTTCAGCCATTGCTCTAAAATAATAAGGTGAATACAAATTCATTTAAAATTAGATTGTTACTATCCCAGAAATAAAAAATATTTGAAATCAAGTCCAAAGTATCCTGGCATTATTTCCACAGTTTTAGATAGTATAGTTAATATGTTTATTTTTAATTTTTGTATTTTTATTTATTTGCAAGGAGAGGAGGGGAGAGAGAGAAAGAGAGAGAGAGAGATAAAGAATACCAGGGCTTATAGCCACTGCAAACAAACTTCAGATGCATGTGCCACTTTGTGCATCTGACTTTACATGAGTACTGAGGAATAAAACCTGGGTCATTGGGCTTTGTAGCAAGCATTTAAACCACTGAGCTATCTCTCTAGGTCATGTTTTGTTTTTGCTGTGAATGTTAGAATGTTTATGCCATAAAATACTCTTCAAAATGATGTGTAAATTGATGTAAACCCTCATAGGGAAAGACAGCACAGGGCTGGAGAGATGGCTTAGCCGTTAAGTGCTTGCCTGTGAAACCTAAGGACCCTGGTTCAAGACTCGATTGCCCAGGACCCACGTTAGCCAGATGCACAAAGGGGCGCACGTGTCTGGAGTTTGTCTGCAGTGGCTGGAGGCCTTGGCACTCCCATTCTCTCTCTCTCTCTCTCTCTGCCTCTTTCTCTGTCTGTTGCTCTCAAATAAATAAATAAAATTTTTTTAAAAAAGAAAGAAAGACAGTACAATATGAGTTTTCCATAAAGGTCATTTCATTAAAAATGAAAGATTGATCTTAATTCTGAGTTTTAGTTTTGCTTTTAAAATAGCCTTTTTTTCTTTAGAGGAAATAACATTTGTGCTTTTAAAAATTATTTATTTATTTATTTTAGAGAGAGAGAAAGGGAGAAAGGGAAAAAGACAGAAAGAAAGGAAGGGCCTCTACCCACTGCAAATGAACTCCAAACACATGTGCTACCTTGTGCATCTGGCTTTACTTGAATAGTGGAAAAATTGAACCTGGGTCCTTAGGCTTTGCAAGCAAGTACCTTAATTGCTAAGCCATTTCTCCAGCCCCTCAGCCTCTTGTTTTTCTTTTTTGAGACAGGGTGTCAAACAATAGCCAAGGCTTTCCAAAAACTCACTGTGTAGTATCAAACTCATGGAAATCTTGCTGCCTCCCATGTGCTGGGATTACAGGCATGAGCTACCGTGTCTGGTTAGAATATAATGTTAATCAACTTTTATGGAAAACGAAAGTTGACAATTAACTCTTTATAAACTCAATCCATTCAAAATGAGTTTATGTCATTCAAATTAAGATCTAACTTCTTCAGAACAGTCTTAGAACATTTAAAAACCAAGAGGAAAGGCATATCAAAATTTGTCTCTACTGATCCTAAGATGATCTGTTGCTTTAGGTGTAACTGAGAAAGAAACACCAATTATCTATACCATCACAAGATGACACATCTTACTGTCAGAATTGTTAATATACAAAAAGATGTTATGTTAAAAATCTCAATATGTAATTTGTGCAAAGAACATTTGTTTCTTTGACATAGTAATGGATATGGGTCGCTTACTAAGTATTTGTTTACTGAAACAATGCATTTGAGTTAAGGTTTTGAAAGGTTTCATTCCTTTCCCCTGATTTTAAACTGTTATGTTGTCATTTTTGGACATTCCCCACTTGATACCGTGCTTGGTGGGTCATTCTGTAGCTGCACACGTTCCTCGGTCCCTGGAGACAAAGGACGCAAATAGCGACGCTCATGCACAGGATGTGCTTCTTCAGCGAGCTCGGGCACCGGGAGCTGCTGGGCGCCGTCACAAGACTGGTGGTGTTACTCATATGCTAATGGGTCAAAACCAGGGAGGAGGAATTAAATTTTTGTTCACTTTAAATATTTTCCCAAAATCTTTCTTAAAGGGAGCTTCAGAAACTGATCTGTCCACATTCTTTAGAAAACAAGGCAATCGCTCCCATGGTATTTTACTAGTGTTACAGCAGCAGACATTTTGTAGGTCTTCTGCCAATGGTCAAATTCCCTAGTTAGTATCACTGTAACTTATAGCAGTGAAAAATACAAAAACACCAACACATCATGCTGTATCGTTCTGTCACTGGGAGATAAGAGATGTAGCTACTAGGCTACTCTCTGAACAGGGGTGGAAAGGAGAGAAGAGAGGGAGGGGAGCGGAGAGGAGGGAAGGAAAGGAGAGGAGAAGATGTGCTGTGTCATTCTGCCACTGGGACAAAGAAAGCAAGGCTCTTTAAATAGGAAATGATAGATTTTTATTTTATGAAAACCATTTCTCTTATATCTGAAAATCTAACATTCCACTAATTCTGTTACACAGTCATTAAATCATGCTATTTCCTTTCCCAGAAACAGAAGTTTTAAAATTTCAATTAAAACATTTCCCCACTGCTTGTTATCCACATGTTCTATAGAGAGGAACAGAAAGTTTTAGGGTAAATGATCTGTGTTGAGAAAACTGGGTCACAGTCCCTCACTAAAAAAAATTCCATTGGCCCTTCTCTTCTAAATGTCTCCTTCTGATGGCGCTGACACCTCAGAATTAGAGAAACCCCCGTGAAGCTCTGTGGCAATGTCAATAAACAGGAGACAGCCTAGTAGCTGTTTTTTGAAGACAGTTAAATATGGAGCATACGTGCTCATAGTCATTTATGTTGATGCTATGTAAGGGCAGATAGAAAAGTTGGGAGCCAATCACAAACTCATCACGATTCTGAAATAGCAGGCTTGTTTGTGCCACAGGTCAGGGGTAGGAAAGAATTTTAATATGCTTAGGATGGGAGTTTGACCTGACATTCTGGAGTGTGATGAAGCTGAAAATATGTAACTTGGGATAAGAAAATGATCTGTAAGGCAAGGGGAAGGAACTCTGTGGCTTTTTTCCCATTTGAAAATAATTATGGCTTTCTTTAGCCAATTCCAGAAGATTTAATAACTTCTGTATCAGAGAAGGGTTTGCCCTTGCCATCTGCCTACCTCCTACGTCTGTGTTCTCACTACAAATAGCACAATATGGAAGCCCAGGACAGTTTGTTCATTGTACAATCCATGCTGTAATTCTCCTGTAAGTCTGAAAATTGTGTTCAAGACCACTGGTTTTCTTGGTTTTGAGCTGCCTTTTAGTAAAAACTAACTGGTATCTAAGGGTTGATGAAAGGGGCATTTTCTAAGTGGGTGACAGGCCATTTCAAAATAATCTTTGACACGTCCACAGCCCATTTTAATTACTTGTGCAAATATCCCATTTTTAATCTTGTGAGTAGTGAATGGCTTTGTAACCATGTAATTGGGTTCTGACTGCTTAGGAGGTTGCCTTTTCAATCACAGGAATAAGGGCCAGAGTATTTTGAACTAAAACTCAGCCATATAACCTCACATAATTCCAGTTTCCTTTCAGATTCTTTCCCTCTGTTGATGTAAAGAAGGAAAAATTACTTCCGAATGTTATCAGATTATTTGCAGCAACTCATCACATTAAACAATTTGTTAAGATAGAGTAAATATTGATTTTAGAAGATATAATAATAACAAAGCAGTTATAATATTCTGCTTGTTTCACGTGCTAAACATCTTCTTTAAAACAAAGAACATTTAAAGAATTTTATAGATATTTTTATTGTTCTCTTTTCCAAAGTAGACTTGGTGGTAATTTATGACTACTTGGCACTTGACAAAAATGTTTAGAGAATGACCACAATCACCCAGATTCACTTTGTTTTCAAATAGTGTTTTAACTGTAGGGTACTATATTATCCAGTGATCAGAAGCCATTCTCTTAAACTGTCAGCCTGTTAGTATTTATTTTTCCAAACATATAATTATGATTACTACCAAATTATCTGTAAAATCCCTTCTCATCCTTGGAAATCCTATAGTACTTATTTGAATTATGGTGATTCATTTTTCTTTCTTCAAATGATAACATCCATCCACAGTTTCAGTAGTAACTTTTTGCTTTCTGCGTCTGCTTTATTTTACTTAACAAAATGATTTTCATTCCTAAATAAGTGGCACTCAATACTCCTAAAACACAACCTTATGGTTCAGAGGGGACTTGATAAACATAATACCAAGACCTTGAGTCCTTATTCTCAAATAATTTTATTAACTCATTGCAAACTGTTCAACAGTAATGGTACATTAACAAGAATAATTAGACTTTAAAAGTCTAAACCATAATGCAAACTTAATTATTTTATAATATCATGTTCTTTAAACTAAGAGTAAATGACTCTGACCACATCAATCCATGATTACATCACCCAATCTGGTTGTGAGACATTGTAAATGCCCCCCCCCCCCAAAAAAAAATAAGACAGAACTTACATGGCCTAGTCCCATGAGACAGTTACATGGATAACTTCAGTAGGGTAGAGCAAATACCCTGGTTTGATATGATCATAATGGGATAGATAAGGTCTGAGCCAGGAAGTTCAAGGACTTCCATGTCTCAAGGACAATCGGATAAATTGAAAAAAAAAAAAAGATTTTTTTTTTGATGAATTGAATTAGGTTTCTCCTGAGTACAATGGGATATTGGGCAATTCAAAGGCTAGTTCTAAAGTTGCATAGAAGGCTTATTCTTGGCTCAGTAGAACTTCCTACTCCCTTCATGCGTACCTGGACATTTTGAATATGACTTCTTTTGGAAACTGAGTCTTTGCAAATGTAATCAAGTATACATGAGGTCATGATGAACTAGAGTGGCTTTAAATCTGCCTGTATCCTGACAAGGAGAGGAAAATGTGCATACACATACAGAAGAAGGCAGAGCTTCTAGTGGTGCCTCTACAGAGCAGTGCCCACTAAGGGCTAAGAGAAGCCTACAGCAAATTCACCTGTAGGGGTCTCCAGATACCTGCTGGCCTCTTGATTTCAGACGTTGAATCTCAAGAATTAGGAAAAAAGTTTTGGTTGTTGAAGCTACTAGTTTGTGGTAATTTGTTTTGTAGTGTTAGAAAAGTATATGGGTGATAGGTGGATCTAAAGTGGATTTACCACTAATGGGTCAGAAACACAAGAGATTTAAGATCAGATGTGTGAATGCTATGCTAAGACTTAGAGGATGGAAGGCTAAAAGAGAAAAAAACAAACAAAACAACAGCAACAAAAAAACCTAGGCACAATGCAAAGAAGCTGTGCTTCTTCAGAAACATGTAATGGAAATGAAGGTGATAGCTAGAGAAGTGGTGATGGCAGGATATGGATTATTAGACACTTTGAAGAAAAATTTCTAAAAGAGCAGTATCTCTATCTTGAGTGTGCAAAATTAATTACATAGAGACCCTGTTAAGATACAGGCCTCAGAGTTAATTGATGTGGATCTGTGACTATTTGTGTCATCCATTCTTTTGTTGTAGAGTCAGGGTGCTGGCTATGTTGGGGAGTGGACATGGAGGACTGTCTTTGGCTAAAAAGGAGGAACACATGTAGCTCATTTTGAAACTCTCCTATGAATTTGAGCCCCATGTCTTGGTGGTCTGATGGGTGTTTGGATTTTCTGTAGTTGGTTCAGGAAACAGTGTATTTTATATATGAAAAGAAAAAGTTGAATGGTTGTGAATCATAGTAGACTGTGGTATATTCTAACATGGTCAAGTCACTTTTCTGTTCTTTCTGCTATGTCCCTCCCAGTGGAAGGCTTATATATTTAAATCCCTTAAATATCAAACATGGCAATATGACTTGGGTTGTTTGATTAAGAAAATGGGAATAAAAGTGATGCTTGTCATCTCTATGTGGAAACGTTGAGCCAAGGTCTACTACTTCACATGAAGGGGACAGTATCCTAGAGAGAAATGCAGGCCTCAGAGCTTCTTCAGAAGAGGATACTTAAAGATCTAGGATTAGGTCTAGGAATCTTTATTTTGACAAGTATTCCAGATAAGCCCCATGGAGAAGCTTCTAGGACTTTGATTTTTTAAATCTAATATAAAGGTGAGCAATATCAGGGCTTAAGTCCAGGATTAGTGGAACATAGATCTAATCTTATTTGTGACGGTTTTACTAAGAAAAAAGAATACAAAATAGAGAAGAGAAAATAAAAAACACAATGACTGTTTAACGTAAAAACCACCAACATGGGAGCTGGAAAGATTGCTCAGTGGTTAAGGCACTTTCCTGTGAAGCCTAAGGACCCAGGTTTGATTCTTCAGTACCCATGTAGTCCAGAGACACAAGATGCCACATGCATCTGGAATTCGTTTGCAGCGGATAAAGGGCCTGCTGTGCCCATTCTCTCTCTTTATATCACCTCTTTTCAAATAAATGACATATATATATATATATATATATATATATACACACACACAGGCTTGGTTTTTTGAGGTAAGGTCTCCCTCTAGCCCAGGCTGACCTGAAATTCACTATGGAGTCTCAGGGTGGCCTCAAACTCATGGTGATCCTCCTACCTCCGCCTCCTGAGTGCTGGGATTAAAGGCATGTGCCATCATGCACGGCTAAAAATATATTTTTAAAATAAACCCAACAAATTAAAATAATTCTAATCTTGACCATAAAAGTTTAAAGTTTCTATTCAGTTTCTTTCTTTCAGTTTATATATTTGACTTGCATTTGGTAACTTTTTCAGAACATCCTTGATTTATGATCACAATAGTTCTAAAAATATATAAAGTTTATTTGAAATTAAGGAAAGTTCAAGAGCTATGTGAATTCACTAAATTGAAGCTACATCATCTTCAGTTACCAGGCTGCCCTGGAATTTACTATGTAGTCTCAGGTTGTCCTTGAACTCATGGTGATCACCCTACTTCTGCCTCCAGAATGCTGGGATTAAAGGTGTGTACTACCATGCCCAGCTCAGTTACATAATCATGAGTCACTTAATCCTGTAGTACCTTTGGATGGCTTCCCAATGAATAGCTATAGGAATTTTATCACTAGACTATTTGTTTCTTAGGCAATTTCTCTGTGTAAGTTGAAATTTTTTGAGTGATTTCTGAGTGTTTTGAGTGAAACATCTGGTTTTTCAAGGGAAAAAGATGTATCAGATATACTAAGATATATAATAATTTGTAACAGATACAATATGTCAGTTCAAATACAGTAATGTTGGTCTTTCTAGAGCTGCTATGAATGTTTGCCTCACAAATAAGATTTTGAGTTATTTCACCAATTACTGTCATCTCAATTAAAAAAGAAATGTATAAAGCATATTTTGATTATGTATTTAATTGATCAAATAGTTTTTTTCTATTGATAATTATTTAGTTTTACTTTTTATTATTGACAACTTCCATCATTATAGGCAATAAACCATGATAATTGCCCCTCCCACTTTCCCCTTCACAATTCCACTCTACATCATATCCCCTCCCTGTATCAATTAGTAGATCAAATATTTCTTGATAAGACATTCATTTTGACAAAGCACTGGTGAGAATGGAATCTTCCATTGTAACTCTCCATAGATTTTCTGCAGGATTCATATATTTCAAATATTGGTTCTCTGCAATATCACCCTATTTCTGATGTCAGGTGTCACCTTATGATATTGTTTCTTCACCTTTGCGTCATGCTGCAAATTTTAACAAAGTTATGTTTACGTGACTACTTTGCCAGAGCCATTCTAAGGGTCTTTTGGAGAGAGGGACCCTGAAGCTGAAGCAAAACTATATTAGTGGACACTCTAACAATGACAGGAACAGAGATTGTCCTGCAGGAAGGAAGCAGTGGGGGCTGAGGAGTTCAGAATAGGTCAGCAGAAAGAAAAGAATGGTTAGAAAGAGTGATTGGGACATAGAAAAGGATTCTGCTTGTTGAATAGATTATTTTGCATTTTGAGATATGAATATAACAAAGGGACAGAGAAAAAGGAGAGGGGAAAGGAGGAGAAAGAAAGAGGAAAAGGACTGAAAGGAAGAAGTAGAGGGACAGAGAAGCAGAGCACAGGAAAAGAAGAGAACTAGGGTAACAGTTTTGAAATCTTTTCCCCACAGACTCTAGGGTTCTTCCCTGTTTCTTGCCCTTTCCTTGATGTAGTCTAATTTCTGTGCTGTCCTTGTACTGGGAGATGGTCTCCTCCATACTCTTGGCTTTTCTCTAATAAGCATCTCTTGCTGGCACTTGGAAGTCATTCTTTATTTCTACACCCAAGGTTGCTGCTAACAGTTTGTACTCCTTTGGTTTCTGGGCATTGGGTCCTGATCCTTTTTGTCTTTTCTGCCTCTAGCCACCAAGTATTTTCCTAATTCATCTCCTTCCTGGGGAGCATAGAGAGTTTTATCAATGCAGGCATTTTCCTAGATCAATAGAACATTAATGTTCCACTCTATAGAATCTGTTGAATAAACCTCAATGACTAATTTTTACCATTGTAAATTCATCATCAAAATGACTTAAAAAAAAAAAAGAAAAAGAAAAGGTATACTCGCCAGGCGTGGTGGCACACGCCTTTAATCCCAGCACTCGGGAGGCAGAGTTAGGAGGATTGCCATGAGTTCGAGGCCACCCTGAGACTACATAGTGAATTCCAGGTCAGCCTGAGCCAGAGTGAGACCCTACCTTGAAAAACAAAAACAAAACAAAAAAAACAAAACAACAACAACAAAAGGCTATACTCTAAGGATAGGTATATATTCTTTGATCTTTAAAAGGTTTAAGCTTTCAAGAGATTTGAGAACCTAATGTATGAGAACAACAACAAAGACAAAGTCCACGTTTGACTATGTTCATATTGCCAAGGATATTCAGAAGAAAACTGAAAAAGTCACCCTTAGTTGGTTGTCTCCCAGTCTCCAGAAGCTTGGAAACCTGTGTGCTAAGCATCAGGTGACTGATGAATTGGGCTGTTCTGATTCCATGTGTTTGACATTGTGGGTTCTGATTAGGTTTTCAGATAGGTAAGTACAATGTGTTTTATGTGCTCACTTGTGACACACATCTAATGATGTCAAATGGATTTTTCCCATGGACTCCAGTTCAGTTTCACTCATGATTTTAGTCTTACAAAAATGCAGGTGCAGATATTTTATTGCCATCTTATTTCATAAAGCTCTAAAAGATTTGAATTAGCAAAATAATTCTGTACCAGTTTAAAGTGTTTCATCACTAGAAATAAAAAAATTCCTCTCTTTATTCCAGCAAATAAATTTTCAACTAGATAGTATCTAAACACATGATATTATTTTCACACATCAATGTTTAGAAGAGTTAAGAGCATCGCTAGGTGACTTCTGATATTCTGTTTGTCTGTCGTGAACTTTTGTCAGATATTTTCTAGGTGGGATGGGCTAATAACTTTCATCTGATTATGTATGTATTTTATGTGGAAATAGAATAGGAAACTGGGAAAACAGAACAATGTAGAGATGAGAGAACAGCCATAGAAGAGATTCACATTAAGAAACTTGGCTCTGTAAGCACTATCATCACTATACCTAATTATTTAATGCAATAAATATTGACTAAGCTGTTTCCATTTGAGGAGCACTTGCCTTGGTGCCTGGGGACATGTAGAACTAAAGAGGGTAAAAATAATTCTAGTTGATTATAAGAAAGCATTGGACAAAAGTAAGCAACTTTATAAAAATATACTGTATGAAATGTTACCTGTTACCTGTTAAATAGATATCAATGATCTGTTACCAATTATTTTGAGACATTGAAATATAAGGGTGTTACTAACATATACTTTAGGAAAAGGATAGAGATTAGGAAGTATTTAGATAAACTTAATTCTTCCTGCTTTTGTTTGATATAGATGCTATTAAAGAGAAAGGAAATCAAAAGAAAAGTATAGAATAAGGAATGATTTCTCAGTAGGTGATGTATTAAAATAAACCTTCAAGAATTAAAGTAAATTAGCATTTCAGTGGTTAATAAATACAAATTATAAAATCTGTTAGGTTGATTCAGTAACAAGAGATCAAACTATTAAAAGGTCAAGTGCAAAGGGAAACATCTGTAAATATTGATATGTCCTATTAAACTGAGAAAGAATCACATAACAATATGTTGAAAGCTCAATGTTAGGGTGAATAAATTATTTCAAGAGATATGTAATTGGAGAAATAAGTTGGGGCAAGGATTAAGCAACCTTTTTGAGACTGATTTTCAATTCAAAATAAAATAAATTAACATAGTCCAGTAAGCATGATTCCAAGGGTGTCTTAGAAGAAAGGGGCTACATGATGTAGTGAAATGTACCCAGAGCAGATCAAAAAATCCTTGTTGCAGGGAAGCTCATCACACCATGGAAAGCTTTAATAAAACAGAGCAACTTCCTTTCCATACCCAAGCCATCCAGTTCAATAGACATAAGCATAAGGCATGTGTGGCTTGGGAGGAGCTATTAAACAAGTATAGGAACCAGAGCAACAATACTAAAATGGTTGTCATGGTGATAGGAAATCAGTACTGTAACTGTAATAATTATCAAAACCTTTCTGTATGTTATTCTTTTATGCAAGCAGAATAAGCTGTAAATGTGTACACATAAATAAAAATGACTAGATGGAGGATTGCTGGGAATACTGATACTGTTAACCAGAGTAGGTTCTTGAAATTGAAATAATGGAGAGACGGTAATTGTTGGAAATTACAGGTGGAGGTATTCACAAAGTGAGTAGCTGAGTGTTGTAGTCAGGTTTGCATTGCTGGCAGAAATCACCTGAACAAGAGCAGCTTGTGGGAAAATGATGGCATAAGCAGAAGGTGGATATCACCTCCTGGCCAACATCAGGTGTACAACATCAGGAGAGTGTGCCAACCACTGGCAAGGGGACACTGGCTATAATACTCATAAGCCTGCCCCAATAATACATTGCCTCCAGGAGGCAGTAATTCCCAAATTTCCATGAGCTGGGAATCTATCATTCAGAACACCAAAGTTTCTGGGGGACACCTGAATCAAACCACCACATTCTGCCTCTGGCCCCCATAAACTGATAAACATCCCTGATGTAAAATGCAATGCATTCAGTCCAACTTTAAAAGTCTCCATATATATATATATATATATATATTTTATCAATCCTAATGATGTTCAAAC
Source organism: Jaculus jaculus (assembly GCF_020740685.1). Lineage (NCBI taxonomy): Eukaryota > Metazoa > Chordata > Mammalia > Rodentia > Dipodidae > Jaculus > Jaculus jaculus. The sequence goes on from NC_059103.1 coordinate 145,092,946, forward strand.
ATCCTCATAATCCAAGCTCCTTTAACAGAGCCATAATAACAAAAACATCCCCCCAAACCCATAATGGCATAGAATAAACACTCATACTTCAAAAGATGGCACTGGCATAGCAAAGAAATATACAGCCAATACAAGATTTAAACAGGGAAAACATGAAACTCTGTAGTTCCAAGTCCAACAACTCTAGCCAGTGAAAATTCTCCAAGTCTGATAATTCTAACCAGCAACAAGTCTCTGGAGTTCTAGATCCACCTCTCCAGGCAGGCTATTCACAGTCCTGGAAAACTTCATCCCGGGATGGCAACTCTCCTTGGCAGCCATCTTGTGGTCTCAGCATCTCCACTGGGTCTCCCCTGCAACCCATGGTCCATCCTCACTGCTTGGCTCCATTGGATCTCCATGCAGGCATTCAGCAAACCTGCTTCACACTGCCTATGGTCATTTCCAAAAACACAAGACTGCATTGCAAACTCAATGACCCTTTCTTTCCTGCATTTCTAATACTCCACAATACCAGGTAGGGTTCCAATTTGTTAAGCGGGGGGGGGGGGGGGGGGGGGGAAGGGGGGGGAAGGGAGGGGAAGGGATAAAGCAGACTTTGAAGAACAGGACACTCCTTGAGCACTCAGGCCCCTTCAAAAGAGTACATTCTTCCTGTTGCCCCAGTACAGGTCAGCTGGTCCAATCTCAAAGGTTGTAATCTCATATAACTGCAGCTGAACAGGCAGAAGTATCAGCCCAGATATTTCCATTTTTGTGCCATATCCCTCTGCTCACACCAGTCCATTTCTATGCAAAGCAACCCTGTCCAAATTCTCAGGACAGTGTATAACAGCAAACCTCTCACACAAACTGCTTCTAGCCCAGACCAAGCTAAGCTCTTTCTCACCCTCATAAGCCAAACCTTATAGTCCATAGTTCTTACTGCATTCAGGTCTTTCAACTCTGACCAGAATAGTTCAGTACTTACAGCACTTCAAGGCATCTTTTAGGCCAAGGTTTCAAATCCTTTCACATTCCTCTGTAAAATCAGTTACAAAAAGCAAAAACCACGTAATCAGGTGACTACTAGAAATCTCACTCCTCTGGTACCAACTTTACTGTTGCAGTCAGGTTTGCATTGTTGGAAGAAACCACCAGACCAAGAGCTGATTATGGGAAAAAGGGGGTTTATTTTGGCTTACAGGCTTGAGGGGAAGTTCCATGATGATATGGAAAACAATGGGATGAGCAGATGGTAGACATCACCTGCTGAACAACATCAGGTAGACAATAGCAGCAGGAGAGTGTGCCAAACACTGGCAAGGGGAGACTGGCTATAATACCCATAAGCCTGCCCCAACAATACTCTGCCACCATGAGGCGTTAATTCCCAAATTTCCATAAGATGGGAACCTAGCATTCAGAACACCTAAGTTTATGGGGTATACCTGAACCAAACCACCACATGAAGGTAGGGTATTAAACAGGCTGGCTGGAGGAGGGGAGGTCAAATATGTCTAAAATCAGGATATTGGAATGATCATTAATTTAACCAGTATTTGCTCTCATGATCTTTGTCCCTTCCACCCAATTGTTATAAAATAATTCCATGTTACCTCCATTACTTTTCTTATTTTTTCTTAGTTTCATTCTTTTTCCTGTCTTCCTTTTTTGTAGCATATATTAGCTGTATAAAATAATGGTTTGCATCTTCAGGTGTTTTTCTTGAAGTAGGATTTGAAATATTGATGTAATCTTAGTTTTATCAGATATATACCTGTTTAATATATAATTCCTAAAGACAATATCTTTAATGCATGTTAAAATTACAAATATATTTGGTTCTATCTTTGGATGAAATGTACTACATTTTTAAGCTGTCTGTACTCTTTTTTACATTTTATTTTTAATATATATTTTTAGTAGTTAAGAAGATGTTCATGCAATTTTTATCCTCAGATTAATATGATAAACTATACTATGGGAAGTACATTAACACTTTCTCTGATCCTGATTATTTCTGCCTTATTGGACTGACACTCACTTATTCTTGATCAAAGGATCATCAACTGATAAACTCCACAAAGTGTTTTTTTTTTTTTTTTAATATATGTAAGGAACAGTGGTACCTATTCTGGTATCAATTTTACATCAGTTTTATAAAAAATAGGAAATTTTTTTCCTGCTATTAGACATTTTATGTCATTAGAAATATTTAAAGAATTGTTAGAATTACTCTTTGAAACCACCTGAGTCAGAAGCTTTATTTGATGATAGAGGTCTTAGAACTTCCTTGATTTCTTCTATTGATATTACTACTATGTTTATAGTTTTGTCTTCAGTTTTGTTAAATTGGATTTTCCTTAAAATTATTTATTTTGTCTAAGTTTTCAAATGTATTTGGTTAGTTTTCAGCCAAGTGATTTCTTTTTTTAAAAATATTTTTTAAAAAAATTTTATTTATTTATTTGAGAGCGACAGATACAGAGAGAAAGACAGATAGAGGGAGAGAGAGAGAGAATGGGCGCGCCAGGGCTTCCAGCCTCTGCAAACGAACTCCAGACGCGTGCACCCCCTTGTGTATCTGGCTAACGTGGGACCTGGGGAACTGAGCCTCGAACCGGGGACCTTAGGCTTCACAGGGAAGCGCTTAACCGCTAAGCCATCTCTCCAGCCCCCAAGTGATTTCTTATGATTGTTTTAATAGTCACAGTTCAGCTTTTCTTCCTAATTAGCTTTGTTAGTAGGGTTTACTACTTTTTTCTATTGAAAAGCTTATTAATTTATTGTTATTATTTTCTTGTCTCAGAGACCTAAACAAATTTTCCTTTTATGTTTATTAATTCCTTATTTTGTGTTATTGTGGTTTATGTTGATATTCTTTTTCCTAAACTTTTGAGTCAGATGTTTCACTTACATTTCCTGTTTTTCTAATTGATATAAATTCTTAATGCCAAAAAATTATTCCAAAAAATTAGTTGCAAGAATAGACTCACGTGAAGTTTCAATTATTGCTTTCTAAAAATTTCACTCATATGGTTTATAATTTCTAGGTATAACAACTTTTATTTTATTTTGCATTAAATTTCTACTTTTATTGTATTCAAGAAGAACATTCTTTACTTTCAACATAGATAGGCCAATAAATATTATTCATGTATGCCTAATGTTATTTGGACCTTTTATGTTCTTACTTATTTTTTTTTCCACTTAGCTTACAGGGCATGAGAACTGAAATGAAAATCTCCTAGGTAAAGGTACTTTTATTTATTCATCATTGTGCTGCCTACAGGATTTCTCCTTTATGAATGTTGTTTCTATTTTAATTGATATTTATATGTGTAATTTCTAAAGAATGAAATGCAATCTGTATTTTCTTTTGCTGTGTGTGGTGGTTTGATTCAGGTGTCCCACATAAACTTAGGTGTTCTGAATGCTAGGTTCCCAGCTGATGGACATTTGGGAATTAACACCTGCTGGAGGTGGTGTATTCTTGAGGGTGGGAACATGGGTGTTGTGACCAGCTACCCCTTGCTAGTGCTTGGCACACTCTCCTGATGCTATTTTCCACCTTGTGTTGGCCAGGGTGGTGATATCCACCCTCTGCTCATGCCATCATTTTCTCTGCCATCATGGAACTCCCCCCTTGAGTCTGTAAGCCAAAATAAACCTCTGTTTCCCACAGGTTGCTCTTGGTTGGGTGATTTCCACCAGCAATGAAAACCTGACTGCAACACTGTGCAACAAGTTTCCTTGAAAGTTAATAGTTAAAGAAGCTACTATTTGTTTTCCATTTTGTGAGCCACATGGCCAATCCTTCTGGCATGGATTAACTCAGTTGCTCCTACTAGGTTTTCTCATATGGCTGCAGCCAGCTGATAGACTGAGTTGGAAGCTGAAGCATCTAGGACAGCTGGATCCTAGTTAGGATGTTAGGGTGACTTGGCCATATACCTTTTATCATGGATCAGACTAGCCCATGATCTTTCCATGGTGGGCTCAAAGTTCTTAGAGCAATTCAAGCATAGATTGCAAGGCTTTTTAGAGCCTAGGGATTGGCCACACGCATTTCTACTTCTGCTGCTCTGCTGGTAACATCAATTCAAGATTCACATGGCTATCCCAGAAGGAGATATAGGCTCTATCTCTTGATGGATAGAGCTACAAAGTATTGTGGCCCTTTTTGCAATGAAACACACTAACTGCCCTATCACTCTAGAGTTTGGATTGCAGAGCTCAGTGGTTGTATCCTGAAACATGAGTTGGAAGTTTGGAAAACGGATTCTTAAGGCTTGAGTAGGAGCAGCACAGGAAGAGAAGTGTTGCATCTCAGTTGCATGTGGACATTTGATAGATGGAGGAAGTGAGGACTCTGATCCATAGTCAAGTAAAAAATTATGGATCAAGGAGTAAGCCATACAAAAAGGTGTTTTCCCTTATAAACTCTCTAGTTCCCCACTCTTTTATTCTGTCCTTGTAGAATATAAGTATAAACATATATCTATGGATTCACCAAGTTTTCAGTTATATCTTATGTTAATTTCTTGTGATTTATCTTTATTAGAAAGTATAAAAATGATCAGATCATAGGAGTACATGGTCTCTTTCAATCTACCTGACTGTATCATGATGGTATCTGTGGCTATTTTTCACATTGGGGGAGATTTCAGCATTGGGCTGGTAGGTGGCAGAATAAGCCTTGTGTGCTGTATTTGTTGTAAGCCGCTTAGGTAATGAATTTTATCCTGGATCCAGTATGGCTCCCCGGAATAGTGAGACTGAGCACCCAGATTGCAGTTAACCACTCTTTTGTCTAGAGAATACTAACAGTTGATACTTATAGTCTATAAGATTTGGCACCATTCTCAGTGCTTCATAAAATTTAATCACTATCATAATCCATTTTTGGCATTATTATTATTGTCATTTTCATATAACAATTGAAGAAAAAGAAATACTAAGACATTATCAAACTAGTCATCACTGGAATGAGGATGCCTTGTTTGAATTTTGGGTCTACCACTGACCACTTGCCTTTTCCTTGGGGTTCCCAGTGCCTTAGAGTACGACTGGTGGTAAAGTGGGTGTAGGGGCTTCGGTCTCAGCACAGCACTCCAGCCAGGATGGGGCTAAAGCCGAATGAGCCCATCCTACCCTCAAGGGTGGCACTTGGAATAGCTGCGGTGTTGGTAAGTATAAAATTTCCTTGTTACTGTATCAATGATGTATCATTTATGATAATCTAGTCCTAAGGTCTTTTTCACTATGCCATCTTTATCTGGGAAAACCCAAGCCTCATTATAGATAATTTTCTTCTTTCTCTAAAAGTAAAATTTGGATTTTTACATGCATGAGTTTAATAACCATAGTGCCTTCTTACATCTCTGTCTCTCTTTCTCGTATTGCTTTTCTATGAACAAACATTCACTTTGGCAGTAACACCTCCCCTTCTAATAAGTTGTTCATCCTGTGGCTTTGTTTGGGTTCAGCAGGATCCAGGCTGCAGTTCAGATGTGCTCATTACTCTGGAGGCTAAATCTAAGAATTGGCTCTTCAGTGTACTATTAAATAAAACAAGCTTTTCTTCTTTTGAATAATTTTCCTATCAATAATACAAAACATCAGTGAATAATAAGGAAAAGGGAGAAATCTGGAAAACCACTGGGAAAATAATCTTTTGTTTGTTATGGTTGGTGATGGAAACTGATTACATAACTTACTATCATTAGTTGTAGAGTAGAAAAAAAAAACAATGAAATAATGGAGATTTAGACATGGGGAGTTGGTCTTTACCAGGGGTAAAGGAATTTGGTCGCATGGAGGTTGCATTCATGTAGCAGAAGATGGGACAGGAAACAATTGGCAAGACAAGGACAAAGGAGGAAGCATGGTTTTGTTTTTCTTCCCAAGGGCTTCTGAAATCAAATAGAGGCTTAATGAAGGTGATCTTTCTTTTTTCCAATACTGTCAAATACTGCTTTTCAAATACTATTTGTCATATTATTTTTTTATGTAGTTCTAAGCAGTAACATTCATCCTATGGAGTTCAAGATTCCTCAGGCAAAAGTAATATGTCCCGAACAAGAATTAGCTTTTAAAAATATTTTTATTTATTTCATTGCAATCTGAGAGAAAGAGAGAGCAAGGTAAAGAGAGAGAGTGAATGAACAAGGGCATCCTAGGGCTTCTAGCTGCTGCAAACACACTCCTTAACTTCTGAGCCATCTCTCCAGCCAGAGAATTTGTTTATTAAAAAACAATTTATTTATTATGAAACAAGAAGAGAGAGAGGGAGAGAGAGAGAAAGAGGAAGACAAAAAGAGGGAGAATGGGTATGCTAGGGCCTCCAGCCACTGCAACAAACTTTAGACATATGTACTATCTTGTACATCTGGTGTTATGTAGGCACTGGGGAAGCAAACTCCAGTCCTTAGGCTTTGTAGTTAAGCACCCTAATCACTGAGCAATCTCTTCAGCCCCAAAATTAGTTTTTGATTTTTACTCTCCATGAATATATTAGCAGGTAACCCATATGAAAAGACCCACCAGAGCTCTCCAGAGAATGTACTTCTGCTTCTCCTCTGTTCTGGAGAAGTCACTAGGGATTCATGTCATTGACTTGGTTTGCACACTATTTCCCAGTATCTGTAGATGGACTTTAGCTACTCGTGTGAGAAAACGTGCTAGTAGTGTGGTTAGAAAATATAAAGGAACAACATTTATGATGAGCCATTCCTTTGATTGCACACATCTGAAAGTGCTGCCTGGACTTTTCCTTCCTCTTTCAGAAAGGTGTTCATATGGAAGTCTTGCCTCAGGACTTCTCTCTTTGGAACACTTGCATGTGATTGCCTGTCCTAATGAGAAAGATACCTTTATTTGAAAGATTGAAGTCTTTGAGCTTGTGCTACTGGCTAGGAAAATTCTTTTAAGTTTATTTATTAAAAAAGTTTAGACAAGGCCTTTCTATGTATCCCAGGTGGACTTGGAGCTTATGTAGCTCAAACTTGTCTTGAACTCTCAGTCTACAAGCCTTTGCCTTCAGAGTCCTGTGATTATAGGCATGTATCACACCTTCTGGCCATTGATGTCAAAACTTTTTAACAAAATTTTGGGGATATGATCCTACTTTGTGTCCTTTGTGATCATAAATATACAATGCTTTTGTATAGGCCAGGGCAGTGTAGTACTTATGAACATGGATATCTGGAATCAGATTATTTTGACTTGAACTCTGATTCTGCTATTTTCTTGTAATATGAACTAAATAAACTAGTTACCAATTTAGGTTAAACCCCTACCATATTAATTCTGAAAGAAAAGCAAAGATAATCCTACTTTATGATAATAATAAACAAATGAGATAATGAGCTAGGACCTTAATAGAAATAAATAAAAGATATAAATATTAGTAGCTATTAGTGAGAATTAAGTAGACCTACAACAGTGAGCTAAGGCTATAAGGAATACAAAAATATAATATCAGACACTCACAGTTTACATTCTTACAGGGAAAGTGTAAGAATAGTAGACGATATAGGAGGGGAGACATAGACATTTGAACCACAGGTTTTCAGAAGGATTTACATGGAATCCTGAATTGGAGAGATGTTCTGGAGTATAGGTGCCTTTTATATAAGATGACTTTCCTTCATCCTTATTAAAACTCACTCTCAAGACAGAATACAGGATAAGCCAACTATATGCAGACTATATCTTTTAGATCTCATATTTTACAGGGATATATACACTTAAAACACCCTTTTTAGTTATTTGTAGGAAATTCCATACTTTTAGAGCCATTACGAAGGATGGGATGGAGATTATTTTGGTCAGGGGATTTCCCAAGAACTTGAAATGATGTTATATACTGATTGTGTGTTTTGTCTGCCCACAAAGGTTATGCTTATCTCCAGTCATATTGAAGAGTATCTTCCACTAAGGTAAGTTGGCAAGCTCACTCTTCCCCATGTTGAACTAGTGATATTTTCTTCTGAAGGCCATTCATCCTGTGACCACACTATGGAACACTAGGGAAAAGACTCTTTTTCTCTCCCATCATCACAATAGAATGGAGTAACTTAAGAATTCATATGAGTGCATGACCTTGTTTGAAAATAAACAGGCATATCCAGGTTTTTTGAAACCTGGATTAGTTTTTTACTGAAAGGAAGAGGAAATTGAGGTCAATATGCAATTGTGCACAATAGTATTTGGAAAAATGAATGAAGGTTTTTTTCTTAAGTTTCTTATTAAAATTATGCTTTTTTATAGTTCTGAATTTTATTTTAAACAACAAAAAGCTTAAAGTGAAATGAAACTTGTGGCAATAATTCACCACTGAAAAAGCATTTTTTATATTAAGATTCTATGACTATCTTTGAATGGCTATATAATTGCCACATATTTGCCCTATAACATTACCAAAGATTATAAAATCAATGTACTTTCCTGGTAGTACATTTGAATCAAACTGTCTTGCATTATTTTAAATAGCCACATGTGGGCTGGAGAGATGGCTTAGCAGTTAAGCACTTGCCTGTGAAGCCTAAGGACCCTGGTTCAAGGCTCGATTCTCCAGGACCCATGTTAGCCAGATGCACAAGGGGGCACACGTATCTGGAGTTTGTTTGCAGTGGCCTGAGGCCCTGGAGCGCCCATTCTCTCTCTCTCTGCCTCTTTCTCTCTCTGTCTGTCACTCTCAAATAAATAAATAAATAACAACATAAATAGCCACATGCTTAATATTTTTATTGAAGAAAGGCCAAATATTAGGAAGGTGGTTATCATGAGCTAAGATTACTCATAGAATATTGGAGGTACGTTCTAACTCTGAAAGTGTGATTGCTTCCTGACATGTAAACATGCCTTCCTGCTTCATGAAGATGCTCTGTGGTCTTGCTTACATGGTGGATAGGACCCTGCAGAAGTATTTTCACAACTATCTATTCAGACTAAAGGTGAACTGAAGAGAATGGAGGCTTTCTATTTTTTTCATCTTTCTCCCTTCTTATGCTTTTATCCACTCTCTCAGAAAACATTTCCTCCTTTCTACACATGGGGGTGTCATTCTTGGATAATGTAAGTAGATCTTTGTGGAATAACTGTATTCTGCTCAAAAGTTATATTCACATTTCTGCCTCCATGGATCTTATGACTCCTGTCTTTACTCTGCCATTATATTTTTAATTTATTTTTTCAAAACTTTATACTCTTATAACCACTCTCTCCCACCTCCATTCAACTGAGGGCCCTTCTCAGTGGAGTTATTGGTATTCACTGTAGGGTCATGAAGGCCTCAGTCAATCTCTGTGGTGGGTAAGATGTGCCTCAGGATATTCCTAACTACCTTGTGGCCCTTAAAATCTTTCTGGTACTTTTTCACAATGTTCCCTGAGTCTTAGTGTGTGTGTTAGAAGTCTGATTTAGCTTTCTTCAGCTTCTGGATTTCAGCTTTGATGAACTTTGAGTAACTACAATGTCTTTTGCCATCTGCCTAGAGCTGGTTGTCAGGATAGCAGTGAGAGCAGTACTTGTGTTGAAACAGCCACTTCTCTGCAGTGTCTCCTGGACCCATGCAGATATGGTAGAAGTGACTTGTTCTGTGATAGGCAGTTGGCTATCACTTATTGTTATATTGGTTCTCCCTGGTATTTCTGCAATCTATAAAAAAAGAAGATTCTCCGATCAAAAGTGAAGCAACTTGTGTTAAGAGGCATAAGTATAGTTATTTGACAGACCTTTTGATGTATATAATCAACTGTCCTTAGCCAAAGAGCAGTGGGATGTTCTCTCTGAAGTCTATGAATCTCCAATCCACAAAATTTTGACTTGGTTCCCAGTACCAGGTATGAGTTCTCTCCCACTGAGCAGCTCTCATATCCAATCTGAGAACAACTGTTTACCTGCATAGGCTGTGCGCCACTATTGCACAGGTATGTACCTTTTGCCTGGCTGGTTGATTTCATAACTTGCAGGAGCTCCTGCTTGTTCATGATGTTGGTGACCATTTAACCACAGCAGCTCTCATAGCACTTTCTAACACTATTAGGGCTACCTGGGAGGGATCTGGATTTTCTCTCATTTTCAGTGTGATCTCTAGATGCCTTGTGACTGCAGCTTGTGGTGTGTTCAGCAATAGGTCTTATCATTTAACTCTGCAGGTAACCAAGTGCTTTGGCAATGGCTTGCATTGTTTTGGTGACCTCATGAGTCTTGACCAACAGTTGTCTGTGAGGAGGGAGTAATCCAACTGTGGCACTGGGATTAAACAGACAGAGCCTATGGCTTTAGGGTTAAAAGTAAGGACTTCACTGAAGATAAGAAAAAAGGTGATCAGCATCTTTACTATTAACATTGTACTGGAATCAGAACCACTACAACTGTAGATAAGAGTGAGGCTGAGGAAGGCTTGGACAATAGGGAGGATAGGTTTGGGGGAAGGGAGAGGGTGTTCTGAGGGGGGGGGGTCACAAAATCTGAACCCAAATTTAACTGGTGCCATAGATTCCTATATCTTGGAAATCAGACTAAAAGGTGGAACCCTCAAGCGGACCTCAGAGGGAGCACCTGAACTGAAGGGCCCTGGAGGGAGTGAAATGAAACCTAACCTCAAAATTCTCCTATTTCTCTTTCTTCCCTGGCTTTTCTTTTTTTTTTTTTCCCCTTGGTGTTAGCCTATAATTCCCTATGCCAGGGTGTGGTCTACATCCACAGTGAGTTGTTGATCAGAGAGACCTACTAGGTCTCACAAAACAAACAAGACAGACTCCTGTCAGAGCACTTGATTACCCTCCAGAAGTTAATTGCATGACCCTACTGCTGAAGATACCAAACACTGTCAGCATGGGCCAGGGAGATACCTGGTTTGAATTAGGAGAGCCAGTCCTCAGATAATTAGCCCATCTAGTGCTGGAAGGTGCTACATGAGCTTCCATGGGAAAAGCAGCCAACATCTGTCCAAGCAACTCAAAGTCTAAATGACTAAGAAGCAAACAAACCTAACATGATACTCACACAAGTGCAATAGTGGCACATAGCCATGGTGGGTAACCAGCTGCTCTTGGATTTAGCTAACAGATCCACATAATGGAAAGGAAACCATATCTGGTACTGGGAAACAAGTTAGAATCATATCCAGATAATGATTCTGCTTTCCATTGTCAAACTCCCACTAACCTTAGCCTATAAAAGTGTCTAAACCCTTTTAATTCTCTCTAAATTAATAATGGTGATCCCATTTAACTGGTTCTGACTTCACTCTCTGTTGGAGAATCTGCTTCTCTTTTTCAGGTGAGAATTGGACTTGAGGAGATAAATGACCCAGGGCACTCCACCCTGGTCCCAGCTGAAACCACAGAGGAACTGGGGAAATGAGAAAGAATGCTGCTTTCTTACTCAAGCTGCTATCAGCACAAGGGTGATGGAGGAAGATACTGAGGACACTCAACACTTCAAAACCAGACATTTAGATGCTCCTAAGTGCCCATCACTGAAGTAGACTTAAAATGCTTCCAGCATGGCTCAGGGAATTTTGTGGAAGAGGGGGTGGAAAGATTGTTAGAGCCACAAGTTGGGACTTTTTGCACAGAGATATTGCCTCTCCCCCCTAACTGACTGCTGCCCCATAACCCTATGGGGTTGACCTGCATCTCCAATGAAGAAGGTCTCTTCAGAAAAGGAGCAGGGAGGAGGGAAAGGATGGTACCAACACGTGCTGTTTACATGCATAACATGTCCATATCTAATAGAAAGGTATGATCTGATGTGGAGCATTTGTATAGAAAGTACTTACAACTGCAAGATTTGGGGCTGGAGATATGGCTGAGAAGTTTAATGAACTTGCTTACAAAGTCTGATGGCCCAGGTTCAATTTTCCAGTACCCACGTAAAGCCAGATGCACAAAGTGCATATATTTCTGGAGTTTGTTTATAGTGACAGGAGGCCCTGGTGCACCCATACTCACACATACTCTCTCAGGCTGTCTGTCTCTCTGCCTCTCTCTCTGTATCAAATAAATATTTAAAAAAAGAAGTGACAGCTTTTAGAAAATGGAAGATTCTAAAAACTAATCAGTTTATCTAAGATTATGTCATAAGCTGAACATTAATTGAACATTCCAATTGTTAATTCCTTATTATCCATTAAAAATTCAAGTATTTTTGGGGGGGGAATGGGCTTATTTTGGCTTATAGACTGGAAGTGGAAGTTCCTTGATGGCAGGGGAAAATGACGGCATGAGCAAAGGGTGGACATCACCACCTTGCAACATCAGAAGGACAATAGCAACAGAAATGTGTGCCAAACATTGGCAAGAGGAAGCTGGCTATAACACCCATAAACCCACCCCCCACAATACAGTGCCTTCAAGGAGGTGTTAATTCCTAAATTATCATCAGCTGGGAACCAAGCATTCAGAACACCTAAGTTTATGGGGGACTCCTGAATCAAACCACCATATTCCACCCTTGGGCTACATAAACTGACAACCACACATGATGTAAAGTGCAATATATTCATCCGACTTTAAAAGACCTCATAGTTAGCTGGGCGTGGTAGTGCATGCCTTTAACCCAAGTACTCAGGAGGCAAAGGCAGGAGGATTGCTGTGAGTTTGAGGCCACCCTGAGACTCCATAGTGAATTCAAGGTCAGCCTGGGCTAGAGTGAGACCCTACCTTGAAAAAAAAAAAGTCCCCATAGTTTTTATCAATCCCAAGATGTTTAAACATCCCCATAGTTCAAGGTCTTTCAACTGAGCCACAATACTAAAAACAACAACAATGACAAAACCCCCCAAAACCCATAATCATACAGAATAAGCATTCACACTGCAAAAGATGGCATTGGGTATAACAAGGAAATGTTTGATCAATATATGATTTAAATAAGGCAAACATCAAACTCTGTAGCTCCAAGTCCAGCAATTCTAACCAGTGATAAGTCTCTAAGCCAGATGATTCTAACCAATCACTAGTCTCTGGGGTCCCAATTCCACCCTTCCAGCTAGGCTGCACATAGTGCTAGAAAACTTTATCAAGAGCCAGCTGCTTTCCTTGGCAGCCATCCCATAGGCCTGGCATCTCCACTGGGTCTCCGCTGCAACCTATGGTTCATCCTCATGGCTGCATCATGTCTCCACGCAGGTAATTCCACAAGTCTACTTCACAATGCCCATGGTCATTTATAAAATACAAGGCCATGTTGAGCTAAGCTTAAAACTTGTTCCATGTAGACCAGCACACAGAAATATGGAAAAAAATCTATGCTATATGCAATGCAGCTCCATGGGACAGAGAGAAGTCACCAGTGGAAATAAGCAACAGTGGACAGTACAACTCTTAACTTTGGCCAGCCAGGTCAAATGAGCCAATGAATACAATAGTGGCATGTCTGTTATGGGGGAAACCAACTGCTCTTTAATTGGAGTAGAGGCCCCCTCCATGGGAGGAAATATGTACCTGATATGGAAAACCTATGATGGGGTGTAAGGTCTGCTGAGGTATTTTTAAATGTATATATAATGCTCAGAAAAGTACATGGCAAGCAGTTATTTTAATGTTCATACCCATATGCTAATGCTACTCTCACTTTTGGTTAGGAAAGCTTCCCTTTTCATATTGCAGTGACCTTGGTGTGACTCAGAAGGTACTATAGTGCTAAGAAGTGACAGAGGAGTGCTCAGCTCTGAAACATCTCTATCTCATCTTCCAAGACTCAGGGTCCATTGTGGAAGAGGTGGCAGAAAGAATATAAGAGCAAAACACAGGGTAGGACTCCTTACAATGCATTCTTCCAGACACAAAATGGTCTGGATATCCATGATCTCATAGTGCTTGGCACTACTTACACAAGACCACCATAATAGGAGGAAAATATAATGACATAAAAATAAAAGAGAGACTGATTGAGAGGGGAAGTGGATAAAATAGAGAGTGGAGTTGTGAAGGAGAAAGTGGGGGGGGGGATGAATTATCATGGTTTTGTCTATAATTATGAAAGTTGTCAATGAAAATAAATTAACTAAAAAGAATGCATGTTGAATTTCTGATTTTATTTTTCACTGGAAGAAATCATCTGGTCATATTTCTATCAGTCAGATCAAACAATATATATAAATTGCCCCTTAAATAGCTTAGTATTCATTAATCCATCCATCCATCCATCCATCCAGAACCAGCAACTATAGCAGACACTAAGTATATAAAAACATATTGTGTTTATATTCATCCTTCTAAAATATTAGAAAAGTATTATAAATAAGTATTATCAAACATATTACTAATTCTGTAACAATATTATAATGTATATTTATGAAGAAATAGAAACTGCTTAATGTGGATAGACAGCGTTAGCCATGAAGTGAGCCCAGATCATGAAATAGAAATGAGATGTTTTCACTCCAAAAGTGTTATGAGATATTGGTCCTAGACTCACTTTCTGATCCTACATTTTTGTTGGGATTAGATATTTCTTTTATACTAATTTCAAGTATAAGACTGTCTACTGTAGTAATGTTAGACACTTGCAAATATGAGGTTTTTAAGATGACAACTCTTGGAGAAACAGCTGTAAGAGCCTGCTTCCTTGGCATTGTTTGCACTTCTTTTGAGTCAAATCTTATTAGTCTGAATATGCCCATTGATTTTTCCTGAAGGTCTGAAAACTGACTTGTCTTGACTACTTCTCTTTCTTCACCTATATACAAAATCTAAAAAGAATCTCTCAACCTTCTGTCATCTCCCATTGCTATTGGCTAAGTTAAAGCCCTCACAGTTTCTCAGGCTATGCTAACAGTGTTTTGGTTTCCCTTTGATGCTTTCAAAGTTTATCCTTTTATTAAAATAAATATAATCACATATCACCTACCTGCTTCTCCATGACTTAAAAGTCATCAATAGTGCTCTATGATTTACAGAATATAAAGTCTTTAGTATGTAACATCCTTTACAATTCCTTCTATTGGCTCCATATCTTAAAGTATTTTACATCTCTCTCTTCTATGTTTCAGTAATGAAAGACAAATGGGCATCAACCCTTGTGATAGAAACATAAAACTGAAAAAATACTCTAAAGATATCTAGAAAAATTCTTATTTGTCATTTAAAAGGCAATATGGCAATTTAAGTCAACAAATAATTACTGACCAGTTGAATTCTGTACTAGGGACTGTAGCATATGCAAGTAATATAGGGTGATCACTAGTATGTATTTGCCAGAGGAACTCCATTGTATGCCTGAAATTGAAGACTAATTACAAATACTCCCACATTTTATTCTCAGTTTGGGAAATGAATTCAGGAGCCATCTACATAGGCATGTTTCTTGTTCTCATGGAGGTGTCATTTGGACACATAGCCAGGAAATTATTGGAGAACAGTACATGGACATGATACAATTTAGCACTTAACCCTTCAGGTTAAGAGACAAAAGGTGTACATTTAAACAGAAAATATAATCATTAGGAAAGTTTTAAAGTGGTTAGAATCTGAAGATTGTATAGATGGGGAGGGAAGGCTATAATTCTAAGCAAAGGAGCAGGCAGGAAGAACCATAGAGGTGGAGCTATGAATTTGTGCCCTGTTGAGGAAACCAACTTGAAGGAAGTGGGGAAAAACATTTGGTGGGCAGAACATGGCTATTTGGTGGAGGGAGGCATGATCTCCGGATTGTAGGAACTACTGTGGTGTTCAGTGAGTAAGAGTCAGAAAATGTGCTCCTTGTAATGCTTTTGGAGAACTGATCCATGGGTAGTGAGTGTAAGATGCTCACTCATACTTGGTGAGTAGGAACATTTAGGGTAGTTAGTTTATTATGAATTCTCTCACAATGTAGCCTCCATTGAAGTGAAAATCCATTTTAGCAAAACGTGGGCTTGAATTCTGCTGTCTCCCAGGACTCAGTTTCATGGTATAAACTGAATATGGGTGACTCTGGTAATAGGAATGGTTGGATAGGAACTCATAAAAGTTTGATATGAGGGCTGGAGAGATGGCTTAGCGGTTAAGCGCTTGCCTGTGAAGCCTAAGGACCCCGGTTCGAGGCTCGGTTCCCCAGATCCCACGTTAGCCAGATGCACAAGGGGGCGCATGCATCTGGAGTTCGTTTGCAGAGGCTGGAAGCCCTGGCGCGCCCATTCTCTCTCTCCCTCTATCTGTCTTTCTCTCTGTGTCTGTCTTTCTCAAACCAATAAAAAAAAAAAAAGTTTGATATGAGTTGTTAGATCTCTTCTCAGACCACAGAAAGCCTCTATGACTATTAATGTTTCTTTTTTCATTTCTCCTTTCCTTCCTTCCTTTCTTCTTTCTTTCTTTCTTTCTTTCTTTCTTTCTTTCTTTCTTTCTTTCTTTCTTTCTTTCTCTTATTTCTTTAATTTACATGTGTGTGGTTATTAAATGAAATATGCATTTAAAAGAATACTGTCTAGTGTCTGGCTCTTCACTGATGTAAGTTCTTGTTATTATATGCAATAGCAGGATGTTCCCAGAAACTAAAATATTTATCAGTTAACTTGGAGGCAGTAGTTATGACATGTAGTGATGGAAATGAAGGAAATCACTGAAGCACAAATATTCTTTGAAAAAATGCATACCAATTTCATACAAGAGGAAGGCATGAAAATGAAAATAACTTCTTAATTTTCTGGAACCTTCATTTTCAGCCCCCCTTTTGTCTTCCATTCTTATTCTCAGTATTCTTATGGAGTTAGGGTATATTGCCTTCTTAAAGGGAATCCGAACTTTATCCAGACTGGAAAATGTGATGGCAAGATCTATTTAATCATTTACTGGCTTTATATGAATGAGTATGGGCAGAGAGAATATGAATATTCAATACTTACTGAAAATTATAGGCCTCACAGAGGTAGACTTGAAGGTCCAGAGCCAAATGTGAAGTCCATATGTTTCTATTGACTCTTTTCTTATTTTTAAATTTTTATTAACATTTTCCATGATTATAAAAAAATTCCCATGGTAATTCCCTCCCTCCCCACCCCCACACTTTCCCCTTTGAAATTCCATTCTCCATCATATTACCTCCCCATTACAATCATTTTACTTACATATATACAATATCAACCTACTAAGTATCCTCCTCCCTTCCTTTCTCTTCCCTTTATGTCTTCTTTTTAACTTACTGGCTTTTGCTACCAAGTATTTTCCTTCTCACGCAGAAGCCCAATCATCTGTAGCTAGGATCCACATATGAGAGAGAACATGTGGCGCTTGGCTTTCTGGGCCTGGGTTACCTCACTTAGTATAATCCTTTCCAGGTCCATCCATTTCTATTGACTCTTTTGGTGTTCCTAGGACTGAAAAAAATAATAGAAGTAGGAACAATTTTCTAGGGAATTTAACTGGTGTCATTGGTTATTTGGGTCAAAGGATCTATTTTAAATTTACCTCTTTAACTTTATATTAGGTCTAAGACAGCTCTTGATTGAGCTGTACTATGTGGTAAGGTATCCCTTTTGCCTTCAATCCAAGGATGAAAGACATAAATTGGGAACATTGTTGAAAGACTAGCTTGCCTAGGATGTTTCTGAGAAGGCGTATCTTATTTTTTTTTTAAATTAGTTTTGTACTCAGCAAATACAGTCAATTTGGTACCATTGTTAGGCTCATCCATGTTCTATCCCCTTCCCCTGGGCCCTCCTTGTTGAGGTATATGGGTCATGCATTCTGGAGTTATCCCACAGTTATGGGTAAGATAAATGTCTGCATATAATGACCCAACATGTGGCTCTGACATTCTTTCTGCACCCTCTTCCACAAAATTTCCCTGAGCCATGTTGGGTTCATTTTTGGTCTGCTTCAGTGATGATGTGCTGGGGGCCTCTGGGTCTCTGGATCTCTGATTTGTTAGGAGTTGATTTTTCTCTTTGTTGATCTCTTTTACCCTTGTGCTGGTACCTGGTTCACCAAGAAAACAGCACCCTTGCTTGTTTCACCAATTATTCTTAGTTTCAGCTGGGGCCCTTTTGAGGTATGATGGGGTGGTTCTTTCCTTAGAATCTACATCTATCTGGAAAAGAGAAGCAGGCTCTTCAACCGAGAGTATGTTAGCACCAGACAAATGAGATAACACTTACTTTTTTATAGAGAATTTAATAGGTGTAGGCCCTCTGGTAGCTTGATAATGGAGAGCGGGCTTATGTTTGGATATGGTTCTGACTTGTTTCCCAGATCCAGCTATGGGTCCTGTTCCACTGAGGGGTTCAGTTAGCCAAATCAAGAGTAGTTGTTTTCCACCATGGCTGTGAGCCATTATTGCACTTGTGTGAGCATCACGACAGGTTATTTGCTGATACATAGGTTAGACCATGAGTTGCTTGGACAATATTGGTCATTTTCCCCCAGTCGCCCATGTAGCACCTTCTGGCACTAGACACGCTGACTGTCTGGGGACTGACTCTCTTCCAGATTCCAGCCATGCCATTCCATTTTATGTGTCAACTGCATAAGGTGTCTTCTGCAATAGGGTCTTCTCCCTACCCTTTGGTGGTTCATCAAGTACTCTGACAGAAATCGGTCTTTCTTTTAGGAAACCTTATAGGTCTCTCTGATCAAAAGCTCATTGTGGATGATAGCCACATGCTGGTACTGGGAGTTACAGGTCAGTGCCCATGAAGAGAAGGAAGAAAAAGATAACTAATATAAAAGTGTTAGAGAGGAGAGAGAGAGAGAGAGAGAGAGAGAGAGAGGGAGGGAGGGAGGGAGGGAGGAAGGAAGGGAGAGAGAGAGAGAAGGAGGGAGGGAGGGGGAGAGAGAGAGAGAGAGAGAGGCTGTTGAAGGTTAAGGTCAGTCTTCATCATACCCTCTCCAGTGTCTTGTGGCTCATTGAAACATTGGGGTCTTGGATAATAATGGAGGTTTATATGCCAGGTACCACAGCTAAATTTACTGAACTTATAAGTTGGTCATGCCATGTTTAAGTCAATCTCTTCTCAACAGTGCTAGAGGGAAAATGCTCCTTGCAATGTGTTGCTTTTGTTTTAAGTTTTCGAAAACATACCTGGATTGTTTAGATTGTCAACTTGATCAGATTAAGAAATGCCCAGGGTATGTCTATCTGGGAGTTTCTGGAAAGGATTACTTTAGCTGGGCATATCCCTATGGACTAGGGCCATGAACTGAATACAAAAGAAAAAAGAAAGGCAGTGAGTGTAGCTCAGTTGGTAGAGTGCTTGCTTAGCATACAAAGTCCTGAACTTGATTCCTAGAAGTGCAGAAATGGCATGGTGGCACATGTCTGCAACGTAGCACCTGGGAGAGGGACGTAGGAGGATCATAAATTCAAGGCCTTGGATACATAGGGAATTTAAGCTCAGTTTGGGCTACATGAGACCCTGTCTCAAAAAAAAAAATATAAAGGGAATGGGAGAAAGCCACCTGAGCAATGGCATTTCCCATTCCTCTGTTTCCTGATAAATAGAGATGTGTACAAGCAATCTCTGGCTACTGTGATGTCCCTGCCACAGTGGACTATACCCTATGAACTGTGAGCCAGAATAAACCCTTCCTCATTTCAATCATGTCTTCTTCCCTTAAGTAACTTCTTATCAGCAACAAGAAAAGTAACTAATATACATGCTCCCAGTTCTTGTACATTTTAGTGACTCACTAATAAAATGCTAGAATAACAAAATTAAAATCCAATTGAAAATTTTAAAATTACCAATTTACTTTTTAAATCCACAAGTATTTTGAATAGTTAGTAGAGTACAACAGAGAGATTATACCTTTGTTTATAGAAGTTATTGGTAAAGAATTCATGTTTTTGATTTGTAAGGATCTGTGAAATTCACATGTATATCAATTTCTATAGCATTTGCCAAATTCTTGAGGAATAAAAATTTTAGGAATCTTTGTCTTTTGCCTGTCTCATTCCCATTTCCCTCCAGAATTTTGGAAATATATTATACTCACTAATTTTTCTGTTGCTTTCTAATCATACTTGGGCATAACAATGCCATTTCTTAGATTCTAACAATGTAACTGCTTCCATGGTTTCCAGTGACGGTTGTCCTGGACAGAGTGAATCAGTTGCTACTGTTCCAAGTGTTCTTTTTACAGATGTATTAGACTTATTTCTGAAGTATTCCTGAAAACTAACTAAAGATTGGAAGGCCATGAATAATCTTAATGCAATTTCCCAGCTTATTCATTTGCCTTCTATTTCTTGCTTCTTTCTTGCAGTACACCCAATCAGAACATCTTACCTGGTGCCAAAGATAACAGAGGACTGGGTGAGTTGATTGCCCTGACATTAAATAGATCAATAGTAGAGCTAACCTGGAATGTGAGAGTTGGCATTTTTTTTTTTTCAGCAAACCCATTATTGAAGTTTTATTAGCCAGTGATAAATAAATATGTTAGGAACCTTCTTCTCCTTCTTTCTATTTTACTGTAAATAATCAGCAGTGTATGGTAAATTTTCCTGTCTTTATGACCCCACATTAGTGATTTCAAAGTAAAGCAATCGATTAATCTCAATTGACTCAAACTATACTGGGATTTTAAGCCAAACCTAGAGGGTTATGGATGAATTTAAAAATTTTGCCTAGAAAGCCAACAAACTTAAAGCTTAAAACACTTGGGTATTATGAGTGACTTAATATTTGATAATTCAAATTAAAGTAACCTCGTCTTAGAAAAAGGGTGGCATATGTATAATTCAAAAGATATTAATTTCATGGACAACTTTTGAGTACAAAGCTACATGTAACTCAATTATGTACTCCTTTGATTCAAATGAACACATAGGAAGGGTAAAAAGCCATTTCAGGGGTTTTGTGTATAATTATACAACATATTAGGCATCTTATTTGATGATAGAATGATGTCATAAGTTTTGTAGAAACAGAGCTCACAACCATTATTATAATGAAAACAAACCATCAAAATCAGGCATATTTTGTTTAGAATACACACCTCTTCCTCATTCAGAATATAGTGCATAGAACATTACAGTCATGAGGCAAACTGCTACTGTGGAATCTGCTTTTACTGACAAGAACTATATTGTTGTGATAGACATGAATTAAAGAGGCTAACAGGAAGTCTGTTATAATTCAGAATCTTCTCATTTTCTCTGGTGTAAGCCACATTAAGCTGCATAACAAATCACATTTGCAGTGATGAAGTCCTCTTTTAGAAACAAGTTAATTTAATAACCATTATTTCCACTATGTTTGTACTTTTACCTCATTTGATTTGTGCAGCTATTCTTGGTTACATATTGGTACCAATCCTGTGTTGTTATTTGACCCATTTTCAGACTGAGAAATGAGGCTTAGAAAGGTGAAGTTTCTCATGAAAGGTTATCCAACCAACTCCAGGTGGCTGGTATTGGGATTTGAGCCTAAATCTCTTAACTCAACTCACATGTTATTTTCACTCTACAGTCCTGCTTTCTTTGTAATTGCTGTTTTCTGACAGCCCCATGAAAGGTTGTGAAAAATTATATCACTGTTGACAAATAGGCACCTGCTTTGAATCAGTCTGGTGATTTTTGTTACATGAAGAAACCTCATAACCAGTTAGAACTCCCCACAGATGTCCTGATGTGTCAGGATGGTTCTGGGAAGAGAATACAACCTTTTATCCAAGTTTGTCTGTTATTATTTTAATCATCATGCCTTCTGAATTCATGAGACCAGTTTTCAACACTCTTCAAGGCATTCTTTTCTTTTGCATATTACTTTTAACTGTAGCTTTTTTTAAAGTTAAATGACTTATGATATTTGTTCATTTGATCAGCTCTATTGAGTTTTCTAAAAATCCTTCCTACCTAATATGAACTTTCTCATTAGCTTTTGTAGAAAGGTCATCTATCTTCTCTACCTTTATTCAAGGGGTACTTTCTGAGCAGGAGAAAGAACAAATATTATTCTGTAAGAAGTATCCTCCAAGATTTCTTTACTAATTCAGGAAACCTCACATAATGTAAGTAGAAAGAAAATTCAGATTTTATCAAATCTGTTTTTCAAAGGTCCACTGCAGTTAATAAAAAGAAACATGTTTCATTCCTTCTATGCTCTTTTTCCTTCCTCACTCTCTCCTCCCTTCTCTCATTGGTTCAGTCATGCAATCTCTTTCCAGAAAGGTATTTTGGGGGGATTAAAATGATATACAAAATATAGCAGAGTAACATAACTAGAAATAGATGATGAATACAAGCATGAATAAGGGGGACTTCTGGGTAAGATGGCTGCATGGGGGTCACACTAACCCAGCCCAGGGAGGGATTTGAGTGAGACCTCAGTGAAATACACTCTTTTCTGAAAAGTGAAGGTGTATAGGTTTTTATTGGTCACAGCAGAGATGTAGGAGAGACTAAGATCTATCAGAAAGGAGGAAATTGGCCAGATTCCCATCTAGGAGCTTTCACACCAAGACCTGATCTGCGTAGATGCAGTGCCCAGCTGCAGGAGCAGAGACAAAACAAGGGATTTCCCAACCTCATCACCCTCACTACAAAGTCAAGAAACCTGAAGGGGATGCAGCCGAGGAGCTGCTGAATGGGACACAGATGAGACCAGCTGAGAAGTTCCAGTACAACTTCAGGCTTCCAGCACTCTCCCCTACCCCAACCTACAGCACTGTGACCCTTCGCAGAACACATTCAGCTCCCTGCAGGGCATCCAGCACAGCTGATCAGTACACCAGGTTCACAGACATGAAGGGACTAAGGTGGACACTCAACATTGGTGAGATCTGAAGCCACACCAAAATGTAAAAAGGCCAACTGCCAAAAAAAAAAAAAGCAGGTCCATAGGCCTGCACTGGAAGTGCTAATCTCTGTTTCTATGTCAGGGCACATTATGGGTTGCATATTCTTGGTTGGCTATACAATTATCAATTAAGCTGTATTTGGGGTTTGACTATTGTTGCCTTTGATGCTTTCAGATTCATAGGGCCTTTGTCTTTTCTTCTTTCATTATAGAGGGTAGGGTCTGATTCAGACCCAAGCTGACCTGGAACCCATTTCAGAACAGAAGTCCCGAACTCCCAGCTGACAGGATTAAGGGTGTAGAGCAACACACACCCTTAGGGATTTTAGCTTTATAAGGTTTTAAACTCATGTGTTTTGTATACTTGGTCCTCAGCTGTGGGCAATTTGGGAGGTGGATCCTTGATGGAAGAGGTGTGTTGTTGTTGGGGAAGTCTTACAGAAATTAGAGTCAGCTCCCCCTTGCTAGAGCTTGGTTCACTCTCCTGATGCATTTTTCCATCTGCTGTGGCAGAGGTGATGGCCATCCTATGCTTATGCCATGCTTTGCCTTGCCATTATGAAGCTTTCCCTCAAGACTGTAAGCCAAATAACAATGTTCCTTTCATCAGTTGCTTTGGTCAGTGCTTTATCCCATCCACAAGAATGTAACCATAATAGGCACTTTGCCCAAGTAGAAGGGTTAATACCTCCTCATAACCCCTTGAGCCCTTTATCTAGACACAATGATCGCAGGTATATAACTACCTCTGCCCATTCACCCTAAGACAGTGCAGTTTTGTGGTGTGCATTTACTACAGGCTTCCTTCTCAACTGGACAGCTGCGGAATAAGTTAGGTCAGCAGTGTGAGAAACTTGTTTTGGGCACTTTCTCCCTTCATCACAGCCTGCTATGCTCATGGTACATGGGCTGTTCCAGGCTCTAATGGTAAAAATCACATAAGAATACAGGTTTCTGGCTTCTACTGAAAATAATAAGGAGGATTTACAATTCTGATCCTATAACCTGTGTGGAAATTGTTGGCTGGAACTATGCAACTATCCTGTTCTTAGGGGCCTCCTTTTATATTTCCAAACTTGCCCCTTTTCCTCATTTATGTCATCTACCTTGCATTAGTCTTTGAAATCCCAGGTGACTCTTTAAGGTAATTATATTTTGTGGCGTGTCCTTTGTGCTGGAAGCAACAAGAGGAATGAATGGTAGCTCTATTTCCCTAGTGAAAGTCTTTCTCTATTGTCTACTCACAGAAGGCTGTACAAGGCTTAGATAAAGCTTCTTTGTAAAATTGTAGGTATACAGGAGTCAGATAAAGGTTAGGTTAGGTAAGGTGACGTGGCTATCAGACATTCAAAAGACAAGACACAATTATATGGTAGTTTGAATGCCACCCCCATGCCTGCCTCTGGCAGGACAAAGCACTCTTTTAGAATTGACAAGCTCTCTGCTGCCCACCTTGCTCCATGGCAACTCCAAAGTCAGACAACTGCATCTAAGTGAAGGACAAGAAAACTGCCTCCTGGCCCTCCCAGGGTGAGGCTTGCTTGCTGAATCACAGGGTCATTTAACTTCAGGCTTCTTCTTAAATACCTCATCTTTTTGTTCTGTATTAATAAAAATTACCTTCAACATTATAATTTTAAGGTACTCTCTTAAATCTTACCTAAGCTCTTTCTTTGGTTTCATGAAGAACTCGGCCCTTCCAAAATCCAAAAGTACACATTTTCTTCAGACTCACCAGTGGCTACAGTCCAGAGTCAGGAAATTCTGTAGAACCAGATTAGCTGATTTTGCAAAATTTTGACAGTATCTCCAATGACTGTTTGGGGGAAAAAATAGTGAAAAGATGAAATCAACTGGAAAAGTCTGCTCCCCCCCAAAAAAAGAAAAAAAAAAAAGGAGCTGGGAATACTTGCTTTCTTCCCCTTCATTCAGTCAGCTGTGCTTGCAGATGACAAAGATCACTTTATGATGAGGTCCCTGTTATAGTAAATGTAATGAATTAATGGAAAAAGAAAAGAAAACAACTGGATATTGGGATAGAAAGATGCATTATTATGTATTGATTAATTGCTGCTGATAAGTTATTGTTTTGTTAATGAGAAGAAAGTTTTAAAATGTTTTTATTTGCAAGAGAAAGAGAGAGAGAGTGAGTGAGTGAGCACAAGAAAGCATGGGCATGCCAGGGCCTTTAGCCACTGCAAAGGAAAACCAGATGCATGTGCCACTTTGTGTATCTGGCTTTACTTGGGTTTTGAGGAATTGAACCTGGGCTGTTATGCTCTGTAAACAGCATCTTTAACCACTGAACTATCTAGCCACAGCCCAAGGTTTTAAAAAAGACATTTCACTAGCATTGTTCCATTCATTTTATGTTAAACAATATTATTGTGATTTATGCTACATGGTATGTTCATTATTTTTGTTAGTGACTTATATAGTATTTAAATGGATCTTATAAATCTTTCAGATGACATGAAGTTGGGGATATATTTCAACAAGCATCAGAGTCAGTTTTCTGTCTGATCATGGGGTGATAGAAGAGTGAAGAAAAACTACTAGATTTATGTTTAAGAGGAAATTCTACATGCTTCTACACCTATGTGAAAGAATAAAGATATGATATGGAGATGTACTATCTATTTATGTTTATTAACACAAGCACTTAATTTTGTACTTCTGAAATTTGACTCGTCAAAATGATATTGAGTTCCTTCAGAAGATGTTTCCACTCATTTATTTTTTTCTCTCTCATCTCTTTCTCAGCTGTGGATGGAATCCAGGATATATATATATATATATATATATATATATATATATATATATACACATATATATATATATATAAACACAATTATTTTATTAGCATTCATTAATTATACATAATGAGTTCCATTATAACATTTTTCATACATGTATATATTTAGAGCATATTCCCTCCACCACTTACTTGTTCATATTCCCCTCCCCCTCTTGCTCATCACTTTTGTCAGCTAGTTCCCTTTCTACTTTCCTATCTTTTTTTCATGATGACCCTAACTCATCAGCTTTTATATTTAGGTTTCCATATGACTGCTCTTTTGTAATTGGGTTTCATCTTCCTCTTAAAACATTTTAAAACAATATAAATATTCTTTTTTTTCTCAATTTCTATTAACATTTTCCATGATTATAAAAAATAACCCATGTTAATACCCTCCCTCCCCACTCTTTCCCCTTTGAAATTCCATTCTTCATCATATCCCCTTCCCATCTCAGTCTCTCTTTTATTTTGATGCCATGATCTTTTCCTCCTCTTATGATGGTCTTGTGTAGGTAGTGTCAGGCACTATGAGGTCATGGATATCCAGGCCATTTTATGTCTGGAGGGAGCACGTTGTAAGGAGTCATACCCTTCCTTTTCCTTTTTACATTCATTCTGCCACCTCTTCTGCATTAGACCCTGAGCCTTGGAAGATGTGATCGAGATGTTACCCAGGACTCCAGTCACTTCTTTCCAGCACTATGATACCTTCTGATTTGTCCCAAGGTCACTGCCATCTGAAAAGGGTAAGATTCTCTACCCAAAGTGAGAGTAGTATTAAAAAAAGTTACATGACAGTAAATGCTGGTAAGGCTGTGGGGAAAGAGGAACCCTTACTCACTGCTGGTAGGAATGCAAACTTGTACAACTACTATGGAAAATCAGTATGGAGACTCCTGAAAAAGTTGAAAATAGAGTTACCATTTTTTCCTAGCAATACCATTTCTGGGCATATTCCCTAAAGACTCTGCTCTTTACTACAGAGATACTTGCTCAGTCATGTTTGTGGCTGCTCTATTTATGTTAGGCAGGAACTGGAATCAGCCCAGATGACCATGAACTGATGAACGGATAATACACGATGGAATTATACTTAGTAGTAAGGAAAAATTAAACAATGAAATTTATCAGTAAATGGAGGGAATTGGAAAAAATCATTCTAATTCAGGTCACTCTAAGCAGGCACAGAAAGACAAATGCTTCATGTACTCTCTCATCTGTAGTTCCTAACTGGGATCAATTAGTGATGAGTGGAAATGGTATTCAGCACCAGAAATATCACATAAAAGTAGCATGAGACCAGTGGAGAGAACAGGGAGAGAGGAGAAGAGTTACCTGACAAGGTAGGGAAGGGCAGAATATTGGAACGTGAAGGAATCTTGGATGGATAGGGTATATGGAGGGCGGGGGCGGGGGGAGAAATATACAAAAGCTAAGATGACATAAAGTAGTTACACAGAAATCCTAATTCTGACTAGCATTCTATAGGCTATAGCAACCAATAAAGGGTGAGGGGGTACAGTCCAAATAGAAGGTGATAACAGCTTAACCTTCTTAAAACCATGGACTCTGGCAGGTAATTCCCAGGTGCAGAGTTGGGTTGCCCCTTTCAGTGTGCTGTTGGCTAGGGAGACCCATGAGGTCCCCAAAACAATGTACACTATTGACAAAACACTTGAGTGCCTCCCAGAGCTAAAAGGTAAGGCCCTATTGCTGCAGACACCACAGACCAGGTTCACAGAACATCAGATTACCATCCTGGAACCAAACAGGAAACTAGCCTGGCTAGTCCTCAGAGTGTTGGAAAGCACTATGGGATCTGCTGGAAGAAAACAGTCACCAACAGTATGAATAAGCAGGGGACCCTGCAGGCAGCAAAACCAACCAGCTGGACAAGAAGTACAGACTTGCACAATAGTGACACACAGTCTCTGTGGGTAATGAACTCTGATTGGACATGAGACACACTCAGTGGGAGAGGTCTCATACCTGGTACTAGAAACCAAGTCAGATTCCCGTAGTCAGGAAAATCATACTTCAGAGAGAAGCCCCCAGTACTCTCTGAAGAAAAAGAGTGGGCTTACACACCAAAGAACAAAATCTCTCAAATAACTTTGCATACCCCCTTTTGCCCAAGCTGCTTTTGCTTTTGGTTGAAGAATCTGCTTTATTTTATAGATGACATAGAAAAATGAGGAGAGTCAATAACTATCAATAAGACAAGATGATAACTGACTGCCCACCATGACACTTGCTGCTTTTTCTGCATCTGCCAGGGCACAGGAGATGTTGCAGTGGAAGTGGGATCATAAACACTGCTCTTACTACTAGCCTGACAGCCAGCTCCAGGATAATGGTGGCAGACACAGTGGTCAAGAACAACCTATCAAAGCAGAAATCCAATAATAAATCAAGCTGCCAACAGACCTGCCATGGCTCAGGGAACATTGCCAAAGGGGGTGGTGATGGAAAGATTGTAAGATTCACAGAGTGGGTGGGAACACCCCGAAGCATGGTACCCCCCCCCCACTATTACACTGGGACTGACTGAGGCCTTTATGACCCCATAGTAAATCCTATAATCCCCCAAGGAAATGGGATCAGGAGAGAGGGAATAAGAGGTTATAATCTGTTAAAAATAAAAGTACATACATAAATAAAACACAAGTAGCATATATATTATGTTCTAAAATTTAAATGTTAATATGTATTGACTGGAGCAAGTTAACTTCCAACTATTTCATTTATAGAAAGTATCTCAGTACAGATCCTGTTGCATCAGTAGTTCACTTTTTCCCTTTTGCCATGAGTAATATAAATTTTTTCAAAGGGAGGAATAAAATGTTGGAAGTTTTGCACCACTATAAGCCAAGGTAGGATGAGTTCCATGGTCCAGACAAATACAAATCAGTATTATGTCATGAAATGTATGAGTTTTATTGTTAAATTTTATAAGGAAGAGTCTAAAACTTCTAGGCTGCCACAGCTGTATTTCTGATAGCAAAATCTGATCAAAAGTTACTATTTCTAAGAAAAAAATTAAAATTTGGCACAAAGTTAAGGACAACTTTTATGCTTAAAGAGGAAGCAAGCAAGCTATGCATTAGTAAAAGGTGCCATAATCAAAAGACACATTTATTGTTTATTTAATATCAATGTCATAAAAACATGTATGCCAACAGAGGCACTAAGGAAATCATCTCTCCCATGTTTCAGAGAGAAGCATCTGATGACTCAATGTTTGCTCATCACTGCAATCTTTAATCCTGCTTGAGATTTCCAAGTTGATGATTTTGATCCACAGTGTGTCTTGAACCAGCAGTCATAGGTGCCCACTGTATTATGAAAGGGTTCATTGAACAAGTATTTTCTATGGCTATTTGCAGAAAATGTTGATAGTCCATTCACTTATGAGGGAAATAATACTAAAATATCAACATGATCAAATCATGGCCAAATCAAAAGCTTTGGAGTTCTGTCCAAAGAAATACTTCAAGACTGTAAGTCTCTGCTCTCTCTAAGTGAAGTATGTTGGCTTTTTAGCATAAAAGTGCCCACATTACTTTTTTTTTTTTTTTTTTTTTTTTTAGTTTTTCAAGATAGGGTTTCATTCAGGCTTAGGCTGACCTGGAATTCACTATGTAGCGCCATGTAATCTCAGGGTGGCCTCAAACTCATGGCAATCCTCCTACCTCTGTTGCCCAAGTGCTGCGATTAAAGGTGTGCGCCTCCACACCCAGACACATTACTTTTTTAAAGTAGAGAGAAATTTCCCTTTGTGGTTAATTGCAATGAAGGCTATTTTCATGAGTCCAGTAAATTCATAAGAGCCCCTTAGTCTGAAATATTTCTCAGTATTAAGAGAACTGTGAGATGCAGCTCACTTTTGAAGATTCCTTAGTTCCTGATGATTTTTCTTGTTCATGAGCAGAAATAGATGGATTAAGTATTTTAGGCATAACTAAAACAATATACAACTGTTGTTATATACCTGAAGGTATGTTAATAAGTATATAAATCTAAATAGTAAAAGAAACAGCAGATTCTTGCACAAAAATGAGACAAAAGAAGATTACAAATAAATAAAAATGAATGGAATAGAAATCCATTGATGTTATGTCCTATATTTTATCTACAGCAGGCTTTTTTCCCGTCCTGACTAGGTGCCATAATTATAGCTGCCAACATGGAGTTGTGGAACTGAGAAATGAATACTGTGGATTAAATTCCTTCTGCTTCAGCCACAGAAGAATTGCCACCATGAATTTCCTTCAGATAGTTCATAAGTCTTAATCATATAAAACAAGAAAATTTCCTTACCTTTTCCTTTTACTATTTAGTTAAATTGTCAAGAAACATATTTTTATATACATACATATATTTACATATATAACAACATATTTTTAACATATGTATACATTTTGTAATGAAATCGAGCTGATTAGCACAGTGAAGTAGTCAGGGCATTTTGAAGAACAGAGATGACAGAAACACTAACTTATATATTTATAGATTTTTTTTGATGGTGAGAACTTTTTACTCACAATACTAATAAAAGCTTAATTAAGAACCCAGTAAATCATTGGTTACTATAGTTTCTTTCTGATACAATAAATCTCTTTTTTAAAAAAATTTTTATTTATTTATTTGAGAGCGACAGACACAGAGAGAAAGACAGATAGAGGGAGAGAGAGGGAATGGGTGCGCCAGGGCTTCCAGCCTCTGCAAATGAACTCCAGACGCGTGCGCCCCCTTGTGCATCTGGCTAACGTGGGACCTGGGGAACCGAGCCTCGAACCGGGGTCCTTAGGCTTCACAGGCAAGCGCTTAACCGCTAAGCCATCTCTCCAGCCCCAATAAATCTCTTTAATGTTTTCTTCTTACCTAACTGGAATTTTGTGCCCTTTGACCAAAATTTTCACATCTTACCTCCATCTCCTAGTGGCCACCATTCCTTCTATTTTCTACCTTTTTGAGGTTGACTTTTAAAGTGCTCATATATGTGAGACCATGTACAATTTTCTCTCTTGCATCATTTATTTTACTTAACATATTGTCCCTGAGTTCCATCCACATTGATGGCAATAACAAGCTTTCTTCCTTTGGCTGACTGGCAGTCCACTGTGCATACATGCTTCATAAAATTATAGTCTTTCAAACTCAGATTACATTACCAGATATGTAGTGTTAGAAACAGTTGGTCCCTTGCTGCTGTTCTAAATCTCTAAAATATACCATCCATTTCTTGTCCTAATTTATCTCACTTGGATTTTCTTTTCTCCCCCTCTTCTTCTTTCTCTTCCTATTTCTCCTCTTCCACTGGATTCATATATTCTGATTTGCAGATGTCTTCTTCCTTTACCTTTTCTCAAGTACAACTCAATCTTCCTCATGAGTTTTTGCCTTTTATTGTTTTCATTTTGCTTAGTAGATAATTTTGAACTTTCTTTTCTGTGTCATCGAGGAATGCCTTCCTTTTCTTTATCATCGACATACTCCGATTTAATGGTTTTTAACTATAATTTCCCAGTAGATCAAGACTAATCATAAGACATTTGGAGATGAAGCACTTAAGATTCAATGATCTTGTCCAGATGTATTTCAAAGTAAAATCAAAATAAAACCATAAAGTAAGTGTAAGATGTCCAACATGATGACAGCTTCAGATTCTTTTGAATATAACAGCTTCCAAAAGAGGATTTGGGAGTGACATCCATGCTATTTTCAATCTATTTCTGAGCTCAGCCCATAAGGGAAATGGGGGTCTACTGACCTGATATTTGGGGTGTGCCACTTGGTTACCTCAACTAATGGGGCAAGGGGGACTTGTGCTTTTCATTGTAAGTTCTTAGCATTTTTTAATTTGTTTTTAAGCATACAGCCCATGTATTACAGTTAGTATCACATACTTGCTAGATTTATGATCCTGCCCTTATGTTATTCTCTTTATAGTTCAGTTTCCTAATAGTTATTTGTTTTTAAAATTTAAAAAGAGATTAATTTATTTATTTGCAAGGAGAGATAGAGAGAGAGAGAAAGAGAGAGAAAGCAAAAGTGAGCTCCAGGGTGTCTTCTAGCTACCAATGAACTCCAAACTCCAAATACATGTGTCACTTTATGCATCTGGCTTTATGTGGGCATTGAAGAATTAAAACAATGTTGGTAGGCTTTGCAGGCCAGTGCCCCTGACTGCTGAGGTATCTCCCCAGCTTGCTTTTTTTTCTTTTTTTTTTTTTTCAAGGCAGGGTCTCACTCTAGACCCTGCTGACCTGAAATTCACCTAGAGTCTCAGGGTGGCCTTGAACTCACAGTGATCCTCCTACCTCTGCCTCCCGAGTGCTGGGATTAAAGGCATGCACCACCACGCCCAGCCCCAGCTTGCTTTTTATGAAAATAATGAACATCGTATATAGTAAACACAGTGTATAATGCAGAATAATTTCTTATCCTTTTAAGATTTTCTGTTTGTTTTGCTTCCCACATGATCTCCATTTTTACCTTTTTTTGTTTTAACCTTTATGAGTAGTATGCATAATATATATGTATATTCACTTTATATATCACCTACTTATTTTTGGCAATAATATTAGACAATCTACTCCTTTAATCTCATCAATAGATTTTAGGCTCTTGAGTTTTTTTTTTTTCTTTATGTTATCTTTCCATGTTTTCCTTATAAAATTTGTTAAATCTTTACTTTTCCCAAATTAAAAAAGTAAGTTATTTCCAGATTTAGGAATGATGATGATTTTTCATGTTTATGTTTGGAAGCTCTTTCTCTTAGTGGCTCAGTTGTTACTGTTTTGATTTTTCACTATAAATTTACCAGGCATGGAATTTTCTTTTCTGTGAATCTTGTGTGTCCTGGGCTATGGCCAAATCTTTACAGAGTGATGTATTTGCCAGGATTCTTAAGCAGTTTGGGATTAAGATTCTTAAAAACTCAAACTGAGTGGTTATAGCTCCATGTGGTTGGTATAAATTTGGACCCGTCATCCCAGCATGATGCCATCTTGGTTCTCAGCTTCTTGCCAGTAAGCCTTCCTCCAAGAAGAATAACAAGTGTCTGCACTACTTTCTGTCCAGGAAGGCAGACTTATGGTGTTTCTATTTTATGTTTCATTATAGGATACCTCTTAGAAATTCCCAGCTTAACCAAGAAGGCTTTGTTCCAAATTACACAGCCCTGGTTTTCCCCCTGATGCCCAGAGAGCCATTAGAATTCTGTCCATCAATACCTGTTATTTATGTCTATTGCCTATGTTTTGGACCCAAGTATTTCAAACTTTTTCCTCTACTATGACAGTGAGGTATATCTTTATTTCTGTCACTTATTTTCTCTCTTGAGAATTGTTCTAGTTTTGCAAAAGAAGAGTAATATCCTACCCAGAAATAACACATAGTTACACTTGTCCATCAATTTTCAATTTACCAAATATTGACTCAAAGTCTTTGCTGATCTTTTCTGCAATTAATATTTCATTTTCATTGAATTTGTATATATTCATAGTTAGAAATTTAATAATAGTCAAGGCTATTGAGAAATGATGGGTCCAGATAATAAATGGAATCCTGGATAGAGTCCATTGGGTCATATGCCCCAACCAGTGATCGTTTCTCCAGGCTTTACATGTATAATGGGGATTGGCACACATGCTCAGCTGGCATGAGTTCAATGTTGGGCCTTCATCTGAGGATTATTATCTGTCATAGTAGGGAAGGCAAAGTGGAAGGCTCTGAAACTATTTTCTGTCACAGCAGAGGTAATAAATCAATAAACCAATCATATCCCAGAATGGGGAACTGGCAAATATTAGTACCACCTTATTGATCTAAATGAGTACTTATAAAACTATAGACCATGGACAAAATTCTGGTCTGTGGCCAGTTTTTGTGCAACTTGTGAGCTAAGAATGGTTTTCACATTTTAAAGGATTGTTAAAACATAAAAATATACTTCAGAGAACATATATGGTCTTCAAAGTTTAAGATTTTTACCATCTGTCTCTTTACATAAAAGTGTTTTGGCCTTTTATTTAAAGGATGCAGGTATGGTGGTTCGATACATCTATTTAATTCATCTATTTAACTCTGACAGAATCTGAGTGAATCCCCAGGGTCATTACAGTCCTTCAGCTTATGACAAACTTGATCATGTTACAGTCTTGGTCACAACTCTTACAGAAGCTGGGCATAGTGGTGCACACCTTTAATCTCAGCAATTGAGAGGCAGAGGTAGGAGGATTGCTGTAGGTTCAAGGCTAGCCTGAGACTACATAGTGTATTTCAGACCAACCTTGGCTAGAGTGAGACCCTACCTTAAAAACCCAAAAACAACAAGTACAACAACAACAAAAAACAGCAAAGCCAACAAAAACCAACACATCAGATACAGATATGTATACAGCTACTGATTTGGCAAATGTAAGTTATTTTATTATTAGAATAACAATTGGAAAGCAATTTGAATTTAGATAGAAAAGACCATATATACTTTTATATATGTGCCTCAGTGATGTCACCTAACCTCTATCATAGTACAGTCCAAACATACCAGGGATCATACCTAGCTATGAAATGCTTAGAAAAGATCAAGCTAATGGGTTATGCCAAGATATTCTCTGAAATTAAAATAAATAGTGCATCTCTCTCATTCTTCTTAATAAAGAAAGGAGAAGGAGACATGCTGTAATTTAATTGTTTGAAAGTTTCATTTGACAATTTTCTTTTGTTTTTTCTTTTTGAGGTAGGGTTTGTTCTATCCCAGGCTGACCTGGAATTCACTACATAGTCTCAATGTGGCCTAAAACTCACTATTGGACAATTTTTTTGTTTTACTTTTGATTTTTTATTGAGACTTTTTAATAGGCATACATACTGAAATTCCCTCCCATTACCCTTTTTGTCTCCTCACCTATTCCACTGAACTTCCTCCTCTTTATGAATAGTCTCATTTTGAGGTCGTGTGTGTGTGTGTGTGTGTGTGCCTTGCTCGTCTATATCAAAATGTTCAAGAGCTCAATATTGTGCTTGACTTATGTTGAATGCCTTCTCAAAGGCTCATGCATGAAGACTTGGTCCTCAGGGAGGTGGTAGGACTTGTAGGCAGTAAGTTCTAGAGAGAAGTCTTCAACTGGGAGTGTGCATTAGAAAGGATAGTGGGATCTTGGCCTTTTCTTCTTCCTTGCTTCTTTTGCCTTTGGATCATGAGGTGAGCTCTTCTGCTTTACCACATGTTCCCATGGTGAGTAGCTCTACCACAGGCCCAGTATAATGAGAAAAACTAATTATGGAATAGAACTGCTTAAACTTGAGCTCAAATGAACCTTTTCTC
Organism: Jaculus jaculus; assembly: GCF_020740685.1. Taxonomy (NCBI): domain Eukaryota; kingdom Metazoa; phylum Chordata; class Mammalia; order Rodentia; family Dipodidae; genus Jaculus; species Jaculus jaculus. Next base: position 145,127,797 of record NC_059103.1, read on the forward strand.
TGTATAAGTCTATTATCTCAGGCATTTTGCTATACTGACAGAAGGCTGACTGACACAAGGCACAAACTCTGTTGGGCTGCAGAACAGTATCTGTATGGAAAGTCCATTTATACCAGCTGAAGCAGAAGCAGGAGTGGAAAGTTTGAGCTTACTTTTCAGATGCTCTGGTTTGGTAGGTGGTAGCTACAACTAGACTAAAGTCCATCAGGGGTAGTAGAGAGAGAAAGAGAGAAAGAAGAGAAAAGGGGAGGGAGGAGAGGAAAAAGTAAGTCAACCTTCCCATTTGGTGGTGTGCCCAGAGAAATAAGTTGTGTGCATAGAGAAATGATTAGAAATTGACAAAAATAGACCTCTGAATAAACAGTGATCTGGAAGGAAAACAAAGGAAGATTATGTGTAAATGTCTTATGTAATATTGGACTAACATTATTTGGGCATTATCACTAAGCATGGAGATTTTAGAATGGGTCACACCACTAGTGAAAGGACATCTTTCTTGGAAGTAAAAATCAAGTGGAAAAATATCGCCAAGTTAATTGATACCTGTCACTCTCTGTGACTGACCACCCTAATACTGGAATGACGGGCACAGGAATGGCTGAAATAGCCAAGATGGAGGTTTCCCATCATAGCATACCCCTTCTCTTTCCATGTTTATGTGACAACTGCCAACTGCTGAATGTCTGAATCTCACTAAGCCCCTGTATGGTGCCATCTCTTGAGAAGACCTACTGGCCACTGGTGACAAGTTCACTGTTAAGTGAATGGAACTTTTCATCCTTGAAGATAAACAGTGCTTGAACATCATGGGCATGGATACATATTTATGGGTAGAAGAATCTTTCTTGCCTCTTGAGTCTTAGAAGCTAGTACTACAGATTTCCAGACAACCTGATTTACCAATAGAAGACATTATATAAAGAAGCTGTGAGGATGGTCTCATGACCACAGACTCACTTGCCATGTCACACAGATTCCAGCCAGAAGTCACCAGCATTGTTTGGAATGGTTTGCTGAAAGTGCCACTAAAACTTTAGCTTGCAGGTAGATCATATGAGGAGGAGGCAACATTCTGCAGACACATGCTGTGGATTTGAAAGTATATAATAAGTTAAAAACCCTTATTTGAATACATACCTTTAGACAGTATTCTTTTCCTTTCCTTGGTTATAGAAAATCACAGAGTTAGGCCAACAATAACTTCAAGTGGAACAGTTACAGTCTACAAATCATCTGTTTGTTGGAAATTAATTTATACTTTAATTTTCTTTATAAAAAGAAAGGCAAGGGCTGGGGAAATGGCTTAGCAGTTAAGGTGTTTGCCTGTGAAGCCCAAGGACCCTAGTTTGATTTGCCAGGATCTACATAAGCCAGATACACAAGGGGGCACATGCATCTTGAGTTCATTTGCAATGGTTGGAGGCCCTGGAGTGCCCATTCTCTCTCTCTCTCTGCTTCTTCCTTTGTCTGTCTCTCTTAAATAAATAAATAAATAAATAAAGTATTTAAAAAATGAGTTTAGAAAAAAAGGCAAGACATAAACCTCGTCTCTGAACAATCTAGCTATGGACAGAATAATTGTTTTATCAACTGATTCCTGTAGCTGACTCAGTGGTACCTGCCTATAGCATGTCAATTAGCTTCCCAAAGACTTCTGCTGCTTCTGTGGCCTTTGGAAAGTTTCTAGGGCACATATTTTTAAATACATATTTTCATTTTATTTATTTCTTTGAGAGAGAGAGAGAGAAGGAGAGATATAGATAGATAGATAGATAGATAATGGGTGCACCAGGGCCTCCAGCCACTGCAAACTCCAGATACATGTGCCACCATGTACATCTGGCTTATGTGGGTACTGGAGAATTGAAAGATCCTTGGGCTTCACAAGCAAACACCTTAACTGCTGAGCCATCTCTCCAGCCCCAAGGTTATGCATTAACTCATACTAATAGTATAAACTTATCAATTGTGCAATTTACTAGATGGATTACAAATAATAAAGGTATTTTGTGTTTATAATTAAAAATTTTCTTTTGAATTATGATATCAATTTTTTATCTTATTTTTTAATAATTTATTGATTTTTTTAAAAAATAAAAAGGTTGCACACATAGACCTCCCCTTCTCTCCCATGAAAATTCTGCTGATGGTCTTTGGTGGGGTTATTGGTATTCATTGTGGGGACCAAGAGGCCTCATTCAGTCTGTGCATGGATGGGGGAAACATGATGTCTCAGAATAAGCTCACCCATGCTGAGACTCTCACAATCTTTCTGCATTCTCTTCTGTGATGCTCTCTGAGGTTTGAATTAGTCCCTGCCATGATAAGGTGTTTTATAGGGTTGGGTGCTTACTTGTGTTATATACTGTTTTGAGCCTGGTTTATTTTGGTTATTATGATATTGTTGGCTTCTGAGATTGGTTGGTTGACTATTCTGTGTGGAGTTTAGTTAGCTTTGGCTTTGTGTTCATATAATTATAAAGTTGAGCTTCTTCATGGAAAGTTTTCTTTCACCATCTATTATGAGGGATACTTTTGCTGGGTAATATAGCTTGGGTTGGAAGGCATAGTTTTTCAGAGTTTGAAGTATTCCATTCCAGGTACTTCTGGCTTTCAATGTTTCCTTTGAGAAATCTGGTGTCATTCTAATGGGATTGCCTTTGTATGTTGTGAATTGCTTCTCTTGCTGCTTTTAAGACTCACTATTTGTTTTCATTGTTAAGAGTTTTAACTTGATGTGTCTTGGAGAGTTTTCTTTGGTCCTGCCTGTTTGGTGTTCTGTGGGCTTCTTGTATCTGGATGGATCTATCTTTTGCAAGATTCAGAAAGTTTTCTTCAATAATGTTGTTGAGTATGCTATCTATGCCTCTTGTCTGGATTTCTTCTCTTTGTGGTATACCCATGATTCAGATGTTTGATCATTATAGTATCCCACAGTTCTCTTATATTCTGTTCACTTGATTTTTTGAACTTAGCAGTTTTTGGCTTCCAAATCAATTTCTACTGTTTATTTTCCAGGTCAGAGGTTCTGTCTTCCACATAAGTAACTCTGTTGTTGAGTGGTCCTGGAAAGGTTTTTCATCAATTCTATTTGATCTTGTTTTCTGTTGTGTTAATTTTGTATAATGTCCATCTCTTTTTTGAGGTATGATTTCAATTCTAATTCTGGTTTTCTTGACACTTCTTGTAGTTCATTCTTGCATTTGATGAAGTCTTCATTAAGCTTAATCAATCAGTTGCTGAGGTCTTCCATTTCTTGACTTACCTTCAATTTATTCCTATCTCTTTGGAGGGTTCTAATGTTTTCTTCCATAATGTTAAGCCTCCTGTTAAAAAAGCTAAATGCTCTAGGAGACTATTCTGTTCAATTTCATTGATATGATTGTTGGTTCTTTGATAGTTTGCTTCATGTTCAGTGATTTTTTTTTTTAAATCAGGGCCTCACTGTTTGTTGTGTTTCCATTTTGTGAATGAATTTCTGTTGATTTCTCTATGATTTCATTGGAGGCTTCTGTAGTAGGACTAGGGATCCTTGGTGGAGATCTCTCAGTTGACTGACTTTCATTGGCTTTTTTTGCATTGTTGTCTACCCATTTTAGGAATACTCTTTATTTTATTGAGTAGGAAGAAAGTTTTTTGTCCTTTGGCCCATTCACCCTCTGACTGAGGTGAACAGGGATGTTGGTACCTAGTGGCCAGTCAGGATACCAGAGCAAAAGGCCTGATTCCACAGCTCACACAGGGGCCTGTACTCCCTGAGCAAGGAACAGTGGGACCTATCAGGACCAGGGGACTAGGTTGAATAAGGCAACAGGGATCTGGCTTACTTCATGATGAACCCTCCAGGACATAGACCGGTGCAGGCCACCTAGACTGGGGAGGTGGGAGCAGCCCAGATATAGGGGTCTGGTCTACTCACTCCAGAGGGCCATGGCAGCCCACACACTGACCACACAAGGAACTCAGATCTGAACCATGGGAGAGGATATGAAATGGGTTGAGCCTACTCACTTTTTTAAAAAAATTTTTTATTTATTTATTTGAGAGTGACAGACATAGAGAGAAAGACAGATAGAGGAAGAGAGAGAATGGGTGCGCCAGGGCCTCCAGCCTCTGCAAACGAACTCCAGACACGTGCGCCCCCTGTGCATCTGGCTAACGTGGGACCTGGGGAACCGAGCCTTGAATCGGGGTCCTTAGGCTTCACAGGCAAGCGCTTAACCTCTAAGCCATCTCTCCAGCCCGAGCCTACTCACTTTTAACCACTGTGCCCACCCACATACTGACTGCACAACGAACTCAGATGCAGGAGGAGGTGGGAGGAGCCTAGATATGGGCCTCACCTACTCACTCCAGACCTCAGAGCCTGGTAAATAAACTTTATACCTGAGTTTTGATATTAGAATATGTGATACTGGAAAATCCTGGAATTAGCTCTAAACTCTGGTAGGTAAAGTCCAGATAAACCAACAGAAACAAGAGTTCCATTTTAAGTGGTTGGACAGATAAAAAAAATGAAGAAACTATATCCTGAGTTCTCCAAAATGGTCACAGAGGGTGTATTCAGAAATTAATTAGCAGTATTGAATGGAAAAGACCATACAGATGTTCATACTATGACCAATAATTTTCTTTTGGCAAATTAATTAATGCTGATTGTATGTGTATATGCAGGTTAAATACAAAAATCACATGATCATTTCGATAGATGCAGAAAGGTCTTTGACAAAATACATCACTTCATGATCAAAACATTGGACAGAATTGGCATGGTTGGTTCATATCTTCACATAATAAATGCAATATACAAAGCTCCTAAAGCCCAAATAATACTTAATGAAGAGAGACTTAAGGAATTCCCATTGAGATGAGGAACAAGACAAGGGTGTCCACTCTCACCTCTGCTGTTCAATATAGTACAGGAAGTCCTAGCTCAAGTAATAAGACAGGAGAAAGAAATAAAAGGGATACAATTTGGAAAGAAGAAGTCGTTAGCTCTATTTTAACATGACATGATTCTATACATAACAGACCCAAGAGACTTCATCCCAAAACCCTTGAAGGTGATTAACTCCTTTATCAAAGTAGCAGGATACAAAATCAATGCACAAAAATCAGTAGCCTTTCTATATGTAAATGACAAAGATACAGAGAAAGAAATAAGGGACATTGTCCCATTTTCAATAGCAACAACAGCAACAAAATATCTTGGTATAATGTTAACCAAAGAAGTGAAAGTACTATACAACAGAAACATAAAAACACTCAAAAAAGAAATTGAGGAGGACTTGAGAAAATGAAAAGACCTTTCATGCTCCTGGATAGGCAGAGTTAACATTGTGAAAGTGGCAATCCTACCAAAGATTTAATGCAATTCCAATTAAAATCCCAACATTGTACTTCACAGAGATAGAAAAAATGATCTCAAAATTCATATGGAAAGGTAGAAGGCCTCAGATATCCAAGCATATCTTCAGCAAAAGAAATTCCTTTGGAGGCATAACCATATCTGATCTAAAGCTATATTACAAAGCCATAGTAATAAAAACAGCATGGTACTGGCATAAAAACAGGAGTATAGACCAATGGAATATCATCTAGAACCTGGACTTTAGGTCAAGCAACTACAGCTATAAAGGCCTTAACAACGTAGGCTGGAAAAAAGACAGCATCTTCAACAAATGGTGCTGTACAAAGTGGATAACCATATGCACGAAAGTGAAATTTGATCTACACATCTCACCATGCACAATACTCAAGTCCAAATGGATCAAAGACCTCAATACAAGACCAGAAACTCAGCTACTATTGGAAGAAATTATAAGGAGAAACACTTTGTGGTTAGTTAAAAATCCAGTAGTGGCTCAAAGACCTTGATGTAAGCCTTTAATTTTTTAAATATTTGTGACATAGGCTTAAACAATCACTTTGTAGCCAGGACTGCAATAGCTCAGAACATACGACTAATGAGCAAATGGGGTTTCATCAAACTAAAAATCTCTCTGCAGTAAAGGAAGCAACAAAGTGAAGGGACAGCCTATTAAATGGGGAGAAAGTTCTTTGCCATCTATTTATCTGACAATATGGGCAATTGAGCTGAATGATACTTTTCAAATGATTAAATTAAAATGGCCAATAAATAATGAAAATAAAGTTCAACATTCTTAACCACCAAGTAAATTCAAATCAGAACTACAGTGAAATTACATCTTATCCCACTATATAAGGCTATTACTAATAAAAGAAAAACACCAAAATTTTGGTAAGAATGCTAGGGGAGAAAGGAATACTAATCTACTGTTGGTGAGAATGTAAACTTGTTCAGCCACTATATGGCAGTTCCTCAAAAAACTTAAAATAGAACTATCATATATATGATCCAGATATTCTCCTTCTGGATATATACCTCAAAGAATTAACATCAACTTTCTTTAGAGACAGTGGCATTCTCATGCTTATTTCAGCACTATTTTCAATAACTGGTCATAGAATCAGTCTAGATGCTCATCAGTGGGTGAGTACATAAAGAAAATGAATACAGCACATAACCACAATGGAGTATTATTTAGTCACTAAGAAAAATGGAATCATATCACTTGTGGAAAAATGGATGGAGCTGGAGATCATGGTGTTAAGTACAGTAAGACATGAAAGCAGAAAAGGGACTGACAACTGCTTCTCAGAAGAGGGAGAAGATAACCAATCATAGGAGAAGGAAGGGGCAATACATGTGATCTAAGTACCTCATTGTGACAGTTTGAGTGTTTGGCTCCATACTTTTGGTCATTTTTGATTACTCTTCCCATTTGAGAAACTACCAGGCTTTTCTTGCTGGAGGGGGCATATCACTGGGGTTGGATTTGAGTACAGCCTACTAGGTTTGTTCAGAGTACTTTCAGCTCTGACTGTGTTTGCTGCAGTTGTTTCTTTCTGCTTACATCTATGAAAGGGAGCCAGATTTCTACCATTGATGTAACTTCCCCTGTGCAATGAAAGTCTGAGATAAACCTCCTTTCTCCTATGAACTATGTCTAGTTGGATGTTTGTCTCACCAAAGTGGAGTTGACTCCAAAATTAAAATTTAGTACCAGAAGAATGGGGTCATTACTGATATATATGAATCTGACCATGTGTTTTTTGTAACTTTTGTGCTCAAGGAATGTGTATGGACTTGGTACGGTACTTCGGACCTGAGAAGCCTCACAATGTGGTAAGCCAAATTTTATAGGCTATTCTGGTGATAGTTTTAAAATGATAAATGCAGAGAGAATTATGTGTTTGGAGGGTTGGGAAAGAAGAGAAAGCAGAGAACCTTGTTGGAACTGGGCTATTAGCATAAAGGTGGTCTGAATTCTTCTGACCATGTTCAAAGTTTGATTAAGGTTAAATTTAAAAGTTATGTACTGATGTGCTTGGAGGAAGATAGAGAATTGAAAAAACATACGATTTATAGTTGGAAATATTCAAACAAGTTTAAAGCTATTGGCACAGAGACTGATTTTAGATTGCTGAAGCTGTAATTGTTAAACATATTACTACCATTAAGGGTGGGCCAACTGTTTTCAATGGAAATATTGCCTGAAGGTGAAATCCACCCAGGAAAGACTGAATGAATGGGAATACAAATTCTTTTGAAAGGAGATGACTTAAAGGAAGAATTCTAAAACCTACTGTTCAAGGTCATTTATTTCCTCCTTGGGTTTACAATTTGGCTGTACCTCTGCATACCTGGTATTAATTTTGTAACTATGAAAAAATGCATGAAAGCAGTTCATGAAGTTCACACAGTTCCAGGAGCTGCTACTGAGATGTGTCGTGGGAAGCAGAGTGTTGTCCCTGTATAGAGACCAGTGAGGTGATTGTCTGAAGTTGAATAAGGAGCTGCTGCTGAGATATAGATTGTAAAACAGGATGATGTCCCTGTATTGAAGGCCAAAAAGGCCATTGTATGGAATTGTGAAGATGAACCATGTTTTGTAGTAGATCCAAAAATATATTGGATGCACCTGGACTGTGCAATGGCTACCAAGGAGAGCTGGTAGCTCAGGATGAAAGTTCTCCCCCGGCTACTCAGCCCCGCTGGAAGGATCAGTCTGTTTTAATTGCTTATGGATGTCAGACTTGAACTACAGTTGTTTAATGTTTACCTGATGGTCATTGATTTGCAATGCTCTAGTCTGTCCTAATTATGCCTTTTTGCAATAGAAATATTTATTCTGTGTCATTTTGTGTTGTAAGCATGTACCTTGTTTGATTTTATAGGACTCACGTTTAAGAGTCTGGAATCTCAGATGAATCTTTGGAACAGTCTTAAAGTTTGTGGGGACCTTTGAATTTGGATGGAATACATTTTGCGCTGTGTGTTGGTGGTCTTAAGTCTGTAGGGGGCAGGTGTGGAATGTCATAGTTTGACTTTGATAATATTAATGTTTGACCCCACAGACTCAGTCCTTGAGCTCATATTAGGCAGATTCTTGCTAGAGGGGATGGCTCAGAGCTGCTTGAGCTCTGGCAAGTCATGTTTGCTATTGTTGGTATTTGCTTACTGCAGTTATTTCTCTCTGCTTGGATCTATGAAAGGGAGCCAGCTTCTTCTGCTATTAGTGGAATTTCCACTGAGTGCTGTAAGCCAGAAATTAACACATTTCCTCCTATAAACTATGCCTGGTTGTCTGGTTGGTTGAATATTTGTCCCAGCAACAAGGAGCTGACTGTGTCACTCATATATTTGAATACAATTTTAAAATGAAACCAACTGTTTCATATAATTAATATATAGAAATAAAATATTTTAAAAGACTCTAACAAAGGTAATGAAAATATTCAGGGAAATACTAGGCTTGTATGAATGACATACTGATGAATGTATAGAATCACCTTATGTCCTGTCTTTCTCTAATATATGATCTTTCTTGTGTATTTGGCATGCACTGGTCACTGTGGTTGGCACATGAGTGATTCTAACAAATCTTAGACCACACACACACAAATATAGAAGAAACTGAAGGGTTGGTTTCACTATAGCTCTTATTTGCATCTGAAGAGATCAATATGGCATTATATGCATTGTTAATTAATTATGCTAAGAACATTAATTATTTTTCTTAGAATTTAGCTGTAGATAGAAAAATTTATTTTATGGTATGATATTCATTTTTGAATCTCAAGTATACATTAGTGTTTCATTTCCATTAATTTTGGTTTGCCTGTAATGCTAAAACCATTACTAACAGAATACTAATATTAATTAATACTAATTTTGTAAAACCTTTTTGTTTGTTTTTATTTATTTGAGAGTGACAGACAGAGAGAGAAAGAGGTAGATAGAGAATGGGCACGCCAGGGCATCCAGCCATTACAAATGAACTCTGGATGCATGTGCCCCTTGTGCATCTGGTTTATGTAGGACCTGGGGAACCCAGCCTTGAACTGGATCCTTAGGCTTCACAGGCAAGCACTTAACCACTAAGCCATTTCTCCAGCTCCTAATTTTGTATTATATATCTGTTGCATGTCACAGAAGACTACTTTTGCTGATGGTATCCATATAAGTTTCTTAAGATCTTCAAATGTGTGTATGTGCGTGTGTGTACACATGTTTGTGTGTGTGTATGTGTATGTGTGTGTGTGTGTGTACACATGTACATGTACATGTGGAGGCCAGAAGACAAACCCAGTTGTCATCCTGAGGAATGCTATCCATCTTCTTTAACACATGGCTTCTCATTGGCTGGATCTCACCAATTATGTTATAGCTGGTCAATAGGCCCCAGGGATTCTCCTGTCTCTGCTTCCTCAGCATTGGGATTAGGGGCACACATTATCACATCTGGCATTTCATATGGGTTCTGGGGATCAAACTCAAGTCCTCATGCCTGTGAGGTAAGCACTATTCTGATCAAGCTATCACCCCAGCCAAATGTTAAGGTACAGTTATAGTAATAATATGTTAGGACATATTAATTTATTACATTACAAAGTACTATGTAAATTTTGTGGAACAAGGCAGCACAGCTAAATATTGTTTTTAGGATCAGACTTTTTCTGATTCAAGAGTATATTTTCTTTCATATGTAATTTTCTTTATTTTATAATAGCTATTTTTCCATCATTTGCAAATTGCATTATTTCATTTACTTCAATAAAAATAGTTCTGCTTCATTAGAGAATGGTATAACTGATGAAATTGTGCCAACTCTCTAGATAGCTACTTGTATCACTAAAGACTTCAAGATTGTAGGGAAATTCATTTGTGTAATCAGTCATTCAGTGAGCATTTGTTAAATACCTCAACTGCAGAAGAATTGATTTATGTTCTAAAGTTTCAAGAAATAAATTATAAAGCTACTTGATTTTTTGTTTGGCTTTTCAAGGTAGGGTTTCACTCTATCCCAGGCTGATCTAGAATTCACTCTGTATTCTTAGGGTGGCCTTGAACTCATGGTGATCCTCCTACCTCTGTCTCCTGAGTGCTGGGATTAAAGGCATATGCCACCACGCCCGGCTGGGTTTTTATTTCTCTAGCAGAAAATATTTTGCTTAAACCCATCTGTCCAATATAATTTGCATATATAATTATAATTTTTCATATTTTATTAATTTAAATAAGCTAAAATGTGTTCCTATAGCTGTTTTTTTCAGAAAATATGTTTTTTTTGTTTTAATTAATTAATTTTTTATTAATTAGTTTTGTACTCCATGAATACAGTCAAGTTGGTACCATTGTTAGGCTTGTCCATGTCCTACCCCCTACCCCTGGCCCCTCCTTGTTGAGGTATATGGGTCATGCATTGTGGAGTTAGCCCACAGTTATGGGTAGGAGAAATGTCTCTGCTTATCATGACCCAACGTGTGGCTCTGACATTCTTTCCACCCCCTCTTCTGCAAAATTTCCCTGAGCCATGTTGGGTTCAGTTTTGGTCTGCTTCACTAAACATGTGTATGTGTGTTTGTGTGTATGCACACTCTTACGTGTGTGGTTGCAGGTATATGGTTGCAGGTATATGGAGGCCAGAGACCAACATTGGGTGTATTCCATGATCACTCTCCACCTTATTTACTGAGACAACGCTTCTTACTTGAACCCAGAGCTTGTCAGTTTGGCTGCTTTAGCTATCCATTTTGCCCTAGGAATCCCGTCTTACCTAACCAGTCAGCATATGTTTGTGAGACTATAATGCCATTTTGATACTGTTTTAAATAGAAGTGTTTTTGAAAAATAAATCTGTTATGTAATATTGGCACAGTCTAAAGAAAAATACTTTGAATATTGCCTTCTTTCTCTAATACAGACACCTAACACATGGTCTATTTATTCCAAATGCTAAATTTCTGTTTCTTTGATTAGTTGAGGTACAACTATAATTCACATGTCCATGCATACATTATAAAACATGTTGAGAGATAAAACTAGTATATAAACTAGTTAAAGGAAGGTTAAGTATATCATATGTTACTTGAACATATAATGCTAAAGGTTTTATTTTAGCAGTTTCATTTACAATGCACAGCATCTTTTCTAAAACATCACAGCTTTCTTTCTGCTCATCACACAATGAGTTTTGTTAGATTGCAGGCTGTCTAAGCACACCCTCTACTGGTTCATGTCTTAGGTGCACTAACTCTTAGGTCCTAGAAGGATACTTCTAAAGGTCACACTTATAGATCTATCGAAAGGTGGTATTGTTAGAAGGGAAGCTCACAGACTATCTTTCAGAGGCCTGTTTCACCTTGTCTTACTTTAGAGAGATTTCGTTTTGTGAATTTACTGCTATAGAGTTCTGTGCAACTTCTTACGACTAAGGCCAGACTATGCTCATTTCATTTATACATTAAACACATGTGAACACAGGGTTCACACCATGTTTAGGCACAGCTCAGACAAAGGAAGAAATGCACACAATCTGTATCCTTTCAAGGCAATAGTTTGCTTGGTGTCTTAGCAATAAGCAGGTGAATATACTTTTAGACATAGACAAGCATTCTAGAGAGGAGGACCCTGTTATGGCTCAGCACTTCTGTGGGCAGGTAGTCTTTTCTTGTTATAATAGGATGGTCAGGGAAGGCATTTCTAATGAGGTGATATTGAAGGGGAGTCAGACAACTGAAATCCAGGTAAGGTGACAATAAGGAAAGCATCCTTCAACAGGTGGTGCTTAGGGAGGTTGATGAGCACAAAGAAGCAGGGTCACCAGAGAAGAAAAGGGGTCACATAGGACATTGAGAACACTGTAGGAACTTTCCTAGTACATTGGAAACCATCTGAGGAGGATTTTAATCAGGAAAGATGTTTCTGGCCATTCTGTAGAAAATGGATTTTTAGGGGAAGGTAGTAGAATAAGTTAGCTCAGATGTTGCTAGAGCCCAGCTGGGAGATGATATTGTGTAAGCTGAGCTGGTAGTGGTGGAGATTGTGAAAAAGGTAGTGATTCAAGATTTTTTTGGGGGGAAGGGTGTGGGCTGGAGAGATGGCTTGGCAGTTATGGCATTTGACTGCAAAGCTTAAGGACCTGGGTTCAATTCCCCACTACCCATGTAAACCAGATGCACAAGGTGGCATATGCAACTGGAGTTCGTTTGCAGTGGCTGGAGGTCCTGGCGTTCCTATTCTCTCTCTATCTGTTTCTTCCTCTCTCTCTTGGTCTTTCTGAAATAAAGTATTTTAAAAAATATTATTTTCATTCTTTGATAGTCTGGTAAAGCTTAAGGATTCCTTCTATATTGAAATGCAACCATCAACCTATTTAGCATTTGTGAAATATCAATATATGTGAACTTTTCATCATAAATTAAATGATGAGAACTAGTGATTCTAATGATTGTTTCGATTTCAAAGCAATTATAAGCATACAATGACACAATGTTTCTGAAGTAGTAGTAATATTACAGTAGGCTAATCATAATCTCGTGGTTTCTGTTGATGACGAAGTCAAAAACATTGCTATTATGTTGTCTACTTCCATAATAAAATGGAGTGTAAACTTCTGTGGAAATCTATGGAACATAGACCAAGTGTGGTGATGCATACATGAAATTCTAGAAATCAGGAGGCAGAGGTAGGAGGATGCAAGGAGGAGTTTGTGACAGCCTGGGTTATATAGTGAGCTTATGGCCAGCGTAGTTTTACTTTGGCTCAGTGTTCTGAATGCCCCAGGTTGAAGTGCGTCATCTGATAATAAATTTCCTGGTAGCAAATTCTGGTGTCATATAGAGTATTACATGATGAGATACATGAAATACACACAGGATTATATGTTCTGAACTCTCTCCCTTCCATCCCTACCCTTTTCTTTCCTCCTTCTTTCCTATTTACATCACTTTTCCTTATTTCTCCTTTACTCCCCTTCTCTCTGATTCATCTGTCTACCTGTCTATTTCTCTCTTTTGACAAGGAGAAGGCATTTTGATTAAACTAAGATACTCTAGGGATCATAAAAATCAGATCATAACTCAGGGTCCCTGGAACAACACCTTGCCTCAGTGATTCAGAGAGCAGAGAGGGGTGTGATATAGACCTACTGAGAAATTTAAGCAGTCGGGGTGCTGGGACTGCACAGACCACAATGGTCAGTGACCTGCTCTTTGTGGGAGAGGAGTAAGACCCATAGATCATAAATTATGGCCAAGAGTCCTTTCAGTTCTGTCAGTTTCCTTCCTGCCCGGGGTGGTTGTGATTATGTGCAGGTAAAATGTCCCCCAGAGCCTCATGTATTTGTGACTAAGTCTTAAACTTATCCCTAGGTGGTGGATGGCACTTTGGAGGGTGACACCTTATTGAGGAGCTGTGTCACTGGGGTGGGCCTTGAGATGGTATAGCCCAGCCCTGCTTACTGCACTCAGGTTACTTTCTCCACTTCCTCCCTGCTAGTGTAGGAAGGTATGATGCCTGGTTGTGTGCTCCCGCCGTGCATTCCTCACCATGATGAAAAATTCTCCTCAAGATTATAAGCCAGAAATAAATCCTTTCATATGCTAAGTCAGGTGTTTTATCCCAGCAATGAGAAAGTAACTTCTACAGTGGTTTACTATGGGTAGACTCTCAAAGTACCGAGATGGACAAGCAGGCAGAATGACCAGGTACCTGAGTTTCCTCCCCATGAATGCAGAGCTCAGTGATCAGCTCACTTCCCCACTCTCCAACACAGGACACCTTTGGCTTGAGTGCAGACTAGAGGCCTCCTGAGTGCGTGGGAAACTGTGTAGCCTATAGATCCGTGCACGTGTTTTGTCTAGCAATGGCTTTTGGCATGCAAAGACAGGAAGTGTTAAAGTGAATGCAGCCCTGACACTGACTACATACCCCTGAGCAGCCTTTGTTCAGCCCATGTACAGCACCAGCTTAGGTGGTGGGATTGAAGAGGAAATGATATTCCAGCAACAATTCACTACCCACTCCAGGACTGGCAGACATTGCATTAGAGGACCTAGATAGAAGCTTCCCCAACTTATTTTTCCTTTGCTCATTATTATGTAATTTTATTTACATATATTTTGTTTTCTCTGTAATTATATTTTTCTATCTTTAAGATGTCCTTTTCCTCACATTCTTTCCCTACCCTTTTAAAAAATATTTTTTATTTTTATTTATTTGAGAGAGAGAAAGAAGGTGGGAGGGAGGGAATGAGAGAGAGAGAGAGAGATTGAGAGAGGAAGGATATGATTGGGCATGCTAGGGCTTCTAGCCATTGCAAACAAACTCCAGATGCATGTGCTACCTTGTGCATCTGGCTTACATGGGTCCTGGGGAATTGAACAGAGGTCCTTTGGCTTTGCATGCAAATGTCTTAATTGCTAATCCATCTCCCTAGCCCTCCCTACTTTAAAAAAAAAAAATTAAAAGCTTTCTTTCCTTTCCCCCAGCCCCTTTTTAGTTCATTATTTTGTCATTTTTACATTCACCACATTTATGTTTAACTGCTTAGCCTATTCTACACAATCTATTTTATTCCTTTTTCTAAGTTAATTGATGGCATAGCTATTGTTTTAAATTAGTTTTTATTATATTTTTAAATTTCTGGATTGCTTTATAATGATTGTTTTTTTTTTTTTTTCCTAGGTAGTGTCTCTCTCACTTTGGTTCAGGCTGACCTGGAATTCACTAAGTACTCTTAGGGCAGCCTTGGACTCATGGCAATCCTCCTACCTCTGCCTTCTCAGTGCTGGGATTAAAGGCATGTGCCACTATGCCTGGCTGCTTTATAATTATTATAATGGCAATTTGTCTTCTCCTTTCTGAGTGGTAAAGGAGTAGAACTTCCAAAACCTGCTCACCATACAGGCCTTCACATAAATATGGAAATGTTATCCATTACAACAGATGTATTAATCTCAACAAAGAAACAAAAAATACTTGAAAAAAATCAAGGCAACATGGTTCTCCAAAAGTTTATAATTCTTCAGTAACTGAATGCAAGGAAACAAAAGTGAATGAAGTTACAGATAAAGAGTTTAAAGTGGTAATTTTAAAATTAATTATTAACTTAAAGGAGTAGGTGAGGAATACAGTAGAAGACATGAAAGAATAATCCACTGCATAGACATTCTGAGAAAAAAAAATACCTGGGACATTGGAAGCTCAATATATTAAATAAAAACCGAGTCACAAGCCTCACCAGGGCTGGAAAGAAGGCTCAGCAGTTAAGAGCACTTCCTGTGCAAGCATGCGGGCCAGAGAGATTGCTCTCATTGGTTCCCTAGGACTCACATAAACAGTTGGGCATGGCTATGCACAGTACTGTGGGAAGAAAAGACCAGAGAAACACTAGAGCTCATAGAAAAAAATGGCAAGCCCTGGGATCAGTGCGAGAGACTTTAGTTAAAGAAAAAATATGAACAAGTTGAAGAGCCATGGAACAGGAGACCCTACACTGTGCTCTAGCCACCCCAACTCACCTCTGACATGCACATGGGAAACCACACCACATGGATTCGTACACATGGATATGACATCACACAGATTTACTCCACATCACATTACATACACACACAAACAAAAAAAAAGTCTCACCAGTAGAATAGATTGAGCAGAAAAGAGGTTATCAGTGCATGAAGAAAGGTTAAAAGAATGATCACATTAGGATAGTAACAATGGAATAGAAAACTAAGAAATTATGACCAAGACTTTGAAGATCAGTGGGATACAAAAGGGCAAAATTAAGAATAGTATGTTTAAGTAAGATGGGTGCAGTTAGAACCCAAAACAGATACAACTATACAACTAGAACATAACATTTGTACATCATATTATAGTTAAAATGCCCAAAGTACAGAACAAAGAAAAATATTAAAGATGAGGTACAAGAAATAAATACTAATTTATTTCTAAAGGAAAACACATCAGAATAACAGTTGGCTTCTCAGCAGAAACTCTAAAGGTCAGAAGGGCATAGCATGATATATTTCAAGCCATGAAAAGAAAATAACTGCCAAGATATGTTACTGTATTCAGAAATGTTGTCCTTTATAACTGAGAGAAATGGAGACATTCCAAGATAGGCATAAACTAAAGTGATTTCTGACCATTAAGCATGCATTACAGAAAATATCACTTCTAACTTTATTAAAAAAAAAAACAACTCAAAATAGATCAAATACTGTCATAAAACAACCAAACTGTGGAATTACGGAGGATAACATGGGAAATATTTCAAGATATAGGCATTAGGCAACAACTTTCTGAATACAATCTCAAAGGCTCAGAAAATAATAGCAAAAATGAACAAACTAAAGAACATTAATTCAAAAGCTTCTGTATAGAAAAAGGTGCAACAGAATGACAGGACCCCACAACATGGGAGAAAAGTTTTCTAGCTATTCACGTGACAGGAGATTGATATCTGGACTATGTAAAGAACACCCAAGGAACAAGCAAGCATATCAATAAATAAGCAAATGAAGTAGCCAGATAGTTTTTAAAATACAAATGATTGTTGCAGTTATGTTTTCCTTTCTGGGGCAGCACCAACCCTGGGTGGGTTCCCACATAGAATAAAAGAGAAAGCAAGTAGAATATTCACATTAATTTGCTTCCACATTCTGACTGTGATGAAATGTGACCAGGTACCTCATGTTCCTGCTGCTGTTCCTTCCTACAGTAGTGGACTATATCTCTTTAGATTATGAACTCAAATTAATCTTTTCTTCATTAACTGGATTTTGTCAGGTATTTTGTCACAAGCAATGAGAAAAGTTACAAATACAACCACTTCTTGGAATATACATGGTGGAATCCAAAACAATAAAATTTAGAAATATCTATGTATTCATGTCTATTGTTGTATAATTCACAGCAGCCAAGTGATGTAATCAGTTTACATGCCTTTCAGTGGATGGATGGGTAAGGAAAATATGGTATATATACATAATGAAGTATTATCCAGACATAAATACAATGAAGTAGGGCATTTTCAGGACAATAGATGGAACTTCAGATTATCATGTGAAAGGAAATATGCTAGACTCATAACAGGTAGCACATATTGCCTCTCCTCTGGATAATGTAGAAAAATCGATGATATGAAAGCAGAAGGGGAACCATTAGAGAGGAGGAAGGTGATCTGGAAGAAATGGGAGGGAAGAAAAATGAAGCATATTGGGTAGTAGAAACAATCAAAGCATGCAATATGCATGAATGATTCCAAATATGAAAATGTTATTATATAGCCTTTTACTCTGTATTATCAGTGCACAGTAATAAGATAATGCCGCTATCATTGTATTATGAGGGTTCCACACAGATGACCTCATCTAATCTTCATTTCCTCCCAAAGGCATCACCTGTAATTACCAGTTAGATTAAGTTTCCCCACCCAGGTGGTATGATAGCATAATTCAGGTGTGTGAATCAGAGCTGACATGTCCAAGGTAAAACAGACCATGGCAGGGACTTGTGTTTATCCTGCGACTGGGGGAGTTCCACCTCTTGAACTGAACAACATAAAGGGACAAATTAAAATAAAACTACTCTACTATTATGATTCCTTCTGCATGAACAAGGCTAACTTTTGGGTAAGGCTTAATTATATAGGATTAGCACCCATCCTGAAAGATTTGAAATAATGTGATGTATAACATATTAAATATATATTTGCATTTTTAAAAAAGTTATCAATGTAAATTTTAGGTACTTTAGTGAAAAATAAAATAAGAGATATAATAAATAATTTTCACAATGGGACTGAGGAGATGAGAGATGGAGTTCATATCTCCAGAATCCAGGGAAAATGCAGACTGTAGTGACATGCGTTATATCCCAAGCACTGGGGAAGTTGAGATAGGAACTGGCAGGCTTACTGGCTAGCTAAACTGGTGAGCTCTAGATTCAGTGAAGAATGATTGAGAAAGACCTTGAATGCTGATCACTGGCCTCTTTACATGCATATGCACATGCATGCACCACACATTAACATGAATCCACACACCACATACATATACATGCAAACTAACCCATTGTTCATAGTTTTAGTAAGTAACATGGAAGATAACACTTATAGTTAAGGAAAAAATACAGCGAATCCTTCCAAGTTTGGGCTTTATCACTTGAAGACGTACTAAGAATACAATAATAAATTAACATGTTCTTAAACATTTCGTCAGGTGGTTAAACACTTGTTCTGGAAGTGATCTTATTAAGATGACAAAGTAGGAGATACTAATATTTATCTTTCCACAAAAGTTCATATAAACAACCACTTATAAATCAAAATAGCACAGAGAGGGCTGATGAGTCCATGAAAAAATCTGCAGCAGCACAGTTGATCAAAAAGCAGAAAATATCCATGTGGAAAGGATCACTGGTGAGTGTGGCATACCTAAGACATCAAGTGATGGTAAGGAGTAGAGGAAAGACAAAGGCATTTGTGTCAGCCACACCTTGTGGACCTCCATGATCCCCTCACTGGTGGCCTAGCCCAGAGGATATGGGTATCTCCTACCATTAAGGCAATAGCACACCTTCCTGCAGTGGGGCCTTAGAGAAGGAGACACTTCTATATCCCTCACCTCCACCTGAACTCTTGAAATGATGGGAAGAAGACTCTCCTTCCTTTCCTAACCTGGTGAGTTACCTCAAGCTTCAGTGACAGCTGTTTCATGAGTATTCACACTCCGCATAGGCACTGTGGCTTCACTGGGTGTATCACTGTCCTTATCACCACAGAGACCTAATTTTTACTACAAATCCAGAGCAAGCAAGCCCTTGTCACATGTGCCCATGCTATGCAGCTAGTCCCCAGAGCTGACTTTTAAACATACCTTCTTTCTCTTAATTCTTGGTGGTAGAGGTGAAAAAGGTTGTTCATGAACTTTCTATGGAGGAATAAAGAGTTGAGGAAAAGAAAGGTCAATGGCTAAATGATAGCATCATAATGCTATGCAAATAAGAGAGACAGTGGCTGAGCCTAAGGCAGATTTTGTTTTTATCAAGTCCTCCCTCCCCCTTCAAGAGCAGGCTCTTTCACAACAAAATCAGTCCGCATAGCCTTCAAGAGGCGATTGACTCACCAAATGCACAGACATCAAGCTAAAGCAATAAGAAACATGAAATATTAGGTAATCTCATACAAAAGAGATTAATCTTATAAATTTCAACTCCAAAGGAGTGGAGATGTATCAGTTAACTAACAAAAAATTCAAAATATTTGTTTCAAGGGAACTCAATGAATTCTTTTCTTAAAAATATTTTACTGAGGCTGGAGTAATGTGTTAGTGGTTAGGGCACTTGCCTGCAAAGCCTAAGGACCCAGACAGGATTCCCCAGTACCCATGTAGAGCCAGATGTACAAAATGGCACATTCAGGGCTGGAGAGATGGCTTAGCGGTTGAGTGCTTGCCTGTGAAGCCTAAGGACACCGGTTCGAGGCTCGGTTCCCCAGGTCCCACGTTAGCCAGATGCACAAGGGGGCGCACGCGTCTGGAGTTCGTTTGCAGTGGCTGGAGGCCCTGGCGCGCCCATTCTCTCTCTCTCCCTCTATCTGTCTTTCTCTCTGTGTCTGTCGCTCTCAAATAAATAAATAAAAAAAAAATTTAAAAAAAAAATGGCACATTCACCTGGAGTTTGTTTATACTGGCTGAAGGTCCTGGTATGTCCATTATTTATGTCTTTCTTCTCTCTATCTCTTTCTGCTTGCAATAAATAAATAAAAATATTTTATTTGCAAGGATGTACCACCTTGTATACCTGGTTTATCTGGGTACTGGGAAATCAAACCTAGGTCCTTAGGCTTTGCAGGCAAATGTCTTAACCACTAAGCCATCACTTCAGCCCCTTCACTCATATTTCTTAACAGAAGCCATATAGGCAAGGGGATAGTGGGATGATATCTTCAAAGTGTTGAAGGAAAAATAATCTTGCTAACTAAGAACATTATAGTTGGCTTTTCCTTTACAAATGAAGAAGAGATGAGGACTTCCTCAGATAAATACAAGCTGAGGGAGAGGAAGGGAATTTATCAGTTTCTTTGTATGTGTTTGTATATGTATTGCTGCATGCATGTGTGTATGTGTGTGCATGTGTATGTGTTTACACTTACATGCAGAGGCCTTGAATATAAATAGAGTATGAAAGATCTTTTCACTTGAAAACTACAAAGCATTATCCAAAAACAGCAAAGAAGAGAACCGGGCATGATGGCAAATGCCTTTAATCCCAGCCTTTGGGAGGCAGAGGTAGGAGGATCACCATGAGTTTGAGGCCACCTGAGACTCCATAGGGAATTCCAGGTCAGCCTGTGCTAGTGAGGCCCTACTTAAAAAAAAAAAAAATAAGCAAAGAAGGCACAAATGCATGGAAAGATCCTCTGTTTATTGCCAGAAAGAATCAATGTTATAAGACATCCATACTAGCTAAAGCAATCTGTAGATTCGATATGATCCCTATCAGAATTCTAATGATATTTTTCACAGAACTTGCAAAATATACAAAAATTCATATGGAACTATAAAAGATCCCAGATAGCAAAAAAAAAAAAAAAAAGAATAATTACAGAGGCATCACAATACCTGATTTCCAAATCTACTTCAAAGCCATAATAATCAAAACAATGTAACAATGTGTCCCAATAGACAATTGGGACCAAATGACATCTATTGCAGAAATGAATATACACATTTAAGGGCAATTGACTTTAAAAAAATTTTTTTTTTGTTCATTTATATTTATTTATTTGAGTGTCACAGAGAGAGAAAGAGACACACACACACACACACACACACAGAGAGAGAGAGAGAGAGAGAGAGAGAGAGAGAGAGAGAGAGAGAGAGAATGGGCGTGCCAGGGCTGCCAGCCACTGCAAACGAACTCCAGACGTTTGCGCCCCCTTGTGCATCTGGCTAACGTGGGTCCTGGGGAATTGAGCCTCGAACCGAGGTCCTTAGGCTTCACTGGCAAGCGCTTAGCCACTAAGCCATCTCTCCAGCCCACAATTGGCTTTTGGCAAGGCTGCCAAGAGTACACAGTATGTGTACTATGTATGTATGTATGTATGTATGTATGTATGTATGTAGCTATGTGGAAGATTGAAGTCATGCCTGTATCTCTTATTATCCATGTTGATAAGCTGAAAATGGATAAAAGACTTAAAAAATCAATTAGAAGTAAATTAGGGGAAAATTTCATGACATTGGTCAGAACAGTGATGGTTTTGGATATAAAACTCAAGTAGTAGTTAACAAAAAAGGGATAAGAGTACACCAAATTAAAAATGTTGTGCAAAGCAAAGAAAATAACAAACAGAATAAAGAAAATGAAAACTGCATTTGCAAACTTCATATCCTATAAGCAAATAATAGTATGAGTGTGTGTGTATGTGTAATTCTTATAACTTAATAGGAAGAAAACAGTCATTAAAGATGGGCAACAAAGGGCTGGAGAGATAGCTTGGCAGTTAAAGTGCTTGCTGGCAAAGCCAAAGGACCCAGGTTCAATTCCCCAGGACCCAGGTAAGCCAGATGCACAAGGTGGTGAATCCATCTGGAGGCTCTAGCATACCCATTCTCTTTCTCTCTCTGTCTCTCTCTCTCTCAAATAAACAAATAAAAAATGGACAAGAAAAAGACTCAAGAGATGGCTCAGTAGGTGCTTGCAGAGTGCTTGCAGAGTAGTCAGGAGTTCCTGAGAATGCCTACTTGACTCTGGGTTGGATTCCCCAGCACCCAGTTAAGCAGCTGGGTGTGGCCATGCACGATTGCAATCCCAGTCCTGTGGGGAGGGGAGACTGGAGAATTGCTGGAGCTCACTAGTTAGCAGTGTGACTGAAAGCAGTGATTCTGAGTTCAGTGGGAGACTCCATTAAAGGAAATGTGCAGATGAGCATATTGTAGGCTATGCACCCTTCCTCTCCGGTCTCTCCACATGGCACCCAGGACACTCACATTAGCACACATGCATACATAGATATACTACTCATATACACATCACACATACGATACATACAAACACAAAACATTGGGAAAATTCTTAGATCTTTCTCAAAATAAAGTATATAAATGGTCAACAAGCCTATAAAAAAGTAAATATCGGGCTGGAGAGATGGCTTAGCGGTTAAGCGCTTGCCTGTGAAGCCTAAGGACCCCGGTTCCAGGCTTGGTTCCCCAGGTCCCACGTTAGCCAGATGCACAAGGGGGCGCACGCGTCTGGAGTTCGTTTGCAGAGGCTGGAAGCCCTGGCGCGCCCATTTTCTCTCTCTCCCTCTATCTGTCTTTCTCTCTGTGTCTGTTGCTCTCAAATAAATAAATAAAAATTTAAAAAATGTTTTTTAAAAAAGTAAATATCATTATTCAGCAGGTAAATGTAAAGTCAAGCCATGATGAGATATCATATCATGCATGCTAAGAATGAGTATTATGAAGACAATGAAAACAGTCAAGAAAATGAAAAATAAGGATGTACAGACAAAGGACTACTTGTACACTGTTGTTAATATGGAGGCTTTTCTAGGCTCCTCAGGATTTCCATTGCTGTGACAAAATGCTAGGCATTTTGGGAGGTTTAATCCCAGTCTTTGGCTCTGTAGATTTGGGGCTCATGGTAAGGCAGAATATTAGGGAAGTAGAAGCATGTGGCAGAAGTTACTCACCTCATGGAAGACAGGAAGCAGGAAGAGGGATGGAACTCTTCTGGGACATACATAGACCCCAAGGATGTGCCTGAAGAAACTTACTTCCTCCAGCTAGGCCCCATGCCCTCACATATCTAAAACCTGTCAGCTTGGGTTAAAACGTTCATTAGATTAGCTTTCTGGAAGGTAACATTCACATACAAACCACAACAGAAAATCTTCAAAAATATTTAAATTACCAAAAATGATTTTACAATCCCATTACTAGAGATATGTATGGGAAGGATATGATGCTAATATATCAAAGAGATATCTATACTTCCATATTTATTGCAACCAGTGCTTATCAACAGATAGCTCAGCCCTAAAGAGGGCAGTTGACCCTGTAATATGTCAGGATGTGTACTCTTTTAACAATGTGACTTGTGGCCATCACATACAAATGAGTTGGGCTGCATTCACAGCTATCTGTGACACATGCAGGTCCCAGATTGTCAGGCTTCCAACATGCCTGAATGAACCTGGTGGGCATTGTAATGGGGTGCTCGGGGTCCTGAGAAGTCTTTGAACCCCAAACCTAGGTTTGTTTCTAACTTAATCAAAGAATTGAATAAAAAAGACTGATAAGAATAATTATTAAATTATTTTATTTATTGAGGGAAGTACAGAGCCAAGAAAAGGCAGCCATGTGGCTAGAGATCCCATGTAGAGAGCCTGGGAAAAACGTGGAAAGAAAAGAGAAAAAACAAAGTTTAAAGAGCTCCTACCCAAGGGCAAGGGGGCTCTCTCTTAGGTTGGCTGGCCAAGCTGGGCATGAGCCAAGCCCAGGCCCAGCTGAGGGAAACCTCACCAGCCACTAAAAGTTCCCAAGTGGTCAGGCAGCTCAGAGAGTGTGCTGCCTCTTGCAGAGGCATTTATCACCTTACAGTGGTGGGCCCTGTCTTCCAGCTCAGGCGAACCAGAGGGACAACTTGTTGGTTAGGTAGGGGTTTTCTTAGGAAAAGGCTAGCCCTGACACCATGTTTCAGGGGCTGAATTTGACAAACACAATACTGAAATCAAAGACCTGTCTTCCAGGAGGAGTCCAGGTTGTTTGTGGAAAAACAGGTCTAGGGAAGAAGACAAGAGATAAGAAGTCAGATCATCTTTGATTTCTAACAAGCGCAGACTTTCCTGCCTTTTTTTTCTTTCAGGGGCTTAGTCACCCTAATTGCTCACTCCCTTTGAGCATGATTTTACAAGAGATAAACCAAGCACAGAGAAACAAATAAGGCATAATCGCACCTATATAATAAATTTTAAAAAGTGAAATTCAGTTTCTACAGAGTAGAAGTTGGTGAGAAGAGGCTGTGGAGTGGGGAATTCTTTTGATGATGGTCAACAGAGTTAAAGTTGTTTAGATTGGAAGAATAAGTGCTGATGAGCTATTGTACACTATGGTGCTGAGAGTTAACAAATAGTGTTTACTTGTACATTTCTAAGGGAATCTGTGGTTGTCAACTTGACAGGATTTAGAATCACCATGGAAACACATATGTGGTCATTTCTGTGAGGATTTTCTATATTAGATTAGTTGAGTTGGGAGGACCCACCCTTAGTGTAGGTGGCATCATCCCATGGGCTGGTTCCTGGACTGTAGTGAGGAGAAAGCTGGCTAAGCATTCAGCATTCATTGCTCTAGGCTGTTTTCTCCCGGTTGGACTGAATATTATGCATCCCTGCCACCATGCCTTCCCTCCATCATGGACTGGAACCTGGAACTGTAAGCTGAAATACAGCCTTCCTCTCTTACACGGATTCTATGCCAACAATGAGAAGGTAACTGGTACAGGAGTGGATTTTAAATATTTTCCTTTCACACCTGTGAGTGAGATAAAGAAATTGCCATGTAGCTGTATTGAGTCATAACACATTTCTATATCAAACTATCATC
Source organism: Jaculus jaculus (assembly GCF_020740685.1). Classification (NCBI taxonomy): domain Eukaryota; kingdom Metazoa; phylum Chordata; class Mammalia; order Rodentia; family Dipodidae; genus Jaculus; species Jaculus jaculus. The sequence continues at coordinate 145,152,784 of NC_059103.1, forward strand.
TTGTACATTATATATAGGCATTTGTTGTTGTTGTTGTTGTTTTTTCCAGGTAGGGTCTCACTCTAGCCAAGGCTGACCTGTAATTCACTATCGAGTCTCAGGGTGGCCTTGAACTTACAACAATCCTCCTACCACTACCTCCCCAATGCTGGGATAAAGGTGTGTACCACCACACCCAGCTATAAAATATTTTTAAAAAGCAAACATTTTTTCTTACTGCTGAATAGAATTCCATTGTGTAGATATACCACATCTTAGCGACTGGGAGAAAATAACCAATATCTGTCCAAGTAACTCATGGTCTAGCCTACTTAGCAGCAAATCGCCTGTTGTGATGCCCACACAAGTGCAATAGTGGCACACAGCCATGGTGGGGAACCAATAGCTCTTGATTTGGTTAACTGATCCCCTCAGTGGTATGGGACTCATAACTGGAGCTGGGAAACAAGTCAGAACCATATCCAAACATTAGCCCACTCTCCAATATCAAGCTACCATCAATCATGGGCTACAAGAGGGCCTACACCTATTAAATTCTCTATAAAAAAGTAAAGGTTATCTCATTTGTTCTGGTGCTAACTTACTCTCTGTTGGAGAATCTGCTTCTCTTTTTCAGATAGATGTAGATCCTAAGGAGAGAGCCACCCCATTATACCTCAGAAGAATGCTGGCTGAAACTAAGAAAAATTGGTGAAACAAGCAATGGTTCTGTTTTCCTGATGAACCGGACACCAGCACAAGGGGGAAGGAGACCAACACAGAGAAAAATCAACTCCTACCTAATCAGAGAGCCAGAGACCCAGAGGCCCCCATCACCTCATCACTGAAGCAGACCAAAAATGAACCCAACATGGCTCAGGGAAATTTTGTGGAAGAGGGGGGCAGAAAGAATGTCAGAGCCACATGCTGGGTCATGATATGCAGAGACATTTATCTTACCCATAACTGTGGGCTAATTCCACAATGCATGACCCATATACCTCAACAAGGAGGGGCCAGTGGGGAGGGGTAGGTCACGGATGAGCCTAATAATGGTACCAAACTGACTGTAATTGCTGAATACAAAACTAATTAATAAAAAAATGTATATTACTCTCTTTTCAAAGACTTGAATCTAGCAGCTTATAGCTGGTATATGAATCACATGACTAGAAACAAATACATTTATTTTTGGTCATGGTTGTTCATTATGATATAAGTAAGAAGCAGCCATAAATATGAGTAGTTGTTCTGATTATATTAAAAAGGTCATTTTCAGTAAATAAAAGCAAACAATAAAGACCAACCCCCACAAACAGCAACAAAACTCTCAAAAATAAGCCCTTCAAATTACCTCTTCCATTTCTTGAGATAAAGAAAATAATACAATTAGAAAAAAAGAGAAAAAACTATCCCATGTCTCAATATGACAAGAAGAGTTGGATAATTAATATGCTAAAGAACACACACAAACCTTTAATAGTCTTGAGAAAATGGGATTCTGTTTCCATACTAATGGAGATTTTTATTACTTTGGAGTTTGTGCTTATAATGACTCTAGCTCTAGACAATGTTTGAAACTGAAATTTTGCTCTATAAATTAGTTTTGAATTTGAGATTCACATAGACGGGAAGGTTTCTGAGTTAATATAAATAGAAGTTAATATGAATATATGACATGAAAATGCCTTTCTTACCATCTCTATTAAACAAGTTATTTGTGCTGCCTTTGTGGCCTCTGTCAGATGAAGATCTATTACAGCAGGAATTGGAAAGGTTGAGCCAAAAGCCACACACTTTTACTGCCTTCAGAGCCCAGTGAGTTTAAAATGCATTAAGTTTGGACTACAGTGAAATATGTATATTCTAAACAGTTACCTGAAGCAAGGGAGAGTTAATTTCTTTCCCAAGGCAGGGTCTCACTCTAACCCTGGGCTGACCTGGAACTCATTCTGTAGCCCTAGGATGGCCTTGAACTCACAGTGATTCTCCTACCTCAGCCTCCTGAGTGCCTGGACTAAAGGCATGTGCTATTATACCCAGCCTAGTATTAATATCTATCTATCTATCTATCTATCTATCTATCTATCATCTATCACCATCATCATCAGTATCTATCTAATCTATCATTCATCAATCAATCTATCTATCTAATCATCTAATTATTTATTTACAAGGAGAAAGGGAAAGACACATACACATTCACCACACACAGAGGTGCTGGGCAAGGGAGGAGGCATGTCTGGACCTCTTGCTATCTCCAGATGCTTGCCTCACTTTGTGCATCTGGCTCACGTGGGTACTGGGGAACTGAGCCGGGACCTACAAAATCTTTGCAAGCAAACACCTTCAACCACAGCTCAAACTAATTTATTTTAGGCCACAACTTGAGTTTTTACTTTGAAATCCAGATATTGCAGATCATTTCACAGAGACACTGTAGAACCATAAATGTAGGAAGAACGGGAACATTCTCTTCTACTTTATTGTTATTTACAGATAAGACTTGGTAGGGGTTTCCATTCTTCACATAATTTTTTATACTCTAGCCAATATTTTGATAAATAATAGTAAAATTGTTGTTCTCCTTAATGACTAATAGTAACCTTATCTAAAGCAAAATTTTATTATTTGATGAAATGTTACTTTTAAAAATAAGATTCTTTTTTCTCTTGTCCTGTAATTATTGTTTGTAAGCACACAGCAAATGACACATTTTCCAAACACTGCTATAATGACAGACACTGAAATTATGTTTCATTTTTGCAGAATTAAACAAAATTCAAGATATTGATGAATCTTTAATTTATATATGGGAGCCCAAAAATTGTCAGGTAAGTAAAATTACTCTAAATCCCCATCTAGCCTAATGTTTTTAGTACAATCTAATTCTCCATTTTTCTCTTCTAAAATTTATCAGCTTTTCTTTTAATCTTCTTAAGTAATGAAAGCACTGTAATGAGACTATTGTAAAACATCTTGACATAAACCTTAGTTTAAATTTTAGTTTCATCATGATAACCATAAGATTATTAAACATGCCATTTAACATCTCTAATCTTTATTTATTTATTTTTGTTTATTTTTATTTATTTATTTGAGAGTGACAGAGAGAAAGAGGCAGATAGATAGATAGATAGAGAGAGAGAGAGAATATGAATGGGTGTGCCAGGGCTTCCTGCAACTGCAAATGAACTCCAGATGCGTGTGCCCCCTTGTGCATCTGGCTAATGTGGGTCCTGGGGAATCGAGCCTGGAACCGGGGTCCTTAGGCTTCACAGGCAAGCGCTTAACAGCTAAGCCATCTCTCCAGCCCAACATCTCTAATCTTTAGTTTACTTAACTACGTTGTATTAGGGTTTTTATTTTTTCTTTTGAGGAGTAAATGAAATAACATGCTCCATAGGAATTAAGAGTGCCTGGCATTCAGCAAACACTCTTCAAGTGATGGATTATAGAAATGCTCGTTTTCAGCCAGCTGGCAGGGAAGTATAGAGAACCTCCCTGAGGATAACATACAAGAACGAAGCTTAATTCTACTCTGGTGCCTTAAGAAAGTCCTTAGTTTTCATTTATATTCAACAGGTAATAATTATTACTTGGCATTGTGCAGTAGCTTACAACCAACCATTTTATTCCCTCCCTTCTTTCATTTTTTCTTATGTAAAGAGTGTTCCCTTACTATTGAAAGTGAAATCATAGGGAAAACATTTTAGTATTCAATTTTCTAAGTAAACAAACAAACAAAAAACCCTAAAACACACTCAACCAAATAGTTATAGGTAAAAACAAAAGACAGCATGCAATGCATGGTACCATTTTCTAGCCAAAAAAGATTCCAGAGCTGGTTGCATCTGCAGCAAGGCATTGCAAATAATGCCAATATCAGGACAAGAGTGCATGATGTCAAAGTTAAGGCTGAGACAATGAATACTGCATATGGAAAAATAATATGTGGAAAAGAATTAAGAACAGCTGGCTTTCTTTGGAAGAATACCTCTGTGCAGGCCAACGGAGGAAACTGCCTCATCCAGAAACCAAAGGCTGCTAAAGATGGCTTAGCTAAAAGAATTCAGGATAACATTTTAACCACTGAGCCATCTCGGCAGTCACTTCAGGATTACATTTTGGTTGAGTAATATATTGGCATATTTTAGTAGTAAAGGTGAATGTGAAATTTTGAAGGATCAGGTCCAAATCATTTGTTATTGTCTAGAATACTTGGGTAGTATATATGTCATGTGCATAAAATCTATTTTCAAGCACTATCAAGTGCTTTGCATTTTCTGTAGCTTTACAGGATGTTTAAGGAAATGTGCATATAGCATGTAAATATGTTGAGAAACTTTGCAAAGAAGGGAACATAATAGCTTAGATTTAGAATGAGAGGTAGGAGAGAAGATTCAAGAAACAAAAGTAATGAAAACACCTTTTGGTCATCTGCAGAGAATCTTTGAATTTAAGATAGTGGAGGGGATATCCATAAATGGAAAAAAGATTTATCACGTTAGTGATGGATTAAAATATAAATTTAGGGCTAGGGAGATGGGTCAGTGGTTAAAGGCACTTGTTTGCAAAACCTGATGGCTCAGGTTTGACTCCCAGTACCTGTGTAAAGCCACATTCACAAAGTGGCTCTTGCACTTATATTTTTCTTCTCTTTCTCTTTAAAATAAAATAAATAACAAACGTTTTTAATGTGTAAATCCAGATTCACGTGGTGGCAGATAAATATGGAGTTCATTTGAAGTGGTAGGAGGCCCTGGTACACCCACACTCATTCTCTGTATTACTGTCTCTCAAACAAATAAGTAAATCAATAATATGAAAAAAATAAAATGTGAATTTAGATTCTAGAGATTAGGCCTCTGTCAGTTGGATATCCAGCAAATATTTTCTCCCATTCTGTGGGTAACCTATTGGTTTTGCTTATTGTATGCTTGTCTGTAAAGAAACTCTTCAGCTTCATGTGATACCATTGGTTGAGTGACTGTTTAAGATGTGAGCTACTGGGGGTTTTGTTCAGGAAGTCTTTTTCCATTCCTATATCACGGAAAGTACTTCCTGTATTTTCTTCCAGTAGTAGTTGAGTTTCTGGTCTTATATTGAGGTCTTTGATCCATCTGGACTTGAGTGTAGTGCATGGCGAAATGTGTGGATCAAGTTTTAGTTTCCTGCATGTGGTTATCCAGTTTGTCCAGCACCGTTTGTTGAAGATGCTGTCTTTTTTCCAGCCTAAATTGTTAGGGCCTTTGTCAAATATCAAGTAGCTATAGTTGCTTGACCAAAAGTCCAGGTCCTCAAGTCTATTCCATTGGCCTATACTACTGTTTCTATGTCAGTACCATGCTGTTTTTATTACTATGGCTTTGTAATATAGCTTTAGATCAGGTATGGTGATGCCACCAGAGGTATTTCTTTTGCTGAGGATATGTTTGGCTATGCGAGGCCTTCTGCCTTTCCATATGAAATTTGAGATAATTTTTTCTATCTCTGTGAAGAACACTGTAGGGATTTTAATTGGAATTGCATTAAATATGTCTATTGCCTTTGGTAGTATTTAAAAAATGATTGTATGATCAAGAAAAAAGAAATCATGAAAGCAACTCAAAATGGTAGTAGGAGAAATATAGTGAAGGAGAGTCAGAGTTTAGGAAGAAAACAAAGCACCTATAAGAACAAGTCAAGGTGGGGAAGATACCTCAGTGTATTAAGTGTTTCTGTGCAAACATAAAGACCTGGGTTATGTCTTTAGTACCCACAAAAAATGCCAAACATGACACCTCCCTGTAATCTCAGTGATGGGGAGGCAGAAACAAAAAGGTCCCTGGAGCTTGTTGGCCAGCCAGTGTACACTGATTGGCTGATGAAAAATCTTACTTCAAAAAGAGTTTGACAGCATTCCTGAGGATAACCCTTGAGTTTGTTGTCTCTGGCTTCCACTTACCTACACAGCACCACCACCACTACTACCATACCCATATGCAAAAAGAGAGAGAGAAAGAGAGAGAGAGAGAGAGAGAGAGAGAGAGAGAGAGAGAGAGAAAGAGAGAGAGAGAATATAAGCCAGCTAGACTGAATCCCACTCTATCAAAGGATTCTTAGAGTCTCAGATGAAAATTTTATAACCTTGGCTGTTAATGAAAATGCAAAAAGTCAAGGGAGGTGACCACTTTTATTCCTTCTTTACAATGAGGATTAATGTCTAGGAAAGCCAGAGTAGAATGTGAAAGGCTTAGCTTAGAAAACCCAAGTTTTCATATGCAGAACAAAATTAGAAGACAACAGGATGAAGTATTGTGACAGAATAACTAAAACAAGGGCTGGAGAGATGGCTTAACAGTTAAGGTGCTTGCCTGCGAAGCCTAAGGACCCAGGTTCAATTCCCTAGAACCCACGAAAGCCAGATGTACATGCATTTGGAGTTCATTTGCAGTGGCTAGATGCCCTGGAGCCCCCCAGTCTCTCTCTCAAATAACTAACTAACTAAATAAAACTAAAGCATTAGAAACTTACAAAAAAAAAAAACCCAAGTAAACCAGATTGGAATTAGTTTATAAGATAGATATATATATTTAAGAATTGTATTACATATAAGAATTAATATATCATTTATCAGAACTAAATATATATGTAATATGTTTCATATATATCTTCTTTGATTTTTCCTGGGATGTTCAAAGATAAAGGCAAGTTTTTCAAGGAAAGAAACTAAGTAACAATGAAAATCAGAATAAGGAACTGGAAAGATGACTCAACAGTTTTAAAGATACTGGCTTGCAAAATCTGATGGCCCAGGTTTGATTACCATTTAAAGCCAGATACAAAAAGTGGCATATGCATCTAAAATTCATTTGCAGTGACAAGAGGTCCTGTTGTGCCTATTCTTTATGCTTGCAAATAAATAATAAACAAAACTTTAAAAAATCAGATTGTGCATTAGGAAACAGACCATTGTGCATTAATCACTTTGTTTGAGTATTTATGTTATATTAGTACATATATAAAACAATTTTTTGGTATATGCTTGATATATATGTTCCTCTCGTTCTTAATTTTCAAATAACAAAAAGGTTATTAAGATCTCAAAAATTCTTACTTTTCCATTCCTGAAAAAACTCCTGAAATAAAGTAACTTGCTCATAGTTTCAGTTCATGGTTGGCTTGATTAATGGGGTGGGGGCTGTGGTGAGGCATAACATTACAGCAGAAAGTGTGAAATATAGCAGAGCTGGTAAAAAGTAGTGACAGGGATGGGTGCTCCAATATTTCCTTCAGAGGCATATTGACAACTTAGTTTCCTTCCATTAGGCATCACCTCCTAAATGTTCTAGTCCCTCCCAATAGTATCACAGGCTTACAATCAAGCTTAATGCATGAGATTTGGTGGCCATTTGTACTTAACTATGTAATTAATAATAATTCCAGTTAAGAGAAAAATCATTAATGACAATTAAAATTTCTTATCCAAAAGTGAAAATCTACTTTCACATTAATAATGAGTCATTTTTCTGATTTCCAAAATGCTAGGGCCTTTCAAATGGTAGCTGTTATGGTTTGAATCTGAAGGATCTCCCACAGACTTATGTGTTTGAATACTTGGTCCCATTCTGGAGGTGATGTTTTGGGAGGTGGTAGGGCCTGGCTGGGAGAGGGTGACCTTTGAGTGTTAATGTCTGCCACACATCTGCCCAAGTTCTCTGCTTCCTGGCTCACCAAGACATGGATAAGCTTCTGACACCATGGGCCTAGGTATTCCAGCAACCACTTCTCCCCACCAAGAGAGGATGCATCTCCTTTAACCACAACCAAAAATAAACCCTTCCTTCTTTAAGTCACTCCTTCCTTGTATTGGTCACAACTGTGAGAAAAGTAATGAATACAGGAGCTATTTATTTGTATCAGTTATGAAAGAATTATGGTGTAGAGTCTAAACTATTATATTAGACAAATAATTTGGAGGGCTAAAGAGGGGTAGGGTGAGTTAAGGGTAGAAGGTGGATTATACATGATCAGTACACAGTGTATACATGTGCGTAAATATTACAGTAAACTGTATTCATTTGTATAATCAGTATGTATTGATATAATGAAAATAATTTTTAAAATAACATTTGAAATAATAATATGTTAAAATATTACTAAATTCTAAGATCTTACTTGCTTGTGTTGGTCAAAATACATGAATCTCCCTGATTCTTAGTGTCCTCATCATTATTCTTAGGTAATATTTCTCAGTGTATACAGTATTATGAAGAGTTCTAGAAAGTATATTTTTCCCAGATTACCCAAGAGGAAGGTAAAAAGCACATCACAAATCAGGAGTTTGTTACCCCCTCACTCACTCCTCTTCTTTCTCTGTAAGGATCTCGTAATCTTCGATTCTGGCTGCCAATAGTGATGTCTCAGACTCCTTTGGTTAGTAGTAAAGAGCCAGGCATGGTAACACGTGCTTGTAATCTTAGTACTCAGGAGGAAGAGGCAGGAGAATCATAAACTGAAGGCCAGCCTGGGCTACATAGTGAATTCCAAGGTAGTCTGGACTACCTAATGAAGCTGTCTAAAAACAACAAACAAACAAAACCTAAATAAACCAACTAAAAGCAAAAAGAAGTGGAAAGAAATAGAAAGTAACCAGTCCCTAGCCAGGAATGTAATATAAAATATATGAAAATAGTTTGTGAATTTTAAAGAGATGTACCCAAAATATTGACTTCTTCTTTAGTGTGTACTATTTGGAAGATTTGGAGATAAGCCATCCCTGGGCCCTGCCTATAGAACTACACTATAGTGTAGTGCCTCTTTTCTAGGATTCCAGGGATGTTATCATGGACACTAATCAGGTTGTGCTTCAACAGGAAGGTTGCACCAGGTCAGGACTACCCAATCCCCAGTGTGTATACAGATAATCTGAAGCTCTTAAGAAGATACATATTCTAATTCAGTGGGTCTAAGAGGAGCTTGAGTGCTTGCAGTTCTAGAATCCAAGGAACACATTAAGAACAATGAAATCCTAATACTTCTAAAGAAAACGAACATTCTGTTTTAGGGGTCTATATATTCTGCATAGGGCATTTCGTTACAAATGATGCCAGCTTTACTATGACAATGTCAAACAAAAGAGAACTTATTACAAAGATGTCTTGTAGCAAGTAGTATTGATGGAACTCCTTGGGAACTGGGCTTAAGAAAGCAAGCAGGAGAAAATAGAAGGGTAATACATGGCTCAGGTCATCACTGACAGTCTGCTCAGGAGTGACCACTAATACCAGCTGGGCTCGACTCTCCCAACCATGATGGCTCCTTGGCTGCCTTAAATGCTTTGCTGGCCTTGAACTTGTGCATCGCCCTTGGAGGTGGTATAGAGTCCCAGGCTTGAGACATGAATTCACTGTGCTAAAATCACAGTATTCACCCCTAAAGAGGCTAGAACTTCTTTATCAGTATGGTTCTGCCTGGTACCCATCTGAAAGTTTGCCCCAATTTGGCAGAATATTTGTATATTGGTGTTGTATATCCCAGAATCACAACTGTCATTATATTCTTAAACCCTTGAGAAGTAGGAACAAAGATCCATGTAGTCTCAGTGCATCCTTTTGGTAATGAAGAATGAATGCTGTGTTCATATGTTATAAGACTTAATATGAAGTTATTGGGGAGAGGAAAGAAGAAAATTTTCATTTTATGTTAAATTCCTATCCAGCTCATCTTGTGAGTCTTTCCCTTCATATTACATTTAAGAGAAAAAGGCTGTAGGTGGTAGGTGTCAAACTCCAATGCCATCTCATTTTCTGTGCTTGGACACAGGGCATAACAGAATAGTGAAAAAGATGGTTAACTGTGACAACTGGATAATGAAACTAAATTTAATGCAAATACTAATAATCTTCTAAGTGAATATATTAATAGGCTGAAAAGAGAAAAATTGGTGGGTAGAAGGAAGGTTTTGTTACATGTGATTGGTAAAATGTTTTAAAAGAATTCACATGTCATAGGGTATAGAGGAGATTTTGAGTTAAAAATTTGAAACAAAACTTCAGAGTGAAAATCTTTCACATTGTATCTTTGAGAATGCTCAAATGAACTTTTTTTTTTTTTTATAAAGGTATATAAACACACACTCACACACAAGTATTTCCTTCACAGCCTAGCTTTAGAGGTTCCAAGTTAATTCTGGTGCCAGACTTTCACCCAGAGGAAGTTTTATGGCTGTACTAAATCCCCACGAAAGCAAAAGGCTACAATGGAAATGCTGACAGAGTCTATGCCATGGCAACATTTGTGAGTCTAGTTTTATTAAAAACAATAAACAACCTTTGTTCAAGTGCAAATGATGTCAAATAACAAAAAAAAAAAAAAAAAAAAAAAAAAAAAAAAGGCCCCTTCCTGAGTCTCATACCTAATTCTCCTCTGCTATTTCCTCACCCTGGCTCTGGTCCCATGCTTGCTGAGTCTTACATGCAATTACTGGTTTGAACTCAGCCCTTGCATACCACTTCCTTATAAAAAAGGACAATAGAACACCAGGAGAGGGAGCTCTCATCTGCATTGGCAGATGTGGATAGAGTGCACACTCATTCAGGGCACTGGCATATACAACTGATGCTAGAGTCTCTACTTTGAATTTGCTAATTGACTTTGTATGTACTTTGGGGCTGGATTATTATCTAACAAATTATTTCTCTTTCCTCATTTATTGCCAAGTAACACATCAAGGTCTAAATGCTTCCTCGTATACATTGCATGCTCTGGGGAGAGCAGGAGGCTCACCTTGCAATGCAGTGAGCAGCAGTCCAGAGGTCCTGGTTAATGCATCTCACACTTGGCATTGACAGAGTCATAGTGGCCTTACAGGTGTGAGATCATGGGGAAAACAAGAGTACTCTGCTCAGTTTCTCACCAAAAGTGATACTGTGCATCGGGCTTGAGAATGACATGTCTGAACCAGGAAAGTGAGAACCATCCAAGATCAGCTTTTTTAAGAATAAACTCAAGTAATAAATATCAATGCAGTTAAGCTAAGATATGAAGAAATGTAGCTCAAATATGATGGAATGCCCCCAACAAAGCATGTATTTTTTTTTTTTTTTTTTGTAATCACAAAAAGGTACTGAAGATAACAAATGGGGATATTTGGAAAGCAAGAGTGGGCTGGAGGAAACAGTGCTGAGAATTGGTGAGACATTTTCCATTGCCCAGAAAAGGTCCTGAACTCACCGGAACAAATGTACCCAAATTTGCTCTGCTAATTACATTTCATGGAGAGGCTGTGTGCTCATGTCTTCCAGCTACCAAGCATTCTGAAGCCAGAGTGAGGATTAGAATCTCTCAAGGGTCCAGATTATACCCCAGAATAGTTAAGAACAGTGCTCACCAGTGCTTCTTAAAGCTCCAAGGTGAGTCCAGGGTACAACTGAGCCTCTAAACCATTAAGCTCAGGAGGGAACCCCAATCCAGGAAATACTAACCTCTCACTAAGGTAAAACTACAGAAGTTTGTGGTAGAACATTTCCTTAGGGCAATTTCCCGGGCCCATTTGCCTGTTACCAGTGTTCTCAATTCAGTCCTGTGGCTCAAAGCCCACTTGGTAAAATGTCTATAGCAGATGTTTGAATGACATTAACAAATGGAGGCCTTCAAACTGTTCCTTCTCTAACAAATAACAGCAGGCCCTTGCTTAAATAACGATCAATAGCGATTAACATTAATCCTTCTAAAATTGCTATTTCTTCTTCTGTTCTCTAAGCTAGCTAGCAGAACTTTGGAGGCACAAAGGCATTGTAGACCCTGATGTTAGGGCTGATTGAGAAGCCTGGTGGCCTGCAGTACCTCCATCTCCTATAGTTAGGAAGACCTGAATTACGGAGGGTGGCTGCCTATCCCAGCTCTCTGAAGGATTGTTCGTAATGCAGTTCATTACTTCTTCATCAGCTGTTTTCAAGGCCAAGGTGCTGGAGACAGTGGATAACATTGGGGATATGGAAAGGCCAAAGTCAAGCCCAACAAGGACTCAAAACCTTGGAAATGGTCCTTTGCCTCATGCACTTTTAAGTTTGATGTTTGAGTCACATTTTCATGATTATAAACCGTTACTCTGGGCAAAGGCTTGTTTCTAAGCAGCCAACAAATAGCATATATATATAAACACGCTGGGTTTTGGTCCATTTATGAGAAACATCTTTTTGGCCCTCTGGCCATTTCTGTTGATACTTAATCACATGGAAGGGAGGCTCGTGCTATGGACACTCAGAGCCAGAGGTTGGGCTTCAAGACAAGACTGCACCCCTGAGCAGATGGTGCTGGAGTGCTTTGAAAATTCTCAGCACCTCATACAGAACCAGAGGCCCTTACGTGCTGCCAGGCGCTGCGCCCCTCAATTAGAGACACGCTCAACAAGTGCTAACATCTAGCAGAGTAGCTGCCCTCATGCCACACTCCAATCTGGACCAAGGGACCATGAAACAGGATGCATAAAACATCTGATCTCGATTCTTTTCAGAGAATCTCCCAAAAGTGAATACAATTCCTTCACTCTCCTCTCCTGCCCTTTTCCAAGCTTTTTTTTTTTTTTGTTTTTTTTTTGGCACAATCCCTTTTACAATCAATAGATCCTTTAGAACAGAAAGGTGAAAATCCTAGTTTGCGTTTTAAGGTAGCCTAACCTGTAAAGAATAATTTAAGTATTATAATTATTCCATACTGGCCAAGGAAAGCCTGTTTATTACACAGTTTATTGTTCTCAAGGAACTTTCGTCTAGATGATTTTCGTTATTTCTCACAACTTCCTTTCCAAGAAATATTAGAACATACTATTTTGGACCAAATAAACCAGTCAATGTGAGACCTTATGATATTTGGGGTCTTTGTCAAGTAATTTTTGAGTTTAAATTGAGATACCATGCTTAGAGGCCTGACTAAAGTCTCTTGAGTTGTACTCTGACCTTCTCACTTGTTTTGGTTAGTATACACTGACCTTGAGGTCAGCCTCAATCTCCAAAGGCTTTATAGTTACAGATCTTGTTCATCCTTCTGACAGGGTACCCTCTACACAGGGTCAGCAGCATTCAACCAAACAGCCCTATCTGATGTCAGCCATATCTGATGCTCTGCAATGGATTAGATATCCATAAAAATGCAGGAGACTCCCAGGCCATTGAATCCCAACTTTGGGTCCTTGTTCAAGTTATTAAATAAATGAAAATATGTACTCAGTAGGGTAAATTATGAACTATGAAGTTTATTGTAGGGAGAATTAGGATCCAGAGGGAATACTAGCGAGAAGGCCTAAGCCCAAAGACATCCTACCCTTCCCAGAACAGCCCCAGCCAAAAGATCCCCATTGAATAGGTGGTCAGAGAAGATTAAGAGAGAGTAAGGGGTTCACCCTAAGCAAAACAGGAAAGCTCTCAGATAAAGAGAAATCCTCCCCCAAGGATATCCTTCACACATAGGGAAAGACCCAAGAGTTTAACCAAGGGGCCAAGGGTCAAGAAGTGGAAAGGGGGTAAGGTGCCAAGAGACATACACATGCCTGCCAGACCCGTTTATATGGATCAAACATCCACTTAGGATGAGCCTCATCATCAGACTTAGGTGTGTAAGGGCGAGACCAGATTGTCTGGTGGACTCAAGAGGCTGACTCAGGAGGGGCCGGCAGCTGAGCTAAAGAAGCAGGAAGCACTGCCCAGGGCCTGTGGCTTGCAGGCATCTTGGATGAGACTGTAACAGACAGGGGTTCTAGTCTTGCCAGAGCAGGCAAGTTAGCATTCATGTTTCCATGGGGCAGTCCTTAGCTTATTACCTAGCAGAAAAAAAATTGCTCTTAACCCATATCAAGCTCACGTAGGGGCTTTGCCTGACTGTGTGGGTCACCCAAAGTAGATAGTCAGGCAGACCAGGGTAACTGAAGCAGGGAAGAGATGCCATCAGTGGTGGAGAGGAGAAGCTCTCAGGACAAAAATGTTCTGAAAAACGTTTCTTACTTATTTCTGTGCCCTCAGTATGCTCAGGAAAATCCAGTAACCTAGAGCATTTGATCATCAGAGGAGACACATACACTGTATGTTGGAGGAGGAAAAGGGTAAGTTTCAAAGAAATTCTGGGAAAGCAGGGCTAGGTCTCATTTGGAAAATATAGTTTCTGTGACTGGTTAGCTCAAAGGCCAAGTCTGTCCTTTGAGGTACCCTTGTAGTCAACCACATTACTTTCTATTTTGTATTTTAAAACATTTCAGATTAATTAAATTTACATCCAGATTTCTAGAAAAGGGAAAAACTTGCATTTTTTACATTATCTGAAAAATAAATAGCATTGTTCATAGTGAGGGTCTAGGGATCCATAAATATAATAAATCCAACATTTTTCCATAATTATGATAGAAATAGAGAATTAAAAACATCTTTTAGGAGAAGTAATGTTTTTGGTGTTATCTTCGTAATAGTGTTGGAAAGGGGTAGAGCATTTGACTGCACAATAGTGGTAAAAATTTACTGTGGTTCTGGGGTTCCTCTATCTGTTATTAATTTCATTAATTGTGTTTTTCAAAATTTAAAGATTATATGTGTGTGTGTGTGTGTGTGTGTGTGTGTGTGCATGTGTGTGTGCAGGGCCTCTTCCCACTGCCAACAAATGCCAGTACAGCTTGGCATGAATGCCTGGGGAGTTGAACCATGGCCAACCAGCTTTGCAAGCAAGTACCTTTAGCTGCGTAGTCATCGTCCCAGCCCCAAGGTTTTATTTTTTATGCAATCTCATTTGATTTTTCTAAAATCCTTGTGATGTAGGTAAGACTGACATCATCACTATCTTTAGTTTGTGGAGGCTCAGTGACTAATAGTTTCTTGACCAAGAGTATTCTAAAACCGAAATCCTCAGTGTGATGGTTTATATTGATTGTCAACTTGATGGGAAGTAGAATCACTTGTGAGGGATTATCTAGATTAGGTTAGCCTGTGTTCCTGCCTCTGAGGGTTTAGCTTGATTAGATTGAGATGGGAAGACCCACCTTAACTGTAGGTACCAGCACCAAAAGTGATGGTCCTGGACTGGGTAAAGAAGAGAGAGTGGCTAAGAACTAGCATTTACTGCTCTCTGCTTCCTCACATCGGCTGACTGTGACTAGTTGCCTCAAGGACCTGTAGCATGCCTTCCCTGCTATGACGGACTGTGAACTGCAACTTCACACTGCAAAAACGTTTCCTCTCTTAATCTGGTATTTTGTCCCCACACTGAGAATGTAACTAACACTCAAATTTCTCATGTCACTGTAAGTACAGACAGAAACCTGACTCAAACTTTCATGTTTTTTTTTTTTTTTTTCCCCAACTCCCTACTATCTTCTAGGGGAGAAATTCCTTCTAGAGTTCAGTAGAGATTACTAAATAGGAAAGGTCCCATTGTTGCTAGGTTCATGAGACTCTGCCCCATCTCTGAATAATCTCTTGCTTTAATGTGAAATTTGATGGCCTCTGTTATAGGCTTCATTATCAAATTTGCTTATTTAAAGTTACATATTTCTAAAATCTCTACATAACCAGCTAGATACTGGCCTTGGGAAAATTTATTACAACCAAATATTGGCACAGCAAGAGAACTAGACAGTTCTTTTGAGTTTGTAATAATATTTCAAACTAACAAATATTTTTATATTTACACAAAATATTTGCAGAGAATCATCTATAATTATGGTAGACCTTGTGTTTATAAACACAAGACACATTTCCATCTTTCAGTAACACTCATGGGAGCAACTGCTTTGAATGATTAAATGTACAACAAAATATTTGCTAAGAAGCAATATAACTGAATTGTGATGGTTTAGGAAGAGTATTTGAAGGCTGGGGAGATGGTTAAGCAGTTAAAAGCATTGCTTACAAAGCCTTATGGCTCAGGTCTGATTCCCTAGTATCCATGTACAACCAGATGCACAAAGTTGCTCATGTGCCCATACACTTCCTCTCTCTCAAATAAATAATGGATATAATTTTTAATTTAATTTAATTTATTTATTTGAGAGCGGGAGAGAAATAGGCAGGGAGAGGGAGAGAGAGAGAGAGAGGGAGAGAGAGAGAAAGAGAATGGGTGCATTAGGGTCTCCAGCCACTACAAATGAACTCCAGATGCATGTGCCTCCGGTACATCTGGCTTATGTGGGTCTTGGGGAATTGAGCCTGGATCCTTTGGCTTTGCAGATAAGCATCTTACTTACTTATCCATCTCTAATAATGGAAAGTTTTTTAAAATTTTTATTAGCATTTTCAATGATTATAAAAAAATATCCCATGGTAATTCCCTCCCCCCCCCCACACTTTCCCCTTTGAAATTCCATTCTCCATCATATTACCTCCCCATCTCAATCATTGTACTTACATATATACAATATCAACCTATTAAGTACCCTCCTCCCTTCCTTTCTCTTCCCTTTATGTCTCCTTTTTAACTTACTGGCCTCTGCTACTAAGTATTTTCATTCTCATGCAGAAGCCCAATCATCTGTAGCTAGTATCCACATATGAGAGAGAACATGTGGTGCTTGGCTTTCTGGGCCTGGTTTACCTCACTTAGTATAATCCTTTCCAGGCCCATCCATTTTTCTGCAAATTTCATAACTTCATTTTTCTTTACCGCTGAGTAGAACTCCATTGTATAAATGTGCCACATCTTCATTATCCACTCATCTGTTGAGGGACATCTAGGTTGGTTCCATTTCCCAGCTATTATAAATTGAACAGCAATAAACATGGCTGAGCATGTACTTCTAAGGAAATGAGATGATTCCTTCAGATATATGCCTAGGAGTGCTATAGCTGGGTCATATGGTAGATCAATCTCTAGCTGCTTTAGGAACCTCAACACTGATTTCCACAATGGCTGGACCAGATTTCATTCCCAGCAGCAGTGCAGAAGGGTTCCTCTTTTTTCACATCCCTGCCAACATTTATGATCATTTGTTTTCATGATGGTGGCCAATCTGACAGGAGTGAGATGGAATCTCAATGTAGTTTTAATCTGCATTTCCCTGATGGCTAGTGATGTAGAACATTTTTTTTAAATGCTTATATGCCATTCATATTTCTTCCTTTGAGAATGCTCTATTTAGCTCCATAGCCCATTTTTTGATTGGCTTGTTTGATTCTTTATTATTTAACTTTTTTAGTTCTTTATATATCCTAGATATTAATCCTCTATCAGATATATAGCTGGCAAAGATTTTTTCCCATTCTGTAGGTTGCCTCTTTGCTTTTTTCACTGTGTATTTTTAAATGTATTTCATTTACTTATTTATTTGAGAGAGAAAGAGGGAGAGAGGGGAGAGGGAGACGATGAACATGCCAGGGCTTTCAGCCACTGCAAATGAACTCCAGATGCGTGCACTCCCTTGTGCATCTGGCTTACGTGGGGTTATTTGGCTTTTCAGGTGAATGCCTTAACTGCTAAGCCATCTCTCCTGCCTAGTGGACATTTTTTAAATGGAGTCTTTGATTATCCTTGGTCAGATCAGGGGCCATTTTAGAAGTGACCCATAATCTGGGCTTTAAAAGGTGATCTAGGGTTTTGCTTAGCTTTGGTATGAGCCAAGTTGTAGTAGAATAATAATGTGAGGCTTCTGAATAATACATAAATATTGCACTAATATTATAAAATATTGAGGAATCTATGATAAGAAATTACCATCAGAAAGCATATTTGGCCAGAATTTTGTGTCCTTGAATACCTGATGTAGATGGTGAAAATTAATCATCATATAAATTATTACAAATTGAGAGCCCAGCCTTGGGACCAAGTAAGGATTAAAATGCATAAATGACATGTTGATAATATGATCTGAGTAGAAAACTCAAGGATGGACTTTTAAGTAATCTGTCATAAATATGATGAAGTCAATGGTCAGCTGCAAGTCTGCTTGAGCTGAATCTACATGGAAATTCCCCAGGGAGCTTGGTACATGTCAATTCTGATTATGAAATCTGGGCTGGAGTTCGATTCACAGTTAAGCATGGTCCATGAGTGATGCTTGAGTAGCAGGAACCTTCTGCACTAAAGGAAGCCCAGCTTTCAGGGTCTGTTTTAGTCCTAGTGCATTTCCTGGATACAGTGCAAATTACTTAACCTTACTGGGTATCTTGTCTGTCTGGCAATTGTCATTTTAAAGGAACTGATTTTAATACAAAAGCTTGCATCACCTCAGATAAGTATGGACATTAACTCTATGGAGCTTTTCCAAGATTACAAACCTAAGACTAAATGTAAGAGAAGTGACATCATTCAAAGTAAGATGTTTTTCTTGGAAGTAATCTTTTGGGCACCAAAACAATGCAGGGACTTTATTTTTAAGATATGTTTTATGTAAACAGGACTAATCTCATAAAAGAGTCAGCAGGTGGTTTTTTTTAGTCTAAGAAATGTAGATTTTGCCTGGGAAACCAGTGTTAATTTTATAATGGCTTTTGATGTTATCTTGTAGAAAATGGCATGGAACATCTAGTGAGGTCACATCACCTCAGTCTATAAACACCTCAGATTCTCCTATCAGCAGCCAGCTGTTGTCCTTGTACTTCCTGGGTATCTCCAGTTGCTGTTCCCTAAATTAGTTACAGAACCGTGACTGGCTTTCCTCATGTGCAGCAGCATTTTCCTTTGTTCTCCCGTGTGCTACTCTTAGATGGGGTTCACAGTATTCCACAGCATTTAGAATTACTTGGTGGCTAGGACCTTGGGGAATTTAAAAATAAGTTTTGGGTTCTGTATTTGAAAAAAAGCATTCCTGGGTGGGTAGGAACTCTCCACTGAATTTCACATGAACATGATAATTCTTATGTATTTGTTTATTTAGTCATTTATATTTTTGACACAGTGTCTCACTTTCTAGTTTAGGCAGGCCTGGAGCTCTATATAGGCCAGGCTGGGCTCAAACTCATGGTTGATTTTCTTACTTTACACTAATTCTGTCTTTAATTTTTTTCTGGTCATAAGCTATCTATTGGAGAATAAATTTCACATTTATTAATCACAAAGCCAGACAATAGAACCAAATAAATCAAAAGAATCTAAAGCCATGTATAATAAAACCAATAAGCCCCAAAAACTCAAAACATAAAAATAAAGAAGTTTAAACAAACAAGCAAATAAATAAAACAACCCTTTCCAAGTCTGTAAGAATTGGGACATTAAAGGAATTACTAAAAACAAATGCCTGAGGAAGCGCATGTAAACTAGACTCAGTGATTAGGTCCTGTAATACCAGTCACTTGAAAGGCTTACAGCAAGAGGCTAAGGGCAGGAAGATAACAAGTTCTGGCTACACAGTGTGTTCCACACCAGCATGGGCAACTCAATGAGATTCTTACTTCAAAATAACAAGTAAAGGGCTGGAGAGATGGCTTAGCAGTCAAGGTACATGCTTGTGAAGCCTAAGGACCCAGGTTTGATTCTCCTTGTCCCACGTAAGCCAGATGCATATGGAGGCACATTTGTGTGGAGTTCATTTGCAGCAGCTAGAGGCCCTGGCATGCCCATTCTCCCTCTCCCTTTCCTCTCTCTGTCTCTAATATATAAAAATAAATCTTAACAAATAAGAAAAAATAGGGCTGGTTATATAGCTGTGCAGTTGAGAACTTGCTTTTCATATATAAGGTCCTAGATTCAATGCCCAGTACTATAAAAAATAAAATAGAATAAAAAGAGTACATATAGGTGTGTATTTGGCCACGTGTGTGATCTATGTGTTTTGTAAATGACACAGTGAGGCAGAATCTATACTTTCATATATTAAGTGTGGAGGTACTTGGAGGCCATGCCAGCATACCTGCAAGTTTAAGATTCGGTTTAACCTTTCACAAAATAAAGAAAATAAACATTATTTTCCTTTATTTTTTAGTTCAAATTCTAATTCTACAGTTGCCAGTTACTTTATTATGAGTAAGGCTTGGCCAGGCAATAAAACAACCCCAAGATTCTTCAATAACAAAACCTACAGAGGGAAATCATCTGTGATCCCAGAACACATTCATAATTCAAGTATCTTGATATTGCAAGATGTTAGCAGGTTTCCTAAGAGATGTTAAGACATACTCAAATTTTCCATGTTTGACTCATTAAATACTACTTACATGGGAAAGGAACCCTAAATATACATTGTTTTCTCTAGGGAAAATAATATGTGGATGAGAAGTCATAAAATCAGAATTGGAATTCGGAGTTTGCCATTAACTCATTGGCTATCTTGCTATCTACACTAACAGACGTGCTTGAGCTATTAACCATTTTTAGTGAGCTGCAATACCTCATCTTTAATGTGAGAATGATAGTATTCAATGTCTTTCTTCTAAAGGTATTTTAGAGACTACAATAATGCAAGAATGTCAGGCTGGAGGGATGGCTTAGCTGTCAAAGCACATGCCTGTGAAGCCCAAGCACCCAGGATTGATTCTCTAGGTCCCACTCAAGCCAGATGCACATGGTGGCACATGCACCTGGAGTTCGTCTGCAGTGGCTATAGGCCCTGGCACACCCATTCTCACTCTCTCTAATAAATAAATAAATAAGTAAATAAATAAATAAATAAAAATAAATTTAAAAAATTATGGAGGAATGTGAAAATGTGTTGTGGAAGTTGAAATGCTGCAGTGTTCATGTTACTACTGTGTAACATAGGGAATAAATAGTAGTTTTATTGATAAAATTTAATATATCTATCTTGAGAGATATTTTAGATGGGGATCCCTAAGGAACAGCTTCTGAAGGGGAGATTAGCATTTGGCAGGTGTCCTCAGGGATGCTCTTGGGACCAATTGTGGAAGATAATAAGCCATAGGATTGGCCAGAGAATGGATCTGAGGTGGGGTGGAGTTTCAACAGAGCTCTGAAGTGGGGTGATTCTTTTGCGTTGTCCAGGGTAGAGGGCGTGATGGACTCTTGTCAGTCATTGCATGTGGGTTTACCTGGGAAGGGGATATGACTTTGAACAAGATGGCTGCCTTCATATTCTGTCACGTAATCCCTCCAGTAGAATGACAGTTCAAGGTCATGTGCCAGAGATGTGAAATTATCATACCTAAGGGGGCCTGGGGATAAGATGGCATTTGTTGAAAGAGTGGGATGGGCATATGTTCTTTACTGAGGCTGAGTCACATTAGTGTCTCCTCATTGTCCTGAGCACATTTCAGTTACTCAGTGTCAATTTGTAATTTGCACACTTTGTCAGTGATGCTGCCTGGGCTGTGTCATGGAGTGTTCCTGTATGAGAATCACACATCCAAAATACAGGGAGGTTGCTTAAAATTAATGCTAACTGAAATACTGTTTCTGAGTAGTTTAAAAATAAATGTACTATCAACCTCTATGTTTCCGAATTTTATGTGGAAGTTATCACAAAAAGTGCCAGTGATCATAGCTTGAGCTGTGCTCAGTGACTTAGACTAAAGTCATGATTGGAGAGGAAGCCAGTCCCTTTCAAGGCCGATTGAAATTCTGTTTTCTTCATAGCAATGCAGCCCAGATGCTAAAGCATATACCCATTTTCCTTTCTTGATAATCACTAGGCCCTCTGCTTAAGGGCTATGAAAATGGCTTTATATGAACAAAGTTTACTAAGTGATCCTTTTCAGAACAAGTAATTTTATATTTTGCAGAACTGGTTTTTGACTGATAGCAAAATGCCAACATATGGGTTAATTGGCAGTTTTTAAGTTAAATATGACCCATTAGTCAGTAGTTAAAATATAGACACCATGGCTTCTTTACTGCTCTGCTTTTGTTTCAACTGAAAATACAGCTTCCATCCAGAAGTATATCTATTTGAAGGACATAGTATATAAGCATTTAGAAGATGATGTAAATCTTCCCAGATAAAGCAACTTGTTTAAAAGAATAAACTTTTATGCGGCACATAATTTTCAGCCATTACACATTCAAATAATACTACAAGGAAATCTTACAATCAAACAGTTTTATTTCATAAACAAGTAGATCTGAAGTTACAAAAATTAATAATAATTTTTTAAACAAATCTTTGAAAAACAAATTTAACCATGTTTTG
This sequence comes from Jaculus jaculus, assembly GCF_020740685.1. Lineage (NCBI taxonomy): Eukaryota > Metazoa > Chordata > Mammalia > Rodentia > Dipodidae > Jaculus > Jaculus jaculus. The sequence goes on from NC_059103.1 coordinate 145,174,799, forward strand.
CCACTCATGGCATACTTTTCTTTGGTGGTCTCAACAGTTTTGAATAAAATTGATTTTTGTTGTTTTTGGCCTGTGTAGCTTTTCTCTTAGATTAGTAAGATATAGTGATAGGACTATTTTAGTAGATAAATAGACAGTATTGGTGAGAGAAATATTAATTGTATCTATTCAGAAGTGTTATCTCTTATTTAAAATTGTTTGCCACTCTCTTAGATTAGCTTAGTTTAGACTCATTCCACATTTGTTGCCTGTGAGAAAAGCTTGCATTTTAAATACTTAGAAAAGATAACATTAAAATTAATTTAAAAATTGGGCTTTCTTTTCCTTACAAGTAAATCCTTTGGAGGAAGATATTCCTAGGGGATGCTCTTATGGATAAATTGGGTCATTTTTGGTCTATTTGGGTATATTAACTGAATAACCTGTTTGTTGTAGTCAAGTTCACATTGCTACCAGAATATAGCTGACCAAGAGCAGCTTGTGGGGAAAAAAGGTTTATTTGGGCTTACAGACTTAAGGAGAAGCTCTATGATGGCAGGGGAAAACAAGGGCATAAACAGAGGGTGGACATCACCTCTTGGCCAACGTCAGATTGACAATGGTGAAAGGAAAGTATGACAAATACTAGCAAGGGGAAACTAGCCATAACACCCATAAGCCTGCCCCCAACAGTACACTGCTTCCAAGAGGTGTTAATTCCCAAATCTCCATCAGCTGGGAACCTAGTATTCAGAACACCTAAATTTATGGGCAACACCTGAATCAAACCACCACATTTTGCCCCTGGCCCCCATAAACGGTTAACCGTACATGATATAAAATACAATACATTCATCCAACTTTAAAAGCCCCCTCAATTTTTTTTGGGGGGGGAATTTCAAGGTAGAGTCTCACTCTAGCCCAGGCTGACCTTGAATTAACTATGTAGTCTCAGGGTCACTCACAGTGATCCTCCTACCTCTGCCTCCTGAGTGCTGTGCACCACCATGCCTGGCTGTCCCCATAATTTTTAATTAATCCCAAGGATATTCAAACATTACAGTAATCCAAGGTCTTTTAACTTTGAGCCATAATACCAAAAAAAAAAAAAATCCCCCCCCCCCAAACACCATAATGGCACACACACAAAAAAACATTCATACTGAAAAAGATAGCACTGGGCATAGTAAAGAAATATTAAACAATACAAGATTTAAACAGGGCAAACATCAAACTCTAGCTCCAAGTCCAACAACTCTAGCCAGTGACAAGTCTCCAAACCCGATAATTCTAACCAGCAACAAGTCTCTGGAGTTCGAATTCTGCCCCTCCAGCTAGACTACTCACAGTATTGGAAGCTTTCATCCAGGGCTGGCAGCATTCCTTAGAGCCATCTCATGGTCCTGGCATCTCCATTGGCTCTCTACTGCAACATGTGGTTCATCCTCATGGCTCCAAGAGTCGGGTCTCCATGCAGGCATCCAGCAAACCTGCTTCACACTGCTCATGGCCAGTTCCAAACTCAAGACATGTTGCAAATTCAATGATCCTCTCTTTCCTGCATTTTTTATATTCCATAATACTAGGTGGGGTGCCAGTTTGTCAATCCATGGGGGCAGCAAAGCAGACTTTGAAGAACAGGACACTTCTTGAGCACTCAGACCCCTTCAAAAGAGTCTATATTCTTTCTGTTGCCCCAATGCAGGTCAACTGGCTCAATCTCAAAGATTGTAATCTCTCATATAATTGCAGTTGAGTGGGCAGAAGTTTCAGCCCAAAGACTTCATTTCTGTGCCATATTCCTCTGCTCACACCAGTCCATTTCTACATAATGCAACCCTGTATAAGTTCTCAAGACACAGGCATAACTGCAAGCCTCTTACACAAACTGCTTTTAGCCCAATCCAGGCAGTTTTTCTCACCCTTATAAGCCAAACATCATAGTTCATAGTTCTTACTGCATCTAGGGCTTTCAAGTCTAATCAGAATAGTCCATCAAGCTGTATTTATAGCACTGCAAAGCATCTCTTAGGACAAGGTTTCAAATTCTTCCACATTCCTCTTGAAACTCAGCCCCAAAAGGCCAAAGCCACACAGTATGGTGTCTAGCAGAAATCCCACTCCTCAGTACCAACTTTACTGTTGCAGTCAGGATTGCATTACTTCCACAAAATACCCAACAAGAGCAACTTGTGGAGAATAAAGGTTTATTTTGGCTTACAGACTTGAGGGGAAGCTACACAATGGCAGGGGAAAATGATGGCATGAGCAGAGGGTGGATATCACCCCTTGGCCAACATCAGATACACAACAGTGATAGGAAAGTGTTCCAAACACTGGCAAGGGAAACTGGCTATAATCCCCATAAGCCCTACCCCAATAATACACTGCCTCCAACAGGCATTAATTCTCTAATCTCCATCAGCTGGGAACCTAGCATTCAGAACTCTTAAATTTATGGGGAACACTTGAATCAAACCAACACTTTGTTCTAGTTTTTTTCTTTTAGGGATGAGATTTTCTCTAAAGAGTCTTTGCACTATAAAAATGAAGGCTAGTTCTTCCTGTCTGCAGCTTCAGATGAACCAAAGAAGATGAAGCTACAATTTTAAAAATATTTTGGACATTTCTGTTGAATCACTAAGTTTAAAACTACTCTGCATGTTTAGGAGGAATAACTTTCATTTCTTGGATTTGTTTTTAAAACTTTTATTTAAAAAATTAGCATTCTGAGTGTTAGATTTCCTTATGACATTTTCAAGCATTGCTTTTGCTCTTCTCCCTCCCCATACCCCTGCTTCTTGTATCCTCTATCCTCTCCATTTCCATTTTCCTGCTCCTGCCCTTGCAAACACCTTCTTTCCTACTTTGTGGTCCTTTTTCTAGTTTTCATGAGATGTTCCCACACTCACACCAACATATATACATACACACATATATATTAAATGTCAATTCATGAGCTTAATGTCTAAACATCTAAATACACACACACACACACACACACACACACACACACACACACACACGGATAGCTAGGCTGTACCTATGAGAGACAACATACAGTATTTGTCTTTGTGATTCTGGGTTTCATCAGTTAATATAATAATTTCCTGATTCATCCATTTTCTTTAGGGTTGAATAAAAGTCCATGTGTATATGTATACTTTTATTGTGCATTCAACATTGATGGGCACTTAGCTTGATTCAATTTCCTTGCTGTTGTGTATAGAGCAGGAATACATATGGGTGTGTACGAATCTCTGTTGTAGAAATGTAGACATGTTTGGGTACATTCCCATGAATGGTATAGTTGGGTCCTATAGTAGTTCTATTTTAAGCTTTTTGAGAAATATTTATAGTGTGTTCCACATGGCTGAAACAGTTTACATTCCCATTTCAGTGATTAGAGGTTCCTCATTCCTTGCTAGCATTTGTTATCATTTGTTTTTTTTTTTTTTAATGACAGCCATAGAATTTAGTAAGTACATAGTACTTTTTTGAACAGCATAATTTTCTATAGTGGATAAATGTAAATTATTCAACAATTAAACAAACTGATTAATAATAATGAACAGGGCCATGAATATATGTTCTGAGGTCAAGGAAACATCTTAGTTTTAAACAGAATAACTAGGTTAAACAAACATTGCTTCTGCTGTAATAGCCCTTCTATATCTTATAAGTATTTATCAATGTGTTTAACCTAAGGTGATAATTGTTGATACAAGTATAGGTCAAAGACAGACTGGTTAATCATTTTCCTAATTCATAATGTAGACTGAATAGAAACACAGAATCAGGATCCAGGTGTGTATATACACCCTGCAATTGTCTAGGATCTCCTGACCTCTATCTTCTGGGATAAAATGGCATCTTAAAGAAAATAGGCACCAGGGCTGAGGAGATAGCTCAGAGGTTAAAGGTGCTTACTTGCAAAGCCTGTTGGACTCAGTTCAGTTCCTTGACACCCAAGTAAAACCAAATGCAACAGGATGTGTACATCTGTCATCCCAATTCTCCTGACAATGGGAGATAGAGCCAGGAATATCTGAAGCTTGCAAGTAGTCTGACATTCCTGTACAGTCTGGCAATTCACTTGGCAGCAGCAAGAGACCTATCTCAACGAATATGAGTGCAGACACCGTGGAATTGTCTTTTGACCTCCACATGTATGCAGTGGCATGCACACACATTCATAAATAAATAAATAAATAAAAATAAATGTAAGAAAGGAAAAAAATAACTGGGAACTTCTAACTATTGTAATGAATTTTGTAAGCAAAATGCTTGTGCAATATTTGTGAGTCATTTATGGCATAGATGCAAAGATATGACCATGGAATTAAAAAATGAGGAAGGGACTTGTTTATTTTGATAATAACTATAAAACCAAATTGCACAGTCTATGAAATGGGATTTATTTCCTTTCCTTTCCTCTTCCCTGCCCTCCCCTTCCCTCTCTTCTTCTCTCTTCTTCCTCCCTCACATTAGCAAACCAAATATCTGACTTCTAGTCATTGTAAAAATATCTGTTGCATTATAAAAACAGACAGGAGGGGATAAGAAAGAACATACATTCTGTAGAAAGTAGACCCCTGTTGTACAACTATTTGCCTCATTTGACCTAGGTTTCTTAATTTCTTTGAATCATAGATCCCTGAGTGATAAATGTGGATGATGAGATAATCTGCTTCATAGGACAGTTGTCTGGATTAATGAGATAATATGCAGAAAAGCACTTTGTAAAATAAAGTGTAATTTAGGAATAAATGATGTAATTGGTGTCAACAAATCATGGCATTTGGGAAAACCTTGATGATACTCCTTTTCTTAATGTTCATGAAAAAGAGATGCTTTGGAGAATTATTTTAAAAGTACTACTAAATGTAAGTGTTGTGTCAGCTCATGCAATTATAAATCAAGTTCTCTTAGGAAATAGTGTATTTTGTTTATCATAAAATCCAGTAAGGCAAAGTTAAGTAGACAAACTTCTGCTTTGTATTAAAACTAGCTATTTGGTATAATTCCTATCATTAAATTCATTGTATTTAGCATTATTGTCACATGTGACAAGCCAAAACATATCTCTTTTGCTCTTACAACCATATCTACTGTGTTTAGACAACAGATTAATGTTAGATAATTCCTACATTTTTGTCTTCAACAGGGTATCAAGGAAACTCAAGGAAACAGACAATGTGAGCTAGTGGGACTTTGTAAGTAATCCAAGGTGCCAACTGAGCTCTCGCAGGACCCACAAGATAAGTAGTCACAGAGGCCAAGTTCTTTATACAAGTTCACTTAGGAATTTAGTAGAATTTGGACAAAAGTCCGGGAGCAATGACTCTTAATTCACCTTTCCAGTAAACCAAGTAAATTGCCAAAGTATAGACACTTTAAAATTAGCTTGAGAAAAAATTGCATACTTGTCAGGTATTTGTAATCATTATCTTTTCCTTGTTTGTAGATGAATAAAGGCAATAAAATGAAATGAACTTGTTACCTGTGCTTCCCTGTGAATAAATCATAAAATTGATTTTAGTTTGGCATACAAACATAATTGTATTCCTCCTGTTATTTCTGATTGCTGCATTAAATCCAAACATGATTATGTCTCAATTCCGAAGGCTGAGGGCATTTGCTTGAAACATGCTCTCAAACTGCATTTTATTCTGTACCTCTAAACTAGAAGCCTGAATGTTTGTTCAGGTTTAGGGGGTTGAAGTCATCTTTTGTCTAACATATTAAAATATAGCTCTGTTTCCAAATACACGGATAAACCAGACAGCAGTCTACTAGAAATAGTTGGCAAGCAGGTTGGGCACTAGAAACAGCAGAAGAAAGAGTTGGCATTAGATAAACTAAGCATATGCAAAGATTCTGCGTCTCAGACCTGGCACTGAATGCTAGCCTGGCAGCCCATCTCCATGTGGTTCTGCTATTAGTAAGCTGGTATCAGAGCCTTTTTCCTTTTCCTGAAAAGCTCCTCCAGGCTGGAAAACGTTACAGGAGGAGTAAGATAATGCTTAGGAAAAAGCAGTATAACTTCGAGTCAGCACTGTGTCTGACACCTGATCTTTATAAAACATCAAAGCTGAAAGTAAGTGGGAAAACATGGTACTTGCTCATTATAGATAAAATGAATTCTATAATATAAGTTCTTCACAAACCCCTAATGATTTTCATATATAATTTCCTTTTTGTACCAACTGATAAATTACGATGAAGACAAAAAATAGCAGTAACCAAACTTAATAGATCCTGAATGATATGTAGGAAAAATAATTCGCACAAGGTTTTAATTAAGGCCTGAGATCAAGTTATTTGATGATTTAAGACACTTGGTCTGAACTAAGCAGAAGAAATGAGTTTTTCCCTGGAATATATGTTTAATGAGGGTAGAGAATTTTCAATTTCCGGCCTCAGATTTTGCACTGGAGTTTGGTGGTTACTCATTTCAAAATAAAACAAACAACTAGCCATGAAACTCCTTATGTATATGATGTTAACTCCTTGTCGGGCACAGAGTTTGCATAGGTCATGCTGACTTCCTTTCATGTTTTCTCATTTCCTCTTTGATCCTTTGGTTGTTGGCTTTGCTCTACAGAAGCTATTAGTTTGATACAATCCCAATTGTCAATTTTTGCTTTTGTTATGTCTGCATTTGGGGTCATATCCAAAAAAATCTTTGCCTGTCCCATGTCAAAAAATGTTTTCCTTATATCTTCTTCTAGTATTTTCCTAGTTTCCAGTAATACTTTTAAGTCTTTGATCCACTTTGAATTCATTTTTGTATTTTTTGCATTTTGATTAGAATCCCTTCCCATCACTCTCCCTTGCCTCCCCTCCCTAGCAACCCTTCCACTGAATCCCTTCCTCCCACCAACAAGGTCCTCTACTATTTTAAAATTATTTTTTATTAGTTTACTTATTTGCAAGCAGAGAGACAGATAGCTAGATAGCTAGATAGCTAGATGATAGAGCAAGAAAATGGGTGTGCTAGGACCTCTAGCTTCTGCAAACAAACTCCAGATCCATGCACCACTGTGCATCTATCTTTATGTGAGTAATGGCGGATCAAACACAGATAATTAGGCTTTGTAAGCAAGTGCCTTAACTGCTAAGCCATTTCTCCAGCCCCTCCCCTATTTTGATTCCTTCTTTCTTTTGTCCTTCTCTCCATTCTCCCCATCCTCCCTTCTTTCCTCCCTTTCTTCTTTCTTTTCTTCTTTCTTTACTTTCTTCTTTCTGCCTTTCTTTATCATATGTTAGTGGACCCAATATTGTGCAGGTAATGAGAGCTGTTGTAGGCATGCAATAATGAACTACCATCTTGCGTCCAAAATATAGTCTATCACTGAACACCTCATCATACTCTCCCTCTTACTTTTGCCACTTCTTCTGTACTGATTTTTGAGCCTTGATATGACAAAGATTCTTGTTTAACTGTTACTTTTTTCAGTATTTTGATGAGTTTTGAATCTCCCCAGTATTCACTGCCATCTGCAAAAGAAGTTTCTCTGATAAAATACAAAGGCAACATTTACCCATGGGGCATAAACCTGAATATTTAGAGCTCCATTTGATTAGCACAACCTTTCTGTTTTACCAAACAACCATAGTAGCTTCCCTCTTAGGGCCTGTGACCTTCCCAGCCATAGGCTTTTGATTAGATTTTCAATGCCTGGCATGAATTCTGCCAACAGAGCAGGCCTCAAATCCAGTTAGAGGACAGTTGATTACCCCCATAACAGTCTTCACACCACTATGCCACATGGTGGGGCATCTTGCCACATCTTTTTTTTTTTTTTAATTTAATTTATTAGTTTTCTTTTCAGCAGATACAGGCAGTTTGGTACCATTGCTTTTAGGCTCATCCATTATCTACCTCCTCCCATTGGACCCTCCTTGTTGATGTAAATGGGTTGTGCATTGTGGAGTTAGCCACAGTTATTGGTACGATAAATGTCTCTGCATATCATGACCCAACATGTGACTGTGACATTCTTTCCGCCCCCTCTTCTGCAAAATTTCCCTGAGCCATGTTGGTTTCACTTTTGGTACACTTCAGTGATGAGGTGTTGGGGCCTCTGAGGCTCTGGCTTTCTGATTTGGTAGGAGTTGATTTTTTCTCTGTGTTGGTCTCCTTCCCCTTTGTTCTGGTATCTGGTTCATCAGGAAAACATCACCCTTGCTTGTTTCGCCAATTGTCCTTAGTTTCAGTCGGGCCCCTTTTGAGGTATGTTGAGGCAGCTCTCTCCTTAGGATCTGTATCTATCTGAAAAAGAGAAGCAGATTCTCCAACGGAGAGTAAGTTAGCACCTGGAAAATTGAGATAACAATTACTTTTTTGATAGAGAATTTGATAGGTGTAGGCCCTCTTGTACCCCATGATTGATGGTAGCTTGATATTGGAGAGCGGGCTTATGTTTGGGTATGGTTCTGACTTGTTTCCCAGCTCCAGCTATGGGTCTCGTACCACTGAGGGGATCAGTTAGCCAAATCAAGAGCAGTTGGTTCCCCACCATGGCTGTGTGCCACTATTGCATTTGTGTGGGCATCACATCAGGTTATTTGTTGCTAATTAGGTTAGACAATGAGTTGCTTGGACAGATATTGGTCATTTCCCCCAGTCACCCATGTAGCACCTTCTGGCACGAGACACACTGACTGTCTGGGGACTGACTTTCTTCTGGCTTCCAGCCATGCCATTCCATTTTATGTGTCATCTGCGTATGGAGTCTTCAGCAATAGGGTCTTACCACTGGCCTTTGGTGGGTCATCAAGTACTCTGACAGAAGTCTGTCATTGTTTTGGGAAACCTTATAGGTTTCTCTGATCAAAAGCTCATTGTGGATAGTAGCCCCAAGCTGGTAGTGGGGGTTATAGGTCAGTGCCCACTAAGGAATTAAGGAAAAACATAAAACAAAAATAAGAACAACAACAACAAAAAAACCCAAAAGCATCTTGCCACATCTTATCTGGCTGTTTGGTTATATAGTTTTTAGGGTCCACTGCTAGTTAAGACTGTTGACAACTTTTTCCCTCCAGCAGCCTGTGTGGCATTTCCAGCACTCTGACAGCTAGCTAGCAGGGAGGAGGCTTCCAGCTCACTATCAGCTTGATTTCTCATGATCTAGCAACCAACACATCTGGTATCTTCAATATTCTTATATAGAATAAAAATCATTGCTATTGGCAGCTGTGGTCTTTCAAACTTTGAAATACTCCATTCCAAGCCCTTTTGTCTTTAAGCCCTTGGTTACCCACCAGATCTAAAGGGCACAACCCTATTGTTGAGCATGCCATAAGCTGTGGTAGCAGGACATGGAGAGATCATGCTGGAGCTGACATGGAAGCAAGAGCCTTGCCAGGTTCGCTCTTGTAGTGTCAAAAAGTGCTATGTAAATTGATGAGAGATAATAGTCACCCACAGCATGAACAAGCAGTGGATCCTGCAAGCTACAAAATCATCCAGCCAGTCAAGATGAACACACTGGTGCAATAGTGGTGCATAGGCTAAGAGGGTAATCAACTGCTCTCTGACTGGATATGAGGCCTACTTCATGGGAGTGAATTCATATTTGGTCATGAGAACCAAGTCAGAAGCCTATAGCTTGTAAAGTTATAGACCCTAGAGGGAAGATCCCACTGTTCTTTGGCTCAAAGGGAAGGGTATGTACATCCAAAAGCCTTTTAAATATCTATATTTATCCCTTTTGATATACATTGCTTTCCATCTTAGAGAATCTTCCTTTTACAGATTGCAGAAACTACTGGGGAGAACCAAAATTCATCAGAATGACAAGAAAATAAAGCTGACTGCGTAATATGAGACAAGTGATCTCTATCACATCTACCAGGGCCCAGGAAACATTACAGAGAAAGTGGAAGATTAACATGAGTGCTTCTCTCAGTGTAACTCTGAGCACCACCTCCTGGGAGATGGCAGTAGACCCCAGAGGCTCAAAATTCATCAAAGTGGAAAATCAGAGGCTTCTGAAAGCTCAGTGCTAGAGGAGTCTTACAACACTCCTGCCAGGGATCAGGGAACTTTGTGGAAGAGGGGACCAAAAGAACATAAGAGCCACAGAGTCAGAAGGATTATCCTGAGGCATGGCTCCCCCCTACAAAGACAAAAACTGACTAGTGCATTCATTACTACACTGCAACTCCACTGAGGAGGGTCCTCAGTGGAAGGGGGTGGAGGAGAGGGAACATATGGTATAAACCAATGATAGTTGGCCAATATGTAATATATTCATACAGTAAGGTTCTCAGCTAATAAAAAAAAAAAAACAAAAAAAAAACTTGTTGGTTAATTTCCCTCCCCGCCTCAGGGTTCAGTGAACAAAAAAAACAATAAAAAAACATGGATGAGAAAGGGACAGTATGTCTTCCTCATTTCCCTTTTGTGTTCTGTCTAAAGTAATTGCTTCTACCCCCTCCGTTCCACATGCTTCCTTTGGGCTGTTTTCTTGAGATGATTAGAAGTGAGACAGCAACGCTACACTACCACAGCCCCTAGACATTGCTGACTCCAGGTTAGTTCTTCATTCAGTTATTTACTGTCCAAGAAAGTTGCCTCTTTACTTTTAGAACAGAAAAGGGCACAACCCTGTAAAAGGACTTTTCCTTCTCACTCCAGTGAGCTCACTGTGTGCATACTTTTCTACTGAACAGGGAAATTTTTCTTCTTTGAACATGATAAACATAAATCCTGAAAACAAAACAAAACAAAACAAAAAACCCCTCTAGCCTAACATACTGCATTTGGAATTTTTCTTTATTTGGAAAGGGACCTTATGTTATTCTACATAATTTATCCACATTGCAGAACAATAGGTGCAAACTTCCCATGACGTTTTTGTCCATAGGTGCTAAGCTTTACTTGTGCTGATGATCCGGAAAGTTGTTATGAAATTCTTTTTTCCTAGCTGCTTTCAGTTGATTAAACCCACATTTAAATTAGTAGATTTCTGTTCATAGGCCTTATGGCATAAGACTATAAGTTGCTGAGATCCTTTTCCTCCCAGCACGTACATGACAGTTATGGACTACTCCACATAGAGCTGGAATACACAGATTAGTCAAAGGAAGCAAAACATGTTTCTCATCAGCAGTGGGCATCAGGACAATTTCCTACTCTCCCCTGACCTTTATATGCTTTATTCTTGTTAAGTGATCTGTTGATGGGACCATTACTAGACTGTGTGATGAGAAATAAATCAGCAGGATAAAAATCATTTCCAAATGTTACTTAAAATGTATAGCCAGAAAAATGGATCCATTCACATGTATTTTGTGTTTAACCTAGATTGACCAATGATGAACTGAAAGATAAATTTGATCCTTGTTACATGGCTTCTTGTCCTACAGATTCACCACTCTTGCTGTTGTTGATATGTATGACTGCAATGATGAAAATCAAGTTCTTTTTTGCATGTGTGGGTAGGTGCTGTGTGGGGGCACATATGTGTGCAGGTGTGTATGCTTGTAGAGGCCACAGGTGGTTGAAATCAAGTGTCTTCCTTAAGTACTCTGTACTATATTTATTGAGAAAAGTTCTCTTAATTGATGAAGAACTTGCTGATTGGGCTGGCCTCACTAAGGCAGCGTGCTTCTGGGACCTCCTGAGCTTGCTCAGAGATCTTCCTCCCATGTGCTAGGATTACAGGTAGGCCACTACACCCACTGTTTCTCCTCATCCTCCATTGAAAACACTTTATCCACTGAGCCATTGCCTTTGCTCCACCAATTATTATTATTTTAAATCAAAGTGGAAATCTCTTGTATTATAATTATTTATTTTAAAAGATTTCTGGATAGGGTGTTATAGAAGCAGTTTAGCTAAAATATTATTTTCTTAACTTTGGAAATAATTATGGATATCTTCATTTGGACTTTACATCTAACTGGTCTGTTTGTTTCTTGCCAGTCAGTGGATATGTATGTATTAGTCTGCTCAGACTGTTCTAATAAAACCCCATAAACTCAGCATTTTAAACAATGGATGTTTATTATTTCTCATAGTTCTTGATACTGGAAGTCTAGAGTGAAGGTGCTGGTCCATTCACTTACTGGAGAGGGACTGACTCATGTTGGTTTCCTTCTTGCCATGTTCTCATATGGTAGGGAGTGAGGAAGATGGTGGGAGAGTGGTAGAGAGGGAACAGGAGGTAATGAGGAGAGACAGGGGAGAGGGAGGGAAGGAGGGGAGAGAGAGAAAGAGATAGATAGATAGATAGAGAGAGAGAGAGAATTTTTAAAGCACCAATCCCATTATGAGGATGCCCTCATGACCTCATCTAAATACTGTTACCTCTCAAAGGCACCACATTTCCCATTGTCATCCCTTTGGGATTAGGTTTATGATGTGAGAGATTTGGAGGAAAACAAATCCTAAGAACATTACATATTTACTGACATACACACATTTGCACACATGTGCACCTGCATGCATGTATACATGCACACATACCATATGTGCAAAAAAGAAGTTTTAGTGAGGATTAAAGAAGGTGACTCCTGTAAAACACACATAATATACAATATACAACAGAGGTCTAGAGCCTTCATAAGTCTACCTTTTGGAGGAGTCATTAGTATCCCCTTGTACTAGTTAGGAAACATTTCAGGCTTTTAGAAGTATATTAACTCACCTATACTGCTTTTTGTTTTGTTTTGGTTTTTGGTTTTTTGAGGTAGGGTCTCACTCTGGTCCAGGCTGTCCTGGAATTAACTCTGTCATCTCAGGGTGGCCTTGAACTCATGGCAATCCTCCCACCTATACTGCCTTTTGATGTTCTGTGTAAATGAATTGTCCAAAGCCAATGCAATAAGTAGGGACAGATCCAGAACTCACTTACTTTCAACCAACAAAACCAGAAACTCTCTGATCCTGTTCAACATTTAAGGCAACACTGAATCTTCATATATTTTAGTTTTTGTGTTTTCAAGTGCTATGCTTTGAATGTAATCCACAAGGTCAAGGTGGATTGGGGAGGTCACAGTTACTCATTCAAAGTAGAGGCAGGTTTTGATACCAGCAACACAGTCTACAGTGAATCTATGGGTAGATTTTAAGGAAAGAAAGAATGCTTATGATAATAGTATCATTGGAAACTAAGATATTTCGTAATAAAAGATATACTGTATGTCTTTAAAACAGAATGCTGGTGAACTTTTAGGTGCTTACCATCACTTGAAAAATCTGGCAGAAATGCATCTAAATGCCTTCTAGAAATTTCAGTACAGTGCATATATTGGTGAGAGACAGAATTATTTTACAGCTGAGGCTGATAGCTTGTATTCTCTCAGGTCAATCACTTGAAAACAAGCTAGCAGCAAGTACTAACCTAGTTCCCTGGGGTCATTCCTCAAAGCCTACCGATGAAGCAAGATAATAGGATTCTCTCTCTCCAAGCCAGCATCTGACACCAACACCTCTGGCAGTGGGAGTTATGGCTAGTTATTTATGAGTGTTGGCCAAAAAGAAGGGTCAGGAAGGTTTGATGTGGTTTATCTCATAAGAGAAACAGAAGAGAGTTAGTGACTTCATCCTTAGCTTGGAGATTTTCCAGTGCCTTGGCAGATATTTATTGGCTTTTGGGTTTAGCTTGCAGAAAGCTCACATCAACAGAGGGAAACACGATGGCCACCTGTGTACTTTGGCTGTAATAATGTGTATGCAACAAGTGCATTAGGGAGGCCTGGGAAAAGCACAAAGAACAAGAATTTGGGGTCGGTGAGGGAGATTAGGGAATATTTTTCTCATGAGACTCATGAGTATCACAATGTAATGGGCCCCATATGGCTTGGCCCACGTGCTCAGATTCCCCATGAAATCTACCACAAGTCTGGAAGGAAGGAAGGAGAAGTCAAGATACACACTATGGATAAGTGGTCTAAACTAAATAAAATAGGAAATGAATCTGAAGTGTAATTTAGTACAAGCTATTAGGAAGGTTGAAGCTCAGGCCAGAAGTAAAACTGTGAAAGGAAGATGAGTACAGAGCTTGGAATCAGGAAGGTCCTAGATAGGCTGTTGGTTTTAAGCTAACACTATGAGTGTGGAAGGTGCATCTGCCTGCAGTCTCTCCTTATGTTGGGGATGTTTACATGAGAAAGGAAGTAGATGACTGGAACAGAGGCTTAAAAGGTAGTTTGTGAACAGCACTGGCTAAGATAGAAAAATATCCTGTCATTCTCAAGAGTATTACCACAGCCCATTTCAGTTAGCAGCAGTTTAAGATACAATGTTCAAACTAGATATATAATTTGCTACTAAGTTTGGTTATACTTTGGAGAAGTGCAAAGGACGCCTTTTCTATCAATGTAAGAGAACACACTTGTACACCAGGATCCCTTTAGTCTTGTGTCCTTTGTTTTATTTGTTAGTGTTTGACAGGTATACAGATACCTGCAGATGTGGATAAATCTACAGCAACAGTGCCAGTCATTTGTAGTTTTCAGAGAGTAAAAGGCTCTCACTTCCATGACCTCATTTTTATAATAATACTTTAATCTATTGCATTCATTTACTAGATGGGACTTACTTTATGGATGAGATTACATGGCAGCAAGGAAGAGATCTAGGATGGGATTCCATTACTTTTTTTTATTGTGAGTGAATGCATTTTTTTTTCTGAATTTTAAGTTAAATTAATAGTCATCACCACATCTAGCTTCCTTGCTATTTTTATTATAGTGCTTTCTTCTCTTCCTATTTGAAGATTTATTTAAAGACGTTTATGTGAGTATATGGTAAAAAGAACCCACATGTTATAACTTCATATTGAGGTCAGGTTATGAAAACTTTCAACCTTCAAGGATTCAGTCCCCTTTCCTATGAAGTTGGAATTTCTTTGTCAAATGGCTCTTTTTATCAGCTACTTTCCTCCACGTGGTGATGAATGTGTGGCAAATGTGATTTAAGGGAAGAGAAGTTTATTTTGGCTCACACTATAAGGCTATAGTCTGTTGTGTGGCAGGTGTGGTATATACAGCAGCTCAGTGAGTGGCAGTAGTAGCTTGCAGTGTGGCTGTTCACATTTTGGTAGATCAAGAAGACCAAGCTTGGGCTGTTACCTCAAGTGAGCATCATCTTCCAAGCTTTGTCCCTAGAAACCTATGTCTATGTCCCAAGGTTCTACTAATTTCTAAAAGAGTGCCACAAGTTGGGAACCAGCACATGAAGCTGTGGGGAATAGTTCAAATTCTAATTAATAGTCTATTATTTTTGAAAGTATTAACAATGTGTTTAAGTTACTGGGCAAAGTATTGTCATATACTGTACCTGAAGCTTTATAAGAATGTCCACCCTGGTTTACTTCCACAGAGTACTGGTTGGGGTTCCTGTGCCTTTAATATTATGTTTTATGTTAAAAATGCTTTTACTTGGTTATGTTTCTTGAGCATAGTATTCACTTAAGGTATCTAGTCAGCCTCATAGCCCTGAGCCAACAGTGAAACTTTGGCTATGAACAGCATTTATGCTCTATCCTCTTGGCAATATCGGTAAGCATGTGAGAATGGCTAGTTGAAAGCTAGAAAAACAAGGCACTCACCTCACCTTATTTACAGGAGTGGCGTACCTGAGTGTTTAGAGAAGAACTTGAACCATGTGTTCAGGAAAGAGATTTCATTGTTAGAAATTAGGTCTATGCTTTTAGGCTTCATAGCAGAAAAAAAAAAAGAAAGAGAGATGTTCCTGGAACTATAAGTGGGAAAAGTTATTTCGAATCGAATCTTTATATCTGATGGAAATAGAGACATGGATTAGTTTTAATTGCATACTTATCAAATTAGCATGATTAACATGTCTATACTTATTATGTATGAAACCTATAAGAACTGATTTCATAGTTATTTGCAAAAGAAATAAGCTTATTTTGACCTGTAATTATGACACTGTTCGATGAAACACTAAAACTTATTAATTCTTTGTTTTGGTTTGGGTTATCTAAGTTCTTCTGTTTTCCATCCCTCTAGATTCCCTGCTTTTTTGTAATCACTATTTACATTCAGATAAATTTTTAGCTCCTACATCTGCAAGATAGCATGGAGCATGTGTCCATCTGCATTGGTTTATTCTTATGGAACATGGTTTCCATTAGAAAGTGTTACTAATGGCCTTCTCATTTTTGTGCCCAGCACAGCCATTAGGAGAGAGGCCAGATCTTACCTTAACAAACTTAGGGTCTTTAGCCCAGAGAGTTGAATTGACATGATCCAGATTATGGGAAGAAAGTATAAAAATTTCCATATGTAAGTGGGGGCCTCGGTAGTGAGAGGGAACTAGTTAGATAGCCTTATTATTAGGTAGCCAATTAGGGAAAGGCTTAGAAATAAAAACAAAACAACAAACAAACAAACAAAAACAAAATGAAGAAACCCAAAAGTCAGTACCTGCTCCAATCTCGTCCAATCAGTTCCTTCTCTCTTGAACCCTACCCAGGTGTGAAAACCCCTTCCTTTTGGATGTGTGGACTCCTTCCTGAGCTTAGATCAATCAGCTCTCTAGCTCTACTAAGGTGTGATGACCCCTTCCTGAGTCTGTCCCCTGAGCCAAATAAATAGAGATTTTACCAGGATGGGGAAGCGCAGTGGGTACCTTCCTGTATCTCTCTCCTTTTTCTTGGCTGTTCATCACTCCATGACTGAATTTCGGGGATCTCAGCACCTGTAAGACCCTGTCCTTCCCACTCTGGAAGCAGCTGGTAGAGAGGGAAAGGATATCTTCTCTCTACTTTTTTATGCCTTAAAAAAAAAACTAGACTTTTATTATTTTTAAATTTAAATAAATTAATTTATTCGAGAGAGAGCAACAGAGAGAGAGAGAGAGAGAGAGAGAGAGAGAGAGAAAGAGAGAGAGAGAGAGAGAGAAAGAATGGGCACACCTGGGCCTCTAGCTCTTGCAAATGAACTCTACTACGAGCATCACCTTATGCATTTGGTTTACATGGATACGGAGGATGAGAACCTGGGCCCTTAGGCTTTACAGGCAAGTACTTTAAATTCTAAGCCATCTTTCCAGCTCAAGAGCTAGCCTTTAAAAAACTTCCTGAAATATCCACTTTCACTTTTTTCCCCAGGCCCATGCTTAGCTCCCTTATGGGCTTTCAGACCAAGTGGATGCCTCTAACCCCTTCCCTTGGTTCTCAGACTCCCCTTCACTCCCCTGAGTAAATAATAGTTTATAATCTATCTTGTTTGTTTATGTCAATTCTTTATTTAAAACATATAAAATCCAGGATTTGGAGTTTCAGGACTTTCCCTGAATCCCCCCCCCCCAATACCCCATTACAATGGGACAGTCAAGATCCGGAGAAGCAGCTAGTGTCACATAATGTGCACAAAGGGGATGCAGAGGAGGGAACTGTACAGACTCTGGCAAGGCAGAGCACTTAGGACCTGGGTGGATGATCATGAACTGACTAGCAGGACACAGGTTCATTTAGCCCATGCGTTTGCAGGTTCCCTTTGTAGCCTCTCCTTGGCAACCAGCATACTTTCTGTCCCACCCAACAAAGGCTTCCTCTATGTGGCAGTTTCATCCCCTGGCTCCAGGAAGGAAAAGGAGGTCACAGTGTTTTTCTTTCATCTCTTTGCAAATGCTTTAAACTAAGAATATTCAAGATGTCACAGTACATACTTTGAAGAGGTATGTTCTTAACTCCCTAGTCCATGCATATATATATATATATATATATATATATATATATATATATATATATATATATATATATATATATATATATGATGTTTGACTGGAACACAGTTTTGCTTCCATGTTAGTAACAGAATGACTTGCTTTTGTGGACTGTCACTTAGGGCAAGGTTTTGGATCAAAGGTTAAGTTCAGGACTGTTAACCCCTTGTTAGTTTCTGTTGTGTCTCTTACTGGTTATGGCCTTCATACCACAGGTCATCTGCATTTTACAATGATGTGTAGAATTTAACTAAGAGTGAAAATAAGGAAGCATGAAGCTATGTGTGCAAAATTGTGAATAATTAAAACGTCAAAACAAACTGAGAAATTTTGGGTTGGAGCACCCATCTTTCCTACAGGTGCAATACTATATGTGAATATTCATCCAGGCTTGTGCAACTGGTTTGATGGCAAGGCTTCTGTTAAGTGGATATATAATATATATATATTTTTTTTTCTACGTCAAAATATATATAGTAGATAATGTATACTTAGTGGTGTTAAAACCATTTAGGGACTTTTAAAATATACAATCCAAAAATGTATTAGCTGTCCAATAAGAGGCTGTTTAGAACAAGGCAAAAGAGTATGTTGTAAAACCTTTTCCATGTTAACTCTGAGATCTTGGGCAGGAGATATTTTGAACTTTCATTTCTTTAAGCATCGATGACATAAATAATATTACTCAAGTACCTGTGCTGCATAAAAAGCAGAATGTGATGATGTGTTTGAAAAACTGTGAAGCTTTACATACTCATTCATCCTTTAACATTTACAAAGCATCTATTAATCATTATGCTAAGACTAGTAGGTTTAGTATAAACAAAGGTAGATATCACCTATTAAGCATACTCAGTGAGTGGGGAGATAGATCAGTAAATACAACCCTTGGAAATCTGTGTAAAATGACTTGGCAAAAGCTTTAAACAGTTGATGAAATTGGAGTCAGGAAAACATTTCTAAAGGAGGTAACCTGAGTTGGTGTTTCTAGACCATCGATTGGATAGGAACTCTTTCAGGTAGAGGCCAGTGCTCATAAAGGGGACTATGTTGGAAATAGCATGGCACATTACAAAAATTACAAAAATGCACATGTAAGTTTTCTGTTATTTAATATGTTGCATCAGATGAATTAATAAAATAGTGACATTGTAAGTCTAATATCAATAAAACCAAATGGTGTTGGCTCCTTATTGGAGGAACTGAAAATATATTTCCTTTTTTACTTTTCTCTAGATGAAATGACAACTAATAGTATGTAGAATGAGCTTTAAATAGATTTTATATGGTGGTAAGTAGGTATTGGCGCGCGCGCACGCCGTGTGTGTGTGTGTGTGTGTGTGTGTGTGTGTGTGTGTGTGTGTGTAGGTTAGTGTTTAAGAATACTGTTAGTGTATTTGATGTCTGTTTGGATGAAAAAGAGAGAACATGTGTTTATAAAGAGTTTATAAAGTGATATAGGGGTCATTTCCTACACATGTAAGAAAGAGTAAGAATTTTGGATTTTTCAGAAAACATACTCAAATCACCAAAACTAAATTTAATCTAAGCGGAGATTTTCTCTTCTTTGTGGAAGTCTCATTCTGGCTGTCCTAAAACTGTCCAAATGGAATGTTTTTATTATACCTGTGAAGTGATAGCTCAGGGAATTCTGCTCAATTGCATCATGTAGCTAACAGGTGCTCACATTTTTACTTGAAATCCCTTCCTGTGTTGACTAGTCACAGTTCCTATTTGAATAGTTTTTTTTCCCCCCCCATGTCACAAGGGATTCTATCTATTAAACCAGAATCTATTTCTCAAAGAAGTAAGTCACATTTTCTACGATCTGTGTTTATCATCTTCTTTTCTGGGGACTATAGTTATCTTTATTTGTCTCCTGAGTCTTTATAACTCTTGATACTCATCTTAAGATTGCATTTATACCTAGTTATTATTTCACTTGATTACCAGTAGTCCACTGCCTTCACCCTTTTTGTTTTTTCCCACAGCTTTTTACATGATTGTGTGACTTTGACATGTGCTCAGTTTTTCTCTAACTTGGAACTTGGTTACTTGAAAATGAATCACTGACTTATTTCCTTTCCTTAAATATCACATTGAAAAGAACTGTCACCAGAAAGATTGATAGAAAGAAGTGTGCTATTTTCTCATCTGGGAAGGTCAAGTTTTCTCATAGGATTTGAAGAACTTCAAATCCTATTTTTTTTATTTTGTTAACCTTTAAGGAATAAAGATGAGGAGAGGCACTACTTCAAAAATGAGGAATTTGGAACCAGACATGGTGGTGCACAAATGTAATCCTAGCCCTTGGGAGGCAGGCATGGAAAGATCACTCAGAGTTCCAGGTCAGCCTAGTCTACATAGCAAGAACCTGTTTCAACAAGATAAAATAAAAACATAAAAAGATTTTATTAAGTGATAATTAGAGATCATCTATTATTTTTATTATGTTCCATGTCTAATTTTTAAATTTTCAACAGTAATATGATAATATTTTCAAATATTTTTCCCATCTATAAAAATGTATCATTTTGGAGACTTGGATAACCAACTCCACCCTGGTCCCAGCTACTTGGACCTTCCCTTGTCACCTCAACCACAGGGCTCTGTAACTTTTCAGACTCTTACAGCCACTATTAAAGATCACATAGGAGCCTTTGAGATGCTTACTAACCCAGACCCTTCTTAGAGGTACTTAAAATGTCCATGTGGCTTATATATAAATTTGCTCAATAATACCCCCAGCTGGGTCCAATATAGAGGGGTCAGAAAACCTGATCAATGTACAATGTAAGAGATGACCATTCTGTAATGCAATGGAGACTACTAGACATTCTGGTTGCCCTGGTGACAGATTCCTCTTCTCTCTGCTTGGGTTTTAGAAGCTTCAGTAAAGCATTTCCCTTGCCAATCATGGCCCATTCTTATCTCTTTTCCCCTAGATCAAGGTAGTACCTCTTTGCAAAGATTTGTGGATATTCTATTGTCCCCAAATAGCAGACATCCAAGTAAGACCTTACACTCCTGGAGCCTATCTCAATCCTTTCCCTAGGGACCAATACACTTCCCTCCAACCACACAACAATATTATCATTCCACATTGAAGTTCTTTATTTCTAAATCACATAAATGCATTTAGATTAACTTGCATGCTTTAATAGCAGAAGATGATGATGATGATGATGATGATGATGATTTGTTTTGTTTTTCGAGGGAGGATCTCACTCTAGCCCAGGCTGACCTGGAATTCACTATGGAGTCTCAGGGTGGCCTCGTACTCATGGTGGTACTCCTACCTCTGCCTTCCTAATGCTGGGATTAAAGGCATGTGCTGCCATGCCCAGTTTAGATAGATTATTTTAAAAACTATTTAGTTGCAAACAGAGAGAGAAAGGAGGAGACAGACAGAGAGAATGGGCATGCCAGAGCCTTTAGCAACTACAAATGGACTCCATATGCATGCACCACTTTATGCAACTGACTTTATGTGGATACTGAGGAATGGAACTCGGGTTGTTAGGCTTTGCAGGCAAGCACCTTAACTGCTGAGCCATCTCTCTAGCCCAGGAGGATATATTTAAGACATAGAGTTATGTATAAGAGTATTATAGACCACAAAAGATCTTCCCAATCTTGTTGATAGATACTGAATCAAGAACTGGAGGCTGTTGAGAGTCAAAGTTTCTTTCTTTTTGTGATACAATTCCTTGTCATTGAATTTATTTGTGTTTTGTTTTGTCTCAGTTTTATGGATTTCTCTAACTGGGCATAAAAACAAAGTGTTTGTTCCATACCTTCATGGCAGAGTCACAACAGAAAGTAACTATGGTAATTGTGAACTAGTTCCAACAATGAAGCCTGTAGCTATTTTAGTCTTTCAGTATGGAGGGGAAACATTGATAAGTAGGGGCAAAAGTAAATACTATGAGAATTTTCTCATACAGAAGACACCAATAATATGGAGGAGGTAAAAGGTATACATTTATAAAAAACACATGCTCCTAAACACTCATGAGCTTATTAGATACAGCTACCAATTTACTTCAGGAAGACTGGGATGCACTTCAAAGGTTGGTGTTTTTTATTAGCTTTTAATGAATGATTTAGCCATTTAAAACATACCAGACAAATTTATACAAAAACATGCAGAAAATACCTAATTATCTGCTAGATTATTGAAGTAAAAAAATAAGCAATGTAAAAATATTTGGAAATGCAAAGTACTTTAAGCATCTCAGTGGTGTTCTGTGGAACTCCCATTGTATCATGGGAACTGTAGTGAAAACATTGCCTTGGTTGAACCTTCTTCTATAAAGGCAGAATCAGCCACTTGTTAAAAAAAAAAGATAAAAAGGTTTTCATTGAAAAACCAACTTCCTTGCTAGATGAAAAGACACATGTACCCGAGCCCTCTTTTTACATTTTATTTTGAGACAGTATGCCACTGAGTTGCTCAAGATGGACTTGAACTAGCTTCCTAGCCCTAGTAAGAATTGAATTTGTGATCTGTGTTTTGGTTTGAATGTAGATGTATGTGTCCCATATTTTTGATTAAGGATGAACTTACTACTTAAGTCTCCAGCAGCCTGCTGGAAGAGGTGTGCCATTAGGTATAGAACCTGAATCCAGGCATAAAATGTGTTGAAAATGAGTTAGAGCCCTAGTGGCTGGTGTTTGCTTGTGTTGGCTTTTCTAACCCTGCTGTGGGTGCATACTGGACTGAGCCAGCTTCTTCTGCCATATGGAACTGTCCCTGGGTTCTGTAAGCCTAAAATAAACCCTTTCCTCCCACAACTTGATTCTGATCAGAAGTTTTTCCAGTAATGAAAAGATAACTGCAACAGAAAATTGGTATCAAGAAGGGGGATTGTTAGTGAGATCAATCTGACCATGTGGGTTTTGGATTTTTGGAATGTTTGTGGGAAGAATATTGAAGGATTTGGTACTTTGGACAAGAGAAGCCTTGCAGCACTGTATGCAGATATTGATGGGATCTTCTCATGAAAGTTTGAAAATATGAAATGCAAAGAGGATTGTAGACTTGTGTTTTGCTGAAGCCCTAAGAATTTCAGCAAAGTTGAGTTTAAAAGTAATGGGCTGGTGTGCTTGGTGGAAGGTATAGAACAGAAAGATATGAAAGATGCATGGTTTATCAGAAGAAAAATTCAAGCAAGTTTGGGGTTGTAATTGAAGTGTAATTGTCAATAAAATTACCATAACTAAAGGCGAGCCAATTAATTTTCATTGAAACAATGAAAATGATGCCCTGAGGGTAAAACTTGGAGGGCTCAAGCTATTAATAATGCAAACTCATTTGAAAGGAGGTAACTTTAAAGAAAACTGGGTGAAGGAGTATCCTATTGAAGATTAAATGTTATTCCCCTCTGGATTTACAAATTTGGCTATGCCATTTAACTGGTCCTGGTTTTGGAAGCATGAAAATTCAAGAAAGTGAGTCATGAACAGCACATAGTTCCAGGAACTGCTGCTGAAATGCAATATGAAGCAGGGTTGAAATCCTTGTGTGGAGACCCAGTAAGGCCATTGTATGGAGAACCTGTGAAAAAGAACCATGAATTGCAGTGTAGACCAGAAGATGGTTGGATATACCAGGACTGTGAAATGGCAGCCACAGAAAGCTGTGGAATTTTATCTGGGCTGTGAGCAGCCCAATTGGGAAATTTAGACTTTGTGCCTGGTTATGGATATTGGACTTGTAATTGCAGATGTTTGATGTTTACTTGCTTGTTATTGATCTTGTATTTGTCCTGTTTCTCCTTGTTGTCTTTTTGCAATGGAAATGTTTAGATGATATGATATTATAGTTTTATCCATTATTGAAATGGTGATTTTATTATTTAGAATTCATTCGACTTAAATCACAGACAGACATATTAATTTGTTTGTGTGAGCAATTTTCAAGCTTTTTACCTATAACTTAAGTTTAAAATTATCATCACTGTACCTTTTTTACATAGTGTGCTGCAGCTAAAAACTTGCATAGTTATATTAACAGCATCTACAAATCATATTATACATTATAAATGTATAGGTACTGTTAAAATAAAACTATGCAAATTATGAGCTTTAGAGGCACTTTGTAAGTATTTATAAGGCATATAAAGATTAATTAGACAGATCTTTCCCTGAAAATCTCTATATCTTTTGAAAAATAAGGCTTGTATAAATAATTATTATAAAGTAGCTACTAAAATGTGGTATAAACATGATAGGTGACATCAAGGAAAAAAGGATTTCATTTCACATGGAAGCAAAGACAGTATGAGCTCCTCTTTGAAGGGGAGTTAGGTTTATGATATGTGATGATGAGGCAAGTACTTTCAGTGAGTTCAGTACAATGTATAAAGGGATGGCATTCTGTGAAGGGATAAAAAAAGAATAAATAGCTCTTTAAGTATCAAGTACATAAAATAAAACATGGGGAAATGAGAGGGAAGTTTTGTTAGACCAAAGCAATGGAATGCCAAATAAATAATACACGAGAGCTTATTGTTAAATATTTAGGGATTTTGTTAGATAATTGAGAGATTTTAGTAGCTTGATGTTAGTGATGCTGTTGAGTGTTTATACCATGGAGATAGGCAAGTGCTACAGTTCAGGGTTTTTATTTTTTCCCCTCCTTTCCCCTCATCCTTCTTCTTCCTCTTCCATATCTTTCTTTTCCTTTTCTTAGTTTTCTTTCCTTCCTTTTTTCCTTTCCTCTCTCCCTTCCTTCCTTCCTTTTTTTTTTTTGATGGACTAACTGAAAAGTTGGCTATTAAAAGATTAATGTGACAGAGAGCCTTAAATGTTAAATCTGATACAATTGCTATCATAATATTACATTTTGATAGAAAATATACTATTTTGAAGGAATAACTTTTACAAAAGAAACTTATAATTAATACAGAATTGAATATAACAAATATGCCTAAAAACAGGAAACTTTTGTTAGCTGGGATCAAATTATCTATTATTGAGTTGAGCAAGTCCATGGTAGAAGAGAGAAAAGAGTAAGTTGTCATGATAGAACTAGTTACATAACATATATGTACATGATACATTTTAGCCTTAAAGAAAGAGAAATATTTATTGCAGTGAGTGAGTTCCTGGTTGTAGGAGAGAACACATAGTTCACATCGTTGTTAGTTGCTGAGAAATGAAATAAACTACTGCTAGTTGTTATTTCCTACTAATGGTGGAAAGAACTGCCTCTGTGGTGTTCTTATTCCCTCTTGATCTGAGAAGAGGGCAGAGGACAAGGATTTCAATGAGAATTTCTTGATCTCCTCACTGGTTGGATCTTTGTGTACTGTAGAATGCAAAACATAGAGCACACAAGTTTAAAGGAATCCTTGGATGCAAAGATCTTAGTTCTATAGATTATTTCCTATTCCTCTTATCTGAAGGGAAGGAATGCTATGCTAACTGTTCTGATCAGGAATGAACTTGTTTACCGAAAAGAGTCATTCTAAGAATAGCCCAATTTGAAGAACATTCCAATAACCATAAAATAAGCATGAAAAAAAAGTTCCCTTAAGCCTAAGCAAGTGGCTTTCAGCTTCCAGACCTTTAGGAAGTAAAATGAGCAAAACAAGCATTGCTATCTCCTCTTTGGAATCCAAGGTAAAAATGCTTGATTTCCATCAAAGTTGAGCTTCATGCATGAGTGGATTCCCCTTCTCCAGAATAAAAGGCCAGAGTTTTCACATGTGTTGTGTGCACTTGTATTTTTCATGAGAGAGGATACACAGTTTGTAGGCATCCAGCCCACCCATTCTGCTATGCTCCCTGCTAAAACCTGAAAGCTAAGAATCATGGATTTGATGATTCCAAGATGATTAGAATGATTTTAGGAATTTGGAAAATTAATTTTCCTTTATCTAAAGAGTACTGATTTATACCTAAAATATTTTTTAATATCTAGAACTGCAAAAATCTTTTAAATGTTAGAGTCATATATACTTCTATGATTTTTTTCTTTTAATGATGACTAACCTATAAAACTAAGTGAATGAGGTTTTATCATTCTTCTTATCTTCCATAGAGAACTAGAGAAATTGGGAACTGGTGAGTCTTGTAACTTGGTCTGTACATTGCCTTGCGGATTTTAAAACTGAGATGACTGGCCCCACTTTTCCAGAATTCCCATTCTATTGGTCTGAGGTGGAACCTGGTTATATTTATGTTAGGAAAAATTTCTGAGTTGTTTCTATGTGCAGTCCAGTTTGGGAATCACTCATTTATTATTATTATTATTATTATTATTATTATTATTATTATTGGCTTTTTGAAGTCAGGTCTTGCTCTATCACAGGCTGACATGGAATTCACTATATAGTATCAGGGTAGCCTTGAACTCATGGTGATACTCCTACCTCTGCCTCCTGAGTACTGGGATTAATAAGGAATGTGCCACCATGTCCAGCTGAAACCACTCTTTTAGAATGATTACTTAATGAAACTTGTGCTTGATAGCTGTAATTTGAACCTGTCCTTAGGCATGAGATCTTCCATTCCATCAGTTTGATAAATCAGGAATGACAAATTGCCTTATGAGGTTAGCAGGACAGGGAGTATAGACTAATGTAGAAGGAGTGTATATCCCATTAGATTAAAGCTTAAATAAAATTATCTTCATCCATAATATTATCTTCTAGGTATGCTTATTCCTTTTTTAACAAGCCAATTTCTCTCCTTCTCTCTCTTTCCTTTTCATATATATATATATGCAAATATATATATAGGCAAATATATATATATGCAAATATATATATATATGCAAATATATATATATGCAAATATATATATATATGCAACAACAAAGTAACAGATTTCCAAATTAGATAAAAATATTTTTCCAAAGTTTTGAATAATTATTCATTTTGACAATGCCATTCAGGTAGAATTTTATTTCATGAGGACTTCTTTTAATTTTTTTCTATGCTCTTAACATTTTTCTGGAATTAATGATAGTTTGTTATGGTTTGAATGTAAAATATCTCCCATAAATTCATGTGTTTAAATCCTTGGTTCCCAGCTAGTGGTGCTATTTGGGAAGGAAGGTATGGACCTTTTGAAAGGTGGAGGCTTGCTGGAGGAAGTGGATTATCAGGGCTGGGCCTTGAGGTTTTAAAGTCTGATTTCATTTTCTATTCACTCTCTGCCTGCTGACTGTAGATGCAATAGGAATAGCTACAGGGAACAACAACAACAACAAATTATATCAGTAACTGTGTTAGGAGGCCATTCAAGTTATGTTCTGGCAAAGAATCTGTCAGAATTCTGCCTGTGTCCTGAGAATTTAAGTGAGGCTGAGTTTAAAAGTAATGCACTATTGTGTTTGGTGTAGAAAATTGCAAGGCATGGAGTCTGTGTTCAGATGTCTAGCAAAAGAGAGCAAAAAACTCAGCTTAAAGGGATTCTTTGTTCCAAGCAACTGTTTAGGAAAGTGTTTTCCAAGATTCAGTAACCAAACCACTATAATTTTGGTCAAAGGTGGCCAAGCTTCATCCCAGTTTACTGTAGCAATCTTGTTCATATTGCACTGGTTTTATAGGAATGGAAGATGCAAGTTTGTGGGTATGGTGACATCCTGCACCACTGTATCATAGCACTTCCAAGGCAAGGCAAGTGTGGCAGGGTCAACTTGCCTGAATGGAGATCCTGAGGTGTTCTTGTGCAAAGCTATGAGGTCCATGATGTTGCAGATGCAATGAAAAATGCTACAGGCTTAGAATGGAGCCTGCCGGAGAGAGGCTACAGACAGCCGACTTGGAGGGGCAGAGTTTCCCTTTAGAAGCCAGATGGTTCCATCATGAGTCCCAGATACCAGATGTGGAGCTGAAGGATTTGGTGCCTTTCCTTGCTATGGTCTCATTTTTCTCTTTTGGAATGATGTGTGTGTGTGTATTATTTTCTAAGACAGTTAAGTGACCGCTTTGAGTCTAAGAGGCTTTAGATTCTTGAACTGTGTTGGGATTGTTAAAGACTTTGGAGGTTTTTATTTTAAAAAATTATTTGATAGAGGGAAAGAGAGAGAGAGAATTGGCACACCAGGGGCCTCTAGCCACTGCAATGAACTCTAGATGTACATGCCCCTTTGTGCTTCTGGCTTATGTGTGTACTGTGGAATCAAACCAGGACCCTTAGGCTTTGCAGACAAGCACCTTAACCACTAAGCAATCTCTCCAGCCCAGCTTTGGAGATTTTAAAAGTTGCATCATGGGATGGCCATGAGCCTAGGGTGACCAGGCGGTAATGATGTGGCTGTCAGACATACCTAAACTGTCTGACAGCCCTCAGCTGGTAGCAGTGTTTGTGATGGTAGTGGAACTTTTAGGAGGTGGAGTCGTGATGGAGGATGTGGATCACTGGGGGTGAGTGTTGAGGTTTTATTGCCTGGATTAATTTCCTTTTCAGAGTCTGCTTCCTGACTGTGGGTGTAACATAATCTGTCAGCTTTCCACACTTACCATCATGCCTTTCTTTTAGTGATGGGCTCTGTCTCCTAGAAGTGGAAATTGAAATAATCTCTTCCTTCCTTAACCTTCTCATTGTCAGGTATTTGATCATAACAACAAATAAAGTAACTAATATGCAGTTGTTATCTAGGAAATCTCACCTCTCCTTTTCTTTGTGAGATTATTGATTTCTTTATTTTTTTATCCAAAAATTTCTTTGCCCTATGATATAGTGAAAAGCTACTTGATAGAAACTTGTCCCTTTGGGGCTTGATTTGAAGGTTTGCTAGCAAAGGACATTTAATTTGGTCTCTTTATTCTCCACTATGGAGGCAAGAATATTCAGGACACTAGCTTCAGAAATTATGAGCTTTCCCTTAACTGGCTTGGAAGGACAGGATTATCCTCACTCTCTGTGGGAGGACAGCACTGTTCCCACCCTGAGTCAATGCCTCCACTGTTTACTCCAAGATTATTGGATGGTCTTCCTAGCATTGTGTACCTCCTACACACATGTGCACTGTTCACGAGCTTGCCAAATACTCAAGGTGCTCTGGAAGACTTTCACTTTGTAACCCTTTCCTCTCCAGTGCTGTCCTGGGAACTCCAGCCGGTTTGATCTTCTCAGTAATATGGATTGGTTTCTTCAACTAACAGAGTCTGTTGTGTTCCATTTAGTTTCCCTGTCCTGCTTCCTAGCCTGGACATTCCCAGAAGGCAGTCTGCTGGGGACATCGCCGAGCTTCTTTTTTGCTTCTTAGAAACCACTTTTCTTCATTGACATCTAGTGTCTTGTTTCTTGTATGGTAGTTGGTGTTTTGATTATTTCAAGTAGGATGATAAATCTTGTTGGATGGAAGTGGGATTTCAGATCAATGAAAATAAAAATGAATAATCAATAGACATAATACCTAAAATTATATTTAGTTGTGTTGTACTTATTGGGTATCAGAAAGAAAGGATGGAGACATAACAAAGAATTGGGTGGAGATCAGAGAATAAAAAATTGTCAACAGACTGTGTTATGAGCTCTTTATAGCTGTGATTTTATTTAAGCCTTGTGTTTTTTATTTATTTAATTTTTCTTACAAAATATAAGCATGTGGGAGAATGAAACACCAGGTATAATCTGATGGGCCCAAACTGTTCTTTGCTGCATTTAGAAATCTTTTAAAATATACTTTCCCCTCTGATCTAGTGTAGTGTGGAAGTTATAGAGGAATTAGAGTCCTTAAAAAATCTTGAAAACTGGGGCTGGAGAGATGGCTTAGCGGTTAAGCGCTTGCCTGTGAAGCCTAAGGACCCCGGTTCGAGGCTCGGTTCCCCAGGTCCCACGTTAGCCAGATGCACAAGGGGGCGCACGCGTCTGGAGTTCGTTTGCAGAGGCTGGAAGCCCTGGTGTGCCCATTCTCTCTCTCTCCCTCTACCTGTCTTTCTCTCTGTGTCTGTCGCTCTCAAATAAAAAAAAAAAAATCTTGAAAACTGGAATGCAATGAAATGGATTAGAAAATCAGGAAATTTTTCTGCTTTCATTTTATTTCTAGTTACTCATAATTAGACATGTTTCTTTCTTGTAGAGTTAAAGCTCTTAAATTCACAGTCTCTACCATTTATCGTCAATTATCACCCATGCTTAGTCATCCTTATTAGGTTTTGAGGATCCCCAACTGGGATTTCAATGTGTCCATCCTGAGAGCTGGTTCTGTTCCTACTCTTGTGTCTGTGCTTGTCCTGAGTGTACAGAACCTCACCTGCACATGATACTAGGGCATGAAGAGTTAGGCATCCACTTTACCCCCTTATTTCAATATCAATTATATGTCTTACAATGCCATAGGGAAAACTCTTCCAAGAGAAGAACCTTACAAAAATGTCATTTTCAAAACTGTGAGTAAATTATAGATCTAGGACAAAGGACTGGAGCCATGTAGAGGAACGTCACTGCACATTGATTTAATTTCCTAGCACATCTCACAGTGCACCATTGAAAAGAATCCCATTCATTGTCATCTTTTGACAATTAAGAAAGAACTGGAAATAGGCTTGTAAGTTTCTTATTCACAACTCTCCTCTAGTTTTATGTTATGAGTTTGCAAAACTTTTATAAAAATTGTAAAGTAGAACTAGTTGGGAAGAAAATATTTGGAAAGAAGATACTTTGAAAATAATGTCTCTGTATTGGGGAGCTATGATGAGGAAAACAGCTGCAAAATGACCTTGGATGGAAAATCTAAGCACTTTGTAAGCAATTAAGTGATTTGTATTGGGAAAGAGTCCTAGTATGAACAATATTACTCTTGATTCATTCAGATTTGAATGAATTAAAATCTGGAATCATGCAAAGCAATGAAGAGTCTGGGAAATCATCACAAGGATTAATATACAAGTTTTCTTATTTATGTCCCTTTAAATTACCTCTAATCTCAAATTATTATAATTCTATTCATATAATATCAATGCATCATTACAATTATTTTGCATGTAGAAGTAAAATGTGTGACAACAACAATGCAGAGGTTAGGAGTAACGATACGAAAAAATACTATACACTTCTTGTGATTCATGAAAAGTGGCATGAAAGATCACTTGAAGGTAGACTTTGCTGAATTTAAAATTCTCATTATCAATCCTACAGTAGCCATTGAAAGTATACCATAAAGAATGTAGTTAGAGCTGGGCATGGTGGCACACGCAATTAATCACAGCATTTAGGAGGCAGAGGTAGGAGGATTTCCATGAGTTTGAGGCCACCCTGAGACTACATAATGAGTTCCAGGTCAACCTGGACTAGAGTGAGACCCTACCTCGAAACACACACACACACACACAAAAGAATGTAGTTAGTAAATTAAGCAAAGGTGAAATAAGTTTTTAAAAACTTGAAGTTTGAAGGACATAAGAATAATGTAAAAAATTTAATTGCATTTCAATATGCTCAGAACCAACGATTGAAAAATGAATTTAAAACTCAGCACCACCCTTAGGTTGCTTCTTGTCAGGTATTTATTCATTTGCAATGAAGAGTAACTTATATAGTGACTCCAGCTCAGGAGGTATGTGAAACAAAGTTACAGTGTATAGGGAGGCAGAAAGATAGCAGAAGCCTAGGAGTCACACGAGGTGATCCTTCAAGATTCTTCAAGGATGCTCAGTAGAGATGGAGTCTCTAAAAAATTATTTAATTTCAAATGTGTGTACACACACGCACACACACAAACATATACACACAAGGCCTCTCACCACTGAAAATGGATGCAAGCCATTTGTGCCACTTTTTGCATTTGCTTTCATGGGTAGCTTAGAAATTGAACCTTGGTTGGGAGGATTTTCAAGCAAGTATCTTTAAAGAGGGATTTATCTTTCAAGCCCATAGAGAAGGAGTCTTTGAGTATATCACATACACTGCAGCTGAGGAACCTCAAAAAACAGTCTGTCCTCTGTTTTATAACTGAGAAGCAAGATGCACAGTGGGCTAACCTGTTGAAACACATTGTTTCTAGAGAATCGACCCTGGACTGTTACAGTCAGCCTCCCACTCATCTGAGGACATTGCATTCCCAGCACGTCCATTCCAGCTGTGTGGAAGAACTTCCAGAAAGAAAGGGAGAGAACCAGTTGATCCAAGGCCACCAAGAGAACTCGTCTTGCAGAATATTTTATGTCTATTTTAATGCTTTTCATATCACCACATTTAGTGCCTGTAGCTTCACCATTTCCATTTAAGCTAATTTGGTGTCAGGACTCAATGGTAAATTGATGTAATTTAACTTGGGTGGGACATAAATATAATTGCTAGATTAGCTCTCTTCTCTGTCAGCCTTCCTGTGCACAGGCCATGTTCCTCCCGGGTAGTTTATATATATAACCTTGAAGATCAAGTGCAATTTTAAGCACAAATTGTGCTTTGGTTAGTCATAGATAAAAAGGAGAATAATTCCAACCTCTTAACATGCATAAAGTTTTGAACATAGATCATTTCTTTAATTGGGCTGATTATTAATTCTACTTAAGTCTGAAAGGTCATTAGAGGGTATTAAAATATATTTTGGTAATGCATTTTATTTTTTATTTGAACATAGTAAAATAAGGAAATTTAGATGTACTTTTTAAGAACAAAATGTTCCCCTTCAGTTCCTGTAAGATCCCATGGTCAAGAGCCACAGGTGTGAACTTTGGAGCAAGTGAAGGCCTGAGAGAAGTGTCCAGAGTAGGGTAAGATCCTGGAGATGGAAAGATCCTGGAGTGCATCTGTTCTGTGTGGGAAGACAAGGCTCGTAATGAACAAACAGCTGTCTGAATCAGACAGTGAAAGATCGCAGAATGGAGCAAAGGGAGAGCACTGTTGAGGAGGAGACCACAGCCACAGTTTGAGGGTGAAGGTTCAGTCCAGAGGGAAACACATGTTTAGAAATCTTTCAGTTGAGTTTTGAGAGACTGAAGAGTGAAATGACAAATATGGCAATTGTGTTTTCTTTTTACCCTAATACATTTCACACCTTTAATATATGTCTGAAACAATATGCATACCATACAATAGAACAGAGAATTATTAATTCTAGTTTAGTGTTTAAGAGAAGGGAGGTATAACATCACAATTAGCTATAAAATTTTTGTTATTATGATTTTGAGATCAAAATAGCAATGCCAACAGGTTAGTGATAATGTTTCTCTCATCTGCTGAAGACACTAAACTGTACATGAGAGAGATAGTTTAAGAGGCTTGATGGAAGGAGTTGGATTATTTTGCTTTTTGAGGCAGGGTCTCACTCTAGCCCAGCCTGACCTAGAATTCACTCTCAGGGTGGCTTTTGTACTCACAGCAGTCCTCCTATCTCTGCATCCGGAATGCTAGGATTAAAGACATGCACCACCACTTGAGTTGTGTGTGTGTGTGTGTGTGTGTGTGTGTGTGTATGAATTTAATTGCTTATGTGAACATGGTAGGAGTTCCTTATAGAGTACATACAACTTTCCAATGATTATACTACTGAAGGAAACATGTTCCCCTCTCCCTGGCAGCCATCACTGTCAGTAACTCCTCAGGGAGGGATGAGGACCCCATGCCCTCCTCCATTATCCCTAAAGCAATGTTGATGGGCCCAATATTGTGCAGGACTTATGCAGTAAACGACAGTCACTGTGACATCATGAATACAACAGCATGCCATACCTGGATAACAGCATTTCATAGCATTCTCCCCCGTCTGCTAAATCTTATACTCTTTCCACCCCTTCTCTAGTTTGGAAGTTTTTTCTTCTTTTAACTTATTTTGCTCTAGGCAGAATAACTGGCTATGAAATGAATATGTAATTGCTTTGCATTGAATTTTAGGCAATCCAAAATGTAACAATGGTCATAGTTTCAGAGAATGTTCTGAATATTTTTCAACTTGAGTACATATTATAATAATAGGTAAATTTGTGTGCATTTTTCACATAGCATGATGTTTACCGTATATTCATTGTGGGATGGTTAGACCTCTGACTTATACCAGGGAATTTTTTCTCATATGTGAAATCCTAGAAAATAATATGTCTTTTTCAAAGTCAAATTGAAACTGAAATAGTTGTTTAGATGATTTACATTTTGTGCCTTTAATGAATTAAACAACATTTCAAGTTATTTACAGTGATTTTTCTCCTTTGTCTTCAAAACAGCAAAAATATATTGTTGAGTCCTTTCTCTGATCCAGTTACTGGACTTTAGTTTTGAAGTTACAATTTATAATGTAATATAAGCCTTATTGGCTTTTAACAAATATTTATTTATTTATTTGAGAGAGAGAGCGAGAAAGAAAGAGAGAGGGAGGGAGAATGGGCATGCCTGGGCCTCCAGCCACTGCAAACGAACTCCAGATGTGTGTGCCCCCTTGTGCATCTGGCTTAAGTGGGTCCTGGAGAATCTAACCGGGATCCTTTGGCTTTGTAGGCAAACACATTAACTGCTAAGCCTCTGGACCCTTATTGGCTTTTTATATCACTCATCTCTTTAGTTACTTTGATCATTTCTAATTTTCCTCTTCGTTCATAACTGTTGTCTTAAACTTGTTCATCAAGGCAGTAGTTTGATTTTTGATAGCAGCTCTCTCCATTCTTGTTTTTTTTTAATTTTTATTTTTTTTTAAATTTTTATTAACATTTTCCATGATTATAAAATATATCCCATGGTAATTCCCTCCCTTCCCACCCCCACACTTTCCCATTTGAAATTCTATTCTCCATCATATTACCTCCCCATTACAATCATTGTAATTACATATATACAATATCAACCTATTAAGTATCCTCCTCCCTTCCTTTCTCTACCCTTTATGTCTCCTTTTTACCTTACTGGCCTCTGCTACTAAGTATTTTCATTCTCATGCAGAAGCCCAGTCATCTGTAGCTAGGATCCACATATCATTCTTGTTTTTTGAATTCACTTATTTATCTGATCTTTTCCCAGTCTACTCAATTTATCATCTCATCCTTTAAAAAGGTATATCTTTGGTTCTAATTTTTATTGAATTTGTATTCTCATTAAGTTCTTTGACAGCTTGAACTCAAGAGGAATTGTTTTCTATTCCTTTCTTTGTTTCTGTTTTGGGTTTCTGTGTTATTTTTCTTTATTTGTACTTCCTTTTTAAAATTTATGTAATTATTTCTGAGAGAGTCTTGTGATATGGCCTTGTCTGACCTAGAACTTTCTGTGTAGTTCAGGTTGACCTTGAACTTATGATTTTTCTTCTACTGCCTCCAAAATATTACGATTATATGTGTATGTCACTATGTCTGTCTTTAACTCCTTTCTTTATTCATAATATGACTTTTCTTCTTTCTTCCTTACTTTCCTTCTTCTATATCTAAAGAATTATGTGATTAAAGTAAAACTAGCATATTTTAGCAATAGGAATTCTCCAAACTCTTACATCTACTATAGTGTAGATGAATATTTCCCAATACTGTTTCTATGATGATATTACATACAGTTACCTACATAAAAGTATAGAAAGGAGTATAGACTAAGGTTCTGTCCCCTAGAAATCCAGAAGTAGGTAGCAGTGGGCAGGGCAAAAGAGAGACTGGCTTGTTGTTGCTAAGTTGGTACATGCCTCCATCTGTGGGTTGTGAGGTATGGGGAAGGAAGGAGTCAGTCAGTTACTATAGAGGCCCCTTGTTATGGAAGGACATTCCAACTAAGCAGTGTACATTCCATTCATCTAAGCATGGATGACATCTTAGTTTATTATCGTGCTCTGGGACATGGAAGTCGAGTATGAGTACACTTTCCCTCTCTGCAGAGATCCCAAAGTCCTCTCAGTTCTTCCCATTCTCATGATAGTTTTTGATATTTCTCCCTCACATTCTTGCTTTCTATTTACCCCATTCATCAGCTTCTTTTTAAACTGAAGGTTTTAGTGAAACTTTTAAGGTTTTTTTTTTTAAAGTTTTTAACTCTTTCCTGTATTACTTAGTGATAGAGACTGGGTAACTCTTTCATTTCTCTCCAAGAGCTTTGTCTTGTGGCCTTCCCTCTAGTTTAGAAAATGATTGTGCATTTTGACAAATTTGCTCATTTCTTTTAGTTTTCAATATTTCTTGGAATAAGGAGTGTGTGTGGCTTGGATTTACTCTGCCATTTTTACTCAGAAGTACGTCATTACTTCTCCAGTCATTCTACAGGTTATTTTCAACTTTCTTTCCAGAGTTTGAGGAAAGCCACACAGTGGTTACCTTACTTCCTTCATAGCTTCTGCTTCTGTTTTCATTCAGCAGGTATTTGTTGAGAGGCTACTGAGTATAAATTCCAAGCCCTAATGTTTTTGGGAGGAGCTTGTAGCTTATTACTCTGTACTTTTAGCAGCTGGTTAGATTTTAGAGCTTAAGATATGTTCAATAGGATAAAAAAAATCGAAGTTCACTGTAAACTTTTATCTCTTCTTTATTGTGTTAATCTTTGCTTTTCCTAAAAGCCTTCCTTTATTTTAAACTATTATTTGAATTTTTATCATAAGCTATTGTATTGATATAATGAGGTATGATAAATGGATAGGATCCCATGTTCCCATCTTGTATGGTGACTTCATTGCAAGTTACTGTCTCCAATCACATACACATGATGTGACAATGAGAGTGAGTCTGTTCTGTGCCACACCATCTTATTCATGCCTTGCAAACAGTAAGTAGATGACAGCTGTGTTATTTTTTTTCCCCCCTAAGAGATTTAGTGACATGACATGGTATCCAGAAAGGCTTCCTTTTTCATTTTATTTCCAGTGATTTTTTTTTTTCATCTCTCAATGTGGAACATTAAAGCTTTTTCGTATCAAGACATCTATGAAAACCACACACTATCTCTCACATTTACTGAGGAACTATTTCAACCAATCAATTAGAAGACAATTCCGTATGATGAATAGTGGCAATCACCGATAAGCTGGGTATAGTGGCACTTTAGGTATATAAACATAATTGCAAATGGCACAGTGAATGGAAGAATAGCCAGCTTCCAGGCAAGTTGGAAGGTATGCGTACCCGTGCTGAACTGAAGGCAGAAACAAATGATTCTTCACTATTCTTGGCCCACCACCTGGTGTGTGGTGCATCTCCTTTCTTGTCCTTGGTGCACTTATTCCCTTTGGCCATGGTGCTGCGACTCCATCCATGCTTGATTTAGCTCTAATATACTTTATAAGAGCTGCATGGGGCCAGAAATGTTACATAGCTTGGATATTTTTCAAATTTTGGAATATACTTGAAATATTTATAATGATATGTCTTAGGAATGGGCCCCAAGTCTAAGCATGAAATTAATTTATGCTTCATATATTCCTTATACACCAGATCTAAAGGTAAGTTTATACAATATTTTTTTTGTGTACCTATGTTTTGATTACATTTTGTCAGGTGCAAAGTTCTCTACTTGGAGTATCATGCTGGTCAAATTTTGGAACATTTTAGTTTTGGGTTACTCATGTTGGGGATACTCAACCCATCACTTGATTTTGTTACTGATGATAAGCCAGAATGCCATAACCTGAAACATTTTATCTTATTACTGTGATAACCAAATATCAACATGCATTCCTTTCAATCACAGAAATGTAAAGGAAACTCCTTTTTACACATTCTCTGCAATAGAAAACTAAATGGATTTCTTTCTTAATGTTGCACACAGTGAAAAGTCATTCACACTTAAATATTATTCTTATAGAAACACTTTATAAAAGTGATGCTTGAGACGCTGAGGAAATGGCTTAGAGGTTAAAAAACATAGGACATAGGTTCAATCCCCAGTATCCATGTAAAGCCACAGGCACAAGGTGGCACATGAGTCTAGAGTTCATTTGCAATGGCTAGAGGCCCTGGAGTGCCCATTCTCTCTCTATCCATCTCTATCTGCGTCTCTTTCTCTTAAATAGATAAACAAAATATTTTTTAAAAAATGATGCTTTAGGTTGAATGAATGTTGATCTTTATAGCAGACTGAATATAGTTTATGTGTACATATGCTTGCCATAAGGAAAAAAAAAACCTTCTGTATTTCTTTTTAAGCTTTTTTAAAAGAAAATTTAAAGACTCTCTGATTTAAAAAAGTAGAAAAAGCCACTGGCTGATAGATCAAAAGCATCAAAGGTGAAATTGGTTTGACTTTAGGTGTATCCATTTCCCTGTTCCCTTGTTTCCTTCACACAGCTGCTGTCATCGCCTCCTATCTCCTCCCAAGAACAGCTGCTCTCTGGCTGTGGCTACTTCACCGTCCACAGGGCCAAGTGATAGGTCTGGGGGAGGAGGCCAAGGGTGTCAGTATGGGCTCCCCGAGGAGTCAGTTAATGATACCGAAAGCTTAGTTCCCCCAAGTTCTACTTTTCCCTCCAAACCTTTACCACCATGCCAGTAATTTCTCCTTTTAACCTTTAGCACTAACTCTGCTCAGTTAAATTCACACAGAATCTAGCTCATGAAGTTAATGATTTTTGCTGCCAGATGACAAAAACTGAGGCTTGGCAGGATGCTGTCTCAGAGTCACAAAGCTAGTTAATGACAGAGCTGGACATAGAACTCATGCCTTGTTCTTCTGTTTCAAGTTTTTTAAACATTTTATTGTACTGCATCTGCTCTTCAAACTAATTGTGGTTGAATATGAAATGTCACACCTAAGCTCAGGTATGGAATTCTTGGGCCCCAGCATGTGGTGCTATTCTGGAAGGTAGTGAAAAATGTATTTTGTTGGACCTTGCTCGAGGAAGAAGTTAATGGGGCTGTGCTTTCGAAGTTTATATCTGGTAACCAGTCTCTCTTTTTCTTCTCTCTCTGTCCTCTTTTTCTCTCTGCCATGAGGTGAGTAGGCTCTGCCACATGTTCCTCTGTCCTCATGTTCTGCCTCATTGTTGGCTCAGACATAACAGAGACAAGAGCGATGGGTTGAAACCTCTGCAGGTATGAGCCAAACGAAGCTGGGAGTGTAGGTGCATGTCTGTAATCTCAGACCTTGGGAGATGGAAGCAGGAGATCTGGAATTCAAGGCCATC
Organism: Jaculus jaculus; assembly: GCF_020740685.1. Lineage (NCBI taxonomy): Eukaryota > Metazoa > Chordata > Mammalia > Rodentia > Dipodidae > Jaculus > Jaculus jaculus. The sequence goes on from NC_059103.1 coordinate 145,213,468, forward strand.
CTTAGCTACATAAAGAGTTGGAGCTCCGACTGTGCTACATGAGACCCTATTTAACAACAACAACAACAACAAAAGAAACAAACTAAAAACAAACAAAAATACGATAAACCAAAATAAATCTCTTCCTCTTTAAGTTGTTTATGTCACATATTTTCGAATAATAATAAAATGTGCATCTAACACAAAACATTTCAAATTATGATTTATGTTTTCTAGTCTGTTTCCCCATTTTAGCTTCTCAGTGTTACTGGCATCTTAGTTCTTTTGTGTCCTCTAATGTTTTGATTCTTCATATTTCAGATCCATAAGAATCTATGATGCCTCCTAAATTCAGTATGAGCTTTCCTGTTTTCTTTTCAGTATCTGTTTGTCTGCACTCTGAGAACTGCATGCCTACATAATAGCAATTGCAACATTCCAGTTTAGGTTCCTGCTTCTGGCTTTGCATTTCATTTACATAAAAATTTGGTCTCACATCTGCTATGTGCCAGGCACTGTAGATGCCTGGTGTATATCTATGTGGGTGATGGATAGAACATGCATTCAGGAACTCAAATGCAAAGGTGGGTGTGCTGTCTTGTGCCAACAATCTCATCCCTTAGGAGGCTTGTGGGAGGTTGTAGGTAGGGAGATGTTTCCAACTTTCAATCCTATGGTTGATTTACCAGGCCACAAGTCCTACCCTGAGGCTGGCGATATAGCTGTCCTCCAAGAATCATCTCAGTAAACCAGAAGATGTTCAAATTATCCAGGAAATGCCAATGGTCTTGAGTGTTCTGTGTCTGAGCTTATCACTAAAGCAATTTCCAAAGACCTTAGGAACTCTGTTTTAGGAACTGAGAGGTGGGGGAGGGGGCACATCAAATATTAGAATTCAAGGTTTCTTCCAGTGCCTCTGTGTACAATGGTTTGAGATATGCTATACCAGGAGCTCCAGGGAAAGAGATCAAAAACATACTATTATTATAGCAAAATGTCACTGGCTTGAACTACTGGTTAAATATTGTTGCATTGTGACAGCTGCATAAACTTAGACTTTAAATTTTTTATTTTATTTCATTTCAGAAAGAGAGAGAGAGAGAGATTGAGAGAGAGAGAGAGAGAGAGAGAGAATGAGAATTGGTGTGCCAGGGTCTCAGCCACTGAAATCGAACTCCAGACGCTTCCACCACCTAGTGGGCATGCATGTCCTTGCACTTGACTCACTTTTGGGCTTACAGGGGATCCGGAGAGTTAAATATGGGTCCTTAGTCTTCACAGGCAAGTGCCTTAACCACTAAGCAATCTCTCCAACCCCACTTAGACCTTTTGAAATCATCTTATACCCTCAGCCAGGTCTCTTAATTATCTCTTATCTTATTTAGAGTTCCACTAACTTCTCAGATGCAGAAGCTGAAATCTTTGTTGTTTTTCTTTTTCTCTCCCTACATGTTATGCAATGGGTTGTATCCTATACATAAGTGTTTTTTAAATCTCTTTTGCATTCTTTGTCTTTTTTTCTGAAGTTGCTGTTCTCTACTTTGTACCTTTTGCGCACCACAGTAAGATTTTTAAGAATTCCATCTAATATCCTTGTTTCTAATGTGCCCTTGTTTATCTCTTTTCTGCTGGATCAAACTTTTAATAAACAGGGCTAGGGAGCTGGCGTAGCTTACTTTAAAGGAAGTTGCTTGTGAAGCCTGCTTATTTGGATTCTATTCCCTAGAATCCATATAAAGCTGGGTGCAGAGTGCCTGTGATACCAATAAGCCTACAACAATGGGAGGCTGACCTCTACCCCAGTGTTGTGGCATGTGTGTATCCATACTTCTACCTACCTGTATACATAATTACCATTCATATTCAAATAGACAAATACACTTTTGTATTTTTTTGTGAGGTAGGATCTTCAGCCCAGGCTGACCTGGAATTTACTATGTATTCTCAAGGATGGCCTTGAACTCAAGGCAATCCTCCTACTTCTGCCTCCTGAATGCTGGGAATAAAGGTGTGTGCCACCATGCCTGGCTAAATAATTTTTAAAAGAAGTTTAAAAATAATGTTTGATCATTGTTTTCCTGATTTGAAATAATTGAGGATCCCTTCACTCTCTAGAATGCATGAGATGTAAATTTCTAAGCCTGGTGTCTTCAGACCAGATCCTAGTATAGTTTTGCCTTCCTTTTCTTGATGTTGATTGGCAAAGCCTGCATTTTAGATCCAGTAGATGTAAAACTCCTGTTTGGATTTTCACAATTCATGTTCACAAGTTGTGGGGTGTATTCTTATTTTCGGGAATGTTTCTCTTTACATATTTTCATACCTGAATGTTTAAGTCATTACTACTATAATCTTCAATTTAGGTGCCAAAATAAGGATTGTTCTATCTCTAGAAATGTGCTCAAATTGCTCTAAGAATATCAGTAAACCAAATACTTAAAAAGTTTATGGCTTTATTAAGTATGAAAAAATAAGAAATGAACTTGGTCCATGATGTCTCAGAATAGAGGTATTTTTTCCCATTAGGCCTTTCTCTCTATTACTTAAGTGAACTACAGTGTTATCTTTTTGTACAATGAATGTTCAACACTCATCAGACCAGTGAATGAGAAGTCCTGTGTAAGAAGGTTGTCAAGGCTAACAGAATTATCAAGGTATCATTTCTAATCATTAACTGAAAAGAAGGCACTTTCTTTTACCCATCTCAGAAGCACAGATGCCAAGGCCTATTGGCTGTGGTTGTACTTCCCAGTATGTCTGGCACTCTGGCTATAGTACCTTTCCAAAAACTATTTAGATCACTACCAAATAGAGCCAGTTTATGACTAATTGATAATGTTTTGAAGATAATGGAATATTCTATCTTTTATCTATAAGAATATTCTATCTATCTATCTATCTATCTATCTATCTATCTATCTATCTATCTACCTACCTACCTACCTACCTATCTACCTATCTATCTATAATATATAATTTATTGTCTATCATCTATTATTGCCATCATCTATATGTTAATTTTGGTGAGCATGGAAATCATGGGCATTTTGTCCAGATGACTTTCCATTTTGTTCTGGGAGCAGTTAGCCTCAAACATGCTGTATGGCTTCTAAGGTGATGCACAAGGGCCAAGTTATTCTCTTGAAAGATTAGAAACATATCATTGCTTTCAACACAATTGGTGGCATAGCCAAGTTCCTGTGATTATGTCACTTTTCCCAAAGTTCCACAATGGGTTGATTTCACTTCAATCATATTCTTGATCTTTCTATTGGGCAGCAAGTGTGGTGTGATTAGATTGGCTCATTATAAGTACACTGGAGAATTTTTGTGGAACTTACTTTGTTATTGAAATGAAGCATTTGCTACTAATTAAGATTATGTAATTAAGAATACAACTGGAACTTGCCTTAATTTTTGTTTTAAAATCTAGATTCCTAACCATTGACTACATTCTGTAAGAATAATTTTTTGTAGTTCACAGGTTTGCTTTGTATTAAAGAGCAGTACTTATGCTGGGCGTGGTGGCACATGCCTTTAATCCCAGCACTCAGGAGTCAGAGATAGGAGGATTGCTATGAGTTCAAGGCCACCCTGAGACTACATAGTGAATTCCAGGTCAGCCTGAGCTAGAGTGAGACTCTACCTAAAATATCAAGAAACAAACAAACACATAAAAAAGAGTGCTAGTTACATGAAAGATGATTATAAATATATCTGATCGATAGTTGAAACTGAACATGAATGACTTCACTAAATAGTCCAATTGCTGGCTTCATCCCATTTTTTCATTCATTCATACTTGTATTATGTATTCCTGACACTTAAACATTTGAAGCTTGCTTTTTTTCTTTCTTATTATACCTACCTGTGGGGTTCTGTATCCTTTCCTCACTCAGTATTTAAAATAACTACATAAGGCACATAAAGGAAGAAGAACGTGTGATTCACCTTTTGTAGTTTTAGCCGCAAAACGGTATGGAAGGAAATTAAGGTAATTTAGGTGAGGCACAGGTGAATGGAGTAAAGGCTGAGCACAGGGATCCATAAACTATGTGGATCCAGGAGGAAGAGTGTGATGATTATATCATGGCTTTTGTACTCTGGCATTATCAAACCTGGATACCTTTTTTTTTTTTTTTTATTTTCATGTGCACAAAGATGATGATGTTTATAGAGCACACTGAGGTAAGCTGGGAGGGAAACCTGAGGGCATTATGTAATGTTTGGGGTGACAGAAAGTTACAAAAAATAGAATATAAAATTTAAGGATCATGTGCTATTAGATTTTGATGAAATGTCAGAAAATTTGGAGAAAATTGAGCTTGTTTCTGATTCTACTTTAATGGTTACACAAAATTCCCACTTCATTCATTATCTCTATAAAGTCGTAATAAATACCATCATTAAGAAACTGTTTATGGGCTGGAGAGATGGCTTAGCGGTTAAGCGCTTGCCTGTGAAGCCTAAGGACCCCGGTTCAAGGCTCAGTTCCCCAGGTCCCACGTTAGCCAGATGCACAAGGGGGCGCACGCGTCTGGAGTTCGTTTGCAGAGGCTGGAAGCCCTGGCGCGCCCATTCTCTCTCTCTCCTTCTATCTGTCTTTCTCTCTGTGTCTGTCGCTCTCAAATAAATAAGTAAATAAAAATTAAAAAAAAAAGAAACTGTTTATGTATGATACCAACAAATTAAAAACTTCAAAGATGTTGATAATTGAAATTATATTTTGTTTTATTATAATCCCATTCTATATTTTTTATTAAATTATTGTGCATGTGTGTGTATGCCTGCCCGGAGGTCAGAGGAATTGTCTGTGTTTCACCTTCTTTGAGATAAGGTGTCTTGCCTCTGTATCAAGTCTAGATTGAAAGTAACTTTATGTGGGTGTTGGGAAATTGAAGACTTGAAGGCTTTGCAAGCAGCAAACACCTTTAACAACTGAGAAATCTTCCAAGATCCTTGTTACATATTTTTAAGTCACCAGGTATTTTCAGATTTTGTTAATAACACTAAAGTCAAGGTCATCACCATTCAGACCCGGTGTGTCAGTCAGGTTCGTGTTGTTGGCAGAAATGACCTGACCAAGGCAGGTTTTGACAAAAAAAAAAAAAAAAATTATTTATTTTGGCTTACAGACTCAAGAGGAAGCTCCACAATGACAGGGGAAAACAGTGGCATGAGTAGAGGGTGGACATCACCCCTGGCCAACATCAGGTTGACAATAGCAACAAGAGAGTGTGCCAAACACCAGCAAGGGGAGCTGGCTATAACACCTATAAGCCTGCCCCCAACAACACACTGCCTCCTAAAGATGTTAATTCCCAAATCTCCATCAGCTAGGAACTTAGCATTCAAAACACCTAAGTTTATAGGGGACACCTGAATCAAACCACTACATTCCACCCCTGGCCCTCATAAACTGATAACCACACATGATGTAAAATGCAATACATTCATCTAACTTTAAAAGTGCTCATAGTTTTTATCAATTCCAATGATGTTCATACATCCCCATAATCCAAAGTCTTTTAGCTGAGACATAATGCCAAAAAATAACCTCAATAAACCCATAATGGCACAGAATAAACACTCATACTGCAAAGCATGGCCTGGGTATAGCAAAGAAATAGTCAAATAATACAAGATTTAAACAGGGCAAACATTAAACTCTGTAGTTCCAAGTCCAACAACTCTAGTCAGTGAAAAGTCTCCAAGATGATAATTCTAACCAGCAACAAGTCTCTGGAGTTCCAGTTTCAGCCCTCTAGCTAGATTACTCATGGTATTGGAAAATTTCATCCGGGCTAGCAGCTTTCCTTAGCAGCCATCTCATTGTCTGGTATCTCTACAGGGTCTCCACTGCAATCCATAGTTCCTCCTCATGGCTCCATTTGGTCTCCATGCAGGTGTCCAGCAAATTTGCTTCACACTGCCCAGGGCCATTTCCAAAACACAAGACCATGTTGCAAACTCAATGACCCTTTCTTTCCTGCATTTCCTATACTCCACAATACCAGGTAGGGTGTCAGTTTGTTAATCCAGGGGGTAATAAAGTCGACTTTGAAGAACAGGACACTTCTTGAGCACTCAGGCCCTTTCAAAAGAGTCTACATTCTTCCTGTTGCCCCAATCTCAGTGGTTGTAATCTCTCAACTGCAGTTGAACAGACAGAGTTTCAGCCTAAACATTTCTTTCTGTGTCATACCCCTCTGTTCACATCTTTCTGTTTCTATGTACTGCAAGCCTGCACAAGTTCTCAGGACTCGGGCATGATAGCAAGACTCCCACAAACCATTTCAAGCTCAGTCCAGGCAAAGCTCTTTCTTTTTTTCTTTTAAAAACATTTTATTCATCTATGTAAACAGTGAAGAAGAAAGACAGAAAGATAGAGAGAGTATCCTGCTGCCGCAAATCAACTCTAAACATATGTGCCACCTTGAGCATTGGGCTTTACATGGGCACTGGGGAACTAAATTCAGGCCATAAAGCCAAACCTCATAGTCTGTAGTTCTTACTGCATTCAGGTCTTTCAACTCTGATCAGAATAGCCCATCAAACTGTACTTATAGCACTGCAAGGCATCTTGTAGGCTGAGGTTTCAAATCCTTCCATATTCCTCTTGAAAATCAGGTCCCAAAGGTCAAAACCACACAGTCAGGTATCTAGCAGCAATCCCACTCCTCGGTCTCAACATTACTGTTGCAGTCAGGTTTGCATTGTTGACATCAATTACCTGAACAAGAGCAGCCTTTGGCAAAAAAGGATTTATTTTGGCTCACAGACTTGAGGGGAAGCTCCATGATGGCAGGGGAAAACAATGGCATGAGTAGAGGGTGGACATCACCCCCTGCTAACATCAGGTGGACAATAGCAACAAGAGAGTGTGCCAGTCACTAGCTGGATATAACACCCATAAGCCTGCCCCAGCAATACATTGCCTCCAGGAGGCATTTGTTTCCAAATTTCCATTAGATGGAAACCTAACATTCTGTACTCCTAAGTTTATGGGGGACACCTGAATCAAACCACCACATCTAGGTACCACCACTTCTTATTTGTATATCCTTGTCTCACATATGCTCTACACTTGAGTCAGCCTGATCTTTCTCAAATGCAGATTGGATAATAGAATGGCCTGCCTGATACCTTTAATGTCTAGTCATATTTTTGAGGAAAAAGAACAAAAATCTTCATTATGAACTTAAAATTATGTTTCAGTTTTTTGTATCCATTCAGTCATTCAGTCTTAAAATATTTCATTTCTGTATGTCTGTGTGCTTATTGCTTTAAAAAACATTATTTATTTACGAGGGAAAAGGGGGGGTGGAGAGGGAGAACCAGGGCCTCCAGCCACTGTAAACAAACTCCGGATGCATGTACCACCTTGTGCATCTGACTTACGTGGGTCCTGGAGAATTGAACCTGGATCCTTAGGCTTTGTAAGCAAGTGCCTTAACTGCTCAGCCATCTCTCTAGCCCTGTGCTTATTGCTTTAAATATACATAATACACGGGAAATCCTTCAATTAATGCCAGTGCTATTAAAATAGAAAATAAGGTTTAAAAAAGTTAATATATTTAATGAAACAATTTAATCTCCACTTTTAAATTCATTGACAATTTGCATGCATGTATATAATTATTTTGATCATAATCCCTTGCCTAGTTCCTCTTCTGCTGAAACCTATTTTCTTCCTAATTATTCCTTCTTCCACTTTGATGTCTTTTTTGTTCTTGTGTGTGGGTGTGGCACACCGAGTATAATTAGGGTTGCCTGCATGGGTGGAGGATTATTTACCACCACCGAAAAAAGTATCTCCCATTCCCCCAGCCACCAGTAACTGAATATAACTCCTTAGGACAGGATGGAGGCCAGCTTCATACCATACCCTAGTCCTTCATCATCCATGATGGAATGTTGATGGGTCCAATATTGTGTGGGTCTTGCTCAGGTTATGGAATCACTGCAAGATCACAGATGCAATGCACATGCCATGTCTGGAAGACAGCTTTCCATAGCACTTCATTCCATCCCCTGGCTCTTACATTCTTTTCATCTTCTTTTCTGCACTGCTTTCTAAGCCTTAGAAGGATGATATAGATATCTCACTTAGCATTGAGCATTCCAGTATAACTCATTCTGAGCACTTTGATGAGTTTTGACTCTCCTGAGCAGTCACCACCATCTGCAAGGAGAAGCTTCTTCTTCTTTTATTTTCATTTTTTGTTTTCAAAATGTAATTCTTTATTGTATTAAGAAAATCACCTATTCTGCATACTAAGAGTTGTATACACAGAACTTTCTAAACTGCATGCAATGGTTTCTCATCTTGGTGAGTATGAAGCCAAAATAAATATAGCGAAGACAGAAAAAACTGGAGAAAAAGTTATTACCTGTATCAGATGAGGACAGCATGGGAGTCGTCCCCAAAGTGCAATCTCAGGGAAACAGAGGGAACGTGGCAATTTTATCTAGGAGGCCTAGACATATTCATAAAGGAACAGAGCCAATTATTTTTTTTTAGGGGTGGTTTAACTTTTTTTAAGTCTTTTTTTTTTCCTCAATTTTTATTAACATTTTCCATGATTATAAAAAAATATCCCATGGTAGGAAAAACCTCTGTAACAAGGGGTGAATGGCGCTATTCTGTGCGCATGAACGTACATATTTAGAGAACAACTTGATGGGCATGCAAACTCTCCATTTAGCCAAACAACAGTAGTAAGCGTCCCTCTTAGGGTCTATGACTTCCCTAGGTTTTCAGTGCCAGAAATAAATTCCTTCACATGGAATCAGTCTCAAATCCAATTAGAGGACAGTTGGACCTCTAATACAGTCATACCACTATTGCACCAGCGGGCACATTTCTGCCTAGCTGATCAGTTACTGCTGGTAAGATTTTTGATTATTTTTCTCATCCAGGAGGCTGGGCTCCTCCCCGGAGGGTAGTAGTGCTGAGGAGGGACCAGGCCCGCTGGTTCCTCCCAAGGAGTTGAGGAAGAGGGTGAATGTCAGACTACTCAGAACCTCTCCTAGTCACTGGAGAAAAAACACACTGAGTCGGGAGTCTTGTGGAAGCAGGAACTCGCTTTATTGTTACAAGCAGTTGCCTATATAATGCTGAGAGGAAGACGGGGATTCTGCGGGGTGGGGGGATAAGGGCCAATAGTAAACCACGACCTTTGAGATGATTGGTCCCAAGTGTACACGTGGGAATTCCAACTATGCAGAAGTAGCAGGCCATTAGGCGGAGCTGGCTGGAGGCAGATGACCAAACTTTAGCTAGGCTCACAAGTTCCACTATGCCTCACGCCCTGGCCTCTCAAGGCTCATCACCAGAGGCCTGTGTAGTACTTTCTAGCATTATGACAGATAGCCAGCAGGGAGGAACCTTCTTTAGGTTAGTATGTAATTAGAAGTGAGAATCAGTAGAGTCCAGAAAGCTAGAGATGGATCATAAAAGGGGACAAAAATGGGGGGGGGGGACGGTAGAACACATGAGGTACTGATGTAGTATCTGCTTTTTTGTGTGCTACCTATTTTCCATGTGCTTATGACTCTGCTCTAGACTTCTTCTTAAATCCCAACTTCCTGTAAATAAACCCTACAATTTGTGATTTCTCCCTAAATAAACTTAGGAACTTAGTCCCAGAGAGAAGTGATGCCACCTCACTCTGGTATGAATGGAACCCTTGGCAGGAATGCAACTCCTGTGTGAGAGAATCAGCTCCAACAGCTACAGTGCCCCTGCTGCCTACAGTCTAGCTTGCTACCTAGAGGAGTTTTGACTCTCCTGAGCAGTCACCACCATCTGCAAGGAGAAGCTATGGCCTTCACTCCCCAAGTGGGCTGGCTCTGAAGCCTTACTCCTTCAAATCTATAAACCAATTGGGTCTTCCCCTTTACATACCTGATTTTGACAAACTAATGTTTTAGCAATTAACTATAAGACTGTTTTATTTTTATTTATTTATTTTTTTTTTACTTTTTTCTGTCTGTATCCCCTCACTCTGCTCTGTGATTTCTGCTTGGATACTAGTGAGTCTGGCTTCCTCCCACCAAGCCTAGATGGGTGAAGGGGAGAGTAGAGTAAAGGCTTCTTGGTTTGGGTAGTTTTTCTGTTTGCCCCTGCTTTATACATTGGGGTAACTTCTCACTTTAATTACATGTATGATTTGGCTTTGTTCTCTGAATCTACCATGTGCGTATTTTCCTTATACTCTAGACCTACCAGGCAGATGGTTTTTCTAACTCTGGGCCTGTTACTTGTGTAATTTCTCTAAACTCTGAGTAACCATGTGTATAACTCTATTAGTCATTTCTCATCTGAATTTCTTGGTCTCAGCTTTGATATTTTCTGTCTGCTAAGCTTTCTTGAGCCACCACCATTTGCCCTCTTAACTTTCTTCCATGGGGACACTCAGGGCAGATGCTATGTGTGTTCCTTCTAATTCTCCCTACACAAGCTCCTAGGTTGTATCTTTAACATGCTTGTGGCTCCACTCCAGTATTTCCCTACAAACCTCAATTTCCCTTAAATGAATCTCATGGACTATGCTATGTTAGTCTGTGTTTCTTACTTTCCATGTGCTTATGACTTTGCTCCAGGCTTTTTCCTAGATCCCAACTTCTTGTAAATAATCCCTTTCATTTGTTATTAATCCATAAATAAACTCATAAATCCATAGTCTATCCTTCTATTATCGATTATTTCTTAAAAGTAGGACAGGATCCAAAATTTGGATTCATAAACTTGGGGGACCCCTTTCAAACCCCAAATCCTACATTAGTATCACATGTGTTCTACTATCCCTTCCCCATTATTGTCCCCTTTTGTGACCCATCTCTAGCTTTCTGGACTACTGATTCTCACTTCTAATTCTATACTAACCTAAAAATGCAAAAGTAGAATTCACATATAAGAGGAAATATATGGTACTTACTTTTATGAATGTGGAACACCTCACAGTATAGTCTATTCCAGACCAATTTACTTTCCTACAATTTTCATAATTATATTTTCCTTTACAGCTGAATAGAACTCCGATGTCATTGCAGTTAGCTCCAAGTTGCTGGGATGAATATCCAACCAGACACAGTTTATGGGGGGAAGGGATTTATTTAAGGTTTACAGATCCAGGGGAGTTCTATAAGGGGCAGGAGAAGCTGCTTACTTTCATACATCCAAGCAGAGAGAAATAACTGCAGGAAGAAAACACCAACAAGTAGCAAGCACAAACAACCACAGCTCAAGATGCTCTCTCCACACATTTGAGCTGGAATTCAGATCCTCACCCAGTTACACTTCCTGCAGCTGGCTGCTGGAGACTTAAGCAGGAAGTTTAATCTTAATTAGAAATACATGAGGCTATGAGGGACATATATTCACATTCAAACCACAATTGTGCAGTTGTATCACATCTTCATTATCAGTTCATCAGCTGATAGACATCTAGGCTTATTCCATTATCTTACTATTGTGAATATAGCAACAATAAACAGGGATGATCAAGTATCTCTGTGGTATAGAGTCCTTAGAGTATATTTCTGGGAGTTATATATCTGGGTCATGTGTTCTGTTTTAAACTTTTTGAGAAACCTCTACTTTGATTCCAGTGGCAGCAACAGTTTGTTCTCCCATCACAGTGAACAAATATCCCTCTTTTCTTATACCCTCACAATTACTTTCTGTAAACCTCCACTTTTCTAATGATATATTTACAATTGGATACATCAAGTCTTCTGTCATTATTCCATGACATTGCCATCTACAAATATATTGGACTACACTCATCGTTATCCTGGGATGCAGGTTGAACACATCTTTATGCTAACATGATAGTAGTCAGGAATTTGGAATAGCTAAAGAGCCTCTAAGTTAGAAAATATCAAGCTTACTAGCCTTGTGAAATTGCTTTTCCTTTCTGTTGGTGTTGGGAACTTTGTGACTCTTGCCTAGTTCTGCATATTCTCATTGTTAACACAGTCCAGAGTAAGAAAGAGTATTCACATTTGAATTAAAGACCAGTTAAAAATTAGAAGAGATATTTATTACAAAATATTTGACCTTGGGGCATTGGAGAGAGATGACAAGTTGAGTGAAGCATAAAACCAAAGGAAATAAAGCATCCGGAGAACCCAGGCACTTTTTGGATAAAGGCCTTTGTATGAGAACGGAAACTAAACATTTGTTTAAGGACTTGTATAGTCCAAAGCCAGAATGCATAACTACCTTGAGAAAGGAAAGAAAGAAAATACAATAATCTCTGAATCAAGATTAACATAAAAATTTGTTTATGTGGCTGAGTGAATGTTGAAGTTTAAAGAGTTTGTTAGAAGTTTATATATGTGGAAGGGTGGAATGGTGATGGGTCTCTTCATTAGCCTAGCTCTATGTTTAAGGGATTGAGTTAGAGTAATGACTAGGGAACCATCTGTGCTCATTAGTTCTATTTTCTGTACATACTTTAATGGGAAAATTGCTTTTGGCAAGTAAAAACATGGGATATTTTGAAGGAGTTGCCTTATTAGTGTTGACCTCTAGAGCTTATGTATTAAACTGCTTAGAAAATGATTTTGAATCATTTAAAATCACATCTTCATACATAGCTTTGGTCGACCTTTACCCCACTTCTTCCTCTGTTCTGTCCCTCTGCCCTAGCCCAATTTCCGTGACTTTGAGTCTTGAGTGATGATCAAGGGGTATACATGATATAAGAACTAAAGTTTACTTTCAGATATTTCAGTAGTGGGATAAAGACATTATTTAACAGAGTTGTCATTAGAGAAATATTAGAAGGCACAATTCAAGGGAAATGACACTGCTGGATAAATAGGATCTTTGCTAATAATTATTGCTTAAAAAGTGTTTCAGTCTAGTATAGAATAGACTAGGATGGTCAGAGAGATTGTGGAAAAACAGTTGTTTTGCTGGACATATTATAGGAAAGAACTTCATGGTTTTGCAATAGGGCTGAGATAGGGGACAGTTTTTAGAAAAATAAATCCATGGAGGCTTTTTAAAGACAATCTCCTCCAGCTCACTGATTTATTGAATGAACACTTCTGAATTCCACTTATGTCACCTGGCATGTTAGTTGCTTTCATATGCACTTTGTTACAGAACTGATTTACTGTCTTAGTGTGCTTTCACTTAACATTACATAAACATGCCTAAAAAATTATTGTCTATAATGTACTTGGGGCAGAAACTATTTCTTTAGGTAAAGGAAAACTATTGCATATATATATGCAGATTCTAGCAGTACTTCACTCATTCCTTTCAGCAAAATATCTATTGAGCACATATTGAGGGGCTAAGATATAAACTTGACATTAGCAATTCTGAGGAAATGCAAGCAAATAGAGAGGGAATTGGGCTTGCTGCAGAAGATTGTCAAGTTGTTTTTTTTATGGTTAGTCGTACATGGAGTGGGAGTTTTGAAAATTTTCTAGAAGGCTGGTAAAATATGAGTAAGGTATGGGAACACAAAAACCTTTTATACCACACTGTGGAGTCAATATAGCCTGTGAGGGTGATGGAGAGATTGCTCAGTGGCTAAGGTGCTTGCCTGCAAAGCCTAATGACCTGGGTTCAATTCCAGTACCCATGTAAAGCCAGATTCACAAAGTGGTGCATGTGTCTGGGGTTCATCTGCAGCAATTAGAGGCTAACCTGGTCTTTCTCTCTGTCTGTCTTCTCGCTCTGCTTGCAAATAAGCAATCCTGTGGGACTATCCTTTGAAGGCATGGGTGTATCTTCTAAAGCATAACATGATGACCCTCACCTGAGAAAATTATTTGGAGAAGTGATATAGATGTAAACTTTTAGCAGGCAGCGGCCACAGAATCTGGGTGATAGTGTACTGGTGTGGTAGTTTATACTGATTGTCAACTTTACAGGCCCTAGAACCACCTATGATGATTTAGATTAGGTTAGCCACTGGGCATATCTGTGTGTGATTGTTTTGACTAAGTCAATTGAGGTGGGAAGACCCACCTTAACTACGGTGGCACAATCCATGTCTGGGATCTTGGACTGTAGAGCGAGAACTGGCTGAGTATGAACACTCGTCACCATCTGCTTCCCCACTGTGGACTGAATGTGACCAGCTCTGCTGTAAGATCCAGGCTTCCCCACCATGATGGGCTATAACCTGGTACTATAAATTAGTAAACCCTTCCTCCTGATTTTTTTTTTTTTTGACAAAACAGATTCTTGTCAGGTCTTTTGTCCCAGCAATGAGAAAGTAATGGATATAATTTGCCTGGCAGAGGCCTGCTGTTTGAATATCAGTTTAATTGACAAGAGTAATTGGTGGATGAGTAGTAGAGATAAAAATACTAATTCTTCTTTCTAGAACTTAGCCATGCTTCCCAGAAAATATCCTTAGCTGTGTTATCAAAATTGACAGTTATTTCTCTGACACTCCTCTTCTGCAGCTCATCTCCACCTTCTGATGTCCTCATGACTACCTCTCATGTACTCAGCCAAGTGTTTCTTCATGACCATGTTTTTTTTTACTTTAGTTTTATTTATTTATTTGAGGGGGGTGGAGAGACAGAATGGGTGGGCCAGGGCCTCCAGCCACTGCAAACAAACTCCAGATGCATGCACCCTCTTGTGCATCTGGCTTACGTGGGTCCTGGAGAATACAACCAATTTCCTTTGGCTTTGCAGGCAAATGCCTTAACCACTAAGCCATCTCTCCAGCCCTAGGATTTTTTTTAACTTTATTTTATTTATTTATTTATTTTTTGGTTTTTCTAGGTAGAGTCTCACTCTGGCCCAGCTCATGGTGGCCTTGAACTCACGGCGATCCTCCTACCTCTGCCTCCTGAGTGCTGGGATTAAAGGCGTGTGCCACCACTCCCAGCTTTACTTTATTTTTATTTATTCATGTCAATGTTTGTTTGAAAGTTTTTTGCTCATTTTTTATTTATCTATTTGACAGCAACAGACACAGAGAGAAAGGGAGAGAGAGAGAGAGAGAGAGAGAGAGAGAGGGAGAATGGGCATGCCAGGGCCTCCAGCCACTGCAAACAAACTCTACATGTGTGCGCCCCTTGTGCACCTAGTTAACATGGGTCCTGGGGAATCGAGCCTCGAACCAGGGTCCTTAGGCTTCACAGGCAAGTGCTTAACCCTAAGCCATCTCAAGCCCTCATGTCCATGTTTTTTGAATGAATAGATGTACTTAGAATTCTCTGCCTCAAGAAGCTGTAAATAGGTTATAAATAGGGAAGAGTAGTTAAAAAGACATATTCAAAAATATTATAGTGGAAATTTACCTTGCTCAGGATGTCAAATAGGTGATATATTCTGCTTGCATTTCATAATATAAACACTCATTTTTGCTAAGATAACAAATGTTAATTTCTTATCTAAAGCAAAGAATTATATTCTTTCTTTTTTTCTTTTCTTTTCTTTCTTTTTTTCTTTTTGGCTTTTTGAGGTAGGGTTTCACTCTAGCTCAGGCTGACCTGGAACTGGAAATCACTCTGTAGTCCCAGGGTGGCCTCGAACTCATGGCAATCCTCCTACCACTGCCTCCCGAGTGCTGGGATTAAAGGTGTGCGCCACCACGCCAGCATAAGAATTACTATTTTCATCAAAATACACTTCTAAGAACTCTCTCTTTCCTACCTTAGTGATTTTTTTTGGTCCCCTTTGACAAATGCGTGAGAAAATAAATTTAAAGGGAGGAAGATTGATTTGGGGCTCATGGTTTTGCAACTTTCAGCCCAAGGGCACTTCACTTTAGGGCCTGTGTATGGTGAAAGAGGGCACCTTGGAAGGGAGCATGTGGCCCACCTCATGATGGACAGGAAACATAGAGAGACAGAGCAAGGGGCTAGGGCAAGAAATAATGTCCCTATGGACCTACCTCCTCCAGGCAGGCATCACCTACCAATAAGGTCATCAAATTACATATCTATGAGTAGATTACTCCTTTGATTTTCACTTTCCTGTAGTCCCATCATCTAGCCTTTAACACACTAACTTCCCAGTAACATTTTAGATTCAACCCACAACACTATAGTGTTTCTATGAACGTCTGATACTTTTAGTTAATTGAAAAGAAAATTTCTAATCGTTCTAAGCAGTGTTTGATGCTGTATGCAGATGTCCAGGCAGTAAGTAAGTCAGGCCAGGCAAAGGTGTGCTTTCAGCAGCCCATGTGCATCTCCATCACAGCAAGGAACCAAGAGTAAAGCCTGGGGGCGGGGTGAGCAAGCCTCTCTCCTTGAAAAGGGAAGGAATCTTCAGGGAAAGGACAAAAGTGCAAAAGGATTTCTCTAACAGAAAGGGGAAAAACACTCTAGCTTCAAAATCTTTGATGATAAGGGATTCTCAAGGGATAGCAAGCTAGAGAAAACCCAGACTTAGCTTTCAGAAACCAGCATGTTGGAACTTGAAGGAGAAAAATAGACTGGAAATTGCTGGCAGAAAGTTTTGCATATCCTGTCAGTCACGGATGACCCTGCATCTTCTTAGTAATGTGCTTTGTTTTTATGCTACATCAACCATCACAAATAAGAAGATATGGGCCTGGCATGCATGTGGTGCACTCTAATCCCAGCATTTGGGAGGTAGAGGTAGAGGTAGGAGGGTCATTGTGAGTTTGAGGCCACCCTGAGACTACATAGTGAATTCTAGGTCAGTCTGTGCTAGAGTGAGACCCTTCCAAGTCATGGACCCACCAATTAGTGCTTTTTTCATTTAGTCCCATGGCAGTGTTTTGTATAGACCCTGTGCTTATCATATTTGTAAAGATGAGGACCTCAGAGTTCAGAATCTGTCATTGTCTAGTTATTCAATGATGTGATTTTTCTTCAAGTGCACTTAAAGCCAAATCTTCTCTCCTTTTTTCCCCATAGATTCCAAGATTGATGAGGGGATGAGGTGCTGGGGTTTTTCTGAGTTGTTATTGGTTATGAAGATGAAACTTTTCATAGTTGGGTAATTTGAGGACAGAGAAGGAATCATACTATATATTGCTGAGGGTCCACACTCATCTCAGGACACCATGGACAGGAACACAAGGATTTCATCATGGCTTATAGCCAGTCTCCCCATTTGGTTATCTGACAGAAAATCAACATGTGTCTGCATTTTTTAATTGTTCTTTTGTTTTTGTTTTTTGAGGTAGGGTCTCACTCTAGCCCAGGCTGACCTATAATTCACTCTGTATTCTCTGGGTGGCTGCAAACTCATAGCAATCCTCCTACCTCTGCCTCCCAAGTGCTGGGATTAAAGGCATGTGCCAACATGCCCGGCTTTGTATCTGCTTTTTTTTTTTTTTAATTATTTATTTGAGAGAGAGGAGAGAGAGAGGGAGAACAGGCACACCAGGGCCTTCAGTTACTACAAATGAACTCGCGACACATGAGCGACCCTGTGCATCTGACTTACATGACTCCTCAGAATCGAACCTTGATTCTTAGCCTTCACAGGCAAGTACCTTAACTGCTAAGCCATCTTTCCAGCCCTGCTTTTTGTTCTCCAACAGCAAATCCTGGGAGAACATTGCTAGTTATAGCAAGAATGGTTTCTGATAGAATAAGTGGAAAATGCATCTATATAATCTAATAGTTAGTTGCTTTATTTTTCTGAAAGTTTTATTTTAAGAGTTATTGCATTTGTTATTTATTCTTTTGACATAAAACATTCTAATATATAAAATGTTTTTAACTTTTAAAAACTTACAATTCTCACAGCTGTTCTTTATGAAAGACTCTACATATGGTCTAATTACCTCATTGCATATTTTCTGTTTAAGGTACTTCATAGCTCTTGGTGTAAGTGGTCTCTGTGAATTAGTGGGAAAAATTTTTATCAAGAGAACCAATTTCTCAAGAAACCTCTCTTAGTCAGTTTGTAATGGATAGCAAAACACCTTAGATTGGGGAATATTATCAACAGAAAGTTATTTCTATAGTTTTGAAGGCTTGTATAACTTTCCCTGAGAAGACTATCTTGTCAATGGAGGGTATGTTCATAGGGTATGTTTTGGACCATGGCAATGGCTTTATAGGTATCCACATGAACCCATCACCAATACGTTCTTCCCAAGGGCAAAGGACCAAGCACCATGGATTGAACCCTCTGACACTATGAGCCAATAAATTTTTCAACCTATAAGTTGTTATCTCAGATATTTTGTTGATAGCCATGATTTGCAGTCAGGTTTGCATTGCTGGCAGAAATTACCCAACTAAGAGCAGCTTTTGGGAAAAAATGAGGTTTATTTTGGCTTACAGGCTCAAGGGGGAAGCTCCCTGATGGCAGGGAAAATGATGACATGAGCAGAGGATGGACATCACCCACTGGCCAACATAAGGTTGACCACAGCAAGAGGGAGAATGTGCCAAACACTGGCGTCCAGAGGAAACTGACTATAACACCCATAAGCCCGCCCCCAACAAGACACTCTCTTGAAGAGGTGTTAGTTCCCAAATCTCCATCAGCTGGGAATCTAGCATTCAGAACACCTATGCTTATGAGGGACACCTAAATCAAACCACCACATTCTGCTCCTGGCCCCCATAAAATGAGAATCATAAATGATGTAAAATGCAATACATTCATCTAACTTTAAAATTCCCCCATAGTTTTTATCAATTCCAATGATGTTCATACCATAGTCCAAGATCTTTTAACAGCCATAATGCCAAAAAATAACCTCAATAAACCCATAATGGCACAGAATAAATATCCACACTACAAAGGATGGCAATAGGCATAGTAAAGAAATAGTCAGCCAATGCAAGATTTAAAACAACCAGGGCAAACAAATCTCCAAGTCTGATAATTCTAAACAGTAACAAGTCTCTGGAGTTCCAATTCCACCCCTTCAGCTAGGTACTCACAGTCTTGGAAAACTTCATTGGGGCCAGCAGCTCTCCCTAGCAGCCATCTCATTGTCCTGGCAGCTCCACTGGGTCTCCACTGCAATCCATGGTTCATCCTCATGGTCCCACGGGGTCTCCACGCAGGCATTCAGCAAACCTGCTTCACACTGCCCATGGCCATTTCCAAAACACAAGACCATGTTGCAAACTCAATGACCCTCTCTTTCCTGCATTTCTTATACTCTGTAATACCAGTTAGGGTGCCAATGTATTAATCCAGGGGGTAGTAAAGCAGACTTTGAAGAACCGAACACTTCTTCAGCACACAGGCCCCTTCAAAAGAGTCTACATTTTTCCTGTTGCCCCAATGCAGTTCAGTTGGCAAAATCTCAAAGGTTATAATACTCTAAATTGCAGCTGAACAGGCAGCAATTCACCCAAAGATTTTATTTTTTCTGTGCCATATCCCTCTGCTCATACTAGTTCATTTCTATGCAAAGCAACCCTGCACAACTTCTCAGGACATGGGCATAAAACAGCAAGCTTATCACTGTAGCCCAGTCCAAGCAGAGCTCTTTCTCACCTTCATAAGCCAAACCTCACAGTCTATAGTTTTTAATGTATTCAGGTCTTTCAATTCTGACCAGAATAGTCTATCAAGCTTTACTTACAGCACTGCAAGGCATCTCTTAGGCCAAGGTTTCAAATCCTTCCACATTCCTCTTGAAAATCAGCTCCAAAAGGCCAGAGTTACAGTCAGGTATCTAGCAGCAACCCCACTCTCAGTACCACTATACTGTTGCAGTCAGGTTTGAATTGCTGGTAGAAATCACCCAGCCAAGAGCAGCTTGTGGGGTAAAAAGAGGTTTATTTTGGTTTACATGCTCAAGGGGGAAGCCCCATGACGGCAGGGAAAATGACGACATGAACAGAGGGTAGACATCAATCCCTGGCCAACATGAAGTGGACCATAGCATCAGGAGAGTGTGCCAAACACTGGCAAGGGGAAACTGGCTATAATACCCATGAACCTGCCCCCAACAATACACTGTCTCCAGGAAGCATTAATTCTCAAATCTCCATCAGCTGGGTACCTATCATTCAGAACACCTATGTTTGGTGGTGGGGGGGGCTCCTGAATCAAATCACCACACCATGCATAAGCAAATAATACAAAATGGATTAAAGAAGAATTAATACACATAAAGATAAGCAAATATAACTAAAACAAATGAAATTAGTGGATAATTTATTTTCTGACATGTCTAGCAATCTAAAGGGCAAACCAACATGTAAATCATTTAAGTAAAAATTGGGGAAAGCTTGACTTACATTACAGTATGTATTTTTTTTAAATTTTTAATTTATTTATTTGAGAGTGGCAGACACAGAGAGAAAGACAGATAAAGGGAGAGAGAGAGAATGGGCGCGCCAGGGCTTCCAGCCTCTGCTAACGAACTCCAGACGCGTGCGCCCCCTTGTGCATCTGGCTAACGTGGGAAACTGGGGAACTGAGCCTCGAACCGGGGTCCTTAGGCCTCACAGGCAAGCGCTTAACTACTAAGCCATCTCTCCAGCCCACAGTATGTATTTTAATATTTGAGAAGACATACTTCCTCTTTGAATATAAGTTTCCTGAAGGGGAGGAAGGGCGTGCTATTGGATAAATCAGGAACTACTAACACTTGGAACTGGCGTTTAGGCAAGGGTCTTTAATTCTGATTGTGAGCAGGGACAGGCATGAGTTGCCAGTTCCCAGAATTACAAGGCTCACATTATCAGTATGATTGGTAAGATGTTAATTCTAGCATCAATAATAATGCAGAAGTTTCACTATTATAATCTGTATAAAATAGTACTTGGGCCAAAGTAAGAAGAAATGGCTAGCTGATAAGATGTAGCATTTGACAGTTTACATCCTATCTTTTTGCTTATATTCTGTTTCAAGTAATCTGTAATATTTATAAAAATAATCTCCCCTCTCTTCCCATTCTCTTTCTCCTTTTTGAGGTTTTGGTTATTGGACCTTGCATATGCTAGGCATATACTCTATCACAGAGCTGTATCAACAGCCCCAACTTATGTATTTTTTTTTGTTCTTTGAAACAGGGTCTTACGCTAGTTGAGACTGGCCTGGATCTCAGCCTGTAACCCAGGCTGGCTCAAACTCATGGTGATCTTCCTACCTCAGGGTTCTGAGTGCTGATATTGAACACATGTATCACCATGCCTGGCCCAATATAATTTTGTAATACATGTTCACCTAGCAAAGTTTTGAGAGTTCTAATGTTATTGTCAAGTGTGGGGGCAATTATTGAAACATTTATTCAGGATTTAACATTGTGTTAAGGCTACTGGGTGTTTGGGTGGTTCAATATAGTCAAACATATACTATGTCACTATAAGTAGGTATAGACAAGATCTCTAAGGTGTAGCATTATGTTAGCTACATTGGCTACTTAACAGGTGTCACAAAACAGAAATAGTCAATCAAAATAGAGTTACACAATAATTTTATGGTAATAATGCTAGACTTATTTATGTTTTGGCCAATTAAGTCATTCTTTCTTCAAATATCTATTAAATGGTGAATATGGTTCAGGTATTGGTATTGTGCCAGCAATATTGTCTAATTTTATTCAAAGAAAGGAAATGGTGCTATGTGTGTGTTACCTCAGTATTAATCTGAGAATTCCATGAAGAAACAAGTTACAATGATAACTCATTGATTATGAATTATTAGATAATAATTTTTATTTTAGAGCAACTGAGCAAGAAAAATGAAGATGTGAGAATAACAGCTATAAGAATAATATACAAAAGATGTGGTCATCTTGTCATTTGAATAATTCTTATAATTGCTTTATAATTGTAGGGTGTTAAAATATTTATGAATGCTCCCTACATATGAAACATTTTATGAGACACAGTAAAGAATGAATATAGATAATTTCTTGTCATCAAGATGTTTTTAGTTTAGTGACATACTCAATATATATATATATGTAAATGATGCCTTAGGGCCTTTGTGAGATATTGAAAGAGTAAGTTGTCAACTGTTGGGGGCTTTGGAGGCCCAGTGAAGTTAAAGTTTCCAGTAGCTCTTAATTAATAGTTACGTTTTAGAGATGGGATGCATGAGAAATATAAATGGAATGAGAGGGAAGCAAGATGGCAATAACCACAAATGGAAGGACATGCACAGAATAGTTTATTCAACTCAGCTATAATGGAGAGCCATGGTGGACTAAGATTTGAAATTCAAGCTGGGACCACTTTATAAAAGACTCAAATGCCAGGCTTGGTTGTTGGGCCTTTATTTAACGGGCAATGAAGAGTGTTCTCCTTCAGTGTTGGCACTTAATTTGTGGCTAGAATAAGCGGATGGTTTTTGTCATACTACTCTGACATTAAACCTTAATCAGGAGTGAATATTTATGTTTAAGAATTTTAGGATCAACTTTCCTAGGGAAATTTAGACTACAGTTTTAGATTTGATTCTTTTGAGAAGTTTTCTCTGAGGCTATATAAAAATCTGATGCATTGTGTGTTGACTACAAATTTTAAAAAATAAATGGTGGAATGCTTCTGGGTTGCCAACTGCTGAAAAGTAAAATAATGACACATTAAGTAATGGGAATATTGGAATTAAACTTTTGTAGAAAGAGAAAACAAACCCATCATTTCTTGCCTTATCTCAGTGTCAGGCCCCCCTTGCTTGCTTATGTTGGTTGTGATGTCCTCAGTGGCCTCCACTTCAATGCCTTCTGATTTCCACAAGGAGTGAGACACTATTTTGGAATTCAGTAAGACACTCTTGGACTCAGTGATTGAAAATAATCAGAGTATCTTCATTTTATTTCCTCTCGAGGAAGAAAGTGGAAAGACCTTTGTTGTTCTTTCACCTTTCTTTAGCCTCACCTTGTTCCAAGTCCTGCTGTGTTACAGCTCTTTATATGTGTCTGTGTGGTGTTTCTACAATTCTCCCAATCCTGTAAATTTTTGTCCTTGAATTGAGGATCTTTTCACATTTTTTCTCCAAAGACAGTTTTACCAGCTGACTGTCTGAGTTAGCTAAGTTCCATATATAAATTTATGCAGGAAGAAGCGGGTGAAGAAACTATGTGGGAATGAAGCAAATATTTGAATGCAGTGAAATAATTTGAATCCAAAATATGTCGAGTTACACTGATTTTAAAAAGATTTTCAATTTTCAGAATACTTTATAATATTCTGTGCCAAAAACCCTAAGTATGTGTCAGTGTCTTTCACCATTTTATGGCTCTTAGTGGTGTTTGATGGCCCATAAATTTAATCCATTGTCCAGGTTACTTACTGGATACTCTTATATAAATTCCCCAACCTCTCTGGTATATTGATAGTGGTGCATTAAATGTTTCTTGCCAATTTTCTCTGTCTTTTCCATCTGCCTACCAATCAAGCCTTTTCTAAACATCCCTTGTGAGTTATTCATACTAGGTGCTCTGGTATCACATTTCAAACTTTACTGTGGTAAAAATAAGTGAGGTATTTATGAAGTAGATTCTAAAGTCTGAGTTAGGACCCGAGTATTTGCACTTCTCACAATAACTGGAGTGTGCTGGTAGGGGGAAGCACACTTTTGGGAAGGCTCTGCAGAATTCTCTTTACTCCAGTAACTTACAATTTAATGGAGGCATTAGGCACAGTACTATGTAAGCAAATATAAAGCAATTTGAATACAGTAACACAAATATTTCATTGAAAACAAAGGAAAGTAGGTATTTGTTTGTGGTGAATAGGAGGAAATGATAAAAAAAAATAGTTGGGGAGACTTTTAATTAAACCAAGTATAGGGAGATCTGCAGGAGTTTGACAGGCATGAAAATATTCTAGGTATGGAAGAAATACATATCAAAACTTATGGACTCCATGGACCCTT
The DNA here is from genome assembly GCF_020740685.1 of Jaculus jaculus. Taxonomy (NCBI): domain Eukaryota; kingdom Metazoa; phylum Chordata; class Mammalia; order Rodentia; family Dipodidae; genus Jaculus; species Jaculus jaculus. The sequence continues at coordinate 145,237,223 of NC_059103.1, forward strand.
GCGGCTGGGATGTAGGGCATCCATTTTAAATAGGGCTTGAGGTTAGATGGCAAAAGGAAGGAATACTCTTTGTTAGTTCAGGTCTTTCAGTACACATATGTAAATACATTCCAGAACTTCAAGGGAGAGAGAGAGAGAGAGACACTGATTTAACAAAGCAGCAGCACCAATAACACAAACACACAGATGTTCCTGGTCAAAATTGTCATTTTTACTTTCCACAAATCAATTTTATCTCCAGAAAGATGGAGTCAATTTTAACGGTGAATTTTTGTCCTTAAGCCACTTTTAACTTTACAACTTGGAGTCTTTAAGGGAAATATAAATAGTACATTTTGAATAGCTTTCATAGCTATCACTCTGAAAGACACACATGAGCTTTCCGAGATTCTTCCAGGCAGCAGCTTAGAATTGGCCACAATCTCCTCCTTCACAGGCTCCATGCCTTCAGTAACTTACCCTAAAGTTCATAGATAAGGTTTACATTTTTAAGTATAGCATTATCAGTCCTTTATGGCTGGGACCTAATATATTTGTTTTGCTCATTTCCTCTGCTGTGCTCCACTTATCATTTATTTATAATATCTATCCTTTACTCATTATACAATAATTGCAAAAATAACCACTATTGCTAAAGTATGTAATTGGCTCTGAGACTGTAACATTATAGTTTTGAACAAAACAGGGAATAGAATGTGCCTTAAAGGAGACCCAGCCTCATGGAACTGACACATATTTAGAAGTAAATGCAATAAGTTGTAAGGGGTATTTGGAAAGAGTGTCACATTATAGGAATCTTATTTATCAGGATTAAGCATAGACATCCCTGAATCAGTGATGTTGAGTTCAGGCCTGGAGAAAAAGGAGGTAATGAGAGGACTGTGGTGAAGTAAAGGAGAGAAAGAACAGCACACGAACAGTGAAGGATCATAGTTTAGTAAGACAGTGTAGTGCCTTCAAGGTACTTGGAAATCCAGTATTAACTTTAGTGCATGAGAGGGAGTGTGAGAGCTGGAAGGATGTTAACAGAGCAGAGAAGTGATGTGAACAATTTTCGTTATCACCATGGCTGTAAGAGGACAATGACCTGAAAAACATGACCCTGCAGCAGAAAGGTCAGTGCTGATAGTTGTTCAGGGGCATGACAGTGCACTGGGTGAAGGTGATGGCAATGCAAGTTGAGGGAAGTCGCTAATATCACATTTCAGGATTGATTTTTGTGTGTGGGTGTAATGTGGGTACAGGAGATAAGTCAGTATTAAGCCAGGTGTGGCATTTCATCTCTAATTCCAACACTTCACAGGCTGAGACAGGAAGATTGGCATGAGTTTGAGGCCAGCATGGCCTCCATAGAGAGTTGGGATACAGTATGAGAACCTGTCCATAGTAAACAGAAAAAAAAATCAGTTATAATACCAACATTTCAGATACTGGATCACATGCTATTTATTTAGTTGAGGAACACTGGAGATTCTTGGGAGGAGGGAGCTGATGTCATATTTGGGCATGTGTTTGACAGGCTCTAGGGACAACTAAGTAAAGAATTAGAATAGGAGAAAGAGACAGATGCTTGCAGCTTAGTGGATAAGTCTGGCACAGAATTATAAGCATGGAAGCCATGTGAATTTTCTTCTCTTGGTTCCATTGTGGTTTTGAATGCTCTCAGGAGTTCCTTTAATGACTTTAGAGAAAGACTTTTAAACAAGTAAGTATTATCTTTTGTTTCTTTAATTTACAGTTGGATCCTTGGTGCTTAGTTTTCATTGTCAACTTGACTGGATTGGAAATCACATAGGATACACAACTCTGGAAGTGTCTTTGATGGTGTTTCCAGAGAGATTTAACTGAGGAGGGAACACTTGCCGTGCATGTAGGTGGCAGTATCCCATGGACTGTGGACCCAGATGAATAAAAAGGTAAAAAAAGGTAAAAAGTAGAAAAGAAGCTGAGTATTAGCATTTATCTCTCTCTGCTATAGACACATCTGATCTGCTACCTCATGCTTCCACCATCACACTTTACCCACTAAAATGGATGGTGTTGTCTGTTTACCTGAGAGTCAGAATAAATCCTTATTCCCTTAACATAATCAGCAATGAGAAAAGTAACTTATACTGACCTGCTCTTGAGAAAGGAATGGGAAAGATGGCATTGGTTTTTCTCCGTGGTATCACTTCTAATCTCTGAAAGCAATCCAAACAGAAAAAGACAAATGGATTTTTATCTTTGCAGAAGAGATTCTACACTATCCCCACCATGCATCCACTTGCTTTTCCTGTTCTTATAAGGACAGATTAGGGAAAACAAATGCCAGCTGAGTACTCCTTCCTTTGTACCACATCCAGGAAAAGAAATTTGACTGTCTCCCAGGAAAAACTTTCTGTAAACACGCCCCCCCCTTTAACCCAGCCATAAAGAGTAACATGCAGAAAAATAGCCACTTGAAACCCTTTGCCCCTGTGTTCAGATGGCTGCCAAAGCTCTTTCCTTAGCTTACTTCAACAAGAATAAACTGTACAAGAGCTCTGGAGTTCTCAGGCAATGTGACTGCCTGCCCTGCTTGCTTAAGGTCATTAAAATCCTGGCCTTTGCCAAAAGACTCAGAGCAGAGCCATTCTGTTCTTGGAGTGAACTATAATTTTGCTTAGATCACGGACTCTTTAATGGCCAACAGCATTGAAGTGAGTCCTTCTTAATGGTGTGAAGTATAAACAAGATGCAAAAGGAAAGTGTGATAACTATAAAGTTGTGTTTATAATGATAATGTGTGTAAGAAACTGCTAGTACATTTACACTAATGAGTTATTGAAAATAAAAGCAATTTCCTATCATCCAGTCAGATGAAAGGACTTTAGATTTAAAATGCTAGTTCTTTTCAGAGTTCATTTTCTTTATTGCATCCTAAAAACTCTTCACATTTATTTTGGGTGCATTTATGGCCATGTTCCTCCAGCCAAAAATATGTGATGAGCTGCATAATTATCTGTTGGAGTCAAACTGTCAGAAGACCTGCTTAGGCAATAAAAGGAAAACCACTTTCAAGGCATCATTGTTTGACTGGTTACTCAGAACTAAAATGTCCAGAAACAGTTCTGTTTGTTCTGGTAAAAGATAAAAGAAACTAATTTTTATCTTGTTATATTAATGGTTTTTCTCTCAGGTGAGGTACGGAAATTGTATTTGTATTTTTTCTTCTTTAATTTTTCTTATATGACTGATTAGAAATAATAAGATCAGGAGTTGATTTTCTTTTCAGCATAACATTTATTTGCAAAATTTGAGGAAACATCTCATGTGCTTTTAGTAAAAAAAAAAAAGACAAAATGATATAGCATATTAGTTTGTGAATAGTTCCTCATTAATGTAAATGAGTCTATTCATTCTCATATTTTAAAGACATATTACAAGAGAAAAATAAGAGGCTTGCAGATTGTATAAAATTATACAATGCATTTTATGTATATGGGTGTGGTGGGGCATGTACCTGTGTGTGGGGGGGTGTATGTGTGTGGTGTGTGTGTGTGTGTGTGTGTGTGTGTGTGTGTGTGTGTGTAGGCCAGAAGGCATACTTCAGTGTTATTCTTCAGAAACACTGCCCACCTTCTTTGAGACATGGTCTCTCATTGGTCTAGAGGTTGCCAATTAGGATACACTGGCCAGTGAGTACCAGAAATCCACCTGTTGTCTCTGCCTCTCCAGTGCTGGGCTTACAAGTGTCTTTCATAATACCTAGCATTTATTTTTTTCAAAAATCCAAAGTAAATTAATGATATCTTGAAGGTGGACACACTTATGGATTTCTTGCCTGTGTTCATTGAAGTTGACTTAGTGGGAATTCCAGATTAAGGATGGCAAAACATAGATGTAGATGCTCAGGGTAGAGGAAGTTGAGTGGAACTTCCGTTTACACCAAGTATTAACGATCTCATAGCATTCTCCTACTGTTTCATTACATGTCAAGTGTGGGTAGCACTTTTACCCCACCCAGATTCCAAATGTGATGTGGTGTGGTGTGGTGTGGGGTGGGGTGGGGTGGTGGTGGTGGTGTGTGTGTGTGAGAGAGAGAGATGTGGTATGTACAGTGTATTCTTGTCTGTGTAGATGTAATGTCCCTTCTGCACATGGAGGCCAGAGAAGATAGTACTGAGTGTCCCCTTCCATCACTCATCCACAGGTTTCCTTGAGACAGAGTCTCTCACTGATTCCAGAATTTTCTGTTTTCATGAGCTGCTCTGAGCCTCTGGTCTTCACGTCTCATATGGTTGGGGTTGCATATATGTGAGGCAAGCCAACCTATAATTTTTGTCTTTGGCTACCAGAATTATAGTTTCCTAAGACAGATGGCATGCTTCTGAAGGTATGAAGATTCTTTTTTAAATTATTCTTTTGAACCTGCATTTTTTTTATTTTGCCATTTTTGTCAAGTTTCCTCTTTTTTTAAAAAAAATTAGTTTTGTACTCAGTGAATACAGTCAAGTTGGTACCATTGTTAACTTCCTCCCTCTTCTCCCCTGTCACCCTAGTCCCTCCTTGTTGAGGTATATGGGTCATGCATTGTGGGGTTAGCCATCAGTTATGGGTAGGAGGAAATGTCTCTGTGTATCATGACTTAATGTGTGGCTCTGACATTCTTTCTGCCCCCTCTTCCACAAATTTCCCTGAGCCAAGTTGGGTTCATTTTAGGTCTTTTTCAGTGATGAGGTCTTGGGAGCCTCTGTGTCTCTAGATATCTGATTTGGTAAGAGTTGATTGTTCTCCGTCTATTTCCTTTACCCTTGTGCTGGTACCAGGTTCACCAAGAAAACAGAACCCTTGTTTGTTTTGCCAGTTATTCTTAGTTTCAGCTGGGGCTCTTTTAAGGTATGATGGGGTGGTTCTCTCCTTAGGATCTTCATCTATCTGGAAAAGAGAAGTAGATTCTCCATTGGAGAGTAAAGTTAGCACCAGATAAATGGGATAACCTTATTTATTTATTTTTTTTAGAGAGAATTTAATAGGTGTAGTCTCTTTTGTAGCCCACAATTGGTGGTAGCTTGATAATGGTGAGTGGGCTCATTTTTGGTTCTGGTTCTGACTTGTTTTCCAGGTCCAGCTATGGGTCCTGTTCCACTGAGCAGATCAGTTAGCCAAATCAAGAGCAGTTGGTTTCCCACCATGGCTGTGTGCCACTATTGCACTTGTGTGAGCATCATGACAGGTTATTTGCTGCTAAGTAGGTTAGACCATGAGTTGCTTGGACAGATATTGGTCATTTTTCCCCAGTCACCCATGTAGCATCTTCTGGCACTAGATGCGCTGTCTGGGGACTGACTCTCTTCCAGCTTCCAGCCATGTTACTCCATGTTATGTGTCAACTGCATATGGTGTCTTCAGCAGTAGGGTTTTACCACTAGCTTCCACAAACATGTATACACCTATATGTACACATTTGCAACCCAACTACATGTGAACACACATATACACACAATGAACATACATGTGCAAAGAAATCTATTTATTTTAGGAAATCTTGTAAGTCTCTCTGATCAAAAGCTCATTGTGGATGATAGCCACCTGCTGGTACTAGAAGTTACAGGTCAGTGCCCATGAAGAGAAGGAAGAAAAAGATAAGTAATAGAAAAGAGTTAGAGAAGAGGGAGAGAGAGAAAGAGAGACAGAGAGCGAAGAAGCAGTAGATGATTAAAGTCAGTCTTCATCATACCCTTTCCAGTGCCTTGTGACTCAGGTTTTCCCTCTAAGGGCCTGGTGAAGGTTCAACCATTTGGCCTGCCTTTCAGGATGTAGAATTTTATAGTACCATTTTAAAATTATTTTTATTTATTTATTTATTTGAGAGAGTGAGAGAGGGAAAGAAGCAGACACACACATACCACACAGAGAGAGAATGGGCATGCCAGGGCTTCCAACCACTGCAAACAAACTAGATGCATGTGTATCTAGCTAACATGGATCCTGGGAAATTGAACTTAGGTCCTTTAAGCTTTGCATGCAAGCACCTTAACCAGTAAGCCATCTCTCCAGCCCAGGTATGTAGATTCTTATAGATAGCTGGTCACATTTACCTTTGTTCTTTATCTCCATTCTCTTTGGAAGTTTGCAAAATTGTGCTCACATGGATTAATTTACAGATTGCTAGATCTATGCCTGATTTATCCCTTTGTGCAGCCTAAGTTCCTGTCATGGCACTGCTCAAGGTAAAAAATCCACCTTGATCTTGCATCTTTTTTTTTTTGTTTGCTTATTTTGGGGTAGGTTCTCACTCTAGCCCAGGCTGACCTGACCTGGAATTCACTATGTAGTCTCAGGGTGGCCTCAAACTCAGCAATTCCCCATCTCAGCCTCTTAAATGCTGGGATTAAAGGCGTGCCCCACTACACCTGGCGATCTTACATCTTTTATGCTTACAAAACCAGTGCCATGTATATGATGTTGCCAATTTCTGTTGGCAACTTGGAATGCAGCTTGGCCCCCTCAGACCAAAGCTCTAGTTCTGTGTGTCTTGGTTGCTGAATCTGTGGAAATAATTTCCTAGACAGTTATTTTTGAGCAGGAAATATTTTCTGCACTGTTCTCCCTGTAGGCCTTCTCATTTCAATAGAATTTGCATTCTCACAAGTTTGAGAATTCCATGGTCTTGCCCTCAGGTACCTTTGCTATTGTCCCTTACACAGAGAGGCTCCTTTTTAATTTTGTTAACCTCTCTGATCTCTTTTTTAACAGTTACAGATGCTTTGTTGGAAGCAGTCTTCTTATCTGGAACTTTGTACTTTCTCATAAACCTTTCCTCTATAATTTACACTTTTTTCATATATTTTGCTTTCTTTTGCTATAGAATAACGAGACATAACCATGACAGAGACTCAGTGCTATCCTGCCTTGAAATGTCTTCCACCAAACACATGAACCCAGCATTTTTTTTTTTTTTTTTGCTTTGGAATGTCATTTTTATTTATTTATTTATTATTCTCAATTTTTTTATTAACGTTTTCCATGATTATAAAAAAAAAAATCCCATGATAATACCCTCCCCTCCCCACTTTCCCCTTTGAAATTCCATTCTCCATCATATTACCTCCCCATCTCAATCATTCTACTTACATATATACAATACCAACCTATTAAGTACACTCCTCCCTTCCTTTCTCTTCCCTTTATGTCTCCTTTTTAACTTACTGGCCTCTGCTACTGAGTTTTTTCCTTCTCACGCAGAAGCCCAATCATCTGTAGCTAGGATCCACATATGAGGGAGAACATGTGCTTGGCTTTCCGCAGCCCAGTATTTTAAAATTCAGTTTATTCAAGTTCTTGGGACATGGGCAGAGAATAGCCCTCTCTGCTGGAAGATACATGAAGTGACTCTGCTGCAGTTCCTGATAAGAGTCCTTGTTCCCCTTGGAATCTTCATGAGCTACCTGTCTGCTTCTGTGTTTTCTCAGCACCCTGCTCTTCTAACCCCCACCCCACCCCTAGGATAGCTCCTTAAGCTTTATCTCTAGTGTAATGGAGCATTTCTAGTCTGACATTCCAAACTTTTTCACATTCCCCCTGAAAACCAAGGGCCTATGGACCACATTGTCAGGCATCTTGCTGTGGTCCTACTTCTTAGTACGAAGTTTATGTGTTAGTGACTTTACTTGTTATTGTGATAAAACACCTGACCAAAGTGCTGAAGGAAGGAAGAATTTGTTTTGTTTACATTCCCAAGTGGGGCTGTGTTGGGGGTGGGTTAATGCCCAGCATGGCAGTGAAGGCACCGTGGTAATAGAAGCAAAAAGCCAACTGGCTCTATTACACTCACAGTTATGAAGAGAAGGAAAATAGCAAGTGGGGCCAGGCTATAAAAAGCTCAAGTACCATCCCCCAGCGACATGCTTTCTGCAGCTCTATCTCCTAAGGGTTCTACAATCTTCCCAAGCAATGCCACTGGCTAGGGACCCAGTATTTAAACACATAAGCCTATAGGGGTCATTTTACATTCAAACCACAACAGTTTAGGAAAAAGTATCAGAAAAATATAGACAGCTTAAAGAAAATAGACCTCAGTGACAAAGTTATCCTTGTAAGAATAGTTCTTTAATTCCTTTCTCCTGTCTCACTGAACTACCCAACTGATAAGTACTGTTTAGGGAAATGGATTTGCCACTCTTTTTTATGTGTCATTTAAATGACCTTTCTGAGCCAATAGCAACAAAAGAATAAAAAAGAAAGCAACAAAAACAAATCTTAAGTTCTAGAAGGAAAAGATTTTCATTAGAACAGATATTATTTCAGAGCTTAATCATTCTGGGAATTGTATAATGGCAAGCTTCTTTCTTACTTTAGTATTCTAGAAGGTTCATGTCTTCCTAAAATCCTAATTGCCCTCCTGTGAATGGGACACAGTAGTCCTCTTTCTCTGCCAGTGTTCTCCCTACCTCTTCCCCCTCTGTTTATCACATAGTCCCTTTGGTTGTTTGAAGGAGAGTAGAGAAATTTTCTCCTTTTGTGGATCACACTTGCTCTGGTAAAAAACCGCTTGTTACTGAGTTCAGTGTCTTCATTTTGGATGCTTTTTCTCGGAGAAGCGAGGCTGTGTAGGATGACTGAGCTCCCAGAGCCAACTCAGGAATGACCTTGAGTCTTCCCTTGCAATCTCCACTTTGCTAGAGTTCAGAGAAGGTTCTTTCTTCTCCTTATTTCCTGTCTATAGGAGTTATTTAGATCTGTTTTTCCCTAAACAACCTGAGCCCCTCCCTTGGAAGGAGTGCCCCTTGGCCTAAAATTAAGGTTAAAATCTGAACCTGCCATTGTGGTTGGTTAATCTCAGCCCCAAAACTTTGCATCATGGCTGGCCTGAGCCACTCCACTGAGTCCAGACCAATCATCTCTCTCTTGCCCCCTACTCAGGTATTCTGGCCTCTTCTTGAGCCAGCCCCTACGAATTCTGACAACCAGCCCTCTTTCAGAACTTGCCTGTGCCTGAGCATGAAGCCCACTGGAATAGATTATAAGTAGATGCCCACCAGGTGAGCACAGTCTCTTTTGGGCTACTCATTATTCCTGACACCTGAACCTGTAGGTTCTATTATAGTAGGCCTTCCTCCATCTCATCTTGTCTTGGTATTGAAAATACAAAATGGAAAATAAAGTTGAATGTTTTTGGAAATACCTGCTTCCCTTGTAATTTTGTCACTTTTGTTTGTTGACCAAGTGGGTTAGATATTTCCTCCAAGAACATTTTATTCAGAAGTGGGAAACTCATGTTGGAGATTATACAGGCTTTTAGGACTGGTTCTTGGGTTAGTATTTCTTTTTATTGTGTTAACTTTTACAGGCTAAGAAAAACTGAGGAATACTACATAGATAACTTCATACTACTGAACCATCTCTGTGTCTAATAAATTGTATCTCTGTTTAGAAAGCATGATAGGAAGAAAATACTCTGTGTTCATATGAAGTTTTGGTAATGCTTTTCTTTCTGTGGACTGTTTTTCATGAATATTTGACATTCACTGGCCTCATAGGAAGGGAAGGAAATCCATAATGTCATGCACTGTATCTGGGACCTCTGCATGCTTGACACTGTCAGGCCAAGACAGGGTTACCAGTGAAGGAGGGGAAGCCAGAGATAAGAGAAATATTAAGGGAATCAAGAGATTCAGGGAAGAGATATCTGTGATTAATCTTGGTTTTGTGTAATATAAAAGATTATATTAAAAACATGACTGATTGATAGTGATTTTTAAGACAGTAAAGAGAAGATAAATCTGTGTACTTTCTGAGACTCTGATGAAGGTTTTTTGAAACATTTTACAGAGCTCTGAGATATGACCTGGAATATTTTATGGAAATGACATGTTGGAGTACATTTTTTTCTTGTCACTTCCTTGATGCAAAATTACATTTTTGTATGTGTATGATTTAGGGTTATTCAAAAATATTTTAAGTGTTGGGTTCTTGGTAGTAGGATTGAATAAATATGGGTTTAAAATATTCAAAGGTACAAACTCTTAAGAAAAATTATTCATTGTCTTCCACATGAATGACAATGAATATACACATATATAAATAAGACCTTTATTATTTTTAGATACTGAATTATGTCATGAATGCTAAAACTTTATAAATTTGTTTTTTAAACTATTTCCATTTTTTAAGTAATTTAAAATAATTTGTGTTTACAGAATATAATTAAAAACTGACTGCAAGTTTAAAATCTTCACTATTACCTAATTAGTGCCACTTTCAAGTTAGTTAAGCATCTTACAAGTATTTGGGTGATGAAGGTAGAGAGGTTAAGATAAGTACATGTTTCAATATCAGGTAGTTGTTGGGTTCTGGTATGTTTATGTAGTGCTGCATAAAATACTATGTTAAAACTTTCTGAAAAAGGCTCCTATCTCTATGTAAATGTCAAGAGAGTCAAATGACATCTTTATCATCTTTCCTTTTCTTATTCTACTAAATGTACCTTTTCTCTCTCTATATATGTATATACTCCATATAAATATATTATATATATTTATATTTTTGATATACATTAGTAAAATAATCTAAACTAATTTATGTATAGTTAAGATATGTATTTTTGGAGATATCACTTGGTTATGTTTGCTAAGTTTCTCTTCCTCATATTCACTGAAACATAACTTTTCCATAGTAAGATTTACTAATTATAGGCATAGGCTGATGAAATTTTGAAGTTACATAGTTGTGTAAGTACTTTACAACAAAGTAATAAAAAATGCCAAACATTTTATCTTTCCATTTCATCAGTCCAATTCTTTCTTCCTATAGTCTTATTATGGAATTTCAAATAAATGAAATTATATAGAATGTAGTTTCTAGTGTCTGACTTTTCTGCTTAACACAGCATTCATTTATTTTGTATATACCACAAGTTTGTTTTTGTCCCTGTAGAATAGACATATTACATTCTGTTTGTACATTTATCAGTGCATGTGTAGTTAGTGTTTTAATTCCCACTTTTGAATTTGTTGAATAATGCTTCTGTGGACTTAGGAATATAAGTGTTTTTGGAATAAAAATGTGGTTTTGGACTTAGTATTGTTAATTTCTCTGGGATAAAAGCCTAGGTTTAAAATTTCTGGGTTAAAAGATACATGGATAAGGATGGCTAAAACATTTCCAAAGAGGCTGTCTTATTTTATATCCTAACAGCAACATATGACAGTCTAGGAAGTTTGACATTAACACCAACAGTTTGCCAGTTATTTAGTTTAAATCACTTTGGTGGATGCTGATCAAGTATGAATGTGTCCATTAACCTCTGACTGGAAAAGCTTCCTCACTGCAAAAAAACCATCAAGGTACATTTTCTATGAGCTTCCAGTCTGGTCATTCACCAGCACTGACTAGGAATATATAAGCCCTGGTTTTATTGGAGTGAAATACTTTCCTTTTCATAAAGTGAAATATTTACGTGTGCTGGTTTCAGTTTGATAACACAACTGCTGCGATTTTACTATGTCCCATCATAAATCTACTTCATTGCAATCTGTGTCATCCACTGTATCGTGAATAAAAAATGCTTTTTGTTTCCTTTCTGGTTAATAGACTTGGAAATTTAATATTTTCTTTCCTTTTGTGGTTGGAGTGAGTTGTTAATAAATTGTTTCTGTTCATTTTTCCTTTCAATTCTGTATTATATTAAGGCCACAGAGCTGTTGGGAACTAATTATTGTTAGTGATGTGTAATGTGAAGAAACTTCCATTCTATTCAAGAATATTTATTTCTCTTTTAAAGATGGAGTATCACTAAATTCCAAGATGAACAAGGTTTTTATTTGTCATAAAATTATATAAAACAAATATTTTTCTGTTTTCTTCTACTATCTTGTCATATAACTATGAAAAATGGTAATTTTACAACTAGTCTACAATTGATTAGGACAGTAAATAGCAACAATGACTTAATCATTCAAATTATTGGCTGGGGCACTAATGAGATCTTAAGGTGTGTCATTTCTCCAATTCTTTTAAAATTTTTTTGTTTATTTTTATTTTTATTTGAAAGTGACAGACACAGAGAGAAAGAGGCAGATAGAGAGAGAGAGAATGGGCATGCCAGGGCCTCCAGCCACTGCAAACGAACTCCAGATGAGTGCACCCCTTGTTCATCTGGCTAACATGGGTCTTAGGGAATCGAGCCTCAGACTGGGGTCCTTAGGCTTCACAGGCAAGTGCTTAACCACTAAACCATCTCTCTAGCCCAGTCATTTCTCCAAGTCTTCAAAGGAAAGGGTCTTAATATTTCTGGACAAAGCCCTTCCTGCTTTTTCTCTGTAAGGAGGCACAGTGAGCTCCTTTGCTGATAGGAATTTGCCATTGCTCTACAAGTCCTTATTATCTGGACTGCAAATACTTATGGTCTAAGGTGGAAATGTAGTTCATTTTGTCCTTCCTGGGGAAGCAAATAGAATCAGGTCTCTGTAGGATGGCACCTGTCTCTCTTTTTATGACATGTCTACATGGGGCACCACTATGACTAACTGGCATTCAATATTATGGAGGGCAAGTAGTGGGCTGTACTCTTTGCACTCAGACAAGAAGGTATAAGTGCATCCTTTATCAGATGAGGATCATGTGATGGAGTCAGATTAAGGGACATAATGTAGACGGACATCATGCCAGGGTACTGTAACAGAGAGGACTGCTCTTCTGAGCTGAGGAGGGAAGATAGAGGCAAAAATGGAGAGAAACACTTTCTCAGGCCAGGAACATGTATTTGAAAGAGCACCCATGCCCAGGAAAGAGACCTTTAAAGTCACTTAAAAAAAAAAGAGATCATCTCAGTGCAAGGTGAGTAGCTCTAACATATAATTATGTTTCATAACTCTAATGCCAGCACAAGACAGAATCTATAAAGTGAACCTTTTGCTCCTGTTTTGTGTAGAGGCAGAAAATGGAACAGTAAGGCAGGAGGGCACTCATGTCTTGGCACATATCATGGTGTATTCTGATAATATAAGACCATACATCCTAATATAGTTCCTGCAGCATAGAGGGAAAATGTCAACTGTCCAGGTCCCTTTTCCCTTTCTATGCTGATGCTTTTGCCTTGTCTTCCTTTCCAAGCTACAGGGAAGGAATGATAAGTTTAAAGGGGCCCTTGCAATAAACATAGAAGCCATGTCTGTCCCCTTTCCCAGTGATGAGCTTCCTCTTTTCAGCAGCACCCAGTTGGTGGTATGCCAAAGACATCTGTAAACAAATCGTAGGTCTCTAGATCAGCCAACATAAACCCTCTACTGGCAACTCTTGAAACAGTAATAGCTAACATCCTTTTTAAGCAACTGCAAGCCTGCTATTGAAATCATGGTCCATGGGCTGGTAGGATTAGCACTACAGCATCACTTAGGAGTCCATTGAAAATGAAGACTCCCAGCTCCAACAAGGCAGAATCTCTGCTGCAACAAGATCCTCTGGTGATTAACATGGGCTTTAATGCTTGAGAAGCTCAGACTTATGGTCCTCAATCCTGGGTTTTCTCCTTTAGCTCATTGTATGAGTTGCTTTCTTGTTGCTGAAACAAAATACCTAACCAGAAGCAATGAAAAGGACACAGTTTATTTCAGCTTACAGTCCAGAGGGTAGAGTCCATCATGGCAGGGAAAGCATGGCTGGAGAAGGAAGCCTGCTCATGCCATCACATTAGCAGGGAGGAAGAAGAGAGAGAGAGAGAGAGAGATGGGGGGAGAGAGAGGGGGGGGGAATGCTGGTCCTCAGCTAGTTATCTTCTTTTTATATAGTCTAGGTCCCCAAACCCATGACATAGCATTGCCCACAGTTAGGGTAAGTCTTTCTACCTCATTTAATCTAGTCTAAAAATCCCTAACAGATGCCAGTAGATTTGTTTCATGGTGATTCTAGATCTTGTCAAGTTAACAACCAAAGATAACCATCACATTATGTACTAATATGTTGACTTTTCCTCTTCCAGCCATGATGATTATTGAATATTATTGGCTCATTCTGCCTCAGAACTTAATCCTGGCTATTCCTTGCTTGAATACTGTTCCTATATTTATATGCTCATTTACTTTGTCTTTATTCTTCATGCTGAGATCAACACATCACAAGGACTGAACTTAACATCCCCATCTGCCTACTCTGTTTTTTTTTCCCCTCAGCATTTAATAACTTTTAATCTGACATAGAATTTACTTATTTATTATGTTTGTTACCTAATGTTCTAGAAAAATGTAAATTCCATGTGGACAGAGATTTTGTACACTTTTCTTGCTTTTGTGTTCTTATAGAGTAATGGCTGGCATAGTAGACACTCAACAAAAGTATGTTGAATGTGTTGGCTATTTAACATTTTTCAAATTACCATTTTTTCTAAGTGCTTACCATGGTTAAAGGCAGACAAAAATTTCTGACAAAAACATATCATTTTATTAGTATCTATGTTTTAAAATATTTTTATTTTTAACTATCATACAAAGTATTCAGTTTCATTCTAACTTTCACACATAATTTGTCTTTGTTGTTCTATCCCTTCTCTTCCTTCCCATTTCCCTATTCCCCTGTGTCTTCCACTCCCAGTAAACTCTTTTCTACTTCCATGTCACATGTGTTCTATTACTTTCGCCCTTCCTCAATACCTCTTTCCTCCTTTTCATGGTCCTCTTTCTAGTTTCATGACCTATACCCACTCTCACACTTATACACACACACATACCCACACTCACAAACACAAACATACAAACATATCAAAAGCTAAAAGGCACATTTGAGAGAATATGTTGTATTTATCTTTCTGAATCTGGGTTATCTTGCTTTAAATAATAGTCTTCATTTTAGTGTTTTATTTGTCTTTATATTTGAATAAAATTGCGCTGTGTATTATGTACCATGGTTTCATCATCCACCTACTTTCTCTAACAAGGTCACTGGACAAAGTATATGTTATTCTGATGAAAGAACTTGGGCTTTGATTGATTCATCTGAACTGTTTTGATAAAGTTTTAGTTGAAATAAGTAAATACATTCATTAATACTTAACAAAATAATCATCTTTTAAGAGGCCGATAAAACACAAAAATGTTCGTTTAATGCAATTATATCAAAATGAGTGGCTCTCACATTGGGTCATGATACACAGAGGCAGTTCTTCCTACCCATAACTGATGGCTAACCCCAAAATGCATGACCCATATACCCCAACAAGGAGGGGCTAGATGGAGGGGTGAGGACAGGGAGGAGGCTAAGCATGGTACCAACTTGACTGTATTCACTGAGTACAAAACTGATAAACAATGAGTGGCTTAAATTTACATGTAATGCCTTTTTACTCCTCCCAAAGTAGCCTGGTCTTTTATTTTCTCTTTCATTCCAAATGCGAATACTTTGTTATGCAAGCTCACTTGCTCTTGGCCCAAGAACCCGTTTCAAAGAAAGTCAAAATATGCTCATGAAGAAGAACTCAGAGGGCTTTTTGGACAACAAGAGATTCTTACAAAAGAGCATCTCGATGAGTTAAGTGTAAGCAAATCAGAAACAGATGGATTACATAGCTATTGAGACCCAAAAGCTTGAAAACCAAGTGAATATTTATTCTGTTTTGTATCCTCAAACACAAAAGTGAGATATGTTTGAAATGTAGCTTTTCTAATTTCTACCACATTTCAACTCAGAGGTCCTGTTTCCTATGTACATTTTGTTTTTAATGGAGACTATTTCCTCTTAACAATACTTGCAGGACAATACAGTCATTCTGATGTCTCATTGAACCAAGGAAAGTATTGTGTTAATGTAATAAAGATAGTCTAAAGTTATCCATACTTCTTCAATTTTGATGTAAGGGTTGCTCAGCTTTGTTTGCTTCTGTTAGTGGCTCTTTGAGTTACATGGAATGGAGAGATACTTGGACGAGTTGAAGAAAGAGATATTCCACAAGTTAAAATGAAGGAATTCATGTACCTGAGCAGATTATCAATACTAGCAACTATATAACAGAATGTCAGGGCAAACTGATAGGGAAACTAGAAATGCCTCTCATGAAAACCATTTTTCTTTACTGATTACTGTCATAAATTTAGCTTCAATTGATCCATTGTGACCTTGGTCCAAGTTTATTTGATGCTTTTTCTGCTCAGAGCCTACAGCTCTGATTTAACTCTATAGTTTCAAATATATGACAGGACTTGATCATCCTAGTTCATTTTTTTTTTTTTTGACCCATGTCCATAATGGCTCAGTCTATGGCTAGGCTACCTGGTGCCATCAGCAATGATGGAGAGAACCAGGTTCCTTGTGTTCAGAATTGCTGTGTGGACAGGTGTCAGGGTTAGTGACTGTGTTCAGTGCTCTACTTACAGATTCCTGTTCTATCAGCAGGAAGAAAATTTCCAGCAACATATTTTTGCCAATATTTTTTGAAAACAAAATATTACCTTAGTATCACTTGTTTCTATTTTTAAGGATTGAAATGTTTTAGATTTTTACTTTAGAATGATAAAATTGGAAAGGATGTAAATGGCTTTCATAAGTTTAGAAAGTCATTTATTCTGTCTGGATTTTAAGAAAACAACAATATCTTCAGTTACATGACTATGAAGGGGAAGTGTCTTTGGAATTTGTGTGCTATATTTTTTTTTTTGAGGGAAGCCCAACAGACTGGCATTTTTAGGCAAAACACACACACACACACACACACACACACACACACACAGAGAGAGAGAGAGAGAGAGAGAGAGAGAGAGAGAGAGAGAGAATTGGCGTAGCCTCTAGCCACTGCAGTCGAATTCCATATGCCTGCACGTGTGTGACCTTGTGTGCTTGCATCACTGTGCATCTGACTTATATGGGAACTGAAGAGTCGAGTGTGTGTCCTTCCTTAGTCTTCAGAGGCAAGTGCTTTAATTGCTAAGGCTTCTCTGCAGCCCTATACTGTTTTAAAGTATAGTCACTCTCATTTTTGAAAGATCCTTGAAATATTCCTTCAATGGGTTTAATACTTGCTAATCTCATAAAAGGTATTTATTCAGAGCAAAGACAGGCAAAAGCAGACTTAGGGGGCTTGGAGGAGATCTGATGAAATCCTAATAATAATTAGCTTTATTTCACCTGGTGAAGGGATAAAGTAAAACAAACAATAATTTTAAATAGATATAATTCTCATGTAGGATTTAGACAAAAATCTGCTCTGTCAGTAATAGGAGTTCCAAAACCCCCCAGAAGGGAGACAATGGCCAATGTTAGAGCACTGAGCTCAGCAGAGGGGTACAGCTTTCTGCTGGCCTCCAGCAGGGCATCTGTTGATATAGAGAAGCCTGGACTTAGTGCTGGCTCAGGTACCTCCCTACAGCCATGAGAAACGTGTACCAGGGTAGGGCTGTGCAAGAGGCTCATCACATACTTCTAAAGGGTAACATTCGGAGAATGCTCATCCTTTCCTGCCACACCAAACACAGACATCTATGTAGACATTTATAAATGAGGGGATTTCAACCATACTTCATATCATGTTTAACCCACAGTTGAAAGCTCTATCCTTTATCCAGTGACTTTGACCTGCAAAAGGACCTCTGACTTAGGAGACAGTTCTGAGCTTATGTCTGAGAAATAGCACAGTTTATATTTTTTAGGCCCTTGGAAGTAAAAATGGGATCAAAAGCATCTCTATGCTGGATAAAAATTAGCATTCAAAATGAGATGTAAACTTATTGTATAGAATTAATAATAACTTTAAAAATATACCTTGGCTTGAAACTAATTATAAGATTAAAAAACTAGCAAATATATATATATATTTTTAATATTTTTTTAAAAAAATATTTGTTTATTTATTTATTTGAGAGCGACAGACACAGAGAGAAAGACAGATAGAGGGAGAGAGAGGGAATGGGCGCACCAGGGCTTCCAGCCTCTGCAAACGAACTCCAGATGTGTGTGCCCCCTTGTGCATCTGGCTAACGTGGGACCTGGGGAACCGAGCCTCGAACTGGGGTCCTTAGGCTTCACAGGCAAGCGCTTAACTGCTAAGCCATCTCTCCAGCCCAAAACTAGCAAATATTATCAGTGACAAAAATAAAGATTTATTCTCCATAGCCTTAAAATGTGCACATTCAAAAATTTATCCTATCCTTGGGCATAATTAGTCTAATTCGTTGAAGGCAAACAGTCTGCTTCCTTACAGCAGGTTAGACATAATGAGACAGAATAATCACAGTTTTGAAAAAAGAATTCCTCAATGCAGTCATTCACAGTGGTGTTGATTTCTGGATCTTGGAGCCTGGATTATGATATTAAAACCATTTCAACATCTTAGCAGTTGACATGGGTAGTCATTTTCTCTCCCACAATAATGTCAACTACAGGCATCAGGTCATTTCTGTAAACATATCCATTTAATATCTCTGCCTATTTATATCCAAGGCCTCTGTAAAATTTCAGCCTGTGGAAGAAACAGTGGATCATCCACAGGGTTGGCTTCTATAGAAGAAGCAGAGCTTTGCAAAGTATAATTTGAGGGCCTAAAGATGCCTAAATTATTTTCCACTACACTTAAATTAAAGAAGTTTTCTCTTTGAATTTCTAAAATTGGGACACTTTTCCAAGAAGAAACACCTTAACATCTTGTATCTAACATTTTAATGCTTAGTTTGGGCATTTTTGACCCTTATTGAGGAGAGGTAAAAATTAAAAAAGAAAAGAGGCACTGAAACACTTTCTCCTTGAAATGACTCCTGCTTTTATATTCACTAGGTATATATATATATATATATATATATATATATATATATATATATATATATATATATATATATATATTTTAAGTATTATATGTTTTTGGAAACATGCTTCTTTTGAGGGAGGGTCTCACTCTAGTCCAGTCTGATCTAGAGTCTACTCTGTAATTGCACACAATGTAATCCTGTTATCTCTGACTCTCAAATTCTGGAATTAAAGGTGTATGCCACTATGCCTGCCTCCCTTTCTCTCTCTCTCTCTCTCTCTTTCTTTTTGAAAAATGGATTTTGGAAGAGGCAGTATACTTTTGTATGCATTAATAATACTAATAGCTAATTACAAGCAAGATTATTAAGTAACAAAAATTGCATCCTATTTTTATCTCATATAAATAAAATACAAAATAAAATGGTCTCTTTATTTACTATAGATTCCAGAAGCTCTTTAATGCACAATTATTGTTGACAAAATGAAAACACTAACACCTGGATACTTTAAAAGAGGCATTGTATCTAAACAGAAGATATATATAGCACAGATTATTTTTTTTTCCTAGGAAAAAAATTCATAATGAATGATGTATGGCCATAGTAATGAAACAGTACTGGGTTTACTCTGGTACCATGACATTCTGAGGTTTATTTTTTATTTTTTAATATTTTTTTATTTTTATTTTTTGGTTTTTCAAGGTAGGGTCTCACTCTAGCTCAGGCTTACCTGGAATTCACTATGTAGTCTCAAGCTGGCCTCAAACTCATGGCGATCCTCCTACCTCTGCCTCCTGAGTGCTGGGATTAAAAGTGTGTACCACCATGCCCGGCTTCTGAGTTTTGACTATCTGATTTATATGTCAGAGAGATTAAAAGGGAGTTGTAGCTTTCTAAGAACACCTTGTATTGAAACATTTTCTTAATTTTACTTATCCAAATTTGAAAGCTTACTTATAGTAAAACTGGAAAATGTTCACTGGTAACTTGGGAAGTTCATGAGAAGGACTGGAAACCTGGGTGTTCATGTCCCAGGTCTTGAGTTCTTAGGAATTTGGGGACAGTTATTCTGCCAGCATCCCCAGGAACCAGGACTCAGAGCAGAGTATAGTGAGCTAAAGCCATGGTGGTTAAACCAAACACTGCCTCAGAGGGTTCTCTAGCTCTCAAGACAAAGCTATTTCCTTTTCCATATTTTATAGGAGGGATTTTTCAAACATCATTTGAGGATTCATTTTATTTAGCAAGATGAGCCTGTCATTCCAATTACTGATTTAAATGTATGCAAGGGAACAATATTCAGGGACTATTTTATTTGAATTTTTCTGTTTCTTCAGTTTCTTTTTTCCAAACCATCAACTCTTCCCTCTTTTCTTTCTACCCTGGTAGCTTTTTGGATTTTTTTTTTTTTGTTTTTTTGTCTGCAATTGACATAAGTCTACTCTAAAACTATTTGCAGGTCTGCTGAATTCTATTTCCACACTCATAGTGAGCCTCCAAATATCTCTTTTCTTCTTTTTTCTTTTATCCTTAGGAAATCAAGGGTCAGTTCCTGCATTCTTAGCTTACTGCCTGCTGTTTGAGTTGCTACTTCTGTGTGTTAAGTCTCTTGCCTTTCAGAGTCAAGTACTTAGGAAGTTTCTGAGCTTGTTTACACCTTCTACTAGACTTTCTTGTGTTCCTTTACTGACTGAGTTTTGTGGTGCTGGGAATCAAAGCCAGGGCCTTGTGTGCACTCGACACATGCTCTGCTTCTGAGCTGTCTCCTCAGCCCTCTTACTGTACTTTAAATCTCAATATTCATCACGTTTTCCAGGCATTGCTGGGATTTTAATCTCTAAGATGGCGATATGTTACTCTCCCACATCTCTGAACAGAATGCAATAAATTGTAGAAGTGACACAGCAGGGCTGAGGAGACAGCTCGGTTGGTCAAATGCCTCCCTTGTCAGTATGAGAACCTGAGTTTGATCCTCGGTACCCAAGTAATCACTGATTGTGGTAGCACATACCAGTCAGTGTGGTGGACAGGGCATCCCGGAGCTCATTATTCGGCTGGTCTAGCTGAGGAAGAAACTCTAGGTCAATGAGAGAGCCTGTTTCAAAGGAGATGGGCAGTGCTCCTGAGGATGAAGCCCAAGGTTGTCCCCTTGCCTCCTCATGCACCCATGTGTGCCCACACATATAGGAACATGCAACCATACCCCACACATATACACAACAAAGAGGACAAAACTTGCACTGCTAGACTTTCTTTTTAAGTCCCTCCACACTTGAATTCTTTCTTTTCTCTTCCTGTATTCCTGCATTGTGCATTCACTTCCAGGTTATATGTCAGTCCATTGTCAATATTAGCTGTTTCTTATAGTCCCACCAAAGTTCTTCTTGGGGATATCTGCAATGGCCTTCTAATACTTAAAACCAGCTTTCTCCAGATGCCATCTTCATCATTTGCAATTGCACTTGTAACTTCCATTTTCCCCTTTGCTCTGTGCTTGTCTTTGATCTCTTTAACCTTGCAAATATATTTATTTGCAAGCAGAGAGCAACAGGAAGAAAAGACATGTGAGAGAGACAGAGAGAAAGAGAGAGAGAGAGAGAATGAGAGAATGGGCATACCAGTCTCAGGCACTGCAAATGAACTCCAGATGCATGTGCCACTGTGTATCTGGCTTTATGTGGGTTCTGGGGAATTGAACCTGGTTCGCCAGTATCTGCAAGTAAACACCTTACTGAACTGCTGAGCCTTCTCTCCAGCCCTGACAATGTTTCTTAACCCCCACCATTTTTTTGCTTTTAATGGGTATAATTAACATATAAAACTACTTATGACCCTGTGGGTTGACTGGGCCCAAGTGGACATTTCTGCTGGTCTTACTTGGAAGTTCTCCTGTGGTTGCTGTGAGATGAAGGCTGCTGCTGTTGTCTGCAGGTGCAGCCTGCCTGCTGCTTCAACTGCACCTCTCTCCTTGGGCTTCTCCTCATTCCAGCTCCTTTCTATTCCTGGATTTCTTTGAGGGCTCTTTCTCCCAGGAGCTCTCGATTGCTTACATGACTGCTGATGCACCCTAAAACTTTGTGTAAGAGGGAGAATTTTCTAGATGTTTTTAAGGCTTGTGCTTAGAATTTATGGAGTGTTACTTTCCTCACTTTGTCTTGGATAAAGGATTGAGGAGTCCATTGAGATTCAGAGGAGAAGTGGCATAATGTAGCCAGAAAAGGGGACCCCTCTGAAGCCAGTTTGGGAGCCCACCTACCACAGGTGGGTACAAGTGGCAGAACAAAGCAGAATTAGAGCAGTAGGGGATAGGAGTCTAACCTGACACCAGAGTTTTGAATGAGAATTCCCAGTTCCATAATAACCATTGGAAAGTTAGGAAAGGAACTTGTCTAATAAGAAATAATGAGGAAATTTAGCATGAAAAAAATATATTTAAATTTTTGCCTATTGCTAAAATCTAGGAGTTGAATTTATTATTCAGAGAAATTGTAAATGAGCAAGATAATATACGAAAGTTTATCTTAGTAATCCAGACCAAATTCTATTAGTTTAGAGTTTTAACTCTGCATATCAGATTCAAAGTTCAAAGTATCTTCTGATGTATGCTACTGTAGAAATCCACAAGCATGGATGGAATTCTCGTGGTTTGTTTTTGAAATTGGTTTTTCTCAAGTATTTCTTTTAAACCTTGTTGGATAATACTGAAACCCCCAACAGACAGTCTGCCTTCCCTGGTTTGTCATTGAGGACCAAGCTATAGCTGTAACTACCATTCCACTCTGTTAATTGTGGATATGATTATTCAGGAAACTCTGCCCCTGTGATTATGGTCTGAGACTCTGCAGGAGGCCAGTCATTGACTATCTGGCCTCTGAAGGGGGAATGACAGTGGCATTAAGGGTACTACATAGTCTCAGTCTGTTTGTTTTGATTGCTATGACCCCTTATGGGAACAACTCTTTTAAGTATTGTCAGGCATGTAGGAGAGGAATAAAAATAAGATGTAGGTGTGCAAAGTGAAAATACTGACATGAGGAATAAGAGAAACAAATTCAGTGACACCTTTCATAGGAGTGGCTGTGTAGTCTTTGATAGGGTCACTAGCTGTGGTCTGCAATGTGGGTTACTGAGGTGTGTACAAAGTCTTTGTTGTGAAAAGCAGAATAAGGTCTTGCTAATGCTGAACTGAGTATTGTAAAATTCCTGACACATTCCTTTTGTTAGAGTGTGCCAGGCCCCCCATTAGTTCCTTAGACATGATAACCATTTCCATGATACAAAAAAACCATGTAAGCCAACTTCTGATATTTTAATTTCTTTAAATTACATATGGCAAGAAAATCAAGAAGATACCTTCTTATTTCCTTCTGCTAAACTGTCTCTGCTCAGGAAAGCCAACAGATGATATAAGGACTTTTGTTTGCCATGAATTTCGAAAATCCTAGGACCACCCAGGTGCAGGAGTTTTGTTCTATCTTTAATTATAAGTTCATGCTCGAACTAGAGCAATCATTTTTACATGCTACATAGATGATATCCTTTGGGGCATTTTCTAAAGCTTTGCTTACTTTTCTATCTGTATTTCCTCAAGACAATCTCATTCATCCAGCATCCTGCTTGTAAATATCAGTTGAAGGACTAACCCTTTGGGTGGGATGGGATGGGAGGCTGGGATGTGCTGTTCAGACTCTTCAGGATTGAAAGTGTCATTTTTCCAGCTGTTTCAGTGTTGCCCTCAAAAGAGCTGTGGGATGTCAGCCACCTTCAGAGATTGTCTCACCAGAAGAAAGCCACCACATCCAATGTCACACCTCCTTCATGGAACAAGTAACAGTTAAGTGATGGGCCTCAGAGGCTTCCATTCTCCTCTAAATCAGAAAAGTTTTGGAGGCTCATTTCATCTTTAGAACTCTTCTTTCGCAAACTACTTTCCCCTCTTTCTCTGCTCTTTTAACAGGAATTGGACTGAGATGCTCCTTGACAACTTCCACTCATTAAATCTCAGAATCTAGTTTTCAGAGAACCCAGCCAGCTTCACTCATAAATTCACATTTCTGATGCTACTTTTCCTGGAACTTAGGATTCATAAGTCAAACTTTTAGATCAGTATTTATGATTGCATTCTTCAAAAGTCATCTGGACTGGAGAGATAGTTTAGCAGTTCAGGCGCTTGCCTGCACAACCAAAGGACCCAGGTTCGATTTTGCATCTGGAGTGTGTTTGCAGTGGCTGCAGGCCCTGGCATGCTCTCTCTCTCTCTCTCTCTCTCTCTCTCTCAAGTAAATAAATAATAAAAAAACTAGAATATAATCTTAAACTTAAAATGCTTATTTCTGATGGTTTGAATGTGAAATGTCCCCCATAATTTTATGTGGTTGTAATTAAACTGCATGCTTAATCCCCAGCCGTTGGTAGCATCTGGGAAGTCTGGGAAGCCTTTACGAGTGAGTGCACTGCTGGAGGAAGTGTGTCACTGGATGTGAGACTTGGGGTATCATAGCCCAGCCCTGCTAGCTGCATTTCACTCATTCTTGCTATTTTTTCCCTGCTGATATAAAGATGTGATGATACCCAGTTGTTTGCTTTTGCTTTGCTTTCCTGCCCTGATGAAAACTTCCCCTAGAAACTGTGAGCTTAAAATAAAACCCTTCTGGTTGAGTGTTTTGTTCCAGTGATGAGAAGGTAACTGCCATAGAAATGGGTTCTTGAGTTTTACCTGCAGAGAACGTGCTGTGAATGCCATTTCCATCTGTGTAGATATATAGCCACAAAACCATGCATTGACTTAAATATCATCAGTTTCTTGCTGGATGGCTTCTTCACCTTTTTCTTCTTTGGGTCTCAAATGTAACCTCTTCAAAGAGATCATCCTATCATAGAGCTACAGTGATTCTCTTCTATCATTTGACTTCAAGCTTACCAAAGCATTCAGTATTCCTTTTCTTTAAATATTTTATTTATTTATCGAACAAAGAAAGAGGGATGAAGAGGTAGATAGAATGGGCATGCCAGGGCCTCCAGCTACTGCAAAGGAACTTCAGACATCACCTTGTGCATGTGGCTTACGTGGGTCCTGGGGAATTGAACCTACATTCTTAGGCTTCATAGGCAAGCGCCTTGATGGCTAAGTTGTCTCCCCAGCCCACATTCAGTCTTGTATTTAGATTTTATGGACTGGCTGCACTCCCCCCCCCCCACCTTCATATGTTGAAATCCCAGCTCCCAATGTAGTTATCTGGAAAGAGTCTTGAGAAGGTGACTGAGATTAAACAATGTCAGAAGAGTGGAGCCCAAATCCAATAAGACTGTGGCCTTCAAAGAGAAAGACTCTTCCATATGAGTAGGTATAGGGAAAAGGTTTCATTTGCAAGCCAGGTCATATGTTGATACTACTTGCACCTTGATCCAAATTTCCAGCCTCCAACTCTGTGAGAAATACTTCAGTAGCTTAAGCATTTTGGTATTTTGTGATGGCTGTGTGAACAGACTAATATATGTGATATTTGGTTCATGTACTTGGTATCTGATTCTCCCCTTAGAAAAAACAAGCTTTTATTCCCCTTGGTGTCTACATAGTCCATGCTGGCCTCAAACTTGTGCTTCTCCTGCCATAGACTCCTGTGTGCTGAGATTACAAGTATGCATATCCTGCAAAAGAATGCCTCTCACATCAGATATCATCTGCCTGCATATGGGTGGGTCTTCAAAGAACAAAGAACAGTCAGTGCCTGTTGACTAGCAGCCACTTAAGGAAGCCTTATTAAATGGATGGGTGACTTTTATCTCAAACTTTAATTAAGTGGTAAGCGCATGAAATTTCAAATGCTGCTGTTTTTGGTAATATGTCAGATTATATGTCTAGGAAAAGGTTTTCTGGCTTAAATCACTCAAAAATCTAGTGTAAGTATGAAACAGCTATTTAAATTTATTAAATAGTGAGAGAAATACTCAAATGACTGAAAGCCACAAATGCTGAGACATTAGGAGCCCTAAAATTTGGCAGTTGCTTTGGGAAGATAGGCCAATCAACAGAGTTTAGGACTGGGAAAAGATTGAAAAATTTCTAAGTGGAGGGCCACCATGGAAAGGTAGAGATGAGAAGCCATTGCATGGTTTGAGTGTCAGAAAAATGGTTTGAATTTAATTTATTTTTATTTTTGACTATTC
The DNA here is from genome assembly GCF_020740685.1 of Jaculus jaculus. Lineage (NCBI taxonomy): Eukaryota > Metazoa > Chordata > Mammalia > Rodentia > Dipodidae > Jaculus > Jaculus jaculus. The sequence goes on from NC_059103.1 coordinate 145,263,076, forward strand.
CATATATATACACATTTTGATCCCTCCACTCATTTTCTCTCTTCTCCTTTCCCACTTCTACCAAAACCCTTCTTCCCATTAGCTCCCCATCCTACTTCATGACTTTATTTATGTTTTATATATTTATTTATTTGCAGCAGAGAGAGATCGAGAGAAGAGATACAGACAGAGAGAATGGGCATGACAAGGCCTCTAGCTGCTGCAAATGAACTCCAGACATATATGCCACTTTGTGCATCTAGTTTATATGGATACTTGGGTCATTAGGCATTGTAGGCAAGTGTTTTAGCCAGCAAGTCATCTCTCCAACCTATATTTATTTATTTTTGACATGCTGCTTTTAAGTTGGATTGTTTGCAAACTCATGGGTGGAGGTTACTTGTTGGAGAGTGGGCAGTGCTCCAGTGGCTGCCCCTTCAAGGACGCGACTTCTCTACCCCCAGCCATCATCAGTTTCCACTACTTGCTCTGGTCTTATTTCTTTCTTCTTTTCCCCCTTTACTTTCCCCTTTGTCTATCCTCATTCATTTTTCTTTCAAATTTGCTCTGTCACACTTTCATATTTTTCCTTCCTTCAGAAGGTATTTTATGGACATTATCGTTCACTTTGTTGGGGATGTAAATTTAGACAAATGATATGTATGTATGTGCATGCTTGTGTGTCTGTGTGAGTGAGTATGCAGGGACAGGAAGGAAGAGGGTATTTATGACTATGGCATTTTATTTCATGTTTTGTTATTTCTTTTCCCTGCCACTTGCATATGGAGTATCTGGAAGGAACTCTTAGGCATTTTGTTTGTGACTTCAGGAGAATGAATTTTTTTTTTCTTTTTTTGCTACTGCATATAGGCATCCTATCATTTTTGGTTGGCCAGAGCTGATTCTGTCATTTGAAGCATTTTTGTGAATGTTCTAAGTATAGCTTTCCTTGCTTTGTAGTTCTTGCATGTCTAATTTTGATCTTAATAGATAGGTTTCTGTTTGATGAAATGGTAGATTTGTGTTCAATAAAACAGCCACTTAACATGCTTCTTTACTTTTAAAGGGCTAAGGATCTAAAAGTAGATTTTATGTTTTTTCTCATTTGAAGATACAAATATGCTGCTAGGATCCAAATGGTCTCAAAATCTAAAGTTGGTACTTGGGATTAATGGAAAAGGAATTTACTGGTAACAATGAGTGGACTGCAAACAAGAGAACTGTTTGAGCAGTGTGCTTCGTGGTGGTTGAGGTTTAGTTAATCATAGCCTTTCACAGTCAAAGATAACAATGCTTTGTCTTGCTCTGTACAACATCAACTGTGTATTTTCTGATCTGCTCGCAAAGGTTGAATATTATCATTGTCATTCTCAGAGATTCGATCCCCATTAACAGAAACCCACTAAGAGGAGTAGACATTGTGGCTTCTGCAGCCTACCAAACCAAACACATGCAGGTCAGTTCAGGAGACAGAAAACGATCTCCTGCAATGACTCTTACTGCACAGGCAGAAAAGTGTAACTGAGAACACCTTTGACAGATGGTATTTCAAGTCACTTGTATTATTCATCTCTGCTAATTTTAAACACCAACATGCATTGTAAGAATATGGCCATCTGTCAAAGATTAGTGCTTAACTGATATGTCAGTGCAGATATTTATCAAATAAAGCCCTACTTTTCTCTTAATTATATTTCTTGCCTTTCTTTGTCTTATTTCTTTGTAAAGAGGTGATAAAATCTAAGCCCGGTGTGGTGGTGCATGCCTTTAATCCCAGCACTTGGGAAGCAGAGGTAGGAGGATCGTTGTGAGTTCAAGGCTACCCTAAGACTACATAATGAATTCCAGGTCAGCCTGGGCTAGAGTGAGACCCTACCTCGAAAACCCCACTCCCCCCCAAAAAAAGCCATAAAATCTAAATCTCATAAATGTTATTTTAAGGAGTGCTCTTATCTGAGTTTTGCAGGTTCATTAAACCTAGGAGACACAGAGAATGTTCACATTTGATAATCTGAAGTGAGGGACATAAGAATGTTACATAAGCAATTGTCCTGGAGCATCTCAGTTTCCTGTGATAGGAGTATGGGAGCAAAGAACGCAGTGATGGCATAGGCAGGGGGAGGCTCTCAGGGAGTGAAGTGTTAATATAGTGAAATGAACTATAAGGGCCGAATCAAGAGAACATTTCCTGTTCACAGGTCCTGAGACCTGTAAACCATCAATAGTCAGGAAGGGAAATTTAAGTGCCATGTCCAATGGAGGTTCAAAGAGCATGGGTGAAAGGTTGTAGCAAGCAACAATTTATAAATATTTAAATGGTCTAGAATTTTCTAATTCATATAAATGCCACTTTAATTGTCAAAGAGCACTCCATTTAGACACATTTTATTGTTTTAACATCTGTTCAGTTTTCATACTACACTAAATACTGCATTAACGTACAATTGTAGGGTAATTATATTAACAAAGGATTATATTCCCCAAAATGATAAGTGGAATATTTTGAATTTCAGTGGGATATGTTCAGCACTCTGTTGGCCCACTTGCACTATGTATTTCTTGGTCAACTATCATCATGAAAATCCTAGATCATGTCATCAACCTTGAAGGAGATGCCTTTTTCAGTCAACTCAGTACTTTCATCATTAATAAAGAGATGATTAGTAAAAGAGGAAGAGGAAAAGTAGAACAAAGCAAAGGAAAACAAAACAAAACCAAAGCAACAATTGTGGCTTCTATTGACAAGAAGGTATTGCAGCTGTTGGACTCTTGTATATTATTAAAAAGAGAAGACTCTCTTAACACAAGAATGTGACCACTATGTGCCAAGGCCTCCCAGTCTGAAGGCAAAATAGGTCATTAGATCCATAATGAACACCATTCTGCTCTGGTTTCCTCTGTGCTAAAGATTTTTTGGGTCCCTAGGCTGTCTCTCATGAAGGTCTAGAAGGATAATGCTATTTTTTTCTCCCTACACTTAGTGTTCATTGTCTCACCTGATTCCCACACTCATCAGATATTTATAATATGCTTTTCTAGTGCATAATGATGGCTCCCATATTTGGGTTAGCATCATACCTTAATACTGGTCACATATGTTTTATTATTCCATAAAAATAGATGCACTGAATTGGAGGTGAATACACCCCTTAACTTGTACTGAAGGCCAAATTAGAAAATTATGCATAAATATCTTTCAGTTACTCTGTATGTCACTAATAGATGTGTTTGTTTTAATTTCAAAGGAAATAATTGAGACATTGGTCAAAATTATCCTGTAGTATAGAAATGGTCTCATCAGACTTAAAATTGGTTTAATTGCTTAGATTATAGTAAAAACTTCTGCATAGAAATATTCAATAGTAACCACCAAAACATCTAAGTAGAGGACACAATAACAGAATGTTCCAATTAGCAGAAGGAAAAAATAAAATAAGTAGGCAAAATTCAATAGCCCATAACATGCAATACAGAAGGAAAAGATACAGTATTTTGTGGCAGTGTCATCAGGGTATACATACCCATACATGGCCTCACAGTGGTTGCCATCACCCCAACAAGACCTGTGCAATTGTAAGCACATAAAGATTTTGATACAGAAGATGGAGTAGGATGAAAATAATAAGGAATCAGCACAGAAGAATGACTACTTGGAAAGAGGAAGGTGCTCAACAGAATAGGGACAGCAGAGGAGGGTGAAGAGAAGATAATAGGATAGGATTGTTATCAAATTATAGTATGTTCATCTATAAAAATTCTTACTAAAAGTTTAGAAAAAGAAAAGAAGAGCTGCCATAGAATGCAAAATATAAGAGGATGAGAAATATCTGCATATGTAGTCACAATAAAGACAGTTGATTAGACAGGCTTAAAAATAATGTAGACTTTAGTAAGTGAGTTACTGGGGATCTAAGGTATATCATGCTGACTATAGTTAACAAAGATGTCATATGTAGTTAAATTTAAAGAATTAATCTTAAATATTATCATCACCATACAAAAGCAACTATTGTTAGGTGATAGGCTGACAAGATGGTTTAGTGGCTAAAGGTGCTTGTTTGCAAAGCCTATTGCCTAGGGTTCACTTCCTTAGGATCCATGTAAAGCCAGATATAAAAGTAGCACATGTATCTAGAGTTCCTTTATAGTGTCAAAAAGCCCTGGCATTGCATATGCATGTGCATGCAAGCACATCACACATAAAACATAAATAAAAATATTAAAAAAATTAAAAACTGGCTGCTACTCAGCATAGTGGCACATACTTACAATCCTTGTATTGGGAAGTGCAGGCAAGGTGATTATGAGTTCCAGGCCAGTCTGAGATACAGAGACCCTGTCTCTAAACAAGCTGAGGGGTTAGTTCAATAGAAGAGTGCTTGCCTAGCATACATGAAGTGCTAGGCATTTCAAAGCCAAAACAAAATTAGAAACAAACAAAAAAGTGATTATAAGACAAATAGAAAGTTGATGGACAGGTAGATAAAAGTTTGAACTGCTCTATAACCAGTGAGAAATTAATTAAACAAAATTCCCTTACCAAGAATACAGTAGACTCAAAGGTATTTTAGAGACTACCTCTTCTAAATTTTAAATGAAATACATAATCCTCACCAAATTTTTCAGAAAATACAAGGATAAAATTCTCCAAGTTATGGTGTCATGGAGATTGCTCAGTGGTTAAGGAATTTACTTGCAATGACAGATGGCCCTAGTTTGATTTCCCAGTACCCATATAAAGCCAGATGCCCAAAGTGGCACATGTGTCTGGAGTTTGCAGTAGATAGAGGTCCTGGTGTCCCTATTCTCTCTTTCTGTCTCTCTTTCTTTTGTTCTATCTTTTTCTTTGTGTTTGCAAATAAATAAATAAAGACAGTTGATTAGACAGGCTTAACAATAATATAGACTTGAATAAGTAAGTTATTGCGGATCTAAGGTATGTCAAGCTGTACTATACTAAAATGGTAAAAAGATGTTGTGAGAGTTTAACAAAAGGAAACATTTAAACAAACCTTAGGATGTTTATGCAAATAAATCCATATAAGATAGGACATTCATTAGTTGACAAGCAAGCAAACAAGCAAAAAACTCTAAAATTAAAAAGTCAGAGGGTATGAGTATGAACTGGACACACTGCTGTAGGAAAGAACTTGAAACTTGCATTTTTTAAAATTAATTAATTAATTTATTTATTTATTTGAGAGTGACAGACACAGAAAGACAGATAGAGGGAGAGAGAGAATGGGTGTGCCAGGGCTTACAGCCTCTGCAAACGAACTCCAGATGCGTGCGCCCCTTGTGCATCTGGCTATCGTGGGACCTGGGGAACCGAGCTTCGAACCAGGGTCCTTAGGCTTCACAGGCAAGCGCTTAACCGCTAAGCCATCTCTCCAGCCCGAAACTTGCATTTTTTAATGCATTCTGCATTCTACCAAATCTACTTCTAGATATACAAGCCTGAGAAATTCATGTTCAGCAAGAGACATTTATAAAAACTTATGCATAATAGAAAATAAAACTAGAAACAGGGCTGGAGAGATGGCTTAGCGATTAAGGCACTTGCCTGGGAAGCCTAAGGACCCAGATTTAATTCTGTAGGTCCCAAGTTAGCCAGATGCACATCATGGCAGATGTATGTGGAGTTCATTTGAAGTGGCTAGAGGCTTTGGTGAACCCATTCTTTCCCTCTCTCTCCCTCTGTCCCTTTGTATCTAATAAATATATAAATAAAAGCTATAAAAAACTAGATACAATCTAATTATGAACAGACAAGACAATGAATTTGAAAATAATGGTATCTTCACACATTCAAATAGTATATAGTAGTAACAATGAAAAGCCATACCATGGAGTGAATCTTAGAAATCAAAAGGTGTTTTAGAATGTGTAATCTACAATAGCACTTTTTAAAGTTCAGAGACAATATTAAGTATGTGTTCAGATTCACTGGTGCAGATGAAACCAAATTGTCAAGATTAAGTATGATAAAATGAGAAATCTGGGCTGAACAGATGGCTTTAGCAGTTAAGGTGCTTGCCTTCAAAGCCAAAGGACTCTGGTTCAATTCCCTAGGACCCACCTAGGCCAGATGCCCATGATGATTGTGCCAGGAGTCCATTTGCAGCGGCTGGAGGCCCTGGCATTCCAGTCTCTCTCTCTCTCAAATAAATAAATAAAAGTTTTAAAAGTTGAGAAATTTATAATGATCACTGGGTTATATGGGAGGGGTTGGGAAGGCATTCCTATGTGTTTTACTATTATGCTTCTCAGTATGTACTTGTTACAGATCTTCTTATGTAGAAATCAAAGTTGCAAAGTAAAATAATCTAAAAAGATGTATTTGTTATTCAGGATAATGATGTTTTTAAAGGAAAGAGTTGGGAATGAAGCTAGCAAAATATTTCATGAATTTGAGGATGACTGTTTTTTATTTTTAATACTTTTTATTTATTTATTTGAGGTAGAGATAGAGAGAGAGAAAGAGAGGGGGGGGGGAGAGGGAGAGAGAGAGATTCAGAATGGGGACGCTAGGGCCTTTAACCACTGCAAAAGTACTCAAGACTCATGTGCCACCATGTACATCTGGCTTACATGGGTTCTGGGGAATCGAACCTGGGTCCTTAGGTTTCATAGACAAGTGCCTTAAATGCTAATCCATCTCTCCAGCCCCATGACTGATATTTTTATGATCACTCAGTCTTCATGAGCTTGAATGTCAGTTGGGAATTGAGTTTATGGACATAATCTTTAACCTAAGCACAAGCTGTATGTTATATAACACAAAACACAAATGTGATTTTTTGTTTTTTTTTTTAGGAAACAACACATTGGCTTCTTTGTGAGTTGCAAGAGAGGACCTGGACTTTAGAGTCAGGTGACCAGATTCTCCACCAACATTAATCACTGCCCTCCTTAGCATATTAGGTCAATGCATAACTTTCTTGGATTCATTTACTGATTTATTTTTAATTAGCATATAGTTGTATGATACTCTTTTATGGTTAAAAAACAACTCTGGTGTCATAGCATAATTTTTTGTTGTTTCTATTTTAATTCCTTATTTTATGGGTCAATAGGTATAAAGACAATACCTAATGAGCATGCTATGACCACAGTGATGATTTCCTTATCATCTGGAAAATTATGGAGCCCATCCCTACCATGACTTGGGGCTGATCCCAGCTCTCATCTTAGATGGATGCTGGGTATCTTACTATCCCATGAAAACCCACCCCACATCAAACTGTCTGGTTTTCTAGATATCTCCTAAATCCACACTTTTCATACTTTATTAAAATGTGCAAGCTTTCATATCTTTTTAATTTTATTTACAACCAAAAGTACCAATGTTTTTCACATAACTAGTCAATTAGACCACCTCCTGACTACATTCATTAACCACTGGAACAATAAGTCATATTAAAGTCCTCAAATAAAACATCACATTAACCTTCTGTTCTGGTCACTTATTTGTCTGCCACAAGCTGTAGCACTTCTAGTCTTGGCTGTACATGTGTCTATATTCTTTATGGATCAAAGGCTCCCATGAGCTTGTTCATTTTCAAGGAGGTTGGTATGAGTGCAAAGAAACAAACCAACCCATACAAACACAAGCATAACCAGTAGGTCACTCGCAGTTACTTACATTCTGCTGGCGGAAGCACAACCCTATAGCAAGTTCAGCACTAATGGAGGCATGGAAGGGAAGGGAGAAAGAAAGGAAGTGGAAAAATGAATTTCTTTTTTTTCCAATATTTCTTGAATATCTTATTTAAATTGCATGAGACCAAAACTACATCAATTTTTGTATACTTTTGAATTTTGAGATATTTGCATAACCTAACAATTTTAACATTTCAAATCCAAAAATATAAAATAAAAAAAAATTTCTCTAGTCTGAAAAATTTTGAGTACAGCTCAAAAAAATTTTAGAGTTTTGGCTCATGGGTGCTCAAATTCTAAATTGCATGGTCACAGGAGGGAATGATAACAATAGTCCAATCTACCCAAATTAAAAAAAAATAAGCATACAACAAACAAAAATCCAAATCTATCTCAATGTCACTTACATTATACAAAGTCAAAATAGAAGGTAAAAATGTGATGAGAGTAAATGAAAAACAAACAAACAAACAAACAAACCAACCACTTTAATCTTTCTCTGCTGAGCTGGCTTGCAACCTTCAACGTAGTTTCACTTTATGCAGTCATAAGCTATCACTAAGACTTTAGAATTGGAAATCTCCCTCAATTTACATAAACATTAGAGGGAATGTATATTCAGATGAGATTATGTTAGTGGATAATTTAGACCGGAAAAGTAAACTAGAATACTCCCCTGTCCTGCTGAGTGTAGATTGAGGTGCATAACCTAAGAAGCAGCTCCAGGAATCTGAGTACACACCATGATGACAGTCAGATGTGGCATGGTGGGAAGAACTTCAACCAAAAGGATCTGGCTCTGAGCTCTGGTCCCTGATAACTGAGAATTAAGGATGAAGCATAAATAACATATTTGGATTCAGAGACTCCAAACCTTGCTATGAAATGGGACCAATACTATCTCTAAGATACTGTTCCGAGGACCTTTGAGTAGGAATGTAAAGTGTTTAATGTCTGATACTTGGCATACAAGAAGTCACAGCTTTCAACCTTGAAGCACTTATCAAATACACTAAGAGTATTTTAGATTTTCTTGGATGTCTTTTGAAAAATCATGATTAAGGTGTAATTTCACTTGAAAATAGGATGATCTCTTAGGAACTCCTTAAGGTCTATGATTAAAAGATTTTTTAAAAAGTAACATTTTTTATTCATCTCAAAAAAAAACAACCCATTTGCCACACTATTGCATATTTTCAGATGTGAAAATAAAGGGATACCAGCTGGTTGCTTTATTTTCAAACAACTACAAAGGAAACAGTAGAATTTTGGCTTATTGGAATTTTCCTTTGAAAATTTTCACAACCATGTGTGGTTGGAATCTGGCACTTATCTCTTGCTTCCACTCTGGAAATTTATATAGTTCTCTAGCACTTGGTTTGGGTCACATAATCTTTCAATTCCTGTCTTTCACTTGCATAATATCCTTCCAGTGTGAAAAGCCCATATACCGTAATATGTCCACACAAGACTTTAGGTATTCAAATTGTCTGTGAGCAGAAGACCTGGCATAGCCAGGTCATCATGAACAATTAGAAAACAAGGAACATTCGTAAGAGATTGTTTTATGTGAATGGACAAGACTGAGGGAATAGGGTATAATAAAATCAAGCAACTTTTGTAACTGTTGACTTTTTAAGCATAAAAAATATATCACATAGTTCATGTACAGAAAATTTTACTAGTTTCCACATGGCCAGATAAGTCCTGGAGATTTTAATTCCCTTTAAAATTTATGTTTTACAGTCTTTCAAAACCAGCTTTATGAGATCATGCAGGCAATGAGAGTGGATGTCAGACATCTGCTTCCTTGGCTAGTTGCTGCTTGACTACATCCAGGATCCCTGCCTGTGTTTTGAGAAGACAAGTGATTCTAGGAAGATGTTTTTAAGGAATATAAATCTATGAAGTTTTAAAAATGGCTTGTCTTAAAAACTCAGCTTTTGGGGCCAGAGAGACAGCTTAGTGGTTAAGGCATTTGCCTATAAAGCCAAAGGATCCTGGTTTGATTCTCCAGGACCCACTTAAGCCAGATACACAAGGGGGCGCATGCATCTGGAGTTTGTTTGCAGTGGCTGGAAGCCCTTAAGGGCCCATTCTCTCTCTCTGCCTCTTTCTCTCTCTCAAATAAATAAATAAAATATATTTTAAAAAGATGAAGCATACTTGAAAAAAAAAAAAAAGATGAAGCTGGGTGTGGAGGCACACGTCTTTAATCCCAGCACTCATGAGACAGAGGTAGGAGGATCACTGTGATCTTGAGGACACCTTGAGTCTACATAGTGAATTCCAGGTCAGCCTGGGCCAGAGTGAGACCCTACCCTCCAAAACAAACAAACAAACAAACAAACAAACAAACAAACAAAAACAGATGAGAATGTGTTTTCAGGGGCAGGGCCCATGGAGGCACCACACATCCCTGGCCACCTGCATGGCTGTATCTCTCTCCCTAGCTCAACAGGAAGCCCCATGCCCCTGGGTCCTTCATCTTAAAAAAAAAAACAAAAAAACTACAAACGCAACTTTTATTCCTTTTACTAATTTTTTCCTTGTTTTGTTACTGAGAAAGGAAATTCTTCCATTTGCAACAGCATAGGTGACATGAAATATGACAGTCAAAAAAGGACAGATACTGCATGACTCTTCACTTGAATGATCCATACTGTGGTTACTGGGGGAGGATGAGAGAGGTGGAGAATTGCTGTTAAGTAGGTATAAAACCTCAGGTATGCAAAATTAATACATTCTAGAATCTGTTGCACAATGTTATGGTATTTCATACTTCAACATATGTTAAACAACATGGTAAGTGTTCTTAGCACAAACAAGATACAATGAAATGTTGCCAGGAGCTGATATGTCTATTATGATGGCAGTACCCCTGATGTTCACATGCTGTAATTCATCAAATTATGCTCATTAAAATACACAGGTTCATATACTGATTGTGTCCCACCGAAACCGTTAAAAATTGTGCTTGATTTGATAATGAAGACTCTTTCAATGGCTAACTTCTGTTTCTGGGACATGGGTCGCCTTTTGGGCTGCATCATATGACTTCAGGTGAACAGTCTTTATACATTTACAGTTCTTTTCCTTGTGTTTATACAGTCTTAAAGCATAATAAAGTAACATTTTAATGGTGGTATGGTAAAGTAATATGTGATCTAGGAGTGTTCCTCTTCAGCAGAATTAAAACTTTAAGTCACTAAGATCTGTCTTCATGAGCCAAATATCTGCCATCCATACATGTTATAAAAAGAATAACCACAACTTTAATAGGTTGGCAGCAAGGACCATAGAATGGACACTAGGGGTATAAATACTGCACAGTTCTTGCCTCGAAAGAATGGATTGTTTAATGGAAAAGAGTAGGAAATAAGTGATCACTAGATACTAGAACAGTACTGGTAGAATCACTCCCAGGTTTATATTTCTTTCTTTCTTTTTTGTTTGTTTTTTTTGAAATAGGGTCTCACTCTAGTCCAGGCTAACCTGGAATTCACTATGTATTCTTAAGGTGGCCTCATGCTCTTGGTGATCCTCCTACCTCTTCCTTCCAAGTGCTGGGATTAAAGGCATGAGATACCACACCCGGCTAGATTTATATTTCTTGAATTTTATTTTTTTTGGACTTTTTGTCATTTTTAAACATTGTGTAGCCACAATCAGACATGATTATATAATATTTCAGAGGATGTGTGCTTGGTATGTCTTACTGTAAAAGGGTTTGGGACAATCAAAAGAAAATGGTCACTAGGATGGGACCAGTCACCTCCCATTTTCAGCTTTGCCAGAAGTCAGTCAATTAATCCCCAAACAATCATCAATTGATTAAAGGCAATAAAGTATGATTTTCATTGTACAATGGATTGTGTGCGTCCCCTGTACTTTCTTCTCCTACCACTTCCATTGGTATAATTGTGAAACTCTATTCATAAGCATTGTAAGCTTTTATATAAGGTCATTTTGGTTACCTAATAAATGCTTCATTTAAGGATGCATAATATCTAAGGTAAGATCACCTTTCTCTTCCCCCTCCAATTCTTACTTTGCTAAAGGCTAAAAATGTGGGACCAAAGTTTAATTTTTCCTATTGAAGACTTTGCCCATCAGCCTTTGGACATCTATTTACTTCATTTAGAAAATCAGCTCTTATAATAAAATTCATAATGTGGTATCTTAGAATTGGATGAATGAGTGAGTAATAACTTATTAATATTTAAGTAGCTCTCCATGTGGTATAAAAGAAGGGATGGAATACAACAATATCTAAAATACAGATAATATTTTAAAATGTTATGATCTATTGACTTATTAAACAAAAATATGTTATACATCTGCCATTATGCACACTCTGAAATTGTGGGGAGAGAACCATGGAAAAGATGGGGATATTATGTTGCCTTAGTGTTTTATAGTGATGGTAGCTTTTACCAAGAAATAAAGAGCTTTCACTACAGCCATAGAGGTAAGAAGCAAAGACAGAAGATCCTGATCCAAGGTGTTGATAGTTTAATGAAAAAGATAGGCCAGAGAAGCAGCACTGGCTAAATGATGACAATGTAAAGTAAGAGGTATAGGCAAGATATTAAGAAGAACAAAGAAAGTATAGCTAGTAATCTTTTTACTTTGGTGATAACATGCTTTATAAAATGAGGAACTTATTTCTGCAAAGCTATTACTCATGCTTTGTGACTTATTATATGTTGACCAACACAGTAAAAGAGAATGTGGAAGAAGTACTTGGAATTATTAAGGATGGCTTTTTGAAAGAGATATTATTTATATAAGATCTTCACACACTGCTAATATCAACAGCGGAGGACTTCAGATGGAGGAATCAAATCCACATGGGTTAAAGTAGTAGGGCGGGGCGGGGGCATAAGGGAATAAGTGCATACTGAATAGTCCCACGTGGATAGATTATAGGGTAAAGAGTGTCAAGCCAGGGAAAGCATCTTCAAATTCCTTTTCAGGTTTCAAAAGAACTTTCATACATTACAGAAAACTTTGGGTTTATCTTGTGAGCAAATTTCAAAGTGGGAACAATGAAAGCACACAGGAAGACATTTGATAGCTACAAAAAAAAGTGTCAGAGGGAATCCCCGTGATGTTTACTTCCACTCTTTTCATTATTTGTCTAAAATTCTCTAAATTTTTGCTGAGATGTTAAATAGCCATACACGATAGCATATGATACTGGGTGAAAAGAAAGAAATATTTGAAATTTTAAAGAACAAAAGCTATATATTAACTCACATTAATGTAAGCAATGTAAATACATGCTGAAATAAAGAACACAAAAAATATAAAGGAAGAAGTGACTAATCCTAAATTGAGAGGCTCAGAATGATTTGTTGACAGGATGGCAGTCTGAGTCTGGAGTCTTCAGTCTCTAATGTGTTTTGGGAATACTCATAGCTCTTGGCAGCCAATCATGTGAATCCCTTTGGTAACATGTAGTCATTCTATTGGTTCTGTTCCTCTAGAGAACCTGGCTAATATAGATACAACAGATAATTGGTGACACTTGTGACATGAAATCAGTCTGCAGGCTTTTGTAATACTCAAGGCCTACTTGAAAGTAATTCAGGCTCAGTTCAAACCTGTGCAAAGTTTCCTCTGAATCTTCCCAGCCACAACATTCTCTCTGCTATCCTTTAATAACTCTTTGTTTATAGCTTTCTTCTAGCACCAACCACAGCCTGATGATGTCATGAATAGTTGACTATATGGCTATCTCCTTGGAGACTACATACTCCCTTGGGGAAGAGCCATGCATATTTGCAGGCCAGCATAAAGCCAGATATGGAATTAGCATTTGATCAAAGTCTTAGAATTGAATCATCCAGGGAAAATATGACAGCTTTCCAAAACTGGGTCAGTAGCTGTAGGCATAAAGAGAATGGTGCCAATCAAGAAGATACCAAGGAGGCAGTAGTATGAAGAATAGTACTTAAGACTGTAGGAAAGCTTCCATTTCACAAGAGAAATTATGTGCTAGACATATGATAGGTAAATAAACATTAAAAGACAGCTAGTAAGGTTCATTTACATTTATAAATTTACTTGGTCCATTATCTTGGTACATCTCATAAAACATCTCTCTTTACCTAAGTATCTTAGAATTTTTATTTTCCTTTCTTAGTTTATTAATTGAAGAGTAAAGATGAGGTGCAAGTCTTTTCCATCCACTAAACCCATGCTCTTTTGTAATGTGACTGCCTAAAACTTTAGAGTTCAGATATCATTTTTGCCTCAGTGCACTGATTTTTGTGAGATTACTTTATGATAGTTTGAATGTGATAGTTGGTATGGCCCCATAGATACAGACATTTAAAAAAATGTTTATTTAGGGGCTGGAGAAATGGCTTAGCGGTTAAGCGCTTGCCTGTGAAGCCTAAGGACCCCGGTTCGAGGCTCGGTTCCCCAGGTCCCACGTTAGCCAGATGCACAAGGGGGCGCACGCATCTGGAGTTCGTTTGCAGAGGCTGGAAGCCCTGGCACGCCCATTCTCTCTCTCCCTCTATCTGTCTTTCTCTCTGTGTCTGTCGCTCTCAAATAAAAAAAAAAAGTTTATTTAGTTAGTTGAAAGAGATAGAGAAAAAGAAGCAGATAGATCTCTCTATCTAGAGAAAGGGAAAAAGAGAGGGAGAGAATGGATTGCGAGGGTCTCTAATCACTGCAAATGAATTCCAGACACATGTACCACTTTGTGCATCAGGCTCATGTGGGTTCTGGGGAATTGAACCTGGGTCCTTTATCTTTGCAGGCATGCCTCTTAACTGATAATCCATCTCTCCAGCCTTCAGACATTTAAAAAATATATTTACAAATTTAGTTATTTGTACGCAGAGAGATACAGAAAAAGAGAGAGAGAAGGCGAGAAAGAGAGAGACTGGGCATGCCAAGGCTTCTAGCCATAGCAAACAAACTCCAGATGCATGTGCAACTTTGTGCATCTGGCTTATGTGGGTACAAAAGAATCAAACTCAGGCCATTAGGTATTGCAGGCAAGCACCTTAAGTGCTAACTTAGGCATTTTGGATTAAATATCCTCACTGAGTATCTAGCAGGAAGAGCCATGTTACAGGGGGCAAAGAGGGGCGGGGTTGTATCACTGGGACAGGATCCTACTGTCCAGCCCTAAGGTTTGTTTGGGGGTCGATCTTCATACCAGCCCAAAGGCATGTGGAGAGCTGTTTGAGCTCTGGTGGTTTGTGCTTGCTTGTGCTGCTGGTGATTGGTGGTGTCTCTCTGCTGAGATCTAGGAAAGGGAGCCAGCTTCTTCCACCACTGATCGTGTTCCCCCTGACTCTGTAAGCCTGAAATAGATCCCTTTCTCCCATAAACTGTGTCTGGTTGGATGTTCATTCCAGCAACACAGAGCTGACTGCAACATATTTCTGTCCATATCCCATATGAATAATCCTAATTCTTGTCAGTTCCCCTCCAAGTCATAATCTCTCAGAAAAATGTCAAGACATCTAGAAAATCAAGATGAAAGTTTTTTCCTTTCTCAGGTTATAAAAAGGTTAAAAAAGTATGAAAATTAAATATATCTTGGAAGCCAAATGTAGTTGATTACACCTGTAATCTCAGCACTCAGAAGGCCTAGAGGCAGGAAATCACCACGAGTCTGAGGACAGCTTGGTCTACATAGTGAATTCTACATCATCCAGGGGCAATATAGTGAGTTTCTCTCCCTCTCTCCCTCTCTCTCTCTTTCTTTCTTTCATACACACACTCACCCTCTCTCTATATATACATATAAAATCTTTAATTCAGATAAGTAAAACATTCAAATCTTATATTTTTCTATGAAATATAATGAAGTGCAGAAGTATCAGTAAAAATGACAAGCTGTACGTGTTCCTTTGTCTTAGTCTTTGTAAAATTAAAAGGATGTTAGTTCCTATTGTTGCCAACTCAGGGGGATGATTATAAGGATATAATTAACTGGAAGTGTTTCTACAGTATAAATTTCTTAGTCTTAGTTTGTATATTCCTCCAACAGTTTTTGGTTAAACCATGATTATGATAGACCTAAATACTGAAATATATTTTGTACTTTGTGAGTTATGTTAGTCAATATCCATTATGTGATAACCTTCTTACTCATGGATTTAATTGATGGCTCAATTGAATCATTTAATTGATGGCTCAATATGTTCTTATTTAAATTTTGTAACAACTGTATGGTAGAGGTAAAATCCTTTTGCCCCATTCTCAGATGAGAGAACCAACATATACATGTATAAAATTGCGGCCTTCAAAAACCTGAGTGGTAGAAAGTATCTACATAACTTTAGACCCTGAACCGGTGATATTTATCAATATATATCTTGTCACATACAGAAATAATGGTGGGGTGGTTAATTTGTGAGCATATTATGTTCTATATGTCAGTGTATATACATCAAAAATGTAAAGCTGCATAAATATATATCTATAACAGGTAAAATTGTTCAGTAGAAAACTTAGCTACTATAGATATTTGAAGGGTACGAAGATAAAGACAGCAAGCACCTAGCTTGACCTTCTTGTCCTTGCAGTAGCTTATGTTGGAAATCATCTGGTGTATGTGAAGCACCATGTTTAACACTGTAAAACAATGCTATCTCATAGAAGCAGCAGGTAACTGGTACAGCTAATTTAATATTTTCTGATAGCTACATCAAGATAAGGAAAAAGTAAAATTAGTAGCAACTCTATATTAAATTATTATAATCCATTTTTCTTTTGTAATCACAGGGAAGACAACTCATGGGACATTGAACCTATATCCTATTTATACAAAAGTAAAGCTAGATTTGTAATTTTATAGTTTTGCTATTAGTATCAATGGCTGCTTTGGGACATCTATTTTATAGTTCACTATCTTAGTGGTGGAGGAAGGGGTCTCATTTCTGAGATATCTGATAGTATTTTATATATAATACTTGAAAAAAATGAATCCCTTTTCAAAGTTTTTCCTGTGCTATATTTATTTTCAGTCCCTTAACTGTTTTGTCCTGAATATGCCTTACTCAATTAAATCCAAAAACAAACTGGTTGTTAGCCATTCAATTTCAGCAGATATGTACTGACAGATACAGACATAATTCTGAATAGTTGTTTCACACATAGAGCTCATAGTGTGGACTAAAAGAAAGATAGATAGGTAAAGACACAAATATGTAATAAAATATGTCACTGGTGTCTATGTTGTTATATATATACATATGATAATTTCCCCCATCCCAAATGCCACTTGTTTCAAACATAGTATATAACAGAAAATAGCACAATTGCTTCCACTAAAGAGAAGATCTTATAATTCATCTGACAAAAGTGGGCTTTCATAATTTATTGGCAGAGAAAGTAAAACAATATTTAGAAACTTTTGTACACTTGTAATCTGAAGGTATTTTTCACTTCTTAAAATATCTCAAATACAGTGATGAAGTATAAGTATCAAAGATATTATTATATACTTATAAATTATAATTTTTAAAAATATTTAATCTTTATGAGCAAGCAAGAAAGAAAGACATAGAGAGTGGGCACACTGGGGCCTATAGCCACTGCAAACAAACTCCAGATACATGAGACACTTTGGGCATCTGGCTCATGTGTGTACTGGGGAATGAAACCTGGGTCCTTACGCAGTTCAGGCAAGCACCTTACCTGCTAAGTCATCTCTCTAGCCCTAAATTGTAATTTGTATTTACTTTTGCTTTTTAAAGTTTTTAATTTGCATGCATGTTTGTGTTTTTTCAAGGCCATGTGCATGTATGTGTGCATGTGTGTGGTGGTCAAAGGACAACCTCTGAGAGGTATCCCCCACTAATGCAGTCCATTATTCCGTTAGACTGGCTCTTTCATTGGCCTGGGGCTAACTAATTAGGCTAGACTAGATGCTCAGTGAACCTTAGGTATCCTCCTATCTCCACCTCCCCAGTGCTGAGATTGCAGACATGTGGCGTCTTGATTAGCATTTTTTTCCTGTTTTTTCAAGATAAGGTCTCACTATAGCTCAGGCTGACCTGCAATTCACTATTTAGTCTCAGGGTGGCCTTGAACTCAAGGTGATCCTCCCACCTCTGCCTCCCAAGTGCTGGGATGAAAGGCATGTGTCACCATGACCAGTTTTGATCAGCATCTTTTAGCATGTGCTTTGGAGATCAAGCTCAGGAGGTCCCCATGCTTGTGAGGAAAGCACTTTACTGAATGAAGCATCTCCCCACTCTTATACTTATTTCTTACTAGATGAATTAGATTTTGTTTTTTTTTTTTTTTACATGTAGTAAATGTTGGCTAGTTTGATAGCCATGTTTGAACACTAGTTCTATAGGACAGAAGCCTTCATCCCATTGGGCTCAGAAGTGAGATGAAATGCTTTTTCTCCTTAAGGTAAGCTAGTCAGACTTTGTGGATGTGGCTGAGGCTCACCTATGGCAGAGACCAGTGACCTGTATCAGGTGACAGAAGCCTTGTCAGGCCTGTCCTACATTGTGACCTTTGTCTTTCAGGTACCCTAGGCCTCTGACTTCTTGTTATTTTCTGAGCCTGATTCTTCAGCATTATTTTTGATTTGATGAACTACTACTAATCTGTCATTTGACTTGGTTTTGGAATCATTAGTCAAAGTGAGTTTGGGATGCTCATAACCAAGGATCTCCATTGAACAGCAATTGTGATCAGGATGTGGAACTCTAGCCTCCAGGAAGATGAGGATCTTATCTTTAGTTAAACTTAACTTGAACACAACAACAATTACAGCTAATGTTCAATGAGTGTCTGGTAAACTATTCCACACAATAGCAAAAGAATGAACTATAAGCTTTAGTTGCCACTAATGAGATTTCTATTAAAGCTGAGTTTTTGAGGTCTGAACTCCATGAGCTGATCTGTGTGCTGGAAGGCATGGCATGAAGTAGGCCAGATCCCTCTTCCCTTGCTTCTCCCAGTCTCCTGGTCCTGGTATGTCCCATTGTCCCTTGCTTGGGGAGGCCTGGTCCCTATGTGAGCTGTGGAATCAGGCCTTTTTGTATCCTGATTTTCCACTGGGTACCAACATCCTTGTTCATATGAGTCAATGGAAGCCCCCAATGAAATTATAATCAACAGTAGTTCATTCCTCAAATGAAAACACAATAATCAGTGAGACCCTGATTAAAAAAAATTGGGCTGGAGAGATGGCTTATTGGTTAAGGCATTTGCTTGCAAAGCCAAATGATCCCTGTTTGGCTCTCTAGGACCCACATAAGCCAGATGCACAAGGGAATGTATGCATCTGTAGTTTGTTTGCAGTGGCTGGAGGCCCTGGCACATCCATTGTCTCTTTCTCTCTCAAGTAAATAAATAAATAAATAAAATCTTTAAAGAGAAAGGAAACAGAAGTCAACAAAAAAAATTGCTGAACTAGAAGCAAACTATCAAAGAACCAACAATTGTATAAATGAAATTGATCAGAATCATCTCCTAGAGCATTTAGCTTTTGACAGTCAGCTTAACTTGATTGCAGAAAACATTAGAATGAATAAATTGAAGGTGAGTCAGGAATTGTAAGATCTCAACAACGTGTGGGTTAAGCTTAATGAAGACTTGATCAAATGCAAGAAAGAACTCCAGGAAGCATAAAGAAAATCAGAACTTGAATTGAAATTGTGCCTCAAAACAAGAGATGGACATGATGCAAAAGACACAACAGAAAACAAAAATCATATAGAAATAATAAAAATCTCTCTACAACCCCTCACCAACAGAGTCACTTAAATGGAAGACAGAACCTCTGACCTGGAAGGTAAGACAGAAGAGTTGAGAGGGAGGTCCAAAACTTTGGTAAGTTCAAAAAATCAAGTGAAAAGAATACAGGAGAACTATGGAACACCCTAAAATGAAAAAGGAGAGATAACAGCAGACATCAATGAAATTGGAAGAATCATCAGGGCATACTTCCAAAACCTCTATGACACAAAGTTAAATAATCTGGAAGACATGGATGAACTCGTAGAGACATAACACCTACCAAAACTAAACTCAGAGCAGATTAGTTTCCTAAATTTATAACATTATGGAGATTGAAAAAGTAATCACCTCCCCGCACCCCCCAAAAGAGTCATTCAGGACTGGATTACTTCTTAGCTGAATTCTATCAAACCTTCATTGAAGAACTGAATCCATTTTTTTTCTTAAACTTAATTGGAGACTCCAAAATCTTCCCGACACCTTTTATAAAGCTAGCATCACCCTAATCCCAAAACCAGACAGAGATGCAACAAGAAAAGAAAATTATAGGCCTATATCCCTAATGAACTTGGGTTCAAAGATCCTGAACAAAATCCTTGCAAACCAAATTTAACAGCTCATCAAAAGCATTATCCACCTTCATCAAGTAGGCTTCATTCCAGGGATGGTTTAACATATGGATATCAGTTAACATAATACACCACATAAATAAAATGAATCATAAGAAATACATGATTTTCTCAATTGATGCAGAAGAGGCCTTTGACAAAACACACACTTCATGATCAAAATACTAGACTGAATAGGCATGGAGTGTTTATATCTCAATACAATATAGGCTATACATAAAGCTTCTAAGGCCAAATAATACTTAATGGGGAAAAACTCAAGGAGTTCCCACTAAGATCAGGAACAAGACAGGCATGCCCAATCTCTCCACTGCTCTTCAACATATTACTAGAAGTACTGGAAAGATAGAATAAGGGTGCCAGGGCCTCCAGCCACTGCAAATGAACTCCAAATACACGTGTCACTGTACATCTGGCTTTACATGGGTGCTGGGGAGTCAAACCCAGGTCTTTACACTTTGCAGGAAAGTGCCTTAACCATTGAGCAATCTCTGCAGCCCACAGGTAGATTTTGATTAAAAAAATATGCACAGTGGGGCTGGAGAGATTGCTTAGCAGTTAAGCACTTGCCTGTGAAGCCTAAGGACCCCAGTTGGAGGCTCGATTCCCCAGGACCCACGTTAGCCAGATGCAAAAGGGGGCGCACACTTATGGAGTTCCTTTGCAGTGGCTGGAGGCCCTGGCGTGCCCATTCTCTTTCTCTCTCTTTTCTCTATCGGCCTCATTCTCTCTATGCCTGTCCCTCTCAAATAGATAAACACAAAAAATTTTTTAAAAATATGCACAGTGTACACTAGATAAAATCAGAAGTTGCAGAGACCTTGAGCTCTCCTGAGACCTGCCTTTCTTTGGCCTCCCTTGCCAGTTGTAGTGTCCCATTTCCATGTCTGACACTGGGCTTTACCTTTGAATTGAAGGTGATGACATCACTTTGGGAAGGTGATGAATTTCCTTGCAAGGAAAACCAATTCCTCTAAAGACTTGCATCCTCCTGTCTGAAAACTTAGTAGGCTGGGGAAATAGTATATAAATGGAAGTCAGATTTAAAGTTAAACCCAAAAGATGATTTCACCCTTAGCCAATGGGAAAAACTAGAAAGTTCTTTAGCAGAAACTTGAAATAGATGTGTGGAAAGATAGCTGAAGTTCTAAGAAAGTAAGAACACTACACCAAACTGCTTTTGTCAGTCAGCTCAACTGGAGTGTTTTCTTGGTTAAATGTCTACAGTAAGTATCAAAATATAGCCCATGTTAAATAAAGTTGAGATGGTAAAAATTCCTTCGAAGACCTTAGGAAAGAATTCAAAGCCTAGGAGTGGTACCAGTGCATGGAAGAAATGGACTATTTGTGAATTACTCAGTATCATATTTGCTCAGAAGGTTGGAGGATATTATCCTTACCAAGGCCCTGATGGCTGTGTTGGTGCAATAGGTTCCCAGTTTTGTAATCTGTCACCCATTGTTTTGGATGTAGGAAGGAGATTCTGTAGCTTAAATTAGTTCCAATGATAAAATGATCTAAAGGTAACATAATAGTTGCTTTTGCTTGATTGTGATAATGTAGTTCTCAGAGACAACTCAGGAAAAATGGGTTTATTTTGGCTAATAGTTTCAGAGAGATCTCAGTTTATCAAGGTAGGGGAGTCATTGTGTCTGGAGCAGTCGCATGATGGCAGGAATATGTGGAAGATGATCATAGTATCTTGGTGAACCAGGAAACACATGCCAGATCCAAGGCAGGTATAAATGTGGAAGATGGAGTAGAAAGATTGTAAAAGTCATAGCGTCAGACAGAGTATCCAGAGGCATTCCTCCACCCAATTATTGACTGCTGCTCTCACAACTCTTAACCCACAGCACTATGGTGAATACCAATTATTCTACCGAGAAGGGCCATCAGTAGAATGGAAGCAGGAAGAAAGGAAATGATACTAACTCATGATGTGTCCATACTAAGTTTCTAGTTAATAATAATAATAAAAAAAGATCCATGCTTAGTGATCTACTTCTGTTACCCAGGCTCTTACCTCCTAAAGTTTCACAATCTTCAAAAAAATAGGGGCTGGAGAGATGGCTTAGTGGTTAAGTCTAAGGACTCTGGTTTGAGGCTCTATTGACTCTCCATGACCCATGTTAGCTAGATGCACAAGGGGTCGCACATGTCTAGAGTGTGTTTGCAGTGGCTGGAAGACCTGGCATGCCCATTCTCTCTCTCTCTGCCTCTTTCTCTATCTGCCACTCTCAAATAAATAAAAATGAACAAAAAAATTAAAAAAAATAGTGCCACCAGCAGTGGACCAGGGTCTTTAAAAATGAGACACTGGTGGGAGACATTCAAATTCAAACTATTATGGTAGCAAGGGGACATAGGAATATTTTGCAATCATAAGAAATGGCTTCTCTGATTGGTATTCAGAAGGGTTTTTCCTGGGATCATTGTTAGTAGTCTAAGTACACAGCATGAGGACAACTTCCCCTTGGAATGTCTGTCTGACTCTATTAGGTTCTGAGAATGCAGTTCACAGATCTAAACAAGTATATAGATTCATGTTCATGGAATCAACGTATGCTTAAGGAAGGATGCTTTGATGTCACAGTACACACATACTGAGAACGCTTATTTGACTCTGCCTCAAGATGAAGTGTGGCCATAAGCTAAATTATTATGTATGAAGGAGTGGGAAATACCCAATATTTTCATGGCCTATCACACTGAATTAATAATCCTTGAGTATCCAGAAGTCCATTGTGCTACATTGACAGGGAACATTGTGGAAAGGGGGATGACAAGAATGTGAAAGAGTCACAGGGCGGGGAGGAGTATTATGGGACACTGTCTTCCTGACATTAACTACGTGGTGCATTCATGACCTCATAGTGGATGTTTTTATAGCTGGCAAGATCTATATAATTGTACTATCCTTGTCAACATTTTGACATAAAGGACAGAGGAGAACAAAAAATAAAACATAAGAACAGAGGAAGGAATGAGAAGGGGAGGGAGTTAGTAAAATGGAGGTATGACAGTGGGGAGGAAGAGTAATAGGAGTGGATTATGGACAACTACACTATGTTACCACATTAAAATTTTCAATAAAAATTAGGATTTAGGGCCTGGAGAGAAGGCTTAGCAGTTAAGGCACTTGCCTGTGAAGCCAATGGACCTAGGTTTGATTCCCCATAAGCCAGATGTACATGGTGGTACATGTATCTAGAGTTTGTTTGCAGTGCCTGGAGGCCCTGGTGTGCCCATTCTCTCAATTTCTCTTGCTCTCGCTCCACAAGTAAAAAAATAAAATAAAATATATTTAAAAAATTAGGATTTAGGGCCAGCAGGTTATAAATGAAATTATAACTTGTGACCTCTTCATGATAAATAATTATTTTAATTTTTTTCTGTTAAAATTTTCCCATTATTTTAAGTTTCTATTAATATTAGGTTTAATATTAATATTTAGGGCTGGAGAGATGGCTTAGCGGTTAAGCGCTTGCCTGTGAAGCCTGAGGACCCTGGTTCGAGGCTCGGTTCCCCAGGTCCCACGTTAGCCAGATGCACAAGGGGGCGCACGCGTCTGGAGTTCGTTTGCAGAGGCTGGAAGCCCTGGCGCACCCATCCTCTCTCTCCCTCTATCTGTCTTTCTCTCTGTGTCTGTCGCTCTCAAATAAATAAATAAAAAATATTTAAAAAAATATTAATATTTACTAAACTTTAATATTTAACATTGTATTTAATATTAATAGTCTATTATTTTAAAGTCTGGAGTAACTTCCAGTGTGTGGGACTTAGTAGGAAGTGTAGCTCCTTTTCCAAATGAGACAGAAAGCTTTATAGTGATAAGCTCTTTCTTTACTTCTTGGCAAGGAAAGCATTGGCATGCGATCAATGCTTAGTGGCTCCCATGGGGACAATACATTTTGAGAAAGTGACCCAGGGACATACAGTGGTTGCCTCACTAGGTACTCTGTGTGCCAAGGATAAATGGAATCTTTCCAGGCTCCATCTACAGAGAATAAAACTCTGGTCTTCTGGGAGGTGGCGGAAGGGTCATACTAAGCTATAGGAGACCAGGATGTCTTTTCCACATAAACTTGCATTCCACTTTTTCTCAGTCATGATCCTCCCCCTGTTCCCTTCCTACCAAATGCGGTGCATACATTTTGGAACATCAACACTTCTTCTAATCCTTTCATCTTCTAAGCCTTGGTTGAAACAGTCCATCCACTGAGGTCTCCTATGTGCTTTGACTTTAAAAAAAATTATTATGGACATATGTAGTATAATTTAGTATGGACACATCATACTTTGACTTCTTGATTTGATAAATCTTTGTATTTCTTTAATATTTTTTTGGAAAGAACTTGACATGGCTTAGCTTATGAATACATCTTTCCAAAATATGCCATGTTCTACATTGTAATCTTCACAAATTATCCTTTTTTTTCCCTTTCTTTGGGGATGCTCAGGCCTCACACATGCTAGGAAGGCATTGTATTGCTGAGCTAAACTTCCAGTACAAACCATCTGTGTTTCATGGTTTGAATAAGCAGGGTAGGATGACTGGGTTATTAGCACATATCTGGGAGTTGAGAATATTACTGAGCTCTTAAGCACAGGTTCCCTTCATTGCTTAGGAAGCTGTACTGCTAAGGATGGTAGTTTCCTTTTGTCTTATAGTAGAAGATGTTAGCATGAGTATGGCGATTTTTACGTTACAGTTTGATTGAATGCTGTTAATGTCTGTCTCTATTCTTATTTCTAACTTAAATAGTTACAAGAAAGTGTAGTATAAAGTTTCACAGAAAAATTTATTTAATTGGGCTTTTGTGTTTGCTGTAGCCTACTGAGTTAAAATAGTTTCATGGACTTTTTTTCTTAGTAAAATTAAAACAATTTAAAGTTCTTCCATATGATTGAAGCTAAAAGTGGGCTACTAGCCCTGTCTTACCATCCTGTCAAAACCGAAAGAACCTTCAAATAGTATAGGGCCTGTAATTCAGATATTTTCATGTTAAGATTAGAACTTAAGGTTGTTTTCTAATACTGCTATTCTGGTTGAGTTTGTGGCATTTCTATGCTCTGAACTGTTTCTTTCTGGGATTTTGCCCAAGGCTCTGATCTTTCTATAGCTGACCTATGAGACTTAAAAGGGAAAGGCTTTAGTAAATCATAGAGAAGGTGCCTGTAGTCAAGGGATACGACCTCAGGCAGAAAAAAGGGGAGTAAGAAGACCATGTCAGATTCTACTTCCAAGAAAAACTGGTTTCTGTTTTGATAACAGTAATGTCCTTCTAGTTCAAAGTTACCAGCTATCAAAACAAGTTGCAATCCACAGTAGACTAACTGCGTTCCATTACAGGGAAGCAGATCCTAGTGCAGTTGAGTCCAAATAAAAATATATTTATAGAGAAAACCCAGCCTAAGAAGAGCAGAAATCAGCAGAAATCTGTGCTGGAGAAATATGTGCAGGAGAAAAACACTACAGTTTATGATATGTGTTTATATATTCCCAGAACTAAGAAGTCAATAGAAACATTGCACTACAAGGAAAAAAAAAAAGCCTAAAAAGATGATGCACCAAAGGGACAGGGTAATAGAAACTCTTTTAGTATAACAAAATATAGAATCTGTCCTTCACATTTCAGCAAAGCTGCTCTGCTCTGCACTTGGGATGAGGTTTGAGCAGGAAGTATTATTGTCTGGCATCAGAGCCAGGGCAGGATCCAGCTTGAACCTCCAAGTTATTTCACAAGGAAATATGAAATTGCAGAACAATGTGGGTGGGCAATTGACTTGACCTGACTCTCATTTATTAAATAAACACAGGCTCGACTAGTTGTACTTCTGAATGTTAGCAGTGGCATTGCCAAGCTATAGCACTTGGGTGAGATGGGTTTGATCCACCATAAATCCACGAGTAGGCCCCTCCAAACCTATTTAATAATCTATCTAATCTAAGTGAAATAAAGTATGCTTACTTTGCCATGTAGCTTCAAGACAAAATGACGAGCTCCTCCAAAAATATTTCTACCACTAAGTTCTTTCTGCAGACCAATTCAGGGATCACTAACACGCTAGGTTTTAGTTCAGCTTTTAGGATTATGTGAAATGTTAGGTTTTGCTGAAAAAAAAGGATGAGGGTCTCTGTTCTCTGCATCCCCTTGTATTGTTCCATTTGCTGGCAACTAGAGTAGGTAAAGAAAACCATACTGTTTGTGTAGTATCAAAGATGACTTCTTAAAGACGTGCAGACAGCAAAAGCCATTCTTAAGCAATTGTAAAAACAAGAAAAACCTGAAAACAATTAGTAATCTATTTATATATGTAAAAACTAGAATATTACTGCTCGGTGTATGGACTGGACAGCTTGCTTAAAAGTTTTCTTTACAAACTTCTTGGCAGAGAGGAGGTTCTTCTGTTTCTAAGCAGAAATGAATTTGTAAGAAGAGGATTTGCAAATATGTGAAGGAGACCTGTATGGGCAAGGGTGTGCCCACTTTAAGTTAAGTGCACTTTTCCAATTATATTGGATGGAAAAATCAGACAAAGAGCAGCATACAACTTTCTCATCACATTATACCATCAGTAAAATTTCTAGTTATGAAAATTTAGTATTTATAAAATAAATTTGTTCTAGCATGTGAATTTCTAATCAATATTTGAATCAGAATCATTTTAGTCATAATTCCCTTCCATGTAGATATTTGTCATCACCTGAAAGCCCTTATCATATGATTATAGTATGTGAAAAACACTCTTGGGCATTGCATGTTAAATGAAGCCATGACATTTGAGGTTGGAAAGAATCTTGACATCTACTGAGTATAACTTACACATCTGCACTGGAGAAGCTTAAAGTCTTACTCAGAATACATCATGCTGACAGAGTGATAGCCACTGTTATAAATAAAATGTCTGAAATAAAAACAAAATATGTTCAAACAATTAGGATTTTTGATGTGGTAAAGTCTGAAAAGGTATGAAGAAAGCTACATGCTCAGACAGGGTAGTCACTCAAAGTAATCTTTCTCTAGTTAATGTTGCTACTGGTTTTATGGCTTTGTGTTCTTGTAGTATGGAATTTTGTAGAGTCTGGATTTTTTGAACTAAAACTGGACTATCTTCTTAAGCTATCTTCTTCTAAGCAGTCACTGCTCTTGGTATCTGGAGTGTCTTTGACTCTGCTCTGTGGTGTTGTCTGTTTATTAAGTCTTGTCTGCAACTCAAGTATAAATTGGTGAGTGGACATTGCTTCTTATGGAAGGTAAAAGTTGGCCTGCAAGACATCAATGCTAGAATGGGAAATTTTTATGAGCACCAAGCAATACTCTGATGTTTGGTGTAAGAAAAAAGAAATTGACTCAAGTCAATGGCATAAGAAAAGGTCTCCACACACTCTTGCAAAGCGTGAGGTGAAATCTGGGAGGAGACTGTGGTGTGCTCAATCATGGGCATGGTGAAGAAATGACATGGAAGGACTTTGTTAGGCTTCCAAATCCATTTGGGATTCTCCCAAATTGGAAAACAAGGGGAGACTCAGGGAAGTTCTTCAGCACAGAGACTTTGTCTCTCCCAATACATGAGCCATCTTGCTCTAAGGAATGTGTTCCACCATAAATTTTATGATGAGTCCCTGTGACCTGGCACCGTGAGTTGGCACACGGTGGACCTCACTCATAGGATCTTAATCCTCTCTGCCAGAAGAGTCATCATCTGAATGGGAAAAACTTTGCAAAAGTTTCCCTTAATCTTACAAGAATGACTAATTTTAGATGTATCACAAAAAAGTGTTTTGTTCCAAACACAGTTCCTAGAAATAGTGGGGCATTCCAGTGTAACAGATGAAAACCTTCCTATCAAGAACCAAACCAGAATGAATGTTCTGGCCATTTGTCAGTGAGTCCAGATTGATTGTTTTCAAAAAGATTGGGAGAAGATGGGACTTCCAAAAGAATGGATGATTCCCAGATCTTGGTGTGAATTATCTTGGTCGTAGCATATTTACAGCAAAACTCCAATCCTCCAAGGGATCTTCCCATCATTCTTGGACTCTCCTTTCTTACTTCTTTCACTTGTTAAGTAAAAGCACATGTCATTATCAGTCTAAACAAAGCTTTAATTGAACATTTAGATCTATGACATAATCAAGTGGAACCCTTGGGTTGAACAGCTATGCATATAAAATGTGCTAGACATTAAAATAAAATCAGTAAATTTACATTTAACTAGAGATATGTAACCTATTGGGAAGACCAATGAACTAAATATGGAAGAACAACTCTCCATGGCTTTTCCATGAATAACTTAGATCAGTAGCTCCAGCTTTCTAGTTTTCTGTGCAATGAATTGACCCAGTTAATTTCCAAGTTCTTTCCAAGACTACAGCTCATTAATTCTGAACATATATGCTGTTTCTTCTCATACTAAAACAATCATCAACATAAGGTGGGTTTTACTAAGTGCTGAAAGAGTATATTTGATAAAGGGACAGAGGTAAGTTCCACTTGTCATGACAAGAGAGATTCATCGGATTTATATGATTTGAACCTGAGCCTGTACTTAATCAGTGCCAGGATTATAATAAGGAATGGGCAGATTACTCGAGGCATGGGGATGTAGCTGAAGTTAAATAATGGAAGAAGGAAAGTGCCAGGTGTGATGATAGACCACATAGCTTCATGAAGAATAGAAAGTGTTTAGTGCCCAAATATACAGAAGTTATGTAGGCACATATATCCTTTTCTTTGGCATATTTTGGAGCTTGTGAATTGGGGAATTCCATGAAAAGAAAAAGGTTTGGAAAAGATTTCTCATAATCAGTTTCTGTTTTCTTTTAGAAGTATGAACAAATAAGAGTTGATTACTTTGGTCCTATTCCACATCCAAATACAACATTGAGGAAAGATCCTAGGATCTCTTTAACTTCTTTCATAGCTAAAGTTTCCATGTTTTGTTCAACACAATTGACCTGATTAATTAGAGCATAGTCAGATAATTCTTTTAGATATAAGTAGTAAGTTATTTTCTCAAGTATTCTATGTGTTTTTTCCCTTCCTGGTAGCTTCTACCCATCTCCTTTGCCTGAGTTAATTCTTTTTAGAATTTGTATTTTTATAAGTTTGGCATATTTTTTGTTAGTAGTAAGTTTAAAAAATCCTTTGCAGTACACAAACACATCAATTAATGGTTATCAAGAATTTTTGTTCCCTCAGACAATAGGCTATAGCCAATGGACTATTCTTGGATTACAAATCCTCCATTTTACAAGTAAATTCCATGCATGTCAACTCAAGTAGAGATTTGTTAAATTAAGCCATAAGATATTTTATTTGCATTATTTTCTCTAGAAAATGCAGATATGTAGAAAGCCTTGTGGTTTCTATGGGGAAGAGGATAAGTAAGGGAGCAGGCCAGAGGATGACAGAGGGAACATGGCCAGTCAAGTTCAGGGATACTCAGGGAAGTTAAGGGGGATGGCTTCACCAGTCTCTACTATATTTTCCAAACTCATAATTTATTCTTAGAAAAGGTAAACATATTTTATTGGTTCTTTTGTGATCTCGTTTCTGTTGGAAGCTTCCTCATATTTTTCTTCCTCACTGATTTCACTTGCATGGAAAGTAAAGTCACTTAGGGGTCAAATGATGGAATACTGTTGGTCTTTGGGATGGTCCATGCACCATACTCTTTAAAGGATTATGCTTTTCTTAATTTAGAGATAAGGTATCAAAAGGTCATTATAAAATTTATTATGATGTTTAAATTCAGGGAGTGTGGTGGAATCTTTTCTTTTTAACTGAATCCCTGGACTAAATAAATAAAATTCCAGGTTAGAAATATTTGTGAAGCTTTGCCTAGTTGAAGCTTATCTGTATTTCAAAAGAAGCTTGGATTCTGTGTTAGTTTTAGTAATACAAACCCCAGGAAGATGATCTAGCATATCACTGTGATGAGTGCTCCAACCAGATCTCCTTGACTGACTAGCCTAGAGACTTTGACAAAGTGTCAAAGATATCAGATGATTAGATTGAGTTGGGTCATATAATTGCTGTGGACTACTTTCCATGTAGGCAAGCCATGTCTCACATCCTGTTTTAAACTGCCTCATGCCTCTTGGTTGTCCATAGACAGTTGAGTGTTCTAATACTATTCCCCTCAAGATTTAGCAATAGGTCCTATGGCTGACCTTTTTCTCCTTCCTCATCTTAGTGTGAATTTCAATCATTGACCTGAACGAATGAAAGAATTTCAGTTAAATTTTACAGCACCTGATAAATGCTGAGTTGAATAATGCCTTAATTTGGCAAAAGACTTTTTTTTCAAGGAGATTTAAAGGATAGTGGTGAAATTTTAATCATGCTAATAGTTTTGTGGGGGAATAACACCTGCTTAGCATTTCCATACAGCTGTTTTTAGTTTCCAATAATAACACAGCCCTTCTTTACATATGTGGTATGAACTCACAGGATTAACTATATTCAGGCCACATTAATTTCCTTTCTCACTTGTACATCAAAATGGAGTTAACCAAATGGTATAGTGGCTGAATAGTTTTAGGAAATTAAACCGGAAAAAGTTTTCCTTTATTCTTTAAGATCTCAAGTGCCTTTGGTTAAGTTAAAGGGGAAATTATTACTTCAGATATAAGCTACCTTGGGTGTGGCACAACCCTTTGATGCAAATTAGCAGAGCTCCTAAGCATGTCCCTAGGAGTGCAGTCAGTACACTGCTCATGTCTGCAGCATGCAGAGACCTTCCAGGGGCTCATGTCAGGCCTTCCTAGAATCCATATTGACAATTCCTCTGCTCTGAGAGCTAGGAGATGTGTGTTAGTCAGCTTTCCATCACTGTAACAAAATACCTGAGATAATCAACTTAAGAAAATGAAAGATAGTTTCAATCCATGGTCAGTTAACTGGTTGCTCTAGGGCAAGATAAAACATCAATGTGAGATAGTGTGACAGAGGAAATTGGCCACTTTCTGGCATACCGCAAGAGAAAACAACACCAACAAAAAGAAGGAGCAAATACTCTTATCCCTTTAAGTGGCATGCTCCCAGTGAACTTAGTCCTCTTTCATGAGTCCCCACCTTTTATAGCTTCCACCATCTCCCAATAGTACCAAGCTGGGGTCCAAGCCTTGAACACATGGCCCTTTGGGATACAGTCTAATGATAAGCAGCATGAACAAATCTAAGCTATATTTTTGAATGTCTATATTCATACTTACATTATCACTCTACTTGTGCTGTGTCTTTTAGGTATTGTCACCTGAACAGGGCTTAGACAATGCCTTGTATATCATGTGTTGGTTTATGTAGGTACTGAGATTCAGTACTTAAAAGAGTTCCCTGTGAACTCAGCTCAGATATCTTCTTTACCATCCTACTTAGAGCTGACTTAGTGTTCATGTGCCACATCCCCTAGAGTGTATTACTAACACACATCTTTTATCTTATGCCCTATTAGCATTCCCTGGTGTATATGAGTTCTTTGAGGTCCAGAACAAGATATTGTCTATTTCTATTACACATAGGCATTTGGAATGATTAATTATTATTTGGAATTATTATAATAAATAATTACATAATTATTAATCAATTGTAATTTATATATAAATAAGGTCAGAAAATCAATTGTATATAGGTAATTGTATTAATTGATTGTACTAATTGCTCAATAGACACACTTAAATACATTTGAATGACAAAAAAATTAATGCGCTTATAAAAATGAATGGAGATAAATGTCTCTGCAAATCATGACCCAACATGTGACTCTGACATTCTTTCCGCCCCCTCTTCTGCAAAATTTCCCTGAGCCATGTTGGGTTCATTTTTGGTCTGTTTCAGTGCCTGTATTTACTGAAAAGAAAACTAAAAAATTAAATTAAAAAAAATAAAAAAAATAAAAAATATTAAAACAAAAAAAATGAATGGAGAAAAAGCTAAGAATTTCATAGCTCAGATTAACATCTGAGTAGTATCCAACTAGATATAAAGAAATTCTTGATTACATTTCACAAACACTGAATTCTAACCCTTAAATCCACTGATGGTGGGCCATTCATCTGTGTCAAATCATTTATCCTTTTCTGCCTTTTATTTCCACATCTGGTGAGAAAAATACTTCTTCAACATAATAGACATGTTGGGATTAAATTTGATCTGTGAGATTCCTTAACAACTGAAAATTGACTACAGATTCTAAACACTATTGTGAATACTTGAGAAACACAGATTAACCAATTGTTCTATTTCTTTAGCCAGAGTGATGAGTACCTGGTGCAAGGCTTGCCTTCATTGCTTAATGGAGACCTTCACAACTATTCACATGTTGTGCTCCATGCTTGGCATAAGAAAAATAATTCCTGGGGCTAGACAGGTAGCTCAGCAGTTAAGGAGCCTACTTGCAAGGCCTAACGACTTGTGTTCAATTCCCCAGTACTATGTAAAGCCAAATGTACAAAGTAGTGCAGCATACATTTGGAGTTTCTTTGTAGTATACCCATTCTCTTTCTCTCTCTTTACTTGCAAATAAATAAAAATACAAAATTTCATAATAATTCTTACATAAAGAAAGTGTGTGTTAGCCTATTTGAAGCCATTTCCCACACAGCAGCCACAATCTACTTTTAAAATACATTTTTCAATTTTATTTAATTATTTATTTGAGAGTGACAGTCAGAGAGAGAACGAGGGAGAGAGAGAGAGAGAGAGAGAGAGAGAGAGAGAGAGAGAGAGAGAGAGGATGGGCATGCCAGGGCCTCCAGCCACTGCAAACGAACTCCAGACATGTGCGCCCCCTTGTGCATTTGGCTAACGTGGGTCCTGGGGAATCTAGCCTTGAACCAGGTCCTTAGGCTTCACAGGCAAGTGCTTAACTGCTAAGCCATCTCTCCAGCCCTAAAATATATTTTTTTTATTTATTAGTTTGATTTATTTATTAGAAAGAGAGAGAAAGAGGTAGATATACAAACACACGCACACACACACATGGAGAGAGAGAGAGAGAGTGAGAAAGAGAGAGAGTGTGCCATGACATCCAGCCACTGCAAACAAACTCCAGATGCATGTGCCACCTTGTGCACCTGGTGTATGTGGGTCCTGGGGAATTGAACCTGGTTCCTTTGGTTTGCAGGCAAATGCCTTAACTGTTTAGCCATCTCTCCAGCCAACAATATATTTTAAAATAATAAATTAGATATAACTCATCTGTTTGAAGTCATTCCTAACTTTATATTCTATCTAGAAATCCTAAGTTTTGTTCTTGACCTATAAGAACGTGCATGACAATTCTTCCATTTCTCTTTGCTTCTCCTCATCAGGACCTTCTCTTCTGCCTCCTCTTCCTGTCTCCCTTCTCTCTCTTTCCTGCTCCCCTCCCCTCCCCTCCCTCTCCTTCCCTCTTTTCCTTTTTCCTTCTCTTCTCTTCCTCTCCTCTCTCCTTCTGAGGCAGGCAAGCATAGAGAAAAGCTTAGCCACCAGGGACACTGCTGATCTACTGCAGTCAACAGATCCGTTTCTTACAGTGAATTTAGCAACTGGTTAGCAACCTGGTATCCCCACTTGCATTGAGCGACACATGTACACTCTTAGCAATAGATTAAGTTTCTTCTGTCCCAGTAACCATTAGTTACTCCCATTTTGATGTCAGTTTCTACTCAAATATATTTTTTGTTCTATCAGAATGGCAGAGAACCATCCAGCTTGCAGTGATTTGGGACATTTAGAGAGGATCCCCTATTTACCACCTTTTGTCTATGCATAACGGATATATGTTAAATTAGGAGCAATATGAAAAGGGGCATGCATGATAGAGAAAAGCTTATGTAACTCAAGTCTGTCAATTAACACAGAGAACTACCCAAACTATACCCTTAGTAACTGATCCTTCATTCTCATGGGCTCCTTAAAAACAAGCTATGTAAAATTTCCAGGGCCCTTGGGTACTCTTTCACTCAGGTGGCCACTGTCCCTCTTGGCAGTGCCTTCAACTCTGTACATTGCTCTGTACTTACTAAAGATTCTTCCTGTTTTATATTTTGCATGCATCTTTTCCAGTTCTTTAAATAACATACTAAGAATCTGAAACACTTAGAGACCACAGGTAATATCCTATTTTCTTCTCATTTCTCACTTTGACTTTTATTTTTGTACAATCACTGAACACAGTGCACTGAACATTGGTACAATGCATACTAATATAAGATTATTTAAGAAAGGGAATGGTTTTATAGTAGGTTTGGAACATATAGCCAGATGAAGTTGTATTTTTTTTAACTTTGTAGAGCCTTCCGTATGCTAAGGATATGTTATAAATCTTGTTATTCCATAATCTAAACTTGTAACAAAACAATTTTTTTCAAGGTGATACTTCCTTAATATTTTTATTTATTTATTTTTTGACAGAGAGAAAGATGGAGAGAGAAAGAGAGGGAGAGAGAGAGAAAGAGAATGAGAATAGACACACCAGGGCCTCCAACTGCTGCAAATGAACTCCAGATGCTAATGCCACCTTGTGCATCTGGCTTATGTGGGTCCTAGGGAACTGAACCTGGGCCCTTGCAGGTAAGCACCTGGGTCCCTGCAGGTAAGCACCTTAAGCACTAAGCCATCCCTCTAGCCTTCAAGGTGATATTTCTATGGCCAAATTACTTTAAAAATATTCTTCAATTGCCATACAAAGTATTAGGTATAATTATGGCATTTTCAAACAAAATATGTTTTCAGTGATTCTACCCTCATCTCTGTGCTCTTCCTTCCCTCAGTCTCCTTTCTGTCTTTCTGCCTCCCCTTTCCTCCTTAGTATCTCTTTGTACACTCTTTTGGTCTTCTTTATAGTTTTTAGGCTTTACCTACATTTACTCTCACATCTAACCATCCATTCATCCATCCATTTGCCCATACCTACATACATATAGTCATACACTAATTACAAACTAGAACCTATATGTGAATCATATATTCATATATACAATTACAATCTAGAATCCACATGTAAAAGAAAATGTGTAGGTTTTGTATGAGCATACTGTTAAAATATACTTTGAGGAAATCTGTATCCTAAAGTAAAACCATATTAAAAATTACAACCTTGGGCTGGAGAGATGGCTTAGCGGTTAAGCGCTTGCCTGTGAAGCCTAAGGACCCCGGTTCGAGGCTCGGTTCCCCAGGTCCCACGTTAGCCAGATGCACAAGGGGGTGCACGTGTCTGGAGTTCGTTTGCAGAGGCTGGAAGCCCTGGTGCGCCCATTCTCTCTCTTTCCCTCTATCTATCTTTCTCTCTGTGCCTGTCGCTCTCAAATAAATAAAAAATAAATTTAAAAAAAAATTAAAAAAAAATTACAACCTTAATTGGATTTACTAGATCAAAGAGTTTTTGACTCCCCAAATCTTATATTTGAGAGAAAAAATGGAGGCACTGAATTAACAAAAGGTCATGAGATCTTAAGTGATAGAATCTCACATACCACCTACATCCAGTAACCATAGCTTTAATTACACTCTCAACTAAGGTTCCAAAGATTAAGATTGTATTGCTCTTTTAAGATAATTAATTCCAAAGATAATTTATTAATACTACTAATATGAGTCTATGGTTGGAAATATTCCTTGGCAAAAAGAACCACCAGAATGAGAATTGTAGAATTTTCTTGCCTATTTCCCAATCAGATAGGGTGGTACTGTATTGATATAAACTTGGATGGTCCTATTGAATCAGAAATTATGTTTGTTAAATGTTAATCTGTCATAAACTTTGCATAGTAAAATAATATGTGTGATGAATATTATTCTATGTGTTTTATCTGTTTACAAAAGAGGTTTAAAAGAATCATAAAATCATATACCATAAGTTTTAAAAATAAAATACAGACATTAATGTATTAACTCTACAATAAAATGTACTCTACAATAACTCTACAATAAAATAAAAGGAACTAGCTGCCAGAAAGATTTTCTGGTTTAATGGTAATGCAATTTTGTTCTTTTCTGTGTTTTGCTTTTCTACTTTAAATTTTCTATAGTTGCATGTGCTGGAGTTTTAGGGTATGAGGAGTAGGGTTGTCATTCTAGAATAATTTCTCAGAAATGCAAAATCTTGTTTTGGGACATGCCTACCATTTTATTATTTTCATTTGTGTGTGTGTGTGGTACATGTATGTATGTACAGATGCATGTATGAATGTATGTGTGGTGGTTTGATTCAGGTGTCCCCCATAAATATACCTATGTTCTGAATGCTAGGTTCTCAGGTGATGGTGATTTGGAAACTAAGGTCTCTTGTAGAGAGTGTATTATTGGGGGTGGACTTATGGGTATTATAGCCAGTGCCAGTGTTTGTCACATTCTCCTGTTCCTGTTGTCCATCTTATGTTGGCCAGGGGGTGATGTCCACCCTCTGCTTATGCCATCATTTTCCCCTGCTATCATGGAGCTTCCCCTGGAGTCTGTAAGCCAAGACCTTTTTTTTCTCCCAAAAGCTGCTCTTGGTCAGGTGATTTCTGCCATCAACGCGAACCTGACTGCAACAGTATGTAGTATGTAAGTATGTATGTATATGTGTATGTATGCAGGTGTGCTTGCACATGTGGCCAGAGGTCAAAGTCAGGTGTTTTCCTCAATCACTCTCCACCTTATGTTTTTTTTCAGCCAAGCCAAATAGACTGGATTTTTATGTGAGAGGGTGAGAGCAAGAGTGAGAGCAAGAGCGAGAGTGAGAGAGAGAGAGACAGAATTGGTACACCAGGGCCTCCAGCCACTGTAATTGAACTCTTGGCTCATGCACCACCTTGTACACATGTACAACCTTGTGTGTTTGCATCATCTTGTGTGTCCGACTTACATGGGACCTGGAGAGTTGAACATGGGTCCTTAGGCTTCACAGGCAAGTGCCTTAACTGCTAAGCTATCTCTCTAGCCCTCCACCTTAATTTTTTGAGACATGTTCTCACACTGTCAAGGTAGCAAACCCTGAAGATTCTTCTCTTTCTGCCTCTGCAGTCCTAGAATTAAAGGTGTATCCCACCGCACCCAGCTTTTACCTTGAGTGATGGGGATCTGTACTCAGTTTCTCATGCTTATAAGACAAACATTACATTGACTGAGTCCAATTCCCACCCCTCTCTTTTAACTATTCTTGTTTGTTACCAAAACATTTCTTCTGATTAATAAAAGAATAAAAATGAGTTAAGGAGGAAAAACCTGTTTTTTACAAGGAAGAACACAAAAACCTATATGTGTGAAAAATACAGTGGCTGGCAATTAAAGAGCTGAACTTTTTATTTTTTCCAGTTCATTTACTAATTTAGTATTATCATTATTATTATTTTGTTCTTTCTTTATAAGTTTTTATTAACAACTTCCATGATTATAAAAAAATATCCCATGGTATATCCTCCCTCCCCACACTAAATTTAAGGTACTCTTAACTTTTAGATTCCATGAATCAAATAAAAAAAAAGCATAGACTAAATTGGCAGGATAATCCTGGAAAAGTGGTTGAGTTCATGCCTTCTGACTATCTATATTCTGCTTAACTGTCCATGGGATATTAAACATTCAGCTCATGTAAGAAAGAGATAAACATTTTCTTCCTCAAGCCCCTGTGACCTTACCATGAACTCCCAGCTGTTCTTCTGGAAAGATCTCATTCTGTTTGTGTCTTGTGAACTGTCTACACTTTAGACATTCAGATGGACATTATGACCATGGTCATTTGGTTTTTCTCCCATGCTGAAACAGATTTTTAAAAATTGAGATAAAGTAAGTCCCATACTAATTTATATTATGCTCAATCCATTACTTTATAAATGGAGGGTGTAGCTGGTTCCAAACAAAGATTTCTTTTGCCAGGAACAAATAGAACCCCATAAAATCAATTTACAAAAAAAAGTAATGTGTTGATCCTGGGAGATAATATTCACACTCAACAGAGAAATTGGTGGGAGGGGTTCTAAGTAAATCACAAAGTCTTTGGGCCTCATCTGTGAAATGATGTCTAGTACATCTCCCACTAAGTTTCTGTGAGGTTCAAGTTAGAAAATGGATGAAAGACTAGTCTGTTGACTACATACTTGTAAATGTTTGTGTTCTAGGCAGGATACCTCCATAAATGTAAAGAGTTAAATGCAAGTAGTTTTTCAAGGAGACGACCTTAGAAAGGTCTGGTAAGAGAATGTGAAGTAAGACTACCGAGGACTATAATAATATAAAATTTCTGGTATTGACAGCTGAGAATCACTTTCGCTGGTGTACAACACACCACAGGCATGTAACACCTCCTGTCTCACACATCAGGGACTGAGGCTGTCTCTGGAGGTGTTAATGCTCCAATATTTTTGGCTTTATTTTCATGTTAAATGCGCACATCAGAGTAATTCCTTAACTAGAGAGAAACAGGTGCACATGGCAGTAAGTCCTGAGAGTGCCCAGCATGATGAGAACTGTGGGAGCATGTGAAGCATATTCTTAGCTCTTGCTATAACTGGATAACATCATCAGGTACTGGATACAAAATAGCTTTAAATCTATCCCTTGGCTTGGTCTTTATCAAATGTCTTAACAGAGAAAAGGAAACACTGATATTTTGTGTTTGCTCATCAATGATCTATGATGCATGAGTAATTGTTGTGCCTCTGCATATTCATATGAACATGCACATTTTATTTTTAAGAGACTTCAGGCCTGGAGAGATGGCTTAGTGGTTAAGGTACATGCCTGCCAAACCTAAGGACCCAGGTTTGACTACCCAGAACCCATGTAAACCAGACACACAAGGTCATGCATGTGCATAAGTTTATGCATGTGTATAAGGTGGTGCATGCATCTGGAGTGTCTAGAATCTCTGGTGAATCAATTCTCTGCTCCCCATGAGATTATTTTTAAAAATTAAGAACAAACAAACACCCACCTCAGGTTACTTTAATAGAGAGATAAATTTAAAATAATGCTAATTATTTTACTCTTACTTGAGGTCAATATATACAATGTGTGGTGTGTATCTGTGTGGTATGTGTGTATGCATGTTTGCAAGTGTGTGGGTAAATGTGTGAACATCCACACATGTAGGGAGGCAAGAAATTGATGCTGAGTATTTTCTTCAATTGGTCTTCACCTTATTTACCAGGACAGGATCTCTCACTTGAACTTAGAGCTTGCTGATTTGGTTAGTCTGGCTAAGCAGCTTGTCCTGGGGACCCAGTCTCTACTTCAAGAGTGCTCAGTTACAGACTGATTTCCATGTATGCCTGGCATCACATGGGTGCTGGGGATTTGAACTTAAGTCCTCACGGCTTGCAAGGCAAACACTGTATTAACTGAGCCATGTTCCTAGCCTAAGAACTCTCTTAATTTACAAAGATAAAAATTATTTCATATTAATGATATTTATAGTATTATAAAATTTGATATTGTATAAGAGTATCTTAAATGTTTAATAATTTTTGTAGGGGTTTAATAAATACATTTAAGGCAAATATACATTCTTATATTTATGAAGTAGAAAGTTATATGGATACATTATATGTTAGTACCATCATTTCCATCCTGCCTGTCCCCATTTTGCTGCGGGCCCTCTTTAATGGGATTACTGGTATTCCCCTAGGTTTGCAGGGTATAGATATGAAAGCATCACTCAGTTATTGTAAGGGGGGGATAGTGTAAGGAAAATATTTTTAAAAGTAGTGATATATGTTATTGGGTATATACATTTGTGGATTGATCACAGCTTTGAACTCAATGTTGCCCTTGCTTCCAAAATTTATTTCGAATTTTAATCCTTAGTATACTAAGAGATAGGACCTTTGGAAATAGCCATGTCATGAGAGCTGATCTTCTAAATGAAATGAACACCCTTTAATAGTGCTTGAGATTGAAGTGAATCTGTCATGTGAGGACATAACATTCCTCTTTGTGAGAAATGTGGTGTTTGGTGCATTATCCTGAAAGAGAACATACTCTGGCTAATTTCTGTGCATTCTTTTGTGAGGGATGTGTATAACTTTTAGTTAATTTATGTAAAAAGAAGTATGTCTTCCCCTGAACCATCTTGAACTTTAAGGATGAGAGTAACTGCCAAGAGATTTATGAGAAAGAAGATATGTGAGCCTGACCTCTGACACCCAAAGCTACCACATGAACCCTGGGTGACTTACATTCAGACTGCAGGGTAAAAGAAAAGGCCTCTTGCTGGTCTTGTTTATTAGGGCATGGATCCTGTTTATGAGGGCCTTGCCCTCATGCCCTCATGACCAAATCATCTTCCAAAGGTCCCATATTCAAATCACATGGCATTGGGGGCTTAGGATCTCGGCAAATACATTTAGGGTCTATATATAACTCTTCAACCCATAAATGAAATGAGTTCTTTGTTTTTCTTGAATGTCAGGAGTTTGGCTAAAAACTGGTGATTCTAATATAATGGGAAAACTGAAGACTAGCATTCTTTGTCAGTATGGATCTGAGAAATATCCATGTGCATTTTCTTTTTGTGCACATAGAACATACCTATTCCTCAAGCAAGGGAGAGGCCATCAATTTATTGCTTCTAATTCAAGATCATAGACTCCCAGGTTCTGCTGAGTCTTCTGCTTTATGTTCAAGTTGACTTCAGGGGGCAATGACACACACATTGAAAAGTGGATGCTTTGCATCCCTTCCAATACACACAGAAGACTTCATATTGCACAGTGAAGGGGAACGAGATAACTACAAGAAAAGAGAAAGCAGGAGAAGGTATAACAAACACTGGTGTGCAGCGGTGAGCTGATCTTGTGAGGCTGGAAGTGAGAGGGCTTTCTGCTCAGTGTGACCTTCATTCCCAGGCTGCCAGCCCCTGATTTTGCTCCCTGTGATGGACTCTTTCATTTGTTATTTTTTGTTCAACTTTATTCCCTGGGACAGTATTTGTTGCTGGTCCTTGCCTTCTGGCCATGTCTGAAGTAGGTATAAAGAGGATACTGTTGGGGCTGCCCAGGTCTCAACATTCACACACATCCTGTCAGGTCAGCTAGAGGTCAGGGTGTTGCTTTAAGCTGTGCAATTGTCACCAAGACCAAACTGACTTCCAGATTATTGCTTCCAGTATGTGCAAGCAAGCAAAGCCAATAGTGACTTCTAGATGTCAGATTCAAGGCTGCATTCACTGCTCTTTCATTTATTTGTCTCTTTGTTATGCCTAACCCTCATTTCTCTCTCTTTAATGGTGGCCACCTTGAGGTCATTACAAGAAAAAAATAGGCATGGGCATGAAGGAAATATTTTTTGCCTCATTTTTATCTGTAAGTTGGAGAAGCTTTAGAAAGAGGGACTTAAGGAAAACATCTGAGAACAGTCAGAACTCCTGCTCAGGCAGCTTCCTCTGTGCCTTCTGAGATCCGCTTAGTGAAGTGAGTAAAGAAACAGGGTTTTTTTTTTGTTGTTTTTTTTTTTTCCAACCCTGTGAAGATTCAAATTCACTGA
Organism: Jaculus jaculus; assembly: GCF_020740685.1. NCBI lineage: Eukaryota > Metazoa > Chordata > Mammalia > Rodentia > Dipodidae > Jaculus > Jaculus jaculus. The sequence goes on from NC_059103.1 coordinate 145,304,540, forward strand.
ACTCTTGGCTGACTTTGGGCTGGTTCAGTCAGTTGAATGAGACCTAACAAAGGTATGACCTCTCCAGTGTCTGCTACAGACTGACTGAATCTAGTCCAAGTTTCTTTCTGTCAGCATGATGTAGCAGAATTAAAACTTTTCACAAGTGTATTCTTAAGACTTATTTCACAATGCTTTTAAGACTTGATATTATTAACACTTGATGCATATTTTATGATATCACCAGCAACAAAGGTATCAAGCCTTTGGCCATGGACAAACACTTTGTAGTTTTTACCTGTGTTTTTTGTATCACTGTTATTCTCCATCTAATTGCTTATCAATTTTTTTTGGCAAAAAAATTATAGGAACAAAATTTATATTAGCTAATCTATTGTTCTTGTTGTATTACAGACTAAAATTAATGGTAATTTGATTAGGAAAGGAAGATATGGAATAGTCTGTGGCTATGCCATTTTCTCTGCTATCTCTAAAGTAGTTCTTATCTGCATGACAACATGATCCAAGATGCCTTTCCTCAACACCTGCATTCAGGTTCATGACCTGGAAGCAGGAATGAAAGCCCATCCCAGGAAGAGGATACCTTTACTTCTTGTATCCTTTTATTTACACAACCGTATGACCTTACCATATGGCCATATGCCGCGTGTAGCAAAAATGTCTTCAAAAAGTAGTTTTGTTTTGTGTTTCACTTATCTATTTCCTTGGTTACAAATGACTTGAAGACCTCGTATGTTAGAAGAAGAATGATATACTGGCAGGTGTTCTTATGAGTCAAGTGGGCATTTTATTTCAGCTCTATAGAGAATTGGCTTTGTCAGTGGTGCAGTTGCTTTCAACTTCAAGTTTGGCTAGGCTAAAGTGCCAAAAGACCTCAACCACTGGAGATATTGGTGCTGTTAACTGGGATACCTTGGTTCTCATTCATGATGCCTCTCTGACCATATGGAATTTATCTTTCAGGCATACATATGTATGGAGAGGAGGACCTGTAGGTATTATCTCTAAACCACTAAACAGTAGTTTGGATATTTATCCATGTAGAATTTTTGAGCATGCAAGCCAGAGGAAAATAGATATTAGGAAAAATTGAGCATCTCTGTCAGAAAGAGATTTTCATTAGTCTGAAATAATTTTCCATAAAATATTCTAGCATATTCAGAAGTCATAAATTATTTGCATAGAACCTATATTTTGAATACATTTTAAATAAACACTATACTGAGGAAAGATGAAATTTAATGTAGTGTTTCCCAATATTTATGGAAATAAATTGATAGCTCTGCATTTTTGTATGGAGCAACTCTTGGTAGAAGGTAACATTGACTAATCATTGTAACTAGTGTCTACATTTTCTATGATGAAATACCTCCTCCAGTATAAATTTATCTTCTCTTTGTTATAGAAACAAATATGTATTTGTAGTATGGTAGGTGAAATGCATGTCCTTGCACATACAAGTTCTTTTCTACTAAGCTCATTCAAAGCGCTAAAAGTAGTTATTTTAATTTTATCTTTTTAGAAAGAGAGAGAGAGAGAGAGAGAGAGAGAGAGAGAGAGAATTGGCACACCAAGGCTTCAGCCACTGCAATCAAACTCCAGATGCTTGTTTCACCTATTGGGCATGTGTGACCTTGCACTTGCCTCATCTTTGTGTATCTGGCTAACATGGGATCTGGAAGTCTTACTTGGGTCCTTTGGCTGCACAGTCAAGCGCTTTAACCACTAAACCATGTCTCCAGCCCATTGAAAACAGTTTTCATTGTGTTGTTTCATTTTGGGTAGGATCTCTTTGGTATAAACTGTCTACTTAACTCTTCCCTTAATATTCATAGTTTTATGAGCTTTTAAAACTGAAATTAAGTTAAATTTATTTATATATGTTAATTATCACCACAGTAATTAACTAACATAATTTAATAGTAAATTAACATACATTTAAGCTCATGCAAGTGTACAATTTGCTCATTTAATTATCACTAAAACTCTTTGGGTGAATTATTATTGTCTATTTCACATTGTATTTGAAGGAATGGCTAAATCCAGAAGATTGTGCCATTTGCCTAATATTATACAACTAGTAAGCAACAAATATGTGAGTTTAGCATAATCTAACTGCATGCACACTTTCTTATTTCATTTTTGAAAGGTCTCACTATGTAGCCCAGGATGTCCGCAAACTTATGATCTTGTCTCAGCCACTTGAGTGCTGGGTTGCCAACTGTATGCCATCATGCCTGGCCTCCAAGCATTTTCTTAACCCCATGTTTGTTCACCTTTCCCTTATCTGACCTGTGTGTTAATGCAGTGTATGATGGGGAATTCTCTACTTGTTCTGTGTAACAAATTTTGTTTCTTGAGATCCATTATAGATTTTAAAAAATAGCATTATAAAATAACCCCAATCTCTATGTCATTATGTGATGGTTTTAATCAAGCCATGTTGTGCCATGTCTTGTCTATGTTGTATATCCAAATTTCCAAGAATTTGATGACATCTGTTATGTTGTGTTCACAATTTTTCAAACCCACAATAGAGTTATTGCTCCCTAAGCATATTCTCATGTAATGGTGAAATGACTATTTTATGCTTATCATAATCATTTAGGTACACAACCAATCATCATTGATGCTTTGATAACTAATTATGCTCCACACTAATAAAATCCATCAGGACGGTGACAGTGAAGGTGATGGCACATGGGCATCTTTCCCAGTATATGCTATGTAGTAGGTAATACATAGGTAGTTGTACCACCCTGAATCTGATTCAATGAATCATGACGCCCATATTCTAGCTCTGTGTCTTTGAGACAAATATATACCTCTCTTTTCCCATAGTGAAAGTATGGATAGGCATTCCCATCTATAAAGGTAGGTGAAAATTTATGTGAGGTAGTGTGTGGTGGACATTTAGCACAGTGTTCATACTCTAGGAAAAGTGCTATTTTATTATCTTTTTAATCATATTTCTTTGAGTCTCAGACATTTGTAGAGAAGTCAAAAATGTGTTCAGTCATCTCAGGGTAATGCTGCTATGAGAGTCTACTGTGAAGGGCAAATGTACTAACTATCCTTCTTCTAAGTCAAAGTTAGGTCAGGAGTGTCTCATTTCTGTAAAATGTTTGAGAGATATGTCATCCTGCTCACTAGGAATCTTATTTCTACATAAAAAATAAAAACATTATTTGTGATTTTATTGGAAAACTTATATGTTAGCAGTTTTTCATTCAACATTCAATTAATTGTGAGGCTCCCCGCCATTCAAACTTTTAGGAATATTTTATTGTTCAACAATTAAATTTTAATGGGTTGTGTTCTTTACAGTCTGTTCTTTGTTTTAATTATGGCTTTGAGTGTTCTCATGTGTTCATTTTAATAAGCGATGGGTTTGTTTTATTTAAAAGGTATCTGTCATCCTCAAATGTTGTATAGTAAGGCGAGTGAAACAACATTTATTTATTTTATATATTTATAGCAAAACACCATATGTCAAAAGCGCTACTTTTAAAATGTGCAGAATGTGATACTGCTTGACACCTTCCTTCTACTTGTAGCATTTTTCTGGAAATGAAAATACAGATCATTGAGAAGAAATTTAAACAGATGTAGAGTGATGTCTATGCTCTTGCAGATGGCTCCTGTCATGATATTTACCTGTACTTTTTTTTTCCAGAAAACTTCCTTTACAAAAATTAAGGGGGTGATTTTTCCAGGCATGGTGGTATGTATGTATAATCCAAGCACCTGGGAGACTGAGGTAGGAGAAGTAAGAGCTCAAGGCCAGCCTCATTTACACAGTATGACCTATCTCAAAAACAAACAAACAAACAAATAAACAAACAAACAGAAAAAAACATGTACCCAGGAAAGTGGCATATTTTACATGGGTGATGCTCTTGACAACCTGATAACTTCCTTCAGGGAGATGGTTGTACATATTGAGGAGTTTCAAAATTCATCAAAGCAGAAAATTAGAGGATTCCAGAGAGCTCAACACTAAAGAAAATACTTTTAATATACCCTCTCAGTTTCAGAGAACACTGTTAAAAACAGAAATGAATTCATATTTTGAATATGATGCCTGCCCCCTCATTTTACAGTGATATTGTAGATTTTTTTCATTCTCCAATCTTGGTTGCCATTTGTTTTTCTCTGAATGATCTTTACTTTGTTGTCTTAAGGAGAGGCATTGACCTCATAGCTCCACATTAGAAAATATACTCCTTCTTGTGGTAGGTATGTCTCCCATGAGAATACTCATACCATTTTCAAGGTTGCTGTGCCGATGGTTTTCATGGCAAGTCCAAGTTAAGTCCTTTGGTGCAAGAACAGAAGAATGTAGTATGAAAAAGTTTCCACATAATATACAGACTAAGAAAAGAAAATGGAGCAAGGGCTGGGGAGACCATTCAGTAAAGTACCTGAGTTTAATCTCTAGAACCCGCATAAAAGTGCTAGGTGTGGTGGCATGGAGTTATAATTACAAAACTGGGTGTCAGAGACAGGAGGATCCTTGGGACTCTCTGGCTAGCCTACCTAGCTGAGCCTATTGGGTAAGCTCCAGGCCAATGAGAGACCCTGTCTCAAAAATAATGGATGGCATACAAGATTGTCTCTGGTCTCCACATGCACACATATATACATGTATATGCATCTGCACACACATACACATGTACACATATACACACATTACAAAAGTAAAGTTAACAAAAACCTAATTATACTAGCACAAGAGTGAATCTGCCAATGATGACTTTCCTATGTAGAAGACATGGGAGACCCCATGGTTCCATCACACTCATTTCATGCTCACACAGCCTCTACCCTATGCTCACAGCAGGCTCATGTTAGAAGTGTGGGAAGGAAGAAGTACAACTCACCAACTTGTAGTGCTGAATTATTTCTCCTTTGTGGAACCTGTGACCTTAGATTATTGTCAAATAGTCAGTTTTGGGTCATCATATATAAAATGAGAGATTGACTGCATATTCTTTCCTTACAATGTTAATTTTGAATGAATGATGACCACAGGGAAACATGTGACAGAACTCACATTCAGTGGTTCTCAATTTGGTACTTCTCTGGATGATAAGCAGTGGAATGCCAATGTCCTTACATGGTCTTGGTCTTGGTCAAAAGGGTCCCTTCTTTCACTCTTCTAAACTCTGTTCAGGTCCTTAAATTTATTTAGTCCACCCAACAATGCTATATTTAACTTTACTAACCAGTAAACACCTTTCAAGTTGACTAAAGGCTAGAAGGTCCTATTGCTGCTGTATCTGATAGCCCCATATTAGCCAAAGTGCATTTGAATTGCCATTCTGTAAGCTATGTGCCAACTATTATAGACTAACTCATCAGGAATCATATGTAATTATGAGAGCAAGAGAGAGAGAGAGAGAGAGAGAAAGATATAAACACAGAGAAAGTATAGGTACATCAGGACCTCCAGCCACTGTAGATGAATCCCAGACCCATACATTACTTTGTGCATCTAGCTTAACATGAGTACTGAGGCATAAAACCTGAACCATCAGGCTTTATAAGCAAGTACCTTTAGCTGCTGAGCCATCCCTCCAGCCTAGTAATGGTAGTAAAGGTTAGATTAGTTATTATGTTTTCCTAGAATGGAAGATTTGAAACTGTCTAACAAAAGAAAAAAAAAAACTGCAGGCCACTGTTTGCTAACTCCATGTGTAGACTTGATCTTCATGCCTACAACCAATGTCCAAACTCATAACCATAGTTTTCTCAGACTCTAAAACCATTTTATCCATGTTTGTTCCATAATCTTTTGTAGGAGGTAGTCTTCTTTTTGGTGTCTAAACTTAGCTTAAACTCAATAGTTTGCTCTTCATTGGTAAGACCTAAATAGATTTGATGGTATAATTGACATTTTTTTTTTTACCAAAATGGTTATGAGACCTAAAACATTGGTTCTAAATTTATAGCTGTATTAGTTCTAAGCAATTGATAAAATTTTCCCCAAGGCTCACTTATTTTTTTCCATATTCTTAAACTCTTTCCTTTCTAAAGCAGGTCTCAAAAATGTATAATTTCAAGATGTCATCTAGCAGTTTTTATTTATTTATTTTTTAATTGGAAGGAGAGAGTCACACAAGTAAGTAAGATGAAACTCCCTCAAGGTATTCTATTAACTTGGAGGAAACAAAGAGGAATGGGGCTTGTTTTTGAAGGCATCCTTATACCAGGTGAATAACACAGCCTCCACACTCCGCATTTACAGACAAAGGCTGGACAAGTCAGCACTAGGTAGTGTAGCTTGGCTAGGGCATACTGCACATGGCAGACCCCTCTGAATTCATGTAGAAAGGGTCATGTCGAGCAGGAGGGGCAGAAATCTGCTCTATGTTTTAAAGACAGAACTAAATGCCCATTGTATTTTAGGGGTATTTGTCCTAAGTCATGTTTTTATTAGTTTTTGGAATAAATTTGCTTTTTCCTTTGTTATCTTTCCAATGCCAAGTTTGAATCAAAAATGGACATTACATCAACTTGTTTCTTGCTCCTTGGGAACAAATCCAAACTCTATGGACAAATTCAACCTGGGTGCCAGGGAAGAGACAGACGATATCTCTTAACAAGTAGAGTATCGAGTTTTACTCATTTCTTCTGGAATAATGTTGTCCTAGCCCACCCTGGAGACCCACAGATGCATATGGACTTCAATTTTAAGTTAAAATTTACTGAGTATGCTGAAGAATAAAGATTTTATAAGCATATGCTTATACTGCATGTTTGACAAATAATAATTATTCTGTGACAATCAGCCAATTAGTCAGGATTGTACTGGTTGAAGAGATCACAGGAAGAAAATACAGAGGTCCAAAGAAATACATGGTCCATTTTGTTGCACTGATGTCAATCATTTCACATGAGCTAATAATGATCTAATGAACTAATATTAGTTACTTGTCTCAGAAAAATATGGAGATATTATCACTTAATAGGCCCTGAAATTAAGAAATGAATATGGATAGAAAGGTTTACATTCTTGGTGACCTAGGAGCTAAGTATACTTCATTCACATCATCTGCAAAGTGATCACCACTGTCTTACATTTTCCATCATGTGGGTGATTTTGGTTTGACAATCAACATCACAACAAAACACACAGTTTTGAGTTTTCTAATACGAAAAAGACTTTTTCTCTAGTTTTGCAATTTGTATTACTGACTTGGTTAAGTATTAAAATCAACTACTCTTCAGCAGAAACAAGAAAAATAAGACAATAATACGTTGCAGAGGTCTAAAACTGGGGTTTGTTGTTTTAATTCTGGATGTGTTGATGCTTGCTAGCCTCCCTCTATAGTTTTAGTCTAGGAACTTTTCTATAATGCTAATTTTATGAGATTTTTCCCTCTGTGGTAGCAGTACTTTGTTGTGAATATAGAAGGAAACTCCTCATAAACTATGGATATATAAAGTACTGTCCAAATCCTGAGAATGAATCAGGTGGCGAACTCCCTCCTCTTTAGAAAAGCATTCAGGTTGAAATATGTGACAAGTTAACTTGCTTTTCTTGGATTAACCTGTGTGGAAATAACATCAAAAATATCTTCCAGACACAAAATGAGTTGGATATCCATGTCCTCACAGTGCCTGACACTACCTACACAAGACCATCATAATAGGAGGAAAAGATGATGACATCAAAATAAAAGAAAGATTGATGGGGGGCGGGGTATGATGGAGAGTGGAGTTGCAAAAGGGAAAGTGGAGGGGAGGGAATTACCATGGGGTATTGTCTATTAGTATGGAAGTTGTCAATAAAAATAAATAAACAAATACAAAGAGAGTGTCAAAGGCATTGTTGTTTGTTTGAGAGTGATAGGAATCAAGATGACTAGATACACATGTATCCACCCATGTGATAACTATTTAGCATCTATATGAACTAGGGCTTCGTCAGATACTTGACATACAATGGTACATTATCTTCTAAAAACATGTGGTCTTGAGAGGAATATAAGCTACAAAACAAACCTGTAATAGTTTGATAAGGACTAAGCATAGGTGATGGAAGCTATATAATTGTGGGGCACCTGACCATTTGGGAGATATTGAAGGAAGCTAGTCAGAAGAAAGCTAAAGAGACAACCAGTAGTAACTGAGAAGCAATCACAGTAGAATAAAAAGGAGAAAAATATCATATTAGAGGCAGAACTTAATGTTGTAAAAAATCTAGAGATAGTAAAGGTCTGCTAAGCTCTTCTGCCAAAGTTTTCATACTAAACACACTTCCTTCTCAGTCTTCCTTCTTGCTTTCGTACAAATGAACACTGACAGCATGCTCAGCCTTATAATACAGGGCTGCCTTTGGTTATTATCAATAGTCACTAGGCTTTCCCCTGAAGGCAAATAGGTCTCATTAGGCACAGATGCAGTTCTGATCTAAAGTGCCTGTAAAACACTCAAAGGATTATTTGGATTAAAAATTCTATTAGCATTAAAGGGAAAATATTATCATTACTTTTAATAATACTTTTCCAACTTGCAAACGGATAGCTGGCTCCAACAATCACATCATTGTAATTGTTCACACATTTCAGGCAGGCATTAACAACCCCCAAAAGAAACTTCAGCAACTAATCTCCCTTGATTTGATTGCTCAAGAAATTCAGTTTTTGTTTAATGCCAAAAATTGAATCACTTCAACAAAAGCTAGACAGGAAACCTGAACTTGAACAAAAGTTCAATGATTTTATTAAAAATGCTATAATTGAATCTCATCAAATCTAAGGTTTCATCAGTTATAACTTGCATCATTACTTTTATCACATGAAATACATAAGTAAGTTAAAATACTGTCATTTAATTCATGATATGGTATCAGTTATATGATACTCTCCAGTTTCAGAGAAACTAAAATGTGAAAAATATGTGCTCTGGTTTGGACACATTCTAATTGTGTCCCTTCAGGGTACATGTGCTCACTGTATAGTCCCCAAGATTGTACTACTGGGTGATAATAGAACCTTTAGGAGGTAAAGCTTCATGGAAGGTCATTGGATAATTGAAAGCACAAGGTAGTTCTTCTGTGACCTCTTGACTTCTTGAGAGGGACTTGTTGTAAATGAAGAAAATCCTAGCTCCCTCCTTCCTCTCTTATGGTCTGGCTCAAGATGAAATTGCTTGTTTTCTTCTGAACACACACTTGCTATTGTAGTCTAGTCTGTGAGGTGGGGAGAGGATCTTCAGCAGACAGCCTGTGTCATGATGCTCAGACTGTAACACTCCAACACTGTGAGCTAAATAGGCCCCTTTGTGCTTTTAAGTAGCATGTGTCAAGTATTTCATCATAGTGACATACCACTGACTAGTGCCATGTATGTCTTAAAGTATATGGATTATATTTAGCAATGAGAAATACTTTGATAAGACTGATGGTTATTTTTGCTATATGTTGAAGAGAATGAAGAGGAAAGATGGAAAATTATGTTAGTAATTTGGGATAGTTTGTGTTAAAATTTTAAGTGTTAGAAGGAACATGATAGAAAACAAAACAAATCTTAAAATGCACCTTCTTGAACATATAAAAAGCCTGTTGTGAGACTAGGAAGATGGCTCGGCAATTAAAGGCGTTTGCTTGCAAAAGACCATTGCTTAAGGGAAACTTGGTGTACACTCGCTCTGAGGAGCTCTATGTGGAGAGAACATGATGCAGATATTGTGAACTTCCTTTTCATTCCAGCAATGCCATTAAGTTACATTTGCCATTGTCTTCAAAACCTTTTGAAAGGCCTTTGTGTTCCATGGGTCAAAATATATGAAATTAAGCCAATAACTTGGAAAGAGTGATTGTAGGAAAAAAAAATTAGGAGAAACATTAAGAAAATGGTAAAAGCTGGGCGTGGTGGTGCATACCTTTAATCCTAGTACTTGGGAGGCAGAGGTAGGAGGATCACTGTGAGTTCAAGATCACTGTGAGATTACATAGTAAATTCCAGGTCAGCCTTGGCTAGAGTGAGAGCCTACCTCAAAAGACCAAAAAAAAAAAAAAAAAAAATGCTGAAAGGATGAGCAAAAGACATAAAGCATGTATGGCATTATCTGTCACCATATTCCTTTTATTAAAAGTTTTTTTTGTTTATCTTTATTTCTTTATTTGAGAGCAACAGATGGAAAGAGAGAGAGAGAGAGAGAGAGAGAGAGAGAGAGAGAGAGAAAATGGGTGCTCCAGGGCCTCCAGCCACTGCAAATGAATCCAGATAAGTGCACCCACTTGTGCATCTGGTTAATGTGGGTCCTGCGGAATTGACCCTCAAAGCAGGGTCCTTAGCCTTCATAGGCAAGTGCTTAACCACCAAGCAATCTCTCCAGCCCTAAATTATTTTTTAAGTAGAAACTTTATATGGCTATGTCATATGTTGGTGCTATCATTTCCATCTTCCCTGCCTCCACTCCACTAAAGACCCTTATATTAGTCAGGGTTCCCTAGAGGAACAGAACTGTTAGAATGAATTATATTAAAAAGGGAATTGACTGAATTAGTTTATGGTAGTCCAATAGCAATTTCAGGCCTGAGAATCAAGGAACCCAGCTGCTGCTCAGTCCACATGGCCAGATGCTTCAAGAGTTCCAATCCGGGACTGAAGGCCCGGAGGCTTCCTGAGGAGCTGCTGGGTTTCAATCCACATAGATCTTCAGTTCATGCTGGTCTTCAGTCTATGCTGGTCTTCAATCTATCCTGGAAGGTGAAAAGCAGCTCCCTCCGGCAGCCAAGTGGAAGGAAGGGACTCTTTTCACCCAGAGCTTCCTTATATAAAGTCCTCCTCTGAGAGGGGCCACCTGATCTGGGGGAAGGGCTCACTCTGGGGGAAGGACTTCCTCCTTCAGTTAATACTCCCTGGAAGCAACCTCAGAGAACCACCTGAAAGAGATTTCTGTGGGTTACTAAACGGATCAAGTTAACAACATCTTAACTATCACAAGTCCATCCCTTGTCAACTTGACAACAAACCATATTGCCTTACATCATACTTAATTTCCAAATGAAAACAGTAACAAGTCTATAATTACACCTAACCTCACAGTCCATAGTTCTTACTGCATTCAGGTTTTACAACTCTGACCAGAATAATCCATCAAGCTGTACTTACAGCACAGCAAGTTATCTCTTAAACCAAGATTTCAAATTCATCCACATTCCTCTTGAAAATCAGCTCCAAACGGCCAATGCCACACAGTCAGGTGTGTAGCAGCAACCCCACATTCAGTACCAACATTACTATTGCAGTCAGGTTTGCATTGTTGGTAGAAATCACCCAACCAAAGGAAAAAAAGGATTTATTTTAGCTTACAGACTTGAAGGGAAGTTTCACAATGGCAGGGAAAAATGATGGCATGAAAAGAGAGTGGACATCACTTCTTGGCCAACATTAGATGGACAACAGGAACAGGAGAGTATGCCAAAGACTGGTAAGGGGACGCTGGCTCTAATACCTATAAGCCTGCTCCCAACAATACACTACCTTCAAGAGGTATTAATTCCTAATTCCATTGTCTGAGAACAACCTAGCATCCAAAACACCTAAGTTTATGGGGGACACATTAATGAAACCACTATAGTCCTTCTCAGTGGAGCTGCTGGTGTTCACCATGGGGTTATGGGCTATTAATTGTGAAAGCAGCAATCACTATAAGGTGTGTGTGTGGGGGGGGGTGGCAATTCCTCTGTGTTGTCCCTCCCACTTTGTGATTCTTACAATATTTCCACTCCCCTTCCACAAAATTTCCTGAGCTGCGGTGGATGTGTCTTAAGTCGACTTTAGTGTTGAACTCTCAGCAGCTTCTGGATTTCTGCTTTGGTATGTGTTGAATATTCTAAGCATATGTTTACTTCACCCTGGCACAGGTTGTCAGGCTTGCCACTGAAGCAGCACTCTTGCTCATCATTCCAGTTCCTCTGTGGTTTCATCTGGGTCCTGGCTGATGTGTGAGGGGTGGTTTATCTCCTTTGTTCTCGCTGCCTTCTGAAAAAGAAAAACAGATTCTCCAATAGAGATTGAAGTCAGCATAGGTTAAAGGAGATAAGAATTGTTAATTAAGAGAGATTTTGATGGGAATAGCCTCTCTTTTGGCCAAAGACTAGTGGGAGCTTTTCGTTGGAGCCCATGATCTTGGTCTTCAAAGGATTCTGACTTGGTTCCCAGTACCAGCTATGTGTTCCTTTCCACTGAGTGGATCTTTTAGCCAAGCAGACAGCCATTGGTTACCCACCTAGACTGTGTACCACTGTTGCATAGGTGTGTACAGCTTGTCTGGCTTATTGTTTTCTTAAAGCACTGACCCCTGCTAGCACACATTTCTGAATTTCTTATTCTTTTTTTTTTCCCTTTGGTTTTCTGAGATAGGGTGTCATTCTAGCTCAGGCTGACCTGGAATTCACTATGTAGTGTCAGGGTGGCCTTGAACTCTCGGCGATCTTTCTACCTATGCCTCCCAAGTGCTGGGATTAAAGGTGTGAGCCACCACACCTGCCTCTGAATTTCTTATTCTTGAAACACTCAGTGTATGTTATAGTCATAAGTATAGACTTTTGACTATAGGGATGAAAATTGACTCAGACTCCCATTTGTTGTTAACTGAAATTCCCCACAGCACTTGTACCAAGGCTAAGTTTCTTTTGGATATTGCTGATTTGTAGCTAAATGTGTCCTATATGTGATGGAAGACTTATTTCTGGGTGCTCAACTTTAGCATTTGCCAATTTTCTTGCTCAGAATATTTTAGACTACATTGCTGTATAGGACATTTCCAACAAAAATTGCTTCTTTATGTCTTTTACTCAGTCATAAATGCATAGTGATTCTCTTATATTCCTCTGGAGTCTAGGGCTGATAGTAGGAAAGCTATTCATAATATGTATGGTTGTAATCCACAGGACTACTGTATCCTCAAAGTAATTAGATCTTAACCATTATAATCCAGGAGACTGCAACTGCTGACAGACAAACAATGCCAGGTAGATAGGTAGAGAGATGGGATCCATAGGTTTTGCAGAGATTGATAGTGCATGCAGTTTCTAGGAATTAAGGGTGTTGCTTCACATTTATGAATAAAAGGAAAAAAAAGAAAAAAAAGAAAAGTAAACAAAGTTGGAGACTTGGCTCAGCAATTAAGCTGGTTTCTTGCAAAGCCTAAGGATCAGAGTTCCATTCCTTAGTATCTACATGAAGCCAGATGCAGAAGGGGGAAATTGTGTCTGGAGTCTGTTTGTGGTGGCTAGAAGCCTTTGCATACCCATTCTCTCTATATCTGCCTCTTTCTCACTCTCACTTTCTCTCAAATAAATAATAAATTAAATATGCTTTTTTTTTTATAAAAGGGAAGGAAAAGAAAACCAAGAATGGAAGAGCAGTAGGCTGTGTTGACTCTCTTAGTCCTTCAAAGGGTCCTGTAGCTTATTTACTCTTATAGATATACATTGGAGAAAGGGCAACAAGAAATTATAGTAACCAAAAGTATTAACATGGTATTCTGTTAGCATGAAGACTCGGAAGGCCAGGTAATACATGGAGTGGAAGGAGGTAAACCAGACTCAGGAAGTAGTTACTCCATGAGAGATTTTATAGCCTAATCATCTGAAACATACTAAGATCTGTGCTCTAAAATAAAAGCATGTACATTCTGTATTCCTCATCCCAAAGAGGGAATTGAAGTGTCAGATAGATCTTATGAGATGTAGGTATATCACATTTCATACCTTAAACATTGGTCTAACTCATGTGCTAGCTGAGAGAGATGGTTACTCTCTCCCAGCACAGCCCAGGGCAGGAAGAGCTGTTGTAGCAGGTCCATATGACAGGGATGGTAGTTAAATTTAGACATATGGATTGACACAAAATATAGCTCTGAATGTGTTAAAGGATAGTAAAAGTCACTGCTGCTGTTAGCTCCTCTTTGCTGACAAAAAAATACCCCATCAAAAGCAGCTGATGGGACTGGAGAGATGGCTTAGCGGTTAAGCGCTTGCCTGTGAAGCCTGAGGACCCCAGTTCAAGGCTCGATTCCCCAGGACCCACGTTAGCCAGATGCACAAGGGGGCGCACATGTCTGGAGTTCGTTTGCAGTGGCTGGAGGCCCTGGCGCGCCCAATCTCTCTCTCTCTCTCTATTTGCCCCCCCCTCTCTGTCACTCTCAAATAAATAAATAAAAATGAACAAAAAAATGAAAAAAAAAAGCAGCTGATGGAAGAAAGGAGATTATTGTAGTTTACAATCCTGAGGGAAACTCTGTGATGGCAGGGGAAAATGTGGCATGAGCAGAGGCTGGGCATCACCTCCTAGCCAATATCAGGTGGACAATAGCAGCAGGACAGTGTGCCAAAACTGACCAGGGGAAACTGGTTATAACACCCATAAGCCTGCCCCTAACAATACACTGCCCCCAGGAGGCTCCAATTCCCAAATTGCCACCAGCTGAGGACTTAGCATTCAAAATTTATGGTGGGGCCACCTGAATAAAAGCACCATATTCTGCCCCTGGCCCCCATAAACTGATAACCATTCATGATGTAAAATGCAATGCATTCAGTCCAATGCTAAAAGTCTCCATAATTTTCATTAATCCCAACGTTGTTCAAACATCCCCATAGTCCAAGTTCTTCTAACTGAGCCATAATACCACCACTACCACCACCACCAATAACAACAAAACCATAATGACATGTAATAAACATTCACAATGCAAAAGATGGCATTGGGTATAAGCAAAGAAAGATTGAACCAATACAAGTTTTAAAACAACTAGGTAAATATTAAATTATGTTGCTCAAGTCCAACAGTTCTAACCAGTGACAAGTTTTCAAGTTTTATAATTCTAACTAGTGATGAATCTCTGGAATTCCAGTTCCACTCTTCCAGCTTGGCTACTCACAGTCTGGGAGAAATTCAGCTGGTGCTGGCAGCTCTCCTTGGCAGCCATCTCATATTCCTGGCATCTATACTGGGTCTCCATTGCAATCCAAGGTTCATCTTCATGGCTCCATTGGCAGTCCACTCAGGTAATCCAACAAGCCTGCTTCACACTTCCCAGGGCCATTTCCAAAAACAAAACCATGTTGCACATCCAGTGACCTTTTCTTTCCAGCATTTGTTATGCTCCATGGTGTCAGTACCAGGTGGGCTAAAAACTTGTTAATCCAGGGGGAACTAAAGCTGAATTTTAAGAGCATGACACTGCTTCAGCATTCAGACCCCGTATTTTCAAGAATCTACTTTCTTTTTGCTGCCCCAATGCAGATCGTCTCATCCTATCTCAACAGTTGTAAACTCTCGAACAATAGCACCTGAATGGGCAGCAGTTTCAGCCCAAAGACTTTCTTTCTGTCTGAGCTATATATTTGTGCTCAAAGCAATCCCTTTCTATAGAATGCAACTCTACTCAAGTTCTCAGGACACAAGGCAGGCAGAGTGCAGCAAGTTTCTCACACCAACTGCTTTTAGCCCAGTCCCAACAAAGTTCTTTCTTCCCTCATAAGCCTAGTTCTGAGAAGGTTCTTTCTTCCCCTCACAAGCCAAATCTCAGAGTTCATAGTACTTACTTCATTTAGGTCTTTCAACTCTGACTAGAATCCATCAAGCTGTACTTACAGCACTGCAAGATATTACTTAGGTCAGGATTTCAAATCCCTCTACACTCCTCCTGCAAATCAGTTCCAAAAAGCCAAAGCCACAGTAAGGTTTCTATCAGCAATGAAACCACTTTTGGTACAAATTTAACTGTTGCAGTTAGTTCCTCATTGCTTGCAGAAAGAGTGTATATATGTAAGTAGAATTATTGAGACGGGGAGAGGATATGATGGAGGATGGAATTTCAAAGGGGAAAGCAGTGGCGGGGGGGAAGGAGGGTATTACCATGGGATATTTTTTATAATCATGAAAAATGTTAATAAAAATTGAGAAAAAAATAAAAAAAGAAAGTACTCAACCAAAGGCAGCTGATGGGAGAAAGTGTTTATTTTGGCTTACAGACCTGAGGGAGGCTCTGTGATGACAGGGGAAAATGTGGCATGAGCAGAGGCTGGGCATCACCTCCTGGATGACATCAGGTAGACAACAGTAACAGTACCAAACACTGGCAAGGAGCCTGTCCTCAACAATACACCACCTCCAGGAGGCTCCAGTTCCCAAATTTCCACCAGCTGGGGACCTAGCCTTTAGAACACATGCTTTTATGGGAACTCCTAGTTCAAAGTGTCACAGGTACAGTTTGGAGACTGTGATAAACTCCAGGGTAAGAATCACAATAGATTGCTGGGACTCTGAAACAAGGAAAACCATGCAATGTACATCAGATAAATACATGTTCTTTAAGAAACAGCTCTTGTCATGTAGTTGAGTCCAGGTCAACAGGAAATGACCAGGACTGCCATGAACAGTTGGATATATCAAGTCATAGGTTGGTTTCCAGGTGAAGAGGGCCCAATCTGAGACTCCTATTATAGAGTACCATATTTCAATGCCCAGTGCCAACCCCTGCAGTTGGATCATGCCACTCTCCTTGCATGTTCCTTTTATCATATGATAATGAAAAGAAGAATTTCAGTAGATCAGATAGATGAACAGGGAAAAGCCTGAGTTACAGATAGTTAATTTCATATATGGGTACAAGCAGTAAATGGACAGTGCACTCATTTCTGCTTCATTCAGGGTTAAGCCTGAAGGAAGCTGTTCTAATGGGAAGGTCTAAGTGTATCTAGCCATATATGTTAAATGAAGAGGATAAATCCCCAGAGATGAAAATATATTCAAAAAATACTTTTTGATTTCTCAAGGTAGGGTCTCACACTAGTTCAGGGTGACCTGGAATTCACTATGTAGTCTCAGAGTGGTCTTGAACTCATGGCAATCCTTTTACCTCTGTCTCCCAAGTGCTGGAATTAAAGGCATGTGCCACCACGCCTGGCCCTATATTCAAATTTTTGAACAGTCACCAATTATCTAGCTGTCTGCTCAGGCACCTGTGAAAGAAAATGTATGGGAGAAGAAAGAAAAGCAGGCCTGAAATACCAGCATGTAAAGTTTATGGGCACGATGTTGAACAAGTAAGTAGATCAGATGTCTCAGGCAATTGACATCATTCAGTTTTATCTCTAGAATTGGGATAGTTGACACATCAATGAATGCGTCTACCATGGTGGGAGAGATAGAGGACTCACAGTTACTGAGTCTGACTTAGCTGCTTTTGAGTGTCAGCAACAGTGACCAACACAAAGCCCAGATCAGTCCCTGTCCTTGAGGAGAACACTAAACATTGAGTGTGAGTTGAATATATTGGAGAACTGCCATCACTGAAAAAGCAACACTTTGTTATTGTTGTATTTACTTTTACATACATACATCACCTGTATGGATTTACATTTCCTACCTATGGAGCCTTGCCAGCATGCCCATTGGTGAACATATAGAACACATACTGTATAGACAAGAAGATCCACATGTTTGATGAGCAGCCCTTTCCATACTGAGGAAGTTGTGATGGGACCTCACTACTGGATTCTACTTGTCAGGCCAGGTCCTGCACTTCTGTGATGCACCCAGCCTTACTGAATGTCAGAAAGACCACATTGTAGAGGTATGAATAGAACATAATTCTGGAGGAAGCACTGAGAAGTGAAGATGGCATCTCACAAGGAATATATGCTTATTAAGAAAGAAACCCTTCTACTGTGATCTGTCCATAAAAGAATGACCAGGAAACCCAAGCGTTGAGCAACAGTGACCTCACTTACAATCATAGACAAGGACCTGCTTTGAATACTTGTTCTTTTTGTCACTTTGTTTCTGGGCATCCTCTATACAGGTCATCCTAACTTTTGTGACCGATTTTAAATGTAATGTGAACACATAGAAATAGTGCCTTCCAGATGCATATAAACCAACAAATAATAATTGTAGGAACAGAATACTACATCATTATTTGTGTATGACCATTCATTTCCTTGAGATGCATGTTTTAATATAGATAATTTTGAGTTATTTTACCTATAAATAAGTAGCAATAATTAATAAAAACTAATTGAATTACAAAGTTTGAGGATGTCAAAAAGACTAATGCTTAGTTAGTGTTGTTAATAGTTACACTGAATATATGTTTAAATGCATTTCATATCTATTCATTTATTAAATTAATGAGGCAATAAAGGTATTGAATATATCTTTATTAATAGGACAGTCATATTCCTGTTCTCACATATATTACCTATTTTGTAGGGATTCAGACTTTAAACTTATATACAAATAAGGAGCATAATGCTAGGCAGAAGAAACTTTGTGAATAACAGTAAGTCTGGAGAAAGAATATATATGAAGATAAATTGGAGAAGAGGTGCTATTTTTTAATTAATTAATTAATTAATTAATTTGAGAGAGAGAGAGAGAAAGACAGAGAGAGAGAGACAGAGAGAGAGAGACAGAGAGAGAGACATAGAAAGAGTGAGTATGGGCATTCTAGGTCTTCCTGTCACTGCAAACTCCAGATGCATGCACCAGTTAGTGTAACTGGCTCTGTGTGGGTACTGAGGAATCAAGCGTGGGTTCTTGGGCTTTGCAGGCAATCACCCTAACTTCTGAGACATCTCTCCAGCCTGAGGGGTACTATTTTGGACAGAGAACTCTGTAGGTGAAGGTTGGGTGGAGATCCTGAAAGGAAAGGTAGATAGACTGGACTAGTAGTGCTCATAGGCAGAGGGAATGTCAATGACAAAAATCTAAGGAGGGGGATGAAGCATGTTTCATTTAAGGAATAAACAGCTTCTGCTATAGCAAGTAGGTAGAGTAAGTGATCAGATAGGTTTGGGAAAGATGGCTTGGGAACAGAATCTGTGTTTCTTCTAACTATACCCAAAAGATCATAGAGAACTAGAAACATGAAAAGGATGAGATCTGGCTTGTTTAACTAAAGGACTTGTTGTTGTGAACAGCACAGAACAACAGGAGACCAGCTAAGAGACTCGTTTCAGTCCTGGTTGAGCCAGTGGAGAGCTCTCACTTTGGTGAGAGAGGTTCTCTTAAGCAGAAAGTTATAAGATTAAGTATGACCTTTTCCATATAATTAAAAATTAGCAACCTCTATGATTACTTTGATGATATTTTGATTTGCTAAGCTATCCACTTGCTCCACAAACTCTATCATTGACACCATTTTTAAATTACACTCATGACTATTTTCTACCATTGCTGTAATTCTGAAATGGGTTCATCATCCTATTAAAAAATGTATAAGATGCAGTTTGTGAAAGCTGTATTATCCACTAAAGCATAGAAATTTCTGAGTTATGAAAGATCAGATTTGGGATTTTCTCATTTCTAAGATCAGGTTTGGCTTAGGGCAGACTACAGGGAGGATTTTAAAACAGAGCCCTGTAGGTCATTTTCTCTACCTCCTCCTCTTTCCATCCAATTGTAGGTCATGGAAGCTTATGAAACAGACCTAAGAACATGAAAAGTTGCAAAAGTGATAAAGGAAACCCTTTGTGATACAGTGACGCAGGAGCTATAGTGACAGTGTAGAGGCTGCTGTTGAACAGCCCCTCTTGTCATGCACCAGAAACAGGCAGCTGTACAGGAGCCCCTGCTGGCCCAGGAAGCCCTGTAGGGTACGCCAGGCGATCAATTTACTGTGGTTTCAGAGGACATCCAGAAGAGAGCAAAAGTTTAGAGCACAGCTGAAAACCACATCTATTTCCTCAACACGTTTTAATTTCTCCTTTCTCAAGTGTGTGTGTTCATGTCTCAAACAAATAATACTGTGTTCAATATACTGGTCGACTGCATGGACTACAAACACAACTGTGGAGTTACCTGTGTCTTTACTATCACATTTTCCTTCTTACTGTGTAAATTCAGATCAGTTCATTGATCTCCCTACCTCAGTTTTCCTATCGATGGATGTTCTTACCATCATCTAAATACTACAAACACATTGATGGCTGTGAGGGTAAAACGTGAGGTAACGTTTATTTAAAAGATGTAACCAGTTTGGGGTCACTGGTGTAGAAGGTACATGGTTAGGACTTATCCTTCTCCTTCTTCCTGTTGTCTTTTTAGCTGGCCGTGGGGACCATTCTCAGTGCTGAAGATGGCTCCGATGAAGAGTGCTTAGAACTGAAAGTGTGCTCTCTCATGACTCACTCCACCTGAGGGAAAAGTATCTTCATAAAGACTCACCTGGGGTAAAGATGGTGTGCTCCTCAGACTTCTGTGTGTCACACTCTCTCTCCACACCAAAGGGTCTTGCATCGTGCTGCCTTGAGTTGTGCTTGTGCAAGTATAGCAAGAGGCTACCTAACATCTGATGGCAAAAAAATCACAAGACCATGTGCTTGCTTTGCTTCATGAAGTTCATGATAAAGTATGGTCTATTATGATGACTTTGAACATAACTGTTTTTGATATATTTAACTAAAAGTTCTGGGATGTCCTTTCACATTCTGGTAACAGCATTTGGCCAAGACTCAAATGACTGATGTTATTCCTAAATTTTGCTTATGAAATCACAAAAGGTTAGATCAAAGCATATGTACTCTCTTAGTTCTCTCTTAGTTCCACACAGTAGTGAAACAGTACCGGCAATAACCTTTCCCTCAGGCACCAGAGTTAATTTCCCAATTAAAATCAGCAGTAATTGTGCAGTATTATAATTTTAGCACTAGAGTCTAAGGCAGGATGATTGCTTTGAGTATGAGGCCAGCCTGAATTACACAGCCTGAGTACTAGGTCAGTCTGTACTACATAACAAGACACTGTTTCAAAAAAGAAAAGTAAAAAGTGAGTTTTATTATAAAAATGGAATGGCATCTGCTATAACTTTAAATTATTAAAGAGTTCTTCCATGTAATTCCTGAGACAGCACTGAAAGGTACCTGAGGAGAAGCTCTACATTAGCAAACTCACCAACTGAAAAGTTTCTGAACCCATTGTGAAATGGTTTTGATTTTAGAAACAAGCCTTGTCTCTGAGCCTCTTAACTGCTAAAATACTCTTGTGGTATTTTACTTTTTCTATTGCACTTTTACATTTAGTTAAAACAGACCTAGTTGTATACACGCCTCTATTCAGTGAAAACAATTTCATTGTTTCTGAAAATATCTATGTATCACCCAAGGATGGTACATAATTTTAACAAGTTGTACTGTAATGTGATAGTCTATCTAGTCTATTAGAAAAAAGGTATAAAAATCCACATATAGTATTAAGAATGTTTTCATAGAAGATAATATGGGATAGGGGATAAAAATAAAATTATACCAAAGCTATGCACTTCCCAAAAATTTGAGAAAAGTCTTCGATGGTTTGTTACATAAAGAAGCTTCAGTTCTGAAGAGGACACAGCATGCACTTCTCAGAGAGAGGAGTGGGACTGAGAAGTGCATGACTCCATAGTGAGATTGGGAAACATTTTTGTGGAGAAGACAGCCTCCAGTGTCCATAACTGACTCTCGCTCTTTGTGTGCCTATATGATGTGGTTATAGCTGGGTAAACAGCAAAGAATTCCGTGAGATTTCTGGATGCTTCAGTCTGGAAGCCACCTTGCTTTTTTGCACACTTCTCTGCCCTGCCCAGGGGCCCTTGACTTTCTATACCTGGGCCTGATCACTAGCGCAGTCTGCAGTTCCTTCTGAGCCACTTGATGCTGTTTCTTGCTACTTGTTACTTCACCTTTCTCTTTTCATTCTGACTGCCCATGGTAACACATTTTTGATCTAATGTTTAGAATACTCACTGTTCATAGTGCTGGTAAGGCACTGATCTTTGGTTCTCCAGGCTTAGGGGCATGAACCCATCCCCCACTGCCTAGATTTGCTTAAAACTATTCACTAGTGTGGTTGAACGACTGAAATAATCAATTCTCTAGGGTTTTTGTTTTTGTTTGCTGTTTTCTTAAATCAATGGCTTATTTGTTATTTTGCCTTTCCTGATCAGTTGTCCTCTATTATTTTTTCTAGTACTGGTGAGACAGATATATCTGCACAGTACCACCCTGCTGAATATTTAAATAAAATTATTTAAATAAAATTATTAAATTATTTAAATTATTTAAATAAAATTAAAATATTAAAAATATTTTGTTGGCTATAGTGAATAAATGACTGAGTAAACCTTTTCTTTGTCTTATCTACTGTACAACTATCTTTTATTTCTATATTATATATCATTTATCTATCATCTATCTACCTACATATAAGCTACTTAACAATCTATATTTGTAGTTTACTACATTCAAAATTGTCAACCACCTTCTTCCTGTGTCTGCCCTAATTCCATTTCTCTTCTTTTCCCAATTATCTTTTCCAGTAAGACCACTTTTTCTCTTCATCCCCTGTTTATGTGGCACTTTCATAGCCTTTGCAACTTGGTTCATACATCATATGATGCCTTATCCTCATTCTATCTGCATAAATTATATTCCTAACATTCTTTCATGGAGAAATGTAATCTCTGTCACCTACACTTTAGTGGTACTTACTCTCTGAATATTTATTATTTATTTATTTTTTTCAGAATACCACCAAGTCCAATGATAGCTTAATTTCAGAAGCCATTTTGTTTTAGAAAGAACTGTCCTCTCTATCTCTGTGCAATGTATTTGGATATTTGTGTTTTCATAATAGACTTGGCACTGACAAGCTTTGTTTATGAAACTAATCACATTGAAAACTTTGCTATAGAGGTCATTGTCATAAAATGGTCAATATTCCACAAACCCACCAACTCTCACTACAGGGTCATGGAAAAGAATAATTATTGACTGAAAGTGGAACAGCTTTCTAGAACAGGCAGATACCACTGACTTTCTGGAAGCAGACTAAAATCGTGTGGAATATTGTGTTGTGGCTTGCATGCATTCAGCCTAACTCTGATCTAAGAAGTTATTAGCTATTGCAAGATGAAAATGCTTTGAACTTGGAGGAAACAACATAAAAGAAGGCCAAATGACCTAGTTTAGGGGTTCTTATTCTGTTCTTTAAACTGAATTCAATAGAAGTGTTGAGGCTACAATTTTTTAGAATTGATTTGAAGGAAGGGGTGAGCAAATAAAAATCACAAACCTTTTTTAAGCCAGTATTTAAAATAATAGAGCCTTGTATGTTTCTTTTACTGTTATGAATGAACAACTGATGGAGTGCCAGATTATTCCATAAGGTGTAAAGGTACCATGGGATGTTTTCTTGTTTCTGGGTTTATTTACTTGTATTTAACACAGTAGTGACACCCTTTTGCTGGTATTAATCCTGAAGTTCAGATGATCTTTTTACTGGTCTGTATCCAAGTTGTGAAATCAACTATAAGCTGCTCCTTTCAGCTTGCCAGGGATGTGGAATTCTTGACATATGAACTTCCCCCAGGGCTTCTCTAAGCCTTTTTCACCTCTGGATGCACTCAATCCACAGCTTCCGAGTTGTGATAGGTATCTACCTTTAATTTCAATTTGGAGATGTCTTGAACTATAAAATTACATTTTCTTTGGAGCAACTACTTTAGAGTATACTGAGATGGTTGGTTCAAATTCCTGAGGACTTTCACAGGAAATGGAGAATGCAAAGGTCATGTAAACATAATCACAACAGTGTCTTCACTGATTGGAAAAAACTTAATATCAAACACATTTTAGTTTGAAAGGCTGAAGACAGGATGGATCTAAGCTTAGGAGGAATATATGTGTTGATTTTTGGGGGCGATGTGGTTCAAGACAGAACTCTATCTTTGGATATCTGATACTTCCTAAATTAGTATTTGGGTAAAGTCATAAATCCCAAAAGGGCAAAACAAACTCGGTGTTTGTATACTCTTCCACCAGTTACAGTTATTTTTGCCAACTATTCATACAAAAATGTTTGGTGAAAAGAGTAAGACTGGCAGGGTAGTAAATGAATATACACTTTCACACATTAGTCTAAGGTTGAGTGCCTTTTTAAAAACTATACTTATGAAGCCGGGTGTGGTGACACACGCCTTTAATCCCAGCACTCAGGAGGCAGAGGTAGGAGGATCGCCATGAGTTTGAGGCCACCCTGAGACTCCATAGTGAATTTTAGGTCAACCTGGACTAGAGTGAAACCTTACCTCAAAAATCCAAAAAAATAAAAATATAATTATGTATCCATATATAATTTATATTAATGAAACCTTTAAAAACACCAAAGTACCACCTCAAGTTATACTTCTTAGAAATCATAGAGAAAGTAAATTAAACATGATTGTGATTTTTTTTTTTTTTGGTTTTTCAAGGTAGGGTCTCACTCTAGCCCAGGCTGACCTGGAATTCACTGTGTATTCTCAAGGTGGCCTCAAACTCATGGTGATCATGGTGAACTCATCTGCCTCCCAAGTGCTGGGATTAAAGGTGTGCACCACCATGCCTGGCTTATGATTGTGATTTTTAAGAAAAATCTGAAATTGTAATTTTTGTGATGATGAATTTAGTTGTTTATTTCAATGGACAAATATTTGTTTAACATTTACTATTTGTCATATGCTATCTTTTGCTTCAGGAACACTAAAACAGGGAGTACATAATTTTGACCTCCATTAGTGTACCTATTCACATCGTTAACACAAAAAACAGACATAAAGCACACAAGTGCAGTGAACCACATAGCTGATATGAGAGCAAACAGAACAAAATGCTGTTACTAAGTGATCTCAGCACTTTATGAAATAAATGCTAATATGGGAATGAGACCCAGTAGAATGTCAGATACCAGATAGAAAGTTGAATACATGACCAATTCCTCTTAGAAAATAGGGCTGGGGTGCTGGGTGTGGTGACCTATGCCTTTAATACTAGCATTTGGAAGGCTTAGGTAGGAAAATTTCCATGAGTTCTAGGTCAGCCTGGGCTAGACTGAGACCTGCCTAAAAAAAGAAAGAAGGAAAGAAAGAACGAAAGAAAGAAAGAAAGAAAGAAAGAAAGAGAGGAAGAAAGAAAGAGAGGAAGAAAGAAAAGAAAAACAGAAAAATATTTAAAAACAAGAAAAGGGAGATGTCTCTGTGGATTAAACAGTGCAGTGCAAATATGAGTAACTTAGATTGTAGCTCTACAACCAAACTACAAGCAGGACACTGTGGCCAGCGTTTGTAACTCCAGCTATGCCTGTGGCTGAGAAGGGAGGCAGAGACAGAACAATCTACCAGAAGCTTGGGGGTAAGAGGGCAACTAGCTTGGAAAAGCAGCCTTGAACAACATGAGAACCTGCTTCAAAGGAGGTAGAAGGACAGGACTGACATATAAATATTGTCCTGTGACCTCCACATATACACACACTGTTGGGCCTTGAGAGGCCTGGACATGAGGCCTAGTGGAACTTCCTGAGCCTAGCTAAAGTTTGGCGACCTGTCTCTGGCCAGCTAGGACTCAGCAGGATGCCAAATTGCCTCTGGCCTGCTACTTCTGCAAAAAAAGTTAGAGTTTCTGTGTTACGCTTAGAACCAATCATTTCAAAAGTCATGATATGCTATTGGCCCTTACAGCTCATCGTTTCCTGAGATCCCTGCCTTCATTCTCAATGCTATAGAAACACCTGCCTGTTACAATAAAGTGAGATCCTGCTTCGACAAGTCTCCCGACTCTGGTTTTTCTCCAGTGCCCAGAAGAGGGACTGGGCTGTCGACACTCACCATCCTTCTCAGCCCCAGGAACAGACCGGCGGACCAGGTCTCCTACAGCCCTACCTGCCGGAGGACCCAGCAACACACTCATGTGTGTGCACCTGCACTCACACACAGACACACACAAGTCAAACACACACACACACACACACACACACACACACAAACATACACATATATATGCACACACATACACAAAAAGAAAATTGTCTCATTTTGGCAAGT
Organism: Jaculus jaculus; assembly: GCF_020740685.1. NCBI lineage: Eukaryota > Metazoa > Chordata > Mammalia > Rodentia > Dipodidae > Jaculus > Jaculus jaculus. Next base: position 145,330,406 of record NC_059103.1, read on the forward strand.
GGATGGTGGTGTCTGCAGATACTTGAAAGTTGTGTGTGTTATCTTGCACATTTAAAACAGTCTTCCACAGCCTCCTGATCTGTATCTCCTTCCTGGCTGACAATCTGAATATTTTTCATGTCTTATCACTCATTAAATAACTCCAGACCTACCAGCCTTGGCAAAGAAGATGTATGCATTTATTTTTCCTGAATGTGAAAAATGTTTTCTGTGAATGCCTTTAAATGTCTTTGGCTTTTAGTTTCACAATGCATGTGAAAGACAAAGGACAATTTTTTGTGTTGGCCCTTACCTTCTGCTTTGCCTGAAGCAAGGTCTCTCATTGTTCACTGCTGCATTTGTCAGGCTGCTTGGACTGCTAGTTTCCAGGGGATTCTTTTGTCTCCACCTTCTATCTCAACATAGGTTTGCTTGGATGACAGATGCTTTAGTCACTGAGCCATATTCCCAGCCCTGAAAAAAGATTTTTTAATAGATTTAAGCATAGGTGTCAATAGAGAGAGAGATTCTCATAGACAGAATAAGGCACATACAAGTATGAGTGCTTGGTGTGGGCTTCTCAAAGAGGAAGTCCCAAGTCATGTCTACTATTTTGGTGACTTCTGAAGCTACACTTCAAAAGGTAACTAAGGAAGATTCCCTTTTTTGGCAAATGAATCACAGTGCAGTTGTTGAGGTACATTGGATAGGATTTCAGTTGAAAAGGTAAACCCCAGGTCATAAGATTACAGAGAAGGTAAGATATTTTCATAGTATTCAGAGTTCAATCTTTTTTTTTTTTTGAGATTCCCAGAAACTATCTGAGAAAAGAATAAGATCATATTTGAAGGTCATATATGCTTGCTTAGGCCTTAAGTGTAGCTCATTGCTATTTTAACCTCCTTATTTGAAAATATATGAAAGGAATATAATCTCTATGTTGGAAACCTTCACAGGAAATATTGTTAATTGTGCTGAAATTCTTGCTTCTCAGCTGGTAGAAGACTTTAACTAGACTCTTGATGGGGTTTCCTTCCCATGTCCTCATGGTTTTCCCTGTCTTTCTATCATGCCTCAGAAAACATATGCTCTAAAGAGACTAATGATAAGAAAGTATGTGTGCATGCTAGTGATGGTCTGTAAGTTTACCTACGAGTTGTCCAATGATGATATTCTCATCCAAATGGATATGTTATAACATGGCTATAGTTAGGCATGCTATTGTTATGCTTAAAGTGAGAACAAACTTATGAGGAATCATAACTAGTTTGTCATTCCTTGATCACTGTTTGTTTTTTTTTTTTTGAGATATATAACCTACAATAAGGACTCCGATGTACCTCAGGGTAAGGCATCAACCAATCAACCTTATATATTATTTATTTACTTATTTATTTTTATTTTTGTAATCAGTGAATACAATCAAGTTGGTACCATTGTTAGCCTCCTCCCTGAACTCTCCCCTCCACAGGAACCCTCCTTGTTGGGGTATATGGGTTGTGCATTGTGGGGTTAGCCTTTAGTTTGGAGTAGAAGGAAAGTTCTCTTTTTCAGGACCCAACATGTGGCTCTGACATTCTTTCTCTCCTCTTCTGCAAATTTTCCTGAGCCATGTTGGGTTCATATTAGGTCTGCTTCAGTGTTGGGGTCTTGGGTGTCTCTGTGTCTCTGGATATCTGGTTTGGTAAGGGTTGATTGTTCTCTGTGTCTATCTACACCACCGTTGTGCTGGTTCCTGGTTTGCCAAGAAAACAGCATTCTTGCATGTTTCTTCAATTATTCTTAGTTTCAGCTAGGGCCCTTTGGAGGTATGATGGGGTGGTTCTCTCCTTAGGATGTGCATCTATATGAAAAACAGAAGCAGATTCTCCAACAGACAATAAAGTTACCACCAAATAAATGTGATAACCATCATATATATATATATATATATATATATATATATATATATATATTTAATTAGTTTTGTACTCAGCAAATACAGTCAACTTGGTACCATTGTTAGGCTTATCCATGTCCTACCCCCTCCCCCTGGCCCCTCCTTGTTGAGGTATATGGGTCATGCATTCTGGAGTTAGCCCACAGTTATGGGTAGAATAAATGTCTCTGCATATCATGACCCAACCTGTGGTTCTGACATTCTTTCCTCCCTCTTCTGCAAAATTTCCCTGAGCTATCTTGGGTTCATTTTTGGTCTGCTTCAGTGATGAGGTGTTGGGGGCCTCTGGGTCTCTGACTCTCTGATTTGGTAGGAGTTGATTTTCTCTGTGTTGATCTCCTTCACCCTTGTGCTGGTACCTGGTTCACCAAGAAAACAACACCCTTGCTTGTTTTGCCAATTGTTCTGAGTTTCAGCTGGGGCCCTTTTGAGGTATGATGGGGTGACTCTCTCCTTAGGATCTACCACTATCTGAAAAAGAGAAGCAGATTCTCCAATGGAGAGTAAGTTAGCACCAGATGAGGGAAATAACCCTTACTTTTTTTTTTATATATAGAGAATTCAATAGGTATAGGCTGTCTTGTAGCCCACGACAGTTTAATGGAGAGCAGATTTATTTTTGGATATGGTTCTGACTTGTTTCCCAGCTCCAGCTATGAGTTCATTCCACTGAGCAGATCAGTTAGCCAAATTGAGAACAGTTGGTTTCCCACCATGGCTCTGTACCACTATTACACTTGCATGAACATCACATCAGGTTATTTGCTGCTAGGTAGGTTAGACCATGTGTTGTTTAGAGAGATATTGGTCATTTTCCCTTAATTGCTCATGTAGCACCTTTCACCATTAGACATGCTAACTGTCTGGGGACTGACGCTTCCAGCTTCCAGCCATGTTACTCCATGATATGTGCCAACAGTGTATGGTATCTTCAAGAGTAGGTTAGTACTACTAACCTATGGTGGGTCATCAAGAGCTCTGACATAAATCTGTCTTCTCTTGGGAGATCTTGTAGTTCTCTGTGATGAAAAGCTCATTGTTGATGGTATCCACCTGCTGGTACTAGAAGTTATGGGTCAGTGCCCAAGAAGAGAAGGAAGGAAAGGATAAGTGATATAAAAGAGATAGAGAGATGAGCAAGAAGAGGGGGAGAAAGAGAGAGAGAGAGAGGGAGAAAATGAAACAGAAACAGGAGGTGATAATTCCAAGTTGCTGACATACCTAGCAAGCATCTCAAGGACCAAACAGTAGGGAGGGTGGGGAGCGAGGAGAGGGTAAGGGAGTTGGATGGAGGACACAAAAACTGGACCCAAATGGCAATGGTACCATAAAACTCTGCATCCTAAAAGACAGACCAAATGGTCAACTGTTCACCAGGCCCTTAGAAGGATCATCGGATTCACAAGGCCCTGGAGAGGGTACGAGAAAAACTGCCCATTGTCAACCTTACATTTTTAAAAATAAAAATTTTACTTTTTTTTTTCAAATTCATTCAGTAGTCATTGATGTGGACCTCTTTTCAGATGGAAAATTTTCTTCCTGTCTCCTGTCTGCTCCCTGTCTGCTAGGAAAACATTGACTACATCTTCTGTCATAGGAATTCTACCCAATCCTCTTATTATTCCCCTTATTCTCCTATGCTACTGGTACTTCTTACTATCTTTACTGGGGAGAGTTTCAATTCTATAGACATTGTGTTAGAATATAGGTATTTTAAAACTGTTTTGGTTATTATTGACAAATGGCTGTTAAAATCAGAATATATAACCAAGTCGAAATGATACACAGAGATAATTACAGATTGAGCTCTCTGGGAAGAAAGCTGAGGCATTATCCAGGAATCCCTCTCATGTGGAATACAGATTTACTGTGTCAGGAGAAGGTACATAGGGCTAAGAGATGAACAAGGTACAGTTGGGAAGGGGAAGGACAACTTTAGCTCTAAGAGGTATACATAAAGAGGCAGAATGGAAGCTTATGCAATTTCAAAATGTAGCAAGCAGGCTTTTAGCAACAGGGTGAAGTAGATGTGAATGGATTGAAACCTATCTATGTTACTGGATGAAAAATAATACTTCATTTTAAAATATATGCAAAATTAAAAAAAGGGAATTCTCCAGTATTAAAAGGTAAAACAAGAGAAAAATCAAAGTGTGAGGTCACAGAAGGCTAATAACTGAGGTATTTTATGTGGTTTTTCAGGAAGGATACAAACGCTTGTGTCTTTGTTGCAAACATCTACATCTACTAAGGGTAAGAAAGTATTCTGAAGTCTTACATAAAAAATAAATTCTCTAAGGACTTCCAGGCCTCATAGCTCAAGATAAATGAAACAAAACAAAATGTGACAAACAAGCAGAGAAAACATAAGCAAACTTAATATTTACTGAGGCTTGTGTTGACAAAAGCAAGCGCTCTGGGAATTAGAACAGCAGGGCTGGTACAGGGTCTACGTTGCACTCCATGGGTGGGGCAAGCAATATGATCTGAGAAATTAACCTGAAAAGCCAGTCCAAAAATCACTGCAACCTCTCAGATCTTCAGCAAAAGCAAGCCCCAAACCTTCCCTTCATAACCTAGGGCATTTGGAGTCCAGTAGGATTTTAAAAACCAAGCTGAAATCAAGCCCACACTAATAGATGACAAACCTCACAAGAAAATCACCATGAGGAAGAGTCAGCAGATGCCACCAATAGAATTGATGCCAATGGACTCAAAACATTGGAACACTACGAGATTATAAAATCGCATGTTTTAAATAAGGAAATTTGAAAAGAAAAAGCTACAACTAGTGTAAATAGCTCCTATGCACTGCCCTGGTAATTGCAATCACTATAGGTATCGAGTGTCTGCAAATAAAAAATCCAAAGCTGACTTTTATACAGAAGCAGAGTGAAAGTTGAGAAAGTCAACTTTGTTTGGAAATGTGATGAACCTTTTGAATTTGGTTTTATGTCACAAGTGTCTGTCCAAAAACTATAATGGAAATCTTACTTCACCGGGAAAGTAAAGCATCTGGTCTGGAAATGAAAATCAAAAAAGTTCAAACAAGCAAAAGTGAGGTGAGAAAGAGGACTACAGGTGCTCTCTGTGTCTCATAGAAATATCTTGTGTCTCATAGAAATATCTTGGAAACACAAGGTGTGACAACTGCTCTTCTTCATGAAGGTTCAATAGTTTAAGACTTTATTATAAAGAGGTGATCACAGTGAGGGGCCTGAGAAGTTGCTATTAAGGATTCAGTTTCATGGGGAGCACAGATGCACTGAGTACGACTCCATCAAACTTCTACCATTTGTCACTGCTCCACATCCATTTAGGATTTTGTCATACACATAGCTTTTGATGTGAGGGTACTGAAGGCATTTATGAATCATGAGACCTGATGAGTTGATCATATACATTTCTCCATGGTCCTCTATTGCAGATAATAGTCTTTATATACCAAAATTAAAAATCCCATTAAAGTAGAAATGCAAAGCTATATGAAGAAGACAATTAAACATGTGGTCACCACTGTATGGATTAAGGAAAAGACATGTGATTTCTTTCAATTCTATGAAAGAAAAGCACCATGTGAGTGGCTATGGTCACCTGGCATTTGCTCATACAAAAAAATGTAGTCAATTTCTCCAAAAGCACAACGATATAAATGGGTAAATAGTGAGTAAAGAAAAGTAAGCTATATTATTAGGTAACGACCTTAGCTAACCCTTTTAACAAAGGGTCTCTATTTCAGGCATTCAACACATATCAACTCATATCAATTTTCTAATCCTATAAAACTACCACTAATATTATTCTTATGCTACAGCAAAGGGAAGTAAGACACTTGTTGAACCTGTTCAAGATCTTTAAGTTGGTAAGGTGAGGAGCAGATTTGCCCCCAAGTATGTACAAACTCCATGTTGGTGGCTTTTGAGGATGCCATCATTAAGGGAGTGGTTTTTTTCCTGATTCTTCCACAGAATTCAGGTCAACCAGATGGATTCACTTAATCAAAATATATCAGATATCACTTTTGTGTTGAATCTGGAGAGACATAATACAAGATCCAAGCAAGTAAAACAACTGCAATTAACTTTTGATATAAATTTCTCAGTCATCAACACTAAGTATAGTGTCTGTTTTTCTAATAATCCTAAAACTGCACTGTTCAATTCAGTCAGAATCAGTTTGGATCTACCAGCTGCACATACTTTTGTGGGAAGATATACATTCTAGCCTTAGATAACAGGAGATTCACTTTCACTAGAAGGGGCAAAGACATCTAGAACTCCAAGACAAAGGTGAAAAAGACACTGAGAAGTTGAAAAGCACTTGGCCTACAAGGTAACAAAAACAGGATGAAAGTCTGACATCTCTGTTTTCACTTTGTTTGTATCCTTTAACTTGGCTAGAAGCACAGCGATAAATTATTGTCCTAAGTCTGAAGTCACCTGGGATTCCAGGAAGGGCTAGATCTCATAGGACACCCCCACCCATCTCCATCCCATCCTCACTTCAGATGACACTTCAGATTATCCATAAGTTGAAGTTGCTCCTTGGAAGAGAAGTGATCATCTTGGAGGAATCAGACTGATCCCATCAAGCTACAGCAGTGATGGTAACCAGTGAAAGATGTGTTCAGACCACCTGGCAGAACTAGAACTGAGAGGTAATGAAACAGAACGCACCTGGGTAAGGAGTGCTAAGTGACTCAAACCTCTTACCCCTTGACAAATTAGCCATTTTGAATAAATTTCTTCTCTGCACTTTGCATCCTTACTTATTGCTTTAATTGAGTGACTGAAACTAGCCTGATGGGACTGCCAGAACCCAGGCTTTGACAAGTAATAATTCCAGCTACAAGATAATATTTTTTTTTAAATTTTTTTTGTTCATTTTTATTTATTTACTTGAGAGTGACAGAGAGAGAAAGAGGCAGATAGATAGATAGATAGAGAGAGAGAGAGAGAGAGAGAGGGAGAGAGAATGGGCACACCAGGGCTTCCAGCCACTGCAAACGAACTCCAGACGCTTACGCCCCCTTGTGCATCTGGCTAACGTGGGTCCTGGGGAATCGAGCCTCGAACCGGGGTCCTTAGACTTCACAGGCAAGCACTTAACTGCTAAGCCATCTCTCCAGCCCAAGATAATATTTTTAATAAAGGGAGAATTAAAGTTTGATGGGATGTCAGATAGAAATGGTCAAAGCAACTAATTGTTAGAAAAAGGAAGGGACATAGCAAAGAAGGAAGAGAGGGAGAGAAAGATAATATATTTAAATTAGGCATTGAATGAATTTGCTAGCAGAATGAGGGAAGTATGTGGATAACAGAGTAAGAGAATAGAAGGGGAAGATGGTTAGTGGAATTTTGGCAAAGTTGACAACATGGAGTAAAAGAGAGCTCTGGAGGAGCTAGATTAAAGACTAAGATTTTATAAGGCAATATTGCCTAAGGTGAATAATTAGATTTCACTGTCAGGAGTGAATACTAATGTGACATTTTAAAAACCTTTTCATTGACACTATATTATCATGTCTTTTGAGAAATATTTATTTTCTTTATGACAGAGGAGAGAGAGAGAGGTGTGCCAGGGCCTCTAGCCACTGCAAACGAACTCCAGATGTATGTGCCCCTACAGTTGGAGACAGCAGTACATTCCTGTAATCCCAGCCCTTGAGGAGACAGAGAGAGGAGGATCCCTGGAGCTCCCTGGCTAGACAGTTTAGCTTAATATGTGACCTCCAGGCCAGCAAGAGACTTTGTCTTAATAAGATAGGGATAATATTCCTGAAGAAGACACCTGAATTTGTCCTCTGGCCTGTACACACACATGCACACATGTACAAATTACATAGACACAAACATGCACACCACACACAGTAAAAAAAGAATAGCTTTGCATTTTTCTACATAGTCCTTGCACCTAGTATCTAGACACATATGTTCGTGACATTATTGGTGGAAACAGTATTTCTTTGTGTGGTGGAGTACTACTACAGGTTCTGCCACTAGTGAAGTAGGTGACACAGGGAAATTTTTTGAGTCATGTTAGCTCCATCATTTGTAGATATGTGGAAGCAACAAATTCCATAAGTTGTGATGGGAATTAATTGCTAAGACAGGGCTGGAACATGGTAATTATTTTCTAAATATTTATTAAAATTATGACTTAGTGATGTTTTAGAATAACCCTTGTATATTTTTTAAATTAACAGCTTCAGGAAAAATAAAGCTATTTTGGTTTAAAATGAGGCAAAAAAAAATACCCAAAACCCAGCATGAGAAACTCCAAACAGTAGTTCTGGCATGTTAGTCTACATTGGCGTTTAAGATAGGTAGTCCTTACATACCAACAAACCGAACAGTGGATAGCAAGATGATGGATCATATTGTTCCCTGAGTTATTTATTTTGACCTATTTTTTTTTTTTTCACTTAACTGAGTAGAATGGGAAGAAAAGAGCTGCCACAAAAGACTGAAGTTCTTGGCTAAGAGCTAGGGTAGAATCCAAATTAAGCAGGCCTCACTCAGAAGCTAGATTTTATTACATTTTTATGTCTTTTATTTCCAGTTTGGAGGACAATGCATTATGTGTGTAAAGGGGGACTTATCTCGGGAGTGCCAAATAAATTCTACTTAATTCTATGTTCTTTTTACTCTGTAATTTTTATCATAATGATTTGGCCTCCTACCTCTCCCTCCTGAGTGCTGGGATTAAAGGCGTGTGCCACCACACCCAGCTTTCATAATGCTTTGGGAGGAGGGCAATTCTGCAAATTAATCTCTTTCTGACAACTTTTCTCACAAAATGTGTCTGCATATAGTTTCTATTTGATATAATCCAAACTATGTGCAGTTTTTTCAAATGATGTTTCACATGACATATTTTTGCTATCTGGCTGCTTACTTTGTGTTCACTGTCAAAGTCTGCTTCTATGAGGCATAACTGAAGAAGTAAATAGAAAGTAGTAGTTTTTATTACACATTTTGTAGTTTTTGTTTTTTAAGGAAGTGTTCAGAGGTAATCTTCTCATTTCTCCCATGCTAAATGATTGAATAGAGACCAAAACTCAAAGGCAGAAGTTGGCATTTTGCCTGTGCCTTAGTAGACCTGTTAAACAATTGTGAGGAAAACCAGATTCCATCTGTATCGCACACAGGGAAGGAGTAACTTCAGAAAATGGCATTCTTGGTTTGGTAAAAGTCCACGAGTACTGGCTCTGTCCATAAATGGGCTGAAAACAATCATGGGCTGGAACATTTAGTAGTCCTGTAGGCATTTTTAATCTTTCTTGTTGAAAACCACCAGTGAAGACAAAGAAGAAGGAGAAATACAATGTACGTACACCAAGATCCTGTGGGTAGCTTCACAGAGAATTGGTATAACTTGTGGGTTTGCATTAAGTTGTTGTTTTACTATCACTCTTATATTTAATATGGCTTTGTAGATTATTAGAACTATACAGTGAGATGCTGCAGCCCAAGCTCTGCTGACGTAATTCTTTCTGGAATTTAAGAATTCATTAGACATCCCATCTGCAATGAAAAGCATTACATTCTTGCTGAGAAATACTGCTATAAGGATTCTGCAATGACATATTTAATTCCTTTCTATTACTTCTGTGATTATCCAAAGGCCAGATAGCTGACGTTCCTCTGTGGGGAGTATTATTATGTTTTCATCCTGGTAGGATGGAGGGAGAGAAAAATCAAGCTGTTAGAGTTTTACAAAATTGTAAAACTGTGGAGTATCTCAGTCTTTTTGCATGAATTGTGAAATAGAGAAAAAATTTTAAAAATTACCTATCAATTATTTGTTATTTTTAGTAGCTTTGGATTTTTTTTTTGACAGCAATGGCAACTGTACAAACTTTCTATAATAAGTAATGTACCTGGAAAAGAGAAAATAAAGGTAAGTCTTATCAACTTTTCATAATAGGTTTAAAGGTATCAGCAGAATAAATGTACAATCAAGTGATTTAAGTTTGCCCCATGCAGTCACCATGCTATTTGCAACCACATCCTTCTAATTATGGAAATTGAAGGTGAAATCATGACTGTTCATTTTGTAATTCGCTTGGTTGTCTGTTATAGCTGAAAGATCTATTAGCTGCATTATGAACTGTGACAGTTTATGTTGATTGTCAATTTGGTAGGATTTAGAATCACCTCTGAAGGATTATACTGATTAGGTTAGGCCCTGTGAGGATGGATTAGGTTAACCAAGGTAGGAAAATCCATGTGAACTGTGTGGCACCATTTCATGGCTGTGATATTGGACTGCATAAAAAGGAGACTGGCTGCACATGAGACATCACTGTCAGTTTACTTGTTGTAGGTTGAGTATTATTAGCTCTTCAAGCTCCTGCTGCCATGCCTTCCCTGTCATGACGTACTATAACTTGGAACTATAAACTATAATAAACACTTGCTACATTAAACTGATTGTTTTTAGGTATTTTGTCCCAGAAATGAGCAGATAACTACTAACATATGAATGTAATAAATTTGCCACTACTCTGGGATATCGCAAATGCTGCTATTACTTTAAAAATGTTTTGTTTGTTTATCTATTGGGGGGGGGAGAGAAAGAGAGAGAGAAAGAGGGAGAGAATTGGCACTTCAGGCCCTGTAGCCACTGATTGTGAACTCCAGATGTATGTGCCACCTTTGTGCATCTGGCTGACATGAGTACTGGGGAATCAAACCTGGGCTCTTATGTCATCTCTCCAACCCAATGGTACCACCATATCTTATCACTAAGAGAAAACATTTTGTGTCCATATTGAAGCAGAATTCTGATTAAAAGCATCTGTTAAGTAATTTTCAGAATAAATGATGACCCAAATAGTGAACATATTTCAAGGTAATCAAGTTAGAAACCTTAATGTGAACACAATAGTAAATCAGCATGTAGACTACTTTTGTGGTAGTGATTTAAGTTATATTTTGAGACAGTTCTGAAGTAATACTACATTGAAAATGTACTGCCTCACTTGACCTTCATATCTTGGCTGGACTTGGTGAATTATAATGGAAGCCACTTACAATGGCAGGTCAGCTGGACATTGCACTCTGTTAGAACTAGCTTGTCATATGAAGATAATATTACAGAGAAAGCGATTGTTTAATTTTGGGTGTAATATTATCACTCTTAAAGCATCTTCAGAAATAATTGCCTGATTGTTTTGAATTAGTATCTAGAGATAATACTTTATAAGAAACAAGGGGTTAAGTAATACATCATTTTTTATAAATAAGTATATAAGCAAAAAAAAAAAAAAAAACAAAACAAAACCCAACAATCAAGACTTAGAATTTTTCACTAACAAATTCTGCTCCCTAAGGAAGATAAAAGTTCACTTATGTTGGGGCAAATGAAAAAGCAAAGCAAATGTCAAAGTGAAAAAAAAAAAGTTGGTATATTCCTCCCTCTGAAAATTTAACATCTTTAGTATGTTGTAATAATAGATTTTGCAATCATAAACTGATCTGAAATGTGTGTCTGTTAAAATATCATAAGAAGACTTGTAAATGTAATGTTAAGTTTGTCAGAGTGTAATGCTAGATGGTAAACAATAAAAATTAATGAGAGGTCAGGTTTGTCAAGCAACTCTGAGGTATTTTGACATCCTTGAACTAATTTGTCTAAGCTTTGTTCTTAGCAATAAAAGCTAATGTCAAATTAAGTAGAAGTTACTTTGCATAATTTCAAAAGAAACAGGACCATCCTACTTATTCCTCGAAGTTCTTTATTCCCTTATGCATATAGATAATGCTTATATTTAGCATCATGAGTAGGTAATGAAAATGGAGAGGGTATATTAGTCCTTGGTTGTTGATTATGTTTCAACATGCCTCCATATGAGTATAGAGAGGTATTAATTTTAGCATTAAAATTTTCAAAGAAGCAGTGGAAATTTAACTAGCACTCTACTTACTTTTTCCAGTGATAAATTAAAAGGCAAACATTTTCTCTTCCAAATTACATACATTCCTTGATAGTGTTACATTTCTATAAAGAATTCTAGAAATATTAGAAATAAGTTTTTTTTTAAATTTGAGAGCAACAGACAGAGAAAGAGGGAGAGAGAGAGGTAGAGAGAGAGAGAGAGAGAAGAGAGAGAGAGAGAGAGAATGGGCACGCCAGGGAATCCAACCCCTCCAGTCCAGAAATAATTTTAAATACAGGTGATTACATTATTCATAGATTCTTTGTAAGCTTATCTACTCACTAAAGTTAGTTTACAACTCTGTTGCATGAATTTATCTAGGGAAGCATATTAAAATCACTATTTACTCCAGATGCACAGAGTACTGACAGACTACGGAAAGGGTTCCATCCCAATCCAGCTTGGTGAACCAATGACTTAATTTGGGTTAATTATGCATGCATAACTAAAGACAGATGCATCATCAAAAGTGCCCTCTTTTGCTATGGCATATTTAGGGGAGCTGTACCAGTGCCCAACCTCCAATCAACCCTCCACCTTCTATATGCTCCTCAAGGTCTTACAGGTAGAGCAGGAGGGAGTAACAACTGAAATCTCAAAAGAGGGTCCAGTGAATTTCTCCACGCCTTCCAGGCGACAGTGTTAATAATAATAATAACCTTCTTACCATTACCATAGGCCTGGTTATCAACTGTTTTCTTCAGCTTATTTTACTGTCATGACTGTGGGCCATGGTCAGCTTTATGATGATGCCAGTCATTTCATATCATAGGACATAATTACACTACAATAAACCTCCAAATTAATATTTAATATACTTTCATGGTTATGTCTGTTTATATTCAGAGTGACAAAAATTTAAGAAACCTGATGGTTTTATTCCTGGGTGCTGCTCTGTCTTTATGTTTCAGCTGAAAACATAAGTGTCTTTTCATGGTCTGTGTAGTGCTATGCTGCTTTGTGTTTGTAGATGATTTTACTCTTCAAGAGGGTCTCATACTTAGTGCTAAAGTGGTGTCCAGCTTTCCCAAGCAAAAGAAAATTGAGACGTGTTTCATAGAGAAAACACATGTGTTATTCAGTTGCATCTCGACATGACTTACAGTGTTGTCTTTCAATGTTAAGGAATTAGCAACATAGGTTAAAATGCCTTTGAACAAACACAAAAATCACATTGGGACATGAATTTGTTGATACAAATGTTGTGATCAGAGAGTCTCAGGAGTGTAACTGCATCTATCTCCTCTAGGAACAATTGCTCAGTGTTTGATTATTTAGTGTTCATGATGACTTTACAATAAGAATTGAAAATATTCAATAAGAATTGAATGTATTGCATTATTATTTTACCCCAAATTATTCACAAACTCAAGCAGAAAGCCAACTTATCATGACAAAATAGACAACAGAAGTTGCTTTCATATAAATATTCATAATTAAAGCAAACTAAATTTGACAAAATGAAGAGAGCTATAGTTGAGAGATGTGTAATCATTAGTTTATACAGAAATACTGAAGAATCAGAACTGCAAAACATTATGGAGAGATCTATTTCTTGGAGAGATATACTTCAAATAAATGTTATAAAATTAATATGATTATCTTTTTTTTTTTTTTTTAGTTTTTTCGAGGTAGGGTCTCTCTCCAGCCTAGGCTGACCAGGAATTCACTATGGAGTCTCAGGGTGGCCTCTAACTCATGGCTATCCTCCTACCTCTGCCTCCTGAGTGCTAGGATTAAAGGCATGTGCCACCATGCCCAGCTGATTATCTTTTTAAGACTTTAATTCAAGTCCATTCTCAGTTGATTTTTCAAATGATATTGTTATTATGATTTAGGCATCCAAAAGATAAGTTTCCAATTATCAAGTTTAAAACCATAGGTCTGAATCAAGGGGTTTTGGTATTATTTGCTTATTCTTTACTCAGATTTTGAAACATTTTTCACTTTAGCGCAGGTGATTATTATGCAATAGGCTCATGTTTAATCCAGCTACCAGATGAACATATTTTCCAAACTCATTAAATTCTGAGATGCTATAGAGAGTTCCTTAGGACTTCATCTGAAAGCAAGTGGAAAATATATTTTCTCTCTCACTACTTAGGTCTTTCTTCTCAGTATTTATGTACTGTGGTTAAAAGTGAGCCATTTCACCAACCATTCAATTGAATATTTGATATGAAACCTGGCTGCAGATGTTGAGGAATATGCTAGTTTATAAGTAAATAGGAAAGGTAGTAATAGCCTTTTTGTCATTTACTATCAACAACTTATAAATAAACCAATTATTACTTTTACCTTGGTTATGGGCCATGACTAAAGTTTAACATAACATAATTTTCATAAAATGTATCAGTTGAAAGCTCAATTTTATTTGACTGTAAAGACTGTCCTAAGAGCCTCTCTCTCAGATTCACTTACATGATTCTATAAGATGTCAATTTCCATAAGTGAGTATTTATTGGCATCAATGGAAAGCATTGTTATTTTCCAACACATAACACATTGATGGTGGGAAGTGATTTTCTAGCTATGAATCTCTTTTATCATGAGAAATAATATAGTTTTATTTTAACAAATATAATTATATATAAATATTTTTAACTAGATTAGCTTACCTATTCTAATCTAACATCATGATAATCTGCACTGAAGGTCTAAAGTTATTATTGAAGCATGGAGTACACATGAATGTATTTGTAAGCAAAAGTCAAAATGTTTATATTAACTATGTAGAATGACTTGCCTTTTAATATAGATAGGGACTGAACATGTGGTCAAATTCAAGCACACATAGTATGTGTTCTAAATGTCTATATTTTTTTATTTTTATTACTGCAAAGGTATTAAAATAGTGGCATTCTTGGGTTAGGTATGGGAATCTTTGATTATAACACATCTATTTACATTTCAGCAGTGGAAAATTTCATAGTCCACATATTGAGGGCTTGTTCACAGCTGGTCACACAAATTTTGGTGGTTTTGGAAACTCTGGGAGGTGGGCCTTTGCTGGAGATAGTAGGTCTAGAGATGGACACTGTGTCCTTCCAAACTATTTCTTGTCCCAGTACCTTTTGTCTTTCTACTTCCTGTCTGTTATGATGGGAAGAGCTTTCTCTCATTGCCCAGCAGCTGTGTGTTCTGATTTTCAGTGGGCCCAGAATGAATGCCGCCCAGGGCTAAAACCTGAGCTCTCTGAAGCTTTGATGACAGCTGCTGCAATGTAAAAAATACAGGATTTTTTAAAGAATAAGTTGTATGAGTGCACTAACTAACCTAGCTCTTGGAATTCTATTCTTTCTAATGTCAGCACGGCTGTTCTGGCTTTGTACTACACTCACCCAGCTCTTTTCAGCATTACCCTGCAAGTCACTGTGGCAGGTACTGAATAAATGTCTCCTATCCACTACACTTGATCTATTTTCAATCATTGTGTAGACCTAGTCACTTTTTTCTAAACATTGCTCCCATAATTGCCTCCTTGCAACATTCACATCTACATTTTGGAGTATCATAAAAGTAGGTTTTGCTCTTAATGTAGTGCTTTTACTAGGAAGTGTATTAATGTGGTTTTAAAATATCTAGCATACTCTCTTCTCACAATCTTTTCCTACCTCCTTATATTCTGTTGAAATTTCATTCTGGGAAAAGGAGAGGCACCATGGGTTAGTTAAGAATCTAGTGCTTAACAGTGTTCTTTTCTGCAGTATCTTCTGTCTGCTGCATTTTCCTCATCTGTAATGTGAAAATAATAGTACCTCTCTTCCATGTTGTTGTGAAGCTTAAACAAAATATTTGCAAAGCACTTAGAAAAGTGTACATCTCATAGGGATAACTGCTGAATAAAATAAAATTAATATACATTTCCTTTTTTTTTCTCTCCCTTATCTTCTCAGCAGCATTTTTATTGTTGATGATGTTGTTTTGTTTGAGACCAGGTGTACTAAGTAACCCTGGCTAACCTGTACTGACTATGTAGCCTAGGGTGGCCTTAAATTTATGACAATGCTTTTGCCCTAGCTTCCCCAATGAGTAAAAGTGTGTGATGCCATATTTAACTCTGTGCAGCATTTAATTTTATTGGATAGTGTGATGGTCTTAAAAAATTTTTATTTATTTGAGAGAGAGAGAGAGAGAGACAGAGAGACAGAGAGACAGAGAGACAGAGACAGAATGGATGCACCAGGGCTTCCAGCCACTGCAAATGAACTCCAGATGCGTGTGCCCCCTTGTGCATCTGGCTGACGTGGATCCTGGGGAATTGAGCCTCGAACCAGGGTCCTTAGGCTTCACAGGCAAGCACTTAACCACTAAACATCTCTCCAGGCCGTGATGGTCAATCTTTACCATGAGCTTGACTGGATTAGAATCATGCAAGAGATTGAGGGCATTCACAGGGGGTTAATTAGGGAAAAAGATCTAGCCTGAATGGGGGGGGGCACTCTCCCATGGGCAGGGAGTCTGATCAGAATAAAATAGGAAGGAAGGAGAAAGCCAGCTTAGCAACAGCAATCAGCTTAAACCACCCTGAGCTGAACTGCTGCTGTTCCCCCATGTCTGCCCTGGCATGACAGACTGAAACCATAAGCCAAAAAGAAATCTTTCTATCCTTATACTGCATCTCTCAGGTATTGTGATCCCAGTGGGTGCAAAAGAAACTAACACCATCGCCTTTTCAGGAAACTTTCACTTTGAGGAACTTGTATAGACTGGGGTATGGTCTGGCCAAAACAACAGAAGGGCCAAGGTGTTAGGGAGATTTTCTCAATGGTAATTGTTTGCTAAAATGTCTGACTTGAGAGCTAAGCATAGGAAGAGATACATGGGCAGTGAGAATCAGAGCTGGGAGTTTACAACATTTAAAACAGAATATCGTAAGAGCAAGTTCTGTGGTAGTGAGGTGACATGGTGACCAAGGCAGGCTATTGGGAGTAGGACAGGAGAGGAATTGTAGAATGAAGCTATTGTCTTAAAATGATGTGTAACCCTGAACAATAAAGGGATGAATGTATAAGAGAATTGGGTGCTGGGTGCCTGTGGGTATCTCCTGGAAGTTGGCCACAGGAAAGAAAGGGAATTACCGAGGTAGGTACACTTTCAATTATTTAATAGACAACACTTCCTGGATATCTTAAACTCTGTTGTAACTGCATCTTTGGCATTGAAACTTGAATTATTAGCATCTTTCATGTCAAACTAGGAGAAAGAGAATAAATATGAAATCATACTGTGGTATTTCCTAATGGGAGAGCAAAGAGAATTTGCATATGTGTTTAAAGCAACACACACTTGAGTGATCTGTGAATTTTAATAACTGCTGCTGTTTTACAGTCGGCTATACTTCGTTCTCTTACTTCCCCAAATGACATGTTATTATTATTTATTCCACTTTCTGAGACACCAGAACATGGAAATGAAGAAGCCTGAAATAAGGTCAAGGGGTTCAATAGCTGAATCATCAAGAGAATTAACAGTTCCTAACTCCAGCTCTACACCCTACATCTTCCAAGTCCTAAGAACCTCCAAGAGAAACTAACTGTGAACAGGTGTATAGAATTCAGAATGGTCTCCTAAGTGGGAAGTGATCTTATTTCCTTAGAGAACTCAAACGCAATTTTATTTTGGTCTTTCCAGTGATGTGTATATATTTACAGTTCATCTGCTGCTGAAACAGCAGTGGAAGAGTCTTTGAAGTGATGGCTTGTGTGTATATTGGCAGAGTTGAAGATAAACAATGCCAAAGACTCCCAAAAAGATTAAACTGCTGACCACAAATACGTGGTTTTATTCAAGAAGATTTATGTGTTGCTGACCATATTAGCCATTGTAGTTAATGTTGGCTCTAGGCCATTATACTGTCATAGCAGGCCAACAAGCTGTATTTGTGGAAATATACTTTAATTTATAGGAGGCTTTCTGTGACTCTGCACATTTCTCATTGTCAAGTAGTTAATGAAGAAGTCACACAATGTTCTGCTGGCTCTTAGCCCTTACCCTTCTTTTTGGCATTTCCAGGAGTTTCAACTCCCAGATTCACTGACTCTCAGCATTCTGTCCATCTGTTTCCCAGTCTCAGTTCATGCATTCAAATGTGGGACTTCTGAACCATATTTCTTAAGGACATCATAGTGCTTGAGAGCTCTTCAGGAAGCCATTTGAAATACTAGGTAATAGACCTATAGATATAGCTGGTCATGGTGTACTTGGAGAGTTATCATAAGATGGTTGGCATTTACTAGGATGTGGCCATATGACTGGATACTTATCTAAGCCCCTATTTTCGTTCAATCCCAATAGGCTGGATTTGCAATTTAGTGCCAGCACTAATTACGTCAATTTGCTGGAGACCCCCAGATGGTTGCCAACAAAACTGCCTATATTTGGATACTAGGGACACACTGAGGGCCCAAGCAACTTGCACTTCTGAATGACTGGCAGTAAATTCTGAGCTTTCGCTCCAGCTCAGGTCAATAATTTGGTGGAACTCAGGAAAACACTCAACTTACAAAGTACAGTTTCATTATGAAGAATACAAATTAAGAATTCCAGCTAAATAGATGAGATGCAAACTTAATATACATTCTCCTCAGGGCATCAAGCATGTCTCCTTCATGAAACATCTATGTGCTTCTTGCCAGAAGTCCAACTGAAGTGATGCAAGTAAGTTGTTTTTTTTTTTTTTTTAATTGGAGTTTTATTACATAGGCATGATGCAGTATATCACTGGCTACAAAACTGAGTTCAGTCTCTAGTTTCTCATTCCTTTTCTGAGGTCAGGTGGCTTAAAATTTCCAATTTCAAATTTCCAATCTTATGGTCTTTCAAAATAGCTCTATTCTGAAGTCATATTGAATCCCACCATGACTCATTCATTAAGTCCCTAAGGCATTCCTATTACCAAAAATTCCAAGGGGGTTGAAGCTCTGTATCAGGAACCTGGGAAATAAAGACTAGGCAAATTTTTATATCACAGCACTAACTGCACTATCTTAGCTCATACTTATAGAAATCTCTCTCCCTCTCTCTCTCTCTCTCTCTGTGTATGCATATGTATATGCCATTATGACACTTGTGGTATGATACACTCACCTGTTTTGGCCAGAATGGAAAGTCAAGAGTTTGCTCCATCACTTTTCCCTATTCTTGTTTGGGCCAAGGTCTCTTGTCGATTCTGTAGCTTGCTGTCTACAAGTTTTGATGATTCACAGGCCTTTGCCCCACTGTGATTACTGGATTACACTGGGATTACAGACACCCATGGACATGTCTGTCTGTTTTATGTGTGCTCTAGAGATTTTCAGCCTTGAAGGTCTCATGCTTTCATGCTTGCACAGGAAGCACAATTTACTGCTGAGTCATCTCTCCAGCTCACTAGAAATCATATGAGACATATCAGTTTCATGCCTACTTTTGTTAAGAAAACTAAAGATCATAAATGTAGCATTAAATACTCAAGGTTATTTGTAAGAACACAGTAGACCCAAGGTTTGATTCCATTCTGCTTCAGAGGTTATGAATTCCTTGCTACCTTTGAAGAAAACTAGGTGAAGAATGACTCTGTACTAAGATTACTTTGCTTCTAGTATATAAGAACTGGAAGAAATGCATGTGCTCTCTCCTTTCTGCTTAGATGATAAGTAAATGTCCATCAAATGGTCAAGTGAATCTGAGTAATGCACTGCTTATCTGGCCTTGAGTGGACTGCTTGGATTGAGGACTGACTAGGTAGAAAGAGAGAATTTTGTGAGAAACAATTTAAGTTGGCAGTGAATATGTAGATGACATGAATGGTTTCATGGTCCATCCTGGGGGAAGTCAGATGTGGACATGATAATGGAAGACTGTATGGGGAGGGAAGAGCCCCTGTCTCAGGCACAAGATACAAGGCAGAGATTTGGACTCTGCTACATGCATGTGGTCCTTGAATTAAGAACATCCTTGTCTGCATTTTGCCTCCCTCTAGATCACAAGGCTTGGGAAAGTGAGGGCTGGAAGTAATTATCAGGAGTTTCTTCACTACTGCCTAAGAAAATTGGGTTTTATGAGCTCTCTGCCCACTGTATACTCTGTAGATACTTTGGTATTCTGGGAGTCACTGCCAGTCCTCATAGAATCACTAAACATAGACATGGGTATCTATGTCTTAGATCATATTGCCCTGGGGAACCCACTTTTTTGTTTTAGGTGTTTATATTTCATTAAAATATATTTATATGTATATTTTATATATTTACCTATAAAGATTTGTCTTACCTTATATATGTTCAGTGCAAACTAGATTTTGTAATGTTTTATTCATTTGAAAGAGAGAGTGTTTGTGGGCATGCCAGGGCCCTTGCAACTGCAGATGTATTCCAGATGCATGTGCTGCTTTGTGAATCTGGCTTTATGTGGGTATTTAGGAATCAAACCTGGGCCATCAGTTTTTGAAAGAAAACATCATTAACTGCTGAGCCATCTCTCCAGCTCTAGAAACATTTTAAATTAGAAAATAAAGTCATTCATCATGTTTCGAATTGAAGGTCATATTGTACGAATAAACACATTAATAAGAAGTTGACTGCTGCTTTAAGTTCATAATTAAACACTAGATTATGCACAGAAAGGCAGGATGCTAGCAATCTAAGAAACACAGTAGAGTGTAATGATATGTGTATGAATATTTCACACTGAAACCCATCTCTATTCAAACAAAAAAATTAATTAAAAAAAAAAAGAAAGAAAATTTTAAGCAGCATGGTCTAGAAGAGGAGATAAAGTGGATGCCGTTTTGATAAGCCCTTGTTCACCAGTTGGCTTTTCTGGATGCATCAATGTTGGCAATAATTACTGAAGGCTACCAGCATTATGAATAAATCAGCTCATTGTATCCTCACAGGAGTGACTTTGTCCTTTATAACAGATATGGAAGCAGAATGGCAAGGTGCAGTTAACCTACCCTGTGGTAAGCAGACTCAATACTTTCATAACCTATAATGATTGATATATGGTAAGATTTTAAGGGTCAATGATATTAGAGCCCTTTGAGAAAAATCAGATATGAATACTGAAGATAACTTGAAATCTTTTTTGTCATATTACCCAGTCCTTGTTTAGGCACATTTCCTTTTTCTTTCTTTTTGGTTTTGTCTTTCTGGAAGTCAGATTATAATTTTAGCCCTCCCGTTCCATTGGAAAAGAAGTAGTTATCTTTTCCAAAATACCAAAAAAAGTCAGCTCAAACTTCTGAGAAATTTGTCAAATGTTTAGACAATCTGATATAGCATCTACACTGTGCCACCACAAAGAGTACATGAGGCTATTGGGATGGTGTCATTGATATTGAGGTTTCTATGGTCAGGGCCTATTGATTCTTCTTAACACTTTTCACTTACTTATTGGAAACAAAGCAGCAAGTCTTACTCTATCTCCAACTTTCAGAAAATTGAAACAGCCATGGCTCTGAGAATCAGCTGTTTTTTCACGAGTCATTAAAAGACAATTCTCACTCTTATGATTTTTGAATATTTGATACTTTAACAGTTGAATCTTTCTTTAACTTTTACATAACGTATATTTCATAGCTCAAAAATCACATCTAGTATAGATATCTTTATTTTTCTGAATGAATCCAGAATTGCACAAAGATGAAAACAGAAATTACTCTGAGAGAATCAAAAGAAAAGCTTCCTTTTATTCTTTTCTATTCTCTTTCCAATGCCTGTAAATGCACACATGTTTATACACACCTGGGTTTTTTTTTTTTAAATTTTGAAAAGAACAGACTTAAAGTAAAAAATGTTAGAAAAAATTCCCCTATTTCTTTCACCTAGCTTTTGATGCTAGTAGTATACTGCTTTTGTTTTACTCTTCTCTTTTTGTATCTGTAATTAAATTCCCACCCCCGCAACACCTGGCAGGTTAGTTGCAGATCTATGGTCATTTACCCCTAAACAAATTAGGATGTATTTCCTGACCACAGCACAGTGAATCAATACTATGAATATATCATTATGTAATACGCATTATTATGGTGTAAAAATTAAACACTTTTCAAAAAGGGATGATAACACAATGAATGTGTGTGGGGCCAGATCAGGCAGCTAGTTTATGGACTAGGCAGAAAGGGATTGCCCTTAAGGGAGGGATTTTAGGATGACTTTACTTTCCACATCATTAGCAAAACTATGCCCGCCTATCTCTGCTCCCCGCCCCCTGCCCTGCTTCAGTTGTGGGATTCAACATTTGCCCACCTCACCCAATCAGATCTCTCTTGAGTGTGCACTTTGCCTAAGTGTGGGTGGAGTCCGCTGCTGATGCCAGTGTGTCCAGGTGTGTTGAATTGGAACAATATTTTTTTCTGGGCCTACTGAGAAACGTTTTCTTATCTTCTCTGGAGCTATACAGGGCAACACGCCTGGGTTTCTGCACCTCAAAGTAAGATTGTCCTCTACCACCCTGGTAAGGGACAATTTTTATTACTGATTCTTTTTTTTCCTTTTATTTCTTTGGAAGTGCACGTGTTTTTTCTTCTGTTTATTTGCTTGTTTTTCAACCCTTGACATGTATTTTAATCTAAAGTCCATGTTCATCTACTTGGGCTTCTGGACCACATGGTGTATTTCCCTTCTCCCCACTTTATATTCAAGTCCTCTGACCTTTATTTCCTTCACATGCCTGTGATATCTGAATAAAATGTGGCTATTTAAAATCATTCTCTTTAATATGGATTGCCAATTTGATTAATTTGAGGAAGGAAAGACCACTTGATAAGTGCTGGTTTATTGTAGGTGTGATTGCTGCCAGATAACCTCTTCTTGCTCAGTGGAATGGAAAGTCCCAGAAAATGCCTCATCCCCAGAGTGTTCAGAAGGATGAAATGGCTAAGAGGTTACCCTTGAGCTTAGGGCTGGCATTCTGTGGGAGTGATCCTCGCTCCTGTTCCTTGGTACATTCCCCTCTTCCTCACTCACTGGTGTTGGAGTAATCATTCAAGAAAAATTCCTGCTACAAATTTACAGATAAGAACCCAGGGTTTCAGGTTCCAGAGAGCAACCCAACACCCCATTTAGGCCACTTCCCCATTACAAATGTTTTCAGTCTATTTTGCAATTGTTCCTAGGTTTTTAAATATTAAAATTGGTGAGACTTTAATATTTCTTCTTTAACCAATCCTGAAGTTTTTAGTTTTCTAGGTATATTTCTATTTACATGGCAAAGTATTGACATTATAGAATCATTGATATCACTAATCATTTTTAAATCCCATAAGTCTACAATGATTAAATTATGTTTCAGTTTAAATTCAGACAAGATGATGAACTTAACCTGGAAGAAATGTGTGTACGAGGAGTTAGGTGTGGCGAGACACACTTCGAATCTTGGAACTGGGACATAGAAGCAAGAGAACTGTAAACTCAAGTCAGCTTTCATAGTGAGGCTGAGGCCAGCCTGGGTAATATGAGATCCTGTCTCAAAATCAAATATCATAATACTATTGAATAAAAGAAACATTCACATGATGAACTAACTTTGCTATGATATCTTTGGTGCTTCTTTAGGTGGTACCAGTTATTTATTTATTAACACATTCACTCATTCATCCTTTATTTGTTTAGCTTGAATGGTTTTAACCACCCCCATACAATTTAATCTCAGGAAGGTTTATTTTGGTTACAAGTGCTGGACCATTTGCCTTTTAGAAGGGTGAAAGTCTAAAAGAAAGCACACTGCAATAAACTTGTCCAATATTTTTCAAAATTGTACTATATATTTAATGTACTGTTAAAAGTCTCTTGAATCTTGGTGTAGTGTCTCATGCTTTTAATCCCAGCATTCAGGATGCTGAGGTAAGAGGCTCACAGTGAATTTGAGAACAGCCTGGAGCTGCAGTGTGTGTTCCAGGTCAGCCTTGGCTAGAGGGAAACCTTGCCTCAAAAAACTAAACACCAAAAAACCAAGAAAAAGTTTCTTAAATGTATCTATTACTATGGACCAGGGGTAAAGGATTTTTGGGGTTCAAGATGATTCTCCTAAGTTTATGAACCTCAATGTTGGGTCCTTCTCTATTTTCACAAAGAATTGATAAAAAATGAACTCAAAAAGGATAAACTATTAAGTCTATATAGGAAGAAATCACTAATTGTGTGGTTTATTTAAGGGAAAGTTGGATCTAGGAAGAAGGCTAGAGCAGAGTCATAAATACATGTGAAGTAGGAAGCATGCACCCATGTGTAAAGCATTGCATTAGGCTCATTCAAGAGAAATTGAGGTTTTTAAAGAAAGACTGGGGTAGAGCCACAAGCACAAGATAGGAGATCAAACAGTGGGATATTAAGGAAGAATAGCAGTGGGAAAATATCAAAGCAGACACCAAGAAATCTAGATGAGAAATAAGTAGTAAAGAGAGTTGTGCCCATGGAG
Source organism: Jaculus jaculus (assembly GCF_020740685.1). Taxonomy (NCBI): domain Eukaryota; kingdom Metazoa; phylum Chordata; class Mammalia; order Rodentia; family Dipodidae; genus Jaculus; species Jaculus jaculus. The sequence continues at coordinate 145,354,669 of NC_059103.1, forward strand.
ACCCTGACTTTAGAGAAGTTACACAGGTAACAGGCCTAGAGTTAGTGTAAACATCCACGTGGTGGCAATGGAGTGTAAAGGAAACACACAAATGTTAGGTTTAGAGGCCAGAGGAAAAACATACATGTAATTAAAGTGAGAAGTTACCCCAAACTATAAAGCAGAGGCAAACAGGAAAGTTCCCCAGACCAAGAAACAATACTAAACTAGGCTGGGTGGAAGGGAGAGGCCAGACTCAAGTGTATCTCTGTGGCCAGAGAGAGGAGAGGCTGTCAAGCAGAGAGAGTGATGGAAAGAAGGCCACAGCCTTTGTAGTACAGAAAATGTATTCTTCCATCAGGCTCAGGTGTGTAAGGGGAAGACCCAGTTGGTTTCTAGGTTTGGAGGGTGTACCTCAGAGGGCAGCCCACTTAGGTGGGATGCTAGACTGTCGGAGGCAGGGGATACTGAAGCCAGTTGTAGATGAGTCTTGTAGATGAGTCTTGATCAGACACCAGTTCCATTCCTGACAAGGACATTTGGCATGTGGGTGGAATCCCTTGGTTCTCTCTGGGCCTCAATTGCTAACTTAAACTGTCTAAAAGAAGCTAGCTTTCTCCTTCACCAGGTTTATCAACAGGAATGCCATTTCAATTATCACTGTTAGCACTTCGGATGGTAGTAATAATGATGCTAAGAACATTTTCCAATTACTGAAAGTTTACTATAGGTTGGACATCAGACAAAATATTTTACAAAAGGAATAGCATGTTATTCTTCAATTAAATTTATATTGTTGTCCTCATTTTATAGGTAAGGAAACATATCCGAAGAAGTGAAGTGCCTTAGCCAAGGGACAGTGGTACCCAAACACTTTTGCCAAGACTTGGTTTTAGCCATTATACTATATTCTATTTCTAATAAAATAGTGTATGACAAACTCAAATCTTTTCTACTGTTACATTAAGCAATGCTTATTTTTTCATAACAGAACTTGCATTATTTGGTAAAATCAGTTGTAGCTTCTTTATACAAGGGTGGAGATGCATTATCATGAGATATCAGAGACTAGCAAATTGAATATTGCTTTGAAAACTATCACAACCTTCTGACTATTGAACTCTTAAATATACTGTTGAAGGACCCCCAAATATACCAGATACTCTCTCTCTTGTCCAAGGTAATTTTGTACTATGTTTTATGACCTGTAGGCACAGAAGTAGACAAAATGAACTAGGTTGGCAAAAGGGTGATGCAGATTTGAGTTACTGACTTGTTATATTGTTTTAGCTATCTAGACAGTGTTTGCAAAACCAAGATATGCAGAAAATTGTAAGTCCCTACCAACTTTTAAAGAAGTAATCATGTTTGTGAACATTGTTTTTCTTCTTTACATACTATGCATGTGTCACCATGTGCATCTGGCTTACGTGTGACTTGGAAAATTGAACCTGGGTCCTCAGGCTTCACAGGCATGTGCCTTAATCACTAGGCTGCTTCTCCAGCTCTAAACATTTTTATTTGTGGAATATTTCTGACTATGCACTGAGCAGCTTGACGAGTTTTCTCCTTTCTAGGAGTGGAGCTCTAGGAATACTTGCACAGTAACCACATCTCTATACTACTCGTCTTCCTCCTTCTCCTCCTGGAATTTCTTTTTTTTTTTTTAAGAACCATAGGCTAGGTAAAAAAAATACATCATGTTTAGTTGCTCTTTGCCTCTAGCCAAGAAGGGATGATCACTAGGACTCTTGGTCAGGCTCCTCATTGGGTATTCCATGCTGACCCATGGTGGTGTAATTCTCCACAGTGGACTCTGGATGGCTGAGGTGACTTGCAAGGCTAGTGTAAAATGAAAATAGATGGATATTTATCCAAATTGTTAAGAGATTTAAGGTGAAATCAGTAAAATATTAGACTAAGGGATGAGCAAGTGGAAGCACAAAACCTGTGTGGACGTGAAGATACCATGGTTATGAAACCAGTCCTATAGAGGTAAGCTGATATTTAAGGGAGCTAAAAATCTCACCTGTGGTTACTTTCAGGGAAAGGCAGAGTCCACATTTGAATCCAGTCCTGCTTAACTCCAAAGAAAATATTTTCTTCATTGGACCTTTCCTGTCGCTCCTAGTATGAAAAATAGGATGCACCTCCTTCTTTTGTTACTTTTAAGCAACTTAACATCTTCATCACAGATATCTTTCATGTTAGTTAGAACTTCATCTCCCATAACATCTCATTATAATTGTCCCAGTCCCACAGTGACTTGATTTTAGAGGTCTCTCTGAAACAGTTTACATGGTTGCTAAGCTTCTTGGCTCACACTTTCATTTGACAGGTGCTCTGTTCCTGTGCACTCAGCCAACCATAGGTAGTAAGTATTGCAACTTGACCTCAGATTGTTGTATCTTTGCTGAATGTGTATAGGCTTTTCTCCTTTAACATCATGCTTTGAGCAACATAGTTCAGTAACTAGTCTATGGCATTTGTATTATATTACATACTGTAATTGATGTACAGGTGATTTAAAGTATGTAAGGATATACACATGTTATATGAAAATGTGATGCCATTTTGTATGAGGGACTGCAGTGTTCTGGACATCAGAGTATGTGGGATGAGTGAGGATAGAACTAACCCTGCTCAGATACTGGTCAGATACCTGGTCAGTTATATTTCCTTGTCTTTCCAGGTGCCTGTATCTATCCTACCTTTAGTCTACTAACTGTCCACAAAATAAGGATGTAAGGAGGACCAAATGATTTCAAGTCATTGGAAGAATAAATGATTAAAAAAATGTAGAAGGACTGAAGAGATGCCTCAGTAGTTATAACTTGTAATGTATGACGGCCCGTTTTGATTCCCCAGTACCCACATAAAGCCAGATAGCCAAGGTGACACATGCATCGGGAGTTCGTTTCATGGCAGGAGTCCCTGACATGTCCATTCTCTCTTTTCTCCCCATTTTCTCTCATAAACAAATCAATATTTTTAAAAAAATTAGAAGACTTAGTATGCTACCTGCCTACTACCTGGTAAAAGCTGAAGTCATATTAGTTATTATTATTACTATTATTATAATTATTATTGGTAATTGATATACTGGGGTCACATCTCAGGGTAAATGAACTCAACCTTGCTTCTCTCTCTACTCTTTCTGTCCTTCCCCTGACTCTTTGGCTAACAGGTTCATCTTCCATTTGACCAGTACAAAGCAGGCTCTTCTCATTTTACCTTGTACCTATCTGCCTCATTATCTCTCCCCCCAAAATGTAGTTTTCCTGCTAAGAAAGTTTCTGTTAAGTAAAAGAGACCTCATTTAATTCCACATGGCAAGTTTCCTCTGCACATAGAAAACCAGTGGAGAAAAGAGTATAACAAAAAGGCACATGATTTTTCTCCCTAAGCTGTTTATACCCTTTTCTATCCTGGCACTCCTTTTCTATTTATCTATAACTGAGTAGTGCTTCTATCAGTTAGATCTCAAGACTTTTAATGTACTATTTGTGCACATTTATAAAGATGACATTATTAAACTACCCCCTATGTAAAACCTACATTTTTTTTTTCTACTTGGTATGATTATGTCATTTTTTTCACAACCTCTCAGTTTGTAATTTGAACAAAGTTGAAAGTGATACTTAGCAAAAGTGAATGTAGTGATGACAGGTAGAGTGTGGTTATGTTGACAACATGAAAAAGCACTAAGGAAAAATTAAAGCCTCATTTAACCTTTTAACTAATAAAGGTCACTGTTTGCATTTTGAATATGACATCCAGTCTGTAGTCTTTATAAAAAAAATGTATTGTATTGTGGCTTTAATCCATAGAAACAAGGTACTTAATAAACATAATAAATTCTGCCTTAACAACTTCAGCCTAATCAGATTCCTACTGGAAGTACATGGAAAAAATATTTTTGTATCCTTGGAAACTTGTATTTCTTTTTAAGGATAATTTCCCTCTTTTTCTTTTCTTTCCCCCTTTTTTTTTGAGGGGGGGGCAGCATCTCATTGTAACCCAGACTGACCTAGAACACATTTTGTATCCCAGGATGGTCTTGAAAACATGTCAGTCCTCTTATAGCCTCATGAGTGCTAGAATTAGAGCTGTGAGCCACCACACATAGCTGGTTTTTTTTTTTCTTTTTTCTTTCTCTCTCTCTCTCTCTCCTTTGTTCTTTTGGTGTTTCGAGGTAGGGTTTCACTTTAGTCCAGACTGACCTGGAATTCACTATATAGTCTCAGGGTGGCCTTGAACTCACAGTAACCCTCTTGCCTCTGCCTCCTTATTGCTGGGATTAAAGGAGTGTGCCACAAGCCTGGCTTCTTTTTCTTAATATATCATTTCTGTGGTTAAATATTTTATATGGATGCTAAGTTTATGTGTTAAACATTTAATCTACTAATTCACACATAAATACACACATGCATGTATATTTGAATACCATTATTATTAATAGTTACATGGTCATGCTTAACAATCACTTGGATTCTAGAAGCTTCATTTCACCTTTTATATTTTTTGAGTAGCTTACAATTTCCCCTTGATGCTTCTAAGTCAGCCAGATGGTATCCTTCACGGTATCGTAAAAACATCTAGCAGTAAGACTTGACTTTACAGTGACTCAGGCATTTCAGCCTGGGTCAGATGGAAACAAACAAAGAAAAAGCTATTCTTGACTAAATAACACAATACTCTTTATTTTCCTAATCTCTACAAATTGCATGAAAAGTGAAGCATATTTGGAATTGTTTTTCTAAGAATTAAGCATGAACAAATAAGCCCACACCATTCTAAAAAAGAGAAATTCTGACCCTGTGCAGCAGGCCAGGAAGCAGTCAGAGAAGCCAAGGGAAAGGTTATCAGTGGGGAAAGCAGACAGGAATCCAGAGGGCTTCCATGGGCATGTTCCGGCTTCCGGAACCTTTCAGGACAGACATTACTCTGCTCACATAGAGTCTCCTGGCTTTTTCCTGGTGCATTCTTTTTGGTTTCCTGAGGTCTGTCCAATGTCATCAGTATCACCATCCCCAAAAGATTAATATAATTACAAAACTTATTTATTTAGCTACTTATAATCTATAAATACCATATCTCCAGATTACTTTGTTACTAATCTTAGCATTTTTAAGAAGCATTTTTGAAAATTTATCATATGTCAGAGATAGCAGTGAATATTTCATATAATTTTTGTGAAGTGATTGCGATTCCAAAAGATTTTTTACCTCTTGAGGTTATATGTCAAGCAGCTGGCAGAGCTAAGACCCAAACCATGATTCCCTATCTCCCCTTATTTTACTAAATGTTTGCTAAGTTGAATAAAGTATAAGTTGTGAGATAATGAGTAAGTGTAGGTAGGTATATATTCTAGGCAATAATTCACTCAATCCAGTGTGCACTTATAGGTGCCATTATTTACTGCTAAGCACTAAGCTCTCAGGAGGGGTCACAGAATTAATAAAAGATGGGCCCCAGAGCTCTTTCTGTCAAGACACGGACATAGCTCCTCGATGACCTATTAAACCTCTTTGTGTGTGTGTATGTGTAGGGGGCACATGTGTATATGAGTGTTCACGTGTGTGTGTGTGTGTGTGTGTGTTTGTGCAAGTGTATATACATGCAGGTGGAGGCCATAGGTAATGTTAGGTGACCTCTTAGGTTGCTCTCTGTCATATTTACTGAGGTATATATCTTTCACTGGAACCAGGGCTGGGTAATCTGTGCAGTTTAGCTAGCTAGCTTGCCAGTGACATCCCTTGTCTTTGCCTCCTGAATGAGTATGGGCTGGCATGCCCACTCAGAGTTTCATATGGGTGCTGGTGTTCTGAATTCCAGTGCTCATACTTCTGCTGCCAGCATTTTATCCATGGAGCCATCTCCTCAGCTGCCTATTATATGTTTTGCAAGTCAGTAAACTTTTATTGAATACTTATGACATGCCATTGTACAAGACATGGTCACATTGAACACTACTTTCATTATCCCTGTTGTTCACCACTGCATTCACCAGTCTAGCTGGACTGCCAGCTCCCAGAAAGTTCTCCTGTCTTTGCTTCCTTTCTCATTGTAGGTGCAGTAGTATTACAAATACCCACCCAAATGTTTGGCATTGTTTTTTTGCATGTGTATGTACAGTGACTGTGATGTGGCGTGGTGTGTATGTAGGGTGTGTGCAGATGCGTGCACCCTATGCAGGGACATAGAGGTTGGAGGAGAACCTTGGACGTCCCTGTCAGCCTCATTCATTGCCAATTTCCTTGAAATGAAGTCTTTCTATGAAACTGGAGCTGCAGTTTTATGAGCCCTGGTGATTTGCCAATCTCTGCTTCCCCCAGGAACGGTTACAGACATGCTTGGCAGTGCCTAGGTGTCTGCATAGGAGCTGGGGAATCAAGCACAGATCATCTCAGGCCCTCTCAGGATCTCATGCTTGCATAGTAAGTGATCTGAACCTTTAACCATCTCTCCAGCTTCAGTGTCTAACTTAACGTGAGTTCTGGAAATCCAAACTCAGTACTCAATGCAAATGCTTTATCCACTGAGCAACCTCTCCAGACCTGTATCTTTTGAATCGAAGCTCCCTGGCTTTAGTGAAGTCATCATGTTTTAATATACTTTGTTCTCATTTATATTAAATAAATAGTTCCCATGACCATACTAACTGCGCAGAGTTCAGTTGGTCAGTAGTGAACGAATGTGTGTAATGTGCTTAGAACAAAGGAAGTGGTGGATACCTCTCAGCTATAAGCATTACAACAAAGATTTTTCAAATGGCTTATTACAGTGCCTGGAATAGAGTATTAACTAAATATATAGACATTATCATCACATAGTGTTTCATAAATAGATACAAGTGATACTTTAATTAAAGTTGAAATACTTTCCTGACCAACTAAGAGTACCTTCTTATTTTATTTATTTATTTATTTATTTATTTATTTATTTATTTATTTATTTTGCATTTTCCACCACCACTGTCATATGTAAAATGGCAACAGATGGTTGGGTGATCAAACCAAGGGTTGCATTGCTGTTGTTCTGATGCTACAACTTCACACTTCTGGACTTAGGAACTCTCATTCATTTTCCAAGTTGCATCTTTTTATTTACTCCTGGAATTTATCTTAGTGATGGTCAGTGAGAACATGTGTGCCCCACTGAACATCATCCATTCTGCTTTTGTGCAGTTTTTGATTTATGAAAAATGGCTTTAAATAGTTTTCATACTAAAACCAAACAGTCAAAAAAGTTCAGTACAGTGAGGTAGGTTAGAAGGTGTGGGGGAGCAATCCTGGGATACTTCACCTCATCTGAATAGCCTGCATTATTTTCTCTGAGAATGTGAAATGAAGATTAAATTGAGCCCCAAACCATGAGATAACTGTAGGTGCTGTAGAAGGAAAGAGAATTCCTGATGCAGCTCAAGTTGGGAGTCAGCCAGCCAGCCAGGCATAAATGTCCAACTCACAAAAGTCCAGACATTTTCCAGCTCTGTTTCACAATCCAGAGAAAAGTTCTCTGGGGACTTCTGGGGACCTCCCTTTGTTGTATGTGTATCCTGCCTTTTCTAAATTCTATCCCAGAAACAAATTCAGAAACATCTTATTTTTTGTTATCTTTGTGTTCCCCTTTTTTCATGGAATTTGTAAACAAAATTTATTTTTTAGGCTTAGATTTAGATTAAGAAGATGGCATACAGCTTCTCATATGCTCCACCCCACTTGTTCCTATTATTTAGATCTTAAATTAATATAATATGCTTACATTAAGTATTGCTACATGACATTTATACAATCCATACATTTTCAGAAGTCCCTGTTTTTATTTTTTATTTTTCTAATGTCTTTCTCAGCCCCAAGGTCTTGTTCTACATTCAGCTGTCATGTTTTGGGTCCCTCTCAACTGTGACAGTTTTTCAGGCTCTCCTTGCTTCCGGTGACCTTGAGTTTGAATATTATTGTGTTGGTTTCCCCACCCCCAGAGAAGCAAACAAATGTTTATTCACTCAAGATAAGGTGCTAGTCACAGAAAAAAGAAAGGTTTCCATCCAATTCTAGGTTGTTGTTGTTGTTGTAAGTATTCAAGTTAGTTAAAGGAGCCCAGGTTACTCTCAGACATCTGTATCACCAAAAAATAAATAAATGAATAAATAAATAAGTAAATAAATATACAATAAAAAGCCCATTATCATGGTCATAGGTGATGAGTCAGGAGGGAAAGCTACATCCCTGGAACTCTCTGTATACTAAAGAGAGTGTCCTCTCCCTAGCAATCATTCACTGCTTTTATAACTTTGGGGTGGGACCTTATGATTCTTTATTTCCTGAGCATTGTACATTTCTTTAGACTCTGGAGTCTTCTGAGCTTGTGTGCCTCCTCCAGAGGAAATGTTTCACTTGGGAGGAAATGGCCAAATAAAAAGTCTGGGAAGGTATTATTTAAGACTGCTTTTCTACTGTAATTTGTGCTTTCTCAAGCTACACTGGAGTTAATGTGTACTAGAAACAAAGACCACATAGGTACATCATAACAAGATAGTATGCCAACCATCAATGCAGCATCATTGTTGATAATGTCTTTGATCTGGCCTGAGGCAGTGCTTGTCAGGTTCCCTCCCACAACACTCACAATTATGAAATCAGTCTCTATTTTCTCTTTCCGTGTGTACTCTTTGAAAGTCACTCTGCACAGTACTAAGTAGTAGGAAGCTACTTCTTTCTTGAGGGTAGATTGATCTATATAAGCTATTAGGCATTCTGAATTTATTAATAGATCATTTAGTTATGTTAGTATTGACTTGTAGATAGTTACTAAACTTTATTCATTTTGTTTTCCAAATTATTACAACTTTGCCCGCTGGGAAGTCTTTCAGTTGGTTTCAGTGTCACTTTGAGATATCCCTATGCATCTAAAGGGTTTAAAGAATCCTTCCTTTTGGTATTATAAATGACTGAGATCCATCTTATATATTAGACTTTTGATTAGCAATCACTCCACGAATGCCTGGTTCTTTTTTTCTAAGAGCTACTTAGAAATGTCTTTAATTTATCTTGATAATGAAGTACATTCTAGATTAGAACATTATCCATTGCGACAATGGATAATGGCTGGAAGGTAATTACAATTCATTTTTATCACAGCTTCAGTGTAAATGTTAGGGAACATATAAGTGATACAAGTACCTATACTAACAGCTCTCACAACTTAAATTCAACATGTGCTTGAGCAATTTTTATCAAAAATTTATATGGCAAAGTGGTATCTACACAATAGTGCAATTATGCATGACACATTACAATTATCCTTTACAGATAAAACAATCCAAACTGTAGGTGAATAAATAAAGACACAATTTAGATCTCAATAACTAAAACAGGAATGTTTTTGATGACCAAACATACCTAGAACAAGAACAGCCTATCAAAGCCATCAATTTGTGTATTATTCTTTTTTTTTATTGTGGGAAACACAAATCTAGACCCAAACGGAAACACAAATCTGGTTCTTTTTATTATTATTTTTTTTTAAATTTTTTTGTTCATTTTTTATTAATTTATTTGAGAGTGACACAGAGAGAGAAAGAGACAGAGAGAGAGAGAGATTGAGAATGGGCACGCCAGGGCCTCCAGCCACTGCAAACGAACTCCAGATGCATGCGCCCCCTTGTGCATCTGGCTCACGTGGGTCCTGGGGAACCGAGCCTCAAACTGGGGTCCTTAGGCTTCACAGGCAAGCGCTTAACCACTAAGCCATCTCTCCAGCCCTGGTTCTTTCTTTTAGAAAGTTGTTAGAAATGAATATCCGGGTGAAGACTGCTCTGTATTGGATTTTAATAAGTCTCAGGTGAATCAAATGCACAAACCAAGGGCTGGAGAGATGGCTCAGTGGATAAACTCACTTGCTTGCAGAGCCTGTCAGCATGGGTTCAATTCCCCAACACCTACATAAAGATACAAAAAGTGGCACATTCATCTGGTGTTTGTTTGCAGTATCAAGTGACATCTGTGTACATACACAGCCATGTAAATAAGTAAATATGACTATTCACATGCACAAAACAAAAGAAAATGGAGTAGACTTCATGGAAATTGGGCTAGGGGTGTGTCATAATGCAGAAAGCCTCTCTATTTTCGTTTTGTTTGGCCATTGTTGGTGGCAGAGCTTTGTGCACAGAAGCTTAGGTTCTTGTTACCCCAAATCTAGAGATTTAATTATAGGCCAAAGGCTAGTGGTGGTAAAATTTCCATGGATGACCACCAGAGTTTAAGGTCAGATGAGAAACAAAGCCAAGACAAAACAAGATGTGAGATTCAGAATCAGGAGATCAATCCAGAGAAGGTAGGTCATGGAAAAAAACTGAAATTGAGGCAGAAAATGAAAATTTTAAGGTATAACAAAGAAATACCAGAGCTGAAAGGAATACAACTTATTCAACTGATAAAAGGAGAGATTAGAAGAGGAAGAACAAACAGGAAAACAAAGGGATCAGATATTAGAATAAATACAAAGTGACTCAATTAAGAACATTTTGAAAAACATATTGGGGAAAGAATATGAAATTAGACCTCTCTTTGGCATGCAAGATCTCTTGTCTAGTTAGTTTAACCTACAGATGTGAGGAATGAGGAGACAAAATCAGGATGGCAAATGGGGGTGGAGGCAACATTCACTCCTCGTATCAGTGGGCATGTCTGATCCATGGTTTGTGGGCAAATTATGTCCTTTGGATCTAATGATATTTGGGAACAGTCTTCAAAGCTCAAGTTAACATTTTAATAGAAGTCTGTCTCTACTGGATTTAGATAATAACCCTGCAGTTCTCCTCTCTGACATGTATCTTACTTGTTGCTTCGTTGTACACATGTAGGAGAGTCACAGGGATATTTTCTGGGGTTGCTGTTGCTCAGTAATGAATGAGATCAACAGAGGTATTCAGTTTCAAACCTAACTATGTGGAAGTCTATTCTCCAAACTTGTTTAATCCCTGTGTATTTAAGCATTGATTCTTTGTTAGAAAGGAAACTTCCAGTTTGCAGGTATGGTATCCTATGGTCTTTGCAAGCTTCTGTTTTTCCCATGCTCAGGACTTATGCTTTCAATATAGCAGCATTTATAAAGCAGCATTCTTGTTTCTTGGTGCATTAGCAAGTGCCTTTTTTTTTTCTTTTCTAACTGCTGTAGACATGTAGCAGATTTATAGCACTTCAATTCTGAAGCAATAGATATGGTAGATTAGCATTTGTCTTTCAAGTAAATTCTAGGCTCCATTTTTCTACTTTTCTTGTATAACAGATAGAAGTAAAATCATTGGCTCTTCCGATCTGGGTAAATGACACAGGGTTGTCCATGGTGGGTTCCAATGCCCAGAGTGTTTTAGGTTCTGCTGGTGCTGTTGCTAGAGTTATGCTCAAGAGTGGTTGGTTGGCAGTTTGTGCAATTTTCCTGTGGACTATAGCATGGAGCGTGCCTTGATGGAGAAGAGGGCACCCGTTCTATTTCATCATGTAGGACATCTCTCCATCTTATAGGTTTGAAATGCAAAGAATGAGGTAGATATTTAAATGATCAGCACCTTGGTGATACTGTGACTTGAAAACTTGAATTTTTAATAATTATAACAGAATTATTACTTTTAGGCCTACATTATTATGATGGTAATAATAAAATTATTTTATTTTATTACCGTAAGAGTCAACTGTAAAAAAAATTCAACTCAGCCCATTTGTCTGAATATAAACAAGTAAACACGAGCCAATTTTTATATTATTCCTCTTATGAAAGAAATCAGTTCAATGGCTGAGACATGAGGACTGAAAATTTGAGGCCATCCTAAGCCATCATGAAAATGTTTAGTGATAATAATCATAATTATAATCATTATAATAGTGATCATTTACTGAGAATTTACTAGGTATAACGTGTAGTGCTATGCTCCAAACATGGTTCATCTTAACAATTTAAACATTCTGTGGTATGTAGTATTCCCACACAAGCACAAAGTTTCAACAGACTCTCAAAGGTCATAGCCATAGCTGCTACAGGCTAACAGACCTTACAGTGATGAAAAGTGTTTAAAGTCTAAATTAAAACTCTTTTATTTGAGTAGTAATAAATGTATTTTTTCTTATACTAACATTAGATCATGTTACCAAGTTAGTCTATTTGTTATTCTCACTCCTTTTATCACCTGTAGAGTAAAAACAAATGTAATTTGACTATCTTATCTATGAATTTACTATTTTTTTTCTAATTTTTTCCATAAATATGAGAATGTTAGGGGCAAAGATATGGATCAGGAAGTTCCTTCATTAGTATCCAGGTTAGAAAATTAACTTCTTTACTCATAGATCACTAGTCCCTACACCCAATTTTTTTAATGTTCAATTATTGACTTGTTTATCTCACAAGCATCATGCTGGGCTGGAGGGATGGCTTAGCGATTAAGGCATTTGCCTTCAAAGTCAAATGACCCAGGTTTGAGTCAGGACCCACATTAGCCAGATGCACAAAGAGGCACACACATCTGGAGTTCGTTTGCAGTGTTTGGAGGCCCTGGTGTGCCCATTCTCTCTCTCTCTCTCTTCCCCTCTTTCTCTGTCAAATAAGTAAATAAATGATAATATTTTTTTAAATCATGCTGTCTACTTTAGAACTTGACCCTCTGCTTTTGTTAGTGCTCCTACCCAAGGCAACAGATAAAATCACTATTCAGAGAACAAACCTGACTACTCAGTTTTTCCTGTCTAGCCAAAGCTTCCTTAATTACTAACTCATGGGCTAATACATGGAAACAAACAACAGATGTGGTAGTGAAGATTTTAGTGCAAGCCTCAGTAACCAAATTTTATTTTGAAAATGAAACTGTAGACCTAGTAAATCTTGTGCCTTTCTATTTTACAAGTCCTTAAACTGATCTCTGATGACATCATCATTTACCAAAATCCACTGAAGTGGGATCACTGAGTACTCTGATTTTTCACAACATAAACAAGTCTACCTCCCCACTGTCATCTAAAATTACTTTCAAAACCTTTCAAAATGTACAATATATGGGTGACAAGGTCTTAGTTTTGATCACTAACCTACATTTAACACCTGGAACAGAGCTTGAGTATCTTTTGAGTTACAATAAATTAATTATGGGAAGAAAACAGGTTGTGAACAATGCATTGTATTTGTTCTCTCAGTCAACTACATCTTAATTTTTTCTTTCCTCCATTGACTTAGCAAATATTTGCAAGGTTTGTAGGCTCCAGTCACATCACTGAAGACATAGCTACAATTCACCAGATACCTTTCCTATGTCTTGTAACTTGCACTCCGATTTTATTTCCCACAAAATCCAGGTAAATTCATTTATGTGTCTTATATCATATTGAATGTTAAAAATTTGTGGAGGTACTATGTCCTGAGCAAAATTAGTACTATGTGATTCTTATGACTAAACACTTGACAATTTCTGTAGCACTGTTTTATATAGACAGATTTTTGCATCCTTTCTCTTGCTGGCTCAGTGTCTAGCATGTTGCCTTTTCCTTGACATGTGGTAGGCTCTCATATGAATAAGTGGAAAATATTGGAAGACAACAAAATGTTCAGGATCAATTTTCCTAAACTTCTTCCAGACATAATCTGAACATTGGCATAGGCACAATCTACTTTTTATTACTGTTTCTATTTTATAAGTGGTGAAATAAACTGAGAGATACAGCATATGCTCCACACTATGTAAGTTGCACTGGCAAAGCCTTCATTCAAATAAAACATGGCTAATTTTTACTACCTGACCCATCTGCTCACTTTAACAGGTAAGCCATGCATGCAACTTTCACACCCTTCACACCCGGTCTCTGCCATAGATTGCCTTTTTGGTTTTCTACTCCAGCTTTTCTAAGCTTCATACCAAGCCCATTTTATTTGTTTGGAATTTGGGTTATAATATATGCCAGATTTGAAGAATCTATGATATTTTGGTTATGGACAATGCCAGATTTTTTATGGCTTCATTAAACAATAGCTTATTTCTTACTCAGATGAGGACTGTGACAGGACCAGACAACTCAATGATAATATGCCCTTCCACTTCAAAAACAGTCTTAGGAAAATGTTGTCATCTGGACTTGAACATTCAAAGAGTTAGGCAAAGAAGACATCTAGAACTTCCCATCATCTCTTAAGAATTTCCATGCATTAATACTTCTGTGCATAATTCACCCAGCAGAGGAAACACTATATCCATACTCCATTTCACAGGGTTGGAGCCATGCAATTCCAATGCCTGGAAAAAGAGAATGGGATGTACATGTGGGCAAATACTTGTCACATCTTTCATCCTTGCTTCTCTGCATATATGTGTATGACGTCTTAATATTACATGTCGAAAGTATTGTCTATTACTGCTTTGCTCTTACTTCAAATTGGGGGGAGATCTTTTCGTTTTCAAATGTGGGCCATTGGAACAAAATCCATATTAAAGGATGAAATACATTTATTTTAATTTTTTTAAATTTTAATTTATTAGTTTTCTTTTCAGCAAATACAGGCAGTTTGGTACCATTGTTTAGGCTCATCTATGATCTACCCCCTCTCATTGGACCCTCCTTGTTGACGTAAATGGGTTGTGTATTGTTGAGTTAGCCCACAGTTATTGGTATGATAAATATCTCTGCATATCATGACCCAACATGTGACTCTGACATTCCTTCCGCCCCCTCTTCCACAAAATTTCCCTGAGCCATGTTGGGTTCATTTTTGGTCTGCTTCAGTGATGAGGTGTTGGGGGTCTCTGAGGCCCTGGCTCTCTGGTTTGGTAGGAGTTGACTTTTCTCTGTGTTGGTCTCCTTCCCCTTTGTGCTGGTATCCAGTTCACAGGAAAACATCACCCTTGCTTGTTTCACAAATTGTCCTTAGTTTCATTCGGGCCCCTTTTGAGGTATGTTGGGGCAGCTATCTCCTTAGGATCTGCATCTATCTGGAAAAGAGAAGCAGATTCTCCAACGGAGAGTAAGTTAGCACCTGGAAAATTGAGATAACACTTACTTTTTTTGATAGAGAGTTTGATAGGTGTAGGCCCTCTTGTACCCCATGATTGATGGTAGCTTGATATTGGAGAGTGGCCTTATGTTTGGGTATGATTCTGACTTGTTTCCCAGGTCCAGCTATGGGTCTTATACCACTGAGGGGATCAGTTAGCCAAATCAAGAGCAGTTGGTTCCCCACCATGGCTGTGTGCCACTATTGCACTTGTGTGGGCATCACATCAGGTTATTTGTTGCTAAGTAGGTTAGACCATGAGTTGTTTGGACAGATATTGGTCATTTCCCCCAGTCGCCCATGTAGCACCTTCTGGCACTAGACAAGCTGACTGTCTGGGGACTGACTCTCTCCTGGCTTCCAGCCATGCCATTCCATTTTACGTGTCAGCTGCGTATGGAGTCTTCAGCAATAGGGTCTTACCACTGGCCTTTGGTGGGTCATCAAGTACTCTGACAGAAGTCTGTCATTGTTTTGGGAAACCTTGTAGGTTTCTCTGATCAAAAGCTCATTGTGGATGGTAGCCCCTAGCTGGAAGTGGGGGGTTACAGGTCAGTGCCCACTAAGAAATTGAGGAAAAACATAACTAATGTACAAGAGTTAGAGAGGAGAGAGAGAGAGGGGAGAGGGAGAGAGGGAGGGAGGGAAGATGTAGAGGATTTAGGTTAGACTTGATCCTACCCTCTCCAGTGTCTTGTGGTTCAGGTGTTTCCTGTAAGGGTCTAGTGAAGGTTCAGCCATTTGGTCTGTCTCTGAGGAAGTAGAATTTGGGGAGGGCGGGGAGGGAATTGAAGGGTGGAAAACAGTAATCTGGACCCAAACGGCAATGGTACCATTTATTTTAAATTTTATATATTATAACAGTTTAGACTCATTTTATATCCTCACCTCTGCTTCTGTTATCCTGGGGGGTCCTCCTCAGTGCAGTTATAGTATGCACTATGAGGTCATGAAGGCCTCAGTCAGTCCTTAATGGAGTGGAGGGGGGGCATGCCTCAGGGTATACCTACCCACTCTGTGGCTCTTACAATCTTTTTGCATCCTCTTTCTCAATGTTCCCTGAGCCATGTCAGTCCTGTTAGTAGTCTGATTTAGTGTTGAGTTCTCTGTAGACTCTGGATTTTTGCTTTGATGGGTTTTGAATAATCACTGTGTCTGTTTTTTGTCTGTCACCATCACCCTGTAGCTGGTTGTCAGGCTAGCAGTAAGAGCAGTATTCATGTTGCTGCATGTTCTATAATTTCTTCTGGGCCCTGGAAGATGTGGTTCAGGTGGCACTTCTTATGGTGGGAAGTCACCTATCTTCTTGTCTTATTGATGGATCTTGGTCTTCTTTTGTTTTTTTTCTGCCATCTGTAAAATAAAATATGTTCTCTAACCAAGAGTAAGAGCAGCTTGTGTTAAATGGGATATGCATAGTTATTTGAAAGACTTTTTGGTGTGCAAGCCCACTTTTCTTCTCCAGAGAGCAGTGGGAGCTTATCGCTGAAGTCTATGAGTTTCCTGACCATGGGATTCTGACTTGGTTTTCAGTACCTGATATGAATTCTTTCCCACTGAATGTACCTCTTGTCCAATATGAGACAGTTGGTTATTCAGAGTCTCTGCCCCATTGTACTTCTTGATTAGCTGGCTGATTTTGTAATCTACAGGTCCTGTGCTTATTCATGCTCTTGGTGACCATTGCATTCCAACAGCTTCTGTAGCACTGTGATGGCTAGCCAGGAAGGAGCTAGTTTTCTTACTAGTTCCAGCATGGTATTCCAATATCCTATTATGACAGCCTGTGGTATGTTCAGCAAAAATCACCTTACCTTTTAGCTCTGGAAGGTGATCAAGTGTTTTGGCAATGACCTATGTTATTTGGGGACCTCATGTGTCTCCCTGGCCAATAACTCACTATGGGGTGTATCCTAACTCTGGGCCTGGTATTTACTAGCCAGAGTCCATAGTTTTAAGGTTAAGCTTTTTCCACCTTCTGTCCAGACTGCCCTCCCCCCCCTTTATTGGTGGTTATATCTTGCAAAAGGCAGACAGAAGGAGTTTTCTACAGAATTGATTTATGTTGTCTTAAGTTTTGTGTAGTACCCTCTCTACCCTTCTACCTGCTACCCCTCCAGGCCCCTCCCATCCCCTATATTCTTTTTTTCATATCATAGTGCTTATATTTATTTTTTTTTAAAAATTGTTTATTTTCATTTATTTATTTGAGAACAATAGAGAAAGAGGGAGAGAGAGAGAAAGAGAGAGAGGGAGGAAGGGAGGGAGGGAGAGGGAGAGAATGGGCACACAAGGGCCTCCAGCCACTGCAAACGAACTCTAGACACATGCACCCCCTTGTGCATCTGGCTTCACAGGCAAGCGTTTCACCACTAAGCCATCTCTTATTGATTTATTTTTTATTAGTTATATACACAGTGTATACAGTCATGTTGGTACCATTGTTAGCCTCCTCCCTGTCCTTCCCTCTCCATAGGGACCCTCCTCGTTAGAGTATATGGGTCCTGTATGTGGGGTTAGCCATCGCAGTTATGGGTAAGAGGCAATGTCTCTGTGCATATTGACCCATCCCCTATATTCTGTCCCTACCCGTAGGTACTGTGTATTTCTAATCAGTGTTGCTTTATATTCTACTTGAAGTTACCCTGTGTGTCATTGTTATCTTGGCATATAATTAAGTTTTTAAATTTTTTTTTTTTGGATTTTTGAGGTAGATGTTCACTCTAGTCCAGACTGACCTGGAATTCACTATATAGTCTCAGGATATCCTTGAACTCAAGGCGATCCTCCTACCTCTGCCTCCCAAGTGCTGGGATAAAAGGCATATATCACCATGCCCAGCTTTGGTTTTTAATTTTTATCATGTTTTTCTATTATTTTCACTCAACCTATAACAGTAGGTAATAGTTTGTTTAAAGATAGAGTCCAGACCTGCTGTATTCAAATCTTTTATTATTTTCTCTAGTAGAAGATTCCAACTTAAATTTTTATTATACCTTATAGGGGCTGGGTATCAACATGAAGATTTGACAGTTGATTCAGTAAGTACACATAGGCATTCTCAACGAAGCAGGTAATCTGTTAGGGACCAGAAGTAATTCTTCTCCTCTCTCCCTATTTCTTCATCCTCCTAGTCTCATTCTAGTTGTTTTTTTAAAAAAATTATTTATATACATGTGTGTTTGTGAGAGTGGGTGCATGTCAGGAGCTGTTGCTGCTGCTAATGAATGTCTGTCCAGTTCTACATGGGTGTCTGGGGAATCAAACCTGACTCAGCAGGTTTTATTTTGTAAACAAGTGCCTCTAATCAGTGAGTGATCTCTTGTTTTTGTTTTATAAATAGGTAATCTAATTATTATTGAAAAAGTAGAAATCATGGGTAAAAAAATAAAATAATACAAAACTCACAAACATATAGTCCTAATATTACTTGCTAGCAGTTTTTGCTTGCAAAAGTCACCATTTCATGTTGAATTTGAGTCCATTCTCCCACATTTTCAATGCTTTTGGCAGAATTTGGATACCTTAAATGTTCCTCATTCTAAGAAGTTCCTTCAAGACTTTAAAATTGGAAAGTAGACTAGAATTTCAGCTCAGAAAGAATGAAGGCTATGGTAGTTTGAATGTATGTCACCCATAGACTCAAATGTTTCATTTATATTTGTAACTTGAATCTCTAGACAGCTGGCTAGAGGAGGTGTCACTTGGAGTAGACCTGAAGTCAAGCACTATAGGGTTACTGGAGATGAATCTGAATTCCAGACCAACGGTGTAAGAGAGAAGTCTGAGTTCTGGCTGGGCCTCTGCTGTTTTGATGCTGGTTTTGTGCTTGTTGGTTTTGGTGTTTGCTGGCTGGTGAATGTTTCTCTGTGCTTGGATGTATGGAAGCAGCTTCTTCTGCACTGATGGAACTTCCTCCTCTGGGTCTGTAAGCATGACATAAATCTCTTCCTCCCCTAAACTGTGTCTACTTAGGATGTCCATCCCAACCATGTGAAACTGACTACAATAAAGGCCTTTCATGAACACATTGTCTATTTCTAATCATTGCTGCATTATATTCTACTTGAAGTTTAATGCTATTACCCTGTTTGTCATTGTTATATTAACATAACCACTTTTTAATTTTATCATATTTTCCATTGCTATTCTCACAAAATTTATAACAGTAGATAATAGTTTGTTTAAAGATATAATCCAGATCTGTTGGATTCAGGTCTTCCTCTATTTTCTCTAAGAGAAGATTAAAAATGAAGATTTAGCAGTTAATTTAGTAATTATGCATAGGCATTTTCAATGAGGCAGCTAATGTGTTAGGGACTAGAAGTATAACCATGAATTATAAAAAGCCCTTTTGGGAACTTTCTAAGAATTTCATTATCTGGTAGAAGGCCTAAATACAAAATGCAAAAATGTGAGCTGAAGAAATACTGCTTTGTAATGTGGTACTGAGAAATGTTTTTCAACATACATACTAATAATTTTCCATTCCCTTTCTATTTTGTACTCTTGTTCAAGTTGGTATTAAACTTATAGTGAATTTTCTTCTTTAATCATATACCACACATTCAATTTCACTAAAAAAGAACCATGGTGGACATTTCTTAGGGCTTTGGTGTGGTTATAAATTTGTTTCAACATTCCTTTCTACATCCATCTTGGAGAATCTTAAATCAGTTTCCAAATATGTTTGATGTAGTCTTTTTCAAATGCATTTGATCTGTCAATGCAAATAAAACTGAGGTAAGGATGCTGAGTATATCAAATATGCTTCTTTGATGCCTTTGACAAATTAAGTAGTAAAACATAGTAATGCTATTTTGTTTCCTTAGTAACCTCGGAAGTCACTGTAAGCTAAAAGAATAAAATAACAAAACATCTGTTTCTAAATAGTCTTGAAAATTATTTCTTCAACTGTGAGAATTCTTACTGTTTCAATTTAGTCCACTTCAATTTTTGATTAAAAAGGAAAATAATATTCTCAATTGTGTTTTTCTTCTAGTAGGTGACCAGATTTTGTCCAGTAAAGGAGGTTCCCTGGATTCTGATGAAAGTTGTAATCTTGGGATCTGGTCATGTGAGAATTAACATTTATATTCTTGGGGCTAGAGAGAATGCTCAGTGGTTAAAAGTGCTTGCTTTCAATGTCTAAGGGCTTGAGTGTAATTCCCCATTTCCCATATAAAGCCAGATGCACAAAGTGGCACATGCACCCCAGTTCCTTTGCAGTGGCAGGAGGCCCTGGATTCCCCATAGTCATTCTTTCTCTATAATAAATTTTTAAAAACTAAAAATTTATATTACTAGGAAATGCCACCTAGTTTACCTCAACTTTTGAGAGGATAACTGATGATTGGAGGAAAGTTTAAAAGTTTGAAATATACATGCATTTGTAAAATTATGTTGTCAGTGAAAACAAAGTTAAAAATCATTCTTTTTTTAATCTTTTTCTATTCCTTAAACTACTCAGTGACATAATTTTTATTTTTGACTTCTTTTGATTTCATTTGTCTTTAAGAAAGTTGCCCCATATTAGAGAAGTGAGGATAAAATTAAATAGTAGGAAGAAAATTTAAATAGTAAGTGATGTAAATATAAATCCCTTTTACATTGGGAATTAGAAACATAATAATTTGATGTCTTCCTAATAATTTAATTGCATTTAAATTTTCTCCTTATAGTCTGATTATATATTTTTGCTTACAGGCTATTTGCAGAGTCCTTGATTTCTCTCTCTCTCTCTCTCTCTCTCTCTCTCTCTGTGTGTGTGTGTGTGTGTGTGTGTGTGTGTGTGTGTGTGTGTGTGTGAGGGGCATGCCAGGGGTTTCTTGCAGGTACAAAAAAATGTCTGTCTAGCTTTATGAGGGTATCTGGGAAATTGCACATGAGCCAGGAAGCTTTGCAAGCAAGTGAGGAATCCTTTAAATTGAAACTTAACATCAAGTTGAATAGTCAATCCAGAGAAAGTTTCTATGTGGTAAATTTCTGATACCAGTATTGCTGTTGGCACTTGAAAAAGACTCATGAGATTCACACTACAAAATAGCAAATAGAAATAAAACCTTCTTTTACAAATCCTGATGGAAGTCATTTATTTTTTCTTAAATCAGATGCAGCTACACTAGTGTATCAAATGTTCCATAGCTTACATGTTGAGAAATGATCTCATCACAGTTAGCGACGGTCAGATGTGGAAAGTATTATGCCCAAGTTTAGAAATACATAGAATTAAGTATGAAAAGAATAGGATAAAGGGCTGGAGAGATGGCTTAGCGGTTAAGCGCTTGCCTGTGAAGCCTAAGGACCCCAGTTCGAGGCTCGGTTCCCCAGGTCCCACGTTAGCCAGATGCACAAGGGGGCGCACGCGTCTGGAGTTCGTTTGCAGAGGCTGGAAGCCCTGGTGCGCCCATTCTCTCTCTCTCCCTCTATCTGTCTTTCTCTCTGTGTCTGTCGCTCTCAAATAAATAAAATTTAAAAGAAAAAAAAAAGAGTAGGATAAAAAGAACCATTGAGTGGAACATCAAACAAAGCAACAGATGAAATAACTGAGTTGCTGAGTCTGGAGAAGGTAAAGTGATATGGCCACTTCCAGGTACTGTGTAGGTGAATATGGATGGTATGGAGGAGGGGAAGCCCAGGAACTATCATATCCATTACCTGTGCTAATGAATATTCAGGCAGAACAAAATATCTTGACACTTAAACAGTAGAACATTTGAATATGAATTTTTTCTTGTGTAATCTAGGAAGGTCACTATAAATGTAGTGCTCTATGGTTGAAGATATTGGATATAGGACAGGTAGGTTGATGATAGGGAGTGAGTCCAACATAAATGGCCCCCTTCCAGGTATATTTTATGATAGTAAATTGGGCTACAAAAGATAGAAATGTATTAAATGTTGAATCAATAATAAATCAAGATCCTACTAAACTTCTTTCGTATATGTCACATGCCACAAACTAGTTTGTCTATATTATTTATCTTTTATTGTATATTTATTCAAATCCATAAGGGGTTCTTGCAGTATTACAGGTAGAACATGAATTCTTGGATTATATTTACACATGTTCTGGTGATATTTGATTGAATTCTCTTGATATTTTGGCAAGCACATACACACATGCTATAGTGGGGCCACCCCAAAAGCAAAGAGCAGCCTATCTTGGTTTTGACTTTCCTCCTGTATGAGCAGAGAGCTGCTAGTGATACCATTCAGGAAGGCTATCTTTCACTGGATCTAAGGCACAGACCAGTTCCAACTAGGCAGTTCTCCTTTGGTTTAGGTTAGGTTTGATGCAAGAGCAGTGCTTACAAAGCTGTGTTCCTCAAATATTGTTATTGTCTCTACTTTTTACAACCAACTAGCTTTTAAAAATTTTTTGTTTATTTTTATTTATTTATTTGAGCGTGACACACACACACACACACACACACACACACACACACACACACAGAGAGAGAGAGAGAGAGAGAGAGAGAGAGAGAGAGAGAGAGAGAATGAGTAAGCCAGGGCCTCCAGCCACTGCAAATGAATTCCAGATGCATGCACCACCTTGTGCATCTGGCTTACATGGGTCCTTGGGAATTGAGCCTCGAACTTGGGTCCTTAGGCTTCACAGGCAAGTGCTTAACTGCTAAGCCATCTGTTCAGCCCCCCAAGTAGGGTTTTTATTTTTTTTTTTTTAACTGAGGTTAAGCACACTGGCCACATGTGGTGACTGATAAAGCAGGATTCAAATGAAGCACTAGAACAAATACTCTGCAGCAAATTCTATGAGAGCCAGATACATGATTGCATAAGCAAGACTTCCTGACTTAATCCAATCATAGCTCAGATTTCTGCCTCCCTCAAAGGAAGATATAATGGCTGCTCAGTGTCCTTCCTTTCACCATCTATTTTTTGCCCCTGCCATGACTAGAGCTGAAGAGGATAAAGCTGTGGATATGAAGTGATGGACACTTCTTACTGCTACCCTAGAAATAGACTTGTTGAACCATTTGTGTTCTTAGACACTGTGGCTCCTTCAAGGGCTCCCCACCACGGTGTTCTGTCCCACAGCTTCTTTATTTGGCGTGGTTACTCATGAACTGGTCCACAACTCCTGGTCTGTGATAGCACATGTTGAATGTCTTCTGGCAGAGGCCCTTTCCTGTCTGATGATTCTTCCCCGACAGCACTAAGATAGCTATGTTCCCATCTCTACTCTCCTGTGTGTCTAGCTTCCTGTCCATGGGGAGACTCTAGCTTATGCTATGATTTGAAATTGAATGGAAGTAATTTCTTAAGTTGAAAACCTTTGGATATAACTACTGCCAACATCATCCATCCATCTTGGTTGTTTGTCCTGAGATGCAAAAGCAGTTCATTGTTTGTTTGACTTGGGGAAATGGATGCTAAACACTCATGTGTTCCTGTGAAAGCCCTTCTCTGTGTAGGGGATAAGAAAACAAGGACTTATTTCTCCTTTCCTTTACAAATGTTTGAAGGACTCACATATAGTGACTGACTGGTCTCTTCATATACTTTTAATTTTCATTGTGATGATGGCAATATTATAAAGTGTCAGTAGGAATTCTGAATGATCCATTGCTCCTCAAGAGAAATACAGGGTTAAGTTCGTTTTGTCTCTGACCACTTTTTCACCAACTTATCATCACCTATCCTTGTTTTAAATGTGTTTATGTTTAGAGACACTTTATGTAATAAATATTGTTGATTGACATTGAATTCACTGGCAATAACATTACAACTAATGCCTAAACTCAGCTTGTTGAAGACAGAGAAATAAATTTCTCTGAAAGAGAAACCCCAGCCTTTTTGTGTTTAGGACATCAAACAACACTTGTGTGTTATTCTTGGTGCCATTTTAATAGAAAATCACCTACAGAAAACACAAATATGAGAAAAGAAAAGCATTGATTAATACCATGGAAGCATCCTAATCTGTAGTATGAGACCCAGACAAGAAGGTAGAGTGTTGTACTATTCAGTCTCAGCTAACACTGTGCAACGTGACTGACCTTTTTATTTTTTTCTTGATGCCCTACACATGTCCTATGCAATCATACAAGTGCAGTGTGTGTTTTGGATTACAAATAGTATTTTGTGAGTAGGCTAGTTTGCAAATATTGGATCTTGGATATATAAAGATGGACTATAAATACTTTGACTGTTATCCTCACCATTCTTTCTTCCTGCTTTATTTTATACTTCTGTTCTTGATCTGGTCAAAGTTTCCCAGAAGTTGGACATGAAGCCTTGGGTCCACTCCCTTGGCAAAGCTGAGTGTGGCCATTAGGAGCTTCATACTGGAATTTGACCTCTGTCGTCTTTCAGTGTTTCACAGAAATGTAGATTTTATGATTCAGAGCTCATTTGAAAGTGTAACACTTAGGATATGTTGCTGCAAGAACCAGAACTAAATCTGTGTAATTTAAGGAGAACTTGAAGTCACTGAAAATATATTAGGGTACATGTCTGAAGCACCTGGACTGGAAAACAGAGAGAAGTAAGGGAACCTGGACCATGGTCTCACTATAGTCTGGGGGGGTTGCAGGTGGCTACTGCCATGCTCCTCTAGTTAGCGCTTCAGACTCTGATGGTGCCACCTGCCTCCTCCCAAAGGGATTCTCCTTGTTTCTCACTAGCTTAGGATATTATGTCGTCTGAATGACTGAACTTATGAATTCTTTTTCCTCCTTACCTCAGGTGGCTATAAAAACAAGGGCTTAGTGTTTTTCCTTTCTGTAATGTGAGGAAATTTCTGTCTCCCACTAAAACTCACATAAAGGGAGAAATTGTGTGTAGAAAGCAGGCTGAGATATTTTGCAGTCAAGGAAAAAAATCTGATCCTGAGGATTCCTGCTTATAGGCTTGAGTGCCTGTTAGAATTGGAAGAAAAGCCAAAGTCATGCATGTAGGCCAGTCTTTCTTTCTATTGAGAGAGTCCCCTGCAGAGCACCTTGGGAAATTTTCTTATTGCTTCTATGAAAATTGTGAAAAAGGGAGTCTTTCCCTACCAGGAATAGTAGGTCCTGACTCTTGGCAGGTCTTGTCTGACAGAAGTCATGATCTTCAGTCATGGAATCAGCTCACTTTGGTAGCCTTCATGGTGGTGTTTGCCTTTATCTGGAAGCCTTGGAGCTTGCAAATGTCCTGCCTTGCGTATGGTACCCGTCTGATTACAGTGGTCTCCATGTGGACTGCCAAATTCAGACACTATTGGTTTCATTAGTTGAACCTGAGATTTGTTGACTCTTTCATGAAGCCATAGAATATTGATGACTTGAGTTAAACCAAACACTTAGATATTTTCACAAGAACTGCTGCCAAAGCCAGCCTCTACCACTGTGTCTTTAAACTCAGTTGTTTATTACTTGATCATTTCCCATCTGTCTCTTCAGTGTTTACCTATTTAGTTGTAGCTCAGCAGGCTGATTTATTGAGATAGTTTTGGACTTAAATTTTGTTATATTTAAATTTTTCTATTTTCTATAATGATAGTGCATCCTTCTATAATTTTAGTCAATTTGCTTGGCACAGCTTCTGTATATAATTTTTTACATGTGAATGTGGATGTTGTCTACATTTATGTATGATACATTTTCATATGTGTGTGGATACACTGGTGTAGATGTGTGTACATGTGTATGCACTTATGTGTGGAGGCCAAAAGTCAGCATTAGGTGTATTCATCAGTTGATATCCACTTTGTGTTTTGAGATAAGGCCTTTCAATAAGCCCAGAACTCCCAGTGCAGGCCACCATACTCAGGATTTCATTTATTTATTTATATAGAGAATGGGCATGCCAGTGCCTCTAGCCATTGCAAACTCCAGATGCATGCTCCACTTTGTGCATCTGGCTTATATGGGTCTTGAGGAATTAAGTTTGGGTCCTTTGGCTTTGCAGACAAGCACCTTAACTGCTAAGCCCTCTCTACAGCCCCACACACAGCATTTTTTTTTTGTTTGTTTGTTTTTGGTTTTTTGAGGTAAGGTCTCACTCTAGCCCAGGCTGACCTGGAACTCACTATGGAGTCTCAGGGTGGCCTCGAACTCACGCAATCCTCCTACCTCTGCCTCCCGAGTGCTGGGATTAAAGGCGTGTGCCACCACGCCCGGCCACACCCAGCATTTTAAATGGGTCATGGAGATCTGAACTCAGGTTCTCATGCTGTCATAGCAAGCAAGCCCTTTAAAAAATGAACCATATCTCCAGCTACAAATTCTATGTTTTCACCAGGATTTTTGAAATTGTTGAATAGGAAGTGAGTCCAATAGAGAATTTTCATATCCAACCAAGTTAATTTTTTGAGGTTGCCGATGGGTTCTTTCTTGTTGTTTTGTTTGTTTTATCAAGGTAGGGTCTCACTCTAACCTAGGCTGACCTGGAATTCACTATGTAGTCTCATGGTGGCCTTGAATTCATGGTGATCCTCCTACCTCTGCCTCCCAAGTGCTGAGATTAAAGGCATGTGCCACTATGCCTGGCTGACAATAGGTTCTTGAACAATACTTTTGATCCCCTTGATCATGTTAAAACTTCCTAAAACAAATGTGATTTTCTCAGAATCCCACATAAAACCATATCGATGATTGTTACTCTAAAGATCACAATCGTGTGTGTGAGGACACACATGTGTGTGCACATTCCAGGGCCTCTTTCCACTGCAAATAGATATGTGGCACATTTTGCTCACAATCATTAATATAGCCACGGGAATAGACTGTCTGGCTTATATGTTCTCCTTCCTCTAGGACTGTTTTCTTTTCTCTGTGTTCTGTACACAAGACATTGCATGAATACTATTCCTTCCTGCTTGTCTCCAACTCCTTGTGTTTGACCCTGTAGGATACAGATATTAACTGTACCTGCTCTTAGTTTCTTCTATTAAATTCTCATAGAATTGAATTATGCTACTCAAAAGATCTCTGTAATTGTACACATGTCACATTCCTAATTCCATGTCATTCCCCTACTGGGATGAAGTAGTTAGTAGAGAAGCATTTTAATCAAATCTCCTGCCTAAACTTCGTGAAGTCAGTAGTTTCCTGTGATTTTAGGTGACTAAAAGTCTAAAGGTCCCATTAGAGGGTCAGATAACTGGAAATTTGCTGGGCACTAAGGTGCAAATGGTGGGCTATGGATGGCAATCTCTAAAGTGACTTCTGAAATCTCAGACTGAATGACACCCATCATCAAGAAACTCAGCAGAACTCCATGAAGGCAAGGCAGCTCTTGAGGCTTCTATATGTCTTTTGTGTTTAGTGGTTGTAGGGAATGCTATGGTAGTGACAAGGAACATGGAAAAATCATCCTCCCCAGGATGATTAAAATATCCTTTCTCATAACCTGGTCATCAGCCAGCTATTATAGTCATGATAAAACAGCTATCCCTCTAGGTATCTAGGATCATTGGGAGGCATCCAATTTTAATCTAGAAATTATCTGCCCTTCTTATTGGGAGGCACAATATGTATTACACATGGAGCATCAAGGATGTATCATCTTTAAGTTTTAGCCTATTTTCTGTCATCCAGAATGTTGTATTAAGTGTAGGATGAAAATGATTCATGCAGTTTTTTTGTTGTTTTTTTGAGGTAAATTCTAGCCCAGGCTGAGCTGGAATTCACTATGTACTTTCAGACTGGCCTTGAACTCACAGCAATCTTCCTACCTCTGCCTACCAAGTGCTGGGAGATGCCTGGCTGATTCATATATTTCAGAAGGATCAAACAGAAAAGAGTTACTAGCATTTCTCAGTAAAGCCAACTAAAACCCAGGAACATTTAAATTATTCTTATTATATTTTTATCGTGACTGGACGGTTGTCTCTTCAAGGGCAGCATGCTCTCACTGAAGTAACATGAGGCAACCATGCTGGCACCTTGGCCTAATTATGTCTAATATATTCCATAATTATTCTTCCAAGAAAAAGTTAGGAAAGTAGGAAATTTTGTGCCATCATAGAGCATTTCTAATTCTGCTAACTAGGGAAAGTTGTTATATTGCAAGCAAGTTTTGATGTCTGTGTTCTTTGACCACAGGCCATTAGAATCAACTTTTGAAGTGCATGTTGTTTCCAGGTACTAACTTTGAACTTGTGTCATGAACTTAAGATGGAGAGACCACAGAAACAACCACCTTGTAAACAAGAGTGTCATGTCTCCAAGGTCTAGATAGAACCTGAAGTGTTAGGGAAATTCATAAGGGGGACTGGAATACAATGCAAACAATGAGACATCCATTGCCTTGGATTTTACTTTGTTAATGGGCTAGTCCTTATCAGAGTTCTCCATAAGTCTAGAAAAACCAGATGCCAATGTGTGCCCCTCAAATGTGAAAAGCTGAACAAAACCTTTAAACACTTGATACTAAAAAAAAATGATTTTGTATCTCCTGATGTAGGAGGTTCTTTAGTTGAAAAGGATCAGACTGGGCTGGAGAAATGGCTTAGTGGTTAAGGCTTTTGCTGCAAAGCCAAAGGATCCCGGTTCAATTCTCCAGGACCCATGTAAGCTTGATGTACAAGGGGGCACATGCATCTGGAGTTTGTTTGCAGTGGATGGAGGCCCTGTCATGCCCATTCTCTCCCCCCCCCTGCCTCTTTCTCTCAAATAATTAAATAAAATATTTAAAAAAATAAATAAAGGAAAAGGATCAGACCATGTTCCTGTCAGGATAGCTCCTAATGTCATTTACTCTGCTACTGGAGGAAATTATATTTAAAACTTTTCACCTGAGGTTTACAGTGAGTATTATTACTACAATCATTGCTGCTAAAGTCAAATTCTTATTGTGGTTATTTAAATTGTGATTTGATGTTTCTAAGAAAGCAAATTGTGGAAATAATATTTCTTCATACTCATTTAATAAAATCATTCTTGTTTTGGCAGAAAGTGGCATAGACATTCATGGTAATTGAGCTGCATAGATTGTATTATTCTAACTTAATTGATTGATCCAGAAGTATGGAAAAAGCCCAATTGTATAAAGCAATTGAATTAATAATCATAAAAATGGAATGGATTTGCTCATTTTTGTTATTGTATGAATGATGTGTAATGTGGAAGTCATTGATACAGGCAGACATAACAATAATATGGAAAAGGACTAGTTAAACACTGAAATGATGCTTATTATTTTGGTGCCCAGCTAGCCAAACATTGTCTGTTTTGCAATCATGCTGACAGTTATCTGTCATACACCTAAATCATGGCCTATTATTAAACAGAATAACCTTTGCAGTTACTTCTTTGGTTAATCTGAAGCAACAGCCTGCCCTGAGCCAACTTTCTTGCTAGGTGATTTATGTACGTTAGAAAACTTTAACCTAACAACTAAAGCTAGGTAAATATCATTATCTAAATATTAAAGATAAGGAAATTGGAAGAAGGCTAAATAGCTTTCCCAAAATCCACAGCTGGTAAATCATAGTTATTATTCAATACCAGTTCTATATCATTATTATATTCTCTGTATCTAATATGTATATTCATATATATGTTACATTGGATGTGAATGAATATTATATAGATTAATCTTGAATATATGTAGAAAAGTTCATGTATAGGAATATATATGAATATTCACACCTGTATTTTTGTTTTGAACAACTTTCAGACACTAATGTTTTGAGGAAAGGTGTCATTGTACCTCTGATGCTAGCTGTCCATATGGTCTTTTTATATCTTTGGCTTTAGTTTCTTCAAGTTCTCAAACTTGGAACAACTTGTCACTAACTAATGTTTAAAAATATTTGGGATTGTTGGCTTAGAGTAGCTTTCAAGTTACAGAACAAGGTGAGGCTAAGGCAAACCACACTGCAGAAGAGAACTGGTTCCAAAAGTGGAGAAAGGGGTCCAGGACATTGCATGTGCTTCCCTACCTATTGCAATAGCCAGAGAAGGGCATCTATCAGTCATCTTCTTTGTTTAATATAAACAGTAGACTGGTAACAAAAGTCTTCATTTTCTCTACCAAATTTTGGAGGGCACTGACATCTTTGAAATAAGTAAGATTAATAATAATAGTAAGATAAATAAAAATAAATAGTCATAGGATAGTTCCTTAACTGGACACAGGGAGCTCTGTGAAATCTGCTGCTATGCACTGCAAGGCATCTGAAACAAGCAAAGAGAACCGAGGCACTTTGTTTTCAACAAGTGTCTTGACAGTTGTCTTTATTTCTCTTTTCTCAACTGAGAAGACACCCTGACACTAGGGCCTAGGAAAATGCTGCCTGTGGTTTCTTCTAGTGCATTCCCCTTCCGTATTCTATAAAGCTGCCCACCCTGTCTTCCCTCCTCCCTCATTCTTTCTCTCTGCATGCTCCTTGTGGCTAAAGGGCCACATACTCTGAGCCAAAAGTATTTTCAATAGAAATGCCAGGAAAATGCTGTTTCAAGAGTAAGAGCCAACTTTACAGGAATCTTAAAGCTATACTTCTGAAGAAGGAAGGTAAAGGATCTATGAGTACAGCAGGAATAATGTGCCTTCTTCCCAACAGGAAAAATTTTGAGGTAATGTGTCTTGTCACATTTCATATTGTTAAAGTGAATACTTCTAGAGGAAGTTATCAGAAATTACATTGTCATGAGTTAGTAGCAGAATGTTTTAACATCTTTGTTCAAGCAGCTACAATCTTTTTTAAATATAGTGTATGAATTTGGGACTATCTTTCAAATATAATTTATAGCAAGATAATGAAATGAAAAAAATGAAAGTAAGAAAAATATAGCGAAATTTAGATCTTAATAAAGTAACTAACTTTTGCATGGTACAATAATTATTTCTCCTGTCTTACAACTTCACTGAGAATATCACATACTGCTTACTATTAGGGTAAAATGTATGACAATAGAAAACAGTGTTGACTGTCACCACCTGTAGGAAATGGAAATCTTTGTCATCACACCAGCACATTGTCATCATATCTCATTTTTTTTTAAATTTAATTTATTAGTTTTCTTTTCAGTAAATACAGGCAGTTTGGTACCATTATTTAGGCTCATCTGTGATCTACCCCCTCCCATTAGACCCTCCTTATTATTGAAAATGGGTCGTGCATTGTGGAGTTAGCCCCCAGTTATTAGTATGATAAATGTCTCTGAAAATCATGACCCAACATGTAACTCTGACATTCTTTCCGCCCCCTCTTCCGCAAGATTTCCCTGAGCCATGTTGGGTTCATTTTTGGTCTGCTTCAGTGCTGAGGTGTTGGGGGCCTCTGAGGCTCTGGCTCTCTGATTTGGTAGGAGTTGATTTTTCTCTGCATTGATCTCCTTCCCCTTTGTGCTGGTATCCAGTTCACAGGAAAACATCACCCTTGCTTATTTCGCCAGTTGTTCTTAGTTTCAGTTGGGCCCCTTCTGAGGTATTTTGGGGCAGCTCTCTTCTTAGGATCTGCATCTATCTGGAAAAGAGAAGCAGATTCTCCAACGGAGAGTAAGTTAGCACCCAGAAAATTGAGATAACACTTACTTTTTTGATAGACAGTTTGATAGGTGTAGGCCCTCTTATACCCCGTGATTGATGGTAGCTTGATATTGTAGAGTGGGCTTGTGTTTGGGTATGGTTCTGACTTGTTTCCCAGCTCCAGCTAAGGGTCTAGTACCACTGAGTGGATCAGTTAGCCAAATCAAGAGCAATTGATTCCTCACCATGGCTGTGTACCACTATTGCACTTGTGTGGGTATCACATCCGGTTAATTGTTGCTACTTAGGTTAAACAATGTGTTGCTTGGACAGATCTTGGTCATATCTCATTTTTGATGGTATATTAACATCACTTCCAGGCTTACACAATATGTGCATGTATACACATAGATACATATGTGTTCATATATATCATATATACATATATGCAGAGAGAATTATTTAAATAATTGACTTATGTTAATGTACATATGATCCAAAAATGTGTAGGGGGGAACTTCTGGTAGTAGTTAATGTTACAGCTCTTAAATATAAAATCTTCAGGGCAGATTATCAGACTGGAACCTCAGGGAGAAGTGCTGTGTATGCGACCTTGGGAATGAATTTCTTCTTTAGTCAATATCAATCTGTCCTCTAAGCCCACAACAATAGTTGTGGTCATCCAACAGGATGAGACCTTTCCTTATTATGGGTGCTAATCTCCTTAAGTAATATGTTTCTAAGTGACAATCACATCAGATAAAGAAAACTATAGCAAAACCTAGATAAATGATTGACTACACAACTGGGTACCATAGCTAGCCTAGGCATGTTTACATATATAATTAGCTATCACAGAAGCCTTTTGATTAATGGGGTCAATAATCCTGGATGACTCATACATGACTCTTGGACTTCTGAAAAAAAAAAAAAAAGAGTGAGTACCAACATTTTGCAAAGCTCTTGGAGTCTACTCTGAGTTTAAGAGGTAAATATTAGGGGTGAAATTGTAGTGAGGGTCAGGCAGGAGATATTACATAGAATCTATGCAGCCATCATTGACTCACAGGGCCTAGTACCACCCAGCAATATGAAATGCCTTAACGTGTGATATTGGTTGCAAGGATTCTGAAGGAATCCTATTTTTATAAGTGATGTATATTGATCATCATTTTAGTCAGTAATATTAAAAAAGGAAGTCTATGATTTTTCAACCTATTTTTAAAGTTTCTCAGAAAAGATGCTGAGTCCTGCTCAGGCTTTCTAGCCAAAAATGTACAAAAGAGTACTTCCAGATAAAAATGTCATAACTAGATTCTCCTTTGTAGGCATTAACACATATGTACAAACAAACATTTAGATGTGCAAATAGGCATGTATATATATATATATATATATATATGTCTAACATCTATCTATCCATCTGTCTATATAGCTGTGAACACACATACACATATACAGAGGTTGGGGGGATAGATGCTCTCAGAGTTAGCTCCTGTAATCAGTTTTGGAGGCCAAGAGCTCCCATTGTCTTCCAGTGCAGCAGGGAATGAGGAGACTATGAATGAGAACCACAACCAGAAGATCCAGCAGAGGGGATGCTCATGTAGTGACCATGGAACCATGGAACTTGACTCGTCATTTTGCTTTCTTATTTTTATTTATTTATGAGAGAGAGAGAGAGAGAGAGAGAGAGAGAGAGAGAGAGAGAAAGAATATGGGCATGCCAGGGTCTCTTAGCCACTTCAAATGAATGTGGGTTCTGGTTAATTGAACCTGGATACTTGGGGTTTGTAGGAAAGCTCCTTAACATCTAAGCCACCTCTCCAGTCCCTTGACTCCTGATTTTAGAACACAGATATTGGATTGGATTTCTTGTTTGAAATAAGCTTTAAAAAAGATACAGAACAATAGAACTCTCAGCATGAGTACCAATAGAAAACATTTGCCTGCATAACAAAAATGGCTGGTATCTATTTTTCCTGATACATTTATATAGCCTCAGCCATTTGTTTTTTAAACTTCATTGATTTGTTTATGTTCAACTACTTAAAACTCACTCTCTCAAGTAGCAGCCATCCCTGGATTTATCTTATTCTTTTTATTTTTAATAATATATATCATATTTTATATTCCTTATTGCTTATATCACTTGTATTATTGACTCTTTCCTAGTATTTCCTTTCTCTTCTTAATTTTTTTCTTGAGATCTGGGTATATGGTGGTTTGCATATAAAATGTCCCCTATAACCTCATGTATTTGAAAATTTAACCGCTAGCTGGTGGCATTATTTGGGAAAGTTCAGACCCTTTAGGAAGAAAATCCTTGTAAACCACAGTTATCAAAAATTTAAAACAACAGTGTGTCACACTGGACATCAGGGAAAAAATGCTGGTGAACATGAAGGAAAATCCATGTTCTTTTTTCTGGAAGAAAAAGAATAAAGTAGGATAACTGTGTTAAACTGATAATACATAGGGAGTTCTCAACCTAAAGATGAAACACACAAATGAAAGAGTAGAAATGATGGAAGAAAAGCAGCACATACAAGAAAAACTGAATATTGTTCTACACTAGAAGTGGTGCCCCTCAAACCTATATATTTCCAGCCTTATGGAATGTAATACATAAGTATGTGTAACACAGATGGTGGCATGCTACATGTCATGGAGTTTTCCCCCTTCTGCAGAAGTGCCTTGGGAAAAGCTGAGAGTCTGCTAAAGCAAGCATGTATTCTGTAAGCCATATCAGGGTAGGAGATGATGGGAAAGGGGATGTGGACTGCAGATGGCATGAAAGGTCAATCTCTTATGTCTCAACTGAAGCCCCTAGCTTTGGGATTGGAATGACATGAAGTACTTAAATCATTCATAAGTGAGATATTCATGCTTAGAATAATTAACACATTAAAACAAGAACAGTGCTGGAGAGATGGCTTACTGGTTAAAACACATGCCTACAAAGCCTAAGGATCCATGTTTGACTCTCCAGATCCCATATAAGCCAGGTGCACAAGGTGACATGAGCTCCCAAGTTTGTACATGTGCACAAGATGGTTCAATTGCAGTGGCTGGAGGCACTGGCATGTCAATTCTTTCTGTCTGTCTGTCTCACCTTCATAAAAAGTACAAAAAAAACCAAGCACAGATAAATACTAAAACCACTGTTTTTAAAATGATCAGTATCTTTTTATCAAAAAGGAAAATTGACAGTTTTTCAACTCTTAAAAAATTTTTTTTTATTAGTTTTGTATTCAGCAAATTCAGGCAGTTTGGTACCATTATTAGGCTCATCCGTGACCTACCACCTCCCCATTGGCCCCTCCTTGTTGATGTATATGGGTCGTGCATTGTTGAGTTAGCCCACAGTTATTGGCACAATAGATGTCTCTGCATATCATGACCCAGCATGTGGCTCTGACATACTTTCCGCCCCCTCTTCTGCAAAATTTCCCTGAGCTATGTTGGGTTCATTTTTGGTCTGCTTCAGTGATGAGGTATTGGGGGCCTCTGAGGCTCTGGCTCTCTGATTTGGTAGGAGTTGATTTTTCTCTGTGTTGGTCTCCTTCCCCCTTGTGCTGGTATCTGGTTCATCAGGAAAACAGCACCTTTGCTTGTTTTGCCAGTTTTCCTTAATTTCAGTTGGGGCCTTTTTGAGGTATGATGGAGTGGCTCTCTCCTTAGGATCTGCATCTAACTGAAAAAGAGAAGCAGAATCTCCAATGGAAGGTAAGTTAGCACCAGGACAAATGAAATAACCCTTACTTTTTTGATAGAGAGTTTAATAGGTGTAGGCCCTCTTGTACCCCATGATTGATGGTAGCTTGATATTGGAGAGTGAGCTTATGTTTGGATATGGTTCTGACTTGTTTCCCAGTTCCAGCTATGGGTCCTGCACCACTGAGGGGATCAGTTAGCCAAATCAAGAGCAGTTGGTTCCCCACCATGGCTGTGTGCCACTATTGTACTTGTGTGGGCATCACAACAGGTTATTTGTTGCTAAGTAGGTTAGACCATGAGTTGTTTGGACAGATATTGGTCATTTCCCCCAGTCGCCCATGTAGCACCTTCTGGCACTAGACATGCTGACTGTCTGGGGACTGACTCTCTCCTGGCTTCCAGCCATGCAGTTCCATTTTAAGTGTCAGCTGCGTATGGAGTCTTCAGCAATAGGGTCTTACAACTGTTCTTTGGTGGGTCATCAAGTACTCTGACAGAAATCTGTCATTCTTTTAGGAAAACTTGTAGGCCTCTGTGATAAAAAGCTCATTGTGGATGATAGCCCCATTCTGGTACTGGGAGTTACAGGTCAGTGCCCACTAAGAAAATGAGGAAAAAGATAACTAATATACAAGTGTTAGGGAGAAGGGGGGAGGGGTAGATGGAGGGAGGGAAGATGTAGAAGATTTAGGTTAGCCTTGATCCTACCCTCTCCAGTGTCTTGTGGTTTAGGTGTTTCCTGTAAGGGCCTGGTGAAGGTTCAGCCATTTGGTCTGCCTTGTAGGAAGTAGAATTTTATGGTACCATTGCCACTTGGGTCTAGATTAGTGTTTCCCACACAATGGAATTCTATACAGCAGTAAGAAAAAATGACACAAAAAATTTGAGGAAAAATGGTTGAGCCTAGAACAGAGCATTCTCAGTGAACTTACCCAATCACAGAAAAAAAATTGACACGTAGTCTCACTCATTTACAGCACCTAACCTTAATCTACCCAAGATACCTTACATACCCAGCAAGAATCTCATGGACTAGACACTAGTTTTTTCAACTCTTAAATAATTAAATAAATGTGGCAAATGAGAGGAAACCAAACAAAATCTTAAACCTATGCTTTAAAAAATATTTTATTTTTATTTAATTATTTGAGAGAGACTGAGTCAGACAGAGGGAGAGAGAGAGAGAGAGAGAGAGGGAAGAAGGAAGAGAGAGAGAGAGGTATAAAGAGAGAGAGAGAAAGAGAGAGAGGGAGAGAGGAAGAGAGGGAGAGAGAGAGAGAGAGAGAGAGAGAGAGAGAGAGAGAGAGAGAGGGAGAGAGGGAGAGAGAGAGAAAGAGAGAGAGAGGGAGAATGGGCACTCCAGGGCATCCAGCCACTGCAAACAAACTCCAAATGCATGTGCCATCTTGTGCATCTGGCTTACTTGGGTCCTACGGAATCAAACATAGGTCCTTTGGCTTTGTAGGAAGTGCCTTAACTGCTAAGCCATCTCTCTAGCCTCTTGAACCTATACTTTTAAGTCACTTATAGTTTATGAATTTAGTTAAACAAATGGTTTAAAATATATTTGAAAAAATATGTTGCTAGAGTTAAGTCATTCAACTGAATGAGCACACACATGCATTATAACAGCTATTTTTTCATCATTGGGACAAAATATACAATCAAAAGGAGCTTATGGTAAGAAAGAGTGTATTTTAGCTTATAATTTCTAGAGGAAGTTTCATCATGGCTGGGAAGCATGGCAGGCCTGAGAGAAAGCCTGTGTCACCTCAGCAGGGAGGAAGTATCAACATGAGGCATGGCTAGGATGTGACCCCTCAACCCTTCTTCCAGCAAGGATCCACCTCCTAAAGGGTCCATTTCATTCCCAAATAATGTCACAAGCTGGGGATTACAATTTTAAATGAGTCTATAGGGGACATTCTACCTGCAAACCACCATACATCCAGAATTTAAAACAAATTAAGAGAAAGGAAATGTTAGGAAAGAGATAGTAATACAAGTGATAGAAGCAATAGCAAATATAAAAGTATAATACATATGAAAGTATCAACTTATTAAAAATAGAAGAGTATCTATAGATAAGCTAAATCCAGTGATGGCTGCTACTTGATCAAAAGTAAATTTTAAGGAAACCTTGTAGGTCTCTCTGATCAAAAGCTCATTGTGGATGATAGCCCTATTCTGGTACTGGGAGTTACAGGTCAGTGCCCACTAAGAAAATTGAGGAAAAAGATAACTTATATAGAAGAGTTAGAGAGAAGAGAGAGAGAGAGAGAGAGAGAGGGAGGGAGAAAGAGAGAGAGAGAGGGAGAGAGAGAGAGAGAGAGAGAGAGAGAGAGAGAGAGAGAGAGAGGGGGGGGGGGAGAGGGAGAGAGGGAGAGGAGGGAGGGAAGATGAAGAAGATTAAGGTTAGCCTTGACCCTACCCTCTCCAGTGTCTTGTGGTTCAGGTGTTCCCTGTAAGGGCATGGTGAAAGTTCAGCCATTTGGTCTGCCTTTTAGGAAGTAGAATTTTATGGTGCCATTGCCGTTTGGGTTTAGATTTGTGTTTCCTACCCCTTAGATGCCCTCCCCTCCCTTCCCATTCATCCTAGTGTCTACTCCATGAGGTGCTTGCTGGATATGTAAGGTATCTTGGGTAGATTCAGGTTAGGTGCTATAGATGAGTGAGACTAGGTGGTGATTTTTTTTTTTTTTTTCTGTGATTGGGTAAGTTCACTGAGAATGATCTGTTCCAGGTTCAACCATTTTTCCTCAAATTTCATTGTGTCATTTTTTTCTTACTGCTGTGTAGAATTTCATTGTGTAGTTATACCACATCTTAGTTATCCATTCTTCTACTGATGGACATCTGGGTTGATTCTAGCTCTTAGCTATTACAAATTGAGCTGCTACAAACATGGCTGATCAAATCTCTCTGGTCTGTGGTTTGAAGGTTTTAGGGTAGATGCCCAGTAAGGGAATAACTGGGTCTGTTGGTATCTCTCTAGTCAGTTTTTTTAGGAGTCTCTATATGGCTTTCCATAGTGGTTGTACCATCATACATTCCCACCAACAGTGGATGAGTGTTCCTGCTTCTCCACATCCCCGCCAGCATTTATTTTCATTTGATTTTTTGATGTTTGCTATCCTTATTGGGGTAAGGTGGAATCTCATAGTTGTTTTAATTTTCATTTCTCTAAAGTGTGTGTTTTCCATTTGTATTTCTTCCTCTGTGAACTGCCTGTTCAGCTCTTTGCCCCATTTTGTGAGTGGGATGTTTGACTCTTTACTTTTTGATTTTTGAGCTTTTGATCAGAGAGCCCTAAAAGGTTTCCTAAAAGACAGACAGATTTCTGTTAGAGTACTTGATGACCCACCAAAGGTTAGTGGTAAGACCATACTTCTGAAGACACCATATGCAGTTGACATGTAAAATGGAATGGCATGGCTGGAAGCTAGAAGAGAGTCAGTCCCCAGACATTCAGTGCGTCTAGTGCCAGAAGGTGCTACATGGGTGACTGGGGGAAAATGACCAATATCTGTCC
Source organism: Jaculus jaculus (assembly GCF_020740685.1). Lineage (NCBI taxonomy): Eukaryota > Metazoa > Chordata > Mammalia > Rodentia > Dipodidae > Jaculus > Jaculus jaculus. The sequence continues at coordinate 145,393,358 of NC_059103.1, forward strand.
AAGCAACTCATGGTCTAACCTACTTAGCAACAAATAACCTGTTGTGATGCCGACACAAATGCAATAGTGGCACACAGCCATGGTGGGGAACCAACTGCTCTTGATTTGGCTAACTGATCCCCTGTGTGGTGCGGGACCCATAGCTGGAGCTGGGAAGCAAGTCAGCACCATATCCAAACATAAGCCCACTCTCCAATATCAAGCTACCATCAATCATGGGCTACAAGAGTGCTTATACCTATTAAATTCTCTATAAAAGGAAAGGATTATCTCATTTGTCCTGGTGCTAACTTACTCTCCATTGGAGAATCTGCTTCTCTTTTTCAGATAGATGTAGATCCTAAAGAGAGAGCCACTCCATCATACCTCAAAGGGACCCCAGCTGAAAATAAGAAAAATTGGCTAACCAAGTAAGGGTGCTGTTTTCCTGATGAACCGGTTACCAGCACAAGGGGGAAGGAGACCAACACAGAGAAAAATCAACTCCTACCAAATCAGAGAGCCAGAGCCTCAGAGGCCCCCAACACCTCATCACTGAAGCAGACCAAAAATGAACCCAACATGGCTCAGGGAAATTTTGTGGAAGAGGGGGCAGAAAGAATGTCAGAGCCACATGTTGGGTCATGATATGCAGAGACATTTATCCTACCCATAACTGTGGCTAACTCATGCACAACCCATTTACATCAACAAGGAGGGGCCAATGGGGAGGAAGTAGGTCATGGATGAGCCTAATAATGGTACCAAACTGACTGTATTTCCTGAATACAAAACTAATTAATAAAAAAGTAAATTTTAAGTAGTTGAACAACATTAAAATTAAATCACTGAAGTTGAAAAAAGCAAATGAATAAGGCTATATAAAATAATCAGAAAAATAGATATAAATTTATTTTTATTTATTTTTGGTTTTTTATTAGTTTTGTACTCAATGAATACAGTCAAGTTGGTACTATTGTTAGCCTCATCCCTGACTGCTCCTCCCCCTCTGCAAGGACCCTCCTTGTTGTGAAATATGTATTGTGCATTGTGTGGTTAGCCATCAGTTATGAGTAGGAGGCAATGTCTCTGTGTATCATGACTCAATATGTGACTCTGACATTCTTTCTGTCCCCTCTTCCAGAAATTTCTCTGAGCCATGTTGGGTGCATTTTAGGTCTGCTTTAGTGATGAGGTCTTAGGTGCCTCTGTGTCTCTAGATATCAGGTTTGGTAGGAATTGAATGTTCTTTGTGTTTATCTCCTTCACTATTGTGCTGGTACCAGGTTCAACAAGAAAACAGTACTCTTGCTTGTTTCCCCAGTGTTTCAGCTGGGGCCCTTTTGAGGTATGATAGTGTAGATCTCTCCTTAGGATCCACGTCTATCTGAAAAAGAGAAGCAAATTCTCTGACAGAGAGTAAAGTTAGCACCAGATAAATGGGATAACCCTTGTTTTTATTTTTTAAGAAAGAATGTAATATGTACAGGCCCTCTGTAGCCCATGATTTGATTAAGCTTCCAATTTAAGTCCTCATCAGACTGTTGAGGGTGTATCACTGGGGGTATATCTTAAATCCAGCTCTTAGATCTGTTCCAATTTGAGTTCTAGCTGTTGGTGCTTTCTGGAATTGGATTTCTTCTCTCTAATGTGGATGCATTTATGGAAATGAGCCAGCTTCTTCTGCATGATAGAACTTCCTCTGCATTCTAAAAGTCTGAAACAAACCTTTCCCTCCCATTAGTTGGCTGTTTGTCAAACAAACAGAAAGTAACTACAACAAAGTATCAACAGTTAAGACCATTTCTAGGTGCATAAAGCTTATCATCAATATGGTAAAGTGAAAAATCATTGAAATATGATGAGAAATTAATTGTAGTGACTTTAATACATAAGTTAATCTATCACTGATCAAGGAAAACAAAATACTTCATTCTTTCAGCTTATTGAGGAATACCAGATCAATAGTGACATAGAAGAGTTTATAAATATGCTTAATAAAGTTAATTTGGGGTATGAAATTTTCCCAGTAAACTGAAAAATTAAAAAATAGAAATTCTATTGTTGATGGGGCAGTTACACAGTGATTATGAACCATATCACAAAGGAGACCACAATAGGCTTTATAAACTAGAGTTGGTGCAGGGAGTGACCTGGGCTTTCTCATGTAGTGCTGCTATGATTGTAAATCACTTTAAACATTTTGGAAAGCACTTTGGTAATATTTAGTCAGAAGTTTGAACTTAAAAATATCTATTTATAGTGTAGTTCCACTTCCAGGAATCCATTATAAAGAAGTGTTCTGTAACATGAATATATTTTTTGCCAAAGTTGTTATCAACATGTTCAACAATTGAGATATTACTAAGATATGATATCTATCTATGATAGCATATTATTCAGAAATTAAAATAACATTTTCAAGATATTATCATTACAAGGGGAATGAAAATGATGATGATGTAATAAAGCATCAAAAGTAGAACAAAAATGGAAGAAGGAGGAAGAGAAACAGAGTGGAAGAGAAAGACAGTAGGGAGGAAGGGTGAGAGATATTTTTAATGGAAATTAGTAGAAATGTTTGCCATTATATTTTGATTAGTATGATAATGGCTTTTAGCTTATTCTTCATAGTTATTTGTATTTTAATAATTCTTTTTAAGTGCTCATATTTTAAAATAAGCAAACAATTATTTTTAAAAACATGTTTTTACAAAAAACTGAGTATTGATTTTAAGATTGTTTACCTCTTTTTTGCAATGTATGTGTGTATGGTGTGTGTGTGTGTGCTCAGATACATGTGGGCACCCATGTAGGCAGGTACATGTGGAGTGCAGATGTAACCACTTCATGTCTTGCTCAATCATAAGTCTATTTATTGTTAAAGGCTTGAATCCAGGGCTCAGTGATTCGGCTAGTCTTACTTAGCCAGCCAGTTTTCCCCAGGGATCTCCCATTTCCATCTCCTGAGGACTGGTATTACTCATGGGCCATCATTTCCATCTGGAATTTTCATGGATGCAAAGGCTCCAGACTTCACTCCTCATACTTGAATGGCAAGAGTTTCATCCACTGAACCATTTCCTAGCCCCTACTATTTTTTCATCATAACTAAGCAATCTTCCTATATCTCATACTTAACACAATTTTCCTATGAAAGGTGAAGGGAAAAATCACATTCCTGTAATGTTTTAGAGTATTATTCAGCAGTAGCATAAGTAAGGAGGAGGAACAATGGGTATATTTTATATTTGCTCAGGTGGTAATTACCAAAGAGACCTGCCATAGTAAACATAACATTTTGAGAGAGGTTATAGCCATAGTGTGAAATAATCACTTCCCCACAGATGTATTCTTTGTATTTTCCTTGAGGCATGGTGTCATTCTAGCCCTGGATGACTTGGAACTTACTCTGTAGCCCAAGCTGGCCTCATACTCAGTGTAATTCTACCTCAGCCAGAGTGCTGGAATTACAAGTGTGTGCTATGTCTTTCACTGCAGAATGTATTCTTGAAATATTGATCAAATCATTCACAAAGATCCTAAAATCATCACTGGTTGCCTTGTTGCTTAGAGTAGAGATACATTCCCCTGACCTATAAGTTTACTGTATGTCCTCACTAGTCCTACAAAGAACCACTTTAATCATATTTTGAAAAATTATTGACAGTGCTCCTTTGTATTCTCAAATGAGTTTCTATTGAGGTTCTTTCTATGGTGTGCTCAGAATGCCTGCATATACTACCATACTTCTCTGTCTGCTGTCTCTGTCCTTCTTTTCACTTAGTGTTGTGTTAACTCTTTCCAAGGATTACTTGAGCAAATTTCTATTCATTAACATGTAGGACACCTATAACAGACCAAAGTCACAATTACAAAGTCAAACTTGGTGAACTAACCAGTTTATTATGGTTGCTTACAGGAATATAAATGAGGGGTTACTTACAGAAGCATGGAGGACTCAAATGTAGCTGCATCACCAAAAAGCCCAGCCCAGCCTAGGGGATGACTCACAGAAGGGTGACCTTACTGCAGAACTTGCAGGCAGCTCCAGACAAAGCATCCCTGTTCCAGGGGTTAACTAATGATTGTAGAACCTTGGGGAGTGCTCTTGTAAATCTTTTAAGTTTCAGTTTTCTATAATTTGTGAAGACTCCTGATCTTCCCTTCCTCTTTCTCTTTCCAAGCGGGAATGATTCAATTATGGGGAAACTGATACACAATAATTAGATTCAACCCACAGAACTTGTGTTTGTATGTATGTATGTGTGTATGTATTTTTCTTGAAGCTGATGATGCTGTGTACTATTGTAATGTGGAAGGAGAAACTAAGTACAATGAAATGAGCAACAGAGAATTATTTTTCTTTCTTACTTTAGATTTGTTTTCGAGAAGAAATACACTGACTTAATTTGAGATTGCAGTGAAACTATTTATGTTTCTTGAATACAGATTTGAAAACTGATGCAGTATGATCAAAGGTTTATGTATGAGGAAATACTAATGGGAACACATGCAAGTACATTATACCAAAGCCTTGGCAATTAGTTAGAAGAGAGAAATGGAAAGGATGGAAGTGAGATATAAGGGAAGGATGGCACACTTATGAAAGAAGCAGATACTAATAACAGCAGTATAATTGTCAATGGCAGTGAGTATGGGATTTCTGACCTAATAAAAGCTTTCAAGAGTGTAGGACAAGTCAGTGGTGCTGGGATAGATACAGTTTGCAAGGCAGACTCACAGAGACAATGTGATATATTCATAATAATACCTCTGAGAAATACAGTAAGATAAAGCCACCCATGGAGAGAGGGATAGGGAAGGAAGACAGTCCCAGGGAGCAAGATAAAGGAACATGCACAACAGAGGTTTTTGTTACCTAAAATTAAAAATTAAAAATACACAATTGAAGACATGCTTTGGATTATATATTACTTTGTTTTATTACCAAAATAAAAAAATTCCTTCCTTTGAATGCAAAGCAGAAAGGACTAGTCATTTTCCCAGTATTGTCATAATCATTTTAAAACATAAATTTAGGAGATAGCATAAAATAAACAATATTTTTTAAGCAGATGTTTTATGCTACTCTGTTTGGGAACAGCTGATATATATGAGGGTCTAATCTAAGGCCCAGTTCAAAAGTAATATTTTAGTTGGATCAAATAGTCTGGTGATTAACACCTAACATTGTCCTTAACTCTGATTGTAAGCCAGTGTTTAGTAATGAAAAGAAACCTAGTGTAATTTCCTATTTTGAGCAGCATTGCAATGCTCAGAGTTCAACATCCAGGATAGCCTTCCCATCTTGTCATCAGATGTCTATGGCTTGATACATTCTGGTTCTGACTTTGAAAATCTGCTGTCAAAATCCACTTATGATAACTGAGTTAAAGAATGAATCATGCATTGTTCCATAAGTCCTTTGTGCATTTGCTGTCATGGTTCAGAAGTTGAACAAAGCTACAATTTGAAAATATCAAAGAAGTTACATATTTTTCCACATGAATCTTCTCAATTTTCTTGTGTTTTTTTCTTTTGAGGTTTGATTTAGCCTTCTGAAATTCTAGATTTTGTTATCTGGGCTTTCAATGATATCCTTTTGTTTGACTTTTCACTTGGAACTGCTTTTTCTGATGTCATATTATTTTTAAGAGCTTCTACAACCACCACCCCATTAAATTTTCACATCCAAGTCTGATGCATGAAGTTACTGGATGGATTTTTTTGGAGGGAAAATATGAATCTTTTAATTAGAGTGATTATGCTTATGAAGCAAATATAAATTATAATTATGTAAGAAAATAATAAATAAGAAAATATCACTTTTAACCAAAACAAAATGCCCAATTAAGTGAAAATTATTTTTCTTCTGGAGGCTGTTTTATCTATAATATATATTTTATTCTTATAATGGGAATATTTCAGAAAAGATATGTTAATTCTATCTCTATTTTACCTTCAGGTTAATGAGATACAAGAGTCTCTCTAGTAGCAAACATTATATTCATTAAAATCTGTGGATTTAAAAAAATTTTTAATTTAATTTAATTTAGTTTATTTATTTGAGAGTGACAGACAGAGAGAGAAGGAGAGAGAGAGGGAGAGAAAGAATGGGCGCGCCAGGGCCTCCAGCCACTGCAAACGAACTCCAGTCGCGTGCGCCCCCTTGTGCATCTGGCTAATGTGGGTCCTGGGGAATCAAGCCTCAAACCTGGGTCCCTAGGCTTCACAGGCAAGCGCTTAACCACTAAGCCATCTCCCCAGCCCCTAAAATCTGTAGATTTTTTTGTTCTGTTTTCATTTTATTCTTTTTTTTTTCTTTAACTTAAAGTTTTTACTAAGTAATATACACTTGAGGAACGTATTTCTTGGAGAAAACATGTTAATGCTCTGTGATTAAGCTTGAAATAGGAAGAATTATGTCATTATCCAGTTATTTTTAGAACACAATATTAGGAGACAGTTTAGGAGAAAACTAAGGGCCTAGAGAGATGGCTTAATGGTTAAGGTGCTTTCTTATGAGGCCTACAGACCTAGGTTTGATTTTGCAGGACCCACATAAGTCAGATGCACAAAGTGGAATGTGTCTGGAGTTCCTTGGCAGTGCCTAGAGGCCCTGGTATGCTCATTCTTTCTCTCTCCTTCGGTTTTTTTTTTTTTTCTGTCTCAAATAAATAAAATATTTTTTAGAAAATAGGAAATGAAGTCTGAGGCAAGGGATCAGGGAGGGGAGAAAGAAGAAGAGAAAATACTTATTGATTAGAAAATATTGGAGGAATCAGTTACAGGGCAAACTTTAATATCAAAGCATTTTCATGGTGATATCCTGCATGAGTCCAGGTTAGAAGAATAAATTTTTAAAATTTTTTCATGTCAATTGAAATATTTATTAGTCAACCATTTATTTCTATATTCACTAATTTCTTTAATCATTAAACTATACTTTTAAAAATTTCAATCAACATATTTCTCTAACTGGGGTAAGTTTGATTATGTTTACTTCTTCTAAAAGGTCTTTTAGGTAAATTCAATGGTCTGGCATTGGGTTTATTTTTTAGATGTTCATTATATTATTTTTGTAGTGTCTGTGGATGTCATGGCCATCAACTTTTTTTTTAAGACTTGAGAAAAAAGTTTAATATTTTATTTAGTCTACAAGTTAATGCAAATTTCCTCAAAACCTCATTTCCTTACCCTTTTATTTCTAAATTCCAGCAGCATTATCCTTATATAGAAATTTTAGCTTTAGGGTACTTTAAAATGATCCTAGTACTCCCTAATTTGTTATCTTTTGAAAGCTAACAAGCATTACTTATTAAATGAGAAATTATTTTTTGGCTAATAGCCTTTTTTTTTTTTTTGAAGTGGCCACTTTTTTGAAGTGGCCAGTATAAAATAACTTTATTATTGCTCCAGTATGATTATAAGAAACAAACACAGATGTTTCTTCTCCCCAGCAGCTGAAGTTTAGGATTAGCAACATGCAGAGTTATAGGGATGGTTTGGAGTGAATTAGCAAGTAAGGTTCCTATACTTATTAAAAACATCACAATAAACTCTCCTTTTGGTCTCAAAGGAGATCTAGCCATCTAAAAAGTTTTCTACTATATTCAATCCAACAAAGTATAATAAGAAACATGACTCGACTTGGAGTTAAAAATACACTGACTAGGATCTTAGTTTGAAAATTATGTGCTTATTTAATCTTTGCTAAGATAATTTACTCTTTGAAACCTTTGTATGCTGAAACGTGTCAACAGCTTCAGGTTGTTACTTACCTGAAAGAATAGTACAATCAGTCTGATGCTTAGTTAATAGGATGAAAATGTCCAATGAAAGATTGAAAACATGCAACCTTGCTTTTGTATATTACTTTTTTACTTTGGATAATCAAAAATATTAGACTTAATTAAGATAATGATAGCCCAAAGTACTTTGATTCTCAAACTAAGATTGTTCATATTTGACTTGGAGACTTAAGAATAGTAATCCATTTTTACCTTCTCTAACTCTATGGGTTTTGGAAAGATGACTACTCTTTGTTTTAACTTTTTCCATTACCTTTTCCAAGATTCTAGAAGTGTTCAAGTAATTTTTGTCTCTTGTATCTATTTTGTCAGGAGAAAATATGACCAGTGTTATTAATAATATAATTATGTGATATCAGAACAAAGAATCATGACTGGACACTTTGTTAGCCCCAGGTAGCATTTTAAAAGATCTTAGATCCAAGTTGAATAGGAAGCAAAATAGTAAACGTTACTGAGTTAATGACCATCTATTTGGATTTTTTCTTCATAAACTCTCCTTCTCTTAAAAATAATCTTGTCTCCATATTAAAGGAAAGGAATAAGTCTGCAGAAAGCCAATGGTAATTACTCAACCATATCTCATTTATACTCTTTTGTGTCCTATCCTGCCTTGCTAATTTATTCCCTCCAACTTTTCAGTAATAAATACAAAGACATTTCTATATTACACTGACTTTTATAGCATCTACTTTTAAAATCATGTCCTCTGTTTCAATTTCTATCTATTCCTTAGAACTCATCCGAAATTGACCTGACCCATTTGTCAGTACTACAGCTAGCAATGTCAGAGACAAGATTAAGGATGTAACATCTCTGTTTTCAATGTCCATGGTACAGTGAGGAAAATGAGACAAATTAATCAAATAATGATGTCTATATGTCAGGAATTCTGTAGAGAAACAAATTCAATAGGATCAATAAGATGTAGATTGCTAGCTATATTATTAGATTCATTATAAATCATTGACTCATTCAATTACTGGAGTTGATATGTCAAGAACTTCAGTTGGCCAACTAGAAACCAAGTAGAGCCTGGGGAGTAGTTTCACTTTGAGTCTGAAGGCTTGTGGTCCAGGACAGAAAGTCTTAGCTCCATCTTAAAAGCTGGAAGCTAAATGCCAAGACCAAAAAGACTCCATGTTTCAGAAGCAGGCTGGAGGGGGAAAACAAAATTGAGGGGAGGAGTATCCTTTTATTTAGTCTTTAAAAAAAATTTTTTTTTTGAGATAGGGTATCATTTTGTAGCCCAGCCTGACTTCGAAGTGTAATCTTTCCTTCTCAGCTTTTGAGGGTTAGGATCACAAGCACAGACCTCCATTCCCAGTCAATCACTCTGTTCTGTGTAAGCTTTCACTTGATGGATGGATACCCATCTACACTGCTTTACTTAGCTTACTGGCTCAGATATTCTACAACACCATCACAGGTACTTTCAAAATAAGAGGTGGCCCAGTTGATCTGGCATATAAAATTAACTGTCACTTTGTGATAAAGGTAGAATGAGGGGTGAGCCACAAGTGACCTAAAGGATTGCTGATTTATTATCTCTGGGTAGATGAAGCTCAACTTGACACCAGCAGTTGCTTTTCATCACAATTCTAATTCTCATACTTCCTGTAAATGTCCATGTAAATATTCTTTTTTTATGTTGTTAATGACAGACATACTTAGTATGACTATATCATGTGTTGGTACCATCGTTTCCCTCATCCTTCTCCCCATTCTGCAGGAGTCCTACTCAGTGGGTTGCAAATTTTCCTTGTGGGGTTGTGGGTTATGCATTGTGGGAGCAGCAGTCAGTTACTGGGGAGAGGCAGTGACTCTGGGGATGATGTCCCAACTTGTTGCTCTAACAATCTTTCTACACCATTTTCCACAAAATTCCCCAAGCTGTGTTAGGTTTGTTTTAAGTCCACTTCTGTGATGGACTCTTAGTAGCTTGTGGATCTCTGCGTGGGTAGGTGTTGAGTGTCCTCAGCATCTGTCTCCTTCACCTTGGTGCTGATTGTCAGGCTCACCATGGAAGCTGCCTTCTTGCTCATCTCCCCAACTCCCTTATGGTTTTAGGTGGGGCTTGGCTAAAGTACAAGGGGTAGTTTATTTCCTTGGGTCTTGCTAGTGTCTGAAAAAGAAAGCAGATTCTCCAATAGTTAGAACAGATTAAATGGAATAAACATTTTAATTTAGGGAGAATTTTTCAAAATATATTTTATTTTTATTTATTTGACAGAGAGGAAGAGAGAGAGAATGGGCATGCCAGGGCCTCCAGCCACTGCAAACAAACTCCAGATGTATGTGTCACTTTGTGCATCTGGCTTACATGGGTATTGGGGAATTGAACCTCGGTCCTTTGGCTTTTCAGGAAATTGCCTTAACTGCTAAGCCATCTCTTCACACCAATTTAGGGAGAATTTGATGAATGCAGTCCCTCTTTTAGCCCTAATTTGGGGCTTGATATTAGAGAACATAATCTTTGTCACTATAGGATTCTGACCTAGTTCCCAGTCCCAGGTATGAGTTCCTTCCCACTGAACAGATCACTTAGGCAGTCAGAAATCTACTGGTTACCTACCAAGGCTGTGTACCACCATTGCACTGGTATGAACATCTCATTGGGATGTTTACTTCAGAGTAGCTTAGACTCCTGGTTGCTCAGACAGTTGTTGGCCACTTTCTCCCAGTAGCTAATTTAACATTTTCCAGCACTAGATGGCCTCACTGGGGACTGGCTTTCTTCTGGATTCCAGCCAGGTCTCACCATGTTTTGTGCAGGCAGTTTATAGTGTCTTCAGCAATAGGGTCTTTGTATTTTCTTCAGGTGAATAATCAAGTCCTTTGACAGAAGCCTGCCTTATTTTGGGGACCTTGTAATGTCTCTCCAACCAATACTTCATTGTTGAAGGTAACTGCATTCAGGTACTGGGAGTTTATAGGCAAGAGCTCTCCCCCCCAAAATTAAGGTTAGTCTTTGCCCCTCTTTCTCCAGGGCCCTTCTTCTGAGGTTCTTCCCCCATACTTCGGTTGAGGGTTCAACTTTATAGTCTATATTCAAGGATAATGATTTCTGTGTTAATCATTCATTTTGGGCTCAGTTTTGTGTGTCCCCCCACCCACCCTACCTCCCTCCAAGCCCTTACATCCCCATTGTGCAGGCCTCAAGTTACCTGTCAGATATGTCTGTAACTGGAGTTGCTCCAGATTAGGAACCACAGATGAGTGAGTCCATGCAGTGAATTTATTTCTGTGATCATGTAAGTTTGCTGAGTATGATCTGTTCCAAGACAGTCTATTTTTCTACATATTTCATTGTGTTATGTTTTTCTTAACTGCTGCGTAGAATTCCATTGTATAAATGTACCACAACTTTGTTATTCATTCATCCAATGATGGGTGCCCGAGTTGATTACAGTTCTTAACTATAATACATTGAACAGCTATAAACATGGTTGAGAAAAATACCTCTGTAGTGAGGCATGCAGCATGTAGGTCATGTGACCAGTAAGAGAATAATTGGGTCTGTTGGCATTTCTAAATTCATCCTTTCCAGGAATCTCCATATTGATTTCTATATTGGTTACAATCCTACCAACAGTGAATGAGGGTTCCTGTTTCTCCACATCCTCACCAACATTTGTTTTTTAATGGTTGCCATCCTTAATGGAATAAGGTGGAATCTCATAGTTGTTTTAATGTGCATTTTCCTGATGGTGAGGGATGCTGAACATTTTTTTAAGTGTGTGCTAGCCATTTGTATCTCTTCCTCTGAGAATTATCTATTCAGTTCTCTTCCCCATTTTTGGAGTGGGTTGTTTAAGTTTAAAGTTTAGTTTTGTTTAAGTTTGAAGTTTAGTTTTTTGAGTTCTTTGTAGATTCTATATATTAGGCCTCTGTCAGTGGTATATTTCTTATATTTGTTTTTTTTTAATTGTTTTTTGGTATTTTATTTATTTATTTGATAGCGACAGACAGAGAGAGAAAGAGGCAGATAGAGAAAGACAGAGAGAGAGAGAGAGAGAGAGAGAGAGAGAGAGAGAGAGAGAGGGAGAGAGAGAGAGAGAGAGAGAGAGAGAGAATTGGTGCGCCAAGGCCTCCAGACACATGCGCCCCCTTGTGCATCAGGCTAATGTGGGTCCTGGAGAGTCAGCCTCGAACCAGGGTTCTTAAGCTTTAAAGGCAAGCCCTTAACCGCTAAGCCATTTCTCCAGCCCTTACATTTGTTTTTTCACATGTGAGTGTAATGTGGTGAGGTGCACGGTTGGTCTGTGTCGGTGAGTGTATGCACTAGTATGTGCCTGTGTGGCACAGTGTGCGTGTGTGCTGGTCTGTGGGAGGCACGCTTTGCTGCAGTGCCTAGAGGGGACCTGTGCTTGTGTTGTTCCATGGTATTCCTTCATAGTCACTTAAACAGGAATCGCTTTCTCATCTTGGCGCTTCACACTATTTTGCTAGCCCCAGATAATTTCTGATCTCTGCTCCCCACAGGACTGGTGTTCTAGACATGTATGGCTACATCCTGCTGCTTATATGGGAATCAAACTCTGGTAGACTCACAGGCTTCCTCGGGCCCTCTTACTTCACAGCAAGTGCTCTTAATCACTGAACGATCTCTCAAGACCTAACTTTATGTTTAAAGAAAAATGTTGTGTTTTCTTTCCAGTCCCTGTCAATCTCTTGATCAGTAGCACTATTGGTCCTCTTCTCTTTCTGGTTTTAATAAACCCTCTGATCTATCTTGGATTAATAATTTAATTATCTGAAGTACTACCAAATTATATGGCATGTTACTTATAAATGTCTCTTCAGTTTACATAATTATTCTCATTTCCATCATGTTAGATCACAATTTTATCATTCATATATGGATTACTAAAACAGTACCCAGTTCATACTTTGTATTGCCTTTTATTGGCAATTCATCTGGATAGCTGACTGGACTTCCTAAAACACAATTTCTCTACTTAAGTCTGTTAGTTCACAATGGCCCTACATATTATGTCCAATCTCTCAATCTCTTATTACTCTCTCTAGTGTCCCTAAAATCACACATTAGCATGATATAGTCTTTCTAGCTTAAGCCTTTTGATACGCTCTTCACAATTTTTCTTTTAGTTCCTCTTTCTGCATGTGTTGTGTGATTTTCCCTCCCTATTCTTGCTCTTGCGTCTTTTTGTCAGTGTCCTTCTCTGACTCTGATTCAAGCTGAGTTTGTGTTTTGAGACTAATTTTTTAAATAGTTTATTTGAGAGAGAGAGAAAAAATGAGCACACCAGGGCCTCTAACCACTGCAAATGAACTCCAAATGCATGCACCACCTTGTGCATCTGGATTATGTGGGTACTGGGGAATCAAACCTGGCTCTTTAGGCTTCACATGAACATGTCTTAACCACTAAGCTATCTCTCCAGCCCAAGAGTAACTTTTAATCAATGACAACCTTTCTCTGTCTCAACACAAACTTTTTTTTTTGTATTATTTAGGTTCTCTGTCATCTGAATTTTCATAAGATCTTTGGTCTTCCCATTTAGCACTTATCATGTTTTACTGTATTTTTATTTCCTGCTTATAAGTTTTTCTCTTCCTGAATGTAATATCTATTAGTGCAGAAAATAATACATATAAACAATAATTAAAGAAGTATATACTAACTAGCAAAGAAGCTTATTTTACTTTTTCAATATAAAAATTAAAAAAATATATTTGCAAACATAATCTCAGACATGCAAATCATGGCATTTGTGTGACTATCAGGCACTTAGGATTTTTTTCGAAAAATATAATATATGAGCAGAAAATGACTGCTGGCATCTATGTATAGCTAATGAGCCAGAGGAGATTTGAGGTCATTTCCCAGTGGAATGAACACAAATCTAAATACCCATATCTAGGATGTAGTTAGCAAATGATAGAGGGATGGGGATGGGGAAAAGAGAGATGTACCTTTATATAGTCTGTTTTCACTCCCAATTCACTTGAGGAAATGGAATGGTATGCCATATGCATATCTGTACCTGTTAGACACATCTTACCTACTCATTTTGGGCTTTATAGTCCCAGAAACTTCTAAATAAATAATTTATGAGATGAATAAAAATTATGCACTATATAGAAAAAGATGATCATGAGACTCCAGAACTTGTTAGATATGTGAGTATATGCACAGGATTTTCATTTAAGGAGAAACAAATAACCATGAAGTGAGCTATGAATTTCTTAGGGAATTATTATTGATTGTGAAAACCACTTTTCCACCTTTCCTGATGGGCATACTACAAGCCAATGTGAACTTTTGACCCCAACAGTGACTGTTATATGACGTAATGTAAACAAAAGGCAAACATAACATTCCTTTCTTTGCAAAGGCATGCTTTTATTCTTTTAATATATTTATGTTCTAATTATAATTAAAGATTGATTAACATCATTATTATATGATTACTATATACTCTTATTAAAGTTTGGTTTACATACCTATATATGTTCCTGCTAAATAGTGAGACAAAAGAAATATTGTGATTAAACACATTTTGAAATTTATGAATATGAGTTGTGATTAAGAAAATCAGCTGGGTGTGGTGATGCACGCCTTTAATCCCAGCACTTGGGAAGCAGAGGTAGGAGGATTGCCATGAGTTTGAGGCCACCCTGAGACTACATAGTGAGTTCCAGGTCAGCCTGAGCTAGAATGAGAACCTACCTCGAAAAAAAGAAAGAAAGAAAGAAAGAAAGAAAGAAAGAAAGAAAGAAAGAAAGAAAGAAAGAAGTTTAAGGGCTGGAGAGTTGGCTTAGTGGTTAAGAAAATTGCCTATGAAGCCTAAGAACCCATGTTTGATTACCCAGGACCCACGTAAGCCAGATGCACAAGGTGGCACATCCATCTGGAATTTATTTGCAACAGCTGGAGACCCTGGTACATCCATTCTCTTCCTCTCTCCCTCCCTCCTTCCCTCCCTCCCTCCCTCCTTCCCTCTCTCCCTCCCTCTCTCTCTCTCTCATGTAAATAAAAAAAATTCAAAATCAATTACTCTTTGAGCAGATTTTTTCCCCCCAAAATGTGTCATTATTATAGCCAGCTTCCCCTTGCTAGAGTCTGGCTCACTCTCCTGCTGCTGTTTTCTACCTGCTATAGCGGAGATTATGGCCAGCATCTTCTCAGGCTCATGCTGTACTTTCTCCTGCCACCTGGATCTTCCCCTCCAGATAGTAAGTAAAATAAATTCTTTGCTCTCATCTGTTTCTTTTCATCAGGTGCTTTATCCCAGCAATGAGATGGTAAGTGCAACAGAAAATTGGTTCTGGAAAAGCAGTATTATTGCTGATAGAAACCTGACTGTGTGGCTTTTGGAAGTGATTTTATAGGGGAATGTGGAAAAATTGGATATCTTGGTCTAAGAGATGTCTTTTAGGGCTGAAAGTATAGTTTGATGGTCACAGGTTGAGAAACTTAAATGCAGGAAAAACTGTGGACTATGTAGTCTTGGAGTATGAAGGGAAGATAGAACTTTGGAGTGGGCTAGAGGCAGTTTGTATTAGAGGCTTTTTGTGTTTCAGCCTGTGTCCTAAGAACTTGTTCAGGGCTGAATTTGGAAGATATGGACTGATGTGAACAGATTGATTGTCACCGAAAGTAAGGAAAGTTTCTGGCTGGAGATGGCAGTGCCCATTCAGCAGCAATTGTTTGAGAGATTGCCAGCACTGAGATTGAGCCAGCTGATCTGCATTGGGACAACAGGAAGAAAGATGACTATGTTGAAAGTAGGATACTTGAATGCTAAAATAGTCCTGCTCTTCAAAGTTGGCCTTATTCCCCCTGTGTTAACAAATTTGGTAGGCCACTTGGTAGTATGCTGGGAAGATAGGTCCATTGCATATGAAAACTGGTTTGCCTTTTAGATATAAATGGCCACTGGGCAAAGTGAGGATTGTTGGAGTCCATGCATGGAGACCTGATAGAGCCATCAGAATTAATCTTGGGTTGGTTGCAGTGGAGACTCTGGGACTTTATGATATGCCAGGACTGTGGGATGGCTGTGAAGGAGAGCTGTAGACTCAGGATGGATTGTTACCCTGTGTGGTAGTTCAAATAGATGTCCCCCAATAGATTCAAGATTTTCTTTTTCCAAAGTAGGATCTCCCTCTAGCTCAGGCTGATCTGGAATTCACTATGTAGTCTCAGGGTGGCCTTGAACTCATGGTGATCTTCCTACCTCTGCTTTCTGAGTGCTGGGATTAAAGGCATGTGCTACCATGCCCAGCTAGATTCAAGAGTTTTATTAATGCTTCTTAAATCTCCAGCAATCTGGCTGGAGGAGGTGTCACTGGGTGGACCCTAGGATCCAACCCTAAGGTGTGGGGGTGGATTTGGAATTCCAGTCTAAAGATATGCAATGTGCATGAGCTTTGCCTGGAGTTCCTGAAGTGTGCTTGCCTGTGCTGCTGGTGGTTGCTTTTGGCTTCTCTTTCTCTCCATGGTCCTGTGGAAGGGGGCCAACTTCATCTGTCATTATGGTACTTCTTCTGGATCTGTAAGCCTCAAATAAATTCCCTTCCTTCCATACCTGTGGTTTGGAATTTTTTCCCAACACCTAGTGGTATCACACCCAGGCTGTAGGAAGCTGAGCTATTGGGGCAGAATTGGAACTCTAGATAATTCATCACTGGTTACAGATATTGCACTTGGACCTATATTATTTTATGTTTACCCTGTTGCTTTAGATATTGCATTGGATCAATCTTTCTTTGCAATGCCATTATTCCCAGTGTGAATGTTTACACTGTGCCATTATGTAATGTTGGTTTTACACAGTTACAGTTAAGAGAATTTGGGACTATGAACATGTTTGAATTCATAAACTATGGAATCTATAAACTATTGGAACTTTTAATGTTGGCCTGAATGCATTACATTTTACATCATGGATACTTCTAGGTTTATGGGAAATACAAGACTTTGATATTTTTATTTGTTTCAGCAATACTATTGTTTCATAAATTTTATATTTTTACTTTATGAACTATCATAAAAGGGATATTATACATTAAGATTTCTTTTGATAGAAGACACCAAAATATGATCCTGGGAATTGATGGTTGTAGAAGGTAAGGTAAACAAGCAAGGATGAGATTATTGTGATGAGTTTCCTAAAGGAGAGTGATGAGTAGCCTTGATTGTCAACTTGATTAGCTGTAGAGATGACAACAAGTTGTAGTAAAACAAAGTTGTCTGTATGTGTGCAGGGGAATTTTCAGAGACAATTGGTGCATGGGCTTTAGATATTTCCACATGGACTTTCATGAGCAACATTCCAGGGAGTTTCAGGCTTTCTTCCTCAGACTCAAGTTGCATCAATTGTTCATCTGATTCTGAGGCTTCCAGCTTCTTGAAATGATTATCTGTTAGGTTTGTGGGGGCTCTAGTCTACAGACAACCAGCCTATTAAGCCTCTACCCATGGAGGCCAATGTAATAAATCTCCTTTATAAGAATATCATATGTACAGACAGGTGAACAGAGGACACCTTTTTTGGATATGGTTCTGACTTGTTTCCCAGATGCAGTTATGGGATCTATTCCACTGAGCAGATCCATTAGGCAAGTCATAAGCAGTTGGGTACCCACCATGGCTGTGTGCCACTATTGCACTTGTGAGAGCATCACATCAGTTTGTTTGCTGCTGAGTAGCTTAGACCATGAGGTGCTTGGACAGATGTTGGTCATTTTCCCTTAGTCGCTCATGTTGCCCCTTCTGACACTAGATGAGCTCACTGTCTGGGGACTGACTGTCTTCCAGATTCCAGTCAGGCCACTCCATGTTCCACACCAACAGCATATAGAATCTTTGGCGGTAGGGTCTTACCATTAATCTTTGGTCGGTCATCAAGTACTCTGACAGAAGTCTGACTTATTTTGGGAAACCTTGTACATCTGTCTGATCAACAGCTCATTGTGGATATTAACCACATGCTGGTACTGGGAGTTACAGGCCAGAACCAAGGCAAAGAAGGAAGGAAAAGATAGGTAATATAAGAAAGAGAGAAGAGAAAGAAGAGGGAGGAAGAGCGAGAGACAGAGAGAGAGAGAGAGAGAGATAGGAGAAGATTAAGGTTAGTCTTCATCATACCCTCTCCAGGGTGCTGTGATTCAGGTATTCCCTCTAAGGACCTGATGAAAGTTCAACCATTTAGTCTATCCTTTACAATATAGAATTTTATGGTACTGTTATCATTTGGGTTCAGTTTTGTGTGTCCCTCAACCCTTACCCTACCCTCCTGCCCCACCCTCCCTATTGTCTGGTCCTTGAGATACTTATTAGATATATCAGCATCTCGGGAAGATTCAGGTCAGGAGCCACAGATGAATGAAACCATGTGATGATTATCTTTCTGTGATTGGGTGAGTTTGCTGAGAGTGATCTGTTCCAAGTTTGACCATTTTTCTTCACATTTTATTGTGTCATTTTTCCTTACTGCTGTGTAGAATTACATCACGTAGATATACAACATCTTGGTTATCCATTCATCTGATGATAGCCATCTGGGTTGATTCCACGTAGGTATTATGAATTGAGCAGCTATAAACATGGTTGAGCAAATCTCTCTGAACTGAGGCATGAAGCTTTTAGGGTAAATGGCCAGTAAGGGAATAATTGGGTCTGTTGGTAACTCTATAGTCAAACTTTTTAGGAGTCTCCATATTGCTTGTACCACCTTATATTTCCACCAACAATGAATGAGTGTTCTTATTTCTCCACATCCTTGCCAGCATTTGTTTTCATTTGATTTTTCAATGTTTGCAATCCTTACTGGGGTAAGGTGGAATCTCACAGTTGTTTTAATTTGCATTTCCCTGATGATTAGCGATGATGAACATTTTCTTAAGTGTGTGTTTGCCAATTGTATTTCTTCTTTTGAGAACTCCCTGTTCAGTTCTCTGCCCCATTTTGTGAGTGGGATGTTTGATTTTTCATTGTTTAGGTTTTTCAGTTCTTTGTAGATCCTAGAAATTAGGCCTCTGTCAGTTGTATAGCCGGAAATTTTTGTTGTTGTTGTTTTTTACATTCTGTGGGTAATCTACTGGCTCTGCTTATTGTATGTTTGTCTGTGAAGAAACTTTACGACTTCATGAAATCCCAATGATTGAGTGATTGTTTAAGTCCCTGAACTCCTGGGGTTTTGTTCAGGAAGTCTTTTCCCATTCCTATCTCATGGAAAGTTCCTCCTATTTTTTTTTTTTTTTCAGTAGTAGCAGAGTTTCTGGTCATATATTGAGGTCTTTGATCCATTTGGACTTGATTTTTTTGTATGGAAACATGTGTAGATTGAGTTTCATTTTCCTGCATATGGTTCAGGGCCCAACATCATCCAATATGACCAGCACCATTTGTTGAAGTTGTTATCTTTTTGCCAGCCTACAATGTTAGGGCCTTTGCAAAATATCAAGTAGCTATAGATACTTGACCCAAAGCTCTGGTCCTCAATTCTGTTCCATTGGTCTATAACCCTATTTTTATGCCAGTATAATGTTTTTATTACTATGGCTTTGTGATATAGCTTTAAATCAAGTATGGCGATGCCTCTAGAGGTGTTTCTTTTGCTGAGGATATGTTTCGATATCCGAGGCCTTCTGCTATTCCATATGAATTTTGAGATCATTGTTTTCTATCTCAGTGAAGAACAATGTTGGGATTTTTATTGATATTGCTTTAAATTTGTATATTGCCTTCAGTAAGATTTTCATTTTCACAATGTTAATTCTGCCTATCCAGGAGCATAGGAGGACTTTCCTTTTTTTTTTTTTTTTTTTTTTTTGAAGTCCTCTTCAATTTCTTCCTTGAGTGTTTTTATGTTTTTATTAAATAGGTCTTTCACATCTTTGGTAAATGTTATTCCAAGGTATTTTATTTTATTTTTGTTTTTGGTATTAAAAATGGGACAATATCACTTATTTCTTTCTCTGTATCTTTGTCTTTTGCATGTGCAAAGGGTACTGATTTTGTGCCTTGATTTTGTATCCAGCTACTTTGCTGAAGGAATTAATCACCTTTAAGTGTTTTGAGATGGAGCTTCTTGTGTCTCTTATGTATAGAATCATGTAATCTGCTAATTGGGCTAACTTAACTTTTTTGTTTCCCTTTGATTTCTTTCTCCTGTCTTATTGCTTGAGCTAGGACTTCCAGTATTACAATGAAGAGCAGAGGTGAGAATAGACACACCTGTCTTGTTCCTGATCTCAATGGGAATTCCTTCAGTCTTTCCCCATTAAGTATTATTTGGGCCTTAGGAGCTTTATATATAGCCTTTATTATGTTGAGATATAAACCATCCATGCCTATTGTCTCCAATGTTTTGATCATGAAGTGATGTTTTATTTTTGTCAAAAGTCATTTCTGCATTTATCAAAATGATCATGCCATTTTTGTGTTTAAGCTTATTTATGTGGTGTATTACTTTGGCAGATTGCTCTGTGGTGAACCACCCCTGTATTCCTTGGATGAAGCCAACTTGATCAAGGTTGATAATGTTTTTACTTTTTTATTTATCTTTATTTTTATTTATTTATTTGAGAGTGACAGACAAAGAGAAAGAAGCAGATATATATAGAAAGAAAGGGTGTGCCAGGGCCTCTAGCCACTGCAAATGAAATACAGACACATGCACCCCCTTGTGCATCTGGTCCTGGAAAATCGAGCCTCAAACCAGGATCCTTAGGCTTACAGGCAAGCACTTACCTGCTTAGCCATCTCTCCAGCCCTTTTTATTTTTATTTATATTTTTTAAATTTTTATTTATGTATTTGAGAGTGACAGAGAGAGAAAGAGGAAGATATATAGAAAGAATGGGCATTGATGATATTTTTGATGTGCTGTTGAGTTTAAGTTGTGGGGATTTTGTTCAGGATCTTTACGTCTAAGTTCATCAGGGAAATAGGTTAATAGTTTTCTTGTGGCATCTCTGCCTGCTTTTGGCATTAGCATGATACTAGCTTCACAGAAGGAGTTGGGGAGCTTTCCCTGTTCTCTGATTATGTGGCACAGTTTGAGAAAAATTGGTTTTAGTTCTTCCATGATTATTTGATAAAATTCGTCTGAGAAGCCATCTGGTCCTGGAATCTTCTTTTGCGGGAGGTTTTTAAATCACCATTTCAATTTCGATGGGTGTGACAGGTTTGTTTAGGAGATTGGTTAATCAGCTCTGAGTTTAGCTTTGGTAGGTGGTATGTGTCCAGGAAATTATCCATTTCCTCCATATTATCCAGTTTTGTGGAATAGTTTTTTTTTTAATTTTTTTGTTTGAGTTATTTATTTTTTATTTTTATTTATTTATTTTTATTTTTTATTTTGTTAGTTCTGTATTCAGCAAATACAGGCAGTTTGGTACCATTATTAGGCTCATCTGTGATTTACCCCCTCCGTGTTGGCCCCGCCTTGTTGAGGTATATGGGTCATGCATTGTGGAGTTAGCCCACAGTTATTGGTATGATAAATTTCTCTGCATATCATGACCCAACATGTGGCTCTGACATTCTTTCTGCCCCCTCTTCCACAAAATTTCCCTGAGCCATGTTGGGTTCATTTTTGGTCTGCTTCAGTGACGAGGTTTTGGGAGCCTTTGAAGCTCTGGCTCTCTGATTTGGTAGGAGTTGATTTTTCTCTGTGTTGATCTCCTTCACCCTTGTGCTGGTATCCAGTTCATCAGGAAAACAGCACCTTTGCTTGTTTTGCTAATTTTCCTTATTTTCAGCTGGGGCCCTTTTGAGGTATGATGGGGTGGCTCTCTCTTTAGGATCTATATCTATCTGAAAAAGAGAAGCAGAATCTCCAACGGAGAGTAAGTTAGCACCAGGACAAATGAGATAACCCTTACTTTTTTATTTATTTATTTTTTTAATTTTTTTTGGTTCACTTTTTTAATTTTGTTTTTATTTGAGAGTAACAGACACACACAGAGAGAGAGAGAGAATATATGGGCATGCCAGGGCCTCCAGCCACTGCAAACGAACTCCAGACGCGTGCGCCCCTTGTGCATCTGGCTAATGTGGGTCCTGGGGAATCAAGCCTTGAACCGGGGTCCTTAGGCTTTACAGGCAAGTGCTTAACTGCTAAGCCATCTCTCCAGCCCCCCTTACTTTTTTACTAGAGAGTTTAATAGGTTTAGGCCCTCTTGTACCCCATGATTGATGGTAGCTTGATATTGGAGAGTGGGCTTATGTTTGGATATGGTTCTGACTTGTTTCCCAGCTTCATCTATGGGTCCTGCACCACTGAGGGGATCAGTTAGCCAAATCAAGAGCAGTTGGTTCCCCACCATGGCTATGTACCACTATTGCACTTGTGTGGACATCACACCAGGTTATTTGTTGCTAAGTAGGTTAGACCATGAGTTGCTTGGACAGATATTGGTCATTTCCCCCAGTTGCCCATGTAGCACCTTCTGGCACTAGACATGCTGACTTTCTGGGGACTGACTCTCTCCTAGCTTCCAGCTTGAGAACAACAGACAGAGAGAAAGAGGCAGATAGGGAGAAGGGAATGGGCATGCCAGGGCCTCCAGCCACTGCAAATGAACTCCAGATGTGTTCTCCCCCTTGTGCATCTGACTAATGTGAGTCCTGGGGAATCAAGCCTTGAACCAGGGTCCTTAGGCTTCACAGGCAAGTCCTTAGCTGCTAAGCCATCTCTCCAGCCCTGGAGTAGAAGTTTTTGAAATAAGCCTTCATGGTTCTCTCAATTTCACTTTTACATTTATATCTGTTTTAATCTCTACTTTTTCATTTCTAATTTTATTAATTTGAAGCATATCTTTTTTTTTTAAATTAAATTGGCCAGGGGTTTATTAATGTTATTTTTTCAAAGAACCAGCTCTTGGTTTCATCAACATTCTTAAATGTTTTCTGTTTCCAATTCATTAATTTCTGCTCTGATCTTAATTATTTCTTTCCATCTTGAGCTTTTTGCATTGAATTCTTCTTGCTTTTCCAGTGCCTTTAGGTGGATGGGTAGGTTATTGATATGGGATCTCTCTGTCTTGGATATGAAGGCATTTAGTGCTATAAATTTTCCCCTGATGCCACCCTCATTGTGTCCCATGAATTTCAATATGCTGTGTTTTCATTGTCATTCATTTCTAGAAATTTTTCAATATCATTTTTTATTTTGTCCACCACCCTTTTAATTTTTAAAAGTGTGTTGTTCAGTTTCCTGGAGCTGATGGTATTCCTGGTGCATCTTTTATTGTGAATTTCTAGCAATACAGCTTGTGATCTGTGATCATGCAGGGAATTATGTTGATCTTCCTAAGTATACGGAGGTAGGCTTTATAACCCAGCATATTATCTATTATAGAGAAGGTTCCATGGGCTGCTGAGAAGAATGTGTAGTCTGTGGATTTTGGGTAGAATTTTCTATAGATGTCCGTTAGGTCTAATTGACCTATGGTTTGTTGAGCTCTCTTATTTCCCTATTAATTTTCTGTTTGGGTGAGCTATCTATTGCTGATGATAGAATACTAAAGTCCCCAACTAAAATGGTGTTGGTGATTTTTTATGTTTTCTTGGCAAATAGGTTTTGTTTTATGAATTGTGCTGCACCTCTGCTTGGTGCATAAAGATTGATGACTGTGATAGCCTCTTGTAGGATTGTTCCCTTGATAAGTAGGAAGTGGCTTTCTTTGTCTTTTTTTTTATTACTTTTGGTTTGAAGTCTATTTTATCTGATCTAAGTATAGCTGCACTTGCTTGTTTCTTATATCCATTTGATTCAAGTATCATTTTCTACCCTTTCACCCTGAGGAGGTGTCTGTCCTTAGTGGTGAGGTGGGTTTCTTGAAGACAGCAGTTTGAAGAGTCTAATTTCTGATCCACCCTGTTAGCTTATGACTCTTGATGGGTGAATTGAGGCCATTGATATTTAGGGTAATAACTGTGAGGTTTGATTTAATACCTGCCATAATGTGGTGGTTTATAGGGTTTGGTGTTTTCCTGGACTTTGTAGTTTTTTGAGCCTTCTCTGAGTTTGGTTATTGAGATCTGCTTCTTATAAGCACTTGAGTTTGGTAATTTGCTTCTTCTGTGTGGTGAATTCCCTAAAGTACTCTCTGCAGGTTTGGATTTGTGTTCATATAGTTGTAAAGCTGAGTTTTAACATGGAAAGTTTTTGTTTCACCATGTATTATGAGGGATACTTTTGCTGGGTAGAGTAATTTGGGTTGGAAGCCATAGGTTCTTTCACTTTACAGTGTTCTATTCAAGGCCCTTCTGCTTTTCAGGGTTTCCATTGAGAAGTCTGAAGTAATTCTAATGCGGTTACTTTTATATGTAATGTCTTGTTTTTCCCTAGCTGCTTTTAGGACTTTCTCTTTGTTATTGCTGTTTAGAGTCTTAATGGTAATGTGCCTTGGAGAATTTCTCCTTTGGTATTGTCTGTTTGGATTTCTGGCAGCATTTTGTATCTTGATTTCTTTTGAAAAAGTGGAAAAGTTTTATTTGGTAATTTTGTTGAATAAGTTCTCCATGCCTTTGGTCTGAATTTCTTCCCCTTCTGGTATTCCCATAATTCAAATGTTGGGATGTTTATAGGTATCCCCCAGTTCCCTCATGCCCTGTTCATAAAAATTTTTGAGCTTATTGAAACTTTTGGGCTCATGAACTATTTCTTCTGCTTTGTCTTCCAGTTCTGAGTTTCTATCCTCCACATGACTGAACCTATTCTTGAGAGCTTCTGTAGGGTTTTGGGCTTGTTCAATTTGGTCTGTGTTTTCTACTGCTTTTTATTTTTTAAATTTTTTATTTATTTATTTGAGAGCAACAGACACAGAGAGAAAGACAGATAGAGGGAGAGAGAGAGAATGGGCACGCCAGGGCTTCCAGCCTCTGCAAACGAACTCCAGACGCGTGCACCCCCTTGTGCATCTGGCTAACGTGGGACCTGGGGAACTGAGCCTCGAACCGGGGTCCTTAGGCTTCACAGGCAAGCACTTAACCGCTAAGCCATCTCTCCAGCCCTTTCTACTGCTTTTTTATGTGCAGTTTATGTCCCTCCATTGGGTTCCCTTTTTATGTCATTTTTTGATTTTCTTAATGCTTCTTGGAATTCATCCTTGCATTTCTTTATGTCTTCATTGAGCTTAGCCAGCTGGTTATTGAGGCCCTCTTTTTTTGCTGCTCTCCTTCAGATCATTTAACTGTCTTTGGAACCCTTCCTTGTTCTTTTCTATTAGGTCTAATCTTGTGAGGACTTCATTCATACAATTATTGGCCCTTTGTTGATTTTATGGATGTCTTACTATTTGCTTGGTCAGCTTTGCATAGCTTGTATCTTCATTTTGGAGTTCTGATCCTATTGCCACTTATTTTTATTAGATATCCATTCTGGGACTGGGCGATCTTGTTGGATTTGCTTCCATTTGATTTTTCATGCTATTCCTTAGGCACTGTGTTCTGCCCATTGCAGTATAGGAATCTCATGTAATTTAGGAGGAAGCTATAGTCTACTCTTCAAGTGTCATCAGTGACTATTCACTTTTATGTTTGCTTCCACTAGGCTTCTGATGGCAATGGGGTCTCCCTGCTCCTGTGAGGCTCTGGTGGTGGAGCAGGGACCTGATGAAGGGGCTTGTTGTTCCATGGTTTAGGGTGTGGGATCAAGTGTTCAGGTAGCCTGAGGGGAGAGGTGGGGGAAATCAGACAAAGCAGACTGGTATTGGGGCCTGGCTTCGGTGGGGGGGTGGGGAGGAATGGGAATATGTGCTGGTTCTAAGATGCTGAGGGGTGAGGGTATGGGACAGTGGGCCCCCTGGGACTGTGTACCAGGGGGTGGATGGATGAGACTGCCAGGTCCTGTGACTAGGCAGGGTTGAAATACGGGGATATCATGCATGTGGAGGCCCCCTGGGGACTAAGCTAGCTTGCTGGCCTGGGTACATCCATGGCGGTGGAGAGGCAGTGGCAAGTGGGACAGCATTTGTTATGGAGGTCCCCTGTGGGAATGCTAGCCTGCTGGCCTGGACCCACTTACAGGGCGTGGGGGGGGCAGTGGCGGGTGGGATGGTGTTTGCACATGTGGAGCTATGCTAGCCTCTTGGTCTGGGTCCACTGAGCTTGTGGTTGGTGCAGAAGAAACCTATAGCTGGGACTGTGGCTAGTGTGGCTGTTTGAGGGGTCTGGGGCCTGGTGGGCTGCCAGAGAGTGTAGGAATCAGCAGATTCCCTATTTTGCCCCTCAGCTCCCTCCCATTGGAGGTCTACTAGAATCTGCAAACCCCTAAAAAACTTAATGAACCTTAAAGGTCTTGCCTTTCCTTCCTCTGGAGGTGAGGCATGGTTAGGTAGATGCCATATTGTCCCAAGGTCTCAACAAACATTCTTAATCAAAAGGATTCTTCTTAGGATGAAAGGAGATATTTTCAAGAATGCATGAGGAGCCCAGTAGGCTGCGAACCTCTCAAAAACAACCTGTGCCTACTGCTTTCACATCCTTCTCTTCAATCCCTGAGATCTGAGGTCTGATTTTTGTCCCACTAATTCATTAATACTGTTTCCAAAAAATTCTAAAATCAAAATGCTATTGTAAGTATGATTGTTTCAAATGCCTTTCAACATGATCATAGAGATTTCTCAATTAGTGTTTTCTGGAGGCTTTCTATTTCTATAATGCTTTTCAAAGGTATAATACTTGAATTACATGTTAAAAATTCTCTCTAGTGGTATATTAAAGATTTGTTTACTTATTAAAAACAGCTACAGTAATGCCCTTGATTTTACCTAGAAATGTCTAAGAAGAACAGATTACTATGTAGTACTCACTTTGTGAGCAGTAAAATAATGACAGGACCATGCTTCAAACTGAAAGTTCATGTTTAGCCTTTATATAAATAGGTTATTTTAGCAAAGGATATAGAATGTAAAATTTTATACCTTGAAAAGTGATACTTAGCATTTAGTGTAATTTTGAATTAGTAGTATATAGGAATGGTTAGTAACCACTGTTTTTCCACACTGAAAAGTAAAGATAATTATCACTCACAATCTTATTATATCAAAAGAAGAAATGCCCTTGACTGGGTTTCTATTTTTTTTCCAGAAAAATGGGTGTTAGGAGTGGCTCCCCAAAAGCATCATATGTAGAACAAGCAAAAAGAAGTCTCTCACTGCTGACCAGTTTCCTCAGATTGTATTTCCAAATGGGCAAAGTCATTTACACAACAATGTTTGGCTAAAATATTGCTAAAGATCACCTCTGACATGAGGTCCCACCATAGCCAGAGAGCTGATTTGGGATATTTCCAGGAATTATCTTGTGTTCAAACATTGGGGAAAGAGGCTGGATGACCTGGGACATGGGAACTCCTTCTCATCTTAGAGCTCAGATCTCAGGCTTTTGGCTTAGAACATTTGCCAGAATGAAGTTGTGGTTCTCTAAGAGATGGGGTCATTGTTATTATTCTTCCAGTCTCCAAGGCAAAATACATGGTGTGACCAGCCACATAGGTAGTGCCAAAAACCACCTGGAAAGGACCCATAGCTGTCCCAGGGCCATGATGAAATGTGAATCACTGAAACTGCTGAGCACTACAAAACCATGACAATTTTGTGTTTACCCTCAGCCAGAAGATAGTTAAACAAAAGGACCAAAGTGAAGGTATTTAGAGGAAGAATTCAACTTGCTAAAAGGGACATTTATTTTCTTCTGACTTTCTATGGCTCATATGATGTTATTCTAACTGACCTATTTAGAAACATTTAAGAGTAATAGAACAAGCAGTTGGTGGAAGATTGGCAATTTTCTTAAGCTGGTTCATGCGTCACTCTGCTTTTGTTTGTCCAGCTGCCAGAATAAATTATGATCTGCTGAAGTGGATCTCGCTTGGCACCCTCTGATGTTGGCCAGAACATTTGGACAGTCACATGTATCTTTCTGAACAAGTGCATCATTTGATGGACTAATGTAGCTCAAATGATGCACAGATATGCTGCAAGCTCATAGACAATTACCACTGGTGGGAAAATGAACCAAAGACAAGATGAAAGGACATTTGTATTTGTCCAGCTCTAAGTGTTACTCATTGTGCTGGGACAGTGTGACATCAAGACCTCATTGATGTGTCTAGCATCTGGGATTTCACAGATGTTCCCACTGAATCTGTTTATTGCCTATTACTGCCAGTTTCCCTGCACATTCCTGCTTCCTTTCTCCCTGTGGGTTCCTTCTTCCACCTTTCCACATTGGAACCTTCTTCAGAATTTGGCATGCATACTCACAGAAGCTAGGTTGACCACCTCATGCCCAGGCTGACAATAGCATTAAGTTGAAAGACTGTGCTCCTAACTACAAACAGTTGTTACCTTTTGACCCTCCTTGTTTTCTCTTTCATGATACATTATTCATACTTTTCAAAAATGTAATTCTATTACTATATATTTGTCTTCAAAACAATTCACATTTCTTTTTTTGGTTTTTCGAGGCAGGGTCTCACTCTGGCTCAGGCTGACCTGGAATTCACTATGTAGTCTCAGGGTGGCCTCGAACTCATGGCGATCCTCCTACCTCTGCCTCCCGAGTGCTGGGATTAAAGGCGTGCGCCACCACGCCCGGCAATTCACATTTCTTAAAAATTATTTTTATTTATTTATTCGAAAGTGACAGAGAAAGAGGCAGATAGGGACAGAAAGAGAATGGGCGTGCCAGGGCTTCCAGCCACTGCAAATGAACTCGACACATGCACCCCCTTGTGCATCAGGCTAACGTGGGTCCTGGGGAATTGAGCCTTGAACCAGGGTCCTTAGGCTTCACAGGCAAGCGCTTTAACCACTAAGCAATCTCTCCAGCCCTACAATTCACATTTTAAATTAGAAAATTATAAGACTATATTTTATTTTCCTTTCAACAAATTCTTGGGCATACTCCTTTCTTTTCTCTCCTGCTTTTCTACCTCCCCAGTATTATAATTTCTCTTTTCTTTTTACTATTCTAGGGCCCAAGAATAAAATCCGTGTGTGTGTGTGCGCATGCATGCGGCGTGCATGCATGAATATGTGTGTGTGTTTGTAATTGTATTAAATACTTTCTGTAAATCATATTTTTAAATTTTCATAACAGCTTTCTATGGCAGATTTCTAGCCTTCTTTTAAAAAGAAAAAATTAGGCTTAAAAACCTTGATAATTTTCTGACATCTCTGGACCCTGGAGGTCTGAGGTCAGGTGTACATTGTAATGTGGATTTGTTTTTCCAGAGGACTTACTTTCTGCTCTCCTGCTGGTCCCTTACATTTCTCTCCAAGATACAGGAGAAAGTTATGGTAAATGTCATGGTGGTACTTGAACAAACATGAGACTTTTAAAAATCAGGGATTAAAAGTTACTGCAAGTATTATAGCTTATTTGTCACCATTTGCTGGAAAACATTTTTTTTAATGTAATATGGCTTTTCACTTGTTGCTTTTCATATCCTTGGAAAGTTGGCTGGAAGATGTGGCCCTCAGCCAAGAAGACAAATGTGTAGTCACATTGATGTCGTCAAACTGCAGTGATAGTACATACACATTAAAAATCCTGCTTAATAAACAACTGAAACTTACAAGAAATGTGGGCAGTATGGGAGATCTTTCCCACCACAGTGCTGGGAAATTCTCTTTTCTTTGGTCAATCAGAGATGGATATTGCACATTGTGGTTTGTGCAGGACAAGCTGATCCCAAGTTTTGATGGGGCAATCTTTTTTTAAAGGTATTTTTAATTATATTTTTAAGTGCTGGGAATACAGCACAGTGGTAGACTGTTTACATGGTATGAGGTGAAAGTTTATGTTTGATCTCCACTTCCAAAATTAACAATGTTTTAAGGGTGTCTATTAATCACAATTCAAACATTTTATACAGTTTTGTTGTACTCATAGTGCTATAAGCAGATATAGGAGTTTTTTGGGTGGCTACTAGGATTTCCATATTTTTGAGTCCAGGAACAATAAATTCTACAGGGACATGTGAATACTGTTCAAAGCAAACAATTTACTAATGAGTAGATTTCCAAGGGAGGCGGTGGACCAGAATTGGAAAAATGCTTAGAAGCTCTTTGGTACCTATGTCCCATGGATTAGAATATTTATAGGTCATTTTTATAGTGCAGACTTTTTTGCACATGCTCTGTTATGTATTAGTTTTGGTGGGTGGGGTTTCCAGTTTTCATCTTTGTCAACTGCTTTCTTCCATATGCTATTTTTTGCTTCACTGTCTTCTCTCTGGCCACAATAGTATTCCTTCTCATCAGGCCACATTCTTTTTGACTTTAGATGCTTCATCTACCAAAAAGATATTCATTAAGTGCATATGATATAAAAATTGCTTTTCTGGGTCCTGTGGATTAAAAATGATTAAAGTCTTTGGATACAAGTAATGTGCCAGCTAGAACACCAACCCACTAAAACAGAGAAGCAATAATAAAGTATTTAACCAATAATAGAATAAAATGTCATCTTCTATTGGATAAGTCATGGAAGTACAATGAATATTGACATGCACTTCATTATCCTGCTCCTTATAGAACCTGGGACTATGTGGCAGAATAGTTTGGGAGGCCTATAGATAAGATCTGCACAGAGTAGAGTTTGTGACACTTGGGAGACATCATGAGCCTAGGCTTCAATGACACTGAGCATCCTTTTATATATGTCCTTTCATATAAGACAAGTGATAAGGCCTACTGTTAATATATAAAAAGGAGTTGGTAGCATTACAGGGAAATATTGATAGTCACAGAATGGGAGTCTTCTGAAACTTTGAATAGAGAAGCATGATATGTGAGAGAGTTTTGGAAATTCTGATCATGATAGATTGGCTATAGAGGCCTAAGGAAAAATGAAGTCAAGTTTTTTGTTAAGTACTTATTTGAACATTCTATATCAAGTGCCCTGGTGAGGTGATCAAAGTTCAAATAGAGATAAATGTGTATGCTACTCTTTAGGCTTGGAGAACAGTGTATGCTAGGAATGAGAAGGTGCCGAATAATAACACTAATAAAAGCATAAACACTGAAAAAACATATTTGAGGTAGTATATAACACTTTATTCTGACATTATTGTGTTTAAAGCGATTTATTCAAGTGTAACATAGATTTTAAGGTGGAGGTCAGAATGATAGTTCATGTTGGAGGCAAAGGCAAAGGCCTTTCTCAGACATCAGAGGTCTGAGATTTAATGCATATCAAACTGGCAAGGTGAAAGAGAGGGAACAGACCAAGATTTTAGGAAACAGTATTTCAAAGCTGTTCAGAAGAGAGAGTATATATATGTATGTATGTATGTATGTATGTATGTATGTATGTATAGAGAGAGAGAGAGAGAGAGAGAGAGGGAAAGTTGCAGAGGATAAAACATCCTGGGAATCCTGGAAAGGGAAGAGATAGTTGCAGAAGTTGCAGAAATGTAGAGAGGATTTAAGAGATCAAGGCTACAACTCTCTGAAGATGGACTTTCAAGAAAAGAAGAGGTAACCATTCCTTTAAGAATAAGGAAAGAGAAATATAAAGTTAGTATTGTACACACACACACACACACATAAACACACACAGTGCTGAGGTTTATTACTTTACCACTGGATGATGAACAACAATATTTTTTGACCTTATTATGTAGTATACAAGATAGTTGTGTAATGAACTAATGGCTGTAACTGTACAATGATTACTATTCTTCTAAGCCAGTCATTCTCACAATGGCCAGACCAACTAGATAACCATTGTCTGCAAATAATTGCTAAAGGCAAATACCTGAGTATTTTCAGTCAGAAACTCGGGATCAGTCATCTGTTTATTAAGGGTTCCTCTTTTGGTAATTCTGATAAATGCTAACATTTGAGAACCTCCACTCAAAAGAGAATTGAGAGAAAGGTCAGATCCATGCTAGGAATTGACAAGTCCTCAAGGGAATGTCATCTTGGGCATTTGAGGTGTAACTAGGCAAAATATTCTCGACATTAGTTTGTTGAGGGGAAAATAACTTAAAAAGTTGATTTCAGAAGTGTGAAAGGAATTTTAACATTGACTATTTGCACACATTTGCTTCATATTTATTTCCTCCCTCCTTAGGACTCTGGTATTAGGGTTTTTCCATCAGAAAAAGGCCAAGTACTGACACTGTAGTAAATAGAGAGGAGATGAAGTTGTTAGCATGGCATGATACTTCTTCAGAATTTACATTTTAATCAGACACTCTTCCTCCATGAAACACCAAACATCTTTAAAATAGTTCAGGCCTTATTTTCTGGCATATCATATGAGATAGCTCAGTGCATTTCTTATTTGATATAAATTTTAAATGTACATGCAATAGTGTGGAGCAGAACGTCTATAGTCCAGTATAAATTGCCAGCATAGTTCCTTCTCCATCTCTCTTAGTCATTCCTTCATGGACATCCCTTGATCATCTTCCTCTTATTTCCTAACTTCTTTCATTTGCTAAAGATTGTCAAGGATTTTACCAGTGTTTACATTTCAAGGATTATCTTATTTGCTTATAATCACCTAAGGATGCTTTTAGAAGTTCACTTCCAAATGCAAATACCTTTCTCTAACCACTCCTAGATAACTGATAGTGAAGGCTTCAAATGAGGGATTGAATAGTCTGGTTTTGCTTTTCAGTTTTTTAAATCTATGTTTACTTCAAGTTCTTCCTCCTACTGGTGAAGATAAATTCTACACCTGTTTCCTTGCTTAATCTAAGAAGATGTATATGCCAGTTACTCTTCTCACCTTGATATGATTTAAAATCACCTTGGAAATAAATCCCTGGGCATGTCTGTGAAGTAGTTTCTAGATTAGATTAATTGAGATGGGGCTTCTGCTGCCATCCTTTCCCCATCTTCATGGAATGTACTATCCACCTGTGAGCCATTGAAAGCAAAGCCTTTCT
The DNA here is from genome assembly GCF_020740685.1 of Jaculus jaculus. Classification (NCBI taxonomy): domain Eukaryota; kingdom Metazoa; phylum Chordata; class Mammalia; order Rodentia; family Dipodidae; genus Jaculus; species Jaculus jaculus. Next base: position 145,426,046 of record NC_059103.1, read on the forward strand.
TTATTCAGTTGCTTTTGTAATGTATTTTATCACAGCAATGAAAAAAGTAACTAATACAGAATATAGTAACTTAGTCACATTCAAAAATTCTTTGGTGTTGATTGTTGTTGGACAGAATCAGATCTGTAATATTCTGTGTACTATGTTCAGCTGTCCAAAAGAGTGAGTCCTGACTATTCCTCAATTCCCAATACCATTTCCACAACCATACCACTTAATAGTTCAATGTCATTTCAAACTCAAACTATACAAATCAAGGTACTCATTTTATTTCTAAAATGGGATTTTCTTCCCAAATTCTTAGTCAAAACATGTCTTTCTGGACATCTAGGTTTAGAATCTTTTAAGATGTTCACATCTTATTACCGACCTACATATTTAATTTTGTCTCTTAGATACATCTACTCACTGTACCACAAAAATGCTCTCTTTTATTTCTGTATATACTTAATTTCTAATATTTACTTTTTGTAGAAGACTCTGTTTCACTTTCATTAGCTTCATTTTTATTCAGTTTAATTTTTACTTCCTGGCAAGAATTTCTCAATTAATTTAATATTTTCTGATTTCTATTTAAAAAGTTACAGATAGCTTATTGTGTTATTAAGGTGCATGAATACTTGCAAATTCTCTTCTGTAGTTGTAATGGTTCATTCTACATGTTTTATTTCCACAATAAACATATGCAACGATTCTGAGGACAATCATATTGAACATCTAATAATTGTTTAATAATTCATTCTTTATTTGTATTAATTCTATATTACAGCAAATTGATAGCATATTACGACAACCAAGACATCAGACTTTTCTATCAATGTTACATCCCTTTTTAAACTTTTTCTATATTTTCAAACTTGAAATACTGAATTAAATCTCAGAATTTTTAAAACAGCAAAATAGGAATACATAAAAACTCTTATGATGGTATAGATTATGGTGATTATGGGAAGTTTTGATGTACCATAGTAGTTATTATTTTTATCATTAAAGAGTATTGAATAGCATGTAAAATAGATAAGAATAATATTTTTAAGGAGCAATATTTTAAAATAATGGCTAGGATAAGCACATATATACCAAGGAAATAAAACCCAAAGGAACTCTAGAGTGTAGTGTTAGAGTCAATAATAAGCAAAAATTGACTATCAGGGTTTTGTTGATTGACGTACAAAAGGAAACAACCATTTAAAGATTTTTAATGGTTTACTAGAAAAAATATATATACAACTATAGGAGAAAGGAAGCCTTTTTTATTTCTTTTAGGGTAAGCTCCAAGCTGTATATCTGTTGGAAAACACTGAATGATGTATTTAATACCACCTTAACAATACCCCTGGAATTATTAAAGCAGCACCTTTACCCTCTCAGGTACTATTGTATACCTTAAGCATAGCACCATGATGCAAATCATTGAGAAGGATACTATCACAAACAAAACATATGTGGCTCATGAGTATGGCTCTCTGTTGGTTTGGGTTCAGCTATAGTTAACTCCTAGAAAATTCAGATATGATCCTAAGAATTCTATGTGAACCTCTGTAGTGTATTTGAATATTTTTACTTCATAATTCAAGATTATTCCAAAATTATATTATTTGTCATTTTCTCCCACAGCTTGATTGGTAGTCAAGGATGAATTTTTAACCTTAATTTTGCCTGATGAAGGAGCCTCAGATTCTACACATTGACTCATATCTTTTGGTAAAATAGTCATTGAAAGTTTTTTTTTTTTTTTTTCCCCCATCCTCCTACCCAAGGTATATTAAGTGGTTAGATTAGCTATGTCCCTTCTTTGGAAACATAATGATAGATGGGCTTTGTGGGACTACAATTTATAAGAATAATAATCATTTCAGCTTATTATTATCAGAATATTAACTAATTGTACATAATTTACTTAGCAGATATTTCATATATGTTGATTACCTAAAAAGAAGTTGTGATCAAATGACATATTTTTGAGAGATTTTAATTTTTCATCATGCTTCACAAGGGCAACTTGATTTCAGTCCTTTAATCTTTGTATTCTTGAATGACACATGATGGATTTGGTGACATCTAATCTGCCAGGTGGCAAGGGGCAGCTTGATAGCACCATGCCATATGTTCACTTCTAAGTTTTTACTGAGTAGTTAATAGGACTTTCCCACAAAGTTTGTCCAAGCCTTCTTCACAGAAAAAGAACTAGAAAGAATTGATGACTCTGGCTGGAGTACAGATAGTTTTGGAGAGCCCAAGTTTATTCTGGCTATGTGCCTAGGTCTTGGATTATAAAAAGGCAATACTGATATAACGTTTGTTTATTTATCAAATTTAACAAACAGGTTTTGAATGCTTCCTATAGGCAAAGTTTAAAATGGTCCCATGAAGAAGTATGTTAAAAATCGTTCTGTCTACTTGTCTGCTGAACATTATAGGGCTTATTTTGAACTCATTTTATTTATTGGATGTATTTTGATGCATTCTTGGCATAAAGAAAATGAATGTCCTACTCTGTGTTAATGCTGTGTTGGATTTTTTTCTAGCATTAGCCTTATTCCCATAAACTAGAAGAACTTCAGGTCTCACTATAATTGCAGGGCATCCATGTGCTTCTGGATGGCCCTGACATCTGAGCCTTTTTAACTCCATTATATCACATAAATAACAACCTTTTCCCACTTCCCATTCTTTACTTTGAAAGTGTTTATGCTTCCTTGTGTGTTTTACCAGCAATAGCCAATGTATTCCTAATCCGAAGTCCCTTTGTTTTCCCACTATAGAACTGATGTTAGCATATCTTTTGGGGACAGAAGAATATAAATTAAATTATGCACTCTTTAAGGTCCATAAACACTAATGGATCTTTCCAGCAAGTGAAAAACAACACAGGTCTCCAGTTGGCTGTTTTATTAACAACACAAATTCTGGAATTAAAGGCTTGTCCTTCTTCAGGGCTGGCATAGTCCATTGTTCTACAGTCTAGTCTTCCTTTGAAATTCTGGTTGACTGGTTAGGTGCTTTGGTCCTATCCTTGGGGTTATTTTCCAAGATTTTAAAAGAATATATTTAGTGCAAATAAATTGTATGTTCATTCTAGAAAACTAGAGTTAAAGTAGCTAACTCTTTAACAAGGTCCATGGAATATCTATGGGACTAATGGCTCCAAACATGTTCATTCAGAGCCTCCTTTACCCTTTGAGTTGGAAGATGAAAACAAAGCCTCAAGCACAGTAAGATAAGAAAGGGAGACAGGCTCATTTAAGTCAATGATGGGTTATTCTAGGATTAAGGCCATTAGATTTTTAAGATTAAAGGCTCCAGGTAGAGACTTCTGTAACACAAACAATGTGAGATGCTAAACAAGCCCAAATGTGGCTCTAATTTTATCTAATCCTCAAGCTATAGCATCTGTTTATTTGCTAAGTAAGCATGGTTAATCTGCACAGTTTAGAAATTAATTTCTATTAATTATTATTATTTTGTTATGTTGGAGATACATATAGTTTGTGAGTGAAAACTGCAGCTATCCCATAGTGTCAGCTAAATGTGATGCCTCACATTTAATACTTGCTTTAATACTTCCCTCCTCTGCTGTACTTTCTTTTCAACAATGAACTCCTGGTTGTCTAAGTAATATGCATATTTCTTGACTTTAAAAGCCTATTTTCAGACTGGAGAGATTTCTCAGTGAGTGATTAATGGCATTTGCTTGTAATGCCTGCTGGCCCAGGTTTGATTCTCCAGTAGCTATATATAACCAGATGCAAATGTCACACATGTGGATGGAGTTCACAGCAGCAAGAGGCTTTGGCATACCCATAATCTTTCTCTCTCTCTCTCTCTCTTTTTCTCTCTTTCTCTCTCTCTCTCCCTCTCAATTAAAAAATAAATAAATAAACTATTTTAAACTTGTCCACAATTTTTCTGTGATAACTCTCCTTTCAAATAACCCTCAGTAATTCTCAGTGACTGATTCATGGCCTTCTACAGCTAGACTGTGACTTGCATAATTAATGAATATTATGTAGATTCTGGTGTGTGACTTTCACAGCTAGGCCATAGAACATATCTCCTACCATTCATGCTGAAGGAAGACAGCTTCAATGGAATGAGGCTGATTTAGTGGCTTTGTGATTCGTGGCACTACAGACTTTTTCATGAAGAGCAAGGCAGCAGCTGGCTATGTTACTGGTAGCCACACAAATGCAATAAAGTCTCTTCTGTCCTGCCATGTGCATGAGCTGGATCAGGAGCTAATCAGTGCTAGCTGATGTTCTGAACCAGCTAAAGTGCTCCCAAAGCCTTTATGTACAGAAAGAATATAAATAATACAAGTTAATACATATTTATGAGAGAGATAGGTAGAGAAAGAGAGAGAGAAAAAGAGAAAGAGAGAGGGAGAGAATGGGTACTGTAGGACCTCCAGCCACTGCAAATGAACTCTAAAAACATGTGACACCCTGTGCATCTGGCTTATGGTGTATATTGGAGAATCAAACCTGAGTCTTTAGGCTTAGTAGGCAAGCATCTTAGCTGCTAAGCCATCTCTTAAGCCCCTAAACTTTTCATTAGATGGAAAGCAAGTACATAAATGCTGGAATAATTTCATAAACATTATTGTGTGATATTTAATTGATAATCATTCTGTATAAGAAAAATAAAAGATATAATAGGATAATAGAACAATAGTAAGTTAAAGTATAAATATTTGAATCTGGTTTATATAATATAATTAATATACTATAGTATAATAAGCTATAATATATTGGCCCATGGTATTTCACATATATTTTATTTAATATCTCAAGAATTTAAATAATGTAACATTCTGTTATTATAATTACATATTTCTTATATGAATGATGAATTCATAAATATTCTAACTACATATTACCCATATTATTATAATTTATCATAGTCTATGGTAAAATTATACCTTACATTATGTGGGATAAATATTATTAGAGGGCTTAAAGTTGACAATATTTTCTAAGTTTATTCTATATACTTTGTCTGATTCCATTAATTCAACATTAGAAATAATATTGTCTAATGCCTTAGACACCAAACTTTTGCTATTACTTAAAAGTGTCCATCTTTCATTAGATTGCTTTCTACTTATATCTTTGATTTATTAGTGGTAATTGATAGCTAGGCTAATGAAAAATATGAGTAAATCTTAGTGACTTATACATGTTGATAATTATCAATGCTGTGGGGCTTATAATTAAATCAAAAAGTAATTTAATCAATAAAATGGATAACAATTTTAAGTAATGAAATTAATACAAAAATAATACAATTTTATTTTATTTATTTTACTATGACTAAACTGTTCATAAAGTGCACAATTACGGACAAAAATCAAGTTATTAGGTGTAAGAAGACTGCTTCCATCCCAATTCACAAGATCACATGGGCATATAATCTTACTTATGTGAACCAGAGAGTGAATATGTGGAGTTGGGGCATAATATCTGGTATGGCAGAGACATAAAAAGGAGTGATTATAAAAAATTAGTTTTAAGTGGTTTTATTTATATCCTTTAGGTCCTTATAAGGCAAGTGAAGGCACTTGAACTTGACCTCATACTTAATAGAAAGCTAATAGTGACTTATATGTAGATGAGTGAAATGATTTAGTGTGATTTTTACAAGGGCATTTAATCATAGTTCTCTAGAAACATGGAACCCATAAGATACATGAGAAATATATGAAGGGATTTTTCTGGATTAATTAGCTTACTTGATTCTAGAGGCTGAGAAATTCCATGATAGACTTTCTGTAAGCTGCAGAATTATAAAAGTTGAGAATGTGACTCTATTTAAGTATGAAGATATGTAAGCCAAGGAAGCAGATGGAATAATTCTTAGATGAAAGCTGAATGTATAAGAGCTTGGGGCCTGGGAAGTGCAGCTGGTGTAAGTTCCTGATTCTGAAAGATGGAAACCCTGTGGTTCTGAGAACCTGTAGAACTGAAAAGTAGCACTCTAGGTATGGAAGAGAGAACTAGAATTCATCCCACTGAGAGTGGACCTTCCTTACACAGTCACTAGTTCACAAACCATCTGTAAATACCCTTGTGGACACCAGTGTGGGCTAATTCTTTCTCATTAAAGGCAGACCTCCTAATTTCCTCTTTCAATCAAACAGGAATGAACTTAATGCCTACTGAAACGTTGAGAACAGTGGATGCAATTACTTGAGATTGAAACAATAAATATTTTTCCAGTTGAACATTCCTTGATTTTCTCAGTGTGAACAAAAACTAACCATCACTAGTAAATGAGCTATAAGTGAATGCAATGTTTGTAAAGGAAGGGATGTAGAACACCAGAGTCAGAAATGTAAACTACAAGTGATTGTATATACTAGAAAAAATTACTGGGATTAAATTTCAGAAATCATGACAATAATAAAAGAAAAGGGAGTAGACTAGTAATACATTCTGCAGATAAAAAGCTACATGTTTTGCATGAAACATTGTGAGAAAGAGTCAGGAACATAGAGTGATTTGGAATTGAGGATGACAGACTAAAATTGTGGTTGCTATTTAAGTGGCTTACCACAGTTTATCTACTTCTCCATATATATATTCCATTACTTAAAAATCTTAGATAAATTAGTGTGTGTTAACTAATAAATAGGGTTTATACAAGTTACAAAGATGCTGAGCACTAAAAATAATTTCTCTATAAGATCACAGACACACACACACACTTTCTGAGTCATTAGGTTTTCCTTATCAAATAGACGTTGACATGTCCTCCTCTCCAGATGCATATGACTATCTATATTGTCTTTAACTATTGCCAGGAGATAAGATAAATGGAATAATGGTGTCTTGTGGTGGGTTATCTAATGAGTATGTGCTAGCAGGTTGTCTCTGTGTTTCTCTTAGTACAGTGATTTGTACAATACTTCTCAAATTTGAACACGATGCATCATATGATGATTCTGACATGTGGAGGTTCTACAGCAAAGAGGTTGTAATGGTTCCTGAATTCTTTATTTCTCCAAAGCTTCTGGGTAAGATGTATGCTACTAGTCCATAGAACAGATTATGATTGAAAGGAATGGGTAAAGTCATATGCCCACGTACTCACATAGACAATTATCTCTGTTCAAGCAGGTGTGCCACTCTAAGTGATTAATAATCAATCTGATTACAATTAGAAAATCTTAACCATTTTCCCACAGGTTTCAAGGTGCTACTGATTGTATGCACATTTCTTCTCAGCAACATAACTGCATTCCATTTCTGTCTGTTTTGGCAAGCAGTACCCTCAAGGTTTCAAAACATGTCAGTGGTCTTTTTCAAGAAGAACTCTCATAAGAACCACCTCATTGTTGGTTGTTCATTAATAGTCCTCTTACTTACAACTTGGATGTGTGCCTCTTCATTTTGCAAGTATTTTAAAATTAAAATTACTTTCAAAGCATTTCAAATACTTTTTGGCAACAACGTCTCCTTGGAAGCAGAATTCTAAACTCTCCTCCCACAGGTCTTTTCCCTTATGATTCTGTAGCCTTGTGGGTTTCCTTAATAGTCAGAAATTCCACAATATAATCCATGTGTGTTGAAAGACATCTGAAATCATTGACATGCCTGAGGGTCTCAAAATTAAGCAACCATCATCTCTTTTATGTAATTGGGCTCTAAGGGGTGATCTACTATTTATGTTCATCTAAAAATATTATTTCTTTTTCTTTCTTCCTTCCATCCTTCCATCACTTCTTAGAGGCAACCCATTTATGGTTTGGACATGTTTGTCAAGGTTCATATTTTTGTCTCTCTGGAAACTCCCCAAATCAGACTCTAAGAGATGGACAATATCTCTTTGTATATGTGACAATGAAGGGAATCTTAAATATAACAATTGATTTTTATGATATTCTAAGAAAGAATTAAACTATTCTGGAGAAAAGAAAAAACTTATGTCTGCTATTCAGGTACTAAAATCCCTTTAGCTCTTTATATGCTGGGCAGCTGTCTGCAACATCTAGACCCATTTGAGATGGTGCTAATTTCTCAAAAGTTTCAGAGTCATAGAGCACAGTATATCTGCTCCCTTCCTTTTCTATTCAGGCATTGTTACTACTGCATACTAGAGACCAGTACTCTCTGGAGGGCTGTGACCCTAGTTGGACAGCTCTAGTTAACAACTTGTATCTCTGTGCAACCATGTGCAAACCTTTCAGATGCTTTGATGTTCCAAGCCCTTCCCATTCCTCTTCTGTGCTTTATATGCATTCTTGTTCTCAGTTTTATGGCATAATGAATTCCTGGCATAAAGCTTACAGTATTGTAATGTAAGTTCTCCCCAAATGATTGCATGTTAGTTAGGATTTCAATACTCTGATACTGATCATTGCTGTGTCACACTGTTTCAAACATGCGGGGCATTTTGGTTTCAAATACATTACTCTCTCCTCTGAAGGAGCTGGCTTAAGTCTGGGTCACCATAGAGCGCACACTTTTTTTCCTTCCCATTCTTAAGTGCACCAGTTAGAAGTAAAGTGTCAAGTAGCATGCAGAGGCCACTCAGACTTCAGGGGATCCAGCCTGGAGTTATACTAGGAAACTTGCCATCTTCTCTAATGTGCTGCATCCTCATCTCTTCTATGAGTGTGAATTCACCCCATGTATCTCCTGCTGAAGCCCACAGGGAATGACACGATGAGCAGAATGGACATGTAAGAATGAGCCCAAAATGAACAGCGGGTATTTTCCAGGACACCTCTTAGGACTGGCTGTAAAGGGACCAAAATTTTTTAATAGGAAAATAATACATGACATTTCTGAGGATCCTTTCAAAACAGATTATGGTGGTATGGGCAGTCCTGGCTCTGGCTTTGCCTGATGAGTTTTGCTCCCTTGTCATCCTCCTAACAAGATACTGTGACTGATGGTGGCTGCTGCTGCTGGCTACTGTTATATCCCTTGTGGCCTCAGTGCTGTGCCCTCTGATACTATTGACTAGGAAACTCAGCTGCTCCATGCTTAATATTTCAACTATATGCTTCTAAACCTGAAACAGATGTTATCTTGGCTATTGTCATTTGCCTCACATTTCAATTCACATTTTATACAGAGCAGGTAAAAAACAGGTAGTTTTCTGACTTTATTAGAGAATTGAAAAAGGAAAGAGGAATAAGAGAAGGCAAATAAATGCATAAATTATGGGAGTCAAGCCACATGGAGACAAACTACACTCACTTGAGCATCATTACCCTAATATCATGCGTTATAGTCTGGCTACTACTCGTTTGCCTGGCATTCCTCTGGAATCCTATTTGTGGCCACCCAGATTAACTGTGTGAGCTGATCTCTTGATTTAATGTCAGCTTGCCTTTCCAGCTCCTATGTCATTTACTGCCATTAAAAAATGCACTGCCTGTTACTGAACCATCTGTGTTTTCAAGAACCCACGGTCTTTAATTCTTTTTTTCTTTCTTTCAATCTTTTTTTTTTTTTTTTTTTTGGTATGGGAACTAGGAACTACAAAATATCAAATAAGAAAAACTAGCAAGTTACAGAAAATGCAGAGGCCCAGAGAAAAGGGGTTTGTCTGCTATGGTTGTCCTGTGTAAGCTGTGGGTGTGACTCAATTTCCTCACCACCCACATAAAAAGGTTGCCACCCAATCACTTTTTTTTTTTTTTTTTTTTTTACTATCCTAAACCCCTCCCCTTTGATTTTGGCTAAGAGAGACCCTTAGAAAGCCTGCCCTTTCTGGACGTTGCAAACTGACATATAAAAGCTGTTAGCTGCTTCTCTAGCCAGCAGCATTCAAACCTTGCAGGCTTTTGCTCTCTGAGAGCTTGTAATAAGACACACGCCTCTTACAAGAGTTCATGCTACAACATAACAAAGAACCTTACATTTTTGGAAGAGCAGTATATTCATTTTGGCATTGTGCAGAGGTAAGCTATTTGGCTCAACTACATTAAACTGCATGCATTGATTGTAAAGTAGCTTACATATTTTTGGCAACCAGACTGGATAATTATACTACTTTGTGTATGTGCTCTGTCACTTGGTATACATGTATGTCTGGGAGACTTTATCAGCACATTTGCTGTTGCTACCTGCAATGTATTTTTCTTCTGTACTCTCAAGGTGGACCTCAATTCCTACAGATTATGCCAGTGGAAACAGATATGCACCAATGCATTTTGTAAATCAGGCATTCGGGGCAAAGGGTTCACATTCACTTCAGGATGGGTTGTTATGCTGTTTATTTTTCTCTAGCCCTAGAATACTTCTCTTAAAGAGTCTGCCTCATAACACAACCAAATGAATAGAGATAGCTACTATAGATTTTGTCCCTGAGGCTTGAATTCAACATTTGTTTGGATTTGGGGAGAATGACAACTCAAAGAATGCTCACAACTGATGACGTTTTAAATTCATACCCTCTGGCTCTATTTTGTTTTCAAGGACCCTAATTTCCCTACTCAAAATGATAGCAATCACTGCCGTCAGCCCGGTGCTTCTCTTGTCCCTTCTCTGTGAAACAAGTGCCGTCATCTTACTCAATTCCACTGACTCATCACCGCCAACCAATAATTTCACTGATATTGAAGCAGCTCTAAGCGCACCACTAGATTCTGCGGATATTCCCAAAGCCAGGCGGAAGCGCTACATTTCGCAGAATGACATGATCGCCATTCTTGATTATCATAATCAAGTTCGGGGTAAAGTGTTCCCACCAGCAGCAAACATGGAATATATGGTAAGAGGAATTCTTTCTTCTCTGGGTTTTGAGTGAAAAAGCTTTGATTTGCATGTGAGAACAACCTAAAGGGACCACAAGTATTTGTGTGTCAAAGCATATGGGGGTCCAGGTTTTATATGCCTAATAATGTTAAATGCCATTCTATCATAGAATTAAAGTGTTTGTGTGTGCGTTTGAGAGAGAGAGAGAGAGAGAGAGAGAGAGAGAGAATAGAATTTTCTACTAAGAGCTCTCTCTGATGAGCCACATCTTATACAAGGAACATAGAGTGTTAACTGTTCACATTTGGAAGGTCTGCTTTTTTCAAAAAGAAGTTCCCATGGAAATTTCAGCTTTCTGAATCTAATAGTCCTACTTCCCAGCTAAAACATTTTTCAAGACTACTTCTTGAAATGAAAAGTTTCATGTGCATGATTTATTCCTGGGTAGGTGTCCCTTCCCTTTCTTGGACAAAGCTCTCTCTGACGCTAATCATTTGCATTGTAAGAGAACAAGCTGACTCTTTCCTGCTCGTGATTTAATGCTTTGTTGTTCAGATAACAGTGAGACCAGTGCAGTTTTTTTTTTTTTTTTTTGTACACGGTTCCAACTTGCCATGAACACATTCTTTGCTTGCTCTTAAAAATAGACTCTATGTTTAAATATTTCACATAAAAAGTAAAATATATATATATATATATATTAAGCTGATATTAAAAGTAGAGTTTTGCTAAAGTTTATTTTTGGTTTTGAATCTATGCAAGGCTATGATTTAAAGTCCTGTATATACAAGAACACAGTTTAGAGCCTGATTAAGGCCATGCAGATCACCAATATGGTAGTTTTGAACTGAGGTGGAGGAGGTGGTAACAGTAATTTTATAAGTGCTAAACTAAAAGTTGGAATTTCTATCAGATTCTAGATTCATCTATTTTATATAAATGAGGATTTACTGCTTGTAGGTAGGTGCCAGTAGAGTTGCCAAATAAATCTAAGACAGTCACAGTTCATAAAATCCAACTTAGACTCTGAAAATACATTTTGCTAGGTTTTATCAAGGAACAAAGAGGGCATACTCAATCCTGGGAATCCTGGGAAAGGCAATCATCTCATGGCTAAGATTAGGGGATCTGGAATCTACATATCAGTGTTCAAATTTGAGTCCTGTCATATGTTACATGAAAACTTGAACTTCATTGTGTTTCATTTCTATCATTTCTAAGATGAAATAAAGGTAATATTTGCTATATCAGATTGCTATAAGGAACATATGCATTGAGAAGCAGAACAATAAGAGCAGAGCCAACAGAGAAATAGTTGTTCAATAAACCTTAATTTTGACTAGTTTCTTCAAACTTTCTGTGAAAGGTACCCAGTAAGACCTAAAAACCAGAAACAATTACCCATATGCAAAAGGCGTTTCTCAAAAGTGCTGTAGACATACTAAAATGCATCAAATATGTTTATTAGGTCACTATAGGTTATGAAAGAAATATGCACTGTATCCTATGTGTGTTCAGGCAGGCATAGTATCCAGATGATAGGCCTAGGGAACACTGTCAAGCTGGGAGCACATTGTTAAGCATGTTAGGGTGAAGACCAAGACCCTGAGCCAGCTTCGGTGGTGGGCTCCTCTTGGTTCAAATCATGACTATGATGTTTGCTTTAAGGCCTAGCACAAGTTCCTCAATGAATCTAAAGACCACTTCCCTATCTATTTTCTTAAAATTAGAATAACAGTGTCCATAATAACCAATAGAAAATAACTAATATTATAATGCATTTCTCTATTTTAATGATATTGAGAGCAGAAAGGTCACCATGGGTAAAGACATAGGTGGGTACAATAGAATAGAAAAGTTGAAAATATTCATATTTTTCTCATTATATTCACTCCGTTTATCAAGGATTAAGTCACTCCACATTCATCTATTTAATTGCTTCTATGTGCCAAGGTACTTGCTAATTGTTTCCATAGATGATCTCATTTGATAGCCCACATTCTCCATGTGAGGTTGAGATTGTGATCTTTACAAATGAAATCACTTACAAAAGTTAATGCCTAAACCAAGGTGGTATGGATAATGAATGCCATTGCTGGAATTAGGGTCTCGATATGTAATTCAAAATTCATATTCATGTTGGGGGATTCATGTTCTCTTGAATCATTAGGTCTAGCACATTACCATTGACAGGAATACCCTGGGTGCAAGATTATCTTTATGTCCTTTCTCAAAATGACAGGTGAAGCCAAATATTATCCATGTTCTGATTATCATTACTTCCTTATTATTGTCTTCTCAAATATCTGAAACCCCTGCACATGATTTAGTTTGTAAGAACCCAAACCAATGGTAATTATATAGTACCTAGTCATAAAATTTTCTTAGTTTCAATGAAATAATGACAAATAATAGTCAGAAAAGTATGTTCTATGAAATAAAGCAAAGACTGTCTCAAATATCTTTGCAAATACCAAGCATACAGCTTAATTGCACAAGTATTCATTTACTATTTATTGAGCATGTGCTGGATGCTGGCACTATTTCAAGCATCTGAGGCACATTGATAAATAAAAAAATAAGTTAAAAAAAACCCCTGACTCCTGGTGGTAATCAAACAACAGGCCAGATAAATCAGTCAATCAACATAGTATATTAGAAGGTGATAATTTTATGAAGAGTAGTAAAGTGTGTTGTGGTGAGAATCACTTACTTACGTGGGCTGCCAGGGAAGAACTTAGTGATAATTTACTTAGAGCAGGTAGAGAGAGGATCAGCCACACTCATAGAAGAGGGAGGCATACTGTAAGGGGCAGATCAAAGGCCCAGAAGTGGAAGGAGACTGATCAGAACATTTAGAAAAGTGTGTTCATTTTTGTGTCTCTTGACTCACTCAACCAGTGGAAACATTTCCCCTTCATGTTCCCTCATGACGAGACTGGGTGGAGGTGTAATACAAAAGTGGTGTGGATGGCTTATAATTCTCAAGGTTAAATAAAAAATATAGTTCTCAGTGGGACACTGTTTACGTTTAGTTTAACTTGTTCAACACTGATTTGGATTGCCATCAGTTGGAAAGCTAGCTCAGTTCCATGTTGCTGAGGACATCCCTCACTATGACACTGCTTCACAAATTCTGGTGCTCTGAGTCACCAGCTGCATGTTCAAATTGTCTTCCCTGGTAGTACTACTCAGTATAGCCTCACCAAAGATGGCCTTCAGCTCTTCACCTATTCTAACTGCACCCGCCTGCTTTGCAATACCTTGCATCAACAATTCCCCTAGCCTTCTCTGCCTGTTTCTCTCAGATCTCCTCTTCCATTTACTCCTTTGTGTATAATCCTATGCACTCCTTATTAAATTTAGTTGAAATCCCAATAAATTGTTATATGTTTATTGTTAGCCCACTTGTAACACATGATATATATATATATATATTAGTAGTTTCTCATCATATTTTTTCTCACACACCTGAAATAAAATAAATATTTCATTTAAGCCAAAAATATCTCTTAAAATTAAGTAGCACTTATTTCAGAGTATAAAAGTAAAGCAATGTCTTTATTGAGGCATTGACATATTGTTCTATAACATTTCCCTTGGCTATATTACCTGGGACTTACATACAGTGCTTGAAATATTTAATTTTCTAAGAAAGCATCTTTTCACAGGAGCAGTAATATAGACAGAACCTAAAATGTCAAGTGGAACCTCTTTGCTCTTGGATTCTGTTCTTCAATTAGTTTGTTGAATAATTGCCAGGATTCTTTGGACATCAACTGCTTTTCATTCTTCCTAAGGGCAGCTTAAACCATGACTTGAAACCACAAACCACACTAGTTTCTTAGAATAAAAATTATTCCCAAAAGTATGAATTTGCAAAACTCACACAGAGTAAAATTTGTAGGATGTTCACTGATTCAAAACAATTACATAAAAATAATTTAAAAATTTTTGAAGCTTGTCCATGAGAGTAAGAGAGCCAAAGAGTGAAATCTTTGTCTTTTAAAGTATAAACAGTACAGGGAAAACAAAACAAATAGGAGGGAAACCACTAAGCATATAATTCACTGCTGCATGAGACTGATATAATGAAGTGGTACAAATTCCATGGAAGAGTCAGAGGGGAGGAAGTGATAATCTCCAGTTGGCAAATCATGAAAGGCTCCTTGGAGGAGGAGCATTTGAGATAGATGCTTGGGAAGGGGCATGCTGGCTGAGGTCTCAGGCCAAGCAATACATGAACAGAAGTACCAGCAGAATAAAACTATAACACTTCAGTCTTAATTATGAGGAGCTGAAGAAAAGATTGAGGATGATTTGATATCACAGCAATTGGGAAGTGAAGTTTGACAGCAGGATCAAAAAGGCACCTTAGACATTGTCAGAGAAAGTCACCAGAGAGGAAGTGATTTCTAAAATGGGGCATCAAATGATCAGGAAGAGGCAAAGAGGAATTGCTTAGCTACACATACATACAGTGACAGGTAGGAAGAAATAACTCAATTGTATTACACGAACCTATAATCTTTATAGAATGGGGGAGGTGAAATCAGGTTAGGGACAACATGACCATGTTGATGGAAATAAACTTGTAACTAAACATCTTGTAACTGGAAAAAAAAAAATAGTGTAATATAACATCAAGAAGCTAAAATCACTGCATTGAACAAATGTATTATTGTTTGGTGCTTGGAAAATATAATTTACAAAGCTCAAAAATATGATTTTTTGGAAAAGAGCAAAATATTGGCAACCAAGTTGTAACAAGTCATAAAGTAACAGCATGACACAAATGAATGAATGGAGAATAGACTAGGCTATCCACAGAAAGAGCCACACACTGTTCCCTTAAAATGCTGATTTATGACATGGGAATAAGTAAAATGCTGATTTCACTTATCTAGGTTATATGTAGAAGAGAATGTGGGCAATGCAAGCTTTAACTTTTCTGCTTTCTTCAGTAACTGAGTAAGCATTTGTGGTGTTGTGCTAACGCTGAGGCAGAAGGATCGCTGCAGGGTGAAGTCACGCTCAGTTACATAGTGAGTTTCAGGCCCGCCAGAGTGACATAGGATGTCTTTGTCTCAATAAAATGATCTCTCTCTCTCTCTCTCTCTTTCTCTTTTAAATGATGATTGTCCCAGGTGACACATCTCCTCTCATTTGGAAAAAGTAACTTAATTCTCTTCTTAGAAATGCAGGGAGTTTGTTGTGTCTAAGGTAAATCTCTTCAGTGAATGCTTCTGTGACCACTAGGAGGCCTTGTGAGACGCCTGCCAGAGAGCCCTGAGCTGAGCCGGCCAGTAGGGCTCTGCTCCAGAACGCGCGGCTCTGCATTCCTCTGTTGCTTGTGGAACCTTCAGCGTCTTGGCTTCCAGTGGAGACTGGCACATTCTGTAGGAGCTCTCTTCCAAGGTGCACACTGATGACTATTTCATTTCCACCAGTGAAGAAGGTGGTCACCTTGAAGGTCATTTCCTTCCTTCCGTTCAGTCTCCACATGTGGAGCCAGCTGAAAGCAAGATTTTGTTTGTTAGCATTCCCATTGTAGGTTGTAAGAAGTGCAAATGTAAAAACATAATATCTCATCTCATGTGATTAAGAACCTGTGACGCACATATGAGCCACCTATATGACAACTGTGAGTCCTAGCATTCAGTAATGCTGTTTGGGTGGCAAATAACATTTGATCACATACATAAACAGAGAAAAATATTTTATTGTGTTCCCATTGAGTGTATGTAGAACTGATCATCACTTCTGTCCCACAGATGATATCATGAAATATGTGAGAGACAAGTAAGTTTGTTGGTTAGTATGTGCCATTCAATATTTTGTCCCCTTGTCCACAATACAAATTCACATGCCTGCGCTTGCTGAGGGGTCAATGGGAAGCAGAAACACTCTGACAGGAAGTACTGTGGCTAGAGTAGGAAATAGACAAGGCAGCATGCTGAATGCTAATGTAGGATAAATGCAGTATACCCTGAGAGTACAAGAGAAGACCTGGGCTTTGCAAACATGGATTGAAGTAGTAGAGTTTTCTAAAAGGAAGGGTGCTAAATTTTAATTTAAAAAAATGTCATACAAGAGGGAGCTAAGAAAAGAGGGACCATGTAGTTGATATATAAGGGTGTTCAAACAAGGCAGATAATATGTTCAACATGTCGACAAGCACTTTGTATGGCAAAGGTTTAGTGTGTGAAAGAATTAAGTATTACAAAGTCTGGGTGGGGTTAACATCAAGAACCTTGATGGAATTTTATTACAGATCAAGGGAAGTATTGAAGGTTTTAGCTGGGAAGCTACATCATCGTATTTGCTTTTCAGAAAGGTCATTGTGACCACAGGATAAGGTGGGATTGGAGAGAGACAGAATGTCCAGTCCATGCTGTCATGACAGTCTGGGTGAGAGATAATTGAAACCTGAACTATATTTGAGGCAAGAGGGATGCAACAAAGCGAGTGGGAGCTACAACATATTTTGGAGGTCAATTCAGAAGGAAGAAGTGATTTGTATGATGAACCAGAAAGAGACTTTATAAGATGGGGCAGTCAAGGACAATGTCTCTGCTCTGAGACCATTTGAGTTTCTCTGACTCAGAGAACACAAAATAAAGAACAGGTTTTAGGAAACCTTTAAGTGGCAACAGACAGTCTCCAGAGACTATATCTATGGAGATGAATGAAGTACACAGGTTGGGGAAGAGTACATTCTTCTACTGAAGAATTCCATTTGGAATGAGAATATACCCAGTTAATCAATAGAGGCCACTCTGTATGAAGCTGGCAGGGTAGCATGATTGATACACCATAGATGAGTGAATTCATGTCTGAAAACGGATTAAGACATGTTTATAAGAAAATGCCATTCTTCAGGAATGAGTGCTGAGATGTAAGTCACATTTAATCCAAATCTGCTTCAAGAACTCAAGTAGCACCAGGCTACCTTGACACATTCAGAATAAGATGCTTTGGAAACATCAAAGAACTTCTGAAACAGTCTGACTCGTTGGTGCCTGGAGTTGAATACAACTGAAAGCCATATAATAAAGAATGAGTACTCATTCAATGGTTATAACTTGAGGTCTTTGGTTTTCGGAGAATTTCTGAACAATAGCATGGAAATATAGCCAAGGAAGATAAAAGCCAATACTTAAAACAAGTCAAAAATAAGAAGAGAGAGAGAGAGAGAGAGAGAGAGAGAGAGAGAGAGAGAGAGAGAGAGAGAGAGAGAGAGAGAGAGAGAGAGAGAAAACAAAAAAACTGGCAAAATATATAGCCTAAACTGAGGTTTGGAGGGATTGGGATCTGAAGGTGTCCAATCTATGCTCTCTGTAGTATCTGAAGTCAGGTATGAGGCATTTGAGAACTGGATCATGTTAATCCAATTCTCACACTTTATTCTTCACACGTGTAAATTAGGCCAGGCCTGTTTTTCTTTTATCCTCTCAACTAGCATAACCCCTGTGGCACTCACCTGCTACATCACTTGGCTCTCAGGCTGCTTTTAGGTTTTCCTTCCTGGATTCTTCTTTGTCTGTTCCACTCCATGCCAGGCTGCGAGGAGTCTCAAGGGCTGGCCTGCTCCTTCTTGCAGTGGGTATCAACACAGAGGAATTGTGGAGTCTTCCTCTCTGAATTGAGTGACAGTGTTCTGAGTTTCTGCTGGATTTTTTTTTTTTGGGGGGGGGTTCAAGGTAGGATCTCACTCTTGCCCAGGCTGACCTGGAATTCACTAGGGAGTCTCAGGGTGGCCATGAACTCATGGCAGTCCTACCTCTGCCTCCAAGTGCTGGGATTAAAGGCGTGCACCACCACACCCAGCCTGCTGTGGTTTTTATACCTATTTTTTTTTTTTCCTGTCATTCTGACTGCTAATAGCCACCTTAGGGTTAGCTCATTCACATATCAGCACACAGCTGGTCTCTGATCATGGCCCTTTGTTGCCATGGTGATGTTGTCATTGCTGGGCGAGTGCCTCATTTCTACTGAGTGTAATTGTTACTAACATCTCAAGTTGTGTTTTTAGGATAAACTTTTCATGAAATCTCTTAAAATTTCACATCATGTACTTCAAAAGAAAACATTCCAAAAATGTTACCTAAGGACACAAAACAATATTTTTTTTCACAAAATTGCTACAAATTTATATTTCATGATTTAGTTAAATCTGAACATTTTACCAAATCTGTGTCTGCACATTTTTGGGAGAGTAGGCAGTATACATATGCAGAAAGACATCTGAGCTATTCTGACAAGTGGGCAGGGCAAAATTTTGGGGTTTACATGTGTATCACAGGACAGCTTAAGGGCTACAAAATCCATTTTTAGAATATTGTGATACAGAGTCAATGAAATAATGGTAACATATGAAAATACCTTCCCAACGCTGTTACTCTACTACCTTTTTGGTGTGTATATAGTGCATGCATATGTGTGTATGGATATGTGCACACCATGCACAGGTGTGCAGATGCAAGAGGCTATCATGTGTCCTCTTCTTTTGGGCTTTTACCTTATTTTTATGAGACAGAGCTCACTGAACATTGTGATTACTGGGGTTTTGTTGTTGTTGTTAGATTAGTTAACTAGTGAGCTCCCAGGATCCTTCAATCTCTGTCCCCTCATGGCAGGGTTACAGGCATGTGAGACCATGCTTGGCTTTTGACATGGGTGCTGGGGAACAAAGTCAGGTTCTCCACTATTAAATGTCAGCCAGTGGGTATAGAGTTATCCCCAAAAGGATGATCATTGCTAGAATGAATCAATAGTTAAAATTTAAAGATCATAAGTTAAATGCTGATTTAAGACAGAAAATTCATCTTTCAAAACTTCCGCAAGAGTCTGCCATCCAAGTACTCACCAGGCCAGACTCTGCTTAGCCTACAAGATCAGACAAGATCCCATTCTTGGGCTAGTTGGATACAGAATTTCCTGTATGTATTGCATTTGGAAGACATCAATGAATATTTTCATGTGAGAAAGATTGCTCTTCCTATGGTCTTTCCACCCTTGAAAACCAAATAGAAAATCTGTTTCTTGGTAGTGCTGCAGGTCTTTGGATAGCTATTAACAAGAATGAAAATGTCTATATCACTGATTCCCAATCAACAAGCTCTTTCTCAACAACCAGATTTTTTAGATGTTAAGTAGCTACATACATATATTCTTCCATTATGTGTGCTGCCAACACATGCTTTGAGGAAAGGTCTTATAAAAATATTTGATTTCTGGGCTGGAGAGATGGCTTAGCAGTTAAGTGCTTGCCTGTGAAACCTAAGGACCCAGGTTCAAGGCTCGATTCCCCAGGACCCACGTTAGCCAGATGCACAAGGGGGCGCACGCGTCTGGAGTTCATTTGCAGTGGTTGGAGGCCCTGGCACGCCCATTCTCTCTCTCTCTCTGCCTCTTTCTCTGTCTGTCACTTTAAAATAAATAAAAATAAACAAAAAATATTTTTTTAAAAATATTTGATTTCTGAAAGTGTCCCTTCATTTTTGTGCTCCATGATTGAGTTCCAAAATGAGTGCTTAGCCTAACCAATGTAGTGTAGTCCATTATCTTGAAATTACCTTGCAGATTCTGTTGATTCATATTCTCATAAACTTAGTTGGGCTGGAGAGATGGCTTAGTGGTTAAAGTACTTGCCTGCAAAGCCTAAGGACTCATGTTTGACTCTCCAGGTCTCATGTAAGCCAGACACACAGTGACACAAACACTTACTGTCACACATATGCACAATGAGGCACATGCATCTGGAGTCTGATTGTAGTGGCTGGAGGCCCTGGTGCGCCAGTTCTCTCTCTCTCTGTCCCTCCCCCTCTCGCATTGAAAAAGAGGCCAGTCTGCCGGGCATGGTGATACATGCCTTTAATCCCTGCACTCGGGAGCAGAGGTAGGAGGATTGCTGTGAGTTCAAGGCCATCCTGAGACTACATAGTGAATTCCAGGTCAGCCTGGGCAAGAATGAGACCCTACCTTGGAAAACCAAGAGGCCAGTCTATAAATAAATAAATAAACAAACTATGTTGCATGGAGGTCTAATGTGTGTTTTAAAAGCAGGTTTGATGGAAAGGGATTGCCAAAAAAATCTTTAATTTCTTATTTTAAAAACTTTAGTTACTTAAAAAGATATGTATATGATCCATAATAACTGGCATCTAAGTTAATAAAGCCACTTAGAGTTCTACTTTCTAAGTATACATCAAGATTTCTAACTTTGGAATTTTGACTTAATAGGTCCAGGATTGGGCTAAGTATCAACCTTCTTAATGGTTCTTGAGGATATTCTGCAGTCATTTCCCTGGTGTGAACTCTAAAATGTCTGTTAAGAACAATCATAGATTATAGTTCAAAACTTAACTGATGATTGTGTATGTGACTGAAATATTCACTAATTTGTCAAGAGACCATATACTAAAAGAAATAACACATTAAAGTGAAAGAAGAGTTACTCGCTTCCATGTTTATGTAGTGCCTGATTTTGGAAAACACATGGACAACGATAGTGAGATACAGATGTCTCTAACACGGGATGAGCCTTACTTGGGAATGTGTTTCATTGACTAAGAAGACTTCAAAAGAAGCAAAATTTTAAGTGTCACATATTTGGAGGGTGTGTCTTCTTTATAATTTATAATTATTCTTTGGTTGAGGTTTGGGGCAAAGATAGTTTGAAAGTTATTCTTTTTTTCCATCATCCATGGGTACTAAGTGGGAAGAAAATTGTCAGTATTAACACAGTCATGATGATAATAAGACCTTTTGTAGGTCATAAGTGCTAAAAATGACCCAGTTCCCAGCTGCTAAAAATAGTGCATCTTGTTTGCTTGTTTTTTTTTTTTTTCAAGGTAGGATTTTGCTCTAGCTCAGGCTGACCTGGAATTCACTATATAGTCTCAGAGTGGTCTTGAACTCACAGTTATCCTCCTACCTCTGCTTCCCAAGTGCTGGGACTCAGGGCACGTGCCACCACTCCCACCTTCAAATAGTACATCTATTTTATAGATTAAGGCATCAACTTGGAGTCAGGTGTGGTGGTGCACACCTGTAAACCAGCACCAGGGCAACAGAGGTAGAAGGATAGTGGGTTCCATAGTGAAAGTTTGTCCCAAGGAGTGGAGGGGAGAAAAAAAAAAAAGAAATCTACATAGAGATAGTACTCATCTTATCTAAGAAGAATTTTCACTGTCTTCATGTAATAAATTCTTAGAATCCTTTCTCCTTCGCAATTTTTAAAACACAGTATGGCTTCAGGGAATGCTGCTTTAATTAGGTCCCCTTAACTCTTCCAACCACTCTTACAGGTAGTACCATTTGAATATTATTTAATTAATCAAATCAATGCTCCAATTTTCGAGATCTTTTCTGATTACCATCCCCCTTACCCCTCCCTAGCTTACCCAAGATTCATGACTATCCTCTTAGTTCTTATATACTTAGTTCCCTTCATTGGTCATTTCTCAAGCATTTCAATCTACTAGGTCCACCAACTGTGGAGTTGCCCTTGTTTCAAACTTTTGGCTGTCCTCAATAAAAATAATTTGTTATCACTTAATAACTTAAGCAAATAAGGAGTATTTTCCCAAACTAACAAAGAGGATAAACTGGCCTTATTTATTGAAAAACAGGAACAAAAAGTTGTCTATGTAAAATTCCTTTTCAAGATGTTATTTTAAGAAATACCCACATATATGTCCAAGACAATAAAGGTTTGTAGAGCATATCATAATTGTCTCCATCCAATACCATTGTCTCCAAAAATTCAAAGTGTATTATTCCTCACATTTTAGCTTCAATTTATTAAGGCTTTTGTTCTTTTCATGTAAGTGGGATTTATTTTAAAAATTTTATTAACAATTTTCATACATAAGCATAGCATAATTTGATCCTAATTTCCTGCAAATACTTTCTCTTGTCCCCTCTTGCCCATCCCTTTTCATTGAACTCCTTCTTTCCAACTAGAACCTCTTTTATATTGATGACTGTTTTCTTTCTTGCCCTACTTTATCATCCATGTTGAGATGTTAATGAGCTCAATTTTGCACAGGTTTTGTGGGGGTAGTGACAGCCTAAAAATATCATATTTATTTAATGTTTGTCACCCAAGAATTAAGTGATTGAACTACTTGTAAATTTAATATATTTTTGTTTTATGACTTCATTTGATTTGATAATGATCTTTTCCATATTTTTAAGTAGTTCACCTAAGTCAAGAAATTGTGAAACTTATGTTCCCTTAAATATCACCATACTGTTTTAAGACTATGTCAGACTTCCTTATCATGTTCATCTTAAAAGTCACAAATGATAATAATGATAAGTATGTATTTTATATTGAAAATATCAGATTGTATGTTGGGTTGGGGAAATTATTCAGTTAGTAAAGTTTTTGCTTAAAAGCACAAGGCCTGAATTTGATTCCCAGTACCATGTAACAAAAGCCAAATGTGGTGGTGCACGTTTGTAATCCTAGTGCTGGGAAGCAATGAATGACATAACATGTCCATGGTGTTTACTGGTTAGCTGCTCTGACCTACGTTGTTGAGCTTTAGGCCAGCAAGATACCCTGTCTCAAAAATTTGGCAGTGATAGCTGATATTGTCCTTTTACCTCTGCACATGCATATGTGTACACACACACACACACACACACACACACACTACTTGCTACTACAATGGGCCATGTTTTCTTTACCATTACAAATTTTAGTTAAAGCAAGCAAGAACACATACCTAACCCAAAATAGCTCATCTTTTTATAACTTTAAATGTTATCCTTCAATTACTACTATATTTAATTATTGTCTTTGGAATGAAAAATGTCACCAAACAAATCTAGGGTTATTTTTCCAAGTAATGGTGAAGGTTACTTCCCTCTTTGAAGCTATTTCTTTTTGGCTAGGATTTCAGACAGTTTCAGATGTTACATTGGTTTATGATCCTGGCTGGTTACTATGTTGAAGATCCCGACATTTAAAGACAGGTGGTAGGACAACTTCTTGTCTGAATTGGATTAATTTTTTAAAGAATATTTCATTTGTTTGAGAGAGAGAAAGAGGCATATATATCTAGAGAATAGATGCACTAGGGCCTCCAGCCACTACAAATGAACTCCAGATGCATGTGTCCCCTTGTGCATCTGGCTTACGTGGGTCCTGGGGAATCAAACCAGGGTCCTTAGGCTTCACAGGTAAATGCCTTAACTGCTAAGCCATTTCCCCAGTCCTGGATTAGATTAATAGTAATATACGATTCTTTTGTCTACTTTTAAGAGCCAGTAAACTCCTAACCTTCATCCATACAGCAACATTCTTTGATTCAATTTTGTATTTTTTCAGCTCAAAATCTCACTAAGCTTGTTAGGAATTCTGCATTCCTTTCATAGTCTTCTTATCTCTTAGGGTCATAACCCTTCCAGATATTTCAGTGACATCAATTTGAATTTTGGATCTACCTTAGGTCTTTGCCTAAGTGGCTTAACGTCTTGTAGTTTATAGATTAGGTACCCTGCGCAGTTCAAGATATCACCTAAATTTATTACTAAATAGAATAGTTCATGATAATATTTCAGTAAAAGCTAATTCAGTCCATTTATGAACTGATCTACTAAATGACTCTTAGCAGCAAAGAAAACCATTTGGGGCAACAGAGCAGACCTATAAGACTATGCCTATGTTACTCCACCGTGTATCATTTTTGTTTTATGAATTGTTTAATCATAATGCATAACTTCTTGGTACTATAAATGTTTTTGTACATTCATATATAATACACTTAATTATTGCCTCATCCTTAGAAAGAAAAATTTGAAGTGTTTATAAATAACTGTAAAAAAAAAACCTCTTATCTATTTAGAGTGGTAAGAACTAGAAAAATAGAGTGTCGAAGCTGTTTGTAAAAATGCTAAGTAAGCCGGTTGTGGTGGCACATGCCTTTAATCCCAGCACTCAGAAGGCAGAAGGTGGATGGATCACTGTGAGTTCAAGGCCACCCTGAGATTACATAGTGAATTCCAGGTCAACCTGGGCTTCATAAAGGTCCAACCTAAGAAATAAATCAAAGAAAAGAAAATGATTTTCAGACAAATCCATCTTGTATATCGCCCATAACAAGTTCAGAAATTTATAACCAAAGTCAAATGCTAAGTCAATTTACAACTCCATTCTCTGAATTTGAAGTTGTTAAATACATTCATATTATTATCCAGAAAACACTTATTTCAATTTAGAGCTTCTGGGTAGACAAGAACAGATCACACTCAACCACTGTTCTTTATATGTTCTAAATCTTCTGTTAAATTTCCTATATATTTTTTTGTTTGTGTGTGCAAATGCCTGCATTTGTGTGTACATGTGTGTCTGGGCTGTGTGTTATTGCCTATGTGTGTGTGCAGATCCTTGTTCTCCATGTGTATAGGAAGACAGAGTAGAATGTAAGGCATCCTCTTATTACTCATCTGTGTATTGCCTTATGACAAGTTCTCTCTCTCTCCTCTCTCTCTCTCTCTCATTCTCTCTCCCTGGAGCTGCTATTGTTCACCAGCCCTGGTGATTCTCTAGTCTCTACCCCCTACTGGCTTAAATTACAGACACATGAGTGGCCATATCTAGCTTTTTATGTGGGTTCTGACGAGTATAACTCAGCGGTCTTCAGGCCCTCAAGCTTGAGCAGCAAGTGCTCTTAACAGTTGAGTCATCTTTTCAGTCCAGTCCCTATAGTTTTTATTTTAATCTTGGGGTTTTTGGAGGTAGGGTTCCACTTTAGCCCAGACTGACCTGGAATTCCCACTGTAGTCACAGGCTGGCCTTGAACTCACAATGTCCCTCTTACCTCTCCCTCCCTAGCGATGGGGTTTGAGGCATGCATCATCTTGTCCATATTCTATAGTTTTTAAATAAAGTTATGATTGCTTATTATTTTTTTATTTTTAAAAATAGTTTTATTTATTTATTTGCAAGGAAAAAGAGAGAGGAAGAGAGGGATAGTGAGAGCAAGAGAGAGAGAATGGGCATATGGGAATTCTTGCTTGTTATTTTTAAAACTCAAAAAGTTTATAATCTTCATTAATTTAAATGCCACTGGAGGGCTGAAGAGATTGCTTAAAGTGCTTGTCTGCAAAGCCTAAGGCCCCATGTTCAACTCTCCAGATCCTGTGTGAGCCAGATGCATAAGTTGACACAAATGTGCAAGGTTGCATGTGCATGCAAGGTGGCACACATGTCTGGAGTCTGATTGCACTGGCTGGAGGGCTTAGCACTCTAATTCTCTTTTAAAAAAAACAAAAATAAAAAAAATAAATGCAAGTTGAGATTAAAAGCATAAACCATATGCCCATCTTTACCTGGGAGTTGTAACCAATGGGAAACTAACAGCAAATGCAGATCTCAACTATGCCAGAAGATATACTATATCTCCTGAATTTCAAAGCTGTCTACTCAAGGTTGACCTTTACTTCTTCAGAATATGGGTGTGTGAGACTCCATAGTGAATTCCAGGTCAGCCTGGGCTAGAGTGAGACCCTACCTCGAAAAATCAAAAAACAAACAAACAAACAAACAAACAAACAAACAAACAAACAAACAAACAGAATATGGGTGTGAGTTGTACCTGAGGATAAAGAGGCAAGAAAGAACATAACACAGGTGGAGGGATTGCTTAGAGATTAAAGCATTTGCCTGCAAAGCCAAAGGACCCAGATTCAATTCCGCAGGACCCATGTTAGCCAGATGCTCAAGGTGGTACACCTGCTTCTGGAGTTCATTTGCAGTGCCTGGAGGCACAGACATGCTATTCCCCCTCTCTCTTTCTCTTCCTCTGTCAAATAAATAAATAACTAAAAATGAAATAATAAGAAAGAAAGAGAATAACACCTTTGCTTTCCCCCATAGTAGGCATTATTTCCTTAAAGTCAAAAAGAGACAATGAAAGCACTTATTTTCACTTCTCTGTGATGATCTCCGAAAGTTCACTTCTTATATATTTACATAGGAACATACAACATGCACATTAGTAATACTAAACATGTCTTCATACCAAAATCCCATACAATCATTGTGAAATTTCTCAGGTATAAATTTTTTGGTTTATCTTTTATATACACAATGTTTAGTTAGCTATATTGACTTTTTCTAATGCCCTACAGGTTTGGGATGAAAATCTGGCAAAATCTGCAGAGGCATGGGCAGCTACTTGTATTTGGGACCATGGACCATCTTATTTGCTGAGATTTTTGGGTCAAAATCTGTCTGTACGAACTGGAAGGTAGGAAGCAATTTCACTGACAAAGTTATCTATGCAAGTTTATTAATTATGGATTCTAAGGGAGAATGAAACCAATTTTGAGTAATAACATAAAATATGTACTGAATGATGTAAATCAGACATTCAATTTTGGCCTATGAATATCTTGACATCTTCAAGAATTATGTAACTAGCTCAAAAGGCCAAATAAGACTGGCTTTCCCTCTTTCCCTTGGAATATCCTCCCTAAGTTTGCATTTATCATTGGACCCATAAACTTAGATAGATTTAACATTCACTCTATCTTGTCTGCTCCAGGAAAAACTCCCTGACTTTGGCAAAAGCCACTGTGTGTGTGTGCATGTGCACGTGAATGCATCTACACCCAAGATTTCCATAGCTGTATATACCTGTCTATAAATAAGGAAACTAGTAGATAAGCAAATAAATAAATTAGAAAATATCTACATAGATCTTCATATATCTGAGGGACAAGGCAATTCCCACTGATAGGATTATTTTGTCACCACTGTGAAATGCCATTATCTGTCATCCCATAATCCTGTTATAAGTGGTACTATTATTAAAGTTAAGGAGGTTCAGATTTAAGGAAACCAAAGAACCAAGTGCTAGTATTCTGATTTATTTCATTTATGTAAACCTAGATTGTATTTTTTTAGTTTTGACAGAAGAAATTTTCTACATGAATTAAACAAGAATTGTATTATTCTTTAAATATTTGCATTTTCTGTTTTCAAAATAGCCCAACACATACTTAGATACACACAGGATCTGTGAGTATTTTCGTGCTTTGCTTTTCTTGGAGTGAAAATAAGGAAAATATCCTCATCTATTCAATGATGTCAGCAATTGTGAGGAGTTGTCATGAACGTTGAGTATAATGAATAATCTTTTAAAATGAGCACACTATGTATTACCAGTGCTGTACTGAGTTCTTTTTTGTTTTGTCTCTTGATATGTAGATATCGCTCTATTCTCCAGTTGGTCAAGCCATGGTACGATGAAGTAAAAGATTATGCTTTTCCATATCCCCAGGATTGCAACCCCAGGTGTCCCATGAGATGTTTTGGTCCCATGTGTACACATTATACTCAGGTTATTTCAATTGCATTGTTATTTGTTGATCCATATTTAAAAAAATTGCTTTATTATTTTTGTAGATTCTCATTTTTAAATATAATACTAGAAAATATTGCTTTACATTTGCAGATGGTTTGGGCCACTTCTAATCGGATAGGATGCGCAATTCATACTTGCCAAAACATGAATGTCTGGGGATCTGTATGGCGACGTGCAGTGTACTTGGTATGCAACTATGCCCCCAAGTAAGTACCCAGTTGAGTTCCATTTATTTCCTGGATCCTTAAGTGATGCTTAGCATCTCCAGTAAGATGACATTTTTTTTTTAATATTTTTTTTAATTTTTATTTTATTTATTTGAGAGCGACAGACACAGAGAGAAAGACAGATAGAGGGAGAGAGAGAGAATGGGCGCGCCAGGGCTTCCAGCCTCTGCAAACGAACTCCAGACGCGTGCGCCCCCTTGTGCATCTGGCTAACGTGGGACCTGGGGAACCAAGCCTCGAACTGGGGTCCTTAGGCTTCACAGGCAAGCGCTTAACCGCTAAGCCATCTCTCCAGCCCTAGATGACATTTTTTGACACTTGGACAAGTACAAGTGAGCTGCAGGACCTCTAATCCTCAAGCTTACCATCATTCCCACATCCCCAAAAAATGATTAGGTAGAAAGTTTCTTTACACTGGAACCTTGGGCTAAAATCATAAGAAAAACTCTTTCAAATTCCTGACAATCACTAAATTCTCTTAACCATCTTTCCTCTGTCATGATAAATGTATTTTTGACAGCTAACTAAAAGTCATCAAGAGCCAGGCATGGTAGCACATGCTTTTAATCCCAGCACTTGGGAGGCAGAGGTAGGAGGATCACTGTGAGTTTGAGGCTACCCTGAGATTACATAGTGAACTTGAGGTCAGCCTGGACTAGAGTGAAACCTTACCTTGAAAAAACGAACAAAAAAATAAATATGAAGTCATCAAGAAATAATCTTGTAGGACAATACTATTTTATTATTCTAATCTTTAAGTATTAAATATTGTCTCACCCTTTTCACTTTTTTCCTCATGTTTTAGATTAAATAAAATAGTAACACCATCCTATGGCCTACATAAAATGTAGAAATTTATCAAATATTACAAACTGTCATCATATTTTTATATTCTTCATAGACATCAATAAACATTTGCCAACACTTGATAAAATGACTTCTTGATAACAATAACTCCTTAGATGATAAACTGTTCCAATATTTATACAGACTTCTATTCTCATTTGGAATAAGTAACAAAATGTGCAAAGGATTTATGAATCTCTTGGTGTCTTCCAAAGTAAGTCCCAAATACTTCTCCAGCTTTTAGAGCACAGGGAGTGAGGAAAAAATATGTCATGAATAACCATATTAGTCATTGATAAACTGGTGTGCCAGGGAAAGAGCTATTGCAGTTAGGAAAATAGTAAATTTTTCTGATGTCCCATCTTCATAGACATTACAATTATGAGAGTAGAAACAGTAGAATGTCTGTACATTGCTTTTAAAAGACATTGAAATGTTATGTTTGTTTGGTAGTTATAGTTTCATACTTAACATGAAACTTCCTATATTAAGCTTTTACCCTTCTTCCTGGCATGAGCTAGCCAAGTAGTAAAAATTGTCAGACATTTTGTGTTTCTTCCATTTAACTCTTTTCTTTGGCCAAACAAATTGAAGTTTTCTGATATTTTAAATTATTTTAATGGTCTAAGAAATTAAGATACCATGTTAACATAATATATTTTAGTGCTAATAAAAACATTTTTCTGTAACTATGTATTGAAACCTTTTTAATTCTTGGTTAAGTGGGCAGACATAATTCTTCCAAGGCCATTTGAAGTTATCTATAGCTTTAGTGGAAAAAAGAAGAAGGAAAGAAGAAAGGGAGGAGGAAGGGAAAAAGGAGAGAAGAGGGAGGGGAAGAGAAGGAGAAAGGAAATGAGAGAGCTATAACTAGATATGAAATAATGAATAATAGATCACTTGACCAATTTACTATTGAATATTATTATTCTAGTAAATAATATGAATGATTTTTGTAAGAGTTCATAATATAAAATCATTCTGGATATGATAGCCCTGTGACTTTGTTACCAAAAATGTGCTTAATAGTTTAAACCCCATCTCATTTTGTAATATTTGTAATATGAATAGTTAGTTAGCAACACTTTCAGTTAATAAATACATTTTTGTAGAAAAGTCTGAATTTTTGACTGGATTTGTTGGGTATCCTGTGGAAGCACTTCATTCTTACTCTGGGTTTTATTTATGTATAAAGCAGATTAGGCTTTTTTATAACTTATCTATTATGAGCCTATGTTCTTCCCCAGATTTTTCCATTAATAACAGAATTCTTTCATGACCATTTAATTTCCTTCACATCACTTTCTAGATGAGTATTTTTATGAGACTGACGCGCTGCCTACTGCGCTAATGAGGCACCTTAGATGAGTATTTTTAAATACAATAGTCTCTGATCACCATGGTACCGAAAATACACTTGTTGCCATCATTTTCATAATTTAAAGAGTTTTCAAGTATTTTTAGCTATTATAATTGGTGAATTGGCTTCTCTGTTATGATCATGGCTATCAAGACAGTGAAATCAAAATATTGACAGAACAAAGTAGGTAAATATGTTGGTCATTATAAAAACAAACAACAACAAAAAGAAATGGCCTTAACTGAAAAACTGAGTAATAATGTACGAATATATGGAAAAAGATCTGGGGACCACTTTAATTCCTCTGAGCTACTACTTTTACTATGAAAATAGTACTTTCCCTAAGTATTTATTTGATAAAGATTGGAATCTTAAACATTTTGTTATTTTTGAAACAAATATTAGGCTTATGAACATTTGTAACGTACTTTATTGTGTGCATTGGAACTTCTTAAACATTTTATTGTAAATATAGTGACTTCATCCTCTTTTATTCATTTCTTAGCCTACCAGTAAATATTAAGTATTTTAATTGCCATATGTTAACTATACACAATAAAGCGTTTTATGATGATATTTTTGTTTGTGTTCATGATTCCTCCCCCATTACCCTCTCCTAATCCCCTCCCACACCCACTGCTCCCTACACTCTTTCCAACCAGTTTGCCTTCCAGTTAATATCTTTTTCCTTTTTGGTAACTCAAATTGTTTTATTACAATTGCTCACAAGCTCCCAATTGAGAGATTATTTGTAGGAGCATGATTTCCTTACCAGTGACTACATCACTAAAGAAATGATCACTCCTCTTCTAGTGACCAGTAACTCTCTACAGATATTCAGCAAAGAATGGGGCCACACGTGTCTATCTCCACTCATGCCCCAAGTTAGGATGTTGACAGTCCCAATACTAAGCAGGTCTCACATTGGCAGTCACCTCTGCTGTGGGAGTGAGTGCAATGGTGGTGCCATGCTCAGAAGGCAGCATTTCACCTCATGCCATTCCTTTCTCCAGCTCTCACATCCTTCCCAACCTCTCTTTCCCAATGTTCCCTGAGTATTCTCTAGAGTAGTATAGATATTCAATTTATGGCCAAGCATTCAACAGTCCTTTATTCTGGGCATTTTGACAAGTTATGAGCCCATGTAATATAGTTAATCACTTTCAACTGCAAAAAGTAGCTCAGGGCAGCATTATGAGTATGAATCACATTTATCTGTAAGGCAATTTGATAGACACATTACATTCATTTCACAAATAATCAGAAGTAGCTTTACTACTAGGGTTCGTGTCCTCCTTATCAGTGGCCACCAGTTTTTGATCAGGTTTACAGTGCCCAACACGGGTCCCCCTTTGGAGTGGGTCTCAACTCCAATCAAAGAGTGGTTGGTCTTCTCCACTGCTGACATACCATTACTGTACCAAATGGTACATCTTGCTTGTAAAGTCAGTAGTGCAGCAATACTAAATATTTTAAAATAGCTTTTAGTATGACTTGAAGAATAGTAACTGTACATGGCCGTGACTTATGTTGTGCTCTAGAATGCTGTCAGAGAGGGAGACAGATACTGAGTATAGAATGAGCTTGCTGTTCCATGACATGATGCCATCATACATTGTGGGAGTTCATTTTTTACTTGTAAATTAATATGCTATTAATTTACTCAGAGAGAAAGTACTTCAAAAACAAAGAATGTATAATAGGTGACCATATAAATAAGAAATGGATGTCAATACTTTCTAAAATGAACTTCTTTAAAATACTGTATTGCCATATGTCAATATTATATAAGCATGTATGTAAAATTGATTTACATTTTTAATGGGTAAACAGCAGCAATGCCCATTTTTCTTTTGTCTTCTTAGGGGTAACTGGATTGGAGAAGCACCATATAAAGTAGGAGTGCCATGTTCATCTTGTCCCCCAAGTTATGGTGGAGCATGTACCGACAATCTCTGTTTTCCTGGAGTAACATCAAACTACCTATACTGGTTTAAATAAGCTTACATTTTTCTAAAAGAGATACAATGGTTTCTGGGACTCATAGGCATCTATATATATTGAATATATTTTATTATAATCTTGTTTTCATTTTAGTATTCATTTGTATAATATTTGTCTATGGTGTTTAATTTTTGAATGTTGTTAAACATTCATTTCTATATGAATTTAAATCTAAATTAACATATTGTATATGTAGTATGACATAGTTAATTGATGCATCCAATTCCAAAAATTACATTCCAGGGGAATCTTATCATCATATTCCTTCAGAATAAAATATGTGCTCAAACTGTAACTTGTATGTTCATATATGTATATATATATATATATATATATATATATATATATATATATATATAAACATACACACACATATATATACATACACACACACACATACATATGTATGAGAAGTGATATGCCCAATAGAGAGCAATATGATGTAATAATTAAAGGAAAATTTTTTTAAATACACAAAATATATTTGAGGTAATGTGATATCTTCAACACCATTGCTAAACTACCCACATATTACAAAATAATGTTCAGTGATATTTGGGAATAATATAATGAAGTAATCATGGGTTTCATTCTACAGATATTTAAGTTAACTTGAGTCTACCAAAGAACATGCTGAATTTATGAATGTTTTCTTATTATGCCTTTTGCCTAGTTTCATTATATTGAACTAGCAAATATGGTGAATACATACTATGGATCAGGTACTTTGTTGGTTATGCTCTGATAATGCAAGGATAATTAGATATAGTTTCTGCCCTTCAGAAGTATACACAGTTATTCCAAAACTAGACTAGTAATTTGGTATAAAATTATTTTTAACAAATAATTTTCATGTACTTTTGAGTAAACAAACACAACACCAGTGTTCACTTTCAGGTAGAATAAATGATGAGCTCTGATGTCTCATATGTAAAGGTTTTGATGGCCTGGAAAATTTAGCTTCAGTATTTGAATGAGACAGGGAAGGAAAAAAATCAGCCTGTTCCCAGAGATTTATGTAGCACAAGAGAGAATTCTGGAAGCAGGACCCTCAGAAAACTGATGAAGTTCAAGAGAAGTTAAGATTCAATGGTTTAGGTAGGAAAAGTCAAAGAACTAAGGTTTTTAATAAAAAAGACCAGGAAGAGTATGGTAGGGAGCATGTTCTGAGGGTGTATCCCATTGTAAGGTCCATCAAGAGAGGTTGACGGATTTCAGGAAGAGATATGCCATGTGCTCCATATCCTTGTCTTCTCTGTTGTTACTGTGAGACTTGAATATTATATTCAGAATCCTTCATGTGCCCCACATGCAGTTGATTTTGTTAATGTACTGTTTGGATATCTTTCTAAGGACTAATTACTAAATTTTAATTTTTACATTTCTGTAGAAGACTAATGCTCAGTTCCTCATTAACTTTGATTATGAAAATCATATAAGTCACTATGAAAACTTCTCTCATGCGATTAGGAAATCTGTCTTACTTTACTAAATCTTTTTCAGAGAGAAGAAAAATATGCCATCTGGGCCAAGACACTTAACACACAGAATGTCAAGTGTGTGTGTGTTGGGGCGGGTATTTGTCAGGTTGTGTAATGTTTCCATAGGGTTACAAAGCAATTCAGTATGAATAATAGGAGAAAGCTACTTGTTTGAATTCCATGTACAGCTGCAGTTTCTTAGGGTGGATACACTGAAAGATGACAGCTAATTGGATCCATTCAGTGGGAGAAGAATCCACCATCTGGAGATGGGGTCTACTTGATGACAAACAAATGGCCCAATCATTTAAAACATTTTAACGTGGTGACCAAACATGTTGCTATTGTGCTAACCTGCCTTTTTGAAAATATATGTGGGCCTTATTTAAGTAAATACTTTTGGTAGGAAAATAAAGGATAGAAGTAATTATTTCATTGAGTCCCAGTCCAGTTTTTATCTAAGATATCTAAGCAATTCAAAGAAATAATTTGCTTGATTTATCTAGAGTGTTTCCACCACTAATGTTACTGTAATGAATACTATTAAACAGAAATTGAGATCTCAGCTCTAATTTCCTGCTGGCCTGCTTGTGCTGCTTGTGTAGCTTGGCTTCTCAGTTCTAAAAAATAATAATGATATTTTCTATATATTTCATGAAAATGACTATAAAAGTAAACACCATATTTGTAGAACTTCATGATTAAGATCAGCATTAATAGTGATTAACATAAAATCTGTGCAATATTTTATTCACAATAGCATATTATATAGTCTGTAATATAACAAATGTTTATTTGAAAAGATTTTTTAAATTAACTAAAAAGTCTATAACTGAGAAAAGGAATCCTACCTTTCCATGCTTTTTAAAGACAGAAGTTGCTTAAATATAAAGGTTTGACTATGAAGAAAATCTGAATTAATCATCTAACATGTGAAATTAAAACTAGCATTTATATGCTTATAAAGCAATTCTCCTAAAATAACTAAAACCATGAATTTATTTGTAACAAAATCTAAGCTTAAGTAGAACAAGGTATATTTATTATTCTACCTGTGTTTTTTAAAGTTGTTACATAAAATGGCCATGTGAAACATTTCATTTTCTGGGCCAATGCAGATGCACATTTGCTGGTGTCAACGTAGCACCTTGTGTTTTCCTCAGCATGCTTAGTAGTGCTCGGGCACTGGTTTTTCACTGATACTCCCAGAGACAGAAAAGGGCTTGGCTATTAATCGTTCCACATGAACATGCTCAAATGGTATTGAAGTTTTCATTTTGAAGAGTTTCATTAAAATAGTGATTGACATAGATAGTCTACAGCAGTGATTTTTTTCCAAACATACATTCAGTAGAAATATAACAGTATAGGTTATTTGACCTTCATGCCAGAAAAAGACTAAAAGAAAAAATCATACCCACTTTTAGCTATGAAATCTACATGCTTCTTTGGAAGAGAACCTATGAATTGTGTAGGAATGTTCTTACCATGTTTGTGATCACTGAGCAATTTGCTTGAGAAACAGAAGCAGTCATTGTGATCAGTATGAAAGATGCTGTTTGGCAGTATAAGCATCGTCATGGCTGTGGCCTTTCCAAGCCTCCCTACAAATCTCATTTGGCACTGTTGTCACCTGCATTTGGAACATTCATTTCTAAGTTCCTCATAGTTTGAACAGATTTGACCAAGCAGGAGGCCAAGTGCACCCCGTACAATTTACTCCTGATTATTTTAATTGAAGCAAAATATTTTTTCTCACTTGTACATATTCGTGTTAAATCAATTTAAAATGTCTACCTAAATAAATCTAATATATATTTTTGCCTGCTTAAATGTTTTAGAATCATACCATGCCTATTAAATAAATGCACAAAATGAAAAGATAAATTGAATATTTCCATGAAGATAAAGACATGCAGAGACCTTTGTACATGTTTTCCTCCTGTTTATAATGACATGCTTTATGTTTCATAACATAGGATGACATCTTGACAGAGATGGAAGACTATGTATCAAAGTATTTAGGGGGATAGCCTAATATTTCTATTAATATCTCAATTACCTTTGTTCTTATGGGGATTATGTGATGATTTATGTGTGGGTGGGTGAAGATTTTTAAACACATGCAAAATGACATTTTAAATTGATGTCATGGCTTGACTTAGAATTATAAAATATTTAAAAAGTTAGGAACATTTAACAGTTTACTGCTAATGGTGCTGAAACACATTACAATCAGCATATTCTGGTTACAACAGTGAAGTTCATTTGCAATTAAAGCTATTATTGTGAACTCTAAGTATCTATTCTGGTGCTAAACATATGGTGCTTCTTAAAAGAGTTTTTTTTTTTTTTTTCCCCCTATCACCTTAAATTTAGATTACACCTGTATTAATATGCTGCAGGTCCTAGCGCCCTCTGGTGGCTTTGAAAACAAATTCTTAATGGATACTGTTGCCTTCATCAATAGCCACTTATTGGCATTTAGTAAAAATTTAAGTGGTGCAACCTTAGAATTCTCTAAATACTCCCTAAAACTACAAGTATTTAAAATGATGATTTTAAGTCCTGTTGTAATAGGTTAAAAGAGTTAACTTGACAACACCATCCTAAATATTTTTATGTTTTCTAGTTGTAAGGTGCTTATTAATGTGTTCTCTTTGTTGTTTAGTTTGTTTCTAGGAAAAAGAATTATAATTATATCTCACCTTTAGGAATTATAATTATTTATCCTAGTACATGATATAAAAGGTTTGCAAAATAACTACATATTTGAGTGATCCTTCCACTTTTAATTGTTGATTGATAAATTAATAATGATTTCATACTATTGTTCCTATTCAAATTCCTTCTTGCTTTATGGTTGTTCATGGAAGATTATAGTTATGTTGCTTGTCACTAATGAAGGTAATAAACATTCTTAGGTAAACTTTCACTTGAATGATGTAACTGGGTGTGATAAATCAAGTGTTGATAGATTTCTTATGCTATGTTAAAATAATCAAATAAAATTAACTCTGAAGTTATTTTTAAAATTACTAATTTCAAACTTCTCAACTCAATAGAAAGGTTTTTATTTTCTAAATCATACACAAAGTTCTAAACTATAGCACACACTAAATGGACTTACTCTTTATGCAAAAATTACTCAATGCCTAACAGTACTAACTTGTCCAATTAATTCCCCTGATACTTTAAAACAGTTAGCTAGATAGTCCATTCACTTTGCATGTGTTAGTAAACTATTAGTTTTGTGGAGGATCAAATACTGGACTTAACTGGTGCCAGGTTACACATTATAACATTTGTGCCTTGTCATTTGATAAGCAGAATTTTGTTATTATAATATGAACTAAAGATTGTGCATGTATGAAGAGTATATTTTTAAAAATGTTAATATGTTTCAGATATTTATATATTCCACAAATATAATGTATCACTTCCCATACTTAAAAACAGGTTAATTTTGATGAACATAAATCATTACATGATGCTATGGTGGTAAAAGGTGCTTTTAAATATTGTGAAGTATTGTTATGAATGTGAACATATTTAACCTGTGTAAACCTCTGTCATTACGGAAAACAACAAATGCAGCTTTTTCAGCACCACTGTATGACTATTTTTCTTTCAATAAAGGATTGTAAATAATTATTTTGGTTTTGAATTACATCTGACTTTTTCAAGCCATATGATATAATTTTTATTTATTTATTTATTTAAGAGCAACAGACAGTGGGGGGGGGGAGAGAAAATGGGTGGGCCAGAGCTGTCAGCCACTGCAAGTGAACTCCAGACATGTGTGCCCCCTTGTGCATCTGGCTAATGTGGGTCCTGGGGAATTGAGCCATGAACCTGGGTCCTTAGGTTTCACAGGCAAGCGCTTAACCGCTAAGCCATCTCTCTCCAGCCCTGGTATAATGTTTTCTTAACTTTCATTGACAGCTTCTGTAAGCATAGGCAATAAACCATAATAATTCCCATATACCCCCCCCCCCCATTTCTCCCCTCTCAAATCCAGCCTTCATTGAATCCCCTCTTTTATTTCCAATTAGTCTCTTTTCTATTTTGATGTCATCATTTTATTCCCTCCTATTATGCAGGTCTTGGGTAGGCAGTATCAGGCACTGTAAGGTCAAGAATATCCAGGCCATTTTGTGTCTGGAAGAGTGCATTGTAAGGGAGCACAACCATTCTGCTGACCCTTACATTCTTTCTGCCACATCTTCTTTAATGCACTCTGAGCCTTGGAGGGCATGATAGAGATGTCTTGCTTAGTGCTGAACATTCCACTGGCACTTCTTAGCACTGTGGTGACTTTGAGTCTCCCCACTGGTCACCGCCCAGATGACATAGTTTTGATAAGAAATAAACACCTTTCTAAACAATGATTCTAACTTGAATGTGTCACTGAAATAAAGTTTCTTTTTCTGTTTATTTCTTATTACACTATTTTTCCATCACCCACTCTTCTTACTGTCTCTTCCACTAAGTTACAAAAAGTCTTTTGTGTATCAATATAAAATACATTTCTAGAAAAATCTATCCAGATGCTAAATAAGGAAAATTACAGCAGCTGGTAAAGAGTATCCTTAGGATCACAACCATGCTGTAGGCATTCCTAGGGAAGGAACCTTCTGGGCAGCTTTCAAGTTGTGGCAACTCACCCCTCTGGGACATGGTGGATCTCACAAGTCCATTTCATTGAGACTGAACAGAATCTGAAAGTTTATTGAATTTCTCTTTACTGTTTTTTTTTTTTTTGGTTTACTTTTATTTATTTATTTGAAAGCGACAGACAGAGAAAGAAGCAGAGAGAGAGAGAAAGAAAGAGAGAGGGAGAGAGAATGGGTGCGCCAGGGCTTCCAGCCACTGCAGGTGAATTCCAGATGCGTGCACCCCCTTGTGCATCTGGCTAACATGGGTCCCGGGGAATCGAGCCTTGAACCAGGGTCCTTAGGCTTCACAAGCAAGCGCTTAACCACTAAGCCATCTCTCCAGCCCTCTTTACTGTTTTACAACATGAGAAAGTGTCACTAACTGAAGCCCTTTCAAAGAGCATCTCCTAGAACTTTCTAGGTCCCCCACCCCAGATCTTTTTGTTTGGCTGGTCATCTATGTTCTCATCACTTCTTTGTGTTTCGAGCCTCCAATTTTCCACATGTGCTACCTGGAAGTTGTCTCTATCTCCAAAGAGCATTGACTCTGTTCATTGAGTGGTTGACTGACTCTCTCTCTCTCTTTCTCTCTCTCTCTCTCTCTCTCATGTGTTCTTGTGTATGTTTGCAAGTTCTATCCACATAGACTATGCTGAATGATAACAATACAGTATCATGCTCTAGGGCTGGAGAGATGGTTCAATTGTTACAGGAGCATGCTTGCAAAATCTCCTGCTCCTAGATCTGAGCATTTCTAATCGTGGAGGAATGGGAGTATGGTGGGTGAGGAGTCCATCAAGTCACCACCAGTGAAAAGTTTGCCGCCTGCCTTCAAGAAAGCAAAACACCAGGCTGGAGCAATAGTTTAGCAGTTAAGCTACTTGCTGTCAAAGCCTAAGGACAAAGGTTTGATTCCTCAGTACCCATATAAGCCAGATGCACATGGTGACACATGCATCTGGAGTTTTTGCAGTGACTATAGTCCCTGGCATGCCCATTCTTTCTCTCTCCCATAAACAAATAAAAAATAAAATATTTA
The DNA here is from genome assembly GCF_020740685.1 of Jaculus jaculus. NCBI lineage: Eukaryota > Metazoa > Chordata > Mammalia > Rodentia > Dipodidae > Jaculus > Jaculus jaculus. Next base: position 145,465,757 of record NC_059103.1, read on the forward strand.
AAAAAACACCACAACAAGATAGAAACAAGCTTTCCTGCACACATCAGACTGTGGCTCTTGTAGGCTCAGCAACCTCCCGCTGTCACCTGGCTCTGAACCCTTTCCTTTCTCATAAATCCTGACCCCGACACTTGGGGTTAACTAACTGGCTAAATGAACATCCTATGCATGGAACTTTCATAAAAATTCCCAACCTGAGTCTTAAAGTGGACTTCTCAAACCTAGTCTTGTCTCATGGTCAAGAGCTCTGCCTTGCTTCCTTCTCTTAAGTTCAGGATGTCACAAACCGTGCCTTGCTTTCCTGAGTAAGTGCTACTTATTCATTCCTTCTCTTAACCTCCCTTCTCTTAACCTCTTCCTCCTTAAAGCATTAAGCAATAAAACATTTCTGAACTTTGTCCCTGGTCTGTGGATTTCATTTGTCAAATTCAAAGACAAAATTCCAGGGACACTCCAAAATTATTGGTGCACTGGCATATCATAGTGGATAATTGGCAAGGAGACCCCAAATTCTGTACCATTATTAGTGACAAAATCAGGATATGTCAGACAATAAGTGTTCTCCTGTTTCCGGATTCCTGGAACTTCATTTTCTCTCTTCCTGCCTTCCTGGGAATGCCATAAGCTAAGTGTTCTCTGTCTTCTGCCTTCCTGGGAATGTCAAAGGGCAAGTGTTATCCTGCTTGCTTCCTACGTCATCATAGGAGACATCTGTTCTGTCCCATAATTCACACTTTTTCTGTGAACCTCCCCTCTGTTTGGGAAGTGGGCATATTCAAAATTTTGTACCTGGCAGATTTGGGAAATTTATGAATAGATTATGAATTGAGGAGAGACAGGAAGAGTCTAGAATACTGAACATAAGTAAAGTTCCTGCCTTGGTAACAGTTGTGTACTCTTCCTAGAGGCGTACACACAATATTCGTTCACCCCAGATACAGTAGAAAGTTCAAAGTCCTCTTGGTGAATGGTGGGTTTATCAGAGTTACTTAGAGAGTATGGGTGAGGATCTGCTTACAAGAGTGTGTGCGGCTCAAGGCAGCTGCTTCCCCTTCAAGTCCAGCCTAGAATGTATGCGGACTCACAAAAAGCTGCATCCCTGGAGTCCACTGCACAGCCTGCGGATAACTTGCTGGTAGAGTCTCCTTCTTTATCTATTGTTTGCTATGTCTAAAACCTTGGCTTAAAGCCAGGGGGCATCCTTGTGCATCTTAAAATTGACAGGAGCTTCCTGAGGCGTGAGAGTTGTTTGCTCCGGCGTGAGAGTTGTTTGCTCCTTAAGTCTCATGAGCCTCCTTCCTCCATCTAGGATGAAATATTTTAATACAAAGGAAATTGCTACACAAGAGAGATCAAAAAAAGAAAGTAAAAAGAGCTTTCATTAAAAAAAAAATTTTATTTATTTATTTATTTGAGAGCAACAGACACAGAGAGAAAGACAGATAGAGGGAGAGAGAGAGAATGGGCGCTCCAGGGCTTCCAGCCTCTGCAAACGAACTCCAGACGCGTGCGCCCCCTTGTGCATCTGGCTAACGTAGGACCTGGGGAACCGAGCCTCGGACTGGGGTCCTTAGGCTTCACAGGCAAGCGCTTAACCGCTAAGCAATCTCTCCAGCCTAAGAGCTTTCATTTTTAATAGAATCACATAGCACTGAAATTTTAAATATTAATTTGAAAATCAATATTAACTCAGATTACTGTTTTTTGGAAAAAATGGTATATGTTAACACATCTGACCCATGAGAGGTCTAAGAAGCACTCCAGGTTTGGTTGGATTGGCAGGTGCAGGAAGTGGTCATATTGGTATCTCTGATGCCATCCATCCAGCATGACCAGTAGCTGTTAACTTCACCTCAGCTGTTGTCCATCTGCTTCAATACAGCGCTATCTCTGACACAGATTCGTAGTGCAGCATGGGGTCTCAGTTCCCCACAAGTATGCAAAAGAGCTTTTGTGAATAGTGCTTTGAAACAGTAACTCACTTTTGATTTAACATTGCATTTTAGAAAAGAAAGAACCAAATTAGCATTTGCTACAGGATAAGGGGTTAAAGTGACTGATCTTCCTTGATTCATATATGTAAGGTCCACATGACCCAGCAGGCATGGGACGTCTGATGACCAGTAGTAGTCCAAGACAGGGGCCATTTGTATATGCATGTGCTGACCACTCATAGAGCTTTCCTGCATAGCTTATATTAGTGAACAATGGCAATAACTAATTTTTAAATCCAACTTTTATTTGACACTGACTAAGATGCTAAAAATTCTAAGATTTAGAAAAAAAAAAAACTAACAAAGATTCCAATTAACTTTAAGAAAACTTAACAACTGAAAATTACCCTACTTACAACAAAACAATTCCTCCCAGTCACATTTGATGTTAAAGTAATGCTAATCTAATGATATGCAAAAGAATAGCTAGAGAACCTTTTAAAGGTCAAGGCTGTTAGTGATGCAATGTACTGTTAGTGATACATTAATAGTGAATGTATTCATTGATTTGCTGGGGTCAGATAAGGATTGGTTAATAATCCTTATGAGTGTTTCATTACAACGTTTTCATATATATGGTCACATTTACTTTTCCCTGCTCTCTTTTCTCCCCTCTCCCTCCCAATGGAAGCCATGCCGTCTTAAATATCTACCTCTTCTACTTTAATGTCTGTATTTCTTATAATTTTTGGGGGGAGGTCTTTAGTGTACAAAAATGTACTGTAAATTGGCTGTATGCATATCAACCCCATTCCACAAAGGCCCTTCTCAGTGGGATCATCAGTGATCACTGTGGTGTCATGAACATACCCACAGGAACCTACTAATGTCTTACTTCTTTTTTTTTGTGGTTTTTCGAGGTAGGGTCTCACTCTAGCCCAGGCTGACCTGGAATTCACTATGGAGTATCAGGGTGGCCTCGAACTCATGGCAATCCTCCTACCTCTGCCTCCCGAGTGCTGGGATTAAAGGTGTGTGCCACCACGCCCGGCTAATGTCTTTACTTCTTAAAGTCTACATTCTGGGCATGGAGAGATGGTTCAGTAGTTAAGGTGTCTGCCTGCAGAGCCTGATGACCCTGGTTAGATTCTCCAATACCCATATAAAGCCAGATGCAGAGGGTGACATATGCATCTGGAATTCATTTGCACTGGCTAGATGCCCTGGGATACTCATTCTTTTCCTCCCCCGCCCCTCTTTTCTCTCTTCTCTGTCTCTCTCTACTTGCAAATAAATGTCAAAAAATATACCCCCACACCCCACGCATCCTTCCCAATATGTTATCATTCAGTTTGATGGTCATTCTGAATGGGATAGATGTATTTCAATTTAAATTTCTCTAATGGCTAAGGATATTAAATATTTTTCATATATTTATTGACCATTTGTGCTTTTACTTTTAAGAACTGTATGCCTGCTCAATTCATTTTCCCATTTACTGGTTAGACTATTTTGGGCTTTTTGGTATTAAAATTTTTAGTTCTTTATGTATTTTGGTAATTAATCCATTTTTAAATTACCTAGAAATTGTCATGAAACTGAGTGCACCAAAACTCAGTGCATATGTATTTATAATTATTGTATAGTTTTGAAAGAGTTTTGCTTTTAATGAGCTGCTGTATCTCTTCTGACTTTTTGCCTGATGATCATTTTTTCAAGGATGAATATGACTACCCTTTGCTTTATTTTGGCTTCTACTTGCTTAGTATATTATTTCACATGTTTTCATTGTCTATATATGATTCTGCAAGGTAGAAATTTTTTATAGATAACAATAGCTAGATATTGGTTTTTAATCCATTAGTAGGGTCATACCTTTTAATTAGAGAACCTTGGCTATTTATGTTTAGCGTTATAACTGGGAATGTTTACTGAGTACAGTAGTTTAACTTTTCTGTTTTTCAATTTGATTTGAGTGTTGTCTATTATTTTCTTTTCCCTTTATCTTACAGGTTTAGGCATTTACTAACTTGTTTAGTTAGTCATTTCCCGAACATGTTTGATTTTCTCTTAATTCTCATTTGTTTTTCTATTCTATATCTGTTCTTTAATAAATGGAATTTACCTTTCCTAAGCTCTCATTTTTGTGATTTTTCTTTCTTCTTCATCTATATGAAAGATTTCTTTAAGTACCGTGTTCAATGTTGGTTCAGTGGGCACAGACTGCTTTAGTTTGTGCTTATTTTGTATGGTTTGTATTTATCCAACTTTAAAGGATAGTGTTGAAGTAGTAATCTTGGTTGGCAGTCATTTGCTGTCAGGGCTTACAATATTTCCTTACAATTTTTCCTGGCTTAAATGCTTCCTGCTGACAGATTGATATAATTATAATGTGTTTTCCTTCATATGTGAGGTAGCATTTTTCTCTTCTTAAAATATTCTTTCTTGATTATGCAGTCTTAACATTTTAATTATGATGTGACATAAAGCAATTATTTTCTGACTATGCCTCTTTGGGATTTAAGTGAATTTTTTTGGGAAATGACCAGATTTTTTTTTTTTTTTTCCTGGGAACTGGGAGATTTTATGCTATAATTTCTTTGAATAGGTTTTCTGTGCCTTTAGTTGATATCTCAACTCTTTTTTTTTCTGCCTCATGGGTTCTTAGATTTGTCCTGTGAGACATTTCCCTGATCCAGTGCTTTTGTAGTCTTGATTGCTCATATTTTTTTTCTTTAATATTATCTTGATCTTCTCTTAAGTGTCTGAAATTCTTTCTTTTGCTTGATCTGGCCTATTGGTGATGGGTTATGCTGTGATTTTATGTGATTTATTAAGTTTTCTTTTCTTGCATTTCCATTTTATTCTTGGCATTTCAATTGCTATGCTGGATTTCTCATCCATGTTGCTGTCTTTCTCATTTTGGTCTGGCAGTGGTCTCCTTCCTCCATCAATCTGTTTGTTCCGATCTTCTTTGTGGTTGATCATTTTCAAAATTGAATTTTGAATCCTTTGACTCTTATTTCAAGCAGAACGTTAACTTTGATTTTGTTATTGAAGAGTTATGAGCTTTTGGAGTGGTAATTTTGCCTTGTTTCTTTCTATTTCTTCTGTATACATTTTTAAATCTGTGCAGCTCTTTGGATACATATCTCTTTTCTGCAAGCCTTATTTTTAAATTTTATTTATTTAGGGGCTGGAGAGATGGCTAAGCAGTTAAGGTGCTTGACTATGAAGCCTAAGAAGCCAGGTTCAATTCTCAGTACTCACATAAGCCAGATGCACAAGGTGGTACATGTGTCTTGAGTTCATTTTCAGTGGCTAGAGGCCCTGGCACATCCATGCTTTCTCACTCTCTCACTCTCTCTCTCTGTGTCTCTCTCTCTCTCTCTTAAATGAATTAAGATTAAAAAATATTTTAAGAGAGACAAATTTTATTTATTTATTTATTTGGGTTGGCATAGAGAGATTTAGGTATCATTTATTCTGGCATTTTCAAATATAATTTGTTTTTTGTTGATTCCCATCCTTCTCCCTCTTCCCTCATTTCCATTTCCTCCATATCACATGCATCTTTTTGCTCTTTCTTTTCCCCCTTCCAGATCTCCTCTTTATTTTCATTCTTGGTCACAGTCCTGTCTTTGCAGGTTTAATACACATTTTGTTCTCCTATGTATACATACTTATAAATATTACTTAAATATCAGATAGCACAGTAGTTTTGGTCATTCTGAGTTTGAGGAGTTTCACTTAACACATTTTTTCCCAGATCCATCAATTTTCCTGAGTCTGTATTGTTGTTTACCTCTTTTAGGCTTTTTAATAGAGATATTTTTAGTGGGAAGCTTTCTCTTGGAGCCATGATCCCCCAAGCACTTAGAACAAACAGAAGTAAAAAGAGAAGACAATTCAAAAATAAGAAAGATAATGAATTATCTTAAAAAACATTTAGAAGACATCAATTACACTCCGAATAAGGTTAGAAAATAAAGAAGCTTATGGGGTAAGTTAACAGTTAAAATTTATTAAAGCTGAAGGTATGAATAGGTAAGTAAGTAGAAAAGGGGATGGGCAAATGGAAGAAAGAAGCAGGACAGGAAAAAAGGAATAGAATATGTAATGAACATGTAATAAATAATAATGATAATTACAAGGAATTTTTTTACAGTAGGAAAAGGCAAACAAGCAAACAACTATCAGTAAGTGTTTCTACCTTGCTGAGGAGAAAATGATGGAGATGCTTTATTCCAGCCTCCCCACCCCCACCTGGTCCCAGGCTTGTCTTTTGTAGTTCACTTAGTGTGGGAGCAATCGTCCTTGCTTTTGACATCCAAAAAGATTGACAAGAAAGTGCTATTTGCAGGACAAGCTCAATCCTGCTTTTTCTGCTCATCTGAATTCCTAATGAAATTTTCTGTATTGCAGCCTGCCACAATGAGGGGAGAGTAGAAGCCTCTCTCAAATGCTTACTTCCACCAGCACAGTGCAAAGATGCATACGTACACTACAGATGCTCTGCGTGCATGAGTTTGATGCAGGAAATTTCTAAGCAGTGGTTGTTTTCCACTACTCTCTCCAGCCTTATGAGATTGTACAGAGAAGTTGGGTGAAAACCATTTATGCTGTGGGGATAAGGCACATGGTCCTGCATGCCTTGTGCATGTTCTTTCCCTACTTAAGACTAGCTGTCACTTCTCCTCTTAGTAGATTTTGGCCTTTAGCTTCTCCAACATACATGCTCTCGGCTGGCTTCTCTCTGCAACATGACTCATACTTCCAAGACATCTAGATCTGTATCTGTGACTCAATTTAACTATCAACCAATTTTCTTGTCCTGTGGTAATTTTTGGCATGATCACTTAACTGGAAAGGGGAGAGGGGCCAGCTTTTGGGGTTTGGAGATATAGAAATGCAGCCTTTAAATCGTCCTAGGTGAAAGAAAGGTTTGGGTATAAACCTCTTCTCAGGTGATCTGTACTTCACAGCACCAGTGAAAAAGTTAAGTACTAAGGGCAGTTCCCCACTGCCTGCTTTCTGTGTGAGATGCAGATGCCCCATCTTCAGCTGGAGGGTGCCAGCTTGCACACTGGTGGCATTCCCCTATGTGTTCCCTTCTGCTCTGCTTGCAGGTCCACTGGGGAATGGGGATGCTCCTCATTTCCATTGCTTTGCTTTGTAGTCTATGTTAGAGTCCATTCTTTCCTTCACAAATTTAGCGTTTAATATCCATCTGCTCTTTAACTGCCCATTAATTATTGCCCTTTCTTGCCTTTACATAGCACCTACCTTTCCCTGGAACCACACATCTGATTATTTTAGTTTCAGATTCATAGAGACGCATGAAAATGCTGAGTATCTCCAATCCACCACTTTCACAAACCCCACCAAGTGTGTTTAAACCAAAATTATTCTTACTTTAGATGCCTAAAATAAAATGAAACAATTGATTTTTCCATGGTAGTATTTGAGTTTTAACTCTGTCTGTATGTTAGCTATTTTTCTCAATGCTGTGACAAAATACCTGACCAAACAGCTCAAAATAAGGAAATTTTCGATACAATTAAGTCTCAGTTAAATACACATGTCATGCCAAGGAGGAACAGAACAACTCAATCATGGTGTCCAGGAAGCAGACAAGAAAATACTTGCCCTTTTCATTCCATCTGGGCCTTCAGACTCTGGGATAGTGCAGCCCACATTCAGTGTCCTTGCAGATACAACTAGAAGCGTGAATTACTAATTCCCTAGATGTTTCTTAATCCAATAAAACTGATAGTTGTTTGTAGTTATTTCCTCCAGATTGAGGTTCAGGAAGCTCCTGAACTTCTATTTTATGAGGCTGGAATAGCGCAGAAAGTTATATGATCAAGGCTTATCCCCAAATTTATAAAAATCAATCAGTAAGTAATTGCTGGGGAAAGGATATTGCTCTTGATGGAGCTGTCTGCAAGTTGTGCAGGGCACTCCAGGAACACAGCTATCTAGAGTCATTACCCATGCTGGGCTGAGGTGCTTGGTGATAAAGCTGCTTGAGACTCACCTATGCTCCAGTAAGTATCCCCAATAAACTCATTGATTCACTGAAGTACATTTGAATGGATTATTTCTTTCACCTGATTAATGTCCTAAGATGAATAGACATTTGATCATGTCTTCCAATGAAGCATCACACTGTACAAACCAAAATTAATCACTACTCCAACTTAGATATAAATATAAACATTTGAATCTAGGAATAAGAGTCAGTAGATGCCAGGAAGGTAGCAAAGAGCCATGAAAGGGCAGGGTAGGGGAGAGGGTTTGGGGAAATGATAGAACACATATGATATGGGCAGAACACTAGGAGAGGAAAGTGAGAAAATGGGTGGGGAGGTTGATGAGAGGAGGAGATGAAGAAAAGGTTAACTGAAATTAAAGAAGCCTCATGGAAACCTACTTCTTTGTTAGATAATTTAAGCAAACATAATTTTTTAAAAATATGAACAGAAATTCCTGCATAGATGAATAATGCTGCTTTCAGACACCATAGGTTGTTACAGGAAAATTCAAGTGCCAGGGATGGGATACCTCCCATTGAGTTGATCAGGAAGACTCCTGAGAGTCCTCCTCCCCCACAAAAAACAACAGTGTATGCTATTGACAATGCTCTTGATTGCCACCAGAGTCAGATGGCAAGACCCTGTTACAGAAGACACCATATGTCTTGGTTTCAGGACAATGAGAATTAAGTTGTTACTGACCTGGAAGATTCCTTTGTGATGGCTGGCTGTCAACATGATGGAAGGTGATACAGAGACTGCTGGGGGAGAAAAATAATCAACTTTTAAGTCCAGCAGTGGCCTCTTTGAAGTTACCCATTGTAGTAGTTAGCTTCTTCCTGGGATGAAACCTCCACCAGAAGCAGCTTATAGGAGGAAAGGGCTTATGTCATTTTTCACAGTTTCTAGGGGAAGTTTCACACTGGGGAGAGCTTGGCAACTGGCTCATATTTTCATCATCAGCAGCAGCAGAGTGGAAAAACAACAAGATGAGCTTGCTTCCAACATATATTGGGTTGGACTAATCAACCCCAAGATCTGATCCCAGCAACATACCTCCTCAGTTAGAGTTCACCTCCCAAAGGCTCCATTAAGTGGAGAGTGTATAGGAAACTAAATCACAAATATTGACACTATGGGGTTATTTCACATTCAAATCATCACAACAACTAACAGGTAAAGTAATATGTGCCCACTGGTAAAATAATGGCACGACAATGAGGATAACAAATTGTCTCTGAATGGACTGAAAAACTGCTTCATGGAAGGAATTCATGCACAATATTGAAAACCTTGTCAACAGTCTATGACTGGGGAGGTCATATAACTGAGGCAAGAGGCTACTGCTGAGGTTTAATTACATGGATGTGTTGGTCCCATCAAATTACCTTCTCAATATTTATGTTTATGCCCATAGATTTGTAATGTTCTCAATTTTGGCTAGTGAAGCTTATTTTTGCAGTTTGTGTTGATTATTAAGGAGAATCAAAGCTCCACAAAAATTCTAAGAATAAGTGTCTATAGAGTTCTAAATACTCTACAATACAAACATCTCTACAATGCCCTTCAAGGCTCAGGTCACACTGAGGAAGAAAGAATTTAAGAGCCATATTATGGGGAGAAGTCCTTTGGAACACTGTGTTCTGAATAGGAAGTGTTCATTACATTAATAATCTCACAGGAACTATTTTTGCCTGTACAGGACTCTAATACTATTATGCTTACCAACTTTTTGTCATAGAAGGTGAACTTAAAAGTCATGATATATAGAGACATTTATCATACCAATAACTGTGGGCTAACTCTACAGTGCACGACCCATATACTTCAACAACGAGGGGCCAATGGGAAAGGGGTAGGTCACGGATGAGCGTAATAATGGTACCAAACTGCCTGTACTTGTAGAATAGAAAACTAATAAAAAAATTATAAATAAAAGTTGAAAGAAGAGGTTCAGAGGAATGAGGACTGAGGATGGAGACAAGAGAAGGAAACAGGAGGGAATTAGGATCAAACAATATTATATACATAGATAAAAATCATCAATAGAAGTTTAAAGTGAAAAGATTAACCACTACTGCCAGACTCCGTTTCAGGTTTTGAAGCCATGCACCAATGTCCATGAAATCCTGTGATGCCATGGAAAGTGCGTCCTTAGGGTTGGTGAAGATCAGCAACAGACAAACAAAAGGAAACCAGGAATATAGCTGCATGTAATCAGTGCTATATGAGAAATCAAGGCCAATGAGGCACAAGAATGTAGATAGAATACTTCTTCCTTTTATACAATGAGCTAGGAAAGGTCTATTGAAGAAAACATCTTAGTAAAGATGGGAAAGGTTTGATGTGATAGTCATATGGAGTCTGCCCCTGGTTTGAATATGAAGCATTCCTTTTATGGGCAGGTGTTTGAAGGTTTTGTCTCCAGCTCATGGTAGTATTTTGGGTGGTGGAACCCAGCTCGAAGATATATGCCACTAGGGAATGTTTCTTATGGGTATCTTGTTCATGGCTCCTTCCTGTTCTTCACTTTGCTTTCTGGCCACTAGGAAGAGAATAGCTCTGCTCTGTTGTAGGCTCCCCTTCATGATGTTTCTGCCTTACCACAGGCTTATGAAAAATGGATCCAATGATAACTAGCCAAACATTGTCTAAAATAAATCTCCTTTAAGTTCTCTTAGGTATTTGTCACAGTGGCAAACAGTTCACAGAACATGAATCTGTGGAAGAAAGATCCAGTAATGACTATGTCTATACATGCCCCACACATGCAACAGAAACAGAGAAAAGCACTTCCACAAATTAGGGCAGAGAGACAAGTTGTGACAAATCATCTTCAAAATCTCAGCTTTGATTCTGGGATAATTACAAAGCCCCTGAGAATTTTAACTGGAAAAGGGCAGTGATTTAGAAGGACACTTTAGAACTAGCATGGTTTTGTTCACTGTTTTTAGTATGCCTAAAATACAGTGAGGGAGCCCACCTTAATTAGTATTTCCTTCTGTCTCCTTTTCTTTCTTTGGTACTTTCACTTTTTTCCCCCAGTCCCAGAAGAACAAATATTAAAGCAAGCAGACAGCATATTAACTATCTGATTTGCTGCATCTCTCTGTGCCCTGTGGGTTTCTACCTGCCCCATTTAAGGTCACTAATCACATACTGCTTGTCTCCTAGTCCCCAGCCTCTTTTAACTCACTTATCACAGAAGTGTTGCTGAGCACAATCTCATGTCTGATGCTGTTCAACAGTGAAATAATGTGAAGCTACTGAAACTGCTCAGCATAGTGGCTCCATGGCTGCTGGCTTAGGGTTTGAAGGTAGAGGCAGAAAGTCACTAAACTCACCATTTGTTGGGCTAAATAGCAACTTCCAGGACTGCAGGGGCTAAAGAACAAGGTCCTGTTCCAAAGTATGCACACATAGACACACACAGCTAGAGCTCAGGTTCTTGATCATTATTGGAGCAATCAAGAGACTGATGGATGATTTTTCAATAAAACCTTTGGGGTGGGGGCTGGAGAGATGGTTTAGTGGTTAAGTGCTTGCCTGTGAAGCCTAAGGACCTCGGTTCAAGGCTTGATTCCCCAGGACTGACATAAACCAGATGCACAAGGGGGCACATGCATCTGGAGTTCGTTTGCAGTGGCTGGAGGCCCCAGGTGCACCCATTCTCTCTCTCTCTCTGTCTGTCTCTCTCAAATAACAAAAATACTTTGGAAATGGAATGTTAAACAATAATGTTCTTAAAGTATGAAAAGAATAAAATCTCCAATATACAATTCCAAATATCAAAAAACTGTCCTTCAGAAATAAAAATAACATAAACATTTCCAAATTAAATGGAAAAAGTGATAGGATTGATGCCTGAATGAAATAATGCTATTATTTTCAGACAAAAGTTGAAACTATAAAAAATTAAGAGTATCAACCTAGTAAATATAGAATGATAATCAGTAAATATTACTTAATATGATAATAACACATCTTTTAGTGTTAATTACATGTAGAGTTTTATATATATGCAGATTGAATAGATATGAGTGTATTGATTTATATTCATATGTTGGAAACAAAGATTTGAAATGAATTATTTAAGGTTCCATTACAATGAACTGCAAAAACAGAAACATAAAATCAATCTCAGGATTGTTCAAGAACAATGATCATAATGTCTGAAATCAAGTAAAGATTAATCAGAGAGGCCTCTTTTGAAAAGATTAATAAAAGTGATACTCTTATGAAGACATATGAGAACTAAATGTAAGAATTCACTGTAGATCTTGAAAATGTTAAAATATAAAAATACATAGTTTCATGCCAATGTTCTTCAAAATTATAAAAAATTGGCAAATTACTTGACAAATTTATAAATTTAACATAGGCAGAAACAAAATCTGCATAGCAATGAATCTACTGAATGACATGAATCTATACTGAGAAACATTGCTTCATGGAATCCACCAGGACCAAACAATTTTCCAGATGAGTTACTCAAAACACTTGAGAAAGAAAGAATGCTAAATTTCCAGACTCTTCAAAAAAAAAAAAATAGAAAATGAGGGAGGGACACTTTGCAATTTTGTTTTTGGGACCATGATCATGAATCATGAGCATAGCTTTGGTACCATAATTTAACAAGGATATTTCAAGAAAGCAAAATTAAAATTCAGTTAATTCTCAATAAATGAAACACATAACTCTTAAAGTTTTCAAATATAATCCAATTCAACAATGTACACAGAGCATAGTTTATTATGAATATTATAACCTAGAAGGATTTAGTCCAGTAATTTAGTTGATTTACCATTAAGAAAAAAAATATAAGTTTTCATGGGAGACTGAGGAGAATTGAAATAAAAATTAAAATTTCATCTAACAAATATGTAACCAAGAGGTTGCACCCCTGGACAAAGAAGAGACTATTAAACTAGGAAAACAATAAACACCTTGCTCACTGTGTGTGATACACAGAGAAGGTTATTTCTTTCCAGCTTTTTTCCACCTATATTTGCCAAATGGGAAGCAGTATGGCACTTTTGGATATGAACCATGAATGGATAAATATCTACACTGATATTTCCCTTAAAATGTGAGCCAACTTGTTCATAAGGAAGGTCATGTCAGCACCTGGAAGAGACCCTCTGAGCCAAGTACAGCTGCTAAATTTAGAAATCAACTATGTCTGTGTAGAATTATGCTGGTCTCTTAATGTGATTTTTCTTCCATTGAAAGCTAAAGGAACGTAGTCTTGGTAGGCAGGATTTCAATTGAAAGAGTTATCTTAGGGCAATTTTCCTAGCTAATGTTCTTGTACCACCAGGTAGCTTGAGGTGAAAAGAAATATATCTCCAAAAGCCTACTGCTCATTAAGCACAGAGTTCACTGTGATGGCAGTGATTCTAGCCCATAGAGAACATCCAGTGTTTGAAATCAAAATACAAGAATATGAAGGTTATTTTCCATTCAGTCATTATTGTCATCTTTGGATTAAACATTTCCATTTCACCATATTCCTCAAATCTGTTTCTTTTCATAATTTTGTTCAAAATCTTCCTTTCCCTCCCCACTGGTTTTTCTTCCCAGAACAAATAAGATTTCCACTAAGCACCACTGTTGGTTTGGCTGGTTCTGCAATAGAAGACCCAATGTCCACTTGTACACATTGGTTTTTCCAAAGGTAGAAAATCAGTTTCTGGCTTAGAAAGAAGTTTTACATTTTAGCTGACCTCCATATGACACATTTCTTCACTCAGTATATTAATCCATTGATTTTTGGTGACTAAAAATCCAAGCTCTCCTTCTCTTAGCTTTCCACTGCAGATGGTTCTGAGTCCCCTTTTTCTGCACCACAGTGAATGGAAAAACTGGGCAGCTTTTGTTCTCCAAAGTTCCATTAGCTCTTTGTAATTTTTTTTTTTTTGAGAAGCCAATTACTTTATTAAAACAGTGATTGGAAAGTTTTTCACTGTTTAAATAGTCTGTCCTATTTCTAGGCTTCATCACAATGCTGAGGTCTTGCTCAGGCTATAAGCAGAATCTTGTTTTAATTATCCTATTCACCCTCATTCATTTAGTATTGGTCTCTATGTGGGCATTATTTCTAAAGAACACATGGGACTTTTCCTCCTGTATCAGCTACTTTCTCTTTTGGGGGACATTTTCAATCAGAAGCAGCTTAAGGAGGGAAGGATTTATTTTTTTTTTGGCTTACCACTTTGAAAAGAAGTGGCAGAGGGAAAAGCAGACAGCTGACATCACGTTGGCATGGAGGAAGCAGAATAGGGTGGACCATAAAACTTCCAAACTTCAAGGTTCCCTACCCCCAGTGATATATTTCCTCCAGCCAGGCTCTACCTCCTAAAGCTTCAACAACCTTCCACGTCAGCACGACTCAACCATTTAAAAACATGAAAGTATATAGGTGACATTTTATATTCAAAAGACCACATTCCCAGTGCAAAGAAGGTACTCTTGTTCTCACATTCTGCCCTTTGGCATTCACTACTATATTGTGGGCATGTTTCTGTGCCTTCTGCAGAAGGATGAGGGGAAGAAGATGAAGGTGAATGAGACCTTTGTGCACTGGGGCCTTGTCCTACTGGATGCTCTGATCTTTCCCATTTCTGTTCAGTATGCATAATTATTATATCTCCATATTAGCTTCCATTAAAGGAGGCAAAAGATTATAAAGTTCAGACTATAATATTCTGTTAGACTTTTCTTTGCTGTGAGAAACACTTGAGGGACACAGTTTAAAGGAAACATTTATTTTGGTATGGTTTCAGAGGTCCGTTGTGGCAGAGAGGACGTGGGAGCAGAGTAGCACCTATCATGGTAGGCAGGAAACACAAAGAGACCTTCTCATAGTCTCCTTTTAATTCCATCATTGCTCCAGCCTACATGATATGCCACCCACATTAAGGGCAGATTTTCCCTGTTAGTTAATCCTGTCTGGAAACCCTCACAGACATACTCAAAAGTGTGCTTTACTAATCTTTTATGCATGTCTCAAACTAATTCAGTTGACAATAATGATTGTCCACCATAGGAACCGAATTCTTATTTGAATCTGTCTTTTAGGTTAGAATTATTTTTATTGTGCCTCAGTTTTCACATCCATAAAAATAGGATAATGAGAATTCATGAGATGATTAAGAAAATTAGTTTGTATAAAGGATATCAAACAGTACCTGGTCCATAGAAAACCTTACAAAATATTGATTACTCCATCTGGTCTTTGTTTTTGAAGAAAAGGAAGTGATTTCTTGGGCACCTTTCCCTTTGCATAGCATACCTTAAGCAAACAATAGTCCAAACATATTTCAATGGTTTCCTGTCCTGAACCTATTCTTTTATCTGCCTTGGGAAATCTTCCCCAGACTTTGCATAAATAATGTATCATCGTTTTAAACTCAGTTTAAATAGTGGCTCATTTAAGAGTCCTTCCATAACTGTTTTGTTGTTGTTGTTGTGTTATTATAGTGTATTTTCTGTTTTTGAGGTTTTTTTAACCACATGGGACAATTTCTTGCTATTTTAATTTGGTAGTGAACATTTGCATGCTTCCTTCCCTAGATAAGAAACTGAATGAAAGTGGAAGCAAAGTCTGTGTGCATGTATGTTTATATAATATGTGTATAATTATTGAAAAATTCACATCATTTGAAGTTTTCCTAAGATGCTATCTGACACCTGATCAACTGGCAGATTGCTTGTTTTCCCTTCCTGACTTAGGGAAGCTAGGACCTATTTGAATTAGAGCATGAATGATGCAAGTTCTTCCCTCCATGTGCAAGTGTACCCCTGCTTCTTCACCAATCTTGCTCTTCACAGTCAAGAAGGAGGATGAATGGAGATGATGCTTTAGTAAATATATTCACCCAAGGTGATATGCCTTGGGAGTAATTAAGTATCTCCAAACTCTTGTTCATATTTTAAATTCATCCAATCTTGATAATATTTCATAAAGACCTTTCAGTAGGCATAGTGTACTTAGCTGTCGAAGTTAGAGGTGGAGTCATCCTTGTACTATGTAAGGATGCAGTCCAATAGGATAGTTAAATGCCTTAAAGAGTAACTCAAATGCATTTCCAAATGTCTTAGCATAATACAGATGTTATGAAAGTACAATAAAAATTGTTATATAACCACTACTTATGACATAGTCCTTTGTGTATAGTCACTAGCTCAGTACTTTGCAAATTAAATTACTTCACTCAACATTTAAATCTGGTTCTTGAAAAATGCTTTTCCCAGCTGTTATTTGTGGTTTGGATCCCACATAACAAATGAATTAGAACTTGACAATATGGGTAAGAAACTGCCACTGAGAGGGCTATTATGACCTTTGAATGAGCATAAGCCATTACAATGCTTAATGATGAACCACAGGTTAGCAGAAGTGTCTTATAGTCAATGCTTGCTCATAGATGCTATAGCGACAGCTTTGAATATTTTGGTCTCTTTTTTTACATAGGCTCTTGGAAATTTCAAAACTCTGGAGAATATGATAACCATTAATGAATGTAACAGACTTTTAAGTTTTAACCTTGATTTAAAAGAGAATGTGAAAAAAATTACTTTCAAGCATTTGTAAAAAATAGTCGAACAGACTATAGCATACAATAAACTCCACATATTCTAGAATTTGATAAAATATGACATATGTATGTACCTGTGGAATTATCATAGTAACCAAGTTAAGGAGATCCCATCATGCCCAGAACCCACTGTGCTGTTTTGTGGGGCCTTCTTCAGCCTTGACTTCTGTTCCCAGGTGACCTCTGTCATCATAAGATACTGTATATCTTGCTAGAGGTCAATGTCAGTAGAATCATATATAATGCATTAGACATATAAGAGTGAACCTGAAAATAATTGTATTGAAAAAGCTCCATCAAAAACATTACATTTTCAGAAAGTTTAAATTCTGAGATAGTATGGGGACAATATTCATGCTCAAGAGAAGACTCAATACTTAGTTTTATAAACTTTGCATTTTAATTTTGGAAAATTCAAGTATATTTAATAGTTTCACACAGAGAGGTAAAAGCATACCATTTGTAATCTAAAAAGCACGGGTGAAATCAGCTATTTGGATGTCTTATATAGGTTTAATTATTTCATAAAGTCCAATAAGATCTCATAACCTAATATTTTTAATTTAAAAGTATAGTAAAAACAAATATTTTATACTATGATTCAACTTTAACAAAGTATCTCAGAAGAAAATAAATAAAAAGTAAACACCAATAAGAGTAAATCTGAGTAGCAAATTTTTTTTCAGGCATTTATCTTTCATTTATAGTTTTATTCAGTATAAATAAGTTCCAGAACATGAGGAGTTGCTATGAATCAAAGCTTAAATACACAAACATAATATACAACCAAATAGATGTACAATATCCTGGTAAGAATCAAAAGTGAGAGTGTACATTCATACACACAGTAGCTTCAGATATGTGTTAGCTGGTTGTTCCTGTGTAGGTTGCTAAAGATGGAAAGAACTCACTCTAGTTATTAAGACTACTGTAGTCGTATTAGATCCTGGAACAAGAAATCATCAGTGTATGACCATGCAAACAAAATATTACTATTCTGGGAATGATTTTGAAAAGATTTCTGTGTATCAAAGCAGTTGGAAAAAATCATCTGGAGAACTAAGCCCACTTTCAGGTTTAGAACAAATGTCAAACTACCTAAAAATATTAGCTAATAACTGAAACTATTGCAAATGTGGCTATTCTGACCCATTATTGTTAATTTTTTGTTATTCTGTTTTTTTTTTAAAATGATTAGTTATGGACATACTTAGTGTGTAACCACATGTATGTTCCATCCTTTCCATCATCCCTTATCATTTTCTGAAGGGCCCCTCCCCATTGGGACTGCAGGGTCATACGTTGTGGCGGTAGCAATCAGTTATGGGGGAGAGGCAATGTTTCTGAGCATAATGTCCCAACTTGTGGCTCTAACAATCTTTCTGCCCCTCTTCCACAAAATACTCTGAGCCACCTTGGATGCGTTTTAGTCTCCTTCAGTCATGGGCACTTAGGAGCCTCTGGATCTCTGGTTTGCTAGATGTTGAATTTCCTCCAGGTCAGCAGCGTCTGTTTCCTTCACTCTTGTCTTGATGGCGTCAGCCTAACTATGCTTCAGGGTAGGTAATAAGCAAGATCTGTGGGGTTCCAGGGTAAACAGGTCCCAGCAGACCTCCAGTGGGAGGTCGCAGAGGAGCAAAGGAATGCACGAATTCCAATGCTCTCTGGTAGCCCACTAGACCCTCAGAAGCCTCAAGCACCAGTCCCAGCCACTGCACCCCAGACCAGGTTCTCTGCTAGCTACCTGTGCTCAGCATATTGGTACCAAGCCTAAGGACCCCGGTTCGAGGCTCGGTTCCCCAGGTCCCACGTTAGCCAGATGCGCAAGGGGGCGCACGCGTCTGGAGTTCGTTTGCAGAGGCTGGAAGCCCTAGCGTGCCCACTCTCTCTCTCTCCCTCTATCTGTCTTTCTCTCTGTGTCTGTTGCTCTCAAATAAATAAATAAATAAAAATTAAAAAAAAAAAAAGATCTTGAACTATGGGGATGTATGAACACCATTGGGATTGATAAAAACTATGGGGACTTTTAAAGTTGGATGAATGCATTGCATTTTACATTATGTATAGTTATCAGTTTATTGTGGCCAAGGGCAGGATGTCATGGTTTGATTCAGATGTCCCCCATAAATTTAGGTGTTCTGAATGCTAGGTTCCCAGCTGATGGATAATTGGAAGTTGGTACCTCCTGGAAGGAGTGCTTTGTTGGGGGGGGGCAGGCTTATGGATGTTATAGCCAGCATCCCTTTGCCAGTGTTTGGCACAGTCTACTGTTGCTGTGGTCCACCTTATGTTGGCCAGGGGCTGATGTCTACCCTCTGTTCATGTCATCATTTTCCCGGCCATCGTGGAGCTTCCCCCTCAAGCCTGTAAGCCAAAATAAACCTCTTTTGTTCCCCACAAACTGCTCTTTGTTCAGTGATTCCTACCAGCAATGAGAACCTGACTGCAACAACAAGTAAGAATGTATTTTTAGTCCACAGTTCAGCTTTGCTGTTTTTATTCATCATCTCAGCTCAGAGCTTCAAGGTAGATGTGTATGCTTCAAGAATGAGTCATGTTGTATTATTTCCACATGTGCTGCACCACCAAAAGGGCTAGACCACACTTCATGCCATACTCTCTTTTGAGGCAGGAGCATCCCCATGTGACTTTCCTCCTTTGACCCTCAACTTGTGCTGAGGACTAGGTACTCAGAGTGTTCTTCTCCTCTTCCTGAATGATGGAATAATCATCTCACTTCACAAAATCTTAATTTCAAGGCCCCCTCTTAAACATTTTCTGGACCTATTCAGCTTGTAGAGTCTCCAGCCTTCATTATCTTCTTGATGGGTCCAACTATTTCCCATGGTTCATCATTTCAGCCAATGTAGCCTGCTGCCTACCATCCTGCTCACAGATTGTGAATGGGAAGAATGAATCACATTAGTCATTGTGATGGTTTTTCTTGATTGTCAGCCCTGGGGCTTAGTAAATCTCGTCTATAGTGTGTGTTTGAGAAGGAGCTTATTTTGAGAATTAAGAGGGGAGACCTGTTATGAATGTGGGTGGCACCATCCCAGAGGCTGGAGACCCTGGGAAAATAAAAGCAAAAATGAGGAGAGCCCTAAGAACAGCCCTCCCCCATCTTATTTTCTCTCTACTTCTTCCTATCTCTCTTTCTCTCCCTCTCTAACTTCCCTTCTTGCTCTCTCTCTACCAGGCAGACATGATATTGGTATGTTTTACATAGCAAGATTACTTTAGTCAATAACAATGTGTGTGTGTGTGTGTGTGTGTGTGTGTGTGTGTGTGTGTGTGTGTATATGTATTATGCATTGCTTTTTCATAAAAGGGTTGTACTTTTAGACCTCTTTCCCTCTGCCACATTTCTGCTGAGGGTCTTCTTTAGTGGGGTCCAAGAGGCCATAGTCAGTTTCAGCAGAGTTGTAGGAAACATGGTTCCTTGAGCTATTCTCATCCACACTAAAGCACTTACAATCTTTCTGTCCCCTCTTCTGAAATGTTTCCTGAGTTTGGGCAGGCAAGTTGCAGATACTGTATATCTGCTTTGGTGAGGTTTGAGTGATCATAGTGTCTGTTACCATTTCCCTGGGATTGGTTCTCTGGCTATTCAGAGGGAAGTAATCATGTCACCGCTTCCTCTATAATCACTTCTGGGCCCCGGAAAGGGGAAGATGAGGTGGAGATGACACATCTCATGTTAGACAATTGGCTTTCTTTTTTTTTGATGTATCTTTGTTTTCTCCAGTGTTATCCATATGTAAGAGAATAGATTCTCCAACCAAAAGTGATAACAGTTTGAACAAAAAGATAATAAATTTAGTTATTAAAAAGACACTTTGATGTGTATGTTCTAGGGAATTTAGCTTGGTTTACAGAGCCAGATATTAGTTCACCCTCACTAAATGGCTCTCATTTCCAATCCATTAGCAATTGGTTACCAAAATCAGCTGTGAGCAACTACTGCACAAGTGTGTACTTCTTGCTCAGCTGGTTAACTTCTGTATCTGGCAGAGCCTCCTGCATATTCAATCTGTTGGCAACCATTGTTCTCCAGCTGCTCTCCTAGCATATTCTAGAACTAACATGGCAACAATATATTTTTAAAAATAACTAGGAGGAAGCTGGAAGAGATTCAGTCCCCAGACAGTCAGTGCATCTAGTGACAGAAGGTCCTACATGTGCAACTGGGGGAAAATGACCAATATCTGTCCAAGCAACTCATGGTCTAACCTACTTAGCAGAAAATACCCTGGTGTGATGCCCACACAAGTGCAATAGCGGCACACAACCATGGTGGGTAACCAACTGCTCTTGGCTCGGCTAACTGATCCCCTCAGTGGTACGGGATCCATACCTGGAGCTGGGAAACAAATCAGAACCATATCCAAACATAAGCCAGCTCTCCACTATCAAGCAACCATCAATCATGGGCTACAAGAGGGCCTACACCTATTAAATTCTTTATTTAAAAAAAAAAAGTAAGGGTTATCTCATTTTTCTGGGGCTAACTCCCTCTCTGTTGGAGAATGTGCTTCTCTTTTTCAGATAGATGGAGATCCTAAGGAGAGAGAGAGCCACCCCATCATATCTCAAAAGGTCCACGGCTGAAACTAAAAACAAATGGTGAAACAAGCAAGGATTCTGTTTTCTTGGTGAACCGTGTACCAGCACAAGGGTGAAGGAGATCAACACAGAGAAAAATCAACTCCCACCAAATCAGAGATCCAAAGACCCAGTGGCCCCCAACACCTCATCACTGAAGCAGACCCAAAATGAACCCAACATGGTTCAGGGAAGTTTTGCAGAAGAGGGGGCAGAAAGATGTCAGAGCCACATGTTGGGGCATGATATGCGACATTCATCCTACCCATAACTGTGGGCTTACTCCAGAATGCATGACCCATATACTTCAACAAGGAGGGGCCAAGGGGAGGGGGTAGTAATGGATGAGCTGAATAATGGTACCAAATTGATTGTATTCACTGAGTTCAAAACTAATTAATTAAAAATATAAAATAAAATAAAATTGGGTTGGAGAGATGGCTTAGCAGTTAAGCGCTTGCCTGTGAAGCCTAAGGACCCCGGTTCGAGGCTCGGTTCCCCAGGTCCCACGTTAGCCAGATGCACAAGGGGGCGCACGCATCTGGAGTTCGTTTGCAGAGGCTGGAAGCCCTGGCACGCCCATTCTCTCTCTCTCCCTCTGTCTTTCTCTCTGTGTCTGTCACTCTCAAATAAATAAATAAATAATTTAAATAAAATAAAATAAAACAGAATGCCTAATATCTAATTTAACCTAGAAGTAAATCTAGTTCTACATAAATTTGAAAATAATAAAACCATATTTCTCTTAAAAAATAACTAGGAAAATCTTTCAGAATACACCATAAAATATGGTAAGTGAGGTGATGAATATGTTAATTAACTTGATTTAATTAATTATATATCTAAATTTATATGTATGTATATAAAAATTTCAAATTGAGCTCCTTAGATGTATACAACTGTGACCTCTCAATCATTCATATTAGTATTACATTTTTTAAGAAATGTAAAAAGGAAGATTCATAGAGACAAGTCAGTGAAAGTCATAACTATAGCAAATGACATTAAGAATGAAGAAAATATTCAACAGTTTGTACCATATGGTACCAAGAGATTCAAAACTGTATAGAAGACACAACAGGTAATTTCTAAGCTAAAGACCAAAGAAGAAACAGAAGAAAGAACAGAAGGAAGCAAATATGCAGTAAACCAAATGAACTTTCATTAAATTAAACAAATGAAGTATGTTGGAAAATCAGTTATAGGAAGTACAGTGCTGGGTAACTGACCATGAGGTGCTAACCTACTTTTCCCTCAAATTTTCAATTGTATTACACTAAATCCCATGATTAGCTGCAAAACTATAAAATTAGGAATAGGCAATGCTAGTGGATATCTTAAAAATATCCAAATCATTTTTTTAAATGTTTTGGTTTTGGCAAATCCCCTTAACACATTTTTTCAGGCTATTTTCTCCTTAATTTTAAATCTTCCTCTATTTCAAGGGAAATATAATATGTATGTTTCTGACTCATCGACCCTTAACTCATCAAAACTCCATTTGTCAAGAGTTATCTTATGGCCAAAGTTCTCTTCCACTCTGAGGAAGCCATGTGTCATACAACCTCATCCCAAGGACAGGATGAGGCTCTAATCTAGCACCCAGCAAAACTAAAGAGAGTTCTAAATCTGCAAAGATAAACAGGCACTTGGTTAATCTGCAATGGCCACACTGAGGGAAACTACTTACAGACCATGGCCTTGTTTAAACCTGTGAGGTTTAAAGTTAAGTATAAAAAGGTTAAGTAATAATGTTATTAAGTAATAAATTAATTATAAACCATTATATACTATATATAATTAATTATATATAAATTAAGTAATAAATTTTTAAATAGTTAAGTGATAAAATGTCTTAATTTTTCTTTGAAAATTCAGGAATGGAGGAGCATTTGTGGTTTAGACTGATTGGACAAAGGTGCACATATCATCTATGAGATGTAACTTTCAATGAAGGAGCTATAATTTGGACCTTGAATGTCCCGACAAAGCTCATGTGGTAAGAGATTTGTTCCCACTCTGTGGCAATACTGGGAAGTAAAAGAACCTTACTGAGGCTGTGTCAGGTGGAACGAGGTCTTGAGTCATTGGAGATGTACTCTTCAAGGAGATACTAGAACCTTGATGCCACCTTGCTCTCTTTTGCTTCTGAGTCAACATAAGGTAGACAGGTTTTCTCTGTCATGCATTCACTACTATGATGTGCCACTTGTTAGGGACCAAAACTCATGGAATCATGTGACCGTGGACTGAAATCATGGGCAGAAACAAATATTTTTTTCTGGTAATTTTATGTATCTGAGGTATTTTATTATGATAAAGGCAATCTGACTAACAAAAATCTGGTATTAGAAGTAAGATCCCTGAATTTACTGCATTGGGCAAAGTGATTTGAAACCTTTGAAATTAGTAGGAGTATGGTGATTTGAATGTGAAATGCTTCATGGATTGTTTTTGATTAAGCCTTCTCCTTAATTGCTAGCTGGTGACAAATTCTGAAGTAGAACCTTTCTGGAGGAGGTGTGTCAACGGGGTGGATCTGGGGGCTTATCTCTCTTGCTGCTTCCTCCATGCTCTCTCTGCCATATGAAGCTTCTCCTTGAGCCTGTTAACCATAAATAAACACGTTTATTCCATTAGCTGTTTCTGGTCAGGCGTTTTGTCCAAGCAACGAGAAGGTAAGTGCATCAGGCAGGATGTTGGGAAAGTTTGGAGAAGCAGACGAGAACAAGCATAGGGTGCTAGAAGCTCAGCTTGGACAATTCTGATGGGAACATTGGGCACCAGCGTACTGACAGCAGCAATTTGGCTTTGGGGTACAGCCTGTCATAGCATGGAAACCATGACAGTAAGATCATGAACTAGTCACATTTCAGTCCGGAATCAGAAGATCAACAACACAAATTGTGAAACCTATGTATTTCTTTCATTTAGCTCTATGTGTTTGGTTTCTATTATTAATGATTCAATTTTTACAGATGCTATTTCTACTTGGACAAGGTGTGCAAGAGAGCATTTTCTTGTACATTTTTAGGCGAAAGTTTGCATATTTCATGCTTTATCTCATATGGCTACTGGTTAGAAGAATATGCATGCTATTTATAATGGGAAAAAAAAAAGGCATTCATCATGTTCAGTTTTAAACAACCTATTGTGTGTATTTATCCAACTCTGAATTTTTTTATAAGCCCCTGTTCTGTTTCTAAAATAATGAACACCTTATGCATATTTCTTGTTCCTTTGGACATCTAGCATAAAGATATGTTCTCTAAGTTGTAACCACTAGTGTTGGTGCTTAATACCCTTAGTGCACTTTGTATAGCCTATCTGTGGCCCTCTCATGGCTGGCTCCCCCTTCTGAAATTCACATATCCTTTGACCTTTCTCATGCTTAGTAAAGAATTTATTTGAAAGTGATTGGTTTATTGAATTTGTCATGTATGTCACAATTAGAAATAGAAAATTATTTGTTCCATAGATTAGTAAATGCGTGGATCAATGAAACCTAAGTACAAAAATGCATTGAAAACATAAAATACTATTTTTGAACACTCCTATGTTCATGATATCCATAGAGAACCCCACATCTTGAATAAGAGTTTATACATCCTTAGGAAATATATTGTATTCATTCAGAAAAACACTAAAAAAAAAGAAAATACTATAAGATAGAGTTTAACTCCCTGTAAATATATACATACATATATGTATATGTACACACACACACACACACACACACACACACACACATAGATACTTTTACAGAGGAGTCTACATTCATCATATGCCCTGGGTGCCAGAATAGCTAAGCCTATAAGAAGTATCTAAACCTTAGCAGTAAAAGTTTCATACCACACTATCATTTCTCAGGAAAAAAAAAAAAGTTCTAAAACTCTTGGAATATGGCAATAGGTATTATTAATGAGTAGAGAAGAAAAGATATTTCACTGAAAGAAGAGGGCACATTATGTGTGGCTGTGAGCAGATGGGGGTGGTGGTAGACAGAACTATGGACATTGGTAACATATTCAGTGGGTATTGAAGCCACTGTGCAAGACAGGGATGTGCCAGCTGAGGCCATCAGAGATAAATGAAGCCTACAGAATGGGCCTCAATGTCAGGACCATACAGTGACTGGATTTACCTCTCTGTTCATCACTCTGTATTCTGACACAGGAATCTTCATTATTTTCCTTTTGGGTCATAAAGGAAGACGAGAGAGCTAGAGAAATCCTTTGTGAGCATAAGTGGCTACCCAAAAGTGGCCTCACTTTAGCTAGGACTGATGGAGGTATATAAGCTTAGCAAGGCCATATTTTCTGTTACAATTGAAACTAAGTGAAGCCTGATGGACAAATTCAACTTTAGTATAAATAAAGAAAATTGCTTCTGGCACCTCTAACTTTCTGGGTAAAGTCTGTGCCATATGCCCCTCCTGAATTTAAAGAAACTCATCTTGTGTTGAGTGTTATAGCTATCTGCAGCAAGATAATGATCTATACTTTGTACATTCTCAATTACCTGGGTCACTAGTCTCCAAATAACCCTCATTAGGAAGCATGGATTTCTTAACTACTAGACTTCCTAGACTATTTTCCTTATTCTCCACTTCCAAGTTTTCATGAAGTGTTACTGATTTTATCTCAAAAATATTTCCTGAATTGGATATTTCTCTATTTCCAAGGTTCCTGTGACCCCCTTCATGTCTCAAAATTATTGCAACAGAGACTCATTATTTTGTATTTCAACGTTCATTTCTTTCTGCAGTTTGATGCCAGGTGTCTTTCCAAAAAAACAAATTTAATTTTCTTTTCCTTCTGGTTACAACACAACCTGGTTTCTTACCAACCACAGTATAAAGTTCCAACTCATTATGAGATCCATGGTCCATCAGCACCTGCTCTTCAGGAGTCTCTTCCATCAACACTCTGTGACCTGACCAGGGAGCCCCTCGTTTGTTTCTTGACTATGAAATGTATTACCATGACAACAGGGCTCCATGTCCTCTGTTTATACGTGGCTGGTTTCCTGCATAGTGTATTTCATTTGTTTGACATAAACTCTAAGGTTTATGAATTTATTATAAATTCTTTGTATGAGTAATATGGGTATTTAATTAAAAATATAACATAAAAAGAATTCCATTTTAACAAAAAGATTTTTAAACAGCTTAAATTCAGTCCTACTCTCCATAAGAAATCCCATTTAACTCTTTTCTGCCTATTGCTAAACACCTTTATTTTTATGTAATGATGCCTGTTTTTGACCCATGTTCTTGAATTTTTACAAAATAACTATATTTATTGGTGAAGTGAAAGTTGAATACATGATTGTTATAATATGAGTGCTTCAGTTAATACTTGGGAATATTTTTATCACACTTTTACTTTTTTGTGAAATTTCTTAGCGTTTATTTTTACCTTAACTATTGATTTATCTAAAAGTAGATTTTGGAAATATACTAAAATATTTGTCAATATCCAGTGCTGCCTTTTACAATGATTATGTTTGTTTGATAATGTTTATTTTTCCCTTCTCTACTTCTTGCTTTCCTCATTCTTTCTGGTTCATCCCTCACCTAGACATCCATACTAATTGGTAGTTACTACTGGTTGCACTTAGAACTTACTCTGCCTCAATTTCAGAAATTGCCTTAGCTAGTCTTTAAATAATTTCATGCACTATTTCCTGTAGATTCATTCTTCAAATTATTATGTTCCAGAAGAAATATTTTTGGAATGTCTGTATATTTTCTATATTTTAAAAATTAAAAAAATTACAATATTTATTTGCATGACAGAGATAGACATGGCACAGGTGGAGGATATTATTACTCCTCCAGGGTTTCTAGCCACTGCAAAGGACTCCAGATGCATGTGCCACTTTGTGCATCTTGCTTTACATGGGTCCTGGGGAATTGAACCAGGGCCATCGGGATTTGCAAGCAAGAGCCTTTAGCCACTGATCCATCTCCCCAGCCAGACTTTTTGTATATTTTATAATGTCAGTATTGTATTGTCACTTTGACAGATTTCTGTATATAGAATTTGGAGTTTAAAAATATTTTCCTCAGAATTTTTTAAAAATATTATTTGTTCATTTTTATTTATTTATTTGAAAGTGACGGGGGGGGGGGGGAAGAGACAGATAGAGAGGGAATGGGTGAGCCAGGGCTTCCAGCCACTGCAAACAAACTCCAGACGCGTGTGCCCCCTTGTGCATCTGGCTAACGTGGGTCCTGGGGAAAGGAGTCTGGAACCGGGGTACTTAGGCTCCACAGGCAAGCACTTAACTGCTAAGCCATCTCTCCAGCCCTTCCTCAGAATTTTGAAAGCATTATTTTCACTGCTTCCTGTCACCAAGTGTAGCTGTTCAGATTTTCTGGAAAAATGTAAGTCTTTGATTATTGAGAATTTTAATACATGAACATACTGTAATTTTATCATAATCATCTCTTATTACCCTCATTAGTCCTCAATTCCAATGAACCCACTTCTTTTTCCACTTAGACCCTCTTCCATTTGATGCCTCATTGTTTTGATCTTTTTCATCATATACTTCAAAATGTTGATGGGCTCTGTATTGTGCAGGTCTTGTGCAAGTAGCATTCTCCCCTGTGAGCTCATAGATATAGCCGTCTTCCTTAGACTATTGGAAGTTTTTTTTTTTTGCTTTTTTTTTTTTCTGTCTGTATTTTGGTAGTGGATCCTATGTTTGTTGTGTTGTGTTTTGTTTCACTTTTTTTTTTTTTTGTTTTGTTTTCTCTTTTCCTCCCTCTGCTATACTGACTGCTTTCCTCAAGTCCTTGCTGAACCTAGGCTATTTGCTCATATCTTAAGGAAAGGAACTAAACTGGTGTTAGATCTCTGCATACTAATGATGGGCTGTTTCTCCATGGAGATGGCCTAATGACAGTGTATGATTTCATCACCATAGACCTCTTTTTACTCTGCTGCTAGGTATCTTGAACCCATGGCTGTTAGAAAACCAAACTAGTCTGTTTTCACAGTACAGTGTTACCTCTTAGAAGTGGAAATATTTCAATAAGCTTTGTCCTAGTTAGTCATAAACACAATTGTTTCAGTGGTGCTAGCTTTTCTACATTACTTTAGTATTTACAACAACATGTAATGTATACAATTTTACAGATAGTGAAAGCACTTTCTAATTTAATACATCTCTGCTATTGAACCATAGATTCAAAGTCAACTTGATGGAAATCTACAAAAATATTTTTATGTATAATATGTTAGCTATGAATTATATCTCTCATTCCTTCCTTTCTTCCTTCATTCCCTCTCCCTTCTTTCCTGTTCTTTTCTGGAGACCAACAGACTCAGATGGATTCAGTGTTCTCTGGGGTTATTCTAAGAAAAGAGAAGATACTTCGGGCACCTTGTCCTGCAGAAGCCTTTGTGAAATTTCTTTATTTTTTATAAAATCTATCTAAGAGAGGTTTTAAGGTTTATTGAAGTGTTATCTATTAGATCAGAATCTGTGCTCTATATATCAGATAAAAATCCTCTACAGCCATTCTGCTGGAGTTAGCTTCTTTTTGCTGGCACAAAGCACCCAACCAAAAGGAGCGCATGGGAGGAAAGTGTTGATTTTGGTTTACAGACTTGAGGGGAAGCTCCACAATGGCAGGGCAAACCATGGCATGAGCAGAGGCTGGATATCACCTCCTGGCCAACATCAATCAGGTTTACAGCAGCAACAGGAGAGTAGGTCAAATATTGGCAAGGGATAGCTGGCAATAACATCTACAAGTCCACCATCAACGATACACCTTCTTCAAGAGGCTCTAATTCCCAATTGCCATCAGCTAGGGACCCAGCGTTCAGAGCACATGAATTTATGAGGGACACCTACTTCAAACCACCACACATTTTCTCTCCAGAGAACTGACAATATGCTTACTATGATGGTTAGGGTAACTGTCCCAAGGCCAAGCAAGCAAGCCCAGCTCCTTATCTCACCTGAGCTGAGGCAACCTTGAATTATAAATTTACTGTCTTATCCAATGCCTTCCTGTCTCTCTTAAGACCTACCCTGTCCACCAGCCAGAATAGCATATCAGGGAATAACAATCCCTCCCTCTTAGAGACCTAAAAAAACTAGAGGCCTTTATCTTCACTCTCTCCTCAATTTCTTTCATGACTTCCCTCTCATGTGTCCAGACACATCCCTTTCACCCAGAAACTCATAAAAAGGGACACAGTTCTTTGTTCTTCTCATTTCTGGAACCCCTCTCATTTTGGCTTTGTACCCCATGGTAATACCTGTCATGGTGCCTTAGCTCTCCTAATAAAGATCCAATTCTAAAAGGGCAATTCACCTCAGTACCTTTCGTCAAATAAACCTGCTCTGTCATTTGTTTATCTATCATCACTCATAATGACATTTGCAGGAAACTGAAATAAATTACAAATATCCCTTTACTGAATAAATCATCTAAAACAATATGTTATTCCAATGGATAAAGCTTTCAATTGTTTAATAGCCACTTCCTTAGCAGTAGGAAATATTCTGTTTAAAAGAATTATTCCTACCTAGACCATCCCTGCCAAACTACATAATAATTATAAAACATACTTTTGAAATTATATATTAATCATGAAACATATTCTAGTGAAGATATATTTAAATTTATGTCTGATATTTGATATATTGCATTAAAATTCATTACAGGGCTGTGGAGATGGCTCAGTGGTTGATGGGTACTTGCTTGCAGATCCTTCCTACCTGGATTTGGTATCATAGTACTCATATAAAGCCAGATGCAGGAAGTAGTCCAAGTCTCTGGTGCTTCTTTGCAGCAGCAAGAGAGACACTGGCACACTGAAACACACACATGCAAGTAAATAAATAAATAATAAGTATTCATCATGTCTATGATCTATAATCCTCTGGACTGAATCCTCTAAATGGATAATTAAATAAAAACTGACACCAATACATAAAGATTAGCTTTTGGCTTTCTCAGTCTAAGCCACTTTCAGTTAGTTTTTCTCAATCTAAGATCTACCTCTTTCTGGAAAATATTCATTACATCATTATAAAGTGAATATATTATAGTTAAATTAACTAAATATTATATATACCACTACTATTAAAGGAAACATATTAAAAGGGGCTTTTAACATAACTAAATTCCAAGATTAGTTGCAGTCTGTCCACAGTGAGATTTTTTTTTTTTTTCTGGCAAACAAAGGCAACCAGAGGATTTACCATAGTCAAGACTTTTTTCAGCCTTAAAGGAAAGGATGGTACCTTTATGTTTTTAAATCCTTTCATGTTTAAATAATTTTAAATTTTCCAAGATATTTTAAATTTTGTTTGATATATTTCTAAATGATAAAAATGATGCTGGTCTGGAATTTAAATAAGATATCATTGAAAATAGCAATATGCTCTATATATCTTATTTATTTGTAAGCTGAGAGATATGTCGGGGTTGGAGGGCAGAGTCTGCACATGCCAGGGTTCTAGAGACTTTAAATGAACTCTAGATGCATGCACTACTTTGTGTGTCTGGCTTTACATGGGTATTAGGGAATCAAACTGAGGTTGTGAGTGGTTGCTGGCATGTGCCTTAACTGCTAAGCCATCACTCCAGCTCTATGTTCTTACATTAATTATGTTTCTGGTATAACTGTCTGCTTACTTAGACTTCATCTTTTTTTTTAGATCAAGGTTTTTGGACTTTGATTAATTTATGTGTATGTGTGTGTGGTGGGGTGCACAGAAGTCATGCATAAGCCACCTTGCATCTAGCTTTAGGTGGGTGCTGGGAAATCTAACCAAGGCAGACAGGCTTTAAATGCAAGTGCCTTTAGCTACTGACACTTTCCCTCAGCCCAATCAGACTTCTTACCTTAACTAAACCATGTCTTCATATTGACGATCATTTCAATTATCTGTTTTTATTTAAATTAAAATGTTTCCAGGCTGAGGAGATGGATCAGTAAAGTACTCACTGCTTAAACCTGAATTCTTGAGTTTAATGCCCAGACCTCACATAAAAAAGTGTTTCTGGGGCTAGAGAGATTGCTTAGTGGTTAAGGTGCCTGCCTGCAAAGCTTAAAGACCCAAGTTCAATTCCCCAGTACCCAAGTAAGCCATTTCCACAAGGTGGTGCATGCATCTGGGGTTCGTTTGCAGTGGCTAGAGGCCCTGATGTGCCCATTCTCTCCTCCCCACTCTATCTTCTCTCTCTACATCTCTCTTTAAATAAATAAACATATAAATAAAATATTTTTTAAAGTGCTTCACTTCTGTAATCCCCATACTCTTGACAGTGTGATGAAGGCAAAGACAGGAAAATTTTCCAGTAGCTCTCAGTGAGTGTAACAAAACAAACAACAACATCACAGTAAGATACAGAAAAACTCTTCATAGATGAGGTATGGATTTGCAAGTTCTCATCTGATCTCCACACATGCACTGTGACATGCACATACCTGTATCCACACACATGAATGTTTATCCACATGTGTCCAAAAATACACATGCACACATACAAGTATGTTTTTTAGAAGGATTGGTTTCCTTAATCTCCTGCCTTTACTTCTTACTTCAATGGCATTAACTATTTAAACCTTAAATGTAATATGCCTATTATATGTCACATGCAAATATCATGTCCAATAGAAAGGACATCAAGAAAACTCACATGTGACATATAATAGCTAATAGATTAATGTAATCAAAGAGGCTCTTTCCTAAGGCTTTGCTAATCATTTTTGTCTCCTAAACATCTACCTTCTTGCTTATTCAGCCTCTTTTGTATCAGACCCTAGTAGTATGCTTGCTAGCAATGTGGGGCAATGGCAACATTTACTACATGCTTAACTACATATGAAGTTTGACCTATTGGGAGCCATAAACTAAGGTACAAAGAGGCCAAAGATGAAGATTCAACACCCTCATTCTATAGTTCATCTCCTGTTACTCCCTTTTATACAAAAGCATCTATTTCCTCATTTATTTTTCTTATAATTATATAAGCAAAACGACCAGAAATACAAAGTAAGGAGCTGCAACCTCATGAATCAGATCATGCTCGCACAATCTTCCCTTTCATAGGTAACAAGATTCCCAATGTGATGGTTAGCATACACAGGTCCAAAGCCAGGCCACTAGTGTGGCATTATAACTCTTCTAAAGCAAGCTTCAGTTCTAAGAGGGTAATTTCCTCCACTGTCTATAATTAAAACAACCTGTTCTCCCTTTTGTTTATTGCTAACATGTGGAAAAATTAAGAAGAGGGATTTTTATTCATGTGTTTTTGAGCGAGGAGGCCACTTTGCTTCAAATAAGTTTGCTTGATCTAGACATCAAAAAGATTAGACAATTGTAGCCAGTTCAGAACAAGTCAATGCAAGTCTTTATTCCTGTTTGATAGATAAATATAATAAGAATATGGTATTTCTATCAGAATATCTTTTTAGTTTGTAAAAAATGGAAATATGCCCAGGGACATGAGCACCAAGAAAAGATTAATTATATATTTTTTTCTTTCACAAAATTATTTATTGTGTAGGAATCAAGTTAAAGCCTAGACAAAGGCACAATGTTGTGTAAAACTCTAAGTATTTGCTTGAAGCAAACTAACTAACCTTTATATGAAGATAAAATATATTAATGGGTTATGCCAATCATTTTGCAGTATTTATTTGACTCTGTAATGACTATAGAAATCTGGTTTTGTGTCACCTTTTCAATGTAGTGACATTGGGCAAATTTATCATAGGTATACTTATCACCCATTCCACTAGGTAGAAAACAGAAGTAGAATCTTGACACACAGCAGGTGGCTATGCTGGCTTCCAATCACTGTACAAAATACCTGAAAAAAAATCATAGGGAATAAAGGTAATTTTAACTTATAAGTGTTGAAATTCATTGGTTTCATTGATTTTAGGCGCCACATCATGTAGGTATGAGCGGTGAATAAGAAACAAGAGGAGGAGGTAGAAGAATGAAGAAGTAGGAGAGCTCATCACTGAAGTAGGCTTAAAACACGCCCCTCAAGGTTTAGAGAACTTTGCAGAAAAGGGGTCAAAAGCTTGTAAGAGCCACAGGTTGGGACATCATGCCCAGAGGCATTGCCTCCCCCCAACAACCAACTGCTGCTCCCACAATGTGTAACCCACAACCCCATGGGGACCAGCAACCCCACTGAGAGAAGCCCCCAGAAGAATGTGGGCAGGGATGAGGGAAAAGATGGTACCAACACATGATGTATCTATACTAAGTATGTTGGCAATAAATTAAAAAAATTAGTTTTCTCAGCCAGTTTCTTTGCATGGATATAATACGTTAAAATTATTTGCCAAGATGCAATAAGCATGGCCTCTATTACAATTGCTGAGTCCTTATTTACATCTTAAAAGTCATGAGAATAACTGTCACATGATTTCTCATGGGGAAATGTAAATTAATGTCTGTTTATATCCATATGGCACTGAAAAGCCAGAGAAATTTTTGTATGTCTGGTTTGGTGAACCAAAGAGTTCATTAGGGTTAATTAAAACAGCACAAGTGAGGGTTTACATACATCAGCATAAGTACCTCAAAAAGTAGAATATCATCAAAAACTCCAATCCCATCATAGTGGCCACTCAGGAAAATTTTCTTACTAGATTCTCTACCACAATCAGCCTTACAGGTCTAACACACTCTAGCACACTCTAAGAACATCTGCAGCTGATGGCAGGAGGGAATGGTGGTGGGAATCTCAGGTGATATGACATTCTGGTGACCTGCCTTTCCTTATAGGAGGAAACACTAACAGTCCCATCGTCAGTTTTAAGACATGACATGTATCAGAGTTCATTTACAGTGGCAAGAGGCCCTGGCATGCCAAAATATGTGTGCGTGCACACATACACACAGACACACACACAAATAAATAAACAATAAGTAAATAACTTTAGTTAGAGCAAGCAAGGATGCCCTCCCTGGTTAGAAAAAGAGCAGGACAAACAAGCAACAAAGGTACTGATCCTAGAAGAAACAGCTTACATTCTCTTGGCCATGTCTTTGTGCCTTTTCCAAGTGGACACTTCAAGAAAGAAGCATGCTTTTCTTGGAAGCTATTTTATCCAGAATTCAATCTCTTGTAAGTAGATACACAAGATCCAAGACTACACATAAGTATGTAAGTGCCCCTAAATATGAAAAGTTCTCTTAACTTACTGTCATTGTCCTTGAGCCTTATTTTAGAAAATTGATCAAGAAACATGTTGCATGTGGCTTACTCAGGACATAGCTAAGCCCTTCTGCACATCTAAACTTAGATGGAGTTAGTGAGATGAGGGAACATCTGGGTTATGCATGTTTTATAGTAGCTTTTAGGAACTGTCAGCATGCTGTTGGAATGTGAAGTTGTGTCTGTGAATGGACTATGGACAGTCAATAATATGTACTTAAAAGTTTCATTATTGTAAAATGGGTGTATTATCCAGGTATTCATACACTATTATTTTGTACTCCTGCACTATATCCAAAACCATTTTCTTTTATTGTTACTTATTTTTAAACATTTTTTAGCCACTTAAAGAAAATGTGCTTATGAAGCAATTTGCCCCAAATCCATTCCAAGTTTTATATTTGTTTTCCAATAAAAATTACACTTTACCCCTCCCCCAAAAAATGTGCACATGCTACCCTAGTTAGGAAGTTCCTAAAGACAATTTGAACTGCCCTAGCTAGAGTGGACCACAGTAAACTTTGCATCCTGTTTCTAGGGTGTAGATCTGACCTGGCTATTTAACCACTTCCATGATTTTTACATTGTTTCAAGGCATTGTATTGAACCAGATATATTGACCACTACCACCAATTGTTACTCATGACCTATTCTTTTGGGGAGGAGGTTCAATTGGTTAGTCATCCCAGAGCTAACCTAGTGCTTAATTTTGTTCCATCAATGACCTACTTCTTAAAACTAATTTTCTATATTAATAGACTTTTCTTACTCCAAAAATATCTGAGAAAAAATCAGCTTATAAGGATAAAACTCACTGAAATCTTTTGTTTGGGAGGAGCTATTTTCCACTTCATTCCTGTCCCCTGTTCAAAGACCTCAACCTAGGCAGCATTGAAGCTTAGGCCTTAATGTAGAATGGAATGTCAGGAAGAGCCACTTTGTAAAATGGAGTTAGAGGTTTTATTAAAAAGCAGAAAGGCACACCTGCACAGCACCGCCTTGCCTGGTGCACCAAGCAGCAGCATCAGAGAACAAACAAGGGGATATTTTTTTAACTTCATCAGCCTTGAAAAGTTAAGAAATCTGAAGGAAATACAGCTGAGATCAACTAAGGATCTATTGAAAGGGATACAGGTGGAATTGCATGAGCAATTCCAGGAGCCTGTGCTTTCCCATCCCCCAACCATCAGACCTGTGAACATCCAGCATTCAGCTCCCAGTGGCAGAGCAGGCAGCTCAGCTGATCTGAACTCCAGCTCTACAGCACAACATGATGAGACCAAGGTGGGCACTCAGTATTAGTGAGATTGGAAGCCACCCCAAAAAGTAATGAGGCTGACTGGTGAAAACAAAACAAAACAAACAAACAAACAAACAAGTGCATAGGCCTGAATTGGAAGAGCTAATCTCTCTATGTCAGGGCAGCTTATGGGTTACCTATTCTTGGTCAGTTTTCCATTTTCAATAAGCTGTAATTGGAGTTTGAATATTGCTGCCTTTGGTGCTTTCAGATTTATAAGGCCTTTGTCTTTTGCTTTTGCTGTTACTGGGGGCAGGGTCTGATTCTAATCCAGGCTGACCTGGAACCCAATTCAGAACAGAAATCTTTTCCTCCCAGCCGACAAGATTAAGGGTGTAGAACGACACACACCCTTAGGGATTCTGGCTTTAGAAGATTATCTGTTTGTTTTAATCCCCACAATTGCATACTATGTGCTGTTTTTATTGAATGTATGTGTTGCTCAGTTGAAGTTTAGAATTTGCCAGTAAATTGTTCCACTCAGTCCACTAGAATACTTACTTAGAAAGCAAACTGAACACCTAGGATTACTTCTGCAGCTGGTTTGGGATACCAGAGCTACACCCGACAACTTAAACTCATATCCTAAAAGTATATAAAGGTGGATTGCCACATCTAAGAACACTGCAGAAAAGTAGAAAGCCCAAGCATCAAATCAGTTCAGGAAGCAAAAGTCACTGCATTATAATACAAGAAACACAAAGAATCAAGACAATAAGTCCCACAAAAAAATTATAAATCCATCAGAAATGATCAATAATGAGACTGCTTTAGATGAAATGCCTGACAAACATTTCAAAAAAAATGATTGTTTCTATACTCCAACAAATCAAAGAAGAAATGAAAGGAATCAAAGAAGAAAACCAAGGAATTAAAGAAGAAAACAAACTCCTGAAAGAGAACATAAGAAACCAGCTTAATGAAATAAGGAGGTCATTATAAGGCATGAGTAAGGAAATAGAAATACTGAAGAAAAACCAGAAAGAAATCAAAGCTCTGAAGAACATAATCAGTCCAATAATAAGCAGTGTGGAAAGTCTCACCAGTAGAATGGATGAAGGAGAGAACAGAATATCTAAACTAGAAGACCAGGTGACAGACATAATAGAATCCAACAAAGAAAAGACAAGCTAATAGGAAGGTATGAGTGGGAATTTCAAGATAACCAGGACACTATGAAAAGATCAAATGTAAGAATACAGGGTATAGTAGAACCAAAGAAAATATATTGAAAGCAGCTAGAGAAAAAATGCAAGTCAACTACAAAGGCAAACCCATCAGAATCAGGAGATTACTAAAAACAAATTTTAAAAGCCAGAAGTGCTTGGAATGATGTATTCTAAGTTCTGAAAGATAAAGACTGTCAATCAAGATTACTTTATCCTGCAAAGTTATCTGTCCAAATTGATGGGAAAATAAAGACATTCCACAAGAAAAATAGGCTAAAGGAATTTATGACAACTAAACCAGCTCTACATAAAGCATTTGAAAAAATTCTTCATGCTGAAGAGAAAGCAAAACACACACACAGGAGGAAATAGGAAAAAATAAACCACTCTCAAAGAACAGTTAAAACAAGTGAATAAAGGAAACGCTAAAAAATAAGAAGAATGACAAGAATAAATACATAGCTTTCAATAATAACTATTAATATCAATGACCTCAATGACCCAACAAAAAGACACAGGCTTGCAGACTGGACTAAAAGACAGTATCCTGCCATTTGTTGCCTCCATGAACCTCATCTTTCAATAAGAGGTAGACACTGTCTTAGGGTGAAAGGATGGAAATGGTATTTCAAACAAATGGGCCTAGGAAACAATCAGGGGTTACTAGCCTAATATCTGACAGGACAGACTTCAAACTAACAGTAGTGAAGAAAGATAAAGGTCATTTTATACTGATTAAAGGAACACTGCAACAGGAGGACATTGCAATCTTAAACATATATACACCTAACATGGGAGCACCCAATTTCCTCAAACAAACACTATTAGAGTTAAGGACACAGATAACATCAAACACAATTGTAGTGCATGACTTCAGTACCCCACTCTCATCAACTGACAGGTCATCTTGGCAAAAAAATAAAAATAAACAGAGAGGCATCTGGATTAAATGATGTCATGGAACAAATGGGCCTAACAGATATCTACAGAACATCCCATTCAAATGATGCGGAATGTATATTTTTTTCTCAGCAGGACATGGAACATTCTCTAAAGTAGATCATATATTCAGACACAAAGCAAATCTCAACAAATACAGGAAAATTGAAATAATCCCTTGTACTCTATCTGACCATAATGGGATTAAACCGAAAATCAGCAACAAGAAAAGCTACAGAGCATACAGAAATTCATGGAGACTAAATCGTACACAATTGCATGATGAATGGGTAATTGAAGAAATCAAAAAGGAAATCAATAAATTCATAGAATAAAATGATGATGAGAATACAGTATGCCCAAAACTTTTGGAACACAAGGAATGGAATCCATAAAGGGAAATTTATAGCTCTAAATGCATGTATTAAGAAATTAGAGAGCTCACAAGTAAACAATTTAATGGTTCACCTTTAAGGCCTTTGAAAAAGAAGAACAAGGCAAACCAAAAATCAGTAGATGAGAAAAAATCGTAAAGATTAGGGCAAAAATTAATAAAATAGAAACAAAAAAATCCAAAGAATCAATGAAACAAAGAATTGTTTGAAAGGATAAGCAAGATTGATAAACCAGATTGATAAACCCTTAGCAAATCTGACCAGAAGAGAGAAGAGACAAAAATTAATAAAATTAGAGATGAAAAATGTACCATTACAACAGATACCAAAGAAATTAAGATGATTATAAGGACATATTTTAAGAACATATATCCCTCTAAGTTTGAAAATCTGAAAGAAATGGATTATTTCTTTGATTCATATAACCTACTAATATTAAATCAAGATGATATAAACCATTTAAATAGACCTATAACAAATATGAGATGTAAGCAGTTATTAAAAGTCTCCCAACTGAAAAAAGTCCAGACCCAGATGGATTCACTGGTGAATTTTACCAGACTTTCATGGAAGAACTATCACCACTGCTTCTCAAACTTTTCCATAAAATAGAAAAGGAAGGGATTCTACCAAACTTCTTCTATGAAGCCAGCATCACCCTCATACCCAAACCAGACAAAGACAGAACAAAAAAAATTACAGACAAATCTCCCTCATGTACATAGATGCAAAAATTCTGAATAAAATATTGGCAAACAGAATCCAAGAAAATATCAGAAAGATTATTCAACCCAACCAAATTGGCTTTATCCTGGATACACAGGGATGGTTCAACATATGGCAATCAATAAACCTGATACATCATAAAAATGGTCTGAAGGGCAAATATCACATGATTCTCTCAATAGATGCAGAAAAGGCATTCAACAGAATCCAATATCCCTTCATGGTAAAAGTATTACATAAACTGGGAATGGAAAGAACATACCTCAGCATAATAAAAGCTATTTATAACAAACTATAGCCAATATAATACTAAATAGGGAAGAACTTGAAGCTTTTCCACTAAACTCAGAAACATAACAAGGGTTCTACTGTCCCTACTTTTATTTAATATAGAACTGGATGTCTTAGCTACAGCATTAAGGCAAGAGGCATTCATAAAAAGGATAAAAATTGGAACAGAAGAGATAAAATTATCATTATTTGCAGATGTTATGATTCTATACATAAAAGACCCTAAAACTCTACCAACAAACTGTTAGATTTTATAAACACTTTTAGCAACATAAATCAGTAGCTTTCCTATACACTAACAATAAACATGCAGAGGATAAAATCAGGGAATGTTTCCCATTCACAATTGCCTCAAAAATAAATAAATAAATAAAGTACCTTGTAATAAACTTAACCAAGGAAGTGAAGGATCTCTACAATGAACAGTTTAAAACACTCAAGCAAGAAATTTCAGAAGATACAAGGAAATGGAAAGACATCCCATATTCTTGGATTGGAAGAATTGATATTGTAAAGATGTTCTCTCTCATATGTGGATCCTAGCTACAAATGTGTAGACTTGTGTGTGAGCTAGAACAAAAGATCAGTAGCAGAGGCCAGTAAGCAAGCAAAAGGCTATAAGGGATGAGAAAAGAGAAGGAATTAATAGGATGTTATTGTATGTATGTAAAGAGAAGAACAGATTACAGGGAGGGGAAAGGCCTAAGTGAGGTCAGGGAAGAGATTGTGTTGAAGAAGGCTGGGAGAGGGGGAAGTCAATAAAAATTCAAGATATTCTCAATAAGACATATGGACATCTACTTTCTTGAAAAACGGCACATCCATAGATTATTACTAGAAGATTTGAGTGCTAGGAATGGGATATCATTCAGTGAGTTGTTAGCCAAGGGGCTACCTGTTGCCTCCAAAACATTACAGGTTATTGACACGGCTCTTGCTTTACCATGAGAAAGAGATAGTAAGACCCTACTGCTGCAGACTTCACATGCCTGAGTGGCAAAGTCACCTAGAAAAGAAGCTGATGCTGAGCAGAAAACCTTCTCCCTGTTGAACAGCCAACTGAAAGCTGGAAAAAGCAGTACTGTATGCATTCTTATGGGAGACAGAATTCATCAGTGGTGAAAATAGTGAACACTGGAAGCCTCAAGTTTGGCCAGACAGGCCAAATGACCAAGTGAGTACAATAATGGCATATCTGCTCTGAGGGAAACCAACTACTCTCTAACTGGACCAAAGGCCCACTCTATGGGAGGGAATACATGCCTGGTACTGAAAAGTTAATCAAAAGCTTGTGGTAGGAAGGCTGTGAATCTTAGGGGTATAATGCCTGCTCTTGTCTGGATAAATGCATATATTATTCTCACCAAATTGACCTGAAAGCATTACACTTAATGTTCATATTCATATGTTAATTTTATTCTCACTTCTAATTAGAGAAGCTTCTCTTTTCAGATGGCAATGACCACTAAGATGACCTTAAAGGCAACATAGTTCTGACAGTGAGAGATAGAATATCCATCACTGAAACATCTCACACTCTCCAAGGCTCAGGGTCCATTGTGGAAGAGATGGCAGAAAGAATGTAAGAACCAAAGGAAGGACATCTCTCCTTACATACAACTGTCCAGACAGAAATTGGCCTTGATATCCATGACCTCACAGTGCCTAATAATACCTATACAAGACCACCATAATAGGAGAAAAAGATGATGGCATCAAATTAAAAGAGAGACTAATGGAGAGAGGGATGGGATATAATGAAGAGAAGAGTCATAAAAGGGAAAATGGGGGAGGCAAGGGAAAGACCATGGTTTTTGGTCTGTAAGTATAGAAGTTGTTAATAAATAATATATATATGAAAATTAAAAAAATAGAAATAAAGGTTGTTTAAGAATGAGCAAAGTACTCCTGATAGTTATAGAGATTAGGAACAAGGTAGTCTTCTTTTGTCTGTCATTAGTTAGGGACACAGGCCCAGAAGAATCTAAATGATCATCTTTCCCAGTGAGACTGAGAAAAGAAGGCATTTCCAGTCCAGAACTAAATCAGATTCATCAAGATGGTGATCAGGGACAATCCTCTGTTCTCTTTAGTTACTGTTCTTCCTTCTTCTAGGAATTTAGTCACCAACATTCACCCACTGGTGAGCTTTTCCTGGGTCTGCACTCTTCTCCCTGACCCACAAAACAACCAAGGTCCTCTACATAAGTTAAACGTCATCATTAAAGCTCATCCCAACTTGCCGACTTATTTCCATATGGTCCAATGACAGGCTTGTTTCTTAAGAGTCCCATCCAGAGAGCTACATTGCCACACATTTTTCCAGGACCCTCTTCCTCATGGAGAGCTTTACTTTAATTTCACTTTCATTAAAACTTTGCTTTCTTCTTCTTCAGCTGTCCTCACTTGTAATTCATCTTAATCTGGGGACAAATAATTGCCCCAGGAAAATGGGTAATAGGTAAAGTGTGAGCTTCTCAAGGGAAAGTTACAATTAAATCTTTGTATTGGGGAATCCTGGGGAGTTGGGGGACTCTCAAGTTATGTTAAAAGTCTTTAAGAAGCCATCCCTCCATTTTCTCTAACATTGTCTAAAAAGTATAATTTGCAAAAAGTTAAAATTATTCTTTGGCTGGGGAGTTTGCTTAGTGGTTAAGGTGCTTGCCTGTGAAACCCAAGGATCCAGATTCTATTCCCTAGCACCCATGTAAACCACATACACAAGGTGGCACATTGGCACATGCACATGGAGTTTGTTTTCAATGGCTAGAGCCCCAGAACACCTGTTTTCTCTCTGTATCTGTGCCCCCTTGCAAATAAGTAAAATGGATATTTTTAATCTTAAGATAATTCTCAATAAATAAAGTTATGAGGTATATTTATCAAGGGTCTTATTTAGTATTCTCTGAAAATTCCCTCACAGACACTGTCAGAAGTGTGCCTTATTAATCTTCTAGATACCTTTTACTTTATTCAAGTTCATAGTCAAGATTAATCATTGCAACTTTATGTTAATTTTTCCACATATGAAGTATATTTACCACATCCTCTAATTTTTTTTCAAATTCAACTTCACCCTGAAAGATAGTCTTTCTACTTACTTTTGAAGGCCTTATCTCTTCCACAGTATATAATATCCATCCTCTTAAAGTTAAAGCCTTTTGTCATACCTCACTTAACTTACTCTAATTTATAATATTACTATAATTTTGTACCATATTTTTGCAAGTAATGAGGTTGTGCCAGAGACTCAAATGATGATCTCACCTGTGAGTGCTCCACGTACCTTGAACTGAAACCAATCTACTCAAGATGGATTAATAACAAAGCACAGAAAGCTTTCAGACTATCTCACTCATGAAAGATAAGGTTAACTATTAAAGTGATCCCTTCACATCATGAGTCAAACCAAGTTAATAAAGTTATATAATATGATTTCAGAGTCTCTAGGTCTGTGTGAATACTACAGATCTTTGTACATTTAAAATTTAGAATAAGAGCCGGGCGTGGTGGCGCATGCCTTTAATTCCAGCACTCGGGAGGCAGAGGTAGGAGGATCACCGTGAGTTCAAGGCCACCCTGAGACTCCATAGTGAATTCCAGGTCAGCCTGAGCTAGAGTGAGACCCTACCTCGAAAAACCAAAAAAAAAAAAAAAAAAAAAATTAGAATAAGGCAGACTAAAGTTGTTAATATCCTTTTCTTTAAAAAAGATGACTACTACTAAGTCATTGTGTAATCAGAAAATGAAAATCTTCTTGGTTTAGCTTCACTGAAATGTTTCATTTATATGCAGGCAGAAAGCATGGCTTTTGGTCATTAAAACAAGTTGGATTGTTAGTATTTCATCAGAGAGAAAGAGTTCTTGGACTAAATCATGGCTCTCAAAAGATCAGGTTGTACCCTTTCTCCTACCTCTCAAACACCATGGCTTCCAAAAAATCTGGCATATGAGGCCTAGATGCTAATGGTGATCACAGACTGAAAAGACTGCTTCCAAGTGGACAGAATCAAAACTATATAACATCTGTCCAAAGCCTCACTCCTAAAAATATTCTCTATTGAGAGAAAAAAAAATGTGTTCTACAATAAAATGAGTCTCAATAATGCTTCACATTTTATCTCCACCTTGGTTGCAAGCATTATATTCTTAAAATTTGAGAGATTTAGTAGTGGTGAGGTGTTTAAGTTGAACTGGCTCTTCCAAATTTATTTCACCACATACTCCCTTCTTCATGTTAAAGTTTTTTAAACATACCAATAATTTAGGAAACAGTGGTAAACAGAAAATGAAATAATGAGGGAAGGGAGGAACAGGCTAC
This sequence comes from Jaculus jaculus, assembly GCF_020740685.1. NCBI lineage: Eukaryota > Metazoa > Chordata > Mammalia > Rodentia > Dipodidae > Jaculus > Jaculus jaculus. The sequence goes on from NC_059103.1 coordinate 145,509,291, forward strand.
TAGACCCAAGTCAATGATCAGCAACTAGAAAGAAAGGAATGGACAGGCCTAGGGGATACGGAAAGGGGAGTTAGGGGGATACACAAACCTAATGGCAACATGAATATATCCCATAGAATCCTTCTTCAAGGTACCACTCCACCAGTCACTGTCCTCAATAAGAGAGGGGGCACCCAGAATAAAAAGAGTTCTATAAAAGGTGGAAAAATAATTAACCTAAAACCATGGGCATTGGTTCATAATTTCCAGGGTTGGAATTGGTTGGCCTGCACAGTGAGCTATTGGTGAAGAAGATACTAGGTCCCCCAAATCATACATGCTATTGCCAAAAAAAAAAAAAAATCCAAACAAGAAAGGAATAAATATAACAAAAACAAAATACCCATAGCTGGGTCAGGGTAGGTTGAGATACCTGTGAGTCCAAGCTAGGAGGAAGGAGTCCCTTGATCAGGAAAGAAAATGATCTCCATACACTGAGGAAGCTGAATGTAACCAGAATATTGCATTACTTTTTCTGGGAGAGATGTGAACAGAACTCTATTTATCGCCAGATAGGGTATCAACAGCAGACCAAAATAACAATTACACCAAATTCCAACTAGGTGAATCTATGAGCATTATGCATGAGCAGCTACTTACAGCAGCATGACTGACTCAGAGGTAGCTGCTTTACTGAAAAGCCCACTCAAGCATGTATGAAACTCCTAGAATTTGTATCTCTGGAGGCCTCGCAAGTAAGTATGCTGGTCTGAGAGTCTCTTCTCCAAATACGTTTTCATTATTTATATAAACTTTGGTAAGGGCATTGTGAATTTTTTTTGTGTGTGTTTTAGGAGCTTCCTGAGATTTGTAAGATGTTTACCTTCTGATCCTTGGTTATTTCTTGACTCTTAGTGAGCCTTGTGTCACATTGGAACTTTCTACCAGGTTTTAATTACAAGGAATTGCTACACAGCACTGTAGTAGGCAGCTTCAGGTTGCTGAAATAAACCTTCAAACCAGACAAAGTTTATGGGAGGAATGAGATTTATTTGAAGCTGACAGATCCAGGAGAAGTTGCATAATGGCTAAAGAAGCTGGCCCCCTTTACACAGATCGATGCAGTGAGAAAAGCAATCACCACCCACCATAAATAAGCCCACTCCAGAAACCCCAGACAGAGCTCAAACACTCTGCATACCTTGGGCTGGAGTTCACATCTGCCCCCAATAACATCTTATAGCTGGACCCTAGGATCTTCCCACAATGACACCTCCTCCAGCCAGGTAGACAGGGATCTAAAGCTTTAATAAAACTGAATCTATTGGGAAACATCCATTCAAACTACCACCAGCACAGAGTGTAGCAAAGTGATGTTTTCATATATCTGTAACACTTCCCAGATGGCTCTTCTCAGAAATCAGAGTCATGCTACTTGAGTGGACCCTTGCTTCTGTGTTTGTGGTCAAGCCAAGTCAATCAATGAAAGAAGTAGAAGTTACTTATATAATATCATCAGACTACTTTAGATAACTTAAAAATTATCTTAGTATAGAAATTCAGTGCTTTGTTATCCAGTGTTCATTTACTTTTATATATTTTATAGTTTCTCTATTTGAATCTGTTTCCTTCACTGATTCCATCACCAAAATATTTCAAAAGTTGATAGTTCACCAGGAGCTAAAGGAACTTTAAAGAAATTACTTCAAAAACTATAGAGTGTGTGTGTGTGGGAGGGTGCAGTGGCGTGGAGTGAGTAGAAAAGACCTGTTTCCCAGCCCCTCCCACCTTCCTGATCTGGGATTCCTGCTTGGACTGTGTGCAGGGCTGGCTCAGTTGAGTGGAGTGAGTAGGCCAGACCCTTCCCTCCTGGCTCTTTGCAGATCATTGGTCCAAGTTTCTTGGTCAGGTCTGTGTGCTGGAGGGTGTGACAAGTACTAAGTAGACCAGATCCCTGTTTCCTGGCCCCTCCAAGTCCCCTGGTCCTGGTAGGTACCATTGTGCCTTGCTTGGGGAGGCTTGATCCCTACATGAACTGTGGAATCAGGCTTTTTGCTCTGCTTTCCTGACTGGCCACTGGGTACCAACATCCCTGTTCACCTGGGTCAGAGGGTGCATGGGCCAAAGGACAAAAACTCCAATCATCTTCCTAAAATGGGTAGACAAGAATGCAAAAAAAAAAAAAAAAAAAAAAAGAGAGAGAGAGAGAGAGAGAGAGAGAAAGAAAGAAAGAAAGAAAGAAAGAAAGAAAGAACTACAAAAGACAGAAAACTGAGAGATCTCTAAGGATACCAAGTCCTACAATGAAAGCCTAGAATGAAATCATAGAGAAATCAACATAAATTCATTCACAAAATGAAAACACAATTACCAATGAAACCCTGACCAAAAAAAATTGCTGAACTGGAAGCAAGCGACCAAAGAACCAAAAATCATATCAATGAAATTAGACAGAATCATCTCCTAGAGCACTCAGCTTTTAACAGTAGGCTTAACTTGGTTGAAGAAAACATTTGAACCCTCCAAAGAGATATGAACAAATTGAAGGTGAGTCAAGAAATGGAAAATCTCAACAACCAGTTGATTAATCTTAATGAAGACTTGATCAAATGCAAAAATGAAATCCAGGAAGCATCAAGAAAATCAGAACTCAAATTGAAATTGTACCTCAAAAAAGAAATGAACATCATGCAAAATAACACAACAGAAAAGAAAAATCAAATAGAAATTATAAAACCCTCTTCAGAACTCCTCACCAACAGAGTTACTCATGTGGAAGTCAGAATCTCTGACCTGGAAGACAAGACAGAATAAATTGATCATGAGGCCAAAAGTTTTGCTAAATTCAAAAAATCAAGTGAATAGAACACTAGGACACTGTGGGACACTCTAAAGCAACCACACATCTGGACCATGGGTATACCAGAAGGAGAGAAAATCCAGGCCAGAGGCATAGAGAACATATTCAACAAAATCATTGAAGAAAATTTTCTGAATCTCTCAAAAGAGAGGCCCATCCAGATACAAGAAGCCCATAGAACACCAAACAGACAGGACCAAAGAAGAAACTCTCCAAGACACATCATAGTTACAACTCTTAACTATGAACACAAAGAAAGTATTGAAAGCAGCAAGAGAGAGAAACAATTCAAAATATACAAAGGCAATTCCTTCAGAGTTATGTCAGATTTCTCAATGAAAACTCAGAAGAGCCTGGAATGGAATACTTCAAAGTCTGAAAAACTATGGCTTCCTATCCAAGCTACTCTACCCAGCAAAAGTATCCCTTATAATAGATGGTGTAAGAAAAAGTCAACTCTATGATTATACGAGCACAAAGCCAAACCTACAAAGAATACTTGAGGGAATACTTCAAACAGAACAGTCAAACAACTTATCTCAAAAGCCAACAAGAAAAAGATCACAACAGCTAAAATAAACCAGGCACAAAGTAGTACAAAGCACAAGGAAGCATAAAACCCTATAAAATACCTCATCATGGCAGAGATTAGTCCAAACCTCAGTAAGGACCTTAAATATTAATGGTCTCAACTCACCCATCAAATGACACAGGTTATTGGGATGGATCAGAAATCTAGGCTCATCTATGTGTTATCTTCAAGAAACCCACCTAATCAATAAAGATAGACATCTACTCAAGCTGGAAGTTTGTAAAATGATATTCCAAGCAATGGAAGTAAAAATGAACTGGGTTTTGTTATAGTAATAGCTAATAATAATAACAAAAGACTTCAAAAGTAATAAAAAAGGGACCATTTCTTACTCATCAAGGGAATAAGCCAACATGAGCACATCACCATCATAAATATATATGTACCAAACACAGATGCACCACATTTTATAAAACCGAAATAAACACCAACACCATCATAGTCAGAGACTTTAATACTCCACTCTCATCTCTAGACAGATTATCCAAGCAGAAAATCAATAGGGAAATAATAGAGCTCAACAATATCACAGATCAACTAAGCTTAAGGGATATATGCAGAACTTTCCACCCCAAACTCTACAGAATACACATTCTTCTCAGCAGCCCATGGAACCTTCTCCAAAACTGACCATATATTAGGACATAAAGCATGCCTTCATAAAGTCAGTAAAATTGAAGTAACTTCCTGTCTCATGTCAGATCACAATGCTTTAAAGCTAGAAATTAACAATTGAGATACATCAAGAACTCCATCAGCTCCTGGAGACTAAACAACACACCTTTAAATAATAAATGGGTCATGGAATAAATAAAAAAAAAATTGTAAAGTTCCTAGGATTGAATGATAATGAAAGCACAACCTCCAAAAACTGATGGGACACAATGAAAGCAGTCCTAAAGGGTAAATTCATAACCCTAAATTCCTTTATTACAACAACAGAAGGATCCCAAATTAATAACATGACTGTCAACCTAAAGACACTTGAAAAATAAGAATACAACCCAAAGAGCTCCAGATGGAACGAACTAATTAAGACTACAGCAGAAATTCAAGAATTGGAAACTAAGGAAAAAAATTAAAAATCAATGAAATGAAGAGCTGGTTGTTTGAGAAAATAAACAAGATTAGCAAACCCTTGGCCAAGTTGATCAAGCAAAAAAGAAAAGAAAAGAAAAGAAAAGAAAAGAAAAGAAAAGAAAAGAAAAGACAAGTCTCAAATTAACAAAATCAGAAATGAAAAAGGAAGAGATCACAGATACTTCAATGAAATTAGAAGACTCATCAAGGTATACTTCCAAAACCTCCACTCCACATAATTAAACAGTCTGGAATAAACAGATGAATTTCTAGACACATGCCACCTACTAAAACTAAACTCAGAGCAGATTAATCTCCTAAACAACATATCACATCCATGGATATTGAGCAGGTAATCAAAAAAACTCCCCCCAAAAGAAAACTCCATGACTGGATGGCTTCTCATCTGATTTCTATCAAACCATCATTGAAGAACTGAAATCAATTTTTCTCAAACTGTTTCACATATTCTGTGATTAGAAAATCCTCCCTGACTCCTTTTATGAAGCTAGCATTGCCCTAATACCAAAACCAGAAAGAAATGTAACAAAAGAAAACTATAGGCCTATATCCCTAATTAACTTAGATGCAAAGATCCTGAACAAAATCCTTGCAAGCCAAATTCAACAACACATCAAAAGCATTATCCACCTTGATCAATTGAGTAGGCTTCATCCTAGGGATGCAGGGATGGTCTACCATAGGGAAATCAGTCAACATAATACATCACATAAGTAAACTGAACCATAAGAAACACGTGATCATTTTAATTGCTGCAGAGAAAGCCTTTGACAAAATACAACACCACTTCATGACTAAAACACTGGAAAGAATAGCCATAGATGGTTTATATCTCAACATAATAAAATCTATATGTAAAGTTCCTAAAGCCCAAGTAATAATGGGAAAAAACTCACAGAATTCCATCTGAGATTGGGAACAAGGCAGAGGTGCCCACTCTCACCACTTCTCTTCAACATAGTACTAGAAGTCCTAACCCAAGAATAATAGAGGAAAAATAAATAAAAGGGTTTCAAATTGGGAAAGAAGAAGTCAAGTTAGCATTATTTGCTATATATAGGATCATGATGATATGATCCTACATATAAGTGAACTGAAAGTCTACATCTCAAAAATTCTAAATGTGATAAATTCCTTCAGCAAAGTGGCAGGATACAAAATCAAAGTACAAAAATCAGTAGCTTTTTTAAATGCAAAGGACAAATATTCAGAGAAAGAAGTTAGTGAGGCTGCCCCATTTCAATAGCAACAACAACAACAACAAGCCCTAGATACCTTGGAATAACACTAACCAAGGATGTGAAGGACCTATATAATGGAAACATAAGAATACACAAGAAGGACCGAGAGGAGGACGTGAGAAGATGGAAATCTCTCCCATGCTCCTGGATAGCTAGAAGTAATATCATGAAAATAGCAATTCTTCAACAGCAATATACAGTTTTAATGTAATACCAATAAAAATACTACCATCATTCTTAACAGAGATTTCATATGGAATGGTAGAACATCTCAGATATCTAAACATATCCTCAGCAAAAAAGAAAAAAGAAAAAAATATACCTCTGGCAGTATCACCATTCCTGATCTAAAGCTATATTAAAAAGCCATAGTGACAAAAACAGCATGGTACAGGAATAAAAACATAAACATAAACTAATGGAACAGAATTGAATACCCAGACCTTAGGACAAGCAATTACAGCTGGTTGATCTTTGAAAAAAGTGCCAATAATGTAGACTGGAGAAAAGACAACATGTTCAACAAATGGTGTTGGACAAATTGGATGACCATATGTAGAAAAATGAAATTAGATCCATTCATTTAGCCATACAGAAAAATCAAGTCCAAATGGATTAAAGATCTTGATATAAGAACTAAAACTCTTCAACTATTGGAAAAAAAAAAAAAGGAGGCATTCTCCATAAAACAGGACTGGGAAAAGACTTCCTGAACAAAACTCCAGTAGCCCAGGAAATTAAACAGCACTCAACCAGTGGCATCTCATGAATCTAAAAAGCTTTTTCACAGACAAATATACCATAAGCAAAGCCAAAAGATTACCACTGAATGGGAGAAAATCTTTGCCAGCTATACCACTGACAGAAGCCCAATATCTAGAGTTTATAAAGAACTCACAAAACTAAACAATTATTTAAAAAAAAACCCACTCCAAAAGTGGGGAAGAGACTAGATAGGGAGTTCTCAGAGGAAGAATTACAAATGGCTAACACAGATTTAAGAAAATGTTCAACATCCCTAACCAATAGGGAAGTGCAAATTAAAACAACTATGGGATTCTACTTACCCCAGTAAGGATAGCAAACATTAAAAAAATCAAATGAAAACAAATTTTGTGAGGCTATGGAGAAATAGGAACAGTCATTCACTCTTGTTAGGAATGTAAGATGGTACAAACACTATGGAAATCAATATGGAAACTCCTGAAAAGGATAATATAGAGTTACCAGCAGAACCTGTTGTTCCCTCACTGGGCATTTACACTAAAAGCTCCAAATCTCAGTTCAGAGATATTTTCGCAACCTTGTTTATAGGTGCTCAATTCATAATATCTAAAAACTGGAATCAATCCAGGTGCCCATCATTGATTTGGTATATCTATATGATGGAATTCTACTCAGCAGCAAGAAAAAAATGACACACTGAAATCTGAAAAATTGTCAACCTTGGAACATATCATTATAAGTGAATTCACACAATCACAGAAAGATAGCTGTTGCATGGTCTCACTCATATGTGGTTCCTAACCTGGATCAGCACGAGTTGCAGACACACCTGAATGACAAATTTTGTCTTGGACAATAGGGAGGGTAGAGCTTGGGAGCAGGGGAAAGCTGGAGGGAGAACACAAAAACTGAACCAAAATTGAACTGAAACCATAGAATCCTATATCCTGGATAGACTAAATGGTTGAACCCTCAAGAGCAATTTAGGGGGAGCATCTGAATCAAAGGACCCTCAGGAGGGTGAGACAAAACCTAACCTTTAATTTCTCTTTCTTCTTTGTCTTTTTCTTTTTTCTTTTCCCTTGGTACTGTCCTGTCATTCCCTATACCAGGATGTGGTTTACTTCCACAATGAGCTGTTGATCAGAGAGACCTACTAGATCTCACAAAACAATCAAGAAAGACTTCTTTCAGGCCACTTGATAACTCACCAGAGTTAATGGTAAGAGCCTACTGCTGAAGATATAATAGGCTGTAGGCTAGACCATGGAGGGACCTGGTTTGAATCCAGAGGAGAGGCAGTGGCCAGATAATTAGCCCATATAGTGCTGGAAGGTGCTACATGAGCTACTGGGGGAATCTGTTCAAGTAACTCAAAATCTAAGTGACTCAGAAGCAAACAACCTCATGTGGTGTGCAATAATGGCACACAACTGATGTTGGATTGGCTAACAGACATGCTCAGTGGAAAGGAAACCATATCTGGTACTGGGAAACAAGTTAGAATCATGCCTAGATGATGATTTTGCTTTCCATTGTCCAGCTCCTACTAACCTTGGATTATAAGAGGATCTTCACCCTTAACATTTTCTCTAAATTAATAATGGTTACCCCACTTAACCAGTGCTGACTTCACTCTAAGTTGGAGAATCTGCTTCTCTTTTTCAGATGGGAGTTGGAACTGAGGAGATAAATGACCCAGAGCATTCCATCCTGGCCCCAGCTGAAACCACTGAGGAACTGGGGAAATGAACAAGAGTGCTACTTTCTTAGTGAATCTGACATCAGCACAAGAGTGAAGGAGATAAACACCAAGGACCCTCAACAACTACCAAACCAGACATCTAGAGGCTCCTAAGTCCCCATCAGTGAAGTAGACTTAAAATGCTCGAAGCATGGCTCAAGGAATTTTGCAGAAGAGTGGTGGAAAGATGTTAGAGCCACAAGTTGGAACATTTTGCACAGAGAAATTGCCTCTCCCCCATAACTGAGTGCTGCCCCATAAAGTATGACCCACAATCCCCATGAGGTTGACCTGCATCCCCAACAAGGAAGGCCTCTTCAGGGAGGAGGAAAGGATGGTACCAACATGTGCTGTTTACATACTAAATATGTAGATATCTAAAAAAAATTTAAAAACAAATAAATTTATAATAAGAAACAATGAAGGAATGAATGAAATGCAGGAGGGGTAGGTTGAATCAATCAGAAAGTAATTCTTTCTTAAAAAATTTTCATAAAATTAAATTATCTATTAACAAAATAAATAAGTAACAACACACATCTAATTTATAGGGATGGAGATATTGTTCAGTGATAGGAGACTTGCTTAGCATGTGCATGGCCCAAGACACAATACCAAGCATAGAAAAAAATCATTTCAATTATATATTTTCAAAAAGTACTTAATATTTAATATTACATGCACCTGAATAGCTTCTTAGAAAAGTATTTATCATCAAATTTGAGACCAGTACTATTGATTACCTCTTTATACCAATCATAATTTCTTCCAGAGGTAACCAATATTAACAACTTTTCTGTCCTATATGTCTCTAGAATTCAATCTAAAATGTTTAGCCATGTTTTGGAGTGTTTTGACTGTGCTGCTGTGGCCAGCCTAATTGGAATGATGTGCCTGTCTTATTGTACCACTTGCTTCATTTATTCTTATACAACATTTTGTGCAAGTTTGTATCAATACACATTATACCTTTTAGATTACACCACACCAATCCTATAATAAAAATAATAATGGTGCTAGCCAGATGTGATGGTGTGTATCTGTAATCTCTTTACCCAGGAGGCTGAGGCAGTAGCATTATGAGTTTAAGGCTAGCCTGGGCTATATTATGAAGGCCAATTTAAGGTTAGTCTAATTTGCCATATGAAAACCTTTTTTTTTTTTTGATTTTTGAGGTAGGGTCTCACTCTGGTCCAGGCTGACCTGGAATTATCTATGTAGTTTCAGGGTGGTCTTGAACTCTCAGTGATCCTCCCACCTCTGCCTCCCAAGTGCTGGGATTAAAGTTGTTCACCATTACACCTGACAGGAAAACTTTTAACATTGGTACAATATAGTATTGACATTGGAATATCTTCAAAAAAGTGGCATACTAAGTATGGTGAAAATAGTGCATGGTACCTAAACTTAAGCATTCTTTTATGTTCTTTACACACAAAAACAAGAGGTTTAGGAAGTTCTCCATGTTCTGTATATTTGCTTATTGATCTTTATAATGCTTCTCCAAAGAATTTAAACAGCCTTATAATTATGGATACAAAGACACTTCTTTTCTTCAGGGCTGAAACTAGTGAAAGAAATGATCCCAATGTGTGACCAACTTTCTAGCTTTCTAGGTTCAAATCTCAGCTCTGTCATTTTCCTTATAGGCTTACTATAAAGTATGACTTTACTAAATAAATGTTCCATCTTGATTAGAAGAGTAATTGTTCAATAAAAGTAGATGCTGGTTGAAAAAAATTATGGAGTAAAGGGGAGCTATTGACAATGAATTTACTTATCTATTTGATTTCTTCCAAACTGTTAGATACTTGGGGTATTCATAATTTAAGATTTCATTCCTAATTATTCTCATAAGAGTTGGTTTCCTTGACATTCTTCTTCATTACTTTACAAAGCACACACATTCTAAATGAAAGAGTATTAAGCAGTGTTAGAGATCCCATTTTACATACTACCTAGGCCCAAATTTCTTACTACCTTCTTACATATTATGTCCTAAGGACACATTATTTTTTAAGGCAAGCCCAACAGACTGTCATATTATGAGAGAGAGTGTGGGGCGGGGGGACAGGGAATTGGCCTGCTAGGGCCTCTAGCCACTGGAATCAAACTCCAGATGCATGCACCCCTGTGTGCATGTGTGACAGTGTGCACTTACATTGCTACGTCTAGCTTATGTGGGACCTGAAGATTTGAACTTGAGTTCTCAGGCTTCTCAGGCAAGCACCTTAACCAGTAAGCCATCTCTCCACCCCAGGACACATATTTTTTAACATAGAATATGTATTTTTAGTGCTAATCCCGCCTTTGTGTACAACATGTGTTTAAATAAGACTAAAATAGAGGAACATATTTATTTCTCTGTCAATAGATGTCATAGAGTTTTACTTTTTCATATTCATAATTTGGAAGGAGAATATAAAAAAATGGGATTCATTTTTAAGTGAAATAAGACTCCTGGAAAAATTATCTAATATAGGCAGAAAGTTTTTAAAAAAGCACCACAAAACCTCCAATTTCAAACATATTAGTTTGATTTTCAATATGAAATTTGTGTTCATATCTTTATTTAGCAGCATTACAGTTGTTTTTCTTTTATTTGCTGTCCTCATAATTAAGTAGTTAACCTTGTTTTTTTTTTAAGAGTTATGCCAAAACTTCCTAAGCAAGTTGCTTGTTTCTGGACCCTGAAAATCAAAAGTAGCAAGTAAACTTTATTATTATGACATTTTAATTATGAGTGCACTCATGTATTTTTCTTTTGATCTTTGAATCACTTTAGGATTCTGAAGTTTAAATTAGTGAACTTGAGGGATGAAATCATTTATCTAAAGAGTCATGCTGACCCATGTTTATAAAATAAAATAATGTGTAGTCCTACAAAATTTCAAAATTGAAATATAATTTATATTTTGGCTGTGCCAAGGACAAGTTACAGAGGCTCTTTGAAGTTATGTCATCAAGCTCTGACAGAGCAGGGAGCATGGGATTTCCCAATGCTCCCCTTAACAAAGGAGTCATCAGTTCTCTTATTTGGCTAACAAATATTCATTCAATGTCTTCTATATGGCAGGCCTGATTCCATGTGGGAGATAAACAACATTGGAGAAGCTGGAATAGATACTTCAATTTCATGACACTTTTCTAGAGAAAACCATCATAAGTAACTAAGTAGTAAATGTAGTATACTTTTATGGAGAAAATCGCAAGAATGAGGATGGACATGTGATGGGCAGGTGAGTGTTGCTATTTTAAACTTCAGCTGGGGAAGTTCTTGCCTAAGGGATGAGATTCTAAAAGGTAGTGTTCATGAAAAGGAGTGATTCCAGCTCATGCTACATGCCACAGTGTTTTATGAAATCCATGGTAAGATCTAAGCAGAGAACAGCAGTGCATTTGATTTGTGTTTTAGTATTTATGTGTAAATTCACTAGAGACATATTGCATGATTGGATATAGCTAGTTAATAAGCTTTTTATTGAGGCAAGGTCTCATTTTAGTCCAGGCTGATCTGGAACTTACTCGGTAAAGTAGGCTGGCTGCAAACTCTTTATAGTTCTCGCCCCTCAGACTCCTGAGTACTTAGGTGAAAAGCATACACCACCACACCAGGCTTGAGAAGCTTTTATCACTGTACTCGGTTTGTCGTTTTAGAATGACTAGATAATTCAAGTGGTAAGTACTTTTAGCTTATCTGAATTGTTTTCAGAAATATAGGAAAATGATCACTAAATCTAGAAGTCTCAAATTTTGTTTTATTTGGGGCTTCCTATTTTAATAATACCATCTGCTGTAGGCATTTAAAACCTTAAATAATGTAGATATGTTAGCTGGGTCAGCAAATATGTCCTACGAGCTTTATTGGTAAATATTTCCAACATCTCTTCCAGATCCCTTTGGGAACTTGTTCTCCTGGTGATATTTTCATGACACTCAATTTTTCTTAAAGTCAGTTACTTCTCCAGTTTCTGATGTTCCCCCAGGCCTCATTCTCAATGTGTCTTATAGCATTTCATTAGCTGGGCTATTTCATTTCCCAAAGCAAGAAATGGTTTCCACTTGTCCCTTATATTTGATTTCCCCAGAAAACACTCAGAATAATAAATTCTGTGTGGAAGAGACCTTATTAAGTTTGGGGGTGATAAGGTCATTTTGCTTCACTTCATAGGTTTTTTTTAAGCATCTATTTCTGGGAATTTTTGACAGTGAAATTCTCTACAGTTCACATTCCCCCATTCCTGTGGGGGGTTAGTCCTTCTGTCTGCCCATATATCAGCCTCCTTTCTTCTTTGCTGTCCTTTACTCCAATTTGTCTGTGTGTGTACATATGTGTGCATGTGTATAACATATATATATATATATATATATATATATATATATAAAACACAAACACATATGTGTGTGTATGTATAAACACACACACACACATGCACATGTATGCTGAGAAATTTAGCCTTTTGTTGTTTGCCTATTGGTACATTATCTTTATGCTTCACATCTATAGACTAAGATAATCACCTGAAAGAAATTGTACACTCACCCTCACTTTTTTGCCTCTTAGTTTTCAAAATATGAGGCTGCCTGCTCCCTGTTATGCCTACTATAACTCTTCAATAATATTATTTTTGTTTGATGGAGAAGTAATTAATAATTTGAAGAACTGAACTGTTTTGCTGAGGAACATATTGAATTCTAAAATTTATCTGTTCCCAAGTTCTAAGGCCCATGTGAACTTGGTAGCTCCATTCAAAAACACCATGGTCATGGAGTATGGGCCATCTCATTATCAGGTGTTGGAAGAGAATACACTTTTCTTATCACATGCCTGGGATATTTTGAAAAGGTTATGAATACCATCAAGAAAATGTTTCATTTTATATAAAATATTGCTAAAATAGTATACAATATGATGAACCAAATATCTTCATATGATAGATAATGGGTTCTTTAAAAGCAAGGCTGCTTAACATAAAAAAGTAAGTTGATTAGAAATATAATTCAATATATATATACACATATATGGGATAGTGCACATAAATCACAATGAAACTTGAAAGTATTATTTATATACAATTTAAGGAATATTATTAGTCAATTAATTAATAACAAATTGGTGGTCTTATTTTTTGAATGGGTTGGACTTTTGAAGTAGTTTTTAAACCCTAAAGTAATTTTATTAAAGTAATGGTATCTTGAAGTATATCCCAAGTTTTCCAAAAACATTCCTACTTATCTGAGCAATAATTTCTTTTATATGTCATGAAATATTGTTTTATAAATTAAAATTCTAACTTAAACATATATTTTAATCCATAATGCATTCTGTGAGTGGCTGGAGAATTAAGGCTTTAACATATGCTATGTAACACACAGTAATATTGACAATAGGTATTATCCTGGACTTAATTTGAACAAGAACAATTTCTAGTGTCTGTTAATTTGCTAGACTGTCCTTCATGTTTGGAATTCTTGTGGGTCATCCTTTATTAATAACTAAAACAAGATATTCTTTGAAGAAAATGATATGTCTCAAGTCTAAAATGCACTTTCCCTGAGTCAGAGAGACTATTAATTTTCTACAGATACATAATGAATCACAGAGTTTATATACTTAACACAACAAACATATGATGTTATCTTATACTTTTGATGGGTTAACACTCCAGGCATGGTTTAGCTGGGTTCTCTGTTTATAGCTTCTCACAGGCTACAATTAAGTTTATCAGTTAAGCTGTGTTTTAGTTATTTACAAATTCCAGTTAATTTTTAAAATATATTTCCTGCCACACAGGAATATTAAAATTTAATATGAGATAAGTGAAATTTCCTCAGCACAAAGAAATTAAAGAATGAGATACTACATCAATGTATGACAATAAAAGTTTCTGGAAATCATTTTAAAACTGGGATGATAGCAAATCTCAAAGGCATGCTATGGCTTTCTCCTGATGTTGTACACCTATGTATAGTTTAATACACAGGAGAGTGACCTTTAAAAATGATATTTACTAGGAGAACTACAAATTAACCACTGTGTGGTCAACAGCAGCCCATGTAGAGTCAGCCGCTTACACCCACACACTCACCACCACCACAGGACAAACATGTCTGAAGCTCTGCACACTCTGCCTTTGGTCACCCAGGGGACAAATTCTATTAACAGCTTTGCCTTCAGAATGATGTTGGGTTATGAGCACTGAACATGGACACGTCCCTATAAATGGTTTTAGCATGTCAACATTCTAATTAGCATCCACATGGAAGGTGCCTGTTGTTGTTGGACGAGTGGCCTCTGTAATCCTGACAAACCATTCAATTGAAGAGAACTGTTGATGTAGTGTATAGCAGCCTGTGGTTTTCTTTGAAAGGGTATATTAAAGCTGGATCCAGATTACAAGTGTTTAACCTGGCAAGCAGCACTATGACCTCTAAAGCAAATATTGTATCATTAATATAGCAGTGTCCACACATGGGGTTGGCAATATGAAGTGTACTGTCTGTAAACATTTTCAAATTATATTTGAGGTCCTTAATTAACCCCATCAGGCTTGCAGATTGAAGTAAGCATACAAATAATATTTTAAAAAATGGGATACAGACAGCAGTCACTTTGTAGAGAAAAGTCCTGGATTCTGTGGATCTAATCAAATATACTTTTACTTTAAATTTGTTTCTAAAATTTTTAAGTGGCAGAACAAAATGAAGTTAACAATGACTGAATCCATTCATTAAGTACTAAGTTTAGAGTAGGAAGTTACCTTAAGGCTCATGTGTTTGAACTTTTCAAACTGAGTGGCTAAGTCACTGACATACAGAAGATGACTTGAAGATACAAAATTCTGCTACAATGATCAATAAGCTATCTATCTATCTATCTATCTATCTATCTATCTATCTATCTATCTATCTGTCATCATCTATCTATCAATTTATCAATCAATCATCTATCATCTATCTACTATTTATCAATATATCTATCTATCATCTATTTATCAATCTATCATCTATCTATCTACCTATCTATCAAATCTAGCTATATATGTATATTGAAAATCCTTGAAATAATGATCCAAGTTTTCTTTCCAGTAGTGAACATGAGTGAGCAGGATGGTTTCTTTCTTATTGCAGCGTCCCCTGCTTGCTCACAGGTTGTTGGCCATTTTTCTTTAGCAGGTCTTGTAGCACTTTTCAGCACTATATGGACTAACCATTTTGCTTCCTTCAAGATTCCAGCCAGATCTCTTCATGTTCTATGTTGGCAGCATGTAGTGTCTTCATCAACATTGTCTTACCTTTTATCTCAGTTGGGTAATCAAGTGCTTTGACAGAAGCCTGCCTTGTTTTGGTGACCTTGTAATTTTGTCTGACCTATAGCTTAATGTATATTTACTCTCCTTTATAATTCCTGGTTTATCTAATCTTAGTTTGCTCTGAACTGCTTTAGGAGACCTTAAGTCTGTCCTGGTAGGTGAAGTGTTTGTTGGTACTTCTCTCTGTTGCACACTGTTCTTACATTTTATGTTTCACTTTATTCCACAATATAGCAGCTCTGGGTTATCTCCTGCTCTGTACTATTGTACATGTTTAGGTGGATGAAATTATATTGCAGTGGACTTTTTCTCCAACGATGTATAATGTATTACCTTTTAAATTTTCCTCCCCACACATTTATTTTATACTATATTGCCATTAGGAAAAAACAAAACAAAACTTTAACGAGGACGTATTCATTCTGCAGAAAGCCCAGCCAGGCTGAAAAATCCGAGAAAGTGAGAATAGGTGGGAAGACCATTGGATAATGTTATAGGATTTAAATAAAAATTTGGAATTTTTGATCCCTTGTCTGTATACCAGAATGCTTGATCTTCACATTACATAATGTTTAAGTCAGTTCGAACTAGAGTCATGTCAATGCATTACTTCAATTGTTTCAGAGACAGCAGTTGAGAGAATACTTCCTAGAGAAATATGTTCTAGCTTTCTTTAGTATAAGCTTTTCAGTATCTGAATAGGACACAAAGACATAGGAAAAAAAAAAAACTCAAAACCAAACAAATAAGCAGGAAAATAAAATCTCCGAACTCAATGAGTTCTTCCTTTAGAATGACAGACAGGATGCCTGACTAATGATGTCAGGCGAAAGGAACATACCATGATGAGTTGCTGCAGGAGCATGAGGGGGAAGTTAAACTGAAAGACAAAGAACTGAAGCATCAGGCAGTAGAGGACCACACAGAAATGGGAGAAGGCAGGGTATGCCGTGTGTTTGACAAATGTGCAAAGGTCCAGTCACAGAATGGTGTGGCATATGAGTTTCTAACAGGTGGATTTTCATAACCATGAGTGTGTTATGGAATGTTAGGAGGGATAATGATGGAGATGTATGCATAAGCAGCAAAGAAATGTTAAAAATGGAAGGATTTCTAACTATTTCTTGATTATATAAATTTTCTGACTTACAAAAATTTCTCTTTAGACATGGTCGAAATATAGAAAAGAATCACTTGTTCTACATTCAGAGAATATCAATCTGCAAAATGTGTTTCTTTCTACTGCATTTATTCTGTTTATATGTTATATTATTATGTTAAATTCTTATGTGACTTAATTAGTTGAAGTTTTGCTTCTATTAATGTGTTTCTGCCTACCCTTTATATTTTTGTTGAAATAATTACTCATAGCATTTGATTGACTTTGCTTTAAAATGATTTCATCCTTCAATTATTGTTAGTTGCTGTGTTGTTATTCACTGGTAGTTTTTATATAATTTATTATCATCAGACATAAATGTGGCCTAGATGTCACTTGAAGGATTCTCTTCCTATGATAATTTCAGTAAATATTCTCAGATGACTTTCATGTCCATGACTCAAGGAAGATTAAAAACCTCTCTAACATTCCTAGGAATTTCTGGGGTTATTTGTTCTTAGAATAATAATCCTTGAATGTGGTTTGCAAGTGGATTTTCAGTGTAAAAATTATTTGCATGTTGTCACTAAGAAATTACATGCTCTTTATATTCTAATTTTCTCTCTACTAAAAGGAGAAAAAGTCTAGCTGTTGTCTGTCATTGAGATCATATTGCTCCACTGATAGGTAAGAGAATATTGGCCTGTACAGCTTTATCTTTTATTTTTAAAGATTAAGTTCAAATACAATAAAGATTAGCAGATATAACCTTGAAAAGCAAAAATGAAAAATTGCATCCCTCCATTCCTTAAGTAGATAAAGCTTCCTAAAATGAGAAAAACTTGAGAAATACTACCATCGTGCAACAAGTGCTTATCCAATGCAATCAGGTTCTCTCTCTAACACAATGTGGAGCCAACTCTTAGGACACTATCTACACTAGTATATTATATATTAACTTTGAGTAGGAGTAAATAAGAGACAATGTATGTGATATTCATATGTCTGCTCATAGAGATTTAGGGGAGAATGGACTGAAGAAACTTAGAGACAGTTCTGGTAAGAGGCTTTGTATGAACCAGGGGATACAGAGGAAGTGGCACCAGAATGATTGTAGGGATGCAGCAGACATGAAATAGAGGTTGTAAGACAGAGCCCTATGCATTTAACACCCATTGCTCGCCACATGGGAAAGTAGAAGGCAAAGCAATTAAGGTGTGTTGAAGTTTGAACTTCAACTGCCTCTTTTGACACTTTTTCTACTAGAACAGAGAGATATCATCAGATGTAGTTGTATTTCTTGTTGGAATGGACACTTGTGTTCATATGTGTGTTTCTTTCTCTGTGAATCTTCTTTTTACTGCCAGTATAGCAGTAGTAGGTGATGGTCATGGCTTAAACTCATTGGCTTTGCAAAGGAAATATTAAGACTTTGAATTTACAGCACTGTTTTGTAGAAGTTTATGTGTGTTTGATAAGAATGATGCTTGCAGAATAAATCAGGAATAAGGTTAGCCTTGTTCAGTCCAATTCCCATGGAGTGCTAATAGGTAAGTCCAGAATCTCATACACATGGAAATTCATCTCAAAATATTGGCCTTTGTTTTTAGTTATTGTAGCTCTCTGCAGGGGTATGGGAACTTTTCTTCCACTTCGATGTTATGAAGACAACAAAAGACATGAAGTGATATCCCTAGGATACTCTCTACATCCTATAAAGTCTTAATTATCCTGTCACTGTTTTCATTATTTTTTATCTATAACATAGTTTTTCTACTGTATATTAACATTTAAGATGAAACAAAAATGTTATATACTTATATTTGGCCTAATTTTTGAACTTGTAGTTTTCTGAAATATTCCTGAAAAGTACAATGGATTTACAATGTTTCAAAATTTTTAATTACCAGTATTCTATTTAAAAATAGAAATATCTGAGAGAGACAGAGAGAGGCTATGTGAGCATTTCAGGGCCTCCTGCTACTGCAAAGGAACTACAGATTAATATTCTACTTTGTGCATCTGGCTTTACATGGATACTGTGGTATTAAACTGAGGCTGTCAGGCTTTGCAAGCAAACTGCTTAACCACTGACCAATCTCTCCATCCTAATTAATTACCAATATTCTTAAGGACACTTTAGTATATTTTTGGAAAGAAAGAGACACTTTAAAAAAATTGTAAGAGTTGGGGCCTGTAACTCCAGTCCTGCAGGAGACAGAGCCTAGAAAATCACTGGGGTTTGCTGTTCAAAACAAACATGCAAACAGACACTTGCAAACATAGCAGTGCTGGGTTGAGGGAGAGGCTTGTTTCAAGGAAGTACATATGGGCCAGATGAGGAGGATATCCCACATTCTTCTCTGGCCTCCATAGGAATGCTCACGGGACATGTATGTCTGCTCATACACATGCATATATATCAACATACAATAGCACACAACACTCCCATTAACCCTACCACACCAAAATAAGTAAATAAATAAATAAATCCAAAGAAAGATTGCAAGAATAGATGAGTATGCATTTTCATTCTGCTTTAATACATTGTTTTTCATTCTTTTTCAGGATCTTAGGTAGGCACTGAGCACTTGAACAGTGCAATATTTCTCAGCATGAATAATTATGAAAAATATTTACTCATTGGAAGCAATGAAGTGTATAACTAGGCTACACCAGATGAAAATGAGAAAAATCAGTTTCACATTCTTTTTTACATATTTTATTTATTTATTTGAGAGAGAAAAAGTTGGAGAGAGAGAGAGAGAGAGAGAGAGAGAGAGAGAGAGAGAGAGAGACAGAAAGGGAGAGAGCAAGAGAGGGAGGGAGAGAATGGGTGCACCAGGGCCTCTAGCCACTGCAATGAACTCCAGATGCATGTGCCACCTTGTGCATATGGCTTACATGGGTCCCGGAGAATTGAACCAGGATCCTTTGGCTTTTTAGGCAAACACCTTAACTGCTAAGCCATCTCTCCAGCCCTCAGTTTTACATTCTTATTACTGTGCTACACAAGCATATTGCCAAGAAAGAACACTGCCTTTATTGGAAGAACCAAGACTAGAAATGCCCAAAAGGAACTTTTCATGGGGAAACCAGGGCCTCTTTTATATGGAGAAATGCATTTGCTTTTTGTGCATAATTCATCCTTCATTTCAGGAATTTTTGATAATTTTCCAGAATCTTCTTGAGGTTGGATATTTTTTGTTTTGATATTATCACATTTTACCTCAGGTATAATTGTTCATGGTCCAGCTACTTTTGTCCTAATTGAAGGAAGTTCTGTGAAATCTCATTTCCTGTGAATACTCCTTCCAGAGTCAAAACTGAAGACATGTGAATGACACAAATTTAACCATTTAGAACTAAAGTCCCCCTGGTCCAAGAGTACAGTATGACCAAAAAGATGATATAGCAGAATAAGAACTTTTATTGTTCTTAGCATGAAGTAAGTAATCATGTTATTGAAACTCTATAAAACCTTAGAGTATGTCTTATCCCAATGATAGCAAAAGTAACATAGTAAAAGACTTTAGATGAATTTGAATATATGATTAGGATCTATAACTATATATTTTAATAAGATCATCAAAAACACTGCAATGATCATTATCAGATTTTGAGGGACAGTTTTTTGTAGTTATAGGAATTTGCAAAACATGTTCCCCAACTTTGACTAGGGAGAAAGACAATGTCAGTTCTGTTTATTTCAGTCTAAGTTAAGATATAGGTGATCACTCAGTGAGGTCTTGAGGCAGAAGGACTATAATCATAATACTATAGAACATATCATATCCTTTATATGCTGATTTCTTGTTTCCTTATTCCAAAGTGCAAATGCTACAACACAGATTTTATCTGCCTTGCTCCTTGCTAGAGATACTTCATGAGATGTAAGCGTTTCATAATTAATTCTTAAGAAACTAAAACTGATTTTGTGTTTAGTTGTTCAGATTCTTTGTTTCTTTACCTTCTTTTTCTTGAAAAGATTTATCATTTATTTCATTACCAGGGTTCTACCAG
This sequence comes from Jaculus jaculus, assembly GCF_020740685.1. Classification (NCBI taxonomy): domain Eukaryota; kingdom Metazoa; phylum Chordata; class Mammalia; order Rodentia; family Dipodidae; genus Jaculus; species Jaculus jaculus. Next base: position 145,529,969 of record NC_059103.1, read on the forward strand.
TCTAGATGGTAAATGTAAACCTGAAGTAATAACGACCCACTTCATTTAGTCAATTTACTATTTTGGAAGTTAGCACTAGCATATTAACTTTCTAGATTTACTTGGTATTTTCCAAGAGAAGCCTATAATGGATGCCTGGCCCATGCCATTCCCTTTGAAGTATGGGAAGGAGCACATATCTTTGTTATGAGGGGACTCTGCAACATCGATGTTGTTTAACACTGTATCTTAGTGTGATCTCCCATGGGATCTTCTCACCGACTGGGAACAGGGCCAAGGGAATCATTAAGCTGTGGAATCTTCTCTCATTTTCCCAAAGTGACAAAAATTTATTCCTTATAATCCCTTCTGTTAATATCCCGTTAGTCCCTCAGACATGAGTTTAAAATTAATTTCAGGGAGTCATTTCTGACAGACCCAGTGTAGAACATGTGTTTATTATTTTCTATGTTTATAGAGCTTCATCTTCAGTGGTATTTTCTCCTTTCCACAATATTTGCATGTGTATTTCTCATATTCTATGAGAGTCTTTGAGGAGAAGGCAATTATTGCTTATGTTTTGGTAAGTGAGAAACACCTAACTTCCCACGGTGTTTATTAGCCAGCTTTCTGTCACTGGGATGGAATGCCTCACAAAATCAACCAAAGGATGGAAGATTTATTTTTGGCTCAGGTTTCAGGTTGTGAAGATTTTAACCCATGGTCTCTTGGCTCTGTTGTTTCTGGGAATGTAGTGAGGCAGAACAGAAGAGTGAATATGTGACAGGCCAAAGCTATACCTCATGATGTTCCGAAGGGGCAAAGAAAGGAAGGAAACAAATGATGGGGACAAAATATACCTTTCAGGGCCACACCCATAGGTACCGACTTCCTCCCACTGGGACCTACTTACAGAAATTTCCACTCCCTCTCAATGGCCCATTAAACTATGGTTTATCAACAAGTTGATGAAACTAGATGCTATTTAATCTGAGCATGGAATTTAGTTTCTATCAAACTACATTTATATTTAAATAGATAAATAAAGCAGTAAGCAAGAAACAACAGAGATATTTGTAAGTACTCCAGAGAATAAAAAGGAGGTGCTATGATGAAGGGTAGTTTGTCAAGTGATCAAGGTGCAGCATCAGAGCATAGATCTGAGGGCCATGAATTCAACTCTTAGTACATTCCATGAACATTCCAAGCAGGGGATCCATCCTGTCCCCACAGGTTCATCTAAGGGAACACACAATGGTCATTAGGCAAAGCAGAGTGTGTGTGTGTGTGTGTGGGTGTGTGTGTGTACATACAGGGCCATGAAACAAGATAAGGAGTTTGACTTCTAATATTCCAGGGAAGTCCTCTCAGAGTTCTAAGCAGCAGAAAGATACAAAGATGTTTCTTTAGCTTTATTCCCTCTCACCTTCTCTCTTTTTCATCCTTTCTCCTATATTTTACTTAATGGAACAGAAAGAAACACAAAGAATAGGAAAATAATTGGAATTAAAGCTTGCCTCCCACGCCCATGGTGGCTAGCTCAAGGCTCACCATGTCCTTTATGCTTGTGAATTAAGGTTTATGTTAGCTTAAGTAACAAATAAATGCTTCCATCTTCCATAGTATATGCCTTATTATTTCAGTTATTTTCTCTTACTTGTATTTTAACATCCTTAATCTCTCTGTCTCTGTCTGTCTTCTCTCTTTGTCACTCTCACTCTCAATTTCTCTTACCCATTTTTTTAAAGATTCTTCTGTTAAACATTTTTCTCTATTCCAGGAGCTTCAAAGAGACTTGATTAGTTTCATGTTTTTAATAAAGAGTCCTTTCCAGAGGTAAACACCACAGAAAGAAACATTGTTGTACATTGTTGGTGCATTTCATAATTAAAACTCTTGGGATGGAGAAAAGGCTCAGCCATTAAGGTGCTTTTCTGCCAAGCCTAATGACCTGGTTTCAGTTCCATAGTACACAGATAAAGCCAGATGCACAAAGTGGTACAAACATATGGAGTTTGTTTGCAGCAGCTAGAGGCCCAGGAGCACCCATTCTCTCACTCTCCCTCCCTCCTTCTCTCTCTCTTTCTCTGTCTCTCTGTCTCTATCTTTCTCCTTGCAAATAAATAAAGTACTTTTTAAAAAACCTCTCAGGCAATATTGTAATGGTTTAAATGTGTGGGCACATAGACAAAGGCTTGAATCTTGAGTCTCCAGAGGTGGGAGCCCTACTGGGTAAGAGGTATATCACTAGGGGCAGATCTTGGAGTACAGCCCTAAGTTGTGTTTGGAGACAGATCTTGAGTCTATTCCCAAAGTGTGGAGAGAGTTAGAGTGTGCCAGCTTTTTGTGCTTATTGGTGGTTTTGTGGTGCGGACTGGTTGCTGTCTCTCTGTATGTGTCTATGAAAGTGAACCAGCTTGCACACTGATGGTGTTTCCCCTGGATCTGTAAGTCTGAAATAAATCCTTTCCTCCAATTAAACTGCTTCTGCTGTTCCTTCATCCCAGCAACATGAAACTGACTCCAACAAATAGTTCCTTATCACACCTTCTATGCAGTGTACCAGTACTGGCTATATTTACTGCATGGCACACAGTAGCATCTGGTCTAGGCTTGATTATAGTGACAGGAAGCACATTACTTCAGCTGTTACAGGGATGTTCAAGGAGATTAACTGACATCTATCTTCATAATTCTGAGAGCATGACAAGCATTTCTTTCAGGAGAAACCCCAAAGAAGACCATGGTTGATTGCAGAAATACCTCTAATATTCACAATTTGTTCAGAGTGTATTCCTTTTATCACTTTTTACCTGGGAGAGGTTCATATTTTTAAAAAGAAAGCTAACACTTTATTGGAAGTCATTTACATTTATGCCCTATATCCTTTAAGACCTAGACCTATTTAGAGAAGCAGGACTATATTACATGAAAGATGCTAGATTGTTAATGAATAGATGGATAGATCGGAAGAGTTTTGTTTTGTTTCAGAAATACTACCTTCTACAACTATTTTCCTTATTACACACATATTTAGTACAGATACATCATATGTTGGCACCACCTTTTCCCTCGTTCCTACTCCCAGTCCACTGTGGGACTGTGGGGTTGCTGATATTCCCCATGGGGTTGTGGTTTATATGTTGTAGGAGCAGCAGTCAGTTTTCTCTGGTTTGTGTCTATAAAGTCAGGCCTAGTGAAGATAGTTGTTTTTATTTCATTTATGCAATTGGGTTTTTTTGTTGTTGTTGTTGATTTGCTGCCAGTTGTGTCATTTGCTTGGTCAGGGTCACATATCTTGTGTCCTCATTTTGGGGTTCTATTCCTTTTGTCTCCTCTCTGTTTTCATTGGAGACATTCATTGTGGGAGTAGGCAACCTTGTTGGAGCTCCCTTAGTTTGTTGTTTTGTGTTGTTTCTTTTGTGTTGTGGTTTGCCCATCACAGAGTGAGAATCTTATTTAATTAAGGAAGAAACAAGAGTTTACCCTTGCAATGTCTTCAGTGAGTGTTCAGTTGTATGTGTGAATAGAATAGGCTAATAATGCCTTTTTATATTGGGGTTTGCAGGTTGTGAAGGGCATAGTGCACCAGCTGCTTTGGGCTGGGTCTTACTACCAAAGGTGGGAATTTATGTTTGGGATCCATTTGCCCTTGCTCTCCTACAGAACTCAAATTGGCAGGGAATGGAGGACTCATTGGTTCCCCCTGGTAAGTGATTGCCTGATTTTCCTGTGTTCTCCTGCTGGGCCTGATGTGATGCCCCGAATAATCACTTGGAGTGGGGCAAGGAATTGGAGAGATGGTGGGGGTTGCTGGATTGTACAGCCCAGGCAGGTTCAGAGAGTAGGCTGATGTGAGGGAGATCGGGGAAATGGCCAAGGGGTGCACACAAGGGTGGCTATAGGCAGCATAGGGTGTTGAGGGTCTGAGTGCCTCCACACTGGAGGTCTGCTAACATATAGTCACACTGGAGTCCCACAGATCTTTCCTGATATTACCCTAGTAGCTGAAGTGTACTAAGAAGATGCCATCTTGACTGGAATGAGAGGTTCATATTTACTTCTCTGATAAGTTATTATTTGGATCTTAAATGTCTCCCAAAACTTGGTCCCTGAAAAACAAGGTTCAGAGGTGGGGCTTTGATGAAGTCATTTTTTCATGAAGCCTTGACCATGAAATCCACTTATGGACTACTATGAGGTGATGGAAAACACACTCACAGTGTGGTTTTTAATGGAATGGGTCACTGGCCTGTTCCTCTTGGGAGATATTTCTTGTCTTGCATTCCTGCCCCTGTCTTTTACAGTCTTTGTTTCTCATCTGTGGTGAGGGGAGCATCTCTGCTCTGCCTCACCTTACCTTGCATGATACTGCCTCAAAACAGGCCCACAGCAACTGGGATATGTGACAAGAATAAGTCTTCTCTCCTTTGGTTGATTTTTCTTAGGCATTTTGTCAAAATAACTGAAAGTTCATGGACATGTCTTTTCTAGATTCATGACTGATTTTCACAAACAAGGCAATACGGGTGGTAGTATAACAATTCTGAACCTTGTGCATCTTTAGCATCTCTTTAAAGACCCTTGCCATGTCATGAGAAGATTACAGACCATGGAAGAGAGATGAGTCGTCTCACTCTGCCCTTCCTCGGCTCCTGACCTACAGTAGATAAGCAGGTATGATTGTCAGCATGGGGAATTGCATTCAGCAGCTACGTGAAGCCATAACAGCCCATTTGAGTCCAACAAAAACTGAATCATGAAATTGAAAACTATATAAAGTATTGTTTTGTAACACATTTAATTTTAGAGGTAGCAAGCTGTTACGAAGATAAATTCCCCTTTTGCTTGACAATTCTTTAAATATGTCATTTAAAGATAATCTAAAGTGAATCTATCATTTAAAGATAATTCTATGGTGACTTGATTCATAAAAAGCCATCTTAATTCCACAACATTTTATTTAAAATTTGATGATTCTAACTTTCACTATGTAACTATGAATATCCAATAAATATATAATTATCACTGATGAAATTCATGATTTTTTTAAATAGCAGAGTACTCGAGTTCTCTGAAGTAGGAAGTGGGCAAAACAGAGATCATATCCATCTCGCTGATACCAAAATTCTTAATCTTTAGTAGTACTGTGTCACAGATTCGGGCATACTAGCCACATAGTAGAATCATCCAGGCAAGTATGTTAAGAATGACAATACCAGAACCCTTTTCAGAAAAATTCAGTCAGCATGTCTGGAGTCTGCAGGAAATAAGCTGTTAGTTTATTAAGCTCCTCTAATGACTTTAATGCTAAAAGGCCAGAGTTTAACTGAATTGCATTTTTCTCAGAACTTAGTGAAATTGATAATAATATGACCCTGGTGATGGCCATGGCTTAGCCTCTGACCTCTCCATAGCTATTCTGCATTAATTTTCTATTCCTTTATTATTTATTCATATAATTTTAAAGCAGGCTCAATCTTTTTTTAAAAAAAGTATCTAGCTGTGAGATCAATTTAGATCATGGTGATTCCATACTTGTACCTGATGGAAAATTACATATATAACTTCAAGCAAATCTTTTAACCCCTCAAATATACAGCATCCAGGGGTATACTAAGTTTGGATATTATTTCTTATCTTGGGCCTCACTATACTTTTAAAAAGTGATATGATTTCATAGAGATTCTACTATGTGATGGGAACTTCTAATAGTCAGTGAACTCACAGTATAACATAGAAAGTGATCATGAGAATCCAAGACTTAACAAATGCTTTGTATTTCACTGCCATCTATTGGATTTTAGCTGAATTCAAAATGTTTTCACATTTGTCGCAGAACAATTTACATAAAATAATGCTAGTCCTTTTGAGTAAAATGAGATCTCCCTCTATTAAAATCTAAGAACAAGAAAATTTGTACAATTAAAGCTTCCATTAAAACATACAAATAGGGGTTTGGAGAAGGCTTAGAAGTTAAAGATACTTGCTAAAAAAAAAACCTATTGGCTTAGATAATATTTCTCAGTACTCACATAAATCCAGATACACAAAGTGTCACATGTACCTAGAGTTCATTTTCAGTGGCAAGAGGTCCTGGTGTACCCATACACATTCTTTCTCTCTCTCTCTCCTCTCTCTCTCTTCTTGCAAATAAATAAAAACATTTTTAAAACATAAATAAATGAATGAACATATATGGGCATTAATTCTGACTATCATGGTTAAAATCCCTTTACTAAGAAAAACTAGTACCAAAAAACTATAAACACTTTAAAATTTGTCTATATATCTATGTGTATATGTTGGGATTTTTGAGCCACTTAAGGCAAGGTCTCATTTTAGCCCATAATGACTTGGAACTCACTCTGTAGTCCTAGGCTGGTCTTCAACTCACAATGATCATCCTACTTCTGCCTCCAAAGTTCTGGGATTAAACACCTATATATGTTGTTTTGAAACTGAATTTCATGTGGGCCAAGCTAGTCACAAACCTACTATGTAACTGTGTATGATCCTTCTGTCTTACTTCCCAAGTGTTGAGATTACAGGAATGTGACACTACACCCAACTTGACAAAGACATTTTAAATTGAGATTGAGCTGTATTTTGCATTTGCATTTGTATTATGCATTTTAGTTATCAGTAATGCTGACCATTACTGACCAACGTGGTACATAGATTTTATTTTATTTTTTGTAGAGATATGAATGAGGGCTAGAAATTTAAATAAATCTAAAAATCTTGAGACAACATTTTAAGAAGCATAAAATATATTTTTATACCTGTTAGGAATAGTCAATTCAAACAATGTGAGGGGCAGCATGTAGCAGTAACCTGGAGTTTCCATCAGAAGAAAGAACACAAATCATTTTTATATGCTTGCTGCATTATTTTTTAAATAATGATGCAGCCTAACAATAATGGAGAATTTACTCTTAGTTGAAGATGGAGCTAATATTCAGTGCCAACTTTTCTAAGCATTTCATCAAAAATTCAAACATGATTGGAAAGACATTTGCAATGAACATTTCCTTATGTATTAGTTGCTTTCCCACAAATACCTGACCGGAAACAACTTAAGGAAGCAAAAAGTTTAATGTGGCTTACAGTTTCAAGGGGATACTTTCAATCATGATTGGGATGGCACGGCAGCAGAATCCTGAGACAGAGCTGGTCACATTTTATTCACAGTTAAAAAAGAGAAAATGAGCAGGAAGTGGGGCTGGGCTATAAAACCACAGGGCCCACTTCCCAATGACTAACTTCCTCCAGCAAGGCTGCATCTCCTAAAGGTTATCCAACCTTCTCAACCAGATCCACCAGCTTGGAACAAGTGTTCAAACACATTTCACCTCTGGGGGATATTTGGTAATCAAACTACAATATTATATAACTTACTTTCAGTTATTGTTATTGCCAGGTTTGTAGCTGGCTTGTTACACATTCTTCTCCCTATCCATCATTAGTATCTTATTTTTTCCTCACTTGATTAATGTCAAAATCAGTGTACTTCTTCCTAAATGACTCAGCATTCATAACATTACCTGTAGTATTATCTGCCCCTTGAGTTACCTGTCAAGTATGCCTGCAACTTAAGGTGTTCTGGCTTAGGAACCACAGATAAGGGAGAACATGTAGTGTTTGTCTTTCTATGCTTGTGTGAATTCACTTATCTGTTCCAAGTCCATCAATTTTCATATAAATTTTATTGTATCATGTTTCCTTATTGCTGAGTAGAATTCCATTGTGTATATATGTTCCACATATTCATTATCTAATCATCAAACAATGGGCATCTGGGTTGATCCTAGTTCTTAGCCATTGCGGATTGTGAACAGCTATAAACATGGGTGAGCAAATATCTCTGCAGTGAAGAGTGGAGCCTTTAGGCTAGATGCCCAATAGTGGAAAAGCTGAGTCAGTTGGTAGTCCTATTCTCATCATTTTCATGAGTCTCCAAATTGATTTCCATACTGGTTGCACAAGTTTGTATTTGTACCAAGAGTGAATGAGGGTTCCTCTTTCCCCAAATCGTCACCAATATTTATTGTCATTTGATTATTTTGTTTTTGTTTTTGTTTCTCACATTAGGGTCTTGGTGAAGCTCAGGGGATGACCTGGAGTTCACTATGTACTCTCAGAATGGGCTAAACTCATGTCAATCCTTCTACCTATGCCTCCCAATGCTTTTTTAATGATAGCCTTGTGACGGGAGTAAGGTGGACTCTCATAGTGGTTTTAATTTACATTTCCCTGATGGTTGTTGAACATTTTCCTTTTTTATTTATTTTATTTCTTTAGGGAGAAAGATAGAGAGAGAGAGTGGGAGGGAATTGGCAAGCCAGGACCTCAGCCACTGCAATTGAACTCCAGAAGTTTGAGCCACCTAGTGGGAATGTGTGATCTTGTGCTTGCCTCACCTGTATGCATTTGGCTTATGTGGATCTGGAGAGTGAAACATGGGTCCTTAGGCTTCACAGGCAAGCGCCTTAACTGCTAAGACATATCTTCATCCCTATTGAGCATTTTAAGTGAGTATTAGCCATTTTGTATTTCTTCGATTGAGAATTCCTTATTAAGTTCTCGGTCCCAGTTTTTGAGTGCGTTGTTAGATTTTTTTATTGTTTAGTTTTTTGAGTTCTTTATAGATGTTAGATATTTGGCCTCAGTCAGTGGTATAGCTGGTAAAGATTTTGTCTCATTCTGTGTGTAGTCTGTTTTCTATGTTTATGGTATGTTTGTCTGTACAAAAGCTTATTTATTTATTTATTTATTTATTTATTTATTTATTTATTTGAGAACGACAGACACAGAGAGAAATACAGATAGAGGGAGAGAGAGAGAATGGGCGCGCCAGGGCTTCCAGCCTCTGCAAACGAACTCCAGAGGCGTGCGCCCCCACATGCATCTGGCTAACGTGGGACCTGGGGTATCAAGCCTCGAACCGGGGTCCTTAGGCTTCACAGGCAAGCGTTTAACCACTAAGCCATCTCTCCAGCCCTGTGCAAAAGCTTTTAAGCTCCATGAGATTCTTTTTGGTGACTAATTGCTTAATTTCCTGGGATACTGGGGTATTATTCAGGAAGTCTTTCCCACTCCTATATCATGGAGAGTTCCCTCTATTTTTTCTTCCAGGCAATTAAGAATTTCAATTAAAAATTTCTTGGAGAGATGGACTAGTGGTTAAGGTGTTTGCCTAATAATTCATGTTTGAATCTATAAGTCTATGTAGCCAGACACACAGTGATGCAAGAGCACAATGCCACACATGCTCCACAAGAGGGCACATGTGTCTGGAGTTTATTTGCAGTAGCTGAGGCCCTGGCACACCCATTCTCTTTATTTCTGCCTCTCTTAAAATACAAAATAGTTTTTTTTTAAGTTAAAAAAAGAGTCTCAAGTCTTTTTTTTTTTTTGAGGTCTTTAATCCATTTGGAGTTGATTTGTGTGCATGGTGAGAGGTATTGGGTCCAGTTTCATTTTTCTACATGTGATTATACAATTTAACCTGAACACTTTATTGAAGTGCTGGCCTTCCTCTAATAAATGATTTTGGCTCCTGTGCCAAAGTTTGAGCAGGTGGGCTGGAGAGATTGCTTAGTGGTTAAGGCATTTTCCCGTGAAGCCTAAGGATCCAGTTTAAATTCCCTAGGACAAATGCAAGCCAGATGAACAAGATAGCACATGCATCTGGAGTGTGTTTGCAGTGGCTAGAGGCCCAGACATGCCCATTCTCTCTCTCAAATAAATAAAAATAAAAATCAGAAAAGATCAAGTAGCTGTGGTTACTTGAATTAAGGGGTGGGCCTTGTATTCTGTTCCATTGGTCTATATGTCTGTTTTGGTGCCATTTCAATGCTAGTTCTTTTACTATGGCTGTGTGCTATAGCTATAGATCAGGTATGGTAGCACCTTCAGAGGTATTTCTTCAGTTGAGTACATTTTTGGATGTCTGATGCCTTCTATCATTCCTTCATTGTGTCCCATAAGTTTTGGCATGCTATAACTTCATTGTCATTCCATTTAAGAAATTTATTTATTTACTTACTTATTGGTGTTTCAAGGTAGGGCTTCACTTTATCCCAGGCTGACCTGGAATTCACTATATAGTCTCAGGGTGATTTTCAACACATGATGATCCTCCTACCTCTGCCCCTTGAGTGCTGGGATTAAAGGCGTGTGCCACCATGCCTGGCTTAGTTCAATAAATTTTACAATTTCCTTTTTGACTTATTCCATGACTCATTCATTGTTTAGTAGAATGTTGTTCATTCTCCAGGAGCTGGTACAATTTCTGTTCTTTTCTCTTATTGTTAATTTCTAGCTTTAAAGCATTGTGGTCTGATATGAGGTGAGAAGTTAGGTCAATTTTCCAGAATTTATGGAAGCATGCTTTATGCCACATATATATGTATATATGAAGGTTTTTGGGTTGCTGAGAAGAATATGTATTCTGTAGAATTAGGGAAGAATGTTCTATAGGTGTCTGTTAGGTCTAATTGTCTATAGTGGTGTTAAGCTCTATTATTTTCTAGTTGATTTTCTGCTTGGATGATCTGTCTGATGATGATAATGATGTATTATGGTCTCATACTCTGATAGTACTGGGATTTATTTACTATTCTATTTTTTAAAATGTTTTTGCTTTATAAAGTGAGGTACACCTGTGTTTGGTACATATAGGTTTATGAGTGTGATGTCCTCTTGTTTGATCATTCTCTTATGAGTGAAAAGTGGCCTTCTTTGTCCTATTTATTACTTTGGTTTAAGTTCTATTTTGTCAGATATTAGTTTAGCCACATCCACTTGTTTCTTCTTTCCATTTTCTTGGAAAATCATTTTCCATCCTTTCATTCTGAGGATGTGTATGGCTTTAATGATGAAGTGGATTTCTCAAAGGTAACAGATTGAAGGGTCAATTTTTCTGACTCACTCTGTTAACTTGTGTCTTTTTATAGGTGAGTTAAGTACATTAATATTTGAAGTTATATGTGAATTTTGTTTTAATCACTGCCATGTTGGAGGGTTTGTGGGATTTGGTACTTTGAACATTTTCATGCCAGCTCCAATTTTGGTTACTGTGTTCTTCCTCTTGTAGGTTCATGAAATTGGTTGTTTGACTCTTTTATGTGGAATATTTCCTGAAAAATTCTCTGTAGGTTTGGCTTTGTGTTCATATCATCATAAAGCTGACTTTGGTAGTGGAAAGTTTTCCTTTCTCCATCTATTGTGAGGGATACTTTCACTGGATACAGAAGTTAGGGTTTGAAGTCACAGTTTATTAGGCTTTGAAGTGTTCCATTCCAAGCCCTTCTGGCTTTCATGATTTCCAATAGAAAAATCTGAGGTAATTCCCATGGGATTGCTTTGTATGCAATGTTTTGTTTCTCTCTTGCTGTTATTAGCCCTCTCTCTTTGTTTTCATAGTTTAGGGCTTTAACCATGATGTTCCTTGGAGGTCTTCCTCCTTTGTCCTGTCTGTTTGATGTTCTGTGATCTTCTTGTGTCTAGATGGTCCTCTCTTTTGTGAGACTGAGAAACTTCAATAATTTTGTTGAATGTTATCCATGCCTTTGAGCTGGATTTCTTCACCTTATGGTTTACCCATTATCTGGATATTTGGTCATTTCAGGGTATTCCCACATGATTTTTGAACTTAGCAAAGATTTTGGACTCTTGATCAGTTTCTTCTGTCTTGTCTTACAGTTCTGATGTTCTGTACTCCACATGATTGACTTTGTTAGTGAGAACTTCTAGACAGGTTTTTAAAACCTCTATTTGATTTTTGTTTTCTTTTTTTTTTTTTTTTTGCATTATATCCATCTCTTTTTTGAGGTCCCATTTTAGGTCAAGGTTTGATTTTCTTGATGTTTCCTGGAATTTATTATGGAATGTTATCATGCCCTCATTTAGCTTAATCAGATGGTTATTGAGATCCTCTATGTGTTGATTCACCTCCAACTATTTTATCTATCTTTTTAGGTCTCTCTGGTACAACAGGGTACCCGGGGAACTGATAGGTGGGAAACTGTCTTGTTTTTTACATGAGTAGTTTTTCTTCTCTTAAGCACATGCTAGAGTATCATCCTTTTGTAAGATATCAAGAGATTGGAATTTCCTTATGGTATTAGAGAAGGTAGGATGTGGTAATTCAATAGAACAAGTGACTTTATAACTTTATAAGAAGAGAAAGGGTGCAACTCAAGAACTCAGACATGAATGGCCCCTGTCTCTTGTCATAGATATCCTCCACTCTTCAGAACTCTGTCCAGAAGTAGAGCATCACTGAAGGTAGGCCACTGATCTTGGACTTGAAATGTGAGCTAAAATAAACTTTTTTCTTTATAGCTTACTTTGATTATGATATTGTTTTATGAACAACAACAACAACAAAAAGCAGACTTATCCTAGTGTGGGGGACACCCTTTTAATCCCAGCACTAGGGAGGCAAAGGTAGGTGGATTGTCATGAGTTTGCGGCCATCCTGAGACTATATAGTGAATTCCAGGGGCTAGAGAAAGACCCTACCTCAAAAAAACAAAAACAAACAAAAAACAGACTTAGACAATAGTCTAATTCCTTACTCAATTTAGTTGGAATTGTATCCTATTATAACCATACATTTTAAAATATATATTTAAAAATTTGGTATATAATAATATAAAATAGTATAATTTAATATTTTATAAATGATAGTTCTTGGTCATATATATACTTTAGCAATATTTTCTCTAAAAATGTGGTTTAAATATTAATTTTCTTAATGTTGTTTTAAAAATATTTTATTTATTTATGAGAGAAAGACAAGTAAAAGAGAGAGAGAGAGAAATGGGTACATTGGGGCTTCTCACCCTGCAAATGAGCTCCAGATGCATGTGCCACTTTGTGTATCTGCTTTACATGGATACTAGGGAATTGAACTCAGGTATGTAGACTTTGCAGGCAAGCCCATTAACCACATCAACCCTCCTTAATGTTTTTGTTGAGTACAAATTTGAAATGCAATTTCCATTTTTCTTAATTCTATTATTTGTAGGACCACTGCAATGTATATTATTTATCCAAAAGTAATGAAGACAATATTTCATGTTTGTTTGTAAGCTTTATAATTTTAGCCTTTATATTTAGGAAAGTGATTCAACTTTAGCTGAATTTTGTTCAGGAGGTTGAGAGGTACATTCACTTTTAAAGAAATACCTGATGGAACCATTTTTGTTTTAACAGACTTTACTTCCTCATTGAATGCCATGGCATCATTGTATAAAATCAAATAGGTCTGGGTTCTCTTCAATATCCTCTTTTTTAAAATTGTTTTGTTTATTTTTATTCTTTTATTTGAGAGCAACAGAGAGAGAAAGAGGCAGAAAGACAGAGAGAGAGAGAGAGAGAGAGAGAGAGAATGGGTATGCCAGGGACTCCAGCCACTGCAAACAAACTCCAGATGCGTGCACCCCCTTGTGCATCTGGCTAACATGGGTCCTGGGGAATCAAGCCTCGAAGTGGGGTCCTTATGCTTCACAGGCAAGCACTTAACCTCTAGGCCATCTCTCCAGCCTTCTCTTTTACTTTTGATGTCATGATCTTTTCCTCCTCTTATGACGGTCTTGTGTAGGTAGTGTCAGGCACTATGAGGTCATGGATATACAGGCCATTTTATGTCTGGAGGCAGCACGTTATAAGGAGTCCTACACTTCCTTTGGCTCTTACATTCATTCCAACACCTCTTCCTCATTAGACCCTGAGCCTTGGGAGGTGTGATTGAGATGTTACTCAGTACTCCAGTCACTTCTTTCCAGCACTATGATACTTTCTGAGTCATCCCAAGGTCACTGCCATCTGAAAAAAGATTACCTAAAATGAGAGTAGTGTTAAAATAAGGGCATAAATATTAACAGAAGTGCTTACTGGGCAGTTTGATAAGCATAGTATATACATTTTTCCAGACATCAGCAGATGTTACACCCCTAGGGCTCATGACTACCCCTGTTTTAAGTTTTCAGTATCAGGGATGTGTTCCACCCCCCATGGAGTGGGCCTCCTGTCCAATTGAAGGGCAGTTGATTTCCACCATGACAGAGGTGCCACTATTGTACCCGTTGGCTCATTTGGCCTGGATGGCCAATTATAAGGCTTACAGTGTCCACTGTTGAGTATCTTCACTGGTGGTATCTCTTTCTCCCATTGAACTAAATGTAGAATGGCTTCTTCCAGCTTTCTGTCAGCTTGTCTACATGAGAAGGTTATCAGCTCAATTATAGCAGGATTTTTCAGTGGCCTTGCATCCCAAGAATGTGGAGTCTTCACTAATAGGGTCTTACCATCTATTCCTGGTAGGAAACCAAGGGCCTCGGCAAAGGCCTATAATGTTTTGGGGGAATCAAGGACCTCCTTGGCCAACAACTCACTGGAGGTATCCCATCCATGGCACTGAAAATTTTCGAACAATGATCTATGGCTCCTGAGTGTTCCATTGTCTAAAACTGGAGGATTTCATATGATTTATTTGCATCCTCTTACATTTTGATTAGCCCTCCCTCTACCATTCCTTTAGTCAATCTCTTCCCCTGACTTCACTTTGGGCTTTTTCACCCCTATTAATCTATTTTTCTACTTACATACATACAATACCAACCTATTAAGTACCTTCCTCCCTTCCTTTCTTTTCCCTTTATATCTCCTTTTTAACTTACTGGCCTCTGCTACTGAGGTTTCTCCTTCTCACAGAAGCCCAATCATCTGTAGCTAGGATCCACATATGAGGGAGAACATGTGGCGCTTGGCTTTCTGGGCCTGGGTTACCTCACTTAATAATCCTTTCCAGATCCATCCATTTTTCTGCAAATTTCATAACTCCATTTTTTCTTTACCGCTGAGTAGAACACCATTGTATAAATGTACCATATCTTCATTATCCATTCATCAGTTGAGGGACATCTAGGCTGGTTCCATTTCCCAGCTATTGTGAATTGAGCAGAAATAAACATGGTAGAGCATGTATTTCTAAGGAAATGAGATGAGTCCTTAGGATATATGCCTAGGAGTTCTATAGCTGGGTCATATGATAGATCAATTTTTATTTGTCTTAGGAACCTCCACACTGATTACCACAATGGCTAGACCAGATGGCATTCCCACCAACAGTGTAGAAGGGTTCCTCTTTTACCACATCCTCCAGCATTTATGGTCATTTGTTTTCATGATGGTAGCTGTGGTGGTTTGAATAGAATAGATGGCCCCAATACATTCAGTTGTTTGTAGTTTGCATCTTCTGGCTACCTGGCTGGAGATATTGTCACTGGGTGATCTTAAGGTGTGGTGGTGGGTTTCCAATTTCAATCTAAAGATATGCAAAGTGTGCCTAGCTGGAGTTCCTGAAGTGTGCTCTGGCTTTTGACCTTTAGGCTTGTACTTCTCTCTCTGTGTGCTTGGGCCTGTGAAGGCAGGCCAGCTTCTTCTGCCATTATGGAACTTCCCCTGGCTGTGTTAAGCTTCAATAAATCCCTTCCTCCATAACTGTACCTGGTCTGAAAGTTCATCTCAGTGAATCTGAAGCTGTCTGCTACAGTAGCCAATCTGATAGGAGTGAGATAGAATCTCAACATAGTTTTAATATTCATTTCCCTGATGACTAGGGATGTAGAACATATTTTTAGATGCTTATACGCCATTTGTATTTCTTCTTTTGAGAACTTTCTATTTAGTTCCATTGCCCATTTTTTAATTGGCTTGTTTGATTTCTTATTATTTAATTTTTTGAGTTCTTTGTATATCCTAGATATTAATCCTCTATCAGATGCATAGCTGACAAAGATTTTTTTCCCATTCTGTAGGTTGCCTCTTTGCTTTAGTCACAGTGTCCTTTGCAGTACAAAATCTTTGTAATTTCATGAGGTCCCAGTGGTTAATCTGTGGTTTTATTGCCTGAGCAATTGGGGTTGTATTCAGAAAGTCTTTGCCAAGACCAATATGTTGAAGGGTTTCCCCTACTTTTTCCTCTAGCAGTTTCAGAGTTTCAGGTCTGATGTTAAGGTCTTTAATCCATTTGGACTTAATTCTTGTGCATGGAGAGAGATAAGAATCTATTTTCATCCTTCTACAGATACATATCCAGTTTTCCCAACACCATTTGCTGAAGAGGTGGTCTTTTCTCCAATGAGTAGTTTTGGCATTTTTATCAAATATGAGGTGGCTATAGCTACCTGGACTTGCATCTGGGTTCTCTATTCTATTGATCTGCATGTCTGCTTTTGTGCCAATACCATGCTGTTTTTGTTACTATGGCTTTGTAGTATAGGTTAAAATCAGGTATAGTGAAACCACCAGCCTCATTTTTGTTGCTGAGTATTTTTTTTAGATATTCGAGTTTTTTTGTGATTCCAAATGAATTTTTGGACTGTTTTTTCTATTTCCTTGAAGAATGCCATTGGAATTTTGATGGGAATTGCATTAAATGTGTAGATTGTTTTTGGTAAGATTGCCATTTTCACAATATTGATTCTTCCAGTCCAGGAACAGGGGATATTTTCCCATATCCCAGTGTCCTCTGCAATTTCTCGCTTGAGTGTTTTATAGTTTTCATTGTAGAGATCCTTTACTTCCTTGGTTAGGCTTATTCCAAGGTACTTTATTTTCTTTGATGCAATCGTGAATGGGAGTGATTCTCTGATTTCATCCTCTGTGTGTTTGTTGTTAGCATATAGGAATGCTACTGATTTCTGTGTATTTATTTTGTATCCTGCTACATGGCTGTAGGTGTTTATCAGCTCTTACAGTTTGCTGGTAGAGTATATAGGGTCCTTTATATATAGAATCATGTCATCTGCAAATAATGATAACTTGACCTCTTCCTTTCCAATTTGTACCCCTTTTATGTGCATCTCTTGCCTTATTGCTTTGGCTAAGACTTCTAGTACTATATTAAATAAAAGCAGGGACACTGGACACCCTTGTCTTGTTCCTAATTTTAGTGGAGAAGCTTCCAGGTTTTCCCCATTTAGTTATATGTTGGCTGTAGGCTTGTGATAAATAGCTTTTATTATATTGAGATACGATCCTTCTATTCCTAATCTCTGTAGGACTTTTATCATGAAGAGATGTTGTACTTTGTCAAATGCTCTTTCTGCATCTAATGAGATGATCATATGATTTTCGTACTCCAGTCAATTTATATAACGTATTTCATTTATTGATTTGCGTATTTTGAACCATCCCTGTATCTCTGGTATAAAGCCTACTTGGTCCCGGCAAGTGATCTTTCTGATATGTTCTTGTATTTTCTTTGCCAATATTTTGTTGAGAATTTTTGCATCAATGTTTATGAGGGAGATTGTCTGTAATTTTTTTTGTTCTATTTTTCCTGATTTTGGTATCAGGGTGGTGCTGGCTTTATAGAAGGAGTTTAGTAGGCTTCCTTTTTTTTTTCTGTTTTATGGAAAAGCTTAAGAAGCAATGGTGTTAGTTCTTCCCTGAAGGTCTGGTAAAGTTTAGCAGTGAATCCATCTGGGCCTGGACTTTTTTTGTTTGGAAGATTTTTGATAACTCTTTGGTTTTCCATACTTGTTATATTTAAGTTATTAATCTCATCTTGATTTAATTTAGGTAGGTCATATAAATCAAGGAAATCATCCATTTCAGATTTTCATACTTTGTGGAGTATATATTTTTATAGTATGTCCCTATGATTTTCTAATTTCTCTGGTTTCTGTTGTGATGTTGCCTTTTTCATCTCTAATTTTATTGAGTCTCTTCTCTCTTTCTTTTGGTCAGAATTGCTAAGAATTTATCAAGCTTGTTTATCCTTTCAAAGAACCAATATTTTGCTTCATTGATTCTTTGGATTGTTTTCTTTTTGTTTCTATTTCATTAATTTCTGCCCTAATCTTCATTATTTCTTCCCGTCTACTGATTTTTGGTTTGCTTTGTTCTTCTTTTTCAAGGCTTTAAGGTGAAGCATTAGGTCATTTACTTGTGACCTTTCTAATTTCTTAATATAGGCACTTAAAGCTATAAATTTACCTCCTAGGATTGCCTTCTTGTGTCCCAGAGATTTTGGTATGTTGTGTTCTCATTATCATTTGATTCTATGAACTTTTTGATTTCCTTCTTGATTTCTTCATTGACCCATTCATCATTTAGTAGTGTATTGTTTAGTTTCCATGATTTTGTGTATGCTCTATAGCATTTCTTGCTATTGATTTGTAGTTTAATTCCATTGTGGTCAGAGAAAATGCAAGGAATTATTTCAATTTTCCTGAATTTGTTAAGATTTGCTTTGTGTCCTAATATATGGTCTATTTCAGAGAATGTCCCATGTCCTGCTGAAAAGAATGTATCTTCTGTAACATTTGGATGAAATGTCCTGTGTATATTTGTTAGGTCCATTCCTTCTATGGTCTCATTTAGTCCAGATGCCTCTCTGTTTATTTTTTCATGGGATTACCTGTCAATTGATGAATGTAGGGTGCTGAAATCCTCCACTACCACTGTGTTTGGCATTATCTGTGATCTTAGTTCTAATAATATTTGGTTGATGAATTTGGGAGCCCCCATGTTAAGTGTATATATGTTTAGGATTGTAATGTCCTCCTGTTGAAATGTGCTCTTAATCAATATAAAGTGACCTTCCTTATCTTTCTTGACTAACTTTGGACTGAAGTCTACCTTGTCAGATATTAAGATAGCAACCCCTGCTTGTTTTCTAGGCCCATTTTCTTGAAACACCATTTTCCAACCTTTCACCCTATGATAGTGTCCATCCTTTGTAAAAAGGTGAGTTTCTTGGAGACAACAAATTGTAGGATACTGCTTTTTAACCCAATCTGCAAACCTATGTCTTTTGGTTGGGGCATTGAGGCCGTTGATATTAAGAGATATTATTGAAAGGTATATTTATGTTTGCCTTTTTTTTTTTTTTTTTTTTGTAGTTCGACTTCTACCTTTGCTCTCTTGTGTTAACTAGTATTTGAGTATTGTTTGTTTTTTCCAGGTTCCTTATATGTGTACTTTTCCTTCTCTTCAGCATGGAGGATTATATCAAGTATTTTCTGTAGAACTGGTTTTGTCTTCAAATACTCCTTTAGCCTGCTTTTGTCATGGAATGTCCTTATTTCTCTGTCTATTTGAATGGATAGCTTTGCAGGATAATGTAACCTTGGTTGACAGTTGTTATGTTTCAGAACTTGGAATATATCACTCCAAGCCCTTCTGGCTTTTAATGTTTGTATTGAGTAATCTGCTGTAATCGTGATGGGCTTGCCTGCCTTTGTAGGTAACTTGATTTTTCTCTCTAACTGCTTTCAATATTTTTTCTTTGGATTTTTTTTTTTTTTTTTTTTTTGGTAGTTTGATTATAATATGGCAACGAGAGGTTCTTTCCTGGTTTTGTCTGGCTGGGGTTCTAAAGGATTCCTGTATCTGCATTGGTACCTCTTTCCCAATTTGGGGGATGTTTTCTTCTATGATTTTGTTGAGATGCCTACTATGCCTTTCTACTGTGCCCTGAATTCTTATGTTTGATCTTTTCATAGTGTCCTGAATATCTTAAAATTCCTATTCATACTTTTCTATTAGTTTGTCTTTGTCTTTCTCTCTGTTGGACTGTATTAGGTCTGCCACCTGGTCTTCTAGCTTAGATATTCTGTCTTCTCCTTTATCCATTCTACTGGTGAGATTTTCTACAGAGTTTTTATTTCATTAACTGTGTTCTTCATTGCTAATAATTCTGACTGGTTTTTCTTTATTATTTCTATTTCCTTACTTATGTTTTGTATTGCCTTCTTTATTTCATGAAATTGGTGTTCTGTGTCTTCTTTGATTCCTTTGATTTCCTCTTTGAGTTCTTCTTTGAATCCTTTGATTTGTTCTCTGACTTCTTTGAACATATTTACAATCATTCTTTTGAAATCTTTCTCAGGCATTTCCTCTAATTTGTTCTCACTGGAGGCCATTTCTGATGCATTAATACTTTTTCGTAGATTTATATTGTCTTGCTTTTTAGTGTTTCTTGTGTTACAATGTATATATTTTTGCATCTTGGATTAAGTTAATGCTTGGATTTTCTAGCTAGCTGGGTATTCTTAGCTCTATCAATTGATCTGATGTTATATATCTTCAGGGTAGGAGTTTAATGTGTTAGGTATGGCTCTTAAGACTCTCAGAGTATCTACAAAGGTGTTCCTAGGGGTTGGGTTTGCCTGCTATGGGAGTATTCAAGTAGGGTGACTGGAACAAAGTATTGATAGATTCCAAAATATAACTAAACAATGTACAGATTCAATGAAAGACAGCACCGAGTATTTATGCAAGAGTAGGTATTATAACAACCAGATCCTCTATCAACAAAGAGATTAAGATTTCTGGTCTGCTGAGGGTTCAAGTCAGCTTGTGACCAAGTGAGACCTTTCCCTGGTGCAATCCCAGTTACCTTTTTGGATGAATTTGGTCTCAGTTATGTGTCCCTCTTTGGTCCCCTGTGGGTTCAAGTTGTCTGGCTGGATCGCTGGATTGCTGTTTGTTTTCTGGAGCTGGGCACTGGCTTTTCCTATGGGGCAAGCTGAGCCTGGCAGCTGTGGCCCCAAAGACCTGGCACTGCCACTGCTGGAGCTGCCACTGCTGGAGCCCCAGCTGCTGCTGGCACTGCTGAAGCTGCTGCTGCTGGAGCCACTGATGCTGGAGCTGCCATTGCTGTGACTGCCACTGCTGCTGCTGGAGCTGGAGCTGCTATTGCCGCTGCTGTATCTGCCTCTGCTGAAGGTGCTGCTAATGCTGCCGGAGCCAGTGCTGGCAGTGCAGGAGCTGGAGCTGGAGCTGCCACTTCTGCTGCTGCTGCTGCCGCTGCCACTGCTGCTGCTAGAGCAGCCACTGCCAGAGCCAAAGCCACTGCTGCCAGAGCCTCTTAGGCCTGCCTGTGTGGTCTCTGGATGCCCTGGATCTCTCCTACTTCTCTGCTGCTATTTTAATTTCTTATACACCACACTTTTTAGTAAAAGTATGTATTTTGCTGGGTATTCTTTTGCTTTTTCTCCCTTAGGCTGCTTTGGTGTGGTTCCTAAGCTGCCATCTTAATCAGAAGTCCCAATATCCTCTTTAGTAATGAAATATGTGCAAATTTTCATGACTTTGGCTTAGTAAATTATTTTTATTTTCATTTTATTTTTTTGGTTTTTTGAGGTAGGGTCTCACTCTGACTCAGGCTGACCTGGAATTCACTCCATAGTCTCACAGTGGCCTCAAACTCATGGTGATCCTCCTTCCTCTGCCTCCTGAGTAGTGGTATTAAAGGCATGTGCCACCACAGCTGGCTTAAGTATATTATTTCTTAAATATGACATTAAAATCACCTTATTTAATTTACAAATATCTATGGACTGAAAGGTAAACAAGGAAATGAAAAGACTGAAAACTAAACTCACACAGGAAGAAATTGGTATTTACAGGTCATACAGCTTATAGGGTATAATGTTTACAGTATGCAAAGAATCTACTAAGAAGGGGAAAAATAAGAACTTAAAAAGAGACAATGTAATGGAATAAATGTATCTCTAAAAAGGAATACAAATAATCGATTTTTAATGAATACTGTTGGCTGCATAGTTTATAAAGGATAAAAGTTCACTCAGCTCCTGGTAGTAGAGGCCCCAGGTCAGGTGACATATCTAGTGAGGACCTCCTTGCTGTTGGGGAAAATCTGCATATTGACAGGGAAGAAGGCATCACATAACAAGAAAAGCAAGGATGTGAACTCAAGTACCTCTTCTTTTAAAATCCACTAATGCTATCAGTCTTACAGAGGCCCACCCTATCACCTTGTTTAAACCTCATGTCTTTCAAACCTTCACCCTCCAACACTATTAATATAGGACTTTGGTATTAAGCATCCAACACAGAAGGGCTCTATTTATGATCAAGTGAGAGACCTTGTTCAGTAAATGATGTGAAGAAGTATGGAGGAAGATACCCAGTGGTAACCTTTGGCTTCCACATCCATGTGTATGCACACGCACACTCACCTACACACATGTGCTCACACACAAAATGTGCATCCTACACACATGCATATCATGTACACATACACACAAAAGTAAGTACAAAAATTTCAATAATGTTAAAAGTTGAGCATAAGCAAGGTGTGGGGGCAAATGCCTGTAATTCTAGCACAGGTTGCTGAGATAAGAAGATCTTGAGTTGGAGGTCAGCATGGGTATTATAGGTTAAACTAGTTTGCATAGCAAGATCCTATTTCAAAACTAAAAAAAAAAAAGATCAGGGCTGGAGAGATGGCTTAGTGGTTAAGGTACTTGCCTATGAAGCCCAAGGAACCACACATGCCCACTAGGAAGTGCAAGCATGTGCAGTTCGATTGCAGTGGCTGAGGCTCTCACATGCCAATTCTCTCTCTCTCTCTCTTGCTGTCTCTAAAATTAAAAAAGAAAATTAAAAGATCAAACACAAAATTACAGTATAACTAAGTAGCTGTTGCTGAATATAATTCTGAAGACACAATGACAAACACCATAGCGGTGTGATATTAAAATCCCTAAAAGTATAAAATCCTGAAAACCCAAGGTTTTTAAAGAAAATCCCCAGTATTGAAATCTTAAAAGCATTTTCTGAAAAGTACAATTTTCTTTGGGGAAAGAAGCTATATATGTGATTATTATGCTCAGTTGAGTAGAAATTATACTAATCCAAATGCTCAAATGTAACATTGGCTGTTTGCTTGAAATAGGATTTTTAAAACCATTTCTAATTGGCATTGCATTAGCAATTTAATTAATATGAAATAACTTGAAGATTCATGAAATACCATTTTGAAATGCATCTGGATTATCATATCTTTTTTTTTACAACTTCCTTATTTTGTAATGAATTATACACAGATATTACCCAATGTTAAGTTATAATGGGTGTCTATAATAAAACTTCCCTGCCTGTAATAATTATTTTAATGTATTACTAAATTCTATTCTAAATCTTCCATTTTTACCTTCATGTATATTTTAATGTAGCATTATTTTATTTTATTTTTTCTTTTTTAGAGAGAGCTAGTGAGAGAGAGAGAGAGAGAGAGAGAGAGAGAGAGAGAGAGAGAGAGAGGGAGAGGGAGAGGGAGAGAGAGGCAGACAGAGAGGGAGAGAACTGGCTCACAAGTATCTCAGCCACTGCAATCAAACTCCAGACTCCTGCGCCACCTAGTGTGTATGTGCAACCTTGAGCTTGCCTTGCCTTTGCGTGTCTGCCTTACATGGGATCTGGAGAATTGAACATGGGTCCTTAGGCTTTTCAAGCAAGTGCCTTAACTGCTAAGCCATCTCTGCAGTGCCTAGCCTAAGGTATCTTTATATTTCCTCAGAGTTATATTTGCTTTATCTACTTCTTCAGAAAAAAAAATCCTTTTAATTTTCAAATTTTCTATGCATTATTTCAAACATTTATTCCTTGAAAGTTCAAAAGAAATTTTTGTTAAAGTCAGATCAATTTGTGTTTCTTATAAGACTAGAATGGGATTCTTAGCAATGATCTCCATGTTGTCCAAGGTCAATTTACTACTCTGATTTTCTTCAGTCAACTTTAAGCTTTGTGACTTTTCTGAAAGTGATATATTTTATAATGAGCATATTAAAATATTTTTTTCTTATTTTTCCTTTAATTTATGAATTTATGCCAGTAATCAAAACTATCTAACTGCTAGATCTCAATGGCATATACAAAATTATTTAAAACAATTCTAAACAATGTCTAGACTTCTTTTTCCTAAATTAGACATAAAAATTATTCATTTGGACATTTCTCCTAACAAACTTTCTTCTAATCTCTTTTCCTCATTGCTCAAGATGCATCAATAATATACAGAAATTGAACTGATTCCTGACCACCTTTGGAGCAGAAAACAACCCGGATGCCATGTGACATGAAGATGAGGGGCTGATGTCAACACATTAAACATCAGCTGAGAAGATGCTTAATCAGTATCTGTTGGAGAAGTAAATAAATACAGTTAGAATTACTATTTTGTACACTCTCTTACGTTTATTTCTGTGGCATGTTTTTAAAATTAGAGAAAAAGTTGTTTCAGTTTGATTAATTTTAAATTATATTAAAAAGTAAGGAATTATTCTTAATAAAGTATGCAAGCTCTATAGTGGAAGATGGGTTCACTATTACTGTTTGAAATTTGCATTTTGATAAGCAAGAATCTATTTTCTTCATTTTTTCTAAAAGTTAAACATAGTCATATGTTCATTCATAATATGCTATTCTTACATGAAGCTTTTGAAGATATCTCTATTTTAATAAAAATAAATGATTATAAAAAGTTTGCAATTGTCTGCTGGCTCAAGGAAAAAAAATCTCATAAATTTGAAGCTAGTTACTTCTTCATGAACAACAGACCTTATTCATGGAGACATTGTAAAACTAAATGATTAGTGATAACTACTTGAAGGTTGAAGTACAAGTCTTCAAAGCTTTTAAAATATTGTCTGTTCATTTGCACCATTCTATCCTTTAACACCTGTGAGATAAGTGGATGTTAATAATTTTGTGTAAGAAAGCATAATATTTTTAGCACAAAGAAACTTGCCTCATTTTGTCTTGTAAGCACATGCCTTTGAAATACATCAAATGACTGTGGTGATTCTGACTGGGATCATGGTGGTGAAAGATAGTGGATGATTCACCATGTGGCACCCTTCCAAATGCTTCATTTTCATTCCTCAGCTACGAGTGTCAAGGTGTGCCTTGTACTGGTAGAAAAAAAAAATACCAAGACTAACTGTTCTTGCATTCATTGAAGCTAGTTTTCCTCACTGTCATTATGGAGGAGAAATTCTAATCAGTGTCCACTTGATGCTTCCATTGGGGTGATGAGGGAGGAAGGGAAAGACAGAAAGTGAGGAAGTAGAGAGTAACTTTGCCATATGCAAGCTGGAATATAATTTTAGTAGACAATTCAACAGCATCTTAAATTATCTGGTCCCTGTCTTTCTGAAAATATACATTTAAGGCACTTCTTGATTTAAAAACTAATTCTTGTTTCTCTGTCAAAAATTTAATCCTTAGTACAATGGCCACGTGGAAATTTTTGAACTAATTCTGTTTCTCCTGTGAAAATAATTACGTAAAAGTGATCAGTAATTTAGAAAAGGACAAAATAAAGCAACAGTGAGGTGGCTATAAATTGGTGGGAGGTTGTGTAGTTCATAAGACATATTGCAATCTTTCTTAAACTGATCATGAGTGAAAGTCAGCCCTCCAGACTTCCTTATGAGGATCCATCTATGTGTAACATCTATTCATTCAAGTGAAACTTAAAATAAATTTTCTGTGTCAATTTTACTGAGGGTAAAGATACGAAAGAGGTTTAAGAAAATCATTTACTTGTGTTTCTTTTCTTTTCTTTTTTTTTCTAAACAACAACAACAACAACAACAAAAAAAAAAACAAAAAAAAACCAGAATTGATTCCTGTAGAAACTTTTGAGTGTTTCTTCTCAGAGAAAGTCATGATTTAAAAATATGTTAAGCATTAGCTGTTTAAAATAAATTAGGGATCTTTATCAGTATCTCAAATGCTGTCTTAAGAAAATACTTGACTGTTGTTAAGTACATGAAGTTTAAACAATACTCTATGCATTTGGAAAAAATTATTTTACCTAATATTTCTTTACTTTTAAGACTAGTGACACTTGAAAAGCATCTCTCATTTGGGACATTTCTTATTCTGTTAACTGATAGCTTTGAAACACAAAGCCAACCACCACATCTCTCTGCATTGATTCATTCACGGTTCAACTCAAAATGTCTAATTTTATTAGTTTGTATTATTTGAAGTAGACAATTATTTTGGAGTACTATTAGATTTATTGAAAAATTGCAAAGATATTACACAAAATTCTGATACATCCTTCACCCAGATCTCCTATTTTGATAATTACATAAGCATAGTATAGTATTTCAAGATAAAACAAATAATTACTGGCACAATGCCATTCACAAAGCTGTATACATCGTTTGGATTTCTTACTTTCTCCAGTGCCTTTTGTTCTTTGCCCAGGGTGCCATCTGTTTCTACTTCTCATACCTCCTTACTTAGTCTTTTTACAAATGTCATGATTTAGAAAAGTCCTAAACAAGGTATTTTGTCTCTGTCTTTGTTGACTGACTCTATATTTTCTCATGGCTAAGTGTTATTGTTTTAAGTGTATTCATAGCAGAAAAGTCCCCTCTCACACTATCATTTCAAGAATACATGGGTAAATATGGCTTACCATTGTGATCCTAGCCTTGTTCACTACTGACATGATGGCTGCTGGGGGACTTACCTGCTGTTAACTTAGTAACTTTCCTTTCCCTTACTAGCCTTTGTAAGTAAATTACTAGTTGCAGGTCACATGAAAGAAGCTTTCTTAAGCTCCCCCTCCTAGAAGTGCAAATTACCTAGAGCCATTATTTGGAATTTTTCTTTCAAAAAATCTTCCCCGCTTTGTCCTTTTTAAATTTTTTTTCTAAGCAATTTGCTTATAACATTGTGAAATTGTATTTGTTTTATTCTTTGTGTTGGATTTGTTTTTTTAGCCCCAATACAGTCATTATTTAGCTGGGGCCACCAGGAGCTGTTTTAGTCAGCTTTTGCCCTGACATTCTCCTGTCTATATTTCATGTTATTGTGGTTGTATTGGCAGAACAATACATTTATCCTGACTCTATCTTTGCTATACCATTTCTTCAAGAAGTCCTGGTTCTTTTTACTGGATTATGCTTTTAGAAAATATATATATATAATTTAAGACACTTTTAAATAAGCATTTTATTTAAGAAGGATTTGGGATTTGCAACATTTATGAACACATATTACAAAATTTCACATATGAAACACACCTACTTTCCTGTGTCATTAACATCTTGCATCAGTTTGTATACTTATTTCAATTAATGACCAAAAGCTAATATGAATTCCTAACTAATGTGTACTCTTTGTTCAGATTCTTAAGGGTTTTCCCAATGTGCTGTTATATTTCAGCCTCCATCTGGGTGGATACATCACATTTAATAGCATATTTTTTTTAGGTTCTAGACATTGTAGCCTGTGATGGTTTCTCAGGCTGGACTCTGTCAGCTTTGAGTAATGGTGAGGAGTTTATGGCATGTTCTCATTTGAGATTTGTCTCAATTTCTTTGTTTTGTTTTGTTTTTATTTTTTATTTATTTCTTTGAAAGCAACATACAGAGAGAGAAAGAGGCAGAGAGAGAGAGAGAGAGAATGGGCAAGCCAGGGTCTCCAGCCACTGCAAAAGAACTCCAGACGCATGTGCCCCCTTGTGCATCTGGCTAATGTGGGTCCTGGGGAATTGAGCCTTGAACTGGGGTCCTTAGGCTTCACAGGCAAGCACTTAACCACTAAGCCATCTCTCCAGCCCAGATATATGTCTCACTTTTATTGATTGAACTAGGGTTATATGATTTTGGAACAAAGACCACAGGAGTAGGGTGCCATTTTCATCATGTTATGTTGAGTGTTCCAATGATAAGCATGGTTTATCACTGTTAGTATTGACTTGTGTCACATTTTCAGGTTTCTATATTATGAAGTTATTCTTTTTCTTCTTTTTACTGTAGCTTTTGGGAGGCAGTTCCATGCAAAACCCACAATTCTGGACTGTGATGTTTTAACCTAGCTCCTTGAAGATAGAGTATCTACAGAAGCTGTTTGGAAGTCTTCATGCATATTTATTTATTTATTTTTCTTGGCTTTTTGAGGTAGGGTCTCACTCTAGCCCAGGCTGACCTGGAATTCACTATGGAGTCTCAGGGTGGCCTCGAACTCATGGCAATCCTCCTACCTCTACCTCCCAAATTCTGGGATTAAAGGCATGTGCCACCACACCCGGCTTCTTCATGCATATTTATTTTATTCATTGAGTTATATACAATTCTACTTCATTTTATTTCTCAAGTTAATTTAGCTTTGGAGAACAAATGAAAATAAAAAGTACAAATAACCATGTCATGGTTATCTATACCAGAGTAGGGACTTTAAATATAATGGAAATAAACATAATATAAAGTGAAAAAAATGAATTTGTTATTATGTAGCAGTTCTCTATCCTATTGTTTTTGAATTTGTTATTTTCAGATAATAGATCTCTTTCAAATGGTAAAGATTTTTTTTTCAGGTAACAGATATCTTTCAAATGGTTTGCTGGAAAAATTTATAATTAAATGATTCAGAACCTTTGCAATGGCTGAGGTTCTAGCATGCCAATTCTCTTTCTCTAAAATAAAATGAAAAACGAGAATTATTTGTGTAGTTTTAACATTTACTGAATTTCTCAGGGATGTGTTACTACATAAGGTCATTGGCAGAAATTGTTAAAGGTGTTTAATTTTGCCTGATTATTTTGAATTAATTGATTCCTTTTTCTCTGACTGTTATCCCACAGTACATACTACTAACTTGCACATTTATAATTAAGAATTAATATTCTAGCCAGGCCGACCTGGAATTCTCTATGTAGTCTCAGGGTGGCTTTGAACTCATGTGATCCTTTTACCTCTGCCTCCCAAGTGCTGGGATTAAAGGCATGCACCACCACACCTGGCTAAGACAGACTTTTTATGTGTATAATAGAAAATACTTTATCTGTCTGAAATTACCCTATACATATATGTTATATTACCACACTCCATGTCTGGTTCTTAAAAACAAGCTAGAGGGCTGGAGAGATGGCTTAGCGGTTAAGCGCTTGCCTGTGAAGCCTAAGGACCCCGGTTCGAGGCTCGGTTCCCAGGTCCCACATTAGCCAGATTGCACAAGTGGGCGCACGCGTCTGGAGTTCGTTTGGAGAGGCTGGAAGCCCTGGCGCGCCCATTCTCTCTCTCTCCCTCTATCTGTCTTTCTCTCTGTGTCTGTCGCTCTCAAATAAATAAATAAAAAATTAAAAAAAAAACAAGCTAGACACTTATCTTCAGAACTGATAGGAAATGTGTTAGCTTTCTACTACAGTAACTGAGATTTTTAACTTAATAAGGGAACAGGTTTATTCTGGCTCATAATTTGGAGATTCTAGTCTGTTATCTGGCAAGACTACTACCTCATGGCCAAGGAGCAAGTAGAAAAGAAGGCCCTTGGGTGTCAATTATCCCATTCATAGTTAGGTCTCCAATGACTGAGAACACCTTACTATCCCCAATAAAGTTTGTGTCACCTCCCAATAATAGAATGAGTTGGGACTAAGCCATAAACACATAGGACTATAGAAGACTTCTCTCTGAGCCATTGTAACTTGGAACAAAGATAAAATGTTAATTCAGACAAAACACGGTGGTGTATGCTTGCAATCTGAGAACTCAGGAGGTAGAGGCAGAGGATTAGAAGTTAATGGTCAGCTTCAGCTACATTGTGAGTTCAAAGCCAACCAGGCTACATGAGACCCTGTGTCCAATGTCTTTTTTAAATGAATCTATCCAAAGTTACATTGAAAACTCCTCTGGGAACCATGTAAGAAACAGATTTTAAAATACAGATAACAGATGTTTTAAGTATTGTATTTCAACAAAATAGACTAGTTTTGATTATATGACAATGCATATTGGGTATTTAATTGGCAATGATGTGAATTGTTTAATTTTTAACTTCATTTGTGAACTTATCCTTGCATTTCCTCTCTGATACTTTTCATTAGCATAAATGGAACTCTTAAGTCATTGTTTAATTAACTCACTACTTCTTTGAAAGACTTTTCAAATAAAACAAATTTTTTAAATGCTATCATAATTAATTGCTTTCCTACTTAACCTTTA
Source organism: Jaculus jaculus (assembly GCF_020740685.1). Taxonomy (NCBI): domain Eukaryota; kingdom Metazoa; phylum Chordata; class Mammalia; order Rodentia; family Dipodidae; genus Jaculus; species Jaculus jaculus. The sequence goes on from NC_059103.1 coordinate 145,559,749, forward strand.
TCCACAAAAGCCTTTGATAGGTGAGCACTTTGTAATTTAACTTTACTCTCAAGGTCTTTAATCTCAATTAACAATTTCTGTACAATCATCTAATAGTGGTAATCTTTACTCTAAATTAATATAGCAGCACCGAGGAGATGGCTCAGCAGTTAAAAGCATGTATTTGCTAAACCTGATGACCCTAGTTTGATTCCCCAGCACTAGTGTAAAGCTGGATGCAAAGTGGCATACATCTGTGACCCCGCTCACCCATGACAGTGGGAGACAGAGCCAATAGACTCTGAAGTTCACAAGCCAGCTAGACTGTAGTTCATTTCTAGCAGCAAGAGACCCTGTGTCAAAGAAGGTTGAAGAACACAGACACCGTGAGACTGTCCTCTGTCCTCCATATGTGTGCCATGGCAATGTGCACATTCATCCACATCCAAATACACATATACACAGACAGATAAGTAAATAAATATTTATCAAACTCTTTCTTTAAGTGTTTATGGATTTCAATGTATAAATATCATACTTTTAAAGTCCCTAAATGATAACAAATTAATAAGTAATATTTACAAACTCATCATATATGCCTAAAAATAACTGAACATTTTAGTTTAGTAAGGAAAAATTTAAGGATGTTGTTAAACCAACAATAATTTCATCAATTAACAGAATTCAAATGTATACCATTATAAATGTAGAAGACATTGAACTCTTCAAACATAAATCCCTTGTCATAATTTTACAGTTTAAAGTTGGTGTTTAATATTTATTGAATCAAAAATCTGTGATAACTGAAAATATTGAACAGAAAATTGTATATAGTTATAATTTACTAGGTATAAAATTATGGGTTTTTTTGTAGAAGGCTTACTTATCTTGACAGGGCTCTTTGCTTCATCAGAAATGCATATCTCCTGGCAGAAGAGGCACTCTGTGAGCTGCTTCTAGGTCAGCACGGTTGTGAAATCTCTGTTCTACATTCAGGTGGGTGTTTTTTATTAATCACATTTTTATATCTGACACTGGAAAATAATGATTAAAGTATCAATTTGAACTTACTTTTTTGTTTAATTTTTTTCAAATTTCTTTTTGCTTTGTTCTTGAGGCACAAGACCACAAATAATGATAAGAGTTCTAACAATGACTTCAGAGATCAAGTAGTATAGATATAGTAATTGGCTGAAAAGAATATTTCACACATGTGAGGAAGAACTTGTTTTGAATAATACTTTGTGTGCTCACTAGAATGAGGATATTCATTATTGTCAAGTAACCCTGCCAGGACAAGGGTTTCTTCCCCACCCTCCAAGTAAACCACGAAATTAAATATCCCAAACCTCTAACTCCAGCAAATTCAAAGAATGTCCTCTAGAGGGCGCCAGGGTTCTCGCTATTTTAGATCAAGGTTGGGATGACGCAGGTTTACAGAATAAAAAAGTCCTCATAGCTGTCAGAAGTTCCTCCTTCTCCTGACCATCCTTTTTCTGCCGGATCCTGCAGGAGTTTTCTCATCATTCTCCCAGTTCTCACCTGTTATCAGCACACAGCACACTTTTAATTGATGAGTTGAGCAGTGTCCTTGCAGACTAAATCTTCAGATCTACAGCAATTTCTCCTTCAAACCAGCCTGACAAAATAATTTCTAGAATGCCTACACCAGCAAGCAGAAAAGTGATCAATTCTCTATTATGCTTCATTAGGTGATTGTCAGACTTATATATAGCAAACCAACCACACTTTCCAGACTTTATTCTCTAAATAAATGTAAATCCCAAGCCATGATTTACAAATTTATTTTAGCCATATTCCATTTATAAATAAATGGCCTTTGGTACTAGACAAGACTCAAACAACACAGAGCAAGGAAAATTAGCAAAAAAAAAAAGTTTACTTTCATTGTGTCCCCCAAAATCCTGGTTTTCTTTTCTTTCATAGTGACATATGTCAGAATGCTTCTCCTCCTAATACGTGCTTCTGATCAAGAGACAAAATAAAGTAAACAAAATTTCAGGGGAAAAGTGAGTCTGGTAATACTGCTCATTGGACTTCCTTATAAATGACTAGAGAAGACATCCTTTCGCTTCAGTATATTCCTTTCCACACACAGAGTGATTCTCAGCCATCTTAACCCACAGTCAGGATCATACTTACCTTCAAGAGCGATGCTCAGGGAAATGCTGCCAGTATTCTTAGGCTAGAATCCTTTCACCACCTACCAAAAGTGGTATCTCAAAGATTTTATTTTAAAGTTATCTTCAAAAGTTTTGGTTTGGGAAGTCGATTAATTATACTTAAATAGTTTATAATAAGTTATATTTCTGACAGAATAAATCAAACTGTAAACTAGCATTTATTAACACAGCATTTTTTTTCTTTTAAAATATATCTATTTACCAGATAAAGGAACAATCTACCTAGACTCTAAGTGTGTTATCCTTTTTAAAAAGATATTTTATTTTTATTTATTTGACGGAGAAAGAGGGAGGGAGGGAGAGAGAGAGAGAACAGGCATGTCAGGGCTTCCAGCCACTGCAAACGAACTCTAGACGCATGTGCCCCCTTGTGCATCTGACTAACATGGGTCCTGGGGAGTTGAACCTGGGTCCTTTGTCTTTGAAGGCAAAGGCCTTAAACACTAAGCAATCCCTCCAGCCCCTGTGATATCAGCTGCTTTTCCATTGCATAGAAAACATTTGAACCAATGACCTAATAAAAGATCAAGTGGTGATGGGGGATTTTCTTTCAATGTATTATCTCATGTGTTTACAATAACTTAATAGTGTGTAATTTGACTAATATCCAAAATAAAATAATTTGATATGGTTGTTTGAAGATAATGCAAAAGGGATAATGTAGCATATACTTTTATGCACATGTGTATAGTGTTGTGGTAGGGTAGGGTGTGTGTATGGTACATGCACATGTGTGTATGTAGATACATGTGCTCCCATGTATTATAGGTGTGGAGGCCAGAGGCTTGTTTCCTTAAGACAGAATCTTTCATTGAACGTAGAGCTACTGTTTTCCACTGGCTCATCATCGAGTCCCAATGATTCTCCTGTCTCTACTCCCCAAGGACAGAGATTACAGGCATGCCTGACCATGTCCATCTACTTAGGCTGCCTTGGGCCTTTTCAAGCATTTATCTTCTAAACCATTTCCTCAGTTTGAGCCATACTTTTATGTTTCATTTTTATTACCAATTATAACATAAAATATATTACCTTAGATGATCTTCTCTTACACATGTTAATAATTATTTTGCATATTAAACAATGAGGACAATATGTATGTTATCCTTGTTTGCCTCATGCCTAGACTGTTGCCAAAAGACAAATAGAGAGAAAGAGAACTAGAGAAGTAGAATATACTGACTGAGATTATTACATTTGGCTTCAAATCTCTTAACTGATGAATTGCACATGTCAATGGGACAATGGAAAATATATGAAATGCAGAACCATGAATATGCAGGTGCAACATGAGGTGCACCTGTTATATTTAAATACATTGTTCATTTTGCCAGGGCTATTCAGAGGGAAGGTGGACTTTGGTAACTCTGTGGCATGGAATCAGTCACTCAGCACCTATGCATCAGGAAGAACTATTTTGCTCTTTGTATCCATTCATATGGTCATATCCCTTCAAGACTCAGATGTGTGAAAGTTCTTCCATGTTGCTGAATGCCCCTTTGCAGTGTCCTGTTGAAACCAGAAGGCACTCTTCAGCTCACTCAGTCTTGGGAGAGAGCCCTGGGCAGAGTGGATGCAAGCCAAGGGAGTTACGGGAATCAGGGCTCCACAGGGCCAGGTCAGTGTGAAGATGGTTGTGGTGTGGTTTTAAGGTTTTTTATTTTTTTGTATTTTTTTAAGTTGCCTTCTCTGTGAAGCTGTCCCTATTTGAACCTTCAATTCCCTCTTCCTTGTGGCCTAGTTGAAAAAGCAAAGGAGAGCTGTGTTTCACATTGAGCCCTATTTTCATTGGTGCCAAATGGGACGCCTGGCTTTAGTAACATGTGCTGTTACTCTACAATGGTGACCCAGGAAGCATGGATTATTGATTCTTCAAGCGTCCATGCAGCACACAGAACAGTCTGTTAATGGTGACCTGATGTGCCATGTTATTCTGTGTGATTCATTCACCTGTCCCCTTCAGTGCACTTTCATAATGTTGAAATTTAATAGTGCCAGGCAGATATTTCTAGTCTTAGAGTGCTGAAGAATCAACCTGTACACCTAACACACTGACAAAGAATAAGAAAGGTCTCTCCAAAGGTAACAGAAATCATTTTAATCAGGGGTTATAATTATAAACATATATGAAATGACACTGGATCTTAATTTCTTTAACAGTGTGAGAGTATGAGCTTTGGCAAGAAGGTGATATTCTCTTCCATGCTTTCCAGCGGAGAATGACTTGAAATTCTCCAGTATTCTTCCAGCTTCCAGGCTGGCTTGACAACCAAGTTTATTACAAGACTAATAGCAACCAGCCAACCAGAAAGGCATCTCCTCCCCATCCTAACCTGCTAAGATGGCTTAGATTTGCCTCTCCCTTAACATATCTGGGAGCCATGCTAAATGGAGGACTCTACCTAGGGGACTCATGGAAATAGATTAATCTTGAAAACGAAGAAGCCCATGATTTGCCTGAGCTTTTCACAGGATCCCAGCATAGGTGCTAGAAACATACTCACACTGCTTAAGTTTTTGTAAAGTTTTCAAAATTTTGTATTTTATTTGAATCTGTTAACAACTACTGCTTTCCATCCTGTCTCCTCTTCTATGACTTCTCCTGACCAATGATGTGGAAGCACTCCAGAGATTAATGACAACGAATTTTAGGCTGTTATCCATCATTTAGAATTAGAGAGGTGTGCTTAGGTCATTTATATTCCTTCCAGATATTGCTATTCTAGATATTTATAGGAGGAGTGGTTTCTTTGATCATCCATACTAGAGTAAAAGCAAAGTATCTTTCCATTGTGTCTTTTGGAAATATGATGAAGTTTTGAGGGCTTCATAGGAACAAGTCAGAAAAGGAAAGAATGCAAACACACTATTCATCCAAAGAATAAAAAATCAAACAATATGGAAGTGTTTCATATAGTAATGGATAAACACATGTATTTCATTAATTTTTAAAATCAGCTTTGATCCTATAATCCTTCACAAAATGTATTAGTCTCTCATCCCACAAAGAAATATCTGACACATGCTTCTTATGAAAAAAGAGTATGGCATAGCTCACAGTTTGGAATATTCAAGAGCATGTTGTCTGGATCTGATTTACCGTGTGATGGTGGATTGTAATGTGGAATCAGTGGTAAGAGTTCAGATCAGGGCAAGCAGTCCTGTCTTTAGCCAGGAAGCAGAGATAATGGGATAGGTAAGACTCTATTTTGATCCACTATATCATGAGAACTCAAGAGGTTTCATGAGAACTATCTTCTGTGATCTCACCCTTGTTGTCTTAAGAACTTACTTTACCCACCACCATCTCCCATTGCACTAGCTAGAACATGCATTTAACACATGAGCTTTTGAGATGGACACAATTAGACTGGATCTGAACCCATCTCATTGGGCAAATGCATTAGAGAGAGACATTGGTAAAGTTGGAGGACCATGCATTTAGCACCTTTGAGGGGGACACAGTTAGACTATATCTGAGGAAGGGACTTTGTTGAAGAGTTGCTAAGTTTGGTTGACTTCTGGCTTCATCTGTGGACAACATCAACGTCACTATCAGCAACTATTTATTATATATTTATTAACTGCAAAGAAATGAGGGTGTTGGTCTTCCTAATTAGAAGAAACTGGTAAAGGAAATTATACTTTGTGTCACATTTACATTTGACCCGTTACAATTTTTTTTTTTTTTGCTGAAATTGCTAATGTGCCTCTTGTAAGCATGAATAAACTAAGATACAGGGCGCTCAAAGGGTTTTTGACTTCTCTGAGTTCATGATGCTCATGAATGGTAGAGTTTGGACTAGACCCCACCCCACTGTCTTCCTTCTGATGTAGCAAGCAGGATGCTGTGCTAGAAAATTGTCCTGAGCACACCAGGTCTGGCTCGCTGAAACTTATACAAGAAAGGCAGTGTAGGCGTCACAGTTTCTGTTTTATTGTATGTTTGGTAAAATGATAATCACTCCCTCAACTTACTGTGAGAATAATCTATAGAAATATTAAAAACTCCAGGACAACTCAGTTTTGGCAGAATAAAAGTAAGGAGTTTGTGAAATAAGGGTTTTCCTTTTGGGTAAGATTCTCTCTTTCTCTCTGTGTGTATTTAAAAGGTAGCAGTTATAGATAAAACATATTTGTAGCTTCCTTACTTGATTACATTTCATTATACTCTATCATACTTCTTAAAGGTAACTTCTGTTTCATGAATTTTTGTAATTTATTTATCCATATATAAATATACCACTAATAGAGTGCTTTTGGAAAAGCTCTTAATATAAGAATATATGTTTTTCTATATGCTAGTTAAACTTGACATAACCCTTTTGATAATATTCATTGTTAATCAGCATTTAAGTCATTAATGAGTTAGTGTACTTCATAAATTTATTATATTACTAACTTTGTACTTCTGTTTTGACCATTTCTCTAATTGTGTTGTGTTTTTCTTACTGAAATTCCTTACTTACTGTAATTGTAAAGCCAAATCAGTGATTTAAAATTACAAATTTCTTCTTTGCCATTCAGTTGATAATATTTTTATTATAGTTAATCTATGAATTCCTGTCACAGCTCAATATATATATAATTTTCTTTGGGGTATTTTGTTTATTTTATCTCGTCCAAGAAATATAAAAGATACTCCTGACTGATAAGTGAAAAGAGGAGAACACCTTCTCCTTTGACTTCTGCATGCATCTGCATCTGAACACACATGCATAAATTATACACAGTTGACATCACATACCACAACACAGAAACTTTACTCACACATGCTAAAATAAAATAAAAAAAGATACTCCTAGGACTGACATGACTCAGAAGTTAAAGGCATTGTTTGCAAGCTTGGCAGCCTGTTGGATCCTTTCCAGCACTTATATAAAGCTGGAAGCAAAGTTGTGAATTCATCTGTGATACCAACATATATAGGACAATAGGAGGCAGAACCAGGATATTCCCAAAGCTTATGGGTCAACCAGTCTAGTATTGTCAAAACAAAACAAAGACAGAGCCTGTTTCAAAGAAGATGGAAGGAGAGAATGGGCACCTTAAGGTTGTCCTCTTACCTCCATGCATATGATGTGGAATGTGCACACATGTGCATGTGCGCGTGCGCGCACACACACACACACACACATAAGGATTTTTTAATATTGCATTTTAATTTATTTATCTGAGGGAGTCAAACTGAGGTCCTTTGGCTTTGCAGGCAAGTGCCTTAACCACTAAGCCATCTCTCCAGCCCAAGATATAAGGATTTTAATCTCAAGGCCAGCCTGGGTTATAGAGTAAGCCTGTCTCAAAAAAACAAGGAACAAAAAGTTATTCTTCTTATATCTAAGATCATATTCAGTGACCTCAGTACTATATTTATTTGTGTCAGAAAGTTCATTTTTACATATTGAAGGTAATTGCTCACAAGATCATTTATTGAATGATCTAGGCTGCCTCTTTATACAAAATGTCGTATTTGTTATATACACCAAACTTTCATATATATTTCCTAACCTATTGGTTAAAAAGTCAATCCCTGAATCAGTAATCATTTCAATGACCACTAGAGGACTTTGTTAACACAGTGTAATTAATCCGAGGCCTTTTGGCTAAACACCTGCATAGCATTGTCTACTTATCTCTTGGCTCACTCTTAAGAATTTTGGTTACTTCAGTTTAGACAAAAATGATTTTTGGTTAGAGAAGCTTCTCTTTTGAGATGGCAGTGACCTATGAGATAACTTAGAAGGCACCATAATGTTGAGAAGAAGTGACAGAGGAGTGCTCAGCACTGAAGCATCATACCTTCCAAGGCTCAGGGTCCATTACAGAAAAGGTGGTGGAAAGAATGTAAGAGACAAAGAAACAGTAGAACCCACTACAATGCAATCTTCCAGACATAAAATGGCCTGGACATCTATGACCTCATAGTGCCTGACACTACCTACACAAGACCATCATAATAGGAGGAAAGATGATGATATCAAAATAAGAGAAAGACTGATTGAGAGGGGGAGAGGATATGTAGAGAGTGGAATTTCAAAGGGGAAAACGGGGATAGGGAGAGATTTACCAAGTTTTATTTTCCGTAATTATGAAACTTGTCAGTAATAAAAAAATTTAAAAGTTACCAAAGTATACTCTACCAACAGGGGCTCTGTACTAACTTGGAGGTGCATCTTGACTTGATGAACACGTTAGTGGATAATTAAATCACCCCAAAAGAAACAAGGTGAACATTTGGAGGAACTACTCTATCACTAATCACAGTGATTATTATAAGGAGTCAGAATCATTAAAAATCTACTGGATATGATTCTTACTAAAACTCAGTCTGCCAATGTTTCTCACCCAGTGTTCCAACAGCTGTAATGAACACTGCTTCACAATACCTCTGTACATTTTCTACACTTTCCAAAATCAAAATTATAGCATCTTCTGAACATTCAGCTAGAGTGAATTTCTTTGAGGTGTGTTCACTTGAATTCTAGAAAATGTTTTGTGTTACCTGTATTTTGTCTGCATATCTAAAAATTGTCCTTTTTTTTGTTTCACAGTGTAAAAATATGACTTTCATATGAGACAATTTAAAATTCTCTTATACAGTGCTGGAGAGATGGCATAGCGGTTAAGCGCTTGCCTGTGAAGCCTATGGATCCTGGTTCGAGGCTCGGTTCCCCAGGTCCCACGTTAGCCAGATGCACAAGGGGGCACTCGCGTCTGGAGTTCGTTTGCAGTGGCTGGAAGCCCTGGCACGCCCATTCTCTCTCTCACTCTCTATCTGCCTCTTTCTCTCTCTGTCACTCTCAAATAATCAAATAAATAAATAAAAATCTAAAAAAAATTAAAAAAATTCTCTTACACATTATACATCCAGAAATAGGCTAAATACAAAAAAAAAAAATTGTGATCTAACTGAAGATCTTCCACTTAGGTAGAATAATAGAGTGGGACTCATTAGTTCACTTTTTTTTTTACAAAATTTATTTATTTATTTATTTGAGAGCGACAGACACAGAGAGAAAGACAGAGGGAGAGAGAGAGAATGGGCGCGCCAGGGCTTCCAGCCTCTGCAAACAAACTCCAGACACGTGCGCCCCCTTGTGCATCTGGCTAACGTGGGACCTGGGGAACCGAGCCTCGAACCGGGGTCCTTAGGCTTCACAGGCAAGCACTTAACCGCTAAGCCATCTCTCCAGCCCTAGTTCCACTTTTTTAATAAGAAAAATCACCCCTTCATCTCATGAAAAAATGCAATTTCCCAGTGATTTGTCACTCCTCTCTCTCTCTCTTTATGCTGTGAGCACCTGTGGTAGGTGAAGCATCTGGTTTTGATAGCAGTCAAAGTGCCATCACCTTGCCCAGCCATGCTTGAGAGTGTCGTGTGACATAGCCTGAAGGACTCACCTCAAAGTTTACCCAATTTCACTGGAAGCCCAATCAAGTGGAAGACTTCTAAACATTCAACTTTTATACACAACACATTCAAAGTTGATAGATTTGATTTTATTTATAAACTTATTCTATTTAAGAAGAGAATGTACATACAAAAGTAATCAGTTGTAGCTTATTTATAAACTTATTCTATGTTTAAAAAAGTAAAAAAAAAATGTCTACAAAGCATAATTAAGTCATAAAATGTTCATGTCAGCTGAGTTGTCCATTCTTCTGAATTCAGGTTGAACTGGTTAACTGTGATTCTGCCAGACTTAAATCTAGAAGCAAAGGTTATTTCTTGCATTGGAAATCTAGAAATAGCAAAGACCTGAAGAGAAAATGGTGCTTGTGAGGTTGGCAAAGTAGATGGAAATATTTCCTCAGAATAAGGAACCGAAGTTGTTAGCTATCCTGAGGAGGCATGATGGCCTTTGTACCATATTTAATTAAGTCAATATAATAGTGAAATTGATACCTTGAACTTTTGTTGTTTTTTTTTTTTTTTGAGATATTATCTTTGCTGGTAGAACATCAAAACTAGACTGACCTTTGGCTTTCATTATTCTCTTACAGTCATGGAAAGGCATGGCTCTTACATTTGAGAGCAGACTAAGTCAAACCAAAGTTTGTCCTTTCCTGGCATTTCTTAACAGTAATATTGTTTTAATTTTTTTAATTTGAAAATGATAATTTAGCTTACAGTACATATGTATGTATCAAATTCATAGTGAATGACATTTCTTTTACCTGAATTTTCTCTTCTGTAAATATTAGTAAAAATTTCCCTTTTCATGTGCCCTTTTAGTCTAAGATTATGCCAATAATAATCTCAAGTAGCTCATTATAAAATGAATGAGTAAGTAAAAACTAAATGATGAAAAATACATGTTGAGAGGTTTGTTTAAACCTCAGGTAAGTATTTTTGTGGCATTGATTACCAGTGGAAAGCAGCCAAAGTCCCAGGACTTATGAATCAGGAAGTCATAATCACTGACTATTCATGAAATGCCAAGACAGAGCCACTTCTGTCTGAGGACATTTCATTCTCCTTTAGAGGGCTGTAGGGGCTCAGTGATGCCAGGTTAATGCCACAAACGCAAGATCAATTGCAAGGCATATTTTTACCAAATTATATAGCTTTAGAAGTACAGAAAATAATTCCTAGTTAAGAGAATGTTTTAGATGTGTGCTAGCAAATATTAAAAGAAGCATAGATTGTCAGAAACAAAAAGTTAGTTTTCAAAAGACAGCCCCAAAAGGGGAATCATTGATAGAATGGTAAAAAGGAAACAGAAAAAGAAAAGAGTGTACTGTGTATGTTTAAGCAAGTTGTTTCCATGTTTGTATTCTTTTAATTCTACCCTCATCTTTAGGATTAACAAACCCAGTAGACTTTAAACAAACCATGAGAGGCCAAAGTGGAATAGGAAACCTGGTTAGATAAAGCAAAAGTGATGTTCAACATGTGGGAGCAGTGCATGCCTCATCTTGTTAACAGATGGTCTGTGAGCTGACTTGTTACCAACAGATAAGCTATTAATTTAAAATAGAAATTGAATCCATTTTATGGGACTTGCAGAAGTAATGGATTGTCTTACATGTGTCTTTCCAGATATTCTTTTTATAACTGCAAGCAATCTTAATTTTCATGTATTTGAAATATATAATTAAAATTAGTTTTGCCACAATTTGCAATATTAAATATGGAATAAACTTGGGTAGACTACTGCTTTGGCAAGCTGAGAAACGTGTCTTGAATTTTTCTGATTCCTCCTTTAGTCATTCTGTGTGCCATCTGGATATCAGCCACTCTTCACGTCTCAAAACACACACCTACTGCTTCCTTCCTGGCATAATCTTGACCCTACTCTTCAGAACATTACTTCCTTTACATAATATTGTTTTAGAGCAGAAAGACTTCATACTTCATTTTTCATTTTCCATATCAAGAAATATGTCTCACCTTGCTTTTGACCCTACATACTTCCTGTTGTTCAGTTCTTCAGTCAAATTAATATTCATTTCACACAGCTGGACCTTTCTCAACTCTAGCATCCAGCTACTTGAATGATTCTTTCAAGTTCACTTTTTTCCTCATGTGCCTTATTCTTTTAAACCCTAAATAACAAAACCTTAGAATCAACAACAACAACAAAAACCATTTAAATACTCTAAGCCCAACTTTGAAGAAAATAGTTCTTTGTGAGTGGAAACTAGACTAAAATTTATCCATTCTGAATTCTATTAATATGGTCTTCATAATTAGAGACTACATTAAGGTTGTTTAAGCATAGCCCATTCCTTGGACCAGAATAATACTGAGCTAATCAAAACTAAATATACCATTGGAATATGATTATCATACTTTCTAATCCACTATCAGACATAAAATTTCAAATTTCAATCTAAAATATACTTAAATCAACAAATCCTTCAGAACAGTAATACAGTTCATCCAAAGAGTAAGACAGTTATGTACCATTGTATGATGCAACATTGTAGCCACTGTCTTCATGCTGCTCTTTAAAGTGGAATCATACAGTCACCATTACTTGTATTTATTTCTTAGTTTGTTAACAGGCACTGATATGCATAGTGTCAAGACTCACAAAGCAAAGAAAAATAGCTCTGAAATGATAAGCCAAAAATAGGGTACTTAGTCATGACAAAGAATTACCTACACCAAAATAAAATAGTTGGCACACATGTCTTCTGTTATTTACTACTTCTTATACAATGCTTTCCAATGTCATTTTTTTCATTGCCAGAGATTATTCATTTGAACCTTAAAAGAAGAAGCAATGGAGTGAGGCAGGTTTGGTAATGGATTGGGTTAGGTTCTGGGAAAGACATTTGCTTTGAGGAAAAGACTGATCATAAATTCTGAACAGTTAATCTCTTTAAACCTCAAGAACATTCCACAGGATTTAGACATTAAATACAGTATTCACTGATCAGCAAGGCACTGGCTGTGATAGTATTGTGTGATAGGTATTAACACAATCTTAGATGAAATACTCACTAGGCATTCATGGGTCTGGTGGGTAGGTCATGATCTTGGCCACCCTCAACTACAATAGACTGAACTCCAGGAATTAGAGTCCAATTAAGACATAGACAAAACGTGAAAAGCTCCTAGACATTCTATGCTCAGCACAAAAGAAAGGAGTCCTAAGAAGATGGGTAGAAATGTCCATGCCACATAAATGCTCTCTAACTTCTACTCACTTTCTATTGGGCAAAGCAAGTCACATGGCTAAAGTTGAAATTAGTGTAAAAGAAAGATTTGGTCTAAATTCAGTGAACCACCACATGTGAGATATTTGGTTTACACTAGAGGATGATGATGAGTGAGAGGAATGAAAACTTCCTTAAACAAAAGTTACATTTTTATACCTAAATTATAGCAAGTAAATATTAATTTTAATTGTGCTTATTATGAGTCTAGGTTGATAAATATTTATTTTAAATCAAGTACATTGCCTTTTAAACATCCTAATATCTAGAGCCCCAGCTTAATTAAATCATGCCAGCATTTTCTTAAGACTTGAAGAAGTAGAAACAAAATAATCATTGAGTGTTTTAGCCTGTATCTACATACTTCTACAGTTGAACGACTAAGACTTTGTTTTTGGAAGAATTGGATATGAGATGAAAGGAAAAGAAAAAAAAGGGAAGGGAAAGCAAATGAAGGGAGGAAAAAAGAAGAGACAAGAGATACATGCAGCAACTGTATAATCTGTAGGGAAAATATCATCTCAAACATTACATGTTTTATTTTGTGGATTCCACTTCTGCCATGCACAACCACTGACAAACATGTACTGCCATAGTTTAACAGTGAAGTGTCCCTCACAGGCTCGTGAGTTTGAACACTGCCTTCTCAGCTGCTGGTACCATGTTGTGCGGTGATGGGGCCTTTGGGACATGAGGCTTAGCTGGCACACGTGCTGGGACTAGTGTTTGAGAACCATCACCTAAGTCCTGCTTCTCACCAGCCAGAGCTCTCTTCATCCTAGCCAGTTTCCACACTGTCACCACGCTTGAGTTATTCCTGCCACCATGCCTTTCCCACTATGTTAGGCTGTCTCCTATCCTTGACATGCGAGCCAAAAGAAAATCCTCCTTCTTTAAGCCATTTTTATCAGGGATTTTGTCATAGCAATAAGAAAAGTAATAAATGCATGTATTTTTTCTAAAATTATGTTGGGTATTTTCAAAAATCCCATTTCATTTGTGATCATACATATTTAATGTAAAAAATACATGACCCCTGTCAAGGACAGTTTAGAATTGTTAGATAAATAGGACAACTTATGAACATATATAATTTATAAAACAAGAAGTGATAAGATTTAGATGAAAGTGAACTAACAGAAATGTTGACTATAACAATGAACATCTTTTTTGAAGATAGTTCAGAAAAGAAGGAATTTATATAACAGATTTTAAGCAACAGTAACAGTTCCAAGAAAGGGAAAGAAGCACATATAGAAAATAATTGAGGGTTTTTTTTTTTTTTTTTTTTTTGAGGTAAAGTCTCATGCTAGTTCAGGCTGACCTGGAATTCACTAAGTCTTCTCAGGGTGGCCTCAAGTTCACTGTGATCCTCCTACCTCTGTGTCCTGAGTGCTGGTGTTAAAGATGTGCACCACCACACCTGGCTTGTTTCTGTGTTTCAAATGCACACTGAAGAATGTGGCTGGTAAAAGAAGATAACATTTTCCTTAGACATCAAGAAATGCTACATGGAGTCTCCAACTTGTAACAACAACACATGTCTAAACAAGTATATTTGCTAGAAAACTACATGATACATCATCATAACTAACTCTAGGCTCAAGTAGCAATCAATGGTGTTTTTTGCCTCTTAGTTCTGAAAATTGTAAGAGAATAAATTCACAAGTAATTTAACAATAAAGATTACAAAAGTAGGCTTTTTATGTCATCACTGTCATCATAAATTTTTCATTTTCAAAACATAAAATCCATTCTAGATGGATCAAATACCTATTTGGAAAATTCAAAATAGTAAAGTTAGGTGATCACATAGCAGACTTTATGACTTTGGGATAAGCAAGTATATCTTCAACAAGTCTCAGTACTATAACCAGCATTTATAACTGTAGAGAAACAGGTGATAAACTGTACTTCACTGGTTAAAATTAATGCATCTGTTCATCATTAGACATGGTTGATATAGTAACATAAGAAAATACAAATATGCTTCATATCCAGAATTTATATATGCCTCATATCCACAAATAATTCTACAAATAAATATTAGTGGTATCCATTCAAGTACTATAAGCACACTCCTAGCAATATAGTCCTGTCCCAATATATATGTGCATAAAAGACATTCTTCACAATTTTTTAAAAAAAAAATTGTTTATTTATTTGAGAGCAACAGAGAGAGAAAGAGGGAGAGAGAGAGAGAATGGGCACGCCAGGGTCCTGGGGAACTGAGCCTCGAACAGGGGTCTTTAGGCTTCACAGGCAAGCGCTTAACCACTGAGCCATCTCTCCAGCCATTTAGTAGTAAAATTATAGTAATCAAATTAGTAGTAAAATTATAGTAATCAAATACATACTTGCAATTAATAGTAGAAAGACTATGGTATGTTATTAAAGTTATGTAACACAAATATAAATGTTATTGGAGGCAGTATCTTGAAGTCTTATATTTTATACATATTCACATGCCTTAAAATGACAGATTTGCTTAAGAATGAAAATATACCTTATAGTTAACAAAACTGAACAGTATCACTGCACTTTGCATAAATCCAAAATACTGTAGATTGTTTTCATCATGTCTGTGGACAATTACTTTTATTTTAAAGTTTAATTTGTGCAATGATTTTATGAAATTCTTTCAACTTTATTAAAGCCTATAGTTTTTCTAGTGATAATATCTAACTGTTGAGTACTTCCTAGGATTATGTAACAATTTTAACTGCTTTCTTATGTTATCCCAGTGCACAAAGTACCCACTCGAATTGCTGTATTATTTCTCTTTAAGAAGGAAGTAGGTCAGGGGTGGTGGTGCACACCTTTAATTTCAGTATGCAAGAGGCTGAGGTAGGAGGGTCACTGTGAGTTTGAGGCTAACCTGGAGCTACATAGTGAGTTCCAGGTCAGCCTGGGCTACTAAGACCCTACCTCGAAAAACAGAACACCAATGGGCGGGGGGGAGGATCCAGGGTTTAGGGTTTATAGAGGTCAGATGTTATACACAAGGTCTAATGACGTGGTTTCATGAATCTTTCTTAAACAGCTTAATGTCAATTCTGTGCCATAAAACATTACACAATGCCAATTTTACCTTCCCAAACTACAGTCACAAGAAATCTACCCTTACACATCCCCAGTGGAGGATGGATACAGCAACCATGTGATGACAGAAAGCCGTGGGGCCAGGAAACTAGAAGGTGCATGCAAATGTACAGAGGTTTTCAGTGCAGGGGTAGACTAGCACGGTGCCCCCCCCCCCCCATTTTTTCAAAAGCATTTTACTTATTATTTGTTTTCATGGGGAGAGAGAAAGAAGATAGAAGAGAGTCATAGAGAGATAATGGGCATGCCAGGGCCTCTAGCCACTGCAAATGAACTTCTGATGCATGTGCCTCTTCATGCATCTGGCTTTATGTGGAATCAAACTCAGGTCATTAGGCTTTGTAAGCAAGCACTTTAATGGCTAATTCATCTCCCCAGGGCCAAAAAACACATTTTAAGATTACTCTGAACTGTGCACCCATACTTCTGTAGATAAAACTGTGGAGAAATATAGCACTGACAGGAATGCTCATCTTTGTAGGAATGTATGGCTTAGATTATTTTGGGCTGAAAGTAGTGAAATATTCAAGGAAGTGTGACTTAAACATGCTGGTATCACCTCTATAGTGCTGATGGTAAGTGTTCCAGGGATTGGTCAGTGGCAGAGGCAATCAGGAACCATCTGTCTTTTTACTCAACAAGCAAAGACCTTTTTTTTTACACATTAGCATCATCTTTAAATTTTACAATCTTACATATTAGCACTTAAAGAGCCATTTTCTCTTTATGCACCTTTATATCACAAAAGAAAACCTTTGTGAACCTCTGTTCTCAGCCCCAAAGAACATGTATTTGTTCTTGTCAGTAGCAAGTGTTACATGACCTGTCCACACTAAGCTAATGACAGGGATAAATGGTGAGGACTGTATTAGACTAAGCAATAGTCACCTGCTGAGCATGCCAAGGGGACATGGGAAGGTGGTCACCCCAGTAAATTTGGAGGCTAGAGACCCAGAAGGAATGAAGGGGTCAAAGATTGGGTGTTGGTCAGATAATTGACAGTCTGTGCTCCTAAGAAAGGAGACAGACTACCCACAGACAAGGCTTTGCATTCTAGCCTTGGCCACCAACCAGGGTGCCACTTTCACATGAAATGTGTGAGAAATGCATTTTCTTCTGTTTACACATAGATTTCCAGATGATAAATACACATGAACAGTATGACCTCTTTTTCTTCTTTTTCTTTTTTTAAAGAGAGCAAGAACATAGTTCCCCACTACCACAAATTATGCAGTCCAGTTTCCCGCATTTGGGGAAACTGCAGGGGTCAGCACATCTGGAGTGCACTGGATAATCCTTGCCCTGTGATAATCACCTTCATGATCATAGTGTCACTCCTGACAGGTAAGTATGGACATTACGATCTTTGAGCATTCAAGAATATAGGTTTCTGGCTGGACAGATGGCTTAGTGGTTAAGGCACTTGCTTGCAAAGCCAAAGGATCCAGGTTTGATTTCCCAGGACTGCATGAGCTAGATGCACAAATTGGTTCACGCGTCTGGAATTCACTTGCACTGGTTGGAGGCTCTGGCATGCCATTTTCTCCCTCCCCCCCCCTCAAATAAGTACATAAAATAATTTTTAAAAAGATTATAGGTTTCCTCTTCAAAAAGGCATCTATAGTGAGTTGGGAACAAAAAGATGTGTTGTTGAAGTGCTAATGTTTAACATAGTGAATATTTGTCATTCTTTTATGAAAATATAATAATCTCCTAATTCCTTTCTTCTCAAATTAAGTTCTTTTTGCAAATGTTTGTGATAATGCCATTACTTGTAACAGGTTCCACTCAATACTCAGCATGCTTTTCAAGAGTGCATTACACATGTAATGTAGAAACACATTCTTCATGTGCCGGAATGCAGTATCACTCCTTCCCCATGAACTTCTACTGGGAACTGGTCCATTGGTTTTCAGGAGCTAAAGCCAATATTCTGAAGGCGAGCCATTAAAGTTAAGAATCACTATTTTAAAAGTCCAGTTTAACACCGTGTCTGGGCTGAAGATGAATAGGCATTGTGAAACTACATGCAAGACAGGTGTGTGTGCATCACAATTTACTCCTTCTGATAGGGTGCTCTCTGCTTTCTTCCATGTGGTGGGAAGCAAGGGCTCATGTTTACCAGAGGCTTCACCTGAGGCTTAAAAGTTTGCTAAGAAAAGAATGAAAAGAGTCAAGTTGTGTTTGGACTGATGTGAGCTCTTACCAGCATGCCATCTTTTATTTGGTCATATGCCAGATGCTCCAGGATTGAGACTTGAAGACTGAGATGAGGACTTGGTAAGAGTAGCAAAAGTAAACGAATTAAATCCTTTCAAAATAAAAGCCTGCTTGTAGCAGCAGCAGTACACACAGTGAGGGGAGCTTTTTATAAATTTATAATTAGTAACTTTCCTACTTCAAATTACAACATGACATCAAGGCTACAAGCTCTCTTACTGTCTGTCCTATGACTGAGGTCTGAATTCCTGTCAATGTAGTAAATTCACGACCGTGCCATTTATATTAATTCTGTGAATGTACAGGGCTTGGATCACTTTCAGAAGACAATGCTAAAGGCTTTATGGGCGAAGTGGGGCCCTGGACTGTCAGGCAACCTTGAATCACAGATCACCACCAATCCTCCAATGCAACTCCCTTCTCCATCTGGTCCTCATCAAGGTTTAATAGCCAAAAAGAACAACTTCTGCATTCTTGATAGGAGGTCCAGGAAACTGTTGGAGACCCCTGGAGAAAATGAAAGAAAAGCCATTTTCCCCATTCAGCCCCTTTTGTGTTTGCAAGACTGGAAGTGCTCTGCGCACCCTGACGCCCACCTGGAGTTCTCGGGGTCCGCTCCTTCTCAGCCAGGGCATTTAGCACCTCATCAGGAGGAAACGAAGGGGAGGATCTTTGATCACTGGGGAGCCGAGAGGGGCTGGAGGCTTTGGGGTGGGGGCCTCCTCCCACAGTGCCTGGACCTCCCCGCCCCCTCGCTGGAGCCCAGAGCACGCCTACGAAGGCTTCAGGGCTTCGGCGGGCCTCAGGCCAGGGCTGGGTGGAGGTGGGGAGTGGCGGTGGGCGAGGAGGGCTTTGGCGTCACGTGCACGCGCAGGGACCTCCATAAATGCCCGAGAGCGCCGGGCAGCAGCGGAAGCGCTTGGCCCGGGCTCGGAGCGCCAAGGCTGCACCCACCCGGAGGGAGCTCGAGGTCGCCGCGGAGCCCCGCTCCTGTTCCTCGCCCCTTGGCCCTATACCGTCCAGCTAGCAAGCCCGCTCCTTCCCGCGGCCTCCCCAGGATCTAACTTTGGAGCCTTTACCCGCCTCTTCCAAGTTTCGAAGGAGTCACCGGGCGAGGGCTCGCGTCCCGCCGAGGTCTACCAGGGTCGCGCTCAGCCTGCTCCTTCCCGGTCACAGGCTCGGCGGTCCTGTGTGGAGGCCCATCGTCCTGCTCGGGTCGGCTCCCGCGGGGAACATCACCCTGGAGAGGTAAGGGTGTTTTAAAGGACGCATCGCCGAGTGGTCCAGCCGCCACGTTGTCCTAGCTCCTCTTTCCTTTAGGAACAAGACCGAGGAGGGAAATCCACCTGGAAGGAACCGTGGGGCGCGGGGGGCGGGCGGGCTGCGCGCACAGCAGAGCCTGCTGCGGAGGAGAGCCGGAGGTCACCTTACCTCCTGCAGTGACTCCGCGGGGTTCACCTCCCTCGCAGGCTCGGGGGACGCTCTGCGCTCTCGGGTCTGGGGAAAGCTCCCAAGTGGATCCGGAGCCGCTGACTTTGCAGGGAACCACCCACAGGTTAGGCGCAAACTGCTCAGGAAATGGACTGATTTCTTGATCAGCTACTGGATGAGGGGAACTTGGTCTGAGGACGAACCATTCATTCTCACCGGCTCACTGGTCCCTCTTCATGTGCCCAGGGATACAGGCTTGGGTAGCATCGTTAAAACATTCATCCTCGGCTGCGGAATCTGTGGACTGTGCAAATGATTGTGAACGAGAAATGGTACACTGGAATATAAGGCCTTAACTTAAAAAAAAAATACACCGTAAAGTTCCACACAGAAACATCTCAGATTAATAACAACCCTTGAGAGCTTCATGAAACCTGTGATTCAGAAATTATTTTGACTTTCGACCTTTCGGCACTATTGCGTGTTATTTTTGATCCCATGGGTGTCTTGGAAACATAGTCATATGGTTTTTGGAGAAAATGCATTGTAAAGTCTTCTGAGGGGCTGGGGAGGGCTGTGAACAGCATATTTGCAAGTGTGGGTGCCTACTTCCTGGCGTCGCGTGGTATTGGTGTTTTCATTTTGCTATTAGAAAAGTAATATCTCCTGTACTTTTCTTCGTAACTACATTACCTGTCATTATAGCCAAAAGGAGTGGAAGAGCCTGTCTTGGAGATCTTCCCGGAGAAAGCCTGAGGTCATTCATGATGAGGTGCACGGCTCGGGAGTGGCTCAGGGTGACCACAGTGCTCTTCATGGCCAGATCAGTTCCAGCCATGGTGGTTCCTAATGCCACTTTGTTCGAGAAACTTTTGGAAAAGTACATGGATGAGGACGGGGATTGGTGGGTCGCCAAGCAACGAGGGAAAAGAGCCATCACAGACAATGACATGCAGAGCATCTTGGACCTTCACAATAAGTTGCGAAGTCAGGTGTACCCTACAGCTTCTAATATGGAGTATATGGTAAGGACATTTTTCAAATGGTATGTTCAAAAGAAAGATTTATTGATGCATTAACCCCCGTGCTTAAATTCCTTCATTTTTTGCTTTAATTTTTTTAACCACCTTTTCTGTATAAAATAAAAGATTTCTTTGAGGATATCTTTATCTGCACATTTTAAAATTTATTTATTTATTTGAAAGTGATAGAGAAAGAGGCAGATAGACAGAGAGAGAGAATGGGTGCACCAGGGCCTCCAGCCACTGCAAATGAACTGCAGATGCATGCGCCCCTTTGTGCATCTAGCTAATGTGGGTCCTGGGGAATCGAGCCTTGAACTGGGGTCCTTAGGCTTTACAGGCAAGTGCTTAACCACTAAGCCATATCTTCAGCCCTATCTGCACATTCTTTTATTAGTGCTCCTGCTATTGCCCAGCTCTTGGGGTTAAATACCTTCCAATGTAAGTATTCATTTTGCTCCTGCTAAACAGCTCTAGGTTGGCTTTTAAATCATTCACTAAAGCATTTCTATCTCTGCCTAACTCATAGACCCTTCCTATGAACAGTAGATCTTGGAAACTTAGAGACAGAGAATGTGAAATATTTTGGATTGCATATATACATTACCAATGGCCCTTTGTTTTTTACAAATATGAAAATGTCATTGTGATTGTGGGTATTTTACCTTAGACTGCTTTAGTAATAGCTTTACTCCATGTATTTACTGTTTGTGAACTTTGAAGTGTAAAACTAATCTCAGGCAAAGGATTAAATTTTTAAAAGTTGGTATATTCTTAATACCCTTATGTTTACCCAGCTTAAGTTAACCAAGTTGGTCAACTGTTTTTAAGACAATTAGCATACCATATATATTTATAAAAGTTTTCAAAATGTGCATTAATGAAGTAGGAATGTACAGTGCTAACAAAACCTAATAGTAAATAATTTGGTGATAGCCAGGCTTATTTAATGCACAGTAAAAATTACATTGCTCAGGCTAGAGAGCTGGTTCAGCCATTAAAGGTGCTTTCTTGAAAAGCCTGAAGGGCTCAGATAGATTCTCTAGTACCCATGTTAATCAGATGCACCAAGTGGCACATTCATCTGGAGTTCTTTTGTAGTTACAAGAAGCTCTTGTATGGCCAAACTCATTCTGTCTGTGTCTGCCCCTTTCTCTTTCTTAATTTCTCTTTCTCTGTAAGATAAATAAAAGAAATATATATTTTTAAAATTCTGTTTCTCTTTGAGATACATTGCAGGATGCAACTGGCTTTAACACACTAGCATTTCTTTCTTTTTTTTTTTTTTTTTCTTTTTCTTTTTTTCCCAGCATTTGCCATAGTTTTCCTGACCATTCCTTTAGGTAATGTTACCCATTACAAAGTAGATCATTATCTTCTTATACCTTTACTATAAACATATTTTACTCCACAGGAAGTAGGCAGCACTACAGAGAACTCATCAGAGACTAGGGATTGGGGCTCAGGAGTCCTGCTTTCTGGTTGAAGTTCTGGTCCTGACACTCATTAACTGTGTGATTCTACTTCCCAGTTGGGTACTTATGTGCTCCTCTGCTTCATCTTCCTTATGTCTGTGGCATACACTCTGCCCCAGAGAGGGCTATGAAGATTAAGTGAGATAGCCTGGGTAAAGTTTAACTCCTAAACTAATGTGACAAGGACAAACATGATGTACATACACACATACATACATATGTGTGTGTGTGTGTAATGATAATACATATATCATATGATGATATATATTATATACATAAAATGATTTTATGTCTCCTCATATTGTTGAATTATCTAAGGAAATTGTTAACTCTTCTCAAAATTCTCTGCAGGTTATGGCATCTTCAGTGTCTCATACCCATGTCTCATACTTCTGTATCATACATCTTTTGGAGTGTTTGTCCAATGTGGAAAATTTTGTAACAACTTCTTTATCTGTGAGCCTTCAATCAAAGTCATTTAAGGTCCTCTTTAAGCTACTGTGCACTTACTCAGTGTGGCAAGTCTTCCATGTTTCTTATTACTTAAAATAAGTGAGAGCTTAGAAATTCAATAGCATAAAATGAAATTGGAGAGTGTTTGTGATTTAAGTAACTGAAAATCATGAAAGAATAGTTCTATGACTCTTTCATTTGACTTACAACAAAACAACAAAACTGCTAGTATATGTAGGATGTCTGTGGGGGGCAGGTTATATGAGTTTCTTTTTAGTTTCACTAGTTTCTTTCTAGCTTTGAATTGTTGAAATCAGCCTAGGTTTATGTTGTGTTGCCCTTAGACACTATTAGCACTGGCACAGCGTGTTGGCTGCTCACCAGGCTGTAGGCTCAGTGCCCCACTGTAATACTGGAAGATGTTTCGAGAATACACACTTAAAGGGACATTTAAAAATTATTTTAAAACATATTACTTCTTGGAAATATTGTTGGTTGTATGCATTTCATAGCAATGTAAATGCTGTTGTTGTTGGATCTTTTAAAATACAACTCATTCAGATAGTTATTTAAAATAAATTTACCCTGAGAGCTATTTACTGTGAAACTTTCAATGTCCTATGGCAAACCCACCATTTTGGCCACTTATACTCCATGTTTCATTTTACGTTAACTGTTTAAATAGCCTGTTGTTTTATTTGCAATTGGTGCTTATTGTCATTCTATAATGGCATGGCCATGTCCACTTTATTAATGTCATGTCATCACCTTCACCCTTGCTATATCCACACTAATGTCATGTCCCTCCACTATCTTTATCCTCCTTTAACTTGTAGGGTTAAAAACTGACTGTCCAATGTCATGTCTTTCCTTAAAGAGCTTCTAGGCTGGGAAGAATAGATAGGTTTGGGATATTTCACTACATACATAGGACCACAAAATTATCTGGCCATGTCTATGAGTGATGCCAAGGGAACAAAGACAATCAGAGTTGGAACTGTGAGAGTTCATCAATGGGGCCTTTTCTTGAAGGGGGCCAGCACCATGTATTGAAGGAAAGAGAATGCCAGAAGTAGAGGAACAGGCAACTGCAGGTGGCAGGAATTGTCACACTGATTGACACTGATTGTGGTGAAATAAAATCAGACTAGTCAGATGAAATCACAACACTCTGGCAGAATCCCGAAGGGGATAAATGTATTATGATGACAGGAACCAGAAATCCTAGGGACAGAGCATAGCTCCATCTAATTTAGGGTGCCTTGAGAAACTAGAACCTTCAGGCATCAAATGATGCTCTTTGTGATGGGTGTGTGGATTTTACAGGAAAAAAAAAACTGATCATGGATATGGGAAGCAATATGCTCTCATCTTGTCACTGCTGCTTACAAGAATGTGTGTTTTGAGAGTAGGCTGTCATTTTATGCTTGTTTGACAAAATTGGTGGAAAAATTCAAACCACAGGTACTGTATTATGATGAGGCGTTGGATCCTACTGAGCAGCTGCTTTCTTCACACTTTCCCTCCCATCAGTTCCAAGACCCATCGGTTGATTTGTTCATCTACATGCCCTTCTTTCCTTTTCATCCATAAAAATATGTTACTTAGGTGTTGCTATATCCATTCAGCTGAAATGCTGTCATCTTTTCATGGTTCCATCTTTCATGGTGGTCACCTGCACTTCTTTGATGTGTTTTCCAGGAAACATGCATCAGGTCATCTCCATGTAACATTGTGAAGCCACTTCAGAAGAAAGCTAAATTCCTTATCCTTTTCCTCCATCCTCACCTGCTTCCCTCCTTTCTTTCTCAATGAATATTATTGACATCTGCTCAGTCCTCTCAGAAACAGGCAAATAACTGGATAAATATTTACATCTCATCTCCACACCCATAGATATAAATGGACATGAGCTTGTTGAGTTGTGTGTAGAATTCTTCTCAGGGATGTCTTTGAGTCTGTTGCTTCTATTTTAATCTCTTTTTTTGGTCCCTGACTAAAACTCAAGTTGGTATCAACTTCCCACTGAGAAACCAGTCTGTTTCTACTGTATTTATAATTTATTCCACCCTCTGCACTGTTGGTAAAGCTGACTTTTACCTCCAACAGATCTATGTTGGTCCCTCAGTTGTACAAAAGTTCTCTTGAGTTCTACATGGCTCACAAGTTAAAGCCCTCCATAATTAGCTCATACAAAGAGGCACTTGTGGTTCAGTCTTCCCCATTGCACTCAACTTTGTTGTGCCTGTGCTCATGCTGGAGTACTTGCAGTTCTTTCGGAAGGACATGCTCCCTCATGTCTCTTTACCTCTGCTGATTTGGTCTCTTCTGTGTCTGTCTGCCATTCTGTCTCTGCCTGTCAGAATCCTACCTAGCACCTCCCCCTTCATAAAAAGCTCTAAAACCTAAAGAGTTTTCTGGTGGACCCATTCCCTGCTCCAATCCCAAAATGTTAGATTACACTCAATTTATTGTATTAAAATTTGCCATGGTGAATATTTATCTCCTATTTTCCTTTCTAAGACATGAGTTCCTAGAAGAGTAATAATTTTACTGTATTTATCTTATAATTTGTTGCATACAAGATGGATTCAGTAAATACATATTGATTAAAAATTATTATATGCTCAAACATGTGTTAAATGAAGGCATGGATAGAATAGGCAAGGTAGTATCAGAGACAATGGAATACACATGGAAAAGAGAAATTAAATCTGTAAGAGTTTTAGAAGATAGCATAGCCAAACCAGGTAACAGATGTGGGAATTGAATATGTTTGAGAAGACACACAAGGTTTTAAGAAATATTTTGTTATTATTTATTTACTTAAGAGAAAGAGGCAGAGGAAGAAAGAGAAATAGAGAGAGAATAGGTGTGTCAGGGCCTCCAGCCACTGCAGATGAATGCCACATGCATGCCCCCCTTGTGTATCTGGCTTATGTGGGTCCTAGAGAATTGAACTGGGGTCCTTTGGCTTTACAGGCAAATGTCTTAACCACTAAGTCATGTCTCTAGCCTGGCATACAGGCTTTAGTTTGGTATTATTTGATATTTTCTAGGGTTGGGAATGTGGTTCAGTGGTTAAAGGCTCTTAGAGCCTGCTCGTCCAGGTTCAATTCCCCAGCCATACAAGTAAAGCAGGATGCAAAAAGTGGCATAAGTGTTTATTTGTAGACACAAGCCCATGTGCACACGCACACACCAATATGTATGTATGTGTGTGTGTGTGTGTGTGTGTGTGTGTATATATATACATATATATATATATATATATATATATATATATATATATATATATATACATATATATATATATATTGTGTGTGTGTATACACACACATATACACACATATATATATATACATATATATATATATATATTGTGTGTGTGTATACACACACATATACACACACATACATACACATGCATGTATATGTGTGTGTGTATATATATATATATATATATATATATATATATATATATGAAGAAATATTTTCTAATTTTTGATTATTCATGAGATGCTAAAACTATCCTATACTATAGACTTAATATGGCATTCAGTGTCTGACATTTAAAAGATAAGATACATTAATGGGTATTTATCACTTATTGCAAGCTTTCTTAACATAGAACATCTTAAAATATAGTAGGTAGACTAAAATTCAACATAGTTTAATATTATGCAAAATTTAGTAATGCCTAAAAAGTGCTTTAGCATGCAGGCCGTATTACCAGAGGGACATCTAAGCTTCATAAATCTCCTCCCACTGTTTCTGCTGTTAGGGCTGGGGCCTGTGTGTTCTCTCTCACCTCATGAAGCAGAACCTTGGTAGGAGGCTTCTCCAAATGCAAAGCAAAATACCTGTGAATACCTCTGTCTTTGCTAGGCAACCAGAGATTCAGAGCTAAATGGGATTGGCAGTATGTGGTATAATTAGAGGCAAACAATAGCTTGGTTCCTGTTTGTAACATATATTCTTTTTATGGCCATTTTAAGATTATAAATCAAGTCTTTGGTCTTTTTCTTTTGTGCTTCAGAATAACACATGATTTTAGAAACTGAACATGAGGCAACCTACTTCATGGAGCAGGGTGCTTTTTAGTCAAGGATATAAGACAGTGATCTTTACCTTTTGGAGTTGCTGTTTTCTCTCATATATTAATAGTCTCCTGACACTTTTTGCCATGAGCAACATACATCTATAATAAACAGAAGTGGTCCAATGACAGCTTTCCTGAGTCTGTCCACCCAAACTCACAGATGATAACTTCCTGGGCTAGCTAGCCAAAGGTCATGGCAGCACATTGTTTCATCTAGGAGTGTCAGGAATTTATTTCAATTAAGATTGACTGCCATTCTCTATTCCCAAAGCAGTAATTTTCTCTGTTTAGTAGTGGTTTTCAGAAAGCTTAAAAATAATTAATGTTTTGAAATTTGATATGAAGTGTGTAGCAGCACTTTAAAATATAATAAATTTCTTTTGGTTCATAGCATATTATCATTATTTAAAAATACTTAAATTTCTTTATTCTGAATTTAAAGTAGCTTATTAATTTTTTTCCAAAAATGTCTTAATTCACTATTTGCCATTTTCAGAATAAAAACAAAGTAAGCTATAGTGTTTAAAAATCTATGAGGCCTTACGTTTGGTCAAGACACTGACATTTTAATGAAATTTTCCCTTTGGAAATTGCACTCTGATGGCAGTACTGTAGGAAGAAAGTAATGTGGCAACCTAGTTGTATTAAATATTATAATAACCATGGATGACTCTCTGAATTTCCAGGAGTTTAATGATTTTCCTTTAAGCAAAAGCAATTTACTGGGGCTTTTGAGAGATAATAGAATAAGTGTAGAGATTTGAGGCTAATATTAATCATTGCTTCATTTAGCATACTTTGGAAATTTACCAAATGCCAGGTTCTGTCTGGGGCTCAGTAATGAATTCCACAAGCATTGTCCCCTACATGGAAAAGCTACTAAGGCCGTGAACTTTCAGACTCAGCAAGTTGCTCATGTAGCTGACAAGAGATGGAGCTTGGGAAGTGGTGTAGAAAATGAGCTCAGATATGTAACTGGAGGGAAGAAATAGGCCATTGTAGAGATTCGCTTTTAGTCAGTGATAAAAGCCATTTAAGCATTTCAGTAGAGGAGAACTGATCTTAGGATGGCCCTGGCTTTTTTGAAAATTGGGTTCAAGGGGCTGGAGAGATGGTTTAGTGGTTAAGATACTTGCCTGAAAAACCTAATGACCCAGGTTCAATTCCACAGTACCCATGTAAAGGCAGATGCAAAAAGTGACACATGTATTTAGAGTTTATTTTCAGTGGCTAGAGGCTGTGGCAAGTCCATTCTCTCTGTCTGCCTCCTTTCTCTTGCTTTTCTTTTCTTTCTCTCAACCTCTCTCCTTGCAAAGAAGTACTTAAAAAAAAAAAGAAAGTAAATGGGCTTTAAGTGGTGAAAGTAGGGGCAATTATGTGAGCAGAGAGATGGAATGATTGTAATAATTCAGTTGACAGGGTGGCAGCGTGAAAGTGGTGGACAATGGCTGTGATGTTAATACTAACCTTCTTAAATTCATAATATTAGTCTTGAAAATTTCATGGAAGCCTTGGGATAAGACACATAGAGTTAGGTTGGTTGGACTTCTCTCTACTGGCTTAAAATTCACATCTATCCAAGGACGGCTGCCAGTGTTTGGAAATTGGTGGCAGTTATTAGTCTGGTTTAAGAATCACAGGAAAAAAGTTACTGATTTGACAACATTCAGGGACTTTCAGAATGTGGCCAAGATTCTAGAAATCACCAGTTAATTGGTCTTCAACCCCAAGGTATTAAAAGAGATAGAACCACAGATCTGTCTTTTCTCTTCCCAGGACAGTGTTGTCTACTGTTTTCCTACATGGACTGCTTTCCTCTCTCCATACCCAAATTTTTCCCTCATTCTTTATGTAGTAGAAGATGCAGTCGTTAGCATGAGAAGCAGGAGAAAACAGTGTTTCAATTTCTGTCAAGATCGCCATTGCACTATCATGGGGTGTATTATTTCATTTTTGAGATAGTACAGATTGTAGATGTGGGTATTACTATACAGTTTTTGCTTGAGAAACTGGAAGTATTGAGGTACCCATTTTCCAAAATGAGGAAGAATGTGTATAGAATATCTATGGGTGGAGGAGGCAGAAGCTCCATTTTGGACACTGTTTAGATAGTCAAGTAAGTTTGTCAGAGTGTACTTGAACATATTTCCATTAGATTTATGTTGTCCAGTCGGCAATACAAAGTTAGAATTCATCAGCACTTAAATGGTAATGTCG
The DNA here is from genome assembly GCF_020740685.1 of Jaculus jaculus. Taxonomy (NCBI): domain Eukaryota; kingdom Metazoa; phylum Chordata; class Mammalia; order Rodentia; family Dipodidae; genus Jaculus; species Jaculus jaculus. Next base: position 145,588,622 of record NC_059103.1, read on the forward strand.
TGTGGAGAGATGATATCTTCATGGGTGTTATTAAAAGATATAGAACTTCAAGCAAGGCCTTCACACCCTTTGACGTGTAGTGGCTTGGAAGCTGGGGAGGGACTGCACAGAGCAGAATTAGGAAGAAATCCAGGGGGTATAATTGTTTGGTTACCAAATGAAAAAGAAGTGAAAGTGGAGAGGTAAGTTAGGAAGCCCTAACTATACTCTGAGCAAGATACAACAATGGTTTGGACCAGCACGTGACTGATACAGATGGAGACCCAGGGAGTTTCACTGCATGCTTTGATGATACTCCTGATAAACTTTAAAACGTACAACCAAAGATAAGAAAGGACTTGGGATGTTCAGTTTTTCAGGTCTTTCAGTTGTTTATTAAAGCCCTTGGTGAGACTAGAAGAGAAACAGGAGAAAATGAAGATGAAATTGAGAATTCCTTTCAGAGCAGACATAGTTTGAGATGCCATACCATGTTCAGTTCCAATTTGTTTTCAGTGAAGATGTGAGGCTTGAGATGAGAATATGGAAAGCCTGTGGGTGTTGTTGGGAGTTATCCAAACAGCTGCCTGAACAGCTTCAGTCCAGGAGGAGCTTGGCTGGGACAGAGTTGACTGCCTTGGGGCGTGCTCTGGGATGACAGTACACAGAGGGGTAGAACAGCGAGAAGTGGTCACAACAGCATTTGCAAATAAGTAGTCAGCAGCATATGCTGCGCTTCTAGAAGCCAGAAGAGGGAACAGTGAAGGAGTTATTGTATTTTTTTTCATTGATCCTGGAAAATTCATAAGACGATGAAGACAAGTGAATGATGGTTTTGTCAATGTGGTAGCCCTCGGTAACTTTCATTGGAATTCCATTGGTGAGATATGCCTGCAAGTCCAATGGAAGGTGTGAGTAGAAAACCATGTGAGCTGGGGGAAAATATAGCAGTGAAGGAGATCAGAGACAGGAGAACATTTAGAGTGGATGATAGCTGTGTTCATGGGTTCACAGGAATGAAAATGTTGAGAAAGCTCTGGGCATAAGAGTGGGCAGTACAATTACAAAGTCAGCTCATTTATTCCAGCAACAAATCTGGGGCAACATGGGTGGAAATAGAATATTTGATAAAGAAAAGAGAAAGGGATTTTCATGTTAATGTGTGTTTTCCTCAGTGGACTGTTGGAACAAAATCTGTCAGCTGAGCTTGAGCAGATAGGAGAGAAAGAAGGTCTGAGGATAGCCCATTATGAAATCATGATTTTGAAGAATCTGTGTAAGGACCATCATGCAGTCAGACGTTTTTTAAGTGTTTTTTAAGGCACAACACCTAACTTTTTCATACCACTTTAAGTTCAGAAACAGATTCAAGGGTTTACGGCTTTATGTCAAGAAATTCCCAAAAGAATCAAAGTTTGAAAGTAAGAACACCTTCTCTATGCCATTGCAAACTATTCACCTCGCTGCTGCACGAACTGCCGCCTGCTTGGTCACTGGGTCAGTTGACTAAGCGTTAGGGGAAAGATGAGGATATATTAGTGGGGGTGGGGCTCAAGTTTTAAAGTATTCAGTTTTATGACGTCTCAGGACTTGGTGGATAGCTCACTTTGCCAAACATAAGAATCTAATACTGTGATCTGGTAATCATTAGTTTTTTTCCTCTCCTGACTAAAAGTGGACATAATTATTATGGTATAACTAACCACTTACATATAGCATATTGGAAAAATATAATAGGATTGCACATTAATGTTAAACTGAATATAAGTCATAAACAATTTCTGTATAAGGCAGTAAACAGGAGTGTGTTCTTAAAACAGGTATATTTTGAGATAGCATTTGGAAGAGGGTGTGGGCGTGGTGCAGCAAGGGCTATGGGAGGGAGTATTTTTGTGGCTAGCACCTCATGGCAAAGCTTGGGAGAGGGAAGTTTGTAGGCACATTGATTGAAGTGGAGGGCACATGACCTGTATGAATTGATACATACCTCTATCTAAGGGCATATATTTCCCAAGTGGTGAAAACATCTGGTTCTATCAAGTGTTAATCCACAGGCATTAGCAATGTAGCACAGTTGATTTTACCCTTCCTGATAGCTGTAAAAAGGCATTTCATTTGAGGTAATGGGAGTATTAGCTCAAGGTGTTAAGATTAAACAAATTATTGTAAAATATATTTTCAAACTGAAACTTTATAAATATTTTATATACAACAAACCATTTTTCAAATGGTGAAATTATAAGTACTTTATATACAACAAATTGTTTTCATACTGTGACTTTATAAATACTTTGAAAAATATTCCTGTTTGTGTATAAATATTGGTGCTACCTAAACTTGAGGGTTTGTTACAGGAGCCATTGGAAATGCCATCTTGGACTAACCAGTGCCTTTAATTTATAGAAGACATTTTAAACATTGTTAGGAAGGGCTTCCTGTAGACTGTCTTTTACTAGGGATATCTGAAATTCGTATTCTTAGATTACTGTCTTTGGACTTTTAGGTGGCAGTTAATTACCTTATTTTCTAGTCATTGAGAAATTTGGATTTGACTTTTTTTCTTAGTTATATGAATACCAGTAATGTTCCAAATACAAATTAAGAGGTTATAGTAATTACAGGAAGACTAACTAGGCTATTAGACTAATAGAGAGAGAAGAGGCATTTACAAAACCCTAGTAGGTGTCAAATAATATCAGGTAGTTTGCTAAAATGCATTTTACAATATTTTTATTCTAAGGCATTTACTACTCACAGGAAACAAATGTTCAATAGCAGGTGATCAATAGGGAAAAAAAAAAGAACATACTGCAGTCTCTGCATTCAGAGTTAGGGACAATGGCTCACAGGTGTCAGTGGAATGGTCGTCCCATGGCTTCAGTGGTGCCACAGCATGCGTGGTGAGGGCTGAGCTGAGGACATTGAGCTGTGGGAGAGGACACACCACTGTGAGAGGCGGAGGAGAGAGGCTGTGAGTACGAACACACAAATTACCTTCTGAATGCCTCTGTCTTCACTGGCTAAACCCAACTGGAAGCCAAAGAGCAAGAGAACAGAGGTAACTCACTGAGGAACTAAGCTGTTTGAGGCATAAAGTATGGTAGCAGAGCCTGGGGTGACTGTGCAGGGATCAATTTAGAAGGGTTCTATAATATTTCTCTCAAAATTTCAAATAACATTGTTGCAGAGCCGTGTGTGTGTGTGTGTGTGTGTGTGTGTCTTCAAGGCAGGAATTATTAGTGAGCACAACATATAATTTTGATTATAGCAATACAAAAAATATAAAGCATAATATATTTTGCTGAAGCATATTATGAAAGTTTCATTGAAAGCATTCTTATGTCAGTCTGTTTAACCAAGTTGTGAAAATACATTGTAGGCATAGGTTCTGTGTTTTTATAAACCTTTACTGATTTGAGTTTGTTTGCATTTTTATCATTAAAAAATATTAGACAGTCCCAAATATGAAAAATAAGAATAATTATGTCGTTTACCTTCAAAACCTAAGTAATTGTTCATATTTCTATGGATTGAACATGAACTGTCTCACACAGGCTTGTTTGTACACTTGCTCCCCAGCTGAGGGAGTTGTTCTGGGGACTTATGAAATGTTTAAGACATGGGATCTAGCTGGCAAAGGTACCTCAGTGGGACATAGGCCTTGAAGGTTATACTTGGTCTGGCTCCCATTTAGGTCTCTACCTTCAGATCAGCATCATGTAAAAAGCCAGTACCTTTGTGATCCCCCTGCCACAGACCCGGCTACTCTAGCATGCCTGTCCCTCTCTTAATGGTCTACAGTGCCCCAAAGCCAAGAGCCATAATTAGACAAAAACTTAATACATAAACAATTGCTCTAGATAAGAGTAATTTACTGTGAGAATTTCTTTTCACTAACAGGCGTTTTTCTATGTTTGATTTTATTAGAACAATTCTCTGTATATATCAAATTATTGGACTATAAATGAAGAAATATATTGTCATAAAGTGATCCAGTATCTATAGACCAAAATGTAAAGGACTGAGAAATTAGATTGTGCAATTTATAAATGATTAGGTTGTTATTTCTTGTAAGGTCCTAAAGGCTTTGTCTGAAAGTAGATTTTGAGAGAGGGATTACCTCACATGCCTCATATCTCAGCAATTTCCAGGAGGCCCTTGTATGCGCATCGCCTGAGGTAATGCTGCTTTCTCAGTAGCTGGCAGGGCCCCTGTGCTTGCTAACCCCAGTGTTTTCTTTGAAATCTGAGCCTTGTGTCTTTTCCTCTACCTCCAGTCTTTTTAAGCACCTGAAACAGAGTAGTCAAATATCTGAAGTCATCTCCAAATTGGAAGGAATGTACTATGTCTGAGTTTTTTTTCTATAGTGCATTTTGTGAGCTGGTGACCTAGTCAAAAAAAAGCAGAAACCTTTTCATCTCATTATTTTATTGATGTTAGTGTGGGAGGAAAGAAAGTAGACTTCAAGGAGTTGAAAATGAGGAATTATATTTGGAATCTGAGCCTGAAATCTTCTGAACTGTCCAAAGTGCTCTTTCATAAGGTAATAAATTAAATTATTGGAACATCTGGTGGTCAAGTTTTTATTGCTAGAAAGGATCACATGGACAAGTTCATTGTCTGAACTGGAAAAAAAAAAAACAGTAGATTCATGGAGGGATTTATTTTTAAATAAGAAGGGATTTTTTTTTTAATGGTCTTTTTAGAAGTAGTGGCCTAGCGAGAATAATGTTATCAAGGTATTACTTAGAAAAACATAACTGTGTCTGTGGTTTCTTTAACCACTCCTGCACACATGAGCTGCTGAAAAATCTTGATGTCCCTGTACATATGCAGAACAGTTACATGTAGAAATCTGCCTTATTTAACTTTTTAGTATGATTTTATGCACTTACTGCTTCCTATTGCAGTTATGTTTTGAAGAGCAATAAAACTAAAGACTTGGAAGCAGCTGAGTTTTGCTCTAATAATTTATTCATATTCATACCATCTGAAGCCTGTTTGTCTTAAGATCATGCATTTCACAAAGCTGCTTTTGCTTCTAGTTAAGAGATGCTCCAATTCTCACCTGAAATATTATATTACTGTTAATAAGTCCTTGTGAGGCACTACAAGAAATACCGCATTCTAAGAAAATGTGAACATAGTAACCTATTTTTTTTGAATAATTTAAACCATGTCATGTTATTCCTTTTTTCTTTTTTCTATTATTTTGGGGGCGGCCATGGTCTCTTTGGCTTTAAATTTGCAATCCTCTTGCCTCATTCCTTCCCATGCTCTGGGATTACATGTGTTTGTTTCCACCTCCAGCAGTAGTCACATCTTGAGCCAGAAAATCCAGAGGGGTGATAAACAGGGTCCTATGGTTCATTCAAAGGAATGTGTCCAATAACCCAAGGACCTCCCAGAAGGCTCCTTAGCATCCCTAACAGTTCTACCCTTGGTAACAAGCCTTTACCACAGAACTTTGGGGGACACTATTCACCCACATTGAAACCACAGAAACTGCCATCCTTGAATCCTCCATTATCACAGAGTGCTCATTTGCAGACAGAGTTTTAGGGCCTTAAACATTGGCCTTCAGCTCTTGTTTAATATGCTACAATAATCATCTTGAATTCATAAAGAGTAAGCGACTCCCAAAACGTGAATTTTTCAAGTTATGTCAGCTGAGGGCTAGCAATTTACTATGGTCAAGAAATATTTGGAAATGCTTAATCTTTTTTCAAGGAAAACTAGTCTTACTAACAGCTTTTTTTCCCCCCTGATGTTCAGTGCTACCAGTTAGTGGTAAGCTAGCAATAACATCTTTCTTAAGACTGCATTTCTAATAATTTAAAATAGTCAGTCACTATTTATTTCACTATAGCAGGAAAACTGATAAGGATATGAATCATGTACTAGCTCATTCATAGTTTACAAAGGTAAAGTCAATTATATTTTTATGTGTATCTTCATAACTATGCAATTTCCAATATCTACAAACAGTATTTTAACGTACGAAAACCATATGTTTCTCTGCATCCTTTGGAAAGGTTTTATCAGGATTTAAATTTGTACATATACATACATACACACACACTTGAAATTAGGAATCATAAATATTGAACTAGCTTAAAAATATCATTGGAAACAAAGTATCAGCACCATAAAGTGATTCTAGTAGTAAAATTTCATTGAAAATATTACTAAGCTCAAAGAATGAACAATGTATAGACGTAGTTGGAAAATAGCTATATTTTAATTTTCTACATACCTCATGTACTCATTTTATGAAGAAATAGTAATTTTAGTGTAGGTTGACTTTAAATTAGGGGCTGGGTGAATAGTTCAGAGGGAAAAAGGGAAACATCCTAGGACATCTTGATTTAATTTACAAACCCGAATTTAAATAGGCATGTGTCTAGTCTGACCTATATTTAAATGTGATGGGTATGAATTATTGGTGAACTTAAACTTGAAATATCCTATAGAGTAAAAATATACATGTGCCGTGCTGCTGTAGATTTTGATATTTCTTTCAGGGCACTTTATTGGTACTTTATTTTTTAAGAGTTGTTTTTCATTTATATTTTATTTGTATTATTATTTTTGGTGTTTGTATGTAATGTATATGTGTATATGCATGTTAATGTATGTGAGTATGTGTAACAGCATGTGTGTGTGGAGGTTAGCAAACAACTTTACATGTTGGACCTCACTGCTTTGAGGCAGCATCTCTCTAAGCGCACTGCTGTGTTCATCAGGGTAACTGTGAGCTTCTGGGGGATTCCCTGTCTCTACCTTCCACCTGGCTGTAGACTTACAGGTGTTGCATATACTCCATCCAGTTTTTATGTGGGTTCATGAGATCTCAACTCAGGTACTTGTGCTTGTATAGCAAGTGTTTTACCCACTGAGCCATGTTCAGCATTTTCATTTTTATTATTGATATTTAGCTAAACAAATATGCTTATTATATTTTCTAATTCTCTTTAAATTGTCACTGATTAATACTTATTAAATATTGATGTAAGTAGGTTTCAACAACATGCCCACTATCACAGCTCTTAAAATAAAATATGCTTACTTTTTATAATATTTATAAGATATAAGTATTATAATTTATTCTATGTACTTTCCTATTTTCAGGGTTATAAACAAAATTTTGATAGTTATAAGCTTAGGCATAGTATAAACTGAATGAGTGAATTTTAGATTTCAGAAAGTGTTCTTTCTGACTTATCTTGCATTTTATCTTGCATTAGAATGCTAGCCTAAAGCATCGGAATGTGATATTTCAGATTTATTTCAATTTCTACGTAACATATATAAATATGCTTTTGATGTATACAGATTTGTGAGTTTGAAACTACTTATATCCTCTTTAAAATCTAGTTTCAATTTTTATGGAAATATTTGTATCACAGACTATATAATCATGGGCAAAGCAAGAGTAAATTGTCCTTCAGTAAAGTCTCCCAGTCTCTTCCAGGAGCTCACCTGGGTGGTCCTCATGGGTGGGTTCTGGGGGTGGGGTTTCCAAGCATCCTCTACCATTACCTGAGGGTCTCCATAAGCTGGTTTCAAGCCAGGAAATCTCACACAGCTGCAAATCCTGATCCTCTCTGTGTGGTCTCTCCACATTGTCTACCCTGCCACCTCTTCACTGTGACTGGCCTCTTAATTTGTTGACTGAGGTCAAGATGTTAAAATGTATCTGAAAAGAGAACCAGCTAGAAGCTCTATTTTGTAACCTAGCTCTAGAAATCTCCAGGCCGCCTTGCTTGTTAGAAGTGAGTCACTTTGCAGCTGGGGATAAAGAGGAGAGACAGAACTCAGCTAAGCTCTTTGTAGGAAACGTTTTGAAATCAAATCATCACAGTGAACTCTTGGTATTTTGGTTTTTAGCCAACTCAGTTCTATTTATGATTTTCCTCTGGTTTGTGGTTTATTCATTCATATGTTCTCTTCTGAGCATGAGAATGCTAGACTGGCAGCCTAAGGATTGGTGTGGTTTTATAGTAGGATTTAAAGCATTGTGTAAAAATCCTGATTTCCAAGACACTAATTTAGTTTGTCTTTTACAGACAACCTAGTTCCCAGGCAAATCTGCTTGGATACTGGGTTGCCTTTGAGAGGTGATTGTTTCCTCCACATTTTGGGTACAAAAGAAAAGCTGTATTTGCCTCATTATCTGGGACTTCATCCAAATTCATTATTTTTTTGCCTAAATTTTGTTGGACAGATAACAGTAACATGAATTTATCTTGGTATAACAAATTAAAATATGCAAATACAATTTTTAGTCAAAGAAATCATGAAATTAATTGTTAACACATCTGTATTGGCATATAAAATGTGTGAATGATAAATATTTATTTGTAGCTGTTTCTGATATAGTATCATGAAGCTGGTAATCTGGAACATTTGCCAAAATATAAAAGCAGAATTTTTATGAATATTAACTACTCTTACTATTTAAATTTTAGTTGATTTTTTTTATTTTTGCTAGATAACAAAAGTCATATGAATGTAGAAACTTCCACCCTCTTCCTCCCGGCTCTGTTTACACAACACCTTTTTTTGGTTTTTAGGTTTCTTCCATTGTCTAAAATTCAGAGAAAGAAAACAAAATTTCCCCACACCAACTCTTACCTTTCTTAGGTTATGCCTTATCACTCCTGTTTTCTAAAATATTGAGAAAGTCACTCATTTTTTTTCTTTCTCTTTCTACTCACTTTGGTGACTCTAACCTCCCATAGGCAGATTAGAAGGGAACGCATATAATCAAGGAGGCTAATTAGGAGGCTAGTGAACATGTTCTAGGTGACAGATGAGAGCCCAGACAAACATGTTAATTTTGTAAATCAGGGAGAAAACATAAGAACTCAGTGACATGATATTCTGAAGAAATGTCCAAACTCTCTGTGATACATTGTATGTCTGTGTTTTGTTTCCCATTTTACTCTGTAGACATGGGATGTGGAACTGGAAAGGTCTGCAGAATCCTGGGCTGAAACATGTTTGTGGGAGCATGGACCTTCAAGTCTGCTACCGTCCATTGGACAGAATTTGGGAGCACATTGGGGAAGGTAGCTTTACATGCACTCTTGATTCTGAAAACAAAAATGGTTGAAATGCAATGCCTTTTAACTCATCACTGTATATTTAAATGGTATGTGCCTACAAGCAAAACAGCTAATCATAAAATAAAGAAAACCCAAATATTCCAACAGAATAATCATCAGATTTTAGGGCTCAATTTTGTTTTAAATCATTGGTATATTAGTAAAATAATGGATATAGATATGGAAATATATATTTAAAACTTATGACTTACACAGAAGGAAGTTCTACCAAAATTTTTCAATCTATTTTGCAATGTTTGGTTATATTTTTTTCCAACGTTTCTTGTTCTTTGTGATTACTTTCTTGTACTAGATACAGGCCCCCAACATTCCATGTACAAGCATGGTATGATGAAGTGAGAGACTTTAGCTACCCATATGAGCATGAGTGCAACCCGTATTGTCCATTCAGATGCTCTGGTCCTGTATGTACCCACTATACACAGGTATGCTTTGGGTGGGTGTATTATCCTCCATTCTCCCACATTCATTTAGTAACTAGATGAGGACATATGACTATATGTCTTTGTCATGTTATTTGTTATATTACTTAAGAAAGGTTACCTTCTTTATGATTACATGGAATAGGGTAACAGATTTCTATAAATAATAAAAGTAATTATCACAAAATACATTCATATGGCCTCAATAAATATGTATGGGAATTATTTTATCATTTGCAAAATCAATTTTATTTCAAAGAATTAAAAATGCAAATTACCTGTTTCATCCAATACTTACGTATGTGTAACATTTATATCTGTATGTATATCTGTGTATTTTATATTTAGTGTTCCCATTTGATATTGCTTGTATTCTGAAGTTTAAGTCAAACAAAGGAACTCAGGTTCACATTGATGAGCTATTCTGACCTTCTAGATTTCCTATGAGCTGTTATTAGGCTGCAAATACTAATCATTTTATAGGCCTCTGCACATGACAGTGTTAAGATGAGCTTAATGGTACTTAATAACAAGGGACACAATGAGAGATCATACTGTAGAAGAAATTTGTACTCTTACATTTTTGTGTTTATCCTTCATGCTTGATATGTAAAATTTTGTTTCTTTTGTTGATAAGTTTCTTCATAAAAATGTCCATAGGACATGGACCTGTAGCTTTTGAATTATGAAGCAAGTACTTTGAAAACTTCATAGCAGATAGAGATATTTTTCAGCAGACTTCTTTTAAAAATTGACTTAAGCCGGGCGCGGTGGCGCACGCCTTTAATCCCAGCACTTGGGAGGCAGAGGTAGGAGGATCACCATGAGTTCGAGGCCACCCTGAGACTACAGAGTTAATTCCAGGTCAGCCTGGACCAGAGTGAGACCCTACCTCGAAAAACCAAAAAAAAAAAAAAAAAAAAAAAAAAAACCAAAAAAAATTGACTTAAGTGTAACCAGCTTAGGAAAGAATCCCTTGTTTTTACTGCTTCATTTCATTTTGAGTGATAAATGTTGGTTTCTCCAGTTTAATTTTCCTTCACTTCTTCTTGATATGTTGTTGTCTTATTTAATCACAGTCAACCTGCTTGTTCTGAGCCTTTTCTTCCTCCAATGTAGGTGGTGTGGGCAACGAGTAGCAGGATAGGCTGTGCCATTAATCTGTGCCACAACATGAACATCTGGGGGCAGATATGGCCCAAAGCTGTCTACTTGGTGTGCAATTATTCCCCAAAGTGAGTAGAACAAACACTGGTTTCACGTTTAAGTTTTTGTTTTTTAAGAACATGAAAGTTATTTAATATTTCTGAGTTTTCTGTAATGCATATTGAATAAAGTATATTTTTAATCAGCTTATCTAATATAGACTTGCTTATGGTTGCTTCATGTGTTAAATCAGTGTTTAAGGGGAATAAGAAAATTGAAAATGTCTTTGTGAAGATAGGAAGATAGAAAGAGGGAGAGAGAATTGGTGTGTCAGGTCCTCCAGCCACTGAAATTGAACTCCACAGACGTGTCCACCTTGTGCGCATGTGCAACCTTGTGCACTTGTATCACCTTGTGCTTCTGGCTTATGTGGGACCTGGAAAGTCAAACATGAGTCCTTAGGCTTCACAGGCAAGCGCCTTAACCACTAAGTCACCTCTCTTGCCCAGTTTATGTCCTTAGCTTCACTCAATATGGTGTTAGGTTACATATTTATTAATTTTGATTAGAGGTTATCAACTGTAGGTTTGTTGAGAAATATATTTTCATCCATATAAAGACTATTTGAATGGTCGTATTAAAATTTTTATACAATCATACTTGGGGTCAAATTTGATTCAAAATCTGATTTTACTAAGACATGTGGAATGCAGATGAATATCTCTAGTGAATTTACTTTTCTGTAAATGTTTGATTTTCAAATTTTTAATAGTATTGACAAGTTACCTTGAAAGTTTTAGGAAGAATAAGGCAGTAATCTATATATAAATTTAGTAATCCAAATGATTATATGCTGAAATACATAAAGGTCTGAAAATTAAAACACCTAGATCATTACCCAGAAAATTCATGTTTTTTACTGTCTTACAATAAATTGTGCTGTTAGATGATCTCTTAAAGGGTTGGACCATCTTTTCAGGGGAAACTGGTGGGGACATGCTCCTTACAAACATGGACGGCCTTGTTCTGCTTGCCCGCCTAGTTTTGGAGGTGGCTGTAGAGAAAATTTGTGCTACAAGGGTAAGTTCTGTTCTGTTGTGATATCCACCTTCTGTCACATCTTGATACTGCTGTGCATTAAGTCTGCTAGGAGATAAAAAGAAATATAGGACTATGGTGTACCTCTGAAGGCTAGAATGTTTGCTCAGCATGTGTGTGCCCTGGGTGCAACCCCAATCATCAAGAGAAGAAAAGCAATGCCTAAAATCACATTTAATTACTGCATAAAACAATCTCTAGAACTCTAGCTCAAGTCTTCTGAGCAAGGCATTTTATATGTATATAATTATTAAAATTATTTTAAGGTGGTTATTGTAATGTTGATTTTGTCAATGTTTACTTGAAGGAAAATTGAATGATTATTTAAAATAACAACTTCTATCTCTACTTTGAAATTACTCCAGAGTAACATATATTCTTAAAAGTCATCTTAATATGCTGCTGACTGTCGTTATTTCCATAACTCTCATACTATCTAAGGAATTGGCAATTTCACTTAATTCATTTTTAGTGTGTTGAGAGTTTGACAAACATAACTCTCCATGTCCTTACTGACTCATGCACAATAGGTCACATGGATTTTCTACTTCTCACTGCAGACTACAAGTTTTTTTTTAATGATAAAATACTTTTAAAAGTAGATGATTTCAGCAAAACTTATGAAAGCAGTAGTCTCAAATATGTTTGAAATCTTAAAACAATAAATAAAATATATTTTCCTATTATAGTAACAGAAGGTAAAATGTGTATGACAAAGCTTCGTGAAAAATCATGCATTGGGGCACTTAAGTGTATGCTCTTAACTTGCTTTTACTTTCAGTTATTAATGGGTAAATGGAGGTTGATATAGATAAGTGTGTTATAAATATTTGAAAAAATGTAGCTCTTGTTGAGTGATTACAATAAGTGTGTTTGTTTCCCTTAATGAGGGAATGCTCATTAGGTACAATTAATTGACAGGAACTACCCACTGATGTCCCCCTATTGTATATCGCTGCTTGAATTCCTAAACACTTTTGCAACATGAAATGGATTTTGCAGCAAAAAACAAGGGCCTGCTAATTCTTGTTTTGGCTATATTTCTACTTGGGGCATTTAAATGTAATTCTCGTAAAATATTAATATGATTCCATTTGGAAAAGCAGTATATATCCTAAGGTTAGATGTTATTAGATTATTGTGTCAATTTCATGGTGCTTTTATGAAAACCAAATACTGATAATGTGATGAAATGAAGGCAAAGTTTAGAAATGACTCACTAAACATTACCTTGATACCAATATGAATGAACCAAGAGTTCTAGGGATTGTGTATTTCATTTGCTTCATTACAGTGCTTAAGATTTTGAAACCTTATGTCAAAACCTGTGCCAAAAGTACTGTTTTTTTTTCAATTTTAAAAGTTAAATGGGTATAGAAAGACATTTTCTTATTTAATAATTTGGAATAAAATGGAATCCTCATATGTAAATCCTTTCCCTCTAACAGAAGGGTCAGACAGGTACACTCCTCGAGAAGAAGAAACAAATGAAATCGAACGGCAGCAGACTCAGGTCCATGACACACACGTTCGGACAAGATCGGATGATAGTGACAGAAATGAAGTCATCAGCACACAGCAAATGTGTAAGGCCTTGCATGATAGATACATCAGACGCTAACAGCATAGATGCCATAGCCATCTATATTTTCTTTGCACATTTTCAGAATGTAAAAATGCATTTTATCACATCACATAGATTCAATTACAGAAGCTTTTATATTATTAAAATTAAAATTAATTTTTATTTTTGTTTTTTGTTTTCAGCCCAAATAGTTTCCTGTGAAGTAAGATTGCGAGACCAGTGCAAAGGGACCACCTGCAACAGGTAAGAGTTGCTGTGAGTCTCAAAACAAAAACAAAAGCCCTTTTGTTCTGTACCACCATGAAGAGAAACTGATGTTTCTTCCTCATGACTTTCACTTAGGTATGAGTGCCCTGCTGGCTGTTTGGATAGTAAAGCTAAAGTAATTGGCAGCGTACATTATGAAATGGTAAGAAAAAAAAAAGTCATTTGAAAGTATAGTCCCTCTATGTAATATTTAATTTTTTAATGTGGAACCTAAAACTCATCTTTAAGTATAGATATTTTTCTCAGATGTTAAAGTCATGTAAGGAGTATGTTGTTACCTTGTTCAGAGCTCCAGTATTATAACACCCCTGTGTCTCTTTGCTTCAAGCAATCCAGCATCTGCAGGGCTGCGATTCATTATGGGATAATAGACAATGAAGGAGGATGGGTGGACGTCACTAGGCAAGGAAGAAAACATTATTTCATCAAATCCAATAGAAACGGTGTTCAGACAATTGGGTAAGTACTTGACTGATCTTTTCTGTAAGGTGATCCTGAGTAGTAACAATGAGGCAATGCATATTTTGCAGCAAAGCACAAAAGATATATGATGGGACAAGTAGGTAGAGTTTGCTTTAATGTACTTTCCATAGGTAAGCTAAATCATTTTACTTAAAAGCAACATATTGAAATTCTCAACTTGAAAGAGTTTCAGTAAGAATATATAAAATATACAGGTTATTATTAATGTCAATCAATACATTTTTAAGCTAAATCAGAAAATACACCACAGAAGTCTAGTCTACATATTTGCATATATTCTGCAGTCTGTTTAGGAAAGATGGCTCATTTCATTTTGATAATAAGACAAACTATATTACTTGGTAAAAGAGGATATGGAAAAGTAATGAACTATGTTGTCTTTCTTATGTCCATTTAAAGATAATTTAATACACATGCAAAGCATTAATTAACTTTTACAATGTATTTCACTATTAAGTGTACGTAGTGCCTCATTCTAAAACATTGAATGTTTTTATATATTCTAGAGAAAGTAAAATAATGTAGGATTTTGCAATATCTTTGTATAGTATTTTTTCTTTCTGAGTAAGAAAAAGTCAGCACATTGAACCTTATATAGAAACTTTCTTTAGGACATTCTCTTTCCTTGTAAGTGGAAAATTACATGAAATTTCAATGTAGGATTAAATGTAGATCCATAACTTTAAAAAAATAATGTATTAAAACCCCTGAAAATTTGTGGAGTCACCTTCTATGTATGCATATTAAATCCTTGATATGTAGTTTTAAGCCACTGATGTTAAATCTTGCCAGTACAACGTTTAATAACTTATTCACTCAGAAAACATTTATAAATCACCATCAATAAATGATATGTATTGGTTGCTACATAAAACACAGTTTTTATTAAATGCAATTTGTTCTACTGTTTACTTTCTTCTTTTAAACTTAATTATTGACTGTTATAAAAAATCTCTTGAAATATAAAGAGTGCTATATTATATAACTTGATGCTTTCTGGGCTGGTCATGTTAGAGATGAGTAATATGGAACACTGAATTTGAAACTGACAGAAAAGAAGGCTAATGTGGTTTTCTATCTTTAATACTGAGAAAATTTATTCAAAGAATGAGTGATATTAAAATATCATAAATAAACTGTATGTCAGTAATAGATGATTTTCTCCAAGTTTGGGTATACATAAGCCAAAAAATCTTTGGTGTATAATAGTGTGCCTAACCTTGTATTCTTGGTTCTTAATGACATGCATAGTAAGGAGAGGTTCATTCATTTACTATAGATCCCTGATGTAAAGAGACATTAATAATGAATACTCTCATTAGATGTTTATTATTTTGAAGTCTTTTTATGGCAATGGACCTACATTGGTTCTTATGATGACTTAAATTATTTTATTCTGTGGAGATTGAAAGTTGGTCTTTGAGAGTATTTAGTTTGATAGGAACCAAATATGTATGTGTGATTGATATGCATTTGCATTACTTTTGTTATTATCTGAAAATATTTGATGTTGATAATGAAAAAAGTTACTGTATAATGTCAAAAATGACATTGATTGGCTCAAATTCAATATGAGTAGACAATATGGCTTGGTCATGAAATAGATCATGTGCTCTTATACTACTAGTTACCAAACTAATTTAAGGAAAGTGTTTAGAAATTAGGAATTATATTGTTATGTTTATAAGCAAACAACTGACATTTCTGTCTCGCTCTCTCTCTTTTTTCTTTTTAGCAAATATCATTCTGCTAATTCCTTCACAGTCTCCAAAGTAACAGGTGAGCACTTTTTTTTTTTTTTTTTTTTTTTTTTTTTACTTATTTTCTTGCCTCTGTATGGAATAATTTTGCTTCTAATACATTTACTTATTCTATGCTTCCATTCTTCAGTTCAGGCTGTGACTTGTGAAACTACTGTGGAACAGCTCTGTCCATTTCATAAACCTGCTTCGCATTGCCCAAGGTAGCGCTTCAATATTTTCTTGATTTTAACCAAAGACTGTATGTATATGTATGTATGTACACACACACACACACACACACACACACACACACACACACACACATATGTTATATGCATAATGTATAATATTAAACATATCATAACACATATTCATATAAATATATAAGACTTTAGACTTGTGAGATATGTTTACCTGAACTTCTGGTGTCTTCCAAATTTGAACTTGTGTAGGATTTGAGCTGATTTACAGAGAAAACAGAAAGAAGACATTACATGCTACACACAATCAGATATTCCTAGTGAACCTTCCTTAAATATAAAAGAACTAAACTATCTGCTATTCCATTATGGCAGGGCTTGTGCATATGATCTGATTGTTCATATGTGCTGCAAGGAATTCTGTGTTAGTTTGCTTGAGCTGGTATGACAAAATGTCAGAGTGGATAGCACAAACAGCAGAAGTTTATTTCTCACAGTTCTGAAGGTTAAGAGTCCAAGATCAAGGTGCCAGCCAACATGATGACTCTAGCTTACAGATTGCCACCTGCTCTTTGTGTCCCCACATGGTGATAGGAGAAAGAGCTCAAATTATAAGAACATTAATCATACTAGATTAGGGCTCAACCTTTGTGATTGGTTTTATTCCTAATTACCTCCATAAAGGCTGTGCCTCCAAAGATAGTTATGTTGGGGGTTATAATTCAACATATGAATTTGGGGCTGTCAAAAACATTAATCACATAAGAAATTCTTCCAGTAGAAATTGAGATGGCTTAATTCATTTTTTTAAATTGAATCTAGTTACTAAATTAATCTAATTGCAAATATTAAGTCAAAGCTCCCATTAAATAACTCATTAAAGAATTACAGTGAAGTTTGTATACTATAAAACAATGGGAGAGGAAACATTCTTTTGTATTGGCCCCATTAACATGAAACAGTTAATATGGATGTGGTGGCTCCACACAATAATCAGTACTCAGGAGAAGAAAGTGTATTCTGGTACACCGGTCTTCCTTCTGTTTCCATGCACGAAATTATCATCACTACTTTCAAAATATTACTAGTAAGATTTCAAGAGATAATTTGACAAACTACATGTGTTAAACCATTTAGGCATCTTGGTTTTTATGGCAGCCCTTTAGAAAAAGTTCATGAGTTGTCCTTTTAAAATGAAAAGTGTTTTGGTTAAAGCATTGTTTGTTTACAAGGTAAGAGAAGCTACAATGAAATTAAAAAGTGGGTATTTCACTTTGTGATACTGTCTCAGTGACAGGTGTGATACAGGCAGTATAACCCTACAAACAGAAGCAGCAAATTTGTTTCCTTTAGAAAACCATATCGTTTTCTCTACTCTAATTCAGAAATATTGTGGTTACATTTTTTTGTCAGCTAACATATTAAATGATAAGAATTTGCCGGGTGTGGTGGCGCACGCCTTTAATCCCAGCACTCAGGAGGCAGAGGTAGGAGGGTCGCTGTGAGTTCAAGGCCACCCTGAGACAACAGAGTGAATTCCAGGTCAGCCTGGACTAATGTGAGACCCTACCTCGAAAAACCAAAAAAAATATAAAAAAGATAAGAATTTCTAAATTGGTCAGCTATTGACTAAAACCAGATGATAAAATATGTGTAATAATTGAGGATACTTTACACATCAGATACATTTTAATTAGTGACTATAAATAAACTATCTTTCAATTTTTTTTGTTGTAAAAATGTGATACCCTGTTACTAGGCTTTTGTAGTTTTGTTACTATAAAGTGATTAAAACCTCTTTTGTTTGCAAGTCTTTGAATATGTATAGAATATTTTTCAGATTTCTCCTATCCTAATATTCACATATTATATTTTTATAACAAAAAGAAGATGTATTGCTAGGTAAACTTAAGCATGGTACTATGAGAAGTAATTTTATTTGAGAGAGAGAAAGAAGTATAGGGAGTGAGAGAGAGAGAGAGAGAAAGGATGGGTGTGCCAGGGCCTCCAGCTGCTACAAACGAACTCCAGACACATGTGCCACCATGTGTATCTATCTGGCTTATGTGGGTTCTGGGGAATTGAACCTGGGTACTTAGGCTTTGCAAGCAAACACATTAGCTGCTAAGTCCCCGAAAAGTAATTTTATATTTGTACATTTATAAATATATTTTAAATACCTCCTGTATACCAAAATTATACTAGGCCCTCTGTAGGCCATATTACTGGTTTTATGAGGACAGAATAATAACGTAATCTCTGTAGAGCATTCTTCCTATTTAAAGCTTCTTTCTAGTAAACTCACAATAAATGTCTCCAGAATTGTCTTTGTCAACATTGTCCCAAAAGGAAAAATCATTTAAGTACAATGTTCATAAACAAATTTCTCATTTCTAGGCCTGTTCAGAAAGGGGGAATATCCAAAAAGTAAGACTAGTAAAAGTTTGTAGGATTTAGTTTTAGTTTTTATTATCACCAGTATAATAGCTCAGTTGGTAGAGTGTTTGCCTAGCATGCACAAAGTCCTATGTTCAGTCTCTAACAGAACATATACCAGTAACGCCTGTAATCTCAGCATTCATGCTCTGGAGGCAGAAGGATAAGAAGTTCAAAATTATCCTCAGCTAAATACTGAATTTGAGGACAGCCTAGGGTAATTAATACCCTGTCTCAAAAAAAAAAAATGTTCCAGGAAAGTTAAAAAAATATATATATGTATATTTATATTATATGTATAATGGACATGTATATGCATATGTGTGTATGTGTGTGTGTGTGTATGTGTGTGTGTGTGTGTGTGTGTATATATATATAGTATTCTGGAAGTTTAAAGTCAAGCAAAATGAAATTATTTTATTTATATGATAGTTGATAACTTTTAAGGAGATATTTGGTTATAGCCTCTATCTTAGATTCTTAGATTTTCATCTACCATAAACAGTCCAGAGTTATAATTTATCCTGGAGAACAATGTCAGAAGCAAATAAATTAAAAGAAATTACCTTAAGACAAATGTGAAGAGGCAAGAACTTCCTGCATAGTCATGTCCATATCTGGCATGACAACCCAAAATAAAGTATATAATAAATAATGACCATTTAATAGCTAATAAATAACTATGATTTAGTATCATAACCTTATCAAAATTGTGTGTGTGTGTGTTTTAACGGAAATTTAACTTTGCTATACATTTACCAATGAACAGCCCTTAAAACATCTATTAAATATTCAGGACATAAAAGTAGATATAATTAAAATGTTTCAGTATTATTCAAAGCATGTGGGAAAAATGTAGGTCAAGGTGTATTTATAAGATCACTCTCTATACCTACCTTTCCAGGCTTTCTATTACTTTAACATAACGAAGTAGAATGCAGGTTAACTTAGAGCTGTTGACATTGACCTTCTGTAAGCCAAATGAGCAAAGTTCCAGTTATGAGCAAAAGAAAGCTTACACACTATGGTCTTGGGGCATAGCAAGTGGTTTGACAAGTATCAGAAGAGTGGTGAATAGTCAACAGTTCTCACATTCAAAGTCGTTTTCTATTCAGCTGGTACACGTGCACTGTGAAGAGTCTCCAGACAGTGTCTTTTAATAATCAACCCCTCAAGCAAAGTTATAAGCACTTACCATTTAGTATGTGGGCTTGAATGGCTCTTGTTTAGATATGACAGCATATACAATGTGGCATATATACCATGTAGAACATACAACATTAACATTTAGGAATATGAATGATAGCTATCTCCTGAAAGGTATCCCAAGGAACACCCATCTCAACTGGCAAGAGTAGATTCAGTTGAGAGTTCTTTTCTTCATACTTTTAGAAAAGTTGTTGATACCATCATCTGCCAGTGGATTTACATTTTTCTATGAAAAGAAATGGTGTTTTTCCAGTTTTAATTTGTATATCCTTTTAGTGTGTGTGTATGTGTATGCAAGAGAGAGAGAGAAAGAGAAAGAAAGAGAGAGAGAGAGAGAAAGGAAGTGAGGGGGGGGATAAATTAAGAAATAATTGGTTAGTTTTTAAAAAGTGTCAATTATAATTACAGTTTCTTGTACTCTGGGAATTTATTTAATTTTTATGGATTGAATGTTTAGATTTTTTAATGTTTTTCTAACCTGTTTTAATATTTTTATTTTCATGTGTGTAAATATTTTATTTTCATGTGTGAGTGTGTGTATGTGTGTATATCTGAAGAGGACCACAAAGAGAAATGTGGATGACTGAGATGTAGCTGAGACACAGAGGGGAAGTAGAAGATGGGCAGGTACAGAAGTAGAAAGGTAACAGGGGTACCAGATGTCTAGGGCATACTCTGAGGATCTTGTCATTGATTTTGAAACAATTAAGTCATTAGATATGTGAATTAGAGAAATGATGTACTGGGAGGCATTTAGTGACTGGCCACGTTAAGCAAGGAGACTATAGAGTGCCAGCTACTACGTTACACAGTAGGTGACAGGGTGTATAGTTACTATGGTTAAAGTTCTTAGAGCTGTCTTTGGTTATATTTTATATATAGCTAGTAGGCATGACTGAAAGTTTGAATGTAAGGTGAGATAAAAAGAGACCCATGGGGCTGGAGAGCTGGCTTAGCGGTTAAGGCGTTTGCCTGCAAAGCAAAAGGATCCCAGTTCAACTCTCCAGGATCCACATAAGCCAGATGCACAAGAGGTGCATGCATCTGGAGTTCGTTTGCTGTGGCTGGGGGCCCTGGCTTGCCCATTCTCTCTCTCTCTTTCTCTCTGACTCTTCCTCTCTCTTTCAAATAAATAAATTAATTAATAAAATATATTTTTAAAAAGAGACCCAGGAAGAATAGACATTTTGGCTAAGGCTCTTATACTAATGGAGCTGACATGTATTGTGATTAGAAGATTACAGAAGAAACAGACTTGGGGATGATAAATTAGACATTTTGCTTCATCCTGGCTAAGTCTGAAATGTAAGGGGAAGTTTGTATCTGTTACTTTATTATTTCTGTGAGTAAATGCCTAGCCAGAAACAACTTCCGGAAGGGCAGGGTTTGTTTGCAGCTTACAGTTTTTGAGGGGAAATTTCATATCAGGGAAAGCATGAATGGCAGCAGGCACATGAAGCAAAGCAGTTCACAATTCATCCAGTTAGGAAATAGAGATGAAAAGGAAGTGGAACCAGAATATAAAGCCTCAAGGACAACCTCTAGTGACCCATCTCCTCCATAATGGCTCAACCTCTTAAAGGTTCAGCTACCTTCACAAATTGTGTGACCAACTGGGAACCAAGTGTTCAGACACATGAGGCTCGCAGGACATTGCTCATTCAAATTGCAAGTGCTAAGAGAGCAGCCAGGATACAAAATGGGAAGAGGACAACTCTTGTTGTCAATGAAAGCTGAGATCGTGCCATTGGACAAGATATGAAAGACATGAACTTAGAGAAGGAAAACATGTTTTGAGACAGTGACATATAGTAACTCAGATCCATAAGTTATCTATTCACTAAATCTACCAGCACTGAGTACCAGACTCTCAGCCACACAGCTTCCTTGTGTCTCTGCCTGCTTTGAATACCCCAGGGAGACAACTTCCTGACTAAGCTAAAAAGAAACATCTGGAAATGGATAAAATGAATGAAAGTAGAAATGTGGCACTAGCTGGCCTGTATAATTGATCTGCTTCAGGTCAGAAAAATATGAATAAGGTTTATAATGTTGCATTTACTTTTACATATAATTGCTTATGGACTTATTAATGGGAGCCACTAAACTAGTCAGCTCACTTTATGTATGCTTTTGCAGAGTATACTGTCCTCGCAACTGTATGCAAGCCAATCCTCATTATGCTCGTGTAATTGGTTCTCGAGTATATTCCGATGTAAGTATGTTAATTTACACAGTTCCTAATATTTATGTGTGTGTGTGTGTGTGTGTGTGTGTGTGTGTATATATATATATATATATATATATATATATATATATATATGCTTAAATGTATATATGTACCTTATGCAGAACAAGCAAATGCTTTCTGAACTAGTACACATATTCTCAGAAGAGTTCATCTTCAGTATCACTACAAGATGAGTAACTATGTGAAAATATAAGTCTGTAATAAGGTTATTTTGACTACTATTTTCTTTATATCTTCTCCATATCAGATACTTAAGGACATAGCCGAGAAGTATTCTTTGGAAGGAAAATGTAGTTTGACTTTTCTTTAATGTCCCTTTGTTTTTGTTATTTGAAGTATGAACCAGACAGTTAAGAATTTGTCAAATATATGATTATATTTCCACCTGCTTTAACATACATGCAAAATAGAACTACATGCAGGCACGTGGCAAGGGATGTCTTCAATGCTGTTGGACAAGAAGTGATGGCGCAGAATGGAGAGGTATATTTCAAGCAAGAGCCTTTAACTGTCCACCTGTATGTTAGCCCACAAGGGAGGTACATTTCAAGGCAACATGTTGGTTGGTAAAGAGATTTAGGGAACACACACTGGGCAGCATAAATGGCATCACAGGGGTGAGACTAGGTATATTTTAGGGGAAAGCAGACCATTTTTATGGGCTATAAGCTGAGGAGAAGCACAGCTAAAAGGAACATCAGGAGAGATGGGGGTCAATGGATCCACAATTGGAACTTGGAGTTGCAAGTCAGGGCATGCATAATGCACACTGTTTTAAGATTTTTATGCAGCCAGTATTTAGAAACCCTTGTAGATGTCTAAATCAGAGCTTGAAAAGAAAAATTTAGACAGCATCCACTTGATGGGCATAGTCAATAGGATGTGCTACAAATTTGGGTACATATATTTTCTCAGTTTTTTCAACAAATTCAATTAGGTCAGGGTTTCTCCCAATGTAACTTCACCATTGACATTATTCTCTAAGTCTCCCCAGATTTGCATTTTTCTTCAAAGGAGTCCAGATGCGTTGATTTTTCCAGACCTCATGTTTGTACTTATATTTCTGTGTCTGAATCACATTTTTTAAAAATGTTTCTATCTGTTACATTCATTATCTTTATAGCCTGATTATTGATACTTTCTCTTTGGTGTATATAGTGGACTCTCCTATGACAATAACAAATCTGCCCTTTAACACTTATTACTTGTTCTTTTCTTTTAGTGCTTAGCCCTATAGTTGTTATTATAATTAATTTGTAAGTTAATTGATGGTAGCAGCTCTGCAATTCAGTCATCATTTTCATTTTTTTCCTCATCTCTTGTTTGATGTCTGCTAAGCTGTATAATAAGTCATTTTCTAATAGAGTCAGAACTTTGAACTTATGTTCTAAGGTCATTTTATCTATTTTATGAAGTGGGTAGGCGATGTACATTATTATTTGAAGAGCAACTTGGAAGGGCAACTATTACTCTCAGAGAGTCTTTGCAAAGTCAGAGAATCACCATTAACTGCTGATCCTTCCAGGTGCTACAAAATATATTATCCCTTTAATCCAGGTTAATAGGAAAAGCTAGAAATGAACCAACCAGTTCTTATTCCTTTTGTTTTCCTCTTCCTTGTGTTGTTGCTTTCTTCTCACTTATAGAGTTGGAACTTGTATACTCTGCTAATTGAACTTTTGCTTATAGTTTACTGAGTTAATTTCTTCATTTGTTAAAAATTTCCACTACACTCAAAGATAAATCTTCTCTTCAGTAATATATTTTATGGAATATGAATATGAAAAAAATGTATCTTCTGACCTTTGAACTCAGTAGGAATGCCTGCTGACTTCATACTTGTAAGCAAAACAATTGTCTGAAAACATAGAAAGTGCTTGGATTTAGTGAATGCTATATCTAAGCATTTTTGTTACCTTGAGAGAAAATTCTGATAATTCTCTTAGAAAAATAGGATCAATACCGAAATATGTACAGAATTATTTTAATTTCATGTATCATTAATTGTATCTGTATTGGATATGATGATGAATTCAATCTAAGACTTTAGCATGCTGGATGAAATGACTCCTCAGAGGAGTGATGCATGGTCTTGACAGATGGTATTTTGTGATAGAGCAAAAGTATGAGGAGGCTTACACAGCTTGCCTTCAGGCTCTCTGAGCTAATGAACACTGACTGATGCCACAGAGTTCAGAGCACCATTATAAAGCAAGGTCAGGCCAGATACACTCACTTGTGTGAACTGAGAAAAGCACATTGAATCAGCTGCATGCATGTGTAGATAAGCAGTAAGCAGAGGAAACACCCGTAGGGAGATGAACTGGATCGTTCTGTACTGAAACACTTCAAGAATTTCCTGTGTGGGATTTCCTTTGCCTATATTCAGCTATTGACACATTTCTGTAGAGAATGTGAATTAAAGGCAATGTTAGGGTATAGAAAAGACTTTAGTGCATGAAAATAAAATGATTTTACTTTTGGAATATACAAATTTTAAATGTTTTAAAATATTGAACCTGGGAGCATAATTTTCTCCTACATAGAAGTCTCATTCAGTTTGGATTATATAACTTAACTGCCACAGTGAGAACATGAAACATTCTAGTATTTATGTCAGACTTTTCTAATTTGAGTGATAGGCTTTATAAATGTGGACAGAAATTATCCTTTACAATATTCTTGGAGTTGTATTTTAAGGCAAAATATCTGTACAGATTGAATTATCTAATACAAAAATATCTCCATTCCATGTATGTCTTCTGGTAAATGGACTCTAGAGATATACAGATCTGTGGTTGAATTGTGCATACATGAAATCTCAACATCCATGAGGTACATATCATCTACCCTGTGATCACATGGGCTCATTGACTCCAGTATACACTAGAAAAAGGCTAAGATTTAGGAATTATAATTAGGGCCAAGGAACTAACTTTTATGTTTATTGCTAGGACTGTAAAAGGCTCTTGGGACAGCACAAGTGTTTGCAGGATTAGATGGTGTACAAGGGAGGTCTTATCTTGGCAGAAACTTTCAAATCTCTGTGCAGACACCTTCAGAACTGGGTTTGACTCTCTGACTTTTGAGATGATTCTTTATGTGTGCAATATCATTCAACAGCTGCTTGATAGTGGCATAAACAGATGTGAGTGATGTCAGTTTACAGCAGACTAGGCTGGGCAGTGCAGCAGGCATTTCCTAACAACGGTGGGGGATTTTCTTGCCTCCTCAGATGTCCAGTATCTGCCGAGCAGCAGTGCATGCTGGGGTGGTTCGAAATCATGGTGGTTACGTTGATGTCATGCCTGTGGACAAAAGAAGGATGTACACTGCCTCTTTTCAGAATGGCATCTCCTCTGAGAGGTAAAACCAAGCAAAACACATTTTTATGTACTTTAATATCTCATCTCCTTTAAGATGGTTTCTATGTGAAGTGTCTGAGCTAGGATGTTTCCTTTGCACACTGGCTTACGCAGCTGGTCCTGGGATGAGAGTCGCTGCAGTGCCAGAGGTGCCGGTCTCCTGCGGGCTTACAAAAATCATCATGGAAATCCGATTACAAGTAGAACCACTCTTTTGTTAATTGATTTTATAATTAACAAATTTTCTTCATCCTCTTTTGGATTTTCTAGATTAGTTTTTATGTTTGATTCTTTCTAGGTGCGCAAGGCACTGAGTATCTCCCTAATCCAGTTATCTGACAAAGTATTTGACTAATACAATAAGGCTTATTTTCCCTGTAACCAAATTCTCTTGTGGAGTGGAAGTGGATGCCTAGTGGGATGTAAATGAACCCTTTCAGGTTTATGGTGTTCAGCTCATTAGTGTACTATATTTTAGTGACTTGGGAAAATTTAGAACTTATTTTGTCAAGTATTAATAAGCATTAAAATGAAGTTTTAGTGACTTTTAACTCATTTGCATTTACAAAATAATATTAAGTTCACTTTATTTGTATGGCTGCCAAAAAAAAAAAAATTACCTGGGTTTGAAGTATTTTCAGTGTTCTTCAGAATTATAATGAAGGAATCAGGTATCTGAAGAGCACAAAAAGCTTGTTCATGTATGGGGTCTCTATATTGTCTTTCTCAATAAAATAATAGAATGCTCAGTATTCAGCATCTACCTTCAATAGGATTCTAGCAGGAGACCATTACTGAACAGGTGACATCTCTGCAGCCTTCATCATGGCCTTTTAAGCATATGTGACATGCAAAATGGATTCTTGAGTTATAGATCCCAGTATGCATGCCCCTTTATAGTCTAAGTGATGTGGCTTCTTTAGCCGTCATATTTCTGATGCATCTTTTAACACTATAAAGTGATTAATTACTTTAATTAATCACTATAAAGTGATTAATACCCAAACAAAAATTGCTTTTGAATTCCCCCCTGTGAATATTCTATACACTTTAGAAATGGGATCTTGAAGTGTAGCTCCAGTAACAACTATTTAATGTTTATTTCTTTAACACTAATTTTTGTAAAGTTAACTAAAGTTCTTGAAACTGACTAAGTAATTGGATGTCTCAAGTGATGACAAAACAATAGATCTCTAGATTTAGCCCTGGGTCTGTGGGCTCAGAGGTATGCTTCTTCCCAGAATATCACTGAGTAAAGAGGAAAAATATACCAGATGAAATGCACAGTTCTGAAGGATTTTAGCCTGTTTTCTGTAAATAACAGTGGATTTATATAGTTGGCCTTCTGCTTGTATGAAAAGGTTGGTACTTTTGTACACACTTTTGTGAACACTCATCTGTGATAGTGTGGTTCTTTTATCACACTTTCCCTACATATTGTTCAAGAATAGATATTAAAAGGTTTTTCTCCTTGTTTTTTTTTTTTTTGTTGTTGTTCATTTTTTTTTATTTTTATTTGAGAGCGACAGACACAGAGAGAAAGACAGATAGAGGGAGAGAGAGAGAATGGGCGCGCCAGGGCTTCCAGCCTCTGCAAACGAACTCCAGACACGTGCGCCCCCTTGTGCATCTGGCTAACGTGGGACCTGGGGAATTCATCCTCGAACTGGGGTCCTTAGGCTTCACAGGCAAGCGTTTAACCGCTAAGCCATCTCTCCAGCCCTCTCCTTGTTTTATTTATTTATTTATTTATTTATTTATTTATTTATTTATTTATTTATTTATTTATTTATTTGAGAGCGACACACACAGAGAGAAAGACAGATAGAGGGAGAGAGAGGGAATGGGTGCGCCAGGGCTTCCAGCCTCTGCAAACGAACTCCAGATGCGTGCACCCCCTTATGCATCTGGCTAACGTGGGACCTGGGGAACCGAGCCTCAAACCGGGGTACTTAGGCTTCACAGGCAAGCGCTTAACCGCTAAGCCATCTCTCCAGCCCCTCTCCTTGTTTTTAATAGCAGTCCACTTGCATTCCCAAATGCAAAAACCTAAAAAAGCTTTTTTGATTAGAATAAAATATATTGCCCTGTATTACTTATGATTTCAGTTTTTAAAGTGTTTCAAAATTACATTAAGTACTATATGTGTGTATTTTTTCATTTTAACTAAGAAATTCTTAGGTCATTTCAGATTTGACCTTTAAATTTCTTCATTATTTTTTGTGACACTGTAGATATTAACAAGAAACATATATAATTGCAGTATAATATTTGTTTTGTTAGATGTAGGAAATGATAGTAAGCTAGAACTCCACAGAGCATTGTTCATCAACAACTATTTTAGTGTTATTTAACTGCTAACTGTAAGTTAGTTGTAAACCTCAGTCTTGGTGTCCCCATAAAAAACTGAAATAGCAGCTGTCAAAGTACATTTAAAAATATTTTTTATTTTATTTTCTTATTTTCAGGGAGGGGTGGGGAAGATGGGAGGATAGAGAGAATTGGCATGCCAGGACCTCCAGTTACTGCAAATCAATTCCAGATGAATGTAACTCTTTGTACATCTGGCTGTATGTGGGTACTGGGGCATAGAACCAGGTTCTTATGCTTCACCTTAATGACTGAGATACCTACCTCTCCAGTTCCCCGAATTATACTTTAAAGGATTCAAGGGGGTAATATGGGAAAACATGACCCAGAATCTGTGTAATAGTACAGAGACTACTGTTCCATGTACTATGCTGCATGTCTGATTTTTTTTTTTGTAAACTTGCAGCCTAGTATATAGATATAAAGAATTATGTCATCCCAGTTAGAGCTTTCCAAAACTGTAAATTAGAGTCACCTTAGGCTGTTGGCCATCTTGGTTCACAGTGCTGCTTTCCTGACTTTCCTAAGAGACTATGATTTATTAGAAGGATTATAAGTACAAATGACATCAGCCTATTTTTGTGTGTTTTTGCAGTTTACAGAATCCTGCAGGAGGAAAGGCATTCCGAGTATTTGCTGTGGTGTGAAATGGAACACTTGGACGGGGATTGTAAAGATTATTCCAAATGCCATAATTCAGAAATTTGTATAAAACTGTAACATTACTGTACAGAAGATAACAACTATATTCAGCCTACCCCAAAGTGCCAAATGCATGTAAATCTCGATAATAGACAAAATCTTATAAAATAAAACATGGGACATTAGCTTTGGGAAAAGTAATGAATATGTAATGGTTTTAGAAATCCTGTGTTAAATATTGCTATATTTTCTTAGCAGTTATTTCTACAGTTACTTATATAGTCATGATTGTTCTACATTTCATGTATTATATTATATGGTGCTTTGTATATGCCACTAATAAAAATAAACCTAAACACTGAATGTGAATGGCCCTAAGAAAATTATCTGGTGCATTTAGAAATAATCAACCCTAAAATTGAATGAAACTTTGATCACATTTTTGTCAGTTCAATGCTAGGATATTAGCCACTCATTTTTTGATTTTTTTTTCCACTTAGTATCTGTACAGTTTTTCTCTTCCATTAAATTTATGTATGTAGAATACTAGGTCCTTATATTGCACTTATTATTTTGTATAAAATAATCACTTAATGTCCAAGTGAATCTGCTACATGTTTGGTTCTTTAGAATGGCCTCAGTAGTAAAGTGGAATAAAGTCAAAGTAATGGTAGAAGACATTGCTAGGACTCATGTAGTAACAACTATTGGGTGAAACAACCAGAGATTTTTATGTGTTGCTAAAGTTGAGTTCACACATTTTCTTTGGTATCCTGGCAAATACTCCTGCAGGCCAGGAAGTATAATAACAATAGTCCAACAGAGATGAACTAAGATATTGCATTTCCATTGCCACTGATTTTCATAATGGTAAATGGCTTTGGGTATAAATGTTCTCATATTGTGATACCTATAGTGGTGATATATTTGTTTCTATGAAAATGTACTATGCTTTGAGACTTAATATGTGTAAATGTTACTTTTGGTACTTTTTTCTGCTGGTGAATTTATTCATTTCCTATAAACATTAAAATTAATTGTATTTCACAAGATTATTTTCAGTTCCATTTGCATACATCTTTTGACATGGAATCATTTGAATATCAATGAGCACAGTTGATATTAATATTCTAAACTGACTTATAAACATTAATATAACTATAATACATGTCTACAAAATCAACCTAGTTGTATGGCTACCTTTTGGTCGAAAATAATTATTGATTTACTTAGAAGCATTATAGCAAGCAAAAAATCTGATGAGAGATAATGCAGAAGAAAAGACTCACACAGATAGGAATGGATCATGCTTATGAAAGAACAGACAATAATAATACTTCTAATTTAGAAAGTAAATGAGGAACTTAGGAGCACATAAAAGAGAGAAAGTGCATTCAAGTATGAAGGAAAAAAAATTGATGGGTAATACAAAAGAAATAAATAAGAGACTCAGGCTGGAGAGATGCCTCAACACTTAAAAGTGCTTACCCATAAAGCCTAATGACCCAAGTTTGATTCCCTAGTACCCACATAAAACCAGATGGACAAGGTGGAGCATGTATCTGGAGTTCATTTATTTGCAGTGATTAGAGTCCCTAGCACACTCATTCTTTCTCTCTCTCTCTCTCCCAACATTTGTCTCTCTCTATTGGGTGTGGTGCAGCATGCCTTTAACCTCATCACTATGAGTTTGAGGCCAGCCAGAGACTACTTAGTGAATTCCAGGTCAGCCTGGGCTAGAGTGAGACCCTACCTGAAAACAAAGAAAAAGAAAGGAGAGAGAAAGAGTGTGAGAGAGAGACATAAATAATTGAAGAATGGGCTTGAGAGATGACTCAGTAGTCAAGGTGCTTTCCTACAGAGCTTCAGCTTGATTCCCCAGTATCTGGAGTGTGTTTGCAGTGGCAAGAGGCCCTGGTGTATCCATTCATTCTCTCTTTCCCCCTCTTTCACTGTCTTTCAAATGAATAAATAAATTTTGAAAATAAAAAAAAAATAGTTTGAATGAAAGAAAGTTATACAAAAAAAAAAAAACCAATGGTCATTATCAAGATATTACTTATACATGGTTCAAATTATGCATAGTCAAACATTAATGACTTGCATATTAATCATTCAAATCTTAAAACATGTTATGGGTACATATTTTCCCTTAATATACATTACAATCTTCTTTTCCAAATTAGCATAGGTAGTACAAGCACTAGATTACATAGAGCATCTTTTTAAAATATATTTATTTATTTGAGAGAAAGGCAGAGAGAGAGTGAGAGAGAAAGAGGGAGAAAGAGAGAGAGTGGGCATGCCAGGGCCTCCAGCCTCTCTGCAAACCAAACTAACTCCAGATGCATGTGACTCCTTGTGCATCCATAATACATGCATCGTGGGGAATCAAACCAGGGTCCGATGGCTTTGCAGGCAAATGCCTTACCCACTAAGCCATTAGTCCTAAATATGGCATCTTTATGCACGTATACAAGCCCCATGTTTAAAGTAGTACATGCGACATTCTCTGGGTTATTACTCTTCCTACACTAGGAAATTCTAATCAACTCTGACAGCTATAATGTTTCTTGAACTTATCCCAAGTTTACAGACCCAATGCCAGTCTTCTCTACTGCTGCAATGTGTCCACATGGAACTTCTTCCTTGTGTTCCTGTCCACTTTTATCCCTCCACTAGAATTGCTTCTTTCCTGAATTTTCTTTACTTAAGAAAACCAACCACTGGGCTGGAGAGATAGGCTCAGCCTGTGTTTGATGCCCCAGTATGCACGTACAGTCAGATGCACAAAGTGGCACATGCATCTGGAATGGCCCTGGCATGTCCATTCTCTCTCTCCCTGTCTCACTTCCTCTTTCACTGTCTTCCCTCCTCCTCCCACCCTCTCTCTTCACTTGAAAATAAATAAATAAAATTTAAAACCAATTTTTGAAAACCAATCCCCATCTTAAAGCACTATAGCCTCCAAAGTCTTGATTCTATTGTTTGTCTTCTACAAAAGGTATAGCTTGAAAAACCAAAAATTATATAAGAAATGGAAACCAAACAAATAAAAGGTATAGCCTTAGGACAGTTATTTATACTTCTGTCCTATTCCCTTATCTATAAAAGGGAACTTATGATGTCACAGAGATGGCTGTAAGAATTAACTGAAATATTATTTATAGTGTAAATTAAACATGCACTGTTATGAGTATATTTTAATTTTTATAATCATTGTTGATTGAACTTGAGTGAACTGTGCACCTATCTTATTAAACTAGAAAACCTTTGATGTTTCACTAGACATGAAGTATTCCATCAATTTTCCTACAGTTCTGGTATGCCTTAAATTCTCTTGACTATGTTAGTCTTTTAATTTGACTATAATTAGTAAATTTGTCTTGTGTTATGCTTGTGTTAAGTTAAAATTTAATGAGAAGCACTTTGATAATGGTAATACACTTACTCGTCTTTCTACCCAAGAACACAGTTATCTGAATGACTTTTATTCAGATAAAAAATTACCTTTTACAAGAGGAAGGTGTATGTTGTTGAATAAATATTCAAAAAAATCGTTATTTTATTTTTTATTATATAAGTGAATATTTTCCCACAGTATGATAGTTGAAGGTCAGCAGTAAGGTAGTGTTATAGCTAACAAAACTATAGAAATCCTGTATTTGGATTTGAAACAGAAGTCACTATTAATAGATAATTTAATAAATAATTAATAAATAATATTAAGGGCTGGAGAGATGGCTTAGCGGTTAAGCACTTGCCTGTGAAGCCTAAGGACCCCGGTTCGAGGCTCAGTTCCCCAGGTCCCATGTTAGCCAGATGCACAAGGTGGCACACGCGTCTGGAGTTCGTTTGCAGAGGCTGGAAGCCCTGGCGCACCCATTCTCTCTCTCTCCCTCTATCTGTCTTTCTCTCTGTGTCTGTTGCTCTCAAATTAAAAAAAAAAAAAAATTAAAAGCTAATATTATTTGATCCACTATTTTAACCTTTAAAGTTTCATAGACCACAATATTTTCAGTGTTATTCATGTATTAGAAGTAATCTATGTATTTTAAACATGAACAAATGTTGTATGCTGGTATCCAGGAGGAAGGTTCCTAATGTACTGACTACTTTACTCTTTAGTTTTGTGTAGTTTCCTCCCCTTTACCCTCCAAACTCCCACCCCTAATATTTTTTTCCTTACCGTTTTGTCTGGCATCTCCTTCTCTCCTCCCTGTTTTCATACCTTGTTCTGGTTATATAACCATAGACCTAATGCTTACTGCCTTTTTCCTTGTCTTCAGCTGGTCACATTTTAGGAGCCACATATGAGAGAGCAGTGTGGTAACCTTGCTTAGGATGATGTTTTCCAAAGCTATTCTATTTTGCTGCAAATTTGTTTCTTTACTGCTACATAGAAATCCATTGTGTCTATGTACCACATTTTAA
Source organism: Jaculus jaculus (assembly GCF_020740685.1). Classification (NCBI taxonomy): domain Eukaryota; kingdom Metazoa; phylum Chordata; class Mammalia; order Rodentia; family Dipodidae; genus Jaculus; species Jaculus jaculus. The sequence goes on from NC_059103.1 coordinate 145,621,382, forward strand.
TATCCATTCTTCAGTCAGTGGGCATCTGGGTTAATTCTAGCTCCTAGCAATTGTGAATAAAACAGTAATAAAAGTAGTTTAGCAAGTTATTGCGGATATAAAGAGTGGAGTCTTCAGGGTAAATTCCCAGGAGTGGAATAGGTGGATCAGATTGTAGATCAAATTTTATCTTTTTTCAGGAGTCTTCATACTTATTTCCATAGTGGTTTTTACTCCTGCCAACAGTGAGTAACGATTCCTCTTTCCCCACATCCTCATCAACATTAGTTGTTATTTGATTTTTTGATGATTGTCATCCTGATTGGAGTAAGAGAATATCAAAGTTGTTTTAATTTTCATTTCCCTCATGACTAAGGATGTTGAACATTTCTTTAAGTGTGTAATAGCCATTTGTATTTCTTCCTTTGAGAATTCTCTGTTCAGTTCTCTGGCCCATATTTTGAGTGTTTTTTTTTTTTTATTGGTTGGTTTGTTTTAATTCTTTGTCGATTCTAGATATTGAGCCTCTCAGTGGTATAGCTGGCAGAGATTTTTTTTTCCCATTTTGTGGGTCTGTAGGCTCTATGGTACGTCTGTCTGTACAATAGCATTTTAGATTCATGAGATTCTACTTTGTAGGGTTTGTTGAATTTCCTGGGCTTTTGACTTCTTATTGAGGAAGTCTTTCCCCACTCCTATGTCTTGGAGAGTTATCTTTATTGTTTTTATTTTTCCATTCTTTTAGAGTTTCAGGTCTTAAACTGAGGTCCTTAATCCATTGGGAGTTGATTTTTTGTGCAGGGTGAGATAAGTGGATCTACATTCACTTTCCTACATGTGGTTATCTAATTTCTCCAGCACCATTTGTTGATGATACAGTCTTTTCTCCAGTGTGCATTGTTGCCTCCTTGGTCAAAGATCAGGTAGCTGTAGTTGCATAAAGTAAGGCCTGTGTCTGTTTTTATGTCAGTACCATGCTGTTTTTATTACTGTGTTTTTGTAGTATAACCTGAAATGAGGTATGGTGATATCTCCAGAGGTCCTTCTTTTGCTGAGGATAGTTTTGGATATCCAAGACTTTCTGTAGTTACATAAAAACTTTGAGACTTTTTTTTTGTGTGTGTTTCTGTGAAGAGTGTTGGATTTTTTATATTGGCACTGTTTTTATTATCTATTTTACTTTTGGTAGAATGACCACTTGCACAATATTAATTCTACCAATTTATAAGCATGGAGGTCTTTCCATCTTCTCATGTCCTCCTCAATTTTTTTCTTGAGTGATTTATAAATTCAATGTATACATCTTTTACATCCTTGTTTAGCATGGTGATTTGGTTCAGGTGTTCCCCATAAACTCATGTTTTCTGAATGTGTGATCCCCAGCTTATGGCAGTTTGGAACTTTGTTGGAGGTTTGTTTGGGGGGTGGGCGGCTTATAGGCATTACGTCCTGGTTCCCCTTGACAGGTATATTCTCCTGCTACTAGTATCCACTGGATGTTGCCCAGAGGTTATGTCCACCCTCTGCTCATGCAACATTTTCCCTTCCATCATGGGGCTTCCCCTTGAGTCTGTAAGCCAAAATAAACCTTTTTCTTCTATAAGCTTCTTTGGATAGGATGCTTTCTGCCAGCAACAAGAAACTAACTGTGACAATTACTGACATTCCGAGATATTTATTTTTTATGGCTATTGAAAATAGGACAGCCTTATTTATCTTTCTGTATATATTTGTCACGGGTATATAGAAAAGCTACTGAATTTGTGTTTTGATTTTTTATCACCTATAGGTGTTTTTTGGCAGAGTTTTTTTTTTAGTAACTTATGTATAGAATTAAACATAAGGGCTAGTTTGACTTCTTTTTTAATTTGTAACCCTTTTATTTCTCTTGTCTTAGTGATTGGGCTAGAACTTCTAGTACTATGATGTAGGACAGTGGTGAGTGTGGGCATGCCTGATGTTCCTGATCTTAATGGGAACTCCTATGTCTTTCCCTATTTAGTATGATTTGGACCTTCGGTGCTTTATATATAGCCTTTGTTATGTTATACTGAGATATGGTTCTTCCATCCCTGTTCTCTCTAGCGTTCTGAACATGAAGTGCTGCTGTATTTTCTCAAAGAACTGCATCTATAGAAATGATTGTGTGGTTCTTTTCTCTTAAGTTTACTTGTGTGGTGTATTGCATTACCTGATTTTTATATGTTGATCAAAGTTGATAATGCTTTTCATGTATTCTTAAATTCAGTTCGTGAGGACTTTATTGAGAATTTTTTCATCTAAGCTCATTAGGGATATTTGTCTCTAATTTTCTTGTTATGTCCCTGTGTGCGTTTTATATTAGAGTAATGTTGGTTTTGTAGAAAGGGTATGGGAACATTCCCACTTTTCCACTTGTGTGAATTAACTTGATAAAAGTGCTTTTTAAAAATATGGGCATGGTAGTGCATGCCATTAATCCCAGCCATCAGGAGACAGAGGTAGGGGAATTGCCATCAGTTTGAGGCTACCCTGAGACTATAGTAAATTCCATGATTCCAGGTCAGCCTGGGCTAGAGTGACACCCTACCTTGAAAAACAAAACAAAAAAATCAAAATTAAATAAAAATGGTTTTAGTTCTTCAATGGAGGTTTGGTAGTATTCAGACAAGAATGAACACTTTTTTGTTGGAAGTTTTTAAATTACATTTTAAATCATTTTGCAGACTTATCTACCCTGTTTGTATAGGAAAGTTACCTGCCCTGGTTTAGTTTTGTTAGGTTGTATGTGTCTGGCAGTTCATCTGTTTCTTCTAAGATATCCAATTTAGCGGAATAGAGATTTTTAGAAATATGTCCTGATGAGTCTTCTAATTTCATTGGTATCATTTATGACCTCTCCATTTTCATTTCTAGTTATGAGACTGCTCTTTAATTCTTTTGATCACATTGACCAGGGATTTATAATCTTGTTTATGTTTTTGAAGAATGAGCTCTTTGTTCCATCATTTAAAAGATATTTTTCTTAATTCCCAGTTCATTACTTTCTGCTCTGATCTTAATTATTTCTTTCCATCTGGAACTCTTGGGATTGGATTGTTCTTGTTTTTCCAATCCACCTTTGGATGGTTAAGTTATTCATTTGAGATTGTTCTGTCTTTGTTGTTTAGTGTTATAAATTTTCCCCTTAGTACTGCCTTTATTGTGTTCCATAAGTTCTGGTATGTTCTGTTTTCATTATCATTCATTTCTAGCAACTTTACAATATATTTCTTGGTTTCTTCCACAACCCATTCATTGTTTAATAGCATGTTGTGTTTTCTCTTATTATTGATTTCTAGCCTTAATTAGATGTCAGATATAATGAATAGAGCCCCCAAATCTTGCCTCTTTTCTCCTCTGAATTTCTTGGTTACAAATCTGCCATCCTGACCCAAAGTCCTTTGTCTGACATTCCAAAAAACTTCCTAAGGAGTTTTAAAATTGTTTATAATCTCTCCAGTTCTTTATGTTTAAAGTGGTTATCTTGTAGGTAGGAAATAAATTTGGTATTTTAAATTAAATAAATTAAATTTCGCTGGTTGAATTAGGATTTTAGATCATTTACCTTAAATATTATTATAGTACTAAATTGTGCTAAATTATTGATATGATCAAACTATCAGCTTGCAATTACTTTTCCTACATTCATATATCTTATTTTGCCTCTTTTGATCTTGATCAATCAAATACTTTAAATATTCTTTTTCTGCTGGTTGCATTCTCCTTTTGAGGCCTTCTAGAAGTTACAGTAGATTCCTTAAATTATCATGGTTAGCTGAGTGTGGTGGCACATGCCTTTAATCCCAGCACCCCGGAAGCAGTGTCAGCTAGGGCTAGAGTGTGTCCCTACCTTGAAAAAAACTACAACAAAAATCTATCATGGTTGCATAAAATATTTTACTCTATTTATAGTGTAAAACTTATACAATAAACTATTCTCATCATCCCCATCTAGGTTTTAGGCTACTTTCACCATACATTTTTTTTTCTACATTATTGGTAGCTGTTAGACTATCTCTTAATTGATATCTACAGATAGTTTTGCCTCATACTAACTTCTAGTCCAACAAAAGTCATTACTAACTGTTTTAGATAATATGTAGGGATCTCCACTCTGGCTGTTATGGGCTTGATTCTTTCTTGGCCTGGGGTGAGCTCTGGAAGTTGTTCCATGGTTTGTTCTCTACCTGCTCTTGTCAGTGTCTTGGAGATTTACATTATGCACAGATACCTTACTAATAAACAAAAGTTGAAGGCAATGCATATAAAATGTCTAGAATTGTTTCTTCGTACAGCTGTCTCCTTCATAGAACCCTGGTCTACACCTTCAAAAAGAAAGCCTTTTTGAATACCCTTCTGTTTGCTCAACTCAGACATGGAATGTCCCCCTTGGACCTAGGGCCTGGCAATGGCTTGGTTCACTTATATTCCTTCTCGCAGATATTATTCATGCTTCCTGGTGACCAGTGACTGAAATAGTTGTTACCATGCATTTTTTCCCTTGTTTTTGTATGTCAAATGTGGGAAGAGAAGTTTGTTCTGGTATTCTATCACATTGTAAAGTAGAAATCCTCAATTTTCAAGAGATCCCATCCAAAAGAAAACTTTCTCCCATTACTATACATATCAACTAGCTTAAAACATTTAAATAAAAACCTACCACTTATCTTTAAAACAGTCATAATATGCAAAAAAGTATTGTTTCAATTATATATATTTCTATCTATACTAAAATGTTGGTGGCTTCTCACATAAATCAGTAGTTTATCAGATCCTGGAATTTGCTTATAAAACAGGAATGATTGTTGGAGGCTTACAGAAATGTTGAGGAACAGAATATAAGAAATGTGATGATTTGATCCCTAAACAATCAGAAATGTTACCTTACAAAGGAAGTGAAGGCATAACCTAAGAACTACAATGTTTCAGATTATATAAAAGAAAAGCTTTCAAGCTAAAGCTATTCTCGATGGCTTAAGATCTGAGATTGGACTAATTTCTTTAGAATTTATATTCTTTCTCCTATAATACATTATCCTCAATCTTTAATATTATAGCTATGATATTGTCCTGTGAAAGTAACTTTGATAATGGAAAATTTTATAGATCTTGTATGAATATGCCCAATTTCAAACATTTGGTACTTTTTTTATAAGTAGCATTAGAATGAGGAAAGTTATCACCAAACACTTAACATAATAATAGAACAATTTAATATATAAGTTTTCTTTTCTTTCAGGGAGTCATTTTTTGCCAACAAGAACTTTCTCTTATGAACTAAAAAAGTATTTTTTAAGTAATAGATGTCTTTATTTGCTACAGAAACCTCCATTTTCCAAAACTGCATTCTCGCAAGACTAAGAAGATGAATCTAACAAATATCCCTAAAGATCCTTCCTCCTTCAACCTTCTATATCCCTAGTTACAATATTATAATTATAGAATAATAATTCTCTTTGGCAACTGATCAACTTAAACAATCTATATGAAGACTTTTGGCAGCATGGAAAATACAATCTAAACATATTACTAACACTTTTTAGAGAAAATATTCTTTGGTATCTATCTTGATTTTTGTTATAAAGAACTGATAATGAGGCTAAAACTCAGCTAGATTGCTAGTGGAGAATGAGTATCCAGTTTTGTCTGTGCACACAAATTCTTTCACACTACTTCCCAGCTCATGATAACATTGGAACTCATGTTTCTGCATGAGATCTCTGATAACAGACTCATCAGTATATATAACTATCTCTGATCTTCACATAGGTATATGTCAAGCTTCTGAAAATCAAGTCCAACAAATCTACTCATCAGTTGAACTTATTATTTATAATTTAAGGGTAACATCTCCCCTCAGTAAAAAATTGGAATTATCTAAGTCTATTGAATCCGTTGCTAGCTCCCTACTTGAAACTCTTTATTTATTTATTTAGTTATATTTCTTTTGTAGGCCTTGTGCAGGCAACAATAGGTGATGAATGCAATCATCACTTTTTGTGTTCAAGAGCACAAAAAATTCTGTCCCATCGTGTGGGTCTTATAATCTTTCTGCCCCTTCTTCTGAAGTGTTATCTGAGCCCTGGAGGGCTTGATGGAGATGTCACATCTAGTGATGATCGCTGAATAGTCACTTACTCTCAGCACTTTGATGAGTTTTCCCAGTAAACACTATCCTCTATAAAGAGAAACTTCTCTGACCAACAGTGCAAACAGCACTAAACTGTGGGCACAAACATGAATATTCAGAGAAAAATTTGATGGCCACAACACATTCATTTAATCAAACAAGAGTACCAGCTTCTCCTTTAAAGCCTTAAAACCTTTCCTTCCCAGCTATAAATTTTGAACTGTGCTTTTAAAAAATAATATTTATTGGGCTGGAGAGATGGCTTAGTAGTTAAGCACTTGCCTGTGAAGCCTAAGGACCCCAGTTCGAGGCTCGGTTCCCCAGGTCCCACGTTAGCCAGATGCACAAGGGGGCGCACGCGTCTGGAGTTCGTTTGCAGAGGCTGGAAGCCCTGGCGCGCCCATTCTCTCTCTCTCCCTCTATCTGTCTTTCTCTCTGTGTCTGTCACTCTCAAATAAATAAATAAATAAATAAAAATTTTTAAAAAATAATATTTATTTATTTGAGAGAGCAAGAGAGAGAGAGAGAAAGAAAGGCAGATAGAGAAAGAATCAGGTACTTTAGCTGCTGCAAACCAACTCCTGATGCATGTGCCATCTTGTGTATCTAGCTGGCTTTACATGGATTCAGGGGAATTGAACCTTGGTCCTTTGGCTTTGCAGGCAACCACCTTAGCTGCTAAGCCATCTCTCCATCCCTGAACTGTATTTTTAATGTGTGAGATGAATTCCTTTCCATGAAACAAGTCTCAGATCCAATCAGAGAGCAGTTGCTTGTCCCATTGCTGTCATGCCACTATTGCACCAATGGGCACATCTTGCCTGGCTGGTCAGCACAACTGAGTAACTATTTGCTTTGTGTTTTGTAATACCATTTCTTCAACTTGTAATAGTATTTTATTCTTTTGCTGTTTGCATTTCAAGATTTAACAGCATTTCAATTCACTTATAATAGCAAATACTACCCAACAATTAGAATAATCAAGCAGCATTTCTAAAAATAAATAAATACGTAGAACCAGTTTTCAGAGAAATTATTTTAGACACTATGGTCAATAAAACACCACCAAAACAAAGATCCAGAGTCTACAAAGAAAGCAACACTAACTCAGTTTCCTATCTTGCCAACCAAGACTGAGGGAGCACTGCAGAACAGAAAGCATGTAAGAACTTCAGGGTGGGTGAGAATAGCCTGAGACAGAGTTTCCCCATCCCTGCAGAGACTGAGACCACTTGATCCCTACAATAAATACCAATAACCCTATCAAAGGTTCTTTGCTGAACTGGGACAGGGAGTTTATGTGTGCAAACTTTTTAATAAAAAAATCAGTACATTAAAAACAAAAGCAAAAACAGGACTGATCATTATATACTTCTCACTATCAAGGACTCTAGCTCATTATGATTTGCCAGTAATGCCTGATTTCCAAAACCTTGACATGTTCTTTAATTGTCCTGATTTTATAGTTGTTTTGTATTGCAGGTTTCCAAACAAGGCTGTTTTTCTATGGCTGGAAACAGAATTTATAAATGTGGAGTTTTGCACAGAAAAGAGAGCATTAGAACAACATTTATTAAAAGTTCAAATAATATATAATGAAAAGTAAGTGTTCTGAATACCATACCCCACCTGCCTCTTATAAATTCAGCTAATTCTAAATATCATGAGGTTTGTATAGTAATATGTACACACATGTACAAACTCAACCATTCTATAATAAGTTAGTATTTCTTCATTATTTCCCCAGTTATAGTCTTTGAAATTTTATACCTTTTATTTGCATGTTATTTATTAAATCTTTTCCTTAGTTTCTGAATTTGTATTTTGCTTAGAAGGGCCAAGAATATACTTTAAATAAATCTTCAACATTTTCTTCAAGTGCTTTGAAATCTTCATTCATTGTGTTCAAATACTAAATCAATCTAAAATTAATTTGGTGAAAGGCTGAGGGCAAGAGCATCCCAACTACATTTTTCTAAGTGGCTATCCACTATTCTTGAAACTGTCTTTTGAATAGACCACCTTTATGAATAACATTAAAAATTCTACCTTTTAAACTTAAATTTCAATGAAAAATTGGTATAATTGAGTCTATATTCATTTGGTCATTTATCCTTTAATATTTACATGATACATAATTTATATATATATATATTTTATAATATATATATTATATATTTTATATATAATTTTATATATATATTAATGTTTAGTGTGACTTTTTATTCAAGTTTTAAAATACTTTCAAGAGAGTTTTACATATTCATATTTCCATTGTAAAAAAATGTATTTTTTGTCAGTTTAATACTCCAGTTTGAGAAATGTTAGCATGATATTGCTTTCTCTCTGTGTTTTCTTTTCAGATATAATTATAGTTTCTGCTGCCATAATTTCTAACTGCTTCATTAAAGCAGGTCAGAGCTATTGCAAGAATATGTTGTAGTAGTTTAGCCACATTCATGACCACAAACACTGTGCTGTCTTTTAGAGATACTAACTTTATGGATACATGTCTGCTTCACCAAATGTCCCTGAATGCTTACTCAAAGCTTCAGACAATACTTCGTAATCCATGACCTTTGCACTCATGGAGTGAAGTAAAACCACCATTGGGCTCTATATCACAGTCTTAGAGTGGAATCTACTCTTTTGTTTAGGGGGTATACCTTCATCCCATTCCTGATAAGGGAATCTAGATATCACTCTCAGGAATGCTTCTCCCTCTACTCTTACTCCTCATTATTTGTCTGGAGTAAAAACCTAACCACAAAATGCCAGGGTGGGCTATGACTCTAATTAGTCCTGGAATAAAACATTTTAAACTTTCTGGCCAAAGTAAATGTTTCATGAGTGAAACAAGAGAAAAGCTCTAATTTCCTTCATTTTCATTTCGCCATATAAATAAAATCATTGGACAAAAATGATTCCTTTCTTTTTTCCCCTAGGACAATCTACTGTTTACTTGATGGTATGTGGTCCTGCCTGAGAACCCACAGTAAAGAAAGTGAAGCGATAGGTACACAGAGACATGAGGTCTGGTGGACATGTGTGAAACATTAGCCCAGGCAGGTCGGGCACTTGAGACACACCCGGAACTTGCTTCTCTATATTCTAGTCAACTTTTCTTTTTGCATAATTCAACGAATATTTATTCACTTGGGGATATAGCAGGGAAAAAATAAACAAATGTTCTATTTAATCCTTATTAAATTGTAAGTGAAGATTATGACTATGATTCAATTTATACAGACATATCTGAAATAGACCATAGATTTAAATATGTTTTTAACTAGCTTTCTCAGTTTATGTACTTTTATAATTTAAACATTTGAAGACATTTTCATGTGAAACTATGTGAGATATCTTTATTAAAATATGTTCTTCAAACTGTAATTTCATTTTTCCTGATATTAAGAGTGAATCCAATTTTAAAATGTCTTATAGATCTCATGTCAGAATTTATCTTAAAAAGTTGATATAGGTATGGAGAGATAATTTATTGGTTAAGACACTTGCCTGTGAAATCTAAGGACCCAGGTTTGACTCCCCAGGACCACAAAAACCAGATGCACAAGGTGGTGCAGGCACCTAGAGTTCCTTGGCAGTGGCTTGAGGCCCTGGTATACTTATTTTATTTGCCTCTTTTTTTTTTCTTTCTCTAAATAAATAAATAATTTAAAAAAATTTGTCATAATGCTTAATTTTCATAAAGCTTATCATTTGTTATTTTTATAAAAAGTATTTATTATTTTAGTAGTTAGTATTTATTATTTTATTACAACTTTTATTGTATACCTTGAATGATTCAACTGCCTCAAAAGTTTGACTATAAATTTATCAAGTGTCATCTAGATAGGAAAAAGATTGTTGCTTGAAATGGAATACATGAATCGTATATTAAATACTTGCATTGTGATATAAGCTACTTACATATGCTAGATCATCCAGTTGAGCTAGCTCCTCATATAATTTGGCTCTTAGTTTCCTTTATCTCATTGATAATTACCATAACTACAAATACTAAATACCCCTAATCGTGTCTCTCTAGAAACTAGAATCCAAAGTATTTTTATGTTTGGAGAAAAATGTCATTCATTCAAAGTGTTTAAACTAGTATGTGGAATATCTTGAGAGTTGAGAACCAATATTGATCTAGTTATTTTCTTATTCTTTCATTTATTATTTAACAAGTCTTTGTTATTGATTTCCAAGTAAGCATCTACAATATAGCATAGCAATGAGCATGGAGGATATATGAAACAACAGGGTCCCTAATTTTTTATATATTTATAGTAATCAACATGCCAACATGGCCTGAGTGAAACTCACTTGTGGTATGCATTTTCCTGTGTAGTCCTGTTCTATATTGAAAGAGGTTATGAAAGGAACAACAGGTTAATGAAGAAGTGATTTTATTCAAGCTAAATAATGAAATCTTTTGCCATGCTCTTGGATCTCTTTTTGACACAAGGTACTCAAGCATTCCCATGGAGAGATCCACATCAGGAAACACTGACAGTGGCCTGATGACTAACACCAGCACCAGCCACTTGACGTAGATGATTAGAAATATGTCTCTACTTAATCCTTAGATGGTTCTGGATCCATCAGACCTTAAGATTTCAGCCTTAGAAAACAGACAGCCTGGATCCCAGACCAGCAATGCATCTTTTATGAACTTATGAGACATACTAGAAACACTTATTGTATTAGCCACATAATTTTGGGTGATTACTCATGCAAAAATCAATAATTAATATGGTATTCTTACAAGTCTTAGGGTGAAGAGGAACACTTTCTTGTCTAGGAATTTTTGACAGTTCATGAAAAAGTAATCACAATATAATTAGTACTACATGGAACTTATTAGGCACTCAATTTTCTTAGGGTAAGAGATTGCTATTAAAGATTTTGGCTTTAGACCAAGTTAGCTGGAGGTTTTGATTCCTAGACCATGGAAATACTGAATCAAAAATGTTTCCACATGGGCTGGAGAGATGGCTTAGCAGTTAAGCGCTTGCCTGTGAAGCCTAAGGACCCCGGTTCGAGGCTCGGTTCCCCAGGTCCCACGTTAGCCAGATGCACAAGGGGGCGCACGCGTCTGGAGTTCTTTTGCAGTGGCTGGAGGCCGTGGCGCGCCCACTCTCTCTCTCCCTCTATCTGCCTTTCTCTCTATGTCTGTCGCTCTCAAATAAATAAATAAAAAATGAACAAAAAAAAAATTAAAAAAAAATGTTTCCACATGTTTATAGTTTTACTTACATGTGTAATACATTAATTGAGTGTTAGTGTTACTACTTATATTGAAAAGAACTAGGCTGAGTTTTTAAAATGGTTTCTGATATACAACCCATATAAAACATTTAGCATCAATACTTTCAGCAAACACACCTAGTCACATACAAATTTGGTTTTTTAAAAATGTAAAAAATTGACCATGTACTTTTAAGAAATATAAAATATAAGTAAACTCATAAGTATATTTTAATATAGTACTACGTTTCTGTCATAAAATTGCTTGCAATTTTCAGGGAAAATTTTAGATTTTCATAAAATTATAATACACATAGAATAAAAATATTACTTCAATAGTGAAGCAAAACAGGAATAATCATTTATATTTTACATGTGAGAACATTTTCATGATCTTCACAAAATTTTGGAGATATTTAAGCTTGAAAACATTATGTCTTACCTATTATTGGAATTATGATTTTGACATATATGAAGGCAAAAATTCTCAACAGCTTATTTAATATTAATAGTTTTTTTTTTTTTACATTTTAGCACTAAAATGGCATAGATTAATTTTGAGGTGCCAATTATTTCAGATTTTTTTAATATACAATATTTAATTTGAATTTGAGCAAAACTCTTGGAAGTACTCAAATTTCCAACTTTTAACTAAGAAAATCAAAGCATACAAATATTAAATTGCTTATTTTAGATTCAGATTCTAGTCAGTAAAATACAATATGATTTGAATAAAATAAATACATTTTTGATTCAAAGTCTTACAATATTATTGCCTAAAAGTTTATGAATAATATGAAAAATTATAATATATAAATAAATTTGCCATCACAATCAGAATAATAAAAGTAAATGTCAATTCTTTTATCTATTATCAATATAACATACTTCATTATACATTAAATTATAAGTATAATTCATAATAGCATTTTGTTTTCATATATACAATCTCCTCCTCCAAATTTATTAATCAGTCTGGGAGTACATCTCTGTGTTAAAGCACATTGCCAAGAACTGTGTGACACCCCTAGTCTGATCCCAGCATCACAATAAGGTAAATAAGACATCAATCCTCACAAATTCATACAAAATATTTCAATAGTACATTCCAAGAGGGGAAAATTAAACCTTACTATCATTTGAAATTTTATTTGAAATGTCAAATAGCTTAATAAGGATAAATTCATGAATCATACTTTCAAAGGATCTGGAAAGGATTATACTAAGTGAGGTAACTCAGGCCCAGAAAGCCAAACATTGAATGTTCCCTCTCATATGTGGATCCTAGCTACAAATGATTGGACTTCTGTGTGAATAGGAAGAAAACTCAGTAGCAGAGGCCAGTAAGCTGGAAAGGAAATGTAAAGGGAATAGAAAGGGAGGGAGGGGGGACTTAATAGGCTGGTATTGTATATATGTAAGTAGAAGAACAGATTAATGGGGATGAAAAGGCCTAAGTGAGGTCAGGGGAATAGATTGAGTAAAGAAAAGGTGGAGAGAGAGTGAATAAAATCTAAGAGGATATAAATAAGTCATAAGATTATTACTAGAAAGTTTTCAGTTCCAGGGATGGGATGCCTTCCAGTGAGTTGTTGGCCAGGAAGGTGGACACTGCAAGCCTTGTATTTGGCCAGCCAGGCCAAATAAACCAACAGGTACAATCATGGCACATCTGCTACAGGGGATACCAACCACCCTCTAATTGGACTGGAGGTCAGCTCCATGGGAGGAAATACACCCCTGATAGTGAAAACCTACAACAGAGGTAGTCATGAGCCCTAGTGGTGTAACGTCTGCTGCTGTTTGGCTAAATGTATATACTATGCTCACCAAACTGGCCAGTAAGCAATTCTCTTAATGTTCATACCCATATATTAATGCTACTTTCACTTTTGATTAAAGGTTTCAGATGGCAGTGAACTTGGGATGACTCAAAAGATACCATAATGCTGAGAAGAAGTGACAAAGGAGTGCTCAGCACTGAAATATCTCTATCACACATTCCATGACTCAGGGTCCATTACAGAAGAGGTGGCAGGAAGAATGCAAGAGCCAAAGGAAGGATAGGGCTCCTTACAACGTGCTCCTTCAGACACAAAATGGCCTGGATATCCATGACCTCACAGTGCCTAATGCTACCTATACAAGACCATCATAATAGGAATACCAGATGATGATGTCAAAATAAAAGAGAGAATGATTGAGAGGGAAGAGGATATAACAGAGAATGGAGTTTCAAAGAGGAAAGTGGGGGGAGGGAGGGAATTACCATGGGATATTGTTTACAATTATGGAAGCTGAAAAATTTTCAAATGCTGATGTGAACTTTGGGGGACTGTAGTCTTGAGTAGGGTACAAAAACTGTAGCATAAAAGTTTAAATTTAATGCTAGTCAAATTTTATTTTATGCTTATATACTTGGTCAAAAGAAGTGTTATAGATAACAAAAATGAATAGATCACAATTTAGGAGAAGAGATTTGGAAAATAGCCTTGTCTAACTTTGAATTCTCTAGAATTAACAGACTTACAATAGAGATTATTTTTAATATTCATCTATGTTTGGAGGCTAGTCCTATAGTCATTGAACTGATGTCATACTGAAACACTAGAACCCAGCAAATACCCAGTGTGAAGCTTAATCTTCATTGTAAAACTGATATGCTTTACAGTCACCTTGGAGGGCTTCCCACAAAGGTTCAGCCGAGGATGGATGATCAGTTCTGATTGTGAATGACACCATCCCATCTTCCATTGTTCCAGACTAAATAAAAAGAGACAATGAGAAAACCAACTGAATACCAGAATCCATGATTTTCTGCCTTCAGACTTTAGATGTAATGAGTCCAGCCACCCCACAGGCTCACCCTCATGTCTACTCAACCATAATGGACTGCTTTCCTCAAACCATATGTCAAAGTAAATTCTTCCTTTCTTTTGTCAGGTATTTTTTTTAAAATTTTTATTTATTTATTTGAGAGCGACAGACACAGAGAGAAAGGCAGATAGAAGGAGAGAGAGAGAATGGGCGCGCCAGGGCTTCCAGCCTCTGTAAACGAACTCCAGACGCGTGCGCCCCCTTGTGCATCTGGCTAACGTGGGACCTGGGGAACCGAGCCTTGAACTGAGGTCCTTAGGCTTCACAGGCAAGCGCTTAACTGCTAAGCCATCTCTCCAGCCCTGTCAAGTATTTTTTTTATAGCAATAAGCAAAGTAACATACAGAAAACTGATAGCAACAGTGGAGTTGTAATAAACCTGACCATGTAGTCTGTAGGCCTTTAGAATTGGTTTATGAGAGAATGTAAAAGCATTTGGATTTCTGTGCCTATAAAGTCCTAGAACGTTGCAAGTAGAACTTAGTGGACCATTCTGTTGGGAAGATCTTAAGCACAAGAAAAGTTGCAGTTATGGAGTGGAAGGGGCTCAAGAGAAAAGCTAAATTTGCTACCAGCTGCTGAAGTAGAAGGGTGGGGCTCAACAAGACTGCTGTTACCCAGGTCAAGGTCCTGAGATTCTAGAGCTTGAAATTTGTTGTAATCAAGTATTTAACAAAAAGCAATTGAGAGAAGAAGGGTTTATTTTTGCACACATTTTGAATATACAGGCTTCCCTGGTGGGGAAGGCAGAGTCCATGGCTATGGGAGCATGTGGATAGGGCTCCTCACATGTTTACACAACCTGAAGTAAAGTAAAATACAATAAAACAGAAATGTCATCCCTAATCTGTCATTCTCTTTTTTTGTTGTCATTGCTTTGTTTTCACTGTAGCTCAGGCTGACCTATAATTCACTATGTAGTCTCAGGGTGCCCTTGAACTCATGGAAATCTATTTACCTCTGCCTCCCAAGTGCTGGGATTTAACGCATGTGCCACCATGTCTGGCTATGGCATTCTCTTTTTACCTTTTATTCAGCCAGGCACCTCAGCTACTTACATTCAAAGTAGTCCTTTATTTAAATTTCTCTAGAAACTTCTTCATAGACATGTCTCTAGGTCACTCTAGGTCTACTTAAGATAAAATTTAACATTAACCATCACACAGTATAAAAAAGAATTGCTTCTATGCCAATTTCCAGCAGCCTTCAGTGAAAACTTCATCAGCATACATGTATTGCTCACGTTCCTACCAGCATTCTTGTCTGTGCAGTCTTTGCTAAGAATTTTCTATTAAACTCAACCTGTAGCATTTTGGGCTGTCTCTCTCCCCTCCAAACTTTTCCAAGCTCCTGTAGTAAGCCAATACCAGAGGCTTCTATGTCCTCTCAGGTCAACCATCCCATTTCTCAGGATAAATTTTCTTGGCTAGTAATATTTCTATAACAGATCCCTGGGATGCCTGTAAAGAGCAAAGCCTTATTTTGGCTCATGGTTTTGTAGGTTCTAGTCCATGGCCAGGCACACTCCTTGCTGTTAGGCTTCTTTCTGGTGGGTGCCAAATCCGAAAGGCTGGAACCTGTAACATACCAAAACTGCCAACATCATATCCAGGAAGCAAATGGAAAGAAAAGAAAACCAGGGTCCTATAATTCCTTTTGAGATCCTGGTTCCAACTACCTCAGTACCTCCTACTTAGCTCCACATCTTTAAGGCTCTATCACCTTCCAATAGTGCCTATTGTGGATCAAGCATTTGACACATGTGTCTTTGGGAAACATTAACAATAGAACACTAAGCATCACATATGTATTATTTCTTGTTTTATTAGGCATGGTGTATGCACATTCATATGTGTAGGGGTTAGGCTTGAGGGTGCATGTATGTTGTGCATGTTAAGGCCAGAGGGCAATTTTTGGCATCTTCCTCAGGTATTTTGTCTACATTTTAGAAAAAAAAATTATTTATTTATTTCAGAGATAGTAAAAGTGAAAAAAGGAAGGGAGAAGGAGAAAAAGAGAAAGAAAGAAAAGAAAGGAAGAAAGAGAAGAAAGAAGGAAGGGAGGAAGAGAGAGATAAAGGGTATGCTATGGCCTCTAGCCTCTGCAGATAAACTCCAAATGCATGTGGTCACCTTTTGCATCTGGCTTTTCATAAGTACGGGGACATTGGACTTCAGTTCTTAGTCTTTGCAGGCAAGTAAGTGCTTTAATTGATGAGCCATCTCTCCAGTCCCATGTTCACTTCTTTTAAAGATAGTCTCTCATTGGCCTCAAGCTCACAATTTATGCTACATTGGTTGTCCAGTGAGCTCTGGAGAGCCTTCTGTTTCTACCCCACTAGTATATGCCACATGCCCAGGGTTTATGTGTGTGCTGGGGTGAAACTCAGGTCCTCGTGCTTCTGAGGCATGTTCTTTACTGACTGAGCTGTTTCTCCAGCTCTATTTTGTTTTTATCTGCATATATTCTTTTTCCCTTGTGATATTATAACTATAAAGTGCTAAGACAACATTTGGTATGTAGTGGAGTATGAGAAATTTATACTTATTTAAATTTTCCAACATGAATTATTAAATCATCTATTAACACGTGTCAACGTATAAACTCTATTGCCTATACTTCATTGTCTTCATTCCTCTTTACACAATTCATCTATTCAAAATCATTAAACAGTTTGTTCATACCAAGTAACAAAATGTAACAACTCTGAAAGGAAAAAAAAAATATGCCTTCACAGTGAGAGAGAAAAAAGACCAGCCCACAGATAATTTCTGCTGGTTCTAATGGCTCTTCCCCAGCTCTCAGTCAATATGATGCTGTGTTCAACAGTAGCTCTCAGTGTGGCCCTGCCAGCGAATCCTGCCTGGGCATTCACCAGCCAAGTACCTCTCCACGTCCTCACACATTGAGTAAATCTTTGCTTACTGGCAGGCTTGCTCACTGCTTGGAGCACTTGACTGGAAAGGAGAAATAGATGTAGATGTGAAAACCTGAGCTCGGGTGAAGGAGAAATGGAAAAGTTCAGGGAAAAAATCAGAGGAAAGAGTGTTAGAATTCTTCTCCTTAAAAATTAAAAACCAATGGGAAATTTTAGAATGTCAATAAATAATTCATATCCTTTCAGCTCTTTTTCTCATTGAGTTTTTAAAGAAATAAATATAAAGAAAGGAGTATTTATATATTACAATATAAACATCACTGATTTCCAACAAGTTCTTTACACTTCAAAGAAACATAATTTTAAAAATAAGAATAGATAAAGGCTTACTTCCAGGGGAAAATGTCAGCATAAGTAACAAGGACCTATGTTTCTTTCTGTTATTTTCAGCCCAGAGTCTATCAGGTATATTCTTGTCCTTTGAGTCATACATAAGTGGATATGGGCTATCATTCCCATTTGCTAGTATAAGAATCAAGTTGCTTATTTTACTCTTAAAAAGTGGAAGATTACTCTATGGTTTCAGCTGGGGCTCTGGTGAGGTACAATGGGCTAATTCTCTCCTCAGCTTCTGCATCCATCTGAAAATGAGAAACAGATTCTTCGACAGAGAGTGAAATGGGATACCATAATTAGCTTAGAGACAATTTAATAGTTGTAGGCCCTCTTTTAGCCCAAGATTGGTGGGGGCTTGATATTGGAGAGCGAATTTGTTTTTAGGATATGATTCTGTCTTGTTTCCCTGTTCCAACAATGGATTTCCCTTCCACTGAGTGGATCTATTAGCCAATCCAAGAGCAGTTGGTTACCCACCATAGCTATTTGCCACTATTGCACTTGTGTGAGTATCACATCAGGTTGTTTGCTGCTGAGTCATTTAGAGATGCTGTCTATTTTCCCCCAATAGCACATGTAGCACCTTTTGGCACTAGAGGAGCTTATTGTCTGGAGACTGGCTCTCTTCCAGATCCCAGCCAGGTCTCTTCATGTTCTATACTGACTAGAGCCACAGTTGGGACATTATACACAGAGGTTTCTTCCCCATAACTGATGGCTATCCCCGCGATGTATGACCCACAATCCACATGGGGATAACTGGCATTCCCAAGGAGGAGGGTCCCTGCAGAGGGGGGAGGACAGGGATGAGGGTAAAGATGGTACCAACACATGCTGTTTACACACTGAGTATGTTCATAACTAATAAAGAAAAAAACTGGTATAAAATGTGGAAGATTAATAAGACACACTAGGTTAAAAGATGTTGAAGAATATTTATTTTCCATTTCTAAAACTTTCATACAGAAAATGAAAGAATACACTGACTGAAAAATTGTGACTTAAAGTGGTATGCATTGAGAATACTTAATTATGGGATAATAATGTAAATAAACAAAAAAGAATTACTAAGACTAACACAACCATAACTAATAAAACAAAAAATTTTAAGAACAAAATTTATGGAATATCTGGTACATTATACATGCAGCCATATAATTTATTCTATATTTGATGAAATAGATAAAAATTAAAATGTTCATTTTAGAAAAAGGACTGAGGATAAGGAACAAATAATAAATCATTGGAATAAAAATACATTTTAGGAATATTGAAAATAGCCATAGGAAAATATTACAATATTTAATTTAAAAATATTTATTTATCTGAGAGAGAGAGAATGGGCAAGCCAGGGACTTCAGTTACTTTAAATCAACTACAGACATGTGTGCCCCCCTGTGCATCTGGCCAACATGGGTCCTGGGGAATCAAGTCTCAAACCAGGGTCCTTAGGCTTCACAGGCAAGAGCTTAACCGCTAATACATCTCTCCAGTCCCCTGCCAGTCACCTTTAAAGAAACTTCTGCTGCAGGTAAAATGTAAGGGTTAAAAGTAATGACTTGAACTAGGTATCTAGGAAATAACTGTATCTTTGCACACTGACAGAACAGGTAGAGTTGGAAAATGAATTAATTTGTGAGATCAATTGAGGACTTCTCCCAGGAACCAGATGATTAAAAAAAAAATAGAAAACATGAAAGAAATTCTAAGAGACATAAAAATAAAACTAGAAGAGATATTTGAAAAAATATATAGAATTTCTCAGGATTGGAAAAAGATGAAAAGCAAGTCTAAAATATTCTGAGTATGGAACAAGAGACCAATATCTTCACATCTACTACAATAAATAGTAAGAACGTTACAATGAGACAGCTCAAGTATTTCTAGAGAGAAAAAAGAAAGCTACAAGAGAAGGTTTCAGATGGATATCAGGTATTTCACCAAAACCACTGCAACTATCAAAGAGGTAACAGTTTTTAAATGTTAAAATAAACTTAAATTTCTAGTGTTTTTCAGTCAAGCAAAGTAAATCTGAATGTATGAATACAATAAAATGATTCACTGTAGAGCTGTGGAATTGGATCAATCAATAGAGTGCTTGCTGCACAAGCATGGGGCCCGAGTTTGGACCCCCAGCATCCATGTGAATGCTAAGCAGGCAATAGCAGTCAGCATGTAATCCCAGAGCACTGCACATATACCACTGGACATATACTTTAATTAAATCTTTATTACTATGTGTGGCAGAGTCTAGATAGCTACCAGCACACCCATTTTCCAATCTTTACTAGTTCATTTATGGAAAAGAAAAAAAGTAGGGGTAGGTCCAACTAGTAGTGCAAAATGCCTTAATTATGCCACCTGTTATTCAATTTGCTCTAACAGCAGTTTCTGTTTGCAAGAAACTTCCTTTCCATAGATGTGCACAAATAAATTGAAAGGGAAAGTTATAAAGTGATGGCATTTAAGTACTAACTGAAAGATCAACAAAGTCAATATCAAAAATGGTAAACCTTTGAACAAGGAATAACAATGTTCACTATAGCATGGAAGAAACTTCATATGGATAAAGGGGCCAGTTTGTGAGGGGATTATCAAAATCATAAATATGAATTCACTTAAAAACAAAGCTTCAGAATAAATCAAGCAAAACCTCATCATGAAGAAGAATATACAAGTGGTCTGGAAAGTTGATCAGCTATTAAAGGTGCTTGCTTTCAAAGCCTGATGGCCTGTGTTTAATTCCTTAGTTCCCATGTCAAGCCATGTGCATAAAAGTGGTGCATGCATCTGGAGTTTGTTAGATGTGGCTGAATGCCCTGATGTGCCCATGCTTTCTCTTCCTCTCCCAAATAAATTGAAACTATTATATAAAAAATAAAAATATACAAATCCAAAATCATATTTGGTAATGGAAGGTAATGAACTGAATTATTTCTGTACAGTTGGGAGCAATATAATTGACTTCTGTTCTTACCCTGCCCCTTAATCATTGCACAGTAGATTGTAGCAGAAAAAGAGGAAAAGAAAGAAAATGAAAAATACATCCTATATATGAAGGGGTAAATAAAATGTGACATTTATTCTTGAGTCATGGTTTGTACAAAAAAAAAAAGTTCTTAAAGACTCTAAAACTGCTCACATAAAGACTTTATTCATCACTTTCACACTGAAAATTGAACAAAACATTATTCTGGGTAAAAGACCAAAGTAAGTGGGTAGGTACAACCAGCACCACACATTGCAGTTGTCCCTTCTCTGGGACTCCAGCTCACAGTGTAGGTGGGGTATAGAAGCCGCCTGCTAGAGGAGAGGAATCCTGACAGACTAGACTTCCACACTTCACTCAACCAGTTGCGGAGGTAGCATTAGCCAACACCCCTGGCCAAGTTTATTTTCAGGGGTGTAAGGAAAGGAAATAGACTCTTTCCTTAGGAAGGGGCACTAGATCTGTTAAACAGTAACACAGTCAAATTCACCATCGAAGTCACTAATTAAAATTTCCCCTTTTTTGGTTCAAAGGGGAAATTGCTCTAGGATTTAAGAGTTGGAGTTTGGGTACCAGAAGCTAGTAAAATATATTTTCATTTTTTTAAGTATGTGTGTGTGTGTGTGTGTGTGTGTGTGTGTGTGTGTGTGTGTAAGGAAATCCTTTAACTTGATCTTACGTGCAGTGCAGCTAAGTAAAATAGAGATCATTTCACTGATGAGGAAAAAATAATCTTCTTGGAATTCTTTCATTTCTCCTCTACATCACCAAGTACTCCATTAGCTTTTCTCCTGTTATTTCTCTTTCATTTAAGAGAAATATTCTCCTAGATAACCTATAAGTGGTGATAGAATAAACTCTTTTGGATCTTTCATTTTTCATTGTCCCCAAAATGCTAATTTATGTTTATTGCTTAGAATGTAAGTTCCACGAAAATAGGGTTTCCTATACATAAGATTACTATGTGTTCCAGAAATATTTGTTGAATGAACAAAAGAGGAATGAATTGATAATCTGTGAGGCTGTTCAATTTACTAAATATTACTGTCCTTTAACAACCTTTTTATAATTCTAAAAGAAATAAAAATACTAAGTTTCTAAGCTACTACTTAGTGTCTTTAAAGGCATTAACATTAGGTTTTTAAGAATTGTCATGGATGGGAGAATACTATAGAGAAATGATAATTAGATAAAATGTTATTTTCTTGGTTGGACCCCTGAACATTGATGCAAAAATTGGGGAAATCCAAATAGAACCTGCAGTTTGGTTCATACTATTTTACTCCAGTGTTGATATCTTCATTTTTATAATGGTTATATAAGACATTAACATTAGAGAAAGCTGAGCTAAGAGTTACAGGAACTATTCTGTCCTTTTTTTTTTTTTTTGCAACTTAATAAAAGAGATCATGATAGTTTTAAAATCATAAAGTTCCTGTCATTTTTTGTGACAATTAGGAAAATTTGTACAAGGTTGGCTATATTTACATAGAATTTTATATGTGGCTTTAAATGTGATGATTATGTTGGTAGACTTTGAATATTCCTGTTATAGGATAAAATATTTAAAAATGAAATGTGATATCTGACTTTTCTTAAAGATTCTTAAAGATGTAAAGGTGAGTGTGAGTGTCAAAACAAAGTGGCACAAATATCTCAGGTTCACGTATCCTGCATGTTGATGCTGGTGGGAGGTCTTTGATTTTCTTACTTTGCTTTTCGTATGTGTATCAGTTGCCTTCTGGTTTCTGGGACAAGACATCTGACCAGAAGCATCTTAGGGAATAAAGGATTTATTTATGGGTTGTACTTTCTAAGGAAAGCTTCACTATGGCTGGGAATGTATGGCAAGAGAAGACAGCTGGGTGTCATGTCTCCACAAGCAGGGATGAAATAAAGTGAGTGTGCTAGCTAGCGCAGCAAGTGGAGTAGGATTGAATTATGAAATCCCTAGGACTGTACCTACTGATACACCTTCTCCCGCTGCAAGACTGCTTACCAAAGGTTCTACCAGATGAGTGTTACTCACAATCACATGAGGCTGTGGTGGTCATTTTACATTGAAACAACCACAATATATTTGAGTTTGCTATGATAAATGCTTAAGGAAGAACTAATATATATATACAGACACACACACACACACACACACACACACACACACACATATATATATATATATATATATATATATATATTGCTTATTATTTTTTGTTTTCTAGTTGTCTACCTTTATAAAAACCCTGTCAAATGATGCTACCGGATATCCCTAATAGTTCTTTTGAATTCACTTAGAGAATTCTAATTTTCAGGAACTCAAATATCCAGGAAGTTCAAGTTCATCCTCAGACAACAAGTGTTGAAGCACGGATACTTAAATGAAATCTGGTTACCAAATTTCACTCAGCTACAGGTTTAATGAGAGAGTGAGATGATCTGGTTATGAACAATTTCTTTAAAAGGCAGAAAGACTGGTTGGGAAGGATTTTGCTCCATGGATTAAAGTGGGTAGCCAAATAAATATCCTTTTATTGGCAACAAAATTTTGTGAATATACAATATCTTGAACCTGTGATTTTCATTGTAACCCAGAAGTGTCAAGCACTTATTTTAATAGTTAATATGTACATGATAGTAAAGTTGAAAAACTTAACAACCTAAAACTTTAATAAGTTTTTGAGTGTTGGCATAAGTCTGATTGCCAAAGTTTTTGAAAGACTTTGTGTGATGGAGAGATTAACCAGTGGTTACAGGTGCTTGCTTGCAAAACTGATGGACCAGGGTTTTATTCTCCACCATCCATGTAAAAACAAATGCACAAAGTGACACATGCATTTGGAGTTTGTTTCCAGTGGCAAGAGTCCTGGCATGCCCACTTGCCCCCATTCTCCCCCTCTCTTGGTTACTCATTTGCTCTCTCTCAGCTTGTAAATAAATAAATAAAATATTAAAATACTTTAAAAAGACTGTTTCATAAGCCACAATTACACATGTGTTCTGCTTCTTGTAGTCAATACCATTTTCAACTAATGCAATTACACACACACCCCACTGATGAGTGGAAGAAGTTCCTTGACCACTTTGGGACATTCTTTCAGTTTTAAACAGTCTAACTTTTCTAGACCAGACCTTTGGAAATAATCTAAAATAGCTAGGTCATCTCAGCACTTTTTGGGTGGCTTACCTTAGACTACATTTCTTTTGTAATCGTTTTTTAAGCTATATTGGTAGAGAAATTGAAAGAAAATAATTATTTGAACAAACTTATGTTCCTGGCATTTTTTCTAACTGGTGACAAATGTACCTTTATCTCTCTTCTTCTTAAAACATGATTTCTTTTGTCTGTATGGGGGGGGGTGCACACATGACAGGGTACCTGTATGGAGGTCAGAGGACAATCTCGGGTGTTGGTCCTTGCCTTTCACCTTGTCTGAGGCAGGGTCTCTTCCTGGCACTGCTGCATGTGACAGGATGAGGAGTCTACAATAGTCAAGGTCTTGCCCTGCATCCCCTCTCTTTTTGTCACAGTACTGGGCTCGCGTGCTTCTGCTGCCAAGTCCTTCCAGCCTCACATGAACTCTGGTGAGTTGACATCCATCTGCCACACACAGAGCTGTATCCAAAGCCCCCAAATGTCATTTTCCAAAAGCCATTTACACAGAAAGATTTAAAATTTAATCTTAGCTGATTCTGTGTCCCATTGTATTCACAATACTCTTATGTGCACATGATGTCTTGTTCTCAGTTTACCACAGACCAAATGCTCTTTTGAGCACATTGAACCACATCCTCCCATTTTGTTTTCTAACTTTCTTTATTTTAACCTACAATTTCTCTATTTTTTTTTTACAAAAATAAATCACTGTATAAAACCTAGAAAATGAAAAAAAAAAAATGGAGGTTTGGGGAGAAATCTCTGTCCAGAAAGCTCCATGCATAGCAGTTCTTGCTTCCTGGAAAACTGAGTATTAGCAATTTCTGATATTTTCACTAGTTAAAAAGAAAATACTAAAGTCATCTTTCTGTGGTTTTGTCTTTTTAACTTGAGTCCGAGTTTCCATATTTCTAGGCAGCAGTTTCTTGCTCTTGGTACTTTATATTGGCAGGGATGCTAAACCTTTGAAGAAAATTTTGAATGAAACTGCTACTGCTGGAGGGTTAGATAACCAGAGGATGGCTAGTTCTGTTAAGGAGCTGATTCATGATCCCCTTACACCCACATTGTCCACAAAGTCAAGTAGCTTTACTAAGCCATAACGACTCTTACCAACCATTTCTCTGCTTAACAATCTATATAGCTCTGTCCCAGTGAAGTAGACATAGTTCTTTCTCAAACCAGGTCAAGTTTATCTCCTTTAAATTTATTTTTTACCAGTGTTTACACACATATATAATGCATTTTGATGACAAATTATTGTTCTACCTCACCATTTCTGTTCAACTCTACCTAGGTATGTATAAATACCAGCAAACTGTATGCTATTTTCTTTTCTCCTGTGTACATCTGTTGTGTTAGGAAGCATCTCCCATTAAAATAAAATACTTAAAAGGAACATATTAATTGAAGTCATCTATTTAAAACTATATGAAATTTGAAAATCTTGGACTAGTGCTCATAGTGCACTATTCTATTTCTTCATGTGTGAGGTAGAAAGTGATGCTTTGGTGTTTTGTTTTGTTTTTTTAATTATTTATTTGGTAGAGAGGAAGAGAGAGAGAGAGAGAATGACCATGCCTAGGCTGTGAGCCACTGTGAACACACTCCAGATGCATGCACCCCCTTGTGCACATGTGTGACATGTGTGCTTGTGTCACTGTGTCTGGCTACATGGGACATGGAGATTCAAACATGAGTTCTTAGGCTTCACATGCAAGCACTTAACTGCTAAGCAGTCTCCCCAGCCCCTTTGGTGCTTTTGGATTCCAAGTCTTGTGGTCACTAGGTCTCAGTTCCTAGTTCTCTGAGTGCTGGTGTTTCACAGGGTTGTGCTCCTGACATTGTTCCTCACCAAAGCAGGTGTACAGTAAAACCACTTTACTAGAGTTTCCAAACATGCAATATTCTAAGAGGCAGATGTAGACTCTAGTAAATTGAAATGTTTCTTTTCTGTTTCTTCACAGAGCCTCAACTTTGTTAAGGAGAATTTCAAAGAATCATTTTAAAGGAAAACTAGATTATACCATTGAATTGTAAAAGTGACACATTTCTGAGATCTCAATAAAATATTTACTTTAAAATATTACCTTTTATTTATTTGTTTACTTACACATTTACTTATTAGTTGATAGGTTCTTTCTATATAGTTCAGATTGGCCTAGAACTCACTAACAGCCCTAAAAGTTTTCAAACCTGCAGGCTTCCTGCCTCAGCCTTTGGGAGCTGCTAGTAAATGTTGTTCTGCTTCAGCATTATATTAATGGAAACATTTGCATTACAAGTCCAGTAATCATCCTCTGTCTTGTGAATTTTAGTTTTGGTTAGAGTACTCCAGATATTTAAGGGTGTGTTCAAATGGTTCACAAGCTTTTAAGTGCAGGAATCTGCTTTGAAATCTCGGGTAGAGTATTAGCCACTTTGAGCCTCTTGCTGCCAGATGGACAGTGACTGGTCTATGAGAATAGCTCGGAGAATAGAAGGGGGAAGAGCTCAGAGCAAAGCTGCTGCCTGACCGTCTAAAGGCCAGCCCTCACTTGCACAGGCATGTGTCTGCATGCTCCCCTGCTCATTGTCTCATTGCCCTCTGTGGCCACCATCTGTCCCTGAAACTCCAAAGTTCCCTCCTCTCTTTGTGCTCTCATTCTAAAGACAAAATAAGTTTTTCTCTAAGTATCAAAAAATAAGTTGCAAAATAAAATTCAACTGATTGGGTTTTGAAGGGCAGTTATAAGATCCCTCAAATTGAAGCTACAGTTCAGAAAACTTAATGGCTAGTGACATTTTAACATATCACTTGAATTTTATATAAATCTCCTAATGCTAAATTGAGCCTAACCCAGTGGGCATTGGGAGTGGGGAGCAGAGGGGAATACTATCCCCAGCACAAAGGGAACAGCCTTGATGGTTTGGTTCATGGCAGGACCTGGTCCATGTGGAGGAGGCGGTGACAGGAGCCACTTCAGAACTGAATCCTCTTTTGTTGGCTCAGAGGAAAGCACCAGGACCGCCAGGAGTTCCTTCAGGCAGACGTCATTTGGGTTCTCTAATTTAATAGGGTGCAAATAGATCCTAAAATTAAAAAAAGCCAATCCCCTGTTTATTTCTTCTGTTTGGGAAGCAGTCAGTAAGCCGCACAAAACACCAGCTCTGTGCTGTGTTTCCAACGTCAGCTGCCCCTGGGGCCAAGATTTGCTTGCTATGAAAGGATGCCATTGACCTTCACCAACTGAAAACACAAGCAGCTGACTATCCAGGAACCCCACTTTATTTTCAGTTATGGCTTCTTCTGTTTCCATATTTAAAAACAAAAAGGCTTTCTTACCTCAGGTTTTCCTGTTAAAGGAGGTCTTCAGTCTTACAATTGTGTGTCTATATACTTTCAACCCAAAGGAAGCCCAATTCATTACATTAGCATGTACATACAGTCTCTCTTCTCTTTACTTTCCCATCCTCCAACTCTGGGCACATAAATCACGTCATCCCTGAAATAGGACTTCCCCAGACTCGGGTGTTCTCCAGGCTGAAGCAGCATGTAACTGGGTAATCTGACTGAATTCCCACAGAGTTGCTGAAAGGTGAATGGATGAGGGGACAAAAAAGTGCTATCAACAACAATACACACACACACACACACCCTGAGAAGAGGGAATCAAAACACCATAAGCAACAGATCAAGTTCAGGTATTGAAGGGAAACATATTTTCCAGTTTGGGAAAGAGAAAAGTCTTAGTTGAGGGTAGAAAAAGAACACAGTAAGAAAATTACCTCATTAATTTGTACAAACAGAATAAATCTTTACTTTTATAATTGTGGTAAGCAATCCAAATTTTTCAAAACAACATATTCATTTCATCATAAATGATTTTCTGGAAATGTAGGTTAAGCAGATGGACAACATATTTTCTGGCTACCAGAGTAGTTAGTTGAATTCTATTCTAATTAGGACTCTAAGAATATAAGGTAGAACAAGTAGGAAGACAGCAATTACAACACATTTAAGCTGAACACAGTGTCACACTGTGCTTACTTACAGCACTGATCCTGAGTTCCTGTGGTAAGGCAAGCATAAGTAAATAAATCAAAATGGTTCCTGACACCAATTTTGGAAATAAAATTTTTAATAAGGGCCCCAACAGAGAGCACATAGACAAGCACAAATAGAAAGATTCCTGGGCAATAATAAAAATAATAAAGTGCTCCTGCTACAAAGGAACAGAGGCAAAAGGAGAGGGAGATGGGCTGAATATCAACAAAGCACCTTGTACACAGGTATGAAGGTGTTATAGTGAAACCCAGTATTAGTAATGTGATCAAAACTCCTTGTATGCATGTACAAACATGTCACAGTGAAACCCAATATTAGTAATAGTATCAAATTACATTATACAGAGGTATTAAATATCACAATGAAACACTATGCTACATATAATTAATCTATTAATAAGAATACTTAAAAGGAAATCCGATTTTATCTTCTTTTAATATAACTCATTATATCTGTATTCCTTGTCAGGAAACCAATTATTCCTTGGTGGGCAATAAAATGAATAAAAACTTTTCAGCCTAGTATTTAAGTTACTTCATATTTTACTCCAGTTTGTTTCTTTGTATTATTGGCTACTCTTCTTGAAAACCTGCATAAATGTCAAACCAAAATGACTTTTGTTGCCTCCAAGTAAAACAAATCACAATTATATTCAACATTCTATTCCCTTTAGATTATTAGATTTTACTGAGCTGCTGTACTTCATAATTCCCATTTACACTTAGCATCTATTTTGTGGCCTCAGCTAATGCTTTTATATTATCATTTTAAAATTTAATATAAAGCTCTGGACCTATAATATTTTGTTTTTTGGATGCATACTAAGGGTACCAAGTTAGCTCTTTTGTGAGCGAAGACCTTTAACCCTTAAGCCATCTCCCCAGCATCCCCAAGTTAGCTCTCCTGAATAACAAGAGACTATGGTGCTGAAATGATAAAGAACTTGGCCAAGTTCACTTTATAATAACTGAGAGCAGAGTAAGAATTCCCATTTTTCTATCCTAACCCTAACCATCTCTCTGGACCATGGAAGGACTTAAAAAATATCATGGAAGGGAGATGGCTAGTAGAATACATCTGGGTGAAGGGAAGAGGAGAGGAAGAATGAAATGTTAGATGTGAAGATGATTTATACTACTCTGTATCTAATTCAACCCCTGAAGCAGCTCAAATCATGGGCTTAGGGAAACCTACTTGCCCTAAAATACCAGCAGGTGAGCCACACATTGTGAAGTGTGGAAGAAGCATAGGAAGGTCATAAGGTTTTGGAGGCATATAAAACTGGATGGAAAATTCCGACCAGGGAGTCACCCTGAACTTGCCAGGTGGTTGACTTCAGTGCCAGACCTCACCTGCCCAAGAATATGCAGGATCTTTCGTAGGATGGGTTACTTTGGTTCATGTCCTAAGTGGAGCTTGGCTTGAAGGTGGAAATTTTTCAGCTGTAGTAATCTGAAAAAAAATAGGAGGTAGATGTCCAAATATAATGGGGTTTCATCCTAAAATGCAAAAATATGTTAGCTACTAGGCGTGGTAGAGCACGCCTTTAATCCCAGCATTTGGGAGGCAGAAGTAGGAGGATTGCCTTGAGTTTGAGGCTACCTGAGAATCCTTAGTGAATTCTAGGTCAGCCTGGGCTAGAGTGAGACCCTACCTCAAAAAACCAAAACAAACAAACAAACAAACAAACATTATTTTACTGAATACAAAAGTACAGCCTGGCATGGTAGTTCATGACTGTAACATGAGCATGGGTTGTCTGATCTACATAGTGAGTTCCAGACCAGCTAGGACTAAATAGCAATATCTTGTATCAAGAAGGAAAAGAGTAGAATATTTGTGATAAGAGATTTCTTCAAACAATCTTTCATTCAGTTCATGTTGTGTATGACTCTTAGTAAAAGATTTCCATGATAAGATAAAATATATTTTTACACAGAATTTGTCTTTTGGAAGAATGAGATAATCACAAAAGTGTTTTAACCTAGAAAAAATCTCTTTCAATACAAGGAGTGTTGCAAAGTTATGTTGGAAATACAACAATCTAGATTAAAATAGCTAGCATTATACTATTTTATTTATTACACATTTACATTTATGAGTTCTGTTCTACTATTTATTTTATCATATATATTTATTTATCATATATTTGTCCATATGAACAATTAATCTTGGCATGTATCCTGAAAGTAATGCTACTTTCAGGAAACTGACATTTAAACTGGTTAATTATGTTAATTTTACTATTTTACCATGCATTTTGAATGTTACTTAAAGTTTCCTGCCTCTAATAATTTAGCAGTAGCAAGAATGTCTTCTTTAGGGAATCCTTATTTTCCATATGCATTCCTCCATTAAAAAAGTCAACAGGGAATGGAGAGATGGCTGAGTAGTTAAGGTGTTTGCTTAAAAGCCAAAGGAGCCAGGTTCCATTCCCCAGTACCCATTCAGCCAGATGCACAAGGTGGTGGATGCATCTGGAGTTCATTTGCTGTGGCTGGAGGTCCTGGCATGCTTATTCTCTCTGTTTCTATCCGCCTCTTCCTATTTGTTTTTTAAGTGAATAAATAATTTTTTTAAGAAAGATAAAATGTCAACAGATGAATTCATTGTTAAGTAAATACAAGAGTATTAGAACTTTTCATAACAGTCTTGAAAATGCAAATGTGTTATTCTGGGATGGAAAAGTTAACGTTCATGTTCTCTTAATAAAACTGAGGGAGGGCTGGAGAGATGGCTTAGCAGTTAAACGTTTGCCTGTGAAGCCTAAGGACCCCAGTTTGAGGCTTGGTTCCCCAGGTCCCACGTTAGCCAGATGCACAAAGGGGCACACGCGTCTGGAGTTCGTTTGCAGAGGCTGGAAGCCCTGGAGCGCCCATTCTCTCTCTCTCCCTCTATCTGTCCTTCTCTCTGTGTCTGTCACTCTCAAATAAATAAATAAATAAATAAATAAATAAATAAATAAACTAACTGAGGGAAAATGAGTCTCTACTGAGTAACGTTTTTGTCATTGTTCCTTCAGATAACCCAACAATCAGACCTATCAGATGCCAACCCCACATTTCACATTGATACTGAGAAGTCTCAAAAGTATTTTCAGGGACAAAGCCATGACTTGATACAGCTGTACTCTTCTCTGAGGAGAAAAAGCCACCCAGTGTTCTACACAGAAACACAGACAGATGTTCAGCCATCCTCATTATTCTTAGGTTGGCTCTGCCTGGATAATCCAGCTATTTTGCTTTGTGCTTTTGTCCATTTGAGCTAGTGTCTTATTCCAACCTAGTAATGAAGAAAACAAGTATGTCAAAAATTCATATCACCTTTAAAACAGAATGTCCATGTGACTTAATTACAAATTCTCTATGCAGATTAGGCAAGGTTTCTGTCTTTTGGCTTGAATTTCTTCATCTTTAAAACTGGAGTAAAAATATTGCCGGCTACAAGGACTAACTAACATGGGGATTCAAATATATAAAGTTTCTTGAGCATTTTAATGTAGATATATTGCATGAGATGTAGTTCTTTGGATTCATTTGGCAAGATGCATTTCTTGTAAGTGAAACAAAGAGGGGTGTACATTGATTAGTTAACTGTAAAGGTTCTGGGTCTGATGACGGAAGTTTCCTATTTTTTAGAGCATCTTATTCCTCCATTTTTATCCATCTTTCCCTCAGTACAAACTTGTGTTCTTATTTGCTTAGCAACATAGATGCTGGACTGTGGCTGACAGACTCACAGCTTGGGATTTAATAGTAGGCTCGAGCTTTCACATGAACTCTTGGCACTGTAATGCCATTTGCCATGTGACACAGACAAAACAGCTATCACCATAGATAAAAAGGTCAAGAGTACCATGATCTTGAACCTCCAAAACTACACATAAACCTCTATTCTTTAAAAATTATCCAGCCTCAGGTATTTTGTTAGTGGAAGAAACTACTGAGTGTCTCTCCCTTTGTGTCCATGTGATCATGTGCCTACTTCTCTGACTAACTTTTGAACACGGCTGAAGAAATGGTTTACAGCAGTTAACACCAAGTCACACAACATTAAAGAATGTTCTGGTCCTGAAAGAGTGGGATTAGTTAGCTAATATAATCCATTTCTTCATTATCTACAACCATAACAGATTTCCCTCATGTTAGCGTTGTTATTCTCCTCTATAAATTGTCATTCTTCACTAGCATACCAACCTTGATTTGTTCCTACTAATTGGGTAGTGATGCTGCCAAATGCTGAGACAATAATGTTAAATGGGTCTTAAAAGCTCATCAGATAGTTGAGGAAGACAGTGATTATAGAGTGTGATCAGAAAATGTGATGGAATATCAGATAAGCAGTAGTGTAGGTTGGGACAAGGGAAGTATGATCAATTAAAGAATGCTTTCCAACTGAGCTAATGTGTCAAATGACCCCTGAAAGATGAATACAAACTAGTGAGATAAGAATGGTTCGAAATAACATTCTTATATCATTACAATAACCTACTACATTATAGTCTCTTCTACATTTTGGCCTTCTCTCTTTACTTTGATCATAAATTTGGTGGTGATCACTTCTCATAGTTGTTTATAGTATTGGCCATGTTAACATAGTGCTAACTTCCTTGATGACTCTCCCTATCTAATGTTTCATGTTGGAAATGTTTATTTGCATCATTGCCATTTGAAACTATTTCTTTTTTTCCTTAGGAAAATGAGCTAATCACCAACAGTAGTGAAATGGCACATGAAATAGTGTCAGTGTTCTTGAGAGCTTTGCAGATTTCATATTTTTCTACCTTGATTTTTTTTTTTTTTTGAGGTAGGGTCTCACTCTAGCTCACACCCTTGTGTTTTTAATGCTACTCTAATGGTTCCATTTAACCCCATTTAAAAATCTACAGCCATTCTATGTAAAAACCTACAGCCACTCTTGCATGACTTCTCCAGAGCTGTGTTTCTATTAAATCTCCTTCTCATCAGAAAAGTAATTTTTTTCCAACTGATTTGGTCAGCCCTTTGTTCAGAAAAAAATATATTAACTCAGGAAAATTGTATCATAGAATTATGCCATGCCAGTAAAAATACCACCATGTCCAGAAAACACTCTTGTGGGTGGCTCAGTTTTTCTAGAACACCTAATTAAAACTTCTCCTTCCTTCTCCAGTAACATATTCATATTTATTGATTGATTGTTCATTATATGTGTGTCAAAAACTACTGATTTCTAATGTAGTTCATGTGTAAGACTTAGGTATTTAAAAACACACTGATTTTGAGTAAGCTCAGAGTTGATTCCTTCACAGTGGTTGTTTACCTAACCCCATATGCAGTGACTGTCCTGAGATATATGTGTACATGGTCTGTGAAGAATACTTATTCTTAACATATTGGATTTGGGGAATATTTTTGCTTTTAAATATATCAGTTGACTAAATCCTACAAGTGGCTAGGAGAAATCAGATATTTTCTAAGTGTGAGATCATTCTCACTTTGGGGTGAATTTTGGATATGAGAAAGGAACACACCACAGTGCCATGCATCTCTGGAGACCATCTGGCAGCACTGGTGTTTCCAGGCCTGTTTGCTCAATCCACTTCTAATCCTGTGAAGTTTTTTATGTGTTTATTTTTCATACAAAGAAATATGAACACCACCATAGTCATTGACGCTAATAAATCAGCATCAAAATCTCTCAGAACCTTCATTTAGTTCAGTTATTTGTAAGACATTTTAGAAAATGTTAAATAAAATTTTATTTTAAATTTAAATATTTCCTTAAAAATCTTTGTGTGTGTGTGTGTGTGTGTGTGTGTGTGTGTGTGTGTGTGTTTGTGAGTACATGTGCATGCATATCATGATGAATGCATGGAGGTCTGAAGTGGATAACTCTGAGTGTTAGTCCTTGCCTTTAACCTTAGTTGAGGTAGGGTCTCTTGTGGAATTCTCATGTATCCACCTCCCATCTTGCTATAGGAAGAACAGGATTACAGATTCTCACTACTGCGGTCAGGTTTTTACATAGTCTCTGGAAAGCTGAATTCAGGTTCTTCAGGCCCTTATTTCCCTTCTTTGATGGCAACTGGGTGCCCTAGTAGTTTGAAATTGACTAGGATGTGGCAGTGATGTTGACCTGTTTGGTATTATAAACAGAGAAGCTAAAATATAAAGGGATGCTTATGTATCTAACCCTGGAGTCCTTTCCAGGACGGGATGATCAGAAGGCAAAGTTTCAAGGCCAGGGACACCTTCAGGCTCAGGACAGAAGCAGGTAATCATGAAGCCAATAAGAAAAGCCAGCCTTTCTGGGTGTGGTGGGGCACACCTTTAATCCCAGCACTTGGGAGGCAGAGGTAGGAGAAGTGCCTCGAGTTTGAGGCTACCCTGAGTGAATTCCAGGTCAGCCTGGACTAGAGTGAGACCCTACCTCAAAAAAAAAAAAAAAAACCACAGAGAGAGAGAAAGAAGAAAAGAAAAGCCAGCCTCTATCTTGCAGGCTGTATGGGTACATCTGGTGGGAGGATACTATGAAGAACAGTGCATCCATGGAGAAAGTATTTCATGATTTGTGTACAGTCAGGTTTCCATAGGTTCATGAACATTACTAATAAACTTTAAGACATTTTTAAGACAGGAGGCTGGTTACCACAGCTAATTTTCTAGGTCAGGGTCTTCCTAGGTCAATAGGCAACTGGTCAGTAATAGTATCACAAAAAATTTCACTTTCCTTTAATTTTACCTCTAGGAAAGGTTACTATTATCCAGCATTAAAAATCAGATACATAGGATGAGCCCAAATGGAAGAGTTCAAGCAACTGATTAGTCCAGCTGGATGGAGGTTCAGGACCATAGAAAACTATGGGAAAATGGCCTTCATCATAGGGACAAAACTAGTGAGCCATCATCCAATTTCTTCCTGGCTACATGATATATGACACATACACACACAATAGGATGAGATTTATGGACTTGTGGAAGAAAATATGCTGGCCTATTGGCATTTTCTATCACATTCATCTATATTTTTCCAAAAAAAAAACCACTTTGAATGATTTAGAGCCTGCTTGAATTTTGGTTACTTGTCAATGCTTTAGGACACATGGAGAAGTAGAATGGAGTAAAAACCACTAGTACTACTAAATGGACATGGTTTTGATAGAGAAGGAAAGTGTGACATGATAGAAAGATAATAGGATCTATCATTTATAACAAAGATGTTCTTTCAATATAATGATGGAGATCTCTGTTTCAACATCTTCTGTGGATTGAGTAGTGGAAAGTGCAAATAGCCTTGGTGTATGTGAACTTCTACAAATGCAGAATCCTACTGAGCCCTGTGGCTGGAGAAATTAATGAGTATAGGAGTGGATGGTGTCGGAGAGAGAGACTGAGCAGTCTCCTCAAGAGTGCCTCATAGACCTCCACTTAGGTTTGTGATTTGGCTTCAAGCTTGGACAGGAAATGGGCCAGTTTTGGGAGTATACAGGCACCAAGCTGTTGGAACCAATTTAATTATAGTCTTTCTCACACAAACATATAATAGTTCTTGGCACATAGCTATTTATTGGATTCTGATAAATTTAAATTGAAACCAAGAAATTTTACTTGAAATTTTATCCTTATTCAAGCACTTAATCTAGAGGCTCAAGTTATGCTTAAATTATTTTTGCCACTCATCTATTACATTTACTTGCCTATGAAACTCTTTGTAAATTTCTTTAATTTCCTCTTATTATCTTACAGGTAGGTACAATGTCAATAAGCAATGCTAGGATTATTTCTTCCAGCATATTTGCCCAAAGACATGAGAGCTATCCTGGTAATGTGGAACACAAAGGTTCTTAGGGAATCACCACTTAGAAAGACTTGGTTCAAAGACCATTTCTGAGCTGGGATACCTTGACTGACCATTCCTTTGCAAACTTCATACTCCATAGCATTATTGTGATGGCAGGAAAGAGTTAACAACTCTGACTCCAAGTATGAGTTTAAACTTGTTATCATCATTTCACTTGATAATGCAAATGGAGTTGGAAATTGTCTGCTCCCTTCCAGCTTGTTCCCCATTCAAGCGTATTGTCACCATTCCAGTATCTCAAGTACTAATGTACAATCATACTCTCTTGAGTGCTGCAAGGATGGAAATATTCACCATGCTAGGAAAAACCAACATGACTTGGGCTGGACAGTAGAAGACTAATGAGAACTGGGGTGAGACAAGTTTTCCTAAGGTAAGCAGGAACATGAAGGCAGCAAAAAGCCCCAGCAATGAAGTCAGTGAAGGTGCTAACAGAAGTCACAGAAATGAGACTAGCACATGTGACTTCTCATAGTCATAGGACAGGAAATTCTAATATTTAAAATTTTTCATCTAGCATAAATATAGTGTGTTTCCTTCTGACATTTTGACACATATATCATTGTCTTTAATCATGCATGTGGCATAATTACAGCCCTTATCCTTCTCATTGGTTCCTTTTATCATTTCAAACAGCCCCATATATATACATGTATGTGTATATTTTTAGTGCTAGATTCTATATGTGAAAGAAGTAGTTATTTTTAATTTTCTATCATTACTCATCTCATTCCACATTCCTCATGTTATACCCCTTCCTCCATCTACCTTTTTAACTTTTTCTTTTTATTTTAGAGAAAGCATGCGATCGAGAGAGAGAGAGAGAGAGAGAGAGAGAGAGAGGGAGGGAGGGAGAAAGAATTGATGCCCCAGGGCCTCAGCCACTGCAACTGAATTCCAAACACTTGCACCACCTAGTGGGCATGTGTGACATTGAACTTGCCTCAACTTTGTGCATCTGGCTTACATGGGATCTGGAGTAGAACATGGGTCCTTAGGCTTTGTAGACAAACACCTTAACCACTAAGCCATCTCTCTAGCTCTCCTTCCTCTTCTTTTATCACACACAGAACACACACATACACATACACACACACACGTGTATGAATGCTATTGTATGTGAGAAAGCATATGAGTATTTTGAGTCTAATAAAACCAAGCTTATTTTGTTTAATATTATGATCTTCAGCTTTAGGCATTTCTTTGTAAATCTCAAAATGCTTATTTTCTTGTAGGAGAGGGAATAATCTCTATTGTTTATATGTCATATTTTCATTATTCATTCATCTATTGCTGGACACTTAGATTTGTTCCATTTCTTGCTCATTGTGGATAGTACTGCAATAAGCATACATGTACAGGTGTCTTTATTGTATGATGACTTATTTTCTTTTGCACAGGCATAGATTTGTTATAGAGTATAGCTAATTTTAGATTTGAGGATCCTCTAGTTATATTTGAATATAAAATGTCCCATTCAGCCTCATATGTTTGAACACTTGATCAGCAGTAGGTGCTATATTTTGGAAAGTTTTGGAACTTTTGAGAGATGGAGTTTACCTAAAGGAAGTGGGGCACTGAGGTTGGTCATTGGGGGGTGAAAGCTTAGTGCTACTTCTCATTTCAACTTTCTGCTGCTTGACTGTGCTCATGATATAACGAGATATCTGATGCTTCCACCATCACATGTGCAAGCCATTCTTCTTGCCATGCCTTCTCCACCATGGTGATCTACACTTGCTGAAGTATGAGCCAGAAAATATCCTTGGAATTGTACCTGGCAGATGTTTTGTCATAAGAAAAATAACCAATAAGAAAACTGGTACCAATTAAGATGGATTGCTTCAGTGATAAACCTGTTCATGTGGTATATAGGCCTTTGGAAGGAGCTGTATATAAACTAGAGAGGTCTTAGGTTTTTGTAAACTACAGTAAGAACTATGCTCAATGGTAGCAATAGTTTTAGTGGGAACTTGACTAGTGTGGGTCCCTGGATCCTAGGAGCTGTGGTTCCTCAAAGCTGTCCACGCAATGTGGAGAGCAGGGTCTTGATCTTCCCTGCACATGAAGGGGTGTACACCCAGGAGATGACCTCAGAGAGTAGTTCTCCTTTATTTAATAGTTAAGTGGGTTTATAAGCAGTTGAGAGTGTGAAGAGGGTTCTAAGGGGATTGGTGGCTTCAAAGGTTGCTAGCCAATGCCTAAGGATGTTCATCCCAGCACATAGGGGATCCAGTGCAGCACTTAGAGGGAGAGTCAGGTGATCTACATAGTGGCAGGAAGAGGGTCACAGGGGATGGGCCTTGTGAAGGCTGCTGGCTGATAAGGAGTCTTCTAGGTAACTGGCCAAAGGTCACAGGGCTATGGGCAGAGCCTAAGCTCAGGTGTGCTGGGCTTGGAGAGGGAGAGGCCTCCTGTAGCCTGGGGTTCTTCGCTGCACTTGGCAGCTCAGGCAGGTCTCCTGAAGGTTCCAGCCTGTGCCTGGCAGTGCCCGACAGACAAGAAACACAGATTTTATGTTCTGGCTAAGAATATGTCCAGAATGTTAGTTAAAAGGATTCAAAAGTACTAGTCTAATTGTTAAGTCTTCAAGGATGTTTATCTTTCAGATTGTGTCATGGTAATTGGTAACTTATTTTCAGTCAGATTTATAGTGAGAAAGGAGAAAGTGCAATAGAAACACCTTAAAAAATTACAGTTTGTCAAGGAAAGGAGAAAAAGTGATTTTAAAGTTTCAGATAAACCCTCTGAGGATAGCCATAATTGTTAAAGGGATTAGGGAAACAGAAACACTGCCATTTGATGTTAGGATAATGTCTTAAGAACCATAACTCATCCACGGAAGGCTCCAGATCCTAAAACTGCAAATTCATTTGAAAGAAGATCCCTGGAAATCCCTGGGATATACAGCCTCCAGAGCCCTTATTTTAAGTTGGGCTGTCTACAATAATGTTTTCCAAAGTTCAAACACGGAGACAATCAGAGGCAACATTGTTAATCCAAGGTGGACAGTAGCCATCTTGAGCTGATTGTAGGAAAGCCAGAATTATGAGATCATAGGGTCATGAAGGCTTGCCTCAAGGTTCCAGAGCACCACTGATGCTAACTGATGCTTGGTAGACAGATTCTCTGGACTTATAAAATCATGGAGAATTTTGAAGTTTATTGAAAGCATTTTGGATTATGATATGGCCACAAGCCTATGAGGCCAAGAAGGGATGTAACACTGAAGGAGAAATCTCCCTAATAGGCTTATGTGATTGAAAACATGGTCTTCAGCTGATGATGAGGTTTTCGGAGATTGTGGAGTCTCTAGGATCCATATGGAGGAAGTGGATTTCTTGGGGAAGACAGGAAAAGGGTTGTCCAGGGTTAGGAGTTTTAACCCTGCCCCACTTCTGCCCTGAGCTCTCTGCTTCCAGTCTCCCCTGTGAGTGGCTGCCTGGCTCGCTCACTGCCATGCTCTCCCTGTCATAATGGACGTGGCCCTGACGTGAGCCAAAACATATTCTTGCTCATATGAGGTGCTTCTGTCTGGAATTTTGTCACAATGATGAGAAAAGTAACCATCATACCTCCATACTGGTTTCCATGGTAGCCTCATAAGTCCATATTCATTTTTAGGTTATTTTTATTTTTATTTATTTATTTGACACCGACAGACACAGAGAGAAAGAGACAGAGAGAGAGAAAGAGAGAGAGAGAGAAAGAGAGAGAGTGAGAGAGACAGGGAGAGAATGAGCATGCCTGGGCCTCCAACCACTGCAGACTAACTCCAGATGTGTGCATTTGGCTAACATGGGTCTTGGGGAATCGAGCCTTGAACAAGAGTCCTTAGGCTTCACAGGCAAGCTCTTAACTGCTAAGCCATCTCGCCAGCCCAAGTCCATATTCATAATAGTGGTACATATAAGAGTATTTTTGACTGCATCCATTGCCACTGTGTATCTTCTTTTCATTTCTTGAAGGTCATTTTCACTGGAGTGAGATGTAGTCTTTTAATGTACTTTTGATTTGCAGTAAATGATATATTGTTAAAGCCTGAAGTAGAGTGCACAAACCATAGACATTAGTGGGCGAACCTGGTAGAGGCTATGAGCCCAGATAGTTTTAGTTTTTAATAAATTAATGTTTGTTGAACCATAGTCACCGGATTTTTTTTCTTGTGGGAAAAAATTGGTTTATTTTGGCTTACAGACTCAAGGGGAAGCTCCATCATCACAGGGGAAAATGACGGCATGAGCAGAGGGTGAACATCACCCTCTCACCAACATCAGGTGGACAACAGCAACAGGAGCTTGTGCCAAACATTGGCAAGGGGAAACTGGCTATAACCTAGTCACCATATTTTTAATGCCATGTTTCTCAAATGCTCACACTGAAGATAATTTTATGCTATTCAATTTTAATGCACAAGATTTACTTACAAAACATTTAGAAAAATGACATATATATCATTTGTTCTCTCAATTTTAAAGCTAGATCAAATTTTTGAACTTTTATATTTCTTTGAGTAACAATAATAACTTAATAGTGTGATTTTTCAATCTCCATTTTGCTTTTATTTTCCAATATTGGGTCATTAAATATATATATGTATATACTTTTTGGTTTTTCAAGGTAAGGTCTTACTGTAGCTCAGGCTGACCTGGAATTCACTATGTAGTCGCAGGGTGGCCTCAAAGCCTTGGCAACGCTCCTACCTTTGCCTCCTGAGTGCTGGGATTAAAGGTGTGCATGACCACGCCCAGCATAGAAAAAAATATTTTTATAAAATACATGATTAATCATTT
Source organism: Jaculus jaculus (assembly GCF_020740685.1). Taxonomy (NCBI): domain Eukaryota; kingdom Metazoa; phylum Chordata; class Mammalia; order Rodentia; family Dipodidae; genus Jaculus; species Jaculus jaculus. Next base: position 145,661,742 of record NC_059103.1, read on the forward strand.
TTGTTTAGAAGGTTCTACTTTGACTTTCTTTGCCCTCATATGTCTTAATAGCAGAATGTTTCAGAAAATATACTTTAAAAATATAGTAAGGTGTTAAAGGCAAAGCTGTAGCTGTTTTGAACCATAAACCTGTTCCTGCCATAGTCACTTCATTGTCAGAGGCCAAGGATTCATTTTGTTCCTTCACACCTTAGTAATGAGAACATGATTGGTGCATAGTATCTGTTCAAAAAATACTTGTTGAACTGGATTGAAATCAATCCTCTTATAAATATTTTTTGGGTCATATAAAAAAATTAAGCCATAAACCTTTTAGGGGATTCAGTTTAGGTGCTATTCTAACACTACTAATTAAATATTTATCTTGGAACCAAATTTTGAAATTGTAGCTGAGATCACTCACCACATGTAACTATTTCTTTATGGTATAGATGATAAAGGAATTTCAACTCCTTGTCAATTCATTTTTGTAAAGGTGATATATGTATATAGAAAGTGTAAAGGAAACAGCATTTTATGTAGTTTGAAACTTTCAATGACTTATTCAAGTAAAATTGAAATTTTAAATTGTCTACAACTGCTCACAGTAATACAATGTGAATCTTTGCCTGAAAAACACATACATTCTTAAAATCAAAGTGATGTTTACTACAGTGGATCAAAAATCATTCTACATATATTTTTTTAATTTATTAGTTTTCTTTTCAGTAAATACAGGCAGTTTGATACCATTATTTAGGCTCATCTGTGATCTACTCCCTCCCACTAGACCCTCCTTGTTAATGAAAATGGGTCGTGCATTGTGGAGTTAGCCCCCAGTTATTGGTATGATAAATGTCTCTGCAAATCATGACCCAACATGTGACTCTGACATTCTTTCCACCCTCTCTTCCACAAAATTTCCCTGAGCCATGTTGGGTTCATTTTTGGTCTGCTTCAGTGCTAAGGTGTTGGGGGCCTCTGAGGCTCTGGCTCTCTGATTTGGTAGGAGTTGATTTTTAACTTAGTGTTGGAAAAACACTTCTCAGAAACATTCCATCTCATACGTTTGAATTTCATATTAAAGATAAATTTAAGACTATTGATTTTATCTTAAACTATTAATTGATATTTGGATGGCCTGACTTTCATCTTAAATTTTCTAATCATTAGTTAAACATAATGGGCAAAGAAATTAAAATTTTTTATCTCAATAGTTTACTCTTAGAATTATGTGTATACCGATGAATGGCTGATAGATTACTAGGCAGGTAGGTAGATAGGTACATAGATAGGTAGATAGATAGAGATAGATAGACAGACAGACAGAAGAATGATGGTATCACCTAACATGTATTGTCATATTTGAAGAAAAAAATAAAATCCCTAAAACTGAGGATAAGATCTTAGCTAAACTATAGTCTTTTTAAAGGAAATATTATAAGTACAAATGGAATTTGAAGATGCTACTTACCTATTTTTGAATTCTAATGTATTTCTTACATGGTGATTTCTAAAAATTTTGAAACCTCATAAGGATTGGTATTATTGATGAATACTTTTTCATGTGTATCTATACTTACATTGCTGAGCCTAGAATGAGGATTTCTCTTCTGAACTGTTAGAAAGCTAATGCCAAATCTTAGGCTATATTGTCAATTAAACATTTTCAGGTGAGAAATGTAACCAAAAACTTTCAAAAGAACACTCAAGCCCTAACTTGTCTGCATTTCAAATATAAACAGTCATATGATCTGATCCAAGTGCTTACCCAGTTCAATCACTAAACTTAATATACCTCATATGTGAAAAAATCATTTGTTTACATGAGGAAAAAAGCAAAACAGCTTAATATGAAATTATAGAATGGAAACTTTGTAATAGCCTCAGCTTTGTACTCCAACATCTTGGCATGAGGTCAGCATTGCTTATTATGATTGGCTCCAGCCACTGACTGGCAAGGTAGACTTCTGAGGCTGGAGTAAATCTTGCTGTTTACATCATTAAATTTTGAATGATGGCATATTTTTTTTCTGTTAACTGGGCCTTTGATGAATAATTCTCAAGATCAATAATTTGTTAACTGTGACAATCAGGAATGAATCCAGTGAAACAAATTCCATATTATTTATTTTATGCCACATGCTCAAGCTCTCAGAGAGGGACTCTGAGTTATTAGTGTGTATAGAAGGCAAAAACTGAGTACTGTAGATCTCCAGTGAGTATTCAATTCACTCTAAAAGTTTATATAAATGCTCTTATTGGCTGGAGAACTACTGCTCTAATAGACAATTGTATTATTCCAAGGCAGCCCTGGACTGAGGCCTTCAAGGTCAATTTTCCATCTTTAAAAGCATAATTAAAATGTAAGATGATTCCCCATACTATAAAACTCATTAATTAAAATCAGTAAGTTCTATAGTAAGTGTAGATTCAGTTAGCATTCCAAGTGAGTTGGCTCAGTGGGTAAGAGCTCTTGTTTACAAACATGAGAGCCTAAAACAACCTGTGTTTGATCCTCAGCACCAGAGTGAAAAATCTGGGCATGGGAACACACATATGTAATCCCAGGCCTTTGAGGGGAGGAGACTGGAGAATTGCTTGGGCTCATGAGTCAGCCATTTACTTTTAATTTTTTGTTCATTATTTATTTATTTCTTTGAGGGTGACAGAGAGAGAGAGAGATAGAGAGAGAGATAGAGAGAGAGAGGGGGGGGAAGGGAGGGAGAGAATGGGTGTGCCAGGACTTCCCAGCCACTGCTTACAAACTCCAGATGCATGCGCCCCCTTGTGCTTCTGGCTAACGTGGGTTTTGAGGAATCGAGCCTCGAACCGGGGTCCTTAGGCTTCACAGGCAAGCACTTAACTGCTAAGCCGTCCCTTCAGCCCACGAGTCAGCCATTTTAACTGAAAAATTACATTTCCAGGTTCGCCAAGAGATTTTGTCTTCAGGAAAGGTAACACAAAGAGTTGGAGAGATCATTCTCTCTGGCCTCCGCATGCATGCACGTACATGTTCATACACTGTAACACACATACACATCACACATACTGAACACAAAAAATAGATAAATACATCTTTAAGAACTTATAAATAAATGACTTAAAAAGAATTTTCCACTTTAAAATCAGATAGAAGTTTGATTCCTCATGGCTGTATTGGTTTTGATAAACTACAAATCCACCATGTGCCTTAGATTCCCTTCCCCAGTACTGTTCTGAATGACAGTAGACTAGTATATGAGGCTACTTAGTAAGGAGCATGGCTTAGTGTGGACATCGTATGTTGTTTATTATAAAGTCCACCATGATATTTGAGAACAGAGATTTCTTAATTAATGAATTGTTTATTTGAGAGAGAGGGAGAAAGAGGCAAATAGAGAGAAAATGGGTGTGCCAAGGCCTCTAGCCATTGAAAATTAACTCCAGATACATGCACCACCTTGTGCATCTGGCTTATGTGGGTCCTGAGGAATCAAATGATGGTCCTTAGGCTTCACAGGCAAGCACTCTAACCACTAAGCAATCTCTCCAGCCTGGGATTTTTGTCTTTTGGTATAAATGCTAAAACAAAATGGATTGAACGTCTTGCCATGTACACATGCTCAGTAAATGTTTATTAAGCATGTCAAACTTCAGTGTCTTTATTGATAAAATAGGAGTATATACTATATATTGTATATATATTCTAATTTGATGCTATATAATTTTCAGGTTTTACCTTTCATAGGTCACTTAAATTGTTTCCAGAGATTTAGTATGTGCATGCATGGCCACATTTTATGACACATACATTATTTTTGAGGCAAGCCCAACAGACTGGCCTTTGTTTTATGCAATGGAATGAGAGAGAGTCAAAGGTGGGGGGGGGGGGGAGAATTGGCATGCCAGGGCTGCCAGCCACTGTAATTAAACTCCAGACTCATGTGCCACCTTGTATGCATGTCCAACCTTGTGTGCTTGCATCATCTTGTGTATCTGGCTTATGTGGTACCTGCAGAGTCAAACATGGGTCCTTAGGCTTTGCAGGATAGCTTCTTAACCAATAAGCCATATCTCCAGCGCTAGCTTATACTTATTAAACAATGAGTAGCCATCAAGTACTATGAGGAGATTTAGGATTTTCTAAACTTAATGATGGCAACTATGTATAAAAAGATATAGGGCTTGTGGCTTTTGAGAAGAGATGCAATAATTGATGGGTTCCTAAAAAGGTTTGATTTATTGTAATAACTTCTGTGTTTGCCCCTCAAAGAACTTCATTTTAGTTTTAATTGTGCCATTTCTTTTTGCTAAACATTTATTTTTGAGGCAACAGAAATTGACTACCTACCTATAACTACAAGACTAATTTTTTTTTATTTAATTTTATTTATTTATTTGAGAGTGACAGACACAGAGAGAAAGACAGATAAGAGGGAAAGAGAGAATGGGCGCGCCAGGGCTTCCAGCCTCTGCAAACGAACTCCAGATGCGTGCGCCCCCTTGTGCATCTGGCTAACGTGGGACCTGGGGAACCGAGCCTCGAACCGGGGTCCTTAGGCTTCACAGGCAAGCGCTTAACCGCTAAGCCATCTCTCCAGCCCTACAAGACTAATTTTAAGCAGAAGGCATCTACTTAATTCTTATATTTCTATAGTGAATATTCCAAATTTGTACCCAAATTAGAGTACAGAAAATACTTTTCATCAAACCATTATATTTTCAAAGAAATTATAACTTGCTTTTTGAATACAATTACTTTCAACTTTTGATAGTCTAAAAATTCTTTAAACTGCTTTATGTATGTAATTTATAACACTTGTATAAGAAGTTATTATGTGGCATACATTACTAGATTTTACCATTTTTGAAATAAAATAACAATAAAATTTCTTAAAGCTTCATATGTAAAACTCTCATTTTACCCTATCCATTCCCTGTATCCTGTCAAAATAAATTTTATATTCAATTGCCTGTGAATTTAAAAGTTCATAATTAAAGAGTAATAAATTTCAACAGCATGTCATTTAAGGAGAAATCATTCAAGCAAGTTTACTGTACATGGCTGTATAAACAGAATAGTAGGATACATGCTGCTGTACAAAAACATATTTTGTTAGCTTGTAGGGTGGCCACACAGCTTGGACTGCCTTACATGACTGGTAAATAAAGCCTTCTTGTTTTGAACTGATCTACATTGGGTTAGGCCAGTTAAATTCACTAGCAATACTGAAAAGCTGAGTAAATTTTATAATTTATCACCTCCTGATTTAGAGTTTTCATTGCTTCTTAGGTATAATCTCTTGGGAGGATAGCTTTCTTTTTGCAGATATTTGAGACCCTTAACTTTCAGAAATATATGGATAAGAACTCTCTGTCCTGCCTTCTAGGTAAGGATGCTATGAGTCTCATGCTGAGTGCTCACATGCCCCTTCCACAGCACAGAGAGAGCAAGCTGATGGTGAGGTCAGGGAATCGCCATGGACATCCAAGGTGTTAGAGTCAGAGCCAAGAGCAGCACAGAGGTTCTCACTCTGAGTCATTTGTGCAACAGCAGAATCCAGTCACTGGTGCTGAGAGAACGAGCTGTCCTGCCACCCTTCATCAACCTACGTTTCCATTATTCTCACTGCTTAAGATGGCAAGTGGGCTTGAAACAACAACAGCAACAAAGAAATGCCACAAGAAAAGGCCTACTATACTTCAATTGAGTTTCTTTCTCCTGGTCTCAATGATTTAGTATAGTATCAGAAGGCACTGTTACATTGAGGGGCCAATCTGGCTGACACAGGAAGGATGGCAGTCATAGTTACTGTGTTTGTACTAATTCTTCCGCTTAGTTTAGCTTGACACATATGTCAAAAATGTTAATCCTTCTTTAGAGACTAAGTGAAAATTGTAAACAGGATGTGAACATGGTCCACACTAATGAGGAATCGACAATCTAACAGGAGATTATAGTAGTTCACTGGAGATCTACCTATCAAAAGAAAAATACCTCACAATATTATGAGATTAATTAATGGTAGAAGCAAATCATGGATACTATAAAGACTATATTGCAATCTTGGAATGATATTGAAGTAAGATAGGAGAAAGCTAGCTTCCTTTAGGCAGTTTCAGTTAGAGATTGAGACCCAAAGAGAACCAAGAGATATCCCCTAGTCCTCACAAAAGGATGGGAATGAAATTCATGTCTGATCCAGACTAATCTACAGCTTTCCCTGTTGCCCAGAGTCCAGCACACTATCAAAATAAAAATGGTCCCCAATTCTTGTTCCCTGGGATCCTGCTAAGGTCAAAATGGACATAGTTCCTAGCTGCCCCCATCAGTCAAGGCAGCTCTGACTTCATCACCAAGGTCACACGTGGTTTGTCAGTGGATGTCACATAAGTGGGATCACAGAGGCCCCACCTTTTTGTTGTTGTTGTTGTTTTGGTTTGGTTTTGGTTTTTCAAGGCAGAGTCTTGCTCTAGCCCAGGCTGACCTGGAATTCACTACGTAGTCTCAGGGTGGCCATGAACTCAGGATGATCCTACTACCTCTGCCTGGGATTAAAGGTGTGTACCACCATTATGGCTTCCTATTTTTATTTATTTATTTATTTATTTATTTATTTGCTTTTGGTTTTTCTAGGTAGGGCCTCACTCTGGCCCAGGCTGACCTGGAAATCATTATGTAGTCTCAGGGTGGCTGTGGTAGTTGGTAGTTTGAATAGATGGCCCTCAATATACTTAGTGTTTTGTTACTTTGTAGTTTGCATCTGTAGCCACCTGGCTGGAGGCCTGTTCACTGGGCAGATGTTAAGGTGTAGTGATAGGTTTGAGATTTTAATCTAAAAATATGCAAAGTGTGCCTAGCTGGAGTTCCTGAAGTGTGCTGTGCTCTGTGGCTTTTGGCTTGTGCTTCTCTTTGTGCTTGGACCTGTGAAGGCAGGCCAGCTTCTTCTGCCATTATGGAACTTCCCCTGGATCTGTAAGTACCAATAAATCCTTTCCTCCATAAAAAAATAAATGAGGGCTGGAGAGATGGCTTAGCGGTTAAGTGCTTGCCTGTGAAGCCTAAGGACCCCGGTTCGAGGCTCAGTTCCCCAGGTCCCACGTTAGCCAGATGCACAAGGGGGTGCACGCGTCTGGAGTTCGTTTGCAGAGGCTGGAAGCCCTGGCATGCCCATTCTCTCTCTCTCCCTCTATCTGTCTTTCTCTCTGTGTCTGTCGCTCTCAAATAAATAAATAAAAATTAAAATAAATAAATAAATAAATAAATAAAATGGTCCTTTAGCCCACCCTTCCAAATCTATATAAAGGCATTGGTCTTCCTGTTCTTCCCTCTCTGTTGGCATGACCCATCATATGTGTGTGTGTGTATGTGTGTCTGTGTGTTTATTCTTGGCTTTTATCCTGTGCTGCTCAGATGCATATGAGTCTAGGCCCTACCCCACTCAGGTAGTGGTGGGAGAGCATACCAAAATTTCTTGATCAAAACTTTTCTGCTTGCCTCTGTTTTATATTTTGGAGTAATTTCCCACTTTGATTACTTGTAGGATTTTCCTCTGGTCTCCAAATCAACTGCATGCATACTCTAGATCAACCCCATGGGTGCTCTCACCAACTCTAGATTTGCTACTTGTGTAATTTCTTTAAATTCAGGGTAACTATGACTGTAGCTCCCTTCATTACTCATTCCTCTTCTAAATCCTTGGTGTCTGCGTTGATATCTGCTCTCTTATTTTTCCTTAAGCCTCATCATTTGCTCTCTTACCTTCCTTCCATGTGAAAACATGGCCGATGCCTTCCTAATTCCTCCTAAATTTCCATACACAAGCTCCTAGATTCTGCTTTCTATGCATTTTTGGCTCTAATCTCTTTTTAAACACTTCAGTTACTTTTCAGTGAGCTTTATGAACTAGTTTCCATGTGCTTCAGCTTTAATCTCTCTTTAAGAACCTCAGTTTTCCTTAAATAAGCTTTATGAACTCCCTCTACATTTCTGTGGCTCTATTCCACTCTCTCTAAAAGCCTCAAATTTTCTTAAAAGGAATCTTTTCTTTTTTTTGGTTTTTCGAGGTAGGGTTTCACTCTAGCTCAGGCTGCAGGCTGACCTGGAATTCACTATGTAGTCTCAGGGTGGCCTCTAGCTCATGGTGATCCTCCTACCTTTGCCTCCAAAGTGCTGGAATTAAAGGCATGCGCCACCAGGTCCATCTTAAAAGGAATCTCATAAACTATATAGTGTTTTTCACATGAGAGTGTGCTTCCTTCTTCACAGTGTTCATAAGCCTGTTCTAGTCTCATTTCCTAGGCCCCAATCTCCATTAAATAACCCCACCATTTGTGATTTCCCCCTAAATGAATTTAATAATTCATAGTTTACCCTTCGTGAATCCATATTTATTAGTAGAACAGAACCCAACACTTGAGGTTCATAAATTCTGGGTGACCCCTCTTGCATCAATATCACAGAAGGTACACTGTTGGTATATAAGAAAACTTAATGGTAAATTTCATATACATATGTGTGTGTGTGTGTGTGTGTGTGTATTCTCTAATATAGATGTCATTGTTCAAAGCTGTATCTGTGCCTTCAGAATTGCCATTTACTCAAAGTCTGCTTGAGCACATTGATAATCTACCTCAAATTGAATTATGTAAGTTCAGATGGCATTACCCAGAATCATAAATTAAAATTTTCAGTTTTACATGTTCTGCTGATGGACAACAAAATTATTGCTATATTAAACCAATTTTGTTAAATTTGTTGCATGCAATATAAAAACAAAAATATGGGGCTGGAGAGATGGCTTAGCGGTTAAGCGCTTGCCTGTGAAGCCTAAGGACCCCAGTTCGAGGCTCGGTTCCCCAGGTCCCACGTTAGCCAGATGTACAAGGGGGCGCACGCATCTGGAGTTCGTTTGCAGAGGCTGGAAGCCCTGGCGCGCCCATTCTCTCTCTCTCCCTCTATGTGTCTTTCTCTCTGTGTCTGTCGCTCTCAAATAAATAAAAATAAATAAGAAATTTAAAAAAATATGTAGGAGAATTACATGTAAAAATAAATGTAGAGTAGAAGTGAAGAATGTTGCAAAAATGTGCTAGAAATAATATAGTAGTTCAAGTAAGGAAACACCAAGTAACAAAGCTGAAGGTAGAAATAGAGCCATTATTTTCATCTATTGTTCCTTATGATTATTTTCACTCAACATTTATGTTCTTGACTCTATCTTATACATGTATGTGACTGCCTAAAATTCTCCAAATTAGAATGACTTTTAAAGTGTGTATATTTTTAAAACTATGTTTTTGTTTCCTTTTGACTTTACCTGCTATTTTTACATCTTATTTCTATTTACACCTCTATTTATTTTCTCAACCCCTTTTATTAACAAGCAGGTCAGTCTGTCTCAGAAACCAATGCTTATTAGCATATCCCTGTGACTGAAGTGACATTTGAACATAAGAATCATGTGCATATTTTCAACATTTTTTATATGAGACTTTCACATGCAAATTTTATTCATTGCTTCCCATCAACAAGAAAGAAATTTGAATGATTCCCATTGAATTTTAGAGGCACGCTGTGAAACTTGTGAAAATAACAGTAACTTCTTGCCTAATGACCCAGTGAAGTTAATTAGTAACACAAAAGCTGAATATATTGTATGGGTTGGTTTATATACATTTTTGGAATTGTAAACCTTGATTTGATGTGAAATTTCACTATATAACACCAAATATTTTACCTCTAAGGACAAATTGATATCATTTCCACTTTAAACAATATATTTACGTTTTCTTTTTAACCTAGTCCTTTGGTAATCATTGCAAGTATAGAAACACAGACCACAATTGAGTTTTAAAATTATGTGCTTGGTATTTCTCTTTCTGGTTAACTGTGCTAGAATATGCTCAATAGTGCTACATAAGCATTGGAGGACATAATAAGTGAGTGAATTGTCCAACAATATCAGTTTTTAAAGGCCCAAGTAGTTGAAATAGAGGAAGCTATGGTATCTGGTAATGCATTCAAATTGAAACTAATGCAAAATGAATTGAAATTAATGCTATTGACCAAATGGTGATCTGATGATGTAGGAAGACAATGTTTTCCACTAGGAAGTTGTTGGAAATATAAATTAACAAGAACTTTATTGTGGTCTTCATTGTTAACTTGACTAGATTTAGAATCACCTAGTGTGTGTCTGTGCAGGTGCTTCCATAGATGATTAACTGAGGAAAGTGACCCACCTTAAAATGGGCACTTTTCAAATGGTGTCCCAGATATAAAAAGGTCTGTGGACAGAGCTATGTTGCTTCCAACCTTCCTTTTCTTCTTCCAGAATATGTGACTTAGTCACTGCTGCCACCACCATCTTTTCCTGATATCAGATTCCAGTTTCTTTCCCCTTCCAAAATGGACTCAGTGACTCTCCAGATTGTAACTGCTGGGGCTCCTTGAAGTATGGACTGAACAGACAACATGTTCTCTGCTTCTCCAGAGGACAGATAGTCATTTTTGGACTATCCAGCTCCTCTCATGTCAACCAACTTAATAAATTTCCTTTTATAACATATATTTATTTTATCAGTTTTATTCCCCTAGAGAACCATACCTAATATGCCTATTAACTGAGAATCTATGGGGCCAAGTTTAACAATTCCTCTAGGCTTTAGTTTTGCATTAAAGTTTGAAAACCATTGAGTAAAATTATTCATCATTACACATTAGTAGATGTTGAACAGATTTATATCAGAATGGAAAATAATTTATTTGGATTTATATAATGTAACATTGTTATGTTCACCTTGGAAGTTATTTGAATGGGGACTGGGGAGATAAATCAGTGGTCAAAGTGCTTACCAAGTAAGTATGAGGACCTGAATTCAGATTCCCAGCACACATATTAAGTAAATAGATAAATAAATAAATAACAAACATGGTAGTACAGGCTATTATTCACAGTGCTTGAGATGAAAAGGCAAGAAATCCCTGGAGCTCACTGGCTACTAACCTAGGAAAATCAGTGAGTTCTAGGATTAGTGAGAGAATCTGTCTCAAAGAGGAAGGTGGAAAGTGATTGAGGAAGACCCCTATGATAGTTTGACTAGAAATCACCCAATAAATTCGGGAATTTATTACAACTTCTTAGATTTCCAGCAGCCTGGCTGGAGGAGGTGTCACTGGGCAGATCTTAGGGTCCCACCCTAAGGTGTGGTGGTGGATTTGGAATTCCAATCTAAAGATACGGAAAGTGCCTGAGTTCTGCCTGGAGTTCCTGAAATGTGCTGTGTGATGTGAATTTGGGGTTTTGGCTTGTGACTTTTTTTTAAGTTTTTTAAAAATATTTTTGTTTATTATTTATTTATTTGAGAGCGACAGGCAGAGAAAGAGGAAGAAAGAGAGAGTGAGAAAGAAAGAAAATGGGCGCACCAGTGCTGCCAGCCACTGCAGAGGAACTCCAGACGCTTGTGCCCCCTTGTGCATCTGGCTAACATGGGTCCTGGGGAATCAAGCCTCAAACCGGGGTCCTTAGGCTTCACAGGCAAGCACTTAACAGCTAAGCCATCTTTCCAGCCCAGGCTTGTGACTTTTTGTCTCTCTGCTTGCACCTGTGAAAGCAGCCCAGGTACTTCTGCCAATATGGAACTTCCCCTGGATCTGTAAGCTTCAATAAGTATCCCTTCCTCCAAAATTGTGCCTGGCCAGGAAGTTCATCTTAGCAACCTGAAGTGGCCTCTGGCCTCTACAAGTATATGTACACCTGTGTACACATGTTTATGAGTCTCCCCCACATACTCACATGAAAACACATACACACATGCAGCCTCCTCATACTTACAGACAAAGAAAAGAATATAAAATAACATTTAAAATAACATTTTCACTGGCATTATGTTATATAAATTTAATATGAGCCACTCTGGCAAATCTGGACTATTTAAGATCAGTATCTTTGTCTTTAATGGTATGCTTCTTTGTCTCTAGTGAATTTCTCTGCTATGAAATCAACTTCATCTGCATCAGTAGACATTCCTTTTGAAAAATAATGTTTGCCTTTCTGCCGTTTACTTTTATATTGATGTCATTATATCAGATGGGAGTTTCTTTTAGACAGCATGTTTTGGATTCATTTTGTAAAATTCTATTATGCAGATCTTGACATTTAAACTGGTGTAGATGATTTTAAATTTGTGGACAATGTTGATTTAAGGAATACACATCATTATTTTTTCAGCGTATCTTCTGTACAGTTTTCATAGTTGCTGCTTTTGGTATTATGTTGTCTGCTGGTATTGGTGACTGACCCGGTTGGGTGTTACTTTCATTTCTATGTTCTTACCATTTCTGAATTTTAACTCTCATCACTTGAAGTACTTCCTATATGTAACTTGACAACCATATTAGTGGACGCTATATTTTTTTCAACAATCACGTATTAAGGAGCTTTTGAGAAGCAGGATATTCTGTCTTATTTCCCATAATGTTGACAGTTCTCTCCAAGAACAACTTCAAGGCTTGGTTTGCTAGCAACACATTTTCTTAAGGTTGGCTTTGCCTTTTTATATCCTTTCTTTTGAAATAAGTTCTTTTTAAATCATTATAAGCATGTCTTTGTATTCTTTTACCAGCATTCAAAAACAAAAAATTGACCGAAGACAAAGGATTTTATAGGCAGATATGAAAGGCTTGTGCAGCTAGACTGCCTGTTTACTAAATCCAGAACCAACATTTCTTATCTATATGACCTTGAGCAAGTAAGTCACTTAAATCTTTCCATGCTTCAGTTTTCTTATCTTTAAAGGACACTAAGGATGCTTACCTCAAAAAGATCAACTGAGTCAATACATGTAAAATACAGAGATGACTGGCTAACAGATGCTAGATGTCAATGTCAGCCTTTTAACGTCAGTGGCAAAGTCAGTGATTATAGGGCCAGATGCATGCTACCACATCAGAACTATCTAATTCCCCTGTTCTGAATCCAGGATGATATATTATTTGGCTTTGTATATAGACTTACAAGACTACGGGCAATATACCAATAGTATGGAAACACATTTTAAGATATCAAACATTATTGAGAGTTTTGCTTCAATACCTGGTTTGCCCTTCAAAAGAACATTGCCAAATTCCTTATCACTTTACTTCTGGCCATCTTCATCAGTAAATGGGTATGATGATATTCTTTTACTTTGATCAATTAGAGATTAAATAAGATGATGCATATACCTTGCTTATTCCAATGTCTGGGACAGATTTACTATCCAATAAATAGAAGACTTATCTGTCTTATTGTGGCTCAAGTAACAGTTATATTTGACATTTTGATTAAGAGCATTAAAATTCTTGATATATTGAATTAATCTCTCAGGTCCAGCCACCTCTGGGAGATTAAAAAAAAAATAATCAAATTTCTTTACTTTCAAAATTATGAACCAGGAAACAGGTTATATAAATCTCATTGGGTAAGTCAGATATTAAAGAAATATCAACTCAATCTCTACACTTCTTATTGCTAGACATGTCCTTGGATATGTTCTGCCAGTAAGATTTCAGTTCAATTCCAATGGTATTCAAGCATGTGAACTGAGTAAGCAACTATATGTCTCTGGCAATATGTGTGAGCAGGAACATTTAGGCTAGTACACAGCAAAAGTGAGATCTTTCAGAATCTACCAAAGTCCTGGAACTCTCTCACTTGGTCTTACAGTCAGGTGTGATTGCTGGTGGTAACTTCAATGTGATTCCTTCACTTATGTCTCTTGATGAAACCCACTTCCCTGTTCTCATTTTACTCACCCTTCTGGTATTTTTGTGAGCTACAAATTTCCTATTTAAATTTACTACTAAAACTTTCAGAGTGGCTTCTGCTATCCTTGCTAAAACTGTTTGATATGAATATCCATGAGCACTCTTGGAGTCTCAGGAACTTATTATTGCACATGTTACTCATTCTGATTTATCAATCTCCAGTGATAAATGTAATATCATTTTTATTAGCAACATAGATATCATATCATATCATGGGGCTACTCAGTATACTATTTTGAAGTTGGGATCATCAAGGATATGTTATTGATAACATACTTCTTCTAACATACTGTTCTTGCTTTTGTTTTCATTAATTGCACTATCATATCTTCATATTGACTTTAAAAGATAGTGCTGGGGCTGGGTGTGGTGGCATACACCTTTAATTCTAGCACTTTGGAGGCAGAGGTGGGAGGATGGCTGTGAGTCTGAAGATACCCTGAGACTACATAGTGAATTTCAGTTCCACCTGGGCTAGAGTGAGGCCCTACCTTGAAAATCAAAAATAAATAAATAAATAAAGACAGTGTAGGGGTTAAAGCCTAGCTCAGGAGCACCTGCCCCTGGGTTAACACACAAGTGTCTGGGTTCAATCCCAAGCATTAGGGAAAGAAGTATAAGAAGTAGAACACATATTCAATAAAATATGCCCACCTTAAGCTTAAGTACAGCTAGTCATGGAAATCATTATCACAATCAAGGTAAAAAACATCCTGTGACCCCCAGTGCCCTCCCATGTATCTTTGTAGGTGGTCCCCTGCTCTGTGTCCAACTCTGAGAGCCCAGGATTGCTCTGTTTCTATACTTTGTCTTTTCTAGAATGGTTTATCATTGGAATAACACAGTATGCAATCTTTCATGCCTCACTTTTTCTATGTCCTAACTATCTATATCCATTTATATTGCTACTTGTATTAATATTTCTCCCTTTCAATTGTCAAGTAATATTTCATTATAAGAATATTCCATTCCACATACATTTGATTTGATTCATGTTTTGCTCTTGGGTAAAGAATTGTTCTGAATGTTTGCATGCAATTCTTATGTGACTATGTGCTTTAAATTTTTATGATAAAATGCCTGAAAATAGACTGGTTGGCTTACATACAAGATATCTATTTAATGTTTTAAGTAGATGCCAAATGTTCCTCAAAATCATTTAAACTATTTTTAAATAAAAATTTTCTCATGAAAAGAGAAATACAAGCTGTTCCATATCCTCATCAACCCTTGTTAATTTAGTTCATTTTAGTGGATGCATAGTAGTTCATTACAGTGGAAATTTTAAGTGTCCAGTTGATTTTATAAACCTTTTATATGTTCATTGACCATTTGTAATGTTTTTGATAAAGTGTTGAGTTTGCGATTCACTTTTTGCTACTTGATTAGTTTCTTTTTTTGTTTTGTTAATTTTTATTCATTTATTTGAGAGTAACAGAAAGAGAGAGAAAGAGGCAGATAAAGAGAGAGAGAGAGACAGAGAAACAGAGAGAGAGAGACAGAAAATGGGTGAGCCAGGACCTCCAGCCACTGCAAATGAACTCCAGTTGTGTGGGCCCCCTGTGCATCTGGCTAACCTTGGTCGTGGGGAATTGAGCTTTAAACTAGGTTTCTTAGGCTTCACAGGCAAGTGCTTAATGGCTAAGCCAGCTTTCCAGTCCTGATTAGTTTATTTTTTTAATTATTATTTTTAAAATTACACTGTAATAATTATTTATTCTGGAAACAATTCCTTTATCAGCCATTTGGTTAGCAAGTATTTCCTCCCAGTTTGTGGTCTGTCCTTTACTTTTCCTAATAGTGTTTTCTAAAGAGCAGATATTAGGCTACATATCAGTCAAGCCTGCAGTTGAGCAGGCAGAGCATTTTTGTTGACTTAGTCACCATGAGTGATCTACAACCTGCAAATGCTGCAGATGATGGAATGAGGCCACCTTGTGCTGATACATGTTTCTCAAAGTCCCTGTTGCACTCTCACCTTTGGAGGGTTCTCCCACCTCAGCCACAAAACAGTCTCCTGGCTTGTCATCCCACAAACAGTCAATGACTACCTGTTGTTTGGTGTAGAACTGGTGCTGGGGATGGACAGGTTTTTCAGCTCTCATGGCCATTTCCATCGTAGCAGGCTCTATGACTTTAAGCCTAAATGGAATCTTTCCTAGATTTCCTTTCCTTACAGTAGAAGTTAAAAAATGAACCTGTCCCCTTAGTACCAAGTCTAAAGTGACATGGCAACTGAAATATGACTTGAATTTGTTGGGTATGTGGTGAGTTAAGAATTTTCTGGCCTGTACTCCAATAGCAGCAGATTTTTGGCTCATATCAGTTCAGGATCCTTTGGACTTGTTCAATCCATATGCTTGCAGGTGGCTTTTTACCAGTGCTAGGGCAGGTTTAGAGGAAGGGGAAGTTTTCTACCCATTCCTCACTACAGGAGATAAACATCCTCTTGCATAGTCATCAGAACAGAACATAGCTGGTAGACAATGTGTGTGTGTGTATGTGTTTCCCTGCCACAACAAATTACTTAAATTACTTCTCCCAAGGATACTGACTGGGGTGTATCTCTGCTTTAATTCATTCACACTGTCTATCTGGAGTTAGAGGAAGATCACAAAGGCTAAGACCTCAATCCCACAAGACTCTCTGAGCATCAGGGGTCAAACACAAGTTCTAGGCTGTGATGTTTGTTTCTGACCCATCAGGCATAATTTGGATGTTCCCACAACCCCTCCCCCCCCCAGCTCCTTTAATTGGCTACAGCAGCTCTTGGCATTAAGGTGCATGGTTTATAAAGATAGAAATGAATAACTAGATGAAGAGAAGTATGGGCAGAGTATTGGGAAGGGACATGGAGGGCCCATCCCTGATAATGTCATCCTCCTAGGATTTCACATGTTCAGCAACATGAATGGTCTCCAACCACAATGGATTTTTATAGAGACCTCATCACCTAACTCAATCTCCAGCTTACTTCCTGAAGGGTGGCGGGCTAGGGCTGTACTAAGCTTTTAGTCAATGCTTGGCCCTTCTGGTAATTCTTAACCCATAGTTCAGTAAATTCACCATTAAGGCAGAAATTCCTTTGTCACCCAGGAAATTCCAAGGGATTAGAGCTCTGTTTCAGGAGCCAGTAACACAGACCACACATAAAATTCTTATCATATCAC
This sequence comes from Jaculus jaculus, assembly GCF_020740685.1. Lineage (NCBI taxonomy): Eukaryota > Metazoa > Chordata > Mammalia > Rodentia > Dipodidae > Jaculus > Jaculus jaculus. Next base: position 145,678,680 of record NC_059103.1, read on the forward strand.
AGTATTGCAGCTCCCTAGTCTGTGGACTTCTGCCTAGGGCTGGGCAAGAGTGTTTGTTTAGCCTTTACTGCCAAAGGCAGCAGAGAGTGTCCTTCAGACCCCAGAACTCTCTAGGCTCTATGACTCACATTGAGAAGAGGTACATACTTCTTAAGAGAAAATGTTACTCAAGTATCTTAAGACATAGGACATGTTTCTAAGAGAAGCTGGAAAATTTCATACACTAAAGAAATTCTGAAGTAGATTTCTTTCTTATTTTTGAAATGAACATATCAACAAGCTATTTGTTTATCTCTAGTAATAATGCATTTCTTCAACGATGAGGACAAATTTCATTTTATAGACCATTCAGGAGTTGGATGTTTGCTTGTGTGCATTCAGATGCTTAGTTAAGACAGGGCATTTTTTAAACATCAGCTTTTTGATTTTTTTATATAACTATTTCTATTTCAATTGGCAACTTAGAGCATTTTTTTCCTAGCAGCTAAATTTGGTTTCCAAACTCCATTCCAGAGAATTATTTTAGGCATAATTTTTTGCAACTTTAAATTTTAAAATGAAAAATATCAAAATGAAAATTTTAGAAAGCTAGAATAATACATTTAGATTTAGTTTTTGCATACAAACCCTAGTGGATTAATCTAAGCTTTGGAATTACTCAAACTTGAATGAATGTGTAGTTGGCTATAGCTTATTGAAGGACAAAAGTAATCATATTTTTTTGTGTGTGTGCCGGATCATAAAAGCATTTGAGCCAGGTATTGTGGTGAGTACCTTTAGTCCCAGCACAGGAGGATCACTGCGAGTTGAAGGCCAGCCTGAGATTATATAGTGAATTCCAGGTTAGCATGGGCTACAGCGAGACACAACAACAACAACAGCAACAAAAAGAATTAATTGCTTCATCAGGGCTGGAGAGATGGCTCAGTGGGTAAGGTACTTGCCTGAGAAGCCTGAGAACGCAGTCCAATTTCCCAGTACCTAGGTAAGCCAGCCGTACAGGGTGGCACATGCTTCTGGAGTTTGTTCTACAGTGGCTGGAGGCCCTGGTGTATCCATTTTTTCTCTCTTCATGTCTGGCTCTTTCTCTTTCTCTTCCTCCCTCCCTCTCTTTCTCAAATAAATAAAATTGAAAATAGAAAAGAACATTTGACTCCACTGTACTTCTATAATGTAAAATTAAAAGGTAGTTGAAACCAAATACTTTTCTTAAATGAATAATAAAAAAGAAATCTACTTAAAAGTAAGATTTCATACACTTTTTATTTATAAAATAAAGATCAAATATTATTCCCAAAGTAGTCTTATATTTTTATTTAAACAATTCCTTCCTTTACTTAGCACTTTTGCATTTTTGAAATAAATTTAATAAGTTTTTTCACGTTGCTTATTTGCCTTGATGTTATCTTCCCCATTTCTTGAGATATAGTAAGTAAAACTTGTACACATTTATGGTCTACATCAAAACAATTTGATACATACACAAGTTTGAAGATTAATCTTAATTGCCAACTTGACTGGCTTGAGAGACCCCTGGAATTTGTAAAGCATCCTCTGGGTCTTTGAGTGCATTTACAGAGAGAATTTATATGTGGGACAATAGATAAAGAGGAAAAGCCAATTTTAAATGTGGGCAGCATCATCCAATAAGCTGGGCATACAGGTGGAATGCAAGGTAGCCAGTGCAAGCAGGCTCTATCCCTACTTCAAACAAGTACCTGTGTAGCTCTTTCCACCCATGATCATCAACATTGCAGCTTCTTCAGCTTTATACTGTGCCCTCGTGTCTGGGCCTCTCCAGGGAGCTTCCAGGCTTCAGCTGCAGACTGGGCCTACACCAATGCCATCCCCTGTTCTTGAATTGAATAGCTACAGGAAGTTGTTCTTCTGCAGCATGTAGCCATGTTTGACTACACAGCCCCTACTGTGTTGGCCATTCTAGTACACTTCAGTTCATAATTATGTGTAACATGTTATATTACACATAATATATTACTATGTTACACAGTTATGCATATATATATACATGCTGTTGATTATGTCCCATTGGAGAATAAAAGCAAGTTGAAAAATGCATCTCTCACTTTTAAAAGTTACAGTTTAAGGCTGGTGATGTGACTCAGTACGAAAAGTACTTGCTGTTAGAATATAAGGATGAGTCCAGTTCCCAAAACATATGTAAACATGCTGAGCGGTGTACCATTCTTCTGTCTCTGGGGAAGTGGATGGATTCAGGAATATCTCCAGGTCTCACTGTCTACATAATCTAGACGAATTTATGAGTCCTAGGTTCAGCGAGAGACATTGTTTAAAAAGTAATGTGGAGAACAACAGAACAGAGCATTGATATGAGGAACCCTGGCCTCCAATAAGTGTATGTATACATATTCATGAGTACTCCCCCACATACATGTACCCTTAGACGTATTAACAGACATACATGCTAGCACAATCTGAGGTTGTTAATCTCTAGTATCAACTTGTTTGGGTCAGTAGTCAAACCAAGGATGTGTCTTGTGCAGATCTGTCAGCATATGCCTATGAAAAATTAAGTGAAGGGGGAGATACACTCCCCTGAAACGTGAAGCCTTTCCAGATATGAAGAGGGTCCCTGGAAAAGAAGTGCTTTTTGGCTGCCTACTGCTGCTCCTTGCTGTGAGTGCCTCTATCCTGCTGTTGCATCCTTTGGTGACATAGGAAGCCAGCTTCTTTAGTCTTCCAACATGGACTGAAGGCTAGCAGCTCACCAAGAATCCCCCAAGTCTTTGGTTCCATATTGTAACTACTGAGGCATCCAGCCTTATGGACAGAGCTGCTGCTGGATTTTCAGCCTCTCCAGTGTGTACACAGCATTGTTGGGATTCCCAGCCCATATCCTGGAAGGTAACCCAGTAACCCCCCCCTTTTTTAAAATTTTTATTAACATTTTCCATGATTATAAAATATATCCCATGGTAATTCCCTCCCTCCCCAGATCCCCTTTTTAATATGTATCAATTCCTCTTTTTATTCTTTATTTATTTGCAAAGATGAGGGAGAAAGAGAGAGAGAGACAGAGAGAGAGAGAATGGGACAACAGGGCCTCTAGCCTCTGCAAACTCCAGATGCATGTGCTACCTTGTCAGGCTTGCAGGAAAGTGCCTTAACTGCTGAGCATTCTTTCCAGCCCCTATTCCTGCTATTGATTCTGTTTCTCTAGATAATCCTAATACACCAGAGACTTCATTTAACCCAATTTTATTAATGAAAATCTTTAAAATCTACTCAATAAATTTCAAATGGATGGTATAATAATGTTAGGCATCATCATATCATGTATAAGGTCCATTGAAATTCATCTTGTAATGAAGTTGGTAGCCTTTAACTAGCATTTCTAAATTTTTCTTCTCCCTAATTCCTGACAACTAACACTTGTTCTCTCCTTCTGTGAATTCGACATTTATTTCTGATCCCAAGTCAGTGAGATCAGGCTTTATTTGTTTTTCAGTGTCTGGCTTAATTTGTTTATGTAATGTCCCACAAACAAATGCATGCTTTCTCAAGTGGTAGGATTTTCTTCTGTCTTTTGAATGATAGTATTCTATATTTGTACATACATTTTATTTATCTAGTCGTGCACTGGTGACCAGTTAGATCATTTTCTTATCTTGGCTAATGTAATTCTGTAGTGACACAGATACTTCAAAATACCATTTTTTGTCCTAGATATATACCCAGAAATAGGATTACTTGACATTTTGTAGTCCAATTTTTAAAAATTTTGTTTTAATTTGTGTGTATATGTATATGTAATGTGTGCTGTGTGTGTGTGTGTGTTGTGTATACCCTATCTGCACCCCATGCACTCACCTGCAGCTAAGCAAGACTGGGATGTGTGGCCACACCCAGGTGTTTACCTGGGATCTGGAAATTTTAACACATGTGGCTTCAGGCTTACTCAAACCCTTATGCTTGCACAGGAAGTGTACCTTAACCACTGAGCCTAGGAGTTCCAGAAGGTTTTACTCTTTCATTTCTCCTTACTTTTTACTAACATTACTACTTGTCTTTTTTTATAATAGCCATTCTAATAGGTGTAAGGTGCCATCTGATTATGACTTAACTTGCATTTCTCAGAATGCTGTTTTCAAATACCATCTTGCTATTTATTTGTAGTTTCTTTTATAAAAAGTCCTCATTCTTTGCCTATTTTAAAATGCTTATTTTAAAATAGAGAATGGTTACATATTTTGGAAATGAAGACCTTATCAAATATATTTATATTTATGTATAAATATATTGTTCATGGTTTCCATTGTTCTGAACAAGCATTTAATGTGATATAGTCTAATTTTGTAGTTCTATGTAGTCCCATTTTTGTGGGTAGACTTTTCATGTGATTTTAGTGTCATATCAAAAAACTCATAGCCAAAAGCATCAAAAGGCTAAGTTACCCTAAGTTTTCTTTTTATTTAAAAATTTTAGTAATTAGGTTTAAATTTTGGTTCTACAATTTAATGTGTTTTTAGCTCATATCAGGATTATCTTTGAGTATGATATTCTGCATTTAGATATTCAGTTGTCCCAATGCCCTTTATTAAAGAGGCTGTCTTATATCCATTATTTAAAATTTAAATTTGTTAAGACTTGTTTTGTCATACAACTTGTATTTTGTTCTGGAGAATTTTCTTTGTGAGCATTAGGAAAATTTTCTTTTCTGTTTCTATTGGATGAACTACTTGGAAACCTCCATTAGTTCCATTTGATTTACAAAGCTGGTTAAGTCTGCTATTTCCTTATTGATTTTATGGCTGAATAATATAGCCATTGTTGATAGGTATGGCAGTTGTCCATTATTGTTATTATCAGCATATTATTATTTATACCTCTGTCTAGAACTTTCTACTTCTCTTCTGCAATGTTCCATGCAATGAGCATTGGTGGAAAAGATGGAGATCTGATTTAGTGTTGCTTTCTCTGTAGCCTCTGGATCTCTGTTTTGATGAGGTTTGAGTGACTACATTGCCTTTATCCATCTCTCTGGAACTAATTTTCAGGCTGGCCATGATAGCAATATTCATGTCACGGCTTCTTCCTCTGTAATGACTTCTAGGCCCAGGCAGATGAGGTGGAGATGACCCAACACATGATAGATAGTGGGCTCTTCTTGATGCATTGAGGTATCCTGTTTCCCCCAGTATTTACCACCATCTGTAAGATAGGACAATTTCTATAACCAAGAGATCAGTTTAAATTAAAGAGGATATGCCTGGTTATTAAAGAGATTTATTGATGTGTACATCCATTCTTCTTAGATAAAGAGCAATGGAAGCTTTCACTGGAGCCTATTGGTTTTCTGTCCTAGAAAATATGAGTTGGCTCCCTGAGCCAGATATGAGTCTTTCCCAGCAGAGTAGGTCTTATGTTCAATCCATTAGCAGTTGTTTCTCCATATTGGCTGTTTGTCACTATTGCACAAGTGTGTACTCTGGCTCAGCTGGTTGTTCTTGAATCTGAGAGGATCTCCTGTTTATTCAAACTGTTGTCAACCCTAAGACTCTAGCCAATCTCAAAGCACGTTTAGCACTGAGGGCTAGCCTGGGGAAACTTGATTTCTTTTCAGTTCCAGTATGGTCATGGTCAGTTGTTGTCCTGTGGCTATAGGCTGGGGTGTATTTTATTATTTTTATCATTTTTCAAATGATATTATTCTGAAAGCAAATTGTCTCTTGATTGTACATTTTAATCCACTTAAATTTCAGGTAATTATTGTTACTTTGATAGTTGTTTTCTGAATAATTTTCAGTTTCTTTCTTCTTAGTATCTTCTTTTGTGATTTATTGAATTTTGTATTGACATGCTTTTATCCAATTGTGTGTGTTTCTTATTTGTAGTAGCCATGAGGCTTACACAAAAATCACATTTTAAACTGTTAATAACTCCAATCACTCCTCGTTTTTATAGTGGTGAAATTACAAAGATATTGCACTGCAAAGGACACAGTGAAAAAAGCAAAGAGGAAACCTACAGAATGGGAAAAAATCTTTGCCAGCTATATATCTGATAGAGGATTAATATCTAGGATATACAAAGAACTCAAAAAGTTAAATAATAAGGAATCAAACAAGCCAATCAAAAAATGGGCTATGGAGCTAAATAGAGCATTCTCAAAGGAAGAAATACGAATGGCATATAAACATCTAAAAAATGTTCTACGTCACTAGTCATCATGGAAATGCAGATTAAAACTACATTGAGATTCCATCTCACTCCTGTCAGATTGGCCACCATCATGAAAACAAATGATCATAAATGTTGGCGGGGATGTGGAAAAAGAGGAACCCTTCTATACTGCTGGTGGCAATGCAATCTGGTCCAGCCATTGTGGAAATCAGTGTGGAGGTTCATAAAACAGCTAAAGATTGATCTACCATATGACCCAACTATACTACTCCTAGGCATATATCCGAAGGACTCATCTCATTTCCTTAGAAGTACGTGCTCAGCCATGTTTATTGCTGCCCAATTTATAATAGCTGGGAAATGGAACCAGCCTACATGTCCCTCAACAGATGAGTGGATAATGAAGATGTGGCACATTTATACAATGGAGTTTTGCTCAGCGGTAAAGAAAAATGAAGTTATGAAATTTGCAGAAAAATGGATGGACCTGGAAAGGATTATACTAAGTGAGGTAACCCAGGCTCAGAAAGCCAAGCACCACATATTCTCTCTCATATGTGGATCCTAGCTACATGTGACTGGGCTTCTGCGTGAGAAGGAAAATACTTATTAGCAGAGGCCAGTAAGTTAAAAAGGAGACATAAAGGGAATAGAAAGGAAGGGAGGAGGCTACTTAATAGGTTGATATTGTATATATGTAAGTACAATGATTGTGATGGGGAGGTAATATGATGGAGAATGGAATTTCAAAGGAGAAAGTGTGGGGGTGGGGGAGGGAATTACCATGGGATTTTTTTTATAATCATGGAAAATGCTAATAAAAATTAAAAACAAAACAAAACAAAACAAAAAAATTAACCCCAATCACATTTAAGAACCAAACATTTATTAATCCACACTTTCTATACCATGGGTGTTATAGTTTAATATTGCATATACACTAACAAATATTATAGCTATAGTTATTTTAATGCATTTAAATTCACCTTCTGCACAGTGAATATGATTTACATAATCACACTACATATGTTAATACAATTCATTATATACAGCATCTCTATGTATGTGCATGTGTGTGTGTGTGTGTTTATACATATAATTCTACCACAAATTTACTTTTATCAGTGAGTTTTGTGTGTTTTAAGTTTCACTTAGCTTCTTTTAATTTCAATCATAAGAACTTAATTTGGAATTTCTTGTAAGGCAGATCTAGTGGTCATAAACTCCATAACCTTTTATTCATCTGGTGATGTTCTTATTGTTCCTGTATTAGAATGGTAGCTTTGCCACCTACAGTGTCTTGGCTGTTAGTTTTCTCTTTTTTTCCTTTCAATACTTTGAGCATAATACTCTGTGTTACATTCCTCTTTGAATTTCTACAGTGCAGTTATAATATTTCTCAGGATCCCTTTTTTTTTTTTTTTGGCTTTGGCTTGATTGTTTGTAAAGTCCACTGAGTTTCATGGACTTTGATGTCCATATTCTTCCCCAGATGTGGGAAGGCAAAGTTATGATTTCTTTAAATAAGTTTTCTGCCATCTCTTTTGACACCTAAAATTTTCGAATTTATTCACTTGATTGTTTCCCATAGGACCTATATTTTTCTTTTTTTTTTAATTTAATTTATTAGTTTTCATTTCAGTGAATACAGGCAGTTTGGTACCATTATTTAGGCTCATCTGTGATCTACTCCCCCCCATTAGACCCTCCTTGTTAATGAAAATGGGTTGTGCATTGTGGAGTTAGCCCCCAGTTATTAGTATGATAAATGTCTCTGCAAATCATGACCCAACATGTAACTCTGACATTCTTTCAGCCCCCTCTTCCGCAAGATTTCCCTGAGCCATGTTGGGTTCATTTTTGGTCTGCTTCAGTGCTGAGGTGTTGGGGGCCTCTGAGGCTTTGGCTTTCTGATTTGGTAGGAGTTGATTTTTCTCTGCTTTGATCTCCTTCCCCTTTGTGATGGTATCCGGTTCACAGGAAAACATCACCCTTGCTAAAAAATAAGAAAAAATTTTAAAAAAAGAAAAATATACTGTGCGGGTGCAACAGTATATTTTTCTTTTTTTAAAATTTTTTCTTATTTTAAATTTTTTTGTTTATTTATTTTATTTATTTATTTGAGAACAACAGACAGAGTGAGAAATAGGCAGAGAGAGAGAAACAGAGAGAATGGGCGCACCAGGGCCCCCACCCACTGCAAAGGAACCACAGACGAGTGCATACCCTTGGGCATCTTGCCATAGTTGGTCCTGGGGAGTTGAGCCTCGTACCAGGGTCCTTAGGCTTCACAGGCAAGTGCTTAAATACTAAACCATCTCTCCAGCCCTCTTTTTCTTTTTGATCCTCAAACAGACTAATTTCAAATAACTTATTTTATTTTATTTTTATTTGACAATTTCATACATTTATATAGTGTGTTTTGTGCATAGCCAGCCACCACTATTCTCTTATACCCTTCCACATTCTCTGAACTCTTTTCTCTTTCCAAATTCACTCCCTTCTCCTTATGTATTTCTTTATGATCCTATAAGTTTAATTAGGGCTAGTTGCATGGCTTATTTATTAATTTTTGTTATTTTGCCTTGAATTGTGTTATAATTCCAAAGAATAAAGTTTTGTTCAATGAAAAACCTATACTTATCTTTTTTTCATCCTTGTTTATTTTGTGGTTCATTTTTGGATTTAAATAGAAAGGCTGGTTATGGATTTAAGGTATTTTCTTTAATAAGATTCTTTCTTTATATTTTATATTCTTGGTTGTTCTTTGAGTGTTATATTTCACACATCAAATTAAAACAACTTGTTTAGATTCATCACAACTTACTTAAAGATATACAAAAATTTACTCCTGTCTCTTGCCTCTTTTATATTTTTAATAACAGAAACTATACTCTCATACATGATTAACCAATAACCACAGTTGGATAATGATACTTTATCTTTTCAATAATGTACAGAGAGTTATAAAACCTTATACATTTCCCTGCATTTTATATTACCTACACATTTACATTTATCCCTGTACTTTAATTTTCATGTGGATTTATTTCTGTCAATAGTCTTTTCATTTATGAGGGAAGGATAGTATTTCTTCTAGGGTACGTTTAATAGACATGTATTCTCTTAGTTTATATTAGTCTGCAATTGTTTTAATATTTTTTTCACTTTTGACATAATATTGCTGACTATATTGAATTATGGGTTTATTTTTTTATCTCAGTATTTTGAACATGCAATTACATTGGCTCCTGTTGCGTAGATTTCTAGCAAAATCAACAGCTATCTTGGAGTTGTCTTGTATGTGATAGTTTATTTTCAACAGACTGGCTATGATGTCTACTTGTGGGCATTATGTACCGACTGAAGGTCACACAGAGGTGAGTCCCTGTTGTCTTCTTATTACTTTCTTCTACATGTACACAGATTTGGGCGTGCACTCAGCACAAAACATGCCTTTGTCTTTTAGATTTCCTGGAATATGTTGTCTTTTGAAATCCCACTTGAACATTTTCTTATCTGCTTTTACTTTAATTGTGTGGACTGTTTCTTAGTCTCTATTGGCCAAGTGTTGTCAGGAAGGATCAATCTCTCACCGTCGCTCTGGGTGATTCCCAACAAAAGTCCTGTGCATACAGCTGTTTGAATGAAATGAGCTCAGAACCAGGTCAAGTAAATACAAATCTGAGAATAGAGCCTTTTCAACAAGTTGCCAGATCTGTCAGAGTGTCAATGTCTGGAGATTTTTTTTTAACACCAATAAAAACTTAAAAGTAAAAGTTAAATCTACAAAATTAAAATTAGGTCTGTAAAACATCTTAAGAAACATATTGTCACAGTTACCAGTTGGAACTCTAGTTTGAAGATACTAATAGGCTGCAGGATGTTGGTCATTTAGGAATAAAAATAGCTTCATATTCTAGAGAGAAGGAAGTGTTGGCAATGTGGTGGATGATGTCAGTATCCTTTTTGCTGTATGTGGAACATTCTATAATGATGACAATTTATGACATTTGTATTATTTGTTATTGTTACTATGGTGAATGCTCCATTCAGAATTTCATTTAACCATTCTTAGCTATAAAACTTCTTAATTTAGTTTTCAATGTATTTATGACTCATGTACTTTCATATCTTCCAAACTTAACTATAATTTGATTTTTTTTAAATTATTTTGAACCTATGAAGACTTTTTGTTATCAAAATACCAGATAAAATATAACAGACATTTACATAGCATTTACATTCTGCTAGGCATTCAGCATGGTCTCCACATATGTAAGGTATATACCAATACTATACCACTTTCTTTGCAAAAATTGAAAATCTGCAGACTATTATTCTCAGGAGTTCCTACAACTAGGTCTTCACAGATATTGAGGGAGATAACTCTATATACTAACTCTAGTAAAACTTAAAATATGGAAGCCAATAAGGAAAAGAAAAATAACCAATGATAAATATAGGTAACAATTAGTTGCATGTAAGAATATTTTAACTTTAGAGCCAGGCGTGGTGGCACATGCCTTTAATCATAGCACTCAGGAGACAGAGGTAGGAGGATTGCCGTGAGTTTGAGGCTACCCTGAGACTACATAGTTAATTCCAGGTCAGTCTGGACCAGAGTGAGACCCTACCTTGAAAAACAAAAAACACAAAGAATATGTTAACTTTATGTATTAAACTTTTTTAAGAAAATTGGGATACAAATTGGAAAGGAAGAGATAAACTTATTTTTATATGCAAATGATATGATTCTATACATAAAGGACCCTAAATATTCTATGACCAAATTTTTAGAGCTTATAAACACAGAAATGTAACAGCATACAAAATAAACACACAGTAATCACTAGCTTTCCTGTTTGCTAACAACAAACATGCTGAGGATGAAATCAGGGAATAACTCCCATTTACAATTGCATTAAAAAATAATATTGTAACTTGGAATAAACCTAACAAAGGAAGAAAATGATCTCTACAATGAAAAATTTAAAATACTCAAGACAGAAATTGCAGAAGACACTAGGAAATGGAAATACATCCTAAAATCTAGTTGGAAGCACAAAAAAAAATTGAATATCTAAAACAATTCTGAGAAACAAAAATAAAACTGGTGATATCACCATACCTGATTTTAACCTATATTATAGAGCCATATAGCCAAAACAGCATGGTACTGGCACAAAGACAGAGACATAGATCAATGGATCAGAATAGAGGACCCAGATGTAAGCCCAGGTAACCACAGCCACCTGATATTCAACAAAAATGGAGAAAAGACAGCCTGTTCAACAAATGGTACCGGGGAAACTGGATATATATGTTTAGAAGGATGAAAATAGATCCTTGTCTCTCTATGCACAAAAATAAAGGCCAAATGCATCAAAGATCTTAATATCATACCTGAAACTCTGAACTGCTAGAGGAAAATGCAGGGGAAACCCTTCAACATCTTGGCATAGGCAAAGACTTTCTGAATATAACCCCAATTGTTCAGGAAATAAAGCCACTAATCAATCACTAGGACCTCATGAAATTACAAAGCCTTTGTGCAACAAAGGACACTGTGAAAAGAGCAAAGAGGCAACCTATAGAATGGGAGAAAATCTTTGCCAGCTATGCATCTGATAGAGGATTAATATCCAGGATAGTGAAAGAACACAAAAACTAAACAATAAGAAATCAAACAACCCAATTTAAAAATGGGCTATGGAACTTAGTAGAGAGTTCTCAAAAGAAGCAATACAGATGGCATATAAACATCTACATATCTACATATATGTATATATATATAGATATACATATATCTACTTATATACATCCTTAGCCATTAGGGAAATGCAAATTAAAAGTCCTTTGAGATTTCATCTCACTCTTATCAGAATGGCCAACATCAAGAAAACAAATGAGGGCTGGAGAGATGGCTTAGTGGTTAAGCGCTTGCCTGTGAAGCCTAAGGACCCCGGTTCAAGGCTCGATTCCCCAGGACCCACGTTAGCCAGATGCACAAGGGGGTGCATGCGTCTGGAGTTCATTTGCAGTGGCTGGAGGCCCTGGCACACCCATTCTCTTTCCCTCCCTCTCTGTCTCTCTCTCTCTCTGCCTCTTTCTCTGTTGCTCTCAAATAAGTAAATAAAAATAAATTTAAAAAATTAAAGAAAACAAATGACAATAAACATTGCCAAGGATGTGGTTCTACACTGTTGGTGGGAATACAATCTGGTACGGCCATTGTTAAAATCAGGGTGGAGTTTCCTGAGACAGCTAAAAATACACTTACCATATGACCTAGCTATAGCACTTCTAGGCATGTATCTTAAGGACTTTTCTCACTACGTTAGAGATACTTTCACAACCATGTTTATTGCTGTTCTATTCACAATAGCTAGGGAATGGAACCAGCCTAGATGTCCCTCAACTGATGAGTTGATAATGAAGATGTGGTACTGTAGTGGACAGATTTAGGTTCACTAAGATGAACTTCCAGACTAGACACAGTTGTGAGGGGAGGGACTTTTTGAAGCTTACAGATCCAGGGGATGTACCATAATGGCAGAAGAAGTTGGCCTGTCTTCACAAGTCCAAGCAGAGAAGCACAAGCCTATAGGGCAAAAGCCACACAGCACAGCACACTTCAGGAACTCCAACTAGGCACACTTTGCATGTCTTTAGATTAAAATCCCAAACCTAGCACCACACATTAAGTTCTGTCCAGTGACACCGCCTCCAGCCAGTTGGCTGCAGATGAAAATTACAAACTAATAGAACACTGACTATATTGGGGACTATCTATTCAAACTACCACAGGCACATTTATGCAATGTACAATGGTGTTCTATTCAACAGTAAAGAAAAATGGAATTATGAAAATTTAAGAGAAATGGATGGATCTGAAAGGGATTATTCTTAGAGAGGTTACGCAGGCCTAGAAATCCAAACAACGCATGGTCTCCCTCATATGTGTATTCTACCTACAAATGTTTAAATTTCTGTATGAGTGGGACTGGAATGAAACTCAATAGCAGAGGCCAGTAAGTTAAAAGGGAGATATAATGGGAATAGGATGAGAGAGAGGTGGTGGAGACTTAAGAGCATGCTAATGCATATATGTAACTAGAAGAACAGATTACTGGGGGTGGATAGGCCTAAGTGAGATAAAGAAAAGAGATTGAGTGAAAGAAAGGTGAGGGGAGAGCTAATCAAAATATAAGATGGTATGAATAACTCACATGAAAACCTACTTCTCCAGGCAATGGCACACCTAGAAGCCATAGATTCTTAATAGAAAAATTTTCAGTGCCAGGGATGGAATACCTTCCAGTGAGTTGTTGGCAAGGAAGTCCCTGATACCCTCAAAACGTTATAAGCTATTGCTGAGGCTTTTGGTTTCCAATAGATGGTGAGACTATTGCTGAAGACTCCACATACTTGGATTGCAAGGTCACTGAGAAATCCTGATGGAGCTGAGTTGCAACATCCTCCATATAGACCATCTGACAGAAAGCTGAAAAAAAGTTAGGCTGCATGTAGTTCAATGGGACAGAAAGAAATCACCAGTGGAGATACTTAACAATGAACACTGCAAGCCTTAAATTTGGCCAGACAGGCCAAGTGGGGCAACATGTGCAATAGTTGGACTGGAGGCCTGCTTCATGGAAGAGAATATAACCCTAAACTGAAAACCTACAACAAGAGTAGTCATGAACCCTAAGAGTGTAAGATCTGCTGGTATCTGCCTAAATGTATATACTATGCTCACCACACTTCCCAGTAACCATTTCTCTTAATGTTCTTACCCATATATTTATGCTACTCTCACTTTTGGTTAGAGATGCTTCTTTTTTCAGATGGTGGTGACTTTGGGATGACTCAGAAGGCACCATAGAGCTGAGAAGAAGAGACACAGGAGTGCTCAGCACTGAAATACCTCTATCACACCTTTCAAAGCTCAGGGTTCATTGTGGAAGAAGTGGCAGAAAGAATGTAAGAGCCAAAGGAACGGTAGGACCCCTTACAATGAGCTCTTCCAAACACAAAATGGCAGGTATATCCTTGACCTCCCAGTGCCTGATACTACCTATACAAGGCCATCATAATACGAAGAAAAAATGACATCTAAATAAAAGAGAGACTGATTGAGAGGGGGAAAAGTTATGGGAAGTAGAGTTGCAAAGGCGAAAGTGGGAGGGGGAGAAATTACCATGGTTTATTATCTTATTGTCTATAATTATGGAAGTTGTAAATGAACAAAAATAAAGAAAGGAAAAAAGAAAGAAAAAAAGAAAAAGAAAGAAAGAAAGAAAGAAAATTAGGATTATACATCATATACAATTTTGTTCTTTTTCATCTTTTATTACAATCATTATTTATATTTTACACTATTTTATCACATTATTAAATATATTTTCTTGAATTAACTTATAATTAAATGATAATTAACTATATTACTACTTCTAAATGTTTACCACAATTTATATAGTATATGCCTTTGCATATGATTATCTTCCCTTTTCCTCTTTTAAATATCCTTCTTTCTATCACAATTCCTTGTATACTCTCATGTTATATGTATGTATATGCATATATGGAATTAGATTCAGTATATAAGGGTAAGCATGTGCTATTTGCCTGACTCGGACTTACTTTTGTTATCCATTCATCTGTTGATGGGCATTTTAGCTGTACTATATTGTGTCTATAGTAACTAGTCAGGAGTAAACATGGATGTGCAATTATCTCTGTGATATGTTGACTTAGAGCCTTTCTAACATATGCACAGGAGTGGTATAGTTGGGTCATATGATAAATATATTTTTAGTTTTTTGTGGACCTCCACACAGATTTTTCCAGTGTCTCTACCATTTCACATTCCCACAAGAATTTTTGTTTGTTTGACAGCATTTTTTGTTTGTTTTCTTGACATTCTGATGGGGGTGAGAAGGAATCTCAAACCACTTTTAATTTACAATTTCCGAGTGGTTAAGGATGTTGAGAACTTTTTTTTCTAATAGTTTTTGGCCATTTATATTTCTCGTTTTGAGAACTATCCCAATTAATTTACCCACTTGCTGATCAGATGATTTTCAAAATTAAAATAAATTTAAATATATTCTAGGTATTAATTCCCTGTCAAATATATTGCTGGGGAAGATGTTCTCTCATTTTTGTAGGCTGCATTTTCACTTTGATGATTCTTTTCTTTGTTGTGCAGAAGGTTTAAATTTTTATTCAGTTCAATTTTTCAATTCTTGGAATTCCTTCTTGAGACACTGGAAAGCTTTTTCATAGAGATCTTGCCTATGCCTACATCTTGAAGTTTTGTTTTTCATTTTGTTTTCCCCTCAAAGGTTCATAGTTTTAAACCTTCCATAAATGTGTATGATATATTTTAATTTTTTTACAAGATTAGAGATATGGCTCTACTATCTTTCTTCTGCATGTGGATCTCTAGTTTTTCTAGCATCATTTGTTGTAAAGGCTATCTTCTCTATGTATATTCCTAACACATTTCTAAAAGCTAGGTGGCTAAAACTGTATAGGTTTATACATGAATCTTTTAGTCTATTTCATTTGTCTATTAGGATAGGCTTATGAAGTGAATTTCATTAAAGAACAGGATATACTAACTAGAATCCTAGATCCTGGAAAATAGAATAAAATGTTAAACCCTCAGCAGGTTCTTAGGAGAAGCATCTGAAGGGCCTTGAGGAAGGTGAGATTAAGTCTAACCTTAAATTTCTCCCGTTTCTTTCCTTTCTGCCTTCCTTCCTCCCTTCCTTCCTTTCTTTCTTTCCTTTTTTTTGTGGTAGAAGAAGGGAAATGATAGCCTCAATAGTACATATACACAGAATATTCCAGCACTTTCTGTGGGAATGTTAATGTCATTGATTTTATATCTTAAATCTAGATATAGTTCTAAAAAGTAATCAAGAATCTACCCAAAATTGCATTAACCCACAGCAATCAAAAGTATAGAATAATGAAAGTTTAAAATATATTTAAGAAGAGAGATCTGAAATTTAAACATCTTTCATAATATTTAATATATAATTGAACTTGTATATGCTGCCTTAGTTTTTTACTACTTCTAGAACTCAGTACCTTAAATTGGGTAATTTATATGAGGAGATAAATTTAATTTTCACTTTTTAAAAAATATTTTATTTTTATTTATTTATTTGACAGAGAGTAAAAGAGAGAGAGAAAGAGAATGGATGTTCCAGGGCCTCCAGCTATTGCAAACAAACTCCAGATGTGTGTGTCCCCTTGAGAATCTGGCTAATGTGGGTCCTGGGGAATCCAACCTGGGTCCTTTGGCTTTACAGGCAATCGCCTTAACCGCTAAGACATCCCTCAAGCCCTGTATTTCTTTTTTACTAATTAGTTTTGTACTCAGTGAATACAGTCAAGTTGGTACCATTGTTAGCCTCCTCCCTGCCCCCCCTCCTCCCCCTGGCCTCCTTCTTGTTGTGGTATATGGGTCATGCATTGTGGAGTTAGCCCTCAGTTCTGGGTAGGAGGAAATGTCTCTATGTATCATGACCCAACATGTGGCTCTGATATTCTTTCCGCCCCTTCTTCTTGCAAATTTCCCTGAGCCATGTGGGGTTCATTTTAGGTCTGTCTCAGTGATGAGGTCTTGGGAGCCTCTGTGTCTCTGGATATCTGATTTGGTAGGAGTTGATTGTTCTCTGTGTCTATCTCCTTCACCCTTGTGCTGGTACCAGGTTCAGCAAGAAAACAGCACCTTTGCTTGTTTTTCCAATTATTCTTAGTTTCAGCTGGGGCCCTTTTGAGGTATGATTGGGTGGTTCTCTCCTTAGGATCTGTGTCTTTTTGAAAAAGAGGAGCATATTTTCCAATGGAGAGTAAAGTAATTACCAGATAAATGGGATAACCCTGATTTTTTTAGAGAGAATTTAATAGGTGTAGGCCCTCTTGTAGCCCACAGTTGGTGGTTGCTTGATAATAGAGAGTGGGCTTATTTTTGGATATAGTTCTGACTTGTATCCTAGCTCTAGCTATGGGTTCTTTTTCACTGAGGGGATCAATTAGAAAAATCAAGAGCAGTTGGTTTCCCACCATGGCTGTGCTCCATTTTCTTTTCTTTTTTTGTTTTTTGTTTTTTGTTTTTTGTTTTTTGTCCCTTGGCACTGGCACTCCCAGCAGCAGGGTATGGTTAACACCCAAAATGAGCTGTTGATCAGTGAAACCCTACAAGGTTAATGGTCAGACCCTACTGCTGAATATGCCATATGCTGTTGGGCAGGAGCATAGAGAGACCTGGCTGGAATTAAAAAAAAAAAAAAAAAAAAAAACAGTCCCAAGACAGCCCATCTAGTGCTGGAGGGTGCTACATGAGCTACTGGGGTAAAGTGGCTAACATTTGACTGAGAAACTTGAGGTCTAAGCTACTCAGAGGTAAACAACCTGACATGATGCTCTCAGAAGTACACCAATGGCACACAGCCATGGTGGATAACCAACTTGTTTTGGACTGGCTAACAGATCTGCTCAGTGTAAGGGAACCCATATGTGGAACTGGTAAGCAAGTCAGAATCATATCAAGTTAATGATTTTGCTTTCCAATATCTAGCTCCCATTAATCTTGGGCTACAAGAAGGTCTACATCCATTAAATTTTCTCTAAACTAATAATAGTTATCTCACTTAACTGGTGCTGACTTCACTCTCCATTGAAGAATATGCTTCTCCTTTTCAGATGGGAGTGGGACCTGAGGAGAGAAAGGACCCATCACACTTCACCAGGGCCCCTGCTGAAACCACAGAGGAATTGTGGAAATGAGCAAGAGTGATGCTTTTTCAGTGAACCTGGTATCAGGACAAGGGTGAAGGAGAGAGCCACTGAGCACACCCAGCAGCTTCCAAACCAGATATCCAGAGGCTTCTAATAGCCCAACACTGAAATAGACTTAAAATGAACCAAACATGGCTCAGGGAATTCTGTGAAAGATGAGCAGAAAGATTGTTAGAGCTACAAGTTGGGACATTATGCACAGTGACATTGTCTCTTCCCCATAACTAATGGCTGCCACCATAATGCATGACCCATAATCCCCATGGGGATGACCTGCATCCCCAAAGAAGTGGGTCCCTTTGGAAAAGGGGCAGGGATAAGGGAAAGGATGGTACCAACATATATTGTTCACATACTAAGTATGTCTATAACTAATTAAAAAACTCAATTCCATCGCTAAGAATCAATCCTGGTAATATGCTCACGCATGTGTGCAAATATCCTGGTACCAGCTTTATTATCACAGCATTGCATGGAATAGCAAAATTTGGTAGTGCCTGGAATTGAAGATTCTGGTTAAACAAAAAATAAATTCCTACACAGGAAAGTTTCAAACTGTACAAGCATTTTCTATATTACCATAGAAATTTTCACAAATACATTGTTAAAGAAAAAAGTAACTAGAGTACATGTTTGAGATAAAATGTGTTTAATGCTCAATCTACTGAAGTGCATAACATAAGAGTGATGGGACTTAGAAATATGCCTTTCAAACCAAGCACCCGTGGGATTGCAATATACTCTCAGGTTAATGCACAGCTATTGTGATATAAAGGAAGAAAGTTTGTTTTCTTTAAATAACTAGAGTACAGCATGAATATGGAGGAATGAATCATCACATAGACATAGAAAGACAGTTTGAGGACTGTTGCTTAACAAGGAACTTTGTGAAGGTGTTAAGCAGAAAAATGCTTATAAAATGTGTGCATTTTGAGATAAATCAGTAGAACTGGCTGAGAAAATGGGAAATTTTTAATATTATTTTTTAAAAAAAATTATTTATTTATTTATTTATTTATTTACTTATTTGAGAACGACAGACACAGAGAGAAAGACAGATAGAGGGAGAGAGAGAGAATGGGTGTGCCAGGGCTTCAGGCCTCTGCAAACGAACTCCAGACGCATGCGCCCCCTTGTATATCTGGCTAACGAGGGATCTGGGGAACTGAGCCTCGAACCGGGGTCCTTAGGCTTCACAGGCAAGCACTTAACCGCTAAGCCATCTCTCCAGCCCAGAAAATGGGAAATTTAAATTTATTAAGAAGCTACTAATAAAATTATCTGAGATACAATGATTTTTATACTTATTTTAACATTTTACAAAGGGAATATGAAGGTACATCTGCTGCATATATAAGCTCAGTTATGGGCTGTAGAGATTGCTTAGTGGTTATAGCACATGTAAAGCCTAATGACCCAGGTTTGATTCCACAGTGCCTACATAAGCCAGATGCACAAGGTGGGGTATGCATCTGGAGCTTATTTTCAGTGGCTAGAGACCTTGGCATGCCCATTTTCTCTCTATATCTTCCTTTCTCTCTCAAATAAATCAATAAAATAAAATAAAAATAACTCATTTATTTTAGAAAGTTGTACATTACGTACTTGCCAGATCATTGTGTTAAAATGAACTTGAACCTGAAAAGAACATTACATATACAGTAGCTCATAGTGCAATAGTAACTACAATTTGTATTAAAACAATGTGTACTAATTTTTATTTCATTTAATAATTTATTTAAATTCAGATAGAAAATATATATTCACTTAAAATAAATTATAAACATATATATTATTTTTGATTCTTTAAATATTTGGATTACAATAATTTTCCAATTTAAACAGTCTTTCTAAGTCAGAAACTTAAAAAGTTAATAATTTAATAATGTCCTTTCTATCTTTAGTCTATTGTTATGTCCATTCTTCTTACTTCTGTTTACTGAGCCCCACCCCTCTCTCTTTCATATTTCCTTCTTTTACTAATTTTATTTGACTTTATTTAGCAATTTAAAGTCATATGAAACTGAGATTAACTCTTGTAGTAATTTGTCAGCACTTGAAGTATTCAGAAAGACAGACACATGAGACATAAAAACAATATATATATATGTTTGTGTGTGTGTGTGTGTGTGTGTGTGTGTGTGTGTGTGTGTGTACATATACATAAATGACTTGAATAAGGAACTCAGATCATATTGATGTGGGAAGAATAAAATCAAACATTTATTTCCATTACTGAGTTGTCCACTTCTAGATCCAACTGCCTCATGAACTTACAGTTTGTATCTGTATAAAACACCTTTGGATGTACACATAGTTTGTTCTCAGTGTTTGGCAAGTGTGAAGGCTTTTCAGGATATCACGTGAGATTTGTTTTATTTTTTTTTTCTTGTGTATATAGCTCTGACATAGAGTGTATGATACTATAGTGATATAGTTAACACTTTGAGAAACTACAGAGCAATTTCAACTGATTGTAAAAGATTGTATTTCTGGGCTGTAGAGATGGCTCAGCAGTTAAGAGTACTTCCTGTGTTAAGTATGAGGGCTTGAGGAGGTCTAAGCCTGCTCATGTTTGGTCCATAGTACCAACATAACCTGCTGGGCATACACACCTGTGAGCACTTCAGTCTCAGTACCATAGGGGAACAGGGACCCGAGAAACACAGGAGCTGGTGAAAATGGTCAGGTCCAGAATGAGTAAGAGACTTGCGTTCAAATAAGAACAGCAAGGAGGAGATGGAGAGATGGCTTAGCAGTTAAGGTGCTTACCTGCAAAGCCCAAAGACCCAGGCTTGATTCCCCAGGACACATGTAAGCCAGATGCACAAGGTAGTGCCTGCATCTGGAGTTTGTTTGCATTGGCTTGGGGCATTGGAATGTACACTCTCTTTGTACTCTATCTGCCTCTCTCAAATAAATAAAGTCATTAAACACTAAAAAAATGAAAATGGATAGCAGGGAGAGGGCTAGATTAGCAGTTAATGTGTTTGCTGAAGTCTATGTACCCACATTCATGACACATTTCTGGAGTTCAGTTGCGGTGGCTGCAGCCCTGGCAAACCAAGTCTCTCTCTCTCTTTCTGTGTTCCACTTTCACACTCTCTCTAAAATAAAAATAAAAATAAAATAAAATAGAATGGGGGAAGAATTAAGAGCACTTGATATTCTGCTCCTTCCACTGCAGAAGCGCACATGGCACCTCAGGCAAGTGCATGGAGTGACACAAGAGCA
This sequence comes from Jaculus jaculus, assembly GCF_020740685.1. NCBI lineage: Eukaryota > Metazoa > Chordata > Mammalia > Rodentia > Dipodidae > Jaculus > Jaculus jaculus. The sequence goes on from NC_059103.1 coordinate 145,699,896, forward strand.
CATACATGTGCATACTACACACACACCACATTACACACAAGCAAAACTGTTTTATTTCCATTGCTGAATTTTTCAAGGGACTTCTTTGGATCACTACAGATAGATTTTTTCCTACTATGCTATTGTGTTACACTTTTGCATTTGAGTTAAGAGTTTGCTTCTAATAAGAGTTCATGACTTCCTGGTGTTCTACTTTTGGGAAAAATACGTTATGGCACACTGTCTGCTTTATGACAAAAGTGGTAGTTCAAACTAAGAATTGGAGATTGGTGAAGCAATAGGATTAAAAATCAACATTTTTGCACGATTTATTAAGTAAAATACTAATTATGAAAGTTGTTCTGTCACAGTTTGAAAATCATTTGACCTAGATATAGCCCAGTGCATGCTCACTGGTTGATATAGCAACTTAAAAATTTCTTAGTCCCAAAGCTACTGCAGGCTGTTGATTTGAAAGTCTCTTGAAGAAAATTTTAAAGGTCAAGCAAAAGCCTATTTTGGGAAACTCTTTTGTACTTTATATTTCATAGATTTAAGTTTAAGGCAAATTTAATATACAATTAGTAATATCCACTCAGAACTCAGAATTCATTGAGGCTGACTATTTGTATTTACTCAACTATTTTTTATTAGATATGAATGTATTTTTGTATATAAACAACACATATTGGTACAAGTATTTCCCTCCTCAATGCTCCTTTCCTGAAGAGGCCTTCTTCACTGGGGATGCAGGAAAACCTAATGGGGATTGTGGGTCATGCATTATGGAGGGTATGCAATGTCTCTGTGCAAAATGTTCCAACTTGTGACTCTATCTATCTGGCCCCTCTTCTGAAAAATTCCCTGAGCCATGCTGGGAACATTTTAAGTGTACTTCAGTGATGGGCACTCAGGAGCCTCTGTATCTCTGATTTGGTAAATGTGGAATGTCCTCATTATCTGTCTCTTTCATACTTGTGCTGATATCAAATTCACTAAGAATGCAGCTCTCTTGCTCATTTCCCCAATTACTCTGTGGTTTCAACTGGGGCCAGGGTGGAGTGCACTGGGTCATTTATCTCCTCAGGTCCAGCTCCTATCTGAAAAAGAAAAGCAGATTCTCCAATGGAGAATGAAGTCAGCACCAGTTAAATGGGATAACCATTATTGATTTAGAGAGAATTAAAGGGTGTAGACCCTCTTATAATCTAAGGTAATGGAAGCCTGACAATGGAAAGCAGAATCATTATCTGGATATGATTCTGACTTGTTTCCCAGTTCCAGATATGTTTCCTTTCCACTGAGCAGATCTGTTACCCAATTCAAGAGCAGTTGGTTTCCCACCATGGCTATGTGCCGCTGTTGCACTTGTATATCACGTCATGCTGTTTGCTGCTGAGTTGCTTAGACTTTGAGTTGCTTGGACAGATGTTGGCCACTTTCCCTGGGAGCTCGTGTAGCACCTTCTAGCACTAGGCAGGCTAACTGTCTGCTGTCTGGCTCTCCTCCTGATTCCAAACAGGTTTCTCTATGGTCCATGCCTACAGCATTTTGTGTCATCAGCAGTAGGATTAACCATTAGCCTCTGGTGAGTAATCAAGTGCTCTGACAGAAGTCTATCTCTTGTTTGTTTTGGGAGATCTACTAGTTCTCTCTGTTCAACATCGCATTGTGTATGTAGACCACATCCTGGTACAGGGAATTACAGGTCAGCACCAAGGGGGGTGGGGGGGGGGAAGAAAATACAGAGAATAAAGAGAAACAGGAGAAATTTCAGGTTAGGTTTCATCTCAGCCTCTCCAGGGACCTTTGATTCAGGTGCCCCCCCTAAGGTCCTCTTGAGGTTTCCACCTTTGAGTCTGATTTCCAGGATATAGACTTCTATGGTACCAGTTCAATTTGGGTTCAGTTTTGTGTCCCCCATGCTTTCCCTTTCCCAAAGCCCTACCCTCCCTATTGTCCAAGCCTCAAGATGCTATTCAGTTGTCAGCAATTTGGGCTGATCCAGGTTAGAAAATGCTGATGTTACTCAACTATTTTTAATTAAAATTGTTAGTCATTAGGCTAATACACTCTTATGAAGTGACATAGCTCATTGACTTTACACTCATTTTAGAGAGGGAATATTCTGTAACCAATTTTTAATGAAATTCAACAATACAGTCTTATTCTTTTATGCCCATGTATTTATGTATTTATTTGTTTTATATATTTTAAAATTATTTATGTTTGTTTGTTTATTTATGAGAGTGAGAGAGGTCGTCAGAAAAAAGAGAGTATGGCACATTGCAAACAAATTCCAGACACATGCACTGCTTTGTGCATCTTACATGGCTGCAGGAGAATTTAACTCAGGATATAAGGCTTTTATGCTTTGCAAACAAGTGCCTTTAACTATAGAGCAATTGATCCAGCCCTTATATTTACTTTTTTGTCAGTACTAGAGACCAAACCCAGGGCCTGTTAGTAGACTTCAAATTTCGTTTCTTCTCTAATATTTATTTATTTTATGTATATATGTGTATACTATGTGCAGTTCCTATGTGTGTAGGTGCATGTATGTATGTGTGTATGTGGAAGCCAGAGGTTAATGTCACATGTCTTTTTTAATCATTATCCACTTTATTTTTTGTGACAAGCTCTCTCCCTGATCCTAGAGTCTACTGATTCAGCTAGAGTAGCTAACCAGAAAGCCCCATGGATGCCCTGTTTCTACCTCAAAATGGGGATGATAGGCATTCACAACCATGCCTAGGATTTTAGATAGATTTTGGGGATTTTAACTCCAGCCCTCATTTTTAATCAAAAATCAATATACCAACTGGGCCATCTCCTCAGCCCTTGTCAATGATTTTTACTTTTTAAAATAGTTTTTGAGAGCTTAGTATATATTGTGACTATGTTTAAGATTTTCTGTTTAAAGTTTTCCTTTTATTATCACTAGACCCTTACAGGAAACACCTGAACCACAAGACACTGCAGGGGTAGGATCAAGACTAACCTAAATCTTCTACATCTTCCCTCCCTCCCTCTCCCCCTCTCCCCCCTCTCTCTCTCCTCTCTAACTCTTGTATATTAGTTATCTTTTTCCTCAATTTCTTAGTGGGCACTGACCTGTAACCCCCACTTCCAGCTTGGGGCTACCATCCACAATGAGCTTTTGATCAGAGAAACCTACAAGGTTTCACAAAACTATGACAGACTTCTGTCAGAGTACTTGATGACCCACCAAAGGCCAGTGGTAAGACCCTATTGCTGAAGACTCCATACGCAGCTGACATGTAAAATGAAACAGCATGGCTGGAAGCCAGGAGAGAGTCAGTCCCCAGACAGTCAGCGTGTCTAGTGCCAGAAGGTGCTACATGGGCGACTGGGGGAAATGACCAATATCTGTCCAAGCAACTCATTGTCTAACCTAATTAGCATCAAATAACCTGATGTGATGCCCACACAAGTGCAATAGTGGCACACAGCCATGGTGGGGAACCAATTGCTCTTGATTTGGCTAACTGATCCCCTCAGTGGTAGGAGACCCATAGCTGTAGCAGGGAAACAAGTCAGAACCATACCCAAACACAAGCCCACTCTACAATATCAAGATACCATCAATCACGGGGTATAAGAGGGCCTACACCTATCAAACTGTCTATCAAAAAAGTAAGTGTTATCTCAATTTTCCGGGTGCTAACTTACTCTCCATTGGAGAATCTGCTTCTCTTTTTCAGATAGATGCAGATCCTAAGAAGAGAGCTGCCCCAACATACCTCAAAAGGGGCCCAACTGAAACTAAGGACAATTGGTGAAACAAGCAAGGATGATGTTTTCCTGATGAACCGGATACCAGCACAAAGGGGAAGGAGACCAACACAGAGAAAAATCAACTCCTACCAAATCAGAGAGCCAGAGCCTCAGAGGCCCCCAACACCTCATCACTGAAGCAGACCAAAAATGAACCCAACATGGCTCAGGGAAATTTTGCAGAAGAGGGGGCAGAAAGAATGTCAGAGTCACATGTTGGGTAATGATATGCAGAGACATTTATTGTACCAATAACTGTGGGCTAATCCCACAATGCACAACCCATATACCTCAACAAGGAAGGGCTAATGGGGAGGGGGTAGATCATGGATGAGCCTAAACAATGGTACCAAACTGCCTGTATTTGCTGAAAAGAAAACTAATAAATTAAATTAAAAAATAAAAAAATAAAAATAAAATAGTTTTTGAGAGCTTAGTATACATTGTGATTATGTTTAAGGTTTTCTGTTTAAAGTTTTCCTTTTATTATAAGCATTCTCATAAATAAATGGAACAGCTGCTATTGATAAAAACAGAAATTGTGATTGATGCACAATGGATCTGTGTTATCCAATGAGGTAGATTAGAGGAAGTTGGTAGAGAGACAGGTGCAAACCCAAGAGTGTGGTTGTTCCAAAAGTGTAACAAGTTCTGATGTGGGCTCCTTTTCTTCAGAGGAAGCCACACAGAATACTATTGAATTTAATTCTTCGTGGAATGGGGGAGGCAGAAGTGAATAAAGGATATGTTAAGAAGTGAGTATATGATTATTTTTAAAAGCTGGGAAGAGTAGACATGGAGTTTAGAAAAATTTTGCATTAACTAGAAGAGAAAGATAAGATCACAATTGAGAGAAGAGAATTTTAATGTTTTTTTGGCTTTTGGTTTATAATGAGGCTATGTTTCAAGTTTGAAGTTAGTTGGCCAATTAAGTTCTGACTGGCAAGGAAGAAGCAAGGGACAAGGGAGATAGGAAAGAAGACATGCATGATTCCTAGGAGGGAAGACAGGATGTGATTCATAGCCAAGGTGAAGCAATTCATAAATTAGAGGCCAGTACTTCCACTGAGTTTTAATCTCCAGAAAAAGACAAATTAAATTTGAGAGGAAGAATACCCTTTTTATACACTTTCTTCACTTCCCATAGAAATATCCAGGAAAAAAAATAATCCCAAATTTTTTCATATATAATTTCTCAAGAGTAGCTTTTAAATGGACCAAAATGTTAAATGAAGTATGGATAAATAGAGGAAAATCCATCTTGGCAAGTTAGTAGTTCTTCTTGAATAGATTCCATACTAAGAGAAGAAATTCAAGGAGGTGACAATTACTTCAGAATCAGTTCCAAGTCAGTTCTCAGAATCCATATTTTTTAGTGAAAAAATAATTTGAGTAATGGTAAATAGAATGCAAGTCAGAGGTCATTTAGGTTACAATCAACATGTTGTATAGATGGTATTCACAAGGTCATAGTAGAAAATGTGTTTTCAATTTCAGTCTGCTTTCATTTGTTCCCATGGACATAGAATATACAGAAAATTTTGGATCTTAGTCCTAAAATGTTGTTTACATTATGGAAGGACACAAATAATACTTGTGATAAATGATTTTTAATAATTATTTGTCACACCTATTATAGCAGTTATCTTTTCATAGCTGGGACAAAATACCCAAATCAGCTCAAAATACCCAAAGCAGCTCATGGAAGGACAGGGTTTGTTTCAGCTTAAAGTTTGATTTGGAAGCTTCATCATGGTGGGGAAAGCAAAGCATAGAAGACAGGTAGGTATCACATCTCTACAGTAGCAGGGAAGAAGCACAAAGAATGAGCTAATCCCATAGCTCTGGCAAACAGAGCTCAAATATAAAATCCCAATGCCCACCCACAGTAATACATCTTATTTAGCACAAAAGACATTCTAAAAGAACATCACACACTAGCCCAGTCCTGACAAAATGCTCTTTCCCATCTGAAACCTCATTTTGTGATCTCAGCAACAGTATGCAACAGTATTCATAGTTCCCTGAAGAATATACAGGATGTTGTTTCTCAGAGAAAAGTAGCATGCCTATGATATTCAATGTAGAAATCATTCTATTAGTGTCAAGACTGTTTCTGGGTGAGGGTAGGGAATACAACAAAGGCACTGTGATTAGACGTACCAAAGATAGAAGATGGAGTCTATTCTCCAGGCTTGAGGAATCTGTTCAGGGCACAAAATTGAGGTAAGGACAATAAATCAAGAATATAAGGGCAAGAAAATTGTCAAATGGAGGCCAAAATGTTAACCTGTAAAGCAAAGTTCTGAAAAGCTGAGAGAAAAATGATCAAGCCACAGATAGAGGAAGTGATGGAGTAATAAAATAGAATGTCAGCAATATCTGTACAAAATGCTTATTTTATCTGGATTATATATGTTTTTGTGGTATTCAAATGAATTCCAGTATCTAAAGCATAGATTCATGTTCTTAAAAATATTTGAGGTCAAAGACATGTCAAGAGTGTGACGTTTGATAAACAAAATGAAGTAGATGCATTAGTTAACAATCTCTTTTTTTTGGCAGGAGAGATTGTTAGTTGTTAAAGTAGCTTGCTTCTAAAGCTTAACATTCCTGGTTCGATTCCCCAGCACCTACTTAAAGCTAGATGCACAAAACAGATCATGTGTCTAGAGTTCATTTGCAATGGCAGGAATCCCTGGCATGCCCTGTTCTTTCTCACCCTTTCTCTGTCCTTATCTCTCTCAAATAAATAATAAAATAGTTTTTAAAATGATTCTCTTAGAGGCAAAAAGCAGAAACAAACAACTCAAAATGTTTTAGTCATGAAATTATTAACACATGATTGAAGGATTAAGTTTAGTTTAAGACTTAGCATAGAGACTTAAAAAATGCATTATGGGTTAGAGAGATGGTTTGGTAGTTAAGGCACTTGCCTCCAAAAACAAAGGACCCAGGTTCAGTTCCCAAGAACCCACATAAGCCAGATGCATAATGTGGTGTATGTCTCTGGAGTTCCTTTGTTGTAGGTAGAGGCCCTGCCATGTCCATTCTCTCTCTGTCTCTATCTGTCTCTCAGCCTCTTTCTATCTCTCTCAAATAAATAAATTTGAAAAATATTTTACAAAGAAGTTAAGTTTTACAATCACCTTCTCTAGTCTGGCATCTTGGCAGAATGTAATCCCCCAGAGAAAAATTAGAGTGCTACCTACATGGTGAAACAATTATTGTCCCTCCCATGGTGGCAAACATCGGTTTGTGCTGCCTGTTACCCTCCTTTATTACAGTAAGTAAGCATGTTTCAGGTCAGCCTCTACAAACAGGCTCAAACTCATCCTCTGCCTATAGTGTCCTCATTGTTTCTTCTGCTCCAGGAAAGCATACCCATAAAACAGTGAATGAGAGTTCAGGGATCCTATGCCCTGGTAGAATGTTAATCCTACACCTAAGGTTTCTGAGTATTTGTTAATCTAGTGTAAAATGGAAGATTCACATGGGGCAATATTGATTCTTGCCCAATTGTCAGCTGTGCAGGTGAATTACCTTATCCACAGAGTAGAGGTCAGTTACCTTCACAACTCTCACTGTAACTCATCTCCATCGTTTACTTGTTTCCTACATCAGGAACATTGGGGGGCAGATGTCATGCTATAGGAATATCCACAGGAAAGGGACTCAGATGATTTCTGAACCTCAGAATTTATCATTCCTTTCCTTATCTTTCTCCTTGAATATCTCACCAGATACCGTTTTTGTTCAAACAAAGTTCAAGTTATAATCACTCCCATGTCAGAGACTACCTCCATTTGTCTCCACTCACAATTTATTTATTTTATCCATAAAGTAAGCTTATGATCACTGGAGGTAACATGCATAGTAGACCTTTCCCTAGAGTTGGAGTAAACAGGGTAGGTTGATGTAATAAGCTAGTAATTTAAGGTGTTTATAGGAACTTGAGGGCTGGGGTTTGGTCATTGGGTAGTATTAACATAAACATTAGGACAGAAGGGCACAGCCTGTAAAACAAGATCTGTAGGGAACTCTGGTGGTCTCAGTTTAGAAAGTCTACATTCTTACATAGAGTTATGCTTAAGTTAGTTTGCCTCCCATGTTACATTGGGATGTAAGCATGGGAACTAGCTAGTACTAGCTGGTACTAAAGCATCTTGAGTTTTCAACTCTCTTTTCCAAACTACTTAAAGTCTAAATTTTTAAATTCAGAAACTCTTTTAGAATCTTTTAAAGAAGAGCATCTTCCTTCACTACTTCATATTTTGTAAATATCAATAATTTGCACAAGCCTAAACATTATTGTCTTTCCTTCAAATAGTCCAATTATAAGGAAAAATGCCCTCCCCTTGAGGATCTGTATGTTTCCACAAATTGTGCTACCCAATTGGAGAGAGAAGTTAGAGCAGTAAGAGTTTTCAAATCACATATTTTCCTTCTTATGATATTGCACATAGAGCACTTTTGTTTTTACTGTCAAGTTTTCAAGAGTCAAAAGTCATACGTGCAGTGTGACAAGGTGTATGTGTGCTTGCTATAGTAGGACTTGCTATGGTATACTACGTTGAGAATGTCCAACAGGAAAGTTTATTTATTTCAAGACCCTTGCGAGTTCTGTTTGACCTATCTGGTTTTCTTATTTATGTTTGTATCTTTAATGTAGAGAAAATGCAATTAGTGATTCTGAAGTGTGGAGATATATGTTATATATGGCTTTAAAATGCATCTCAATGTAAATTCTCCTAATGTTAACTTAGAGAAAAGCATGAGTTACTTCTGGTTTGGTCCTATTTCTAAGGGACTGATGCAAAACCATAAGAATAACCCCTGTCTATACTTCCACTCTCCCCATCTCCTCTCTGTTCCCAAGTGTGTTTATGTCAATGCAAAGGGCCCAAAGAAGAAAGGTGCATGGTGCAACACTTTTGTGCAGACAAAACAGCTTGTGGGCCTATGTGGTTAGCTGTAGTGTGTCCAGTGACCTTACTGAGTGCTTCTACTGTGACTGGAACTCTGCCAGAGTATGGTTTATTGACCTATTATCACTGCCAGATACTGGTGAGTGAAGACAGCACATTATGGAAGAATGAGAAGAGAATAAGGGAGTGGGAGGAAGAAGATGATCCCAGGAGAGTTTCTTGTTTAGGTTTAGAAATAAGCTTGCTTTTGTCCAGCACAAGTAGAAACTAAGTCTTCTGAATGGAATACCTTTCCATTGTTGACCACTTTTCATAGAATCACCCAGCCAACTGGAGCTGTGGAAGGAAGAATGTGTACTCAGCACAGGGATCCTGTCCTGTTATCCTTATAAGACTGTGTTTACTATTATAAACTCTCCAAGAGGTTGCTACTTTAATGATCATTTAATAAAGAAGACAGCTTTCCGGGGCAATGGACTTGTCACACGTATAACTAGAAGCCACGTTTTGAATTGTATCCAGTTAGGTTAAGTAAACTTTCTGAAGCTGGAACCTTGAAGTTTGCTTACGAATCAACATAGGCCAGTCCAATGACATGAACTAGGCTTACATTTGCTATACCTGCCTCCCCTTGTGTCTTTATAGTGATCACATGGGTTCTTTAACACTTGGCATTGGGATAGTTAGAATCCAAGGGTTTTAAACTTTCTTGTCTTTATAATGTTTAGTAATAACTCAAAGTAACCTAGCAATTATGTAAAAAGTAAAATAATCAGAAACACAAAACTAATATAAATATTTCTCAGATGAATTCATACTTGTCTGTGAGTTTTCTTTTGGGCTATTTTTCTGTATTCTTATTTTCCTAGATTAGAGTGTTATTAGACTTATAGTTTCTTGATATGTCTAAATCTTTTGAAAAGATAATGACTATCTCAGACCAGAATGTTTAGATCAAAGACAAAGGAGAATATGCAGCATCACAGATGGCAGAAATCATTTTCTGGGATGTAGCAGGTACTTGAAAAAGCACATTAAAACTTAAACTCTATTCTTCTTTAGATCAATGTATGAAAGTATAAAATGTATATAATCACTAACTAAAAATTTGCTTATTCTTACAATGCTGGTTTCCAGGTTGTTTTGCTTGTTTAAAAACTCAGGATAATAATATTGTTTAACTAGAAGTTAAAATATAGTTAAACATGTAGTAAATTTACCATGTAAATTTTGTAGGTCATGTAAACATTGTCTTTGGCTTTTAGAAAAATACTGAGTACTCAACCATTTCCAATTGGAAAATAAATGAAAGCAAATGGAAATCAGAAAGGAGGATTATATTTAAAGAAAACAGGGTGCCATGGTCAGAAGACACCTGTTGAACAACCTACATTTACTGTATGTTCACTACACAAGTCTGAAAGATGTCTAACAAGTCTAAGATAAAAAACAAATTGAAATCACTGTTTCATTGACATTAAATCTGTCTTTTTTCTTTTAGTCATATAGACATAATTATTTTTCTAAAGAAATATATTTATAAAATGAAAACTGAACCAAGAGAGTAACCAGAAGATCAGTAAAATGTCTTTTTTCTCACAAAGTCAATCTAGTGTATTTTCTTTTTTATTATTAGAAATGGACATATTTTGTATGTAATCATCACACATTGGTGCTATCCTTTTTCTTCTCCCTGCCCCTTTTCTGAAGAAGCCTTCCTCATTAGGAATGCAGCTCAACCCCATGAAGATTGTGTGTCATGCATTATGGGGGCAGCAGTCAGTTATTGGGGAGAGGCAAGGTCTCTGTGCAAAATGTCCTAACTTGTAGCTCTCACAATCTTTCCTCTCCCTCTTCCACAAAATTACCTGAGCCATGCTGGGAGCATTTTAAATCTACTTCTATGATGGGCACTTAGGAGCATCTGTATCTCTGGTTTGGTGGATGTTGAGTGTCCTCAGTATCGTTCTCCATCACCCTTGTGTTGATATTCAGTTAACTAAGAGGGCAGCATTCTTGCTTATTTCCCCAATTCCTTTGTGGTTTCAGCTTGGACAGGGGTGGAATGTGCTGGGTCGTTTATCCCCTCAGGTCCATTTCCCATCTGTAAAAGAGAAGCAGATTCTCCAATGGAGAAAGAAGTCAGCACCAGTTAAATGGGATAATAATTATTAATTTAGAGAGGATTTAAAGGGTTTAGACACTCTTATAAAGGTTTTTGGGAGCTTGAAAATGGAAAGCAGAATCAATATCTGGATGTAATAGATTTGTTTAAATTAAGCTGCTCTGAGTTTAGTTTTGGTAGGTGGTATGTGTCTAGAAGTTCACCCATTTCTTCTAGATTACTTAATTTTGTGGAGTAGAGGGTTTGGAAGTATTCCCTGAAGATTCTTCCAATTCCATTGATGGCTGTAGTGATTTCTCCTTTTTCATTTTTGACTTTTTTTATTTGACATTTCTCTCTCTCTCTATTTTTCTTAGTCAGTTTGGCCAGGGGTTTGTCAATCCTGTTTATTTTTTCAAACTACCAGCTCTTTGTTTCATCAAAAATTTTAATTGTTTTATAGTTTACAATTCATCAATTTCTGCTCTAATCTTGATTATTTCTTTCCCTCTGGAGCTCTTTGGGTTGGATTCGTCTTGTTTTTCTAGCACCTTTAGGTGGACAGTCAGCTTATTGATTTGGAATCTCTCTGTCTTTGTAATGAAAGCATTTAGGTCTAGAATTTTCCCTTTATGACTGCCTCACTGTGTCCTATAAGTTTCAGTAGGTTGCATTTTCATTATCATTCAATTCTAGAAATTTTACAATTTCTTTTTTGATTTCTTCCATGGCCCAGTCATTGTATAAAAGTATATTGTTTAAAAAATAAATAAAAATGGGCTGGAGAGATGGCTTAGCGGTTAAACGCTTGCCTGTGAAGCCTAAGGACTCCAGTTCAAGGCTCGGTTCCCCAGGTCCCACGTTAGCCAGATGCACAAGGGGGCGCACGCGTCTGGAGTTCGTTTGCAGAGGCTGGAAGCCCTGGCGCCCCATTCTCTCTCTCTCCCTCTATCTGTCTTTCTCTCTGTGTCTGTCACTCTCAAATAAATAAATAAAAATTTAAAAAAATAAATAAATAAATAAAAATATGTCCATTTCTGGACTCCTCCTACCTCCTTGGTTTGAGTTCCTTACACTGTCAGGGTGTGGGCAGGCATGGTCATCTAAAGTGAGTAGGCCAGACCTATGTATCTGGGCTCCTCCCACCTCCCCAGTCTGAGTTGCCTGCACTGGTCTGTATCCTGAAGGATACAGCAGGAAGTAGGCAAGATCCCTTTTCTCTTGCTCTTCCTAGTTCCCTGGTCCTGGTAGGTCCCATTGTGCCTTGCTTTGGGAGGCCTCACCCCTGTGAATGCTGTAGAATCAGGCCTTTTTCTCTGGTATCTTGACTGGCCACTAGGTACCAACATCCCTGTTCACCTGAGGGTAAACAGGCCAAAGGACAAAACTTGCTCTCTCCTCAATAAAATAAAGAATCTTCTTAAAATGGGTATACAACAATGCAAAAAAGCCAATGAATACAGGCACATTCCTTTTATCCCAGCACTTGGGAGGCAGTGGTATGAGAATTACCATGAGTTCGAGGCTACTCTGAGACTGCATCATGAATTCCAGGTCAGCCTGGACTATAGCAAGACCCTACCTTGAAAACAAACAAACAAAAAAAGCCAACCAAAATCAGAAAGTTCAAGGCTCTCCACCAAGGATGCCTAGTCCTACTATGGAAGCTGCCAATGAAATCATAGAGAAATCAAGAGAAATTCATTCCCAAATTGAAAATACAACAACCAATGAGCCCCTGATTAAAAAAAAAAAAGAATTGCTTAACTTGAAGCAAACTATCAAAGAACCACTAATGATATCAATGAAATTGAACAGAATCATCTACTAAAGAATTCAGCCTTTGACAGTAGGCTTAACTTGATTGAAGGAAATATAAGAACCCTCCCCAGAGATATGAATAAATTGAAGGTAAGTTAAAAAATGAAAAACCTCAACAACCAGTTGATTAAGCTTAATGAAGAATTGATCAAATGCATCACTGGGTTGCAGGTCAACCCCATGGGGATTGCAGGTAATGCACTGTAGTAGCAGCAATCAGTTAACATGGAGGGGCAATGTCTTTGTGCAAAATGTCTTACCTGATGGCTTTAACAATCTTTCTGCCTCCTCTGAGATAAAGCACTTGCCTGCAAAGCCTAATGAACTGGGTTCTATTCCCTAGTATCCATATAAAGCCAGATGCACAAAGTGGTATATGCATTTGGAGTTCATTTGTAGTGGCTGGAGGCCCTGGCATGCCTATTCTCTCTCCCTCTTCTTACAAATAAATAAATACATTAAAAAATGAAAAGCCAAAGCTGGGCATGGTGGCATACACCTTTAATCCTAGCACTCTGGGAGGCAGAGACAGGTGGATTGCCATGAGTTAAAGGCCACCCTAAGACTACATAGTGAATTTCAGGTCTGCCTAGGCCAGAGTGAGACCCTACCTCAAAAAAACAAATAAACAAACAAAAAGAAGCAGACCAAAAATGAACCCAACATGGCTCAGGAAAATTTTGTGGAAGAGGGGGCAGAAAGAATGTCAGAGTCACATGTTGGGTAATGATATGCAGAGATATTTATCGTACCAATAACTGTGGACTAACTCCACAATACACGACCCATTTACATCAACAAGGAGGGTCCATTGGGAGGGGGTAGATCATGGATGAGCCTAAACAATGGTACCAAACTGCCTGTATTTGCTGAAAAGAAAACTAATACATTAAATGAAAAAAAAAAACACATCATTATTACTAAGAAAAAGAAAACAATAACAACAACACAATGTTCCCTTTAGCTTCCTTTTCTTTCTGCTTACTTATTGTAGCCATTATATTTATGGAACAATTAAAGCAAGAAAACTTCTCACCAGGAAATCTCCTTGACACCCTTGTACTATAACATCATTGCCTATGAGACAAGGAAGCCCAACTTTATACACATTTTCAAAAAGAGCAGTAGCCCACTTTCCTAAACACCTTGTTTTTTTTTTTTAACTAATAAGTATGTAAGCATGATATCACGAGTTACCTAGCATTTACTGTTCACTTACACCAAGCCAGTTAGTATATAAAGCTTATTTCTGTTTCCATATTACTGATTCTCCATGTCAGCAAATAGCATTATGTGCTATAACAAAGACTAAGGCTATGCCCATGAAGACTCTTATTTTGGGTCTAAACATTTCTCTTCTGTTCATCTAAAAATTTTATACCATTATGCTATTGACCGTGTTAATCCTTGAACTTCTCTTGAAAACCTACACTATCCAATTACCAAAAAAAAAAATGCTTTAAAAATAGGCTTCATTTAAGAATAAATAGTTAGGGGCCAATGATGTAACTCAGGTAGCAAGGTGCTTGCCTAACTTTCTCAAAATCCTGGGTTCAGTTCCCAGAGCCTCATAAACTAGGCATGGTAGGACAAACCTGTAACCCTAGCACTGAAGAGCTACAGGCAGGATAATCAGAAGTTTAAGGTCTTTCTCAACTATATAGAGGTTTCAGGCATGTGATTATGCTTAAAAAATGAAACAAGGAATAAATATTATTACTTCCAAATAACTGATATTTTGCTCACAAAAATACATAGTCACTCAGAATATGTAAGAACTTTCAAGGCCTCAATTTTATATCAGAAATTCTTAAATCTGATAGCACATTTCACCTGAAGAAGAGATTTAGGACAAAGAAGCTGTTCAGAAGTGTCCAATAAAACATATAGAAGAGGAAATCCATTGTGATTATTGATATACAAGCAGAATTAGGATAAATATAAGTTGACCTGGGATACTTTTTGAACCTAGAAGCATCTTCCTTCTAGGGGGATCTTACTTCCTCAATGGACATACATTCTTCATCTCCATGACCTTGCAGAAAAATTGTCAGATTCTTATACTAGCATGTTTTTGTACTCTACAGTGTATGCTTTCTGATAATTGATATAGAATTATTTTAAAGGTCAAGGACTTTAGGAACTAATATAAAAAATATTAATGTTGAACAGAAGAGAGACTTGAGATAGGCAGATAGAACAAGCATAGCACTTTGAACAATTATATTTAGAAGTAAACAATTTCTCATTCAAATTGGTTATTCATATGAAAGATTTGATAACTTGCTTTATCCCCACCAATCTGGAGGCCAGAGAAAGAATGACTAGATAAGAAAGTGCCTCAACCATTAGTGTGGATCTTACCTTGGAGATAGTGACCCCTTGTGTCTACTGAATCTGCCTTCACTTTAATACATCTTGCTTGGTGCATCATTTTTTGCATCTATTTGAATTCTTTTGTTTGATTGTTTCTTTGTATTTTGGTCCATCTTTCTCTCTCTCTCTCTCTCTCCCTTTCTTTCTTTCTCTTTTATTGAGGTTGGGTTTTACTCTAGTCCAGGCTGACCTGGGATTCACTATGTAGTCTCAGAGTAGCCTCGAAGTCATGGCAATTCTACTTCTGTCTTCCAAGTGCTGGATAAAAGGTATGCAGCACTATGCTTGGCCTATTTGAATTCTTTTGGACTAGTGTGCAAGCAGAGTGATGCTTTCAACATCTATACACTTAAACTTTATTCTATTAATCATTTAGACATTCAGAAGTGTATGAGGTGGAGAATATTAGGCCTGCCCTAGTCTTTTTTTATTTTTTTGATTCTTGAAAATGAGCTCTTCAGCCTACATTTCTCAGCTTCCTATGTAACTAACCATAGCTGTGTGTGGCCATAAAGTTAAATCCCAATCAGTCTAATCTAAATTGAAAGAAAAACACACAGTATCTACTTCAGCTGGTGAAAAGAACTTTTGCAATTCCTTTATTCTTACATTCTATTCTAAAGGCTGCTGTTTGCAACACCTATGGAGCCTTGAGCAGAAAGAAGTAAACCTAACCAGGCTTGCCAGATGAATTTCTGGAGCCAGGGACCACCAACTAACCCTCCACTGAGCAGCAAGCCACCTTGTGTATGAGGTAACTTGTGTATCCTTTTGCAAATGAAATATCTACTCTTTGCCTAGTACATTACAGTTTAAGGATTTAGGGTAAATAAAGTAGTAAAAAAAAAAAAACCCTTTATTTCACAAACTGAGCTAATAATGAAATGATAATACCATTTGATGTTTGAAATTTAATGAACACTATTTCCTTATAATCTATAAAGGCCTCCTGAATGAAAGTCATTTATATACTGCATATAATATAATATAATGAATATTCATTTGAGAAATTATTGAAACACATGAAAGACAAAACTGTTGGTTAATTTCATAAGGTTCCAACAAAAGTAACTTCAAATAATGCTTGCCAAATAAGTTCTAAAATGATTGTAAGTAAACTTTCTCATTCATAACTTTCTCATTCATCTTACACAGTGTACAGCATGTCTCCAATGTGGAATCTAAACAAGATGTAAGGTAATTGAATAATTCAGAGCATTTTTTACATGAGCAAATATTTTCATTATGATGTATAACTAATAATTAGTAAAACCCAACTTGTAGGTCTGCACTAAAAATTCTTATCTTGCCCTCATTATTTTGAGAATGTCATCATTTTCATATGATTTACACACAAGGAAGTCCAGAGTAACCTTCCTTGCACAGCTGAGGAGTAGAGTCATGCCTTTAGCCCTTCTGAGTGTATAGCTCTGGTTTGTTTATATCTCTATGAGTCATGTCATTCTATCTGTCTAGTTGGCTTCTATGAGAAATTATCATCATGAAGTTCCTAGTGTGATAATATACTTGTGTAGTCTTTCTCTCATTGAACTGACCTTGTGTCCATGACTTGTGTCAGCACAGGGACATTAGTACAAAAATGGCAGTAGATGTATGGACACCTAACTCTTTCTGAAGTAAAATTTGTGCTACATTTTGCTCATAACACTTTTGACATAGAGAAGCCTATGTCAGCCCACTTGAAGACACAAGCCTTCTGAAATGAACCCCCAAGCTGACCACCAACTGATGACAGCCACATGAGTTTTCTCAAGCAAGACCAACAAGCTGAGCCTAGCAAATCCATCAGCTAGTAAAATGGTTGTTATTTTAAATCAAAAGTTTTGGAATGACTTGATTAACTATGATTAACTTCCACTGATTTTTTTACTCAGGCAATTGCATATTTTCTAAATGTATTTCTGCCATCAGGCTTGTTTTCCATAAGTGAATGGAATGGTAGTCTATAAATGGAATTTCAGTCTTAGTCTTTGTAGCTTTCTCACAGTTTCATGTAACCCAGACTGGCCTCAAACTCATTACATAGCCAAGGATGAGTAAGAACTTTTGACTTTCCTGTCTGTACCTTCTGAGTGCTGACATTACAGACATACTCCACCATGCTTGGTGTATGAAAGAAAATGGATTGAAGCCAAAACTAGGGCAAGCATTTCACCAACTGAACTGCCATTCAGCCTCTGATCTCTACATTCTAAATATGCATTCTTTGTGTACACTTCTACATTATAAAAATGTTTGCCTCAAGGATGGCAAGAACAATAAAACAATTTAGCACAAAATTACAAAATGATCCACTTTTCAAGAGATAACTTTGGGCTAACTCCACAATGCATGACCCATATACCTCAACAAGAAGGAGCCATGAGGAGGGGGTAGGTCACGGATGAGCCTAATAATGGTACCAAACTGACTGTATTTGCTGAATACAAAAATGATTAATAAAAATACTACTAATATAAAAAAAAGAGATAGCTTTACCAAAAGGTAGCTTATTCTTTTTTTCCTTACCAGTTTGAAGAATAAACAATAAAAGTGTCCTTGTATTTTATGGACAGAAAGTAAAGAATATGTGACCACTCTGTGACTGTCAATGCTCTTGACAGCAGGAGCTGTCAGAAGATGATAGAGAAGATTGTGTAGATGGAATGAAATAAGACTCCTCTATACAGCAGTACCATGCTGACTTTGGCACATATATGATAAGAGCCTGGCTACTATGCTGAATTTTCAAATATAAGCGAAGTTCTGGGAGATAGTATGTTGAAAAGGGTACCATGACTTTAATTTAATATCATTTTTACAGAAAATTATACATTACATAACAGTGATGAAAAAATTTAGAGGGGTATGAGGTTTGTTTTGGGAAAGCCATGGAAAACCTAATCATAGCTGAGTCTTTTCTCAGTGTCTTCCAATAGCAAACACTTGGTAAATGAAGTTAGTGTAAGAATAGATGAGTAAATAAAATGTAGCTTAACTAAATTCCCTGTTTCTCTTGTTTGCTTTATCTGTAATTTTGTCTGCAATCTTTATATTCTAAATTTTAGTATATATGGTTTAAATGAGCACTGACTTAAAAACAAACCATGTAACTTTTTAGCCAAACTTCCTACAAAATACTAGTGGCTAGAATTTGTATAATATAGTGTTAGATGCAATGTTCTTTCACATATATTGCAACAAACTTTTAAGACATGTCTTATTATTATCTGTAATAGCATTCATTATTATTAGTTTTTTTATAAATTGTGAATCAAATTAAGTGATATGTCCAAATTTCCACAGCTAGTAAGTAGTAGAAATGATTCTCAAACCCAGGCTTTTGTTGTCTGTGGAATGACACAGTGAGCTGCCCAGACTCACCCCTACCTCATCCAAGAGCTAAACCATTCATTTCCACCACTGCCAGAAGTGTTCATAGATGAAAGTGCTCACTGAGTCAGCAAGTCTTCTTTGGGACTTGTCCCAGCCCCCAAAAAGCACATCCTAACCTGGGAGAAAATAAATTTACCTCTAATGGTTGCCAATACAAGCATACAAACCCTCTCTACTTGCCCTGGTTCTGGAGAACCCTAAAAATTCATCTGTAGATTTTACCTAGTATGTTAAGCAAATGTCTTTCTTGCAAACTTTTGTCACTGGCTGGTATCCATCAAACCCCAGGGAACAACTTTTCTATGCTTTACTACTGCTGAACTTATAAACTTTTACCACCATGCCCTGCTTTTCTTTAACATAGGTTCTATAGATGGAACTCTGTTCCTCATGCTTACATGACAAATGTATTACCAACTGAGCCCTAAAAATACACTTAAAAGTTTGTCCAGCACCATTTGTTGAAGATGCTGTCTTTTTTTCCAGGCTATATTTTTAGGGCCTTTGTCAAATATCAAGTAGCTATAGTTGCTTGACACAAAGTCCCAGTCTTCAATTCTATTCCATTGGTCTATATTCCTATTTTTATGCCAATATCATGTTGCTTTTATTACTATGGCTTTGTGATATAGCTTTAGATCAGGTATGGTGATGCCTTAAGAGGTATTTCTTTTGCTGAGGATATTCTTGGATATCTGAGGCCTTCTGCCTTTATATATGAACTTCTATTTCTATGAAGAACAATGTTTGGATTTTAATTGAAATTGCATTAAATCTGTGTACTGCCATTGGTGGGATTGCCATCTTCACAATGTTAATTCTGCCTATTCAGGAGCATGGGAGGTCTTTTCATTTTCCCAAGTCCTTCTCAATTTCTTTTTTGAATGTTTTTATGTTTTCATTGTATAGATATTTCACTTAGTTGGTTAACAGTATTCCAAGGTATTTTTATTGTTGTTGTTGGTATTGAAAATGGGACCATGTCCCTTATTTCTTTCTCTGTACCTTTTCATTTGCATATAGAAAGGCTAATGATTTTTGTGCATTGATTTTGTATCCTTCTACTTTGCTATAGGAGTTAATCACCTTCAAGTGTTTTGTGATGGAGTCTCTCATGTCTCTTACATATAGAATCATGTCGTCAGTGAATAGAGCTAACTTAACTTCTTCCTTTCTAAATTGTATCCTTTTTATTTCTTTCTCCTGTCTTATTGCTTGAGCTAGGACTTCCAGTACTATAATGAAGAGCAGAGGTGAGAGTGTACACCCCTGCCATGTTACTGATCTCAATGGGAATTCCTCCAGAATCTCTCCATTAAGTATTATTTGGGCCTTAGTAGCTTTGTATATTGCCTTTATTATGGTAAGATATGAATCAACCATGCCAGTTTTCTCCAATGTTTTGATCATGGAGCGCATCTAATACCAGAAGGTGCTACATGGGCGACTGGGGGAAAATGACCAATATCTGTCCAAGCAACTCATGCTCTAAACTACTTAGCAGCAAATGACCTGTTGTGATACTCATACAAGTGCAATAGTGGTGCACAGCCATGGTGGGAAACCAACTGCTCTTGATTTGGTAACTGATCCGCTCAGTGGAATGGGACCATAGCTGGAGCTGGGAGAAATATCAGAACCATATCCAAACATGAGCACACTCTCCATTTTCAAGCTACCACCAATCATGGGCTACAAGAGGGCCTACACCTATTAAATTCTCTCCATAAAATAAAATAAGGGTTATCCCATTTGTCTGGTGCTAACTTTACTCTCTGTTGGAGAATCTGCTTCTCTTTTTCAGATAGATACAGATCCTAAGGAAAGAACCACCCCATCATAACTCAAAAGGATCCCAAATGAAACTAAGAATAATTGGCGAAACAAGCAAGGGTGTTGTTTTTCTTGGTGATCCAGGTCCCAGCACAAGGGTGAAGGAGATCAGCACAGAGAATAATCAACTCTTACCAAATCAGATATGTAGAGGCACAGAGATGAGGTGTTGGGAGCCTCTGTGCCTCTGAATATCTGATTTGGTAGGAGTTGATTGTTCTCTGTGTTGATCTCCTTCACCCTTGTGATGGTACCCGACTCACCAAGAAAACAGCACCCTTGCTTGTTTCATCAATTATTCTTAGGGTCAGCTGGGGTCCTTTTGAGTTATGATGGGGTGGTTCTCTCCTTAGGATCTGCATCTATCTGAAAAAGAGAAGCAGATTCTCCCATGGAGAGTAAAGTTAGTACCAGACTAATGGGATAACCCTAATTTGTTTTATTGAGAATTTAATAGGTGTAGGCCCTCTTGTAGCCCCCGGATGGTGGTAGCTTGATAATGGAGAGTGGGCTCATGTTTGGATATGGTTCTGACTTGTTTCCCAGCTCCAGCTGTGGGTCCCATTCCCCTAAGTGGATGTTAGTCAAATCAAGAGCAGTCAGTTTCCCACCATGTCTGTGTACTACTATTGCACATGTGTGAACATCATGACAGGTTATTTGCTGCTAAGTAGTTTAAAGCATGAGTTGCTTGGACAGATATTGGTCATTTTTCCCCAGTCGCCCATGTAGCACCTTCTGGCACTACATGTGCTGTCTGGGGACTGACTCTCTTCCAACTTCAAGCCATGCCATTCCATTTTACATGGCAACTGCATATGGTGTCTTCAGCAGTAGGGTCTTACCACTAACCTTTGGTGGGTCATCAAGTACTCTGACAGAAATCTTCTATTTGTCTTTAAACTTCTTAGTTGTTGCTAAAAATGGAATAGTATTTATTAGATTTCTTTGCATGTGTATGTTCTTTGTATGTATATGTGTGTTCACATGTAGTTGGGTTGCAAATGTGTACATATAGGTGTATACATGCTTGTGGAGGCTGGGGGTTTCTTCCTGTATCTTACTCCAACATTTTTACTGAGACAGGCTTTCTCATTTGAGTATAAAGTTCTATGATTTCCTAATCAAGTTGCCCTGAGGACCCAATGATTTCTCTCCTTCCTCCTGAGAGCTTGGAGTGCAAAATAGCTGCCATACCAATCTTACATTTATGTGGATGCTGGAGGTCTGAACACAGGTCCTCACATTGGCATGGCAAGCACTTTGCCAACAGAGTCATTGTCCCAGACCCATTTAGGATTTTTAAAAATATTTAATTAATTTATTTATTTGAGAGACAGAGAGAGAGAGAGAGAGAGAGAGAGAGAGAGAGAGAGGGAGGGAGGGAGAGAGGGAGAGAGAGAATGGGCACACATCAGGACCTCTAGCCATTGCAAACAAACTCCAGGCAAGTGTGTCTCCTTGCGCATCTGGCATATATGGGTCCAGCTGAATAGAACCAGCGACCTTAGGCTTTGTAGGCAAATGCCTTAACCGCTAAGCAATTTCCCCAGTGCAGACTTTTTTAATTTGTTTATTTATTTGGGGGGGGGCAGATAAAGAGAAAGACAAAATAGGTGCACCAGGGCCTTTAGTCACTACAAACGAACTCCAGACGCATGCACCCCCTTGTGCATTTGGCTTATCTGGTCCCTGAGCAATCAAACTGGGGTCCTTAGGCTTTACAGGAAAATGCCTTAACTGCTAAGCCATTTCACCAGCCCCTACTTAGGATTTAATATACTCATCCAATAAATGAATCAGAGGTTTTGCAGCGAATTTTGCATATACAATACAAAATGTTTTACTGAAGAGAGAGTGACATTTCTTATGCACACATCCAAACTTTCAAAATGAAGGAAAAACCAAAAGTTCTGAGTCCCATGATACTTAAAATATCACATGTTGTGAACATATCTCCTTTCCCCCACAATGATACATGTCTACTTGTCTTTCATCCTAAATTTGGTGAATGAGTTGGATATGAAAAGACTAAAATAGAATGGTTAAATGTGCAGAGACACATTGTCTGGCAAGGAAACTCAAACTCAGTGATTAGTTATAAAGATATTAATAATCAGGGTGACCATAATGAAGTTAACTGAGGACACGGTGCTACAGTATGCAAAGCTGCAGAGTATCTGTGCTTGTTCTAGGGAGTAGATTTAGAAAAGTTAGTTTATTTTATTATTATTATAGGAGAGAGTGTTTGAAATGAAAATGCTAGGCCACCAATCCAAAGGGAGGGTTCTGGAATGAGGGGCAGTATGCTATTTGATAAAAGGGCAGGGTGCTTAGACAGGAGACAGCCTTGGCGGCTTTATAATTTGCTGTTTCACTTCTGCATTTGGCTTCTGCTATAACCAGCTGGCGTAAAGGGGCCCTTCTGGGGCTGAGAACCAGAAGGGGATAAAACTCACTCAAGCTTTGCTGAAGATAACCTGATATTTTGAACTTGGTTCATGGCAAAAGGATTGTGTACTTTGGATTTCTTTGTAAAATAGTGGTGATACATTGGTTGACTTGATCTCCTTTATGACTTCAGAATTTATTTCTGAAATTTCCTGGATTTATGAAAAGCAATATATATATATCTATAAGAAATAGTTTTGAGATGGGTGTGGTGGCCCATGCCTTTAATCCTAGCACTCGGGGAGGCAGAGGTAGGAGGATTGCCATGAGTTCTAGGCCACCCTGAGACTCCATAGTGAATTCCAGGTTAGCGTGGGCTAGAGTGAGACCCTACCTCGAAAAATCAAAAAAAAAAAAATAGTTTTGATTTTGTCTTTTAAAAAATCCTACAGCTGGGCGTGGTGGCTCATGCCTTTAATCCCAACACTTGGGAGGCAGAAGTAGGAGAGTGGCCATGAGTTCAAGGCCACCCTGAGACTACATAGTTAATTCCAGGTCAGCCTGGGCCAGAGTGAGACCATACCTGAAAAACACAAAACAAAACAAAAAAAAACACAAAAAAACTTAAAATCCTAAATATATGAATAATGTGCAAGATGAAAATGTCTGTTATCAAGTTATAGAAATTGAAGAGAGCTCATGGGATTTTTATTGAAGTTTCATCTTAATCTACTTAGATAGCACTTACTATCTTGAATTTAAAGTTCTTATTATACACAGAAAGAAGAGATAAAATAAAATATAAAAAAAAAAATTAAAAAGAGCTGGAGAGATGGCTTAGCAGTTTCAGCACTTGCCTGCAAACCAAGGGACCCAGGTTTTATTCTTTAGAACCCATGTTAGACAGGTGCACAAGGTGGTGCATGTGTCTGGAGTTCATTTGTAGCTCCTGGAGCTTCTGGCATTCCAATTCTCTCTCTGTCCTTCTTTGTCAAATAAATAAAACAAAATAAAATACAAAAAAAAGAGGAGATATTTTAAGTGAATCACATTTTTTCTATTCATGTGCATGTGATGCTTAAAAATAAATGTATATTCATTTTATAGAATTAAAAATAATAAGCTTAATTATTATATATACCAATTAATCCTTAATAACACCACCCAGAAAAGATATAGAATATCACCAGAAGTTTCCTATGTTTTCATCATAGCCTTCCTCCTCTTTCTCCATCAACAGAATATTTTGATGTCTATCATAGAAATCTTCACAAAACATTTCCATAAATGCTTAACCAGAGTTAAGCTAATTATAAAAGTGAGTGTAGGGCTGGAGAGATGGCTTAGTGGTTAAGCACTTGCCTGTGAAGCCTAAGGACCCTAGTTTAAGGCTTGTTTCCCCAGGACCCACGTTAACCAGATGCACAAGGGGGTGCACGCATCTGGAGTTTGTTTGCAGTGGCTGAAAACCCTGGCACACCCATTCTCTCCCTCTCTCTCTCTCTCTTTCTCTCTCTCTCTCTCTGCCTCTTTCCCTCTCTATCTGTTGCTCTCAAATAAATAAATTAAATTAAATTAAAAAATTTAAAAAGTGAGTGTATAATGTTCATTTCTGGTCATACTTTCTTGTACTCATTGTGTCTATGAGATGTATCCCTGCTGTTACTCTTAGAAGCAAATTGTTCACTTTCATTACTATGTAATCATCCATTATATCAATATTAAAAATTATATCCTTTCTACTCTTGGTGAATAAAATCACTTGTTCCCACTTCCTACCTACATCTAATACTGGTGTTGTCAAATGCACAGAGGATTAAATCAGAGAATCACTCACATTCACAATTGCATCAAAAAAAATAAAGTACCTTGGAATAAACCTAACCAAGGAAGTAAAGAATCTCCACAATGAGAACTTTAAAACACTCAAGCGAGAAATTGCAGAAGACACTAGAAAGTGGAGAAATATCCCCTGTTCGTGGATTGGAAGAATCTATATTGTGAAAATGGCAATCTTACCAAAAGCAATCTACACATTTAATGCAATCCCTATCAAAATTCCAAAAGCATTCTTCATGGAAATAGAAACAACAATCGAAAAATTCATTTGGAATCACAAAAAACCTAGAATATCTAAAATAATACTAAGCAACAAAAATAAAGCTGGTGGTATCACCATACCTGATTTTAACCTATACTACAGAGCCATAGTAACAAAAACAGCGGGGTACTGGCACAAAAACAGACATGTAGATCAATGGAACAGAATAGAGGACCCAGATGTAAGCCCAAGTAGCTATAGCCACCTGATATTCGATAAAAATGCCAAAAATACTCATTGGAGAAAAGACAGCCTCTTCAGCAAATGGTTTTGGGAAAACTGGATATATATCTGCAGAAGAATGAAAACAGATTCTTCTCTCTTGCCATGCGCAAGAATTAAGTCCAAATGCATGAAAGACCTTAACATCAGACCTGAAACTCTGAAACTGCTAGAGGAAAAAGTAGGGGAAACCCTTCAACATTTTAGTCTTGGCAAAGACTTTCTGAATACAACCCCAATTGCTCAGGCAATAAAACTGCAGATTAATCACTGGGACCTCATGAAATTACAAAGATTTTGCACTGCAAAGGACACAGTGAAAAAAGCAAAGAGGCAATCTACAGAATGGGAAAAAAAAAATCTTTGCCAGCTATATATCTGATAGAGGATTAATATCTAGGATATACAAAGAACTCAAAAAGTTAAATAATAAGGAATCAAACAAGCCAATCAAAAAATGGGCTATGGAGCTAAATAGAGCATTCTCAAAGGAAGAAATATGAATGGCATATAAACATCTAAAAAAATGTTCTATGTCACTAGTCATCAGGGAAATGCAGATTAAAACTACATTGAGATTCCATCTCACTCCTGTCAGATTGGCCACCATCATGAAAACAAATGATCATAAATGTTGGCGGGGATGTGGAAAAAGAGGAACCCTTCTACACTGCTAGTGGGAATGCAATCTGGTCCAGCCATTGTGGAAATCAGTGTGCAGGTTCCTAAAACAGCTAAAGACTGATTTACCAAATGACCCAGCTATAGCACTCCTAGGCATATATCCGAAGGACTCATCTCATTTCCTTAGAAGTACGTGCTTAACCATGTTTATTGCTGTTCAATTTATAATAGCTGGGAAATGGAACCAGCCTAGATGTCCCTCAACTGATGAGTGGATAATGAAGATGTTGCACATTTATACAATGGAGTTCTACTCAGTGGCAAAGAAAAAATGAAGTTATGAAATTTGCAGAAAAATGGTTGGTCCTGGAAGGGATTATACTAAGTGAGGTAACCCAGGCCCAGAAAGCCAAGCACCACATGTTCTTTCTCATATGTGGATCCTAGCTACAGATGACTGGGCTTCTGTGTGAGAATGAAAATACTTAGTAGCAGAGGCCAGTAAGTTAAAAAGGAGACATAAAGGGAAGAAAAAAGGAAGGGAGGAGGCTACTTAATAGGTTGATATTGTATATATGTAAGTACAGTGATTGTGATGGGGAGGTAATATGATGGAGAA
This sequence comes from Jaculus jaculus, assembly GCF_020740685.1. Taxonomy (NCBI): domain Eukaryota; kingdom Metazoa; phylum Chordata; class Mammalia; order Rodentia; family Dipodidae; genus Jaculus; species Jaculus jaculus. The sequence continues at coordinate 145,726,088 of NC_059103.1, forward strand.
TGTAATTTCAAAGGGGAAAGTGTGTGGGGGAGGGAGTGAATTAACATGGGATTTTTTTTATAATCATGGAAAATGCTAATAAAAATTAAAAAAAAAACTTAAAATGTGAGTGTATAATGTTCATTTCTGCTCAAACTTTCTTGTACTCATTGTGTATATGAGAGATGTATCCCTGTTGTTACTCTTAGAAGCAAATTGTTCACTTTCATTACTATGTAATCATCCATTATATCAATATTAAAAATTATATCCATTCTACTCTTGATGAATAAAATCACTTGTTCCCAATTTCTACCTACATCTAATACTGGTGTTGTCAACTATTTTATATATATTGTCAGCGTATTGGCCTGTAGGTTCTCTATATCCTGGATAACTCCTATGTTACAGGTACTGGTATATTTTGTTTCTCAGCTGCCTAATGAGATCACACTGATTATCACCGAGAATGACAGTGTTAGGTCTCAGTTGTTCTCCAGTACGGTTTTATAATGATACATGGTGATTTTCAGCTGGATGGCCAATGACATGGAGGGCTTCAGGCTTCTTCTTCTTATTATTATTACCCATGTTACATTTTGCCTATTTTTTTCTTGATCTTTTTCTCACACTCTCCCCACTGTCCTCTTGCAGGGTTCTCTTCTTTATGTGTTCTCCTTGTATCTTCTTCACATGAACTAGTTCCTACTTTCATTCTGCTTCTTAAGCCATCTTTATGGAGCTGTACATGGTGGCAATTGGCTTCCAACATTTGGGAGACTGATGCAGGTGGATAGAGGGTTGGAAGTCAGCCTGAGATATATTGTGAAACTCTGTCTCAAAAATGAATAAATGAGCTGGGTGTGGTGGTGCAAGCCTTTAATCCCAGCACTTGGGAGGCAGAGGTAGGAGAATCAGCATGAGTTTGAGGTCACCCTGAGACTACATAGTGAATTCCAGGTGAGCTTGAGCTAGAGCAAGACCCTACCTCAACCCCCCACAAAAAAAGAATGAATATATGGATTAATGAATAGTAAAATAAACTATTTCCACAGAATATGTTGGCAAACATAAAAACATAATTTTACAAGGCATAATTTATCAGTTGTTATCTTTTGGTTGGTGATTTTTATGTCCCATTTAAAGAAACACCACTATCTTTTGATAAATATATCTGTGTGTAATATCATTTAAAACCATTATTGTCTCATAGTTTATATTTAGAGGTATCTTGTATTCCATTTATGTGCCAGGGACACAGGACCAAGATTCACTAGTTGAACTTTCTCTTGCTGTGATGATCTTTTTACCATAAAGTGAGTATATAAATGACTGTGTTTTTTATCCTACTAGTTAGTTTTTCTATTATTTTATCAATAGCATAAACTCTTCAGTGAAAAATAAAGTAAGTCTTGATATTAGGTAATACATATGCTTTTACTTTGCCTTTATTTATTGTGGCTCTTTGAATTTCAATAATTAATTTTAAAATGAACATATCAATTTATGTAAAATAATTTAATGACATTTAGTGGGAATAGATTGAGTATAAATATAAGCTTGGTAAAAATTGGCAGATTAATGATCTGTGATCAGTTCCACTGCTTATTGGATTCTTTAATTTTTCTTACTAGTATTTTGTAACTCTTAAGAGCTAAGATTATGTATTTTCCCTAGATTTATATCTAGGGTTTAGAGATGAATGATGCTAAACTTAATGTTTTTAATGTTTTCCTAACCATTTTGTTTCTACTAATCATACTAAATTTATTTGGAATTCTAATGCTTATTCTATAGATACATTTTGATACATTGTGTTTACAATCATGCAATTAAAATGTGCATCTAATTGTCCCATTTAACTGCTGTCATTTAAAAAATATTCTTCTTGTAAGATATTTCATAGGCAAGGGTATGCAGAGCAGAGTTCTGAATAGAAGAGGTGATATGAAATACCCTAACTTTATTCCAGATCTTGGTAGAAGCTTTTGATATTATTATATATGTCAGTTATGAACCTTCATAGATTAAGAATATTCTCTTTCAAGTCTTCTAAAAGTTATCATGAAGCACTTCATACCAAGCATTTCTACACTTTGTTGGGATGAGAGTGTCCTTACTCTTTGCAAGCAAGTACCTTAACATGCTGAATCATCTCCCTAGCTCTTTATTCTTCTTTAATCTCTCAGTGAGATTAGTTAGAGTACCTTTGAATATTAAACTTCTGTCATAGGTCTAAAGGAAGAACAGATTGGTTTTGATGCATATTATATGTCTTATGATCTAGATGGCACACATCTGGAGTTCAATTGCAGTGGCTGGAGGCCCTGGTGCACCCAATTTGCTCTCTCTTCTCTCTCTCTTTCTCTCTCTTCCTCTCTCTCATAAAAAATACAAAAAAAAAACTTTGAAATATGGTTCTGAAAGAATTTTATTTCCTTTCCTATAATCTTTCTTTAAAGTTTTCAGCAAGAACTATATTAACATCATCAGATGACCTTGGAATTCTTCTCCTGGTCTCTGACTGCAGTTGTTTGGAATTATTCTATTCCTGCTTAATGTCTGACAGTATTCAACACTGAAGTTATATGTGACAGAGGGTTGTTTAGGTGTAGAGTTTTTAAATAACATTGTCAATTGTTTTTGTAGAAACCAAGCTAACCTATATTTTGATTTCTTTTCTGGCAGCTTTGGTATATGTTATTATTATTTTCTCCCCTCAGGGTCACTTTCAAATTTTGTCAAAATTAAAGGGAAAAAACTGACTGGGATCATATTTGATTTTACAAAGCAAAATAAAATATAAAAGAAAAAGAAAAGAAACATTTTATACATTGCTATCAGTTCCTTCAAATTCTTTACATATTATGTAATATTGACAGGCTATTTAGCAATGTATCAACTTCCATATCCTATTTGATCAAAAGTTTTTATTTACCAAAATGATATTAGATTTTTTTAAAATGGGAATGTGGTTTTGATAACTATTACTGCTAATCCCTTTCCTACACCTTTGAAAGTTGGAGGCTACATGGCCCCAAGGAAGCTTTGTTTTTCTCATTTAATTTGAATGTTCTTCAGCATGTTATCCAATACTCCCAAATTTATTTCCATTGTTTTCATCATTCTTCCTTTTAGAATTTAAAAACTTGCTATAGTGAAAAGTTTCCTAACTGGAACTTGAATTATTTATAAGCTCCATGGATCCTTGTCTGTGTGTCATGAAACATGCTCTATGCAATCTGCAACCCTCTCCTTGGTCCCCATTTGGAATTTCAGGTTGGCTTTGTTAACTCTCTTTCATTTCTTTCTCATTTAGATAAGAAAAATGCAAAGATTATAAATTTGGTCTAGTTCTTTCAAGAGAATGAATACAGATTTAAGTCCCTCCAGAAATATACCCCCAGGTTGTAAAATCCCCACCATACTATTTACCTTTCTCTCCTCAGAAATGGGTTCAGAGTAGAGCAAACCACAGGTAAACTCACAGACTTTCAGCAGGGACGGTGACCTGAGGTGAACAGTAAGGGCAACACTCAGGATCCCAGGCAAGAGCATTAGTGAGGGCCCCACCAATTCAAATTTAGGGTAAATGTGTGCCTCCCAGAGGCCAGGATTACACAGGCTGCTTTTATGAGAAGTTTGGTTATACAAGCTCTGGGTGAGCTCCCACTCTTTGTGGCTATCCAGAAAGGCCATCTCACCTATTTAACGTGGCCGGGTGGACCAAGGAAAGCAGGGACAACTGGGTGCTTTTCATTGCTAATCCTGGCCCTGACTCACTTGGTGACCTCTCTTGGTGTGTTTCCTCAGCTGGAAAGAGCAGATAATAATAATGACCTATTTAACAAGGGGTGTTGTGTGGATTAACAGTTAATAACATGTTTCATGAGACAAGGCAGTATTGAGCTTGTAAATACTAATAGAAATGTTCTCCACACTACAAAGTGAATTCATGCTTCTCTTGAAGAAAACCCAACACACCAGAACATGAACATACAAAGCAGTTGAAGTAAGGTGAGTATTTTACTTGACCCAGGAAGCTTCGCTTTCTAAAAGTGTGCTGAGTGTTTCCCTATAATTCATTAGCTTCTCTCCTGGGCCTTTTAAGATTGTATTTGAGTAAAATTCATCTATACCTATTGCATTATTCTAGCATTTGGTGTTTATATAATCAGATTATATTTTTGGTATGCTTTATATAGGATTTTCCTCTAAAATAAATTAAGAATAAGACTACACAGCTTATTACCTGTATGCTCTCATAAGGTTCCTGTAGAGTCTATATGAAAGATAGGCCCTTTTGTCCCTCCAGTTACCTCATCATGAGAGATGTTTGTTCTACACAGAAAAAGCACATTAAACTTAGTAAATTTTATCTGATGGATAGTTTTTATATTTTAAATATCTTATTTATTTATTTATTTATTTTTATTTGACAAAGAGGGAGACAGAAACAGAAAGAGGCAGATAGGATGGGTACACCAGGGCCTCCAGCCACTGCAAACAAACTCCAGATGCATGCATCACCTTGTGCATCTGGCTTACATGGATCCTAGGGAATTGAACCTGGGCCCTTTGGTTTTGTAGGCAAGCACCTTAATCACTAAGCTATCTCTCCATCCCCATGTGCATAGCTTTCTCTGACAATATAATGTGTCTGATCAGGTAATATATTTCCAACAGTCTAGCACAGAGTAGATGCCTTTAGATAAATTACATATCCTACAAAATTAATCTCATTGTTAATTCATTCCATTTTCCTTGTCTATAATTATATTTTTATAAAGATAACAAAACTAACAGCTATTAATAAAAAAAGAACAGGGCTTGGGAGGTGGTTCAATGGTTTCATTTCATTCTAGTAAGGCCTCATGGACTAGGTTCAACTTCCCAGTACCTATGTGAAGTACAGTGTGGCACAAAAGTCTGGAGTTCATCTGCACTGGCAAGGTGCCCTGGAATTCCATTCTCTCTCCTAAAAAATAGAAAAAAATATTTTTTATTAGATATGGACTTATTTAGTATGTAAACAACACATGTTGGTACCATTATTTCCCTCCTCCCTGCCCCATTTCTGAAGAGGTCTTCCTCATTGGGGATGCAGGTCAACTCCATGGGGGCTGTGTGTCATGCATTATTGGGGGGAGAGTAGATGTCTCTGTGTAAAATGTCCCAACTTGTGGCTTTAACATTCTTTCCACACCCTCCTCTGCAAAATTCCTTGAGCCATGCTGGGAGGATTTTAAGTCTACTTCAGTGATGGGCACTTATGAGTCTCTAGATCTCTGGTTTGGTGAGTGTTGAGTGTGCTCAGTGTCTATCTCTATAACTTTTGTGCTGATATCATATTCACTAAGAAAGCAGCATTCTTGCTCATTTCCCCAATTCCTTTGTGGTTTCAGCTACAGCTGTGGTGGAGTGTGCTGGGTAATTTATCTGCTCAGGTCCAGCTCCCATCTGAAAAAGAGAAGCAGCTTCTCCAGTGGAGAATAAAGTCAGCACCAGTTAAATGGGATAACCATTATTAATTCAAAGAGAATTTAAAGGGTTTAGACCCTCATTTATAGCCCAAAGTTAGTGGGAGCTTGACAAGGGAAAGCAGAATCATTATCTGGATACAATTTTAACTTGTTTTCCAGTTCCAGATGTGCTTCCAATGAGCTGATCTATTAGCCAATCCAAGAGCAGTTGGTAACCCACCGTGGCTGTGTGCAGGTTTGCACTTGTGTTAGCATCATGGCAGGTTGTTTGCTTCTGAATTGCATAGGCTTCGAGTTGCTTGGACAAATGTTGGTCACTTTCCCCCAGTAGCTTTTGTAATGCCTTGCAACATTAGATGTGCTAATTGTCTGATGACAGGCTCTTTTCCAGATTCCAGCCAGGTCACTTCATGGTCCATATGGACACATATGGTGTCTTCAGCAGTATGGTCTTACCATTAACCTCTGATGGGTAATCAACTTCTCTGACAGAAGTGTGGCTTTTTTGTTATTGTTTTGGGAGACCTAGTAGAGCTCTCTGATCAACAGCTCATTGCAGCTGTAGACCACATCCTGGTACAAGGAATTACAGGCCAGTGCAAAGGTAAAAGAATAAAGGAAAAAGAAAAGAACAGAGAAGAAAGAAAGAGAAATAGAAATTTGAGGTTAGGTTTCCTCTGACACACTCTTGGGCCCTTCGATTCAGGTGCTCCCCGTGAGGTTTCACTGGAAGGTTCCACCTTTTAGTCTGATTTCCAGATATAGGATTCTATGGTAACAGTTCAATTTGGGTTCAGTTTTGTGGGCCCCCTCCATCCTTCTCCTTCCTCCAAGACTTACCTTCCCTGTTGTCAAAACCACAAGATGCCAATCAGGTATGTCAGCAACCTGGGCTGATACAGGTTAGGAACTGTGATGGTTGTTTTCCTGTGATTGTGTCAATTCACTTAAAATGATCTGTTCCAAGTTCGAACATTTTTCTACAAATTTCAATGTGTCATTTTATTCTTACTGCTAAGTACAATTCCATCATGTAGATATACCACAACTTTGTTATCTATTCATCCAATGATGGTTACCTGTGTTAATTCCAGTTTTTAGTGATTATGAATTGAGCAGCTATAAATATGGTTGAGAAAATATCTCTGAACTGAGATGTGGAACTTTTAGGGTAAGTGCCCAGTAAGGAAATAACAGGGTCTCTTGGTAACTCTATATTCATTATTTTCAGGAGTCTACAAACTGATTTCCTCAGTGGTTGTATGAGCTTACATTCCCACCAACAGTGAATGAGTGTCCCTATTTTTCCACATCCTTGCCAACATTTGTTTTCATTTGATTTTTAAATGTTTGCTATCCTTACTGGAGTAAGGTGGAATCTCATAGTTGTTTTAATTTGCATTTCCCTGATGATTATGGATAATGAACATTTTCTTAAGTATGTGTTTGCCATTTGTATTTCTTCCTCTGAGAACTCGCTATTTAGTTCTCTGCCCCACTTTTGGAATGGGTTATTTGACTTTTTATTGTTTAGTTTTTTGAGTTCTTTGTAGATTATATATATTAGGCTTCTTTCAATGGTAGAGCTGGTGAGGATTTTCTCCCATTCATTGGGTAATCTATTGGCTCTGCTTATGGTATGTTTGTCTGTGCGGAAGATTTTTAGCTTCATGAAATCCCATTGGTTGAGCTTATTTAGCTTCCTGGGCTACTGAGGTTTTATTTAGGAAGTCTTTTCCCAGTCCTGTATCATGGAGAGTGCCTTCTGTTTTTTCTTCTAGTAGTTTAAGAGTTTCATGTCTTATATTAAGGTCTTTAATCCATTTGGACTTAATTTTTGAATGGGTCTAATTCCATTTTGCCACATATGGTCATCCAACTTTTCCAACATAATTTGTTAATGATACTGTCTTTTCTCCAGTCTACATTATTGGTACCCTTGTCAAAGATCAAGAAACTGTAGTAACTTGACCCAAGGTCTTATGTTCTATTGGTCTATGCTTCTGTTTTTATTCTAGTACCATGCTATTTTTCTGTTTTTGTCACTATGGATTTGTAATATAGCTTTAGATCAGGTATGGTGATATCACCAGAGGTGTTTTTTTTCTTTTTTTTTCCTGAGGATATATTTGGATACTTGAGGCCTTCTGCCATCCATATGAATTTTTAGATCATTTTTCCAATCTTTGTGAATAATGATGCTCATATTTTTATTGATATTGCATTAAATCTGTATATTTGCTTTTTTATTGCATTTTCAAAATAGTAATTCTACCTATCCAGGAGCATGAGAAGACTTTCCATCATTTCAAGTCTTCCTCTATTTCTTTCTTGAGTGTTCTTTTTTTTATGTTTTCATTATATAGGTCTTTCACATCATTGGTTAGTGTTATTACAAGGTATTATTTATTTTGTTGCTATTGATAATGGGACAGCCTCGCTGACTTCCTTCTCTGCATATTTGTCCTTTGCATATAGAAAAGCAGCTGATTATTGTACAATGATTTTTTTATCTTGCCACTTTGATGAAAGGTAATTTATTACCTTTAGAAGTTTTGAGAGAGAGATATTCAGTTCACTTATAAAGAGGATCATGTCATCTGCAAAGAGGGCTAACATGACTTCTTCCTTTCCAATTTCAATCCCTTTTATTCCTTTTTCCTGTCTTACTGCTTGGGCTAGTACTTCTAGTACTATGCTGAAGAGCAGTGGTGAGAGTGGTCACCCCTGTCTTGTTCCCAATCTCAATGGGACTTTCTTGAGTTTTCTCCCATTTTATGTATTATTTGGGTTTTAAGAACTTTATATACAGTCTTTATTGTGTTGAGATATAAACCCTCCATGCCAGTTCTTTCCAGTGTTTTCATCTGTATGTGGTGCTGTATTTTATGAAAGGCCTTCTCTGCAACAATTGAGATGAACATGTGGTTCTTATGGTTCAGTTTATTTATGTGGTGTATTACCTTGACCAATTTCCATATGTTAAACCATCCCTGCATCCCTGGGATGAAGCCTGCTTGATCAAGGTGAATAATGCATTTGATTTGTTGTTGATTCATTTTGCAAAGACTTTGTTCAGGATCTTTGAATCTAAGTTCATTCAGGATATAGGCCTATAGTTTTCTTTCCTTATGGCATCTCTGTCTGGTATTGGTATTTTGGTGATGCTAGCTTCATAAAAGGAGTTGGGGAGGATTCCCTGGTCTCCAATTATATGGAATAGTTTGAGAAAAAATGGTTTCAGTTCTTCAAATAAGGTTTTATAGAACTTAACTGAGAAGCCATTTGGTCCAGGACTTTTCTTTTGGGGGATGTTTTTGATTACCTTCTCAATATCCATGGATATAATAGGTTTGTTTAGAAGACTAATCTGCTCTGAGTTTAGTTTTGGTAGGTGGCACATGTCTAGGAATTCATCCATTTCTTCCATATTATTTAATTGTGTGGAGTAGAGGTTTTGGAAGTATGCCCTGGTGATTCTTCCAATTTTATTGATGTCTGTTGTGATCTTTCATTTTTCTTCTATGATCTTGTTAATTTGAGACCTCTCTCTCTTTCTCTCTCTCTCTCTCTCTCCTTGTTCAATTTGCCTGGAGCTCTTTGGGTTGGATTCTTCATGTTTTTCCAGTGCTTTTAGGTAGACAGTCTTTGTAATGAAGACATTCAGGGCTATAAATTTTCCCCTTATGACTGCCTTCATTGTGTCCCATAAGTTTGATGGGTTGTGTTTTCATTATTATTAAATTCTGGGAATTTTACAGTTTCTTTTTGATTTCTTCCATGGCTCATTCATCGTTTAAAAGTATGATTTTTAGTCTCCTGGGGTTGATGGAGTTCTTGATGTGTCTCTTGTTGTTAATTTCTAGCTTTAAAGCATTGATATGATGCAGGAAGTTATTTCAATTTTCCACTGTTTATTAGGTCAAGCTTAATGGCCTAATATATGATCAATTTTGTATAAGGTTCCATGGGCTGCTGAGAAGAATGTATATTCTGTAGAGTTGGGGTGGAAAGTTCTGTCATTATTCATTAGGTCTAGTTGATCTATGAGGTTGTTGAACTCCATTTTTTACATGTTGATTTTCTGCTTGGATGATCTGTCTATTGATAGTGGAGTATTGAAGTGTCTGACTATGATGGTGTTGGTGTTTATTTCTGTTCTATTGTCAAGTAGACTTTGTTTAATATACTGTGCTGCATCTGTGTTTGGCACATATATTTATGATTGTGATGTGCTCATTTGGATCATTCCCTTGATGAGTAAGAAGTGGCCTTCTTTGTCCTTTTTTATTATTATGGTTTGAAGTCTATCAGATATTACTATAGCAAAATCTACTTAGTTTTATTTCTGTTTGTTTGTAATATGATTTTCCATTCTATCACCTTGAAAAGGTGTTTATCTTTAGTGGTAAGGTCAGTTTTTTGAAGACAGCAGATAGAAGGTTCCAGTTTTTTGATCCATCCTGATAGTCTGTGTCTTTTCATGGGTGAGTTGAGACCATTAATATTTAAGGTTATTACTGTAATTTGAATTAATTTTGCCATGATGAGTGTTATGGGGTTTGGTGCTTTCATATGTTTTGTACCATGTAGATCCTGGTCAATTTTGGTTATTGTGATCTTCTTCTTGTTGGCTTTTGAGATTGGTTGTTTGACTATTCTGTTTGGACTATTCCCTCAAGTGTTCTCTGTAGGTTTGGCTTTGTGTTAATGTAATAATAGAATTAATTTTTTTCATGGAAATTTTTTTCTTTCACCATCTATTATGAGGGATACTTTTGCTGGGTAAAGTACCTTGGGTTGGAAGCCATAGGTTTTCAGACTTTGAAGTGTTCCATTCCAGGCCCTTCTGACTTTCAGGGTTTCCATTGCAAAATTTAATGTAATTCTGTTGAGATTGCCTTTGTATGTTGTGAGTTGTTTCTCTCTTTCTGATTTTAACACTCTTCTTTGTTTTCATCATGCCTTTGGAGTTTTTCTTCTTTGGTCCTGTCTGTTTGGTGTTCTGTGGGCTTCTTGTGTCTGGATGGGTCTCTATTTTGAGAGATTAGAACCATTTTTATTCAATAATTTATTTAAATATGGTATCTATGGCTATGGCCTGGATTTCTTCTCCTTTTGGTATACTCATGATCCAGATCTCTGGTTGCTTTATGGTGTCCCACAGTTCCCTCATATTCTGTTCACTTGAATTTTGAACTGAGTTTTTGAATTTTTTTTTTTTTTTTTTTTTTTTTTTTTTTTTTTTTTGCCTCCTATCAATTTCTTCTGTCTTGTCTTCTAGGTCAGAAGTTCTGTCTTCTACATGAGTAACTTTGTTGATGAGGGGTACTAGAGATGTTTATATTATTTCTATTTTAGGTTTTTTTTTTTTCTGTTGTGTTATTTTGCATCATGTCCATCTCTTTTTTGAGGTAAGATTTCAATTCAAGTCCTGCTTTTCTTGATGCTTCCTGGAGTTCATTCTTGCATTTGATCAAATCTTCATTAACCTTAATCAAACAGTTGTTGAGATCTTCTATTTCTTGATTTATCTACAACTTATTTATATCTCTTTGACAGTTGTAATGTTTTCTTCAATCACATTAAGCCTACTGTCAAAAGCTGAATGCTCTAGGAGACAATTTTTTCATTTTATTAATATGATTGTTGGTTCTTTGATGGTTTGCTTCCAGTTCAGAATTTTTTAAATCATGCTTTCATGAGTTATTGTGTTTTCATTTTGGGGATGAATTGCTGTTGATTTCTCTATGGTTTAACTAGAGGCTTCCATTGTTGGACTTGGCATCCTTGGTGGCAATCTTTCAATTTTCTTAATTTTGTTGGCTTTTTTGCATTGTTGTCTACACATTTTATGAAGACTCCAATGTAAGTAGCTCATTTTATTTCTCATGAGTTTCTTGAGTAATAACAAGTATATATAATCAATTCTTTAAATTTGAATAAAGTGAGACTCTGAGAATTTTTTTTATTTAAAAATAACTGCCCATGGTAACACAGATACATAAAAATTGTATTGAAATTATTTTTGATGTTTCACTCATGGCCTTCTCACGAGGCACTTGTTGCTTCTTATTTATTATCTAAATTATTTTTGTGCATTTGTCAAAGTGTTTGTTCTATTCCTGTACTGTTTCTGTTATCTGAAATGAAGAAGGGAAGAAAGTGTTGAAAGACAAAGGGTTGTGCTTTTTACTGAGTACACAAGGAGTTCAATGTTTACTTTTGGTTGTCAGTTTATTAGAATGTTCCACCTAGAATTAGTTAGACATTCTCTAAAAACAACATTAAGTTAAGACAGAACCCAAAACTTTGGGGAATCTAGATTGCTCTTACCATACATAGTTATTAGTTTTATGGCTATGAATTGGGTTGAAATCTCTGTAGAAAAGTTTCTATTGGAGTATAAATGACAATATTGATATTAGTTTTTTCATAAAGTAATTTTCAAATTTTGACCAAAAGTTATATTCCACTTCCATTATACTACATGTGCAAGAGGGTAGAAGATTAGTTTTATTCACAAAAGCCCTGTCTTGATAATTTCAACAGTGTTCTGGGGGAATACATCTATATAAAAAGGGAGATTGTCAATAGGCTTCTGTGGCTATTAAGAGGCATCTGTGTATGGGTGGGCAAAGGTGATGTTCATGTTACATTTCACAATACAGTGTTCCATGAAAAGAATTAATCTGGCCCAAGGTAGAGAAATTCTAGTATACCATAAAAGGAACACCAGTTCATTTTAATTATTTAGTGGAATATTTAAAAAAATAACAAATGTCTGTTTATGAGAAATGTATTTCTGAATAATTGGATGAGATTGGTGTTTATAGATATTTCAGTTACAACTATAGTCATATGGAATAATGATATGATTTTGATTTGTAGAAGCATATTTAATTATACCTAAGTGGCAGATACTTTGTGTTTCAGTTCAGCACTTGGTATCACTGATGAAATCAGGTTGCATAAAATTTGGCCAATCTCATCTTAAAATAACACATTTATCATAATGTTTTTCATACTTCCCAGTAGTGCCATGATGTAAATACTATTTCTTTAAGCTTTAACTGTATCTGTTAATGAATGTAATAATACTTCATATAATTCTTTTTTAATTTCAATTTTACTTTATATAGAGAGCAAGAGAGAGAAGACCTGTTCTGTCAGGTCCTCAATCACTGTAATTTAACTCCAGTCACTTGCACCACTTAACACGCATGTGCACCCTTGTGATTGCCTCAGCTTTGTGTGTCTGGCTTACATGGGATCTTGAGAGTTGAACATGAGTCCTTAGGTTTCACAGGCAAGTGCTTTAGCTGCTAAGCTATCTCTCCAGCCCTCATATAATTCTTGTAATAATGAGATTTTTAAAGTGTTATATTTGGATATAAAGTGTCCCCTGAACTATGTTAGAGGCTTGATTCCTAGATAGTGGTTCTATTTTGAGCCGTTACATAAAGTTTAAGAGGTGAGCCTAGCTAGAAAAAGTAGGTGACAGATGCCAGAGCAGATCTTATGGGCTCCCTGGCACCTTCTTGTCTCTCTCTTTGTCCTATTTACTTCCTGTCTGTAATGAGATGAACAAACCTTCTGTGCCACAGGTTCCCACTAATACCATGTTCTGGTTAAGCACATAGTGCCAAATGACTATGGACTGAACCCTTTGAAATTGTGATCCCAAATAAATTTCTCCCACTTTAAGTTGTTTATGATAGGCATTGTGTTACAACAATAAGAAAAGAAACCAGATGTTAAGAGTGTTTTATTATGAGGCAAAACCCAAAATCTCAGATGTTGATACTAAGATAGCAGAGATAAAATAGTTAATCTGTTCCAAAAGAAGTATAATTGCATCATTAGATAAAGTTCAGGGTATACTCTACCTAAAAAGCTTATACAAAATTAATATTATGACTTTTGTCATTCCGTATATGTTGGTCAGTGCTGCATACACACTCTGTCATGAGACGAGGTAGCTGTCCTGACTCTGGTAGTTTCTATGCTTTGCTCAGGGGCATGTGCCCACTCCATCACCACATTTGTAGATCCTAGAGACCATGTGCTTGTGCATCACTGGATTTGAGCACCAGACAGTACTAGTGTGCACCTAATTCAATGCAAAGAATTATAACTGTCTTTGCATTAAAATAAAAACTATTGGCTAGATAGATGGCTTAGCAGTTAAGGCGCTTTCTTGCAAAGGCTAACAATCTGAGTCTGAATCCCTAGTCCCCATACAGGCAAGACACACAAGATGGCACATGCTCCTGGAGTTTGTTTGCCCTTACAAACCCATTAACTTTCTATATCTGTGTTTTCTTCTCTCTCTAATCAATAAATTAATTTATTTAATTAAAAAAAGCACAAAGTATGGTATTTGACCTTTTACTCAACTGGATTTCACTTGAACACCAGATGCACTAGCAATTGCACTTGCTAAACTAGGAGCAGAATATCCATGGCCACCACTCAGGGATCATGCAGACATTGTAGCTGATAGTACTCTCTTCATGCTCAAAGGTTTTCAGGTTATCAGTTTTCATCTGTTCATACTTCTAAACTTTAGCTAGTGCACACATCTGGAAACATATTCCTTCTGAAAGTAAGGGTCAAAAACATACAGCTCTAAAGTTAATACATTTCCCTCCCTGGTCACGTAACAAGATTTTCTACTCTATACTTACCTGAAAGGAGAGATACCATGATCACGAAGGTGGTTTGCCCAGGGCAAGGCTCATCCATTTCTCTCCGGATGTACTGACCCTGATGATTTCCCCAAATGTGGGAAACTTGATTGTGTAATTTGTGGTGGTGGGGAACTATGTTTTCACTCTCCCCTAAAGATTAAAAAAAGAAAAGATTTTCTACTCTAAACACTCACATGCACATACAAGGATAACTTTATCAAGTACTAGAGTAAATGTATGTGTTACTGTTTCTAAGGACCATTCAAATTGTATGGCCACTAAATGTTCATACCCTCCCTTCCCCTTCACAGATGGAGAAACAGGCACAGAGAAGCTATTGAACTTGTTCAGTATCACACTGAATGTGAGTAACTTATAACACAGACCTGAGCCCAATATGCCTGCAGAACAGTGAATCCTGTCATGAAAGTCTTGGACTGTGTTCACCTTAGTTCATTACAAAATTAGGTACCACTTTCCTATTCAGCCAGAAATATAAGTAGCATAAGTCATCCTTATTTGGGTGCATATGATTGTGCCAATATAAAGTGATGGGTTTGAGATACTTGGGCATGTGAAGGAATTACTGTTAATTTTATACATAACATTGTCATTGCCTTTGTGTTCAAATCTATTTATTATTTTGAGCATGTTGTGAAGCACTTATAAAAGGTAAGCTAATGAGTTGCCTGTGTTAGACTTTCACATGGTCCAGATGGAATAAGGTGATAGATAAGACAAATTTATCAAAATTTGACAATGGTGACATTGTAAAATGACTACATAAGGGGCATTGGTTCATCTTATAAACTTTGTTTTTGTTTGAAAGTTTATGAAATCTAAAAGAAATGTACCACTGTTAAAAAAAAAATGAAAATTGGCTGGAGGGATGGATTAGCAGTTAAGGTGTTTACCTGCAAGGCCAAAGGTCCCATGTTTCATTCTGCAGTACCCACATTAGCATATGCATCTGGAGTTTGTAGTAGCTGGAGGCCCTGGCATACCCATTCATTCTCTCTCTCCCTCTCTCCCTCTTTCTCTGTCAAATAAATAAATAAAAATAAGATATTTAAAAATGCCAACTTTAGAGGATGATACAGATAGCTGTACTTCTAAATGAACTCACCCCATAGATATTGATATTATTATTTTTTTAAATTTTTTTAAAATTTTTTATTTATTTATTTGAGAGCGACAGACACAGAGAGAAAGACAGATAGAGGGAGAGAGAGAGAATGGGCGCGCCAGGGCTTCCAGCCTCTGTAAACGAACTCCAGACGCTTGCGCCCCCTTGTGCATCTGGCTAACGTGGGACCTGGGGAACTGAGCCTCGAACCAGGGTCCTTAGGCTTCACAGGCAAGCACTTAACTCCTTAGCCATCTCTCCAGCCCTTGATATTATTTTTGCTAAATTAAAAGGTTTGCATAGGAAGAAGTGTGATCAAGACTTGGTGAGAATAAAAGATGTTTAGTGCTCTGTGGAAAGAAGATGCCTGGATATGCAGAGGTACAGGCACTGTGGCATTATCTACTCAGGTGGGCTGAAAGGGACAAAAAGTATGAGGAAAGAAACATAAAGTAAAAATATTTGGCTCATGTCATTTGTATGGCTATTGTGTATCCATTGTAAAAGTCTGTTTCCTAGAATATAGGTTACTAACTCAAAGCCTATACAAAAACAGTCCCATACACATTATGATAGTGAATTTTCAGGCAGATAGGTTTTAAAAAAGTACAAAAGAAACATTTTAAGATAAAGAGAGTGAAATATGATGAATACCCATGGATAATAGGATCAAGAAGAGAATTGGATACCCAATTATAGAATCTTGTGTTACAATTAATGTGATCAACTTAAATTGGCTGCAACTAATCTGACCTTAAGAAACTCATACATTGTATAACTGTTTATGCTCACCAATGCTTCCTACAAATTCAAGTGATTGGAAGCTCAATAAATGTGTTGAATGAGTGAATAAATGAACATGTTAATTAGATTGTAAATGTAAATGCATGTACATATTATACTCTAATTCCTCATACATTTTTCTAAAAATGCAAAAGGAAATTTGGACTTTATATTTAGTAAATTGCTACTAATGTTAAATGAGTCATGAGAGAAATGAGTTTCTTCGTGGGATTTTGAAGCCATTTCTGAGGAGAAGGCAAGGAGATCCTACTGCAATGCTTGGAAATGTTATTCTTTTTCAGGTGAATCCACATCATAGTCTTTTCATGCTAAACTGAAAAGGCTTTCTTCTCACTTAAAACCTGGAGATGACCGGGCGTGGTGGTGCACGCCTTTAATCTTGGCACTCGGGAGGCAGAGGTAGGAGGATTGCCATGAGTTCAAGGCCACCCTGAGATGACAGATTTAATTCCAGGTCAGCCTGGACCAGAGTGAGACCCTACATCAAAAAACCAAAAAAAAAAAAAAAAAAAAAAAAAACTGGAGATGCCAGGACTTAAGGTTTTTTTTTTTTTTTTTTCTAGTATTACAAAGAGAATAAAACCCAATGGACAAGTCCACATTCTAGGCAAAACACATAGTCCTGGCATTTTTGTTCTGCTATCTTTTTTTTTTTTTCTTTAGTAAGAAGTGAGCTACAGAGGCCCCCAACACCTCATCACTGAAACAGACCAAAAGTGAACCCAACATTGCTAAGGAAAATTTTGCGGAAGAGGGGGCGGAAAGAATGTCAGAGCCACATGTTGGGTCATGATAGGCAGAGACATTTATCGTACCAATAACTGTGGGCTAACTCCACAACGCACGACCCATATACATCAATAAGGAGGGGCCATTGGGGAGGGGTTAGGTCACGGATGAGCCTAATAATGGTACCAAACTGCCTATATTTGCTGAATAGAAAACTAATTTAAATTTTTTTTTTAAGAAGTGAGCTACAAAAGTATTATTGGGTCATTCATTTAAAAATATTTTGAAAAGTATTTTATTTATTTATCCTTAATTTGAGAGAGAAGTGAAGGGTGTGTATGTGTGTGTGTGTGTGTGTGAGAGAGAGAGAGAGAGAGAGAGAGAGAGAGAGAGAGAGAGAGAGAGAGAGAGAAGGAAAGTGGGGGGCTTTCCAGGACTTTAGGCCACTGCAAACAAATTCCAGATGCATGTGTAGCTTTGTACATCTGGCTTACATGTGTCCTGGGGAATTGAATCTTGGTTCTTTGGCTTTTAAGGCAAATGCCATGAACACTAAGACATCTTTCCAGCCTTCATTTAATTTTTAAAACAAACATATTTATTTATTTTGAGGGATAGAAAGATATACAAACATATACACACAGAGAATGGGCATGGCAAGGCCTCCAGCCACTGCAAATGAACTTCAGATACATGTGCCACCTTGTGCATCTGGCCTACATGGGTAGTAGTGGATCAAAACTGGATTCTTAAAGCTGCACAGGCAAGTGCCTTAACAACTTAGCAATCATTCCAGCCCTAAAACAAACATATTCATTAATTTGTGAGGAGAGGCTAGACTATGTATATACCATGACCTCTTGCCTCTGCGAATGAACTCCAGATGCATGCTCCACTTTGTGCTTCTGGCTTTATGTGGGTATTGAGGAATCAAATCTTGGACAGTAGATTTTGCAAGCAAATGCCTTTAACTGCTAAGCCATCTTTCTAGCCAAAATTTACTTTTAGTCAGCAAATAATATTTGTGGCAATTCGTAAGTTTGGAGGACACAGTACATGCATTGATACATACAATATGTAATGATTAAATATTTTGTGATGTTGGTACTTGCACATTTCAGCTACATACTCTACCACTCAGTTACATCCCAACCCATCATTAAAAAATATTTTTATTTTTCTTGTTTTATCTGTGAATCAAATTGAGGGAGGGGTAAGCCTTTTATTTAAAAAAAACAATATTTGCAATGGAATGGGCTCCTCCCAAAATATTAAATATTATTTAGATGATGGTAATGTTACTATATAAGCATGCATCTGCACATATGTGTGCATTTGCAACACACACATCACATCGCATGCCACAGCCCACCTGCTGTACACACACACACACACACACACACACACACAGAGAGAGAGAGAGAGAGAGAGAGAGAGAGAGAGAGAGAGAGAGAGAGAGAGCAAAAAAATGAAGACATCTGAAACCTGTGTGTCTGTTGAAGCAGAACATAGTGCTGAGTTCATGGTAGGAATTCTGCTCATTTCATCATGGCCAGAAAGGAAAAGAGCATTGAAGAGCTCAGTTCACATTGTCCCTTTCTAGGCACTTCTCAATGTTCAGAAGACCTCCCACAAGACCAAACTTCACAAGATTTTACCACCTTCCAACAGTGATAGAGGCTTGGATCAATCTTTTATTACCATAGAGACATTTGGGGAGGATTTTACAAAATGACAGAAGCAGCTCTCACAGATCCTGCAGGGGGATTGATCTTGGGGTTCTCGGCCTCTAAGTCTCTTTGGGATGACTTGTTCTTATAAATTGTAAGTTTATAACTCATAAATTTGTCCTTATAAATTCTCCAGTGTCAGGCACTTGAACATAGCGGCACAAAATGGACTAAGGCATACTGGTAAACATCAAATGTAGCATTCTGTCTGATATCTCATGATATCTCTCCAGCCCTCAACTGTATTTCAAAGTTAGCATTTCTGGACTAGAGAAATGGCTTAGCAGTTACAGCGCTTGCCTGTGAAGCCTGAGGAAGCAGGTTCAATTCCTCAGGTCCACGTAAGCGAGATGCACAAGGTGGCACATGTGTCTGGAGTTCCTTTGCACTGGCTGGAGGCCCTGGTGCACCCATTCTCTGTCTCCATCTCTCTATCTGTCTTTTTCTTTCTCTGTCTCTCTCTCTCCCTCTCTCAGATAAATAAATAAAATATTAAAAATAAAATTAGCATTTCTATTCTTTTTCAGTTCATATCTTAAGCTTAAGACTAATAAGCGTGTTGTTTTCTGTGCTTCTGAACAAACAAGAGTGTTTTTCCTGCAGACTCCAACCTGTCAATCACACAGCAGGTTTTTGTTTCCTTTCTGTGCCAAAATCCACTACTTTGGGTTTGTTTGGCTCTCTGTTAGCCTCACAAGCTGAAATCCTACACTGAATAAACCACCAGTATTTATATTGGAAAATTTACTTTTATATCGGAAAGGTGGATCATGCAATGAAGGAGTGAAATCTCAACAGCGTTCATTAAATATTGATAGAACAAGCCTACATGAGACACACTTTTCTAAGTGAGTACTCTTTAATGGGTCTTGACCTCCTCACAGTGTCCAAATTCAGTCATTTTCACTGACACCTACAAGAACTGCTGACCTAGGACAAATCCCTAGGCAACACTTGCCTACCACCTGACCTCTTAATGGACTGTGCAAAAAAACACCCTGTATCTTACCCAGTTCCAAGTTCAAGTTGCTTTTGTTCTGCAGCCCTCTGGAGCATGGTATTCATGTAAAACCAAAATATGCAACAGGCACACTTAATGGGTTTCAGTAGTTGGAATTAGTTTTCCTTACTTCATCATTTCTAAAAGTTACATGTTGAAACACCATGAAATTGAACGAATGGCCTGCTCAATTTCGGTTAAAATAAGTGGTTTACTTTAGGCAAGTGAACCCCAGCTAGATCATAGTTAGAAGGATGTAAAATATATTAACAACAGGCTTGCTTTGGTTGGGGGGGACCTTAAGTTCCCTCTCTCTCTTCTCTCTCTCTCTCTCTCTCTCAATGTTGTTTCTCTTTTACCAGGTTGAAGGTAAGCATTCACTTGTTACTGATTTATTCATAATTTGGTTAAGTTACCTATATTTAATACTCATGAAAATTGTTATTCCAAGTGAATTGAAGCAGCTATGAATACACAAATGTGTATTTATAAGATGATTAGGATCCTGAATATATAGTTTCTCAAAAATGTGTATACTAACACTAAACTAATGAACATGAATGTTAGAGAACAGATTCTGGAGATATAATTATTTAATATCTCTATGCATAAGTAGGTTATATATATATATATATATACACATAATATACAAAATTTTATATATATATATATATATATATATATATATACATATATACATATATATATATATATACCTTTCACCCACAGTTTTATTCTTTCTTAATAATGTACTATGTATTATTAATAAAACATATGTTGGCATTTAATGAGCTATATACCTTACTTGAAATTGCATGAATCTCACTCTGCTAACAAAGTAGAACAAGGAGTGGAATTTGGATCTATATCTCAATTTTGCTGCAAAGTAGTTTGGCATCCAGGACTTCACACACCTCCATCTTCAGTACACTACTCTTTTTAGAGAACTTCTCTTCACTTGTCACTTTACCAGGCAATGCCACTGTTTATTCAACTACTATACTAAACTAAGCCTTTCCTTTTCCAATGATAGAAGTATCTTGCAAGATAACATATGACAAATCCCAGTTAAAACATCTATCTGCCCACCACCGTCACCAGAGATCAGATGCCTACACATCAGCATTGGCAGAGACTTTAGCAAACCCCAAAGAATTCCAACCTGTTCTGTCCTCTGGAAAACTCAATGACTGGGAGCTTCACCTCTGGGGATAGATTTGCAACAAATGTCAATACACTATGTAAGTGGAAACATTTAAGTGTAAATATTTGAGTCAAATATATTTGTCTTTACATTAACAAAGCCATTTTGCTTTATCCGGAGAATTCTATGTCACACACCAAATAAAGGCCTTGTATGATTGTATGAGAGGGCACTGTCTATTTAACTGAGAATCAGCTAGGATTGTTGCCCTCTAATGAGTTGTTTCCTGTAGTTTACAATGGGAACAGCAAAAGAACCATCCCTCTCTCTCTCTCTTTCTCCCTCTTTCTCTCTCTCTCTCTCACGCACACTGAAAAGCCAGGAGGTTCTATTTTGTAAAACATACTCAGAAAATTATTTCATATGAAAGGAAATAGATGGAAAATAACTCCTAACTGATTACATTTCCAAAGTAACAAATTCTGTCAATGTCTCTTATTAGACAATTACTAGTCACCTAATAAGATAGGTATGCATTATTTTATGAGTCCAAAAGAACCACTTGTAAATTCACATCATACTCCTGCCTATGGCCCCAGTTGCTTCTCAGACAGATGGAATCACAGAGATGAAAATAGAAAATATTTACATAAATAAAAAAGGAAACTCACAGGCTATAGAGGTTGCTCTTTGGTTAAAGTCACTTTATGCAAAGACTGCAGGTCCTGTTCAATTATTCAGTACCATCATAAAGGCAAATGCACAAAGAAGCACATGTGTGTAGTTTGTTTGCAGTGGTAAGAAATCCTGACACATCCATAGTCTCTCTCTTTCTTTCTCTCAAGAAATAACTTCGTTTAAAAAAGGAAACTTATGGGCTGGAGAGATGGCTTAGCGGTTAAGCGCTTGCCTGTGAAGCCTAAGGACCCCGGTTCGAGGCTCAGTTCCCCAGGTCCCATGTTAGCCAGATGCACAAGGGGGCACACGCGTCTGGAGTTCGTTTGCAGAGGCTGGAAGCCCTGGCGCGCCCATTCTCTCTCTCTCCCTCTATCTGTCTTTCTCTCTGTGTCTATCGCTCTCAAATAAATAAATAAAAAATTTAAAAAAAAAAGGAAACTTATGGAAACACCGGCCAGTAATATATGAAACCATATAGCTAAGTCACTTTACCTAGTATCTTTCTATCTGTCTATCTATTTATCTGTCTGTCTATCTGTTTGTCTGTCTATCTATCTTTGATGTATGTATCTATCCACCCATTATCTGCCATCTAATCTATCATCGATCCATATATCCAGTTATCTGTCTAGCTATATATTTCTCCAAGTAGTAGCCTTTGTGAACATTTTCCTTCAAAGTTAACTGATATTGTGATAAAAACATCAGTTTACTAAAAAAATTCAAACATATTCTAAATTTCATGAATAAGGTATTTTTATGTTTGTACCTATTGCAGTCAGGTTTGCATTGATGGCAGAAAACACCCAGTCAAAAGCAGCTAGAGGGAAAAAGGGTTGATTTTGGCATAAAGACTCAAGAGAAAACTTCATGATGACTGAAGAAAATAAAGGCATAAGCAGAGCATGGAGATCACCTCCTAAGCAACATCATATGGAAAGCAGTAACAGGAGAGAATGTCAAATGCTGGCAAGAGGAAGCTGGCTATAATACCCATAAACCCACCCCCAGAAATACACTGCCTCCAGGAAACTTTAATTCCCAAATTGCCATCAGCTGGGGACCTAGCATTCAGAACACATAAGTTTATAGGGGACACCTGAATCAAACCATCATAGTACTTTTAATAATATTAATATATTTTGTTTTCCCATGCTCCTGGTTTTTCCAATTTGTACAGCTAAATTGGAGAGATTTTTTTCAAAGAGAAATTTTGTTTGTGTTTTGACCTTTATGAATAAACATTTTTTAGGTCTTTGTAAAGGGATTCTAGTTAAACAAGCAAATTACTATGTATGGAGACATCAAAAGATGAAAATAAGATAATACATAAATTTGTAATATTGAAAAGATATAACTTAAATTTATATTTACACAAGAAGATTTGCATAAAAGAAAAGCTAAGATATTTATGAAAGTGTACAGAACAGCAAAAGATATAATCTTTGAGAATTTTTTTGAAAAAAATCAATATAGGATAAAAAATATAGTCAGTATGTACATTAAAACCATATGCATTCCATGGAGCTCAGAAATTATTTTTTCAATTTTTGTAATATTATTACTATTTTTAAGTTGTCATGCAGAGATTTGTACCACACAGCATTTTCAGATAAAATTAGTTTTATTGATTCTCATGTTTCCTCCTAACTCCAATCAACCACCTTCTAATCCTCTCTCTCCTAATATTCTCCCCACTTCTGTTTGCATTTCACATTGACAGATGAATTGATGATAATGGTAATGTGGTACAGATACTGAATGAAATTCTATTCAGCGATATGGAAAACTGAAATTATGAAATTTGCAGAAAAATGAATGAATCTAGAAATAATTACATAAAATTAAGTGGGCTAAATTTAGAAATCTCAAAACTTATAAGCATGTATGTAATGGGCGGTCAAGTATAGGCAAAATTTTAAATGTAAAATTATCACCAAAAGTGAATACAGGGAGAGTAGCTAGAAGAGAGATTAGTGAAGGGTACAAGGAGCTCAGAATTTTATTTCCAGAATAAGTTTTGTATATGAGCACAAAAAAATATGTTTTGCATGTTTAGTATATTGTTGCTGATAAAGACAAAACAGAATTTGTATCTAAAGGAACAAAATAATATATAAAATAAGCAAGTTAAAATTAATTTATAAAGGCCAGGAAGATAGTTCAGTGGCTAAAAGTGCTTACTATATAAAACTAACAATCAGAATTCAGATGTCCAAACCCACATAAAATCTATACAAACTAGCGCAGGGTCTGTAATACCAGTGTACCTAGGGGGGCAGAGCCAAAGTATCCCAGGAGCTCACAGGCCAGCTAGCTGGATGTACACAGCAATGAACAAGAATGAACAAGAAAGACCCTGTTTCAACCAAGGTAAAGGGAGAAGACCAATATCTCAAGGCTGTCTTCTGACCTTCACATATATACACAAGCACATGCCTATGCACACAAAGACAGACACACACACACAGAAAATTATGTATTAAATGTAAATCTCAAAGACATAAATTATAAAATGACAAAACAAAGTTATATTACTTACAAATATCTGTATATATTTCTATAAGTATATATGCCATATATATATATATATATATATATATATACATATTTATAGAAACAAACAGTATATATTCTTTTTTTATATTTTATTTATTTATTTATTTACCTACTTACTTGAGAGAGAGAAAGAGGCAGAGAGAAAGAGTGGGTGTGCCAGGGCCTCCAGCCACTGCAAATGAACTCCAGATGCATGCACCCCTTTGTGCATCTGGCTTATGTGGGTCCTGGAGAGTTGAACCAGGATCCTTTGGCTTTGCAAGCAAACACCTTAACCAGTAGGCAATCTCTCCAGACTCCTATTCTTTAAGGATATGCATATAAATACACCAGGGAAACAGAAGTGAATACTCATCAGACTCCAAGTTTGCCAGCACCTTGAACTTCAGCCCCCAAATCATTGAGAAATAAAGTTTCCTTTGCTTGGGAGCTACCCAGACTAATAAAATTATGCAACTTTGTGAGCTTATTACATGAAGAAATCTCATATTATTTTTCAGAAACTCCCAAGCATAGAGATAATTCTGTTTTGAAATGGCTAAAATTCTTAACTCTTTATAACTTTATAACTTATAAATTGAGATTTTAGTCCCCCCCGCCGCCAGGTTTTAGGTTGAAATTTACTGAAGTTAGCATAGAGAGTTTTTCTGCCATACCCCAGCTCTACAATGAGAACATACTAGGAATTGTGACAGATACAGCACCCCAGCCTCCAGTCACCTCCCTACAGCATTTTCTTAAGTGGAACCGCTCATTCCTATGGAGCTAATGGAGATGGTAGGTGAAAAGTGATTTCCAGAGCATATTTCCATCACAGGAGTTGACCGGGCTATCGTCTTTTGGACAAGCGTGTCTACCCTTGTACATCCTTGCCATGATGTTGAGCACTGAGTACATTGCTAGCAAGGCTGAAAGCACGGCAGATCTTGTTATGACAGGACAGCTTCGGCCACTGCAGAGTAACCGTAAAGCTGGTAAATACAGCCAAGTCACGGCAGGAGGCCCGTACTTGTGCATGTTCCTGAGCCAAATTCTTCCGTCTCCACTATGTGACTTACGTGAATGATTTCCCTACTGAAAATATAACCAAGAAAACTGATCTTCTAAACACCGAGGTGAATAAACCTCTTTCTCCTCAATAATAGATAAATAAATAAATTCCTAATGATAGGTTCGTGAACAAAAGGGGGATAATAGTTTTTATTTTGCCTATGCATGTGTGTAGTGTGGATACATGTATGCATGCATGATTGTGTATGAGCACACATGTGTGAATGCAAGTGTGTGTATTTGTGTGTGTGTGTGTATAGGCCAGATTTTGTCATTATGTGCCTCCTTGATTCCACTCTGCTTTTTTTTTTTACTGAGACTGAATTTCTCACTTTATCCCAGAGCTGTCTGGTTTGTCTAGTCAAGATACATAGCTCACTTCAGGGACCCCTGTCTCTAGCTCCTAAGTGCTAGGATCAAAGGTAGGCTGCCATGCCCACCTGGCATTTATGTGGGTGCTGGGGATCTGAACTTTAGTCCTCACACTTGCAGGACAAGTGATTTTTCCACTGAGCTACTTCTATCTGAGTAGAAAGTAAATGTTTTACTGTGAGATAAATCCTGAGACACACCTTATGCTTATGTGTAAAAAGTAAGCATCATATGGGTAACTATCCAAAGGTTTTTCTTTTTTTAGTTCAACGCACAGATTATTCACCATAGCATGCAGCATCTTTTCAAAGTTTCCCATGTGTCTCAGCGCCTAATCCTCACAAATCTCATTCTAGATATGAAAAGAATTAAAATGAAATGATTGTGTTAGTATCTTTGTCAATGGCCATGCTGTGTTGTTGCTAGTTAGTGGGCTTACAAGCCAAAATATCCTAGCAGCTATGAGAAAAGCTCAAATAAGTTTCTCAATAGCAGAGAATGGTAATGATTCTTAATTACAAAATCAGTAGATCACATAGGAACTAAACATATTCTCACCTTAATAGGCAAGTAAGTCTAAAATTTTTAAAAGTCCTTAGATAAATTTTTGTGGCATTCTCAGAGTTATTGGCTTAATTGTTTCCAAATATCCTAAAATTCAGATATAAATGTGTCGTCCCCCCCACCCATACTTTAGAACGTGACTGTATTTGGGGAGAGGTCACTTATAGTAGTGATCAAGTTAAAACTTGGCCCTAAGGGTGAGTCCTAATATAATCTGAAGCATGCTTCTGCATGAAGAGTGAATTCATATTCACAAAGAAAAAGCACAATCATGCCCAGAGAACAGACTATGACACATCAACTGGGCACATGTCTGTAAAGAGGGAAAAGAGATCATTGGACTCAGCCTACAGAAGGATGTGATGGCAGGTTTCTGTACCTTCGTAAGAAACTAATATTAAAAATTTTGAGTTTATTTTGTATTGAGTTTTCAAATCCCAATGTGTACTTGCACTTGTAGTATAACTTATTTTATTTTTTATTTTTTTGTATTAATTAGTTTTGTATTCAGCATATACAGTCAGTTTGGTACCATTATTAGGCTCATCCGTGACCTACCCCCTCCCCTTTAGCCCCTCCTTGTTGGTGTATATGGGCTGTGCATTGTGGGATTAGCCCTCAGTTGTTGGTACAATAAATGTCTCTGCATATCATGACCCAACATGTGGCTCTGACATTCTTTACGCCCCCTCTTTTGCAAAATTTCCCTGAGCCATGTTGGGTTCATTTTTGGTCTGCTTCAGTGATGAGGTGTTGGGGGCCTCGGGGTCTCTGGCTCTCTGATTTTGTAGGAGTTGATTTTTCTGTGTGTTGGTCTCCTTCACCCTTGTGCTGGTAGCTGGTTCATGAGGAAAACAGCAACCTTGCTTGTTTAGCCAATTTTTCTTAGTTTCAGCTGGGGCCCTTTTGAGGTATGATGGGGTGGCCTGATTTCCTCACAAGAGACCTGATTTCCTCACAAGTATAGCTCATTTTAGATTGTGAAGTTGCAATGCAAACATTTGATGTTTGTCTAGGCTTTATTATTTTTTAATTGACAATTTTAATACATAAGCAGGAAGTTCCTGATCTTGAGATACACTTCCTGTTGTGTTTTGTTCTGTTTCCTCAGATAATTAATATACAGGTATAACTGCAGTTTGATGACTAAATTATGCTTACAGTATATCATATACATGCCCGAAGACAGTCTTATATAACATATTATATTAATAAATTAAAAATTAAAATTCTTAGAGCATTTGGAATTCGAACTACTGTCTGCATTTTATACAGAATAGAGAGCTTTAGATCGACATTTAAAACACATTTACATGTAAGACAACATGATAAAATATGGTTTTATTGCCTCTACAGTTATGTGTGAGTATCATAATTGCCTCATTACTTTTGATTCTTGGATATGCTTATGTACAGCAGCTATTTCTTCTAGGGAAAGGACAGGCCCAAGGAATTGAGCTCATCTGAATTTTTCTTTGGGCATCATGATGTCTTTTATTTTGTGACATAATGTGAATTGTAAACTTGTATTGTTTTATTTATATTAATGTATGTTTCTTGCAATTTATAAATAAGCTGTCTTATAACACTGTCAGTATTCAGAGAAGAAAAAACATCTGGGAACAAGAAATAATTTTCCTAACAATTTTTGTTTAAAAATCAACAATAAAAGCTAGTGGATCTATCTAAGAGATACCAAATAAAAACATGGCTCCCAAGATTTCAACCCACTTATCAGGAACTAAAATAGGGATGAAAAAGAATTGGCCGTCAAATAGTTAAATTATTTACAGGAGAGAGTAGAATGGTATAAAGTGGAACTTATCAGAATATCCTTAATTCCTGGCTCATTACATCTTTATTTCAACTTTGAATTACTCAATTTGTAATTAATCTAAGATATGATACACAATACAACAGCTTGTTCAGTGTCCTACACATATACACATATAATTAATAGTACATCAATATTTCCTCTTACCATTAAAAACATTAAACAGACATAAAACTTGCTTGAAGAAATGATGGTGAAAAGTAAAGAAAAATATTTTTAGAAAAGTTTTTAAAATTAAAGTTAGCATTAGCATATTAATTTTATTTTGAATATTTGGACATATGAAAAACCAAAATCAGAAAACAGATGATAGATGGGGACTATCATAGAACACATATTTGCAGATGAAAACTATGTAAAATGTGTGTGGATAACTTGAATTTCATCTACAAAGAGACACTGGCTATGAATAACCTGAAGAAGGAAGTAATATGGTCAAACCATTGCATCTGTAAGATGATTTTGGCAGCTGTACTTGGCAAAATGCTATAGAAGTACAAAGATGTAGAGAAGGGGTGAGGCTACATGTGTAGGAGTTGGAAGGCAAAATAAATTGACCAAATGTGCAAAAGAAGCAGAAAAAAAAAGGTTATTATGGAGGAAGAAAAACTGAGAGATTTTTTAAAATTTTGGTCCTAAATAAAACTAAGTGGTTTTAGGATGTGGAGTCAAATGAACAAACTCAGAATTATGCCAGAATAAAGAACTAAAGGGAGAAAAGATAAAAAATACTCAAATTGATAACAAAATATTTGTAATAAAGTGACTTAATATTACAAACATTTTAAAGTAAATAGGAAATTTGTCTATTTTCTAACAAAATACATTAATTTTGGGCATATATATTTGGGCACATGTATATGTACATGTATGTATATGTTTGTGTATGCATGTCAAACACAGTTTTATATATAATCGCTCTACATTTTACCAGACATGTTTTAATAAACTATGCATCTCAAAGGTGTACCATAGCATTAATTTTTTACAATCACATTTATCACACATTATTCTGCTGGCTGTTGTACTGTAAGAAATTAACAAGTCACTATTATTATTATTATTATTATTTTTTTTTTTTTTAAGGTAGGGTCTCACTCTAGCTCAGGCTGAACTGGATTTCACTACATAGTCTCAGGATAACCTCCAACTCACAGTGATCCTCCTCTACCTAGGTCTCTCAGGGGCTGGGATTAAAGGCATGTGCCACCATGCCCAGCTAACAAATCATTATTTTAAAATGGGGCTCCAGTGTAAAGCCCACTTGGTCATAATGGATGATAATTTCAATATGTTCTATGATGTTAATTCAAAAAACAGATAAATGTAATCCATCACTTAAGAAAAGATTTCATAATCAAAGTTTAATAAACTTTCATTATAAAAGTTACTGAGAAATTATATGCAGATGAAATGTACCACAAAATAATTAGGCACATATATGACAAACTCATAGCCAACATTATACTAAACAGAAAAATGGGAAGCATTCCTCTAAAATTGGGAACAAGGCAAGGATGTCCATTCTTAACACTTCTATTCAATACAGTAATCAAAGTATCAGTTAGAACAGTAAGAAAAGAAGACATAAAGGAATTACTATAGAAAAGGAATAAGTAAGATTATTTTTATTTTGCAGGTTACATTATTCTATGATTAAAAAGTCCTAAAGAATCAGTCCAGACAACTCCTAGATATAATAAACACTTTCAGTAAGTTGCAAGTTACAAAATCAGCATATAAAAATCAGTAGATTCCATAAATACCAATCATGAATTTGAAGAAAAAAAAATTAGGGAAAGCAGATCATTCACAAACACTCCCCCCAGAAAGTCTAAAGCTCCTAGGAGTAAACTTAACCAAAAAAGGGAAAGACCTCTACAATGAAATTTAAATATTGAAAGGAAAAACAAATAAAATAGGAAGCTAAATGATGGAACAACTTTTCATATTTTAGGATTGGCAGAAATAATAGTGTGAAAATGATTGCATTACCAAAAGAAATCTACAGATTTAAGACAAATTTCACAAACATTCCAATGACATTCCTCACAGAACTAGAAAAATAATTCAAGAATTCATATGAAAACACAAAAGACCACAAATAGCCAAAGAAATCTAGAAAAGAAAGAAATTAACAATAACAAAAGGTACAGACTTATAGACCAATGGAAATGAATAGAGTCCCCAGAAATAAGTCAATATTTGGCAAAAAAGTGAACCCATTCAAGAAATGGTACTGGTAAAATTGGATATTAATTTGAAGAAGGATGAAATTAGATCCATAGCTTTTACCCTGTATAAATGTCAATTAAACATGGATCAAAGATTTTTTTTAATATGATTTATTAATTTTTTTTTTCATCAAATACAGACAGTTTGGTACCATTGTTTAGGCTCATCTATGATCTACCCCCTCCCATTAAACCCTCCTTGTTGATGTAAATGGGTCATGCATTGTGGAGTTAGTCCCTAGTTATTGGTATGCTAAATGTCACTGCAAATCATGACCCAACATGTGACTCTGACATTCTTTCTGCCCCCTCTTCCGCAAAATTTCTCTGAGCCATGTTGGGTTCATTTTTGGTCTGCTTCAGTGCTGAGGTGTTGGGGGCCTCTGAGGCTCTGGCTCTCTGATTTGGTAGGCGTTGATTTTTCTCTGTGTTGGTCTCCTTCCTGTTTGTGCTGGTATCCGTTCACAGGAAAATATCACCCTTGCTTGTTTCACCAATTGTCCTTAGTTTCAGTTGGGCCCTTTTTGAGGTATGTTGGGGCAGCTCTCTCCATAGGATCTGCATCTATCTGAAAAAGAGAAGCAGATTCTTCAACGGAGAGGAAGTTAGCACCCTGAAAATTGAAATAACACTTACTTTTTTGGTAGACTGATTGATAGGTGTAGTTTTTAGTGGCTCAATTCGTAATAGCTAAAAGCTGGAATCAACCCAGATGTCCATCATTAGAAGAATGGATAACAAAGATGTGGTATATCTACACAATGGAATTCTATACAGCAGTAAGAAAAAATGACACAAAGAAATTTGAGGAAAAATGGTTGAACCTGGAACAAATCATTCTCAGTGAACTTACCCAATCACAGAAAAAAAATCGACACATAGTCTCACTCATCTACAACACCTAACCTGAATCTACCCAAGATGCCTTACATACTCAGCAAGCACCTCATGGACTAGACAATAGGATGGAAGGGAGGGCGGTGAGGGCATCGAAGGGTGGAAAACAGTAATCTGGATCAAAGATTTTAATTTAAAACTCGAAACACTGAAACTGCTACATGAAAAGATAAAGTATATACTTAAAGTTATAGGCAAAAGCAAGAATGTATTGAACAAAACTCCTATAGCACAGGAAGTAATCCAAAATTAACAGACAGTTCACACACACACACACACACACACACACACACACACACAAACACACACAAAGAAACAAATGGCCAATAGGTGTCTTTTAAAATATTCAGTTTCCCTTGGGCTGGAGAGATGGCTTAGTGGTTAAGTGCTTGCCTGTGAAGCCTAAGGACCCAGGTTGGAGACTCCATTCTCCGGGACCCATGTTAGCCAGATGCACAAAGGGGGCGCACACATCTGGAGTTCATTTGCAGTGGCTGGATGCCCTGGCACACCCATTCTTTCTCTCTCTCCTCTCTCTCTGTCTGTTGCTCTCAAATAAACTAAAAAATAAATAAATAAATAAAATTTTAAAGTATTCAGTTTCTCGAAATATCACAGAAATATAAATAAAAAACAATTTGGCCAGGCGTGGTGGTGCATGCCTTTAATCCCAGCACTCTGGAAGCAGAGGTAGGAGGATTGCCCTGAGTTCGAGGCCACCCTGACACTCCATAGTGAATTCCAGATCAGCCTGGGCTGGAGTAAGACCCTACCTCAAAAAACAAAAAACAAAACAAACAACAAAAAAAAATTGTAGTACCATTTCACTATTTAAATTTTCCCAAATTATTTCTGAACTAAAGAAAAATTACAAGACAGATATATAGAATTTTGAGAGATTTTTACCCCAAATGTGAAAATTTGTGATTACCAATTTTCTTACTTTCTTTTTACTTTTGTTAGAACCACTGGGCATAGAGCCCGGGGATTATCCTTGGTAGGCAAAAAATAAATGCCCGGCCCTGAGCCATTTATTCACTGGCTACTTATTTGGAAATAGTATCTCACTAAATCTTCTAAGATGACCTCTAGTTTTCAATTCCCCTGTCTCAATAGTCAGAGTAGCTGTAATAATAATCATGTGCCACCTTTCCAACCTTTATCAGTTTTCTGAATGGATAGGTAGAATATTTCTCTATAATCCATTCAAAAGTTAATCACCGAGAAAATGTCTTTTTTGTTACAAGCATTTTTAGATTCATTTGCTAAGAACATGATCACAGCGCAATCACAAAAAAAATAAAATTGGCATGATATTTTATTAGGTTTTTAAACAGGTCAGTTAATAAATTTTGTGCAAATAATAATGATAATAATAATAATGTATTGTATTCAGTTGTCACATTACTCTAGTCTCATTAATTTGTAAGAATTTATTTATTATTTATATAGTGACATTAACTTTTTTTTTCATGGTAAGGTCTCACTGTAACCCAGGCTGACCTGGAATTCACTATGCCATCTCAGGGTGGCCTTAAACTCTTGGCAATCCTCCTACCTCTGCCTCCCAAGTGCTGGGATTAAAGGTGTGTGCCACCACTCCTGACTACATTTTTAAAGAGTAGAAGTGGCTTTCATTTTTCTAATATTATTCAATTTTGACCTACCTAATGCTTTCTGATGACTAAACTGTAGTAAAAATCCACCTTAATAGAAATACCATAGAACATATAATGAGTCTTTGGTATGTACTTCAGAACATTTGCAAAATTAGTCTAATTTCTTAGGCAATGTTAAATTGACCATATGGTTAAAGAGTTTTCATCAGAGTTCTCCTCTGAAAAGTTACTATGGAAGCAAACTGGGTCAATGATTTGTAAGCTAAGCTAAAAGGTTATAAATGTCTTTTTATTTCTGACTGACTAGTTTTGAGCATCCATTGGTGATCCTGTACCAAATTGATTATTATAAATGTCACTTTTCAAATGGCAATTTCAGATATCATCATTCCTATATATTTCTCTAGATTTCCTTCATTAAATGGGCCAGTTGAACCTAACATTACTCTACTAGTGGAAAACAAAACTCCAGTAGCTAGTGGTAGTAGTAGTAGCTATGTGGAGCTGATTCCCAGGAGAATTTGGTTGGCTAAAGTTAGTGATTTTAACATATTTTACACAAAACATATGTTTTTTTTTTCAGAAAATTACTGAAATGCAGTAATCCCAGTTCATAAAAAATAGACAAATATTTAAAGAGAAGTTTCTTCCTTAATAATATTATACATACAGATAGCTCTGAATGATTCAATTCATTCCATCAGAAATTCTGAGGATGTCAGACTTAGAAAGAAAGCTTCAAACACTTTGTGGGTGTGGGTAGCTTGAGGTCAGAATTTCTGGTCAGCCAAGTAGGGCAATTATAAACACAAAATTCTCCTTCAGTGATTATATTTTTTTAAGTAAGGTCAATAGGCCACAAAATTTTCATTAAACAGAAACAATATTTGAAGCTTTTCTCCCAGAATCTTTACAAAGCTACAGTAGGAGGAAGAAGGGAGCACATAAACATAAGCGCATCTATCTGTTGGTGTTTAATGGAAGAAGGCTCAGCCAACCAAAGGTTCTAATGAATGCTGTGTAGTATTTCTCAATCCCAGATTTCCTCAAACCTTGTGACCTTTGGAAGCATAATACAGTGATGTATTTCAAGAAGTTAATGAGGGAAGTCAAGAGCAATGAAAGATCACAAAACATGGAGGCCAGGTTAGCCAAAGAAACTGGTGAAAAATTGCAACCAGGTGCATTTATTTTCTGATTCCACATGTATTGCACACTCAACCTTCTCAGACAAGAGAGCAGGTTGTGATATCCCACATAGTACTAGTCAGCTTCCATGCTTCCAGTTAAGATCTCTGAGGCCTTTACTACCTCACTGGCAAGTGATATAAACCACTTGGAAATTACAATGATGTAAACAATAGGATGTTTTGTGATGTAGGAAATGTGTAGGGACACCCTTTGGCATCATGGTCTCTGTCAGCTACTTTATCCATTCTGAATAAAGTAAGTTTAGTTGCAGTTGCACACATGTGCACTAAGCTGTGAAGTGTTTTGTGACTATCACTGACTTCCAACACACATGCTCTCATCCCTGTGATTGTGTTTCATACAATATTTATGCTATATGTGAGGTTTTTCACCAGGCCAATTCTTTAATTACATGCTGCAGAATTATAATTTTCTGTGTATTTTTGAATATTTACTTTGAATCATGTGAATTTATACTTCCTATAGACAGAAAAATAAAAATAACCTCCAGTCTAAAGAGGAGAGTAAAGCAAAGCCTAAACGAGGTATAAAGTAGGAGACCATTTCCTAGACATTAAACCTAGAAGGCAGATTGACCAGGGTAGGGCAGACAAAAAGATATGATGGAATTAAAGGTCCAACTCCTGTCTTCCTCATGTTGAGACAGGGATAAAAGAGTATTCTTTCTTTCACACTGAGAGGAGATGCACATATCTCTGTAGCATTTTGATAAATGTACTTCTCAGAATACTTGGGCTCAGTTGGAGAACAGGGAAAGCTTTCCAAGTCCTCCTATGAAGCTAGTATCACCCTAATTCCAAAACCAGGCAGGGATGCCACAAGAAAGGAAAACTACAGGCCTATTTCCCTGATGAACTTAGATGCAAAGATCCTGAACAAAATCCTCACAAAATGAATCCAATAACACATCAAAAGCATTATCCACCTAGATCAAGTGGGATTCATCCCAAGAACACAGGGGTGGTTCAACATACAGAAATCTGTCAATGTAATACACCACATAAACAAGGTTAAACACAAAAGCCACATGATCATTTCGATAGATGCAGAAAAGTCCTTTCACAAGATACAACATCACTTCATGATCAAAACTTTGAAGAAAATTGGCATGGTTGGATCATATCTTAACATAATAAAGGCAATATACAAAGCTCCTAAGGCCTAAATAATACTTAATGGAGAGATTCTGGAGGAATTCCCATTGAGATCAGGAACATGACAGGGGTGTACACTCTCACCTCTGCTCTTCATTATAGTACTGGAAATCCTAGCTCAAGCAATAACATAGGAGAAAGAAATAAAAAGGATACAATTTGGAAAGAAAGAAGTTAAGTTAGCTCTGTTCATTGATGACATGATTGTATACGTAAGAGACTCCATCAAAAAACTCTTGAAGGTGACTAACTCCTATAGAAAAGTAGCAGGATACAAAATCAATGTACAAAAATCATTAGCCTTTCTATATGCAAATGATAAAGGTATAGAGAAAGAAATAAGGGGCATAATCCCATTTTCAATAGCAACAACACAACAACAAAAATACCTTGCAATAACATTAACCAAGGAAGTGAAAGATCTACACAATGAAAACATAAAAACCCTCAAAAAAGAAATTGAGCAGGACTTGAGAAAATGGAAAGACCTCCCATGCTCCTGGATAGGCAGAATTAACATTACGAGTATGGCAATCCTACCAAAGGCAATATACAGGCTTAATGCAATTGCAATTAAAATCCCAACATTGTTCTTCACAGAGATAGGAAAAATGATCTCAAATTTCATGTGGAAAGGCAGAAGGCTGCCAATATCCAAGCATATCCTCAGCAAAAGAATTAACCCTGGAGCCATCACCATACCTGATCTAAATATAACAAAGCCATAGTAATAAACACGGCATGGTACTGGCATAAAACAAACAAACAAACAAACAAAAAAACAAACAAACAAACAAACAAAATCAGGAGAATAGACCAATGAAATAGAATTGAGGACACAGACTTTGGGTCAAGCAACTACAGCTACTTGATATTTGACAAAGGCCCTAACAACATAGGCTGGAAAAAAGATAGCATCTTCAACAAATGGTACTGGACAAACTGGATATCCATATGCAGGAAACTGAAACATCTCGCCATGCACAACACTCAAGTCCTCAAGTACAAATGGATCAAAGACCTCAATATAAGATCAGAAACTCATCTACTACTGGAAGAAAATATAGGAGGAACTTTCCATGATATGGAAATGGAATTCCATGATATAGGAATGGAAAAAGTTTCCTGAACAAAACCCCAGTCACTCACGATCTGAAACAGTCACTCAACCAATGGACACATGAAGCTGAAGAGTTTCTTCACAGACAAGCTTGCAATAAGTAAAGCCAATAGATTACCCACAAAATGGGAGAATCTCTAGAACCTACAAAGAACTCAAAAACCTACACAATAAAACCTCAAACAACCCACTCACAAAATGGGGCAAAGAGATGGACAGACAGTTCACAGAGGAAGAAATACAAATGGCAACCACACACTTAAGAAAATGTTCATCATTGCTAATTATCAGGAAAATGCAATTTAAAACAACTGAGATTCCACCTTACCCCAGTAAGAATAGCAGACATCCAAAAAATCAAATGAAAATAAATGTTCACGAGAATGTGGAGAAGTAGGAACCCTCGTCTACCTCTGGTGGGGATGTAAAATGGTACAACCTCTTTGGAAAGCTACATGGAGAGTTCTAAAAAGGCTCAGTTGTTTTGCTACAGGCACTCTGGCCTTAAGCCTTGAGCCCTAAGGAAATATTCCAGCCTATGGATTAGTAAAAAATGCCATGAAAGCCTTATGTGTCTGACATTGGAAATAGTTGACAGGATCTAATAGTGTATCTAGGATCCATTTTTAATATGCTTAAATATAATTTTATTGAATAATTCTTACATAAAAATCCATTTTTTTGTCTTACTATTTAGAAATAACTACAATAATCTAGCTTTCAAAACTTGGCTCTTTAAGGTGGAGAGATGGCTCAGTGAGTAAAGTGCTTACTCCACAACTCTAAAGACCAGAGTGTAGATCTGCAGTA
Source organism: Jaculus jaculus (assembly GCF_020740685.1). NCBI lineage: Eukaryota > Metazoa > Chordata > Mammalia > Rodentia > Dipodidae > Jaculus > Jaculus jaculus. The sequence continues at coordinate 145,762,879 of NC_059103.1, forward strand.
CCCACATAAATATCAAGTAGGCATGGTTGCCCCCTGAATTCCAGCAAAATGGGTGTAGATATGAGTAATTCCTTGAGCAAGTTGGCTAGCTATACTGATAGAGTCAGTGAGCCCTGAGTTAAGTGAAAAACCCTGTTTTAGTAAATAAGGTGGAGAACGATTGAGGAAGACAATGACATAGTTTCCATGTGATCAAACTCAAATATGTTAACACATGTATACATGCACACACACTCCACACATACATAGTCCACTCCCCACCCCAAAGGAATAAACTGATGCTAAAACATGGAAGTTACTAAGGTGTCTTTTAGTAGGTTCATGGATAAATTAATTAGAATACTTGCTGCTATTTCCTTCTCATTGCTAAGATAAAAGACTCAAACAAAAATTGCTTATGGAAGGAAATATTTATTTCTATTTGCACTTTTAAGGGGAAGTTTCATTATGTTTTGAGAATGCATGGTAGAGAAGACTACTGAGCACCACATCTTATCACATAAGCTCAGAGGAAGCAGAAAGATTGAGTTCTCTATAAACACCCTGTAGGCTGAACTAATAACACCAACGCCTGCCCCCATGACCCATATCCTCCAGAAAGGATCTACCTCTCAAATACACTAGCAGTTAAAGTATGAGGCTTAATCACAAATATATAAGGTGATAGGTGACAATTTATAGCCAACCCACCAAGTGCATCTATACAATAAACTATCATGTAATTATAAAGAAGACAAAGCAAAAAGGAGGAAGAGAGGGATGCATCAAGCCATGGGTCGATTCGTGAAGAAAATGGATAATTTTATAAATGAAAATAAAAGCCCAACTAAGAAGCTATGAAGTAAATAATTTCAACTATACAAAACTCTGGACAAAACAAACATGTGGAAATAAAATGTCATGGCTTCCTAGGGCTTATGATGGAGGTAGAGGTGACTAAGCAGAGCATTAGACTTCCTAGGTCAGTGTAGCTAGCCTATAAGTCAATATGATGGTATTTACACATCATTATGCATGTGGGAAAACCTGCGAATACAATGCAAATGGTGAGTCTTAATGAAAACTGTTGAGTGCAGTTAGTGATGATCTGTAGATTCACTGGATGGAATGAGTATAACATTCTAGTATGGGTTGTTGACAGATTGTGGGGATGCTCTGTCTGTGTTGGTACAGGGGTCATATGAAAGTCTCAGTTCTTTCTACTTATTTTCAATTATTTTTGAAAAACTTCCAAAAAAGAAATAAAATTAGCTACACAGAAGATACACAGATGAAAACTATTCCATTATAAATGAAGAAGGATTTTTTTCCCTAGATTCCTATTTTTTTGATGAGCATATATGTCTTTTACACATATTAAAGCAATGAATAAAAACAAAATGCAAGTATTGCTGGCATCATTACATGACCCCGATCTAATATAGTCTATATGCAGAAAAAAGTAGGAGGTTTAGTTTTCAATTTATAAAGAAAATATAATCATGCTCCAAGAACCAATAAGAAGAAAATTTGTGAATTTTGTAACTTGTCTGTATTTAACTTTGTAAAGTTTTGTAAATTTTTCCTGAAAAGATTACAAGTAAAATTCATTGTATAATATACTTTAAATGCAAACAATTAAGTGTCAGAAAAGAGGAGATGGGGTTGGGAAGATGGCTCAATGGGTAAAGTGCTTATCATGGAAGTTCAAGAACCAGAGGCCAAATCCCCAGTGCCCACTTATATAATCCTAGAACTGGGGGATGAAGATACAAAAGAATCCCTAGGCCTTGCTGTTCAGCTCATCTAGCTGAATCTGTGAACTATTGGATCAGTGAGAGACTCTGCCTCAAAAACTAAGGCAGGTGAAATGTGTGGATCAAGTTTCCATTTATTGCATGTGGTTATCCAGTTTGTCCAGCACCATTTGTTGAAGATGCTGTCTTTTTTCCAGCCTATATTGTTTGGGCCTTTGTCGAATATCAAATAGCTATAGTTTCTTGACCCAAAGCCCGGGTCCTCAAGTCTACTCCATTGGTCTATACTCCTGTTTTTATGCCAGTACCATGCTGTTTTTATTACTATGGCTTTGTAATATAGCTTTAGATCAGGTATGGTGATGCCACCAGAGGTATTTCTTTTGCTGAGGATATGTTTGGATATGCAAGGCCTTCTGCCTTCAATATGAAGTTTGAGATCATTTTTTCTATCTCTGTAAAGAACACTGTAGGGATTTTAATTGGAATTGCATTAAATCTATATATTGCCTTTGGTAGGGTTGTCATCTTCACAATGTTAATTCTGCCTATCCAGGAGCATGGGAGGTCTTTCCATTTTCTCAAGTCCTCCTCAATTTCTTGTTTGAGGGTTTTTATGTTTTCTTTGTATAGATCTTTCACTTCCTTGGTTAACATTATTCCAAAGTATTTTTTTTTTTAGTTGCTATTGAAAATGGGACTATGTCCCTTATTTCTTTCTCTGTATCTTTGTCATTTGCATATAGAAATGCTACTGATTTTTGTGCATTGATTTTGTATCCTGCTACTTTGCTATAGGAGTTAATCACCTTCAGGAGTTTTGGGATGGAGTCTCTCGGGTCTCTTACATATACAAACATGTCATCAGCGAATAGAGCTAACTTAACTTCTTCCTTTCCAAATTGTATCCCTTTTATTTCCTTCTTCTGTCTTATTGCTTGAGCTAGGACTTCCAGTACTATATATATATATATATATATATTTTAAAGTTTTTGTTTATTTTTATTTATTTGAGAGCAACAGGCATAGAGAGAAAGAGGGGGAGAGAGAGAGAGAGAGAGAGAGAGAGAGAGAGAGAGAGAGAGAGAGAGAGAGAGAATGGGCACGCCAGGGCCTCCAGCCTCTGCAAACGATCTCCAGATAGTGGTACACAGCCATGGTGGGGAACCAACTGCTCTTGATTTGGCTAACTGATCCCCTCGGTGGTACGGGACCCATAGCTGGAGCTGGGAAACAAGTCAGAATCATATCCAAACATAAACCCTCTCTCCAATATCAAGCTATCATCAATCATGGGCTACAAGAGGGCCTACACCTATTAAATTCGCTATAAATAAAAGTAAGGGTTATTTCATTAGTCCTGGAACTAACTTGCTCTCTGTTGGATAATCTGCTTCTCTTTTTGAGATTGATGCAGATCCTAAGGAGAGAGCCACCCTATCATACCTCAAAAGAGCCCTGGCTGAAACTAAGAAAAATTAGCAAAACAAGCAATGGTGTTCTTTTCCTGATGAACCAGATACCAGCTAAAGGGGGAAGGAGACCAACAGAGAAAAATCAACTCCTACCAAATCAGAGAGCCAGAGCCTCAGAGGCCCCCAACACATCATCACTGAAGCAGACCAAAAATGAACCCAACATGGCTCAGTGATATTTTGGGGAAGAGGGGGCGGAAAGAATGTCAGAGCCACATGTTGGGTCAGGATATGCAGAGATATTTATCAGTACCAATAACTGTGGGCTAACTCCACAAGGCATGACCCATATACCTCAACAAGGAGGGGCCAATGGGGAGGAGGTAGGTCATGGATGAGCCTAATAATGGTACCAAACTGCCTGTTTTGGCTGAATAGAAAACTAATACAAAAAAAATAAATTTTAAAAAAATAGCAAAAAAGAAGGGAGATGGAAGAAAGGAGAGAGAAAGAGAGAGAGACCGCCAGAGCCCAACCTGTTTTGTTCCCTTTTGGTTACTCCATTCACTCAGAGTAAGGAATAGAATGTACTTTGGCCTCCAGCATCCTCCATTCTGCCCTGTATGGACACCCATACCCCTAGGGGCCTGTGTTGTTGTCTAGCAAGAGCACCTGGCTTTGCTGCCTTTTCTTCCTTCAGAATCAACGACCTTGAGGGCCTTGGGAGATCTCAAGTGAGATTGGTGTGCCACCTGGAATTAGACGTCCCCAGTTACTGGTATTAATAAATACATACCATGAATATGAAAAAAAAAAACTAAGGCAGAAAGCAGTTGGGGCAGACACTCAACATCAACCTCTGACCTACACACCCATACACATGACCTCCACATACAGACACACACACACATACACATACAAATAACCACAGAAGACAACATACTTATTTTACTTCAAGTTTTTAGCAAGAGAAATATCTTGGAATAGAGTTGGTTGTATTCACTAATAACACACACACACACACACACACACACACACACACACACACACACACACACAAATATTCCCTTTGGGAACATGACAGGATTATGCATTAAAAATGGGCCCCTGACATTGCAAATAAATGATATCTGTAGCAACAATTATCATGTCATTTCTCAGAATATAACATAAGAATATTGTAGTCATTTTGAGAAAGAAGAGAATGGTCGTTTTAATGTTTGTATTCTAATTACTTAAGGGGGTGGAGAGAGAGACAACGGGCACACCAGAGTCTGTAGCCACTGCAAATGAACTACAGATGCATGTACTACTATGCACATCTGGCTTATATGGGATCTGGAATTTTGAACCTTGGTTCTTAGGCTTCACACGCAAGTGCCTTAAGTACTAAGTCAACTCTTTAACCCAAGAATGCTTGCTTTTGTCTGATGACTACAGTGAAGAAGATGGATGCACACCAGAAAAAATTAATATATAAGTTTTGTTTATTATTTAGATAAAATTATTTCTAATAATCACTAAAATTTGTCCCTGATAAGGAGAAATGCAAAATCCCACTTCTATCTCCCTTTTTCTTAGTCAAATAGAATACACTGGTGTTAAACTACATCTCATTAACTTCTTTGCATCAGCTATTGACAGGACAAGTTGTTTTTATCTTGAAACTGTGCTAAAATATACTTGGGTTTGCCAGGACACTAAAACAGCTCGCTGTTTTCTTGCCAGAAAAAAAGAAACTAGCAATTTTTAAAATAAGGTAATAATTTATGCTCTAATGACCTACACCTACTTCATTTTGGATAATATAGTGTTGTTTCATTCAAACGTAGTAATACATTAATTTACTACTGACGGAAAGTACTCAGTTTTCATTTCTACAGTTGAATTCCTTTGTCTTTAACTATAGAGATATAGGACATTAAAGTCAGATGTTCTCCTTATGGTCATGTATGGTGATGCATGCCTTTAATCCCAGCAATTATGAGTCAGAGAAAGGAACATAGTCATGAATTTGAAGCCAGTCTGGGCTACAGAGTGAGTTCCAGGTCAGCCTGGGTTAGGGTGAGACCCCATCTCATAAAAACAATGTTCTTCTCAATTACACAGCCTACATTCCTACATGTTTAATAGAACAGAAGTCTCAGCTTCAGAACAAGCATTGTTTCATTTAAGCTTTCTCTAATTGGTGATAAATCCTTGGAAACAAAGAAAATGTTATTCTAATGGACATTATGTATATATTTGATTATTTGTCAAGAATAGTAGAAAGCAATAAGGTAACTTGCTTTAAATTTGCTCTTCAAATATCTGTATTGGGGGAGGGGTATAAGTAAAGTAGCAATAAAATTTAAAAGGTTCGAAACTTCTTGGTTGCCAGACAGAATGGTCATTATCATACTTCATCTTTTAATGTATTATCCCAAGATAATTAAATCTGTATAGAACCTGTAAAGATTTACCAAAAGTGAGTATAAAGGGATGAGCTGGGAGAGGTGGAGGAGACATGTCATGTGAACAGAAAAGGGAAGACATATAGGGGAAGAGACTGGGGGGAAGCAGGGGTAGATGAGGAGGGATGTGGAAAAATAAAACAAACTGCATTTGAAAATATCACAAGTTACAAAAAAAACTTAATATGAATCAAAGTCAAATACTGAGGAAACTTTTAAAAGCCCACAAATTTAAGAAAGATAAACACCAAATCCCTGAGGATATTCTCTCTCATATGACTGCATTGCTATAAATCTTTGTGCAAGCAGAGAAAGGGAGAGAAAAGCTGCCAGTAAAAAAGAAAGGAGAGGGTGCTTTGGGGCAACTGTGATAGAGGGAAAACAGCCAAGAGGAATGTTTAGGAACTTACCAGGTGAAAAATAATAAAGCCTTGATACATACAGTCTCTTCTCCAACCACCATAAATTAAGTAAAACAATAATCCATTCAAGTGTTTTATCTATTTAGAGGATTTTGTTCTACTGAAAAAAGAGGCTATCACTGAATTACAAATCCACCAACAATGAACCAGAGAAAATTCAGTATATGTCTAGTAAATAGATACAATGATTACACATGTAATTATTACAAGATATGAAGAATATCAGTTGCCTCTAACTGACACACTTTCCATTGTTCCAAAACATTAAAGTCAAAAACATGTAACAAAGACAACTATGAGATGAAAGTGACAGATCCAGGATGACTGCTGAATGTAAATGATACAATTGACAGAAGTTTGAGATGATGAATGATAACTTTTTGTCAGAGTTATTTAAGTTACACAAACAAGTATTTAGGGTTATTAAAATAAGAATTTTGGGCTGGAGAGATAGCTTAGCAGTTAAGCCCTTGCCTGTGAAGCCTAAAGACCCCGGTTCGAGGCTTGTTTCCCCAGGATCCACATTAGCCAGATGCACAAGGGGGCGCATGCATCTGGAGTTTATTTGCACAGGCTAGAAGCCCTGGAGCGCTCGCTCTCGTTTTCTCTCTCTCTCTCTCTTGTTCTCTCTCTCTGTCTGCCTCTTTCTCTCTCTGTCACTGTCAAATAAATGAATAAAATAAACAAAAAAATAAGAATTTTAAATACATTAGATGTTAACAGCTAAAGATCTGATAAGGAAAGCAAAATTAACTTGAATGTATTAAATTCAGTAAATGAATGGAAGACACTGCAAAAACTGGCAGAAGCAGATGCATTTTCAGCACTCAGGAGGGAGAAGTAGGAGGATTTCCTTTATTTCAAGGTCACCTTGAGACCACATAATGAATTCTAAGACAGCTTGAGCTGGAGTGAAACCCTACCTCAAAAAACAAAGCAAGCCTGGCATGGTGGCCCATGCCTTTAATCACAGCACTTGGGAAGCAGAGGTAGGAGGACTGCCATGAGTTCGAGGCTACCCTGAGACTACATAGTGAATTTCAGGTCAGTCTGAGCTGCAATAAAACCCTACTTTGAAAAACCAAAAATAAATAAATAAATAAAGATGTGTTTTGTTCAATAATAAATTAACCTGAGTTGGGGCAAGAGAATAGCTTTCAGGAGCTCTTACTAGATACATAAAAGGTATAATAAATGGCATGGTAGTACAAACCTGTAATCCCAGAATTTGAAGGCAGGGGCAGAAAAATTGAAAGTTCAAGCCCAGTTTCAGCAACTTAACAAAATCAAGGGTAGCCTCTATTTTATAGAGAGACCCTTCCTCAAAATAATCATAATTATGTGCATGCGATGATGAATAATGGATGTGTTCATTTGTTTGACTATAATAAATGTTTTTTCTATGTATATAAGAATCTCATGTTGTATGCCTGAAATGTATAGCTTTATTAAAAACATTTTAATTAAGATAAGCAAGACTGAAAATTGAGGACACAAAATAATATTGAATATCCAGAGTTCTTTAAACATGGAGACAAAACATGGAAACAAAGTTATGTGTGGTTGGGACTGAAGAAGAAATTCTAGCAATAGAAGAATGCATGAATCTCCATAGGCCAAGATATGCCATGCAGAGAAGAGAATAATGTATCACCCTTGGTGACAAGTGTCCTTGTCAGCAGGAAGTACATTGTGAAGTATTGACACTATTGAGACATTAGATTCATACCTTATTCTCAAAGGACTATGGTGACATTTTGTGAAATGCTGAACAGTGAGAAGATGTTAGAAAACTACTGAACATCAAAGAGAAAGAAAGAAAATATATCTATGATGATGTACACAAAATAAATACCTTGAAAGAGAACTGGTATTTGTATGAGTTTCATAACTTTCAAAAATGTTACAAGGCCTCTCCTTCCTTTTTGGAATGGTCTGTTGGTGTGGAAATTCTTTAGAATATTTGTATATAAATTCAAGTTAGTGATAAATAGATGTGATTTGTGTAGTTGACCAATAGTTGAAACGTTTGTGAGGAAAATATACATGATGGATTTGTAATTCATGGATATTAAGGCACACACTCCTTCTGAAAGGTCAAAACACAAATAATGCAGGTTGTGACCAAGCACATGAAGTCATATCAGCAACATTTGATTTTCTGGTTTAACCATTTTGGGCTTCCCCCCAACACACCCATCCTGTGACAAGTCTATGGATGACAACTTACAATGTGATGGTTAATTTTCATGGCAAGCCTGATTAGATTAAGAAGAAAGTTCTGCATTAAATGAAAAACCTTTGTATATGCCAGTACAGGTCTTTCGAGAAAAGCATAGCTAAGAAGACCTATCCTGATTGCAAGTGGCACCAAACTATGGGCTTTTGTTTTAGACTGACAGCTTCTCTTCCTGCCATAATTGACTGGACTCCTTCAAACTGTGAATGAAAATAAACCCTTCTGCACTAAACTTTTTTTTTTTTTCTGGCCTGGTATTTTGTCACAAATACAATATAAGTAACTGTCTGAGAGCTCTTTTGCTCATGCTGTCAACAATTGAGCAATTAGTCATTATTTTACATCTAGGACTATGTTACTGAGGTAACTATAAGGAATTAAAGATAACAACTAATATTAGAGGAAGCATTTATATAATTATCTTAATTAAATTTTCCTTCTAATATATGTAGGAAATTAATTTTAAAAATCTCCAAAAACAAATCTTTGGACTTCCAGGTAAGATGATTGTATAAGAGTCACACTGAACTAGCCTAGGGAGGGATTTAAGCAAAACCACAGCAAAATAATTTTTTCTTCTGAAAAGTGAAAAGGTATAGATTTTTTTTTTTCTTTTTTGTTGGCCACAGCAGAGAAGCAGGAAAGACCACAATTTACCAGAAAGAAGGAAATCGGCCAGGATCCAGTGGAGTGCCCACCTGGCCTTGTGCCCAGCTGCAAGAGCAAAGACCAAACAAGGGAACATTCCAACCTCACCAAACCTGAAGGGGAGACAGTGGAGATCATTTAAGAGATGCTGAAAGGGATATAGGTGGTACCAGCTGAGCAGTTGCAATACAACTCCAGGCTTCCTGCGCTCGCCCATCCCACAACCGTCAGAACCATGAATTTCCAGAGAATGCATTTGATACCTTGCAGCAGGTCCTCCAGCACAGCCGATCAGAGCATCAGCTCCACAGCCCTACATGGAGGGATGGAGGAGGGCACTAATCAATGGTGAGATTGGAAGACACCCCAGAAGGTAACAAGACCAACTGACCAAAAAACAAAAAAAAACAACAACAAAAAAAAACCAAACAAAAAAAAACAGATACATAGGTCTGCACTGAAAGTGCTAATCTCTCTTTCCATGTCAGATGTCAGGGCAAGTTATGGGTTACATATTCATTGTTGGCTTTGCCATTTTCAATTAAGCTGTACTTGGGGATTGGCTATTGTTACCTTTGATGGTTTCAGATTCATAGGACCTTTGTCATTTTTCTTATGTAATTATTGGGGGCAGGGTCTATATCAGACCTAGGCTGACCTGGAACCCATTTCAGAACAGAAATTTCAACCTCCCAGATGACAGAATTAAGGGTACAAAGCAACACATACCATTAGAGATTTTGGCTTTAAAGGTTATTTTTTCATTTCAATCCCCACTTTCATACTCTTTGCTGGTTTTGTTGAATGTATATATTGCTCAGTTGAACTTTAGAATTTTGCCAGTAAATTGTTCCACCCAGCCCACTAGAATACCTGAATAGTAGGCAAACTCAACACTTAGGATTACTTCTGCAGTTGGATTGGATTACAAGAACTACACGTGGCACCTTAAACTCTGACACTGAAGGTACATAAAGTTGTATTTCCATATCTAAGAGCAGCACATATAATTAGAAAACCCAAGCATTAAACCAACTCAGTATGCAAAAATCACCACATAATAATACAATAAACACAAAGAATCAAGACAATACAACCCCGCAAAAAACTATAAATCCATCAGAAATGACCCCAACAAGACTGTTTTTTATGAAATGCCTGCAAAAGATTATAAGCAAATGATCTTATCTATGCACAAAGAAATCAAAGAAGAAACAAAAGGAACCAAAGAAGAAAACAAAAGAATAAGAGAAAAAAACAAATTCCTGAAGGAATTCCAAGAGAACACAGGCAACAAGCTTAATGAAATAAGGAGGTCATTATAAGAAATGAGTAAGGAAATAGAAATACTGAAGAAAAACCAGGCAGAAATTCTTGCTCTGAAAAACACAATTAGTCAAATAAAAAACTCTAGAAAGTCTCACCAGTAGAATGGATAAAACAGAGAATAGAATAAAGTAGAAGACCAGGTGGCAGATCTCATACAGTCTAACAAAGAGAAAGTTAAGCTAATAGGAAGGTATGAATGGGAATTTCAAGATATTTGGAACAGTATGACAAGATCAAACATAAGATTTCAGGAGAGGGAGAAGAATTTCAATCCAAAGACATAGTAAGCATTTTCAACAAAATCAGAGAAGAAAAAAATTCCCAAATTGGGAAATAAATGCCAGTGCAGATATAGGAAGCCTTTTCAACACCAAATATTCAAAACCTGGAAAGAACCTCGCCTTACCATGTTATAATTAAACTACTAAACATGCAAATCAAAGAAAATATATTGAAAACAGTTAGAGAGAAAAAGCAAGTCACCTATAAAGGAAACTCCATCAGGTTCACAGCAGATTACTCAATAAACACTTTAAAGGCCAGAAGGGCTTATAATGATATATTCCAAGTTCTGAAGGATAACAACTTTCAACTAAGATGACTTTCTCCTACAAAGCTAACTATCCAAATTGAAGGATAAATGTAGAGATTCCACAACAAAAGCAGGTTAAAGGAATTTATGACAACTAAGCCTGCTTGAAGGAATCTGTCATGCTTAAGAAAAAGCAAAACACACACATGAAGAAACAGGAAAAAATAAACCATTCTCAAATAGCAGTTAAAACAAAAGAATAAATAGAAACCAGGAAGCACTACAAAAACAAGAAGAATGGCAAGAAAAAACACATACCTTTTGATGATAACTCTTAATATCAATGCCCTCGATACTCCAGCCAAAAGACACAGGCTTGCAGATTGGATTAAAATTAAGGATCCTGCTGTTTTTGGCCTCCAGGAAACTCATCTCCAATGAAAAGATAGACACTGTCATAGGGTGAAAGGATAGAAAATGGTATTTCAAGCAAATGGGCCAAGGAAATAGGCAGTAATTGATATCCTAATATCTGACAGGACAAATTTCAAACCAACATTAGTGAGAAAAGATAAAGAAGGTGACTTTATGTTGATTAAAGAACATTCCAACAGTAGGACATTATAATACTAAACGTATACACCTAACATGGGGGCTCCAAATTTCATCAAACAAACTTTATTGGACTTAAGATCACAGATAACACCAAACACAATTGTAGCGGGTGACTTCAATATCCCACTCTCATCAATTGACAAGTCATCCCAGCAAAAAATAAACAGAGAGACATCTGGATTAAATGATGTCATGAAGCAAATGGACCTAACAGATACCTACAGAACATCTATCCAAATGCTGCAAAATATGGTTTTGTCTCTGTAGCACATGGAACATTCTCCAAAATAGACCATATAACAAAGTAAATGTTAACAAATTCAAGAAAACTGAAACAATCCTTTGTACTCTATCTGACCACAATGCGATTGAAGTACAAATTAGCAACAAGAAAAACTACAAAGCATACAGAAATTCATAGAGACTGAACAGTGCACTTTTGAATGATGAATGTGTCACTGAAGAAATCAAAAGGGAAATCAATAAATTCATAGAATCAAATGATGCTGAGAATACAACATATCAAAACCTTAAGAATACAATGAAGGCAGTCCTAAGGGGGAGATTTATAGCTCCAAGTGCCTATATTAAGAAATTAGAGAGTTCACAAGTAAAACAATTTAGTAGTTCACTTTAAGGTCTTATATAAAGAAGAACAAGGCAAACCAAAAATCTGTACATGGGAAGAAATTAATGAAATATAAACCAAAAAATCCAAAGAATTAATGAAACAAAGAGTTGGTTCTATGAAAGGATAAACAAGATTGATAAATCCTTAGCAAATCTGACCAGTACAAAGATAGGAGAGACAAAATTTAATATTAGAGATGAAAAATGCACTATTACAACAGATACCAAATAAATTCAGAAAATTGAAGGACATACATTAAGAATGTATCTCCCTCTAAGATTGAAAATCTGAAAGAAAGGGATGATGTTCATTATTCACATGGCCTACCAAATTTAAATCAATATGAGATAAACCATTTAAATAAACCTATAAAAGTATGGAGAATCAAGCAACCCCCAACTAAAAAATAGTCCAGGCCCAGATGTATTTATTGGTTAATTTTCCTAGACCCTCATGGAAGGACCAATAACAACTGCTTCTCAAACCTTTCTATACAATTGTAAAGGAAGGTTCTACCGAACTCCTTCTATGAAGCCAGCATCACCCTGATTCCAAAACCAGACAAACACAGAACAACAACAACAACAACCAAAATACAGACCAGTCTTCCTTATGTACACAGATGAAAAATTTCTGAACAAAATATTGGCAAATAGAATACATTAGAAAGACTACTCACCCTAATGATGTAGGCTTTATCCCAGAAATGTAGGGATGGTTCAACATATGCAAATTGACAAAGTCATGCACTATGTAAATGGATTGAAGGACCAAAATCACATGATAATCTCAATAGATGCAGAAAAGGCTTCTGAAAAAATACAACATCCCTGCATTTAAAAGTCCTTCAGAAACTGGAAATAGAAGGACCATATCTCCACAAAATAAAAGTTATTTATGACAAACGTACAGCCAACATAATACTACATGGGGAAAATGTTTAAGCTTTTCCACTAAATTCAGGAAGAGAACAAGTGTGCCCACTGACCCCACTTTTATCTAACATAGTACTGGAAATCTTACATATAGCAATAAGGCAAGTGACACAAAAGTGGTACAAATTGGAAAAAAAAGAGATCAAATTGTCATTATTTATAGCTGATATGATTCCATACATAAAGGACCCTAAAGACTCTACCAGCAAAATGTTAGAGCAGGTAAACATTTTTAGCAACATAACAGGATACAAAATAAATGTACAGAGATCAGTAGCTTTCCTATATACTAACAACAAGCATATGGAGGAAGAAATCAGGTTATCTCTCCCATTCACAATTGCCTCATAAAAATAAAGTACCTTGGAATAAGCCTAACCAATGAAGTTAAGGGTCTCTTCAATGAGAATTTTAAAACACTCAAGCAAGAATTTGTAGAAAGCATTGGAAATGGAAAGACATTGCATGTTCTTGGATTGGAAGAACCAATACTGTGAAATAAAATGTCATTCTTACCAAAAGCAATCTACACATTTAATGTAATCCTCATTAAAATTCCAATGATCTTCACAGAAATAGAGAAAACAATCCTAAAATTCATTTGGAAGCACAATAACCTCAATTAGACAAAGTAATTCTGAGCAACAAAAGTAAGACTGGTGGTATTATATCTGATTTTAAACTATATTCCAAAGTTATAGTAACAAAAATAGTATGATACTGGCACAAATATAAACACATAGATCAATGGGAGAGAATAGAGGATCCAGATATTAATCCTGGAAGCTACAGCCATCTGACTTTTGACAAAAATGCCAAAAGTCTCATTGGAGAAAGGACAGCCTCTTCAATAGGTGGTGCTGGGAAAATTGGATATCTATATGTAGAAGGATAAAAATAGATCTGTGTATTTCTACAGGCACAGAAATCATTTCCAAATGGGTCCATGACCTTAAATTAATATCAGACCTGAAATTCTGAAACTGCTAGAGGAAAAAGTAGGGAACCCCTTCAACATATTGACATAGGCAATGGCTTTCTGAATATAACCCCAATTGCTCACTAATCAACCATTCAGATCCCATGAAATTACAAAGCTTTTGTACAGCAAAGGGCAATGTGAATAGAGAAAAGAGATAACCTATAGAATTGGGAAAAAATCTTGCCTGCTGTACATCTGACAGAGAATTAATATCCAGAATATACAAAAAAACTCAAAAAACCCCCCAAACAATAAGAAATCAAACAACCCAGTTAAAAACTGGACTATGGAACTAAATAGAGAGTTCTCAAAAGAAGAAATTCAGATGGCATATAAACATCTTAAAAAGTGTTCTTATCCATCAGGGAAGTACAAATTAAAATTACTTTGAGATTCCATCTCACTCCCTGTCAGAATGTTGGTGAAGATGTGGACAAAGTAGAACCCTTCTACACTGCTGGTGGTAATGTAGTCTGGTACAACCATTGTGGAAATCAAGGTAGAGGTTCCTGAGACAGCTAAAAATAGATTTACCATATGATGCACCTACAGCACTGCTAGGCATATATCCTATCCTATCCAATATCCATGACTCTTCTCACTACCTTAGAGATCCTTGCACAACCATGTTTATTGTGGCTCTAGGAAATGAAAACTAGATGTCCCTCACCAGATGAATGCATAATAAAAATGTGGTACATTTACACAATGGAGTTCTATTCAGCAGTAAAGAAAAATGAAATTATGAAATTTGCAGGGAAATAGATGGATCTCGAAAGGGTTATATTAAACAAGGTCACCCAGGCCCAGAAATGTAACATGTTCTCTCTCATATGAGGATGCTAGTTACAAATGTAAAGACTTGTGTATGAGCTGGAACCAAAAATCAGTAGCAGAGACCAGAAAGCTAGCAAAAGGCTATAAGGAAAGGACCTAAGGGGATGGTATTGTATATATGTAAGTAGAAGAACAGTTTAGAGGGAGTGGAATGGCTTAAGTGAGGCCAGGGTAAGAAATTCAGTAAAAGGACAGGGGGTAAGGTCAATCAAAATTCCAGATATTCTGAATAAGACATACGAAAACCTACTTTTTTGGATAATGGCACATCCAGAAGCCATAGATTACTACTAGAAATGTTCTGTGCCAAGGATGGGATACCTTCCAGTTGGCCAGGGAGGCTCCTGTTGACTCCAAAACATTACAGGCTATTGCCAAGGTCCTTGGTTTCCCATAAGAAACAGATGGTAAGACTCTATTGCTGAAGACTTCACATGTCTAGGCAGCAAGGTCACTGAACCCCACATGGCTCAGGGAAATTTTGCAGAAGAAGAGGTGTAAAGAATGTCAGAGCCACATGTTGGGTCATGATATGCATAACTGTGGGCTAACTCCAGAATGCATGCCCATATACCTCAACAAGGAGGGGCCAAGGGGGAAGGAATAGGTCACAGATAAGCCTAATAATGGTACCAAACTGATTGTATTCACTGAGTACAAAACTAATTAATAAAAACAACCCAAAATAAAATATTCTAGGGCTGTAGAGATTGCTTAGTTAAGGCTCTTCTAGTCTAAGCACTAGAAGTTAATGGTTAAATGTGTCTCAAGAATCCCTCAGCCATTTCTAAAACATTTGAAAATGTAAGCATCCTGGGAAAGGTGTAGATCTGCTCTAAAGCTCATCACTTAATGATTGGCTTGTGTTTCCATTTGCAAACATCACTTTTCCTTGTAGGAAGGTTATGATAATTTGGAAGAGTAGAAATTTTAAGGGATGGTATAAGAAGAAAATAGTATAATACAAAGTTTGAATGCGAGTCTTTAAGCACAGAGAGTGATTTGTGAAATCAGAGAGTGAACAGTTCTGATGCACTGGACTGAGCAGGAGAAGTTTTACTGGGCAGCTGCCTGATTCCACAACAATCAGATCCCTTTGTTGGAGTCAAACGCCCTTCCTTACTTCCCCAATTACATTCAAGGAAAATTTTCTGAAATTGTGTTTGTCTTGATAATGTACACCTAGGATAAGTAAATGCTTGCCTGTTAACTGTTTATGTATAGTAATGAATTGAAAATGCTCTCCACAGATTGTATTAGTCTATTTTAGCCACTGTAATGAACTATCACCAACTGGCTGGCATAAATAACAGAAATTAATTTTCCTCATACTTTGGAAGCTAGAAGTTCAAATTCAAGGTCTATTTTTCATGAGGCTGTTCTCCTCCTTCAAAGGTGGTATTCTTACTCAGTTGAACTTAAGGAAGAGTAGATCTTCCATGTCCTGTCCTCTTCATAAGGTTCTCAATAAGTTACCATCACTATTCCATTCAAACGTTATCTAATTGGGGGCTTGAGAGATTTTTTTAGTGGTTAAGGAGCTTGCCTGCAAAGCCTAAGGACACAGGTTTCATTTCCTAGTACCCATGTAAGCAGATGCACAAGGTGGTGCATTCATCTAGATTTCATTTGCAGTGACTGGAGGCCCTGGTGGGCCAATTCATTCTTTCTTTCTTTCTCTCTCATAAATAATAAATAAATAAATATTTTTTTAATTAGAAAAATATTATCAAACATTCATTATCTCCTTACAGGTGCTTTCTGCACATCTCATCACCTTGGGGATAAATGTTTCAGTGTAAATTTGAGGAAGATGCCATTCAGACCATGTGAATTACAACATTTATAAACAACCAGATAGATGGTAGAGAATGCTGACCTTAAGCTCCAATTTTGCAAAATGTCACCAATACCCACTCTAAGACAAAATTGCATTTGTTTCATTAGGCCACCTATATAAAAAAAAATAAAAGAAGGAATTACATTTGATTATTTTAAAATAGTTTGTTATCAATGCACATATATGAATTTCATCCTCTTTCTATAATAGTACATACATTATCTTACATATATTTTTACATTAAATTTGGACCTGTGAAGCACAAAATACTATCAGTCCCTTCACAAAACATTTGTCCACCTTGAACTCCAAATCCTTGATCCTTTGTAATATTCAAGTATTTGTCCAAATTACAGAGATTTATGCAGAAAAAAAAAAACTGCTGCCTCAAATCTCTAACATTTTTTTTCTAGAATTTCCTATTTTGCTTTAGCTCTTTTTCCACAGGGATCTTTTTCTTTCCATAAACTTATTGTACAGACTCTCCTGAACTATTTTGACAAGCATAACATTAACTTGTTTAAAGTCCTGCTTCCTCTTAAGTAAATTTTCTTAGGATTAGAGATGCATTGCATTGAAAAACAATCCACAGACCTACTTTAGGTAGGGGTTTTTCTTATAGCTAGCTCAAGGGGCCCCTGGATCCCTCACTGCCTTCAAAGGTAGGAATGTTTAATCCAGATCTGTGTGCCAGGCACGTATGGAGAGACTGGAGAATGCTGTTCTTATTTATCCCTTCTAAAGTTTTCTAGACCACTCACTGTATGTTTTGTAATAGAAGAGTTGCAAGTGGATTTTGCACACAGACTCAATATGCTAATTTTCATTTTGTTTAAAAAATATAGACATAAAAATTCTGTAGAGAAATTGTAATACAGTGTTGTATCTTTACTTTACCAAATACACTTGAACAGTATTCATAGTAAGATAAGAATATTCCTAAAGTCACTGAGAATTTCTACACAGAAGAAACTTGTCCTGACATGCTTATAATGTAGGAACTAGCATGATCTCTATGATATTAATAAAAATTAAGTCTTCAACAATTTTGTAAAAGTTGTTCAAAATCACATAGAATTTTAAGTAGGGAAAACTATATCTTGAGCTCAGGATATATTTTTTTAATTTTTTATTTTATTTATTTGAGAGAGACAGACACAGAGAGAAAGAGAGGTAGAGGGAGAGAGAGAGAATGGGCGCACCAGGGCTTCCAGCCTCTGCAAACGAACTCCAGACGCGTGCGCCCCCTTGTGCATCTGGCTAACGTGGGACCTGGGGAACAGAGCCTTGAACCGGGGTCCTTAGGCTTCACAGGCAAGCGCTTAACCGCTAAGCCATCTCTCCAGCCCAAGCTCAGGATATTTTGACATCAAATCTGTGTTTCTATTTCCTTGCTTGCTTCTGTGCACATTTTCTTCATTAGAACAATTCTGAGCCAGAGCTCCAGTAGTATGAAATGTGCTTTGTGATTTGGTATCACTGATACACATCAAAATCACTATCTATGGTTTCCTAATCTACACACAGCCAAGCATCAACAGGTGTCACTCCTTATTCTATCCAGTTCTCACTTTGGGATCCCTTTAGATCCTTGCTTCTTGTGATTGTCATTGGAAAAATTCAAACCACACACACAAAGTGTAGTACTGAAGGAAGGTAAATTTTACTACAGAATAATATTATACTCTGAAGACTGTTTATGGGAAATGGCTGAAGGAACCATTAGAACAACCTACATTTTAGGCAGGTTTTATACTACTAAAATGTCTCAGGGTCATTTTCCTGGTCAGTGGGTTGAAAGGCCCATTTGCATGCAGCAATTCTTTGTGTTTTTTTTAAATTATTTATTTATTTATTTTTTGTTCCCTATTTTTTTTTCTTTTTAAAAAAAAATATTTATTATTTTATTAATTAGTTTTGTACAAAGTGAATACAGTCAAGTTGGTACCATTGTTAGGCTAATCCATGTCCTACACCCTTTCCCCGGCCCCTCCTTGTTGAGGTATATGGGTCATGCATTCTGGAGTTAGGCCACAGTTATGGGCAGGAGAAATGTCTCTGCATATCATCACCCAACTTGTGGATCTGACATTCTGTCTGCCCCCTCTTCTGCAAAATTTATTTAAGCATAAAAACATATAGTTCCAGAAAATAGAAGTCTACTAATTAACAATAAAATGGATTAAACAAATCAATAGGAAGTGCAGAAGCCTGCACACAAGAAATATGGTAAGTTTCAGGAAAGAAAAGAAATCTGTCTTACAAAGAGATAAGTTTCAAAATGGTATGAAATTTCACAACAACAAAACTGAAAACTCACAACATACCTATATTCTCATCAACAGATAAAGACAAAGAAAATGTGGGACTGAAGAAGTAACTTAGCAGTTAAGGCACTTGCCTACAAAGCCAAAGGACCCATGTTCAATTCCCCAGTACCCACATAAGCCAGATGCACATGGTGACACTTGGATCTGGAGTTCATTTGCAGTGGCTAGAGGCCCTGGCATGCCTATTGTCTCTCTCTCTCTCTGTAGCATAGATAAATAAATACAAATAAAATGTTAAAAAAAGAAAATGTGGTGTATAAATACACAATTATTTTATTCATTATAAGCAAGATGAAATATATGATTTACAAGGCAATGTGTTTAAGATTACCATGTTAAGTAAAATAACTCAGAGTCAGGAAGAAAAAATACCACATTTTTCTCTCATATGCAGATTCAAAATTTAAATTGTATGTATGTATGACATGAAAATAGAAATGAGACTGTGAAAGAAATCTAAAAAGACAGATCAAGATTGCATTGGCTGGGGGAAGATCAAGTATCACAAGTTTTGTCTCATGCAGAATACACACACAAAAAGATGAGGAAGACTATCTATAGAGAGGAAGGGGAAGGAAGGGAAGCTAAAATGAGGAAAGTGCACTTATATATAATTATACATACATACATATATATATGGTTATAATGCATGCATGAAAATGAGATAATGAAACCCATTGTTATATATGTTGACTGAAAGAATTAAAGAGAACAAATTCATTTCTTTGCCTGCTCAGGATGAATATTTTTAGTACCTCCAAAAGTTCAGTTAGGATGAAAATTAAACAAACTGTTTTCAAACAGAATGTTTGTTTTGGTCCAGAGAGAATTTGATGACATGTTTGCCTGTGTGATACAGCCTGGGGCAGGTATTTAAATAAAACTCTGCTAGTTTAAATGCATCTGACCATTTTGTGTGTCAAACCTCTAAGATCCAGCTGGTGAACTGAATAGTTCAAAAGGTTGTGCGGAATGAGGAAGAATGTTTTCAAATATTTCTTAGTAGTCAAGGACAACTTTAAGAACATTTTTTAATAGAGAAAAATAAAGAATGGAAAACATCAGAAATGCACAAGGGTGGAATATAAATATAATAGGAAAAACAGCCAAAAAACACTGCTATAGAAGATGAGCCAAACTTTGCCTTGTGAAACTCTGTCTCTGCAAAAGTAAACTCACACCATCAATCTGCTCCAGGAAACTCTTAGAGAATTCTTTAAACAGGCTAACACATAACTTAGGAAATGTGAAAAACTTCCATGTCACATTCAAAGAGAAGTTCTATGAGAGATTATGGAGTTTCTGATTGGAATTTCTGGCACGAAATGCAGATGTATTTCCCAAGATTGATACTTACTGTGATTTTCAATTTAATTATGGGCATCATTTCAGTGTGAATTTTGTCATGAGAGAAAAAAAGAGATCAAGAGGGAATGGAAATATAAGAAAGGGTGGGGGAGAAAGAATGATGGAAGGAAGAAGGGAGAAAGGGAGAGCTGGCAAGAGAATGGAGGACAAGAGAGGATGAAGTGCTTGGAAAAGATGGCAACAGATAATGTGATGAAGCCTCAGAGCTGTGGAAGGAACCAGGAATGACTTACATCCAGACTTTCCCCTTTCCCATGGTGTGCCTCACCTGCCTGACAAAGGAATTTCATTAGAGTGTATAATTGAATTATAGTCAGGTATTAGGAGCTGTATTACAGAAAAGATTATCCTGGACTTCATATCTCAGTCTATTATTTATATCTGATGCAAAGGCAAAAAGAAAAGAAAACAAAGCAAAACAAAACAAACAAACAGATGAAAAAGCCCAGATATTCCAGGAATCAAAATCAGGGATTCCTATGGCTACAAGAGCCCTGGTACTAGATATTAAAAGGAGAATCTGACGGTCTTCCTGGTATTGGTTCCACCAAATAAAATGACAAGAATGATTTTAAAGAACGTTCATTGTTCTTGATTTCAAAGGAAAAGGGAGTGCAATATTTGTTCCAGCCAAATTCAGACTTTTCGGGCAGACAGGAATTAGACTTCTTAAAAAGAGCCTCATTAGCTATTAAGGTCCTTCGGTGACTACAACTGACAGTGGCTCAGTTGTTGACAGGGGTGTTGGTCCAATCGCCTGTGCCGTGTGGAGCATGTGGACTATGGAGCAGTACATGTTCAGTCACATTTTCTCTTTCTCCAAAACACAAAACTTCTCTTTTACTTTAAATTTTATTGTTTTAAGTACTCCAAGTGCATTAAAAGCAGTGATTACCTCTGCTTTGCATTGATCAGATAAGCAGAGTTGAAGCAGTCATGTGTTATGACTGAGAAAAATGGAAATCATTAAGAAATCCGGAGTATGGAGCTGGAAGGAGTAGTTTAGGGACAAATTTCAGTTGCAACTTTTTTTCCTTAAAAAGTCTGCATTTTTACAAAGGCAGCAACCAAGCTAGCTAGAAAAGTACTTTTTCAGGCTTTCTTTGTAGACTTTATGGCCCATGAATTATAGTTTGGTCAATAAAATGTAAGCAAAAATTTGAGTTATTTCCATGAAAATTTTGCTTCTCTAATATCAGCTTCATCTTCCTACTTTTTGCTTATTCTTCTTCCTAACAGCATTGTGGTTGTAAGGATAGAATTGTAAAATCCAATTTACATATTCAAGAAATTCCACTTTCTGACACATGAGAATGAAGTATACATGTTAAAGCTGGGAAAGAGAAGACAGAAACATAAAGGACATATATCATGCCATGGGTACCTTGTATCAGGATATATTATCTAACTTTGGGTTCTTGATCGTGTAAAAAGTAACCCACAGTTATTGGGACGTTCCACTGTTTTGTTGATGCAAGAACCTTATTGGAGCTTTAAAAATATAAAAATGGGCAAGTTATAATATACTCTGTAACAGTGGAAGGACATTACCTTTATATCTACTGAATAGTTAGTAGAGTGCTCACATTATGCTCTGCATAGCCCAAGGTTCACAAAGGGGTCTATGTTGTTTTCCTTCTGTGAAAAAATAACACCTCAATTTTGAAACATTACATTCCAGTACCACACATAGTACTCCAAAATGTTTAAAATAGAAGCCACCATTTCTTAAATAACTTTCTTCTTTATTGATGATAATTATTCAAGGCATAAGCCATGAAAATAGATAGTATATTTAAAATACTTCCAAATTTTGGCTGAAATGATTGGCTCAGACACAGAGCAATTAAGTCAAGTTAAATAATCACACTCCTTCCTGGAAACTTTCAAATTTGAACTGGAATAAGGGAAGGTCATTTCATCCTTTATCAGAAATTTTTGTGTGTGTGCATGTGTGTTTGTGTGTTTAGGTGGACATATACATGTGGCCATGTGTTCACATGCATATTAAGGGCAAAAGACAATCTCATGTTTCATTCCCCAGGAAAACGATTTGTATTCTCTAATATAGGCTCTCTCTTTAGCCCAAAGTTCACCAATTAAGCTCAACTGTCTCACCAGTGAATCACAGGGATCCTCCTGATTCTGCTTTCCCAGCACTGGGATTATAAGCACACACCACTACACCTGGTATCTACACTATTAGGTATATCAGTTATTTTCTTATTGCTGAGATGAAACACATGATCAGAAGAAGCTTAAGGAAGGAAAAGGATTTAATTTGACCTCCAGTCTCAAAAGGAAGTTCATTATGGTGGATGTTATGGCGGAAGCAGAAAGTTGTCACATCATCACATCAGCAGAGAGGAAGTATGGACAGCCCAGTAAGCACAGGTGGGCTCTAACACCTCAAGACCTGCTTGCAGTGGTATATTTCCTTCAGCAAGGCTCCACTTCCTAAAGATTCCATGACCTTAAGCCTTCCCACTTGGCTTGGGATCAATTATTCAGATGTATGCATCTGTGGAGGGGCATTGCATTCAAACTCCATTTGGGTTCTGGGATCAAACTCAGGTCTTCATACTTACACAACCAGCCTTTTACCAAGTGAGCCATCTTCCCAGGCCTCTTATCAGAGTTCTCAGGTGTGAACTCGGTATGTATATAAGCCAATGCAGAGGGGATATTGAACTTAACCCAAGCTGGCAAACCAAGGATGAGACAGAAAATTCTGACTGTAGATAAGTCTTTGAACCCATTTCTCTCTGGTTTCCATATAAGTTTGTTGAATAAGGTTAGGTATGTTCCAAAGGCCAAGTTTCAATTATGATATTTAAAAAATTACAATGAAAGCCAAGAACATTTCCCTTTTAAATAAATGTTCTGAATAAGTTCTTAAGAAAAGATTGTACTTTACCATCACAGACAGTACTGGCTAAGATGATCTTGTTGATAATATTATGTAATTAATATTGATAGAGGATAGGAGAAACCTTGCTTCTTTTAGGCAGTTTCAAGTAAATATTGAGGTCCAGAAAGAACAGGAGATGCCACCCCACATGCCACCTCATTCTGGCACAATAACAGGACTCTTAGCAGAAATGGAACTGGTGTCTGACCAAGATTGATCTATAGAACCCCCGGCTGCCCACAATCTAGTGCTACTTAGATGGGCTAGCCAAGATGGGCTGAATCTGGGATTCCCCCTCCAAATCTGCAAATGAAGCTGGTCTCTTTTTCTATAAAGACTGCTGTCTACTTCCTGTCACTAGCTAGTCCCTGAACTCTGCTCTGATTTTTAGCTCTCTTCTCTGCTTACCTGCCTCTCTTCCTTTTGCTGCAGGAACAAACTTGAGTCTAGCTTCCCTTTCACCCAGCTTGACTGGAGGAACATAAAATGGTTTCTTGGCCTGAGGGAACTCTTCTGCTTCCTCTGCTTCTGCTTTACAGTTTGTGGTAACTTCTTACTTTGATTATATTCATTATTTTCCTCTGCTATCCTAGCCTACCACGTGTGGTTCCCTTACACTCCAGATCTACTACATGGGTCCTTCACCAACTTACCACATGGGTGCTTTCACTAACTCTAGGTCTGCTACCTGGGTAATTTCTTGTAACTTGGGGTAACCATGGGTGTAACTTTCTTCATTGCTCATTTATCCTCTGAATCTCCTGGTTTCTG
The DNA here is from genome assembly GCF_020740685.1 of Jaculus jaculus. Classification (NCBI taxonomy): domain Eukaryota; kingdom Metazoa; phylum Chordata; class Mammalia; order Rodentia; family Dipodidae; genus Jaculus; species Jaculus jaculus. The sequence continues at coordinate 145,786,873 of NC_059103.1, forward strand.
CTCCCATATCTTCCCTCTCAGTTTTTACCTTGAGCCTTACCATTTGCCCTGTTAACTTTCCTACATGAAAAAGTGCATGACAGATGCCATGCCAGTTCTTTCTAAGTCTCCGTACACAAGCTCCTATGTTCTACTTTACTCACATTTGCAGCTTTACTTGATTCTCTCCTTAAAAGCCTCAGTTTCTCTTAAATCCCAATCTCCTTAAAATAAAGCTCACAGTTGGTGATTTTCCCCTAAGTAAACTTAATCATTAATAATTTATCATTCTTGAGTCTGTCTTTATTAATTCTTTATTAAAGGTACAACAGAACCCAAAGTTTGGAGTTCATAAACACTGAGGGACCCCTTCCCAGCCCCCAAATCCTGCATCAATATTATAATTAGGTATACATTAGTTGATGCACACATCATTAAATCAAAGTGAACTGAACTAAAACTTTATAAACTTTAAGTTTATTGGATGTTTATGTATTTTTATAATAATATGGTCATAGGTAAATAATGAAAAAGTAAAATGCTATATAGAAAACACACAAAATATGATCATTTTATCTTTTCTTGGTGATTTGAATAAAAATGGCTCTATAGCCTGAGGTATTTTTGATTAAGAGCTCTGCTGGATGATGTGGGTCACTGGGGGCAGATCTTAGTCCAGCCCTAAGGTGTTTGGAGTCTGCTGATGCTTGTTGGTGCTGGTTGTTTTCTCTCTACTATGGATGCATGATGAAGAGTCTGATTTTTCCATCATGGCAAAGCTTCCTTTGGAATATATAAGCTGAAATAAACCGTTTCCTCCCATAAGCTGCTTCTGGTCAAGTATTTCCAGGAATTTGAAGGAAACTGCAACATTCACTTAGCACAAAACATCATTTGTATTTTACATAAATCTCTACTTTCTCATCGATAAGTTAAAAACTTAGTCACAAGTTAGTTTATCTTTTAAAAGTATAAGCAAGGACTAGAATGATTGCTTAGAGAATATTGGGTACTTTCTGTGCAAAGATGATGAGTACCAGAGCCTGTCTTCTCAGCATATGCCTATTGTGAGATGTGAAGCAAGGACAGGAGAATCTCATGGAAGCTTTGAGGGCCAGCCTATGACCAGACACACACACACACACACACACACACACACAATTATAAATTATGCTTTTAAAAGGATTTAATTTCAATTGCAAAGGAAGTTCACAAAAATACCAATAGTCTTTGGCACAACTGTTGTCAATTTATTTCAAAACAATTTAAGATAAAAACATGAAACACTCTAGATGGTAAGATTGTGATTTAGAGTTTAGATTTTTTTCTGTACCTATATTACTAAGAAAAGAGTAAAGGAGAAAGCCTAAAATGCATGAGTCATAAAATTATAGTGACTATGTTTATTGTGGCAAATACTGAGTTTTAGATTACTAGCAATGTAAGAGCAAACAAACTCCATTTCTGTCCACCATAGTGTCATTGGCACTGGAATTAGCTTATTTCCTTAATAAGCTCAAAATTGGAGAAAATAAAGAAGAAAACATATACATTTAGTTAAAAAACTCCAATAGCAAGTTAGAAGCCAACATGTTAAGTTCTATCATTGCCCACACTTTTGGATGTTTGGTTTGCTCCATCTTTTCTTCCTCTATCATCTTTAGGTAGTGAAATCTAAACAGACTTTTCTTCCTCACCTTCTCTCTGTTTAAGTTCTGTTTATCCATTGAGTTTATCCAGTGGATTTCTTTTGGGTGTGTGCATATGCATGTATATGTAGCATATAGTATGGATGCATGCATATATGCATGCTTGCATGTGTATAAGTGCATATGTGTGTGTGTGCATATGTATGTGGAGGCCAGAAGTGGACATCAGAGGTCTTTCTCAGTAACTCTCCACCTTGCTTTTAAAGATAGGTCTTTCACTTGAACCCAGAGCTTGACATTCAGGAAGTTTATACAGCCATCATGTCCAAGGGATTTCTTGTCCCCTCGTACTGAACACTGGGATTCCATGCAGTTTGACATGTCAGCCTGGTATTTAAATAGGTTTCTGCCCATATGAAATATTTGGGAACAATCTCTGTAATCTTTTTCTCTTTCCTCATTATATAGATTTTATGGTTATTTATAGGAGAATCAGTTGGTTAACTGATTCTCTACTTTTCTCTTGTCCCGTGCTGGGGCTTGTTATGTTGTCTATCACAGGCCATATTACAGAAAAAGCAAGCTCTTTCTTTAGTACTATGAATTTTCCTGACTACTCTCTTCTCATATCTTCCCTCCAGTTTTTCAAAATCATACTTTGGAAGAGGAGATGCACATACACAGTGAAATTAAATTACAATAAAAAACATTAAGTTTCTTATTCAGGTATTTTAATTGTCTTTGTATCAATTTCTATTTTCTTTTTATAAAGCAGTTTATAGTTTTGGATCTGAAGAAATAAACAGTAGAGAATTTGGATATTGTCAAGATTCTTGCTGCAATTTGCTTGGAAATAAACTTGTTTACTCAAAGTGTTCCATCAGAAAGGAGATGATGAGGGATCTATTTTAGAACTGATGTCTCAGGGTCACTTTCAACTCTAAGAGACAATGACATACTTTGAACTAGTATCACATCACATCACATCATACTGGATAGAAACTATATATATTTAGAAACATATTTGGAAAATGATACATCATTTCCTTCCATGCTAAAAGTACAAAATTAAAGAAGCTCAGGCTAATAATAAAGGGCTGATTTATTACCTTACTACACAAGATGTTTGCCATTAACCTAACAGAAGCTCCACTCAGAGAAGCCTTTCTGTAGGAGCACAAGCCAAACTAAAAATTAGCTCAGAGCTGAAAGAGAAACCATGTTGGTTGAACTGGTGATCTTAATGGTAGTCCCCCCCCCCCGACTTTTTTAAAAAAATAACTGTGTTATAGAATGAAAATATTACTTGAGGAGAAAGATTGAATTGCTCAGTTCTTTGTAAATTTCAGGGCAGATGCTATAAAGTTACTTGATTCTCAGACTTTACTGAGGTGAGGGAGTGTCATGCCTTTGGTGAGAAGCTGTGAAGCAAGAGCCACACTGGGCTCCAGATCCTGCCTGCCAACCACTGGCCTTCAGGACAGATGCTATTGCCAAGTGGACAGAGACTGATTATTTTCTGGTTCTCAATTTCTGAGTTGTGCACTGTAGGTTAGATTGGCCCGTCAAGTTGACTTTGTGTATACAGTACTTCAAAATGGCATGATCAGCACATTTTTCTTCCTGCACATGGCAGTAGGCGAGGAGAACATGTTCTATTAACTGACCTGCTGAAACTTTGCTCCACAGGGAAATACATCTTTCAACCTTTGAGTTAGAAAGACTGTAGTTCTCCTAGGTCAGTGAGGATCTTTTAATTTGCTTTTTCTGTGTAAAGCCAAACCTTAGTTTTCAGTACATGCATATAATCAAAAACACCAAAAATCACCCTTATCCACCTTCTATTTCAATAATTTCTACCTTTCCTGATATTAATTCTCCTACTTTGTGTGCTCAGGCTATCTCAAAAAAAGAACATGTTCAGATGAGTAGTAAAAGTGCAGTAAATTATGAATCATAAAGGGGTTTCAGTCTGGTTCATATAGTCCAAGACCACTATTGCCTGAACCAGTGGATATGAGGGGATGAGATGTGACCAAGAGAGAGGCAGCATTGTGTGAATGGGTTTGTTCTGTTACACTTTTGTCATCACCAAAGGAACACACAGCTTGCCTTCTGCTCTAAAGTCAAGCATAACTTGAAAACTCTGCCTGTGTAAACTGATCCTTTATAGGAACAGATTCATTAGAAGGCACAGCCAATATCATTGAAGTAATGCAGCCTATTTGCAGATCAACAGAGTGTGATTAAAATTTACAAGAAAAAAAATGCTCTAGTAGCCTATGAGGTTATATTTTCTAGGGAATACTTTAATATAGTATATTATTTTGTCCAATATAATTTTATAACAAATTTACATCAACTGAAGCTCATAACTCAGATTAATTTTAATGATCTTTTCAGAATCCCAATGACCTTAATCTCCCATAATTCTAACAATATAGTCATAAAGTAAAGTGAAAAATTTTCAAGGCACAAAAAGATCATATATATACATATATGTATTCTTATATATAATATAATCTTTTCCATATATCTTCCATTGTTTAGAAATTAAAGACTCACAATGACTCACTTTTTCTGTTTAATATTTTTATTTATTTGCAAGCATAGAGAGAAAGAGAGAGAATGAATGGATGCACTAGGGCCTCAGCCTCTATAAACAAACTCCAAACTCATGTGCTTCTTTGTGTATCCAGCTTTACATGGGTACAGGGGAATCAAACCCAGGTCGTTAGGCTTTATGGCAAGTGCCTTAGCTGCTGAGCCATCTCTCCAGCTCTGACTCACTTTTTTAGAGTTACATAATGTTAACTATCTATTGAAAAATAATTAAAGCTTTCAACAAAGGTTGAAGGATAAATTAAAGATTGAAAATTAGTTTGCAATACCAATACATGGGAATTGAAGGCAGGAGGATCCCAAGTTCAAAGCTAGTTTTAGCAACACATGACACCTGTTTAAAAAAAAAAAAAAAACTGGGGCTGGAGAGATGGCTTAGCAGTTAAGCACTTGCCTGTGAATCCTAAGGACCTGGGATGGAGGCTCGATTCCCCAGGACCCACATTAGCCAGATGCACAAGGGGGTGCATGCATCTGGAGTTCATTTGCAGTGGCTGGAAGCCCTGGCACACCCATTCTCTCTCTCTTTCTCTGCCTATTTCTCTCTGTGTCTGTTGCTCTCAAATAAATGAATAATTTTTTTTCAAAAAAAATGGGCTGGAGAGATGGCTTAGTGGTTAAGGTACTTACCTATGAAGCCTATGGAGTCAGGTTTGATTCTCCTGTACCCACATAAGCCAGTTGCATAAACTCATGCACAATCATGAATTTGCAGTGGCTGGAGGCCCTGGTGTGCCAATTCTGTCTATCTATCTCTTCCTCTCTCTCTTAAATAAATAAATAAATATTAAAAGTATATATCACTTACACATTTGTATGTATAGATCACATATAGATGTGTCTATATAGGACACTTTATTCAGGAGAGCATAGATACATATATCACATATGTATAAATTCACACACACACACACGCACGCACGCACGCACGCACACATACATACACACATAATCAATTCAGTATTTCAGGATATATCATTGAGGAGAGCTTAACATATGGCTTTTCCTGTCAAGCTGTGTATGCCACCTCTGGGCACAGGATGAAAGCTATACATATTTCAGCTGGTCAGTCTCAAGGGTACTTGTTAAATCAGATCATTTTAGAAAGATAGTGAGAAGCTAACCATGGAATAAAATATGTGTAATAAAAGCACTTTGAGGTGGTGGCAACAGGATCATTTCAAGGTTTTCTTCAGTTATATAACAAACTTGAGACCATCTTGGGTTACCCTGTTTCAAAATCTACCAAAAAAAAAAAAAAAAAAAAAAAAAAAAAAAAACCAGCAACAACAGACAATGGTACTTATTTAGGTTTTTAATAATAAATTAAAGCACTTCTCATCTAGAGAGAATTTCCCTGTGTCCCTATTTACCAAAAGGAACATAATTTGAGGGTGCTGATTGTTACACTTAAAGTAAACTGATCACTCCTGACTTCTACTCTAAAACTTGTAATCTTTCTGTCAAGGACTTAATCACCAGTGTTTTTTCATTGCACCTGGGGCTGTAGCTCTCTACTTCATTCCTAGTACCAAGGAAGGCCATGCTTGGATGTCGTTGCTATGACCAGTCTTCCTTGAGTAAGCAAGGAACACCAGGAGTTGTGACCTTTCTACCATGAAGGTGAATTTGTGGCAATGTAAAAACAACTTTTTCCAGAAGTTCTGTTTGTAAACTTAGAATGTTGTTTTTCTCAGTCTGTGTAAGTCTTGCCCATTTGTTTGTGTTCTGGCTCACCAAAATTTCTGTGATTTTCTTGTCCCGCCCTTTCTGCATAACCCTTGCTAAGCTTGCTAGTAGCCCTGCTTTGGTTTACAGCATTTTCTGCTCTCTGCAGTTGCTGGACACTGTGTACAGGAAAATGTTCTGAAATCTAGTAACTCATTCGTTCCTTGTATCAATCACTGTTTGCTTCATGCTGTAACTTATTGTACTCTCATTACCATTTGAAGAACCCATTTTTTTCTATTTCTATCCACAAAAAAATATAGCTTAAGCTCAATGTCATTTAAAAAAAGGCATGTAGGTAGATAAAATTTGAGCAACAGTGAGATTTCCATCACTGAAGGAAAACATGAGCAAGGAGAGATGCAAACATGAGGGTAGCACTGTGGTTCAGGTGGATGGCTAACATTGATGGGAGCAATTAAATCCCTCCTAAGAAAATATGATAATAAGAGCTATATCTCTTATTTATCATATTGATGTGGTAAAGAATATATGTATTTGACATTCCAGGATCTTGTAAAATAAAAACACTTCATTATCTAGACTAGAGATATTCTTTAATTTTTATCTATTAATTTATTAACTATATATGTATTTCATTTTAATCATATGTTGATCGTAGTCACCCCCATTGACTGCTTCCTCCCCATTCCCACTGACCACCTACTTCTGAAATACTAACCTTCTACTTTTAGGTGGGGTGTGTGTGTGTGTGTGTGTGTGTGTGTGTGTGTGTTTGCTCACACATGTGCCTTTGTGGGACTCACTGAGTTTTCTTGAGGTTGCTGTCTTGAGCAAGGGTGGCACATGGACAACACTACACTATTGAGGCTGCAACACTGAGAAACTGCCTCCCTTCCCAGCAACAGTTACCTGCCAGGGGCTTCTCAGGGAGAGGTGGTGCCTTGTGAGCACTCATTAATGAATTCTTTAAGTTAGATATGTTAGGACAATTGCCACCTTGTTGTTACGAGTGCTAATTAAAGCATTACATATATCCTTCTTTAAAATGAATCTCCATGGATATGTTCTTAGTTATTAAGAAGAAGTGATGAGCATGTATCTGAATCCTCAGGAATTTACCCTCTAGTGTAAGGGATAAACAATGAACTAACTATGGTTTTGCTTACTTTTGTAATACATAGTGCAGAAAAAAAATATATGTGGCTCAGTGAAATTATATAGAACAACCCTATTTGGTAGAGTACAGAGAACATAACATTGAGCTAAAATGAAATTCCAAAGATGGAGTTAACTGAGTAAATGAAATTTTCTGAGTGAAGACTTTTCAAGCACAGAATGCAATTTGTTTTTCTTATAGCGTAAAGCATACATAGGTAGTCAGAATTGGCTAACACAATAAAAAAATTGGGTATTAATGCAGAAAATTCTAAAATAATAGAATCCGAAAGCTAAAGTAAAAATATATGATGATTTTTATCAATCTAATAGTTATTAAATAATAAGTAATATTAAATACCCTTAATAATATGATGGGAGTGTTAGACTTTACATAATTGTGATCAGTACCTAAGTAAGACAACTGAAAATGGAATTCTTTCTTTTGACTCACGGTTTCAAGGTTTCTGTTCATAGTGGTGAAAAGAGTGTAGAACAAGGCAGCTCATATAACAGTGAGGAAGAATATCTAAGCTAGTGGATTTCCCTCTTTTATTCCATCCACATTCTCAGCTTATTGGATGGTGCTGCCATCATTCATTCTTTCCTTCCTCTGCCTAGTTAATGCTCCATGAAGATGTCCTCAAAAACGCTTAAAGGTATGGCTCACTCATTTCCTAGGTTTCTCTCAATTCAATGAAGTTGATAATTGAGATTAACCAGCAAAAGTCTATTTCTTGTCCACTTGATAACTATACACATCTACATAAACCATAACAATCCTTTCCTGGCTTTCAAAATGCTCATACCTACCTATTGCAGAGTTCTCATGGTCTTAACAGTTACAAGATTATTCAGAATTTCAAGTAAAAGTCTCTTCTGAGACTCAAGGAAAATGCTTAGCTGTAAGCTCCTGTAAAACCAAAATTAAGTTATGTGCTCCTAAGATACTGTGTCACAGAGTAAACATTCAGTCTACAATAGAGGAAGAGGAAACCAGAAGAAAAGGGAAGGGAACAGCAGTAACAACAAACAATAAAAGACTGCAATCCAGCAGGGAAACATGACATCCTTTAGGCCTATCCTAGCATGCAGGAATCACGGTGGCACCATGTGAGTCCCATGTGCATGAGGTAGTTTCAATTAGGTGTTCCTCATAAACTCATGTGTTTGAATGCTTGGTTCCAGCTGATGGAAACTTAAAAAGTAGATCCTTGCTGGAGGAGATGTGTTGTTGGCAGTAGGCGTAGGGTGTTTAGCCAGCTTCCACTTGCTAGAACTAGGCTCACTCCCCTGCTGCTATTTGTACCTGCTGGGGCAGATGTAATGTCCAGCCTCTGCTCATGCCATCTTTTCCCTGCCATCATTGAGCTTCTCCTCCTCAAGATTGTAAACCAAAATAAATAATTTTCTTTCAGGGCCTACTTTTGGTCAGCTGTTCTGGGCCAGAACAAAATGGTAACTATAACAGTGTATAATCTGGATAACTGTATGCAGAAGAATGAAACTAGAACCACACATCTCATCATACACAAAAACCAAGTTCCTATGGATCAATGACCTCAACATAAAACCTGAAACTCTTCTACTACTGGAAGAAAAAATAGGAGGAACTTTCCACAATGTAGGAGTGGATAAAGACTTCTTTAATCTGTGTATGATAAATACACACCACACACACACATACACACACAAATGTATGTGACTAGTGTTTTATGAGGCTGAATTTTAAAGTAATATTATGTGTGCATTTCCCAATAAGGATAGCCAACATCAAAAAATCTCATGAAAATAAATGCTGGAGAGGATGTGGAGAAGCAGGAACACTCATTCACTGTTGGTGGGAATGCAGGATGGTATATATTGGAAAGCAATATGGAGACTCCTGAAAAAGCTGACTATAGAAATACCAACAGACCCAGTTATACCCTTACTGGGCATCTACCCTAAAACCTTCAAACCACAGGCCAGAGAGATTTGCTCAACCATGTTTGTAGCGGCTCAATTCGTAACAGCTAAAAGCTGGAATCAACCCAGATGTCCATCATTAGAAGAATGGATAACAAAGATGTGGTATATCTACACAATGGAATTTTATACAGCAGTAAGAAAAAGCGACACAGAGAAATTTGAGGAAAAATGGTTGAACCTGGAACAGATCATTCTCAGTGAACTTACCCAATCACAGAATAATAGTATTCTTAATTGATTCCTCCTTTAGAATGTTTTCCATTACAATTTAGGATTTCTACCTTTTGCTTTTAAAACATGTCATTTTGGCGCCTGGTGAGATGGCTCAGTGCTTAAGGCATGTGACTGTATTAGTTTCTTAAAAGTCTGAACTCATTGTCACTTATTAACTCTCCAATAATTTAATTAATTCTGGTATTTACAGTATTTTACTCTTTTCTTTATTTTGACATTAATTATTGGATTTATCTTGTGTGTATTTAATTTATTCTTAAAATCTGAAAGTGAAAACTACAACTTTTGAACTATTTTCTTTTCTTTCTGGCTTTCTTTTAATTTTATTTAATTTTGTTTTAGTTTCCCATAGTTTCACAAGCTTGAAGGTCTTACATTTTTGCCTTATTGACTTTAGTGGTATAATTTGGTCCTTTTAATTATTCATTTCTCTATTTATTCTACATTATTTTTCTACACTTTGAATTTTTATTATACTATGTATATTGTATGGTGTAATAATTCAAAATATGTACATACTACATAAAGATTCAACTCAGGTTTCCAGTATTTCAAATATTTATTAGTTAATATATATCATTATTTTTACAATGTTTACTTATTTTCATTTTTAGTTTTTTTATAGTTTATATTTATAGCTTTTAAATTTTAAAGTTTTTGTATTGTTTAGAAGCTCAAGGAAAAAAAAAAACCTGGATATGCCCCCAAATATAACATAATGCGTCAACAGAATATGGTTGAAGAGGTAATGGCTAATTCCAGGTAGTTTAGCATTTGTGGAATGCAATGAAGATGCTGGTTGAAGAAGTCCAAATCATGAGAGCAGGGCAGGTGTGCTTGCTGTGCAAGTATGAGGACCTGAGTTCATATCCCCAGAAACTAAATAAAACCCTGTCATGGGATTGTGTAGAATAACCCCAGCAGTGGAGAGAATACAGAAGAATCCCTAAGGTTTTCTGGGTAGCTTTTCTAGCTGAACTGATACGCTGCTGGTTCAATGAAGCTGTTATATTTATTATTTAAATAAGGTGAATAGCAATTTAGGAATATACCTGATGTTTACCTCTGGCCTCCACACATACACACACATACATGTGCAAAATATTAAAGAAGTCCTAAGAAAAAATCAAAAGGAGTGGAGAAAAGCCCAGAGGTCAAGGTGCTTTCCCCTAAAGCTTAATGATCTTAGTTCAATTTCCCAATACCCACATAAAACCAGATGTACAAAGTGGAACATAAGTCTGGAGTTGGTTAACAGTGGCTAGAGGACCTGATGTTCTCTCTCTCTCTCTCTCTCTCATTTTTTCTTTCTCTCTCTCTTTGCCACATGTGCACACCTTCAATCCCAGTACTGGAAAGGCTATGGTAGGAAGATCATTGTGAATTTGAGGCCAGCCTGAGACTGTATAGTGTATTCTAGGTAAACCTGGGCTAGAACAAGACCCTACCTTGAAGAACCAAAAAATAAGTAAATAAAATAATTAAACTAACTTCACTAAGGGATTTTGGGATACTCATACTAATGATGGTGCTCTGCTTTGACAAATCACTTTGCCTTCTCTAAAACCAACCACAGTTGGCATCTAATATGCAACTAATCAATATCTCAACTGGAGCTTCATGTTCACTACTAGCATTCTCTGGATAAACAACTAGCAAAACTATAAATCAAGTCTACCCAACTCTCACTGATTACTCTGCATCACATATGATTATCAAAACTGTGGGTCAGGAAGTATCAGTAAACAGAAACAGAAACTGCCAAGGTGCCAGGTGGGAGGAAAATAATGTTCTTCACAGAAATACATTTGAAAGAATATAGATTCAATGTGTTTACTCTTTCATGGCAGTTGTGAAATAGTTGAGGGGATTTAACTTTTATGATTTACTAGGTTTGTGTCATATGGCCTTATCAAGGAGAAAATGTACAGTATCTTTTAGTGATTCTTTTTTACTCAACAAAATTCAAATCCCAAATACAATCTAGTAACATTGATATAAAAAGCATTTCTACTTATTCAGTGAAGTAACTGCTAATTGGCATCTAGTTACCTGGAATAGTGTGTTCCTGGGAAACATATGTGCATGCTATGAAATCAGTAGATTTACTTTCAGTTCTTGTTTAGAATACAAAACCAATCCTATTATGCTCTTTAAGCTGTCCACTACTGTATAAATACTTTAGTAGGTCAGAGAGTATTTATAGAATATATGCCAAACTTAGTTCAACTGAGAGCCTGAATTTGCTTTTCGGTGTTGTGAAAACTGCATAAATTTTGATGATTGACAATTAGGGTGTGATTCTTTTTCCTGGACTGAAAAATAAATCTCTCTACTTTTGAATAATAAACACCCACAAGGTAAACAGAGTAAAAGGGTTTTGGCTATTTGTTTTTCAGTGTATTCACTATTAGAAAGTTAACCTAGAAGAAACATCCTTTTATGTTCATTTGGTTTTAAGAGTTCTCCCCAAGAAAGATAACTGTCATTTACTTTATGGTTTCTCTTCTATCATTAGTACATTTTTTATACTTTACAAATTAATCTCTGCATTATTACCAATTCAGGCATAACCCTTTGGAAACGGCTCACAGGATGAATGTAGAAGACTTAGGAGATATGAGATAAATACTGGAATGCTCTATAAAGATCTTTTTGGTAATTGTAACGGGAGTTCATAAAACCAGAATGTTATTAGAAATGTGGGCAGTAAAACTAAATTTGTGAAGTTTCAGAGGGGGTCAAGGACTCTATTGGAAACTGACTTAATGCCATTCATGTTGCATTCTGGAAAATATTCTGGCTACCTTTTCCCCACACCCTAAAAAATGTGAATGAGGCTGAATTCAAGAGAAATGGACTACTTTTTATTAATAAATCTCAAGAAGATAGCATTCAGTCTATATTATGGTTACTGCTTACTGCTTTAAGATTTCAAGCAAGGGAGAACAGAAAGTACAACCAAAAGATGTGAAAAATGTGTGGCTTAGCAAGGAAAGGAGTATAAATGCAGTTAAAAGTTGTGGCCATATTGGGCTTGGACAAAGTAATTATAATTGCTAATGAGATTAGCACAACTGAGAAAGAACTGCACACTGCACTGGGACAATAGAAAAGTTGATTTGAAAATAGGACTTGCCCATCAAAAATTTCAGCTTGAAAAAAAAAAAAAAAAAAAAAAGCAGTTAAACTTAAGTACCTGAGAAAATAAAGCCTGCAGGACCCTCTGTTTCAGTAGGGCTTCCATGATGATGTTTTCTCTGGCTCATCCAGGCATACTCTCAGAGTCCACTAAAGTTATAGTCCAAGGGAGCCTTGCTACATCTCAAGCTAGATGAAGAATTGGATGTCATCCATATAGCATTAGCTTTGTAGTTCTGTTGGATGGAAGACTGAGGAAGTCACAGGGTTGTACACCAACATTGTTTAAAGCTGCTTAGGCTAGGTAATGTATAACTGGGTCAGATTTACTGTATAGAGCTCTTGATTACTTTGATTCTTTTTTTTTTTTCAAATTAAGATTATGTACTTATTTTTTTTTTAATTTTTATTAACATTTTCCATGATTATAAAATATATCCCATGGTAATTCCCTCCCTCCCCACCCCCACACTTTCCCGTTTGAAATTCCATTCTCAATCATATTACCTCCCCATTACAATCGTTGTAATTACATATATACAATATCAACCTATTAAGTATCCTCTTCCCTTCCTTTCTCTACCCTTTATGTCTCCTTTTCAACTTACTGGCCTCTGCTACTAAGTATTTTCATTCTCACGCAGAAGCCCAGTCATCTGTAGCTAGGATCCACATATGAGAGAGAACATGTGGCGCTTGGCTTTCTGGGCCTGGGTTACCTGACTTAGTATAATACTTTCCAGGTCCGTCCATTTTTCTGCAAATTTCATAACTTCATTTTTCTTTACCGCTGAGTAGAACTCCATTGTATAAATGTACCACATCTTCATTATCCACTCATTTGTTGAGGGACATCTAGGCTGGTTCCATTTCCCAGCTATTATAAATTGAGCAGCAATAAACATGGTTGAGCATGTACTTCTAAGGAAATGAGATGAGTCCTTTGGATATATGCCTAGGAGTGCTATAGCTGGGTCATATGGTAGATCAATCTCTAGCTGCTTTAGGAACCTCCACACTGTTTTCCACAATGGCTGGACCAGATTGCATTCCCACCAGCAGTGCAGAAGGGTTCCTTTTTTTCCACATCCCCGCCAAAATTTATGATCATTTGTTTACATGATGGTGGCCAATCTGACAGGAGTGAGATGGAATCTCAATGTAGTTTTAATCTTCATTTCCCTGATGACTAGAGACGTAGAACATTTTTTTAGGTGCTTATATGCCATTCGTATTTCTTCCTTTGAGAACTCTCTATTTAGCTCCATAGCCCATTTTTGATTGGCCTGTTTGATTCCTTATTATTTAACTTTTTGAGTTCTTTGTATATCCTAGATATTAATCCTCTATCAGATATATAGCTGGCGAAGATTTTTTCCCATTCTGTAGGTTGCCTCATTGCTTTTTTCACTGTGTCCTTTGCGGTGCAAAATCTTTGTAATTTCATTAGGTCCCAGTGGTTAATCTGTGGTTTTATTGCCTGAGCAATTGGGGTTGTATTCAGAAAGTCTTTGCCAAGACCAATATGTTGAAGGGTTTCCCCTACTTTTTCCTCTAGCAGTTTCAAAGTTTCCGGTCTGATGTTAAGGTCTTTAATCCATTTGGACTTAATTCTTGTGCATGGCGAGAGAGAAGAATCTATTTTCATCCTTCTGCAGATATTTATACAGTTTTCAAAGCACCATTTGCTGAAGAGGCTGTCTCTTCTCCAATGAGCATTTTTGGCATTTTTATCGAATATCAGGTGGCTATAGCTACTTGGGCTTACATCTGGGTCCTCTATTCTGTTCCACTGATCTACATGTCTGTTTTTGTGCCAGTACCATGATGTTTTTGTTACTATGGCTCTGTAGTATAGGTTAAAATCAGGTATGGTGATACCACCAGCCTCTTTTTTGTTGCTCAGTATTATTTTAGATATTCGAGGTTTTTTATGATTCCAAATGAATTTTTGGATTGTTTTTTCTATTTCCATGAAGAAAGCCTTTAGAATTTTGATAGGGATTGCATTAAATGTGTAGATTGCTTTAGGTAAGATTGCCATTTTCACGATATTGATTCTTCCAAGCCAGGAACAAGGGACGTTTCTCCACTTTCTAGTGTCTTCTGCAATTTCTCGCTTGAGTGTTTTAAAGTTCTCATTGTATAGATTCTTTACTTCCTTGGTTAGGTTTATTCCAAGGTATTTTATTTTTTTTTGATGCAATTGTGAATGGGAGTGATTCTCTGATTTCATCCTCTGTGTGTTTGTTGTTAGCATATACGAAGGCTACTGATTTCTGTGTATTTATTTTGTATCCTGCTACATTGCTGTAGGTTTTGATCAGCTCTAACAGCTTGCTAGTAGAGTCTTTAGGGTCCTTTATGTATAGAATCATGTCATCTGCAAATAATGATAACTTGATTTCTTCCTTTCCAATTTGTATCCCTTTTATGTGTGTCTCTTGCCTTATTGCTATGGCTAAGACTTCCAAAACTATATTAAATAGAAGTGGAGACAGTGGACACCCTTGTCTTGTTCCTGATTTTAGTGGAAAAGCTTCCAGTTTTTCCCCATTTAGTAATATGTTGGCTGTAGGCTTGTCATAAATAGCCTTTATTATATTGAGATATGTTCCTTCTATTCCCAGTCTCTGTAGGACTTTTATCATGAAGGGATGTTGGATTTTGTCAAATGCTTTCTCTGCATCTAATGAGATGATCATGTGATTTTTGTCCTTCAACCCGTTTACGTAATGTATTACATTTATAGATTTGCGTATGTTGAACCATGCCTGCATCTCTGGGATAAAGCCTACTTGGTCCGGGTGAATGATCTTTTTGATATACTCTTGTATTCTGTTTGCCAATATTTTGTTGAGAATTTTTGCATCTATGTTCATGAGGGAGATTGGTCTGTAATTTTCTTTTTTTGTTCTATCTTTGCCTGGTTTTGGTATCAGGGTGATGCTGGCCTCATAGAAGGAGTTTGGTAGAATTCCTTCTTTTTCTATTTCCTGGAAAAGCTTGAGAAGCAATGGTGTTAGCTCTTCCTTAAAAGTCTGGTAAAATTCAGCAGTGAATCCATCCGGGCCTGGGCTTTTTTTAGTTGGGAGATTATTGATAACTGCTCGGATCTCCATGTTTGTTATAGGTCTATTTAAGTGATTAATCTCATTTTGATTTAATTTAGGTAGGTCATATAGATCAAGGAAATCATCCATTTCTTTCAGATTTTCCTACTTTGTGGAGTATATGCTTTTATAGCATGTCCCTATAATTTTTTGAATTTCTCTGGAATCTGTTGTGATGTTACCTTGTTCATCTCTGATTTTATTAATTTGTGTCTCTTCTCTCTTTCTTTTGGTCAGATTTGCTAAGGGTTTACCAATCTTGTTTATCCTTTCAAAGAACCAACTCTTTGTTTCATTAATTCTTTGGATTGTTCTTTTTGTTTCTATTTCATTAATTTCTGCCCTAATCTTTATTATTTGTTCCCGTCTACTAATTTTTGGTTTGCCTTGTTCTTCTTTTTCCAAGGCTTTAAGGCGAAGCATTAGGTCGTTTACTTGCGACCTTTCTAATTTCTTAATATAGGCACTTAAGGCTATAAATTTACCTCTTAGAACTGCCTTCATTGTGTCCCAGAGATTTTGCTATGTTGTGTTCTCATTATCATTTGACTCTATAAATTTT
The DNA here is from genome assembly GCF_020740685.1 of Jaculus jaculus. Classification (NCBI taxonomy): domain Eukaryota; kingdom Metazoa; phylum Chordata; class Mammalia; order Rodentia; family Dipodidae; genus Jaculus; species Jaculus jaculus. The sequence goes on from NC_059103.1 coordinate 145,802,991, forward strand.
TTGATTTCCTTTTTGATTTCTTCATTGACCCACTCATCATTTAGTAGTGTATTGTTTAGTTTCCATGATTTTGTGTATTCTCTATAGCCTTTCTTGCTACTGATTTGTAGTTTAATTCCATTGTGGTCAGATAGAATGCAAGGAATTATTTCAATTTTCTTGAATTTGTTAAGATTTGCTTTGTGTCCTAATATATGGTCTATTTTAGAGAATGTTCCATGTGCTGCTGAAAAGAATGTATATTCTGCAGCCTTTGGATGAAATGTCCTGTATATATCTGTTAGGTCCATTCCTTCTATGACCTCATTTAGTCCAGATGCCTCTCTGTTTATTCTTTCCCTGGATGACCTGTCAATTGATGAGAGTGGGGTGTTAAAGTCACCCACCACCACTGTGTTTGGTGTTATCTGTGACCTTAGTTCTAATAGTGTTTGTTTGACGAATTTGGGAGCCCCCATGTTAGGTGCATATATGTTTAGGATTGTAATGTCCTCCTGTTGGAGTGTGCCCTTAATCAATATAAAGTGACCTTCCTTATCTTTCTTGACTAACGTCGGACTAAAGTCTACCCTGTCTGATATTAGGATAGCAACCCCTGCTTGCTTTCTAGGCCCATTTGCTTGAAACACTGTCTTCCAACCTTTCACCCTAAGATAATGTCTATCCTTTGTAGAAAGGTGAGTTTATTGGAGACAACAAATTGTAGGATCCTGCTTTTTAACCCAGTCTGCAAATCTATGTCTTTTCGTTGGGGCATTGAGACCGTTGATATTAAGAGATATTATTGAAAGGAGTGTATTTATGTTTGCCATTTGTGTGTGTGTGTGTGTGTGTGTGTGTGTGTGTGTTACTTGTTCTACCTGTGCTCTCTTCTGTTAACTGGTATTTGAGTATAGCTGGTTTTTTCTAGGTTCCTTATATGTGTGCTTTTCCTTTTGTTCAGCATGGAGGATTCTATCAAGTATTTTCTGTAGAGCTGGTTTTGTCTTCAAATACTCCTTTAACCTGCTTTTGTCATGGAATGTCTTTATTTCTCCATCTATTTGAATGGATAACTTTGCAGGATAAAGTAACCTTGGTTGACAGTTTTTATCTTTCAGAACTTGGAATATATCACTCCAAGCCCTTCTGGCTTTAAAAGTTTGTGTTGAATAATCTGCTGTAATCCTGATAGGCTTGCTTTTGTAGGTAACTTGATTTTTCTCTCTAACTGTTTCAATATTTTTTCTTTGGTTTGTGTGTTTGGAAGTTTGAGTATAATGTGGCGAGGAGAGGTTCTTTCTGGGTTTTGTCTGGCTCGGGTTCTAAAGGCTTCCTGTATCTGTATTGGCACCTCTTTCCCAATTTGGGGGAAATTTTCCTCTATGATTTTGTTGAAGATGCCTACTATGCCTCTGGAGTGGAGTTCTTCTCCTTCTACTATGCTCTGAATTCTTATATTGGATCTTTTCATAGTGTCCCGAATATCTTGAAATTCCCACTCATACTTTTCTATAAGTTTGTCTTTCTCTTTGTTGGACTGCATTAGGTCTGCCACCTGATCTTCTAGCTTAGATATTCTGTCCTCTCCCTCATCCATCCTACTGGTGAGATTTTCTACAGAGTTTTTTATTTCATTAACTGTGTTCTTCATTGCTAGTAATTCTGACTGGTTTTTCTTTATTATTTCTATTTCCCTATTTATGTCTTGTATTGCCTTCTTTATTTCATTAAATTGGTGTCCTGCCTCTTCTTTGATTCCTTTGATTTCCTCTTTGATTTCCTCTTTGATTTCTTCTTTGATTGTTTTCATATGTTCTTTGACCTCTTTGAACATATTTATAATTATTCTTTTAAACTCTTTCTCAGGCATTTCCTCTAACTCTTTCTCACTGGAGGACATTTCTGATGCATTAATACTTTTAGGTGGATTTATATCGTCTTGCTTTTTAGTGTTTCTTGTGTTATAATGTATATATTTTTGCATCTTGGATTAAGTTAATGCTTGGATTTTCTAGCTAGCTGTGTATTCTTAGCTGTATCAATTGATTTGATGTAATATATTTTCAGGGTAGGACCTTAAGGTATTAGGTGTGGCTCTTAAGACTCTCAGAGTATCTACAAAGATGTTCTTAGGGGTTGAGTTTCCCTGCTATAGGAGTATTCAAGCAGGCTGAGTGGAATAAAATACTGGTAGATTCTAAAATTTAACTAAACACTGTACACATTCAATCAAAAACAGCCCTGAGTATGTATGCAAGAGTAGTTATTATATTGACCAGATCCTCTATCAACAAAGAGGTTTAGATTTCTGGTCTGTTGAGGTATCCCAGTAAGCTTGTGACCAAGTGAGTCCCTTCCCTGGTGCAATCCCAGTTACCTTGGGTGATTGTGGTCTCAGTCAAGTTGCTGCCTGGGTCGTCGGGCTGCTGTTCTGATTTCTGGAGCTGGGCACTTGCTTTTCCTACGGGGCAAACTGAGCTGCTACTGCTGCCTCTGCTGCTGTTGTAGCTGCCACCACCGGAGCCACCACCGCTGCTGAAGCTGCCGCTGCCGTGTCCACCGCCGCTGCTCCCCCCGAAGCCGCTGCTGCGGGATCTGCCGCCGCTGCCGCTCCTGGGTCCGCTGCTGCTGGGGCCGCTGGTACCGGTGCTGGAGCTGCTGAAGTTGCTGCCGAACTCTGCTCCTTTTTGGGTCCCGCTGTCAGCCCAAGTTGGCGTGGCCAGGTCCCGGGCCGCTGCTGTGTTCGCTGGAGCTGGGTTCAGGCGGTGGGGGAGGGGAGGGAGCCGCGGCTGCTCTGGTTGTATCGCTGTTCCACGTGTGCTTCTACCTCGCGGTCTGCTCCTCCCTCCGTTGCTCGCTGCCGCTCTCCCCTCACATTTCCCGAGTTGCGGAGAGCGCGGTGTGAGGGGAAAATCCCACACCTGGCTTGTCCTGCGGCTCGAGCCGAGAGTCCAGCGGCTTTCTGCCGCGCCGCGGCTGCGGTGGTTGGCCGAGCTGCCCCGGAGCCGCTGTTCCCGCCTGTGTAGGCTCTGGATGTTCTATAACTCTTCTACTTCTCTGCTGCCGCCTCAATTTCCTATACACCTCACTTTTTAGTGAAAGTGTGTATTTTGCTGAGTTTTTTTGGTCTTTTTCCCCCCTAAGCTGCTTTGGCGTGGTACCTACGCCGCCATCTTAACCGGAAGTCCCTCACTTTGATTCTTAAAAGCATAGACTTCTGACTAGATGTGGTACTGTAAGACTATGGTGACTTTTAAAGTTTGATTGAATACTTTCTGCATCATGAGATGGCCATGAGCCTATGGGGGCTAACATACAACGAAATGATTTGAATGTAAAATGTCCTCCAGAAACTCATGTGTTTGCATACTTGATCTCGAGCTAGTACTACGGCTTTGGGAGGTTATGGTACCTTTCAGACATGAGATATACCATGCAGATATAAATACAAAGGGGTGAAGCTTAGGCTATAGGTCAGCTCCACTTTCAACCTGAGTTCTGTGTTTACTGATCCGTCAAGATGTCAGCAAGGGGCCTTACACTCATGCTCACACACGTGTGCACCGCGACTGTCAGCACGCCTCTGGTATCAAAATAGATGATAGTCTTGCCAAATATAACCAAAATAAATCCTCTTTCGCTCAACATGATTTTGTCAAGTATTCATCCACAGCAATAAAAAAAAAAAAACTATCCAATACCATTAGTATAAGAAAAGGATTCAAACAGCTGGCAATTGGAAATATCACTCTTTAGTTATTCTCTCCAGAAAATTATTTGACATTTCTAAGTGTTCTGTTCAACCTCTTTGGCACCGGTATTCAATATCAGTATCTTGTGTGGACAGAGAATATTGATGGTACATTGGGTATCAGACCTTGTTTCCACAAGTGGGGTGTGAATGAAGTAGCACAAACCATTCTTGGTCCTCAACTTACCCTTGTGAACCCTCGTTGCTTCTGCTCTTTTGAGATCATTGGGTCTCATTGGGAAGATGGAATATGTACGCCAGACTAATCAGTGTTAGCTTTCTGTTATGATCTATGCTTGTCAGAGTTTTCTTTCCTTCCTTCCTCTGGCTATCCAATTTAAGAAAATTAGGATTTCTCATTTCAGTATGATGTGATTCAGGGATTCAAAGGACAAAATTGCTATTCCTTGTCTCTATTTTTCTGTGTTGGCTATACTTCCAAGCAAAAATATTGGTCAGCATGTTTTAGTATTAATGACCCTAAATCAAGCAAAGCAGAACTTCACAGTTACATTTTTCATGTTTTTAAAGATTACTATTTTCCCCTTGTTTAACATTTTCATTCATGTATACAATCCAATACAAATTTGAAGGGTGACTATTCTGACTTGAATCATATGACTATTTATGTTTAATTATGTATATGTTAAGGTAAATGAAATAGTCTGATTTATCAATTCATGATTGCTACCCAAGTTGTTGTAGGTCTGGAGAGAGTTATCATGACTACAGCAAAATAAATACCACAACGGAGAAAGGTATACTTGCCAAAACAGGTAACTGAGGATGTATGCTGGCTAGACAAAATAGATACAAATACATGCAGTATTCTGTATAAATGGTGGAAAAATGTAAGTTTAAAATTAGGGGTCTTTTTAGATAACTTAATTTAGAGTTGGTAAGCAAAGGGAGTTTTCTCCTTATAAACACTAGACATACTTTTATTTTTCAAACATACATACTTGATTCATAAATGTATATAAACTAGTCAGACTCAAATTGTATGGGTTGATAAAATACTTTTCCAACAATTGTTTTTATGACACCTACATTTTTGCCTTACAAAATATTTTTTATAAATTGTCATTGAGTACATATCATTTTACCTAGTTTCCTAATGCAAAAATTGCTTACTTGAAGGTTATCCATAACTTTAAAGAGATTTATTTTAGTATTGGCTCAATCAGGGACTGACCATTTTTCAAGTGGATGATAGTTTTAGCCTCATTTCTGAGCTTTTGTATAGCTGTCACATTTTTGCATATAAAATTTTATTACTGTTGTTTCTCATTAATGCTGCTCCTCTAATGAAGAAGAGAATGATACTTCTCAGTTTTTTAAACTTTATTTTGAGCAGGACATAGTGTTTATATTTAAATATAAAGCTGTCCCCATAGTCTCATGTTTTTGGAATATTTGTTCCCCATATGAAATTTGAGATCTTTTTTTTTCTATTTCTGTGAAGAACACTGTAGGGATTTTAATTGGAATTGCATTAAATCTGTACATTGCCTTTGGTAGGATTGTCATCTTCACAATGTTAATTCTACCTATCCAGGAGCATGAGAGGTCTTTCCATTTTCTCAAGTCCTCCTCAATTTCTTTTTTGAGGGTTTTTATGTTTTCTTTGTATAGATCTTTCACTTCCTTGGTTAACATTATTCCAAAGTATTGTTTTTTTGTTACTATTGAAAATGGGACTATGTCCCTTATTTCTTTCTCTGTATCTGTGTCATTTGCATATCGAAATGCTACTGAATTTTGTGCATTGATTTTGTATCCTGCTACTTTGCTATAGGAGTTAATCACCTTCAGGAGTTTTGGGATGGAGTCTCTCAGGTCTCTTACAAATACAATCATGTCATCAGCGAATATAGCTAACTTAACTTCTTCCTTACCAAATTGTATCCCTTTTATTTCCTTCTCCTGTCTTATTGCTTGAGCAAGGACTTCCAGAACTATATTGAAAAGCAGAGGTGAGAGTGGACAACCCTGTCTTGTTCATGATCTTAATGGGAATTCCTCCAGTCTCTCTCCAGTTGGTCTAATTTGGAAAAGTTATAGAGTCTTTGTGGAGTAGATCCTTCCCTAGGGGATGTGTCACTGAGAACAGACCTTGAAGTTTATTAGTCTCCAACACCAGTATTGATAGCTAGCTCACTCTTCCTGCATCCTCCCAGCTGACATGTGACAACCTGAGTCATGTTTCTGCCCTTGCCATGATTTTCCTGCCATGATGAAGCTTCCCATGAGACTGTAAGCCTGAAATAAACCCTTTATCTCCAGCAACGACAAAATTGCTGTTATAATGATATGAACCTTTAGTCCTACTACTGAGAACACCAATGTAGGAGGATCATGAGTTCAAAGCTAGCCTGGACTACAGCATGAGTTACTGTCTCACAAATTGAAAACATAGCAAGTGTTTGTTTTAAAGGTGAAAATTTATCACATTTTGTCAGAATTTACTAGTAAAATCTGTCCTAAAGGAAAAGTAAATTCCGTTATTGAAATACAATGTAATCTGACCAATGCAATGAAAGCATAACTAAATACCATTTAGTTACTATTCTCCAGCTTCCATTGTGGCAAGAAAGTATGTTTTATATGGTATGATTACAGCCTTATATATTGAAATGTGATGTATGATTCATAACAGTTTTAAAATTTTTAAATTAAACATGTATTACTGCTAAATTTTTCCTGCCAGCACAGTAGTAATCTTTTGCTTGTCTTCGAAGATCCACATTCCCATTTTCCTTATCCTGCTATGTGTCCTTTGTAGGAACCTATGTGTCCTAAATACTAATATACCCTCTAGCTCTTAGTTTGGTTTCCTACCTGAAATTGGAAGGAGGAAGGGATAACTGAGGTGAAACCATATCTCCCTTCTTCCCCCTGTGGGATACTGCAGACTGGCCATCTTATTCCGATGAAAGTCTGCACAAAAGCCTGATAGATGCGTCTACCAGGTTCTTTCTTTGTGCTGTGACCCATCCTGACCCTTGTCCTTAACTGGGGGGTAACACTGGTTCCCTGAGTACCACATTGTCTATGGTATTTTCTGTGAAACCTATCCATACCTTTGAAAACAGTTGCCTTCTGAAAAACCTCCTCAAATGTATGCATTTTCTGTATTAAGACTTCGCTGATACTTAAGTGGCACATTTCTAGCGTCCAGTGGCTTTCTTATCAGACGTGGAAGTAATATCACTAGGGTCTACTCAAAATTCAATCTACCTAAAATATAAAAATGTCTTTGGATAAACCCCAAGTATTTTTTTAAGTAAAAATCATGAATAATTCTTCCTAGGATTTGGATGACTTAGAATTTTCTCACTTTTCCCAAGGTTTATTAAAATATTATTAGATTTCTTATTTACAAAACCTTTATTCAATAACCTAAGTGAAGTAAGAAGGAGTCCCACAATATAGACTTTTAAGTTTCCAAATGAAAATTTATTTTGATTCATAGCCAGTTGAACTTGCAAATGCATAAAATGCTTGGCTATGATCAAATTTCTGTAAAATTTGAACATTGCCAAAACATATATTTGTTCTAAATCTGTATTATTTCCTTTTATTCAAAGTTAGAGTTAAATGCATTTTCACATCTATTTTAATTTTATATTATTTATCTCTTAAATTGAAAAATGGATGTTTTTTTAAAATTTACTTTTTGAAGATTTCTCTCCATTAACTGATGTCAGTGTATCCTTGTAACCTATAAAGTCTTTGTAATTAGTCTTTGAAGTTGGGTGTGTTTGTTACTCTTCATTTTAATAAAGCTGAATGTTCAAAAAAAAGAAATAATTTATTTGGAACATTATGACCATTATATGTGTCACCTCTCTACATGAGAGATCCTCTGGAATGTTTCCTGACTTTTTATCGATTTATATTTCTGAACCAACTCTCCACTTGCCCAGCTATCTAGTTTTCCTAATCTTAACTTTAGTCTATTTTAATTTTTATGCATTTCCCTCCAGAACTGATGACCTGGGAGTGTCACCCTATGCAGAGCCAAGCCTTTTGTTTGTCTCATAATTAGAATCAGAACCTTAAAAAGAAAATCTTGTATTGAATGACTGCCTTGAATTAGGTACTAGGAAGTAGCATAGAGTCACGGCAAGTCTATCGATGCCTTCTTACAACTTAGAAAAATTTTTTGTACTAAATACAGCCTTTCACTAGACCACACTGAGTTTCAGCTGCCAGTCAACTACCTTGCCTAAGTGTTTTTGAGCAGTGTATACATAGCACAGTTATACAAGCTAGGTGTGATGCAGACACTAAAATAGATGACCTGGGGAGATGACTTGGAAGTTAAAGGTGCTTGTTTACAAAGCCTGCCGGCCTAGGTTCAACTTTTCAATACATACATAAATCCAGATGCACAAAATGACACATATGCCCAGAGTTATTTTTGCAGCAGCAAGAGACCCTATCATGCTCATACTTTCTCTGTCCGGTAAATAAATAAATAAATAATATTTTAATTTTTTTAATTTTTTAAAATTTATTTATTTGAGAGAGACAGACACAGAGAGAAAGACAGATAGAGGGAGAGAGGGAGAATGGGTGCGCCAGGGCCTCCAGCCTCTGCAAACGAACTCCAGACGTGGGGGCCCCCTTGTGCATCTGGCTAACGTGGGACCTGGGGAACCGAGCCTCAAACCGGGGTCCTTAGACTTCACAGGCAAGCGCTTAACCGCTAAGCCATCTCTCCAGCCCCCCCTTTTTTTTAAAATTTATTCCAAATAATATTTTTAAAAACTGAATTAGGGAGATGTATATGTATGTGTGGTGTGTGTGTTTGTGGCTGGAGACATGGTTAGGTGGTTAATGGCATCTTCTTGCAAAGCTTTTTGGCCTGAGTTCAATTCCACAACAGCCATGTAAAGCCAGTTCATCTTGAAGCAGCAGGAAGTCATGGTGTGCACTCATTCTCTCTCTCTCTCTCTCTCTCTCACACAAATAAGTGTGTGTGGGGGGGCGGGGGGTTAGAAGCTACTGGAAGAAAACGTGAAGGAAAAAATGCTTCACAACCTCACATCTTTCATTTTTTCTACAATATTCAATAAATTAGAGAGCTCTAGGTTGACAACCCTGCAAAAATATTTTTCCATGGGAGTCTCACTTGTTGTATTTATAATAATAAATCTTCCAGTAACGTTATTTTTGCTATGTGTATAATATGCCTTTCTCTGTTAAATGCCCATAATATTTTCTCTTAATTGATCTTTTAAACTAATTTGATTACAGTGCACCCAGGTGTAGTTTTCTTCTTGTCTCTTGTGCTCATGGGCTCCTTGGCAATGGCAAAATGTAGGATGGCCAGTACTTAGTGGTATTGTTGAGGGAATGATGTTGCTAAAAACTCTGCTATAGCAGGGCCAGTATACACTGCTCAGCAAAGAATCACATGGATTCAAGTCCCAACTGTGCAGAGGTTAAAATACCATGGTCTAGGAGAATGATGAACAGCTATGTGCTGAGAAATTGGCATACTAAGGAGAGAAGCACATCAGAGTCACTGCTAAGGACAGAAAATTAGCCCTTCATTCTCTGTTGCACAAAGGCTGGAAATGTCAGTGATGAGAAAAGGTGCTTTTTTGGTTAATAAAAGTTTGTTTATGATACCTTTAATTATTTGTTAATATAATTTAGGTAAAGAAGCATGAAAAACATTTTAAGAGAAAATAATAAAATCAGAGAATGAATATGAAAAAAAAAAAGAAAATTAATCACAAAATGTATGCAATTGATGGTTTTAAGCTACAGTTAAAACTGAGGAGAATGCCTGGGAAGATGAAGTGGAGAGTATCTCAAGTGGGTTTTCTCCGTTTGCTTATCCCTTGGTGTGGGACTTATTTTTCATGAATGGCTTATCAGCATATCACATTATCTGCTCAAAAAGTATGGTATCAGAACCCTGCTGAGATCAAAGTCTTCCTTTCAACAGGCATACTTCATAAAGCTCTTCAAGCTCTTCTACTCTCCAGTAACTCCTTATTAACAGAATGATAAAATGGACATGCAAAGCTGTTCTATATAATTTCTTTTGCCTTTCTGATTTGCATACATATTATCCATGTTTGAATTTCAGAACATTATGAAAACATGAGTGTACTAAATCTAAATATACAGCTATTCTGATAAAGTGTTACTCAACATACATATCATGAATGCAAATTAAGCTACATTGGAACTGTTCAAAAGGAAAGTTGAAATATAGATAGCAGTGAAGATTCAGCTATAGATATTTTTGTCAAAAAACACAGAAGCTTGGAGATGACAAAAACATTTGGAAATAATCTTGGGGGGAAAATCTGAGGAATTGCCATATAACACTGGGATGGATAAGCTCACAGAATTGTTGCCTTTATATAGACTATCCATAGAAAAACCTTAAGTTTCACATGCCTTATATTAAAGGTAAAAAGATAAAGCCCGTTTAGTGTCTTTACATATTTATATCTGGAAGCATTAACCCTATGTAAATGGAGACTTACTAAAATGTAAAGTGAGCAAGTATCTCTGTAGTAAAGGGTGGAATGTTAGGGTATATGCTCAGAAGTGGAACTGCTGGATCAAATAATCACTTTATTTTCATCTTTCTCAGGATTCTCCATACTGATTTCCATAGTGGTTGTACAAGCTTGCACTCCCACCAGCAGGGGTAAGTGTTCCTCAGCTCCAGGGTGATGGTGGCAGATCCAGTGTTCAAGCAAAACCTATCAAAGCAGAAATCCAGAGGCTACATAGAAATCAACACTAAGTCAGACTGCCAACAGGCCTGCCATGGCTCAGGGAACATTACAGAAGAGCGGACAGGCAGAAAGGTTGTGAGAACATCAGCATAGGAGGGAATACCCAGAGGCATGGTCCTCCCACTATCCCATAGGAACTGACTGGGGCCTTCAGGACCCCACAGTGAATCCCATAACCCCACAGAGGAGGGCCCTAGGGAAACAGGAACAGGGGAGAGAGAATAAAAGAGTATAATCTGTTAAGAAATAATAAAAGTGTAAAACACCAAATGTGGTAATAGATTATTTTATAGATTCCTATATAAACTTAACATGATATGAAATAAGTATTTTACAGTCATGTTGATAAATCATTTTCTATTTTGCATATTGTATTTTTTCATCTATTTATTGAGAGAAACAGTAGATATTTAGGGTTGAAATGGACAACCAACCTCATACTGGCTTGCATGTGAAAGTTCTTCAGACTATGGCATGGGTTAATCTAGAATACTTTGTTTAAAATGCCCATGGTGATGATGTAGAGAACTGCTGAAAACCACCATTATAACTTCCATGTCGAAGACAAATGAAAACCTCAGACAGACTCTGTGGCACAGGCTGTTGCCACCACCTGTCAATCAGTGAGCCGGTATCATCTGTCTCCTTCCCACTTCAGTTCTGACAGGTGTGGATCATTCAGTTACTAGAGATAAATTTTCAGCCAGACTTGGTGATGTAGACCTGTAATCATAGGTATTTGGAAGGCTAAAGCATGTGGATTATTCACTCTAGACCTTTCTATATGCAACATAGCAAGTTCAAGACCAGCCTGGGTATGTCAGTAAGACTCAAAATAAAAAGTAACAAGAGGTCTGGAGATATAGTTCAGTGGCAAACACCCTATCCTGCAGTTCCATGCCTGGTATCTAGGACTCATGATTAAATCATCTGGGTTCCACCCTTTTATCTCTGCTGTTTACACCACACTCAGCCTCTATCTTTGTGTGATGTATTTGGAGCCTTTATCTTTTCTTGGAAGATGTCCCATGGTCCTGGCACATCCAACATGCTGGGGTCTCCAATGCAAAGTGGGCTTCATCTTTACAGCTTCAGAGAAGGACTTCTCAGGGCCAGCTTGCAGGGAATTTGACACTGCCACCAACTGTCTAACTTCCCTGGTTCTCTGTAACTATGGAGAAAGAGACCATTATGGAGAGGAAGACGTGGTAGCAGGACTTGGAACAGAAATGGTCACATTGTGTTTCTAATCAGGAACTACCAGGAATGCTTATAACCTCTTTGCAAGTGAAAATAGTAAGTTTTTTTTCTTCCTTTCAGAAATGACTAGAAAATTCCCCAGTGTTCCTAGCTGCTAGGTGGAAGAGCAAGGACTCAAGCTAGGGCTCCCGTCTAAATTGGCTTCACAGTGTGGCAGTGAACTTTTTGAAGTAATTGACCTACCAATAGAAAGGGCTTGCTTATCTTCCAGTTTTGAGGAGTCTATGCAGTTCTATCTGCTTTGGGTTTCTGGAGAGGGTGCTACAGGCAAAGGTGGGAAACATTTGATGGAGAAAATCACTCCCATTATGAGACAGGAAACAAAGAGAATGAAAAATGACTGTCCTCATTCCCTTTCAAAGATACACCCATTACACTAAGCCTTGTGGGACCTTTGGGGATATTCAAACTCCAACCTCTAGTAGACATTAATCTCACAGAATAGTAAAAGAAATAAGAGGAACGTGAGCACCAGTTTATAGATGTATACATCCATCCACAGGTGGGTTTGTTTCTTCTAGTAGCTGAATTCATGGGAACACCAAGAGCTTAAAGATTCAATGGGTTCTAGTTCTGAGGTAAGTTTTCAGCTCTGGAGATAGTATAGCATGTGGTTAGTCAAAAGACTAAAGTAATTATTGTTGTGATGTGAAAGTCATGTATTTACTTTGACAAGAAAGCTGATTAATTAGATAAGGACACATGCTAAAGCATCAATGAAAATAAGTTATCATTTGTTGGATGACATCACAGTCTCCGATAGCTTACATAACAGATATAGAGCTTTCGTGCTGATACAGTAGGCAAAGGAAACATCACATGGCAAGGATATGATTGCTTGACGGTTGCATAATGAAACCATTACTTAAACAAAAGTAAGTGGACTGACAGAAAGAGATAGAAAGAGAAACAGAGTTAGAGGTGTCAGGTAGAAGGAACTGTAACTCACATGCAATCCCAGAAGAATTTGTCCTAAAGGACCACATCAGAAAAATTGTCATACAAGAATATTTATGAAGAAAACATTGTCTTCCTAATACTAACGTGTTGAGGTAAAAGAAGAAACTGTTGTGACTCCATGTGTGTGAAGGCATCCCTCTTCATTTCTTCAGCAGGAAAGCACAACTGTGTAGTATTCTCTGAAATGAAATGTACGTGGCTGGGGAGTTGGCTCAATGGTTAAATGCTCATAAATCTTGCCAGCCTGGATTTAATTTACCAGTGGCTAGCACTCACATAAAGCCAGATGCACAAAGTAGCGCATGGATCTGGAATTTGTTTGCAGTGGCAAGAGGCCATTGCATACACATACCCTCTCTCTTTCTTTATTCTCTCTCACACACACATAAATAAATATTTTTCTAAAACTGTCAACAGGCATTGAGGTTATTATGTAAATAATACTTGTAAGAAGAGGAGTCAGAAACTATGGTGTGTGGGCAAAATATAGCCCTTTTACTGATTAAATACAGCTCTATTTGTGTAGGCAGAGTATCCCCCTTATTCATAGCTTTGAGTTCTGTAGTTCCAGTTACCTGTGGTCAACTGCAATCTGAAAATATTAAAGTGGAAAATTTAGGAAACAAAAAATTCATATTTAAATGAATTTTATAATAGTAGATTGTTATAATTGATTTATTTTATTATTGTTGTTGGTTTCTTATTGTGCCTAAATTGCAAATTAGAGATTACCGGAGAGGAGGGTGGGGGCTGAAAAGCCACCATAGTGCTGAGAAGTGAGAGTGGAGGGTTCAGCACTGAGACATCTCTATCACTCCCTCCAAGACTCAGGGTTCAATGCAGAAAAGGTGGCAGACAGACCAAAGGAAGGGTAAGATTGCTTACAATGCAATCCTCCAGACACAAAAGAGTCTTAATATTCATGACCTCACTGTGCCTTAACACTACCTACTCAAGACCTTCATAATAGGAGGCAAAGATGATGACATCAATATAGACTAACTGGAAAGAAGACAGGATTCAATGATTCAATGAAGGATGGATTTGAGAGGGAATACTTGAGTGGGGTAAGGAATTATGGTTTATTGTCTATACTTATGGAAGCTGTCAATTTAAAAAATTAAAATAAAAGAGGAGAGGTCAGCAATAAAGTCCATGAGAAAAAAAATACGCTGATTACTTAGGGGTTTGGGCTATAAAAAGTTATGAAACCAACACATACAATACTTGAAAGAAACAATGGCCTGAGACTAACCAATAGAAGATCCTCAGTGGGTCCACCAGCTACCAGCAAGCACAGGAACTAAGTAGCTTTACACACTTCTTGCTCCTGACATAGGTCTCACATTTGCCCCAAATTTCTGAAGAGAATAATTTGATTGATAGGATAGGACAATGTATTAGATATTGAGTAAAGTTACTTCTATGAAATTTCCCTGTCAGCTTTTGTAAAACATCTAGGGTAGTTCAACATTGTTATGCTTTGGTATGTTCTCAAGCTTTGGGCTCTAGTCTGTGGTAATACTGGGAAATGGAGATACTTTCAGGAGGTGGAGTCCAATATAGGGAAGTGTGGTATTGGGGAGGACACTGTGACCCCACCCTTTCCTGTCCCTTATTCCTGGTAAACAGGTCTGCTCTACCAAGTCCTTCTCCCATAGTCCTCCACCTTACCAGAGGCCAAAAGAAATGTGGTCAAACAATCATGGGCTGACACTATTAGCCAAAACACCCACTTTTTTAAAACCTCTTTTAACTCAATTATTTGTCACAGTGATGGAAATCAGACTAAAACAAATATAAATCTTTGAATTTTATAATTACAAACCATCATCGTGATTAAACTGTGAGTCAATGAAATGTACTTGGATTCAATGATTCAAAAAATAGTGTAGTCCCACTTTTGAAGACCTAAAATCTAGTTTCACTTATTTACTTACTGATTCATAGTTGTATGAATTGCCACATTTAAAAATCTGGTCTTGGGGAATAATATATAAATACTGAAAATACTTTGAAAAATTACTTTTAATAAATATATTCATTTTAAATTAAGTTTGAATATCTAAATTTCACTTATAGTTACTTAATTAAAAATGCAAATCCATTTTCTTACTCATTTGGCTGGAGTACAACTACTTTCCTGTGTAGTCAATACTTCTCTAGGAAAAACCTGGCAGATGTTGTATGCCCTCTTGTGGCCACATAGGGTATCTTTACATTTTGCCATAAATTTCAAGGGGTTTGTAACAATGCATTACACGTGGCAAACATACAAATTTAGCTTTTAAAATATCTGCCTTGCTTTGTCTTAAGTAAAGTATTCTAAAATTATGTTTCCACTTCTTAGTTTATATAAAAAATATTTGTGTATGTAATAATTTAAAACGCAGGAAATTATATAAGGCTAACAAAGTGTGGACCATATCCAATAAAGGAAAAAAGAATACGTGCAGATTGAGCCATTCCCCCAAATACTTATAGTCTCACGTTACCTGCTAAGATGTGCCAGTATGGGCAGGCATGTGAGCAGAACATCTAACTATATGTTTCACTAAGCTTCTGTGTTAGTCAAGGTTCCACAGAGGAGAGGGATCAAGGTATGCAGCGTGGAGAGCGAGAGAAAAAGAAAGAGGATTATGTTGGTCAGACATATACAACATTGTTGACTATGAAGATAAAAGAAATCCTGGGCCTATGTACAGCTTCCAGAAGCTGCAAATGTCAAGTTCACGGTTGGTGTGGCTGGTAATTTTTCACGGTAGTAAATCTTTGTTTTCCCAAGCAAGACAGTGCGTTAGAAGTTTCTTCCTCGAGTGCAAGAAACGAAGAGGTATTAGGGCAGATGAAAGCATGGCGAAAAAGAAAAACTTTACAGAGCGAGTAACTCAGCTCCAACCCCAGCTCCTGGGATGGAGAAGCTGAGGCTGCAATGGCAAGTCTGGCCAGGAAGGCCCAGGACAACAGACAACCATAGATGCAGGACAAACCTATTCTCTAAGCCTTAAATCCAGTGTGGGAACTTGGTGTGCATTGGCTGCTTCATCTGGCAGGGCAGGTAGGCTGGGAGAATGGTTCTCTCTCAATACCTCTGGTTCTACTAGTTAGATGCCACCTTAACAAGGGGCTCATTGTCCCAGACTGAGCAACTCTAAGGATCTGAAAGTAAGTCAGAAAGCCTGCCAACCGCCCTGCCATAGTGTCTGGGTGGCAGATGGCCACAAGAGGCCATCATATACAAAGGAAAGGTTAGATGCCTACTAGCTGAGAAGTTTAGCCAGCAAGAAAGTCAGGCTGTGACAGGCTTCGTGGTCAGTGGCGCCGCCCTCTGGTGAGCAGTGAGTCTTGCAGCCTCTGGATTACTTGAGGGACCATCTAATCTGCCCGTGGCCTAGCCTCTCTCGTCAATCCGGGCAGTTTAAAACCACTGAATTCCAGAGGCAGAAGGTATGGTTCATTCGGGTCTCCCCTTCAAGAATAACATTTAGGAGCTGGAAAGATGGCTTAGTGGTTAAGGCTGTTGTCTGCAAAGCCTAATAACTCATGTTCAACTGTCCAGGTCCCACAAGGCCAGACGCACAGTAATGCAAGCAAGCAATGTTGCACATGTGCACAAGAAGGTGCAAGAGTCTGGAGTTTCTTCACAGTGACTGAAGGCCCTGGGAAGTCAGTTTCTCTCTCTCTCTCTCTCTCTCTCTCTCTCTCTCTCTCTCTCTCTCTCCCTCTCTTCCCCCTCTTTATCTCTCTCTCAAAATAATATAAAAAATAGTTATAAAGAATAACATTTAGTTCTCTGTTTGCTTCCTCTGCCAACCAATACTCAGCAGATACCCTCAGCTGGGAAATGTGCTACACAAACCTCTGGAGTGAGATGAAACCTGTGTAATGTACAGTCTGCAGGGTTCACTGGGACCAGCAGTATGTCCCTACAGAGAGGAAGAGACTTTTAAAATGAACGCAGTTCTCAAATAGACAACGCACCAGGCTGGCCTTGCCAATACTCAGCCAGCACACAGCACTGCACAAGATAGTGGGAGCAGAAAGGAACTATGAAAGTTTCAGGCCATGAGCTACCCTGTATGCTTGCAGACATGGGTTCTGGAAAGAAGCATGACCTATCTCCTTCCTGCCTCTCCTCCCTCCCTTCTTCCCTGTGTCTCTTCCAACATTTCTTTTCTTACTTCTCTCCCTTCCTCCTTCACTCCAATACATATACAAATATATGTGTGTGTGTGTGTGTGTGTGTGTGTGTGTGTATAAACTTATGTTAGTACTTCTTTTGTTTTAAAACTCTTTTATTTTTAAATCTTACCGTGATCTAATTGTGCTTTCATATTTTTTTCTTGAATTTGTCATCAGATATTTTTCTTGATTTTCCTTACCACATTCTTCTCAATTTGTACTTTTACTTTTGGTTGTTTTTTTTGGCATTTTTTAATATTTTATTTATATTTATTTATTTGTGTGTCAGAGGGGAGAGAAAATGGCTGCACCAGGGCCTCTAGCCACCATAAACAGCTCCAGATGCATGCACCACCTTGTATGTATGGTTATATATTGGTACTGGGGAAGTGAACCTGGGTCTTTAGGTTTTGCAGACAAGTGCCTTAACAAATAAACCATCTCTCTAGCCCTCTACTCTTATTTTGCTTCTTTTTTCTTCCTTCCTTATCCCCTCCTTTATCTCAATCTTATATTACTATTATTACTTTTATGTGTACTAACTGTTACTTCAGGGTTTATTTCACATTATTTTGTCACTTTATTTCCATGATCATTGGAGTGTCATTGTTGTCTCTAGTTGGCTTTTATATTTCTCTCTCTATGAAAGTTTGTACAAGGTTGCTGTTATAGCCATTAGTTTCCTTCTTGCTTATTAACTGTGCTTCTCACTAGGTAGATCCCATATAAAACAGGAAGAGAGAGCATTCCTGTATATAAATCAAAAAAAGGAAACATTATAAATATGAAAATTCAAGACAATATGAGTCCCCATTACGAACTGAATGTGAAATGCCCCTATAGATTCACACATTTGAACACTTGGTCTCTACCAGATGGTACTGTCTGGGAGGCTGTGAAGGCATACATAACTTATTCAGTGACATTATGGAAGAAATTTTTCAAAATCTAGCAAAAGAAGTGGATATTCAAGATTAGAAAGCATTTATTTATTTGTTCATTTATTTATTTATTATTTTGAAGCATGGTTTTATTCTAGCATATGCTGACCTAGAAAGCTCTCTGTAGCCTAAGCTGACTTCAGACTCATGGCAATTCTCCTACCTCAGCCTTCCAAGTGTTGGAATTGAAGGTGTTCACCACTTAGGTTCAGAAGGCATGCAGATCCTCAAGTAGACATGACCAGAAAAGAACCTTTACACATTATACTGCAGTTAAAATGCCAAAAATACAGAACAATGAGTGAATACTGAAAACTGCAAGAGACAGGTATCAGGTAGTTATAAAGGCAAACAAAATCAGAATAATAACAGACCTTGCCAAGAAACTCTAAATATCAGATATCTTGGGCCGACAAAATACCTGAAGCAAAATACCAGCCAAGATTACTGTTTTCAGGAATATTATCCCTTGAAAGAAGAATATAAACATAAATTAAAGCTCAACCACTGAACCAGAATTCCAGAAACACTTAAAGGAATGCAGAAGGGCACAAAGATAATCAAAATCACAAAACTGACAAAATAATAAATTTCACAATTATAATAGAACAAATGAGAATTATGAAAGAATCAAATATTAATTCAGCAACCCAGAAAACACCCAAAATGAAGGGGGAAATTGTTACATAGATTGG
This sequence comes from Jaculus jaculus, assembly GCF_020740685.1. Taxonomy (NCBI): domain Eukaryota; kingdom Metazoa; phylum Chordata; class Mammalia; order Rodentia; family Dipodidae; genus Jaculus; species Jaculus jaculus. The sequence goes on from NC_059103.1 coordinate 145,821,535, forward strand.
AATATGACACTAAATATAAATATTTTCATCTCTGAAGTAAAGGCTGACTTTTGGAAATTAAGATCTAAGTGCTTGTTTTCCACCAAGAAAAGGCAAAAACCAACCAACCAACCAAACAAACAAACAAACAAAAACTCATTCAGGAAATTCACACAGTTTGAAAGTGAAAGGAAGAAAAGTTATATTCAATGTGAATGGAATCAAAAGTAGTCAAGAAAGCCCTACTGCTGATAAAGCAAATTCCAGTTCAAAATTAATTAGATGGTATAAAGAAGGTTATTACATATTGGTAAAGGGAATAATACCAAAGTATGTGACTGGTAGATCAAATAACAATATTGTGTTTAAATCTTTTCAAGCAATATATTAACACAGCTGCCTGTTGTGTATCTTGCTAGGATTTCAGTTCATCAAATATTTTATTCTTTCCTCAATTATATTTTAGTTATGATGTTCCTCTGGGAATGTTTATTTATATTTTCTTATTTATCAGAATATGTCCTAATTTTTTCTTGTATCTCATTGCCATCTGAGTTCAATTTTCTTTTTTGTTCTGAATTATATCCTATGGTATGCATTTTTTATAGAATTCTTCATATAAATTCTTCAGACCTTATTTTATCTGAAAATGTCTTAAGTTTGCCTTTATTTACTCTTAATGATGATCTAGAATTCAAAATTGATAGATACTTATATTTTATATGCTTACTTACAGCCAGTTACTTATTTTTATAATATCATTACTTCCTTTGTTGCTTTTTCTATAGGTTATCTCTTTTCTTTCAATTATGTCCTGTTTCCTTTGTATTATACAATTTCCATGTTATATTTAAAGACATTGAGTTTTCATTTACATCACTTACCTTCATTTTGTATGTTGAATATATGTGAGCTTAATCTAGTTTGGAATGTCATTTTCAATATTCTTTTTATGTCATTTTCTCTATTATAGCCTTCATTATTTCTATGAGTGAACATTCTAAGTTCTCAAAGTATGTTCTATGACTTCTAACTTCAATTTACTTTGTTTAATTTCTCTCTCTCTCTGTCTGTCTTTCTTTTTCTGTATGTGTGTTCCTGTGCAATTAGTACTCTGAGCAAGATAGCTGTAGTCTCCCTTGGATCTATAATTTAGTATATAAGGCTTTCTTTGAGAAAGCATGATGATGGAACAGAGATATGAACCTTTGATGTCCATGCTAGCATGAGCTTGAATGATGCCTTGGCCACTAATGGCAAGGGAAACATATCAGTCTGGAGGTGGTTAGATCCAGATCCGGATGTGGGAAATAGCTAAATGGATTATAAAAGAAATTCAGGAAGAAGGAAAGTTAGAAAAGAATTCTGTGTGTTGGCTGCCTTGGACAGATTTGGCAAAATAAGAGTAAGTTAGAAAAAGCATGAAGCCTCTGACCTGCCAAGTCACCACTAGTGATTCCATCTAGAACAAGAAATGACATAAAGAAAGAAGAAATGTAGAATTTTTTTTGATTAAAATGTTACCCTGCATATTTGATGATCACTGGAAAGGATCCACATGTGATGGTATGGTGGTAGTACAGGTGATCAAGAAGCACTCAAAACTTGGTAACATTCAAGGAGATCACATCATTTCCCTTTCACCAAAATGCAGAAACCCCATTGGTTGAGCTCATTGGGAAGACAGAAATGTGTTTTGAAAACACCTTTCATGGGAAGAATAGGAGAATATATCTCTATAGGGAAAACTGAGTCCTCCCAGGGATGCCAAAATATTGAAACTGTATGCACCTTCTGAATGACTATACAATGACAAAATATGACCCAAATGTGGGCCTTCTGCCCAATGAATAATTTATGTGATAAACTGAGCTCTGAATTCTTGGGATTTTTTTTTTGTGGAGGTCTCCTGTTAGAGAGAGTAAAATATGTTACAGTAGCTGTAGGCTGAACACCTCCTAATGGGCTGAATTATGAGGGAAATAATCTGCAAATTTAGATAAAAGGGAATATTAAGAAGAAAAGGGATTGGCTGGGGAAATGAATCACTTAGTGCCTCCTGGCTGCTCTAGGGTGGCTGCACATCTGTTTCCCAGAGGCATCCAGGCAACTGCAGAGCAGGGTATTGAGTGGCCGTAAGTGCTACCAGAAGAAACACCCAGGAGACCGTGTCAGAGGACAGCTCATTTATTTGTTGGAGGAATGGGCTTATAAGTGTTCATGTAGTGGTGGGAAAAGGTATGGGTCATAGGGGGATTGGCTGTGTGAAGGCTGCTGGCTGATACTTCATTAACATATAGAGACCTTCAGGGGGAGTGGTGAAAGGTCACAAAACCTAAGTCTTATCAGGACACCCAGGTGCCCCAGGTGAAGGGAGGGAACAGCCCTCTTCCTGCCAGTCTCAAGGCAAGATTATTGGGGTCTAGGCCTGCTGCAAACTTCTGCAGCCCGAGGCCCTTAGCCATCCATGCCTGACAGCTCAGGCCTACTTTAGTTTCCAGTGGCCTGGGGCCTATGACTGTGCTGGACAGTGAGGTGCTTACTGTGCAAGTGTTAAGACCTGAGTTTGGGTACCCAGCTCCCACGTAAATGCTGGGCATGGTGGTGTGGACCTGCAATGTCAGTGCTTAGTCAACGGAGACAGGGGAATTTTTAGGGATTGCTGACTTGGTACTCTAACCAGGTAAGTGAACTTTGCATTCAAGTGTGAGGCCTTCAGTAAATAAGGTGGGAGCAGCCTGGAGAGATGACTTAGCATGTAAAGTGCTTGCCGGCAAAAGCTCAAGGGACCTATGTTCAATGCATAAAGGTGAGGCAAGCACAGATTGCACATGCCCACTAGGTGCACAAATGTCTGGAGTTTGATCACAGTGACTGAGGCCCTGGTGTACCAACTCTCTCTCTCTCTCCCTTTCTCTGTCTCTCGAAAAAAATAAAAATTAAAAAAAATAAGGTGGTAGCAGTGACAGGAAGACTTATCTGACATCAACTTCTGACCTACACATACACACACACACACACACACACACACACACACACACAGGTGCTCACACTCATATGAACACACATATATGCACACACCATACAAAAGCACACGCAAATTAAAAGAGGAAGAAAGAAAAGGGATGTACAAACATCTTCATAATGTTAAGTAGGGTGAATTGTTAAAAGGATAATTTAGAATGTGGTGGAGAGCAAACTGGTCACTTTTATTATAGGAATGGCCCAACTGCTCAGTACTAATTTTCTGTATTAGTTACTTTACTTATTGCTGTGACTAAGTACCTGGCAAGCAGCTGCTTGACGAAGGAGAGGATTGATTTTGGCTTCTAGAAATGAGAGGATACATTCATTCATAGAACTAAAGGAATAGTAGTAGCAGGAGCAAGTGGTCAGCTAAGGAACATTGAATTTACAGCCAGGAAGGAAGCTGAAGATAAGTGAGAAGTTAACCTAGGATATAAAACCCCAATGCTCTCTGACCACAGTGATCAACTTCCTCCAGCAAGGTTCCATCTCCTGAAGTTTGTACATCTTTCCTAACAATGCCACCAGCTGTGGACGAAGTGCTGAAAGGCATGAGCCTCTAGGAGATATTTTATGTTTAAGCCACAACAGAGAACAGATGGTCGCACTGCTTGATGGACTTTTCCAATTGTAAAGAAAATAAGATATATTTATTCACTTTTTTTGAAGCTTAGGATAAACTTTCAAAATGTCATCTGAGTGCAGATGTAAACCAATATGCCAGCACATGAAAAACTGTAGGTTTTATCCATGGCACCAAAAAAGTAAAAAACAAAACTAAAATTAAGTGAAAAGTCTGGGGAAGTCTCTATAAGAGTGAGACCAGATCTTCTTAGTGTTTACTGGCTCTTATTTTCATTATAGGAAGAACTCATTGATGAGGCAATGTAAGGATTTAGGATGAAATTTATTGCAGTCAAGGAGTATGGACCTCTCAATAGAAAATCATATCTTGGACTTGCTTTATAGGTAATACTCAATAGAAGGGAGGACTGTTCATGAACAAAGGTGAGGAATTCCAGGGATGGGTTCAGATTTTCCTGGACAAGAATTTATCTTCATTTTCTGTCCTTCTGTAGAGCATCTCAGATAGGAAATGCATGACAAAAGCAGACAGTTTAGAAAGATTAATGATATGGAGCTGTGGCTGGGCAGAGTGGTGCAGGCCTTTAATCCCAGCACATAGAAGGCAGAGGTAGGAGGATTGCTGTGAGTTCAAGGCCAGCCTGAGGATGTAGAGTGAATTCTAGTTAACCCTGGGCTAGAGTGAGACCCTACCATAAAAAAAAAAAAAAAGAAACAAAGAGTAATGATGTGGAGATGTGGAGATGACAGTATCATGAAGCACGTGACTCTTAATTTTCATCTTAGCTGTTTCTAGCAGGTGTTGGTGGTCTTGCTGTAATGTAACTCTGTGGTTACATTAGCTTTATTCACTTTACAGTCAACCAAGATGTTCTGCCTATACCTATCTGGCTTACCTCAAAGCAAATGCAGAGAAGGATGCTATAAAAAAAATCATTTATCCACTTTTAAAGGGGCATGCTAAGTGGAAACCTTTAGAATTACTTTGGTCACTTAAATTATTTATCTAAAACATTAATAAAATCTTATTTGATTAAGGGTATTCTAGACACAAGTATAACTAGCAGCCATAACACATATTTTTAAATAATCTAGTATGGCCAATGAGAAAAGTTGTTGACTCCTAGAGGTTAAATGTAGACTACAGAGGTTTGAATAAAATAATGTCTCCTAAAACATCAGCTGAAACATACAGTTGTAAGTTAACATTTCAAGATGAAGTAAGCTGCCAGGCTTTTTCCTGGGCAGGTAGGTAGTGCTGAGGGAAGGACCAGGCCTTCTGGTTCCTCCCTAGGGGTTGAGGGGACGATGAGCGTCAGACGACCCAGACCTCTCCTGGCCACCGGAGAAAAACCACACTGAGTCGGGAGTCTTTTCAATGCAGATACCACTTGCTTTATTACTCTGAGCAGTTGCCTATATAATGTTGGGGACGAAGGCAGGGATTTTAGGATGTGGGGGGAGAGGTAAGGGCCAATAGCAAACTGTAAGTATTGAAATGGTAATTACAATTGCCACACAGAGGTGGCAGGCCAGAGCCTTTTGGCATCTTGCTGAGTCCTAGCTGGCCAGAGACAGGTCACCAAACTTTAGCTAGGCTCAGGAAGTTCCACTAGGCCTCATACCTGGGCCTTTCAGAGCCCAACATCTCCCCCTTTTGTTTTTGTAAGAGCATTAGTCACATGGCCCCTGTCTTAGGTTGTCCCTCTCTGGGGATCTTACCTGTCATTGGTCACATGGAGGGCAGGGGAGGTGGCAGTGGGTCATCTGAGGAACTTAATTCCTGAGTTGCCAGCCTGTGGTAATGTATTGACCTGATGAAGTTTTATTGTTTCTAGTCATTGGTGAATAAATTGTGTAATTTTGTTAATTACACAAGGTCCGACAGTGAGGAGAAGGTGAAGGAGGAGGAGGGGGAGGGGTCCAGGTAAAGGGAAAAGGTAGAGTAAGAAGTCATGTAAGCCCATCCACAGCGGGTTGTCCTGGAGGTCCTGCTGTCTCCTCTCTAAGTCTTCCTGGAGCCTCTGGAGCCTCTTAATCTTGTCCTGGATGATTCCCAATTTATTGGCATAAAAGTAGCATTTTTCCTGTAAAAACAAACATACTCCTCCCTTTTTGGCCATTAGTAGGTCTGCTCCACTCCAGTTTTGTAGGACTAACTTAGCCAGGGATTCTAGCTTCCAGGAATGATATCTACATCTGGGATTAAGGTGGCTGGGGCATAAAGGCCCATCCAATTGGTGGGCAGAAATTTATAGGCCATCCCGCCTCCACAAACATAAACCATTCCAGAAGGCAGGTAGCATTGAGCAATGGGTTCAGTTCTGTTAAAAGTACAGAAGGAAAGATGAATGTATCCAACATCTATACTGGAATAATTAGGGAAAGGCAGGGCCCAAATTCCCAGAGGAAACTTTGGGGAAAGCTGGATGGGGATGGGGAAGGTGGCTGAGAAGTGTTTTAAGGTCATATGGGTCATTGTACTGCAAGCATCTGGAGAGGCCCAGATCAGAGGCAAAGCCAGCAATCCTCTGCAAGGGAGGGAGTTTTTTAGTTTAGCAGGGTGAAGGACCATTATAGGAACAGTCCTCAGGGGTGGGACACACCCTAGAGAAGTGAATGTCAGTGTCCCCTTGTTGGGACAAATATTTTAGGTCTCTCACTGGTACCCAAATTGGTCTTTTTCTTTTTTTTTTTTTTTTTACAAAGTTTTTTCATGGACAAAACTTTTATGAGTTTTACATACGTTTCTTTTTAAAAACTCCTTTTTGTTACAGAGTTTTTGTACTTTATTTCTTAGTACAAAGGTTGGGAAACAAACAAACCCTTTGATCTCAGTAATATAAACATAAATCTTAAGGAATGGCCAGCTCTTATCAGTAACACTGAATGTGTATAGTCTTGTTTACCATGTAGGTATTAAAGTCTGTTGTTAAATGGTCCAGAGCTATGGATACATGGCAGCCAAATGGTTTTAGACAATTTCCCCTTTTTTATTTATTTTTTATGAACCGGCCCTTCCGGGCCTCGGTGCAGAAATCCTGTGCCTGTCTTAGGTTGTTCTCTATAATATTTAGGCCTTACCCATCATCAGTACATGCATTCCGTCATCCATGCCCTGTCTGTTGACCTAACTAGAGAGAATCTTACCTGTCTTTGACTACCAGCCTCTGTAGGGGCTTTAAGATAATATCTCAGGAAGCCAGGGTCAGGTCCATAGCTGTATTCCATGTACTTCTGCATGGTTATCCATAAAGGATCTTAAAAGGCATTTAACGAGTATGGGCAGCAGACACAGAATGAGTAAAAGGCAAACACCTGTAGCAGCGAAGCTTCCTATCTAGGAAGTGAGAATTCCATCCAGGCAAGGCAGACTTAAAAGTAGATATTAAGTCATCAGCAGTTTTAGCTGCATCCAAAGTAAGATGATTATTTTGTAAAGACAAAATCCATGAATGTAACTGAATCAGATCTAAGGAAATATTATTGTTGTGCCAAATATCTCTTAAGTGCTTTTTCCCAATGCTGTTGACTGTTATTATATATTTTAGAACTAACACAAATCCATTGAAAATCTACATGACACTCCAAATGAGTTTTAAGTTTTAACCCTAGTATCTCTTTGCCTAAATACATAACCATATATAGAACGTCTAGCAGTTGAAACTGTATCTAGGGTAAGGATTGAACCCAAGATCTTAAAGGGAAGTACAGTTTGAATTTTCTCAGGAGCTACTTTAAAGCTTGAGTATGAAGGATAATTAGACATTAAAGTATAAGCCTAAAGCCAAAAGCCACGCACACTTTAGGAACTCCTGTTAGGCACACTTTGTATATCTTTAGATTGAAATCTGAAACTCACCATCACACCTTAAGATAAACAATTGAATATATTGGGGGCCATTTATTTAAATTATCATATTCCACCCCTTGAGCCTAATAGAATTTAACCATTACACATTATAAATTGTTAGAAAAATTCAAAAATATATAGGGTAAATAATGGCTTTTTTAGTTGGTTGTTTGGGGGTAAGGATTCCCCCTTTTGTTTTTGTAATTGAGACTTGAGAGTTTGATTATATCTTTTAACAATAGCCTGGCCATAGGGGTTGTATGGAATGCCTGTGGAATGTGAGATTTTCCAGGTCTGGAGAAAATCTACATAGGCCTTGCTTAAGAAGCAGGGGCCATTATTGGTTTTAATTTGATCAGGCAGCCTGAGAGTGGTAAAACATTGAAGCATATGACTAATGGCATGTTTAGATTTTTTCCCAGCATGTGCTGATGCCCAGTAGGCACGGGAAAAGGTCAGTAAGCCTAGTCACCACGAGATGGTGGACTTCTCTCCTGTCCCCACCTGGGTCAGTCCAAGGGGGCCACGTGGCAGTCTCCCAGGAGGTGGATTGCCCACCATTTTCCAGTAGGGGAGGGTCGGGCACAAGCTGCCAGGAGGGGGGCCATCTAAGTAAATTACCAAATTCTGCCTCTGGCTCCCAATAGATTTATAACTATTATTATATTATATATTATAATTTATTATATTATAAATTTATTATAAATTGTACCCCATTTAATTTTAAAGGTCCCCACAGTCTTGATCAAGTTAAGATATGAAGATCTGTAAATTTAAACAAGTTAAACACTTTTAACATATAAAGGCACAGAGTAAACATTTTTAACTGGTATAAGGAATAGCAAGGAGAGACTAAAACAATGTAAATGGAATGACCATAACCTAAAATTAGTCTTAGTGCCTGTAATTTTAAGTTGTTTGAGGGTTTTTTTTTTAAATTTTTTAATGTTTTTATTAGCATTTTCCATGATCATTAAAAAAATCCCATGGTAATTCCCTCCCTCCCCACCCCTCACGCTTTCCGCTTTGAAATTCCATTCTCCATCATATTACCTCCCCAATTGTTTGAGGTTTTTAAGCTTAAAAATTTAAGTCTCAGCTGGGCATGGTGGTGTACGCCTTTAATCCCAGCACTCCGGAGGTGGAGGTAGGAGGATTATCATGAGTTTTAGGCCACCCTGAGGCTCCATAGGGAATTGCAGGTCAGCCTGGGCTAGAGTGAAACCCTACCTCAAGAAACCAAAACAACAACAACAAAATAAATGTTAACTCTCTTAATCCAATATCTCTACCTAAGTATATTAGTCAATTACAAATTTAACCTTGATTAAACTCTATGGGCCTTGGCAGCAGGACACAGACAGCCCTTATGCCAGTAGCCCAGTTCCAATGAAGCTCCCTGTAGTCTTTCTTTCCTCTTAGAAAGCTTATAAGACAAGACTTGAGTTTAATGCTGTCTGTACTTAGAATTTTTAAACTTTTATCTGAATAGTCCATAAAATTTGGCTTACCACTCCAGAAGACACCTTTAGTTGTAAGCATCAGGTTTATACCTATTTCTTTAAAACAGAGGTTAAAAAAGATTAACATCTACATGGTCAGGTTCATCTCAGCTCATCAGACAGCTTTAGGTTTGCTGTCTGATGGAAGCATTGTGAGAAACCCACTATTGCTTATTGGTAGTAACCATGGGAATGTTGGCCTAAAGATTTCCCCAATAAGAGTTTCCAGTTCTGCTATTATTGGAAAGCAATTGTTGTTCTGCTTCTGTGATTTAGCTAAGTCTTTTTATATTATGAAAAGATATGAAACTATTTTGAAACATGGGCTATACATTCTTTATATGAAAGTAACATTTTAACAGAAAAAAAAAATCCCACAATTCTTCATGAGATGGAGATGGTATGTCCAAGTGCATGAAACACGAGGTCCTCTGGCACTCCTATACAGGGGAGATTCCACTATTTTGGCTGCTACATCATGTCTCTCTGGGCAGTTGACTAACCATAGTTCATTGAGCTCTTACCTATGATCAGTTCTCAAAGGAGGTTAGGTACAAAAAGGTAGAATAGCATTGATTTAGGTGTTATTATGACACAACTTTGCCTGAAGAAAGTAGAGTTGAATCTACTCAATGGATTGAAACTAGATTTCATTATACATATTTTTTCAGCTTCTTGGGTAACAGCCAATGTATTAGAATTTGTCGCTTAAAACCATACTGACCTACATGGTAAGAGGTGTCTTTATGTGTACTATTATATTATTGACCTTTTGTGGAGAAGGAAAATCCAAGTGAGCAGATTGAAGCTGGTCACCAACACCTTACAAATTGACAATGTCTCTCTCCCTCTCTCCCTCCCTCTCTCCCTCCCTCTCTCTCTCTCTCTCTCTCTCTCTCTCCTTACCTGGAAGCATCTATTGCAAACTCACCCATTGCTTTGTATAGATATTGAAATCTGTTAAATAAAATTTTAAAACATTCTCAAACAGTAGTTTCATTGTATAAAATCATGATTGTCTGATCATGTCTGTCTGTGGCCTTCTGTCTTTTTTACCTCCTATTTTAAATATTTTTATTTATTTTCAAGTGTACACACACACACAGAGAATGGGTACCTCATGGCCTCTTGCCACGACAAATGAAATCCAGATGCATGCATGTTCCACTTTATTCATCTGGCATTATATGGGTACTGGGGAGTAAAACCTGGGTCATCAGACTTTGTAAACAAGAACCTTTAATTTCTGAACCATCTTTCCAGCCCTACATTTTGTCTTTTTACAGTGGATTTTCCTTCCCATTCTTTCCATTAATGTTGTGCTGATTTTGTTTTTGTTGATGTTCTTGATTTGAGCTAGGATCTCACTCTAGCCCAGACTGACCTAGAACTCACTCTTTAGTTCCAGGCTGATTCTCACAGTGAACTCACAGTGATTCTCCAGGTACCACCAGGCCCAGCTCTTGTTCTGAATTTCAGTTGTTTTTTAATATAGTTTCCTTTGCACCTAGAGAGAAGGGGTATTTGTAGAATAGTTTGTGTTTGCTTTAATAAATTTATCCAGGGATTTCATTCTGGAAAGCAATATACAACTTTTTATATTAACTTACAGATCTTATTTTCACTCAAATTAAATTAGAAAATTCCTAACAAGATAAAGTAGAAATCATGCTATGATAAGGATTTCAGAAATATCACAGCAAAATACTTCAGGGGGTTTCTTCTACTCAGAAACACTAAAAAATCTTGAAGATCTGTATGTGTCAAACTTATATAAACCTGACAGATAGAAATGGGTTGTAACAAGCATCCACATTTAACCAAGAGAAAGAACATGAAACGGAATAGGAGATGTTTGGGACAAGTACCTCACCTCTGCCACATCCAGGATATTGAGACAGTCTTGAACACAACAGCCCATATTCCTGATGTGAGTTCCTCGCTCTGTATGAAGCACAGAGGACTTTGTTCTCAAGGAATTATATGTATCCATTATGACCCAACAGTGAATTGCTTAAGGGCCAACAGAAAGTGCTTGCTTTCCCCCTCCCCCCAATTCTGAACTGTATTGGGTCAAAGGAGTGACTATGTAGAATATTCTGCAATAACATGGGAAGGAAATGAACACTCTACTGGTTCTGGAGTAGAAAATATCAGTATGGCAAAGAATGGTCATGTTGGAAGCCTAACAGGGAAAAAAAAATAGTAAGCATACAATTCTGGAGAATATATGCTCTGAATGCTTCTCTTAAAGTGGAAATCTACAAGGTCATATGCAGATGCAGGGCAGAATTCATGCCCGGAAAAGCCATGAGAAAAGATGTTTAACTTCGGGATTATTGCTAAACTAGTACAAATCAGTACCAAGGGAGTGACTCCAATAAAGAGTCAAAGAGCAAAGAATTACAATGGTATTCTGCTTCCTTCTTATTCTTTTCTCTGTGTTTTCAGCTCCATGCATTTACAGAAATCTCTGTCAAAGCAATAGATAATTAATTCCAAAATTAAAGGAAAAGGAACATCAAAGACCAATCATGACAAAGAATGCAATTTTTATTTTATTTTTTTTTCAACTTTTTAATATGAAAACTTTCAAATCTATATAAAATTTTCACTATTAAGAAAATAAATGCTCATCTATAATCCATTTAGATTCATCAGTTGCTAATATTTTTCACTCTCTCTGTATATAAAGATATATAGACACATACATTCTATTCATATACATATATACACATACTTTTTGTTGTTGAACCATTTAAGAATGGCTATAGACATCATTCCATTTTCCTTTGAGATGTATGTCCCAAGAATGGGAACATTCTCCTATATAGGTACATCATGATTATGACAATTTTACGATACTGCTAACTAGTACATATCCATTGCCTAATCTCTCCAATCTCAACTATGTCCATTTCAGCTGTTTTTTCACTTTTTTTAAAAATTTTATTAACATTTTCCATGATTATAAAATATATCCCATGGTAATTCCCTCCCTCCCCACCCCCACACTTTCCCGTTTGAAATTCCATTCTCCATCATATTACTTCCCCATTAGAATCATTGTAATTACATATATATAATATCAACCTATTAAGTATCCTCCTCCCTTCCTTTCTCCACCCTTTATGTCTCCTTTTCAACTTACTGGCCTCTGCTACTAAGTATTTTCATTCTCACGCAGAAGCCCAGTCATCTGTAGCTAGGATCCACATATGAGAGAGAACATGTGGCGCTTGGCTTTCTGGGCCTGGGTTACCTGACTTAGTATAATACTTTCCAGGTCCATCCATTTTTCTGCAAATTTCATAACTTCATTTTTCTTTACCGCTGAGTAGAACTCCATTGTATAAATGTACCACATCTTCATTATCCACTCATCTGTTCAGGGACATCTAGGCTGGTTCCATTTCCCAGCTATTATAAATTGAGCAGCAATAAACATGGTTGAGCATGTACTTCTAAGGAAATGAGATGAGTCCTTTGGATATATGCTTAGGAGCGCTATAGCTGGGTCATATGGTGGATCAATCTCTAACTGTTTTAAGAACCTCCACACTATTTTCCAAAATGGCTGGACCAGATTGCATTCCCACCAGCAATGCAGAAGGGTTGCTTTTTTTCCACATCCCCGCCAACATTTATGATCATTTGTTTTCATGATGGTGGCCAATCTGACAGGAGTGAGATGGAATCTCAATGTAGTTTTAATCTGCATTTCCCTGATGACTAGTGACGTAGAACATTTTTTTAGATGCTTATATGCCATTCGTATTTCTTCCTTTGAGAACTCTCTATTTAGCTCCATAGCCCATTTTTTGATTGGCTTGTTTGATTCCTTATTATTTAACTTTTTGAGTTCTTTGTATATCCTAGATATTAATCCTCTATCAGATATATAGCTGGAGAAGATTTTTTCCCATTCTGTAGGTTGCCTCTTTGCTTTTTTCACTGTGTCCTTTGCGGTGCAAAATCTTTGTAATTTCATTAGGTCCCAGTGGTTAATCTGTGGTTTTATTGCCTGAGCAATTGGGGTTGTATTCAGAAAGTCTTTGCCAAGACCAATATGTTGAAGGGTTTCCCCTACTTTTTCCTCTAGCAGTTTCAAAGTTTCCAGTCTGATGTTAAGGTCTTTAATCCATTTGTACTTAATTCTTGTGCATGGCAAGAGAGAAGAATCTATTTTCATCCTTCTGCAGATATTTATCCAGTTTTCAAAGCACCATTTGCTGAAGAGGCTGTCTCTTCTCCAATGAGTATTTTTGGCATTTTTATCGAATATCAGGTGGCTATAGCTACTTGGGCTTACATCTGGGTCCTCTATTCTGTTCCACTGATCTACATGTCTGTTTTTGTGCCAGTACCATGCTGTTTTTGTTACTATGGCTCTGTAGTATAGGTTAAAATCAGGTATGGTGATACCACCAGCCTCTTTTTTGTTGCTCAGTATTATTTTAGATATTCGAGGTTTTTTGTGATTCCAAATGAATTTTTGGATTGTTTTTTCTATTTCCATGAAGAAAGCCTTTGGAATTTTGATAGGGATTGCATTAAATGTGTAGATTGCTTTAGGTAAGATTGCCATTTTCACGATATTGATTCTTCCAAGCCAGGAACAAGGGACGTTTCTCCACTTTCTAGTGTCTTCTGCAATTTCTCGCTTGAGTGTTTTAAAGTTCTCATTGTATAGATTCTTTACTTCCTTGGTTAGGTTTATTCCAAGGTATTTTATTTTTTTTTGATGCAATTGTGAATGGGAGTGATTCTCTGATTTCATCCTCTGTGTGTTTGTTGTTAGCATATATGAAGGCTACTGATTTCTGTGTATTTATTTTGTATCCTGCTACATTGCTGTAGGTTTTGATCAGCTCTAACAGCTTGCTAGTAGAGTCTTTAGGGTCCTTTATGTATAGAATCATGTCATCTGCAAATAATGATAACTTGATTTCTTCCTTTCCAATTTGTATCCCTTTAATGTGTGTCTCTTGCCTTATTGCTATGGCTAAGACTTCCAAAACTATATTAAATAGAAGTGGGGACAGTGGGGACAGTGGACACCCTTGTCTTGTTCCTGATTTTAGTGGAAAAGCTTCCAGTTTTTCCCCATTTAGTAATATGTTGGCTGTAGTCTTGTCATAAATAGCCTTTATTATATTGAGATATGTTCCTTCTATTCCCAGTTTCTGTAGGACTTTTATCATGAAGGGATGTTGGATTTTGTCAAATGCTTTCTCTGCATCTAATGAGATGATCATGTGATTTTTGTCCTTCAACCCGTTTACGTAATGTATTACATTTATAGATTTGCGTATGTTGAACCATCCCTGCATCTCTGGGATAAAGCCTACTTGGTCAGGGTGAATGATCTTTTTGATATGCTCTTGTATTCTGTTTGCCAATATTTTGTTGAGAATTTTTGCATCTATGTTCATGAGGGAGATTGGTCTGTAATTTTCTTTTTTTGTTCTATCTTTGCCTGGTTTTGGTATCAGGGTGATGCTGGCCTCATAGAAGGAGTTTGGTAGAATTCCTTCTTTTTCTATTTCCTGGAAAAGCTTAAGAAGCAATGGTGTTAGCTCTTCCTTAAAAGTCTGGTAAAATTCAGCAGTGAATCCATCCAGGCCTGGGCTTTTTTTAGTTGGGAGATTATTGATAACTGTTCGGATCTCCATGTTTGTTATAGGTCTATTTAAGTGATTAATCTCATTTTGATTTAATTTAGGTAGGTCATATAGGTCAAGGAAATCATCCATTTCTTTCAGATTTTCATACTGTGTGGAGTATATGCTTTTATAGTATGTCCCTATTATTTTTTGAATTTCTCTGGAATCTATTGTGATGTTACCTTGTTCATCTCTGATTTTATTAATTTGTGTCTCTTCTCTCTTTCTTTTGGTCAGATTTGCTAAGGGTTTATCAATCTTGTTTATCCTTTCAAAGAACCAACTCTTTGTTTCATTAATTCTTTGGATTGTTCTTTTTGTTTCTATTTCATTAATTTCTGCCCTAATCTTTATTATTTGTTCCCGTCTACTAATTTTTGGTTTGCCTTGTTCTTCTTTTTCCAAGGCTTTAAGGCGAAGCATTAGGTCGTTTACTTGAAACCTTTCTAATTTCTTAATATAGGCACTTAAGGCTATAAATTTACCTCTTAGAACTGCCTTCATTGTGTCCCAGAGATTTTGCTATGTTGTGTTCTCATTATCATTTGACTCTATAAATTTTTTGATTTCCTTTTTGATTTCTTCATTGACCCACTCATCATTTAGTAGTGTATTGTTTAGTTTCCATGATTTTGTGTATGCTCTATAGCCTTTCTTGCTACTGATTTGTAGTTTAATTCCATTGTGGTCAGACAGAATGCAAGGAATTATTTCAATTTTCCTGAATTTGTTAAGATTTGCTTTGTGTCCTAATATATGGTCTATTTTAGAGAATGTTCCATGTGCTGCTGAAAAGAATGTATATTCTGCAACCTTTGGATGAAATGTTCTGTATATATCTGTTAGGTCCATTCCTTCTATGACCTCATTTAGTCCAGATGCCTCTCTGTTTATTCTTTCCCAGGATGACCTGTCAATTGATGAGAGTGGGGTGTTAAAGTCACCCACCACCACTGTGTTTGGTGTTATCTGTGACCTTAGTTCTAATAGTGTTTGTTTGACGAATTTGGGAGCCCCCATGTTAGGTGCATATATGTTTAGGATTGTAATGTCCTCCTGTTGGAGTGTGCCCTTAATCAATATAAAGTGACCTTCCTTATCTTTCTTGACTAACGTCGTACTAAAGTCTACCCTGTCTGATATTAGGATAGCAACCCCTGCTTGTTTTCTAGGCCCATTTGCTTGAAACACCGTCTTCCAACCTTTCACCCTAAGATAATGTCTATCCTTTGTAGAAAGGTGAGTTTATTGGAGACAACAAATTGTAGGATCCTGCTTTTTAACCCAGTCTGCAAATCTATGTCTTTTCGTTGGGGCATTGAGACCATTGATATTAAGAGATATTATTGAAATGTGTGTATTTATGTTTGCCATTTGTGTGTGTGTGTGTGTGTGTGTGTGTGTGTGTGTGTGTGTGTGTGTTACTGGTTCTACCTGTGCTCTCTTCTGTTAACTGGTATTTGAGTATAGCTTGTTTTTTCTAGGTTCCTTATATGTGTGCTTTTCCTTTTGTTCAGCATGGAGGATTCTATCAAGTATTTTCTGTAGAGCTGG
Organism: Jaculus jaculus; assembly: GCF_020740685.1. Taxonomy (NCBI): domain Eukaryota; kingdom Metazoa; phylum Chordata; class Mammalia; order Rodentia; family Dipodidae; genus Jaculus; species Jaculus jaculus. Next base: position 145,837,701 of record NC_059103.1, read on the forward strand.
TTTTGTCTTCAAATACTCCTTTAACCTGCTTTTGTCATGGAATGTCTTTATTTCTCCATCTATTTGAATGGATAACTTTGCAGGATAAAGTAACCTTGGTTGACAGTTGTTATCTTTCAGAACTTGGAATATATCACTCCAAGCCCTTCTGGCTTTAAAAGTTTGTGTTGAATAATCTGCTGTAATCCTGATGGGCTTGCTTGTGTAGGTAACTTGATTTTTCTCTCTAACTGCTTTCAATATTTTTTCTTTGGTTTGTGTGTTTGGAAGTTTGATTATAATATGGCGAGGTGAGGTTCTTTCTGGGTTTTGTCTGGCTGGGGTTCTAAAGGCTTCCTGTATCTGTATTGGCACCTCTTTTCCAATTTGGGGGAAATTTTCCTCTATGATTTTGTTGAAGATGCCTACTATGCCACTGGGTGGAGTTCTTCTCCTTCTACTATGCCCTGAATTCTTATATTGGATCTTTTCATAGTGTCCCGAATATCTTGAAATTCCCACTCATACTTTTCTATAAGTTTGTCTTTCTCTTTGTTGGACTGCATTAGGTCTGCCACCTGGTCTTCTAGCTTAGATATTCTGTCCTCTCCCTCATCCATCCTACTGGTGAGATTTTCTACAGAGTTTTTTTTTATTTCATTAACTGTGTTCTTCATTGCTAGTAATTCTGACTGGTTTTTCTTTATTATTCCTATTTCCCTATTTATGTCTTGTATTGCCTTCTTTATTTCATGAAATTGGTGTCCTGCCTCTTCTTTGATTCCTTTGATTTCTTCTTTGATTTCTTCTTTGATTGTTTTCATGTGTTCTTTGACCTCTTTGAACATATTTATAATTATTCTTTTGAACTCTTTCTCAGGCATTTCCTCTAACACTTTCTCACTGGAGGACATTTCTGATGCATTAATACTTTTAGGTGGATTTATATCGTCTTGCTTTTTAGTGTTTCTTGTGTTATAATGTATATATTTTTGCATCTTGGATTAAGTTAATGATTGGATTTTCTAGCTAGCTGTGTATTCTTAGCTGTATCAATTGATTTGATGTAATATATTTTCAGGGCAGGACCTTGAGGTATTAGGTGTGGCTCTTAAGACTCTCAGAGTATGTACAAAGATGTTCTTAGGGGTTGAGTTTCCCTGCTATAGGAGTATTCAAGCAGGCTGAGTGGAATAAAATACAGGTAGATTCTAAAATTTAACTAAACACTGTACACATTCAATCAAAAACAGCCCCAAGTATGTATGCAAGAGTAGTTATTATAATGACCAGATCCTCTATCAACAGAGAGGTTTAGATTTCTGGTCTGTTGAGGGATCCAAGTCAGCTTGTGACCAAGTGAGACCCTTCCCTGGTGCAATCCCAGTTACCTTGGGTGATTTTGGTCTCAGTCAAGTTGCTGCCTGGGTCGTCGGGCTGCTGTTCTGATTTCTGGAGCTGGGCACTTGCTTTTCCTACGGGGCAAACCGAGCCGCTGCTGCTGCCTCTGCTGCTGCCGTAGCTGCCACCGCCGGAGCCACCACCGCTGCTGAAGCTGCCGCTGCCGTGTCCACCGCCGCTGCTCCCCCCGAAGCCGCTGCTGCGGGATCTGCTGCCGCTGCCGCTCCTGGGTCTGCTGCTGCTGGGGCCGCTGGTACCGGTGCTGGAGCTGCTGATGTTGCTGCCGAACTCTGCTCCTGCTTGGGTCCCGCTGTCAGCCCAAGTTGGCGTGGCCGGGTCCCGGGCCGCTGCTGTGTTCGCTGGAGCTGGGTTTAGGCGTTGGGTGAGGGGAGGGAGCCGCGGCTGCTCTGGTTGTCTCGCTGCTCCACGTGTTCTTCTACCTCGTGGTCTTCTCCTCCGCTGCTCGCTGCCGCTCTCCCCTCACGTTTCCCGAGTTGCGGAGAGCGCGGTGTGAGGGGAAAATCCCGCACCTGGCTTTTCCTGCGGCTCGAGCCGAGAGTCTGGCGGCTTTCTGCTGCGCCGCGGCTGTGGCGGTTGGCCGAGCTGCCGGAGCTGCTTTTCCCGCCTGTGCAGGCTCTGGATGCTCTATAACTCTTCTACTTCTCCACTGCCGCCTCAATTTCCTATACACCTCACTTTTTAGTAAAAGTGTGTATTTTGCTGAGTTTTTTTCGTCTTTTTCCCCCCTAGGCTGCTTTGGCGTGGTACCTACACCGCCATCTTAACCGGAAGTCTCAAGAATGCAATTTTTAGAAAAACACTTGAAAAAAAATTCATGGAGGAAACAAACCATGTCTCTATAGCAAGCATAAATGACACATCCTGAAAAAGGGGTGATGTGATTTTTAGAGGTCCTAACCATAACATTATAAAATATGCCAAAATATAAGAAGATATAACCTATTTTAAGAAAAGGAGAAATAAGTAAAAACTATCTCTGAGAAAACACAGATATTGGGCTATTAGATTTCAATTGAGCTGTCTTAAATATATTCACATAGCTAAAGCAAACCATTACAAAAGAGTATCTCAACACAAAAAGCTTATCAAAAGTATAAAAGGTATCAAGTATATATTTTGAAACATCATTATAGGGCTGGATAGATTGCTTAGCAGTTAAGGTACTTGCCTCTGAAGCTTAAGGACCTAGGTTTGATTGCCCAGTATTCATGTAATCCAGACATACAAGGTGGCACATCCATCTGGAGTTTATTTGCAGTGGCTAGAGGCCCTAAGCTCCCATTTTCTCTCTCTGTAAAATAAATAAAAATAAAAATTCACTATAGTTTTTTTTTTTTTTTGAGGTAGGTTCTCATTCTAGCCCAGGCTAGCCTAGAATTCTCTATGTAGTCTCAGGGTGGCCTTGAACTAATGGTGATCCTTCTAACTCTTCTTCCCAAGTACTGGGATTAAAGGCGTGTACCACCACACCCAGCCCATAGTTCTCTTTTAAAGATATAAGTAGGCAGAAAAAGAACTAACAAAGTTAAGAATTATTTAGTCTGAAGTGTCATCAGGAAAAGTATGAGTGAAAATTAATAGTGCCTAAGGCATTTGCCAGATACCATTAAACATATCAATATGTGCAATGGAGACCCAGGGAAAAGAGAAAACAATGGGAGAGAAAGAGCAATGAGTCAATTTTAAGTATTGTCACAAAGGTAAGTAGATGAGGTGAACAATATGGTAATTCATTGATTTACTTATTTCTCAATATAGATTATATATGTACACATATAATCTCATAAATGTATATCATATCATAGGAAAGGTAAGAAACAAACGTAGAGATATTATTACTGATCTTACATGTAAATTGTCACAAAAGACCACATGTTATGATTTCTCAATATATGTGAAATGTCCAGAATCGACAAATTTACTAAGATAGAAAATATATTATCAGTTTCCCAGAACAGACTAGAGTGAGTGCCTTTTAGGGTGGTGTAAGTATGCTTTTCTAAAATAAATATGATTAGGAACACATGTATCTCTGGATATTTTATAAATGACTCAAACATACCTTTTAATAGGATGAGCTATATTATGTGTGACATATTTCAATACAGCTGTTTAAAAGTTAATTACTGACACTATAGAGATTGCTCAGTGGTTAAGTGCACTGAGATCCCCAAGTTCAAATCTCCAGAACCCACATAAACATCTGGGCTTGGCCAGATGTACATCTGTAAACCTCATCCTATAAGTAGCAGAGACCAGAGAATCCTTGCGACTCTCAAAGGGCAAGCTCAAGAATCAATAATAACTGTCATTAAAAGGAATAGGCAGTAGACAATAGACAATAGGCAATAGATAAGAAAATGAGAGAGACACCCAATGTTCTTCTCCAGCTGCCACAGGTGAATAGAGCACATACACATGCATACTCTCCCCTCTCTCCACACACAAAGTAAGTTACTGAAACAACAAAGCAAACACATCAAAAACTGAGTTTGAATGTATCAAGATTAGCTTCTCAACTGGGGCCATGCAGATGTCTCGGTGGATAAAGTGCATGCCCAAGTTTGGATCCCTAGCACTCTCATAAGGTTGGATTCTGTGGCAAGCATCTGTAATACCAGCACTTTTACAGTGACATGGAAACAGGAGAATCCCTGGAAGATTGTGGGCCAAGGTAGACTGAAGAAAGCAGCAACAACCAGAGAACAAGGTGGAGGGGAAGAACTGACACCCAAAGTTTTCTTGTAATCTCTGCATCTGCGTCCTGACATGCATGTGTCCACAAGCATGCACTCGTGCGTGCGCACACACACACACACACCATGCATTCTCATGCACACTTAGCAATAGAAATTTGATTTTTCTTTCATACAATTCTATTATAGGAAATTAATATGGCTCAATTGTAAAATATGATTCAAAGATAACTATAATAGGAAAACATATGTATATATGATGGTTGGGGAGTGTGAATGAGTAAAATAATTTTATTTATTATTACTGTCTATAATGGAAAAAATGAAGGAGCAAAATCATGTGCATATTAGTGAAAACTCTGTATGTCAACACTATAAGCCTAAAGTAATATTACTTGCAGAGTAGGAGTCAAATGGAAAAAGAGGGCAAAAACTCCTGTTCTTCATAATAAATTTTTAAGAATACTACTTTCTAATTAATTGTACATTCAATTTTATTTTAAAATTAAACTCAAACAATACTTTAATATGTATACATAATATATATTGAGCAAATTATTTTAGTGAATTTCAAAGAAACAACTAAGTAATAGCTCCTTCTGTCTTCTTGATCATTCCCATGATTATTTGGTGATTACAGGACAAATATATTTCTAAGTAAAAGACGATTTGCCCCTAGTTGCTAGTTTGACTCTGCTGTTGACTGACTGGCATGGTTGGCACTATAAAATATGAAAAGAGAAAAGAAAGGATGAGAAATCAAAAAGACTGATACAAAGATAATTAGTAATCATGAAAACAAAAACAGAATTTCAATGACTTTGTATTAGTTTAGGCGATGACATGCTGGGGATAATTGCAGTGCATTGCCCAATGGTGACACCTAATGTTCAGAGAACTGCGAGGATAGTTTGACTATGGACTTGGGCAGGAAGTCAAGTTAGGTCAACCAGCTGTGTGGGTGTTCTTACTCAATGAGTTCCTTTAAAAAAATAGGTCAGATATTCGGCAAAAACGCATAAGTCATAGCAATTAAACACTGAAAATGGCACTTGTTTGGATGAATAAGCCTATGTTTTTGAAAGTAACCTTTCCACAAGTCAATCACACAAGCAATGAGAAAGTGTGAAAATTCATGATTCTACTTGGTTTCACTAAGCAACCAAACACCAATTGGTACACCAAGGAAAAATATGACAAGGAAAATACATTATACATAGATTTGGATTTAGAAATAGATACCTCACTTACAGGTCATTACTGGGTCATTTTCACAGAGAACAGCAGAGCACACACTGGACAGACTCTGACACAGAGACCAGGGGCATTGAGCCCAGAGACACTGATCTTCCATGGAACGCAGATTCTATAGAGAACTTCGGCAGTGCACTGTCTTGTTCAATATAAAGTTGATTCAAAACTGATTTATACTGAATTTAATGGCAAAGTTTTATTTTTCCCCCTCCCAACAGAGTAGCATTTATCAGCACATTAAAAAAAACTATATATTTGACTAAGTATTAAATGGGGGGGGCATAAACCCATGTGGCTATAATTTTCAGTGTGCCATCTCTTGACTACCACCTCAGATTAAGCACTGCTAAAACCTATTGCTAAACAAAACATTGTCATCTTTTTTTTTTCCATTTTAATGACAATAATATGGTATAATGCTATGGGAGATCTTCAAATGTTAGTCCTGCTCAATCTTCAGGCATCTTGGTGTTCCTTGAGTGCAGATCTGTGGATTAGGAAATGTGCAGCTTTTATGTTCACATCAAAATTAGATAGTAAAGGCTTGCATTGTTGCACTGCCTCCAATGTGGGAAGTTCTAATAGTTTTAACTCTTTTTCACAAGTGCTGTCTATCACTGAGAAGGTAAGACTTCTTAAGAGCAAGTGACAGTTGGTACCTAACTATATAATTCTTCAAAATGAGGATATTCTCAAAAATTTTAAAAATGAGAATATTTTAGAAATAAGGAAGGTTTATATTTTTAGCAATGACTTTAAGTGTTGTTTTCTACCTCTTGAACTGAAAACATAAAGGGTAAATGAGGGCTGTAAGAAAAACGTGCAAATAAAGTTCTGTCTTATTACCACAATTTTTCTTAGTTTTCGGATCTTACTTTGCCTAGTTCAATATTTCTATACTCATCAAAGAATATCTTTGAATAACTTGATTTATTAGTATTATGGAAAGATTGTTTTTCTTCCCCCTTTTAATTTGTACTAATAATAGTAAGAGAAATAGCTGCTTAATCCTTTTGAAATAAAATATCGCTATTTCTTTTCAAAATATTTTATATAGTTTATAATTCAGCCATAAATTATTAGAGTCAGTGAACAGAGGAATACTATTGTGGATAGTTTAGAACAGTTTCTGATCCTACAGTTACAATAAATATTTTATATTTAAGGTCTATGTTAAATGGATAAAAGATAAGCTGTCATTGTGTTTTCATTTCTTTCTTAACAACTCAGTCCCACTCTAAACCCAGATCAGGAAGTACTTTCTCTGAAAAGATGTCTTAAGATTAGTGAAGTAAATTGTTTCTTCCCTCTTCATAGTATTTTAAATATCATTATGTACTGCTTGCTTAGACTGTGAACCCTTCAAGCCACAGCACAATTTCCTTACTTACTTGTGTATTTTTTTCATATGTATGTGTGTGCAGTGTGATTGTGTGTATGGTCTATGTGTGTGTAGGTGCACATGTAGAGGGATTGCATATGTAGAGGCCAAAGGTCAGAGCCAAGAGCTCATTGATAAGACTAATCTAGCCACCCAGCTTTCCCCCAGGTGCCTCTACTACCTGAGCATTAGAATTATAGGTCAACACTACTACCTATGTACAACATTTACCTGAGGGCTTGGAATTCAAACACAGAAGCTCACTCAGGCATGGCAAGTATTTTACTAATTGAGCCATCTCTTTGGTCCCTTATTTGTGTATTCTTAATGCTCATACATTGATTCTTTCATTAACAAATTATTATTGAATATTAATTACTTATTAGGCACTGTTTTAGACACGGGGGCCCAAATATTATTGAACATAAAATGATTCCCATCTTCTAAAGCTCCACTTTAGTGAAGAAATAAAAACATTTTTCTTCTATTTAGATGGCAACTGATAAATAAATGTTGTGATTCAAATATACCTGATACTACAATGTCCATCAACAGGGAGAGATATAGGTAGTACAATGTTTAAAACCTGAGTTTATATACAAAGTGTGTTAATAAGTTAGTCCATTTGATAAGAAAGGAGAAAGCTGTAGGTGGGGGTGGGGGAATGAAAAAAGTGCTATGTGGCTAGAGAAAACATAACCAGTCCAAAGGGTTTGGCCAGAGTGACTGGAATACAAATTGTTGAGTTGTAAAGAGGGTAAGGACAAGCCACCAAGAGTCTTTTGCCCCTTCAACACTTTCATACTTTTCCCTCAGAACAAGCATGAGTCAGTAAAGTGAGTGGAGTGGAGTGGAAGAGGAAGGATTTCAGTAAGGGCTGTTTTAGTCCAGATTTTACATAAATGGCAATGTGGAAACTAGATTGGTACAGTATAAACACTGATTTTTAACCCAGTGCTTGACCATTGAAAAAGCAGGCTATCTCCAAACACATGTGAGTGGCTTACTCTCCCAAGAGTTTATGAAACAAAGGGAATTCCAGTAGGGCCTGAAAGGACTACACTGGGCTGATTTTCAAAGCTTATTTTTCAGTCCATAAACACTCCACTGAAATTTTGAAAGTGAGGATCATTTATGTAAGTGATTATGGTTATTAGAAAAAATATTTAAAATTAGTAATTTGATTTTATTAATAGGTATGGGGATATGCATTACCAATCCATCTTAAAAAAAAAAAAAAACTTTTCTGATTTAGACTGAAAGCACAAATGGGCCCTGGCCTGATTTCATATACAGCTAGACTCACCCATCACCTGCAGCCACTCAGTCAGCACATCAACCTGGTCTCTCCATGACCCAGTTCAGGAAGTCTGCCTGCTATATACAAGCAATGGACTGGAAGTCATATTTTTACCCTTAGTAATGATTCAAAATGAAAATAGCAACAATCAGACAAAAGATCCAAAAATTAATAAACAACTTGAAGCATCCCATATTTTTGTCCCTGCACCCAACCTATGAGAAATCAAAGAAAGCCAAATGTGTAAACATGCACTCCTCCTCATCATCTAGGATGCCCCACTTCTAGTTCCGGCCTATAACTCTTCTCTGTCAGCAGCCTTTTCACAGGGAACATGGAAGCCACTGTTAACTCCCCCACCCCACTATAAGCTTCTCCCTTTTGCTTCCTACCTGCATCTCTGCCAAAACACTAGGGATGGAAGCTGACTCTCTTGCCACAGCAAGTGCTGAGTAAGCAACCTCTGGCTCTCCTCATTTACTTGGTCTTCATTTATTTTTCCAACAGACTCTGTAGTCACCAGGGGCAATAAAGAACCAAATGAACATTTGTTTCCTTTTCTCCAGTGTCTGAAATATTAAATAGATGAGTTACATTTTTGGGTTATTATGTGTGTGAGGGCCTGAGAGAAAAAGATAAACAGAATAAGCTGTGTAGTAAGGAGGGACAGGCCACATTCATTCATTTAGATCATTTGCATTGAGCACACACTGTGGGTCAGGGGCCTTTTGGATATAGAGTTGGATAATCTGATGATATTATACTAACAGAGCTTGTGTTTTGAAAGAAATTCACAATAGATAGCTCACATGATGAATATACAAACATGCAAAAATTCAATAGGTAAATTTTCCCTTAGATGCTAGTAGGTGCCATTTTAAAAAGCAAAGGAAGACAGTTTAAAGAAAAAACACAAAAGCAAGGTAAGTAGACCCTCAGGAGCCTGTGTGGGGCAAAAATTAAACAAGTAGTAAGGGGAAGCTGTGTTGTGAATTTCGTAGCTGAGCAGACACTTTGAGGCAATAAGGAGTTACAGAGGTTGATGTACCCAGGGGAAATATTTCCAGGTAGAGGAAATCTAAAGCAAAATCTAAACATGGAATGTGGCATGTATGCTATGTTCCAAAAGCAATGTAGAGAAGGCATTTGGGGCTTAGCCTGAAGAGGAAGCTGGGAGATACAGAGCTGTGAGCAGCAGAGAGCAAGAGGAAGCTTTCAGGTCATGGTTTGCTCTTGGTTTGCATGAAATGGCCAGCTTCTGCAGAAAGGCAGGGCTTAACTTTTAACAGATCACCTGCAATTGTACCTACAACACACAGGAACAAGAGGATGAGTGATATTAGAAGAGCTTGCTATTCAATTAAATAGTAGTGGGATCAGTAATATAGACTTTCTAATAGTGATGGAAAATGTAACCTCACAGTTTTAGAAACACCAAGTATAAAGAAACTAGGAACCTGAAATTCTAATGGTTTTGTCCTCCTGTTCCCCTTCTCCAGATCCCATCCAACTGCAGATCAAGCCAGTCTATGGTTCTCTTTAAACGACTGTTGTCTAGAAAATTTGCCAGCTTACAAAAGGATATGTTGTTTCAAATAAACTTGTTAAAATATTTCAATCATGTTCTATAAGTTCCATATGTAATTCATAGATCAAATGATAGCCACTTGACAAATTTTACTATACTTTATACCCCAAATTAGCTTATCCTAAATAACTAGACACAATACATTGGGGAAGAGTATGAATGATTTAAAGGAATTAAAACAAAGAATTGTGGTATGTTTGTGATGTCTGCTAATTTTTGAGAGAAATATAGAAAAGAAAAAAAACATGTTTGATTTAAATTAAGCTTTGTTTCAATCTAGAATTTGAAGAACCCTAGGCATCATCTATCCTGTAGTTGACTTAACATTTGTAATGATACTTAAAAGGAGATTATCAATCTGAAATTAATTCAAAAATAAACATACACACACAGGAAGCTGACTTGTACCATAAATGAAAAATAGCTCAGGGGAATGTTACCTGAAAATTCAATTTGCTTTTCAACTAATCCCATGGGAAGACAAATTTGAAAGGAGGAATGCAGAAAGTCTTACCTTTTGGCATCAAGATGTAATTCTGCCTCTTTGTATTTTTGTTGAAGAGAAATGTACGACTCCAGAAAGAATGCATGTCCAGTTAACCTGGTTATGGCCCATTGGAAAGACATTCCTTTCCAACATTAACTGGTTCCTGATGGTTGAGAGATATTCCAAGAGTATAACCCATTTAGATATTGAAATTAAATAAACAAAAGCCATCTTCATTTATTACTTTTTCTGACCTTTGAAAAATACAAAATGGCCTGTTTCAGTTTCATTCAATTCAAAATTTTGGCAAGATTAAAATTATTTATTTATATTTTAAATGTTTGTAAAGGAAGTGAGGTACTATACAACAAATGAAAATAGATACTATGTTATCATAAAGAGCACTGTATCCATATCCATTAAATTTCATGCCATAAACAGGTAACAAACCATTAAGTTTTAAGGGATTTCACATAGCCTGGAGAGTTATTACTTGAAATAACTTAAGTCCTAAAAAGAGTTTGCAACTCTTTCACTTTTTTATCTTGAATCCCTTATTGGAAATAATGTTAAGCATACAAGTGGCAACTCATAAGGCAACATTCAATGGCTATAAAATACGTTCCTATATATGGCTCTGATTTCATCCAGTCTTTCAGCTTTCATATTGACTTGTTCACATGTGACCTCCAAAAGAAAGGCCAGGTTTCTAAGTTTGTTTTGTAGTCAGATTTGACCACATAACTAAACTGAGGCCAATGGAATATGAATGAGTGTTCACATTAAAGTGTATCTTCTCATGGGTCCTTCTTCAGTGGATTGGAAAAGAGAAGTTTTGGCATTCCACATTGGACATGAAATTAACAGCAGTTCTCAATGATGGAAGAGTGGTGAAGTTAAAATGGAAAAGTGAGTCATGGATGACTTTGGAGAACAGAAGTTTTATACAACAAAGACTTTCAGGTAAGAGAGAAATCTTTCAAAATATTACTTTGAGTTTTCTGGCTTCTACTGGAAATTTCAATACCAGTCATGCACATTAGGAACACATCTTGTGTAGTGTAAGTGAGATGTAAGAGTCAGTGAGGGAGAAACACTGAGAAAGAGGTACATGGAGTATAACTCAGTTCACATCCCACTCTGGTCACTTTTGACATCTGCTAATTTATACAAACCAGTTTACTTACTTTTTGGCTCTCTCATTTATAAAGCCACAGTAATAGAAGGGATTTAATAATTCTGATGGAAGTGGAAATGTTTAATAAAGTAAATCAATATACAGAAATTTAAATATTTATAACAATTTGCCTGTCTTAAATACACACACACACACACACACACACACACACACATATATATATATGTATGTATGTATATATAGATATATATACATATATATATATATGTATGTATGTGTATGTATGTATGTGTATATGTGGCAGAGGAGATATATGTTCACAAAGGTGGTTTTTATCCCCAGGGTGAGATTTATCCATTACACTCTGGGTGTGCTGACCACTGTGATTTCCCCAAATGTGGAAAACTTGATGGCAAAATTTGTGGCAATGGGGAACTGCATTTGTGCTCTTTCCTGAAAGTGAAAAAAATTTAAGTTAAATTAAATTAAAAAGTTACTGTGAGATCTAACTCAGAGGAGGATCACAATTTGTCTTGATCTATAGTGAGGGTCAAGTGACACATTCAGGCTAGGACATGGATGAATTAGGTTTTCTGACAATATAACATGTTTCATTGAGAGAAAATGTGAATTAGAACATCTTAGAGTTCATTATTTTGGGCTTATTGTAGACAGGTACATAGGCGTGGATGAGGAATAAGACATTAAGCAAGGGAAGGAATGGGTGACGGTCATATTGCCTCTACTCTTTTACATAGATCAATTATTCAGTATTCTTCAATTAGCCAATTAAGACATAGACATTTGTTTAAAAGAAATTTACCTGATGGCCCAAGCAAACATATGAGAAAACTGTACTTGGATTAAGATGTAAAAATATAAAGGGTATAAAAATATTTACATATATATGTACATGCATATAAGCATAAAACACCCCTCTGTAAGGTTGTGGCATTCAAAGTTCCAGGTTGGATCATGGGGTGTCCATAAAGCTAATTCAACATTGCCATAAACCACAGAACTAAAAAAGAGCTGGAAGAATCATCTGTTGACGTTTAAATATCTACTGTGCAAAGTGGAAAGCAAGATGTGTGTCCAGCAATGCCACCTGGTCGATCCAGAAGCTTTTATGACCTGGCACATGGATGCTGTGCACTAGTGTATTTTTACAAATTAGGTGGATATTGTTAATATCATAATCAACCTCTTTTCTCATCTCATCTTCACTAGAGTAGTTCTACTGTAACAGATGTTTCCCTCTTTACTGCAGAGGTTCAGCTGCATGCATCCTGACATAGGCAGATGGCACTTGGCTTTGGAACATTAAGTCTTCCATCAGTTTCAAGCATTGGCTTAAATAGGGCCATTTCTTCCAATCTCAACAACATAGTATCCAAACACTATTTCTCCATTAGTCACCTGGTTCCATTCTCCAAACTGCAATTCAGACTTGGAAACAAGTGTGTAGCCCTGACCTTTAAGGCCTAACATGGTCTGGTGGAAAGCATATTGGAAGAATGGTAGTTTCACCAGCTTGCTAAGTGACCTTTGACAAATTACTTGACCCCAATATGCTTCATTTTTCTCACCAATGGAACATAGAGGCAATAATATATAACATCCTGTCCTGTCTTGCAGGGATTCCATAAGGCTAAAATGAAACACGGTTTCTATTCTGTCCTGACACATTCACACTGGTAGAAATCTCCCTTCTGGGCTGGCAGAAACATGTTACCACATTTATAATAAAAACTGTTGAAAAGGGGCTTAGTAGAAATACAATTCAGTGCATTTCTTACTGTCTAGAATATATTTATGTCATCAATTGATGGACCATGATGTGTTTAAATTCTAAAAACAACAATTTTCAGACTTTAAACCTGGAGTGAGGTTCTGACAGCACTATTTACAAAGCCGCTATTCCATACATGCAATCACACAGGTCCACTAATGCCCTCTCCACATCTTTAGCTCAGTTCATTGTAAGGGACTATCCTTACTAAGGAAGGGAACATTGTGACAGCCAGAAGTAAATTATTGCTCCCCAAATATGATAACATGGACATCTCTTGTGCTCTCTATTGTGTGGCATTGCTACTTTTCTGCAAATGGGATCCAGAGTGTATGATCACCAGGTGGAAAATATTGTGCATGATTCAAGTCATAGCTCTACTATGACAGAATACCTGCATGCAACAGAGTTCCAATTCAGGAAGAGAGTTTTCTCAAAATCTAATCCTAACACAGTTTTTGGAATAAAATGGACAATCACCTCTTGAGAACAAGAGTGTGGCTTTCTACCACACCTTTTTTTTTTTCTCTGCCTTCATTCCTTAAAACAACATTTTTGTTTTCATAAATTGAGGTCTGAGTTATTATAATTTCTGACTTACCTGAGTGACTTATGCATGTGAACATGCATGTGGGAAAGCCAGTGGTCAAGGTTTCATGTCTTTCTCAGTCTCTCTCCACCTTATTTTTTTGAGACAGAGTCCCTCACTGAATCTGGAACTCATTAATTATGCTACACTAGCAAGCTAGCAAATCCCAGCAACTTTCTTGTCTCTGCCTACCCAATACTGGGATTGGAGATATGCACCACTGTGCTCAGGTGCTGTGGATCCAAAGTCAGGTCATCATACTTCCAAAGTAAGCTTTTTAACCATTAAAACATAATCCCAGTTGCAGGATATATTCTTAATTCCTTGACATCATGCTGCAAGTTCCAAATGGAAGTATCTGGATCTGTTCCCACATAGAATCGTAGCTTGGTCTTCCAGGTGACCTCTACAGCAGTACTCTGACAAGTAGAAATTAAGAATGCAAATTCTAAAGCCAAATCAACTCCTAGTCTTACACTTTGAATTGTGAAGTAGAAAGCAGAAACTCCTCCAAGCATTTTAAAATATGCATATTTACATCATCAGTTTATCCAACTGTATATCCAAAAGGCCCTCTGACTTACAGTGTGTGCTCAATACAAATGAACTAAATGAATGAATGTGATCTGACCCTGCTTACTACATGGCTTATTCTGTCTATCTTTTTCTCTCAGGCACTCACACACGTAGCCCAAAAATGTAACTCATCTATTTAATATGCTAGTTACAGTGGCTGGAAGGGAAGAAAATTCATTAACATTATTCCATGTTTACATTTTGGAGCAGGATGACACAGAACTAAATATCTACTCCCATGACTAAACCCATTCGTGCTCCAGAGAAATAGTTCTTCTCATACTTTCATCCACACATTCTCAAAGTAAAAACACATGCATCCAACTGCCAAGGAGGATTGTGGATTGGTCCACTACTCGTATTGTAGTGGAATGGCACTTATTTGGAGTTGGGGCAGAATTTGAGTTGTGGAAATTTTTAAGTAAGATAAAAATAAACATCATCGCATTCTTCCCTGGATACACATTGTAAATATAATAGATTCTTGACGCTAGTTACTCATATCTGGTACTTTTGTGTATCTATGATATTGCTTCCTATTGACCTTCAAATCAAGATATGTAGGCACTCAAAAATAGTATGGCATATGCAATAAAAACATATGCAACAGTCACAGATAAGTTATTTTCGTTATTAAAGATCTCATACTCTTAGGATTAAGAAGTAAGCATAGTACACTATACATGAAAAAAAGAAACATGACTATGACACTAAGTTTTGTATATTTATGGGTAAAATTTTACTTTGTTTGTTCTGCTTATTGTTGTTCTATTTACATTTTCTTGAGACAGTGTCTCACTCTGAGGCCTAGGCTGGCCTTGAAATCTGCCTGCCACATCTTCCACAAGTACTTGTATTACAGACAGATCTGAGCCAAATTTTTTATGTGGGCTGGGCAGATGCTTGAGCAGCTAAGGGTGCTTACCCATTACCCGTGTAAAGCAAGATGGCACATGCATCTGGACCTCAGTTGCAGTAGCAGGAGGACCTGGAGCTTCCTGGCTCTTCCTCTCTCTCTCTCTTCTCTCCTTGCAAATATATAATAAATAAAAATATTTAAAGTATATATGTATTGTGATTAAGAAGGCAAGCAGTCACAACTACATTATGTACATATTTGTAGTAGACAGCGCTACACTGCTGGGATGAACATTCAACCAAAAACAGTTTTATGGGAGGAAGGGATTTATTTCAAGCTTACAGATGCAAGTGAAAGAAAATGGCTCCCATCCATAAATCCAAGGAGAGAAAACCAGCCAGCAACCATTAAAAGAAAAGAAAAGTAAAGAAAAGAAAAGTAAAGAAAAGGAAAGGAAAGGAAAGGAAAGGAAAGGAAAGGAAAGGAAAGGAAAGGAAAGGAAAGGAAAGGAAAGGAAAGGAAAAGAAAGTAGGCAGAAACCAGAAGCAGGCAGAACCCCTGCCCAAGCTCACAGTGCTTGCCACATCTTTGGGCTGGAATAAGTTCCACCCTCAGTACATGTTTGGGCTGAGACCCAGGAACTACCCCAGTGACACCTCTTTCAGCAAGACAGTTGGTGATCTGATTTAGAAGCTGAATAAAACACCTGGGTCTATGTGAGATATAAATTTACATTTTACCCCCCACAATATTTGTTTCTTTACTTTTACAATTATCATTCCAACATCAGATAATTTAGATATAGGCAGTGATGATGCATTCTTTTAAGTTTGATAATTCGACACATAGGGAAAATGTAACTTTTAACTTTGTTGTTATGAAGATAAACAATTTTAGTAAAAAGATTATGATTATTTTTATTTTAGGTTATCATATTCATCACTCTTAAGTATTTAGCTATGTGGTAGATCAGCCCTAATGTACAGTTTTGTTACCTTCTTGCTGCTGGGACACAATACATAAATAAGAAATTTGGGGCTGGAATGATGGCTAAGAAGTTAAGGAGCTTGGCTTCAAAGTCTAATTACCTGGGTTCAACTACCCAGTACCTACATAAAACCAGAAGCACAAACTGGCTCATATATCTAGAGTTTGTCTGCAGTGTCTTGAGGTCCTGGTGTGCAGATTGTCTCTCCCTCTCCCTCCATTCCTCCCTCCTTTGCTCCTGTGCTCTCTCTCTTTCTCTCTCTGTATGTATGTGTGCGTATGTGCCTTCTTTATCTCCCTGCTTATAAATAATCATAAAAAAAGAAGATCAGCTTGAAGGAGGAAGAGTCTATTTCACTTTATGATTCAAGGTTATAGTCCATCATGACAGAGAAGACGTGGTGGCCTGAGCTTGAAGCAACTTGAAGCAACTCCACAGTGGGGAAGCAAAAAGTGATCAGTGCTGCTTTTTAGCCAGTTCTCTGCTTTTTACATAGCCCAGGAACCCAGCCCATGGAATGGTGCTATTCACAATTAAATGGTCTTCCCACCTCAATTAACCTAATCAAGATAATCCCTCACAAGCATGCCCAGAGGCTAACCTAATCTACCTAGAACCTCACAAGTGATTCTAGATCAAGTTGCCATTTATAAAACATCACAGTCTTTTTCTAACCCTACTACATTGGGAAGCAGTAATGAATACAAGTGATATATTTGGAAAGACTATTTTTCCCACAGTTTAAATTCTGGACTGAGGAACAGTAATAATAGAGATAGGAAGATCAGGTAGGAAGATTTTTGCAACACTCTGAAGCTTGTGCAAAAGATTTCAGGTTTTAGAGACAGAGTGGGTAGCAGTGCTAATTGTTTAGGTGCTGGAGAACACTGAAAAACTAGAAGGTTGAGGATTAAGATAACTACAAGACCTTATCAAAGGCTAAGTTAGAGATATTTTAATAGAGCCAGATGTACAAAGTTGTGAATATTTCTGGAGTTCATTTGTAGTGGCAGGATGTCTTGGCATGCTCATTCATATTCATTCTCTCTCTGTTTCTCTCTCTCTTAAATAAATAAATAAATATTTAAAATATTTTAGGTACTTGAATAGAACATTCTCATGCAATATTCACATTTCATACAGATGTGTGTTTATTTTAGGTGATATTTGCACAAGTATGCGTGTACATTTATGAAAATGACAAGCTTAGAATTGTATGTCATCAAGATAAATAAAGACTGATTTCACAAAGAAGAATGCTTATAGTATAGAGTGCAGTGTGCCTAAGCAAATAGCTTGTGTCCAAAGAGATATCGTACTAACCTGTTAAATGTATTGTTATATCAGAAAAAAGAAGCAATCAAAAATTATCAATGATACATTGAAGGTAAAAGCAACTTAAAGTGTTAAGACATAAATAGGAAATTAGGTTTAGACTACTTGTTCCAAATAGTTGCAGTGGTAAAAGTAGGTTTAGTGTAATTGTAACTCTTTGGAAAAAATCGGGGCTCAAGAAAGATATGCAATATAAGTATGTTTATTTTCCAAGTGAAAAGAGATAACAAGTGGGACTGAGAAAGAGGGAGACAGAGACAGAGAGAAAGTTAATAACCAAGGGCATAAGATCTCAAAGAAAGCCAGAAAAGAGGAGTCCATGACCAACACACATTAGGATTTATCTAAGGAAGAAATTTTGTTAAAGTTGCCTAGAAGGAAGACGAGTGGAATTTGTTTGGTTGTGATATCCTCAAAATATTTTTACTAGTTTAAGCAAAAGGGGAGAATATAAGATTTACCATTATCCCTTAGGACCTTGGGGCAGACAACAGTCCTCACTAGGCACTTGAAACAATAAGCAGAAGAAATGTGCCATGGTTCAATATTGCTCTCTCCAGGGCTGACAGCCTCCATTTCTGCTTCCCTGGATATTTCTAGGGCAGTTACTGCACTGCCATGTACAAATAGCTTCAGAATTTATAGTGACAGCTCAAGCCATCATTGGAGTCAAGCTCTGATCTCTGTAAACAAATTTTCAGTTTTCAGAAGAGAACATCTAATTGTGATCCAACTTGAGCTGAGGTGCTGATGCACTCATCTATAGTATCGCCAGGGAAACAATCAGGACCTTGTTATCGACCTTCAGCAACAAAAACCTGTCTCTGCAGGCCAAGGACAGAAGTCATAATATCAACATTTATTGCAATGCAGATGAGTTTATGAGTGAAGGAAGGTCAATTTATGTTTTCATATCCTGTTAGCCTAAATATTTTAAGAAAATGTTTCTGTTGGGTATAATTATGCAGTATTAGACAAGTTTTAATGAGTGAAGAGGATTGGCAATGGTTCTTTTCAGAAGCAAAAGACAGATTTCTGTTGGGTTCCAGAAGATACCAATAGGAAATGGTCACATTTCCAGCTAAAATTCAAAATCATGTCCCTATCATGGTGCCAATCAAACTTTTGTTTCTGTGGAAATTCTCAACAGTTGACTATCATAGACATACTGACCAAGAAGAGAAATGCAGGGTTATAATTCTCTGAGTGAGTATTACATAATATTTTTGTCTTTTATGAAAGAAACAGTATAAAACATAATAAAATACCAAAAATCTTAAGAAGCTTAAGTAATGAAGCTTTTGCAACAGATATAAGACAAGAAGGAGGGATGGAGGGAGGGAGAAAGAGAGAGAAAGAGAGAGAGAGAGAAAGGAGTGAAACATTTGGTTTCATATCTCTAGAAATGTTGGGGAATTATTGATGATTAACAGTTGCAAGGAAAGACTATGGGTGTGGATTGAGACAGTAGAACTGCGGTATACTGTTTTAAAGAAGGACAACAAATTATGGGACAAGAGAGAAGAGAGACAGACTGTGTGTGTGTGTGTGTGTGTGTGTGTGTGTGTGTGTGTGTGTGTGTGTGTGTGTGTGAAAGAGAGAGAGAGAGAGAGAGAGAGAGAGAGAGAGAGAGAGAGAGAGAGAGAGAGAATGGATGTGCCAAGGTCTCTTGACACTGCAAATGAATTCCAGATGCATGTACTATTTCTTGCATCTGGTTTTACATGGGTGCTGCGGAATCAAACCAGGATTGTTAGGCTTTGCAGGCAAGTGCCTTAACTAATGAACTGTCTCCCCAGCTCCTTAGCTGGAATTTTTGATTGTATTGGAAATTTGATGAGAAACAGATAGAATGTCCATAATAGCTAGTAATTTAGATCCTTTGTATAATCTAGATACTTTCAAATATATGATGCTAACTCCATCATTTTGGTCATCAAAATAACCCATATCTATTATTTTAGTATTTTACAGATGGTTCGAAGGGTCAAGCAATTTGCCTGAGTTTATGCAGCTTCTCAGAGGAGAAGGAAAGCTAATGTTTCAAGCCAGTGCATCAGACACATATGTGAACATCCTCTTGACCAGTACACTATAATGATGAAATAAGCATGCATGAAGACAGGGAAGATGATATCCAATTTAGGAACTTATTTATAGAAATGAAATGAAGAGAAGAAATACATTCTGACTAGAGTCACAAGATTGTATCACATATCATGTACAATAGATTTTACCAGGCTATTATATTACATAGCAAATGTGTATATCAGGCTATAGACTTTTTTCAAGAGTTTCACTGAAATATCCTGTGATTAGGTTATAGTTGGTAAGGAATGGGATGCAGGCAAAATCCAAGTTCAAGAATGAAAGCAAAAAATAAAATTTAGTAAGCTTCAACCTCTTTTACAAAGAGAAAATCTATAACCCACTTTTCTCTAATGGTAACTTCAGTATCTTAACCACTGAATTAATTTTAATCCCACTACATATCTAATCTAGCTAGATATTTCCTACATTCAAATAGTTGTCAATTATTTTTACATTTTGTGATTATGTACCAGCTTGATTAAGTCCCATGATATCTATAAACATTAGACCTTTCAGTTTTCAACATCTTTACTTTTAGCTCATAGTGGTGTGATGTCAGATAGATTACCTGACTTCAAGCAATGTTCTTACAACGCACTTGTCTCTTAATATTGATGAAGACTCTTTTGGTGAGCTTCATGCCTAAAATAGTAAGCAAAATGATTACAGCCCCGTAGTAGAGCAGGCTATATACACAATCTAGGTTCCCTCTCTAACTAGTTTGAAAAGCAATTAATTCAAAAATTGAAAAATATAGTCAAATCCAAAACAACCCTTATATTCAATATTATCTTTTATGCATGGTTACCCCAAATCAAAATAACTATTTCTCCATGCAGCAGACATGTGTGAGAGATTACATGCTGTGTGACGGTAAAAGCAGTTTGACAAAGTCAGCTTGTACTATCAAAGTGTCAAAAATCCAATAACTTCTCATCTTGAAAGGGTCCTGATTTGGACAATAACTTGAAAAGGCAAGGAAATATGCTTCATAGTAAAGTTAGAAAGCTCAAGTCCTCTCCATCGCTACTACCTGGGATATGTCCATTTATACTCATGACATAGTCCCAAAGTCAGTAAAGAAACACTCCAAATTCTGGTATTTTACAACTCTTCTGTTGGGTACTTAGATTATTTTTTACTTTGTTTTTTCTTATTTATTTACATTTATTATTAGATATGGTCTTATATTGTATGTAAGCATCACATGTTGGTATCAACCTTTCCCTCCTCCCTGCCCCTTTTCTGAAGAGACCTTCCTCATTGGAGATGCAGGTCAACCCCATGGGGATTGTGGGTCATGCATTATGGGGCAGCAGTCAGTTATAGGGGAGAGGCAGTGTCTCTGTGCAAAATGTCCCAACTTGTGGCTCTAACAATCTTTCCACTCCATCTTCCACAAAATTCCCTGAGCCATGCTGGGAGCATTTTAAGTCTACTTCAGTGATGGGCACTTAGGAGCATCTAGATGTCTGGTTTGGTAGGTGTTTAATGTCCTCAGTATCTTTCTCTATTCCCTTGTGCTGATATCAGCTTAACTAAGAGAGCAACATTCTTGTTCATTCCCCCAATTCCTCTGTGGTTTCAGCTGGGGCTGGAGTGGAGTGCGCTGGGTCATTTATCTCTAGGCTAATTTTTTGAAAATAGGTAGAAACCATAAGTTATAAGAAAAGTTAATGGACATGCTTATGTTCTTAAATAGACACAATTTAAATGCAATATTTTATTGGTTATACCAAATGTCATTCCAGTTAATTTTGACTATAATATTAATACAGTGCAATACAGACTAAACTATTCCTAATAAAGTATATTCTAAAATGAAAATGATGGCTCAATTTTTTCACACAGGAAAATTATTCTTTGACTTTCATCTTTATTCTGAATTCTGATCTTTCCCTTGATGCTGTTCTTTACATAGTGAGCATTGGATTTTCTCTTGCCCCAGGTAATTCGTTGGCCTTGTAATTTTCAGCCTTGTGCCATAATAAAATACTGTGTTTTTTCTTTATATTCTAGGCATATATATTTTTTCTCCTTTTTTTTCTATGCATATATTTTATGTGCTATACTGATATAAAATTTTGAAAGTGTGACTTAGGATAACTAAAGACGTAAAGATTTGAGTTTCTCTTGGTTTTGAAGCATTCTTAATCAGAAAGCACTTAGTTCTTCACACTGAAGGGCTAAATTTGAGTTGTTTTATGTCAGGCATGGAGGACTTTGTATCCAATGCCTTTGAACAAATTTTCTCCATACGGGAGAAACAAGAAATAATTGAGAGGAACTAGACTGACTTCTGACTGTGGAAATGAAGACAAATTCTCAAAACATCAAAAAAGAATGCATTAAATATTGACCAACATAATCAAACTGATGGGTTTTGGAAAATGCCTTCTCCCAGTTTGATCCACAGTGCTCCAGTAGAGGGCTCCACAAGACCGAAGAATGTCTGGCTCCACACACAGGAGGCCTTTCCTCTCGTGAAGCCATTTCAGGGTTACACACAATAGACAAGTAGGGTTTTGAAATTGGGCTTCTAGCATTTTCTGCAGTCCCATGCAGCAGAATGAGATGTAGAAATCTCAATCTCTCTCTCTCAGTCTCTCTCTCTCTTTCTCTCTCTCTCTCTCTCTCTCTCTCTCTCTCTCTCTCTCTCTCTCTCTCTCTCTCTCTCACACACACACACACACACACACACACACACACACACACACAGACACACACGGCTAGCACTCTTAGAGTACATGTAAACTAGCTGGCTTCCCAGACACTTGTCTGATGATACAGAGTACTCCGCTGTCTGAGCTGCGGGACACATGTGGACAATAGAAACTGTTTCCTTGGAAACCACGATGTGAAAGCTCTTGGAACATCTCCTCCCCAGGAGTTAATTTGTTTCAGATGGGGAAAGGTGATTACTTATGAGAAAGGAAAAGACAGACATACAGAGAGAGGCTTATAAGTTTTTTTTTTTTTTTTTTCGCATCATCACTGTAATTTTTTTTTTTCTTCAAAAAGTAGGGTAGCTGCCAGCAGCAAAGGTCAATATTAGTGCTGTTTTCTCCATTAAGATTTTAACTCTTCAGCTGCTCTTGCCAAGATATGTAAAGGAAACAAAGTGAGGGGGAAGAGGAAAACCTCTTATTGAGGCAAATTAGTTCAGTTTGTTTGTTGCCTATGTTCCCCCATTGACTGGAAAACTTCAATGCTCTGCTTTTCCTAATGCCATCATTATAAAGTGCAAATGTTTACCACTTGGATAGAATTACCTATAAAGATAATGAGCTGTCATACAATAAAGATGGAATTTCTTATCCATTAACTTATGTTTTTCCACTTGTAATCCTGATAAATCCTCTTTTCCTTGTGTTCTTCTTTGTTCTTTCCAGTATGGATTAAGGGTTGTGTTGTGTTCATGCTATGGAAATTTCTTCAGTTATGGAAACATGGTTATAAGTCTTCAGTAAGGCACTATTAGTTAACTGGTTAAATGTTGGCACTGTGGTTCACAGCTAAGTGAAGGTTTGGAACTATCGAACTCCACAAAACAAGTAAGTACACAAGGAAGAAGCCTGGGGCCTATTGTAGTCACCATTATGAACAAAGAAGTTAAACAAACAGATGCAAAAAAAAAAAAAATAAATAAAGAGGATTCAACCTTAAAACAAGGAACTCTAAATCAATTCTGTACAGAAGTTTATTAAGAGCAGTAATTGCATTCAGATTTATAGAACATCTTACATACTATGGTCAAATATAAAGGAATGTAAATGAAATTAAAACATTTGATAGTAATATCAAAGACAAGGCCAAGAGCAGAGCTCAGTTGCAGAGTGCTTGCCTAAATTGCATTAGAACTTGTATTCTATTCCCAGCTCTGTAAATGTATAAAAAAAATGTAAAATAGAGCTTAGGAGATGAATTAGTGGTGAAAGGCACTTGCTTGCAAAGTCTGACAGCCTAGGCTCGATTCCCCAGTACCCACATATAATCAGATGCACAAAGTGGTACTTGCATTAAAATTCATTTGCAGTGACAAGAGGTTCTGGTGCACTATTCCTATTCTTCCTTCAGCCCCTCTTTCTCTCTTTGCTTGCAAATAAATAGTTAATTAAGGGCTTGAGAGATAGCTTTGTGATTAACATTCTTGCCTGCAAAGTCAAAGGACCCAGGTTTGATTCCCTAAGACCTATAAGCGAGATGCACAAGGTGGTACATGTATCTAGACTTTGTTTGCAGTGGCTGGATGCCCTGGCTCACCAATTATCTCTCCTTTCTCTCTCTATACCTGTCTCTTCTTCCCCTCTCAAATAAATAAATAAACATGTAATTAAAAAAAATGAAACAAAATCCAATTATTTCTGTGAAAATTCCTGCTAAATGTGATACTTCATTCAAATGATGGTCTGCATATTATATTATCTTCTTGTATAATGTTTTTAGTAATGTGATGTGATGGTATGATCCAGGTGTCCCCCATAAACTTAGGTTTGAGTAGTCTAGCTGGAGGAGCAGAATTGGAATGTCAGAGACTCACTGCTGGTTACAATTATTGGACTTGGAGTTTTGTCACTGGCTACAGTTGTTGGACTTGAAGCTACAGGGTTTGATGTTTTCTCTGGCTGTTTGAAATCTTGTATTGGTTGAATATTTCTTTGGTATGCCCAGTGACATCTTGTGCAGTATGAATGTTTATTCTGTGCCATTATGAGTTTTTTGAGTTTTTTTTTTTTTTTTTTTGCATTATGGCTCAGTTGAACATCACTAGAATTGATGAAAAAAATGGGTATTTTTAAAGTTGGACTGAATGCATTGTATTTTACAACATGGATGGTTATCAGTTTATGGGGGCCCAGGGCAGAATGTGGTGGTTTAATTCAGATGTCCCCCATAAACTTAGGTATTCTGAAAGCTAGGTTCCAAGCCGATGGAGATTTGGAAATTAATGCCTCCTAGAGGCAGTGCATTGTTGGGGGTGGGCTTATGGGTGTGATAGCCAGCTCCCCCTTTGCTAGTGTTTGGCACACTCTCCTGTTGCTACTGTCCACCTTATGTTGACCAGGTGGTGATGTCCACTCTCTGCTCATGCCATTGTTTTTCCCTGCCATTGTTGAGCTTCTCATTGAGCCTGTAAGCCAAAATAAACTTCTTTTTCCCAAAAGCTGCTCTTGGTTGGGTGATTTCTAACCACAATATAGACCTGACTACAACATGTGATTTCTCATTTTCTTTTTTTATATTTTCTTTTTTATTTATTTATTTGCAAGAGAGAGAGAGGGAAAGAGTGAGTGAGTGAGTGAGAAAGACAGAGAGAGAAAGAGAATGGGAGTGCCAGAGCACCCAGACACATGTACCAAACCTTGTGTGTATGGCTTATGTGTGTCCTGGGGAATCAAACCTGGGTCCTTTGGCTTTGTAGGCAAGTGGCTTAACTGCTAAGGCATTTCTCCAGCCCAAATTCTTATTTTGTATAACTTTAAAATTTCTTAAAGAAAAGAAAGCCAAGAATTGTTTAATCCCTTTCTGGGGATAGGGAAATTGCTCAGTGGATAAAGTGTGTAACCATGAAGACTGGAGTCAGATTCCTCTGTTTTCCAGTGAGGTTCAACTTCCCTGGAGAGTGATCAAGGAAGACAGTCAACATCTAGACACACATGCTCATGTGCACACCTGTTTGTGCATCTACACACATACAAGCATGCTTACAGATACACACGCACTACGTATATACACACAAAGCAAAGTCTTTTCTTAGCTATTGAACTGTATTCTCATGTGATGTTCTTAAAGAACCAGAAAGAAAATATGGATTCTTAATTAGGTTTTCCTTCAGAAATTCTTCACGCATTTCTTAACGTTATTGTAACATAATCTAAACAAATAAATATAGAACAACCTATGATAAATTATCATTCAATTGTTGAAATGTCAGTAAATTTTATTCAATTGGTTGGATTAAGTTTTTTTTGTTGTTTATTTTTAGTATTTGAGAGAAATGGAGAGAGAGACACACACACAGAGAGTTTGGGCATGCCATGACCTCTGGTTACTACAAACAAACTCCAGATGTATGTATCATTTTGTGCATCTGGTTATTTGGGTACTGGGGAATCAAACCCAGCTTTTCAGGCTTTGCCAACAAGTACCTTTCACTGCTGAGCCATTGCTGTAGTTTCTGAGTAAAATTTAACTAAATTGTTCTGCAATTGACTATAAAAATTGACTATAATGCACATGAAATTCTGTCTCAGAACATGTAATAGAGCAGCTTTTCTGAAAACTCTTTTTGGATGGATAAGAAATATGATTGGTTATGCAGGTTTTCAACAAAATGCTGGGTTTTGATGTCCAATTTGTAAAAAAGTTACAAAACTTGATGTACTTCCATCAGTGACTTTCTCCTGTTAATTTTCTGTTTTTCCCCTAGAATTTTTTATACTTAATGTGCATCTTTGAGAAGTTTCTCTGTTTCCAGACTCTACCTTGATTATTTGACATATCTTTAAATACTACCCACATTCCAATTCTACCCTAAAATATACACTAGTACCTTTGACTTGATACAATATTTTGTGCTATCTTGCCTTGAAAAGGCCAACAGGTGTGGGATACCCTGTGAGTTGTTGGTTAAGGAGGTTTCTAGGAGCCCCCAGCAGTGCTCACATTGCTCTTGGTTGCCTACTAGTATGAGATGATAAGACCTCTTTGTTAAAGGCAACAAGTGCCAACTGTGTCTGACATGGGGAAATCAAGCTGGATGTGATCCAAAAGACTCCT
Source organism: Jaculus jaculus (assembly GCF_020740685.1). Lineage (NCBI taxonomy): Eukaryota > Metazoa > Chordata > Mammalia > Rodentia > Dipodidae > Jaculus > Jaculus jaculus. The sequence continues at coordinate 145,863,956 of NC_059103.1, forward strand.
TCCTGCTGGCTAGCTTTCATAGAGCTGGAAGGAGCTCTAGGCTGCAGAGGGAGAAAAGTCATCAACAGTTGACTCAGCTCTGTTCTGTATATGCTAAACAACCTACCGAATAGGCAAAATGTGTCCACTGGTATAGGGTTAAGACTGCTATGGGGGCTAACCACTGCTTTTGGATTTGATTTGAGATCTGTTCCACATGAGAGTATTCATACCTGATAGTGTAAACTGGTCAAAATCAAATGGCTGGGAAAGCCATAGGTGCAGTAAGAGAAACTACCAGTGTTTGCTAATTACATATGAGCCCATCACACTGGTTTCTAAATACTTTTGTTTATTAGCACTGTTCTCAGTTTTGGTCAGAGAAACTTCCTTTGGAAGTGGATGACAGTTAATGCAGAGATTCATAAATTGCCCAAGTGCTGAGATTAAGTGCCCATTGAATATTCATTCCTAAATGGGACATTTCTGTAAGCCCTCCACAATCAGAGAACATCACCAAAAAAGGAACAGGACAAATAAAAGAACGGAAGGATGGGAAGGACTACTGTGGAACAGGGTCTCTCAATGTGGCATGGCTGTTGCACACATAAACTCACAGCCCCTGTGGTTATCTGCACAAAATCTGTACAAGGTGGGATCTGTCAGCTCATAAAGCCTTACCCGTTCCCGAGGAAATATCCCTAAGGAAATGGCAGTTATTAGTTGCTGGATGAGTGGTAGATGAGAATTTTCTTCAGTGGTGGTGCAGCCACTGATAAATTAATCATGCTCCAGTAAGTAACTCCCAACCCATGTTCATGCAAGTGACACTAATTAAATTTGTGGATTACCAACTCCCCCCCCCACAAAAAAAAGAAAGAAAGAAAGAAAAATAAACATCAAAATAGGATGAGAATAAGTTGAGACAAAGAAGTAGATATAGGAGAAGGTATAAGAAGATAATGGTGGGGATTAATAAGATGAAAATTTAATACATAAAGAATAAATTGTCTGGGCTGGAGAGATGGCTTAGCAGTTAAGCGCTTGCCTGTGAAGCCTAAGGACCCTGGTTCAAGGCTCGGTTCCCCAGGTCCCACGTTAGCCAGATGCACAAGGGGGCGCACGTGTCTGGAGTTCGTTTGCAGAGGCTGGAAGCCCTGGTGCGCCCATTCTCTCTCTCCCTCTATCTGTCTTTCTCTCTGTGTCTGTCGCTCTCAAATAAATAAATAAAATTTAAAAAAAAAGAATAAATTGTCAAAATTAATTGTTCATTATTTAAAAATGAATAGGTCAAAAATCCAGACATACCTTCCCCACCCCCAATCATAGCTCTTCTCTTGAATTTAATACTTATATTACACTTACCTAATCATTTTCTTAGTTAACTAAATTTGAATTTTTAAAGACATGTTGTTTCACCAACACACACATGAAAAAATCCTGTCAATTCTTCCTTTGTCACAATCTCTCTTATGTCTCTCCTACCATTATTATCATTACTTTTCTCACTATGTTTCGTAAGTGTTTCCCTTTTCCATACTTCTTGAAATAAAGCTTTTATTTGCTTTCTAGTGATGGGATGAAACCAGAGCTTTACACATGATGTACAAGGGGCCTGTCACTGAAGGCTATCCCAGCCACATCTTCTATTTCAGCACTCTTTTATATTTTAGCTTCTGACTAGAATATGTTTAGTTTTTAATACATGCATTTTAAATTGTGTTTATTTGTAGAAAGGGAAAATGAGAGAGAGAGAGAGACAGAGAGAGAGAGAGAGAGACAGAGAGAGAGAGAGAGAGAGACAGAGAGAGAGTATGGGTGGTGCACCAGGGCTTTATGCCACTGCAAACTATCTCCAGATACATGTGCCACTTTGTGCACCTGGCTTTACATGGGTAATGGGGAAATAAATGCTCACCCATCAGGCTTTTCAAACAAGAACTTTATCCACTGTGGTGGTTTGAATATATGGCCCCCAATATATTCAGTTCTTTATTGTTTGTAGTTTGCATCTGCTGGCTACATGGCTGGAGGCAATGTCACTGGGTAATCTTAAGGTGTGATGGTGGGTTTTAGATTTCAATCTAAAGATATGCAGTGTGCCTAGCTGGAGTTCCTGAAGTGTGCTGTGCTGTGTGGCTTTTGGCTTGCACTTCTCTTTCTCTGCTTGGGCTTATGAAGGCAGGCCAGCTTCTTCTGCCATTATGGAACTTCCCCTGGATCTGTAAGCTTCAATAAATCCCTTCCTCCATAACTGTGCCTGATCTAGAAGTTTATCTCAGTGAACCTGAAGCTGTCTGCTACATTCACTGAGCCATTTCCCCAGCTCCAACACATTTCTATCCACATGAAGAAATATGTTTTATGTATAAAATTATTTTAGTAAATGCTGCAGAATTAATTTCATAATAGGAGAGATAAGCACTATGAATATTGCCAAGCCAACATAAATATTCAAAGTATGATATTGAAGTTCTAATCCTTCTGCCACTACCTCCCAAGTTCTAGGAGTACAGTTTTGCATCACTATGCCAAGTTTCTGCAGAGTTGGGGTAGAACTCAGGATATCATGCATGCTATATGTGCACTCTAGTAGCTGAACCATATTCCCAGCCCACACTGTCATTTTGACTGCATAGATTCAAAGTGTGACACTGTAGTACTTAATAATGCGATCCTTTTGATTTATTTGTTTGCTTGCTTGTTTCTCCTGGTAAGAACTTGCTCTTGATGACCTGGAATTTACTATATAGTCTCCAGGTGGCCTGTGCACCACCATGCTGGCAATGCAAACTTTTTTAACAGTTCTATTACAGTGAAGTAATATTGTAATCAAGAATTAGGCCTAATGACATGTCACTGATATTTTTATCACTTTTAACCAAAGACCATTAATATTTTATAATGGGCTCATTGTCTTGAAGCAAATACACTAGAGTGCTTCTTTTCTGCTAAATGACAGCTGAAGCCTGGTTAGTTGACAGGATCCAGGATGACTCCTAACAGTCCCAGAGCAGTGGAATAATTGCATTTCTGGATGAAATCTAGCTACAGAAAAATAATTGCATAAGTCATAATCTAAAATGTCCTGATATTAGTAGTCTTCCACAGAATGTGGGATTAAAAAAGAAGTAATGTTTACTTTTCATATGTTGACATGAGCCAAATCAGAGTCCATATTTTTATTTTTATAAGCTGCTATATAATCCCTTATGCTTTCAAAAATCATTTCCAGGGGCTGGAGAGAAGACTCAGCACTTAAGGTGCTTGTCTACAATACCCAAGGGTCAGAGTTCAATTCCCCAGTATACACATAGAGCTAGATGCACAAGGTGGCACAGTCAGGGCCTAGAGGCCCTTGCATGACCATTCTCTCTCTTTCTATCTACCTGCCTCATTCTCTTTTTCACCCTCTCTCTCAGGTCAATAAATTAATAAAATATTTTAAAATAACCATTTTCAAATTAGGTAATACTTGATTTGAATATATGATTCTTGTATTTAAAAATTCTAATATTGATTAATCATAAGTAAATCTTTTGTGGAAATAAGTTTCAAATGACAATAATTGTCTTATTTTCTTTTATCATTTCCTTTAAAATTTATAAAAACAACTTGGAATAATCATGCAGTCAAGTTATGGATGGATATTATACCTGTAATATTTACTACTAGTATGAGATGATAGCATCCTTATGCTTGATTTGAGTTATTGATAATTGTTTTCCAAAGTTGGTGCTGTTCTGACAGACCATTGGAATTGTTGGTGGCTTCACAGCAACAGTCAGAGGACAGTCTTGTCTCACAAGACACACAGACTCTCAGAAATTAAGTATACCATCTGCTACTATTTATAGTAAACACTGGTTAAATCCCTCACATGGATGGGGGAGGGTGGTGCTGAAGAGGTGGCTTAGCAGGTAAGGCACTTGCCTGCGAAGCCTAAGGACCCATGTTTGATTCCCCAGAACTGATGTAAGCCACTTGTACATGGTGACACATGCTTCTGGAGTTTGTTTGTAGTAGATAGAGGAATTGATACACCCATCCTCCTACTCCCCCCCCATAAATATATAAATAAAAATAAAGTATTTTTAAAAATACCTAACATGGCATATGCAAACCATATTTTCTCAAAAATGTAAGTCCTATAATATTTTATCCAGAAAAAAAGAGGAAGATGTCCATAGAGTTTTGAATTCCACTGAAATTGGGTCAGAATCCACATCTTCCTGACTTCAATTCCTTCTAGCATTCTGCATCAGATTTCCAATTTATCTTGCTTCCCCAAAGTTTTCCTTTCATAATTCATCCCCAGTTTAGCCTGGAATAAGATAGCTTACCTCCAGATTTTTGGCATGAACCATTTCTTTGCTGGGAAAAAAAAAAAAAAAAAAAAAAAAAAAAAAAAGTTCACCTCTTAACTGAGTGTTTGGCTTAAGATCAGGAAAAAAAAATAATAATATCTGATTTCTTTTACACTTCCTTTTCCATGTGAGGTTTGCACAGAATCATCTTTATTCTTCACTGTTGGCTGGAATATAATAAATTATGCCAGTTCCTGTTGATCTATTCCCCCCTAGGAATTGCTGAACACATCCAACAAATAATGTATCTTTCAATGTATTGAAATCTAGTGGTTTGAGAATCCATTCATCTCAAACAAAGGACTCGAAGTCGGCCTCCTTTACTTCCTCAGAGGCCCAAGGTTTCCATCGGTGTTTGATTTTTCCAGGCTTCTAACTAAGCCAGTGTTCTTTCTTTACAATGTTGCTGACTCTGTGGTTCTAGCCTTCTTTTTTTTCACTTTCCTGAAAAATTTCTTCTTGTAATTTTTATACTGCTCTTGCTTTGTTTACAAAAATTAATTCCCTACTAACTCTGCTTTTTTCCTCCTCCCACCTAAACAGCCTAGTCCGAAGGAGTTGACATGGAGAGAGGGAAAGAAAGCTCTAGAATCTAAAGCAGGCCTGCCTTAGGAGAATGGCTCTATCTGAGACTGCTCGCCGTTAAACTTTTGCTGTGACAATGTATGGATGATTATTGACCTAAGTGAACATACATAATACTCATGTCTAAAGAAAATAAAATTACCATGTTATTTTAATTTTATAATTAAAAATTTATAAAAAGAATGGGGATTAAATTTTATCAGCTTTTGAAATGATATGAGCAAGCTATTGATTGACAGTGTTAATTTCAAAAGCTTGTATTTAATAGGTCATCTTTGGTTAGAGAGAGATGGGGTGGGGGGAAGAAAACCATTACTTACCACTACTATTATGTGTACTCCATAATATCTATGTCTTATACAATGTCTTGAATATTACACTCTCTCAGACATGAATTTATTTGAATTGTAGTGAGTTTTTTTTTGTTTTTAGGAAAAATATAAGATACCAGCAATCCTTGAAGATCAATGGTAACAAAGGCCTATGAAAAGTTTTACCCAGAATATTTAGAAGCAGAAGGAAAATGGAAAGATGTACTAGTAGAGAGACAGGTCAGGAAAACTGAGTAAACTGGTTCTAATAGCAAATTATATGTGTAGTGATTCTTGTTTAACCAGTTTTCTCAGACATATGTATATATAAAGAGCTAGATAGATCACATAGAGGTGGTAATTTCCATGGAGCCATCACATGTAGAAACAATGAAAGAGGGGAAACAGACTGGTCATTAGGCTGTCCACTCTTTGTGGTGGGTCCCACAGGCCTCCAAGGGCAGGTTGTCTTCAGCTGTGCAAGCACCTCAGAGGCTCATGAAGCTAAACATGCACCTGGTCAGAGCTGAAAGACCTGAAGACAGTAAGAACTATGGACTGTGAGGTTTGGCTTACGAGGGTGAGAAAGAGCTTTGCTTGGACTGGACTAGCAGTTTGTGTGAGAAGCATGCTCTTGTGCCCATGTCCTGAGAAGTTGTGCGTAGAAATGAACTGATGTGTGCACAGGGATATGGCACAGAAAGAAAAATCTTTGGGTGAACTGTTGCCCATTCAGCTGCAACTGAGAGATTACAGCCTTTGAGATGGCTAGCTGACCTGTGTTGGGGCAATGGAAAGAATGTCAACTCTTTTGAAGGGGCCTGAGTGCTCAAGGAGTGTCCTGTTCTTCAAAGTCTGCTTTATTCTCCTCTGGATTAACAAATTGGCTCCCTACCTGGTATCGTGGATTATAAGAAATGCTCGAAAGAGGGTCATTGAGTTTGCAACACGGTCCTGTGTTTTGGAAATGGCCATGGGCAGTGTGAAGCGGGTTTGCTGGTTGCCTGCATAGAGACCACATGGGGCCATGAGAATGAACCATGGATTGCAGTGGAGACCCAGTGGAGATACCAGGACCATGAGATGGCTGCCAAGGAGCTGCCAGCCCTGATGAAGTTTTCCAGGACTGTGAGTAGCTTAGCTGGAGTGGTGGAATTGGAATGCCTGAGACTTGTTGCTGGTTAGAATTATCGGACTTGAAGATTTGTCACTGGTTAGAGTTGCTGGACTTGAAGCTACAAAGTTTGATATTTTCCCTGGTTGTTTTAAATCTTGTATTGGTTGAATGTTTCTTTGCTATGCCCAATGCCATCTTTTGCAGTGTGAATATTTATTCTGTGCCATTATGGTTTTTTTGAGGCTATTTTTTGGTATTATGTCTCAGTTAACAGATCTTGGACTATGGGGATGTATGAACATCATTGGGATTGATAAAAACTATGGGGACTTTTAAAATGAGATGAATGTATTGCATTTTACATCATATATGATTATCAGTTTATGGGGGCTAGGGGCGGAATGTGGTGGTTTGATTCAGGTGTCCCCCATAAACTTAGGTGTAGTGAATGCTAGCTCCCCAGCTGATGGATATTTGGGAATTAATGCCTCCTGGAGGGAGTGTACTGTTGGGGGCATGCTTATGGGTATCAAAGCCAGTTTCCCCTTGCCAGTGTTTGGCATGCCCTCCTGTTGCTGTGGTCCACCTTATGTTGGCCAGGGGGTGATGTTCACACTCTGCTCATGCCATTGTTTACTCCTGCCATCGTGGAGCTTCCCCTCGAGCCTGTAAACCAAAATAAATCTATTTTTCCCAGAAGCTACCTTTGGTTGGGTGATGTCTACCAGCAATGCGAACAGGACTGCAACAGATGGGAACCACATCTAGAGTAAGACTTTACTCTGTGTTCTTTCTCTGCTTCTTTTTACTTTTTTTTCTCTTTTCCATGCTGAGAATTATAGCCAAGTCTTTGTGTATAGTATGCAAATGCTCCACCACTGAGCTACAATCCAAGTTCAGTTTTTTTTTTTTAATTTTGTTTCATTACTTTATACTTTGACAAAAAGATTTTTTTATGTAGTTTAAGCTTGCCTTGCACTGACTATGTATGCCAGACTGGCCTCCAACTATCTACAATTCTTTCTCCCAAATGCTAGGATTGCAGGTGTAAAATACCACACTTCACATACATTTTGCCATTCTCATAATAACTGTTTTATGAAGGCAGACTTGTGTCTATGTTGTGTGCCACATGTTGACTTCATATAGAAAAAGGTTCAGCCCCATAGTAGGTCTCAGAAAATAGAGTTTAATGAATGACATGGAGTTAAATAATAGTTTGTAAAACATAGATATGCTAAAATATGTTAGCTTCTAAAGAAAAGCAATACATAGTAAAAAATAAGGAGATGGAGTCAAGCTTTTGTAAAAACAATATATTTTATTTATTTATTTAAGAGATGGGGGAGAAACTCCAGATGCATGTGCATCTGAGTCCTAGTCCTGGAGAATCAAACTAGGATCCTTTGGCTTTGCAGGCAAATACCTTAACTGCTAAACCACCTCTCCAGCCCTCAAACTTTTTTTTTAAGAAAATAAATAGTTCTTTAAGTGTACAGGTAGACATAAGAGAACATATATTTGGTTAAGAAATAAGAATTAGGAGCCAGGCATGGTGGTGAATGTTTTTAATCCCAGCATTTGGGAGGCAGAGGTAGGAGGATTGCTATGAGTTCGAGGCTACCCTGAGACTCCATAGTGAATTCCAGGTCAGTTTGGGCTAGAGAGAGACCCTACCTTGACAAAACAAACAAACAAACAAAAAAAACCAAAACAAAACAAAACAAAATAAAAAGACACCTGCAGATGTTACAACCCTAGGGCTCATGACCTCCCCCATCACAAGTTTTCAGTAACAGGCATTTATTCCCTGCCATGGAGTAAGCCTCTAGTCCAATTAGCCAATGGTTGGTTTTCACCATAGCAGACATGTCAGTATTGTACCTACTGGCTCATTTGGACTGGCTGGCCATACTTAAGGCTTACAGTGTCCACTGTTGTTTATCACTGCTAATAACTTCTCTCTCTCATAGGGATGCAGCAATGTAGCTTTTTCCAACTTTCTGTAAGCTGGTCTACAGGGAGGATATTTTCAGCTTAGCTCCAGCTTGGCTTCTCAATGACCTTGCAGCCAAAGCATGTGGAGTCTTCAACAATGGGGGCTTACCTTCTATTTCTGTGGGAAATCAAGAGTCTTGATGATGGCTTGTAATGTTTGGGCAGCATCAGGGATCTCTCTGGCCAACAACTCACTGGAACATATCCCTTCCTTGGCACTGAAATTTTTCTAGTATATCTGTTCTGAGTGCGCCCTTATCCAAAACAAGGTAGGTTTCCATATGGCTTACTCATAACATCTTAAATTTTGATTACCCCCCCCCACACACACACCTTTTCTTTACTCAATCTCCATGACCTCTCTTAGGCCATTCCACCACCAGTAATCTCTTCATTTACTTACATCCCTTACAGCCTCTTTCTAGCTTACTGCCTTCTGCAACCAATTTTTACTCCAACTCACATACAAGTCTAAACATTTGTAGCTAGAATCTACATATGAGAGAGAACATGAGGCATTTGGCTTTCTGGGTTACTTTGCTTAGTATAATCCTTTCCAGAGTCATCCATTTCTCTGCAAATTTCATCTTTCTTTCCCCCTGAATAGAACTCCATTGTACTAATTTACCTCATGTTCATTATCCATATATCAGGTGAGGAACATCTAAGCTGGTTCCATTTCCTAGTATTGTGAATAGAGTGTATGGATGAACAAGTATCTCTAAGATAGTGAGACAAGTCCTTAGGACATATGCCTAGGAATGGAACAGCTAGGTCATTCGGTAAATTTATTTTCAGCTATCTCAGGAACTTCCCCACTGATTTCCACCATAGCTATATGACAGGCTTTTTTGAGGTAGTCAGACAAGAACAGACCCACTTACTTCATCACATCCTTGCCAAGATTATCACACTGGACACTGCCTGCTTCAGTTGTGGGATTCAATATTGGCCAGTCTCAGTTAGATTTCTCTTGAGCATGTATCCCATCCAGGTGTGGGTAGATTCCTCCTCTGAGCCCAGGAAGTGATTACTGGCACATTTGTGCCCATCTCATTCTGAGAGCAGACTCAAAAATACATGTCTTTTGGGAGACCCACAGAGAAGGCCTCTTTTCTTCTCTGGTCCTTGAGCTGCACACAAACACACACCTAGTTTTTCATGTGGGTAAGATGATCTCTCCCACCCTGAAAGCTGTTGCCAGGGTGAACCAGGACACTTTTTGCTACTGTTTGTATGTTTTAAACTCTTTGGAAGCACACCTTTTTTAAAACCCCTTCTCATGTTTTTTTTTTTTTTTTTTTTTTTTTTTTTTTTTTTTTTTTAATCTAAGGTCCATGTTAGTTTACCTGGGCTCCTTGGCCATGTATTTTATTTCCTCTCTATCTACTTTGCCTTCCTTTCTTAGCCCTTCCCTCCCTAAAAATTCCTGTAATTTTCAAATAATGTATGGTGATGAAAAATCATTTTCTGGGGCTGGAGAGATGGCTTAGCAGTTAAGCACTTGCCTGTGAAGCCTAAGGACCCCGGTTCGAGGCTCGGTTCCCCAGGTCCCACGTTAGCCAGATGCACAAGGGGGCGCATGCATCTGGAGTTCGTTTGCAGTGGCTGGAAGCCCTGGCACGCCCATTCTCTCCCTCTCCCTCTATCTGTCTTTCTCTCTGTGTCTGTCACTCTCAAATAAATAAAAAATGAACAAAAAAATATTTAAAAAAAATCATTTTCTGTAGTCTGGATTGACAATTCTTTGGTTAATTAACAGACATGCACTCAGGGCTTGGAGTTCCAGGATTATTCCTAGACACCCTAGCACCCCATTTTCTCTCCAGCACCCAATATAGATGGAGGTCCCATCAAGATGGTTTGAAAATGATTTTTATATCAATGAACACTTTTTTGTTTTGTTTTGTTTTCTGAAGTTCAGTCTCACTGTAGCTCAGGCTGACCTGGAATTCACTATGTAATCTCAGGGTGGCTTCAAACTCATGGCAATCAGCCTACCTCTATGTCCTGAGTGCTTGGATTAAAGGTGTGTACCACCATGCCTGGCAAATAAATGGACATATTTTTATTCAATGACACCTTAGAAAAAATTCTATGGGCTGCAGATAACTAAAAGCCCCTTCCTCTACTTCTATCTGCACTCCATGCTTCTGGCTTTGGGGAAAGGACTGTGCACAGATCAATGCTTCAACAGTTTCTGGTAGAGCAGAAAATCAGAGAATCTAAAAATGCCTCTTCTGGTGGCAGTAAGGATGTAAGAGCCAAAGGAAGGGTAGGACTCCTTACAACATGATCTTTCCAGACATAAAATGGCCTGGATATCCATGACCTCATAGTGCCTGACACTACCTACACAAAACCATGATAAGAGGAGGAAAAGACCATGACATCAAAATAAAAGAGAGACTGATTGGGATAGGGAGGGAATATGATGGAGAATAGTATTTCAAAGGGGAAAGTTGGGGGGGGGAGAGGGAGGGTATTACAATGGGGTACTTTTTATAATCATGGAAAATGTTAATAAAAATTGAGAAAAAAGGAAGTGAATAAAAATTTGGATGAGGATGGTATATTGTTTATATGTATGGAGCTTGTCAATAAAAAGTTTACAAAAAGAAAAAAATAAAATAAAAATGCCTGTTCTAAGATAACTTCTCTGGATGGAGGGAATTATTGCCCCACAGAGGGGTTTAGGATTAAGCAGAGTTGGGTTATGCCATGTTCCCTATTTGTAGCTTTTTCATTACTGGGTAGCTATCCCAAATTCCTGCATGCAATTACTGCCACACCCTATGGGTAACTCTGTGTTCACTTGTAACTTTCGTTTTTCTTCTTTTCTTAAATTTAGAGTTAAAATATAATCCTACTTTCTTTTTCTCTAGAACATTAAAATGTGTGCCTTAACCAATGCTGGTGGTTATGTGGTCAATTCAAAATGTTGGGCACCATATGGTCCTTTCCATAGTACAAAATGGCATCTGCCATGTGAACTTTCATGATTCAAGATGGTGCAGTTCTCATTCTGTACCCTAACTTAATAATTTCTTGTAACTGATTTAAATGGATTTATACAGGAATACCGTGTGGGCAGCCGCACTGGCTTCGTCAGGCTTTGCTACGACAGCTTGTTTACTGCTTTTGTATCCTAATCGTCTGCACATGAGCATATGACGTTATCCTAACATGGTTGCTCACCTATCCCGATTGGGTGATGCAAAGTCGTCTGATGAGTCTTAAGCCAATCAGACGACGCTTCACATCTACATGACCACAAGTATATAAGCTTGGCGCTCCGTAGGGTCGGGGTCCTTCTCTCTTTCAGCTTGGAGCTCCCAATAAAGTGTGCTTGAGAAGAATCCTGTTGTTGTCATTCTTCCTGCTGGTGGGAGGGGCGCAACAAGTGGTGCCGAAACCCGGGACTTGTCAACAAACGGCCAGTTGAGAGGACCCCTGAGGATACTTCCGAGGGAGGATTCAGAACTCAACACACGGAGCGGCGGTACCGGTAAGTTCCCCTGGATGTGCTATATGCTAAGTTTTGGCTTGTAACTGATCTGTAAGTCTGATATACATAAGTTAGTTGATTGTCTCAAACATATATAAGGTTGCAGAATGGGATACCACCACTCCATCTTTTTGGAGTTGCTAGGTAGGGACATTGACCGCGAGGCAGAAACGTGAAAGTTGTGTGCAGGTACACAGCCCTTATGGCGTTTGGTACAATCATGTTTGGAGGACAAACGTTGTGAAGAGGTGATCAGGGAAGGTCAACGCATAGTAGCGCATCATCAAGATAGCATGTCAGAGTCTGAAGAAAATAAAAGGGGAAAACAAAAAAAAAGGTTAAAATAAAAAGAGAACCTAGGTTTCAGACAGAACAGAATAAAAGTGCACAGAATAAAAGTGAAATGCAAAAGGTAGGGCCAAATTCAGGTCCGAAGCTATATCCAGATTTGACGGAACTTGCAAATTTATATATAGAAAGTTCTAGTGAATCTGAGGGAGAAGAATTAACCCCAGAGGAAGAACAGGATTTTGAGGAAGTGGAGGCTGAGTGTGGTCGGGAATGTTCTAGACCCAGAAAAGATGGTGTCTTTGCTCCTCCGCCAGCTTATGCCTCTACGAGCAAGAGGTGTAAACAACAAGATGGTCTACTTCCGCCCGGGGCGTGTGCTTCATCCGGATGTAGTTTGATAAAACCAGATACTTGGAGAAAGCTGGCTAGTGCTTATCCAGTTTTTGAGACTCATGATACACATGTTAGATACCATGAACCTATAGGGTATAAGGAGCTCAAGGATCTTGCAGAAGCTGCTAGAACTTATGGGATAAATGCTTCTTTTACTATGGCGCTGTTAGAACGACTTACCAATAGAGCTTTGACCCCAGCAGATTGGTTTGGAACTTGGCTGTGTTTCCCAGTATCAACATTTGTGTATTACTCCTTTGCAATTTAATTTTACTGCTTCTTTTAATCAGAGTCGCAAGCTAGCTGAATTTTTGGCAGGAAACTGGACGCTTGAAGGAGAGCAGTTATCTCAGAAGTTACTATTCCAGATTGTACAGCTGAATGGAACTCATATGGAGCCAATCTCCTTGGGAGATTTTACTTCTTGGCTATCTTCTGCATTTTCCTTCTTTAAGGAATGGGTGGGGGTGACTATGTTCGGAGCAGCCCTTCTGTGTGGTATGGTGTTCTGTCTCTGGCTTACCTGTCGAATCAGACGACAACGTCAGCAGTATAACGTAAAGATTGTTCAGGCACTTATGGCTTTGGATCAAGGAGCATCTCCACAAGTGTGGCTGGCAAGCCTGTGAGATGGTTAGTTCCACCCTGCCTACTGTAAGGCCTTTGCACACCAAGTGACCTTGTTGTCATTGCACTTTGGAAGGCTTACATCCCATGGTTAGTTCCACCCTGCCTACTGTAAGGCCTTTGCACACCAAGTGACCTTGTTGTCATTGCACCTTGGAAGGCTTACATCCCTGCATGAGCAGCCTTTGCACCCCGAAGGGATTTTTCCCATTGCACTCAGGAAGGTGCTTAAGCAGGCTTTTGGTCTTGGGCTCTACCCTCGATCGGACTGGCCATCATGAGGGCTGGTCCTGGATCGGGTATCCTGAGCTTCAAAACAATTTTTATAAGGGGGAACTGTGGGAAGCCGCACTGGCTTCGTCAGGCTTTGCTACGTCAGCTTGTTTACTGCTTTTGTATCCTAATCGTCTGCACATGAGCATATGACGTTATCCTAACATGGTTGCTCACCTATCCCAATTGGGTGATGCAAAGTCGTCTGATGAGACTTAAGCCAATCAGACGACGCTTCACATCCACATGACCACAAGTATATAAGCTTGGCGCTCCGTAGGGTCGGGGTCCTTCTCTCTTTCAGCTTGGAGCTCCCAATAAAGTGTGCTTGAGAAGAATCCTGTTGTTGTCGTTCTTCCTGCTGGCGGGAGGGGCGCAACAATACTGTATAAATAGCAGATGAAGTGGGAAGTAAAAAAGGGAACCAGATATGCTGAAGAATGCAGAGCTGCTGAGCCAACTCCAAGCTTGCAATTTCCATGGTACCAGAAGGCAAAAGGTCTGAACCCAGTAGATGATGTAAAGGGTTGCTATGTTCCCAATCTACAAAACTGACACCCTCAACACATAATAACAGTGCTTAATATTTATGTTTTGTTATTATTCCTTTAGACTCTCCTATATAAAGAAAGGGATTTTTGTGACATAAATCACAAAAGGCAAATTATTAGGGGAGATAACAAGAAAAATAAATGGATTTATCTTTTCTACCTTTAGGGTTATTTTCACTTTAAGTTAGGGTTGTAACATGTGTTCTATATAAAATTGATAAAAGGAAATTGTAAGTGTTGGATGTCATAGATTAATAACAAGGAATTATCTCACTGGTACTTAAATTTAAGGATAATAGTAAATGTTACATTGGTAGAAGGTATTAAGAGTGGATATTGATCAATTGGGTGTGATTTCTCTTAATGATTCTAAAGAACAGAAAGGATTATAAGAGAAATCTAGAATGACAGAAAGATTATAGGATATTAGAAGGATTATAGGATAGAAAGGCATTGATTAAGTGATAAAAGATGGTGTTGAGAATATAGGATAGATAGTTTAAATTTCCTTTTAGAGGAAACTAATAAAAGTAATCCAAACCTGCCACCCCCAAGTTCCTAACTCAGACTTTAAGGCCTCTAAACTGCCTAAAAGATTAGAACAAATGACAAGATCTTGCTAGGTGTGATGACTTATGTCCCTAATCCCAGCACCTGATATTTTAAATGATTATCAGCAAAAGGCAAGATTCTTCTGGGTGTGATTGGTCAAACCTCTAATCCCTATACTTAAAGTAATAAAACAAGAGATTACCTTTAAAACAATAACAATGATCCTTTAGGATCTAGTCTATTCTGAAACATTCACAGACAAAGGAGGAACTCATATCCCAGGCTCCCCCATTAGGGAGAAAGAAAGGGGAAGGTCCCGAGAACCCTCCCTCCCAAGAAGGGTATTTAAGCTAGTAAGAATGGAATAGTGCAGAAGTCTGCTCTTGGGCTCAAATTGCTATTGACACTTCTCATAGGCAGTGATGTGAGATGCACGTGTGGCTGGGGGAAATGTCTGGAGTTACTTGAGTTTGGGAGCTGGTCACATAAGATAAGTATGGATATCCTATCTTGGACCTTCCTTGCTCCAGCAAGCACACAGACTGCTATATGTCTACTTTGATTGGGGACAAAACCAGGATATTTGGGTTAGGGCTCTTATAGGATGTAAATAGAAAACCCTAATTTCTTCTCCCAAATCTAGTTCTGGAAGGATGTTCCCTTTCAACTAGAAGATGAGAGACAGGATGGGGCATTAGCTGACTAGATTCTTCTATTTTTCTTTCTTCCATTTCATTACAGATGGGAAAATTGGCTTCCAAGATAACTACAATGTCATCACCAGCCTGCCTCTGAAAACTTGGCTCATTTAGGTCCACTAAATTTCAGGGATTTTTCTACTGTCAAAAGGCCTCACCTATTAAATTCCTATATACATACATACATACATACATACATACATATATATATATATATATATATATATATATATATATATATATATATATATAAAATAAGGGGTATCTCATTTGTCCTGGTGCTAATTTACTCTCCATTGGAGAATCTGCTTCTCTTTTCCAGATAGATGTTGATCATAAGGAAAGAGCCACCCCATCCTACCTCAAAAGGGCCCGGGCTGAAACTAAGAAAAATTGGTGAAACAAGCAAGGGTTTTGTTTTCCTGGTGAACTGGATACAAGCACAAGGATGAAGGAGATCAACACAGAGAAAAATCAACTCATACCAAATCAGAGAGCCAGAGACCTGGAGGCTGCAACACCTCATCACTGAAGCAGACCCAAAATGAACCCAACATGGCTCAGGGAAATTTTGCAGAAGAGGAGGCAGAAAGAATGTCAGAACCACATCTTGGGTCATGATATGCAGAGACATTTATCTTATTCATAACTGTGGGCTAACCCCACAATGCATGACCCATATACCTCAACAAGGAGGGGTCAAGGGGAGGGGTAGGTCACAGATGAACCTAATAATGGTACCAAATTGACTGATTTGCTGAATACAAAACTAATTAATAAAAAAAAAATTAAAAAGGCCTCACCAAAGTACACTTTAAGAAATGGAAAGAAGGGGCTGAAGAGATGGCTTAGCAATTAAGGCACTTGCCTGCAAAGCCATGTATTGGTTTAGAAGATGTCATCAGGCACACAGAACCTCTCAACAAGTATACCCAAAAGACTTTAACTGACACAGCTGATGGAATCTCCCTTTTAAATTCTGAGTTTCAAATGATGGGGAAAGCAAACATACAGAATGCTCTAGATACCCTCATGGCAGCCCAACATGGCACATGTGCCATTATCAATGATGAATATTATGCAATGCAGTCAGGTTTGTATTGCTGGTAGAAAACACCCCACCAAGAACAGCTTATGGTACAAAAGGATTTATTTTGGCTTATAGACTCGAGGGAAGCTCCATTATGCCAAGGGAAATTGATGGCATGATTAGAGGGTGGATATCACCTCTTGGCCAACATCAGGTGGACAATAGCAACAAGAGAGTGTGACAAACACTGGCAGGAGTAAGCTGGCTGTAATACCCATAAGCCCACCCCAAAACTACATTGCCTCCAGGAGGCTTTAATTCCCAAATTGTCATCAAGCTGAGGACCTAGGATTTCAGAACACATAAGTTTATGAGGGACACCTGAATATATATATATATATATATATATATATATATATATATATATATATATATATATATATATATATATATACACACACATATGTAGGCACAGAATAAATATTAACAGTACAAAAGATGGAATTGGGCATAGCAAAGAAATATTCAACCAACACAAGATTTAAGCAGGGCAAACATCAAACTCCATAGCTACAAATCTCTAGGTCTGATAATTCTAACCAGCAATAAGTCTCTGAAATTCGAATTCCTACCCTGCAGCTAGGCTGCTCACAGTCCCAGAAAACTTCATCTGGTGCCAGCCGCTCTCCTTGGCAACCATCTCAGAGTCCCGGCATCTCCATTGGATCTCCACTGTAACCCATGTTCCATCCTCATGGCTCCATCAGGTCTCCCCACAGATAACCAACATGCTTGCTTCACACTGCTTATAGCCATTTCCAAAATACAATTCCATGTTGCAAATTCAATGACCCTCTCTTTCCTGCATTTCTTATGCTCCATAATACCAGGCGGGATGCCAATTTGTTAATCCAGGGGTGAATAAAGCTGACTTTGAAGAACAGGATACTCCTTTAGCATTCAGGCCCCTTCCAAAAAGTCTACATTCTTTCTATTGTCCCAACTCAGGTCAGCTGGCCCAGTCTCAAAGGTTGTAATCTCTCAAACAATTGCAGCTGAATGGGCAGAAATTCCAGCCCGAAGATTTAATTTCTGTTGCATTTCCTTCTGCTCATTTCTACTCATTGCAACCCTACACCAACTTTCTGTACACAGGCATAACAGCAAGGCTCTAGAAACTGCTTCTATCCCAGTCCAGGAAAAGCTTTTTCTCACCCTCATAAGCCAAACTTCATAGTCCATAGTTCCTACTGCATTTAGGCCTTTCAACTCTGATCATAATGGTCCATAAAACTGTACTTACAGCATTGCAAGGCATATCTCCTAGGCCATGATTTCAAATTTGTCCACATCCTTCTGCAAAGCAGTTCCAAAAGGCAAAAGCCACAAAGTCAGTTTTCTAGCAGCAGCAATCCCACTGCTCTCACACCAACTTTTGTATTGCAGTCAGGTTCACAGGCTGGCAGAAAATCTGACCAAGAGAAACTTGTAGGGGGAAAAAGGCTTTATTTTAGCTTACAGACTTGAGGTGCAGCATCATGATGGCAGGGAAAAATGAGGCATGTTCAAGAGGGTGGACATCAACTCTTGGCCAACATCAGATGGACAACAGCAACAGAAGAGTGTGTCAAACACTGTCAGAAGGAAGCTAGCAATAACACTCATAAGCCCACCCCCAACAATGCTCTGGCCTCATCAGGCTTTAATTACTAAATTACCATCAGCTGGAGACCTAGCATTCAGAACTACTATGTTTAAGGGGGACACCTGAATCAAACGACCACATTATGTGTACATTCCTGATAACTCTGCTAAAAACTGTTTTATCAGCTTTACAAGATCTGCATAATCAGATTCAGACCATTTCACATGCTTCTATGACATTTGGTCAACAGTTCTGGGTGTGGATCTCAAGATTTTCATGGTAGAAAAAGATTATACCTATTCCTGAAAGAAACACACATGCAAACACACACACACACACACACACACACACACACACACACACACAGTCATTTTGATAATCTTTGGACCTTGTATACTCAACCATTGTTTTATTTCTGCTTTCTTACAGTCAGCTAACACGCAGGTGGTTATAAAGCAGTCCAACTTTACCTATATGTACCCCCTTGAACACCCACTGAGAGCAGAACACATCAGTTTGAGGGGGCTACCTACTTTCTTTACCTCAAAATGCTGGACTTTTTATTCTCTGAGATAGTTCCCACGCTTATGTTACTAACGTTCACAATTTTTGTAACAGGCTAGAAAATTCTATGCACCAAAAGGTGATAGGTTGTCTGAAGGATAAGTTTCTCTCTTGGGCATATAGAATACCAGCCCCCAAACTGGGATAGACTCTAACTGCCATATTTATGCACCCCCATTCAGCAGGATATAGTTCAAGACCCACTCATCATCACCTTCCCTCTAACAGCACTTAGAGTGTTGTCTCAAGAGAGAAGAAAATGTGAAGGACCATGTCAGAGACCATGACCTGGCTGCCCTGAGGACAAAAGAGAACTAGCAGCTCTCATGCAGCCCCTCCCCCGAGAACAAACAGCTGCTCTGGGAGATGTCACAAGAGAGATTCCAGAAAAACCACAAGATGCTCCAGAAGATTACGGCCAGGTGGCCCTACTTCCTCCTTCCTTGTACCCTCTCCCCCTTTTTCCCCTCCTTATTGCCCTACCTGCTGGTTGATTATAAAAGAGCTAAAAAATCCAACATTGAACGAGACCTTGACAAATCCTCCCCTTGGTCTCCTTCTTTCCCACCCGTTCTTTCAGGTTGTGAAGGAACCCCAAGATGGGGACCCCACGCTCTGCCCAGATATGGCGACACCCCAAATCACTCACGAGAAGCGGTCTTGATGCAAACTGCAAGAGGATTTTATTCCAAGCGCGCTGGGGCCCACAGTCGTACACCGCACAGGGGTAGAGGACTGCAGAGCCCCGAATGCAGGAACGGGGCAGTTTTTATAGGGTTTCTAACAAAGCCTGTGCATTAGACCAATCATTTTTTTTAACATCAGGAGCCTGCGGGGTGCGAGCCAGTCAGTTTGTGCCACTCCATAGTTTCTAAGCCAATTAGTTTAATTTGTTCAAGCCCCTCGTGGACCAATCAGTCTCCTATGACCTTGGAGGTCAGCATTTGTGCAGGTCCTTGGGTGGGGGTAGCAGAGTATGGTATCAGTCTCCTATGACCTTGGTGGTCTGAGGCAGGCTGCTACGGCTTATGGTGCGGGCTACTAAGGCTTACGGTGTGGGCTATTAAGGCTTATGGTGCAGGATATTTACAGAAACCAAATAAGTGGTTCACTTTATTACTCATTTCCCATCCTTGAGGGCTATCTCATGCCCTTTTTACCTAGTTTTATATTAGGAGCGGGCTCTGATATAATGAGAAGAGGGATTCTTTACTTGCTTCCAACAGAGAGTAAAGCCTGGAGTTTGAAGTATGCAGGGGCCCGCTTAAGCTCCCTTTGGAGCATGATAGTATTTCTGGGCCTCTGAGTTCTTGGGCCTTTCAGTTGCAGCCCTCCTTGACCACCCCATGTTAGATTGGTCCCACGGGTCGGGGGCAGGACCAAATTAGCTCGCCCCACCTGCTTCAGTTGTGAGATTCAAAGTTTGCCCATCTCATCCAATCAGATCACTTTTGAGCAGGCAACCTGCCCAGGTGTGGATAGATTCTGCTTCTGAGTCCAGGATAATTGGCTGGGATACCTAGCACACATAAGCCCACCTTGTCCTGAGAGGGGAACCAATAATGTGTATCTTTCTTGGTCCCATGAGAGGGCTTCTCCTTTCCAGCTCTTGATCTGCACACAATGCCTGGTGTTTTTGCACTGATAAGATTATCTCTCTCCTACCAGGGCAGCTGGGCTGACATGGTGGGAAGGGACATGTTTTATTACTGTTTGTACTTTTAAATCTCTTTGGAAGCATACATTTTTTTAAACCTCCTCTCATTTTTTTTTTTTTTTTTTTGTAATCCAAGGTCCATGTTCTTTTACATGGGCTCTTGGACCACATGGTCTATTGTCCCCTTTCCCTATTTACCTTTATGTTGTGCCAAGACCCCTGACCAGGAGCCAAGTCCCCCAGTCACCCAGCAGTCACCCAGAGAACCGCCACAGAAGCCGAGACACTCAAACATAAAAGCTACAGGTTTCTTTATTGCAAGCCTAGGCCTGGGCTTCGTCCCCACAGTCTGGCACAGCAGTAGTGAGGGAGAGAGCCCCTTTCTTTTTGGGGAAGGGATTCATATAGGAATTTGAACAAAGAAGTAGGGGATAGATACATGATTGGTTGATTTAAACAGTTCTGATTGGCTTGGGGTTTCAGCAGGCAAAGTTGGGGGCAGGAGCTAGGGGCACTCCAGGCAGATGAAGTCATCTCCATTGTCCTTGAAGTGGAGATTCCTCAGAAACTTTAGGGGGAAAGGCAGCAATTAAGCAAGCAAAGTTTATAGAAGCAAAAGGTCAGCACATTAGCTGGCTAGTTCTCTAAGTCAGGCCTGGGCCTTTTTTTTTTTTTTTTTTTTTTTTTACTTAAAATGGTTATATTTGGTCTCTCAGGACCATTTGGTCTATTTTCCCTCTCCCTATTTACCTTCCCTTCCTCAGCCCTTTTCATCCCTAAAATCCCTGTAGTGATTTAAAAGTCATTATTTTAGCTGGGTGTGGTGACACACGCCTTTAATCCCAGCACTTGAGAGGCAGAGGTAGGAGGAGCGCCATGAGTTCAAGGCCACCCTGAGACTACATAGTGAATTCCAGGTCATCTTGGACTAGAGTGAAACCCTGTCTAGAAAATACAAATATTTAAAAAATCATCTTTCTGTCTGGATTGTTAATTCTTTTGTTAATTAAGAGATATGAACTCAGGGCTTGGGGTTCCAGGGTTATTCCTAAGCACCCTAGCACACCATTTTAGGTACAGTGCCCCTTATCAGTATAACAAAGAATGACTTTGAACTTCTCATCCTCCTGTTTTTACCCCACAATTGCTGGAATTGCAGGCATGTACACTCATGCCTATTTTTTATGCAGTACTGAGAATTGAACCCAGGGCCTCTTGCACGTCAGGCAGGCACTCTACTGACTAAGCTGCATTCACAGCCTTCATTCACTTTTTAAGGCAAACAAGTGATTCTGTTAAACGAAAGGGATAAGCCGATACACCAAAAAATTAGTCTATTAAAGCCAGATTATATTAGAGAAAGAAGCATGAATTAAAGCTTATAATTTCAGTGATTTTGTGCTTTCAAACAGATTTTAAATTATTTGCAAATATTATTGAAACATTTGGATTACTGAGGTCTATAATAGGCACATAATACTATAGCATATCAACAAAATGTTTTGTGCAAAAATCAATAGAAAAGGTTGCTGCATCTACATAAGTTTTTAGTTCCTTATTTTTTATATTTTTTACTTTGACCTTTTCATTTTGTATTAAATTGAGGGTGGGGGTAAACCTAAAGATTTTTTGTTTTCCAAATATTCTACAAGTTTATTTAATTTACTCATTTATATTTATGGCATTTCAACTTCCTCAATGAAACACACACGCAAACACACACACACACACACACACACACACACACACTACATGGAAGCAGAAGTGGTGAGATGGAATGCCAATTAGCCCATCTACTTCCACTATCTTTGACACATGTGAATATCAATATATTAGGCTCCTCTCAGGCAAATGACATGATCAGTAATACCCTGGTGAATAGGAAATTATTTTTTTAATTTATTTTTGTTTATTTTTATTTATTTGAGAGTGATAGAGAATGAGGGAGAGAGAGAGGGAGAGAGAGAGAGAGAGAGAGAGACAGAGACAGAGAGACAGAGAGACAGAGAGACACGAACCGGGTCCTTAGGCTTCAGAGGCAAGCGCTTAACCGCTAAGCCATCTCTCCAGTCCAGAAATTATTTTTTTTAACAAAAGGAGACAGATCCCAAACACTATAATACTGACCCTAAACTGCTTGTAAATCATTGTCAAATGCCGCCATTCCATGGTGCTGTTCTTTTGGTAAAGATCCAAAAACTGCTTGTACCTCCTCACAAAGTTAAAGATGAGCCACTAACAGGAACTTTAAACCTGTCCCAAGCTAACAAACCTGGAAAGCAACAGATGGCAAAAGAGGCCTTTAGTAATTATTCTCTACTTCAGGTAGGTTGAGTTCTAGAGAAAAGCAACTGCTCACTAATTACAAGGCTAAACCTAATAATGTCAAGGCTAAATATCCCCCTTGGTTGGCCCAAAGGGGAAGTATGCATTGTCTCACTCACAGCTCACATCACCTGACAAAAGAGGGTTTTTTTGTGTCACTTCAGTGAACAAAGACAAAGGAACAAAGACTATGAGTACCAGTACATGGCTTTCTGCTGTGAAAACCTGGTGTTCCTGTCTTTTTTTTTTTTTTTTTTTTTTTTTTACTAAAAATATAAGTTTCTTTATTTTTTCTTTCCTTCTTCATCTTCTTGCAGCTGCAGAAATCTCTGGCTTGCCTGTCCTGTTGTTTTCTCTGACTCCAGTAAATTGTCACTGTGTTCCCTTTTGAGTATGATCAGATACTTTTAGAAATATATCATGAACCAGCAGAGGGAACCTTGTGCCCTCCACCAATTGGAAGAATATATGGAAGAATATATATAGAAGGGAGCCAGTGGGAGTGAATATGATAAGAAAAATGAATATATATATATAATGTATATATATATATTCATACCATGATTATGAAGAAACCCATTATTTTTATTTGAACAAAATTTTAGTAAAATCCAAGACAAATGTATGATATAAGAACTGTTGTTAGAAAATAGGATAAAATAAATCTACAAATTAAAATGATCATTATAGTAACTCTAAATATTTGAAGTCACTCCACAGTCCATGTTTTTAACTTTGCACTGCTATGGACTGATAACCCCTTACATCCTTGATTGCAATTATGTTAACCAGTGTTTGTTCATACATTTTTTGAGCCATCTAAGTTCACTTAAGAGAATTGTACAAAACCTTCTAATGAATATTTATTTGAGATGAAAAGTCACTTATGGATATATCACATCTTAGGAATCAGGAAAGGGCTAGGACTCCATCAGTAAAGTGCTTCCCTTTCAAGCACAATCCTCAGAAGTCATGAGATACATGCTGGGTTGTGGGCCTGCAGTTTCCATCCCAGCTCTGGGGAAGTAGAGGTAGGAAGATCTCTGTGGTTCAGGGATTAGTCAGTTTTTTCTATGTGGAAAGTTCTACATCAATGACAGACTGTGTCTCAACAAAGAAGTACAACACCCAGTGTTGTCCTCTGACTTACACACACATGTACACAGGCATAAACACTCTTGTACATGTATAAATGTGCCCCCCCATTAAGAAAGTAAAAGAATAAGAAAAGCTCACAAGGCATTCAGATTTGATTGTTAATAGTAAAAATAATGCAAACTATATTTCATTTCATAGTAGTGCAGAGTTTAATGATGTGTAAAAGATAATCTACATTTTTTATTTTTAAGTTTTATAAACTGTCTTTATTGTAAGTCACTGAGAATATATAATATTTTAGAATTTAGTATAAATGAGAAAATGACCTTCACAAACTGTGTTTGTGTGTGTGTGTGTGTGCATGTATGTGTGTGTTACTAGTTAAGGCCTCATACATGCTAGGTAAGTGAGCTGTAACTGAATTATCTCCCCAGTCCCAAGATGTTTTGAAAGTTTATGAATATTAATAGAGTATAAATATGAATATCGTGTAAGGCCCCTTGACATAAGATGAAACATATATATGAAACATCAAACAGTTGTCTCTTGAACACTATTCTGTATTCAACCATCTCCATAATATCATGCTTATCCTATTACTACATCCCCTATATTGTTCCATTAACATAAGTTTATATAGTGGATAAACATCCTCCTCATTGTACATCCAAAATGTGTGAGCTTGTAGCAATAAGGGAATCCAAATTGCGTGCTACAATGTATGGATCAAGAATTGATAAGTAAGATTAGGCTTTATTTGGTATGACTGTTGAATTATTCTATTTATCTATGTATCTGTTCCATACCTCATCTCTTACTTGCTTTCCAAATTTTATAGTTTGGAAATTCATGCTGCCAGGATATAACAATTATTTGTAAAATATTGATTTTCTTATCAACATACTCATAAACTAAAAGCATAGATTTTCCTCTGTTAAGTTTATGTCAGTTAATATTTGCCTATAACAAAAATAAAAGATTTTGTTGTTTATTGTCACAAGAGAATATTTATAAATACTAAAGGATAAGTGATCTTTAATATATGCTTTGAAAAATATAGGACCAATAATAATTTTTTGGTAAAATTTGTGTCACACTGTGTGTTATTGCAATTATTTAGGTTTAAAACAAGAGAAATAACTACATCATCAAAGGCTTTTGATGTTCTTATCAAATGTGCAAATGTTGCAAGTATACATTTGACAAAGGATTCCCTCAAAAGGAAACATTTTCTATGTTTTAAGAAAATATTTCATTTATTTATTTAAGAGAGAGAGAGAGAGAGAGAACACTCATGACAAGGTCTCTAGCCACTGCAATTAAACTACAGATGCATAGCCACCTTGTGCATCTGGCTTTATGTGGGTACTGGGGAATCAAATCTAGGTTCTTTGGCTTTGTAGGCAAGCACTTTAACCACAAAGCTATCTCTCCAGCCCAGGGGACATTTTCTTTTCTTTTTCTTTTTTTTATTTTTTGAGGTAGGGTTTCATGTAGCCCAGGCTGACCTGGAATTCACTTTGTATTCTCAGGGTGGCCTCCATCTCAAGGCAATCCTCCTACCTCTGCCTCCCGAGTGCTGGGATTAAAGATGTGCCCCACCACACCCAGCTATCCAGGAACATTATCTATGAGGGCAAACTCCCTTCTTTTTTTTGTGATTATGCATCAGTGTACCCTCAAGGCTTAGATGGATAGCCAGCATATATTAAAGAGGTCAATATAATATTTCAGTAAAAGAAAGAGATAAACCTTAGTTCTTACTAGACGTTTTAATGCCCACATAGCATAGTTTCTGCTTTATTCAAAAGTGTTTTGTGAGAATCCAATTTAGTGATGGATCACAGGAATTTTGCAAGAAAATTCTGTGGAAATTTGTTTTATTTTTAATATTGTAATTCACTGGGCATTCGCTCAAAAGGAAATGTTTTCCTGGGCTCTGGCTCCATGACCACAGGTGACTTGGATGAGTGCTAAAAATGAAGCGAACAGTTGGAACAATCTGTTCTACTAAGGATTTTGAATACATGGAGAGTGTCAGCACTTGAACGCCCAGTTCTCCACTGCTGAACTTGGGCAAGTAGTCGAGTCTTGATTAGCTGTACCAAGGCAGCTCCATATTTTTCTGATTGCTGGTTTTAGTCCTCAGATATTTCATTTAATATTTAATATTCATGAGCACTTCACATTAGCCACCAGAAATCCAGAGCAACAACACTGACACCAGCAATCGATCATGTGGTCACACACTTCAGTCACAAGCTGAAGGAAAGCACAGTGCTGCCTTCAGAGGCAGGTACAAGCAGCTCTTGTGGCTTAGGTGCTGCCTTCAGAGTGGCTTGTTCACGCTCAGCAATGGTCCGCTTAACACCCTGAAAATAGTACTATGTTCTAGAAGACAAAATTAACATCTGATCACAAAGGAAGAGAACTTCAAAGAAGTAATCATGTCCTCAAGTACTTAATGTAAAGCCAGAGGGACCCACTCATGCCTGGACGTCTGTCTCAAGATAGTACTTTTTTAAAAGAATAGCCCAACACAAGCAACAGATTAATTTTTAAATAATTAAAAGTTATTTACCAATTGTTTAATTTTTGTATTATTTTATTAACATTTATGGAATTACTTTTGAAAAAAAATGTCAATAGATTAATATGAAATAAATTTTCCTGGGCTGGGAATGTAGCTCATATGTAGGGTGCTTGTCAGGCATGGGTAAGGCCCTGAATTCAATCCCTACTATCACAGTTAATTATTAATTAATTAAAATAAATAGTCTTGTGGTTCTTTATGGAATCCCAAAAAGGAAAATGAGCATTTGGGAGAAAAAATTTAAATAAAATTTAGACAGTTAATTTGTCACTACTAAATAATTAGGTATGGAAAAGCATCATGGTAATATACTATGTTAACAAGAGAGGAAACTGGGTGAGGAATATATGTGTAATCTTCAATATCTCTGTAATAATTTTGTACAGATAAAATGCTAAAATTAAATTTTATTTTTAAATATTTATTTATTTATTAGAAAGAGAGAGGGACAGAAGTTTGGATGCACGAGGGCCTTTTGTCAGTGTAAACAAACTCCAGAAACATGTGCCATTTTGTGCATCTGGCTCTATGTGGGTACTGGGGAATAATTGAATCCATGCCTGCAAGCATTGCAAGCAAGTGCCTTTAACTGCTAAGCCCCTTCCCCAGTCCATATCTTATTTTTGTAAATATTTTTTTATGTGTATTTGCAAGGAGAGAGAGAGGGGGGCAGAATGGATGTGTCAGGGCCTCTTCTTTTGCAAATGAACTCCACATGCATGCACCACTTTGTGCATCTAACTTTATGTGGGTACCAAGGAATTGAACTCTGGTCAGCAGACTTTGCAAGAAAGTATCTTTAACCACTGAGTAATGTACCCATTCCTGAAATTTTATTTTTAAAGACCTTGTCTATATTGGAATTATCCCAAAACATCAAAGATTCTATTCATGGTGTTAAGGATTTAGCTCAGAGGTAGGGTGCTTGCTATTAAGTGTAAGGCCATGGATTTGTTCTCAACCACCTTAGCGGGTGGGGGGGGGAGGGGAAGATTCCATTCATTAATCATGGCCAAGGTGACTGCAAGTCAACCATATTCTTCCCCTTGGTATCTCACACCAAACCTGCCTCAATGATTATTTTCTATGCCCTGTGATTACTACATTTTTAAAACATATTTTTATTTGCTTGTATGTGTGTGCATGGCTGTGCCAGGAGCTCTTGATGACAGATGCTTGAGCCACATTATGCATCTGACTTTTATGTGGGTGCTGTGGAATTGAACACAGGGCAGGCAAGCTTTGTAAGCAAAAGCCTTTAACCACTGAGCTATCTCCACATTTCTGTGATTTTTGTATTTTTATCCCATAACAGATTTACAGAGGTAAATCATTCTTCTACTGATTGTTTTCAACTCTTATATTTGTTTTTCTACCCATTAGTGTATAATCTTCTCTGATATTCATTTTGTTTCCTAACTATGTACATTACTAACTTGCAATGCAAAATATATGCTAGCAGATTTGAAATAAAGCAAAGAAATATTTTTTATTAAATTTTTTTGAGGTAGGGTTTGCTATAGCCCTGGATGACCTGGAATTCACTATGCCGTCTCAGACTGGCCTCAAACTCACCGTGATTCTCCTACCTCTGCCTCCTATGTGGTGGGATTAAAGTTGTGTGCCACCATACCCAGCTCAAAAGTTTTCTAAAAAAACAATTAATCACCAAGTAATTCAGATGAGGTTTGTTAATGATTAAGGAAGTATACTTTAACATAAGGATTCAAATGCAAGAAAATATTAGATTAATATAAGGTTATCTATTCATAATAAAGCTCTTAGAGTGGAGAGTAGGTCTTTCAGGTTCAAAATGGCCACAAATAGAGGAGATCCAGGACCCATAAGAATGACAGGTAGAGAAAGCTGAGTATCTAGCATGAGACAAGTCAACTCTATAGCACACCTCAGAGCCCAGGAAGCATTGCAAAGGGAGAGGCAGTTAAGTGTGAATGTTTCTTTCTCTGCTAGTCAGAGAATCTTCTCCAGGGAGATGGTAGTAAACATAAAAGAGACTCAAAACTCGTCAAAGCAGAAAATAAGTGGCAGCAAAGAGCTGACTGTTGAAGACTTAAAACAAACTCTGCAATGCTTAGGGATCATTGGGGGAGAGGAGAGAAAAGGTAAGAGCCACATTGTTTGAAGTTATACTGTGAGGCATTGTCCTTCCCACAGGAACTGACTGGCATATCCATGACCCCACAGTGATTAACAATACTCCAAATCATTAGAGTAGATGTGAGGAAAGGAAACATGAAGGAGCTTTTATATTTTAGGATGTCTAGGTTTATATTCTTTTAACTTCCTGCCAAGGCAAATGCTTATCTATCATCCTTTCATGTTTTTTTTAATTGTTTATTTATTTGAGAGCGACAGACACAGAGAGAGAGAAAGAGACAGATAGAGAGAGAGAATGGGGGCACCAGGGCCTCCAGCCACTACAAATGAACTCCAGATGCATGCACCCCCTTGTGCATCTGGCTAACATGGGTCCTGGGGAATCAAGCCTCGAACCGGGGTCCTTAGGCTTCACAGGCAAGAGTTTAAACACTAAGCCATCTCTCCAGCCCTCTATCATCCTTTTTAAAAAAGAGAATAGACAAAATTAGCATTCCATTGCTCTTCATTGGTTTGTAGAATTTTAGGTAAAATCAAGATATAAATTCTAACTACCTTAATCTGCAAATTTCAATCTTGTCTGGAAACTAGTTATTTATATTTCAGCTGCATTTTATTATGCAAATTGTGCTGATGTGTTTAGGTGTTTGTGTATAGGTGCACACTTGTGTGCAGGTGCATGTTACGCGTATGCTTGTGGAAGCCAGAGGTCAGTTTGGGGTGTCTTATTTTGTCAGTCCCCATCTTAATTTTTGGAAATACAGTTTCTCTCTGAACCTATAGCTCACTGATTCTATTAGACTAGGTAGCCAATATGCCACTCACATCCTCTTGAATCAGCTTCCCTAATGCCTGTTCTGGAGATCTCAACTCAGATCCTCTTGCTTGTGCAGAGGCAAGCACTTTGCCCAGCTGCTGAACTGGATTTTTGTGACTATTCCATTCACTTATTTTGATAATCAACTTTCTTCCATATAAACATTTTCAAATATTTTTGTGCATGCATTTGCTGTGTGTGGGTGAGTGTTTGTGCACTATGTTCTCTTAACCATTTCAATCAAATTCCTGTCCAGCTTTTCATGGCTTGCTGGGAAACCAAACCCTGGCTAGTAGGCTTTCCAAGCAAGTACCTTTAATTGCTGAGGTATGCAAGCAAGTACTTTTAACTACTGAGGCATCCTTTCAGTCTCCACAAACATCTTGCTCCTGCCATATATGTTTAAGTCAGAAATGAAAGCTTCTCCAGAGATATCTAGGAAAACCATGGAAGTGCAATCACTGAAGGTTGTAGTAGTTACCCCGCCCCCAAACACACACTGGCTATTTCTGTAAGACCATTTGCTCCCTTTGATTCCTTTAATACTGAATGGCAGCTCTTGAGAAAGCCTTTATTTTTAAATCCTTCATTAATGTAGTCTGATTGCCTTGGATGCAATAGTTGTCCTAATTAATGCAAAGGCAACATGCTTGTAATTGCTTTTATAGAAAGGAAGGGGAGTTTCTTTAGACATGATGCATAAAAACATCTAGTGCTATTGATTTCATATTTGCAGAAGATTTATGTTAATATATCAGTCTGCATGCATTAGTGCCCAAATCCTAAATTTAGATGATGGGAATAAATTTGAAACAATTTCCTCCATTTACAGATGATAAGTTTTGTAAATCTTAAAAGTCCCAAAACTTGAGCTAATTCAAGAAATACTTTATCAGGGAGGGTTAAAATGAAAATAAAAAGTGAAAATTTTATGTAATTGAATGTGACACTATCTCTTATATTTCTGTGTTTGCTTCTTTATTAAGAAAAAAAAAAGTGATCACTTTTTCAACCCTGAAGGTATCTCCAGTTGATTTTACTATACTCTACAGGCAGAGAATCTCTGTGTAGCCCAGGCTGGCCTTGATCCTCCTTCCTCAGCTTGTTGAGTACAGGAATTATAGGTGTGTGCCACGACAGCCAACTAATTGTGCCAGTTTAAATGCCAGATTACTGCTGTGTCAGTACTGTGATTAGTTTACAATTTCTCTATAATGACAGAAATTCTACCTTGTCACACCACCAAATGTCACATACTCTTCAGTCTAAAGAGTTAGGACAACATTATCATCCACCTTATACTTTTCTTTATCCCCTTCACAAGATTCAAACCTCTTTTTAACTGTAAGATACAAACATTGATAGAAATGTCCCTCAGTATACCTAAACTTTAACTCTCTGAGTAAATTTCATGATGATTCTTCTTAGGGTCTGACCAAGAAAATAAAAGAAAACCTACTACCCATCAAAAAGCAAATGAAGTTTCTATGGACAAACTCTCACGAGTGAAATAAAACTGAGGAGAGTAAAATCTCAATTTATTTGAGAATTGACATGCTTAAAATTAAAATTACAAAAAGACATTTAAAAATTTATTCCCAGGTCTCAATAAAATTGATGATATATGGGAAGAAAATAATATCTTCTACATAAACAGTAATCATTAAAATTCTTAGCTTCTGAGAATACATTGTATTAGGTTTATTTTCACTACTAGTGGAACAGAAAGAGTAATAATGATACTAATTAATTATAAATTTCTTCTTACCTATATATTTCACTTTTTACTTGGACAATGTGAGATTTTAAATAGCTTTATTGAGGTCTAATTCATATTTAGAACATTTGCCTATTTTTAGGGTAGAATTTGACAATTTAGGGAGATGTATATAATGCTATAGTCATTGCTGTCTTGGTCAGACTTTTGTCACTGTGACTAAATATTTAACATAAAGAACTAACTAGGGTGAATCCATTGCAATCCATAGAACCTGCCTCAGGTAGAAAACAGAGCTTCAGAGCACCAGTATAAGAACACGGTACTCACCTTATGGTGACCAGGAAGCAGAAAAGGCAGAAGTGTTTAGGACCAGTAGCCTTAAAATTCCCTCAACAATTTACTTCCTCTAGTAAGGTACCACTTCCTAAATTTCACTTTCTTCTCAGATAGTACTATTGGCAAGGAACCAAGCCCTCCACATATGGGCCTGTGGGGAACATTTCATACTCAAACCATAGCAACTACCCTATTCAAAAGATAGATCATTTCCACTTTCCATACCATCCCTTCATGCCCATTTACAGTCAACTCTCTGTCCATCCTAGGTTCCAAGCAACTGTTGCACCGACTTTTGTAGATCACATTACTTTCCCCACCATTTCATAAAACAGAATTTCACAAACTAATCTTTTGTCCAGGTTCTTTCATGAAACATAATGACTGAAAATGACCTCTCTGGGTTATTAGTAGCACATTTTTAGTGGAGAACCATACTTATCCTTTTGTGTAGCCATACCATGATTTTTTATCCACTAATTTATCACTGGACATTTGAATTGATTATAACAAAAGAAAGGAAGGAAGGAAAGAAGGGGGAGAGGGGGAGGGAGGATAAAAACAAAAGAGAGAGATAAAGGAAGGAAGAAGGAGACAAGGGACGAAGGAGAGAAAGGACGATGTTATGAGAAGTTGTGATTAGTGAAAGACATAGAAGTATCACATATTCCTTTCTTCTCAATACTTTTTATTATTTATTTATTTATTTTGTTTTTTTGAGGTATGGTCTCACTCTAGCCCAGGCTTCAGGCTGACCTAGGTTCAACATGTTGTCTCAGGGTGGCCTCAAACTCACAGCCATCATCCTAACTCTGTCTCCTGAGTGCTGGGATTAAAGGCATGTGCCACCACACCTGGCTCTTCTCAATACTTTTTGAATAATTTGTTCCTTTTGCCTATTTTGTAGCTATTTGAAGGCAAATGATATAACTGCTTTTTGAGGCTTTACATTTTTATTTTACTAAAATAAGATTATGAAGCTATTAAAATTCCCCCAGCTACTGCTTCAGATGTACAAAATATCTTTAAATTCATTCATTTACTTGAGAGAGAGAGAAAAAGTGTAATCTAGATACAGAGAGGGGGCCACGGTAGAGCCTCAAGCCACTGCAAATGAACTCCAGATGCATGCGCAACTTTGTGCATCTGGCTTGCATGGCACTCGGGAATCAAACCTGGGTCCTTGGGCTTTGTAGACAAGCACCTTAACAACTAAGCTATTTCTCCAGCCCCCCAAATAATTTTAATATAAAATAAATGTATTTGATCTCTATTCACTTCAAAATAATTTATGTTTTCCATGTGAGTTCTTCATACCTACATGGGTTATTTGAAAATTATAGTTTGGTATTTTTCACATTTTGTTCTCACTGATTTCTAGTGTAAGTGCACTCTGGTCAGAAGCTACAGTAGTTCAGTCTTTTAAAATGTATTAAGACTAATGTTGCATAGTATGTTCCTCCAAATTGAAGCATTCCATTCTGGAGAGAGGCTGTATCAGGAAATGCTAAGGCTCAGGGAGTAAACAGCAGTCAGGATAGTCCAAGTCTCAAGAAGCTCCTGAAACTTAGAAGATTCACAAGGACTATCCCAAAGGTTATATGAAGAATAAGAACAGAAAGAGAGAGAGAAAGAGAGAGAGAGAGAGAGAAAGAGAGAGAGAGAGAGAGAGAGAGAGAGAGGGAGAGAGAGAGAGAGAGAGAGAGAGGGACTTATCAGTACAACTGTCTACAAGTAGTAAAGTGAGCTCAAGAGATGGCATGGTGACAGGGACCGGAGATTAAGATGTAATGCCTTGTGGTCTCACTGGCATGAATTTCGAGAAGGTGGAGATAATGGCAATTTTTTCCTCTGATGTTTTCTTTACATTTCCCTTTCTGCAGTGTGAACACAACAAGCCTGACTGTGGCAGTTTGGAACATAAGCTTCCTTGTGTCGTCTCAGCTTCCTGGACCTGAAATTTGGTTTCTGACATTAATTGGGAAAAGTTCTCAGTCATAGCTTCACATGTTTTCCTTTTCAATTTTTCCTTTTGCTCAGTTCCTAGGATTCTCATCATGCTCATTTGTACTTTTTTTTTTTTAAATTTGAGAGCGACAGACACAGAGAGAAAGACAGGTAGAGGGAGAGAGAGAGAATGGGCACACCAGGGCTTCCAGCCTCTGCAAACGAACTCCAGACGCGTGCGCCCCCTTGTGCATCTGGCTAACGTGGGACCTCGGGAACCGAGCCTTGAACCGGGGTCCTTAGGCTTCACAGGCAAGCACTTAACCGCTAAGCCATCTCTCCAGCCCTCATTTGTACTTTTTGTGGATTACCCACAGCTTTTAGATGTCATGTTTCATTGGGTTTTTTTTGTTGTTTGTTTGTTTGTTTGTTTTTCTTTCTGTTCTGGAAGTTTGTATCTGCAAGTCCTCAGACTGATATTCTTTGCCATTTTTTTTTTTTTTTGTTTGTTGTTGTTGTTATTGTTCTGGTTCTACCTGTGCTCTCTTAACAAGTATTTGAGTATTGCTTGTTTTTTCTAGGTTCCTTATATGTGTGCTTTTCCTTTACTTCAGCATGGAGGATTCTATCAAGTATTTTCTGTAGAGCTGGTTTTGTCTTCAAATACTCCTTTAACCTGCTTTTGTCATGGAATGTCCTTATTTCTCCGTCTATTTGAATGGATAACTTTGCAGGATAAATTAACCTTGGTTGACAGTTGTTATCTTTCAGAACTTGGAATATATCACTCCAAGCCCTTCTGGCTTTAAAAGTTTGTGTTGAATAATCTGCTATAATCCTGATGGGTTTACTTTTGTAGGTAACTTGATTTTTCTCTCTAACTGCTTTCAATATTTTTTCTTTGGTGTGTGTGTTTGGAATTTTGATTATAATGTGGCGAGGAGAGATTCTTTCCAGGTTTTGTCTGGATAGGGTTCTAAAGGCTTCCTGTATCTGTATTGGCACCTCTTTCCCAATTTGGGGGAAATTTTCTTCTATGATTTTGTTGAAGACACCTACTATGCCTTTGAAGTGGAATTCTTCTCCTTCTACTATGCCCTGAATTCTAATATTTGATCTTTTCATACTGTCCCAAATATCTTAAAATTCCCACTCATACTTTTCTATAAGTTTGTCTTTCTCTTTGTTGGACTGCATTAGGTCTTCCACCTGGTCTTCTAGCTTAGATATTCTGTCCTCTCCCTCATCCATCCTACTGGTGAGATTTTCTACAGAGTTTTTTATTTCATTAACTGTGTTCTTCATTGCTAGTAATTCTGACTGGTTTTTCTTTATTATTTCTGTTTCCTTATTTATGTCTTGTATTGCCTTCTTTATTTCATGAAATTGGTGTCCTGCATCTTCTTTGATTCCTTTGATTTCCTCTTTAAGTTCCTCTTTGACTCCTTTGATTTGTTCTCTGACTTCTTTGAACATATTTACAATCATTCTTTTGAAATCTTTCTCAGGCATTTCCTCTAACTCGTTCTCACTGGAGGTCATTTCTGATGCATTAATACTTTTAGGTGGATTTATATCGACTTGCTTTTTAGTGTTTCTTGTGTTATAATGTATATATTTTTACATCTTGGATTAAGTTAATGCTTGGATTTTCTAGCTAGCTGGGTATTCTTAGCTGTATCAATTGATTTGATGTTATATATCTTCAGGGTAGGAGCTTAAGGTGTTAGATTTGGCTCTTAAGACTCTCAGAGTATCTACAAAGGTGCTCCTAGGGGTTGAGTTTCCCTGCTATGGGGGTATTCAAGTAGGCTGAGTGGAATAAAATACAGGTAGATTTTAAAAGTTAACTAAACACTGTATCCATTCAGTCAAAAACAGCCCCAAGTATGTATGCCAGAGTAGTTATTATAACAACCAGATCCTCTATCAACATAGAGGTTAAGATTTCTGTGCTCTCTTAACAAGTATTTGAGTATTGCTTGTTTTTTCTAGGTTCCTTATATGTGTGCTTTTCCTTTACTTCAGCATGGAGGATTCTATCAAGTATTTTCTGTAGAGCTGGTTTTGTCTTCAAATACTCCTATACTCTATCAAATACTCCAATACTCTATCAACATAGAGGTTAAGATTTCTGTAGAGGGACCCAAGTCAGCTTGTGACCAAGTGAGACCCTTCCCTGGTGCAAACCCAGTTATGTTGGATGAGTTTGGTCTCAGTCAAGTTGCTGCCTGGGTCGTCGGGCTGCTGTTCTGATTTCTGGAGCTGGGCACTGGCTTTTCCTGTGGGACAAACCAAGCCTTGCAACTGTGGCCCTGCAGATCAGCACCCCCGCTGCTGGAACTGCTGATGCGAAAGCTGCCTTTGCTGGGTCTGTCAGCAGTTGAAGTTGCTGCTGCTGGGCCCACTGCTGCTGTTACCTCTGCTGCTGCTGCTGCTGTAGCTGCCAATTCTGGAGCCACTGCTGCTGTTGAAGCTGCTGTTGAAGCTGCTGCTTCTGGGTCTGCTGTTGTTGCAGCTCCTGGGTCTGCTGCTGCTGCCACTCCTGGGTCTGCTGCTGCTGGGTCTGCTGTTACCCGTGCTGGAGCCGCTAATGTTGCTGCTGGACTCTGCTCCTTCTTGGGTTCCATTGTCGGCTCAAGTTGGTGTGGCCGGGTCCTGGACCACTGCTCTGTTCGCCGGAGCTGGGCTCCGGCGGTGGGGGAGGGGAGGGAGCTGCAGCTGCTCTGGATCTCTTGCTGTTCCATGTGTTCTTCTACCTGGTGGTCTGCTCCTCCGTTGCACACTGCCACTCTCCCTTCACATTTCCTGAGTTGTGGAAAGCGCTGGTGTGAGGGGAAGCTCCCCACCTGGCTTTTCCTGCGGCACGAGCCAAGCCTAGCGGCTTTCTGGTGCGCCCCGCCGCCGCAGCGGTTGGCGGAGCTACCAGGGCTGCTTTTGCCGGCCTTTGTGGGCTCTGGATGCTCTGGATCTCTCCTACTTCTCTGCTGCTGCTTCAATTTCCTATACACCTCACTTTTTAGTAAAAGTGTGTATTTTGCTGAGTTTTTTTGGTCTTTTTCCCCCAAGGCTGGGTACCTACGCCACCATCTTAACCGGAACCTCTCCCCAGACTGATATTCTTGAGACTCTACTAATGAGTACCACAAAATCATTCTTCATTTAGTTATAGTGGTTTTCTCTCTAACGTTATCTAAAGATTTCCCCATAAATAGACAATACTGATGAGGGCCTTTAAGGAAATGGGGTCAGGGGAAGAGGAACATAAGAATATAACCTGATGCAATATGCTCATGCAGTAACAGTCATGATAAATAAATATCTACATACATACATACATGCATACATAAACAAGTAAATAGATATTTTAAAAATATTGTCAGGTGTGGTGACTCCCATCTGTAGTTCCAGCTAGTGTATCCCTTCAACTTTCAACCTATAGTGAGAACCTGTTTTAAGAAAACAAAATAAAAATTTCCCTTGAACTTCCTACCTCTGGGCTTTCATTATTTGCTTTTCCATTGTCACCTTCTGCATACACATTAATTATTTAAACTGTTTGATACTTGTCATACCTCTGCCCTAAATGAGTCTAATTTTGAGGCTCGCTTTGTCTCTTCAGACTCTCTCTTGTGGGTCAGTGTGACTTTCCCATTTGCTTGCTGTCCAGCGATCATACAATGGGTAAGAGGAATATACAACTGTAGGCTTCAGGTCTGTCATGGCCAAGGGCAGAGGATGGCATGTGGGCTGTGTACAGCGCACACAGGGCTGTGGTTTCATCTTGGCCTAGGAAAGAGTCTATGGCTCTGGACTATGTGCTTCATGAATGACTTCAGCTTGGCTTATCTCCTGAGGTGAAACAGGATGCCAGAATGGAGTAGAATTAGGCATTTGTCCCCCCCCTACCCCAGGGAGTTAGGCCCTTATGAAACAAGGAGGTCAGGCTCTGGTTAAGGTGTTTCTCCAGAAGGAAGGTCTTCTGCAGAACAGAATACTCTGGTATATTTCAGAATGCTTCCCATGGTATTGTTAATGTAAATGTCCCCATAGCTTCAGGGATTTTTGACTAACCTTCCTTTTTTTTTTTTTTGTTGGTTTATTGAGGTGGGTTTTTTTCTAGCTCAAGCTGACTTGGAACTCACTATGTAGTCTCAGGGTGGCCTTGAACTCAAGGCAATCCTCCTACCTCTGCATCCTGACTGCTGGGATTGACAGCGTGTGCTGCCACATCCAGCTCCCTTCCTTTTAAAAAAAAATTACTTATTTGAGAGGGGGCGGGAGGCGGCGGGGGGGGGGGGGGCAATATCCACCAAGGCCTCTAGCCACTGAAAATGAATTCCAGGTGTATGTGCCACCTTGTATATCTGGCTTATGTGGATACTGGGAATTGAACCTGGATCCTAATACTTTGTAGGCAACAGCCTTAACCACTGTGCAATCTCTCCAGTTCTAAGCTTCCTTCTTATTCTTCAGCTGGTAGATGGAGTCTTGGGAGGTGGAGCCTCGCTGGTGGCAATGTATTGCTCAGGGCTGACATTCTGGTTGATGAGTCCAGCCTACTTTGTGTTCATAGCAAGTTCAACTTCCTGCTCTCTCTTCCTCTTGCTCTCTCTCTGCTGGAGATATGTGATGGCCCTAAACATTGATTTTCTCCACCATGATGACGCTTCCTCTGGAATCTATAAGCACGAAATAAATGTTTTCCTCCCCAAAGCTGCTTTTTTATTCTCCCAGCGTAGAGCCTTACTGAAGACCAGGTTGACCTGGAACTCACTTGGTAGTTCCAGATTGGCCTGGAACTCGCAGCTATCCTACCTCTACTTTCTGAGTGCTGGGATTAAATTTTTCTAGTGCCACCATGCCCCACCCCCAGTGGTGCTTTTGGTGAGTTGTTTTGTCCCAGTAATGAGAATCTAACTACAAGAGTTACTTTTCTGGTCCACAACTGAAAGGTGTTTTATTGGTGATATTTTCTGTCTGAACTAGGTGGAGCTCTTGGTGGTCAAATCTGACAAAAGTCTGGGGCACTATGTGATTGTGCCTGCTGAAATTTCTATTTGCGAGGCAGGTCTAATCTGAGCTCCCTGTAATCCATCCTTCAGAGTTAAGGTCTTCAATCTCTCATGCTGGGTTCTCAGGGGTTTAGGTTTGAAAGTCTCTATTCCAACGAGTTTTGACTCTTTGCTCACCCATCTGTCTTGTCTCTAGTGTGAGGGGACAGTGAGTTGTTTGCCCCATGACCTCACTTATCTGGTGGATCAAAGGAGCCTTTTCAATTTGTTCAACAGTTTTGTTTGTTTGCTTGTTTTTCAAGGTAAGGTCTCTCTCTAACCCAGGCTGAGCTGGAATTCACTTTGTAGTCTCAGGGTGGCCTTGAACTCACGCCGATCCATCTACCTCTGTCTCCCGAGTGCTGGGATTAAAGGTGGGCACCACTCCCAGTTGGTCAACAGTGTTTTATGTTCGGTAGGAATGATGACTTCCATGCTTACATGAAACTCTGGAAAATGGAAATCAACCCATTATGTATTTAATTTTACTTTTTCTTTCCTAGCAAGGTATCTCCTCTAGGAACACCAAGCAAATTGGAGTTTTCCTAAGATGCTTTGCTCTCACATACAGGGAAAATTATCAAGAAAACTAGGTATGAAGGGGAAAGAGAGCATTGTAGTTAGTGGAAATGAAGGCCATGGTTTAATTAATTAACTACATATGATTTGAAAAGACAAATTTTAAAATTACCAGGCTCCCCCCAAAGATGTGACTAATAGAGCAAAGCCCAGCCAAGGAAAGAACTTAGCACAGCTTGACCAAAGTTCAGTATCTTGTTACTCTGAGGTATAGATACTGACTATAATAGGGAGAAAGCAAACCATGGGTTCAGAGAGAGAAAGCCATTTGTTTAAAGTTACAAGGGCTATATAGTATAAGAAGATTCTAGTATTAGATACACTAGTATTGAGTAACATTCCATCTACATATTTTAGCACCATACAGAAACATGAGGCCAAGAAGTTTCCTTTAGAAAGAGGTCTGTACCGTGGAAAAATGCTATTTTTCAGAAGTACAGTCAATTCTATTTTCAACTCCATAGTCCAGTCTTAACAAAATTTACTCTGTCAGAAATATTTTTAAGAAAGCCATTAGGCCATCACATATGCAGTACTGTGACTTTACCTCAGACCTTCGTTCTGAGCAGCCATTTCCTCTGAAAATGAAAGGACTTTTGTACTAAGCACTACTTCATCTTGATTATACTGGACATGATATGAATATGCATTCACACACAGGAAAGGAAGAAATGGCATTTTATTTCAAGATTATCATTGTATCAAATGAAATAGATATAAATAATGGAGAAAAGGCCGCATGCTAAAACCACCAGAGCAGATGAAACACTGGCATATATTCAGTAGATTGGCTTTTGCACTACAATGGTGAAATTGTATGAGTGCATGATGCAATAAATTAAATAATATGTGAACTAAGTACTATTAAATCACATTTAAATATACTATCCTTGATTACTAGAGTGAAGCTCAGAGTACCCACTGGGGAAATCGATTGGCTTTGAACTTAGTTATATGTCCTTAAGTAAATTATATTTTGCTAATGCATTTGCTTTTGAACATAATTTTGCCCTAGACAAAAGAGTATTCTAATATAAATCTCCCTTGCAAAATACTATTATAAAATTTTGTTTTTATCACAATGAGAAATGTAATCATTCTCTGAGTCATAAGTATGATCTTGGTAGTACTCAATTAATAAAGGATGCATTATTTTGGGGTACAAAGAGCATCACATTTTATTAAGAAAAGTAGGTACTAGAACAGTCTCTGTCACTAATATGACTTTGGGTTAAATCATTTCATTTTGCCAGATTTCAATATCTCAATGTAAGAAATGAATGAGTCATCTATATTAATTCTGAGATTTCTCATCTTCATCGTAAACACCATGTAGAAAGAGCTTAGCATGAGGTGGACAGTCAAATAGCTTCTTGATTTTTGGTTAAAATCATCTGCAAGGGTACCATCTTCACATTTTATAGATAAAAAGCCAGAAGGTGAGAAAGATTAAGGAATTAATTAGATCTTGGCAACTAGTTGGTGGTAGGACTAGAATCCTGATTTTATTCTCAATCTTGAAAAAATATCATCACCAAGATGTCCACCAAGCAACTTACACAAGCTTTAAGAGATACAGTAGCTGAGGTGGGAATGTCACCATCCATCCCATGGCACTCTTAGTTCAGTGTAGCCAGAGTGGAATGTGCCTATGCTTAGTTTTAGACATTTTATAATCCCTCAGATACCCATTTCCTCCTAGTAATAATGATGGCAGGGGAGCCTAGACATATTGACACATGGCTATAGTCTCTGTTCTCTGGTTGAGGTCAGCCTGGGCTATATAGGTAGGCCCTATCATAAAGTTGAAACAAAAACAGTGGAAGGAAAGAGAATTGGCCTTCCAAAGTCCAGCGGCTTGCTCATAATTTTACAGAAGTGTGTGTGTGTGTGTGTGTGTGTGTGTGTGTGTGTGATGTCCTGAGGCCTTTCTTAAAAATATTTCTGACAGAATCAATTTTTCCAGAAGAGTCACTCTGAGGACCCCGACTTATACACTGTCTTCAGTTAACAGTGGAGGAGCTAAGAGGAGCCTAGTTTTGAATGCACAACCCCTAATTAAACATTCAGCACAAACAATATACTCCAAGACAAGTACATTAAGAGCTCTTTATTGCACTAGAGAAATGGCTTAGCAGTTATGGTACTTGCTTGCAAAACCAAAGGAGTCAGGTTTGATTTCGCATGACCCACTTCAACCAGATTCACAAGGTGGCACATATGTCTGGAGTCCATTTGCAGTGGTTGGAACCTCTGTGAGCCCATTCTCCCTCTCTCTCTCTTAAGTAAATAAATCAATATATGTTTTTTAAAAAGTAGAAATATCTCTTCTGTGTAACAGAAACAAAACTAACAAGTGAATAATAACAGTCCTACTTGGAGTTTCCTCTCAGCTCCTCAAATAAAATAGTTGTATTTAGGAAGCATTTAGAAAGGAGTGTGAGCTTAAAAAAAAAAAAATCACAGGTATGCCCAAAAATGTCAAAAAGAAAGAAGGAAGGAAAGATTCAAAGGCCCATTATACCATATGTGTGTTGTTGGCAGATATTTTTAAACCTAAGCTCTAGAACTGAATGTTCAAGTCACTGGAGGAAAAGGCCCAGGAGCAATTGTTCTGGGCCTGGACTGCTGCTCAGGCCTCCACACTGGCACAGAGCAGTTTGTGGTGAAACTGTCAGGACAGTGGAAGGTTTACTGGAAAGCCCAGATTGGAGAAGAAAGGAAATGAAATGGAGGAAATGAAACAGCTGTATTATTCAAATCTGCTGCAGAAAACTCCTCAGCTATGGAAAAATGTACTTTGTATTCCAGGTAAATGCATTAGCCTAACTGATCCCAGGTGGGCTCCTGGTCTCAGCACATATTTTAAAGCACCTACTATGTGAAAAACAATATCAGGCTTCTAGAATTCACTCCAGCTCCAAGTTATCAATATTTTATTATTTTCAGACATTTTTTTACACAAACCAGTATTTTCACCAGTAAAATTATTGGTTAAGTCTTTTTAAAATCTACACTTCAGAATTATCTTCAATTCTCCTCCCTTAGTAAATCGAAATAAGTTTTGTAAGTATTGTTCGTTTGTGGAAAAAATTCATATGTCTAAAGTGATCTTTGATGTCTCTGTTTTCTTTACAAAAATTTCCAGACTTTGCTGAAGTATTTTTAAAGTTAAACATGATATAAGAACTATACAGTCATTACTGAATGCATTGTTTCCTGAAGCAGAAATTCCCAGAATCTGGAAATAATAAAACTGTATATTCAATTACACTCTCTGCTCAATAGTTTGTTACAAAAGGAAAACAATTGGTATAAACAAAATTGAATTAAACACATCAAAACATACTTGTTCCTATTACTTGCACACTGAGTAATTGTACTTACTATACTCACAATTCTTCTAGCAGAAGCATTCATCTTGTAGAACGTCCATTTCACTTCTCTGTGCCATGGGGTAGATGCTTCACAATTGTAATGTATGAATATCTGCAACTTTGACTTTATAAAATATTTTTATTTATTTATTTATTTGTAATCAGAGAGAGAGATAGAGAAAAGAAAGAAAGAGTGCACCAGGGCCTCTAGCCACTGAAAATGAACTCTAAGTGCATGCAGCCCTTTGTGCATCTGTTTTTTGTTTATTTTTAAAGTTTTTTTTTTTTTTGCTTATTCTTATTTATTTGAGAGTGACAGAGAGAGAAATAGGGAGAAGGAGAGGGAGAGAGAGAGAGAGGGAGAGGGAGAGGGAGAGAGAGAGAGAGAGAGAGAGAATGGATGCTCCAGGATTCCAGCCACTGCAAATGAACTCCAGACTCATGCGCCCTCTTGTGCATCTAGCTAACGTGGGTCCTGGGGAACTGAGCCTTGAATCGGGGTCCTTAGGCTTCACAGGCAAGTGCTTAACTGCTAAGCCATCTCTCCAGCCCTGTGCATCTGGTTTTATATGGGTACTGGGAAATTGAACCCTGGTTGTTAGGATTTGCTGGCAAGTGTATTTACTGTTGAGCCATCTCTCCATTCTGATATATATATATATATAATTTTTATTTTTAAGGAGAGAGAGGGAAAATTGGCTTGCTATACCCTCAGCCACACAATCAAAGCCCAAATGCTTGCACCACCTAGTGGGCTTGTGTGACCTTGCTCTTGCTTCATTTTTGTGTGTCTGGTTTAAGTGGGATGTGGAGAGAGATCAAGCATGGGTCCTTAGGTTTCGCAGACAAGCGCCTTAAGGGCTAAGCCATCTCTCCAGGCCTCTAGCCTGGTTTTTAATAAAGTATATAAAAGGAGTCTGAGTTACTCTGACTTACATCAGTAACCAAAAGTGCAGAGCCAAAGCTACATATTTTAGTCTCAGAGTAATTGAGCTTTATTCCTATAATTCATTCTAAACTATATAAACTTTAATATATCTCATAATTAATAGGGTACAATGAAGAGTTCATGCTCATGAGTCAAACAATAAGCCTATTAGCTCACTGAAATGCACTGGAAAAAGCCAAAAATATGGTCCTTCGTTGGGGCATTAACAAGAAGCTGGGACAAGACACCAGCTCTCCTTTCCTTATCTCCTTACGTTATCTAACCCATGTCCCCATGTCTTCTTTCTTTGTTGAAATCTTATGATCAATCAAAAAATAATAATAATAAAATTAAAAAAAAACTGTACTTCCTTTGTTTCTTTTTTGCCATTCAATGTCAGGAATGCAAGAGAGATTTTATTTTCTGTCATAAGTAGCCCAGTTTCCACAATCAAAAGATGTGACTTCTCGTAGGCTGAAGAGATGGCTTAGCGGTTAAGCACTTGCCTGTGAAGCCTAAGGACCCCAGTTCGAGACTTGATTCCCCAGAACCCATGTTAGCCAGATGCACAAGGAGGTGCATGCGTCTGGAGTTCGTTTGCAGTGGCTGGAAGCCCTGGTGTGCCCATTCTCTCTCTCTCGGTCCCTCTTTCTCTTTCTGTCTGTCACTGTCAAATAAATAAAAATTTTAAAATAGATGTGACTTCTCTACCTATGACAGTGCTCTCAGAACTGTGTCCTTCTGTATGCCTTACTGACTTAAATCATACATCTATAAATTAAGACAGTAAATTCTTCCTG
Source organism: Jaculus jaculus (assembly GCF_020740685.1). Taxonomy (NCBI): domain Eukaryota; kingdom Metazoa; phylum Chordata; class Mammalia; order Rodentia; family Dipodidae; genus Jaculus; species Jaculus jaculus. The sequence continues at coordinate 145,907,794 of NC_059103.1, forward strand.
CAGTATTCTACTTCACATAGCAAATTCTAAATGTAACTTAAGTCTTTTACAACCCTGCTTTGCTTCCAATCACTTCTACCTAATTGGTGGGAAAATACCATTGGCTTTGCAAGATAAAGTATTTCTCCAAGGCAAAAGAAAAAGAGACATTCAAAACCCACTCATCTTTATTTTTTTTCAAAGTTTTACCTTTTTATGTTTTGTTACATGAGATTGCAATGCACCCCCAGGGCATTAGAGTTGATATATGGGACTATGTAATACTTTACTGGTGACCTGGCATTTCCAGGTTAGAGAACTAATTGCTTATGTACTTTCAGCCTTTTTCCTTTAGTCATTCACTTCTTCACTGTAATGTTATAATTTTAAGCAACATTTTCCATGTATTCATGGATATTTCATAGGAAATACTATTTTCACTTAGTTTTGACAATCTGCTACAAGTGTGACCTTGAGTATCCCACACATCTTTCTTACAGACTGAGTGACTTTTGAAAACTAAATATATAAAGAAGGTGAGGACCCTGTCAGACTCCCTCAACCTGGTACTAGACACCCATCATCTGCCAAGATCACCTCACCCATTCTGCCAAATGCCCTTTACTTCCATTGAATGCACTTTGATGATTCATATTACAGAATCTCTTTGCTTCCAAAAATGCAGTTCCAATGTTTTGAAAACCCTCTGCTGGTCCGCTAACACCAAGTCTGAATGTGCAGCTTCACTTTAATATCTTCATAAAGTGAGATTTACCTAAAGCTAGCCTTACTTTTCCCTTAGGCTATAACATTTACAGCAACTGCTATCAGAAAAGAGCTTCTTATATAGTACTGCTTTATTCCAAGCATCAGACTTAACTTTTGGCATATATTAACTAATATATAACATAAAAGATAAATACAATTTTGCTAGTTCATAAGTATGAGGAAAATAAAGTATTGTGAATTAAATTGCCTACCCATGTTTATACAGATAGCTGAAAATTGCTTTTTCAGGCTTTTATAACCAGGGCACATCATAAACTTTAGGAAAACTATAGACCTTTGATATTGGATGAAAAAAATTTATTTATATGTGCAAATGTAGATTTGTGGTTAAGAGATCTCCATCTTTACATTTGATATTTAAAGTATTATTTTATCTAAAAGTTGCTACAAACTAGCCAAAGAATATTAATTTATACTTCATAGTTATATAAACAAGTATTCTCTTTGAATTTTTATAGCATAAATTAAGAATTCAAATAGTAATAAGGAGCAAGTAAATTAGCCAAACATAAGTAAATATAATAACTGCTTATATCTTAATCACCTCTGTTTAATAACAGTAAATTGAATATAAAAAATTATATAGCTATAACAATGCAATATTAAAATTGTATTACTCAAAGGACATGCTATAACAAAAACCATTTATTACTAGAAAACATCACTATCTTTAACTAGCACATTGCAACAATAAATTTATAATAACCTAAGGTGATGCTTACCCATAAAATTGAAGATTTTTCTTTAATTCCCATGCAACCCACGTGATAATGAGCATGTATTGAATTGATTGTTTTAAAGCATTTGATTCTCTGCCATGAGATTTAAGCTCAGTTTTTAAAAACTGGGTTGGCCTTAGTTTGTGAACATGTGAAAACATAAAATTAAGATGTCATGCCTACACAGGCATACACAGTTCTAACATCTAGAATTTTCATGATTTCATAACCACAGTCATGCACAGTTTTAATGTCTAGAGCTCTAATGGTTTCATGTCTACTCAGTCATGCACACTTCTGTCATCTAGAGTTCTAATTATGCCATGCCCACACAGTCATACATAGTTCTAATGCTTAGAGTACTGATGGCGTCATGTGCACACAGTTACATACGGTTCTAATGACTAGTACTCTAATGATGCATGCCCGCACAATCATGTACAGTTCTACTGTCTAGAGTTCTAGTGATGTCATGCACGAACAGTCATACATACTTCTAATGTCTAGATCTCTAATGATGTCATGTGCATACACAGGCATGCACATTTATACCATCTAATTTATTTTCAAAAGACATTTCACTATACTTTCTCTAGAATTTATTCATTCATATACTTATTCAAATTTAAACTCAAAATATATACTTTTAAGACAATCACCTTCAGGTTGCTTGGATGATTAATAACTACTCAGGCTTAATATTCTATGATCAACATCTAACCTATAAATTAATGTTCATTTAGTTTAGAAATAGATTTACCTCATAACAAGAATGGTCACAAATATATATAATTTTGAAATGATTCTTTTAAGACCACTAAAGGCCAGATGTGATGTCTTTGGAGGACAAGATTACCTTTGTCAAATGGCAGTGAGAATACTTTATATTTACAACTTGTGATACTGAAGACCTGCCATAAAAATCCATAAAAAATGAATTGCTTGCAGTCCTAAGCCATTTTCCATTCCCATGTCATCATGATAATATGACATCCAGTTTTTAACATTCAGTACATTATGAAATTCTATTGCATATAAAGGTGTGTAAGTTTCTAAAGCATTTGGTACCTCTGTTTACTTAGATTCCACTTACTTTCATATTTCTGAAGGCATTACATGCTCTGTCTAATAATAAATTAAAATTCAACCCAGATTCTGAACATGGATGGCTCACTGTAAATGAGATAGTACTCTCCAATCTCACTTTCAAACAAATATCCAGCTGATATCAACTGGATGCCTTATAACATAATTCTATTCTGTCACTATATACCTATACTTAGAGCCATAGCCTAGTGGTTAAACTCATCATACCTTAAAGATGTCCCCCCTTCATATTCTAATCACAAATCATAGTTTGCTACCTATATTTCTGATTGACTGACTATAGAAATGAGTCACCATGTGCTGGAGAGATGGCTTAGTGGTTAAGATGCTTGCCTACAAAGCCAAAGGACACAAGTTTGATTCCCCAGGTCACATGGAAGGCAGATGCACACAGAGGCACATGTGTATGGAGTTTGTTTGCAATGGCTGAAGACTCTATTGCACCCATTCTTTTCCTATCTTCCCCTTTCCCTCTTAAATGAATAAAGTAGAAAGAAAGAAAGAAAGAAAGAAAGAAAGAAAGAAAGAAAGAAAGAAAGAAAGAAAGAAAGAAAGAAAGGAAGGAAGAAACAAAGAAACAAAGAAAGAAAAAGAAAACAGTTACCATAAAAACCTTCTTGAGTTTATTTATTTGTTATTACTACTCACAGAACACAGGAAACACATACACTAGTTTATTTAATGAATAAAGGATCTAATAAGTGAGACAGCTGAAGAACTAGATTGAGAGATATGTTGGGTAAGATTTGGAAGCATGCCAAATGCATGAACTTTTATCCCAATGAAGTTACACTTTCCTGATATGTTCTTCCATGTAGACTCTGCACACATGGCAGTTGGACACATATACAAGGGCATAATTGATTTTTAACTCACCCTAGTGATCATCCGCTTCGTCACAGGAGATGAACAGTGGAACTTAAATTTTTAGGCTCCAAATCCTGCCTATGTTTACTTTAGTGGTCAGTCTACATTCTGAAGCTGCTTTAAGGATCCACCAAGAATTGCTTCATTACAACAAAAGATGCTTTTATTCCATGCGTGGTTATTATGTCCCACATTTTTATTCTCAACATCAGCAAATTAGCTTTTCTTTCTGTGCCAACCATGTCTGCTGACAGTGGCTTTCATGAGGACTCTAGAAACTATGTAAAGAGTTCTAGCATCAGTACCTGCAATGGAAAACATGGAGCACAATGTATTTGCTGATGTTCTGCAGTTTTTTGATCTCTTCCTGATACCTAGCCACTTGCCACCAAGTCTTACACACTATTCCTCCAACAGCTTCCATAACCACTAATCATAAATAAGCATATTCTATCATAATGTCTTACAACATACCTTTGCCTTACTTTATTGTTGTTGTAGTTGCCTTCTTGTTGCTGAGAGAAACATCTGACCAGAAGCAGTTTATGGGAGAAAAGGGTTTATTTCAGACTTACAGATTGCAGGGTAAGCTTCATCATGACTTAAAGCTTACTCACTTCAAACGTACACAGCAGAAAGGCAGAATTAACTCTGGCTCTCTATCCCCTAGTAGGACTAGACTCAAGAAGCACCACCAATGAAATCCCTACTCCAGCAGGTCTGCACTCCAATCAAAAATCAAAAATGCCTCAGGAAATCAAAAATACCTCAAGCTATAAGGGACATACATTTACATTGAAATCATCACAATTGCTGATGCCATCTGTATTTAATTCTGTATAATTTCTAGACATAGAGACTGCAAATCTCTTTAAGAACAAGACTATATTTTTGTATTTTCCCCTATGTTATTTAAAATACAATTCATGTAAAAATCTTAGCATATGCTGATTGAGGGGTAGACTTTGTTTGCTTGTTAGTTTGTTTGAGACAAGGTTGCCATTACTTATGCCAGATTAGCCCCTAACATGATATCTTCCTCTTAACTTCCTGAGTCTTACACACTCGAGGCTTGATTCCCCAGGACCCATGTTAGTCAGATGCTTAAGGGGGAGCACGCGTCTGGAGTTTGTTTGCAGTGGCTAGAGGCCCTGGCATGCCCATTCTTTCTCTCTTTCTCTGACTCTTTTTCTTTCTGTCTGGTGCTATGTTGCTCTGAAATAAATAAATAAAAAATTTAAAAAAGAAATCATAATCATTTTTACATTGAAAAAATTTATTTAAAACTTGTTGATAATGCTGGCTACCTCTTTTTTTTTTTTAGACAAGATTTTATGTACCCCAAACTGGCTTCAAATTCTCTGTGTAGTTGAGGATGAACTTGAAATTCTAATCATCCTCTGGATGTAATCATTGGGATTACAGGCATAGCAGCCACTACAGTTGGTTTATATGGTACTGGGGTTCAAATCCAGGGCTTAATTCATGCCAGCATTTGACCAACTGAGCCACATCCATGGCCTTAGTTTTTTATATTCATAAAAATACCATTGATCCAGTACATATAAAATTAATTTCCTTGCTATTGGAATATAAAACACATGCTTTTTTAATTTTAAAAATTAATCTAATGGGAGCTGAACCTCACATATTTGCTGTTCTCAGCCCTTTCTGCCCATGTCCAGAGATGCCATTGATAGGGAAGGATCTCTAAATGTTAGAAGGACATACAAGCCAACACTCTAATCAAACTGAAACTACCATGATGTCTTCATTTTCTAAATATGTAGTAAGAAAAAAGTAAAACATTTTTATAAATAAGTAATCTGTTTATACCAAAGGGAAAGTTAAGTGTTTGCAAAGAATTTACAGTCCCAAATCCTTCATTTGTGTCTATTCCTATTCTTCTACTGCTTAATTAAATCACCTTGGTAAACCCATTTAATTCTCCTGATTTTATTTAACTGCCAAGTGAGAATGAACTAAAAATTTTAGAAATATCTGTCACACTGTGACAGACAGATGAAGTAAAGTAAGATAAAATTCCCAAAAGTGTTTTGTAAATGGTAAAAGATTAGGGGGTATTAGATGACATACAAAGTTCTGTAAGAACTAGTTAAATTCAGAGCATCTTCTCTGAGTGCACATTAGGAGAGTCTGTTTGAGGTGTTTATTGCAGGAAGCACATATTTTGTTACCTGATTAATACAACAAATGATCAAATGTTAAAGGATTCAAGTCTGTAAAATGGCTATAGTTTTTGGAATTTGTTTGGGGGCCTGTGCTGAAATTCATTCTATGTGTTAACTTGCTACTGGACTTTTTAAGAGTCACATAGTTTGAAATTCCTACCCAAATAAACCTAACTTTAATGTACCCACAGTTCCATACATTAAGAAATAGGAATAAACTCTGATTTCCCCGAAATGTTCCTTAACTAAAACATAAATACTCAAGCTTTCCAACTTTTATAAAATTGGTTGAAATTAAACTTCAAGAGTGAGATGTTTCCTTAAATGAACTGTTGACAAGGCTTTGGAACATTGCAGTATGAAATTTGGCTCTGCTCACAATAAGGCTTCTTCTGTACAGATTGTTAAAATCTAGTCACTGCACAAGCATATATCCAGAATTTCGATTTTGTTCCAAAATGTCACTGGAAGGGATGTTGCCCTTGCAAACTGCATAAAATTTACAGTAGAATATTTGTAAAGGCAGAATGCTGAAATAGATCTGCTTTGATTCCTTAGTAAAGAGAAAAGAAGGGCAAGAAGCCACGGCTTCTATTTACCCTGGCCTTAACTCAAGATAAGCCTTAAAATTACTTTTTGGTGTACAAACAGTGTGGTTTCCCCATCAAAAGGTTATTTGTTATAAAAGGGCTTTATTCTGTAAGACATTGGGTACATTCACTTTTTAATTAGGCTGCCAAATTCTGGGCCAGTGTGAGGTCAAAATCATGTCTTTTTATCATGCTCCTTTTTTCCTGATTATAAAAGTAATAACAAGTGCAATATGACTGATTCTTTTTCCAAGGGATTCTCTCAAGTTAACTGACCCTTAAAAAAGTTTTGTTTACTTATAAGCAGATCTGATTTTGCCCTAGTAATATCTTGAAAGCTTCTTTGAACACCATGATGTGTTATAGAGAGGCTGGGTTAAGTGTGGGATTGTGTTGTTATTGTGATTGTTATTTGAAGTATTTTTCATATTCCTTTTTCATTCACTACTACAAGAATGGATATGTGAATGAATAAGTGAATAACCATTTCATGACAGACTATTTTCTTTCCCTTGCCAAAGGAGCAATCAACAAAACACAGGCAATTATCCAAATTTTATGCCACTTCAGTGTTGACTGTGACCGTAGTAGAGTGCTATTAACAAGCAGTGCCTAATTATGAGGTTTTTACTTTGTCTTAATAATAAAATGCTGATAGCCTATTGAGATATTACATCCTTTATTTTCCCCTACAGATTCTGGTATTCCATGTTTCCCCATCTATTTAATTGCCTAATTCCTTACTTCACAGAAGAAAGGTGAAGAGATTTTTTTCAATAAAATGGTTATTGTTCAACTTTTAGACCCAACTTCTTTCATAGAGAAAGACCAGTTTGGAACACTGGGTAATGTTGAAATCTTTTACAGTTCAGTCTTCCCAAAGCAAAGCATTAGTAAAACACAAAAGTAAGAAAATAGGGCTTTCCTGGAAGTATAAGCATAAACAATCAACTTTTGTTGTCAGGTGTCAGGATGGGGTTGAAAGACCTGAAATGGAGAACACCATCGGTGAACTTCCCCCTGTGGTACTACTTGGGCCACCCAGAAAAGAGGACAGGGATGTTCTGGTAAGATGATAACACAGAGAAGGTGGTGCGGACTCTTCTAGGTGCCTTGTCTTTTGTCTAGAAAGCTCATGAAGACTCTATATTGGCACATTAGATCATCACAGATCAATGGCTCAACTGAAGTAGCAGGTAGAGGCTTCAAGTCATCAACAGTCTCACTCCACCTATGTGACCCACTCAGACATGAGAGAGCACAATTAGCAGGTATGGAAATGATGGGGTTCCTGATTCCTAGAGTGGCTGTACTGTAGGATACCTACTGATGCAGTAGGAGTCTAAACTTCTCTATGGAGACTGTTTAGACTGAGAAAGCAGCAATCAGAGTATTCTACTTTCCATGAAGAGGATGGGTGCTGTATGCCACGCATTGTATAAGTACCAAGCTGTAAAGAAAGGACAAGAGAAGACCCATCTAGATGACAAGTTTAAAAGGATTATCTAAAAGATACTAAAAGAAGAGTTAAATAGTGGCTAAGTAGGAGGCTCTTTTTTCTCTCAATCTTTTTCCTTTCTTTTTAATTTTTTTTTATTATGCTTAGTTACTGAGAAATTATACTGGAAATCACAATGAAATTAGTTATAGCAACAAGTCATGCCACTGTTTAATATCTCTGAGATGCATCATGTAAATTCTACACTGACGTGAGTATTCCCAGTCCTTCCATTAACCTCCCCACTCCACACAAATACACTTTGCTTCAACTTATTGCTGAAAAACTTTAGGAGGGTGATATCAATCACAAGCAGATATTAAATTATCTGGAGGAAAAGACAACTTGTTCATGCTGAATAAAATCTCTTATTTATAAGAATGCAGGTATGGAGTGATGGCTTAGTGGTTAAGGTGCTTGCCTAGGAAGCCTAAGGATCCAAGTACAATTCCCCAGAACCCATGTAAGCCAGATGCACAAGATGGCACATACATCTGGAGTTCATTTGCATTGGCTGGAGGCCCTGGATCACCCATTCTGTCTGCCTCTCTCTCATATATATATATTATATTAATATATGTATGTATTATATTTAATATATGTATATATATTATATATATATACATATATTAAAAGAATGCATAATTAGTCTTTCCTACATAAAAGAGAAATGAAACAATTATGCTAATTCATATCAGAAATATTGGCTAACTTTTAAAATGTTTTACAAAAATATAAATACCTACTCAAATCTATACATTAAAAATGAACCAAGAAAAATATTCAAAACTAGTTCATAAAACTATCTTAAGGACTAGAGAGATGGCTTAGTGGTTAAGGCATTTGTCCCCAAAGCCAAAGGACCCAGGTTCCATTCTCCAGGACCCAAGATAGCCAGAGGCACAAGGGGGCACACACATCTGGAGTTCATTTCCAGTGGCTAGAAGCCCTGGCAAGCCCATTCTCTCTTACTCTCTCTCTCAATCTCTCAAATAAATAAAAAAATAAAATATTAAAAACTATCTTAAAATGAATATTATTCTTTTGGAAATTATGAAGTAGTAAATATACATTATAAATTATTTCAAAGCATAGATTACATTAAACAATAACACTAGATAGAGTTGTGATACTCTCATTCACTTTTTATCTAATATAAAATGTGAAGATACTTTAATCTTTTAAAAATATTGTTATTTATTTATTTGACACAGACAGACACAGAGAGAAAGAGGCAGGTAGATAGAGTGAGAATGGCGCACCAGGGCCTCCAGCCACTGTAAACAAACTCCAGTCACATGCGCCCCCTTGTGCATCTGGCTTATGTGGGTCCTGGGGAATCGAGGCTTGAACCGAGGTGCTTAGGCTTCACGGGCAAGCGTTTAACTGCTAAGCCACCTTTCCAGCCTTACTTTTAATCTTTGTATGTGGATGTTATGCGTTTTATGTAAGTTTGTGTGTGAGTGTAAGCACACTTCTGCTATGGAACACATGTGGAGATCATTGGACAATTTCCATGTGTTGGTCTTTTCCTTCCATATTTCTAAGGAAGAGCCTATTCCTGTTTACTGCTGTGAATGTCAGGTTGACTGGCCTGCAAGCTTCCAGTTCTCCTATCTCCACTTCCGATATCACATCTTAAAAGCACTATGGGCTGGAGAGAGAGTCTTGCTTTTAAGGCACTTGCTGTGAAGCCTAAGGACCCATGATTGATGCTGCAGATCCCACATAAGCCAGATGCACAAAGGTGAGGCAAGCACAAGGTCACACCTGCTCACTAGGTGGTGCAAACATCTGGAGTTCAATTTCAGTGGCTGAGGCCCTGGCATGCCAGTTCTCTCTCTCCTTTCTCTCTTGCGTGCTTGCTCTTGCTCTCTCTAAAAAAGAAAAGTACTGGAATTACAGACACTTGCTACTGCATCCAGCTTTTGGGGAGTTCTGGGGGTCCAAATACAGGACATCACATTTGAACAGCAAGCAATTTACCCCATGATATCCCTAACCTGAGAAAAACTGTTTTGTTCTTTTACTTTTTTAGTTATGTATATACTCTGTATAGACACCCATGAGTTAGCATCATCACTTCCCTCCGCCCTGCCCCCGTTCCACTGAGGGCCCTCCTCAGTGGGACTGCTGGTATTTGCCATGGGGCTGTGGGTTATGAGTTGTGAGAGCAGCACCCAGTCATTGTGGGTTGTTGGAATGCCCTCCCAACCTGTGGCGCTAACAAGATTTCTTCCACAAAATTCCCTGAGCCTTGTTGGGTGTGTTTTAAGTGTACTTCATTGGGGAGCTTTCAGCAGCTTCTAGGTTTGGTTTGGCATGTGTTGAGCATCCTCAGCGTCTGTCTCCTTCACCCTGGCGCAGGTCCCCGGGCTTGCTGTTAAAGCAGCACTCTTGCTCCTCTCACTAATTCCTGTGTGGTTTTACCTGGGGCCTGGCTGATGTGCTAGGGTGGCTTATCTCCTCAGTTCTAGCTGCCTTCTGAAAAAAGAAACACATTCACCAATGGAGAAAGAGGTCAGCATAGTTAGATTAGATCAGCATTATTAATTTAGAGAGATTTTGATGGATGTAGCCCCTTTTGGCCAAATACTAGTGGGAGCTTATCGTTGGAGACCATAATCCTGGTCTCCATAGGAATAATTATTTTTAAAACAATTGTGAGCTGGGCGTGGTTGCGCATGCCTTTAATCCCAGTACTCGGGAGGCAGAGGAAGGAGGATCTCCATGAGTTCAAGGCCACCCTGAGACTACAGAATGAATTCCAGGTCAGCCTGAGCTAGAGTGAGACCCTACCTCGAAAAAAAAAAAAAAAAAATGTATTACAGAGCAAAATATTCTGGTAAGGTTTAACCAGAAAAAGAAAAAATAAATGTTTTAGATCTCTGTTGCCATTTTTCCCTATAAATGTGCTGACAGTGTGAGGGCAAAGCGATTAAACGTGGCTACCGGGATGGGCAAGGAAATAACTATCCTATTTGTAGAACAGTTTTACAAGTAGGTTGGATGCTTTTTCTAATGCTGCTTTTGAATTCTATGGATAATGCTTTAAGAATTCATGTTGGGGCTAGAGAGATGGCTTAGCAGTTAAGTGCTTGCCTGTGAAGCCTAAGGACCCCGGTTGGAGGCTCGATTCCTCAGGACCCACGTTAGCCAGATGCACAAGGGGGCGCACGCATCTGGAGTTTGTTTGCAGAGGCTGGAAGCCCTTGCGCGCCCATTCTCTCTCTCTCTCTCTATCTGCCTCTTTCTCTCTGTCTGTCATTCTCAAGTTAATAAATAATAATAAACAAAAAATTAATAAAAAAGAATTCATGTTGCCCAGAAAAATAAACCACCATGGTAGACAAATGCATAGCTTTTAGACTTTAATTTCTTAACCCATGGAGTTAGATGAAAAGATAGCTAAGTATTTTAAGGTTTCAAAGTTTTTTTTTTTTTTTTTACTAAGGGCATCTTTAAAATCCAACCATATTGGTTTACATTATTTACAACAAAACTAGAATAAATAAGGATGTACACTTATACACATTGGCCATTACATTCCTGTGTACTACGTCTTAACAGTTTAGTTGTTTCCAGTTACGTAAAGTTATGCAAAGAATTTCTTAAGTCTTTAGTTCCCTAAGGGGAAAAATATTAAACTGAACTTCACAATCAAGAAAGGGCCCATATAGCCATCTGGTGGCTGTTTAGGAAAATACACTTGAGTCTTAAAAAAATCACAGAAAATAAGTAACACACGTACTTTTAAAAAGAAGTAAATTTTCTTTTTGAGAACTGTATTATCAGAACATATTTGCTGTACATGGTGGCGTACACCTATTATCCCAGAAAATAAGTAACACACGTACTTTTAAAAAGAAGTAAATTTTCTTTTTGAGAACTGTATTATCAGAACATATTTGCTGTACATGGTGGCATGCACCTATTATCCCAGCACTTGGGAGGCAGAGGTAGGAGGATCACTGAGTTCAAAGCCACCCCCTGAGTGCAGAATAAATTCTAGGTCAGCCTGAGCTAGAGTGAGACCCTAACTCAAAAAAAAAAAAAAAAAAAAGATTTTGAATATCGATCATGTTCCCATTGGATTATAGTCATGTCTCAAAAATAATGTTATACCTATGTAAATTATAGTGTTTCTTTTCTGATGTGTCATTAAAAATGCTAGTAATGGCTAGAACTTAGAGACAGCTTTATCTTTTCCTATTGCTTAAATAAAATTTTTATGTATTTAAAAAAGGATGACATCAAAGTAGAAGAGAAATCATTGGAAAGACTAGGGGATTTAATGGAGGGGGGATAGAGAAGGATAAAGGAGAGGGTGCTAGAAGGGGATTATGATCATGTTATATTTCTTTATGTGTGGAGGTTGTTAATAAAACGTTTTAAAAGAAGTGAGTTGTTTTTTGCCTAAGGAAGGATACAGGATAAATATAGTTTTTTGTTTTTTTTTTAAATATAGTTTAGTTAGGAACAGAGGCCCAAGAGAGAATGGGATGATGCAACCTTGCTGGCTTTGACAGCTACTAGAGTTCAGCATCTGATCCACTCTCATCCACAATGGGTACATAGTTCCCTGCTGCTTCCACAGTCCAGCACACTACCTAGGTGGGCTAGTCTCTGGGTCAGCCTCCTGAATCCATGAGCCAATCAGGTCTTCCCCTTACCTACCTTAGTATGAGGACAAAATCCGTTGTAATCAGGATTTATTCCTACCTTCTAACCTTGCTTTCTTCCCTGTGATCTCCTCGGCAACTTGGCCTCTCTTGCCTGGGTATTTCCCTGCTTGCTTTCCACCTGTGTCATTCTTTGGGCTACTTTCTCCTTTTGATTATATGTTATGGTTTTCCTTTGATCTCTGTACCCTTCACTATTTCTTAATCCTCTCTGGTCTTTAACCTGCCTGGGTAATCTGTTGGTTCCACACATGTATTCTGTTTCCAGATACGTTTTTCAATTTGATTTTCCTCTAAACTCTGGGTCTACTATTAAAAAAAAAAAAGACTCTGAGTGTACCCTATGTGCAATAACTCTCCTGATTTTCTTTGTTACTCATTTTTCCAGTTGAATTTCCCATTCCCAGCTTTGGCACTATCTTTCTGTCATTCCTCCTTCCACTGTGAGTCCATTACCACTTGACCTCTAAACTTTCTCCTTCTTGGGATACAGAGCTGACTCTCTCTTTGTGCTTAGCTCCCACACAAGGGTGGGAATATATCCTCTGAATCTTTGAGCATAGGCTTCTAGGTCCAGTCTTCCACGTGCATGTGTAACTGCCCTAGCCTTTTCCTAAATACCAATTTCCCTAAGTAAATCTCACAATTTATGATTTCTCCCTAAATAAACTCAATAATTCATCATTTATTCTTCTTGAAAGCATTTTTATAAATTCCTTGTTAAAATAGGATAAAGACCCAAAATTTGGGTTCACAAGTCTCAAAACCACCTTCCAAACCCCCAAATCTTACATCAATAATATAAATTTTTTCCTAATTTCAAAGAGCATATAAAACATTTTAAGACTTCGTATGTATTTATTTGTTGTTAAATCTTTAAAAATAAAGTATCACTTTATGTGCCAATTACAAGAACATGCACATAATTATCCTTAATTGTAAATTCTATCATCCTTATGTTTTGCACGTTATAACTCCTTCATAATGTAAGCCCCAAATAGAGTAGACACCAAGTTGTATAATTATTATGGATAATATTTTTAAAAGCCTATATACATTATTAATAGTTTACATAGTATCTTTCAACCAACATATGGATATAATACTGAGTGCAGGACTACAAAACTGTATGAAAAAAAATCATACTTTAGGTTGATAAACAGAAAGATTATATATTGTTTAAAGAAATATAATCACAGAGAAATCTTCCTATTCATTACTTTTAGGTACTATAATTCATTTAAAATTTTATAAATATTCAAAATATGTTTTTAGAAATATAGACTTTTATTTGATATAGCAATGTCAAAGCATTGAATTCAAAGCAGATTCATAAATTGCTTTAAGCATAACAAAATGAAAAAAAATCACAATTATTTTATTGAAGTTTTATAGGTGGAGCCAAAACAAATGTGTAAATATACTGGGGAAATATTTTGTTATGTATCTATGTAAAAGAAAAAAATAAAACTGATAAATGTAGGTCTGGAGAGATGGCTTAGCATTTAAGTGCTTGCCTAAGGACCCCAGTTCGAGGCTCCATTCCCCAGGACCCACATTAGCCAGATGCACATGGGGGCTCACACATCTGGAGTTTATTTGCAGTGGCTGGAGGCCTAGGTGCTCCCATTCTCTCTCTCTCTCTCTGTCTCCCTTTCTCCATCTATCTGCTTCTTTCTCTCTGTCACTTTCAAATAAATAAATAAAAATAAACAAAAAAACTAATAAATGTAAAGTAATCCAGAAGGTGTATTTTTCACAAAGGCAATGATGTACTTTACATGGTAAATAAAATAGAATCATTATTCAAAAAGAAAATTTATGGATTAGTTGCATAGACCTTAAAACGTGAGTTTTGTTGAGAGATTATTTTGCTAGGTGTTTGTAACATCACTGGATTTTAGATTTAATGCAGTTTACTTAAACAAGGAAGATTGTGTACATATTTTCCAGAGATGAAACCCTTAGAAGTATTTGCTCTGCTGCAATTTCATTCGTACCTTTATAAATAGTGAATTTTTCATTGAATATTGATGGAAGTAATAGAGAAAGTTTTGTTGAGGTTATGATGAAAACTTAGAACATAGCCAACCTTATAATGAAGGAAAAACATAAAATGACAAGAGAATTTTAACTCTAATTTTTCAATTTAAAAATAATAAGATCTTATTCAGGGTAATGACTTTTAGAATCTTTTTGTAGATGTCACACATAGTACAGAGGTATTTGTACATGTGTTTTGTAATATATGGATAAAAGTACAAATCTAGACTCATATATTACTTGCCTCCATGTCAACTTTACTGATTAATATATATCTCTTTGGCTTCGTGGTTAAGGCGCTTGCCTGCAAAGCCCAAGGACCTTGATTCAGTTCCCCAGGACCAATGTAAGCCAGATGCACAAGGTGGTACATACATCTGGAGTTCGTTTGCAGTAGATGGAGGTCCTGGCACAACCATTCTCTATCTCTCACTCTCTCTCTCTCTCTTTCTTTCTCCCTCTCTCTCAAATAAATAAAAAATAAATTTAAAAAATGCATATCTCTTCCTGGAAACAATGAACTTATATACTTACTTTTTATTTTGAAATCAGAGGAAGTGATGTATATATGTGTATATTATCATGAACGAATAATTATAAAGTGAAACATCAAATAACTACCACACGGGTTAATAAATTATAATTTTATCTCTATGTGAAGCTTCCCTGTTAACCCTTCCCACACTAAATTCTTGCTCTTCCTCCTAGTTTTACCATGTCAGCATGTATTCTTTACAATATATTTTAGGTTTTCTGGAATGTGATTTTCATATTAAGGGAATCATAACCTATGTATACATTTTTTTCCTGACTCTCTCACATCATATTCGTAAATGTTTCCATGTTTGTTGCAGGGTGTTAATCTTTTGTTTTTTGAGGTAGGGTCTCACTCTAGCTCAGGCTGACCTGGAATTCATTATGTAATCTCAGGGTGGCTTCTAATTCATGGTGATCCTCCTACCTCTCCCTCCTGAGTGCTGGGATTAAAGATGTGCACCACCATACATGGCTAACAGGGAGTTAATTTTCATCACTATAGCATTTGAATGAGTACATGTATAAATTCACTTGTCCACTCTACTCTCAATGAAGGTTTGTGTTATTTCTTATTTAGACATCTATGAAAGCATTTGCTATAAAGATTCTTACACCTGCATTGTGGAATAGTGTACACTAGTACTGCTAAGCCATGTATCTGGGTGTGTAGTGGTTGCTTCACTGTGTTCCTTTGGAAGGGACAGCATTTTCCTCCTGAGTTACTTCAGTATGAGATTCCTTTGGCTACACACCATTTCAGAGTTTTGGTCTGTTAGCAAGTTATAGAATTGCATAGCATTAATACTAAATTTTTCATTTCTTTGACTACAAATATTTTTAACCATCATTTTATTTGCTTGGTGGCTATTTATATTTCTTTGCTACATGTCTCCTTAATTCTTAGTGAATTATTGGAATGTCTGTGTAAGTACTATAGTTATGCAACTTGATGTTGCAAGCATCTTGTAACATACAGTGACTTATTCTTTTATTTATTTATTTATTTATTTTAAAATTTAATTTATTAGTTTTCTTTTCAGCAAATACAGGCAGTTTGGTACCATTGTTTAGGCTCATCTGTGAACTACTCCCTCCCCTTATCCCCTCCTTGTTGAAGTATATGGGTCATGCAATATAGAGTTAGCCCACAATTGGGTAAGATAAATGTCTCTGCATATCATGACCCAACATGTGGCTCTGACATTCTTTCCAGCCCTGCTTCAGCAAAATTTCCCTGAGCCATGTTGGGTTCATTTTTGGTCTGCTTCAGTACTGAGGTGTTGGGGGCCTCTGAGGCTCTGGCTCTCTGATTTGGTATGAGTTGATTTTTCTCTTTGTTGGTCTCCTTCCCCTTTGTGCTGATATTCAGTTCATCAGGAAAACAGCACCCTTGCTTGTTAGGCCAATTATCCTTAGTTTCAGTCGGGCTCCTTTTGAGGTATGTTGCGGCAGCTCTCTCCTTAGAATCTGCATCTATTTGAAAAAGCGAAGCAGATTCTCCAATGGAGAGAAAGTTAGCACATGTAAAATTGAGATACCACTTAACTTTTTTGATAGAGAGTTTAATATGTGTAGGCCCTTTTGTACCCCATGAGTGATGGTAGCTTGATATTGGAGAGTGGGCTTATGGTTGGGTATGGTTCTGACTTGTTTCCCAGCATCAGCTATGGGTCTAGTACCACTGAGGGGATCAGTTAGCCAAATCAAGAGCAGTTGGTTCCCCACCATGGCTGTGTGCCACTATTGCACTTGTGTGGGCATCACATCAGGTTATGTGTTGCTAATTAGGTTAGACCATGAGTTGCTTGGACAGATATTGGTCATTTCCCCCAGTTGCCCATGTAGCACTGTCTTGGGACTGACTCTCTCCTGGCTTCCAGCCATGCCATTCCATTTTACATGTCAGCTGCGTATGGAGTCTTACCACTGGCCTTTGTTGGGTTATCAAGTACTCTGACAGAAGTCTGTCATGGTTTTGGGAAACCTTGTAGGTTTCTCTGATCAAAAGCTCATTGTGGATGGTAGCCCCAAGCTGGTAGTGGGTGTTACATGTCAGTGCCCACTAAGAAATTGAGGAAAAACATAACTAATATACAAGAGTTAGAGAGGGGGGGGGAGGGGGAGGGGGGAGAGGAAGGGAGGGAAGATGTAGAAGATTTAGGTTAGTCTTGATCCTACCCTCTCCAGTGTCTTGTGGTTCAGGTGTTTCCTGTAAGGGTCTAGTGAAGGTTCAGCCATTTGGTCTGCCTTTTAGGAAGTAGAATTTTATGGTGCCATTGCCGTTTGGGTTCAGATTACTGTTTTCCACCCCTTCAATGCCCTCCCCTCCCTCCCCATCCACTCTATTTTCTAGTTTAAAATGATCTTTATAGGGGCTGAGGAAATGGATAAATGGTTAAAAGTTCTTGCTTTCAACGCTTTCCAGTCTGTGTTTGATTCCCCAGTACACACATAGAGCCAGATGCAAAAAGTGGTAGGCACATGTATCTGGAGTTCATTTGCAGTGGCAAGAAGTCCTTGCATTCTTTCTCTTTCCTTCCCTCTTTCCTCAAATAAATAAACATATTTAAAAATAAAAACTGCCTTTATAACTATCTCTTTCTAAACAACAACTTATTTTTATTTCAGTATAGCTCATATGCACAGCAAAATGCTCATTCTCTTCTATTCTCCAGAAGAGTTTATATAAATGGATATTGTATCTATTGCTCTGGGAAGGATGACTTCTATCATACTTGGAAAGACAAAAAAAGACAGCTCTATCCTTGACACGAGGGGACAATTCCCATCACAGCAACCAGGAAGCAGAGAGTGTGACAGAACTACCACCTTCAAAGTCCTGTCCTGAGGAATCTCCACCTTCTAAATAAGCTCTACAGCCTTCAAAATAGTGCTAGCAGCTGGAGAGCCAGGATCAAAGCATTATCCTGGGAGGGTACCAGGTATTATTTCTTCTTAAAATTTAGACACACACACACACACACACACACACACACACACACACACACACAGAGTGTAAGGGCATCATAGCACAGTCTTGTTACTGTAGGAAAAAATTTCATTATGAGTTCAACAACCTCAGTAGACATGGAGCTAAACAGACTTTTTTATTTATTATATCAATTGTGATAGGTTGTATTTTTCTAAATATTATACATTTTTGTAAATATTACTAGATTAACACATTTATTGTACAAGTGTGCTCATAATACCCATATAGTATTCTCTTAATATAATATATCTGCATTGCTGATGATAATAGTCTGTAATTTCTCATCTCTCTCCTGTTGGGGAAGGGAAGTCTCAATCTTTCTAGCAGTTAATAAGTGTTAATAAGTGGGCCAAAGGACCCAGGTTCAATTCCTCAGGACCCACACTGGTTAGATGCACAAGGTGACGCATGCGCCTGGAGTTCCTTTGCAGCACTGAATGCCCCAGCATGCCCACTCTCTCTTTCTCTCTCTTGCTGCCTCTTTATCTCTCTCATAAATAAATAAATAACATCTTTAAAACAAACTTCCAATTCTCTGTTGGAAAATTGTAGAATTTCACATTCACTACGCCCCTGTTGCTACTACTTTCATCATTTTATTCTTTGAGATGGTAATGGGCTGTTTTGTGATTTCATATCTTTTTGGGCAGTGTGGAAGCTTTTAAAAATGCCCCTCTGTTATGTCTCTCTGCTTTGCTCCACAGTCTCTTCTGTTGAGGGGCGGGGCAGATGAAGGTACAAATTCATTTTGGTGTTGGGAAGAGCTGGAAGAGAACTGGCGGGTAGAAAACTGTGGCTAGTGTTTGGCTCATTAAGGTTCATATTGTCTCTAGTCAGTGCTGTATCTGTGACTGAGCTGATTCCTTTTTTATTTCTTGCTGCAGTCAATATATGGGGACTTTATTAGGGCTGCAAGGCTATTGTTTTACTTGACCCTCTTCCTGGGGTGAAGGTTGTTGGTGTAGGCACACTTCATCTGACAGCAACCCACAGCATGGGCGTGTAGACAAACATAGCACTCGGGCAGATCATCTTGTCTCTGTTGTGCTTCTGGGCAAGCTGGCACAGGGAAGGCTTGATGATGCCACCACGCAGGCCCAACGCCAGGTGCAGGCTGCACTCTTTCTGGAAGTTGTAGTCAGAGAGCGTGCAGCCATCCTTCAGCTGTTTACCAGGGAATATCAGCCACTGCTGGTCTGGTGGGATGCCTTCCTTGTCTGGGTTCTTAGCCTTTATATTCTGGATGGTGTCATTGGGTTCACCCTCTAGGGTGATGTTCTTGCCTGTCTGGGTCTTCACAGAGATTTGCATTTTGGTGTCTGCTTAGCTGCCACATTACGGAGAAAGAGCCGATTCCTTCTATCAGGGGAAGAAATTCTCCTACATCGGGCTTCTTTTTCTATCACTATATAGACTAGTGCCCGCCCTGAGTGATAATTCTCTTCTCTACACCAGGAATTATCTATGAATTCAGTCCAATAAAACTTCCTTGTGCCCAGCATTCTTCATTGGGTGCATAAAGGTATGATTTATATTTTGTGTGTTTTTTGTTATGGTAATAATGAATATTCATATATTGTTATATCCTAAAAGAAATGCCATTTATCTGTGACCACGTTAGACACAAAGAACACAAGAAAGTAGGTGTGGTGGTTTGATTCAGATGTCCCCCTTAAACTTAGGTGTTCTGAATGCTAGGTTCCCAGCTGATGGAAATTTTGAAATTAATGCCTTCTGGAGGCAGTGTATTGTTGGGAGCGGGCTTATGGGTGTTATAGTCAGTTTCCCCATGCCAGTGTTTGGCACACTCTCCTGTTGCTATTGTCCACCTTATGTTGGCCAGGGGGCGATGTCCACCCTCTGCTCATGCCATCATTTTCCCCTGCCATTGTGGAGCTTCCCCTCAAGCCTGTAAGCCAAAGTAGACCTTTATCCCAGAGCTGCTCTTTGTTGGGTGATTTATATTAGCAATATATTTAATATATTTATATTAGCAATGTGAACCTGACTGCAACAGTAAAGTGGTACTGAGGAGTGGGATTGCTACTAGACACCTGATTGTGTGGCTTTGGCCTTTTGGAGCTGATTTTCAAGAGGAATTTGGAAGTATTTGAAACCCTGGCCTAAGAGATATTTTGCAGTGCTGTAAGTACAGCTTGATGGACTATTCTGGACAGAGTTGAAAGACATGAATGTGAGGTTTTCACCCTATGAGGGTGAAAATGGGCTTTGCTTGGACTGGGCTAGCAGTTTGTGTGAGGCTTGCTATTATGCCCATGTCCTGAAAAGTTGTTCGGGGTTGCTTTGTATAGAAATGAACTGGTGTGAACAGAGGGATATGGCACAGAAGAAATGACATCTGGTGAACTGCTGCCCATTCAGCTGCATTTGAGAGATTACAACCTTTGAGATTGGGCTAGCTGACCTGCATTGGGGCAACAGGGAGAATGTAGTCTCTTTTGAAGGAGCTTGAGTGCTCAAGAAGTGTACTGTTCTTCAAAGTCTGCTTAATTCTCCCCTGCATTAACAAATTGGCACACTACCTGTTATTGTGGAGTATAATAAATGCAGAAAAGCGAGGGTAATTGAGTTTGCAACACAGTCTTGTGTTTTGGAAATGGCTATGGGCAGTGTGAAGCAGGTTTGCTGGTTGCCTGCATGGAGACCACATGGAGCCATTAGCATGAACTACTGATTGCAGTGGAGACCCAGTGGAGATGCCAGGACCACTAGATGGCTGCTAATGAGCTGCCAGCCCTGATGAAATTGCTGGTTAGAATTATCGAACTTGGAGACTTGTTACTGACTACAGTTATTGGACTTGAAGCTACAGAGTTTGATGTTTGCCCTGGTTGTTTTAAAACTTGTATTGGCTCAATATTTCTTTTCTATGCCCAATGCCATCTTTTGTAGTGTGAGATTTATTGTGTGCCATTATGTTTTTTTTTTTTTTTTTTTTTTTTTTTTTTTTTTTTTTTTGGTGTGGGGTTGTATTGGCTCAGTTAGAAGGTCTTGTACTATGGGATATATGAACATCATTGGAATTGGTAACAACTGTGAGGACTTTTAAAGTTGGATGAATGCACTGAATTTTACATCATGGATAGTTATCAGATTATGGGGGCCAGGGGTAGAATGAGGTGGTTTTATTCAGGTGTTTCCCATAAACTTAGGTGTTCTGAATGCTAGGCTCCCAGCTGATGGAAATTTTGTAATTAATGCCTTCTGGAGGCATGGGCTTATGGTGTTATAGCCAGTTTTCCCATTCCAGTGTTTGGCACACTCTTGCTATTGTCTACCTTATGTTGGCCAGGGGGTGATGTCCATCCTCTACACATGCCATCATTTTCCCCTGCCATTGTGGAGCTTCCCCTTGATCCTGTAAGCCAAAATAAACCTTTTTCCCAAAAGCTGCTCCTGGTTGAGTGATTTCTATCAGGAATGCAAGCCTGACTGCAACAATAAGGTACAATAAAAAATTCAAATACTTCCATTTTTAAAAAAAATTAGCCCTTCCTTTTTATTAATTATGGACATAGTAAGTATGTAAAAAGCACACGTAGGTATCATCCTTTCCCTCACTCTGCCACCTCCAAAGGGACCCTCTTTCTTGGGGATGCTAGTTATCCCCATGGTGATTGTGGGTCATGCATTGTGGGGGCGTCATCAGTTATGGGGAAGAGTCAGTGTCTCTGTGAATAATGTCCCAGCTTGTGACTCTAACAACCATTCCAGCTCCTCTTTCTGCAAAATTCTCTGAGCCATGTTGGGTTCGTTTTAAGTCTACTTCAATGATGGGCTGTTAGGAATCCCTAGATCTCTGGTTTGGTAGGTGTTGAGTGTCCTTAGCATCTATCTCCTTCACCCTTGAGCTGATATGAATTTCACTAAGAAAGCAGCACTCTTGCTCATTTCCCCAATTCCTCTATGGTTTCAGTTGGGGTCCTGTTGAAATGTGAGGGGTTACTTCTCTCCTCAGGTATCACTTCTGTCTGCAAAAGTAAAGCATGTTCTCCAACAGAGAGTGAAGTCAGAACAAGTTAAATGGGATAACCATTATTAGTTTAGAGAGAATTTAATGTGCATAGACCCTCTTGTAGCCCAAGATTAGTGGGTGCAAACTCATTATCTGGATATTATTCTGACTTGTTTCCCGGTTCCAGATATGTATTCCTTTCCATTTAGCAGATTTGTTAGTCAATCCAAGTGTGGTTGGTTACCCATCATGGCTGTATGCCACTATTGCACTTGTGTGAGCATCACATCAGGTTGTTTGCTTCTGAGTTGCTTAGACTTTGAGTGGCTTGGGCAGATGTTGGCAACTTTCCCCCAGTAGCTCATGTAGCGCCTTCTAGCCTAGATGGGCTGTCTGGGTACTGGCTCCCTTCCAGATTCCAGTCAGGTTTCTCCATGTTCTGTACCAACAGCATATGGTGTCTTCAGCAGTAGAGTCTTACCATTAGCCTCTTATGGATGATCAAGTACTCTGACAGAAGTCTGTCTTGTTTTGGGAAAGGTTGTAGGTCTCTCTGATCAACAGCTCATTTACATGCTAACTGTATCCTAGTACTTGGAGTTACAGGGCAGAACCAGGGAAAAGAAATAAAATAGAAAAATAAAGAAAGAAAAAAGACAAAGAAAAAAAAAAGCAATAGGAAATTGAAGGGTAAGGTTTATGTCACCCTCTCCAGGGCCCTTCAATTCAGGTGCTCCCTGTAAAGTTTTGTTGAGAGTTCAACCTTTTAGTCTGTCTTCCAACTTGGGTTCATATTTTGTCCCCACCCCTTTACTCTCCCCTCAAGCCCTACCCTCCCTGTTGACCAAGCCTTGAGATGGTTATTATGTTAGCATCTTGGGCTGATCCAGCTTTAGAGCCACAAATTAGTGCCATGTGATGATTGTTTTTCTGTGATTGTGTGAGTTTGCTGAGTATGATCTGCTCCAAGTTCAACCATTTCTTTCTACAAATTTTATTGTGTCATTTTTTTTTTGTAACTGCTGAATAGAATTCTGTTATGTAGATATACAACATCTTGGTATCCATTTGTCCAATGATGGACATCTGTGCTGATTCCAGTTCTTAGCTATTATGAATTGAGCAGCTATAAACATGTTTGGGCAAATATCTCTGAACTGAGAGGTGGAGCTTTTAGGGCAATTGCCCAGTAAGGGAATAGCTGGGTCTGTTGGTAACTCTACAGTCAACCTTTCTGGGAGTCTCCCTATTGTTTCCTGTAATGGTTGTACCAGTTTACATTCCCACAAACAGTGAATGAGGGTTCCTATTTCTCCACATCCTTGCCAACATTTGCTTTCATTTGATTTTTTTAGTGTTTGCTATCCTTACTGGGGTAAGGTGGAAATTAACACTGTTCAAAGATCAAATATGTTCAAGTATTGGCTGATTCCAAATGTGCTTGTTCTTCTCTTATTGTACAATTCTTCAGTGCTCTGATCATGTTCACATTAGAGTAAGTGTTGAGACATGAGAGCAACTTTCTCTTTGTTTTCTTGTTTGTAAGAGTATTGTGTTTTTTTCTTGGCCTTTTGACTTTTTCTACAAATACCCATTCCTTCAATTTGGCTCATATCAGTCATATTTAGGAGGAATTGAAATTATGTTATAGTATAAATATCTAATCAACTTTTGAGAGCATTAATATGTTAAAAGAATATAAATATCCTCAATTGAGATTTCTATTAATAATTTTTCACAAGGTGTGGCAAAACTAAACAAATAATTTTAGTCAGAGATTGTTCTGTTGAAATCCCTGTCTTGTTGGAGCACTTACAGAAACAGAGTGAATCCTCACTTCTGTTTCTGCCAGCAAAAATCTTATCTGCCACTGAAAATATGATCGAGGTTAATAAACAATGTTTCCTTCACTTATGATTCCATAAAATTCCATAGACGTAATAGTGATCTCCTTCCCAAATTTAAATATTGAAACTTAATCTCCAATGCGACAACATTTTTAGGTGGGGCTTTGATAAGACTCTGCCTTCATAAATGGTATTTGTCCCCAGGCTGCTCCCTGCACCTCTTCTGCCATGTGAAGTTGTGGTGAGGGTCATCTATGAAGCAAGGAGCATGCTCTCTCCAGACATCATGTGTTCCAGTAACACAATCTTGATGTCCTCATCATTCAAACCTGTGACAAACAGCTTTCCATTGTTTATGACTGTGGTATGCTGCCATAGATGCAGAATGGACTGAGTCACTGGTTCACACATATTTCTCAGATCAGTGAACTTTCATTGAACTTTAGTTGAATAGCACAATTCAATAATTTTATGTTCTCTTTTTCTCTAACTATTCCATTTACATTATGACAATTTCTGTTGCAAGTGACAGAAATTAAACTCAATTTAAGTATAAAAGGAAATACATTGGTTCACATACCCAAACCACAGAGAGACGGGAATGGAGCATGTTTTAGTAATGAACGCTGAAGTTTAGAATTGAATTCAACTAGCATGTTCACTCTCTTTCCCTTTTTCTCCTACGTTCTCTCTGCCTACCCCCAACTTCACTGATCTAGGCTTTCATTTTTGTATTTCCATTTGAGGTTCTTCCATATAGCAGGAAAGTTATCTTTTTTATATCTTAGAATCTTATGATTCTAGATAAAAGAGGCATATTTTCCTTTGTCAAAAGCCTATGACTGCCTTTAGGGTGGGGTGTCTATTACTATTGTGGTGCTTAATAAATATATTGTTAACTGACTTCTGAATATATGTGTATGTGTGTGCGTGTGTGTGTGTGTGTGTGTATACACACACATACATACTTATAGACTAGTGGTACTCTCAGATTTCACCAGAGAAACTCCTTTTGTAGTGAACAGTTGTTAATGCAGGCAGTCATAACTTGTCAAAGTGCTGAGAAAATGTTGGGTATTCCTCCTTAAATGAGGCATTTTTGTCACCCCTTCCAAGACTCATGGGGCATTGCAGGTGCACACATGGAAAGAATGTAAAAGCCAGAATATAGGAATGATGCCTGCGAAATCTGCCTGTGGAAATGACTCACAGCAGCAGTATTTACCTGCATAGGCTTGAGGGGATCAATGCTGCATCGTGGATGAAGGATGGTTTAAGGAAGCTCCACCTCTCTATGAGGAACTTGTGATAATTAATGGCTACTGAAGGAGGAAAAGTCTTTTCTCTCAGTGGTTTAGCCACTGGTAAGTTGGTCATATTGCAGTCAATAACTTCCCACCCATGCTCATGAAGACAACCCCAATTCAACTCAATGGTTCCCCAAAATTTCATGAAGTAGGGTGGGGACTATTTGGAAAGAAGAAATTCAGTGGGAACGGGAGAGTACATGAGGGTGAATGTGAGTAAAATACATTATATACTTGCATGGAATTGTCAGAGTATGTCTTTAAAAAATAAACAAAGAAATCCTGTTTTTTTTTCTAGAACATATCATAGACAAGTGTTACTCCAAATGAATAAAACAGTGTGGATATTAACTTTTTTTGTTGTTGTTGTTGTAAATGGCACTCTGTAGTTGAGGCTATGAGTTCATCCATTTGAGCAGATTTTATCACAGGCAAGAAAACACTCTCCGTTAATCAAGAGTGGAAGTAGTTGTATATCCTCCATGAAAATGTTTTTGGACATCTTATAAATGTGAACCATCACTAAGCAAAATCAAGTCAGCATTTTCAATGGATCTTTCTAGTAGTACTCTTCTAAGACAAGGAAGTACATCCAGTTATTTGAGTATATCCATAACTATCTTTTTCTCATTCATTTAGTAAAAGAAAAGTAACAGGAGTAAGAGAGTTGTACCAGGGAAGCAATAGATGAAAGTAAAGGTTTTCATATGTAGTTTGACTGTTTACTGAGTAATGTTGGGGGTGATGGGATTTAGAAAAACGTTTTACAGAGTGGAGCTTATGAATGGTGAGAAGAAACCATAATATTATTTCCTCTACTGTTCTTAGTAGCATAATCAAGTAAAGAAAGTCCTCTGGATACTGGGTCTAAGTACAAATTACAATATATCACAGGCTTTACCCTTTCTCCAATATATTTAAATCACTTGCTTACCCCTGTGCACTACCATCCAGGCATACTGCTGCTCCTTCACAGTTCAGACAAATGAACACTGGCTGCTGGCTGCAGATGGGATTCCCAAAGGGGCAGTGCAAAGATTAATTACTGGAGACTTGTCTACATTGTGGGGATATTGATACTCATTTCTGTTGTAGTCAGCTCCATATTTCTGGGAGGAACTTTCAAGCAGACACAGTTTATTGGAAGAAAGGTTTATTTCAGCTTGCAGATCCAATGGGAAGTAACATCAGTGGCAGCAGAAGTAGGATCCTATTCATAAATCCAAGCAGAGAGACACCACTGAATAGCCAGCAAGCATAGCCAGAGCTCAAAAACCTCTCTGCATGCCTTTGAGCTAGAAATCAGACCCACCTCCAGTAACACCTTAGGACTAGACTCCAGAATATTCCCTCTGTGACAGCTCCTCTAGCCAGGCAGCTAGAGACAAGCTTTAATAAAACTCCTGGGTCTACTGGGGGACATGCATTCAAGGTCCTACATCCCACTCTTTGACCCCAGTAGACTATAACCACCTCAGATTTTAAATTGTCTTCAGTCCAACTACAAAGGTCTCCATAGTCTTTAAGACTTTTATAAAGTCCCAAGTTTTACCTCTTTTACCAAACACATCATTACTCTCAAATTCAACTTTGATCAACCTCTCTGGGCAAGGACAGAAGAATGCCCCCACCCCTTATGCCCTGTTCCACAAAGTTCCCTGTGGTCTCTCCTTCCCCTTTGAAAGTTCATAAGCAAAGCCTCCGAATGTAGTTCTCTTTTCACTTAGAGTTTACAAACTCTCACCAGAATGTCCACAAAATTTAGCTTGGCACCCTGGAAGATGTCTTCAGTTGCTAGTACCAAGGTGTGCCAAAATTTTCCAGCACCAAAGTTCTAAAAGACCAAAATCTGTATTGTCATACTTATCTCAGAAACCCCAGTACTTCCTATCAAGTTTTGTTGTAGTAAGCTCCACTTTTCTGGGATGAACATACAAACTAGACACAGTTTATAGGAGGAAGGATTTATTTCAGTTTAGAGATCCAAAAGAATGTTACATCACTGGTGGAGGAAGCTGGCTCCCATTCATAAATCCAAGCAGAGAGATACCACCAAAGAGCCAGCACCTGAAGCAAGCACAACCAGAGCTCAAAAACCTCTCTGCATGCCTTTGGGCTGAAAATCAGATCCACCCCCAGTAACAGGTTAGGGCTGGACTCTAGGATCTGCAACCAGTAACACCTCTTCTAGCCAGGCAGCTACAGACAAGCTTTAATAAAATGTTTGATTCTATAGGGGATATACATTCAAACTACTGCAGTATAAGGATCAGGCACCATTGGCAAGCAAGGCAAAGTTACCTTATTTGTGGCTCTGGTGTGGATTTAAGTATTCTTTGGTGATGGTTTGATTTTTATTAGAGCATCTTATCTCACATGATATTCTTTTACGTTTGGTAAAGATTTCATTTAATCTATTATTATCACATCAGGGTAGCCAATCTTATCAAATCTGTATCCTTTGAGGATTTTTCCCAGCTAAGATATTTGTGAACAAAGGCTCTATTTATCACATGCATCTGAGTTCGTTTGCAATGGCAGGAGGCCCTAGTGTGCCCATTTTCTACATATCTTTCTCTCATTATTTTTCATAAATAAATAAAAAGTAATTCTAAACTTTATCAAAAACAGGTTGAGAGCATAGCTTCAGTCTAGCCCAACTAGATGTGTAAACAGCAGTTTGAGCTCTGGCTGTTCGTTAACACTTTCTAGATAGAATCAAATCTTTAATTCACCTTTAGAATATCCAAATGACTTTTAATTATACCTTTGTATATATAACTGTATATGTTACTTATATTCTGGTTAGCTACTAAGTTACTAGCTAGTTATTAAATTATTGCATTTAGCTTTGTCTAACCTATATTTATGCTAACCTATGAATTTTTTAAGAAGTCCTAATTTTTATGTCAGTTGTACATTATTTCAATTTATTAAGTTACAGATTTTATTTAATCATAGGCCCACTATGTTTCAAAAAAATTATTGAAACAACTGTATGCCATTCTACCTTTGTTCTGAAATAAGTGCAAAGGTACCAAGAAGTGATTCAAAGCTAATTTATGTTGCTCTGTGCAAGGAATGAGGATACTGTGCATTATGTAGTATCAGGTAGCAGCCTGTATTTACTACTCACAGGGACAGGTCCCATCTAGGCACCATCTGTCAGATTGTCCAGGCAATTAGTAACTTTTATACTCTTCCAAAACATAGAGTCCAAGGTAGAAGAAGCCAACTTTATATTTGAATAAATTCTATCTACTGTATAAAAACAAAAAAAAAATTGTGTTTAAAGACAAAGTTGGAACAAGTGTGACTACGGAAGATACAATTACTTGTTAAATGGTGATGTATGATTTTTCCTATACATCAAATAATTTCTTAGAGAATTAATTTTAGTCATTTTAAATTCCATCACTTCTTGTGGAATTGTGAAATGATTACTGTTAATATGTTGGATTCATTTGTAAGGGAAGAAATGGGTCAAGTTAAATGTTCATTTTATATCAGAGCTATCAAATTCTAAAGGTAATGATCACCTAGTGAATTTTAATAATGGCTCAATGATTTCTTCATGTAATTTGTGGAATCTACTCGGTCTTTAAAATTTTTTTTTGACATTAAACATCTAATGTTATTATGAATGCTATCATGAATTCAATTAACAAGGCCAAAGTTATATATATTTTGAATTGATAATTCAAAATGCCATATTTTCATGAATCTTAACATCCTGAATAAATATAATTTCTAAATTAGGAAGCCAGTGGACTTATCATAAATATTCTTTAAATAACCTAGAAAGCAATCAATTCATAATTGTCCCTGTACGTGCTTTCTACTATGGTTTTTACAAATTACCATAAACATTGTGTCTCCAAATAGCATAAATATTCCCTTAAAGTTCAGTAGGTCAGAAGTTGAATCCTGTCTCACAAGGTTGAACTCAAGGTGCATTACAGCTAAGGGATAACCGACATCTTTGATAATTCCAGTTTGCAGAAACTTTCTACATTCTTGGGCAAACATCCCTCTTCTTTCACTTTTAAGCTAGGAATGTGACATCCATTTTAAATGTCTATCTTATCACCACATCTCCTCCTCTGTCCACATATCTTGATGCAGATAATCTTCCAGTATTAAGGTCATTAACCTTTTTACATTTTCCAGGACTTTCTTGGTATGGATATGAACATATCTGAAGGTTCCAAGAGAAGGCATAGACATCTTTACAAATGGCAGATATTATCTCTGCTCACCACCACAACAAAATCAATTGTAATACTCTATGAGCTCATGTGCACGGCCCAAGAAGGGTATGGGAGTTTCAATATCTCATCACTAAAATTTACAGACAATGATACATGTTGAAATGGTAAATGTTATAAAATAAAATCCCAAGGAGCAAGATAATATATGGCAATAAAAACAATTCTCTGAAAAACTTGAGCTTAGAACTGAAAGATGGCTAGAATATGAACAAGCCAAGAGTGTTCATCATGTTGACTATAGTGATGGGGCTGTGAGAATGGAAAAACAGCTGGATGTAGTGGTGCACACTGGCTATCCCAGCACTTAAGAGGTGGAGGCAGGAGGTCATGGTTATCTTCATTGCACAGCATGTTTGCGGCCAGTCTGAGCTACATAACACCCTGTCTCAAAAGTGGAATGAAACTAAGGTGTGCATAAAGTATGAACATATGGCAAGTGAGAATAGCAAGAGACTGGATCTAAGATTACAGAGCAAACAGAAAGCAGATTGTGGTACTTTGACTGTGGTAGTGTAAATGCATGGCTCCATAGGCTGAGATGTTTATTAAAGTTAATCTTGTGACATGGGTTTCCAGCCATGCATCTGGGGAAGTTGTCACTGGGGGCTGATCCTGGGGTCCAGCCCTCAGGTGTGGGTATGGATCTTGATTCCAACCCAAAGGTGTGGATAGGACAGTGTGAGCTCTGGCTGCTCATTTGTGATGCTGGCAGTTGGTTATTTTTTTCTGCCCTGATCTGTGAAAGGGAGCCAACTACTTGCACTAATGATGTAACTTCTCCTGGATTTATAAGCTTGAAATAATTCCTCCCTCTTGTAAAATGTGTCTGGTTGGATGTTTGTCCCAGCATTGTGGAGCTGACTACTACATAGATTGGAGATTCATTAACTTCTCTTTAAATCTTAAGTGCAATGAGAAGTCATTTAAGGATTTTAAACTTAAACACTTTTTACACTTTAAACGCAATCATATTTTTAGTATCCCATACATGATCAAATGACCATCTAATTCTGCAAGTAAAAACCTGAGAGTCATCTAGGGTCTTCCCTATCTTCACTTCCTCACATTCAAGTCCCATTAATTTTGTTTCCTGAATAGCTCTTGAATGTATACTCCTCTGTCCAAATCCACTGTCACAGCCCTAGCACAAATGCCTATTATTGCTGTACAGCTATCACCATGGTTTTATAGTTGATCCCCCTACTAGGATTCTTGTCTATGTTATTTCTGTTATCCATGTTGCAATCAGGCTGCACTTCCAAATCACAGATTTCATTAAAATACTTTTACACATTCCCACTTCTACATGCATGTGTGTTCAGACATACACACCACAACTTAAACAGAACACACACTTGGCTCCCTTTGCTTAGACCTGGAACCTTACTATGGCACTGCACTGATTCTTCAGATTCTGATAGATGTCTGTCTTTGTAGCTCTTCTAGCCTATTGCAACCTGTCAACAAGTTCCATCTCAGAGGTCTTCTATCCCTGAAGGTATGCTTGTCTCTCTCCTAATGAGGCCTTTTCAGGTACTGATTTCATAGCCCCTCTGTCTAGAATGTTCCTCTCAGTGTACAGATAATTATAATTTTTGTTCATTTCACTTAATCATAGCATTCCCTTACACCTCAGTTCATCCCACATCTCTTTGTATTGTTGGCGCCTGGATCCAATCCCAGATGATTCTTATTTCCAAGCCTATAACTCTAATCACTAAGGTACCTGCCACCCCAGAGCTTGTTTCCTTGACTACTGTCTTGTATATGAAAATAGCTACATCATTGTGTATAAAATGTTTTCACTTATATTTTTAATAAAAATGCGAATCTATAGAACAAAAATGCAAATAAGACTGAATATAAAGATGAATTTTCTCTAAAAGTAATTTGACGTTTAGTAGTTTTTTAACCTAGACTCCAAGGTGACACTTAATGCTGACAATTAACAGTAGGAATTACCAAAGCATGAGTTGTGCTTAAGAATCAAACATGCTGGTTAATGTGGCGGGGGGTGGAGGAGAGGCAGGGAAATGAATGAACCTATGACTTTGGAAGGGCTCTCACACTCATTACCCTAATGGGAAAAAAAGTCCAGACACCGTAGGTACCTTTGTAAGAGATTTTAACAAATGAAGAAATAACTAGGACAATTGCCTGTCCTTGAAGGTGAGATGTCCTAATGAACCTGCTTAGAGAGACTGCCATCTGCACTGCTTACACCATGCCATTGGTAAAAAAAAAAAAAAAAAAAAAAAAAAAAAAAAAAAGGCTCCAGTCCCTAAAGTTATTACTCGTCATCATCGGTAACACTAAATTCACTCTTTTTTTTTTTTTTTCACTCCAGCAGCTAAGGATGTTATGATGTTATCACTTATGCTGAGGTCACTCAGAGGGTAACACTACTTGGCAATGCTAATGAAAAGATACAGTGATGACATGAGTTAATTACATAGTTACCACTCAATTACCAATTTATGTTCTGTTGATGTTATCAGAGAATGAAACAGAGCAAGCATTCTGCATGGCAACATGTAATAACATAATATGAACTGTTCTGGGCAGGATGTGACATTTCTATGAACATTTTTTATTTCCATAAAGAAAAATAAGAAAATGTATGTTTTCTCAAATTAACTATATTACTTTCTTTATAAAAGAGAACCCAAGGCTGGGGAGATGGCTCAACAATTAAAGGTGCTTGCTTATAAAGCCTACTGGCTTGGGTTTCATTTCCTTAGAGGCAAAATGGCACATTCATCTGTGATCCTAAAGGACCTATGACAATAGGTGGTGGAACCAGGAGAATCCAAAGCTTGAGAACCAGGTAGTACAACATTCATTTGCATTCTGGGAGTTTATTTTCAGCAGCAAGAGATGTTATTTCAAAGAAGGTGGAGCACAGAGAATTTGAAGTTTCACTCTGATCTCCACAGATATACATGTGCACACATACATACACACACACACACACACACACACACACACACACATTCACTAACTCTCTCTCTCTCTCTCTTTCTTTCTCTCTCTCTCTCTCTCTCTCTCTCTCACACACACACACACACACACACACACACGCACACACATACACACATAAAAACAAAATTAGTAATAATGGCTAGATTTTCGTTTTCAAATTTTTAAAAAAAATTTATTGACAACTTCTATACTTACAGACAGTAAGCCATAATTCCCTTCCCTCCCCCACTTTTCCCTTCATAACTCCAGTCTCCATCATATCCCCTCCCTCTCTTCACTAGTGTATCTTCTATTTCGATGTCATCATATTTTTCTCCTATTATGAGGGTCTGGTTGAGGTATTGCTAGGCACTGTGAGGTCATGGATATCAAGTCGAATTTCTGTCTGGACAGTTGTATTGTAAAGAGTGGTACCCTTCCTTTGGCTCTTAAATTCTTTCCACCACCTCTTCCACAATGGACCCTGAGTCTTGGATGGTATGATAGAGATGTTTCAGCACTGGACACCCCTCTGTCATTTCTTCTCAGCACCATGTTGCATTTTGAGTCATCCCAGTGGTCACTGTCATCTGAAAAGAGAAGCTTCTCTAACCAAAATGAGAGAAGCATTAATACATGAATATGAACATTAAGTGTAATGCTTTCAGGTTAGTGAGTATAATATATGCATTAGGGCAGACAAAAGGACACTTTATACCCCTAAGGCTCATGACCTCCTCTGCCATAGACTTTTGATTAACTTTTCAGTACTAACCATGTATTCCCTCCCATAGACTGGGCCTCCAGTCCAATTAGAGAGCAATTGGTTTCCTCCAGGGCAGACATGCCACTATTCCACCTGTTCAGTCATTTGGCCTGTCTGGCAAAATTTGAGGCTTCCAGTGTCCACTGTTTTCACTGCTGATGAATTCTGTCTCCCATACGGCTGTATGCAGTACAGCTTTTTCCAGCATTCTATATAGAAAGAAGGTTTTCAGCTCAGCACCATCTTGATTTCTCAGTGACCTTGCTGCCCAGGCATATGAAGTCTTCAGCGATAGGATATCAGCATCTGTTACTCATGGGAAACCAAGGACCTTGGCAATAACCGGTAAAGTTTGGGAGGGAACAGTGACATCCTGGCCAACAACTTACTGGAAGGTATCCCATCGCAGGCATTGAAAATTTTCTAATATTAATCTATGGCTTCTGGATGTGCCATTATCCAAAAATGTGGGCTTTCATATGTGTTTTTCAGAATATCTTGAATTTGTATTGATCCTCCTTTCACCCTTCTCTTAATCTTCTCCCCTGGCTTCACTTAGGACATTGCACTCCCGGTAATCTGTCTCTTTCTATATATACATATTATATATATATATATATAAAATCATCCTCTAAAGTCCTCACTTCCTTACAGCCTTTTTCTAGCTTATTGGCATCTGCTACCAATTTCTAATTCCAGCTCATACACCAGTCTAAACATTTGTAGGTAGGATCCATATGAGAGAGAACAGGCATCATCTGACTTTCTGGGCCTGGGTTACTTTACTTAGTATAATCCTTTCCAGATCCATCCATCTTCCTGCAAATTTCATAATTTCACTTTTCTTTACCAATGAATAAAACTCCAGTGTGTAAATGTAACACATCTTCATTAGCCACTCATCAGTTGAGGAGCATCTAGGCTGGTTCCATTTCCTAGCTATTGTGAATAGAGCAGCAATAAACATGTTTGTATTAGTAACTTTAAGGTATTAAGAGGAGTCATTAGGATATATGCCCAAGAGTGCTATAGTTGGATAATGTTGTAGATCTATTTTTTAGCTGTCTCAGTAACCACCACAATGATTTCCCCAATGGCTATACCAGACTACATTCCCACCAACAGTGCAGAAGGGTTCCCCTTTTGTTGCATCCTCACCAACATTTATTGTCATTTGTTTTCTTGATAATATACATTCTGACATGAGTGAGATGGAATCTCAAAGTAGTTTTCATTTGCATTTCCCTGATGGTGAAGGATGTAGAACATTTTTTAGATGTTTATATTCCATCTGTATTTCTTCTTTGGAGAACTCTCTATCGAGTTCCATAACCATTTTTAATAGAGTTGTTTTATTTCTTATTGTTTTGTCTTTGAGTCCTTTGTATATTCTGGATATTAATCCTCTGTCTGATGTATAGCTGGCAAAGATTTTCTTCCATTCTGTAGGTTGTCTTTTTATTCCTAGTATCCTTTGTTGTATAAAGGCTTTGTAATTTTATGAGATCTTGGTGGTTGGTTAGTGGTTTTATTTCCTGAGTAATTGGGGTTATATTCAGAAAGTCATTACTTATGTCAATATGTTGAAGGATTTCCTCTATCTTCTGCTCTAGCAGTTTCAGAATTTCAAGTCTGATATTAAGGTCCCTGATCCATTTGGGCTTGATTCTTGCACATAGAGAAGACAAGGGTCTATGTTTATCCTTCTACATATAGATATCCAATTTTCCCAGCATCACTAGTTGAAGATACTGTCTTTTCTCCAATGAGATTTTTAACATTTTTATCAAAAATCAGATGGAGCCAGGCATGATGGTACATGCCTTATTCCAGGCACTCAGGAGGCAGAGGTAGGGGATTCATCATGAGTTCAAGGCCACCCTGAGACTACATAGTGAATTCCAGATCAGTCTGGGCTACAGTGAGACCCTACCTCAAAAACTAAAACAAAAAAAAAATCGGATGGTTGTAGCTGATTGGATTAACATCTGGGCCCTCTAATATGTTCCATTGATCTACATGTATGTCATTGAGCCAGTACCATGCTGTTTTTGTTACTATGACTTTTTAAATATAGCTTAAAATCAGGTATATACCACCAGCCTTATTTTGTTGTTCAAAATTGTTTGGGCTATTTGAGGGTTTTTGTGGCTTCCAAATGAATTTTAGGATTTTTTTCTATTTCTGTGAAGGATGTGCTTTCTATTTCTGTGAAGGATGTCTTTGGAATTTTAATGGGATTGCATGAAATACATAGATTGCTTTTGGTAAGATTGACATTTTCACAATATTGACTATTCCAATCCAAGAACATGGGATGTCTTTCCATTTCATAGTGTCTTCTGCAATTTCTCGCTTGAGTGTTTTAATGTCCTCATTGTAGAGATCCTTCACTTCCTTGGTTAGGTTTATTCCAAGGTACTTTATTTATTTATTTATTTATTTGAGGCAATTGTGCATGGGAGAGATTCCTTGATTTCATCACCTGCATGTTTGTTGTTAGTATACAGGAAAGCTACTGATTTGTGTGTGTTTATTCTGTATCCTGCTACATTGTTAAAAGTGTTTATCGACTCTAATGGTTTGCTGCTTTACTCTTTAGGATCCTTTATGTAGAGAATCATATTAAGTGCAAATAATAATAATTTGATCTCTTCCTTTCATATTTGTGTCCCTTTTATGACTCCCTCTTGCTTTACTGCTATAGCTAAGAATTCCAGGACTATATTAAATAAAAGTGTGGACAGTGGACACCCTTATCTTGTTCCTGAATTTAGCAGAAAAGCTTCAGGTTTTTCCCCATTTAGTATTATGTTGGGTGTATGTTTGTAATAAATAGCTTTTATTATGTTGAGTTATGATCCTTCTATTCCAAGTTTCTGTAGGACTTTTAACATGAAAGGATGTTGGATTTTTTTTTAATGTCTTTTCTGCATCTATTGAGATTATCATGTGGTTTTTACCTTCAGTCCATTTAAATAGTATATTATAGTTATCAATTTGCTTATGTTGAACCATCCCTGAATCTTTGGGATAAAGCCTACTTGGTCAGGGTTGAATACTCTTTCTGATATATATTTGTATTCTATTTGCCAATATTTTGTTCCGAATTTTTGCATCTATGTTCATGAGGGAGATTGATCTGTAATTTTATTTTTTTGTCCTCTCTGTCTGGTTATGATATGAGGGTGATGCTGCCATCATAGAAGGAGTTCAGTAGAATTCCTTCCTTTCCTCTTTTATGGAAAAGTTTTAGAAGCAGTAGTGTTAGTTTTTCCATGAAGGTCTGGGAAAATTTACCAGTGAGTCCATCTGAATCTGGACTGTTTGTAGTTGGGAGACTTTTTATAGCTGCTTGGAGCTTTGTATTTATTATAGGTATATTTGAATGGTTTATCTCATTTTGATTTAATTTTGGTAGGTCATATGAATCAAGAAATTTATCCATTTCTTCAGATTTTCAAACTTATAGGCCTATATATTCTTAAAATATATCCTTATGATGTTCTAAATTTCTTTGGTATCTGTTGTAATGATGCCTTTGTCATATAATTTTACTAGTGTTTGTCTCCTTGTTTCCTCTTTTTTTGGACAGATGTGCTAAGTGTTTATGAATCTTGTTTATGCTTTCAAAGGACCAACTCTTTATTTCATTGATTCTTTGGATTTTTCTTTTTTGGTTTATTACATTAATTTCTGCCCTGCCTTTATTACTTCTTCCCATATATTGATTTTTGGTTTGGTTTACATTGTTCTTCTTTTCCCAAGGTCTTAAGGTATGTACTTGTGGAACCTCTTTCTTTCTTTCTTTCTTCCTTCCTTCCTTCCTTCCTTCCTTCCTTCCTTCCTTCCTTCCTTCCTTCCTTCCTTTCTTTCTTTCTTTCTTTCTTTCTTTCTTTCTTTCTTTCTTTCTTTCTTTTTTTGAGGTAGGGTCTCACTCTAGCTCAGGCTGACCTGGAATTCACTGTGTAGTCTCAGGGTGGCCTTCAACTCATGGTGATCCTCCCACCTCTGCCTCCCAAGTGCTGGGATTAAGGGCATGCACCACCATACCTAGTTCTCTTATTTCTTAATATAGGCACTTAGAGCTATAAATTTCCCTCTTAGGACTGCCTTCATTGTGTCCCAAAGATTTTTGTATGTTATGTTCTCATCATCATTTGATTCTATGAATTTATTGATTTTGTTTTTAATTTATTCAATGACCCATTTATCATTTGATAGTGTACTGTTTAGTCTCCATGAATTTCTGTATACTCTGTAGTTTTTCTTGTTGCTAATTTTTATTTTAATCCCATTGTGGTCAGATAGAGTACCAGGAATTATTTCAATTTTCCTGTATTTGTTAAGATTTGCTTTGTGTCCTAATATATGGTCTACTTTGGAGGATAATCCATGTGCTGTTGAGAAAAATGTATATCCTGCTGCATTTGGATGGAATGTTCTGTAAATATATTAGAACTATTTGTTCCATGACATCATTTCATCCAGGTGTCTCTCTGCTTATTTTTTGTCAAGATGACTTATCAATTGATGAGAGCGGGGTGTTGAAATAACCCAGTACAATTATGTTTTTGGTGTTACTTAGGACCTTATGTCTAATAGTGTTTGTATAACGAAATTGGGATCCTCCACCATATTAGGTTAATAATGTACATTTAGGATTGTAATGTCCTATTGGTGGAGTGTTCCTTTGATTGGTATAAAGTGACCTTCTTTATCTTTCCTCACTCATGTTGGTTTGAAGTCTATCCTGTCAGATATTAGGATAGGAACCCCTGCTTGTTTCCTAAGCCCATTTGCTTGAAATACCATTTTCCATCCTTTCACCCTAAGACAGTGTCTATCTTTTATTTGGAGATGAGTCTCCTAGAGGCAACAAACAAGAGGATCCTTTTTAATCCAGTCTGCAAGCCTGTGTCTTTTGGCTGGGACATTGAAGCCATTGATATTAAGAGTTACTGAAATGCATGTGTTTATTCTGGCCATTCTTCTTGTTTTGTGGTGCTTCCTGATTTCATTTTACTCTCTTGTTTTAATTGTAATTTGAGGTTTTTTTTTTTTTTTCTGTTTCCTTATGTGTGTGTGCTTTGCTTTCTCTTCAGTATGAAGAATTCCTTTAAGTGTTTTCTTTAGAGCTGGTTTAGTTGTCATACATTCCCTTAGTCTGTTTTTTAGTGTGGAATGTCCTTATTTCACCTTCCATTTGGGTAGGTAGCTTTGTGGGATAAAGTATTCTTGGTTGACAATTGTTATCTTTCAGAACTTGGAATACATTATTCCAAGCCCTTTTGGCTTTTAAAGCTTGTGTGAGTAATCTGCTATAATCCTAATGGATTTGTCTTTATAGGTGACTTGCTTTTCTCTCTAATTGCTTTCAATATATTTTCTTTAGTTTGTATGTTTAGCAGTTTAGTTGAACATGGCAAGGAGAGGTTCTTTCTAGGTTTTGTCTGTTTGGTGTTTGAAAGATTCTTGTATCCACATTGGCATTCCCTTTCCAATTTGGGAAAATTTTCTTCTCTGATTTTGTTGAAAACTCCTACTAAGCCTCTGGATTGAAACTCTTCTCCCTCTACTATATTCTGAATTCTTATGTTTGATCTTTTCATAGTTTCCTGGATATCTTGAAATTTCCATTCATACCTTCCTGTTAGCTTTTCTTTCTCCTTATTTTCTTATTTGATTACTTTGATTTCTTTGAGTATACATAAAATTATTTTTTTTTAAATCTCTGTCAGGTATTTCATCTAAAACAGTCTCATTGGGGGCCATTAATACTGGATATATAATTTTTGGTGGGATTATATTATCTTGATTCTTTGTGTTTCCTGTATAAATAATATTGTGATATATGCATCCTGAACTGACTTCATTCTTGAGTTTTCTAATAATTGGCATTGCTTTTAGTTTTGGAAATCTAAGTTTATGTACCATCAAAGTAGTAGTTTAAGGTGCCAAGTGTAGCTCTTGCATTCCAATCCAACTGCAGAAGTAATCCTAGGTGTTGAGTTTTCCTGCTGTTCAAGTATTCTAGTGGGCTGGGTAGAGCAATTTACTGGAAAATTCTAAAGTTCAAGTGAGCAATATACACATTCAATAAAAACCAGCACAGAATATGCAAGTGTGGGAATTGAAACAAACAGATAACCTTATAAAGCCAAGATCCCTAAGTTTGTATGTTGCTCTTAATTCTGTCAGCTGGATGTTGAGATTTCTGTTCAGAAATGGGTCAGGTAAGCCTATGTATGATTCACACCCTGCCCCCAATAATGATAGAAGAAAAAGACAAAGAGCCTATGAATCTGAAAGCATCAAAGGCAACAATAGTCAACCTACAAATACAGTTTAATTGACATTGATAAAGCTAGCCAAGAATATGTAACCCAGGATGGAGAGATGGCTTAGCAGTTAAGGCACTTGCCTGCAAAGCCAAAGGACCAAGGTTCGACTCCCCAGGACCCCTATAAGGCAGATTCACAAGGGGGCACACACATCTGGAGTTCGTTTGCAGCACAGCTGGAGGCCCTGGCATGCCTTCTCTCTTTCTCTCTCTCTCTCTTTCTCTAAGTGTCTATTTCTGTATCTCTCTAAAATATAAAAGTTTAAAAAATTTTAAAAAAAGAATATGTAACCCATAACCTGACATGACATGGGAAGAGAGATTAGCACTTCAAGTGCAGGCCTA
This sequence comes from Jaculus jaculus, assembly GCF_020740685.1. Lineage (NCBI taxonomy): Eukaryota > Metazoa > Chordata > Mammalia > Rodentia > Dipodidae > Jaculus > Jaculus jaculus. The sequence continues at coordinate 145,947,605 of NC_059103.1, forward strand.
TGTACCTGCGTTTTCGTCAGTTGGCCTCATTACCTTTTGAGGTGGCTTTGAATCTCACCACTGCTGAGTTCCCACCTCCATCCCTCCGTGTTGTGCTGTGAATCTGGTGTTCTGATCAGCTGTGCTGGATGCGCTGCCACTGGGAACTGAATGTGCTCTCCAGAGCATCAAAGTGCTGTTGGTTGGGGGATTGGAGGGTGCAGAAATCCTGAAGTTGTACTGGAACTGCTCAGTTTTTCCTGCCTGTGTCCCAGTCAGCAGCTCCACTGTTGTCTCCCCTTCAGGTTTCTTGACATTTTAGGAAGGCTGATGAGGGTGGAAAATCCCCTTGTTTGGTCTCTGCTTCTGAAGCTGTGCACGAGGCAAACACACGACTAACACTGACTGGGTCAGGATCTGGTCCATGAGCTCATCAGTGGGATTCTGGACAATTTCTCCCTTTCTGATAGATCTTAGCCTCTCCTGCTTCTCATTCATGGCCATTAAAAACCTATACACCTTCATTTTTCAGATGACATTCATGGCCATTAAAAACCTATACACCTTCACTTTTCAGATGAAGAGTGTATTTTGATGTGGTTTTGCTCAAACACCTCCCTAGGCTGGATTGGTGTGACTCTTATGAAGCCATCTTACCCTGTTTTCAAATTCTTAATCGCTTATTCAAATCTTCAAACCCTGATTGCTAGATTTTTTTTATACTATTTTATTTATTTATTTATTTTTTTGAGACAGTGTCACATATAGTCTAGGCTAACTTTGAACTCACAGTGTAGCCATATCTGCTCTTGAATTCTTAATCCTTCTGCTTCTTTCTCCCATGTGCTACGATTGCAGGTGTGTACTACCATACTTCACTCTGTTTGATAGATACAAAAAATTAATACTCAGAACATGCTCTATAAAAGCAGATGGTGGACAATACTGGTGAGAACCATGATATATCAATACAACAAGAATAGAGAGCTAACTGTCCACTATGGGATGAATTACCTTCACCTCATCTGCCCACATGTCATTACTTCTCTCACAGCTCGCATAAAAACTAGTTCCAGGTAGATGGTGAAAGACACTGTGGTCATTCAAACCTCATCAAAACAGTGATCCAGAGGCTACAGATAAAGCAAAAGCAAATCATATCCATATCTTGCCTGCCAATGCTTAGGGAACATTGCAGAAGGGGGGGATTGTGAGAGCCTCAGGGAGGGTGGTAATATCTACCTTCCCTCCCTCTTCCCCCACTTCTTGTGCAGAGACTGATAGACCTCTTGGTACTTACATTGAATACCAATAACCCCACCAAAGAAAACCCTCAGCAGAATTGGGGTGGTATAAGGAGTATAAGAGTACAACCTTCTTAAAAAATAAACTTAAAACAATAATAATAGTGTTCTATAAATACAGTTATTCTAAGGCTGTGATATAGCCCTGTGGTAATGCTTTTTGCTTAGTGTGCACAAGTCCCTTGCTTCAATTCCTCAGACTGGTAAAAAGAAATGTCTTACTCACATAAATTTGACTTTGTTTTTCTGTAAGTCAAGTTCTATATGAGCTATATGAAGTACAGAGTTAAGAAATACATTAGGCTGTGAACTATTTTCATTAATGAAAAAAAAACTCACACTAAAATAATTTTGTTGAAAGAAAATACATTTCTCTGTCTAACATTTATTACTTTTCTATTCCCTTTTAATATTCAAGGTCTTGAAATATGTTTTATTTATTTTTAAAAGTTCCTGGAAGTACATTTTTTTTCATAATTTCCAGCATCAACTTGGAAGTTATAACTGACATAACATTGCTGCATTTATTTTATTTTATTTTATTTATTTGTTTATTTTGGTTTTTCGAGGTAGGGTCTCACTCTAACCCAGGCTGACCTGGAATTCACTATGGAGTCTCAGGGTGGCCTCAAAATCATGGCAATCCTCCTATCTCTGCTTCCTGAGTGCTGGGATTAAAGGTGTGCACCACTACACCTGGCTTGCATTTATTTTTAAATGTATAATCTAATGAAAATATACATTAAATATGTTTTGAGTGACCTTCTGAATGATGGTGTGTTAGTTACTTTTCTCATTGTTGCAATGAAATACATGAAAAACATAATTAAGGAAGAGTTTCTTTTGGTTCACAGTTTCAAGTCCTAGTCCATCATGGTGGTGTAGACTTGATGGAACAGGAGTCATCAGGAATCAGAGAAAGAGAACAGGAAGTGGGGCCTGGTTACAAAATGTTAAGGTCTAACCCTGGTGAGCCACTTCCTCAATAAATACTGCAGCTCCTAAAGGTCCTAAGACCACTCCAAACAGTTCTGCCAAGTAGGGACCATGAGCCTACGTGGGAAATTTCACAGCCAATCCATAACAGATGGCTTGATTTCAAAGGTAGGAACTGATTGCTTCTAGGAATCTATAACATCTCTGACCTGTACTCCCAAGCAATTTTATTCTCAGTACCAAGCAGAGTGCATGCCTTACCTATAACCTACATAAGTGTGAACATTAGAGAATATAAGAATTAACTTCTTGTGAAAACCATTTAATGTCAGGCTCACATTTCAGTTATAACCAATTAAAACTTCCATGCATTTGCTGCTAATGAGCCACCTTGAGCAAAGTGATAAGAGGTTAGAATAAGAAGCATAAGTTCTTGGGCAATGAAAGTATATATTAAGTACAAGGCACCTATGGATGCCAGAGACAGTAATATACAGATTTACACAGTCCTTGTAACTTGTTTCTTTACTTGTAGTATATTTGTGATCCATTTGATACCACATATTAAACCAGTTCTGTCTCAACTACTACATTCTGTCTCTAAATGCTGGATAATGTAGCTACCATTGCTTCTCCTCTAATTACTTGTCCAAACTACTGTCTTCTAACTCAATATTGAATACAATGGATATTTAAGATGGGATCAATAGTATTCCTTCAGCCAGATTTGATTGATGATATTAAATATCCATACTGCAGAGAGTTGGTATGAGCTGAACTAAATGCACATTGCATAGAAAAACAAATTTGTTATATGTGTGTTTAACTGATTCATATTCATAGTTCTATCAGTTGCCAAAACTGTTACTGTTAATATTTGTACACATTAGCACTGGTTAGTTCATGCTCCTGAAGTGTGGTCACATCACCACATCACCAACTCCCAAACTTCTAAGAAATGCATGTTCTCAGATTCCACTCTTCTGCTAACTTACATGATCTAAGAATGGAACTCCCAAATCTGTGTTTCAACAATTGCTCTAGGAAAGCCTGCTGAACATTTGGCTGGAGAATCTGTGGGTTGAATTGTAAACATATAGCAAACATTTTTATGGCTAAAAGCACTAAATGTTTGTCACCTGTGATAGTGTTTGTGCATTTCACGATGGCTTTCTTTCCTGATGTTCTCACCTCCAAATCTGGCTGAAAGAATACTGTTGATCCCATCCTAAAGGGAAAAGGACATCTGACAATTCAATGAGCTGGCCTAGGAATATGTATGCAGCTTCCACTTAGAGTTCTTGGTCCACCACTTTAGGAGGAGCTCTTTAATATGTGTTTAGAAGGTAAACATGTGGAATTATGAAGATCACTTGCAGTCTACATAAGTCATTAAGCTGATAGCCAGTGGTCTGGATCAATTATTTTGTGAAGGTAAAATGCATTTACCCATTAACATCACCAAAAATGTCCCATCCACAGTGGCACTAAGCCCAAAGCCTGAATGTTTTGGGTGAACCAACATGTAAAATTGGGGGTGAGGTGTAGTTATGAGATAAACAACAGGCTGTCCATACAAGTGACCTTCTGAAAAGAATTAGAACTTTGCCCTGTTCTTCTTTATCAATTCTAATTCCCCATACTTTTAGTTGTTCCTTTGGCATTTATATGTATACAACTTCTCTCCCTCTTTCTGTTAGTTAGGAATCATCTCCTCCTTGACTGTTTGTCCTTGGACACATTATATCCAAAGTGCCCTGGTGCAACTTTCAGTTCAGTGGATGTTTGTTGTGTTGCCTTTAAGAGGTTATGCTAGGAAGATCAAGGTTTTCCATCCTGCAGGTTGTGTGGGAACAAGAATCTCAGAATTTGTGCAGATAGCAGGGCCGCCATTTTAAAAGGTGAAGAGTGTTTCTTGATGTGCCATTCGGAGTGATGACCACAAAGACAATTTCTACTTGTTTATTTTCATTCCTGATAAAGAATGCTTTCCTTTTGTGGCCAGAACTCTGTATTAGCTACCTCTTCTATTGCTATGACTAAATACCTTACAAGAAGCAACTTAAAAGAGGGAAGGGTTTATTTTGGCTTACACAGCCTAGGGGATTATAGTCCCTTATGGCATGTAGGACTGCAGTAGGACAATGAGGCAGCTCTTACCTTTGTGTCTGTACTCACATAGCAGAGAACAGACAGGAAATGGAGCTGGGCTATAAAACCACATAGCCTGCTCTCAATGACTCACTTCTTCCAGTGAGGTTCCACCTCCATTCGCTTCCACTACCTCCAAAGTAGAGTCCCTAGGTGGGGACCAAGTGCTCAAACCCAAGGGTCTATATGAATTTTACACATTCAAAACACATCAAGTGTGCCAGGCATGGTGGTGCATACCTTTAATCCCAGTACTCAGGATGCAAGTGTTGGAGAATTGCAATAAGTTCAAGGTCACCCTGAGACTACAAAGTGAAGAAAGGAAAAAGAAAAAGAAAACATACATATCAAGTACCATGTTCAAGTATTCACTTTAATAAACATCTGTATCCTGAAGGGTTTCACCCCATACTTTCAGCTATTTTGTGCAGCATGGTGGTAATAGAAGGACATTCTGCAGTTCAGTAAAGCTGGCTGCCTCTGGACTATACAGTATATGATATTGTGTATAGACTCAGGTGTTGGCTGGCTTCCATACCTTGTTAGAAATGGTAGTGTGGGTTAAGCCAGGAGATAACTCCAGGTATTATCCTAGCATCCAGGCAAGGAAGTATGAGAAGCTCCTGGAGGATAGGGGGTTTCTGGATTCTGACATGGGGGAGAGTTTTGCAGCAGAAAGGAAATGCCAGCTCATATTAGAGAAAGGTGAGTAAGCTCTGTATTCCCAGAAGGTACAAAGAAGTTACAGAGACAGGCTCTGAAGGATGCTCATCTCAATTCCCATGAACTGTGATTCAGGATCCAGTGTTCTTTGGCTATGTGGGACAAGCCTACCCCAGCTGAGTTGTAATCCTGACAATTAGACCTTCAGCTTCCCTTTCACTGTGTCTGATTTTCCACTGCAGATAATAGGACTTGTAAACTAGTTCAGAGGTTCTCTGGCTTTCACATATAGTTCTGTGGTACTTAAGAAAGGAAATCTATTCTGAAAAATGTGCATTTAACCAATGCTGCTATTGTGCAACTACCACAGAGTGTGCTGGCACAAATCCAGGTTGACTAGGACAGTCACAATGTACATACAAGACGCCCAAAGCTGTTGTAGAGTCATGTACATACTGTTTTATGGTAATATTTATAAGAGTCTACTCTACAGTAATGATTAAAAATATAGTTTGGTAAATATAGACACTATTAACATAATCATTCATGATTTTTGAATATTGTATACTATACATAATCATATATGATATAATTTTTTGAGACAAGGTATCACTATATATCCCAAACTGGCTTTGGGCTCTGTGTAGTGCCCAGTCTAGCTTGAAATTCATGGTGTTCCTCCCATAGTCTATGGAGTACTAGAATTATAGGCATCTACCACCACTCCCAACTCTGTGCTATAATTTTATAAGTGTTTGCACAGTATGTTTGTTTATGTGTGAGTAATGTGTTATGATGCCATGTCAGCGAAGAGGTCTCAAGGTGAGAAGAAATTTAATCTTTATTATTTTATACAATTGCCACAGAATACAGTATGTGTCACCACAGTATATATTGCCTGACCTGAATGTCACTATGAAGTGAATGCCTGTCTTGACTGCTGGGGAGCTCCACTCTTGCTCTTTCTTCCTACAGTGTGAATACAACTTAACAGAAATCAACCAAATCAACTTTCCCCTCTTTTTGTCTAAATATTTCTCTCAAATATGTGAGTCATTCTCTTATCTTCCAGAACATTCCTCTCTGTTAGGACATTTGTCAGTTTACCTCTGTTGAAATCGTAAGAAATCATTAGTCCACTTTGTATCAAAACTGCCCTCACCATAGTTCCTCACTGTGATGGAGTCCTTGTCACCACCCATGCTGAGTGAGTAATGTATATCTTTACCTCATTGGAGTCAAGAACTATATGAATCTTCCAACTCAGCAAGTCTTTTAAATTTTTCTATTTCCTTCCATCTCTGATTATGAAGCAGCAAATGTTTCTTGTAATACCTTGTCAAACACAGCCAATGGCAACAAATGTTGTTGGCATCTGTTTTCTGAATGTTTCCTGTAGCTCAACTCAATAAGCTATGGGATATGACTTTCAGGTTAATGCAGTCAACAGTTTATCAAATTGTTCACTGGCATTCTCCATGTATTCTGACATTTGGATCCATTTTTCTGACTTCATATGTATACCCACCTAGCCCCTTAGGTACTGGCACATACCTTTAAGATTTTAGCATGCTTAAAAGAATGTCCCACTTTCCATTTCATTAAATAGATTATCCTGGGTGCCATGGCTCATACCAGGAATGCCAGAAATAGTCCTGCCAAGGCAGGAGTATTACCATGAGTTTGAGGCCAGCTTGGGTTACATAGTGAATTCAAGGTGGGCCTAGACTATACAGTGACACTCTATGTCAGCAAAGCAAGAAAGAATAAAACAAACATTGCTTAGCTTATGTTACATTGTGAAACAAAGTTACACATTTCAGTTTTAAAACATATTGCTTTTTCATAAGTATTCCTTATGGAGCTGCAGGAGACTTATCCATACTATATGTAAGTATATATCCATGTGTGTGTGTGTGTGTGTGTGTGTGTGTGTGTGTGTGTGTGTGTGTGTGTGTATCTCAAACCAAACGGAAGGTACATCCACTCTCTGGATGATTAGTACATGTACCAAGACTATTGTGGTAACTAGCTCTGCAAGAGCTTCACCAAGTGCCAAATGAGACAACCAACTGTAAGTGTGATTTATTCTACTTGAAACATTAGTTCAGTTGCTTCACAATATTAGCACTGGACATCTAATCTTTCTCATTTCTTCTAGTCTTGAGTAATATTGTTTATCTCAAAGTTAGCAATGGGTATAAGAGATACAAAATGCATATACAGAAAAATAACCAACACTGAACACTGAGGAAAAACAAAAGGCTTATGTAGCTCAGTGGTAGAGTGTTTGTGCAGCATTCATGAGGTCCTAGGTTCAGTTCTGATACCGCAAAAGTAAAAATAAGTTGGGGGAAAGATGGAATTTTGGAATGAGGAGTTTAAAGAAGGGAACTTTTTAGAAGGTTTTTAACACACCAAAGCTTTAAAATAATGATATTGAAAAGAAAGCTTTGAATTTGAACATAATATCATGAAGCAACAGACAATTTTCTGGTAAGCCAAATTATGACAGTGCATTGGACTGCTAGAAAGAGTAAGAGAAATCTTAAGAAATACCAGTTGTCATGAGATGGTTGGAGCAAAAAAGTGAGGAATACAGATAAAATAATGTTAAGAAGGTTAAACATAGACACTGGTAGGCTTAATATAAGGATTGAACATGTCCTTATTGGATTTACCAATGAGGAAGCCACTAAGGCCGTTTGGGAGAGCACATTCCGTGGAGTGGAACCAACTAAAGCCGGATTATGGTAGGTGAAGGAGAGAATGGAAGGTGTTGATAAGGAAAGCATACAGAGCCTTGCCTACTGGATCTTGGCTGCAGTGGATACAAAACAAGGTAGCATCAGAGGGGTCCGCAACAGAGAGAGCAAATTTGATTCTTGCTTTTTAAACATTTTTAGGTTTGTTGGCAAGATTTGAACTTATTTATAGCCCGCAGCGAAGATGCTATTGAAGAGGGAGCATTTGAAGATATAAGAAAAAGAAATAATTGATAGAACAAGGCCAGGCATGGCAGGAAGAGACAGGATCAAGAACACAGGTGGAGGGATTAACCTTAAACAGGAGTTGAATCTCCTCTTCCTGTGAGAGCGTCAATATTTCTTCCTGCAAAGGGGAAGGTACACTTAGATCTACATGGATACACAGGAGAGATACAAAGGGGCTGACTGCTGTAGTCTGTGCTTTTATCTGCTGTCTGATCTTGATTGGAGGCAGGTACGCGACCAGGAAGGCAGAATTGGTAGCTTCACCCACGAATATTAAGCCATGGCAGGAATCCCAAGACAGCTGCTGTTAGCTTTGGAAAATAGTCTTAAATTAATGACTACAAAATGCAGTGCTACCTATTCCCTGAAGTTTCAAATATTGTGCCTTGAAACAAAACAAAACAAAAAGCACCCTGTGTCATTGACAGATCAGCTTCTAAACTCATCAGTTTACTCCAGGAGTGAAAAAAACAAAAAACAAAAAACAAAAAACAAAAAACAACAACTTGATCTTATGATTCAGAGGACAAATTCAAACTCATCATTTCTAAATATGATGGTTTCAGACTTTTCTTTTGTCTAGTTTACATTTACAAAGTAACTGTTTGAAAAAAAGGGGGGTAATTTGCACAGAAAACACAAAATATGTTCCAAATTACATAGGATTTGTTTAGGATATGAAATGAGAATGAAGCAATAAGAGAAGCTAACAAGGTAAAATCAGTGATAACTCTGGTAATCTGTCAGAGGGGTCTTTCAAAATCTACTTGCCTTACCTAAATAACTTTGTGATTTGAAATTAAAATATAAATAAACATAGATGTTAAGCCACCATAAACAGTACACAATTTTTTTCAAAATTTTGCTGAATAAATGAGGTAAATGAGTATAATTGTCTATTCCATTTTCCTAGTACAGATATTAGAAAAAAGTTATGTAATTAGCTGATTTTTTTCTTTACTTTTTAGTAGGTATCTTATATTTATAGACCATGGGTTTTTAGTAAATGTTTTTGATGTATAACTTTTCTATCCTCTTTCATGAGATTCATAGCACTGGTTTCTTTAGCCTCTTTTGTCTGTGGGAAGCAGGATGACAAGGAAGATTCCATCCAGCCCTGGCTGTGGAAGCTCCTTATCTGTGCCCTTGGCAGCTTCATGTTTCCCATCCTCAGCTTCTCCTCCTACAGAGCAGTGTTAACGATGACAATCTAGGGTTGTCTAAATCCCCAATGTGTTAACTAATTAAAAATTCCATGAAGCAGTGCACTCTAAGAGCAGGGGCAGGGATTGAGCTATCATTAAACACAGAGAATTTTTAAATTAAATGGCCGCTTTACTTAGCATACATTTCTCCATGTGTTTGTTTTATAATGTGATCCTCACCAAAAGGAATTCCCATGTTGCCATATTAAGTAGAGTCAAATCTTATTTCTGAGATTTAATGAAGTCAATTGTTTAAGGAAAATAATAATTAGAGCACTAAAGGCAGTGTGTGTAGCTGGGTTTGGTGTCTCACACTTATAATCCCAGCACCAGGAACATTGACGTAGGAGGATTGCCACGTTCTAGGATAGCCTGGGCTACATACATAGTAAGAACAAGGTCAGTTTGGGATATAAAGTAAACTCTGACTCTAACTCGCAGTAAAAACAACAAATAAAATAACCAGTATATAGTGAGTGTAGTTGTGTATGCTTATAATCTCCCTGTACTAGGGAGATGGAGGCAGGAGAATTCCATAGTTTTGAGGCTAGCTTGCGTTACAGATAAGACATTTTTCCCTCCCAAAACAAACAAAAACCAAAATATATGAATGTAACAAATTTCAACTAATTCAATTCTCCATAATACAGGAAGTAATGGTTTCAGTTACATATTTTAAAACTCCAAACATAAAGTAATCATTAGCTTTCTTTTAATATTTGTATAGCAGCAGGATTAAAAACTAAGAGTGACTCTAATGCAATAAGAGACAGACAGGGCTTGAGAGAAGGCTTAGTGGTTAAGGAAGCTTCGTGCAAAGCCAAAGGATCCAGGTTCAATTCTCCAGAACCCACATAAACCAGATGCACAAGGTGGTGCATGCATCTGGAGTTTGATTACAGCAGCTGAATGGTATGCCCATTCTCTCCCCCACCGCCTCGTTCTCTCTCTCAAATAAATAAAATCAATTTAAAAAATCTGCATAACAAAGAAATGTCAAAAAGAAAATTAGTCCAATAATAAGTTGATTATTTGAGCAAACATCAATAACCTCAATGGTTTCTAAACAGGAAAGGATATGAAGTGCAATTGAATGATGGGTGTACAGCCCCCAACATAATGACTTATTTCCTTTTCTTTATCTTTATAATTACATGTTTCTTTTATTTCGTAAACTCATTTTGATTTGTAAATAAGAAACAAAACCAAAACCAAAATAAAACAGGTGTCATCTGATATCTGGGACAGGAGTTCTCTCTTGTGCCCACTAGATGGCATATTTAGGATTCTGAATAACTCAAAAGCTGTCATCCACTTTCATGTGCAGCACTAGATGAAAAAACCTACTTGGTTAAAAATAGAAAATTTTATAAGTGAGTCTCTTTTCCCCCATATCCTACCATCTTCTAACTCATAGTGATTTAAAAAAAAAAAAAAAGAAAAGTACAATAAGACTAGTAAAAGACTATAGGGTTTCTAATAAGCTGTTTAAGTTCTATCTAGAATTACACAGTAAAATTGGAGTGCTCTTAAGTAACTTTATTTAAGAACTGCAAAGCTGAAATCCAGCAACAAATCTGTATTTATGTTGTCAAGTATTTGTATGTAAAATAATCAAGATTCCCCTTCCCCTTTTTTTGTTTGTTTTTTTGAGGTAGGGTCTCACTCTAGCTCAGGCTGATCTGGAATTAACTATGTAGTCTCAGAGTGGCCTTGAACTCATGACAATCCTCCTACCTCTGCCTCCCAAGGGCTGGAATTAAAGGCATTTGCTACCGTGCCCAGCTCACCCCCTGTTTTTTCTTTGGATACTTTCAACCCAAAATAGTGCATTATCTAGGTAAAATGTCATTAATTTTATTTTCTTACAGTTAAAGGTCTTGGAACCCTGCCATGAAAGGAACAGTTAGAGAATAATCAGTTTAACTAAAATTTATTTATAAAGAATAGGAAAGTAAGTTATTGTTAAAGATATTCTCCCCCTTCCAGGCAGATTTATATAGAAGCTTTACCCACCTTTGGACCCCAGCTTGAAATGAGATTGCTCTAACTGAGTTTTTTGCTTTGAAGGGTGTGTGACTTTCCATGAAGGGGCCAAGGATCTGGCCATGCAAAGGGCCAATCTTGGTTACAGAGGGGTTCATTGCAGAGAAGGGTGTGTTCTGCAAAGACAAACAGGTCTCACAGATAGTTGCCAAGGGCACCAAATACATCTTTGCATTACACCTTGAACTAGCGTGCTCATATCGCCTCTTTTTATTGCATGCACCATAAATGACTGTAAAAGTTTGCAAATCTTGCTGAGACCTTGGCAATCAATACTTCAACAGGAAATTTACGAAGAGGGGGGTGGGAGAAGAGAAGGGGTCCATCCTTGTAGTTTGATTTTTGTTGCAAGAACTATATGCTGACACTAAGAATTATTAAGTGTTCGATTTTCACAGTGTGTCTGTCAAATTCATAACATACTCAGAGAAGGTTCAATTTAGATGTTGAATTTGAAATGCTTTGCATTTTTATGAACAGGAAGGAGAATCTGGGAATTTTTCTGTGGCCTTCCTTACATGGGCTTACAGTGGTACTCCTAAACTGTGAAAGAAAAGGTAGTTTTCATTTGAGTTAATGTGGGACCAAGTTAGATAGCAGGTAGGTCACCTAATGCCATATTTGCTTCTTTAATGCTTTTATGTGGCTCACCCACCATCCCACTCAAAGACCAGACAAATATCTGGATGCTTTGTTTTGTTTTTACTTTAGGATATTTCAGGTTGCACTCCACACTGCAAATGTTCAATTTGCTTTCTCTGCTCATATTCTTTTTGTGCTTTCTCTTTCCTCCTATTCCTTTCACTTTCATTCCCTTTTTCTTTTTTTCTCCTTTCATCTCTACTTCATTTCCCCTCTCTACCCCCCACACCCTTGTCTATTCTTCTGATTTGGTCTGGTTGTAAAAAAGTGGTGTTTGTTGGAAGCCTGATGAGGCAAATAGCAGGTGAGGGCACCAAATCCCAGAGCTGCAGTCTGTTACTGCTCCAAGTCCAGGGCCCTCCCTCATAGGATGCAACTGGGCAATCAGCGCTCCAGATGAAATGGTCCCTCATCTCTCTTATCAGATTGGGAATCTACAGTTTCAGAGCTCTGGAGATCTAGCTTTGGGCTGTGCTTGGAAGCCAAAGGATTGCTAGTTCACTGAAAGAGACCTAGGCCATCAACAAAAGCCTGAGGTACAGGGCCTGCACTATGATTTCAGGACAAGCTTGCCTTCCCATCACTCTCACTTCACCTTAAGGGCCTAACCCTTCTTTTGTTTCCAGATGCAGTGACTGGAATACAGGCCTTCACTGATGAATAAAGCATTCAGTGGTCTCCATGGAGTTTGAGAAATTCCAGTGAAGCCTCATAGTTTTATCCACTGTATTTATTTAGGGTCAAATATAGCTCTACCAGTTGAGCTGCAGAACCCTTTACAAGCAGCCCAGGACTCTAAATTTAACCAGCATTCCTGTATAGATGAGTGGCTTTGAAAACATGTCAGGAGGATTTGCCCAAATCTGGGAGAGGGCTGTGTGTGTGTGTGTGTGTGTGTGTGTGTGTGTGTGTGTGTGTGTTTGTATGGCATACTATGAGATGAGCTTTATATATACTTTTTCCTTATTTCTGTTTCAGGTGAACCTTAATAAGCCAGGTGGACATCCCCCTTGTCAATAAAAAGGTGCTGAAGGGGCGGACTCCTGCTTGTACAAGAAAATGTTGAGGGTTGTCATGTTGAATCTGTGCAGCAAAGGTGGCAATGGACCCAGTCCATCTCTGTCTGGAGATTGTACTAGTCTCACATAGTGTGATGGATTTATGCACAGGATGATAGGGATGAGATTACCTCCAAAGAATTAGCTCTGGATGACCAGAGTAGGGGGTGCAGAATTACCCCAGGAGGTGAGTTACAGATGCCAAAGGCAGGAAGTAGAATTACCATAAATCAGCTCTGGATGCCCAGAGCAGGGAATACTGAATTACTTCAGAAGGTTAGGTGTGAATGATCTGGGTAGAAGAGACAATATTATCCCAAGAGGTCAGATACAGATGCTAAGACCTTTCCCTTGGGTACCCTTAATTAATTTCATCCAGAAACCTTTCAGAGTAAACCTGGACTTTTTGCCCAGACAGCCTGGGCGGCTCAGGGAAGAAGACAAGAATGGTATGAAATGATTACTGAGAAAGGAGAATGCTTCTAGGCTGAACCAGACCTTGAATAGGAAAGTGAATGAAAGCGAGTTTTGTGCCTTATCGTGAACATTCCATGTTAGGTTAAAAGGGCAACTGAGGCACTTGTATAATTTCCCTCCAACCATCAACTAACCAAAAGGAAAGTTCTCTGCCTTCTGAGATATTGCAATCTTATACCTGAAGAATTCCCCTGACTTCTTCATTCCTATTGCTGTCTGTGCCGCCTCACCCTGGCCCTGCTGAGCATGGCAGTAGCTCTCCATTCAGCAGTTTTCAGCTTCAGCAATGTAAAGCCCTGCCATGGAGAATCATCATAAATTAGTTTCAGGAACAATATAAGTGATGCTTTCAAGCTTGGTCGTTTGGAATTGGCTTACGTGGTAAACCCTGTCAAACTAGACGGCTTTCATTTAGTTCTTAGTAGTTTGCATCCATCTTCCATTCACCCATCCAACCCAAAACACTCTCTTGTTCCTGACCCAGAAAATTGACCATGAACAGTTTAACTTTTCTGAGATTCTTTTATGCTAAACAAAATATAATGCTTCTCTGTCATAACACCCAAGAATACAGTTTTCTGCCCTGGGTGCCCTACCATTTCTCTCATATTTAGGGAAAAATCCTCTGATAGGATTCTCTGGCAAAAGTTCTACATGTTGTTTGGACAGAATTTTGAATACAGAAAGTGAACATTTCCTAAAAGATCTGTGATCCCACCACTGAACTGCAGAGGAAGGGATCATTCAAATGCAAGCCTTCTGACACTGTGGATTAACAGTGGAATAAAGCCAGGCTTTTGTATTAAAATATGCTTGTTTGTTTGTTTTGCTTGCTGGGAACAAGAAGTGTCAGGTGTCATTAAAATGTTTGCAAAGGAGGACTGGGAATGCCTGTCTCTGGACTTTCTCCCTTCCTATATGCTTTAATTACACACTTACATAGTAGCATATCACTTGACAACTTTTACTGTTTATGTATGTGAAATATATTTTGAGAATGTCCACTGGAGATCTGTAAACAACCCACTCATGAAACAGTGGCATAATCAATGTAACTCATTAGTGGTAAGTCTCCCAACTTGGCAGTCGTAGGCAGGTATGCTGCAGATGAGGAGGACAGAAGTTATTTTCCTGTCTGCTTGCAAGTCTTCTGGGCAATGAGTACCCAAAGAAGGTGTTTTGCTCAAGAGACTGGCTTAAAAGAAAATAGTATATGATCTGTCTCTTTTGTTCTGATTTCTAAATCAGCCAGCCACTTGTTTATAAAGAACCTTTTCAGCCAGATATTTGGAAGGAGGAAGCTGAGAAAGTTTAGTAAATCCGTTCTAAAAAGGAAAACAAAACAACAACAACAAAAAAACTAGCTCTTTGATCTCCATGGCATTGTTATTATGTCTTAAAATAATAGCCGACCTCCTGGTAGGAAAAGAAAACCTGGCAGATTAAGTAACTATCTCATTTGAGTAATTACGTGTTGGATGTGAAGTCATTCATTCCTGAAACCACCAAGTTAAATTGCTGAGCCTCTTTTTTTTTTTTTTTTTTTTTAATAAATATCAAAGCCCTGATTGCATTCCTCCCTAGCCAAAATGACCAGGGATAAACCTGGCATCTTTGACAGCAAGAAAGCTTTGGAAGGCGTCAGTGAATACAGGAGAGAAGGGAAGTTTTCCATCAGATGCAGAAGTAAAAGGGTTTTCAATGACTAAAACCACAGGTGTTAGGTAGGGAGATGTGTTTATTATCCCTGCTCTTCCTGGAACTCCTGCAGATCGAAGTGGTCAGGAGCATCATGGAGGAGTTCATGCTCAGAGGCCCAAGGCGCAATTGAGAGAAGTCCCCTAGTGGTGTGACCGCAGTCCTGCCTCTGGGAACCCTTGTAATTCCCTTTAATGAGACGTCCGCCCTTTTCTGAACTTGACCGGCTCGGGATTAGACCTTGGTTCTAGGGTCAGCAGGCTTGTCCCGGCAACCGCTAGTCCTAAAGCACTTCCCTCGCCCGAGGTGACCAGGCTAGACCTGAAGCAGGCCGGGGACAGGCTGGAAGTGGACAGGCCGGGCTCCTGAGCACAGGGAGAAGCGGAGCTCGGGCTGGAGGCGTCCGGCCGCGGGGCTGCGGGATGCGCGCGTGGCGGTCGCCGCCGCGGTCACCCGGCCTGCCGGGGACGCGAGAACCGGGAAGCGATCGCGTCCCGGCGGCGCTGGCCCCGGAGCCGCGCGGCTTTCAGTTTTCATTGAGGCTGCTGGTTACTGTTTAACATCCCCACCCACGTTCCCGTTTGTTTAGTAAATCGATCGCACGGTGAGAGTCAGGCCGCGGCCCCGTCGCCATCGAGCAAAGCTAATATCCTCCCAGCATATGGTCTCAAAAAGCAACAACAACAACAACAACAAAGTCTTTGCTGGAGACCGGGACAAACAAACAAACAAACCAAAACAAGCGAACCCTGCAGCTAGCTCTCCGGGAGGGAGCCCCTCCCCAGCACTCCCCTCCTCCTGGCCGGCTAGGGACGCCGGCGGGGCGGGAGGCGAGCGGCGGCGGGGATGCAGCGCTCGCGGCGGGGCTGACGGCGACGCGGGAGCTCCGAGCCGCGCGCTCCTCCGCCCGCCGCGGGTAAGTCGCTCCGCCTGCGCGCGGCTCCCCGGCTGACCCAGGCCACCCTGGCCGCGGTCCCGCATGAGGTGGTGGCTCGGTGGCCCTGGGGCTGCTGAACCCGCGACCCCCAGGCCTGGCAGTGTTCGGAGCAGACCCCCTCCCCGGCCTCCTCTTGCAGCACGCTGGGCGGGGGGGCGGGGGGGCGGGGGGGGAGTCCTATGGGAGGTGGGGGAGTATGCAAGCCGAGGGAAAAGAAAAGTTGCATTTGTTTGGGTGCTCTGGAAGCTTTGGTGGCTGGAGCTGGTCACGTGAATGACAGATCTCTAGGGGTGTTTTCCTGGAGGTGTTTAGTGTCCTTGGAGCAGGTAAATGTCCATGGACCACAGAAGCGGTGGGGTGGTGGGGGGAGTGCTACTTGGTCCAGGAGCATCACTCAATGGCCTTTGTTGGTCTGTTTCCATGTGTATTTTCTACTGTAGGCATTTGGGGGAGTGTGCATCCTCCAGTTTTGCTATTGGGAGCAACTTTGGATATATTATTTAAATATTGGGAAGATAGGTCCTGTTTCTCCTCTTTGATGTGGAGTTAAACCGCATGGGAGTTAAGTGACAGTCATTCATACTCAAGGGAACAGGGCAGTCTACGATAAGATCTTGGAATTGACATCATAATTCATACCTAATGGGGTGTATTTGAAGGCAGTCTGCCCACTGAGCTAAAGTACTCCTCTTCGATATGCAAAATGGTTGTCACCTAAAGACTGGAGCAGGAGAACACAGTATACCACTGAAGGTCATTACTTCTTGGGCTGGTCTACAGATTGGACACCTTTGACAGTACACTTCCTGTTTGGGGTTAAGTTACTTTACAGTGCTTTCCCACTTACTTCACGTGTCTTCTCCCTTTTACTAGCAGGCATTCAGCCTTGAACTCCTCCTCCTCTTCCTTCTCAGCTAGCCCCTCTGTTCATGATAAAGTGAACTCTGCTCTCTCTCACCCCCGCATCCTCTCTTTTCACCTCCTGTGCACCTCCAGTCACCTGGTCTGTTGTGTGTAAAGCCTATAACCAAGTAATCTTGGGCACCCCCTGGTTCTATTTAAGGGAGTGGGGTGTATGTAAGTCAGAGAAGGAGGCAGTAAGTGTTTGGTAAAGTATTCATTTTTCACTTTTCAAAGTAGAGTCAAAGTTGGGAACCAATTGTCTTCTATTCCTCACCTCCACTTACAGGCCTATTAATACAAGAATGTTCTCAACATGCTTCAGGGAATTAACACATTACTAATATGTCACTGTCAAAGATCTTGCAAGATCTTTATACTTTATCCTTCACAACTGTGGCCATAAGCAAATGGGTAGCAGAAATTAACTTTAGGCATTAATTAAAAACAAAAAGCTATGGTGCAAGTAATAAGTTTGCCCCACTTGCTTTTAAATTTCTGTTAGTTCTACTAACTATAGGAACTATGGGGTAATACCGGTCTATAAAATAACTGGTAAATTATAGAAAACTATAAAGTGAATGACCCTCCTTATTCTACTCTATATGTATGTAGCCTTTGTTGACTTCATGTTCTACAGTCTCCATGTTATACCCAGTTATCTTTCACTGTAACAAAAATTAAACAAGATTCACACCATACCAGTATTGCAAAATTTGTCATTGAATATTTTTATTCCTCTGTTTATATGTACAAATCCTTTCTTAAAGTTGCATACTTTATATAGTCAGCCAATATGCTCTCAAATAGTTGTTTGTATTTTAATTTTGTTTTCCTTTCCTTTTCTATCTTTACTTTTACTCCTTCATTTTTTCTTTCCTTCCTCTCCTCCCCTCTCCCTTTGTGCAACATGAACTCAAGGCTATCCCAGGATGGCATTAAACTTCGTACGAAGCTGAGGATGACATTTTTCCTCCACCTTCCACTGTTTGAAATTTAAAAATTCTTACTATTATAAACAAGTGATGTGAATACAACTATTGCTGGCACAAGGGGGGTGCTCACTTTAAATTGAGCAGATATTGCAAAGAACTTTCAAAAATGTCTACTGTATACTTACGGTGCTTGTGACACGGGATAATAATTATGTTTAAAATGTTACTACTATTGTGTTGAAAAGTTATTTTCTCAGCTTTGGAGTTTAATATAGTGTGATGTTATAACATTCCTGGAACTTGAATTGTATATATTGAGGTTTTTGCTCTAAAACTGTAAAAAAGATAGTAATGAAGCTGTAAAATTCCATCATAGTGTTGGGATGTTGCTCAGAAGTGGAGCATTTGCCCAACATGCCCATCCTTTTCTGGACTTTTCAAATGTGCCTTTGCTGTCATCTACACATTAAATGGCTGTAGGTATTGATGCTTAATAAGTGGGAACTTCTTTGCAGATGTGTGGACCATAGGTGACCTCATAGTTGCTGTTTTGAGTTGATGGTTCTCAATGACTGTGTGTGCCACCTTCATGAGAGAGGATTCAAGCTCTCCTTTCAAAGCATAGTTTTGAATTAGAGATTATAGTTGTGAGTTATGGATTCTTTTATGTGTCTGATGATAATACTATTTTATATGCTCTAGGATGCCTTTGAACTTTGTATGTAGTTGAGGATGACTTTGAACTTCTGATGCCCCTGCTTTCACCTGCCAAGTGCTAGTATGACAGGCAGGTACCACCACATCCCATTTATGTTCTGGAGATGGAATTTATGGCTTTGCACCTGTTAGGCAAGTACTCTACCAATTGAGCTATATCCTCAGTGGAGGCCTCACATTGCAGCCCAGGCTCACAGAATTCTTCCATCCTCATCCTCCTTAGTGCTGGGATTACAGGTCTGAACCACGTTGTCCAGCTGGATTCTGCAAAACTTTGTAAACTTGAGCAAGATGGGAACTCCAAAATCTGGTATGGCAGAATATCTCCTTGAGAAGCCTGCCCTGGGAAATCATGATTGAGGAGAGGCAGGCTTTCAGGACATGCATGGTGCGGTTACCTTTTCCTTAAGCAGTACCAAAACATCCAGTTAAGTTCTTTAATTTGTACTACTCCTTCAAATAAAGAAATTTGGTGCAAAAAATAACTAAAAACATCATCAACAACCATAACAACAAAAACTTCCTGCTGTGCTACCAACAACTGGTTGTGCACTGAGCTATTGCACACCTCATCTCTTCTTTCCTCATAGGAACTTATACCTATTCATGTCAGGTCTCCAAAACATGCACAGACATAAGGAACACTTCAAGTATTGTTCCTCTTATTCCTGAAGAAGCTAAACACACACACACACACACACACACACACACACACACACACACACATGTTTTAGCTAATACTGACTTCTAGCAGGTAGTTGTCATTGTTTTAAGCAGTTTACATGTAATTCCTCTTAACATCTTATAATAATACTAAGTAGTCAATATTAATAGTTTCCCTACAAATGAGAATAAAGAAACAGAGAGAAATTAAATAAGTTAGGTAAGGCACGACACACAGCTATAAGGCATATAGTTAAGGATTTGTATATTTGCATGTGGCTGTGATCTTTGAAAGTATGGCAGCTCCATGTAGTCATTCAATTATTCAAGATAGAGACACCTCAGCTAAGGAGTGTGAAGAATGAAACTTTGACATACCACAGGAAAAACTATCTACCTGGCTCATGGCTGGGCATTCTCTAGGGGTGGTAGTTTTCTCAGTCATGAAGCAGGTGTAAGAGCCAACAACACACTTGCTCCTGTTGTATCACATGGATGACTACTGTGCTTACATATTTCAGTTCTTATATAGTTAGTACAATACTATCTTTCCCATTCACTATAAGTACATTTTAAAGAGCAGATTTTCTTAATATCTGTACTCCCCACCTTGTATTTCAATACATAGTGATAGTGATAGTTTACTCTTTACCAATAGAGTCAGCTGACAGCATTTTAATGGCATATTCTTGTGACTATCTAGAAAATGCATAGGTAGTTGAATTGTTATTGTATAATCTTGTTATTTTGGGAAACACAAAGGTCTGACTAGCAACTTGCATAGTAGTGTGGCATCTATGCTGTGAGCGAGATATGAGGCTGGATGGAAACTACATATCTTATCTTCTATCCCTGCTCAATAATGTACTAAATGAAGTTGGGTTGCTTAGGCAAGTTTAGTCTCTTTAAAGCTTGCACTTTTGAAATGTTTGTAATTATATTCTGTATTGGTAGGACGGCTATGATGGTTGATATTTTAGTCCATAGAAAACATTTGGAAAAGAGCCTGACATACACTGAGAACCCTGTTACTTTCTGTGTTGCGACTGCAATAGAATGAGAAAGATTATATGTAAAATACTGCTTGATTAAAATACATTTTTATTAATATATACCTGTTTTAATTTACCCTCTCTCTAGATATGATAAAATGTATGCAAACAAACAAAACATGACTTTAGGACTTTATGCAGTCCTAGAAACCTAGCTAACCCTTCTGACAGGCCTAGAAGACAATGATGAATAATATAGACAGCCCCTGACATTATGGAGACTTTAGCTATATAGTGTGAAGAAAAATCACCCCAAGTATAGTTCATTTCCAGTCTAGTTTTGGAATTGGTACAACCAATGTGAACATTTTAGTTCTGCCCTTTGTCTTTGCCAGAGCACATTATTTTATGTGTCTAGTTTTAGTTTAAAATACAGGAAAGTGAGAATAATATTCTCAAAGTACTCTCAAATCACATTTAAATGGATTCTTTCATTATTTTGGTCAAACATTTTACTTGTTGAAAATACTCTACTATTCCAAGCAGAAGTCATTTTCAGTTATGCTAAGAAAAAGTTGACACGGGCATTTATGTAGTATTACTATATCATTGTTAAAAGCACTGGCATTTAGGTAGTATTTCTTTCTTTTTTTAAAAGCACTGCCTAATATCATCTGAACTGGAGTTATATTGTATTTTTGAGGCAGGTTTCACTGTAGCTCAGGTTTACCTAGAATACACTCGGTAGCCCAAGCTGGCCTTGAAAACTGTGATCTTCTTATGTCAGCTTCCAGAGTGTTGGGATTAAAGCCACAAGCCATCAGATCAGGCTTGGTGGTTTTACTTTTAAAATATTTGTGTACTGATTTTTACCATCAGTGTAAAAGTACATTCTGTAAATAATGATTTCTGTGTTTAATGGAGAAAACTTTGAATTTTCCTGGTTGTGTTGTTTTTATAAGTTCAATGGAAACATATAGGGGGTTGTCTGGAATCTCAGAGTAGTATCATCTTAAAAGTTGGGTGGGAGGGAAAGGTGTGGCCCTCCGTATTGGATAAGAAAGGCTGAAATTCAGTGCCTTCACACACACACACTCACACACACACACACGTGCACACACACATGCACACACATTTACACACACGCTGCTTTGAATCGGTGAGCACTTTTTCTCTTGATTTACATACTGTACATGACTTTGCTTATGTTAACTGAAAACTGTGGAATGTGTAATTTAAAAAGAAACACTTTCTTATTTAAGATACGGGTATGGGTTACAAATGAAGCTAATATATGTTAATTTAGCAAGAGTGAAGTTATAGGGATAGTGCCAGGTGCCTAGAAGGCAAACAGAAAGCAGTATCCCCACCCTCAACATAATCTACCGGGAAGACAAACAATACTGTGGTTGGGATGGAGTATAAGGTATAATTACCATAATGCTCTAGGGAACGGAAGCACAGAGGATACATTTGGCTTGTGTAGCTTGGAGAGATTTCATGGTAAAGCATATGATGTTCTGATTGTAACATGCAGAGGACAATCAGAAAGGTGTTGGAAGCAGGATAATTGCACTCAGAGGAGGAGTCCTCGAAAGAGATGTTGGGGGAAGAAATCCAGGGCCACATTGCGGCTTCTGTGAGTGTTGGTGACAATGATCATATCTATGCTTGCTAGTCTACAAGAAGCCATCCAACCTATTTAAGTCAATTGGATTATGCTTTTATTTTGTTTTCTTTCATTTTCTAAATATTACAAGTAATTTGGAGGGTGGATACAAAGGGAGAGATAAGAGGCAGGTGAAAAGCCACCACCTTTCACAGCTGTCCAGTAGTGATGATGGTGCCCGAGGATGAGATCTAGTCAGGGAGGGAGAGGGAGGGGAGGGGGGAAGGCCATAGCCCTGATGACTGCGGAGGAGGCTTTTACTTCATCACAATATTTATTAACTTTTAGTTTCCAATTATTATATTTCTACAAACTACTCATGTTAAAAATTGGTTAGGGGCTGTAGCGTGGTTAAGGTGTTTGCCTGCAAAGCCAGATGCACAAGGGAGCGCACACAATTCTAGTGTGTTTGCAGTGGCTAGAGGCCCTGGAATGCCCATTTTCTTTGTCTGTCTCTCTTCTCTCTATCACTCTCTCTCTGCTTGCAATAAATAAATAAGTAGTTAAAAAAAGAAAAAAAGAAAAACTTGGTTTGTTCAGCTTTGATTCCAAAGCTAGTTTGACTAGCTTTGAGACTGTTTGGTGCTTAGGAAGAATAATTTTCTTACTTTTGGTTAATTTTTAGAAAAGTAATTATTTCCAACAACAATTTTTCCAACAAATAACTATTTTATTTTGCTAATTTATTGCCATTTTCTGCATCTGGCTTTACATGGGTTCTATACTGGAGAATTGAACCCAGGTTCTCAGGATTTGCAAGCAAGTGCCTTAGCCACTGTGCCATTTCTCCAGCCCCTGAGAGACTTACTTTCAAGTACTTTGATTTATTTATTTGAAAGGGGGAAAGAGAGAAAGAGAGAGAGAATGGTCATGCCAGGGTCTCTAGCCAATGAGAATGAACTCCAGACTCATGTGCCACCTTGTGCATCTTGGCTTACATGGGAAATGGGGTATTGGACCTGGGTCCATAGGCTTTCCAAGCAAGTGCTTTAACTGATAAGCCATCTTTTCAGCCCAAGAACCTTCCAAGCAGTACAAACTACACCGTGGACTAATAATTGACTTAAGTTATCCTGTTAGGTTCTCATGTTAACAGGGATTAATATAATTTCTATTTGCTGCAACAAGTATAATTATTGAGTACTAAATGAAGTATAGACACCTAATTCTTTCTACAGAGATTTGCATAAGAGATGATGTGCAACTTTCTAATTTAAGGCAGATTTATTGAGCTATAACTTATATTCAGTAAAATCCCCTTTTATGTGCACATTTCTGTCAAATTGTGTGAGTATGCATGCATGTTTTTGCGTGAATATGGAGGCTAGAGAACCAGTCAGGGCATCTTCTAGATGATGTCTGCTTTCCATTAGACAGGCTCCCTTTGGAACTGGAGCTCACCAAGTAGGCTAGGCTGACTGGCTAATGAGCCCCAGTGGTCGGCCTGTCTCCACCACCCCAGCACTGGCATTACAGATATGAGACACACACCCAACTTTTTTTATGTGGGTTCTGGCAGTTAAACTCAGTTCCTTATGCTTGTGAGGAAAGCACATTACTGAGTGAGGTATCTCTTCAGTCCCCATTTCAGTGAATTTTACAAATGCACAGTTATGTCACCATAACCACCATGAAGACATCCGTGCACCCTCAATCTTCAGCTTAATGCCCTGTGCCCATGTGCACAGGGTCTTCTCTACCATTCCTTGAACAACAAGCTGTACAATCTACCCCTAGTGCTGCCTCTGCCATTGTAACATGGATAGAATCATACAGTATATAGGCTTTTGTGTTTGGCTGTTTTTGTTTTGAAAAGTCTAGTAAAATTACTTATTCATTTATCTTGTATCTGTCAATATTTTCTTCCTTTGGATAAAATACAGATTTACAGGCTAGGTTATAGTTGACTTATAATAAAGTGCATATACTTAGCATGTACAATTTGATAAAACATTTTGTGTATCTATCTGAAACCACCAGCACAATAGAAATAGTAAATTAAATACACTGAAAGTTTCTAAATGCTTTTGTATATACACTCTGTCCTCCTTCTTCCACTGTTCTGACACAACTATTAATCTACTTTTGCCCCCTGGAAATTAGTTTGCATTGTCTAGAATTTTATACCCATGGTGTCAAGCAGTATTCTTTTTTTTTTTTTCCATTTGTAGTGATAACTTCGAGATTCATTGTTTTATTTAGTGTTCTCTAATTCATTTTTAAATGTTTTGCTGACAAACATGACATTATATAGACATGCCATAATTTTCTTGTTTATTCACTTTTTTATGAACATCTGGCTCATTTCCAGGCTTTAGCTACAACAAATAAAACTACTGTGAAGATTCCTCCATGAAGTCTCTGTGTGGACATGTGCTTTCAGTTGTCCAATAAAACTACCTAGCAGTAGAATGGCTGGGTCATATGGAAGAAATCATCAAATTTATTTCCATAGTACTTGTACTGTTTTACATTCCTACTAGTGGTGTTTAAGATTTACATATTATTCACATACTTAACAACAGTGAGTGTGTTCAGTCTTTTGATTTCAGATATACTATAGGCACAGGTTGATATCACATTATTATCTTACATTGTATTCCACTAATGACTATATTGACTGGGCATTCTTTCAAATGGCCAGTCAATATAAAACATAGATTTTATAACCACTAAACTGAGTGTTTTTTTTCTCTCTCTCTCTATCTATGTGTGTGTTCACATGCACATGCACACACATGTGCGTATAAGTTTAAAGAAGTGAGAGGAAGAATGACGGGACTTTTCCAGTAACACAGGGGCAGTTTCTTGCTGAGACCTGGCCCATGGAACAATAGATCTTGATAAAGGTTATAGTACATCGCTGTACTTGGAAGATGACAATTCACAGTTACCAAAGAATGTTAACAAAGTTCCCCAAATCCCAGATGGTAGTCTTGATTTTGTGAATTTTCTTTTAGATGCCCTTTGTTAACTGAATCTAGGTGAATAAAGTCAAATGAAATCAATTTTCATTGATTTGTGAAGATGATAAAAATACCATAACCAAATCCTTTGAAGTTTAATTTATTTTCATATCTCATGGGGAATTCAGAGAACTTACTTTTCAAGCAAGGTCTTTGTTTCTTTGATTCATGATATTCTGTTTACATTTTTCTACTTAGGGCTCTGACCCTTTTTTCTATATCACTGATATATTTTTTCTCAGGCTAACTTCACATACATAAGAAAATGAAATTATTTTTTTCCTTCCTTCCTTCCTTCCTCCCTCCCTCCCTCTCTCCCTCCCTCCCTCCCTCCCTCCCTCCCTCCCTCCCTCCCTCCCTCCCTCCCTCCCTCCCTCCCTTCCTTCCTTCCTTCCTTCCTTCCTTCCTTCCTTCCTTCCTCCATTCTTCCTTCATTCCCTCTCTCCTTCCTTCCTTTTAATTCTCTCCTTCCCTTTAATTCTCACACTTGGCAAGTTTGAAAACTTCTCAATTCCTTGTCTAAAAACATTCAACTATTTTTAACTTCCAAGGATTCTTTTCATGACACAGAAATAAATTGTGTTATATATATATATATATATATATATATATATATATATATATATATATATATGATATATATATATGATATATATATGATATATATATATATCATATATATATATATTTACTTATTTATTTGAGATAAATTTATGAGAGAGATGAGAAGAGAGAGAGCTCTTTGGAGAGAGCTCTTTGGGCATGCCAGGGTTTCCTGCCACTGCAGAAACTTCAGACATGTATGCCATTTTTGTGTATCTAGATTTATGTGGGTCCTGGGGAATTGAACCTGAGCCATGAGGCTTTTCAAGAAAGCACCTGTAACCATTGACCCTTCTGTCTGGTTCCAAGACATAAGGTTTTAATCCACTGTAGTTGAAATAATCATATTCTCTGATGGAGAATGGAATTTCAAAGGAGAAAGTGCAGGGGGGGGAGGAGGGAATTAACATGGGAATTTTTTTTATAATCATGGAAAATGCTAATAAAAATTAAAAATAAATAAAAAAGAAAGTGTAAAGGGGAAAGTGGGGGAGGGGAGGGAATTATCATAGTTTATGGTCTATAATTATAGACATTGTTAATAAAAACAGTTTAAGAGCCCCCCCCAAAAAAAGTTAGGCTGTAGAAAGAGTAACAAAGTACTCAAAACAAGTAGTTTAAATTAAATGCTACAATTAAAGAACTGAAGATACCTGATAAATCAAAACTAACTAAAAATGTGGTGTTCATACAAAGAAACACTAAGATATATACAAGGGCCAGAGGGAAAATAAGGGAAAAAATAAATTGATTCTTTTTTATTTAAAAAATAATCATATTCTCAAATACATGGTTTATGCTTATCAAAATATTCTCTAATCAAGAAGATAAAATGAATTAATAATTGCTTAAGTTTAATGTGCCCTTTCACATTACTGGTTTTGATTTTATACATAGTATACGTTATTTCTAGTCACATTCATAGCTGCTCAAGCAAGGTATGTGCAACTATGTAAAGCTAGCTTGGGATCAAGTTCATATTACAAGTTGTTTAGGACAGTGAAAGGAAAACAACCCATGACCACATAGTGCTTATTGTCAAGTAGCTTATCCAGCTGAAGGGCTTTGTGCACATTAGCTAATGTAGCCGCTTCACTCAGTGCAGAGCGTGGCACATCTAGAGTGCACAGCATGAAGTCTGGCACAAGGCAAACAAACTCGACAAATATTGAGATTGTCTGCTATCATGGCTCCTTATATTAAGTTAATATTATTGAGTATGTATCCCTATTTCTGTTGATTTGATGTACAAACATACTACTATTATCAACTGCTATGACTAATTATTCTCTGTGTGCTAAGGCAGTAAGTGCTGTACATATGTGAAATCATTTGATACTTGACAAGTTCAAAAGGTTATAGTCACTAGTGCCTTTGTGAAGAAGAAGAAACGGAGTCAAAGAGAGATTCAGTATCAGTTGAGGCCTCCTAGCTAGTATCAGTGTTAAATATGAAACAATGCCATTCAAAGCCAAGGCTTGGACATCTAATAACTTTACACTAAAGGTGTTCTGTAACTTTAAACACATCTCATATTTTAAAAGTAATTTTGTAGTTGAAAGTTAAATAAAATATTTTTATTTTCTCATTCTTTGTATTCTATCATTCATTTACATAAAATGTGAA
Organism: Jaculus jaculus; assembly: GCF_020740685.1. NCBI lineage: Eukaryota > Metazoa > Chordata > Mammalia > Rodentia > Dipodidae > Jaculus > Jaculus jaculus. Next base: position 145,974,765 of record NC_059103.1, read on the forward strand.
TTATTTCCTGGATCCATTTGAACATCTATTAGGTTAAAAATATTTATATGGTATTTCAAGCATAAGCAGAAATATGTTGGGCAACATGTTCAATATATGATTGTGAAATTTGAGCATTAATTGAAAGTATTTTATTATATCATAACTCAAAATTATAATAGCTTTATATTTGATGAAATAAAACTTGATGCTTATGCAATTGATTTTGAGATTTCATATATTTTTGCACAATGAATGAAAGCATGTTAAATATTCAGTCAAATATAAATGTGTAAATACTACAGTCAGCTCCTTAGGAATCACAAATAAACAAAACAATTTGATTAGCAATTACTTAGGAAACTTCTTAGGGCCCAGGAGGCCCAAAATACGTTAAAAGCTGGTTTTGCTTTAGTTTACTTGGTTAACACCTTTTCAGAAAAAGAATCTGGTTACCTGAAAGTATTCTCATGATAGTTACATTATACAGAAAATATGAGCACTGGAATATATAATGTATATTAAGTGATCATGTAGCATATGAATTTTAATGATCATATTTGTTTCTATATATGCATGAATTCCTAGAAAGATAAAGTGTTTCCAAGTTACAAAGAAATTCTTATGAAAGCAGAGAATAATTTTGATATACATCCTCAAATAGTCTTAAACCTCAGGTTGTAATGCAGAACAAATGATATACATGCAGAACATATACTTACATATATATGTTAAACATAAGCCTAGAATAATATTAAATTATATTGTGGCTTTCACCTATATAAAGCACATGTTATTTTTAAACAAATGAATTTAATTTTATGAAATTGAATAAACTTGCTAATTTGAAATAGTCATGGTGAAAATGAATATATTTTGTGTTGAATAGTACTATGATACAAGAGTTTTGTTTCTTTTTTGTTAAGTTATTTATTTATTTATTTATTTGAGAGCGACCGACACAGAGAGAAAGACAGATAGAGGGAGAGAGAGAGAATGGGCGCTCCAGGGCCTCCAGCCTCTGCAAACGAACTCCAGACACGTGCGCCCCCTTGTGCATCTGGCTAACGTGAGACCTGGGGAACCGAGCCTTGAACCGGGGTCCTTAGGCTTCACAGGCAAGCGTTTAACCACTAAGCCATCTCTCCAGCCCTGATACAAAAGTTTTTAGGGAAGTATTATTTGTAAAACATGGCTTAAGAGATTTAAAGAACAAGTAGAATCCTTGCATTGGGGAAACTAATTTGGAAGAAAATACAAAAATATTCTCATTCAATCTTTGGTTTATGGTGAGTGTTGTCATTTATGAGCCACTTATTTGAGGATGCTAATATACACATGTATGCATATCAATGTATGTTTTCTATAACAGACATAATGTAGTACACTATATTTCAGGCACATAAACATATTTTTATTAATTAGTTTTGTATTCAGCAAACACAGTCAGTTTGGTACCATTATTAGGCTCCTCTGTGACCTACCCCCTCCCCTGAGCCCCTCCTTGTTTGAGGTATATGGGTCATGCAATATAGAGTTAGCCCACAATTATGGGTAAGATAAATGTCTCTGCATATCATGACCCAACACGTGGCTCTGACATTCTTTCCAGCCCCGCTTCTGCAAAATTTCCCTGAGCCATGTTGAGTTCATTTTTACTCTGCTTCAGTGATGAGGTGTTGGGGGCTTCTGTGGCTCTGGCTTTCTGATTTGGTATGAGTTGATTTTTCTCTGTGTTGGTCTCCTTCCCCCTTGTGCTGGTATCCGGTTCATCAGGAAAGCAGCATCCTTGCTTGTTTCACCAATTTTTCTTAGTTTCAGCTGGGGCCCTTTTGAGGTATGATGGGGTGGCTCTCTCCCTAGGATCTACATCTATCTGAAATAGAGAAGCAGATTCTCCAATGGAGAGTAAGTTAGCACCAGGACAAATGAGATAACCCTTGCTTTTTTTTGTTTATAGAGAATTTAGTAGGTGTAGCCCATGATTGATGGTAGCCTGATAATGGAGAGTGTGCTTATGTTTGGATATGGTTCTGACTTGTTTCCCAGCTCCAGCTATGGGTACCATACCACTGAGGGGATCAGTTAGCCAAATCAAGAACAGTTGGTTCCCCCGCTTGGCTGTGTGTCACTATTGCACTTGTGTGGGCATCACAACAGGTGATTTGCTGATTCGTAGGTTAGACCATGAGTTGCTTGGACAGATATTGGGCATTTTCCCCCAGTCTCCCATTTAGCACCCTCTGGCAGTAGATGTGCTGACTGTCTGGGGACTGACTCTCTTCCAACTTCCAGCCATGCCATTCCATTTTAGATGTCAACCCCGTAAGGTGCCTTCAGCAGTAGCGTCTTAACACTAACCTTTGGTGGGTCATCAAGTACTCTGACAGAAATCTGTCTGTCTTTTAGGAAACCTTGTACGTCTCTCTGATCAAAAGCTCATTGTGGATGATAGCTACATACTGGTACTGGGAGTTACAGGTCAGTTCCCACTAAGAAAAGGAGGAAAAAGATAACTAATATACAAGAGTTAGAGAGGAGAGAGAGAGAGAGAGAGAGAGAGAGAGAGAGAGAGAGAGAGAGAGAGAGAGAGAGCGCAGGGGGTAGGGAAGATGTAGAAGATTAAGGTTAGTTTTCTTCATACCCTCTCCAGTGTCTGGTGGTTCAAGTGTTCCCTGTAAGGGCCTGGTGAAGGTTCAGCCATTTGGTCTGCCTTTTAGGAAGTATGATTTTATGGTACATAAACATTTATATTCAAATTCTACATGCATGAACCCCTTCGTTGTAAGCTTAAGGACCTTGAGCAGTCATGGATTATCTTTATTCTTCTACAACTATCTTGTATGCAAATGACAGTTTAGTATTATCCATTGAATAACTTGTCAGTTTAAAACAAATGGAAGGAAAAACTAAAGGGTGGTAACTTTCAGAAGTAGTGAAAGTAAATTGAATAAAAGATAAGAACAAGATATAGTAAATTAATATAACCTAAAGTTTTATATTCATTTCTGTAAAAGTATGTGCATTGTAAACTTTACCTAATAACATTTTAAAGAAACCATATATATATATGTATGAAAATGCATATTATTTCAAAAACATAGTTGTTATTATTATTTATTTTTTGAGCCATCTCATGTAGCCTAGGTTACTCTTGAATTCTTTATGTAGCCAGTGCTGAACTTGAACTCCTTTCTGCCTCTATCTACCAGGTGCTAGGGTTACAAGCATTTGCCACTGTAGTTAGCACAATTTATTTTTTCTTTTCCTTACAGTAAAGAAAATAAATTTCTTATTTTAAGGTTAGCTATATCAGTGTGCTAGAACTATTAAAAAATAGCTCCAAAGACTGGGGATGTTAAACAAGAGAAGTTCATTTCCTTGCAGTTCTAAAAGTACAAGGTCAAAGTATCACAGGAGGTTTAGTCTCATCTGAGGTCTTCCACCTTGGCTCGCAGATGAATGTCTCTGCTCATTGTGTCCTGTGGCTGCCCCTGAGACTTCGTGGTGTCTGTGCCTTGATCTTTTAGAAGAACACATTCTCTTGTTTGCATAAAATAAAAGTTTTGATTTTAGTGTTGTGATCTCTAAAACTTCTGGATTTCTGCTTGGATGAGTTTTGAGTGTCTCAGTGTCTATAGCCATCTTTCTGGAGTTGGTTGTCAGGATAGCAGTGAGAGCAGCACTCATGTTTAAATCACCACTTCTTCTGTAATGTCACCTGGCCCTCAGTGTAATGGTGGCAGGGGGCTGGAGGGGAAGGAATATAAGAGAATAACTTAGTGGCAATGAAACCAACATGTGTTTTGTTCATGTAGTAATGCTCATAATTAATAAAAATGTTCATTGGACTATAGTATAGTTATTAATAAAGATAAATTTTAAATTCTTTTTTTGATTGTTTGTTTTTCAAGGTAGGGTCTTGTTCTAGCCCAGGCTGACCCAGAATTCACTACATAGTTTCAGAGTGGCCTGAAACTCATGGCGATCCTCCTACTTCTGCCTTCTGAGTGCTGGAACTAAAGGTGTGTGCCATTATGCCTGGCAGGATAAGTTTTAAATTCTTAATAATCACTGTGAAGTGGAAATATATCCCAACTCCTCAGTACTTTTTTCTTAGAGTTACATGGAAGCTTACTGGGAACAAATCGAAGTCACTTCAATCATCTTTTTCACTTAATGCATCAAAAGAGTAATTCTTTCAATGTATGAGTTTGTTTTACATCTTTTTTTCCTTCTTTTTTAAAATTTTTATTTGCATTTTCCATGATTATAAAAAAAATCCATTTACATCTTTTTTCATAGTAAAACTTTAAAGTCTGGAGCATTGTTTGTCTTCTTGGAACTCATCTCAGTCACTGCTAGTCAGATGTCAAGTGCGGGGTCCCCCAATGTGTCTTAATAGCTACCTTGGGGGTTAGTCCAAGTCTAAAGGTTATTCAAAGAAAACTCAATCTGCACCAATATTTCATTGGCTGAGATGATTATTTATGGCCTTTCTGACAATCTAACTTTGAAATGGTGTTTTAGATCATATATATATATATATATATATATATATATATATATATATATATATATCAGCTTTATATTTTCCCAGACTCGTGAATAAATGTATGGCAAAGTAGTTTTTCACAATGATGAAAACAGAAACCCTATAATTTCTATCTTAATTGTGACTGAAAATGAACAGAACTTTCAGGGCTAATTTACATAGGAGATGGTGTTGATGGTGGTGCCTGATTCTCTGCTCCTTTCAGGAATTAGCTTTGATGCAACACATATAAAAATTACATATTCAAGTGGTTTTGAACTTAAGTAGGAATCAGAATCACCTAGGAATCCAGTGATCCTGAAAACTGCTAAGCAGAATTCACTAAATTTTCATTCAGTGAGTGTAGGCTGGGTGCAAGTGCCCGCCTTTCTAGCAAGCTCCTAGCTGCTGCCACTTCTGCTGAGGAGAAGGGCAGAAGTCATTCCAAATTTCATCTCTTCAGGTACTTGAAGTGCAGACCCTGGAAACCACTCTTTTTGTTTGTTGGTTGGTTCACTCCTTTCTGTGGACATGGCTGTAGCATGGGAGGTGGAGGAAGTGATCCATCCATTTGCTTGAGGTGCATTCCACTTATGAAAGTGAATGAGAGATCTTGAGAAGGGGAACAAAATAAATTTCAGAAAAAAGAAGTTGTTAAACAAATGCCACTGTGATCAGGGATAATAAAGCTCTCTTGTGAGTTTTGCTTATGTTTTGTCATTTATGCTGTGAGGGCCAGTGGGGCTGTAGAGATAGGGAAACAGTAGAGTATTTTTACTGGACAATGTCTACTTTTTAGATCAAGATGACAGCTTTGCAAAAGTAATAATAGCTCTGTTGAATACTCAACCAAAAGGCTAATATTTCTCATACAGTGATTTTTATTTTTATAGCCATTATTATATCTAAGTTTCATTTCTTACATTAGCTTTGATACACACCTGCAAATAAATATCATTACTTATATGGTTGTTTTCATACAGCTATTGTGTTATGTTAATTTTCTATGCAGCTGCAGGCCTTACTGAATAGTAGTAGGTAAAATTAATGTCAAGTTTCTGACTGATGAGTTAAACACAAAAACCTTGATAATACTGTGAATTTTTAAATTGTTTTAAAAGGCTAGATTTAGGGAGGTGGGATAAAGTGAATTATTTTAATATACTGAATATTTTTTGTTTGACTTTAAAAACAATCGGTATTAGCCATTCACTGCTGGCTGCAGCCATGAGTATGCTCAGGCTTCAGAAGAGGCTTGTCTTTCCTATCCTCTGATGTGGCCAAAGAAGGTCTGGTTGGACCCCAATGAGACCAATGAAATCGTTGATGCCAACTCCCTTCAGCAGATGAGGAAGGTGATCAAAGATGGGCAGATCATCCACAAGCCTGTAACTGTCCATTCTCCGGCTCGATGCTAGAAAACGCCTTGGCATGCTGGGAGGGCAGACACATGGGCATATGTAAGCAGAAGGGTACTTCCAATGCCTGAATGCCCGAGAAGGTGACCTGGATGAGGAGGATGTGGATCCTGTGCAGGCTGCTTTGGAATCTCAGAAGATTGGCCGTCTCATGTATCACAGCCTGTACCTGAAGGTGAAGGGAAATGTGGTCAAAAGCAAGCGCATTGCACATGCACAAGCTGAAGGCTGATAAGGTCCGCAGGAAGCTCCCGGCTGCCCAGGCTGAGGCCCGCAGGTCTAAGACCAAGGAAGCCGGCAAGAGCCATGAGGGTTGACTCCAGGCCAAGGAGGAAGAGGTGATCAAGACTTTGTCCAAGTGGAAGAGACCAGGAAATGAGGCTTCCCTTGTGCCTGTACATCGTGGCCTCCATGATCAGTCACACAGATCATTGAAATAAAATAAGCCTTTATCTATTAAAAATCATTATTATTAATTATTTCTCTGTGTGCGTTTGTAAGTGCATGTTCTTACATCTCGCTGTCAGCCTGCTGAGATTACAGCCTGCCATGGCTTATGGCTTCTTATGTGGGGTCCGGGTATCAAACTTGGGTACTCTAGTTTGAATGGTGAGCAATTTATTAACTGAGCCATGTACTCAGAATTGTTTGACTTTTGAAAGGGTCTTCATTGTATATTCCAGTCAGGGCTTGAACTCCAGATATTTCCTCTTCAGCCTGCGCAGCATTGGAATTACAAGTATGACTAGTTTCCTCGCTATGCTAGAAGAATAGCTATGTGTCTTTCTACAACTATTTGCCAAGTAGTTCTGCTTTCTTTTATGCCAGTCATGCTGAGGAAACACAAGTTATGTTATTCCAATCTTTCATTTTATTTTATTTTATTTGAGAGAGAGAGAGAAGGGGGGAAGAGGCAGAGAGAAAGAGAGAATGGATACGCCAGGGCCTCCAGCCACTGCAAAGGAACTCCAGGTGCCTGCGTGCCCCCTTGGCGCCCTTGTGCATCTGACTTGAGCCCTCTCTCTACCCCTGTGCATCTGGCTTATGTGGGACCTGGGAAATTGAATAGAGGTCCTTAGGCTTCACAGGCAAAAGCTTTAACCACTAAGCCATTTCCCTGGCTCCTATTCCAATTGTAATTACTAATATTAACTCAAGTCACATATTACACATCGCACAGTAAATCTATGTATCTGTCTGTCATTATCTATTTATGTACATATGCAGATTCAAAATAGCTACAAAGTGTTTAAAAGACCACGGGAGTCTTCAAGGACTGTGAATGAGGGCTGACAGAAACTAGGAAGCTGGTAGGGGTGCGGAAAGTGTCTGCCGAGATTCTGAGCCAAAGAAGGTTTGCCGAGACACTGCTGCTCAGTTCCAGAAGTGAGGTGCGGAACTTTGGAGGCTCTATAGATGAAGGGTAAGACTGTACACAGACAGAAAGAGGACTGAGGAACCACAGGTCTACACAAATGACCAGTAAGGTGTTCAAAAGCAGTTAAGACAGGCCTCAGCCACAGCAAGGACTCAGTGAAGCTGAAGTCCCTGAGTTAGCTGTGAGGTCTTGACACACACACCAGGTAATCAGATGACTGGTTATTATTATTTTTTGCTCTGATCATGCTAGATATACTCTCTGTATGGGCTCCAGCTGAGGGGATTATTTTACTTTTTCCTCAGTGTGGTGTACCCAGTAAGTTCTTGGGCATATTTTACCTGATAGGATTTTATGTTTGCTTCTATAATCTCATTGCGGGTGGTCTCATACAGATGGCGCTGTTCACATGTCCACCAGGGTGCAGAATCATTCTCCATCCAGAAAGTGGAGTCAAATGCTGCTTGTGAGTTGGACTCTCTCAGGGTAAGGCACAGTCTAAGGAACCACTATTTGACACAGTAAAGGAGTAACACTCTGCCTCATCTTAACACTAGCCAGTTGATATTGTGTACAGGTTCATGTGAATTATTTTCTATTTGTAATTACATCACGACTATAATGAATGTATTTCCACAAATATAGCTTTCTGTTTTGCTTCTGTTCTTTTGTGGTGCTAGGGTGCAAATGAAAGGCCTTGAGTAAGGCAGGGAATCATTTTACAATTAAGTGATATCTTGGACCCAAATAAATCTTTTTTTGAAAAAAAAAATAATTGATCCAATGAATTGTCCACCCATGCCTGTAATTCCAGCTACTCAAGTAGCTAGCCAAGAGGATAGAACTGTAGGGACAACATGCTCCATATAGAGTTCAAGGGCAGCTTGGGTAATATGAGAGAGTTTTCTCAACAAAACAACACAAGGTCATATAAAGAACTGATTAAAAAAACACAATAATACAAATGATAAATAAACTGGCTATAAAATCAAGAATGTCTGGAGTGAAGGAGAACCTATAGTCTTAGTAGTGGGAGGCTGAAACAGGAATTTTGTGAGTTCCAGACCAGTTTTGTTACATCAATATCATCTCTTACATTTCATTTTTTGTCTCAATTTACTTTTGTTAATATCCAGGACTTAAATTAGTAGTTCAAGAAATTGTCCTTATTGTTCTGGCAATAATATATATTTCCCATTGCTCTTTCTTTGTTATTAACTGGATAATTTTTAACCAAATTGGAGTTAACTTTAATTATACACACAGGCTTTTACCAATGCATAAACTCATATAACCTTTGACATTCCCCTTTCCCCAAAAAGGTTAGCTCCCCAAAAATACCACTGGGCTTCTAACCAGACAGATTAATTTTCTTGGTGCACCGTATTTCTGTGTCTATCTTTTATTGTGTTCATTTATCTTGTTCTGCGGTATGCCTTTGAGGAAATATACAGGAAATCATTTACCAAATCTACTGTTGATGACCATTTGGCTTATTTTTACTTTTTAGCCATTAAAAATTGTGATGGTTAATCTCTAGTTGTCAGGGTTTAAAATCACCATAGAAACAAACCTCTAGCAATGTCTATGGGGGATTTTTTAGATTAGGTTTATTGAAGGGGGAAGACCTAGTATTTGTGCTGTGCTCTTCCATGGACTGAAGTTCAGGGATAAAAAGAAGAAAGTTGAGCACCAGCATCCCTTGTTCTCTGCTCCCTGATGTAATGTGACCAGCTGCTTTGTGCTCCAGCTGCCATGCCTCCCCTGCTGTGATGGGCTGCATTCTCAAACTGCAAGCCAAGCTAAACTACTTCGCCTTCCTCCCTCCCTCCCTCCTTTCCTTCCTTCCTTCGTTCTTTCTTCCCTTCCTTCCTCCCTCCCTCCATTCTTTCCTTTTTTCTTTCCTCCCTCCTTCCCTCCCTCTCTCTCTTCCTCCAAGGTATTTGGTCACTGTAATGAGAAAATAACTAATGTAAATGCAGAACTGTGCTGAACAAATTTTTATTACTCTTTATTGGACCTAAGCTCTCATGCATGCTCCCCAAAATGAATTTCTAGGTCATAGGGATATATATGTTAGGCCAATAATCATTTTGTAAGGTTTAAAATCAATTTATAATGTGAATATAGATATTTCTATTTTATAAATTGGTAAGACTATGACAGCATCATTCCAAAGAGTGGAAACTAAATAATTTTAGGAAGGTAGGATCAAAGTTTAGTCTAGGTATGCAAAATTAATACTAAATAGGAACATAAATATATATATATTATATAGCTTGGTAAGAATATCATAGTATCATTCACAACGGAAGGGATTACAATACATAGGGAGATAAAATGAAAGTTAAGTCTAGAAACTAAATAAATTCCACCTGTGTATAGTCCTTATTTTCTGTAGTTCATCGTATAAGTTAAGTATTTGTTGAGTGATATCATTACTGTTTTGGCTGTTCACATCCTTTACTTCCATTTTTATGTATTCCCTTCATGCCATTGTCTTTGCCTAGAATCACATCTCCGTGGCTTTCTTTCATGCCCACTGACAAACAGTCCTTTATGCTAGTTAAGGAAGGCAGTGAGGCTGTACCCTGCCAAGACAGTTAGCATGAGGTTTATGCAAATATGCAGGTAGACACACCCATGACAGCTCTGTACTTTGCTGTATCTTAGGGAATATAACTTTAAAGCCATCCTTTTATATTTGAACCATGAATAAGAACAGTAAATTTTAATTAATTTAAGCTACTCCTACGAGTTAGCACTTCAGATCATCTTATGATACAATTTTCTCTAAATTAATCAGACGCTTCTTTGATATCCAGTCCTGTGGTTCTGAACCAGGAAGTGAATTCAAAAAAATTCCTTCAACAGGCTGTCATGCATAGTCATTAAGCAGCTTTTATTTGTCAGGGTGTGCCAACAATAAATATTTTCTTTCTGGGACACCTAAATTATAGCCAAGGTGTGAAATTTAATAATATTGGCAAGAGAGCAGAACAATGTTTCTATTATTTCAGTTCTTAACAGTTCTTATTTATTGGAGGATAAAGTTTCTTTTTTTAATGAAAAGAGTAGCTAGGAAGAGAACGACTGGCTGTGTCATGTAGAACTTGGTTGATGTTGAATGTAGTATATGGGGATGAGATAGTCATCTGCTAACTATCACAATGCCATTTCCAGAGTTAATGGAAGAGAAAAGTTGAATGATTTGGGCTGGAGAGATGGCTTAGTGGTTAAGTGCTTGCCTGTGAAGCCTAAGGACCCCGGTTCCAGGCTTGATTCCCTAGGGCCCATGTTAGCCAGATGCACAAGGGGGGCACATGTGTCTGTAGTTCGTTTGCAGTGGCTGGAGGCCCTGGCATGCCCATTCTTTCTCTCTCTCTCTCTTTGTGCCTTTTTTTCTCTCTGCATGTTGCTCTCAAATAAATATAAAACAAAAAAATTTTTAAAAAGTAGAATGATTAATTCTTAATGCAAGATAAAAAATAGATTTAAACATTTCCACATTACTACTTAAGCTTATTTTTGAAGAATGGTTTTAGTGTTAATGTTCAGAGATAATGCTGCTACAGACAGTAGCAAGAAATCTTTTTGATGGTAGTTTTATCAGCAGTTTACAATATACATGTACTGAGAGGAATCCTATTGTTTTTTGGATTTTTTTTTTTTTTGGTGTGTGGTCTATACCATAAACCAGGTTACCCTCAAACGTTCTGTGTAATCTAACCAAGGATGACCTTGGACTTCAGCCTCCTAAGTTCTGGACACTCCTAGTACATGGGTGCTGAAGATCCAACTTAGGACTCTGATCATGCTAACAAGCACTCTACCAAATGATAGACAGCTTCCACATTTGCTGGCGTCTTTTATAAAACACATGAGGCAGTACTGGGGATGGAATCCAGGGTCTCACGTGCTAGACAAGCACTCTACTACTAAGCTATGTCCTCAGTTCACTGCTGTGAGTCTTACCTTGTGATGATCATTTGGTACTGTGGCATTAAGCATCTGTCCTTTTATTAACTGTTGGACTAAGTGCACACAAAATTGAAAATATTCTGGTACCCATAAAAACACTTGACACATATTGGGTAACTTGGTAAATATTTGTCAAATGCATACATATATTAATGCAATTGGTTTAAAAGTTTAAATTTATACTTTGTTGACATATCTAATTGTAAGACTTTTTAATAGAAGACTAAATCAAATTTATATAATACCCCTATAAATGTCTATGTCTATAGCTTACACAACAGCTTATATTTTATTACATTAACTGAGCTTTCACAGCCCTTTCAGGGGGCAGATCTCTTAAATGGTATGTTTTCTATGTAGGACATTTTACATGAACGAGAAGAGACAGGTTTGGCATGTCAGCGTCAGAACACCACGATTTTTACAGATTTAATACTTATTTGGGAGAGAGAGAGAATGGGCATACCAGGTCCTTTAGCCACTTCAGAGGAACTACAGACCCATGTGACACCTGTGCATATGGCTTTACATGGGAACTGGGGAATCAAACCCAGGTCCTTAGGCTTTGTAGGTAAGTGCCTTATCCACTGAGCAATCTTTCCATCCTGGTATCATGATTTTTAATAACAAAAATTAACAAACCATGGCAATGTTCATTAGCACTATACTGAGGAAAACATTTCCTTGTAGATATACCATGTAGGACAATTTCAGTAAAAGTAAATGAACAAAAAGTTCACCCATCAACATGGCTGAATTCCAGAAACATAACATCAGGTAAGAGTCTGGACTCATAAGCATATATCGAATATGATTCCTTTCATATAATTATAAGAAGCTACAAAATATATGCCTTCATTGTTTATGTAATGAGTAATAATAATTTTCATATCTTCTAAGAGAATAAATGTTCATATTAAACTTAAATTTATGCTGAATTTTTAAATTTTTACCAAACAAGTGTGCATAATATTGGGAAAAGCACAGAATTGGCTTTTAGCAGTCTTTTTTCCCTTTGGTATGGTTACTTCGTATTCTATTTATTATTATATTTCACTGATATACATGCAATATATAGGATTTCATTTCTGATATACATTTATAATTTCAAAGATAATAAAGCATTTCTTACAACATGACTGTGCTTAGGTAATGTCCTTGTCCATAGATATTTCAGCTGGAAGAAGGATAAGTACTATTTAGTAGCAGTAATTACTGCAGACTTATTCAATCATTGTACAGGGCCACAAGATTATGCAGTAGCCGATATGATTTAATGAAGGAAGTATAGAAAAACTGGGCAGGACGTGGTGGCACATGCCTTTAATCCCAGCACTTGGGAGGCAGAGGTAGGAGGATTGCTATGAGTTCAAGGCCACTCTGAGACTCCATAGTAAATTCCAGGTCAGCCTGGGCTAGACCCTACCTAAAAAAAAAAACAAACAAAACAAAACAAAAGAAAAAGCTTCACTGGGAAAGGGGATACTAAGCTGATACCAGCATAATGAGTTGGAACTAGTTTGGAAAAGAAGAAAGGTAAGGGAATATTGCTCATAGGGGATGGATATACTTGAAGCCTTACTGCTACATGAGGGAGCTCGGAAGACTGGAGTTGGCAGTACAAACAGAACGTGACATATTGGGAAGAACACTATTTGAGGTTAGGCTGTGCACACTGAAGATAATGCTAAGGCTTTTGTCTTCCTCTAGAACAATTAGAAACTATTGATGCATTTTAATAAAGGAGATAGTGTAACCAGGTTTATACTTTGAATTTATCATTTCAGAGTGCATGGTTTCAAGCAAAGGTATATGTTGTTGGACCAGTTTAGAGATAGTACTCTAGTACTCTGAGCAGCATATTAATTATGGAAGTTTATAAGATGATACTGGCAGGGAAGACAGGAAGTATACTAGTTTCAAAATGACTCTTAGAGTAGAATGAAATGGATTTGGTAATGAGCTAGGAATGATGACTATGCAAGATTCCTCAAGAGTGATTTCTAATTTCATAGCTTGCTAACTGAATGGTTGGAGATCCTCTTCAAAGTCAGGGGATATAGAAAAACCATGTATTAAAGAAACTATAGTCTTTGTTTATCAGATGTATACAAAGAAGTTTTTTTTTTTTTTGCAGTTTAGATTTTTCAGAGTGAATACTGAAGGAAGTTAGACTGTCTTTCAAATATTTGTTTATTTTCTCTATGGGTCTGGAGAGATGGCTTAGCAATTAAGCGTTTGCCTGTGAAACCTAAGAACCCTGGTTTGAGGCTTGTTTCCCCAGGACCCACGTAAGCCAGATGCACAAGGTGGTGCATGCACCTGGAGTTCTTTGCAGTGGCTGGAGGACCTGGCGTCCCCATTCTCTATCCCTCTCTCTGCCTCTTTCTCTCTCTGTCTCAAATAAATAAATAAAAGTTAGTTGGTATGATACTTGTATTGTTCATTGTTTCTACAATGCTTGTTTCATGTAATGTGTGAGTCATGAGCTAAAGCATCAATGGAATGTCAGACCAGGAACTTCTGTTTACTGTTTTTGGACAACATACCAACACACAAGGATGAAAAAGTCATTTTGTGTCTGAACTTCTATTTCCTGTTTCAATTCCTTACATTCATTCTGTCCAGCCATCACAGATATCTATGACATCAGATCCAACACAGCAAGTTATACTAGCTCTCTGAAACTCAACATGGTTGAAATAATGCTGTCACCATTAAAGCAGAGGTATCTTCTTGTTCCAGGATTCATGAAGGGTAGCTCTGTGCTGTGTTGACTTGGAGAAGTGAATACTTGTCAAGGCCAAAAGATTGTTTGGAAAAGAAGGCTATAAAAACATCATGTTACCGCTCTCTTCCAATCAGAAGCCCCATGGTTCTTCCTGCTTTTAATTTCTGACACTAAGATAGAATATATCTAGAAAAATCTTGCTGTTAGAAAAAATAACAATACTAGACAGACATTTTATATATATATATGTTATTTTGTTGCCTGTGTTGGTGAGAAACTAAGGAGAATTCTTAGAATCCATGAACAACATGAAATAGAGCCAATAGAATAAGTAGACAACTGAAATGCTGATAGACGTTTTCCCTGGAGACACTGGCAGTTCTTCATGGCATATAGTCTAGGATCTAAGAGGCAATTTTTTATCAATAAAATCAGCTTAGGCTGGCAGAAGTGGCAAATTGTACTGAAAAGCATTTGCTATAAATAGGATCCCTGAAAAATAATAAATGACTAGGAAAGAGAAAGTCAGAGAAAGAGAGAGACAGATATGAAAGTTTTACCTGAAGAAAATTCCTCATCTCATCCTCCTCTAGAACAGTTTCAAGTGCTCTCACTCTTTCTCTTTCTCTTTCTCTTTCTCTTTCTCTTTCTCTTTCTCTTTCTCTTTCTCTTTCTCTTTCTCTTTCTCTGTCTCTGTCTCTGTCTCTGTCTCTGTCTCTCTCTCTCTCTCTCTCTCTCTCTCTCTCTCTCTCTCTATATATATATATATATATATATATATATACACACACATATACATATACATTTACACACATACACATATATACCTATACATGTATATATACACACATATATACATGTATATACATATATATACACACACACACACACACACACACATACACACACACACACACACACAGACCCATGGATTTAACTCAGATCCTAGCAAATACTAGCTAAGTGATCTACCACTGAGCTATATCTCCAGCTACTAAGGCAAACCCTTTAGGCTCTGAAATCATTTTCACAGATAAAATGACAAAAGACATAAGATACATTAAAAAATACATTAAAAGATATAAGTTCAGGCAGAGTCCAGCATCATAATGAGTTATTTACAAAACTAGCAAGACTTCACATAGAAATTAGCTACCAGAACATTTATCTATAGGCCATTAATCAATTATACATAATATGCTTAAAAATAATGTAGCTAGGGTCTGGGAGGTGGTTCAGTGAATAAAGTGTTCATCACTCAAGATGGGTACTTTAATTTAGTTTCATGTGTTCCCAGTGGTTGAGAGATTGTTCAAATTTTCTGGGATACTGGAGTCTTATTCAAGAAGTCTTTCCCCATGTCTATATCATAGAGACTTCTTCCTGGTTTTTCTTCTAGATGGTTTAGAGTTTCAGGTCTTCTATTTTGGCCCTTTATCCATTTGGTGCTAATTTTGTGTAGGATTGAAGAAGTGGGTATGAATTTATTTTACAGGTATGTTACTCTCAGGTTCACAATGCTGGTAGAAATTACCCAACAAAGAGCAGCTTTGTGGGGGGGGAGGGTGCATTATTTTGGCTTACAGGCTCAAGAGACAATCTTCATGATGGCTGGGAAAATGACAGCATCAGCATGAGGGGGATATCACCCCCAGGCCCACATAAGATGGACCATAGCAACAGGAGGGTGTGCCAAACACTGGCAAGGGGAAACTAGCTATAAAACCCATAAGCCCATACCCAAGGATACACTCCCTCCATGAGTCATAATTCACAAATCTCTATCAGCTGGGAACCTAGCATTCAGAACACCTAAGTTTATGGAGAATGTCTGAATCAAACCATCACATTTTGCCCCTGGCCCCCATAAATTGATATCCATTCATGATATAAAATACAATGCATTCAGTCCAACTTTTTTTCTTTTCTTTTCTTTTCTTTTCTTTTCTTTTCTTTTCTTTTCTTTTCTTTTCTTTTCTTTTCTTTTCTTTTCTTTCTTTCTTTCTTTTTTTTTATTGTTTTTTTGAGGTACGGTCTCACTCTAGCCCAGGCTGACCTGGAATTCACTAGGGCATCTCAGGGTGGCCTCAAAATTGTGGAGATCCTCCTACCTCTGCCTCCCGAGTGCTGGGAGTGAGCCACCACAACTGGCCAGACCAACTTTAAAACTCCCTATAGTTTTCATCAATTCTAATGATGTTCATATATCCCCATAGTCCAAGGTCTTTTAACTGAGCCATAATACCAAAACCCCCATAATGGCACAGAATAAATACACTGCAAAAGATGATATTGGGCATAGCAAAGAAATATTCAACCAATAGAAGATTTAAAACAACCAAGGCAAATATCAAACTCTGTAACTTTAAGTCCAACAACTCTAGACAGTTACAGTCTACAAGTCTCATAATTCTAACCAGCAGCAAGTCTCTGGAATTCCAATTTCATCCCTCCAGCTAGGCTACTCACAATCCTGGAAAACTTCACTGGGACCGGCAGCTTTCTTTAGCAGCCATCTCATGGTCCTGGCATTTCTACTGGGTCTCCATTGCAATCCACGGTTCATCCTCATGGCTCTGTGGGGTCTCCATGCGGGCGTCAAGCAACCCTGCTTTACACTGCCCATGGCCATTTCTAAAACACAAGACCATGTTGCAAATTTATGACCCTCTCTTTCCTGCATTTCCTATGATCCACAATAGCAGGTAGGGTGCCAGTTTGTTAATTCAGAGGGGAGAAGAAAGTAAGAAGAATAGGATACTCCTTGAGCACTCAGCCCCCTTCAAAAGAGTCTACATTCTTCCTATTGCCCCAGTGCATGTTAGCTGGCCCTATCTCAATTGTTATAATCTCTCAAAAATTTTGCAGGTGAATGGACAGCAGGTTAGTCCCAAACATTTCATTTTTTCTGTACAATATCTCTCTGCTTACAGTAGTCCATTTCTATGCAGTGCAACCCTGAACAACTTCTCAGGACACGGACATAACAACAAGCCTCTCAAACTTCTTCTAGCTCAGTCCAAGCCAATCTCCTTCTCACCCTCATAAGGCAATACTCACAGTCCCTAGTTTTTATTGCATTCAGGCCTTTCAATTCTGTCTGGAATAGTTCATCAAGCTGTACTTAAGGCACTGCAAGCATCTCTAAGCTTTCAAATACTTCCATATTCCTCTTGAAAATCAGCTCCAAAAGGCCAAAGCACACAGTCAGGTGTCTAGCAGCAATCCCACTCCTAGGTACAACTTTTACTGTTGCAATTAGGTTCACATTGATAGAAATCACCTGACCAAGAGCATCTTGTGAAAAAAAGAGGTTTGTTTTGGCTTACAGGCTCAAGAGGGAAGCTCCATGCTGGCAGAGAAAATGATAGCATGAGCAGAGGTTGGACATCACACCCTGGCCCACATAAGGTGGACGGTAGCAACAGGAGAGTATGCCAAACACTGGCAAGGGAAACTGGCTATAACACCCAGAAGCCCGCCCCCAACAACACATCCTCTCTGGGAGGCATTAATTCCCAAATCTCTATCAGCTGGGAACCTAGATTCAGAACACCCAAGTTTATGGGGAATGCCTGAATCAAACCACTTTATGGTGGTTATCCAATTTATTCAGCACCATTTGTTGAAAATGCTCTTTTCTCAAGTGTGAATTTTTGGCTCCTTTATCAAAGATGAGGTAGCTGTAGTTGCTTGAACATATATCTGGATCATCTATTATATTCCATGGATCTATGTGTCTGTTTCTGTCCCAGTATCATGCTATATTTGTCAGTATGGCTTTGTAGATATATATGTATGTGTATGAACACACACACACACACACACACACACACACACACACACACACACACACACATAATGTTAAGATATTATCACTCCATCCCTAATATTTCCAATGTTTCAATCATGAAGGGTAATTGTAATTTGTCAAAGCCTTTTCTGCATCTATTGAAATTATCATGTAATTCTTGTGTTTAAGTATTATTTACATAAAAGTGTATTACATTTATTGATTTCCATATATTGAATCATCCCTGCATCTCTGGGATGAAACTTATTTTTATCAAGGTGGATGATGGTTTTGATGTGTTTTTGGATTTGGTTTTCAAGGATTTTATTGAGAATTTCAGTGTCTGATTTCATCATGGATATAGGTCTATGATTTTCTTGTCATGTCTCTATCTGGCTTTGGTATTGGATTAATGCTGGTTGCATAGAAAGAGTTATGGAGCATTCCCCTTTCTCAATTGTGTGAAATAGCTTTAGAAGAAGTAGTTGTATTCCTTCAAAGAATGTTTGATAGATTTTGGAAGTGAATCCACCTGGCCATGGACATTTTTTTTTGTGTGTGTGTGTGGGGGGGGATTTTTAATAATATTTTCAATTTAATTAGATATCATACAATTGTTCAGGTAACTTATCTGTTGTAGGCTTAGCTTTGGGAATTTATATGTGTCAAGGAGTTCATCCATTTTTTCCAGATTTTCCAACTTTCAGAATACAGATTTTTGAAATATGTCCTGATGATTCATCCATTTTAATTGTTATCAGTTGTGACATCACCATTTTCATTTCCAATCTTGTTGATTAGAGTCTTTTTATTCCTTTTAATGAATTTGGCTAGGGTCCATCAATCTTGTTTATTTTTGAAGAACCAGCACCTCATTTCATTATTATTTTTTTTTATTTTTTTTAAATTTATTTATTTGAGAGTGACAGACACAGAGAGAAGGACAGATAGAGGGAGAGAGAGAGAATGGGCACGCCAGGGCCTCCAGCCTCTGCAAACGAACTCCAGACGTGTGCGCCCCCTTGTGCATCTGGCTAACGTGGGACCTGGGGAACCGAGCCTCGAACCGGGGTCCTTAGGCTTCACAGGCAAGCATTTAACCGCTAAGCCATCTCTCCATCCCTCATTATTTTTTAAATAGTTTCCTATACCTTTATTTCTAGTTCATTGATTTCTGCTTTGATCTTTATAATTTCTTTCCATTTGGTAATTTGGGGATTGGACTGTTCTTGTTTTTCCAAAGCCTTCATATGAATGGTTAAGTTATTGACTTGAATTCTCTTTGTTTTTGCAATGTGGTAATTTACTACTCACAACAGAATAAATGAAGATAAATGGAAAGAATCATATGATAAAATATTGACCAAACACAAAATCATATAATAACAAAGAACATAAAATGGGAAAAAAGTCTAAGAAATCTAAAAATCCCCAACTAAATGACTAAACAATAATATCCACACACACAACACACACACACACACACACACACACACACACACACACTCATGCACGTTAGTGTAAGTGATAAAAGTTGAAGGCAACAATGATGTAGCAGACAGGACAAAAAAAGAACATTGTGAATATCTTTGTAACAATACATTAGAAGTTTAATTATACCCACAAGATATAGCTTATGACACATGATATATAAAGAAGTAGAAAACATCAGTCTAATAGCCAGTAAGGACTTGAATCATAAGAAACAATCTTTCTATTAAAATATTAAAATACAAGTGAATGGTTTTCAGAATGCCGAATTAATGATGTGAAACCAGGTATGATAATCAACACCTATAATCCTTGCACAGCAAAAGCTAAGGCAGAAAGATTTTAAATTTGAGGACAACTTGGGCTGTACAGTGAGAACCTGTCTCAAATCCATGCAAGTAAACACATAAGCAAACAAACACACTGCAGGTATGTTTTAGTAAACTTTTATCCATTGTAAAAATGAAAATTCAAGCTTATTCCATATAGGTGCTTAAAATTTTAACTTGCAAGTTTTTCTACTAAAATTGCAACATAAGTTATAAGGTTTCTAAGAAAATAAGGTAAATGTGATCTTTTAATATGAAAAGCTATAAAACTATAAATTTTACTAAAAAAAAGTTAGAGAAAACTAAAGGGAAAATCATTTTATAAGACAGATAAGACATTTTAAAAATTACACTGTTTCTCAAATTGATTTATGAGTTAATGCAATGCCTATGAAGTCGTGTCTGGACTGTTAAAACCTAATTAGATAATTTTAACAGGTATACAGTAGGACTAATAGACAAGAACTGCTAGTTGACTCCTGCAAAAGGTCTAGAATGAAGGATCCCTTGCCACATTGCATATCAAGATCTGTTTTTAACCCACTATAGTTGATCCTTCTAGCTGAGGATAGTTGCTTAAGCCTTCAATATCAGGGCTTGGAAGGCAGAGTCCAGAGAATCATCTCAAATTTAAAGCAATCTGGCCAACAAAGTGAGTTCCAGGAGAGCATGGAGTGAAGAGTGCAGCCCTGTCTCAAAAAGCAAACAAACAAACAAACAAACAAAAAAAGCACCCAAAAATCATAGGGCTGGAGAGATAGCTTAATGATTGGAGTGCTTGCCTATGAAGCCTAATGACCCAGGTTCAATTTCCCAGTACCCACATAAGCTATATGCACATGGTGGTGCAAGCATCTGGAGTTCATTTGCAGTGGTTAGAGGCCTTGGTATGCCTATTCTCTCTCTCTCTCTCTCTCTCTCTCTCTCTCTCTCTCACACACACACACACACACACACACACACACACGCACACATGCACACACACACACACACACGCACACATGCACACACACACACACACACACACACACACATACACATCCGCCTTTCTCTCTTTTTCTTCTGTTATGAGGGTCTTGTGTAGGTATTGCTAGACACTGCCAAGTCTTGGATATTGAGGCCAATTTCTGTCCAGACAGTTGTATGTAAGGAATGGTACCATTCCATTGGCTTTTACATTCTTTCTGACACCTCTTCCTCAATGGAGCCTGAGCCATGGAGGGTATGAGATGTTTCTGTGCTGTACACTCCTCCATCCCTTCTTCTCAGCACTATGTTTCCTTTTGGGTCATCACAGTGGTCATCACCATCTGAAAAGAGAAGCTTCTCTAACGAGAAGCGAGAGTAGCATTAATATATGAATATGGACATTAAGTGTAGTGCTTTCAGAGCAATTTGGGGAGAGTAATATATGCGCTTATTCAAACAAGAGCAGACATTATACCCCTAAGGATCATGACCTCCTCTGCCATAGGCTTCTGATGAGCTTTTCAGTACCATGCATGTATTCTTGCCCATAGAGCGGGCCTCCAGTCCAATTAGAAAACAGCTGTTTTTCCCCAGAGCAGACATGCCACTATTGCACTCATTCAGTCTGGCCAAATTTGAGGCTTCTGGTGTCCACTGTTTTCACCACTGTTGAAGTCTGTCTCCCATAAGGCTGCATACAGTGTAGCATTTTCCAGCTTTCAGTTGTCTGGGCTATAGGAAGAAGGTTTTTCTGCTCAGGACCAGCTTTATTTCTCAGTGACTTTGTCACTCAGCCATACAAAGTCTTCACTAATAGGGTCCTACAATCTCTTTCTCATGGGAAAACAAGGGCCTTAGCAATAGCCTATAATATTTTGGAGGCAACAGGATTTCCTTGGCCAAGAACTCACTGGAAGGTATCCCATCCCTGGTACTTAAAATTTTCTAGTAACAACCTATGGCTTCTATATGTGCCATCATTCAAGAAAGTGGATTTTCATATGTCTTATTCAGATTATCTTGAATTTTGATTGCCCCGCCCCCAACTTCTTTTATACAGTCTCTTCCCCTGACCTTGCTTAGGCCTTTAGGCTCCCTGTAATCTGTTCTTCTACTTACATGTATATAATACCATACTTTTAAGACCTTCCCTCTCCTCCCTCCCTTATAGCCTTTTTCTAGCTTATGGGCCACTGCTACTGATTTTTGGTTCCAGCTTACACACTAGTCAATTGTAGCTAGAATCCACATGTGAGAGAGAACATGTAACATTTGCCTTTCTGGGTCTGGGTTACCTCACTTAGTATAATCCTTTTCAGCTCCATCCATTTTCCTGCAAATTTCCTAATTTCATTTTTCTTTTCTGCTGAATAGAACTCCATTGTGTAAATGTACCACATCTTTATTATCTATTCATCTGTGGATAGACATCTAGGCTGGTTCCATTTCCTAGCTATTGTGAATAGAGCAGCAATAAACATGGTTGTGCAAGTATCTCTAAGGTAGTGAGAAGAGCCATTAGGATATATGCTTAGGAGTGCTATAGCTGTATCATATAGTAAATCTATTTTTAGCTGTCTCAAGAACCTCCAAACTGATTTCCACAATGGCTATACCAGGTTGCATTCCCACCAACTGTGTAGAAGGGTTCCCCTTTTACCACATCCTCACCAACATTTATTGTCATTTGTTTTCTTCATGGTAGCCATTCTGACAGGAGAGAGATGGAATATCAAGGTAGTTTTAATTTGTATTTCCCTGATGGCTAAGGATGTAGAACATTTTTTTAGATATTTATATGCCATCTGTATTTCTTCTGGTGAGAACTTTCTATTTAGTTCCATAGCCCATTTTTTAACTGGGGTGTTTGATTTCTTATTGTTCTGTTTTTTGAGTTCTTTGTATATTCTAGATAATAATCCTCTGTCAGATGTGTAGATGGCAAAGATTTTCTCCTATTCTGTACATTGTCTCTTTGCTATATTCACAGTGTCTTTTGATGTACAAAAGCTTTGTAATTTCATGAGATCCCAGTGGTTGATTAGTGGTTTTATTTTCTGATAAATTGGGGGTATATTAAGAAAGTCATTACCTATGCCAATATGTTGAAGGGTTTCCCTTTTCCTCTAGCAATTTCAGAGTGCAGGTCTGATATTAAGGTTCCTGATCCACTTGGATTTGATTCTTGCATGGAGAAAGACAAGGATCTATTTTCATCTTTCTACATATAGATACCCACTTTTATCAGCACTACACATTGGAGAGGCTGTCTTTTCTCCAATGAATAGTTTTTTTGACATTTTTAAAAATTTTACATTTTTATGGGATACAGTATCATAATCCAACACATGCTCACAATGTGTACTGATAAGATCATGGTAACTAATATTGCTAGCTCATGGTTTTCTTCTTCTTGGTGGCAACATCCACTCTTATGATTCCTCATAAAATATCTAATAGGTTATTGGAAGCTGTAGTCCTAGTACTGTACATTGTAACACCAGGATATAGTCTTTCTACATAACTGCTTCATGGTGCCTGTTGTCTGTGCTCTCTCTGTTCACTCAACTCCCATTTTTCCCTGCCTGTACTAATGACTCTTTTACATTCGGACATACTAATTTTAGTTTTCACATATAAGGAAGAATACATTATACTTCTCTTATGGGTTTGCCTTATTTTCCTTAACATATTGTCATTAGCTCCATATGTTTATGCTGAAAAATACAAGAGTTCATTTTATAATTGAATAATATTATATTACATGTGCTATATTGATTCATATCCTGCCTGTGGTGTATACTGTTGCAATAATAATCAAGAGCATGTCAGTATGTCGGTATCATATTTTTGTTGTTGTTTTTTTGTTTGTTTTAGGTAAGCACAACAGACTGGCCTTTTCATGCAAGAGAGAGAGGGGGGAGAGAGAGAGAGAGAGAGAGAGAGAGGAGAGAGAGAGAGAATTGTTGCACCAGGGCCTCCAGCCACTCTAATTGAACTCCAGATGCTTGTACCATTTTGAGTTCATATGCAACCTTGCACACTTGTGTCAGCTTGTGTGTTTGGCTTTTGTGGGACCTGGAGATTGGAACATGGTCCTTAGGTTAATTAGCAAATGCCTTAACCATTAAGCCATCTCTCTAGCCCTGTCAGTATTTTTTGATATATTGAGTTCACTTCTTTTGAATATACATTCAAAACTTGCATAAGCTTGACCTCCATGCTATTATTCATAGTGGATATAGTAATTTACATTCCTATCAACTGTGAAAAGTTGCTAGCCTATGCTAGCATTTAGTTTGTCTTTTTGATTATTTGTTTCCTGCTTTATTGGAGGTTATATTTCCTGAATTTTGTTTTTAGTTAATCAAATTCTTTTGAATATATATTTTATGTTTCAAATGCAACAGCTACACAAGTGAGGAATTACTATGGAAATGAGACTTCCACTTATAATTCTACTTTATAACTGATTTTTAAACAATTTACATAGGAAATATTTGCAGTGGTTAGCAAACATATGTATACTAATTTATGTTTCCTTTCACAGATAGTGGTAACTAAATATGCCTCTTTCACTTTAGCTTTATTCCTCTATAAACTACTATATTCCATTCATAGACTGTCATCCATCTTGCCCATAATTTCAAAGGAATCCATGTTTGTGTATTATCACCACAGTAACTTTAAAAAGATTTTAGACTTTGATTCTTAAACCTTTTAAATAATATATAATGGGATGTCACCCTCTTTTGATAGTATTGTGCATATATAATATGTGTATTCATTATCACTGGATGTGAATTTTTCAGAATAAATTTCCAGTATTTTGATGGAAGCCCCTAAAGGATAAATGCTAGTCTTTATTTTTAGCTTCTCTACAAAATGAACCTAGTCACTTATACTTTCACCACTTATTTTCAAACCTCTCTCTGTGACTTGCATTAGCAGGGTTTTCTAGAGAAAAAGAAGTGATAAAATACATACATTACAAAAACATATTTAAAGATGAATTGCAATATGGACTGAGTAGTTGAATAATGGCTTTCTGTGGATTCTAGAGCCTATAAACCCAATAACTTCTCAACCCAAGATGTTAGGTGCCTCATAAGCCCCAATCTGGTACACAAGACTGGGAGGGTTCTAGAAGAGCTGAAGGTTTTCATTTCACATGGGAAGTCTAAAGAGCTGGTTTTGATGCCAGTAGTGAAGAATGACAGCAACTAGTAGATGTACTCACTGGGCAAAGAGTAAGGGCAGATAGGGAAAATCCCTGCTTTTTCTGAAGCGTGTTTTTATCTTTGCTACACCAGGTGAAGGACTGTTCCCTTTGGGAGAAGTTCTTTATGTTTTACTTAACCTTTCATGAACAAGAGCTCAGAGATCTGGCCAAGAGGCATGTCTCTCATTTGATCTCTAATCCAACCAAGTTGACAAGAGAAATTAATTTTCACACATTGATTGGCTTTGCTTTCCTTTTTCTTTCCCTGTCCTCCTCTTCCTTTCTCCTTTTCCGTTCTCTTCCTTTTCTTTTTTTTTTTCTTTTCCTTTCTTTTCTACTTGTTTACTTGAGAAGAAGTTGCCCTTGTAGCTCAGGGTGGCCTTGAATGGTTCCATGTACCTAGCTAGTGCTAGGATTTATAGGTCTGTGTCTTTCTGCGCAGACCTCTAATGAGTTTCTTAGAGGTGTATATTTTTGATGGAAGTTAAAATCCATAGCACCCTGTCAACCTCTTAATACCCAATGGCAATCTTTTCCTAAAGAGCAATGTCAAGGTCTCTTCCCCACTGATAGCAATTTTAAAGTAAAAATAAAATATAATATATTAAAAGAAATAATCACGAACTTGAGGGGGTAGGGGTGTGATCAGTAGTACAGTGTTTGCTTAGTATGTTCTATGCCCTAGGTTAGATCTCCAGCACTTAAGCAAACAAATCATTCATTCATTCATGCAATGAAAAACTAAATTAATCAATTTTTAAAAATATACAAAACAGATATCTGGGCTCATCACTATACTAGACACTGAGTTTTCCAGTGCTTTCAACATGGATTTAAAAATGGTATAAAACAAGATCACCTTGTTTTTATGCTCTACTTTATGGTATTTTCTTTCTTTTTTTTTAAATTATTTATTTATTTATTTGAGAGCAACAGAGACAGAGAGAAAGACAGATAGAGAGAGAGAGAGAGAATGGGCGCGCCAGGGCTTCCAGCCTCTGCAAACGAACTCCAGACGCGTGCGCCCCCTTGTGCATCTGGCTAACGTGGGACCTGGGGAACCAAGCCTCGAACCGGGGTCCTTAGGCTTCACAGGCAAGCGCTTAACCGCTAAGCCATCTCTCCAGCCCGGTATTTTCTTAATAGTATTTCAAAAGATGAAGACACTAACTTCATGATTTTATCATTTAGTTGCTTTATCTAATTTTCCAGTCTGAAAAGGAAAGTAACAAGAGTTTTAATAGAGCCACTGAATTGTATGAGAAAGTATATATCTACAGAAGTAGTTACATGAGAAAATATATACAGAAGTGCAGTATGTCTTACATTACTACATGAAAATTGCTTGTCTCCCACTCATTGTAATGAAGACTTTCATTGTGTCAAGACATTTTCTTGTTTACTTTTGACATTGGGAATGTATGACATAAACTGTCTTTTAATGGTTTTAATCTATGGATTATAAGTATTATTACAGAACATTTCTTCCTTTTTGTTATGATAAATAAAATCATAATTCATTTTATATTTGTAATTTGATAAAATAAGTTTTACAAAACATTTACCAGTCTACTCTTTGGTGACATCCCATACTGAATATTGACTGAATTCTAAACTAATGCTTAAATCTCTATAATACTGGTTTTAAAAACAAAGAATGCAACCCTGATACTGGAAAACTACAACAGTGATAGTCATGAGCCCTAGGGGTATAGCATCTGCTGGTGTCTGGCTAAATGTATATACTATGCTCACCAAACTGCCCAGTAAGCACTTCTCTTAATGTTAACGCCCACATATTAATGCTACTCTCACTTTTAATTAGAGAAGCTTCTCTTTTCAGATGGCAGTGATGTTGGGATGACTCAGAAGGCAACATAATGCTGAGAAGAAGTGACAGAGGAGTGCTCAACACTGAAATATCTCTATCACACCTTCCAAGACCCAGGGTTCATTACAGAAGAGGTGGCAGAAAGAATATAAGAGCCAAAGGAAGGGTAGGACTCCTTACAACGTGCTCCTCAAGACACAGAATGGCCTGGATATCCATGACCTCATAGTGCCTGACACTACCTACACAAGACCATCATAATAGGAAGAAAAGATGATGACATCAAAATCAAAGACTGATTGAGAGGGGGAAGGGATATGATGGAGAGTGGAGTTTCAAAGGGAAAAATTGTGGGGGAAGGAATTACCATGGGAAATTGTTTATAATTATGGACATTGTCATTAAGAAGTAAATAAACAACAACAAAAAAACCCACAAAAACGTTTATTTGGGGGCTGGAGAGATGGCTTAGCCGTTAAGGTGCTACTATGGTGGTTTGATTAAGGTGGCCCTCATAAATTTATGTGTTTTGATAGCTATTCTCCCCAGATAATGGCAATTGGAAATTAAAGCCTCTTGAAGGAAGTGTATTGTTGGGGGTGGTCTTATGGGTATTATAGCCAGTTTCGCCTTGCCAGTGTTTGGCACATGCCTATTCCTGTTGGTGGCCTTATGTTGGCCCGGGAGTGATATCCACCCTCTTCTCATGACTTCATTTTCCCTGACATCATGGATCATCCTCTCAAGTCTATATGCCAAAATAAGCCCTTCTTCCCAATTCCCCCCACAGGAAAGCAGAAAGAATGGACCAGTAGAATATTATGACAATTTTAAAATAAATCTTGTGCTTATAAATTTCTAAACCATGATCCTATGACACAAACATGAATGCATGATCAATGTAAGATATTATGTCCATGTAGGAAAGTCAACAGGAATTACTGGAGACCGTGAAATATTCATTTAAGATAAAAATGAGGGCTGGAGAGATGGCTTAGCAGTTTAGCGCTTGCCTGTGAAACCTAAGAACCCCGGTTTGAGGCTCGGTTCCCCAGGTCCCACGTTAGCCAGATGCACAAGGGGGCGCATGCGTCTGGAGTTCGTTTGCAGAGGCTGGAAGCCCTGGCACGCCCATTCTCTCTCTCTCCCTCTATCTGTCTTTCTCTCTGTGTCTGTCACTCTCAAATAAATAAATAAATAAATAAATTAATTAATTAAAATAAAAATGACTGAAATATAAAGAAAAAATTAAGAACAAAAAGTATTTGATGTAGTGGAACATTTAAAAATATTAAGGTGATGCAGAAATTATAATAATTAATGACAAATTTTAGAGAAGATAAGTATTATTCAACTATAGAGGGATATACTACAAAATATAAATACAAGGAAACCTATGGACATTATTTTTCATGTATATTAAATACATTGCTTTAAATCTCTAACAAAATATTCCGTAACTTAAGAAGCAACGAATATTAAAATCTTGATTTGTGTACTGATAAGCCCCAAAGAGTTATTTAATAAGATGGTTAGCCCTAAAGTCTTTAGTTTCCTTTGGATATTATTTTGTTTCACACGGCTGTTCTAAGGTGTGCAGATTCTTTTCATTTTCTTGCTTGGACTTTGCTTAGGACAGAAATTTCCTTTGTTCAGATAGTGAATACTACAATATTTGGGAGGGGGTGAGGTATGGTTTGTCTTACAATACTAAACTCAATTGTAGAATGAAAGTAGATATGGATGGGTATGGCCATGTCACAATAAAACAATTTAAAATATATTTTAAATTGACAAATAAAATTACATATTTTACATGTATAACATGATATTCTTATAATGGTTATAGCAAAATACTTAATATATGAATCATCTAATGTTTTTGTGATTAAAAAACTTATTGTCTTTACAATTTTTGAGTATATAGCAGATTCACTAAAATTGACACTACGTACTCTATGTGTCTGGGACTAATTTCTCTGGTTTGAGATTTTGTGTTCCTTAACCCACCTTTTCTCAATCTTTGCAATTCTAAACAATTTAAAAATTGATTTTTATTTCTATTTATTTCTGAGAGAGAGAGAGAGAGAGAAAGCGCCAGGGCCTCTAGTCACTGAAAACGAACTCCAGGCATATGCACCACCTTTTGCATGTGACTTACGGGTGTCTTGAAGAATTGAACCTAGATCCTTAGGCTTCAAAGGCAAGCACCTTAACCACTAAGCTGTCTCTGCATCCTGCAATTCTCAACTTTTGATAAGCATCATTTATTCCCTGCTTTAAGGAGTTTGAAAGTTATATATAGTATTAGTTATTTTCTTGCTATGAGCAAATAGCTGAGATGAAGCAACTTGTGAGAGGGGTAGTATATTTCTGCTTGTGATCTGAGAGTATAGTTCATTGTGCTGAAGACGCTGTGACTCCCAGGCTGGTTCTGGATTGTGGCAGCAGGAGCATGAGGCTGTTGGCTCATGCTTGGGAGGTTCATGAAGTAGAGACATGGCAGGAGGTGGGGCTAAGCTATAAACCTCATGCTCACCTTCCCAGCAACCCACTAAGTCCAGTGACCCTCTATCCCCACAGGTTTCTGCAGCCTCCAAAAACAGCATCACTAGCTGTGGAGTATGTCTCGCATCCAAACCACAAGCATAAAAGTGAGACAATGAGGTTTTTTCTTTGTTGAATAGCTAATTTAAGTTAATAGAATGTTCTCTAGGTTCATCTGTACCATATCAATCAGAATTGCTTTCTTTCATTAAAACTGAATAGTAGGAGTCCATCATGGTTATGTTCTTCACATTGATATATGTATGTATGTGTGTGTATATATGTGTGTGTATATATATATATATATATTCACCATCTGGAAGACATTTGGACCCTATACTTTGACATTGTTAGTAATCCTGCAGTGATCATGGAATTGCACATATCTTCAACTTGTTTTGATTTTAGTTCCCATGGAATGTATATCCAGAAGTAGGACTGTTGGGTAATTCTATGATAGTTGATGATATTTCTGTTTGTAAATATATTTTATTTATTTATTTATTTATTGGAGAGAGAGGGGGGAGAGAATAGGTGTGCCAGGGCCTTGAGCCACTGCAAACAAACTCCAGATCCATGCACCACCTTGTGCATCTGGCTTACTTGGGTCCTGGGGAATTGAACCGGGGTCCTTTACTTTGCAGACAAATGCCTTAACTGCTAAGCCATTCCTCCAGCCCAATATTTCTGTTTTTTTTTTTTTTTTTGTTTGTTTGTTTGTTTTTTGTTTTTCGAGGTAGGGTCTCACCCTAGTCTAGGCTGACCTGGAATTCACTCTGTAGTCTCAGGGTGGCCTTGAACTCACAGTGATCCTCCTACCTCTGCCTCCCGAGTGCTGGGATTAAAGGCGTGCGCCACCACGCCCGGCTCTGTTTTTAATTAACCATATATACACATGTCCTTCGAGTTAGAATTTCACTCTAGTCCAGGCTGACCTAGAATTCACCATGTCATCTCAGGGTGTCCTCGAACTCATGGTGATCCTCCTACCTCTGCCTCCCAAGTTCTGGAATTAAAGGTGTGCACCACCACAAACATCTTAATTTTAAATTTTAATTATTTATTTGAGAAGGACAGAAAGTGATAAGAAGAGTAAAAAAAAAAAATGAGAGAGAGAGAGAGTATGGGTGCACCACAGCCTCTTGCTTCTGCAAACAAACTTCAGACACAAGCAGCAGTTTATAAGTGTGGATTTATTTGGGTAGTGGAGAATAGAAGTTGGGCTGTCAAGTTTTGGGAGCAAGTAAGTGCCTTTAACCGCTAAGCCATCTCCCTAGCCCTGTTAATTTCTGAAGCATCATCCCACTGTGGTCCTAGTGGCTGCATTCATTTGCACTACCACAGCAGTGTACACGTTTCCCCTTCACTACATCCTGATTCATACTTTTCATCTTTTTGATGCCCATTCTAGTAGGCATGTGGACAGATCTTATTGTGCTTTTGAGTTGCATGTTCTTGATATTGGTTGTTTCATATGCCTCTGTGTAGATCACTTGTGAGTCTTGTTTTGAGAATATACATTTCTTAGAACTTTTGTCCATTTTTAAATATGCATATTGAGAAATATGAGAGTTTCCTATACAGTTTAGACAATATTTCTTATTAGATGTGTGGTTCACATGTGTTTTCTGTCATTCTGTTGGTTTTCTTTCCACTAGGAAGTTTTCTGCAAGGAAGCTTTACATTTGAGGTAATACTATTGTTTATTTTTGCCTTGTTTCCCATTCACTTGGGATCACATCTAAAAATCATTGCCCAAATGGATGCTTTGAAGCTTTTCTTTTTTTTTCAGCAGACTTACAATTTCAGCTCTTACATTTAAGTCATTATTCTACATTGAGATAATTTTAGAATATTGTGTGAGATGAAGGTCTAATTTCTTTCTTTTGCACACGGATGTCCAATTTTCCAAGGATCATTTACTAAAGAGGTTGCCCCTTCCCCCATTGTGTATTTTTGTTGCTTCTGTCAAAAAGTCAACTGACCATAGCAGTTTGGATTAACTTTTGGACTCTCTTCTGTTCTGTTGGAGCATGTATTTTTTTTTTTTTTCCGTGAAGGTAGGATGCTGTTTTGGTTACCATTGTTTTGTTAATCATTCAAACCATCAAGCATAATACGATGAGTTTGGCTCTGTTGTCAGTAAAACTTTGCTTATTTAAATAGGCCTTTCTGTAGGTTTATGACATTGGGCCTTGTGCTGTTCTGCTTGTTTAAAGCCTAATTCTGGACATGCATGTATTCCAGCTTTGAGGAAGGAGAAAGCGTGGAGGATTTCATATAGTACACCTGAAAGCCCCAGCACATCAGCAGCAAACTTCATTTTTTACCACACTGACAACATAGTGACCTGGTTTCACAGAGCTATAAGGGTGGCTCTTGTAATATACTAGCTTACCAGTCTCTTGTGGATATAGGGAGAACACACACTATGGAACTCTACCAAATTGATGAAGAAATAAATTGAGAATAGTGTCATCATTTTATAATAAATTATAGGAGTAAACACTACTAAAGAGTAGAATAATATTAAGTGTTGGCATTATCTAATTCCCTGTGGTTTTATAAGTTAAATTAACAATAAGATAATAAGCAATCATTCTGATGTTAACATGTGCCCAACCCTATGGTGATTACAAACACACATACACATATCAAAAAAGTTGAGTACATTTATTGTCACCATTTTCTAGATCAGCATATAGTGTAAAGACTTAAATAGACAACTAGTATGTGAGCTAATTTCACAATGTTTCTATCAGAATTCCCAAACTCTTCATGTGTCTCAAACAGAAGAACACATATGGAGAGTTCCAAGGCAGTGAGAGATTGGCAGTCTCTCACAGACACGTATATTGATGTATATTCGAATTCCATATTAACACTGAGAATGAGTGAGACGAGTGACTATATCAGTTTAATTTTTTTAATTAATTAATTTATTTATTTGAGAGCGACAGACACAGAGAGAAAGACAGATAGAGGAAGAGAGAGAATGGATGCGCCAGGGCTTCCAGCCTCTGCAAACGAACTCCAGACGTGTGCGCCCCCTTGTGCATCTGGCTAACGTGGGACCTGGGGAACCGAGCCTTGAACTGGGGTCCTTAGGCTTCACAGGCAAGCGCTTAATCGCTAAGCCATCTCTCCAGCCCTCAGTTTAAATTTAAGATAGTAAATAACTGCTGAAGTCACCCACCACCCACACACAGTGTAGTAATCACCTCAGGTGTTCTCCATTTACTTCTCCTGGTTCCTGTAACCTTCAGGATCACTTGCCTAGCTTCATGGATGTAGGTTTATCAGGGCTATTTCTTGTTAAAATAGTATAGGGTTGATTTGGTTCCCCTTAGGTATTTGTCCATATTCAGCCTATAATGTGTGTGAGTTATTTCATATATCTGACCTTAATTTTTACCTTCGTTTCTTTTTTTAATTAGAAATAAAATCTAATAGAAATGCATAACCCACAATCCTTATGGGGATATCTTGTGACCCTGATGAGGAGAGCCCTCTTCAGAAAAGGGACAAGGATGAGGGAAAGGATGGTACTATCATGTGATGTCGCCATACTAAGTGTGTCCACAATAAATAACAATAAAAAAAATAAGGAACAAGCAAACATGTAACTTGCCTTCTCAATTATGTCAGCCCTGTATGATAAGATTTTAGAAGACTGACTTCATAGAAATTAATATCAATTTACCATATTCTTTTGGGGACACAAAATGTACCTGTGATATATAAAACTTAAGAATATTTAAAAAAATTTATCAAAGTCCACATATCACTTTGATTTGTTATATATAATAAGTATTTTTTACTTATTTTTACTGAATCACATCTTTTTAGATAGGAAGTGAATAATACTTAATTATTATAGTGTCAATACCTTTAGTTATACATGTGTCCAATATGTATTCAATATGTTGAGTGATACTGGGAACTTATGCTTTAGAAATAAATTAATCAGTTGACACAGCACTGTGCTTCCTATTTTAAATGAATATCAAGAAATATAAATTCTGTATAATTAAACTTGAGACAACTTGAAATGTACAGATAATAAAAAAAAAAAACCTCTGCAAATACTTATCAGGATGAGCTACTTTATTTGACTTTGCACATACTTCCATATGCTGAGGTAGAGAGTTAGCAGTAAAGAACTAACAGAAGGGACTATAAGTTCAGTATAAGTTCAATGTAAAAATATTAAAAGAAAATTCAGCAATGCTATTAACATAATTTCTTCTAAAATTTACTTTTGCTGCTGTAAAAATATTAGAGGTTGTAATGTTTGCAAATAATGTATATTAAAACTAATTTTGTCTCATATCTTTCAAATAGTGAAACTAACATACAAATATCATCCCTTCAAACAAAAAACACACTGGGCATGGGGCCTCATATATATAAATCCAGCACTTGGAAGGTTGAAGTAGAAGGATTGCTATGAATTTGAGGACAGCCTGGGATATGGAGTGAATTCTCAGTCAGCTTCTGCTGGAGCTAGACCTCGCTTTAAAAACCAGGCGAAGCAACCAAACAGGCAAATAACAACAAAAATAAAGCAAAACTAAAGATAAAAATCCTACCATGGCTTTGTAATTAGTTATTTTTAATTTCTTTTTTATATTTTTATATATTTTATATTATATATATTATTTTATTTATTATTTTATGTATTTTATATTATAGTATATATATATTATTTTTTATTATATTTATATTAAGTTAGTTTCAAGTTTTTATTTTTATGTGTTAAAGACAGAGAAAATGAGAAGGAGAGGGAGAGAGAGAGAGAGGGAGAGAGAGAGAGAGAGATTGAGAGAGAGAGAGAGAGAGAGAGAGAGCGAGAGAAAGAGAGAGAGGGAATGGCCATGCCAGGCCTCTAGCCACTACAAAGGAACTCTAGAGGTATGCACCACGTTGTGCATTAGGATTATGTGGGACCTGGAAAATGGAACCTGGATCTGTAGTCTTCACGGACAAGTGCTTTAACCACTAAGTCACTTTTCAGCCCTGGAATTAACATTTTATTTTTCATAATCAAAATTGCTTACAACAATTTACATGAACTTTGCTATTCAGAATACTTACTGTGACTATGAGAGCTCTAAGATATATACCTTATCTAAATGTAGTTGAGGTCTTCTTCATTCACATGTACACAGAATTTTATGAACATCTCTAGGGCTTCAGATACCTTAAATGTTTATCTTCTATTAATATGAACATTTTTCTTTATATAAAATCTTAAATGAATAATTCAGAATTAAGCATTTTGTATTTCCACTGAAGAAGTAAATAAAAAAGCAGAGGATGAATTTCAAATGTATTTAAAAGAAAAATATCAGCACTTGAAAGCATATGGTGCCTGAGATATAGTGCAATTGAAATTAAGAATTATGAAAATATGACATATATTTGCTCCTTTGGATACCTAAAATGTTGTTATAAGAAATCCCTTTCTCATCTGGGCCATCTTAGAGGTTAAAAGGGTTTGTTCCAAATGCCTGTTGATTGGTCTTCAAATTCCCAGCATATATTTCATATATTTGATGTTCTATGTTGTCTAGGCCATCTGACCAAAAACTGACCAAAATAATTCTTAGAAAGGATAAATATGATTGTTTATTTTTTGAAGGATTGTAACTGAAATCTTTTTTTTATGGCATGATAAATTTATGCAATAATAAAACCACTGGCAATAAATAGTATTCTTATACAATGCTTTGCTTAAATATTTACAAAGTCCCCAATATTTCCAAAATGGATCAATTAACTAATTCAATATGTCAATATTTTCCCAATAACCAGAGGTATCAGAGCATATCTGAAGGCTCTGTGTTATGGTTGTGGTGAAGAGAACTCAGGTACATTATTTTTCATAATGAAACAATGACACCTCTTGCCTGCCATTAATTTAGGAGAGAGAGAGAGAGAGAGAGAGAGAGAGAGAGAGAGAGAGAGAGAGAGAGAGAGAGAGAGAGAATTAATGCTTTGATACTTTGCTCTTTATTTGGCACCATGAGCTAGTGTCTTATTTGTCAGGTAGCTGTGTTGCCCTGTGTTGGTCATGCCCATCATGGGCCACATATCTATTCTAATCTGCTCTGTACCTCTGATGTAAACCCTTTTAGCACCCTTGTTTAGATTAAGAAACTGTGTGTACCACAATGAAATAAGACGTAGCTGGAATTAAATAATAAATCTTGGTGATTATAACTTCATCCTGTCTGGATTCTACTGTGAACTACTTGAGGAGTGGAGCAGGAATTTCTATGGGGTCAGGCATACTGCATTGGATCCAAACAGGTGTATCATCTACTGGATGCTGTAGGGAAATACTCTAAAAAAGCAAGTGGGGCCATACTAAGGTAGCACTAGCCATTATATGACTAGAACTTTGAAGAAGCATTGCCAAGGAATTACCAAACAGATAACAGGTACAGTTTCTAGTATGAAAGGATGGTTATATTTTTAAAATGCAGGGCTGACGTGGTCCCTCCATAGTTAATAGTAGTACCTGCTGCTTTAGCATGAGGACCAGGGAGGGCCTGAGACCACTTGAGTTTGGTTCCCCCAGAACACATGTAAAAAGCTGAGTGTTGTCACTCAGGTTTGTAACCCCAGTCTACTTGGTGGGAGGCCTGAGAATCACTGGGGCTTACTGACAAAAATGACAGCTTCAGCTTGCAGGAAAGATTTGGTCTTCAGGAAGTACATGGTTAAGCAATCGAGAAGAGTAGCTGAAGTTTTTCTCTGGCCTCTGCATGCACAAGCAGGGTTCATGTATCTATTCAGACAATTGCATAAATCACACATACTGTCTATACACACACACAAGTACATGCACAAAAGTAAGAAAAAGTTAAAATACATATGCATAGCCATAAATATGTGTACGTCTATGTGTATATATCATGTATATAAATGTATAGCAATGATATATGTATAAACATATGTGCAAATATATATATATTACATATTCTGATGTACCTTTACAGTGGAAGACAAATTAGAGAGATAGCAATTTAAGGAAAATAGGATAGGAGTTTTTCAGTTAAATATTTTAAGATTGGTCAGCTAACTAGAAATAGAAGCATAAATTTATCTCCTAGTGCATATACAGGCATTGAGTTAATAGACAAATAAGGTAGACTTCGATGCCAAGTTACCTACTAAGGGTGACAGGAAAACATAAAATCCAACAAAGCAGAAAGGTAAGAAAAAAATAAGAGAAAGAAATATTCTATGTTTGTAGTTAAGGCCCCATGCTTTGATCTACTTATGGAGGAGCTGTTGTTCACAGAACAACTTTGAAATAGTCAGACTCATTTTGAAAAACTTCCTTTCCTCCAAGGAAGCACAGGTGACAATGTTCTTGATTTCCAGTGAAGCAATAATACCAAACAATTAAATGCCAGCTCTAATGGTGAGGATCTAGAAGAAAAAAAAAAAAAAAAAAGTAACACATGTTCCTACTGTCCTGTAAGCTCCCAGCAATGGGAAATTTGTCTTCTTAACTTCTTTGCTACCTGCCTGGTTTACATAATGTCTGCATCGAATTGAACTAAAAGCATTTTGGGAGGTAGAAATAATGTCCACTTGAGGGTTGGCATTTGGGGCCAGAGTTCATGTTGCTTCACATTGTAAGTAGGTCAAAGTTAAGAATACAGTTTTCACCTCATGTTTTTTTTTTTTTTCAAATAAATAGCAAAAACTTGGAGCTAGCAAGATGGCTAAGTAGCTAAAAATGCTTATTTGCAAAGCCTCTCAGCTCAGGCTTGATCCCCTAGGACCCATGTAAAGCCTGACACAAAGTGTCATTTGTTTGAAGTGCCAAGAGATGTGTGTGTTTGTGTGTGTGTGTGTGTGTACATGAGCATGCAAACACAAACACACATATTCACTCACACACACATGCATGCACTAAAAAAGAAGCAACTGCTTGGAATAATACTAATCTTTCTTGTTGGTTAACATTTTCCTAACGTTTTCTGAGATTTCTAGTTTTCTTTTCTTTTCTTTTTTTTTTTTTTTTTTTTTTCGAGGTAGGGTCTCACTCTGGCTCAGGCTGACCTGGAATTCACTATGTAGTCTCAGGGTGGCCTCGAACTCTCCGATCCTCCTACCTCTGCCTCCCAAGTGCTGGGATTAAAGGCGTGAGCCACCACGCCCGGCTGGTTTTTCTTAAGTGTACATGTTTCTATGGTAAAGATAATCAACAAAGCTTTTGTAATTATATCCAAGATCTATTATAAAGCCATAGGCATTATTTTTATTTTCTTTTTCTTTATGGATAGTGACTGCATTCATTGCACGTTCATGGAACATTTGTGTCTCTCTTACCTACTAACTCTCCATGTATATCATTCTTCAAGGTAGACAAGATTATACAAAATGATTTAATTCCTGGGCTGGAGAGATGACTGACTGGTTAAGGTGCTTGCCTGAGAAAACTAAGGTCCCAGGTCCGATTTCATAGTACCCACATAAGCCAGATACACAAAGTGGTGCGTGCATCTGGAGTTTGTTTGCAGTGACTAGAGGCCCTGGTGTGCCCATTTTCTCTCTCTTGCTTTCTCTTTCTCTTATTCTTTCTCTCTTAAAAATAAATAAAGTGTATTTAAATGTTGTAGTTCCTTTTCTCCACTGGGTGAGATCTTCCTACTCACTGGGAAAATAACACATATGTGCAATTGAATGAGAAATGGAGTCAATAATAATACCAAACATATTTGAATGCAGTATGTGACTATGTCCCTTGTCAGGATAATATTCACAATGTTCTAAGGAAAGAGACATCACTGCATCAGGCATGCATATGGATTGAATTTGAAAGTTATTCCTGAATTTTTCTCAGTGTACAAAAAAGCTCTTTGATTTGTATGTGTTAAATGAACAAACTTTGTAAAATATGGTCATGAGATATGGAGGGGCATGGCAGTGAGTGGTTCTTTGCAAAGTGGTAGGACATTAGGAAATAAAAGATGTAGTCTAGCTTTGGCTTTGTATTCTTCTGGTGTAGAGGTATTTAAAATTTAATTAACAAAGAGGAGTAAAGTCTCTGTATATATGCATTTTTAAAAGGTTTGTTGACTTGGCATGTAGTCCTATAAAAATTTATCCACACCTCTCATGACTGTTGTGAACCACATGCTGACTGCCCAAGGCCCTGGACATGTTGTCTTCAGAATAGTAGCTGTCTGTATACATTTCCCTACTCTAGATTGTGTCCAAGGCCTGAAAGAGCTACTTCTCAAGTAACAGAATCTGTGTTAGGAAACAATTCACCCCCCCCCACACACACACAAAAAAAAAAAATACAGAGAGGCACAGATGAGTTGCATAGTAGAACTCATTTTCCTTGGCTACAACATTAATTTTTTGCACTATGTAGCCCAGTCTATCTTTGAATTCCTAATCTTCCTACCTCTGCATCTGGACTGCTGGGATTATAAGGAAGCACCACTATGCCTGGCTTTTCCATACTCACAGTTCACACTTTCAGCAGTGATCATGTTTATCCATGAGAGTTTGCCTAAATGTGGGGCCTCACTTTTATGTGAATTAATGCTCGATGAACTGCTTCTAGGCAAGAAGCTGAAGTCAATATATACCTTCTGAACAGGAAGATATGGACTTGTTTCCTTAATCATGTATGCAGAGTCTTTGCAAGCACTGGTAATTTGCTGGTTTGAAAGAGTTAACTAGCTCCCTATGGGCTTTATTTATATATAGTAGCTATTCCTGTAGGGAAAAATAAATAAATAAAAATAAAACATGATTTTCAGTTCTATTTATGTGGAGATAGTGTGATGACAGAAATACTTATTTTAACTCACTTGACCATTTAATCTGTAAATGCAAGCAATGTTCAAAGAATACTTGAAAAAAAAAAAAACTTGAAATCCAACTTTAACCACTCCAAACAGCTAAAGGTACTCAAAAGACAATAAGGGTAAAATTTCATTATATATGCTTCAAGTGGGATTTAAAAAATAAAACCACAGCTTTCCAACTAAAATGATGAATGCTGTTCTGATTCTAATTGACAAGTGTTATATATAAAAGAGGTTTTGCCTTCGTTCTTATCAAAACTGTGGGGATTTCCAATGATAGGCCAATATTATGTGGGTGGAAACTTCTCAGAAGAATAGAGAACTTATCAGTATTTACTTAGGTTCTATTACATTCAGAGCCATAAAAGCAACTACACTCATAAATTTATAGCCAGTCAAGGATATTGCCTCTTCCCCAAAGAGGCTGGATATTAAAGGAGTGGAGGGAATGAGCTCAAATCATGAAGTGCTTTCAGTATTGGAGCTGTTTCCTCCTTCATATTTCAAGTTGTGGCCAATATATTATGAAGTTATGGCTAGCTAACTTTGGGATGTTGGAAGCAAAAAATAATAATAATCCTTACAGTATTTTTCTTGTAAGTTTTATCCTATTTTATGATCATTATTAAAGTACTTAATAATAATAATATCTTTTGATGGGCTCTAACTGTAGGTTAATGATCACCCCACTTTGTGAATAGATGTTTTCATGATTTCAACTTTGATAAAGACACAAAGCGGTTATGAAGCAGCAGAAACTAGACTTCGGGTAGTTCACTCTGATTTTGAAGGAGAGAATGTATTAGTTTTCTATTTATTCTGTGACAAATTGCCACATAACTGAATTGTCGTGGAATCACACATGTTCATTATTTTATGGCTCTGAAGGTCAGGAGTCCAAAAGGGGTCTCCTAGTGCTAAACTCAGGAAGTCAGTGGAAGAAGTACCTTCCTCCTGAGATTGGGGGAAGTCCCTTATCCTGGTCTTTCCTGCTGCCTGAACCTTCCCTCAGTGGTTAGCCTCTTTTTCCTTTCATTTTCAAGCCAACAGTTCCATCATTCTAACCTGACGCAGTGCCCTCTCACTTTTTCTACTACTGCCTCTGCTTCTTCTTTTAAGGTCCCTTGACATTGTATGGGGTTTACATACACGATTCAAGCTAATCTTTTTAAGATTCTTGTTTTATTAAAAATGTATGGGGCTGGAGAAATGGCTTAGAGGTTAAGCACTTGCCTGTGAAGCCTAAAGAACCCAGTTCGAGGCTCAATTCCCCAGGACCCACGTTATCCAGATGCACAAGGGGGCACAGGCATCTGGAGTTCGTATGCAGTGCTTGGAGGCCCGGGCGCGCCCATTCTCTGTCTATCTGCCTCTTTCTCTCTCTGTCTGTCTCTCTCAAATAAAAATTTAAAAGAAGTCTTAAAAAATGTATTAACACACAATGAATTAGGGTTCATTATGGTGTTTTGTAAACTTTTTTTTGTTCCCTTCACTTTCTTTTCCCCAGTCCCTCCCCATGCCCTCTTCTATTCATAGCCTCCCTTCCACTTTCAAGTTGCCATGTTACCTGCTTTATATTTTACCCACCCAACCCTTTTTTCAATATCTCTTGATCTCCTTTTGTGTTCATCTATCTAGTTTTGTAGCTTACATCCACTTTGGCACCCTTACTTATACACCTCAAAATATTAATGGTGAAGATCCACAAATATGATTTTTAACCATATCTGCAAAGTCGCATCTTCCATATAAGGTTCCAAGGCCTCAGCTTCCAGCCTGCAGGACATCCTTGCAAGGCCATTATCCTGCCTCCCCAGAAGCTTAACATCTGCCTGACAATAGTGCAGCTCTGTGTCTACTTTAGTACTAATACGTGATATTATCATTCTTTGGACCCAAACTTTAGTGACTAGAATTAACGATTAGTGAAAATGATGACAGTATCATAGAAGTAAGTTTAAATCTGAAATGTTCTTGCCCTATCATTTACTACTGCACAAATTAAAATAAATTTTTCACAGAAATATATTTTGAGTTAACACTGTTGTAAGTCATATCAAACTTTATGACTCACTAGTGGCAACATATTTAATCACTTGGCTAAGAGATGCTCAGTAAATGTTTTTCATTCATTTTTCGAAAATAACAGAGTAGACAAGAAAGATAATATATAATGTTCTTGGACATTATAACCATGTCTGTTAAACTTGCAAAAATTATTTATAAATATATAAAACTTCTCCAGGCTTTATTTTTATTTAGTAAATGGTATTCTCTTTCTTTTTATGCCTATAGTATTCAAGGCCTGTTGTACTCATTTTTTGTTCGTTTTATTTTATTTATGCATTTATTTTTGAGACAAACTCTCATATGTTGCCTAGCTGGCCCCACATCTTGATTCTCTTGCCTCAGCTTCCTGAGGGCCAGGATTACAGGTATGAATTACACTGACTCATTCTATGTTAGTTCCCTGCTCACTTGGCTTTTGTGTACTGTGTTTCATATTATATGCACAGAATTGGTCATCTTATGAAAAATGAATCCTGCATTAAGGTTTTTAAAGGTCATTTAAAAAATAAACATCAACCTTACTCCATAGGAACTTATGATAAGATTTCTGCCTCATCCTCCTTCACTCACTCACATTCTATTCTCAGTGGCTAGTTCTAAGTTATTTTTCCTTGTAGTGTGACTTGTATACCTTGATCATATGCTCATTGGCTAGGCGATATCACTGACTCCTGAAAGTTGATAATCTGTCTGACTTGCCTGTCCCAATTTTCTCTGACCTTCTTTTCAATATATGACATTTATATTTGAGTTACTATTTGTATATTTTTATTTATTTATTAAAGAAAGAGAGTAAATATGGGTGTACTAGGGTCTGTAGCTACTACAAATGAGCTCCAGATACATGAGCCACCATGTGCATATGGCTTATGTGGGTTCTGGGGAATTGATCTTAGGTCCTTAGGTTTCATAGGCAAGTGTCTTAGCTGCTAAGCCATCTCTCCAGCTCCTGTTAGTTACTTTTTAAAAGTCAAAATAAGATCATACTTTTAATCAACAGAGTCCATACTCTATACTTTCTAAATATTTCAGTTTATTTATTTTTTGTTACTGTGATCAAATACCTGACAAAAAGAAAATTAGGGAATGAAGGATTTATTTTGGATCATGATTTGATGAGATATGAGCCATTATGGCCGAGCAAACACCGCTGGGAGGACTCCCTGGCAGTGGAAGTGTGCAACAGCAGCTTACCCACATTTTATTGGATCAGGAAGAGGAGGGAGGGCCAGAAGCAAGACTAGGTTATAAACCTCCAGGCCAGCCTCTAGAAAACCCACATTCTCCACCTAGACTTTATCTTCCAAAGGTTATACAGCTTCCCAAAAGAGCACCACTGGCTGGGGACCAAGTATTCAAACATACTAGTCTTTATGTCCAAACCTGAATGCTAAGTAACAACTCACTTGAGTTTTGTTTCCCTATGTGGCTTACATTTGTTTAGCTAAAAACACTTGTTTATATTTAACATTTTCTTATAATAGATATCAACTCCTGGTTTTGATCCACTAACTTTACTGTAAGAATTGTAGACACTCTACGGGCATTCTATGACAATTGTTCAATGCTGACTCACACAGCATGCTCTTCCCTTTGGTACTGGATCACTCTTTGGGAAACCTAGAACACACAGACAAATATTCACCCAAGTAGTTTGTCTTCTTTTTTTTTTTTTAATCTCTCTCTATAACTCAGTGTTTTAAGTCATTTCAAATTGGCATTCACTTTAATTTTATAATTACTTTATAGAAAAAAATCATGTCCACCTTATTTTGTTTGTTTTATTTGGCTTCATTGTGTTCATGAGAACTTGAGAGTGTCCTTTTATTTTAAACTTACTTTTTATTTTTTAAAATTTTTTGTTTATTTTTGTTTATTTATTTGAGAGCATCAGACAGAGAGAGAAAGAGAGAGAGAGAGAGAGAGAGAGAGGGAGAATGGGCATGCCAGGGCCTCCAGCCACTGCAGACAAACTCCAGAAACCTGCCCCCCCTTGTGCATCTGGCTAACGTGGGTCCTGGGGAATCAAGCCTCTGACCGTATCAACCCGTATCTTTAGGCTTCACAGGCAAGCGCTTAACCACTGAGCCATCTCTCCAGCCCAAACTATCTTTTTTATTAGTTGGTTCCCTGAACTGAATTTGCTTTGATCATTATCCTTATCTGCTTCTTCAGAGTCATGCTGTGTGCTGTCCCAGGGCCTTAGTTCCTCCCTTGTGGTGTTCTGTATATTTTCCTCCCTCATTCAAAGTTGGTTGTCTGTCCATCAGTGCAACGTGGTTGTACCTTAAAAATCTCTGCATTTTATTCTTGGAAGGCAGTTTTGTCCAAGTCCATGCAATTGTGTCTGTTGGCCTGCCTGTGTCTATCAAGTTACAAACTGGTATTATGAGATATTGTTATGTTCTATCCACAACTGTCCACCAACTCCAGGGAATCTCAGGCTGCCATTATCATAACTTCAGGTTTTAAAAGACATTGTCACAGGAAGATTATATTAACAGCATGAGAATATGGTGGCAAATGAAAAGGAATGAAGCATTGTGTAAGAAGAGAAACTATCTTCTGACCCACAGCTACATTCCAGGGAGAATAGTCACCTTGTCTAACTTAACTAGAATTTGAGTATTTGTTTGACTTTATGGAGACACAATGAGAGCCTACATTTGGTCCCACACAGTTGTAGATGTGTGTATGTGGTGTACATGTCTCTATAGAGAATATTCCAAAACTGAAGCTTTAGCTCTTTATGCTAAAAAATGCTGTATTGGTCAAGCATTGCTTTAACAATACTATCTAATAAAAATGAAAAAAAATCAGTGCTTCACTGAATTTGTTATTTTTGTTATTTTGCTCACAGAATTATGGTTCAGTCACTTCAGTTTATGCTTTTCCAGACGCATGTTAAACCACAGGTTTCTAATTGGTTTTCATGTCTGAGTGCAGGCTGAAGGAGCAGGAGAAAATACTGGTAAATTCTTCTGGGAACAGATCACAGGTGCACAAGAGGGCATGCCAAGCCATTCAAGTAATTACATCACATTCACTCCTTTAGTCAAAGCCATTTCATGAGATGGGGAAGTATACTCCACCCACAGTAGGAGGCATTATAAAATTGCATGGCACATAGCATGGGGTGTGGATGTGTAATCTACCCACAAGGAACTGAATAATTGGGACAATAATGTAATCTGTATCTGAAAGAACATATATGACTATCCTGTGAGTATTCTTGGTATACATGATGTTTTGTTTGCTTATTTGTGAATATCGGAAACTTCTTTAAATTTTGTATTGGAGTTTCACTTATTAAATTGAAATGATTACTCATGTTCATACTCCTTTTTACCAGAGATTATCTGACTTCAACAGTGGTGGAAAATGTAAAACAGCTTTAGCCACAATCTCTCTCTTCTGAGTGTCAGATTTGTGCTTCATGATTACCATGGAGTGTCTCAATGTACACCAGTCACTTTGTTGATTCTTGTTTAAGGAAACCTGCTGCCTCTTAATGCACCACCATAAAATCCCTCTGGACTACCCTCAAGTTTTTCTTCTTTTTAATTGTATACCAACTGGTTTTCATAATAAGAATTGAAACTAAACCCTCTTTGTTGTAGGTAAGCACTCTTATGATTGAGTTAGATCCTAGCTCTCTTTTTACTGTATTACATTTTGAGACAAGGTCTCAGTAAGTTGTTCTGGTTGGCTGTGAACCCACTCCAAGC
Source organism: Jaculus jaculus (assembly GCF_020740685.1). NCBI lineage: Eukaryota > Metazoa > Chordata > Mammalia > Rodentia > Dipodidae > Jaculus > Jaculus jaculus. The sequence continues at coordinate 146,019,611 of NC_059103.1, forward strand.
CATGAACTTGGTGTCTTCCTGCCCCAGTGTATTAAATAGGGATTCCTTGCCTGCATCACCAAATTAGGAATAGATTCTGTCAAGTTTAACTCGGTGTACCTTTCAAATTTCCTCACTCAAATTAATTTGGCTAAGAACTTTCTGTTTTAGCAACGATTTTTACCTTATTCCAGAAGCATTTTTTAAATGAAGTCTGAGAGTGTGCATGCTTAGAGACTTTGAATGCTTAATCTTTTCTTTCTTTTGAATAGAGGATAAAATTCAAATTCCTTTGGATGGAACCTAAAATCCCATAGAGTTCCACTCTATTGCTTTCTTTCCTGGGAAACTTCCAACTTCTATCTTTCCTCTCCCATATGTCACTCAAACTATCTGGAATGCTGACTTCCAAACTTATTATCTGAGGTCTCTGTTATATATCTGGAATCACAATTAGTGTCTAAAGCAGGAGGATTATGAAGTCAGCCTGTGCTATCTAGTGAGATCATGACTCGAGGGAAAAAAAAAGGAAAAAGAAAAGAAACAACCCACCCCAACCCTTACAGTTTAGATGATTCACTCATTACCTTGAATATCATCTTCTGCTTTCCACATTCAGCAAATACTATGTGATCTTCCAGAGCTTGGTGAGGTGTTAGCTTTACTCCTAGGTTTTTCCTATCTCTTACACATAGACATGATTCTTTTCTGGACATTTTCAAAGCATCCTGACCAATTACATGTTAAAGAAATTATTTCATTATTTCATAGTGCTAGGGTTGGGGATGTAGCTCTGTGGAAGAGTACCTGCCTAATAGGGAGAGACAGTGGGTGAGGCCTTTGGTTCGATCTTGGCACCTCCTCCATATATAGAGGGGATACTATTAACATTTTAGTAATTATGTTTGTTGATTTGAAAAGTAAGATCATGTCCTTCCACAATATGGCATTATGGCATAGGTACTTTTTCACATACATTTTGTTGTAGAAATTTATTTCTTTGTTTTTTTCTTAGTTTAGCTCATGTGTTCCTTCCTTCAAGCATCATATTTTTCAGTTTAATTCTTATATCTAGGAAATGGGAAGTACTTAACAGTTTTGTGAATGTTAAATGCAATGGGGATATATTTCTAAATCAAAAATTATTTAATAAACCTAAGAAAGTATCACTGTATTTAATGAGTGACTACTACTTAGGTAGTGTTTTACTACTAATAGAATTTTTAGTTATATTAAATATCACTGTCTTAATCTAGTGGATTGTGTACAGGCAATAGTTACACGATCATTTCTTATTAACCCTGCTGTCTGCTGTTTGAAACTTTGTAAGTTATTTGCTATAAGAACCCAGTCACAGGCTGCAAGTATTGCTATATTAATATTGTAGTTTTTGCAGTGGGAAGAGATGCAAGGGGTTAAATAATTCCAATCATTTTCTTCTTTTTCTCCTTTTAAAGGCATGTAACTTCTTGTCTCATCTCCTTATGGTCCTTGTCACAACTCTATGGCTTTTAATCACTCATACATTCGGTGACTTACAGCACTGCTGGAACCTTAATAATGTTCTAGCTTGTTTGGATGATCTTCCTGATAAAACCTTGACAATCTCTCAATGTAATGGGAAGACAATCAAAATAAAAAATGCTCTAAGAGGTCAGGTAGTGGGGCATACTATTTATTTTTCACTCCGTGCAAGGATATTAAAATACTGGCTTTCATACTTTTGATTGAGTTTGTGATGAAATCCAGGAAAAAAATGAACATTTGAATTATTCTTCTGCCAGTAGTGAGTGTATATCATGAACAGAGAGCAAGCGTGTGTAAGCAACTCTGATGTCATTATCTCCAGAGTGTCAAACTGTCCTCCTTTTGCATCAGTTTCTGTAGGATACCTAAGCAATTAATTCATTACATGGATATTTTATATTTCAATTATCAAATGGAATTTTATAAAACAATATAATGTCATTGTCAGTGTTGTTTGAATAATTAACAATAATCTCTGGTGGTGCAGAGTGCATAGTGTTTTTAAAGTGCTTTTCATAAAATTATCTCATTTGACTTGATAACACACAGAATGAAGTGGAATTCTTCTAATTTTCCAGTCTGTACCTTACTATCTGCCTTGTTCACTCTTGTCATTTCCTTTTTTCTCTCATTCTTCTATTTTTTAAAGAGATAGTTTTGTGTGGCAATAATAGCATAGAATATGAATCCAGGTATTTCATCTATCTGGGCCTCATTGAATTTCTTTGACATTAGATAAGTAATTTTCACTCCTCTGAACCTTGGTTTTCTAATTGAACAAAAAAAATAAAATAAATTAAGGTTGTACTATACTTGCCAAAGCTGTAAGGATTAAGCCAGATAAAATATGGAGACCATGAAAAGAGGAAATGTAATGTCCTCATTGTTTTCTTTTAAGGGCAGTTTGGAATAGCTGAAAGTAAATGTACTTTAGTATCACTAGTTATTCATCAGACCACTTGAGCAAGATGGCCACATGAGAGTCCTTTTCCTATACGTAACATGAGAATAATGATATGTATCTTTTGGAGCTGTTGAAAATAAGATAATGAGTGCTGATACTATCAAACTTCTTCACTCAAAGTAGAATACTATAACAGTAGGATACCTTCCTTCCTCCATTTTACCTTCCTTCTATTCTGTCTCCTTTCCTGACTACTTGAACATACTACTTTCTTCTGATCTTGCCTTTGTATGACATAGACGGTGGGAAACAAGATTAAATAATATTGAGATTTGATCATTTAAAAATATTCAGTCTAGTAGACAACTTTACATTGCTGAGGTGAGCTTCCAAACCAGGCACAGTTATGGGTGAAGGGATATTTATTGAAGTTTATAGATCCAGGTAGAAGAAGCTGGCCTGCTTTCACAGGTCTAAACACATAGAGAGAAGCCCAAGCAAAAAGAGAGAGAGAGAGAGAGAGAGAGAGAGAGAGAGAGAGAGAGAGAGAGCCACACTACAGGAACTCCCAGCAGAATTTAGCACTTTGCATTTTTTTTTAAATTTATTTGAGAGCGACAGATACAGAGAGAAAGAGGCAGAGAGAGAGAGAGAGAGAGAGAGAGAGAGAGAGAGAGAGAGAGGGAGGGAGGGAGGATGGGCACTCCAAGGCCTCCAGCCACTGCAAATGAACTCCAGACACCTGCGCCTACTTGTGCATCTGGCTAACGTGGGTCTTGGGGAATCGAGCCTCCAACCGGGGTCCTTAGGCTTCACAGGCAAGTGCTTAACTGCTAAGCCATCTCTCAAGCCCCACTTTGCATATCTTTAGACTGGAGTTTAAAATCTATGACCAAAAATTAGGGCTGGATCCTAAAATCCACTCAGTGACACCTTCTCCAGCCAGGTGGATGGAAACCCAAGAAGCTTTAATAAACTCCTGAATCCATTTGGGGGTAGGGGACATTTATTCAAACTATCCCATTCAGTACTGAATTGTATTTTAATGAATGTCTAGATTCCAATGGAGGCAGAGATGGAGATCTAAGAAACCTTCATTTGAGTGATGATTGTATCATATCATACTTTAAGAACTCCACTGAATCCTCAAAACTCTATCTAGAAGCACCTAAAATCCACTGATGCAGCACAGGCCCCTCATTCCACAGATAAGGAACCTGAGTTTGGGAGAGGTTGAGTGAACTGGTGCCTGAGTTTGCAAAGCTGGGAAGTAAAGAGTGAAGATTGCAGCTCTGGGGTTCCCTCTTTTGTTTTTCTTTCCCCCCTCATTATTTATTTTGTTGGTTCCTTCCAAAGTGAAGGTTAAAACATGCAAATATAGGGGTTGAGAGATGGATCAATGGAAGCATTTGCCACTCAAGTGTTAGTACTTGAGTTCAGATCCCCAGACTCCAAGTAAAGTTGCTTTAGTGCTTATGTTTATAATCCAGGGAGAGGAGAGGTGGAGACAAGTTTTGGAAAATTTGTGGTCCAGCTAGTCTGCAAAAGCAGCAGTGAACAATCGTACCTGCCACAAACAAGGTAAGGTGATGCAACACCCACAGTTGTCCTCTGACCTCCTATGCACGGCGGTGGGGGAAACTTGCACATGTGCACACACACAAACACTCATCAAACCGCAAAGAAAATACAGACGTGGATACTTAAGATTCCTGTCTTGAAGCATATCACAGTATATTTGTGTAGATGGTACTTACGTGTAAAAGACAGGGAAGGTACAAAGGCTTTTAAATAGCTATGAAATGAATGGAATTGACATTATTTTTTTTTCCCATTTTTGACATTTACATACATGTATGCAACACATTTTGATTTTATTCCACAGAATATTTTCTTAACTTCTTCCCCTCCTATTAATACCTTTCTTCTTTCCCATAAATCCTCATGTTGCTTTTATTCTTCTGTTTTATACCACTTCAGCTAAATTAGGGTTGCATCTTTCCCCCATTGATAGTGATATATTGGGAGGCTCAGTCTTATTCAGGGACCATAGCTTTTGTGGGCTCATGAGTGTTATGGCTATGCCTTTTTCAGAAAGAAACTTTTCAAAGCCATTTTCCCTATCCTTCTGCTCATACATCCTTTTTGCCCCCTCTTCTGCAAGGTACTCTGAGCCTTGGAGGGGATGGTTCAAGTGTCTTATTTTGAGACTGAGCACAAATAGTCATTTATTCTCAGTAGTTTTATTTATTTATTTTTTCATTTGTTTACTTGAGAGAAAGAGGGGAGGAGGAGAGAGGGAGAGAATGGGTGCACCAGGGCCTCCGGCCACTGCAAATGAATTCCAGACTGTCAATAGATTTTTCTCTCCTAGCACTTTACATAGCATCTTCTAGCCTGAAGAAAATTCTAGCCCTGTAGCATACATACTTTGAGAGGCGCAGGGTGACCATCTTGTGTGTGTGTGTGTGTGTGTGTGTGTGTGTGCAGGTGTGTGAATGTGGGGGAGTGTCATACTACAAGAGGCCATCAATATTTTTGCTCCACTCATGGTCCTTTAAAACTCATAATACAGAAAAGAAAACTATTATTAATAAATTAAATGAACAAATGACTACATGCAATTCAAAATTGGACTACTCTAAGAAAAACAGTAAGGTTTTAGAAAATCTAGAATGAAATGTCTAAACTGTGGGTTAGATGTCATACTGGGCAATGCCATGCATTCAGTGGCTCACAATTTGCAAATAGGGTCATCATGTAATGAAAGTTAGTTAGATTTATGTGATGCAGACATGAAACCCACACATAAATATGCTTATGGATACACTTGGTCACAACTAAAATTATATGTCCCATTGAAGATCACGGTTAGAATTTCTTGAAGATACTGCTTCATCTAAATTGACTGTTAGGGTTTGAGACAAACATGTGAGGGTTATGTAGAAAAATAGTAAGCTTCCAAATTATGCTAAATCAAGGTTGAAGACAATAGTGAAGTTTAAGTCTATCCACAGGAAGAATTATTTTGTTTCTTTCACTGTTGAAGATTTCTTGGGAATCCTTTCCACTCTCCACTGTCTCCACACTCACATTAAACAGATTCAACAAAGCTATATGTTAGGATTATTAGAAAATTTAAACAGCTATGGTGATAAATTGGATTGAAATTAGGAAGATGGAATAGAGAACTAGGAAAAGTATTATATCAGGATAAGGGGAAAATTAATAAGAAAAAAAATGATTAGAAACCAGAACTTAGCTTTTTTGTTGTTTTATTTTTTTTTTTGGTTTTTGTTGTTTAAGGTAGGGTTTGACTCTAGCTCAGGCTGACCTAGAGTTCACTATGGAGTCTCAGGGTGGCTTCGAACTCACAGTGATCCTCCTACCTCTGCCTCCTGAGTGCTGGGATTAAAGGCGTGTGCCCCCACGCCCGGCTAGAACTTATTTTTTGTGTGGACTGAGAAGAGGTGACATCTTTGTGGTAAACAGAAACAGCCAACTGAGAACTCTAGACATAGACTAGGGGTGAATCTAGAAAAAAGGTATCAAATTTGAATAGCCTACATTGTAGGAAAATAATGAGTTTTCTCAAAATCTGGAGAATATACCAGAGAAGGATGAGATAAATATTGGGTGTAGGTAACAAAATTTAAAGAAAGAATTAATGAACACTTCTTTCATTAGGTTGAAGATTAACTAAAATACGAGTTTTCTTCAGTGATGAGATCTTAGTCTATTACTTTTTATTTCATATTTTATGTAAAAATATTCACTTTGCTATGCAAGCAGCATATTCTTTATTGACCATTTATTTGTAATTTATTTGAAAGAGAGGGGGGGTGGAGAGACTGCCAGGGCCTTCAGCTACTGCTAACAAACTCCAGACTCACACATGCAACATTGCATGTTTATGTCACTATGTGTCTGGCTTACCTGGGGCCTGGAGATTCAAGTATTAATTCTTAGGCTTTTCATGCAAGTGCCTTAACCACTAAGCCGTTTTTCCATCCTGAGCATGAACTTTTTGGATGCTGTCACTTTAGAAGGTATTTGAGTTTTTTCAATGTTATGTGTATATCAGGAAGTCAGTAAGAAGATGGAATGCTATATGAAGATATTGGATTTCATGTCCTTAATCTACTTGATGGGAATTGATAATGCTGAGAAATGTTCAGAACACTTGAAATCTAATTATATAGGTTTGAAATAGGTCCCTATCATTTGGGGCTTTCTTTTTTTTTCTTTTCTTTTTATTTATTTGTTTATTTGACAGAGATAAAGATGAGGGAGCTAGAGAAAGAGAGAGAGAGAGAGAGAGAGAGAGAGAGAGAGAGAGAGAGAGAGAGAGAGAGAGAGAAATGGGTACACCAGGGCCTCCAGCCACTGCAAATGAACTCCAGATGCATGTGCCACCTTGTACATCTGGCTATCGTGGGTCCTAGGGAATCAAACCTGGGTCCTTTGGCTTTGTAGGCAAATGCCTTAACTGCGAAGCTATCCCTCCAGCCCAGAGACTTCCTTTTTGATTTGCGTTTGTTTGATATTCAGAGTAAATTAAAAAATAAATGAAGAATTATAAATAATTACACTGTTTAAAAAGCAATAGCTAGCTGGGCATGGTGGTGCATGCCTTTACTCCCAGCACTTGGGAGGCAGAGGTTGGAGGATAACCGTGAGTTCTTGGCCACCCTGAGAATGCAGAGTGAATTCCTGGTCAGCCTGAGCTAGAGTGAGACTCTACCTTGAAAAACCAAAATATATATATATATATATATATATATATAATAAAAAATAAATAAATAAATAAAAAGCAATAGCTTTAGTTGTTTTAAAAGATATTTAATTTGTTTATTTGCAAGAAGAGAGAGAGAGAGAGAGAGAGAGAATGAATATGGGTACTGCAGGTCCTCCAGCCACTGCAAATGAACTATACATGAAAGTGCCTCTTTGTGCATCTGGTTTTATGTGGGTACTGGGAAATTGAACCAAGGTCATTGGGCTTTGTAGTCAAGTGCCTTAATTGTTGATCCATCTCTCCCATTGGTTGTTTATTTTTAAAAGTAAAGAAAATATTACTTTTTGTTGCTTATTAAGGGAAATCTATAATGTCAAGCATTATAAATTTTCCATTAACATGTTTTTATGTAACTCCATGCAAGAGAAAAATGTGAGCTTGAATGCATCTATGTGTATCTGTGTGTGTGTGTGTGTGTGTGTGTGTGCGTGCGTTCAATGAACTATCTCTAGGCATAGTTTGGTACAAAGGTCCCTCATTTAAGCCTCAGAACTAAATAAACCTGTGAGGTTATAATTATTTTATTGAGCTTTCTTATCTTATGACCCACTAATGGATCATGGATCAGTTATACTGTTGAGTACTAAAACCTACAGCTTCACTCAGGGTGGTTTGTATTTATTTATCTATCCATCTATTCTTTTCATTTTTAAATGCCAAGAATAAAATAACTAATTTCCAGTGATTTTCTACTGTATTTTTATCTATAATAAACCCTACAAATATAATTTTTATTGCCAAAGGAAATATTATGCATATCTAACCAGCAATCTGTGTCATTTTTGAATTTACTTTCAATTTCTACTGCAAACTGTTAAACTGCTAAGTTTGTGTTTGTCTTACTATCAGCTATTCATTATCAAGGCTTATGTTTCTTTTTATCTCTTTGAGTCTGAACATACTAGAAAATTACCTGGCTGTATTAATATGAGGTGGTAATATAATTGAAGCCTAACATCTAAAGTTTTCATTACATATACTTTTCACATATACTGTAGGTTATTATTGTCATATTTTACTGTGTTAACAGTTCTGGTGGTAGGGATTCTTTTTCATGTAACTCTGTATGGATACTTGCATGTAGCCTGGTCCCCAGTGAGGCTGGATAGATAGAGGTTGACACTTCAAAGGAATCATCCTGAACTTGCCAAACAGGTAAGCATCCTCATCCTCTCCAGGGCTCAGTAATAGGACAGTAGACAGGAATCAGAATACAGCACCCATTTCATGAACTGAAGCACCAGAAGTGAGGAGTAAGTGTCCCTTCACAAAGTATTCACATTTCTATGATTCATGACTACATTCTGTTTGAGAACTAAATAGCAAAGCTTTTGTCTTAGTGGGCACTTTGTTGTGCCTACCATTCAGCTACTAAGAAGACTTGAGCTCCTATAAGGCCAGTCTGGGCAACACAGAGAGTGTTCGTTTCATCAACTAAAACAAAAGCAAAAAAAAAAAAAAAAAAAAAAAAAGTATACTTTATTTATGTTTTAAGTAGAACTAAAAACTATAAAGCTTTAGAATTAAGTCTTGCTTTTCAATTGTCTTGTTTTATCATCATCTGTCAGTTTTACTTGATAGCATCTTTAGTACAATAAGTTTGTCCAAAAGAGAAGCCCTTGTGAATTTTGCTTACTTTAAAATATTTTCAAGGGTTATCCTATAATTAGAGTAAACCATTAGACTTCACATGTGCATGTGTTGTTCCTTGAAGTCAGATTCTGCTATTCAATTACATACACACTCTAGGTCCCAAAGAATTATAATTGAGCCATAGGCTTTAAAATTTTTTTTAAAAATTTTTATTTATTTATTTATTTGAGAGCGACAGACACAGAGAGAAAGACAGATAGAGGAAGAGAGAGAGAATGGGCGCGCCAGGGCTTCCATCCTCTGCAAACGAACTCCAGACACTTGCGCCCCCTTGTGCATCTGGCTAACATGGGACCTGGGGAACCAAGCCTGGAACCGGGGTTCTTAGGCTTCACAGGCAAGCGCTTAACCGCTAAGCCATCTCTCCAGCCCGAGCCATAGGCTTTTAGAGCTGAAATAATTAATTATTAAGATTACATGGTGGGGCTGGGGGGATTCCTTAGCAGTTTAAGGTGTTCGCATACAAAGCCAAAGGATCCAGGTTCAATTACCCAAGACCCATGTTAGCCAGCTGCACAAAGGGGTGCATGCGTCTGGAACTCTTTTGCAGTGGCTGGAGGCCCTGGCATAGCCAACATGTCCCTCTCTCTCTCTCTCTCTCTCTCTCTCTCTCTGTTAAATAAATAAATAAATAAATTTTTAAAAATTATTACATTGTAGAGATAAAAATGTTATACCTTATCAATACTACTATGGAATGGACTCCAAATTTAGAATGAAAGTAAATCTCCTTATGTACAAAAGTTGGGAAATCGCCATTTTTTACTTTTTTATTAAGTAGAAACTTTGTATGAACACATTATATGTTGGTACTATCATTTCCCTCCTCCCTTCCCCCACTCGACAGAGGGTCCTCCTTAGAGAGATTGCTGGCACTCACCATGGAGTTGTGGGTTATGAGTTGTTGGAGCAGCAGTCAGTCATTGTGGGGAACTGCTAATTTTTAAGTGAGCATATTTGATAACATGTAGAAGGGAAATGGATAGCCAAGTAAGAGAGAAACACTTATTTTGTGAGTATATAAATATTTGAAATAGGATCCATTTCAAAGGCACACGAAATAAACAATCCAGGGTTAATTATTCTGATAGGCCTTGCATTTCTTTGTATTTACATTTCTCATAAATTCATGATATTATGAATATAATTGTTCCTAGGGACAAAGTGATGAAAGCCTTTTAAGGAAACTCATGAGTTTAAGAACTCTATAATACTACCAGAGGTATTCTAAAGACTGAAAATGCTGCATAGTCATCCACGTTCATGCTTTTGCACTGTAGATTTTCTCACAAGCATATTTTTCT